>NC_083714.1:70582451-73082451 GCF_033118175.1 Dama dama
CTGTACATTAGCTAGTGACCAGTGAATTGCAAGTTCTACTTAGGGCCTCTGGTCCCTGCTTGGGCTCTTCAGGAGGACACCTTGGTCTGAACTTTATTCAAAGCAGGAAAGGGCATCATTGAAAAGAACACCCTCAGGTGCCATGTAATCTTCTAACTGAACCGCCCAAATCTCTTGCTGTGTATGCTTCCCAAACCTGGTAAAGTGCAGCTTCAGTCTCAGTTGCCTATATAGCTCTATGAGAAGAACACTGGGTTATCAATTTTATTTCTGTCAACTCCTGCTGCCAGTAAATCAGCCCACATTTGCATTCTCATCACCCAGATGGGGTCTTTACCAGCTCAGGCCCCCTTCGGGGTCTTAACACTTCTAAACCCTGTTGACTGCTGCTGTCCCTCTATTTCTCCCAAGCTAGCCACATCAAGGTCACCTCCTAAATGGGGCACCCCACATAGGGCACAAGAATAGCAGTCAAGGATCCAAAAGAGGTGGATGGGGCATTGTTCAAAATGGCATCTTGCATGCCGCCAGTAAAATGCTTATCATGTGGGCCTTGAATATTTGGGTTAGATATCAACATCTTCATGCCCATTTCTCTCACCATTTGGGTCAACTCGGCATAGGTATACCATTTACTCACAGTATCTGGGAGCTCTCCCATGTTGCATTTGATCACATGGTGTGGATGGCAGTGTTAATCCATTCCATCAGGGTGTGTGGTTAGGCACGCCCTGCATGAACCACCTAGCATTCTGCAACCTTTTTATCAATGAGGGGCAAGTGGTTATAAATGCCAGCTGTTCTATCTCATCCCTAGAACACAGGATGCCATTCACCCTGTATTCCAAATTCACAAAATCCATGCTGCCAAGGGTTTCCCTTGCTTTTGCCAAAACTTCTTGCCCCAGTCGAACAACTCCACCTGAGTGTATGGTCAATATGTTGTGAAGTCAGTCACATTGGGGCCCCTTGGAAATGCCCCCCATGGGCCATAGGCTGCTCATGCTTCACTTTCTGCTGTACAACAGGCCTTTCTTACAAGCGGGGACATACGGTCTCATAATATTCATCATCATCGCCACTTACCACCTGGCTTTCAGAGATGCTGGGTTCTTCAGGGCCACGGGGTTCTTGCTTTAATGCCAATATACATTGTTCTAGTTCTTCCAAGCATCTCTGCACATTGCACAGCAGCATAGCATTGCACAGACAAATCCATATTTGCCTCCAGGGCAGTGAGGAAAATCCACCCCATGGTGACAGCAGCAGTCTATGCCACCTTGTTTGTCAAACGGGAACTCACCACCTGTAACAGCTTTTCAATGCTCTCTGATGACCCATCCAGTGCTCCCCAGTCTTTCATCAGAGCCCATGCCAAGAGGATTGCAGCCACATGGTACCACATACTCTACGGTGGCCACTGGTTTCCTTCATCCAGTGGAGCCTCAGGCCTGCCTACCTGTTGGGGATCCTGCCTACTATCCCAATCATATTGTTGATCCTGTTCCTGATGCCAGTTGCCTCGCTGTGTCCCACCGGGCATGCTGTTTGCTGAACCCATGGTAGGCAAGGCATGAGCTAAGAGGCTGAAGAAAATGTGAAGAGCTTTAGGAATTGCAGACATGTTTATTCTCTCATGGTTGGCACAGCAGCCATAGCAACAGACATAGCATAACATAACTACACACAACTCCTCATGACTTTTCCAGGTGAAGTTTATATATACTTACAGAACAAAAATAGCCCATGGTCAAGTGAGTACCTTATGATGTGCATGTGCAGTGCTATAAGTGATCTCAGTTGTTATATATCATGCAAAGTTATTGTTCAAAGAACATGGGATGAGAGAGCTGGGACAAGAGAACCTGACTAGTACCATCTTGCTAATTTCCCCACACCGACCTAGGAGTTGAACACCAATCTCCTGCACTGGCAAGTATATTCTTTACTGCTGAGCCACCAGGGAAACATCTCTTACCTCAACAAAAATAATTGCAAAAATATAATAAAGATTCAAGATACACATAGAAACATGAGCTAGCAAGAGAGTTATTAGGTTGATGCAAATGTAATTTTGGTTTCAGACTACACATTTTAAATCATTATAACTAGGCTCAAACACATCTTTATTAATCAAAATAGGAACCATTGCAATCAACACATTTTTTTTTTCCAATGAGAAATAAGTTTATTTCTTTAGGATTTGAAGAACTCTTGGAAGACATTTTCTGCCTTCTTCTGGTTATGGAAGCATTTTCCCTGTAAAAAGTTGTTGAGGTGCTTGAAAGTGGTAGTTGTTGGGCAAGAGGACAGGTGAATATGGCAGATGAGGCAAAACTCTGTAGCCCAATTCCTTCAACTTTTGAAGCATTGGTTGTGCAACATGCAGTCAGGCAATGTCGTAGAGAAGAACTGGGCCCTTTTTGTTGACCAATGTCGCCTGCAGGTATTGCAGTTTTCAGTGCATCTCACTGATTTGCTGAGCATACTTCTCAGATGTAATGATTCTGCTGGGATTCAGAAAACTGTAGTGGAACAGATGGGTAGCAAACCATCAAACAGTGACCATGACATTTTTTTTTTTCATGCAAGTTTGGCTTTGTGAAGTACTTTGGAGCTACTCAGTCTAACCACTGAGATGCTTGTCACTAGTTGTCATATGAAATCTACTTTTCCTCGGATGTCAAAATCAAACAAGAAATGGTTCATTTTTGTTGTGTACAATAAGAGAAGATCACACTTCAAAACAATGATGTTTTTTTGATTTTCAATTCATGAGGAACCCACTTATTAAGCTTTTACACCTTTCCAATTTGCTTCAAATACCAAATAACTGTAGAATGGTTAACATTGTGTTCTTCAGCTACTTCTCATACAGTTGTAAGAGGATCGGCTTCGATGATTCCTTCAGTTGGTCACTGTCAACTTCTGATGGCCAGCCATTATGCCAACCACTCCTCATCTCCAAGTCTCTTGTCTCCTTTGCAAAACTTCTTGAACCACCACTGCACTACTGTATGTTCATTAGCAATTCCTGGGCCAAATGCATCGTTGATGTTGTGAGTTGTTGCTGCTACTTTATGACCCACTTTGAGCTTGAAAAAGAAAATCACTCAAATTTGCTCTATGTCTAACATCATTTTCATAGTCTAAAGTAAATATAGACTGCAAGTAATGTCATTAGCAAGAAAACATAAAGTGAGAAATGCACATTAAAATGATGTAGAACATAACCACATTTATTTAAGAATATATTCCAATATCACACAGCAAATTTTCACAATGCAAAAACCTCAATTATTTGGCACCAACTTCAATATTTTAGGCAGAAACCCTTCCTTTTGCTTTCATACAGAAACATCCCCTCTATCTATGGTTTTAGGAAGTAGAATAATTTATCTAAGCTGTCCTGGCTATGCAAAGGAGAATGTATAGATGCAAAAGTATATACAAACAAAAGGCCAAGATGTCTGTGTGTCAATGTGGCACTAAGACTTGAAACAACCATCTTAAATCATTATATTATAAACATACTCTGATTATCCCAAAGTATATTGGTGAGAGTTCAGCTACAGACGATGAAATCAATTTACCCAGTTTAAGCAAAAAAAAAAAAAAAGGATTTACTAAAGGGTGTGACTTAAGAGACTTACTAGGAAAGTTGAATAACTAGACTCTAGAGTAAGCTTTCAGGAAGAATTTCTAGGGTTATATTGCAGGAACCACCAAGGGAGATACAGCCTCTTCTAAGGTTAAGAAGCCTCTTATTAAGGCTTCATTGTCAGCAGCATGGACCTGTTTCCCAGTGAAACTAGTGAAAAATACATAGACTTTTTTTTTTTTAATCTTGAGAAATGGTCTTAAGGGCAAACAGCAAATGGAGAAACAACAGTTCAAAGAAAACCTACTAAATCATAGTAGGAAGAGCTAATGTCTGTGTCATTTCAAACATGACACACTCCCTCTCAACTCAGTATAGCAAGAACTCTACTCAAGACGTGTATAACCAAGAACAGGACTTGATTACACTCTCAGATACCAGCTAGAGAGCTACAATACCTTTCCAGGAGGGACAGGGCATTAACAGTCTCATCCTACTCTCCAGTTACCTGTTGCAGAGACTAAGGTTTTGGGTAGTGGGGCTGAGAAGTGAGGATTTTCTTCTTCCATTCATTTCCCTCTCTTGGGGAAGAAGCTCTATACTTATATTTTAAGTACTGATTGTACTTAAAATACTGGAGCTTCAATTGACATTCAGAGAAGGCACTGGCACCCCACTCCAGTACTCTTGCCTGGAAAATCCCATGGACAGAGGAACCTGGTAGGCTGCAGTCCATGGGGTTGCTAAGAGTTGGACACGACTGAGCGCCTTCACTTTCCCTTTTCACTTTCATGCATTGGAGAAGGAAATGGCAACCCACTCCAGTGTTCTTGTCTGGAGAATCCCAGGGACGGGAGCGCCTGGTGGGCTGCCGTCTATGGGGTCGCACAGAGTCAAACATGACTGAAGCGACTTAGCAGCAGCAGCAGCAGCAACTAACATTACCCAGCTCCTCATTCATAAAGTGAAGTTTCTTCACCTGGAGAGGCAAGCTAATAGAGGCTACAGCCAACTCCCTCTTCTGAGTACTTACGTCTAAGAGCAGGAATGCCACTCAGGAATAAAGTGCTCTGTCCAAACCATTATGATCCTAAGGTTACTGTGCACAAATCCAAGGGTGTGCCTTCTGAAGGGAGACATAAATGGCTTCACACCAAGGGGAGCATAGACTTCATTAAAGCAAATCAATAACTCAACAAATAAATAATCAACTAGCAACACTAAACCATGGAAGTGGGGAGAGTCTAATACCCTAGAGTTGCCAAAATATACTACCTGAAATGCTCAGTTTCCTAAAAGAAGTTGAGACAAGCAAAAAATCAGGAAAGTCTGACCCAAACATGAAGGAAAATAAGTGATGACAGAAACTTCCTGTGAAAGTAACTACATTTTAGTTTCACAGAGCGATATTTCAAGGTAGTCATAAACCTGTTCAAAGAAGTAAAGGAAATCATGCTTAAAGAAGAAAAGCAATGTATGATCACAACGTTTCATCAACCAGATAATATAAATGAAGATATAGAAGTTATTTTTAATTAAATATTTTTTAATCTGTTAACTTTGAGATCTCTGTTCAAATATTACCTTCCTTGCTAGTTTTGCCTGATCATCCAGTAAAAAATAACACCCCACTATCCACTCTATCCTTTATATCTGCTTTATTTTTCTTTATAATACCTGTTACAATCTCGCATGCTATAGATCAGTTCTTTCTTTGTTTATATAATTTATCCACCATGGGATTGCAGGGATTTTTGTTTTTCAGCACTCCTGCTGTTTGCTACACAGTGCTTAGAACATGGTCAGCACTTAACATATATTCTCAAATGCTTTAAAGAATTTTTCATCAAAATTGTAAAATACATGACCTCTTTGAAAAAAGGCTGAATGTGAGACAGGAATTCTTAATCATAGAGAGCAAGGGGGAATCCCCTAAAGAAGACCAGATTGAAACACAAAATTTTGAAATTTATTGTGTGTGTGTTAGTTGCTCAGTTGAATCAGACTCTTTTGTGATCTCATGGAGCCCATCAACCTCCTCTGTCCATGGAATTCTCCATGCAAGAATACTGGAGTAGGTTGCCATTCCCTTCTCCAAGAGATCTTCCTGATCCAGGGATCAAATTCAGGTATCCTGCATTGCAGGCAGATTCTTTACACCTGAGCCACCATAGAAGTCCTTGAAATTAGTTACTTGACTTCAAAACATAATTGTAACATTTCAACTATGTGAATAAAACAATTTGTGTGAAAATTAATCACATTCTTCTCTATCTCATAGTCACCTTCACCACACAAATGTAGGAAAACTTACAAGAATTGCAAAATTACTTATTCTGGGAGTTTCAGAGAAACCAGAACAGCAGCCCCTCATATTTTAGCTGTTTCTCTCCATGTACCTGGTCACTGTGTTTTGAAACATGCTCATCATTATAGCTATTATCTCTGATTCCCATCTCCACACACTCTAGCACTTCTTGCTTTCCAATTAGTCCTTGATAGACACTGTCTGGGGCTTCTCAGGTGGCACTAGTGGTAAAGAACTCACCTGCCAATACAGGAGACATAAGAGATGTGAGTTCAATCTGTGAATTGGGAAGATCCTCTGGAGGAGGGCATGGCAACCAACTCCAGTATTCTTGCCTGGAAAATCCCAAGGAATGAGGAGACTGGCGGGTTACAGTCCATAGGGTCGCAAAGCGTTGGACAGGGCTGAAGCAACTTAACACATACAGACACCTATTTGACCTACCCCACCCTCTCAAAGATGCTGCTTAACATCTAGACATAGAGAAAAGTCATAACTAGGCTGGCTGCATCACCCAGATGTATTTTTGTCATGCTCTTTGCAGGATTAGATGACTTTTTCTTGATTGTGATGGCCTATGACTACTTCATGGCCATCTGCCATGCCATGCACTATGTGGTCGGTTGGTTCTGAACTCCTTTTTTTTTTTCTTATGTTAACTTATTAACTCACCTCTATCCTTCTACCATAGTTCAGTTTATTGTACACTGCCTAAGTCTGCTTTGACTATACAAGGTACCTACTTTGGGCAGTATCCTGCCATGAATAATAATCTTAGACAATTCATAGTCTCCCTGTTTCTCAGCACTAGTCAGTCCTCTAAGATTTCTTATACATGAACAAAACAAGAAGAAAACAATAAACAAATCATGACATTGTGCTGCACTTCTCAAAGGAAGTTGAAACTTGCCTTTGGGCCCAAATGCCAAGAATCACTTATAAATAATCTTAATCCTATTTTAATAAAGTTGACGGCAAAGATCTCATTTTGTAATCACAATTTCAGTAGCTCTGGAATGTGCAGGATCATTTTTGGAATATACATTTTTCACCTATGCTTCTAAAACATTTTTATTATAGAAACAAACTATTAAAAATCAAAAATGGAAAAAATGTAAAATGTTTGTCAAATATCCTCTTTATATAAATCATAAGATCTAGAGAGGATTATAACAAAATTCTCTGATTGCTTTGACATAAGATGGCTTAAAGAACATCTAAGACAAAATGTATTTGGTAATGTCATTGACATTCAACTATCCAAAGATACAAAACTAGGGATCAAAACGGATGAACTGCAGAATCATTCTAACTAAAGCAATTCTCAGTATAACATCACGAGAAACAGCTTTATCAGATCTTTCTCCCATATCTTGAAAAATCTTTATATGATTAAAACTCTATCACTTCTCAGGGATTTGCACAAGAGAAGTCTTTAATGACAGTTTTGGGTGCAAAATCCCACCAGTAGCTGGAAAAATTATTGCCTAAGATTAGCTATGCAGTCAAATTTGGTTATACACTCATAAAGTGAAAAGTGAAGTCAGTCAGTCGTGTCCAACTCTTTGCGATCCCATGGACTGTAGCCTACAAGGTTCCTCTGTCCCTGGGATTTTTCAGGCAAGAATACTGGAGTGAGTTGCCATTTCCTTCTCCAGGGGTTCTTCCTGACTCAAGGATCAAACCCGGGTCTCCCACATTGTAAGCAGACACTTTACTGTCTGAGCCACCAGGGAAGTCCTCATAACAGAACCTTTTAAATTGTACCAGGTATGAAATATAGAATAATCCTTTTACTAGAAAATAACCTAAAAGAAAAAGAAATTGTGAGACTCCTGTGAGAATATCAGTGCAGCATATACTTACAGCTCCTGGGCCAACCCAAGGTGTTTGCTGATAGTGATCAAAGCCTAAATTATAGCTTTGCTACTCATTAAATGTGGCTCATTGTAGTTGGAAGTTGTCATTCAGAGAAGTTTCTCACAATCACCTCTTAATAACCACAGGGCATTTTTTAAAAATCCAGCAAGAACTCACAGCATATTGTGACCTAATCAAGACTGCCATGGGCAAAATATTTTACCTAGAAATTTCTCTTGACTCTTAAAGGAAAGAATATTCAAACAATATAATAAAGATAACCTGTAACATATATTGGTCTTATATGACTTGTCCTGTTATCTTATTTCTTTGTCTCCATCCTCTCCATTATCTCTCACTATCCCCTATGTTGTCTTCAGTCTAGACCTGCCCTTTGTTTTGATTCCTCAGGCTTCTGTCCTTATGCAATTTATATGATAAAACTAATATGTATATTTTAATGTGTTAGATGGATTAATTAATATATTATTAGATAATATGCATTTTTTAAAGAGATCTTCTGAAAATAGTAACTTAGTCACAGAGGACTGGCAAATTTTTGTTGTATTCTGGACTGATCAGAGCACAGTTTTCAGCCCCACATATTAAGAGGAGACTTAGAATCCTATAAAATACATAAAAGAGGGCAAGGGAGGATAACTAGATTCAATATCTACTCCACTATAAACTTGTTATGTGAACTTAGGTAATTTACTTCTTTGGATTTTCTCTCTGCAAAATATTATTAATAGTACTACTTAAGTTGTTGGTAAGGATTGCATGAGAACATTTATTTAACTATCTTTTGCTATTGTGTCTCAAAAATGGTGGTGGTGGTTTAGTCACTAAGTTGCATCCGACTCTTGTGACTCCATGGACTGTAACCCACCAAGTTCCTCTGTCCATTGAATTCTCCAGGCAAGAATACTGGAGTGGGTTGCCATTTCCTTCTCCAGTGTCTCACAAGTAGTAGGTATTAAATTCTCTTAGTTTTCTTTTCCACATCACTTAAAATGTTCAGGAAAAAGTTTAATGGCTTTTAAGACTTTTCACGTAGACAAAAGGCCATAGGAGAAATGTAGACTTCTTAAATAAATACAAGAGCCCACTATCAAGGAAAGATGCTCAGAGTTACCTTAGTTAACAGGTTGGTAATAGCCTACACACCCATCAGAAGAACTCACCAGTCTAGTATAACAGTGCTAGACCTGTTTGGAGCTACCCTCAATGATTTCTTCAGTTTTCATGATATTTAATCTCAGCATTCTGACTACTGTCACAGTTCACAGTTCACAGTTCTGATCGCAGTAGTTCCATGTGCTCTCCAAGGTCACTTTGTTCTGCCATGGCTTCCTGCTTCAGTTGTCGCTCAGCCATTTTTCTTCTTTGGAGTTTGACTTTTTTCTGTCAAACTCTACTTAGTTGATCCTGCCCCAACTCCAATTGTCTTTGGCAAGTTGGCCCACTATTGCATCTGTGGATTTATGAACTATTACTTTCAGTACTTTCTTCTTCATCTAAAGCATTGCTCTGAAACCGTTAATAAGCTCTTGTCAGATATTCTGTGGAAGAATTCCTTGTTAGGGGTCAAAATTCATTAAGATGACTCCTAGAAATGGTATATACATCTTTCACATTTTATATACATAAGTTAGTATGTATTATATACATATATTAATATTAATATGTACTATAGTAGAGAAGTGAGAGAAACGCTTGGAGGTAGAGAGACTTTCTTATGCCTCTCATTGATTCTACATGGACAACAACTTTCTCTTCCTATAAATACACACATGCTCATACTGGGTAGATATCACATGCTGTTTCTTAATAAAGATAAAATATATTGCCTAAGATAGTTGTTCCTAAGAGCTTTTAATTGGACCAAATCTTTATTCAAATAAAATTTTAAGTAGAAGATTAATTTAGAACACACATAAAATTATGCTGTTTTCTTAAAAGTATAAAGATGGGAAAGTGGGAGATAATTCAGACTCCCAACCATTTGGCTTCTAGTTTACCCCTGCTTCTCAGATCGAGTGACCATTTCCAGAAACCTTTATAATTTCATAATATTCTGTTTAACTAGTGGAAGATGAGGAGTCTGAGAGCTTAGAAGATAATTTATGTAAACATAAAGACACACATTAAACTTCTTTAACATTTTTTTCCCTCAAATTTGGTCTCTGGACAGAACTGCTCTAACACAATGACCATTAGCCACATGTATCTATTTAGATATAAACTAATGAAAATGAAATATAATTTAAAATTCAGTTCCTCAATTACATCATTTGCATTTTATTTGCTCAAAAACTGTATATAGCTAACAGCTACTCTATTGGATGGCACAGATATATACCATTCCCATCATTGCAGGAAGTTCTATTGGACAGCATTTCTCTGATTAGCAGTGTGGTCCTAGAAACAACCCTAAAACCCTCTTGGCTATTACAAATAAATCATCACATAGAATCTAGAGTAAGGAAAATCAATATTAAATGTGTCACATGGATTAAATATAATAACAGTTACACAGTTATAGAATCTCTCTTTCTATCTCTCTCAGCTAGTTGCAGAGAGGGAAGAGAAGCCTTCATCAAATAAGCACACAAACAAAGCTAAAATAGACTGTGTCAAGTGCCATAAAGGAGAAATACATGCGAATATGAAATCACATAAAAATGACTAAATCTAGTCAATAGGCCAAGGAAGATTTCAAGGAGGACTGATGATTAAATACAGTGAGTTTGCATGTCAGTGGGGATGGGTGGTTTGGGAGGCTTCTAGGCAGATAAAAGCTTGTGTGAAGATCTGTGACATACATGAAAAACTAAAAGAAAACCAGCATGACCCTAGCAAGGAAAACAGGGCAGAATGTGGTACAAGGAGAGATAAAGGCTAGACTACCTAGGATCTGTAGGTCGATGTTAACTTGTTTTATTTTTAAGAGAATTAAGAGTCATTGCAAAGTTTTCAGCAACTGGGTAACAATATAATTTGCATTTTGTAGCAATCTTAAATGCAGAGTAGAAAATAGATTGGTGAGAGAAACGAGTAGATGCAATTATATCAGTTAATGGGCTAATGCAGCAGTCCAGGTAGGAAAAGAAAATAGTTCAGAAATATTTTATACTGATAATTGAAGATGGATAAAGTTGGGCTTATTTGAGATACCTAGAATGCAAAATCTGCAGAACTTGATGATAACTTGGAGAGAGAAAATGAGGAAAAGGAAAGTTGTCAGGGATGACCCATGTTTTAAAATTTTTCCCAAAGAAAGTACAGTGCACTGAGATAAAAATTATATTTGGATTACACAGAGATAGATCATAAGTTCAGTTTTGGACATAACGAATTTAGGTGTCTTTGAGACATAAGAAGAGATAGAGAACAGGCAGTTCAAATGTAGTATATATTATTTCTCATCTTGCAACAGAAAAGGACTTTGGGTCACTTATAGTAAAAAATAGAGCAAGATAACAAATTATTAGTATATGACAAAGAAAAAGCTAAACAAGGATAGAAAGTAAAATACACCTAGAATCTAAGCTAATATGAAAAGTTACATGCCATTAGATCCCATACACTTGCTGGGAAAGCCAATCATAGTTCATACTGTTAATAAGATAAAAATAAACCAATGGTTCAGGAAAATGCACAATTACTCTTGACATTAAGGTAAGAAGAAATTTATGCTGAAAGTTCTCATGAGGAAGGCGATAAATAATAAGACTGTTGTCTTTAAGAATATGATCAAAATAGACACAATACAAATATATAGAATGTCATCTTAAAGAATTCTTTAATATAGAGCAATATATCTTACAGAATTTATACAAATTTGATGCATTATTTGATACAAGTCAAATCTTGCATTGTATTAAAAGAATGTAAACAATTACTAAAGGTAATTTGTCCCAGGAATACAAGACTTGTTCAATATAGAAAACCTAATCAATGTAATGCAATATATTAAGAAAGAGAAAAAGGAAAAAAAAATCACATTGCCTTCTCAATAGATCCAGAAAAAGCATTCAAGGAAAACCAATCCCCTATTCATTATGCAAATTCTCAACAATCTAGGAATAGAAGAGAACTTCTTCAATCTGATAAAAGACATCTATTAAAAAATCTATAGCTAACATCAGACATAATGGTAAAAGACTAAAAGCTGTTGCCTAAGGTCGGGAAGAAGACAAGAATCTTCATTCTTGCAACTTTTATTCAATACTGCCCTGAAGGTTCTAGCCAGAGCAATCAGGCAAGAAAATGAAATAAAAGCACTAGATTTAAAATAAATAAATAAAACTACCTTTATTTGCAGATAACATGATTGCATATGTAGAAAACACTAAAGAATGCACACAGAAAAAAATAGAATTAATGCTAAATATGTACAGTGAGATTGCAGGATAAATCACTGTACAAAAATCTACTGTATTTCTGTAAACAAGCATTGCACAAGAAGAAAACTAATTACATTTAAAATATCATCAAAAATAATAAATTGTTTAGGAATAAATGTAACCAAAGAGGTGCATGATTTATAGACAGGAAACTATAAAGCATTGTTAAAAGAAATCAGAGATATAAAAAAAGGGGAAGATATTTGGTGTTCATGGATTGGAGGTTTCAGTATTTAAAGATGGCAGTGCTGGCACTTCACTGGTGGTCTAGTGGCTAAGAATCTGCCTTGCAATGCAGGAGACTCAGGTTTGATCCCTGGTTGAAGGATAAGGTTCCACATGCCACAGAGCAACTAACACTGAGCACCACAACTACTGAGCACACAGTCTGGAGCCCAAGTGCCACAACAAAAGATTTGTTGGACACAACAAAGATCCCACATGCTCGAACTAAGACCCAATGCAGTTAAATAAATAAATAAATATTAAAAAACTGAAACAGAGATAGCAATGCATATCTACATACTCACCATAACCCTTTTCAAAATCCCAAATACACTTTCTTTTGCAGAAATTGATAGGCTTATTCTGAAATTCATATGGAAATACAAAGAACTAAAAATATCTGAAACAATCTTCAAAAAAGAGCAAACTTGTAGGACTCACATTTCCCAATGTCAACACTTCATGTGAAGCCACAGTAATCAAGACAATGTGATACTGGCATAAGGATAGACCTATGAATGGACTTGAATTGAAAGTCCAGAAACAAATCATACATCTATAATAAACTAATTTTTGACAAGGTGCCGAGACCATTCAATAAAAAGGAATAACAGTATTTTTCCAAGTCATGGTGCTAAGACAACTAAATGTTCTCAAGAAAAATAATGACTTTGAATGCCTAGCTTACACCCTATACAGAAATTAACTCAAATTGTACCAAGGACCTAAATGTGAGGGCTATAAGTATAAAACCTGCAGAAAGAGTAAATCTTTGTGACCTTATATTAAGCAATGGTTTCTGAGATACAATGTCTAAAGCCTGAAAAAGAAAAGGAAAAAATAGGTACACTGAACCTCATTAAAAGTAAAACAAAAGCAAATTAAATAAATAAATAAAGTGTGCTTCAAATGACACTAAAAAGAAATAGAAAAAGTTTCCCAGAAAACGGAGTTTATATTTGAAATCATGTATCTAGTACAGGTCAGGTGTCCAGAATATAGATAAGATTCTTTCAGCTCAATAATGAAAGACAGCCAAATTAATAAATGGGAAATCAGTTTGAACAGATATTTATCCAGATATGTGTTAATGATCCATAAATGCATGAAAACATGACCAACATCACTGTAATGCAAATCAAATCATGAGTTAATATTTCATACTGACTAGGGTAGGTGTAAGCTTCCTATGTGGCTCAGTGGGTAAAAAATTCTGCCTGCAGTGTAGGAGATGCAGGTTCAATCCCTGAGTTGGAAAGATCCCCTGGGGGAGAGCACAGCAACCCACCCCAGTATTCCTGCCTGGAGAATTGCATGGACAGAGGAGCCTGGCAAGCAACAGTCCATAGGGTTGCAAAGAGTCAGACACAACTGCAGTGACTGAGCATGCATGCACCCATGGTAGATATAATTTTTTAAAAATGAAAATAACAAACAGTGAACAAGATGTGAAGAAAACAGAAACCTCATACATTTATTGATGGGAAAGTAAAGTAGTGTGAACACTGAAAAGCAGTTTCTTAAATCATCAAATGTGAGATTACTTAATGACTCAGTAATTCATAGATGTCCTATAAAGGACTATATATACATATATTAACATTCTATGCCATATCATATTTGGGTTTTTGTTTTAATTGAATAGGTTTTGAGTTTTGTTAAATACTTTTTTTTTTGCATATATTGAGATGATCAAGGTTTTCATTCTTTACTAATTTGGTATATTCTGTTGATTGAGTGGAGATATTAAGCTGTTTTTGCATTCCTGGGGTAAATTTCACTTGATAATTGCATATCTTCTATTTTTATAGGTTGCTATATTTGTTTTACAATCATTTTATGCAGATATTAAGGGAATGCCAGCCTCATAGAAAGTATTGAAATCTATTCCATCCATCTCTACTTTTTGGGGAACAATTTGTCAAGAATTAGTGTTCCTTGTTTTTAATATTTAGAATTCACCAATGAAGTCCCCCCCCCCAGGCTTTTCATTATGGAACTTTAAAAAATCAATAATTTGATTTATTTCTTTCTATTTCTTTTCCATTCTATTTTGGATGTTTCTAGGAACTTGTTCGTTTTATGTTAGTATACAGTCATTCATAGAATTCCCATATAACCCCTTCTAAATTCTTATAAGTTTACGAGGTTTATGTCCCTTCTTTCATGCTTGAATTTATTAATTTTATTCTATTTTCTTGGTCAGTCTGCTTAAGTTTTGTCAATTTGGTTGATGTTTTTTTAAAAAAAAAAAAAAACTTTTAACTTCACTATTTTTTTTTTTTTTAATTTCTGCTCTATTTTAAAATTTCTATTCCTTCTGCTTGCTTTTGTTAGGTTATTGTTCTGGGGTCTTTGGTTTTATATTATAGTCATTTATTTACACCTCAAAATTTCCTTCCAAGCACTGCTTCAGCAGCATTCTATAAATTTTGGTATGTTTTGTTATTTTTTCACTCACTTTAAAGTAACTTTTAATTTTCCTTATGGTTTCTTCTTGACTCAGTGATTGCTTAGGAGTATGTGCATGCATGTGTGTGCTCAGTAGTGTCCGACCCTTTGTGACCCTGTGGACTGTAGCCCACCAGGCTCCTCTGTCCATGGAATTCTCCCAGTAAGAATATTAAAATAGTTTGCCATATCCTCCTCCAGGGGATCGCTCCAATCCAGGCATTGAAACCAAATCTCTTACATCTTCTGAACTGGCAGGCAGATTCTTTAACACCAAACCACTGGGGAAGCTTATGTTGTTTAATTTCCACGTACTTGTGAATTTCCCTCCTTTCTTTCTCTCACTGTCTTCAAATTTTATTCCACTGTAGTCAGAGAATATGTTTTGCTTTTATTAATAACTGAAATCCTTTTATATTAATTACTACTTTTTTGTGGCTTACCATATTGACTCTACGGAGATTGTTCCATGGAATGTGTATTCTGCTGTTGTTTGGTGGAGTGTTCTGTAAATGTCTATTAGGTCTACTGGTTTATAATATTGACCAAGTTTACTTGTTGAATTTATGTATAGATCTTTGATCCATTATTGGAAGTAGGGTATTAAAGCTTTCAAGTATTATTTTTATTGCATATTTTCCCCTGTAATTATGTCAGTTGTTGCTTCAAGTATTTGGAGCCTCTCTTGTTAGGTACAAATATTATTTAAATCACTCCTATTTCTGTTCAATGAATGTTTATATTAATATAAAGTGTCTTCCTTAGTCTCCAATAAAAATTTTTGTCTTAAAGATGATTTTGTCAGTATCAGTATAGCCACAGCAACTGTTTTTTTTTTTTTTTTTTGCTGTGTGAATATTGTATCTATTTTGAATCTTTTATATTCAAGCTAGTTGCACTTTTGCTTTTAAAGTGCTTTTGTACACAGGACATAGCTGGATCATGGTTTTTCTAATTTCATTTATTTATTTTAATTGGAGGCTAATTACTTTACAATATTGTAGTGCTTTTTGCCATACATTAACATGAATCAGCCATGGGTGTACATGTGATCCCCATCCTGAACCCCCCTCCCACCTCCCTCCCCATCCCATCCCTCTGGGTCATCCTAGTGCACCAGCCCTGAGCACTCTGTCTCATGCTTCGAACCTGGACTGGTGATCTGTTTCACATATGATAATATTCACGTTTAAAGGCTATTCTCTCAGATCATCCAACCCTCACCTTCTCTAACAGAGTCCAATAGACTGTTCTATACACCTGTGTCTCTTTTGCTGTCTCACATATAGGGTTATTGTTAATAGCTTTCTAAATTCCATATATATGTGTTAGTATACTGTATTGGTGTTTATCTTTCTGGCTTACTTCACTCTGTATAATAGGCTCCAGTTTCATCCACCTCATTAGAACTGATTCAAATGTATTCTTTTTAATGGCTGAGTAATATTCCATTGTGTATATGTACCACAGCTTTCTTACCCATTCGTCTGCTGATGGGCATCTAGGTTGCTTCCTTATCTTGGTTAATATAAACAGTGCTGTGATGAATATTAGGGTACAGGTGTTTCTTTCAGTTCTGGTTTCCTCAGTGTGTATGCCCAGCAGTGGGATTTCTGAGTCGTATGGCAGTTCTAGTTCCAGTTTTTTAAGGAATGTCCTCACTATTCTCCATAGTGACTTTACTAGTTTGCATTCCCACCAACAGTGTAAGAGAGTTTCCTTTTCTCCACATGCTCTCCAACATCTATTGTTTGTACATTTTGGATAGCAGCCATTCTGACTGGTGTGAAATGGTGCCTCATTGTGGTTTTGATTTGCATTACTCTGATAATGAGTGATGTTGAGCATCTTTTCATGTGTTTGTTAGCCATCTGTATATCTTCCTTGGATAAATGTCTGTTTAATTCTTTGGCGCATTTTTTGATTGGGTCGTTTATTTTTCTGAAACTGAGCTGCAGGTGTTGCTCGTATATTTTTGAGATTAATTCTTTGTCCATTGCTTCATTTGCTATCATTTTCTCCCATTCTAAAGGCTGCCTTTTCACTTCACTAAGTTTCCTTCATTGTGCAAAAGCTTTTAAGTTTAATTAGGTTCCATTTGTTTATTTTTGCTTTTATTTCCATTACACTGGGAGGTGGGTCATAGATGACCCTGCAGTGATTTATGTCAGAGAGTGTTTTGCCTATGCTTTCCTCTAGGAGTTTTTTAATTTCTGGTCTTACATTTAGATCTTCAATCCATCTTGAGCTTATTTTTGTGTATGGTCTTAGAAAGTGTTCTAGATTCATTCTTTTACAAGTGGTTGACCAGTTTTTCCGGCACTACTTGTTAAAGAGACTGTCTTTTATTTCATTGTATATTCTTGCCTCCTTTGTCAAAGATAAGGTGTCCATTGGTATGTGGATGTATCTCTGCGCTTTCTGTTTTGTTCCATTGATCTATATTTCTGTCTTTGTGCCAATACCATACTGTCTTGATGACTGTAGCTTGTAGTAGAGCCTGGAGTCAGGCAGGCTGATTCCTCCCATTCCATTCTTTTTTCTCAAGATCGCTTTAGCTATTCGAGGTTTTTTGCATTTCCATGCAAATTGTGAAATTATTTGTTCTAGTTCTCTGAAAATACCGTTGGTAGCATTGAATCTATAGATTGTTTTGGGTATTATATTCATTTTCACTATATTGATTTTTTTCAATCCATGAACATGGCATATTTTTCCATTTATTTGTATCCTCTTTGATTTTTTTCATCAGTGTTTTATAGTTTTCTATGTATAGGTCTTTGGTTTCTTTAGGTCTATTTATTCCTAAGTATTTTATTATTTTTGTTGCAATGGTGAATGAAATTGTTTCCTAAGTTTCTCTTCTGTTTTCTCATTTTTAGTGTATTGGAAAGCAAGGGATTTCTTTGTATTAGTTTTATATCCTGCAACTTTACTATATTTATTGATTAGCTCTAGTAATTTTCTGGTGGAGTCTTTAGGGTTTCCTATGTAGAGGATCATGTCATCTACAAACAGTGAGAGTTTAACTTCTTCTTTTCCAATCTGGGTTCCTGTTGTTTTTCTGCTCTGATTGCTGTGGCCAAAACTTCCAAAACTATATTGAATAGTAGTGGTGAGAGTGGGCACCTTGTCTTGTTCTTGACTTTAGGGGAAATGCTTTCAATTTTTAACCACTGATGATAATGTTTGCTGTGGGTTTGTCAGATATAGCTTTTATTATGTTGAGGTATGTTCCTTCTATGCCTGCTTTATGGAGGGTTTTTATCATAAATGGTTGTTGAATTTTTCAAAAGCTTTTCTGCATCTATTGAGATAATCATATTGTTTTTATTTTTCAATTCGTTACCGTGGTGTATTACACCAATTGATATGCTGATATTAAAGAATCCTTGCATCCCTGTGATAAAGGCCACTTGGTCATGATGTATGATCTTTTGAATATGTTGTTGGATTCTGTTTGCTAGAAGTTTGTTAAGGAGTTTTGCATCTATGTTCATCAGTGATATTGGCCTGTAGTTTTTCCTTTATGTGGCATCTTTGTCTCGTTTTTGTATTAGGGTGATGGTGGCCTCATAGAAAGAGTTTGGCAATTTACCTTCCTCTGCAAATTTTTGTAAGAGTTTGAGTGGGGTAGGTGTTAGCTCTTCTCTAAATTTTTGGTAGAATTCAGCTGTGAAGCCGTCTGGTCCTGGGCTTATGTTTGCTGAAAGATTCCTGATTATAGTTTTGATTTCTGTGCTTGTGATGTGTTTGTTAAGATTTTCTATTTCTTCCTTATTCCATTTGGAAAGTTGCACTTTTCCAAGTATTTGTCCATTTCTTCCAAGTTGTCCATTTTATTGGCATATAGTTGCTGATAGTAGTCTATTATGATCCTTTGTATTTCTGTGTTGTTTGTTGTGATGTCTCCATTTTCATTTGTAATTTTGTTGATTTGATTCTTCTCCCTTTGTTTCTTGATGAGTCTGGCTAATGTTTTGTCAATTTTATTTATCTTCTCGAAGAACAGGCTTTTAGCTTTGTTGCTTTTTGCTATGGTCTCTTTTGTTTATTTTGCATTTATTTCTGCCCTAAATTTTAAGATTTCTTTCCTTCTACTAATCCTGTGGTTCTTCATTTCTTCCTTTTCTAGTTGCTTTAGGTGTAGAGTTGAGTTATTTATTTGACTTTTTTCTTGTTTCTTCAGGTAAGCCTCTACAGCTATGAACTTTCCTCTTAGCACTGTTTTTACAGTGACCCATAGGCATTGGGTTGTTGTGTTTTCATTTTCATTCGTTTCTATGCATATTTTGATTTCTTTTTTGATTTCTTCTGTGATTTCTTGGTTATTAAATAGCGTGTTTTGTAGGCTCCGTATGTTGGAATTTTTAATAGGTTCTTTTTCCCTGTAATTGACATCTAATCTTACTGTGTTGTGGTCAGGAAAGATGCTAGGTGTGATTTCATTTTTTTTTTTTTTAATGTACCAAGGCTAGATTTCTGGCCCAGGATGTGATCTATCCTGGAGAAGATTTTGTGTGCACTTGAGAAAAAGGTGAAATTGATTTTTTGGGGGTGAAATGTCCTATAGATATCAATTAGGTCTAACTGGTCCATTGTATCTTTTAAAGTTTGTGTTTCCTTGTAAATCTTCTGTTTGTTTGATCTATCCATAGGTGTGAGTGGGGTATTAAAGTCTCCCACTATTATTGTGTTATTGTTAATTTTCCCTTTCCTACTTGTTAGCATTTGCCTTACATATTGTTGTGCTCCTATGTTGGGTGCATATATATTTATAATTGTTATATCTTTTTCTTGGATTGATCCTTTGATCATTGTGTAGTGTCTTTCTTTGTTTCTTTTCACAGCCTTTATTTTAAAGTCTATTTTATCTGATATGAGTATTTCTACTCCTGCTTTTTTTTTTTTTTTTTTTTTTTGGTCTCCATTTGTGTTGAATATCTTTTTCCAGCCCTTCACTTTCAGTCTATGTGTGTCCCTTGTTTCGAGGTGGGTCTCTTGTAGACAGCCTATATAGGGGTCTGGTTTTTGTATCCATTCAGCCAGTCTTTGTCTTTTGGTTGGGGCACTCAGCCCATTTACATTTAAGGTAATTTTTGATAAGTATGATCCAATCGCCATTTACTTTGTTGTTTCAGGTTCAAGTTTATGCACCCTGTCTGTGTTTTACTGTCTAGAGAAGATCCTTTAGCATTTGTTGAAGAGCTGGTTTGGTGGTGCTGAGTTCTCTCAGCTTCTGCTTGTCTGTAAAGCTTTTGAATTCTCCTTCATATCTGAATGAGATCCTTGCTGGGTACAGTCATCTGGGTTGTAGGCTTTTCTCTTTCATTACTTTATGTGTTGCCATTCCCTTCTGGCCTGAAGGGTTTCTACTGATAGATCAGCTGTTATCCTTATGGGAATCCCTTTGTGTTTTATTTGTTGTTTCTCCCTTGCTGCTTTTAATATTTCTTTTTTTGTGTTTGATCTTTGTTAATTTGATTAACATATGTCTTGTCATCTTTCACTTTGGGTTTATCCTGTTTGGGACTCTCTGGGTTTCTTGGACTTGGGTGACTATTTCCTTCCACATTTTATGGAAGTTTTCAACTATTATCTCTTCAAGTATTTTCTCATGACCTTTATTTTTCTCTTCTTCTTCTGGGACTTCTATGATTCTAATGTTGGGGCGTTTAGCATTTTCCCAGTGGTCTGTGAGGTTGTCCTCATTTCTTTTAATTATTTTTTTCCTTTTTTCCTCTCTGCTTCATTTATTTCTACCATTCTATATTCTATCTCACTTATCCTATCTTCTGACTCCGTTTTTCTACTATTGGTTCCCTCCCGAGTGTATTTGATCTCATTTATTGCATTATTCATTATTGATTGACTCTCTCTTATTTCTTCAAGTTCTTTGTTAAACATTTCTTGCATCTTCTCAATCCTTGTCTCTAAGCTGCTTATCCATTTTGTTTTCAAGATTTTGGGTCATTTTTACTATCATTATTCTTAATTATTTTCTCAGGTAGACTCCCTATCTTTTTCTCTTTGGTTTGGTGGGCATTTATCATTTTCCTTTACCTGCTGAGTATTTCTCTGCTTTTTCCTCTTATTTAGATTGCTGTGTTTGGTGTGGCCTTTCTTTATTTTGGCAGTTTGTGGTTCCTCTTTATTGTGGATGCTCCTCCCTGTGGGTGGGGTTGGGCGAGTGGCTTGTCAAGGTTTTCTGGTTAGGGAAGCTTGTGTCGGTGTTCTGGTGGGTGGGGTTGTTTTCTTCTCTCTGGAGTGCAATGATGTGTCCAGTAGTGAGTTTTGAGATGTCTATGGGTTTGGTGTGACTTTGGGCAGCCTGTATATTGAAACTCAGGGCTATGTTCCTGTGTGGCTGGAGAATTTGCTTGCTACGTCTTGCTCTGGAACTTGTTGGCTCTGGGGTGGTGCTTGATTTCAGTTTACATATGGAGGCTTTTGGATGAGTTCTTATGGATTAATGTTCCCTGTAGTCAGGAGTTCTCTGGTGTTCTCAGGTTTTGGATGTAAGCCTCCTGCCTCTGGTTTTCAGTCTTAGTCTTACAGTAGCCTCAAGACTTCTCCACCCATACAGCATCAATGATAAAACATCTAGGTTAATGGTGAAAAGATTCTCCACAGTGAGGAACACCCAGAGAGGTTCACAGATTTACATGGAGAAGAGAAGTGGGAGGTGGGAGATAGAGGTGACCAGGAAGAGAAGAGGGGGAATCAAAAGGGGAGAGAGCAATCTAGCTGGTAATCAATTCCCTATGTGCTCTCCACAGTCTGGAATACTCAGAGAGGTTTACGGAGTTACATAGAGAAGAGAAGAGGGAGGAAGGAGATAGAGGTGGCCAGGAGGAGAAGAGGGGGAATCAAAAGGAGAGAGACAGATCTAGCCAGTAATCAGTTCCCTAAGTGTTCTCCACCGCCCAGAATACCCAAAGAGATTCACAGAGTTGGGTAGAGAAGAGAAACTGGGGGAGGAGATAGAGGTGATCTGGGGGAGAAAAAGGAGAATCAAAAGGGGGAGAGAGTAATCAAGCCAGTAATCACACTCCTAAGTAAAAATGGGTTCTGAAAATTGAATTATTTAAGGTACAAAATTGATAACAAATACTGAAAAGCAAAGATTAAACGTCTAGAGTGGAGGCTAGACTCTCAAAAACACTATGAAAAAAAAAAAAGGCAAAATTGCAAAACTTATTAAAAAATATGAAGTTTGCTTTAAAAATATTTTTTCAAGGTAATAGTAGGCTCGGGCCTGGTACACTGGGAAGACTCAGAGGGATTGGGTAGAGAGGGAAGGGGGAGGGGGCATCGGGATGGGGAATACATGTAAATCCATGGCTGATTCATGTCAATGTATGACAAATTCCACTACAATATTGTAAAGTAATTAGCCTCCAACTAATAAAAATAAATGAAAAAAAAAAGAAAATTAAAGGATTCATAGAGGCATTAAAAATAAAAATTTTGAAAAATTTAAAAAATGATAATAGTAAATATGTCTAGGAATTTCTCTGGAGCTGTTGCAGGCAGTGTGGAGTCAGTTCAGTTTCAGACATTTCCTTATTCCTCTTATACTTCTCAAGACCTATAGGCCTCTTCCAATGTATTTTATATTAACTAGAGGGTTTTAATCTGTTTCACTTGTCACTTCCAAAGCAGTTCCCTGTTTATTTTGGCTTCTTCTGTTTGCAGGTCTTTTCAGTGTCTAATTTCCACCCTGACACAAGGGGGTGAAGGTGGCCACTTATTTAGGATCACTGCTTCAAGTGTGCTGTGGGGAGGAAGGAACACTGCAAACAAATATCACTGATGTGTTTGGGGAGTGCTTGCAGTGTCTGGGCCACACTGGGCTTGCCCCCACTCATGGCTTGTGTGCTTTCCCAGTCTGCACTGCTCAGTCTCCAGGTTGCTCTGCAGGGGAACTTTCTGAGGTGTGCCCTGGGTTTCGTGCACTTCCCAGGTCTAAGCTGCTCAGGTTCAGGTTCTCGGGTACTCCACAAAGGCACAAACTGAGTTGGGCCTGAGTTTTCCGTCCTTTCCAGGTGCGAGCAGTTCAGGCAACCAGCCGTTTGATGCGGACGCTCTCCCCCAGGTGAGGGGTGTGTCTTATTGCCTCTCCCATCCCAGCTGCTTGGTTTTCTCTGTGCGCGGCAGGTGCACCTTCTCAGGTGTGCCATGTGTGTCTTCTGGGGAGCTGATCTTTGGTTGCAACCCTTCCAGCGGATATCAACTGTCCAGAATCCCAGGTCTTGGTTAGCAACTGGGAGCCTGCCCACAGTTTACTAGGATGACATGTCTGGGGCCGAGACTGCCCCTTCCAACTCTGGCTGCCCCCCACCTGCCACCCTACCTCCAGTGGGGGATAGGCCAGTGTGCAGCTGCCTAGCTCTCCCCTGGTATTCGCTCAGTCCTTTGTTCTGAGAGCAGACCAGGAGTGCCCTAGGTTAGGGCTTTTCATGGGATAGTTCTCTCTCTCTCTCTCTCTCTCTCTCTCTCTCTCTCTCTCTCTCTCTCCCCTCTCTCTCTCTGGCTATCCCACAGTTTGGGTTGCTATCTCACATTAGCTCCCTCAGATTGCTCTCAGGGCATTCAGGCCTAGTCCTTACCCTCAGCAATGCAGCCTGTGCCTCCCTGTCCAGCCCCTGCTTGCTGTTGGTGGACACAAGCATCTGGGCTACTTCTCTGCTGGGAGTTGCCGTTAGATACATAATCTGTGGATTTTATTTGTTTATTTATTTTTTCCTCCCAGTTATGTTGCCCTCTGAGATTCCAAAACTCTCCACAGACTCGCTGGTGAGAGGGTTTCCTGGTGTTTGGAAACTTCTCTTTTAAGACTCCCTTCCCGGGACAGGTATCCATCCATAACTCTTTTGTCTCTCTTTTTATCTTCTATATTTAGTCCTACCTCCTTTTGAAGACAATGGGTTGCCTTTCTGGGTGCCTGATGTCCTCTGACAGCTTTCAGAAGTTGTTTTGTGGAATTTCTCAACGTTCAAATGCTGTTTTGATGAATTTGTTGGGGAGAAAGTGGTCTCCCTGCCCTATGCCTCCGCCATCTTACTCCCATCAACTGGGTCATGTTTTTGTAACCATTCTTCCAATTACTGCACTTTAGTTGTAGTTGTCCACTTATATTAAGTTCAATTCCTGAAAATAACAATATTTAAAACATGTGGGATAGTACTAATGAATTCCTATTTAATAAGAAAATAAAATTAGATCAAGTAGGAGGATAGCCATATTAAAAATAAATATAATTATCAATTAATTTGAAAAAAGGAAATCAATAGAAGAAATTAATGAAATGAAAAGGTGAGTCTGAAAAAAAATCAATAAAATTGATGAATGTCTTGCAAAGATTGACAAAAATAAGTGAGACAAGACATGAATAACTAATATCATCAATGTCATATGGTATTTCATTAGCAATCCTTCAATTGCTAAATGGATAAAAAAGGGAATACTATAAAAAATTCATAATAATAAAGTCAACAACACAGAAGAGACAGACTCTTTTTTCTCAGAAAAAAAAAAAAAAAAACACAAACTGCAAAAACTCAACCAAGATCTAACAGATTGCATAAATAGTTTTATAACATTTAAAGAATGAAATTGGAAATTATAAAATTCCCCTGCCCTGCAAATGATTTTCAGGCTTAGATGGTTTCACCTGAGAATACTACCAAATATGTAAAGTAGAATTAATATTAAATTATACAATCTCTTGAAAAGTATTGGAGAGAATGGAACATCTCCCTACTTATTTTTTAATTAATTAATTAATTTTAATTGGAGGCTAATTACTTTACAATATTGCGGTGGTTTTTGCCGTACATTGACATGAATCAGCCATGTGTGTGCATGTGTCCCCCCATCCTGAACCTCCCTCCCATCTCCCATCCCACCCCGTCCCTTTGGGTTGTCCCAGAGCACCAGCTTTGGATGCCCTGCTTCATGCATTGAACTTGCACTGGCCAACTATTTTACATATAGTAATATGTATGTTTGAATGCTATTCTCTCATATCGTCCTGCCCCCACCTTCTCCCACAAAGACCAAAATTCTGCTCTTTACATGTGTCTCTTTTGCTGTCTTGCATATAGGGTCATCATTACTATCTTTCTAAATTCCATATATATGCATTAATATAGTGTATTGATGTTTCTCTTTCTGGCTTATTTCACTCTGTATAATAGGCTCCATTTTCATCCACCTCATTAGAACAGACTCAAATGCATTCTTTTTTATAGATTAGTAATATTCACACAATCTCTTGAAGAGTATTGAAGAGAATGGGACACGTGCCTACTTATCTTCATGAGGAAAGTACTACCATGATAGCAATTATCCAGACCAGTACTTGATCAATATATCTCATTAAAGTAGATTTAAAATCCCTCGACAAAATGACAGCAAAATGAATCCAGCCATGTATAAAAAGACTTATATGCCATGACCAAGTGGGATTTATTTTAAGTATGCAAGGCTGTTTTTGTAATTGATATCAATTGTGTCAATCAATATAGTCTAACATATCAATAGGCTAAAGAAGAAAAATTATATGATCTTATTAATTGATTCAGAAAAAGTATTAGATAAAATCCAGTACTCATTCATATTATAAAATTCTCAACAAATAAGGAGAATGGAACAATCTCACCTTATAAGAACTTACAACTATATATACAGCTAACACCATGCTTTTGGTGATATACTGAGTGCTTTCCCCTTAAAATCAGAATAAAAGGCAAGGATGTTCATCTCATTGCTCTTATTTAATATAGTACTGGAAGTTCTAGCTATTACAAAATGGCAAGAAGAAGATTGGAAAGAAAGAAAGAAAACCGTTCCTCTTTTCAGATGAGGTGATTGTTTTCATAAAAAGTGCCAAGGAACCAACAACAAAAATATACACAAAAATCACTCAGAACTAAGTGAATTCCTCAAGTTCATAGGATATAAGATCAATACACAAAATCAATTGTTTAGACACCAGTAGTGTATAAATACTTATTCATTAAATTAGCACTAAATGTGTAAAAATACTTCCACACTAACAGTGAGCTTAAGCAAATCAAAATTTAAAGCATAATACCTTCTACAAATTTTCCTCCAAATTGAAATACATAGGAATGCACTTAACAGAACATGTAAAGGATCTGTATGGTAGGAATTATAAAATTCTACCAAATAAAGTCAAGTAAAACCTAAATAAATGGAGATACATACCCTGCTCATGGATTAGAAGACTCATTCTGTTCTGTACATGGAATTCTCTAGGCAAGAATACTGGAGTGAGTTGCAATTCCCTTCTCCAGGGTATCTTCCTGATCCAGGGATCAAACCCAGGTCTCCTGCATTGCAGGCAGATTCTTTACCATCTGAGCTACCAAGGAAGCCCAGTAAAGATATCATTTCTTTCCAAATTGGTCCCATATTACAGTTGTTCCACACACATAAAAGTGATTTGTTTATCTTATATTGCATAGTAGCAGGTATTTTCATTTATTTAGCATTATCTTATTTCCCACTGATAGACATTTTTATTAGCATTTTGACCCCTTTTGTATAAACATCTTTTCATATACACAGAAGTATATCTACACCAGAGATAAGTAGAATTGGAATTGCTTGCCCAGAGAGTGTATACATTTGAAATTTTATCGAACTTGACAAATCATTCTCCAGAAAATTGTGTAAGAGTACATATTTATCCACAATATACTGAATTTTAATATTAAAACTTTTTTACCTGTTGCTAAATGATGGATTTGAAATTGTATCTCTTTCTTTTCATTTGCATTCCCCTAGTTACTGTATGGCTAAGCATCTTTCCTATTTACTGGCTATACATATTTTCTCTTCTCTGAAAATCCAGTTGACTTTTTAGACCACCATATTTTTGGTGAAGTTTTGTTAGAATTTCTAATGTATTTTGAATACTAATCTTTTATCTGTTATATATGCTGCAAATACTCTCTGTCTGGTCCTTACCTTATAATTTGTATATGGTGTATTTTGACATACAGGTTATTTTGTTTTAGTTTTATGTAGTTAACCTTGTCATTCATTCTTTTACACACAGTTTGCTTTGTGTTTCATGAATTATACCTTCTATCAGAAGATTCTAATGACTTTTTCCTAAATATTGTTCAAATAACTTTTTAGGCTTTTTTTTTAAATTTAGATCCATATTCTCTCTGTGGTTGATATTTATGAATTTTGGAAGGTAAGCTCTGTGACAGGGACTGCTAGATTGAGACTATCCAATGTCCATTTTTGCCTTCTGAATACACAGGAGACTGTTAACATTTCAGAAGGAAATGTGTTGGGGAAAAGAATGACTTATCCAGTCTCTCTTGCTGCAAGGAATGTCAATGACAGATAAGTGGAAGTTGTTGGTTTGGACTTCCTTTCAGTTCAGTTCAGTCGCTCAGTCATGTCTGATTCTTTGTGACCCCACAACTGCAGCATGCCAGGCTTCCCTGTCCATCACCAACCCTGGAGCATGCTCAAACTCGTGTCCATTGAGTAGGTGATGCCATCCAACTATCTCATCCTCTTCTCCTGCTGCCTTCAATCTTCCCCAGCATCAGGGTCTTTTCCAATGACTCAGTTCTTCACATCAGGTGGTCAAACTTTTGGAACTTCAGCTTTAGCATCAGTCCTTCCAATGAATATTCAGGACTAATTTCCTTTAGGATTGACTGGTTTGATCTCCTTGCAGTCCAAAGGACTCTGAAGGGTCTTCTTCAACACCACAGTTCAAAAGCATCAATTATTCAGTGTTCACCTTTCCTTATGTGCCAACTCTCACATCCATACATGACTGCTGGAAAACCCATAGCTTTGACTAGATGGACATTTGTTGGCAAAGTAATGTCTCTGCTTTTTAATATGCTATGTAGGTTTGTCATAGCTTTTCTTCCAAGGAGTAAGCATCTTTTAATTTCATGGCTGCAGTCACCATCTGAAGTGATTTGGAGCCCAAAAAGCAGTCTCTCACTGTTTCCATTGTTTCCCCATCTATTTGTCATGAAGTGATGGGACCGGACGCCATGATCTTCGTTTTTTGAATGTTGAGTTTTAAGCCAGCTTTTTCACTCTCTTCTTTCATTTCATCAAGAGGCTCTTTAGTTCTTCTTTGCTTTCTGCCATAAAGGCAGTGGCATCCTTTAAAACTCCTTAAAGGGTGCTATCTTGTGTGTGTGTGTGTGTGTGTGTGTGTGTATCTTCCACTTCCTCTTCACTTCCTTTTTCGTTCCTATATCTTAAATGGCCACATAATGTCTGTGTCTCCTACAGCCATCTGGGACTATGAATCACTCTTGAAAATCAATGTTAGTGTTATGACTAGTAGAGTAGAATGATAGGAGGAGTGTGAGTCCTGCGTAAAGCCATCATATCAGCCAAAGACAGCCTATCTTGTGAGAGAATTATTTTATTTAAGCCACTGTTATTTTATATTTTTGTTTTGTACATATGAACAAATTCTACCTGATACAGATTTTGGCATTTATAAATGGAATGCAGCAAGTAACATATAGTAGAGTAGAATGATAGGAGGAGTGTGAGTCCTGCGTAAAGCCATCATATCAGCCAAAGACAGCCTATCTTGTGAGAGAATTATTTTATTTAAGCCACTGTTATTTTATATTTTTGTTTTGTACATATGAACAAATTCTACCTGATACAAATTTTGGCATTTATAAATGGAATGCAGCAATTAACAGAACCTAAATATAGAACTGGCTCAGTGGAAGAATGGAACTATATATATTAAAAAAAAAAACCCTCAAATTTAGCAAGCTTCTAAACTGGAAATTTCTGTAAAGCAGTGACAAAGCATTTGGTTGATCACATGTCTGTGTTTTCTTGTGAAGTAGACCATGTGATGACTGAGACTGTAGTATTTGATGAGATAGTAAGAAAAACGCATAGATTGTATATGCCAGTCTCTATTTTGCAATTTTAGCAGTCCTTGCCTGGCATACATAAACTCAAACTAGAGCTAGCTACTCTAGCAAATAAGATAGAATTTCTGCTATCATGATGTAAGTCGATAGGAGTCTTGTGATTTGAACTTTTACTGGATTGAAAAGCCAATTGTGTCTGCACCACAAACTGAAAGAGGTTTAATATGGTGGCTACAAAACAACAGCTTTAGTAGAGGATAAGATAAAAACTAAAATTTTAAATCACTTTCTGTTACATACTCTCTGGAAGAGGGTAGAAGTAAGTCTAGCAGCAAAGATCAGATTAATGCTTTATTTCTAATGTAAATAGTATCTTTTGCAGGAGTAAATTCTTTAATTGGTTTATTGCTGTTACCTTTATGTTGACAGTGTATCTGTCTAGTCCATTTCTTTCTCTTTTTCTTGTTGCCTTCAAGATACTCTTTGGTTAGTTATTTAACTAAGAGTAATTTAAAATAATTATTTTTAATTTTCTGTGTGTGCATGAAATGTGTTCTGTTGGTCATTCAGATGCTGTAATATTGTGCAACTTCTAGATTTATTGGAGTTTGATCAGGGATTTGATTTGATTTATTGGATCTGATCAGGACTCTTGAGAGACCCTTGGACTGCAAGGAGATCCAGCCAGTCCATCCTAAAGGAAATCAGCCCTGAATATTCATTGGAAGGACTGATACTGAAACTGAAATTCCATTACTTTGGCCACTTGATGCGAAGAACCGACTCATTGGAAAAGACCCTGATGCTGGGAAAGACTGAAAGCGAGAAGCCACGTGGATGACAGAGGATGAAATGGTTGGATGGCATCACCGACTCAATGGACATGAATTTGAGTAAATTCTAGGAGTTGGTGATGGAGAGGGAGGCCTGGTGTGCTGCAGTCCATGGGGTCACAAAGGATTGGACATGACTGAACGACTGAACTGACAGACTGATCAGGGAATGTGATCTGTAAAATATTTTATTTTTTTTGAATATGCTGAGATTTTTTATGTTGTTGCTTTATTCAGTCACTGAAAAAAAAAATCTATTGAGATACTAACTTGTGCTAGGAAAATAAGGATGAATATTACGTGGTTGCCAGTGCTATCTCTTCTGACTCATGTTTTCTACACTTTCACACTTCCCCTATGTCTGTAGAGAGAATGCTTACTTATTTTTTGATATCTTTGTAAGCTTCAGAGGGTTATCACTCTCCCAGATGATATCCAATAATACTGTTTCAAACTTTGGAGTCTCTGTGACACCTTATATATACACTTATACAGTATTATGTTAATTTTTGAATTTTGAGAGTATAGTAATGCTTGTCAAAAAAGACAATCTGTGATTTCATATAGATCTGATCACAATTTGCAAGAAGAAGAAAATATATAGGCAATTTATTAAAATAATATTTGGTAACTGTTAAAACAGAATATAACAGATATAACAGATAGCAGATGACACCACCCTTATGGCAGAGAGTGAAGAGGAACTAAAAAGCCTCTTGATGAAAGTGAAAGAGGAGACTGAAAAAGTTGGCATAAAGCTTAACATTCAGAAAACTAAGATCATGGCATCTGGTCCCATCACCTCATGGGAAATAGATGGGGAGACAGTGGAAACAGTGTCAGACTTTATTTTTCTGGGCTCCAAAATCACTGCAGATGGTAACTGCAGCCATGAAATTAAAAGACGTTTACTCCTTGGAAGGAAAGTCATGACCAACCTGGATAGTATATTGAAAAGCAGAGACATTACTTTGCCAACAAAGGTCCATCTGGTCAAGGCTATGGTTTTTCCAGTGGTCATGTATGGATGTGAGAGTTGGACTGTGAAGAAAGTTGAGTGCTGGAAAATTGATGCTTTTGAACTGTGGTGTTGAAGAAGACTCTTGAGAGTCCCTTGGACTGCAAGGAGATCCAACCAGTCCATCCTAAGGGAGATCAGTCCTGGGTGTTCATTGGAAGGATTGGTGCTGAAGCTGAAACTCCAGTACTTTGGCCACCTCATGCGAAGAGTTGACTTATTGGAAAAGACCCTGATGCTGGGAGGGATTGGGGGCAGGAGGAGAAGGGGACGACAGAGGATGAGATGGCTGGATGGCATCACCGACTCGATGGGCATGAGTTTGAGTAAACTCTGGGAGTTCTGATGGACCAGGAGGCCTGGCGTGCTGCGATTCATGGGGTTGCAAAGAGTCAGACACGACTGAGTGATTGAACTGAACTGAACTGAACTGAACTGAACTGAAAACTGTGATAGATATAGAGTACTGTGGAAATACAGATGGAAGAGTGATTAAGATAGATTCTTCTTGGGTGGTGAGGACATAGAACATTTTCCTAGAGAAGGCAGTGTCTCAGCTATTAATTCCTTGGTGGAGAAGGGATATATTCTCTGCCAAGGGAATGGGATGAACAAAAGTAGGGTCATGATCCAGTGTTCAGTGAGGATCAGGTGATGGGTAAAAAAGGTGAGTTTGAAGAATGTTTAAAAAGGCGTCTCAGTCAAGTTTCAAAAGGTCTTTCTATTGGATTTTGCCTCCCAATGAACACTTAAAAGATAACAGTAATGGCAGTGGTAGAGAGGAGCTAAGCCCTACCCAGGTAAGACATAATAAGACCACATATTTCTTATTCTCGAGGTCAAGGAGACCTTCTTGACTACACATGCACAGAAAGACTCCTGGGGGTCAAAAAGGGAGGGACAGCATCCTATAGTAGGTGACATCAACCTACACATAGGCCTCTTCACTAAAATCCATCCTGGCTAAGAGATGCACATGCACACACATGGGAGGACCCTGAAATAAACAGAACCAAGCAAAGCAAGATTATTGGCCAAAGGAAACGAGAAAGAAATGCCCCATATAAGTGATTCAAATTACCATGAGAGTGTGACTCTCTCTGACCCCGTGTGTGTGAGTCTATTCACACGTGCTTTTTTCCTCCTAATAAACATTTTATTTCACTTAAAGAAAATCTTGCTAGGGAACTTAGAGTTTATCCTATAAACAAAACAGAACCATCAAAATTATTAAAAGCTACTTATGAAACTAAATAGACAAAAGAATACTCAAGATTTAAAATGTATTACTTCAATATGCCTGACTTATAATGGAGCTTTCACAAAGTACAACATTCATGCTTTTCCCTCCAAGTGTACCAGGATTGTGTTGTTCTTGTTTAAAGTGTTAGTTTACTCTTGGGTATAGCAATTTGACTTTCAAATCAGACCTTAGCTTTAGCAATGACAGAAAAAGAAGGAGGCTCATATTCAAAAGTGAAGTTTACTACAAATATTTCAATGTCTTAGCTGAATAATTTAAGAATTAGAAAATAGCTATGGGTTACTTTGTGTCCAGGCAAACACTTTAGATTTGATTAGTTTTTATATTCTCATTTTAGTTTAAAATATTAAACATATCTTGAAACATGTTACATGGAAATATATAGCAATAATATGTGGCTTGTTGGTTCAAATCTAACCATCTTTCACTGTTTAATAAGGACTCCCATCTATTGATCCCCCATTTCTCCACCTTTACTCTTTTCTTTACTCAGTTTCCATGTATTTTTAACCTTATGAAACTACAAAAATGTAATGCTTAAAGGTAATTTGAAAAATCAGGTCAGTTAGAGGCAGTCAATCATGATTAATGATTACTTAATACAAACTACCCTTCAATTCAGTGTTGCTTGTCACTTTACAACCAACCCATGGGACTTGAAAATCACTGGCAATAGTTAGCCAGAGGTGAATTCACAACACAAATTCTGGTAATTTCTTATGAAAAAAAAAGTTTTGTGCTTTTTTGTTTGTTTGTTTCATTTATTTTTATTAGTTGGAGGCTAATTACAATAGTAGTGGTTTTTGCCATACATTGACATGAATCAGCCATGGATTTACATGTGTTCCCCATCACGATTCCCCCTCCCACCTCCCTCCCAATCCCATCCCTCTGGACCTTCCCAGTGCATCATTTTTTTTTTTTTCTTTTGAGTAAATTGTTGTGAAACAATTTATTGAAAACAATGAAGCTCAAATTCTTTCTTTGCGTCAAAGAATAATATGCATGCCTGAGAATAGAAGTACCACTTTTATAAACACTTTAACAACCAAAACATCTATTTATACAGAACTATTGACATCAGTTTTTGAAAAAGAGCTTAAATGAGCTCTTCTGCCACTTTAAATTCTTACCAACTATGTATTTGAGGGATTAGTTTTCATCAGAGTATTCTTTTCAAAATATAACCATGTATCTAGAATGAACATGTTGTAATTATATACTTAGATAATAGAAAATAAGATAATACAATGTATATGGTTTCAAAAGATACAATTAAGTTATACAGTTTATCTAGGCTTGCACTCCCCCAAATATAATTTGGTACATATATTTTCCTTGGTACTTTCCAATGTCATCTCACAGAATGTACTATTGTACAGATTTGAATAATTAGTTCACTGGAAGCCCAAAAGGAGGCTGGATATTAGAGACAAGTTTTTTGTAGTAAAGAAAATTGTCTTGCACTCTGGTATATTTAGGGAAAAACAAAGTCCCTTGTTCTTCTTTTAATTCAGTAAAACACTTCAGTTTGTGTCTTATGACTGCACTAAAGTGAATTCCAGTGTTATATTTACTCTTCCCTGGGGAGTCATCCATGAATGTTTTGTTTTGTTTTGTTTTTCTTGGTGCTTCTTTCCTAGTTTCACAATGTGAGCTAGTGAAGGTCATATTTTAAAATAAAAAAAAAAATCAGACTGCAAAGAATATCTGCTCTGAAACAAATGTATGCAGGGAAAACAATTTAAATTGTTTTATTTTAAATTTTTAAATTTAAAACATTTCTTTTCTGCCATCTGGTCTGACCTCTTGCCAAAACAGGAAATAGGTAACTTATCCTTAATGCAGTCCTATCTGAAGATGCCTACTGACATTTCAGAACTTTCAAAAAAGATCTTCATGCTCTAGACTTCACCCTAATTTCTCTTCTGTTTCCCATTACCTTTTATAAAATTTGCTTTCCCTATGCTCACTTCTCTTACATCTTACTATACAACAGTGAACATTAGTTTCTGCTGATATGATTCTTTGCGTGTCAGGATGCATTCAATAATAAGAACAGACAATCCAGCTTAAATAATACTCTCTCATAGCAAGAGGTTCAGAGTCAGGAAGAGTTCAGGGTGTGCCCAAGGTTCCTATCAGGGATCCAGGTTTTAACTCTCTTTTGGCTTTGTTAAATTATGAACAGCATTTGTAGTGGATTAGTATTGTGTCAACTTAGCTAAGTTGGAATCATGTGTCCCAGAATTTCCTTTCCTGCGTAGTTAGAGTTAGCAAGAGTCACAAATCATTTTGCGTGAGATTTGGAAGGTGTAAGTAAAGTAGCAGCCAAAGTATTTTTATGTTTAGAAGATTGATGCAGGGGTACCAGGTGTTGTTGCAATTCACACATGTTGTTGCTTATCTACTGACTAGTCATTTTGTCAAAGGGCAGGAGCAGGCCTTCAGCTGTTTGTCCTCCCCCTGGATCCTCAACGCTCTGTGACTACTAGGCCAGATGAGTATTTAGTTCCTTGATGAAGGATACTGTGGAGAGAGAGCAAACTAGCCAAGATAGTGTGTTCAGACTTTCTCGCCCCATGTCTTGTAAATAATGACTATGTAACAGCTGAGATCATTTATAGCGATGCATATGCACATCACGTGTTACTCGCTTGGTCCCAGGTTGTGTGTGGTATGCCTGTATGAGCGCCACCCACAAATCGGCGGCCTTATTGCTATACCACAGCTGTGTCTGTTGGGTCAGCCATGAGAGAAGAGAATATAGCATGCCTACTTTTATGGCCGTTGTGCCAGTCAGGAGAGAAGTTGTGTTGTGTTAGGTTATGTTATGGCTGCTGCTACGGCTGCTGTGTCAGCCAGCAGAGAATAAATGTATTTGCGGTTCCTATGGCTCCTCAACTCCTTGAGTCTTCTTCCAGCTTCCCCGCTCATGCCTTGTCTACCATGGGTTCAACAAACAGTGCACACAGTGAGATACAGCAAGACAACTGGAGTCACAAACAGGATCAGTGATACAGATACCAAATTCACATGCATGATAGTCATATCTTTGAAATTGGAAACAGTTGAGAAACCAACATGAGATCAGGTTCATCATCATGGGTTTCAGCCTCCCCTTACTCTCTTTCACTTTATATTCATCCCCTCCTTAGCTGCCTTCCCTGCAGATTTCAAGATCACTAAATGTAAAATCAATAGACTTAAAGAGACTATTTATTAAGGTTCCACAATTGCATAAGCTTAAGGTCAAATATGGGCTTCCCAGGTGGCTCAGTGGTAAAGAACCCACCTGCCAGTGCAAGAGATGCAAGAGAGGCAGGTCTGGTCCTTGGGTGGGGAAGATCCCCTGGAGTAGGAAACGGTAACCGCTCCAGTATTCTTGCCTAGAGAATCCCATGGGCAGAGGAGCCTGGTGGGCCACAGTTCACGGGGTCGCAAAGAGCCGGACATAGCTGAGTGACAAAGCACATGTGCACACACAAGGTCAAATATATGTATATTCACAGGGCTATGAGGCCTATACTTGCCCAGCTTCAAGATCAAAGAAAGAAGCCAGAGTCAGCAACAGACATATAATTTGTTTAATGGATGGAGGAGCTTACACATCTGAAGCAAGGTCTCAGAGTGACACCCTACCCTGGGATGGGCAGGACTTGGCAGTACCCTTCACTCTTGGGAAGAATAGGAAGACTACCAGTTTATAGGGAGAATTGATGTCAGATTGGTTCATTGTTTTTTTCTCTCTTAGCCCCTCTTGGCCCCTTGGGATAAGTACCTTCCTGGAGGCAGAGACCTTCCCTTTGTTAAACTATCAAAGGGGAACCATTCTAGAACAACCACTAGCTGGGGCAGGGATGGGATGAGACAAGTATATAGGTTATTACTGATTTGGCTCTATGATTAAAGAGGAAAGTCATTCAAGAGAGCAGGGTGTATCTGAAGCAGGGACTGGTGGAGCACAGGATGTACAGAAAGCAAGAGAACACCCATCTTGGGTGCCCTAATTTTATATATATTTTATATATACTTCCTGATGTGGTTAAGTTTCTATGATCAAACTCTGACCAATATAGCATTGTTTCAATAGTAAGATCATTGTAACTATATGTACAAGTGAAACAAGAGTGGATGTTGCACAAGATTTCATAAACTGAAAACTATGAGAGTTTACAGTATTGGTAAAGTTAAAATTTTTTAAAGATACACTAAACATTTATTTATAATTGCAAGGGCATAAAGAATACTGGTATGAACTAATAATGTTTGAAGTAAAAATTGTAGGATTTGATGGTGAAAGAGCAGGTGCAATGGACGAGAAACAGTGTAGGGGTTAACTCATAGGCTCTTGCATCAGACTTCTTGGGTCCAAACTCTGGCTCCAATTCTTACTGGCTATGTTACCTTGAACATATTAATTAACCTCTCTGAGCCTTAGTTTTCTCATTTTCAGTATGTGGATAATAATAGTAGCTCTTTGATTGTTGCAGAAATAATATACATGATGCAGAGAAAGCATTCAATAGATTATAGATATAATTATAATGATGATAATAAGCATAATAACTTTTATTCAATATTATGTTAGCTTGAGCAATCCTAAGAAGTTTTTGAGGAAGGGAAGCTCCCCTGTATTATTGAAACTTAAAAGAAAAATAAATACCACAATTTCACTAAGAATTGAACAAAAAGACTATAAATTAACTCAAAAAGCTCATTATTTTATTATAGGCTGGATCAGCATCCTACTTTCTACGTGAGCAATGACCTGATTTAAATCATATATGCTTCAGAATACAAGCAAAATTTATATGACATGATATGCACAGAGAAATTCATCTTTAGGAGGTCATTAATAATAAATAATTGACTCTGTTGTTCAGTTCAGTCACACAGTCATGTCTGACTCTTTGAAACCACATGAACTGCAGCACACAAGGCTTCCCTGTCCATCACCAACACCTGGAGCTTACTTAAACTCGTGTCCATAGAGTTGGTGATGCCATCCAACCATCTCATGCTCTGTCAACCCCTTCTCCTCCTGCCTTCAATCTTTCACAGCATCAGGGTCTTTTCAAATGAGTCAGTCCGCGTCAGGTGGCCAAAGTATTAAAGTTTCAGCTTCAGCATCAGTCCTTCCAATGATTATTCAGTATTGATCTATTTAGGATTGACTGGTTTGCTTTCCTGGCAGTCCGAGGGACTCTCAAGAGTTTTCTCCAACACCACAGTTCAAAAGCATCAATTCTTTGGTGCTCAGCTTTCTTTGTAGTCCAACTCTCACTACTGGAAAAAAACATAGCTTTGACTAGACGGACCTTTGTTAGTAAAGTAATGTTTCTGCTTTTTAATATCCCATCTAGCTTTTCTGCAAGGAGCAAGCATCTTTTAATTTCATGGCTGCAGTCACCATCTACAGTGATTTTAGAACCCTCCCCCCAAAAATAAAGTCTGTCACTCTTTCCATTGTTTCTCCATCTATTTGCCATGCAGTGATGGGACATAATACCATTATCTTAGTTTTCTGAATGTTGAGTTTTAAGTAAACTTTTTCACTCTCCTCTTTCACTTTCATCAAGATGCTCTTTAGTTTTTCTTCGTTTTTTGCCATAAGGCTAGTGTCATCTGCATATCTAAGTTTTTTGATATTTCTGAAGTATTGATATTTCTTAAGCATTTCTTAATAGAGTTCCCTGTGCTATTACAGTATATTCTCATTAGTTATCTGTTTTATATGTAGTGTTAATGGTGTGTATGTGTCAATCCCAATTCCTCACACCCCTTTTTAAATGACAGTACAATGAAGTCAGTATCATTGACTTCTTTAATGCACTTCATTAATGAACTCTACTTAATGCACTGTGGTGACCTGAATGAGATGGAAATCCAAAAGGGCAGAGATACATGTATATGTATGACTGACTCATTTTGCTGTACAGTAGAAATTAACACAATATCATAAAGTAACTACATTCCAATAAAAAGTAATTTTGAAAAAATAAAATGAGCTTCTTTATTGCCTGCATTGGAAATGGACTATTGCCACAATACTACCTCACTGTACTCCTGCTGTAAAGGAGCTTACAGTCTTATTGGGGTGTGAAACATGTGTGCAAAACAAAGCAGTACAAGATAATTTATTATTTAGTGCCATCTGAAAAATAAAAATTACATTTAATCTAAGGCTTAAAAAAAAAGAAGAGCCTATGGTGTACTTAAGTGGTTAAGGAAGGATATTTAATAGAGATGGAGTTGCAGCAAGTGTTAAGGGATAAGGTGGATGTGGATAGGCTGTGGGCTTATATTAAAGGAAGTTCTGAAAATTAAATGAAAGTTTCACATAACTGGAAAATATACTGTTTAATGTTGAACACAGGGAAGATAAAGTTTCATTTGTATGACCTACATTTTCCTGGAATATAACACATTTCAAAATAGACAGTAGCTTTTTGAGTTTTAGAGAGACAAGAAATAAACTGTGTGAAATGCTAAAGGAGCAACAAACTTAATGTTGGTAGATTTTAGCTCAAGACCAGGTTCTGGCATTTAGCTACCAATAACATTAAGAGAAGTCATTTCGCAATTTGAAGCCACTGTTTGCTCAAAAAGAAAGGGATACTGTTTGCTGTGAAGAAAGGGGTAACAAAAACTTCCTCACAAGGTTGCTGAGAGGATCATATAAGAAAATGTATGTACACAGCAAACCCTGTAATTATTCAAGCTGCAAAGTTAAATTAATATTGTCTACCTATTTCCCTCCTACAAGCCTTTGCTGCTGAGACAAGCTTCTAAGACTTTTCTGGGCAAGTGGCTCAAACAAATCAATCCAAGATGTAATTCTAATAAGCTGGAAGCATAAACACAAGAAAGGTACTTTATCCAAATTTAAAACAAGTAAAAATAAACAAGCATTTGCTTTTTTTTTTTTTTTTTTAAGCACTTGCTTTTAAAAAGATGATGGGTTTGTGTTAAACCTTTCTCACATGCTTTCCCACATTGCCCTTGAGATCAATACAAGATACTTGGCAGTGATTAAGAATATGAATATTTTCATGAAGAGAGATTTCCCTGTGGAAACCAATTGGACATTAAGTCTTCTGAATTGCAACCTTGGCCTTATTAGCATTATGCTGCACCAGTTGAGGAAAAATGGAAATTGGCAGAAAGAATATAAGACAAACATATTGGATACCTATGGGATGGAAAAAGGTAGCTCTTTATAGACTGAATCTCACTGTAGGAATTTTGAAGCTGGCATCTTCTGAGTTGTAACAAGAGGGAATAAGTAGCTGATACTAGTTTCTAGGTTTCTGCAAATAATAGTCTTTTCCTTAAGCATATTTCAATTTCTGTCAAGAAACTGCTCAGGCACTTGGCACATAGAATGAACCCCTTTTGGGTCTTAATTTGTTGAATGAATGTACAATGACTAAATGATATAATTGGGGAATACTGGACATAAATAAATGAGTTTGGCTAGAAAGATGGAGAAAAGACTGTTGTACTTTAGACAGAGGGTATTGATGGGTTGTTACTTCCCTTTCCTGAATTAATCCTCTATTTTTCTTTTAATATCTTCTTTGAGTTTTGGACTATTTAGCAGTCTGTAGCTTAATATCTAAATGCTTGGAGATTTTCAATAAAAGTTTTTGTTATGCATTAGTTTGGATAGTTTCTATTGACTTATAGTCATGTTTCTTATGTTGTGCTGTGCTAGTCATGCAGTTGTGTCTGACTGTTTGCAATTCCATAGGTTGTAGCTTTCCAGGTTCCTCTGTCCATGGAATTCTCCAGTCAAGAATACTGTAGTGGGTTGCCATTCCTTTCCCCAGGGGATCTTCCTGAACCAGGGATTGAATCCAGGTCTTGTGCATTGGCAGGTGGGTTCTTTACCACTGAGCCATCTGGGAAGCCCAAATGTTATGTGAAATAGAGATGCTGTTAAATAAAAGGAATAAATACCCCCCTTTGATTTTATGGACAGCCTTAGAATTGGGTCCCACAGAAGGTTAGGGGTAGATCTGTCACTCAACGCCTGGGCTCAGCTCTCTCCCAACAGCACCGAGGTGTCTCCAGCTCAGGTGAGAGAACAAAGAAATCCTGGGACTGACCAGTCTCAGGCCCCAGAGGGTGAGAGTGAAGTCTGGGTGCCAGGCCTCTGGATTCTGCCACCACCTCCTGTACCTCCTCCTTCTGTGGCTAGTACTCACCCACCTTGCCGCACCCCTAGTTCCAGAAAGCACCAGGCACTCTTGTGGCCTCTCAGGGGACTGGGGCAACCAGACTATGAAGGGATCCTCTTGGCTCAAGGCCCTGTGGTTCCTAGGAACCAGCAGGTGGGGTGGCAAGGGGTGACATGGCCCCTAGCACTGCCACAGTAATCCTGATCTGGGCACTTTTCTGTTACATATAATCTAGTATTAGTTTATCCAGTTGTTTTTTCCAGTTGAATATTGGCTAATTTAGCCCTAGCAGTTCCATATGGTGCTTTTTATAGTTTTAATTTCTCCATTGAGATTCCCTATTTGTAGTCTCATTATGTTTAAATTTTCCTTTAAACCTTTAAACAAATCCATAATAGCTATTTTAAACTCCTCATCTGCTAATTTCATCATCTCTGTCATCTCTGGGTCACTTTCTTTTGATTAATTTTTGTTTGTTTGTTTGTTTTAGGTCACATTTTTTTCTGCCTCTTTGCTTATCAAATACTTTTTATGTTGAACATTATGGGTGTTACATAGTTAAGTGTTGAATATCTGGATTTTATTGTCTTCATTAACAGAATGTTAAATTTGTCTTGGCAAAAAGTTAACTTATTTGCAGACCAGCTTTACCCTTCTGAGGATTGAAAAAAAAAAAGTTTATTTTTTAAGCTTTGTTAGGGTGAGCCTAGGGTAGGCTTTATTCTAGAACTAGATTAGTTGTATTCATAAAAGGTAGCCTTTTGAGTTCTCTAAAGGTTCGTCTAGTCAAGGCTATGGTTTTTCCACTGGTCATGTACAGATGTGAGAGTTGGACTGTGAAGAAAGCTGAGCGCTGAAGAATTGATGCTTTTGAATTGTGATGTTGGAGAAGTCTCTTGAGAGTCCCTTGGACTACAAGGAGTTCCAACCAGTCCATCCTAAAGGAGATCAGTCCTGAGTGTTCATTGGAAGGACTGATGTTGAAGCTGAAACTCCAATACTTTGGTCACCTCATGCAAAGAATTGACTCATTGGAGAAGACCCTGATGCTGGGAGGGATTGGGGTCAGGAGGAGAAGGCGGTGACAGAGGATGAGATGGCTGGATGGTATCACCGACTTGATGGGCATGAGTTTGGGTAAACTCCGGGAGTTGGTGATGAACAGGGAGGCCTGGCGTGCTGTGGTTCATGGGGTCGCAAAGAGTCAGACACGACTGAGTGACTGAACTGACTGACTGACTGAACTCCCAGTGTTCAAAAATGTCTCTCAACTCTTAATGATCAACAATGACACATGTCCAGCCCTTTGGAAACTCTGGTAATTACTTACCTCATAGCTCCCTGGTAGTTATATTTTTTCAACTAGTTGCTCTTTCCTCGATTTGAATTTTTGTTCAGCCTGGAGGCTGAACTTTGCTCTTTCAAATACACAGTTTACTATTTCATCAAAGTGAAAAGTTGAAAAAAAAATTGGCCAAAGACTCAAAAGTTCTCCTGTGAAGATTTCCAGAGCTCTTTCTGTGTATGTCTCTCTTGTCTCTGATACACTGCCTTGAAAATTCCAGTCACTTAAGTAGTTCAAAGTTCCAATCTCTGTCTCCTCAGATCTCTAAGGTAACAGTCCTCTTTTGGGGTCTCCCTTTCCTGTGCTATCATCTAGAGAGTACTTAAAAACAGACAGCTGGAGAGATCATGAATTTACCTTGTTTGATTCCTTTCTTTCAGGGATCACTGTCCTTTGCCCCCTGTTATCCAGAATCTGAAAAAGTTATTTCACATATTTCTTTGTTTTATAATTGTTTATAAGAAGAATATTTCAGAACTAGTACTCTATCATAGCCAGAAATGGAAGCTTGAATCACTGTTCAAAATAAATGCTTTAAGGTCAGTATTAATGTGACAATTTAAATCAATGAGGAAATATAGATCATAAAATAAGTGATGTTGAGACAACTGGGTTGCCATCTGGAAAAAGGGTTTAATTGTATCCCTGCTTCAATTCTTCACCAAAATAAATTTCAAATGAATCAAAATTGAAATGTAAACAAATATATATTTTTTTAATTTGCAAAAATGAAATAGTTAAAGATATTTCATGTTGGGAAGTGCTTTTCTCCTAGAAAATATTTTACTATGGAAAATTTAAATATATGCAAAAGTAGGGAGAATAATAATATGACAAGTCACAATGCATTCATATCCCAGCTTAAGTAATTTGCCACCCAAGAACAAATTTGTTTCATCTATGTCCATCACTTCCAGTACTCACTATGTCCCCTACCACACACAGAAGAGATTATATTGAAACACATTTAGATACCACATAATTTTATCCATAAATATTTTACTGTGTATATGTAAAAGATAAGGCCTCACTAAAAATTAAACTTTCAAATTTTATCATACCTAAAAGTTAAATATTTCTGATTATTATAAAGCTCTTCATCATCTATTTTCTTTCTTTTTATTATTTCTTCAAATCAGGATCCAAATAATGTCATTTAATTCACATGTCTCTAGTTTATCTCTTGGAAATTAATTTGTTGAAACCACCAAGTAATTTGTCCTAAAGCACCCCCCCCCCATTCTAGATATTACCAATTGTATTCCTATGCTATTATGTAACTGGTGCTTCTGCCCTTTGTATTTCCTGTAAATAGGTGGTTAGTGCTTAATCAGATTCAGGTTCAAATATTTGGCAAGAAGAGGTTATAGGTAGTGTGAACTTCATAGATGATGGGCAACTGAATAACAATCATAACAGACTTCATCAGGCTAAAAAGAATGTCTAGTTGTCCTTGGGAATATTGAGACTGATTTATGGGATAAAACCTTGATTTTATCCAACCAGTTTGAAGTCTCACATCAACTTCACCCACTGTTTCTAACAGTCATTATCATAATTGTCTAGTTTTATTATTTCATTACAGGTTAAAATGGTGATATTTTAATTCCATTATTTCTTCATTTATTAGCTAGAAAATTTCCATGAAGAAAAGGTTTCCTTATTAACTAATACTAATGATACTATTTGTATCAGAGATGTAAAATAAATACTTAATCTCCCCACCTTTGTCATATGCCAGAATAAGATTGATTTCCTAGCATCCTCAAAAGGTGATCAACGAGATTGTTACACTGTCATGAACTCGTACATTTTAACATACTTGACTGTAGTCATTTTTCTTTTCAATGCTCAAAATTTACCATATTTATCCTGTTACAACCTACTTATTACAAGAAAATGTTTATACTCATACATTTTCTACAGCAGACCTTGGATTAGCCATTTTCCAAGACCCATACTTCCTTTAAGTGGAAAATGGTATTCAGAGACCACAGTCTATAAATTGGTATTAATAAATGTGCATCATTGAAGGCAAAATATATTATTATAAATATATAGACAGAACTGTGATTCAAATATAGGATCAGTTTTCTTTTCTTTTTTTAACCAAGCTGCTTCGAATACCTTTATGGATCTTTTTTCCTTTAAACTTTAACCTTCAAACCTTATCTAATACTTTCAGAATGAGTGTCAAAGTGATTACTTGTAATATAATTGCTTTAAAATTGATTTATTTAAAAAAATGATTTATTTTTAGTTATTTTTGTCATCAATATGTATACACAATACATATAATAAAATTGCTGTATTACAAACTTACTCAGAATATTTCTTTTCAGTGTACTTAGATGACCAATTCTACACATTTCAGTTCTTTTTTTTTTCAATTAAATAAATACCAAGCTTTATTTAGAGTTTGTGTTTTTATAAAGTTTTTATTACATTTTGATTTCTAATTACATGAAATATTTTGCATGGTCCCCAAATCAAATCTACTACACTGGGTTTATTCAGAGAATTTTAGAATCCATCTTTGCCTCCTCTACCTTATCATGTCATGCCCCCTCCCCCCATTTAATACATATATTCTTTATCTGGCTTAACCTTGCATTAAAACATATTACTTCTTAATATATGTATATGAATTGATAGTTGAGGTATAATAACATACCATATGCAGTTTTCTCTATCTTGCTTTTTACTTAATATTTACTAGACTTTTTGGATACTTCATAGCAGTATGTAGAGAAAACTATCTGTCATTTTTAAAAATTGAAATATAGTTGACTTTGAGGTATTTCAAATCCTGGAAGATGATGCTGTGAAAGTGCTACACTCAATATGCCAGCAAATTTGGAAAATTCAGCAGAGGCTACAGGACTGGAAAAAGGTCAGTTGTCATTCCAATCCCAAAGAAAGGCATTCCCAAAGAATGCTCAAGCTAGTGCAAAATTGCACTCATCTCACAAACTATTAAAGTAATGCTCTAAATTCTCCAAGCCAGGCTTCAGCAATAAATGAACCATGAACCATTCAAGCTGGTTTTACAAAAGGCAGAGGAACAAGAGATCAAATTGCCAACATCCACTGGATCATCAAAAAAGCAAGAGAATTCCAGAAAAGAATCTATTTCCGCTTTATTGACTATGCCAAAGCCTTTGACTGTGTGGATCACAATAAACTGTGGAAAAATTCTGAAAGAAATGGGAATACCAGACCACCTGACCTGCCACTTGAGAAACCTATATGCAGGTCAGGAAGCAACAGTTAGAACTGGACATGGACCAACAGACTGGTTCCAAATAGGAGAAGAATTATGTCAAGGCTGTATATTGTCAACCTGCTTATTTAACCTATACGTAGAGTACATCATGAGAAACACTGGACTGGAAGAAGCACAAACTGGAATCAAGGTTGCCAGGAGAAATATCAGTAACCTCAGATATGCAGATGACACCAACCTTATGGCAGAAAGTGAAGAGAAACTAAAAAGCCTCTTGATGAAAGTGAAAGAGGAGAGTGAAAAAGTTGGCTTATAGCTCAACATTCAGAAAACTAAGATCATGGCATCTGGTCCCATCAACTCATGGGAAATAGATGGGGAGACAGTGGAAACAGTGTTAGACTTTATTTTTGGGGGCTCCAAAATCACTGCAGATGGTGATTGCAGCCATGAAATTAAAAGATGCTTACTCCTTGGAAGGAAAGTTATGACCAAACAGGACAGCATATTAAAAAGCAGACATATGTCAGAAAGTGTTTTGCCTATGTTCTCCTCTAGGAGTTTTATAGTCTCTGGTCTTACATTTAGATTTTTAATCCATTTTGAGTTTATTTTTGTGTATGGTGTTAGAAAGTGTACTAGTTTCATTCTTTTACCAGTGGTTGACCAGTTTTCCCAGCACCACTTGTTAAAGAGGTTCTCTTTTTTCCATTGTATATTCTTGCCTACTTTATCAAAGATAAGGTGTCCATAGGTTCATGGATTTATCTCTGGGCTTTCTATTCTGTTCCATTGATCTATATTTCTGTTTTTGTGCCAGTACCGTACTGTCTTGATGACTGTGGCTTTGTAGTAGAGTCTGAAGTCAGGCAGGTTTATTCCTCCAGTTCCATTCTTCCTTCTCAAGATTACTTTGGCTATTCAAAGTTTTTTGTATTTCCATACAAATTGTGAAATTATTTGTTCTAGGTCTGTGAAAAATACCGTTGGTAGCTTGATAGAGAGTGCATTGAATCTATAGATTGCTTTGGGTATTATAGCCATTTTGGCAATATTGATTCTTCCAATCCATGAACACGGTATATTTCTCCATCTGTTTGTGTCCTCTTTGATTTCTTTCATCAGTGTTTTATAGTTTTCTATGTATAGTTTTTTTGTTTCTTTTGGTAGATATACTCCTAAATATTTTATACTTCTTGTTGCGATGGTGAACGGTATTGTTTCCTTAATTTCTCTTTCTGTGTTTTCATTGTTAGTGTATAGGAATGCAAGGGATGTCTGTGTGTTAATTTTATATCCTGCAACTTTACTATATTTGTTGATTAGCTCTAGTAATTTTCTGGTAGAGTCTTTAGGGTTTTCTATGTAGAGGATCATGTCATCCCCAAGCAGTGAGAGTTTCACTTCTTCTTTTCCTATCTGGATTCCTTTTACTTCTTTTTCTGCTCTGATTGCTGTGGCCAACACTTCCAAAATGATATTGAATAGTAATGGTGAGAGTGGGCACTCTTGTCTTGTTCCTGATTTCAGGGGCTGAGCATACACACCAGGGAAACCAGATCTGAAAGAGACACATGCACCCCAATGTTCATCGCAGCACTGTTTATAATAGCCAGGACATGGAAGCAACCGAGATGCCCATCAGCAGACGAACGGATAAGGAAGCTGTGGTACATATACACCATGGAATATTACTCAGCCATTGAAAAGAATTCATTTGAATCAGTTCTAATGAGATGGATGAAACTGGAGCCCATTATACAGAGTGAAGTAAACCAGAAAGATAAAGACCAATACAGTATACTAAAGCATATATGTGGAATTTAGAAAGATGGTAATGATAACCCTATATGCAAAACAGAAAAAGAGACACAGATGTACAGAACAGAATTTTGGACTCTGTGGGAGAAGGGGAGGGTGGGATGTTTCGAGAGAACAGCATCGAAACATATATATTATCTATAGTGAAACAGATCACCAGCCCAGGCTGGATGGGTGAGAGAAGTGTTTGGACCTGGTGCACTGGAAAGACCCAGAGGAATCGGGTGGAGAAGGAGGTGGGAGGGGGGATCGGAATGCAGAATACATGTAAATCCATGGCTGATTCATGTCAATGTATGACAAAAACCACTACAATATTGTAAAGTATTTAGCCTCCAACTAATAAAAATAAATGGAAAAATAATTAAAAAAAAACAATAAAATGCAGAGATATTACTTTGCCAACATAGGTCAGTCTAGTCAAGGCTATAGTTTTTCCAGTGGTCATGTATGGATGTGAGAGTTGGACTGTGAAGAAAGCTGAGTGCCGAAAAATTGATGCTTTTGACCTGGGGTGTTGGAGAAGACTCTTGAGAGTCGCTTGGACTGCAAGGAGATCCAACCGGTCCATCCTAGAGATCAGTCCAGGGTGTTCATTGGAAGGACTGATTATGAAGCTGAAACTCCAGTACTTTAGCCATCTCATGCAAAGAGTTGACTCATTGGAAAAGACCCTGATACTGGGAGGGACTGGGGTCAGGAGGAGAAGGGGACGACAGAGGATGAGATGGCTGGATGGAATCACCGACTCGATGGACATGAGTTTGAGTGGACTCCGGGAGTTGGTGATGAACAAGGAGTCCTGGCGTTGTGCGGATCATGGGGTCGCAAAGAGTCAGACATGACTGAGCGACTGAACTGAACTGATCTTTCATTTTTTAAAATTGAAATATAATTGACGTGTAACATTATATTAGTTTAGGTGTACAGCAATGCTTTGATATTTATATATATTGTGAAATGATCACCACAATAAGTCTAGTTAACATCCATCACCATATAGTTATAATTTTTTGCTTGTGATGAGAGTTTTTAAGATTTACTTCTAGCAATTTTCAAATGTGCAATACACTATTATTATCTATAGTCATCATGCTGTACATTACATTCCCATGACTTATTTATTTTGTAACAGAAACTTTGTACATTTTTACCTCGTTAAAACACTTCTCTCACCTTCATCCCCATTTCTGGTAACCAGTAGTCTTTTCTTTGTGTCTATGAAAAGTTGTGTCTGTGTTTAAAACAGACAAACACACACACACAGATAGGTGAAGATTACACAGTGTTTCTGTCTGTCTGACATTTCACTAAGTGTATTGTCCTCAAGGTTCATTCATGTAGTCACAAATTGTGATATTTTGTTCTTGTTTTTTATATCTGAATAATATTCCATTGTGTGTGTGTGTGTATTATAAACTTCTTTATTCATTCATCCATGGATAGACACTTAGACACTTAAGTCATTTCCATATCTTGGCTATTGTAAGTAATGCTGCTGCAATGAAAACAGGAGTACATATATATATATATATATATATATATATATATATTTTAGTTAAATTAGACCCTCCATACTGTTTTCCATGGTGGCTGCAATAATTTACATTTCTTCCAACAGTATAGAAGTGTTCACTTTTATCCACATCCTTGCCAACACTTGTTACTGCTCTTTTTGCCAATTGTTCTTCTAACTGGTATTAAGTGGTATCTCATTGTGATTGGTTTGCATTTGCCTTATGAGTAAAGATATTGAGCATATTTTCATGAAACTCTTGGCCATCTGCACATGTTCTTTGGGAAAAAAATGACTATTTTGGTCTTCTGCCCATTTTTTAATCAAATTTGTTTTTGCTATTGATTTATATGAGTTATTTGTATATTTTGTATACTAACACATTGTCAAATACATGATTTGCAAATATTTCCCCCCTTTCAGTAGGCTGTTTTTTTCCCCCCACATTTTCCTTTGTTGTGCAGAAGCTTTTTCATTTGATGTAGTCCCACTTGTGTATTTTTGCTTTTGTTGTCTTTGCATTTGGTGTCAGATATTAAAAAAAAAAAAAAAAATCACCAAGACCAATGTCAATGAGCTTATTGCCTATACTTCTAAGAGAGTTATGTTTTCAGATCTTACACTCAAGTCATTAATCCATTTTTAGTTATTTTTGTGTATGGTGTTCAGCTTCATTATTTTGTACACGACTGTCGATTTTTCCCTACACCACTTATTAAAGAGACCATTCTTACCCTGTTGTATATTCTTGGTCTCTATGTCATAAATGAATTAAACACATACATATGGGTTTATTTCTGGACTCTCTATTCTCTTTCATTGATCTGTGTGTCTGTTTTTATGCCAATACCACACTGTGTTGAGTACTATAGTTTTGTAATATAGTGTGAAATCAAGCAGTGTGATATCTCTCAGCTTTTTCTTATTATTGTTGCTTTGGCTATTCGGAGTCTTTTGTGGTTTCATACAAATTTTAGGATTGCATAGCAGTGTACAGGGGAAATTCTCATTTATTTTTGCAGTGCCATAATAATCCACTATGTGAATAAACTAATTTATTCAATCGAACTAGAATAGATGGACATTTGAGTTCTTTATATAATTTTCTGTTATTAAAAACAGTGATGTGATGAATAATCTTGGTATATATCATTTTTTATATATGTAAATGAGAAATATAATAACATAATATGTTTTGCAGAAAAGATGGAAATATACAATTTAAAGTTTTGATCATATTTTTTCTTAAGGTTTTGAAAAGTAAGCAGTCTCATACATTGTCAGTGGGAATTGTAATTGTCACAACCACTGTGGGCAGCAGTTTTATTTCATCTATCAGTGATAACACTGTATGTATTCATTGGCATATACATTTTTTTCAGGCTAAGTTCCCTAAAAAGCAGAGTCTGAGGCAAGAATAAATAGCTAAAACTTTACTTGGAAAGTCTAATACTGGGGCACTGTGAGTAGGGGAAAAATGAATGTGGGGGCAGGAAGGATGAAAAGCAATGCAAGGTGATTAATTCCTACATAGGCCACTACTTTGCAAAAGACTGTAAAGCAGATTCCCTAACAATTACACCTGATTGGCCCAACAAACTGTACAGAGAAATTAAACTTCTTTAAGTCCATCAGAATGAGAAAGAGAGAAGGGATGTATTTACCAGATATTTTCCAAATTTCTGTTTCCCATTAGTGAATGTCCACCCCTATTAATTTTCCTAAACTCCTGATTTACATACTCCAGCTCCTTCAGAAGACATTCAGGAAAACAAATCCTATGCCCTGTGGTATTGCATTTCATCTGAATCCAGAAAGGGCAAGTATAACTAGAAACTCCAGGCCAATGGCTGGTTGTCCTTAGTCAATATATCTACACAGACCCTAAGAGGAACTGGGTTTCTCTGGTGGCAGTCACGGCAAAACAAGCAGCTAAGAATCCAGGAGACACATAAGACCAAGAAAAAATGAAAATATAAATAAGCCATTCCTAGGTGGTGCTAGTGGTAGTGAACCTGCCTGCCAATGCAGAAGGCATAAGAGACATGGGTTCAATCCCTGGGTCTGGAATTTCCCCTGGGGGAGGAAATGGCAACCCACTCCAGTGTTTTTGCCTAGGAAATCCCATGGACAGAGGAACCTGACTGGCTAGGATCACAAAGAGTTAGATACGACTGATTGACTGAGCACGCATGTCCAGTTGAGCCTACCTTTGTGCCACTCAGATCCACCTGTATCCTTCCATTCTATCTGGCTCCTCTATTACATTTTCAGACCGCCATTGTGTGTGTGTGTGTGTGTGTGTGTACAGAAAGAGAGGGAGAGAAAAAGATCAAGAGAGATGTTTTTCATTTAGAACATATATCAGTTGATGGAGAAATATCCACCAGCTATTTTACCTTTCCTTTATTTCATTTAAATTACTCTATGTTTAGTGCTCTTTTGCTTTAAATGTTAATTTTTTATCTAGAAATGCATATTTCTACAATGGCTTTTTAAAAATTCACACTTAAGTTTACCCATCCTTCCATTTAAAAATGCATTTGCTTTTACTATAGCATTGGACTTGAGTTTCATGTCTTGAAAAATTAAAATATAGGAAGTATTTTCTGTTAGTTTTTAGTTACTGTCAATTTATCTTTCTATTGAGAAAATTGTGTAGCACAGTAAGGTCCTTCTTGAGTTATAAAAATCAAAATAACATACACTTTTTTGTTGTAAGCTATGCTATAAAGTTCACCAAGAAGCAAACCAGTAACCAGTTCAACCTATTAAACTGTCAGTTTTAAATGAGTTTTAAAAAAACGTCAAGGAATACTCAAAGGTTATAGTACAACCTTCACACAAAAACTAATTTAAAATACTATGAAACTGTTTGGTTTTTCATTATCACTTGGCCATTATTCCTTGGAATATGTACTTTGGTGAAACTTTGCCAGCCACTCTGGCATGTGTGATAGTGGCCTGCCACATTTTCTGTGCAAGTGATGTGAATTGATTTGACCAGAAATGTATTTTCAATCTTAAGTATTCAGTAAAATGTCTCAAGTTTGAAGAACACATTTTTGATTATTAACAGAAGCTATCAATGGGAGGTAAGATTATAGGTACATTTAGTTTTCTTCCTTACATTCATATATATTATCCATATTTTCTATCAGGTACATACATCACATAAGATATTTTGTTAAATGCACCCAATCACGGTAAATATTAAAAAAAAAAAAAATCAAGCCCTCTAATGTAATCTGAAGCTTACTTTCTCACTTAGCAGCAAATAACTCAGAAAACTTTGCTATCCAAATGAGGATCTAATTATCTAGGTATCTGTTTTGTGTACCCCACCACTGTCTGCTATTTCTGCAATAGCTGAAGCATTTGGAGGAGATCTTACATCTATACTGGAAGAACAAAATATCACTTGGTGAAAGGTTCCAATGTGCCAGGTAAGCTTTTACCCAGATGTGTGTGCAGATTTACCTCCAATTTCATATCAAAAAGAATTTGCCTATGTCCTCCTCTAGGAGTTTTATAGTTTCTGGTCTTACATTTAGATCTTTAATCCATTTTGAGTTTATTTTTGTGTATGGTGTTAGAAAGTGTTCTAGTTTCATTCTTTTACAAGTGGTTGACCAGTTTTCCCAGCACCACTTGTTAAAGAGGTTGTCTTTTTTCCATTGTATATCCTGCCTCCTTTGTCAAAGATAAGGTGTCCATAGGTTCGTGGATTTATCTCTGGGCTTTCTATTCTGTTCCATTGATCTATATTTCTGTCTTTGTGCCAGTACCATACTGTCTTGATGACTGTGGCTTTGTAGTAGAGTCTGAAGTCAGGCAGGTTGATTCCTCCAGTTCCATTCTTCTTTCTCAAGATTACTTTGGCTATTCGAGGTTTTTTGTATTTCCATACAAATTGTGAAATTCTTTGGTCTAGTTCTGTGAAAAATACCGTTGGTAGCTTGATAGGGATTGCATTGAATCTATAGACTGCTTTGGGTAGAATAGCCATTTTGACAATATTAATTCTTCCAATCCATGAACACGGTATGTTTCTCCATCTGTTTGTGTCCTCTTTGATTTCTTTCATCAGTGTTTTATAGTTTTCTATGTATAGGTCCTTTGTTTCTTTAGGTAGATATACTCCTAAGTATTTTATTCTTTTTGTTGCAATGGTGAATGGTATTGTTTCCTTAATTTCTCTTTCTGTATTTTCATTGTTAGTACATAGGAATGCAAGGGATTTCTGTGTGTTAATTTTATATATGCCATATGACCCAGCAATCCCACTTCTGGGCATACACACTGAGGAAACCAGATCTGAAAGAGACACGTGCACCCCAATGTTCATCGCAGCACTGTTTATAATAGCCAGGACATGGAAGCAACCTAGATGCCCATCAGCAGATGAATGGATAAGGAAGCTGTGGTACATATACACCATGGAATATTACTCAGCCATTAAAAAGAATTCATTTGAACCAGTCCTAATGAGATGGATGAAGCTGGAGCCCATTATACAGAGTGAAGTAAGCCAGAAAGATAAAGAACATTACAGCATACTGACACATATATATGGAATTTAGAAAGGTGATAACGATAACCCTATATGCAAAACAGAAAAAGAGACACAGAAATACAGAACAGACTTTTGAACTTTGTGGGAGAATGTGAGGGTGGGATATTTCAAAAGAACAGCATGTATACTATCTATGGTGAAACAGATCACCAGCCCAGGTGGGATGCATGAGACAAGTGCTCCAGCCTGGTGCACTGGGAAGACCCAGAGGAATTGGGTGGAGAGGGAGGTGGGAGGGGGGATCGGGATTGGGAATCCATGTAAATCCATGGCTGATTCATATCAATGTATGACAAAACCCACTGGAAAAAAAAATAATAAAAAAAAAAAAAAAAAAAGAATTTGCCAGTTAATGTTACCAAATGTCCTATTGAACAGATATATGCTATCTGTTGATCAAGCAATCTACTTTGATTTATTTGCTGGGTCAGAGCTTGCTTTGTAAAACTAGCTTATAAAATATAGAGTGACCCAATGATTTAAAAGAAATTGTACAGAGACAGGTGCTCGGGCCAGGTGCACTGGGAGGACCCAGGGGAATCGGGTGGGGGGGAGGTGGGAGGGGGGATCAGGATGGGGAATACATGTAACTCCATGGCTGATTCATGTCAATGTATGACAAAACCCACTGCAGTGTTGCGAAGTAATTAACCTCCAACTAATAAAAATAATTGAAAAAAAAATAAATTGTACATATTTAAAGTATACAATCTGACATCCCAACATGTAAATATCCCCATGAACTGTTACCGCAGTCAACTTATTGAATGTATATTGAATACATCACCCACAAAATTTCCTTCATGTCCCTGTAGAATCCTTCCCTTCTACCCCTGCTCATCTACTCCTACCCCAGATAAACACTCATTTGTTTTTTATCACTAAAGATTATTTTAAACTTACCAGCATTTTACATAAATGCAATTACATAGTATATATTATTTTTTTGTTGGGTTGATTCCACTCAGCATAACTTGAGAGTCATCCATATTGTTATGTACTACTGATCACGGTCAGAAAAGATCCTCTCCATGACTTGAAGCCCTTTATATTTGTTTAAATTTAATTTATAGTCTTTAGTCTCCAACTAATAAAAATAAATGGAAAAACAAATTTAAAAAATAAATTTAATTTATGGCCCTTAATATGATCTATGTTGCTAAATGTTCCATGAATGTATTCTCTTGATGTCACATGGAAAATATGTCAAATGTCAGCTATATCAAATTAGTTGTTTATATTGTTGAAGTCTATAGTCACCTTGTTGATTATCTGTCTTCTCATTCAATCAAATAATATGAAGTTTATCTTTCTTTGTTAGCTCACTACAAGTATTTATTCTCTTCTAAAAATAATTGAAGTAGAGATATTCTGAACTTATTTTATGTTTTTATTTGTTAATTGTGTCTCTTGTGTCTCCTGCATTGGCAGGTGGATTCTTTACCACTGTGCCACCTGGGAAGCCCTCATCTTAGATTTTAAATATAAGCAATGTGATATTAATCACTCTCCGTCTGAATTACTTCACTCAGTATGACAATCTTTAGGTCCATTCATGCTACTACAAATGGCATTATTTCATTATTTGCTATGGCTTAGTAATATTCCAATGGGTTATCCCTGGTGACTCAGTGGTAAAGAATATACCTGCCAATGCAGGAGATGCAGGTTTGATCCCTGGGTCAGGAAGATCCCTTGGAAAAGGAAGTGGAAACCCACTCCAGTATTTTTGCCTGTGAAATTTCATGGACAGAAGAGTCTGGCCAGTTACAGTCCATGAGGTCACCAGAGTCAGAGATGACTTGGAGACTAAAACAACAACAATAATACTCCACTGTGTACCATATCTTCTTTATCCATTCCTCTGTCAATAGACATTTAAGTTCCTTCCATGCCCTGGTTATTATAAATAATGCTGTAAAGATCACTGGATGCATGCATCTTTTCATCTGATGGTTTTCTCTGGCTATATGCCCAGGAGTGAGATTGCTAGATCATATGGTAGCTCTATTTTTAGTTTTTTAAAAAACCCCATACTGTTTTCCATAAGAGTTGTACCAGTTTACATTTCCACCAAAGTGTAGGAGGGTCCCCTTTCCTCAACATTCTCTCCAGCATTCACGCTGTTGTTCAGTCACTCAGTCGTGTCTGACTCTTTGCGACCCCATAAACTTTGCAGTGCACCAGGTTGCTCTATCTTTCACCACCTCTGGGAGTTTTCTCAAACTCATGTCCATTGAGTTTGTGATGCCATCCAACCATCTCATCCTCTGTTGTCCCCTTCTCCTCCTGCCTTCAATCTTTCTCAGCATCAGGGTCTTCATAGTTTGAACATTTTTTTGATGATGGCCATTCTGACTGATGTGCAATGATACTTCACTGAAGTTTTGATTTGCATTTCTCTAACAATTAGTGCTTCTGAGCATCTTTTCTTGTGCTTTTCAGCCATCTGTATATCTTCCTTGGAGAAATGTTTATTTAGATCTTACATGCATTTTTGATTAGGTTGTTTCTTGATGTTGAGCTGCTTGTATATTTTTCTAGATTAACCCTTTATCAGTTGCTTCATTTGCAAATATTTTCTCCCATTCTGAGGGTTATCTTTCATTTTGTTCATAGTTTCCTTTGGCTGTACAAAAGATTTTAAGTTTACTTTCAGTTCAGTTCAGTTGCTCAGCCATGTCCAACTCTTTGTCACCCCATGGACCGCAGCATGCCAGGCCTCCCTGTCCATCACCAACACTCAGAACTTGCTCAAACTCATGTCCTTCAAGTCAGTGATGCCATCCAACCATCTCATCTTCTGTTGTCCCCTTCTCCTCCTGCCTTCAGTCTTTCCCAGAATCGGGGTCTTTTCCAATGAGTCAGTTCTTCACATCAGGTGGTCAAAGTGTTGGAGTGTCAGCTTCAACCTCAGTCCTTCCAATGAATATTCAGGACTGATTTCCTTTAGGATCTATTGGTTTGCTCTCTTACCAGTCCAAGGGACTCTCAAGAGTCTTCTCTAACACCACAGTTCAAAAGCATCATCTCTTTGGTGCTCAGCTTTCTTTATGGTCCAACTCTCACCTCCATACATGACTACTAGAAAAATCATAGCTTTGACTAGATGGACCTTTGTTGGTAAAGTAATGTCTCTGCTTTATAATATGCTGTCTAGGTTTGACATAGCTTTTCTTCAAAGGGGCAAGTGTCTTTTAATTTCATGGCTGCAGTCACCATGTACAGTGATTTTGTAGCTCCCCAAAATAAAGTCTCAGTTTTTCCAATGTTTCCCATTTGTTTATTTTTTGTTTTATTTTTATTAACCTCCCCTAGTATTATTTTTTAAGTCTTCCCCAGTGGCTCAGCCTGGATGAGGGCATAGCACACTCCAATATCCTTGCCTGGAGAATCCCCATGGACAGAGGAGTCTGATAGGCTTCAATCCATGGAGTCACAAAGAGTCAGAGATGACTGAGTGACTAAGCACAGCACAGTGGCTCAGACAGTAAAAAAATCTGCCTACAGTGCAGGACACCTGGGTTTGATCCCTGGGTCAAGAAGATCCCTTGGAGAAGGGAACAGCAACCCACTCCATTATTCTTACCTGGGAAATCCTATGGACAGAGGAGCCTGGCAGGCCCTAATCCATGGGGTTGCAAAGAGTCAGATATCACTGAGCGACTAACACATTCACTCAGGTCCCATTTTTTCATTTTTGTTTTTATTTTTATTAATCTATTAGGTGGATCAAAAATATTTTTTTTCTGTTATGACAGAGTGTGTTCTTGTCTATGTTTTCCTTTAAGAGTTTCATAGTATCTGGCCTTACATTTAGATTTTAATCCATTTTGAGGTTATTTTTATGTGTAGAGTTAGTATGTGTTCGAATTTCATTGCTTTATATGTAGTTGTCCAGTTTTTCCAGCACCACTTATTGAAGAGACTGTTTGCTCTCCATTGAATATTCTTGTCTCTTTTGTCATAGATTAGATGATCATAAGTGTGTGGATTTATCTCTGGACTTTCTACCCTTTTTCATTGATATATATTTCAGTTTTTGTGCTAGTACTATACTGGTTTGATGACTGTGGTTTTGTAGTATAGTCTAAAGTCAGGAAACATGATTCCTCCAGTTCTGTATTTCTTTCTCAAGGTTGCTCTGGCTATTTGTGGTCTTTTGTTTTTCCCCACAAACTGCAAAATTTTTGTTCCAATTCTGTGAAAAAATGTCATTGGTAATTTGATAGGGAGTGTATTGAATATGTAGATTGCTTTGGGTAGTATAGTCATTTTCACAATATTGATTCTTCCAATCCAAGAAGACGGCATATCCCTCTATCTGCTTGTGTTGTCTTTGATTTCTTTCATCAGTATCTTATAGTTTTCTGACTACAAATCTTTTGCGTCCTTAGATAGCTTTATTCCTAAGTACTTTACTATTTTTGATCCAATAATAAATTGAAATATTTCCTTGATTTCTTTTTATGATTTTTCTCTGTTATGTACAGGAATAAAAGAGATTTTTATGGATTAATTTTCTCTGGATTAACTGCAACATTATCAAAATCATTGATTCAATAATGAATTCACCAAACTTTCTGGATACAAAGTCAACACAAAAAATAAGTTATGTTTCTATACATTAATAGCATTAGAGAATGTTTTGAAAACTAATTTTCTTTTGAAAACTAATAAAACAATTCTATTTTAAAGCACCAAAAATAACAAAATAGAAATAAACTTAACCAAGGAGGCAAAAGACTTGTGCACTGAAAACTACAAAACACTGTTGAAAGTAAATTGAAAGATATAAATACAGGGAGAGATATCCCATGTTCATAGGTTGGAATGCTTAATTTCATTAAGATATCAATGCTCATCCAAAGGAATCTACATACTCATTCCAATGAAAAACCTATTAAAATCACTTTTTCTTTTTTTGCAGAAATAGAAAATAGTCTATCCAACAATTCATAGGAAATCTCAAAGAAATCAGAAAAAAAAGTATTAAAACAATCATAATAAATGAGGACAAATTTTCAGGACTTACACTTTCTAATTTCATAACTTGTTACAAAGCTTAAGTAATCAAAACAGAATTGATAGCTTATGGTGGAAAATGTCAGATGCATGAACTCCGAAGAAAAAGATTTAGCTCTGGGATCAGAGACTAGGCTTGACCATTCAGGGCTCTTGTGTCACAGAAGTTTTATTACAGTGAAAAGGGACAGAGAAAGCGTATGACATAGACATCAGCAGGGGGCTGGAAGTGCCCCACTCACTAGTCTTAGCAAAGGAGCTATATACATTTTTAATCACTTATTACAGTAAATCAAAAGAATGTCTTAAGATTGTAAAGATATTACTAGACCTACTACCATAACTTACATTTTAAGATGACCAGATTAAAACTAACAATAGAAAGATCTTATAAGTTCAATTCAGTCACTCAGTCATGTCTGGCACTTTGCGACCCCATGAACCGCAGCACGCCAGGCCTCCCTGTCCATCACCAACTCCCAGAGTTTACTCAAACTCATGTCCATTGAATCTGTGATGCCATCCAACCATCTCATCCTCTGTCATCCCCTTCTCCCACCTTCAATTTTTCTGAGCATCAGGGTCTTCTCCAATGAGTCAGCTCTTCGCATCAAGTGGCGAAAGTATTGGAGTTTCAGCTTCAACATCAGTCTTTCCAATGAATATTCAGGACTGATTTCCTTTAGGATGGACTGGTTGGATCTCCTTGCAGTCCAAGGGACTCTCAAGAGTCTTCTCCAACACCACAGTTCAAAAGCAACAAGTATTCAGCCCTCAGCTTTCTTTATAGTCCAACTCTCACATCCATATACTACTGGAAAAACCACAGCCTTGACTAGATGGACCTTTGTTTTGCAAAGTAATGTCTCTGCTTTTTAATATGCTGTCTAGTTTGGTCATAAATTTTCTTCCAAAGAGTAAGCGTCTTTTAATTTCATGACCGCAGTCACCCTCTGCAGTGATTTTGGAGCCCAAAAAAATAAACTCAGCCACTGTTTCCACTGTTTCCCCATCTATTTGGCATGAAGTGATGGGACCAGATGCCATGATCTTAGTTTTCTGAATTTTGAGCTTTAAGCCAACTTTTTCACTCTCTTCTTTCACTTTTTTCAAGAGGCTCTTTAGTTCTTCTTCACTTTCTGCCATAAGGATGGTGTCATCTGCATTTCTGAGGTTATTGGTATTTCTCCCAGCAATCTTGATTCCAGCTTGTACTTCATCCAGCCCAGCGTTTCTCATGATGTACTCTGCATATAAGTTAAATAAGCAGGGTGACAATATACAGCCTTGACATACTCCTTTTCCTACTTGGAACCAGTCTGTTGGTCCATGTCCAGTTCTAACTGTTGCTTCCTGGCCTGCATATAGGTTTCTCAAGAGGCAGGTCAGGTGGTGTGGTATTCCCATCTCTTTAAGAATTTTCCACAGTTTGTGGTGTTTTGTTGTGTAATCATCAGTTCCAGCTTAAAGAAAAATAAATAAATAAAGTTTTATGTGACTAAGACTGAGAACTCCAGACCCTTCTCTCTTCCTTGGGGGGCCCTGACTTCTAGATAGGCCCAGCTTACCTAGAAATTGAGTCTCTCACCCCCCCCCCCTTTCTTTTAGGATAACTATGCTGCCAAGGGAAAGGGGTGTCCTTTTCATTCCATAACTACTGCATGCTGTTGAAGGGCATCATCCCTAAATTGTTGAAACAACATATTCTTCTAACCCTCATATTGAGAGTCTCTGATCCAGGGGCCCCCAGTAATAGTTGGAGGAATCTGTGGCACTCGTAGGAGCCTGGACAACCATCTGTAACTTTTTAGCTTTCAGAGAGTTGAAAATAAATCCAGTTACACAGTTACAGATGCAAGGAGCAAACAGTAAAAACAGAACAATTAGAATTATTAGGATTAAGATAATTTTCCACCATGGGGAGCTAATTAATGTTTCCCAAAGTGAGGTGACTGAGGCTTCAGGGGAATTCATAGTGTGAATCATCTTGTTCATGTTTTCAGTAAAGTGAGTTACATTAATACTCATATCTCATATAGATATATGTACAACATTGGGTATGAATACAGCCACAAGTTTTTCCTTGTGCAGCCATTAGAATATCTAAGGCCAATCTGTTCTGTAAAACCACCTTTCTAATTTGTATTTGTTCAGCGCTAAGGGCTAAAATAGCTTTTTGAGAATTTTGTAAAGCCTGTTGAGCAAAGTTAGTCAGAGCATCAACTCATAGCATAACATCTGTAGTTCCCAGAAAGGAAAGGGACACGGCAGCCAGATAGTCATACCAGTGAAATACAGACCTTTCCCAGCAAGTTTTATTGTGTGGCAGATTAGCAGGCTTCTCTTGAAGCCCTGAAAATATGAAGCCATGAGTAAAAGGTAAACATAGGGTGGGTCTCACTATCCAGCCAGGAGGAAGCCGCACCCATAGATAAGAGCCACATGTTCAATATTTTCTGTTTGGAGCAAAACAGCATGACTGAGGAATCCAATCCCAGTGAGTTCCTGGCCAGGCAAAAGGAGAACCTGAACTGGGATTGGAAAATACAGGAATGATTACATTGCATATTTCCTGAGGTAAAAATCCCAGTTTTTTTTTCAGTCATTATAATTAAGTTGTTGGCTAACTTTTGGGGGTGGCCCTATTTCTTCCCAGCATATGGGAACATTAGATAGTAGGCGTCCCTTTTCAGGAGTTAGCCATATGTCCTCATCCTATATTTGATAAACATCAGGTAAGAAACCACCAGATCTAGACCCATTCACCTTCTTGTGTTCAGCAAAATAGTCATTAGATCAAGACAATGTATAATCAAAGTTGAAAGTCACATTATATCCATACTTGTGGTACAAAGTGTTACAGCACTCCATTTTAGGATTGCTAGATGTCATCAGATTACAGAGAGGCATCACACGTGATTGTTGTTGGTGAAGATATTCACAGAGTTGAAGAAAGTCTTTTCCTTGAAATGGAGAAATCCACCATGGAAGCCTTCAACTGATTGCAGACCCAGCAATTAGACCAATTGTAGAATGCTGCATAAGAATGAGCTCAGGACAGAAAGGTGTTGTCTTGAGAGTCAAACAGCAGACTAAGGATTTTTGAAGTCAGCAGAAGCAGGCCCATATATGTTATCAGGCCCATCTGAAAAGTAAAAGGTGAAAACATAGAGGATAAAGGCATAAAATGACATTGTTTAGGTTAAATGGAGTGTGGTGTACCAGATCCATTCCCATTAATATATGTTTTATGATAACAGGATTAATCAGAATTAAGGAAAATTAATCTACTTCTCAAGAAGGAGAAACTGTCTTCAAGCAGGATAAATTGTTGTTATATAATCCTTAATATAGAGTTTAAGCTGAGTTGTTTTGTTGTGTAATCATCAGCTCCAGCCTAAAGAAAAAATCATTTTATGTGACTAAGACTAAGGAATGTAGAAAAAAGTTTGTCCTTTTCTCTTCCATGGGATTCTCCAGGCAAGAAAACTGAAGTGGGTTGCCATGCCCTTCTCCAGGACATCTCCCTGACCCAGGGATTGAAGTAAAGTGTCTTGTGTCTCCTGCATTGGCAGGTGGGTTCTTTACTGCTAGTACCACCTGGGAAGGTTCTAGGGTCTATATAAAATTTAACTCAAAGTGGATCAAATATCTAAACATAAGAGCTAAAAGTATAAACTCTTCACAATAATATAGGAGGAATGCTTCATGACAATAGATTTGGCAAGATTTCTTGATTATGACACTGAAAGCACAAACAAAAAAAGAAAGAAAAAAATAGGCCTCATCAAACTAATAACAGACTACACCAAAGGATGATATGAAGGATGTGACAAGGCAACCCAAAAATGGGAGAAAAAAATTGTAACTCATAACAAATTGAGAATTCCACTAAAGGGTACCCCAGGTTTGTTCTCTGGTCAAGGAACTAAGATTTCACAAGCTGCATCCAAAAATAATAATAATAATAACAAAAAGAATTATTAGTCAGTATATGTAAAGAACTTCTAACACTTAGCATAAACAAAACAACCTAATTTATCCAAAGAAGAAACATTAGTGATCAATAAGCACATGAAAAGTTACTCAATACCACTAGTCATTAGGGAAGTAGCTATCGAAACTGCAAGGAGAGGGGCACAGTCCCAAGATGGTGGATAAATAGGATGGAGAGACCACTTTATCCCCCACAAATTAATCAAAAGATCATTTGAATGTTGAGTAACTTCCACAAAACAAAGTCTGAACGCTGGCAGAGGAAAACAGGCACCCAGAAAGGCAACCCTTTCTCTTCAAAAGGAGGTAGGACAAAATATAAAAGAAAAAAACAGAGACAAAAGATTTAGAGACTGAGACTTGTGCTGGGGTGGGAGTCGGGAAGGAGGAGAAGATTCCTAACAGTAGGAACACCTCTCACAGGCGTGTCTGTGGGGAGTTTTGGAATCTCAGAGGGCAACATAACCAGGAAGAAAAAAAAAAAAAAAAAAAAAACCTGCAGAATATGCACCCGACCACAATTGCAAGCAGAGAATTAGCCCAGATGCTCTTGTCCACCATGAGTGAGTGGGGGCTGGGCAGGGAGGTGTGGGCTGTATCATCGGTCCTTAGGTTAAGGACCAGGCCTGAATACCCAGAGAACAAAATGAGGGAGCTAAAGTGAGAGAGCAACCCAAACAGTGGGATCGCCAGTAAGATTAAAAAAAAAAAACAAACAAACTTTCCTGTGAAAGGCTCTAAGGCCTCACAGTGACCCCTGGCATGCTCACAGAACAAGGATTCAGCTAATACCAAAGGAGGGCAAGCTGGCTGCCATATAGGGCCCTTCCTCCCTGGAGGCAGATAGGCAGGCAGACAACACCCAGAGCAAAAAGGCAAAGGGCTGCTGTAATCTAAGCCCCAGAGATTGCATCTTCCACCAAACTGTGAGCAGCTTCCCAGTTGCTAACCAGGTTTTCCTGAGATCCTGGATGGTTGACATCTATCAGGAGCGTCACAGCCTGAGATCAGCTCCCCAGAGGAGACACATGGCACACCTGGGATTGTGCTCTCATAGTGCACCTGGGAAATCGAGCGGCCAGGACTGGGGAGGTGAATAAGACACATGGCCCGCCTGGGACAATGTGCTCTCCAAGCACCTGGTCACCTGAGCTGCTCAGACCTGAGAGGCACAAAATGTACAGCACATCTGGATCTGTGACTTTGCTGAGAGAATCCAAGAACCAGAGTGGCTTAGTCCTGGGAACTGCATGAAACCAGGGCCCACTTGGAACAGTACCCATGCAGAGCATCCTGGAGCCTGAGCAGTGTAGACCCAGAAATACAGTCCACCTTGGGCTGTAGCAAACCCAGTGTGGTCCATCCACCATGAACACTCCCCACATATGTCAGTGGTATTTCCTTGCAGTGTCCCTTCCTCCCCATAACACAACTGAACAAGTGAACTAAACAAGTGGCCAGCTTTGCCCCCTTGTATCAGAGTAGAAATTAGACACTGAAGAGACTTGCAAAAAGAGGAAGCCAAAATAAGCAAAGAAGGGGGAACAGCTCTGGAAATGGCAGGTGCAACAGATTAAAACCCTGTATTTAATACTGGGGACTGTGCATTTGAGAGGCAGCTGTAGAACTTGAGAACAAGTAAAACCAGAACAAGGGACTATATGACACTGAACTGACCCCACACTGCCCACAATAGCTCCAGGAAATTTCTAGATATATTTTTGCTATTACCACTTTTTTATTTTTGTAGAATTTAGTTATTTACTACTCCTTTAATTTTAATTTCTATAGCCTGATATTACATTTTTAAAAACCAATTCCATATATATATATATTAATTTTTGTGATTGATCATGTTTTGCAATTTTGCATATTGTATTTTTGAGAGTCTAACCTCTATTCCAGATTTTTAATCTTTGATTTTTGATATTCCTTATCAACTTTGTTGATAAAATCTAATCTAATCTAATCTAATCTAAAATCTAATCTTCAGCATCTATTTTCACTTATTGATTTGATTACCGGCTGATTGCTCTCTCCCCTCTAGACTTGCCCTTTTCTCCTCCAGGTCACCTCTATCTCCTTCCTCCCTCTTTTCTTCTCTGCATAACTCTGTGAATCTCTCTGGGTGTTCCAGGCTATGGATAGCACTAAGCTATTTGATTACAGGCTATATTGCTGTCTCCCGTTTTGACTCTCCCTTTTCTCCTCCTGGTCACCTCTATCTCCCACCTTCCTCTTCTCTTCTTTGTATAGCTCTGTGAACCTCTCTGGGTGTTCCTGGCTGTGGAGAACTGTTTCACCAATAACCTGGGGGTTTTATATTCTATGCTGTATGTATGGAGAAGTGGCGAGGCTACTGTAAGAGAAGAACTGAAAGCCAGAGGCAGGAGGCTTAACTCCAAAACCTGAGAACATCAGAAACGCCTGACTCCAGGGAAAATTAATAGACAAGAGCTCACCCAAAAGCCTCAATAACTACACTAAAACCGAGTTCCACCCAAGAGCCAACAAGTTCCAGTGCAAGACACACTACATAATTCTCCAGCAAAACAGGAACACAATACTGAACATTAAAAGAGAGCTGTCCTAAGCCATGTCAAACCCATAGACAGCCCCAAACTCACCACTGGACACTTCATTGCACTCCAGAAAGAAGAGAACCAGCTCCACCCACCAGAGCACTGACGCAAGTTCCCCCAACCAGGAAATCTTGACAAGACAGTCCAACCCCACCCTCAGGGGGCAGACTCCACAGTTAAGAGGGACCACGAGCTTCCAACCTGCAGAAAGGGCACCCCAAACACAGTAATCTAAAAAAATGAAAAGGCAGAGACATATTCAAAAGGTGAAAGAACATGATAATAACCCACAAAACCAAACAAAAGAGGAGGTGATAGGGAGCCTACCTGAAAAATAATTTGGAATAATGATAATAAAGATGATAAAAAATCTTGAAATCAAATTGGAGTTACAGATAGACTAGAGATGAGGATTGAGACAATGGAAGACATGTTTAGCAAAGATCTAGAAGAAATAAAGAAGAATCAATTGATAATGAACAATGCAATAACTGAGATCAAAAGCACTCTGGAGGGAACTAACAGTAGAATAACTGAGGCAGGAGAGAGGATAAGTGATGTGGAAGATGGAATGGTAGAAATAAATGAAGCAGAAAGGGAAATAGGAAAAATAATTAAAATAAATGAGGACAACCTCAGAGACCTCTGGGACAATGTTAAAGGCCCTAACATTTTAAACATGGGTGTCCCAGAAGAAGAAGACAAAAAGAAAGCCCATGAGAAAAATACTTGATGAGATAATAGTCAAAAACTTCCCTAAAATGGGGAAGGAAATAGCCAGCCAAGTCCAAGAAATCCAGAGAGTCCTAAACAGGATAAACCCAAGGTGAAACACCCCCAGACACATAGTAATCAAACTAACGAAGGTCAAATACAAAGAGAAAATATTAAAAGCAGCAAGGGAAAAGAAACAAATAGCACACAAGGGGATTCCTATAAGGATAACATCTGATATTTCTATAGAAATTCCTCAGATCAGAAAGGAATGGCAGGACATACTTAAAGTGATGAAAGAGAAAAACCTATAACCAAGTTTGCTCTACCTAGCAAGGTACTCATTTAGATATAAAGGAGAAATGAAAAACTTTACAGATAAGCAGTAGTTAAGACTTCCTGTACTATTCTGAACAAAAATTGTAATAGTGGATGTTTTTCTCTTTTTCCTGATTTTAGGGGAAAAATATTAAAATTTTCATCATTAACCATGGTGATAGCTGCAGATGTTTCCTGAAAAGTGAAAGTTGCTCAGTCATTTCCAACTCTTTGCGACCCCATGTGTTGGTCCTTTAATGGACAGCAACCTGGTGGTCCGGAGTTGAGGATAAGAAAGTAAGAGAGAGAAAAAGGCTGATTTCCCCTGGTTTACCCGGAAAGCCAATAGAGTCCTACTCTTAGGGCTCGCGCTGCTGCACGTAGGCACCAGGCGCCCTCCCGAGTGGGTGAAGGCACAGTGCGCCTTCTCAAGAGGGTCTTAGAAGCCTGGGCAAGAAAGTGAGCTCAGCGGGCCTCCGCGCTCCAAGGAATTAGCCAGAAATGGATAGAAAGAGAGAGAAATAAATAAAGAATAAAGAAAGAAAGAAAGACAGACAGACAGACATGGGGACCAAAGCTCTGATGGAGCAAAGGTGTTTTAATCAACATGGCATGGGTGTATATACTGTAGTTATTCTCAGCAAAGATAAAGATTAAAATTCCAGACTTACAAAACATAAGATGATCCCTATCAAAGAGAGAGTTGCAAATAATCACCTTTTCATAAGAAGGAAGAGGGTACTTATCACTATAATGAGAAATGCCTGGATTCCTCAGCCCCCAGAAAGGCGTGCCTCTCCTCTTAATTCCTGAATATTCAAGAATAAGGGCCAGAGTGTTCCTGACAGATCCAAAACAGCACACAGGAAGCCTCTTGTTAAATGTTTCCTGACAATTCCCCCTATTTTGTTATATTTGTAAAAAAAAAAAAAAAAAAAGTCCTGACCAAATAAGTTTGGTTAGTATTAACCAACTTTATGGCAACAATAAACAACAAATACAATTATCAATACAATCATCAAAGTTACAGTTCTGGACCCGATGCAGTGGGTAATACTTTGAAACTATCCTTGTGGGTCTAGCCCAGATAATTTGTTTAGCTAAAGTTTCTAAATTAGTGGAAGAGGGCAGACGTTTAGAAAAAGTTTCAAAGATTTCCTTCTGCAGTAATTGTACATTCAGAGAGGCATTATCAAGTAAATGAAATTTGATTTGTTCCCAGGTGTAGGTACTATGATTGAATTGAACAGGAGTAACACAAAATTGGCAATTAATACAAGTTACAGATCAAGTTGTAAATTTCTTATGGCTATAACAAAAGGAAGTGGGACACAGGCCTGTTTAAAATATGACTGATTATAGCGAAATAAATAGTTACTATGACCACGACTGTTCCCTGTGAAATGTCCAGTCTAAATCCCAAGTTCTTCAGTGCTGGCAGCAAGTTTCCAAATGTCCCATTATTCAGGCCTAATTTGTTTACCGAGGAAGACTGGAGGAGGAGAAGGTGCCATTCCACCATCAAGTTAGCCAAGAAGTCTTCTGTCATGGTAATGTTTCAACGTATGTAGTGTTAGTAACCTTTTACATAATCCTTTTTGTTCTTTCCCTAACTCTTTCCCTAAAGTTTCAGTAGTAAACATGGTTCACAGACAGAAAAAGTGCAGCAATGTCCACAAGTCTTTTGGAGGCAGGACAAAAGCCCAAGTTTGTCGGCGATGTTTATGCATAATTTTGCTGGGCCCATACACAAAGGAAGGACTTCATAACCTAAAGAAATGTTAATTAGTTTTCCCTCCTCCCCAGGGTGTGAGGGTTCCAGGGAGGAGGCATGTGGGTGGAGTCATTGGTTGATATGATCGATTGGTCTTTTCTCCATTTATTTTATGACCTGCAAAAAAAGGGGGGTTGGGTAAGTAAGTTAGTTAATTCGGCTTGAGCGGGGGTCACGCAGGCCAACGTCGCATAGCGATAAGAAGGTTTTCAGGACTCTGAGGCATTCCCTGTTGAGAAATCAGATTCTTAACTTAATTAGTGAAGGTTTTTATTTGTCCCCAAGAGGGGATATGATAGGGTTGATGTCACCGAGGGCGGTGCTTTCTGGAGATCTTTAGAGCTGCCATGGCCCGTATTGGAATTTCTTCCTCCTGGGGTTCTTGTTGTCTCTATTTTGAATGCTGGAGGCCCCTTTGGGTCGAATTTTCCAAGGAAAAAGTTTTTTGGATCCACCTGGGGAAATACAAGCATATCCCTTTCCCTGTAAGATTAATTTCCCAGATTTCCATTGTTTATTGAACCCATCTTGATACCAAATGGGCAGAGGAAGAGAAGTGTCCTTCAATTCCTCGAAATGTCTTTCTGCTCTTGTTAAAATATTTCCCTGTGGTAGGTTTAAAAAATTTAAAACAAATAAACCTATATTAACAATAATTATGAGTTTAGAAAATATCTTATGTTGGAATCTAGTAAAGTCTGCTTTAGATAAGGAAGACAGTAGTGTTCCTGTGTATTCCCCTTTCTTTAATTTTTTTATTTATAACTTTAGTGTGTGATGTGTTTGCTCAACTATGTCTTATGTCTGTGGATTATAAGGAATACCTGTAATATGTTTAATAGAAAAAGATTGTAAAAATTGTTTAAAGTACCTAGAAATATAGGTAGGTTTTTAAGCAAATACAGTTTCATTAACATAGCTTAAGAGAACATTTGCATAACTAAAACACACTGGTTTGTCAAGTCTGTTCTGAGTCTTAGTCAGAACCAACTTGAAGACAGAGTCTGGGGTAAATGTATAGCACAATAACGTAGCTTAAGACAAACATTTCCATAAGAAAAATGCTTTGGTTAACTCAGGGTTTGAGAATAGTTAACTTCAAGTGAAACCAGGTGTCATTATGGGAACACAGTATTTTAAGAGAAACCTCCTTTTAAATTTGTATAGAGAAGAATATATATATATTACCAGTTGTTGTTGTTTGTTTGTTTGTTTTTCTGCTGCTTAAGAGAGATAAAAATGTCTGACACTTGCAGCCTATTTTTTCCATTTGGAGACCCCTAGCCTTTCTACCTGTTAAGTCAAACTAGATCAGCCAAGTAAAAGACTGAAGGTTTGTGGGGGCAGAGGCTCAAAAAGTCCAGTAGGTATTCTAGAGAGGACTGCCTGAGGGTAAAGGAGTTTAGGGCTGGTATATCGAGGGCAGCGCTATTGGATGTTGAGGATTTGAGGGAAAAGATGGAATTTGTCCCTGGTTTTTGTTGAAGGGGACCTGGGCGGTTTCTTGCTTGGAGTTTCCCAGAATAGGTTGTTTTTTTTTTCCAATATCAAATTTAGATTTACACTCTTTGGCCCAATGCATTTCTCTAAGGCAGCAAGGGCAGATTTTTGGAGGTTTTGGTTTTTTGTTTTTTGTTATTTTCTTGACTTTCTTAGGGCAGTCTTTTCTCAAAACGGTTCTTATCTCTACATGTAAAGCATCTTTTATTTCTCTTTTTAAAACAAGCACCCATTGTCTCAACTAGCATTTGCATTTTTTGAGTTTTTGATCTTATATTGCGACAAGCCTTTAAATAATGAAAAATAGCCCCTGTCTCACGAATTGGGGCTATAGCCCTTTGGCATTCCTGATTTGCATTTTCATAAGCAAGTAATTTCTCTAGTTGCCTTTCAGCTTCTTCTCCAATTACTGTATGGGAAATAACAGTTTCTAATCTAGCTAAGAAATCAGCATACATTTTATTAGGTCCCTGCAATATTTTAATGTAGCTACATGTAGGCTCCCCTTGAGGAGTAATTCGATCCCAAGCCTCAAGGGCCACTGTTTTTAATTGATCAGGCAACAAAGGAGGGCATCATATTTGCACTTCTCTAGCATCAAATTGTCCGGTGCCAGTTAGCATCTCAAAAGTAATTTGATTTTGGGGAGCGCCAACTCGAGCATTTCTGTTAGCATGATCTCTGGCTATATCTTGAAACTTTGGGTTAGAGAGACTTTGAGATATGTGCCCTCTGGCAGGGAAGGAGCACTTGGAGCAACTGGGGAAGGGTTGGTAGGAAAATCTTGAAGTATCTTTTGTTGTTCTAATTGGGCCTTTTGTAAGGTATCATCATCTAATTTATATCCATTTATATCCGTAATAAGTGTTCTGCCTGTTGCCAAATATCATGAGGGCTAGAATTGTTCTGCCCGTAGTCCGAGTCCCCGGTCGGGAAAGAAGACTCCTCGAAACAATGCAACTTGCAATAGGGGAATTTATTACTGACTCGAACCAGGGCCTCCCGCCCTCACCAGGTGTGTGAGGACGAAAGGCCCTGAGCCCCAGTTCTTTTGGGTATTTATTAGGTCAAAATAAGCAGCAGGTAGTTGGCGCAATCGGATTGGTTACACAGTTGCAAGGTAATTTTTGTTGGCCCAACGTGGGGCTTTCAGCTTTCCCCTGATAGGTTCCCTTTTTTTCTGGCTAGGCATATGTTGATTGGCTGGCTCCAGGAGGCCTGATAATTATGTTACCCTGGGAAACCAGGCCTACTCCTAATCTAGGCTGCCTGTCATGGCGTTAGCCATGACAGCCTCACAGAATTACCTTGAAATGGCAGAATGACAGTTTCAATGAGAGCGCATAGGGGCCAGAAATCTATTGGAACTACCTTCGTTAAGGAACCAAGGGTTACATTCAACCACTATCTGAAGGCAAGCCTCTATTCTCTGACGTGAAACTGAAAATCTCTGAACTTTACGTAAGAGCTGAAGTAAAGTAGAGAAGTGAGGGGGTTTTCCAGCTGATTGACCCGTGTCTTAATACTTACTGGCCTCAATAGGCCCTGGGGATAACTCCGTCTGAAGCCACGTGTACCAAGTCCCTGTTTCTGGGCGCCACTTGTTGGTCCTTTAATGGACAGGAACCTGGTGGTCCGGAGTTGAGGATAAGAAAGTAAGAGAGAGAACAAGGCTGATTTCCCCTGGTTTACATGGAAAGCCAATAGAGTCCTATTCTTAAGGCTCATGCTGCTGCACATAGGCACCAGGCGCCCTCCCGAGTGGGTGAAGGCACAGTGCGCCTTCTCAAGAGGGTCTTAGAAGCCTGGGCAAGAAAGTGAGCTCAGCGGGCCTCCGCGCTCCAAGGAATTAGCCAGAAATGGATAGAAAGAGAGAGAAATAAATAAAGAATAAAGAAAGAAAGAAAGAAAGAAAGACAGACACGGGGACCAAAGCTCTGATGGAGCAAAGGTGTTTTAATCAACATGGCATGGGCGTATATACTGTAGTTATTCTCAGCAAAGATAAAGATTAAAATTCCAGACTTACAAAACATAAGATGATCCCTATCAAAGAGAGAGTTGCAAATAATCACCTTTTCATAAGAAGGAAGAGGGTACTTATGACTGTAATGAGAAATGCCTGGATTCCTCAGCCCCAGGAAAGGCATGCCTCTCCTCTTAATTCCTGAATTAATACGGGCCAGAGTGTTCCTGACAGATCCAAAACAGCACACAGGAAGCCTCTTGTTAAATGCTTCCTGACACCCATGGACTATACAGTCCATGGAATTCTGCCAGGCAGAATACTGGAGTGGGTAGCCTTTCTCAGGTCTCCTGCATTGCAGGCGGATTCTTTACCAACTGAGCTATAGACGCTGTTTATTAAGTTGAGGAAGTTCATACTTGTAGGCCTAGTTTGGTGAGAGTTATTGTTATAAATGGAGATAAATTCTTTGTGTGTATCATTTGATGTGATCATATTCTTTTTCTTTTTTGACATAAAATTTTTTATTATATAATCTCTACATATCACCTAGCCATTAAATTCCAAGCTTGTTTTCTCCCAGATCTCATGGACTCCCATGCTTTTCTCAGATTTTCATGTCAATAATTTATTAATACTTTACTTGACAATTTTATTTGCATTTTGCTTATTATCTTTATAATAAGAGTTCCATTTTAATTATTGCTTCCTTTTCATGTTTTTCACCTCTGACAGCTATATTTTTTATTTAATTTCTTCTTATTATCTACCATAGAACTGGTAGGACACAGCAGGCAAAATAAAACATTAGCCCAATTATAAATTGTACTTAAGGATAACATTACTTCTTGAAAATCTTATAGGAAAAGATAAAAAAAAGAAAGAAAACAAGAAAGCAGACTATATTCTGAGAAAAACTTCCTTTTAAGAATTTTTTAAGCTTTTAAAAGTTTTATTATTTTTCAATTCTTTTAAATTAAAGTACAGTTGATTAACAATGTTGTGCTAGTTTGAGGTGCACAGCAAAGTGATTCAATTATATATATCTGTGTGTATATATATATTCTTTTTAAGATTCTTTTCCTTTATAGGTTATTACAAAGTACAGAGTATGATTCTGTGTTATACATAGATCCTTACTGATGATATATTGTGTATATAATAATATGAATATGTTAATCCCAAATTCTCAATTTACTCCTCCCCTGCCGTTTCCCTTTTGGTAACCTTAAGTTGTTTTTTTTTTTTTTGCTTGTTTGTTTTTTCTATTTCTGTGGGTCTACTGCGGTTTTATACCCTAAATTCTTGTACTTCTATTCTGGGCCAAGCGATATCAAATTCTTTCTTCAACTATCAAGCTAAAATCCAATTAATTTGACTGTTATTTGTCCAATATTTAGAATTAAATTTATATTCACCAAAAACACTGTTTTATGTATTTTAGTATACTTCCTCTTGTGTTGAACTCATCTCTGGTATTCATGTTTTATCTCATTAACTATATTATAAAACTCTTCAGAAGAAGACTAAATGATGTTTTACTTTTCACTTCTCAATTAATGTTAATGACATCACCATCGACCATTATTTCCAAGAAAAAAAAGAAATCACTTCCTCTTTTACTCTCACTCTCCACATACAACTAACAGAATCATATTATTGACTTTGCAAATGAAGTATATTTTATTGCCACTATTTTCCTGAAACAGTCTCTGAGATTCTGTGATGCTACTCTTTTGGTTCTTCTCTTACTTCCAGTCAGTTCAGTTCAGTTGCTCACTCGAATCCGACTGTTTGCGACTCCATGAATCCCAGCACTCCAGGCCTCCATCACCAACTTCCGGAGTTTAACCAAACTCATGTCCATCGAGTCGGTGATGCCATCCAGCCATCTCATCCTCTGTCATTCCCTTCTCCTCCTGCCCCCAATTCCTCCCAGTAACAGGGTCTTTTCTAATGAGTCAAGTCTTCGCATGAGGTGATCAATGTAGTGTAGTTTCAGCTTCAGCATCAGTCCTTCCAATGAACACCCAGAACTGATCTCTTTTAGGATGGACTGGTTGGATCTCCTTGCAGTCCAAGGGACACTCAAGAGTCTTCTCCAACACCATAGTTCAAAAGCATCAATTTTTCAGCGCTTAGCTTTCCTCACAGTCCAACTCTCACATTCACACATGACCACTGGAAAAACCATAGCCTTGACTAGACGGAACTTTGTTGGCAAAGTAATGTCTCTGCTTTTTAATATGCTGTCTAGGTTGGTCATAACTTTCCTTCCAAGGAGTAAGCATCTTTTAATTTCATGGCTGCAATCACCATCTTCAATGATCTTGGAGTCCAAAAAAATAAAGTGTGACACTGTTTCCACTGTCTCCTCATCTATTTGCTATGAAGTGATGGGACCAGATGCCATGATCTTAGTTTTCTGAATGTTGAGCTATAAGCGAACTTTTTCACTCTCCTCTTTCACTTTCATCAAGAGGCTTTTTAGTTTCTCTTCACTTTCTGCCATAAGGGTGGTGCCATCTGCTTATCTGAGGTTAATATTTCTCCTGGCAATCTTGATTCCAGATTGTGCTTCTTCCAGCCCAGGGTTTCTCATGATGTACTCTGCATATAAGTTAAATAAGCAGGGTGACAATATACAGCCTTGAGGTACTCCTTTTCCTACTTGGAATCAGTCTGTTGTTCCATGTCCAGTACTAACTGTTGCTTCATGACCTGCATAAAGGTTTCTCAAGAGGCAAGTTAGGTGGTCTGGTATGCCCATCTCTTTCAGCATTTTCCACAGTTTATTGTGATCCACACAGTCGAAGGCTTTGGCATAGCCAATAAAACAGAAATAAATGATTATCTGGAACTCTCTTGCTTTTTCAATGATCCAGCGGATGTTGGCAATTTGATTTCTGGTTCCTCTGCCTTTTCTAAAACCAGCTTGAACATCTGGAAGTTCACAGTTCACGTATTGCTGAAGCTTGGCTTGAGAATTTTGAGCATTACTTCACTAACGTGTGAGATGAGTGCAACTGTGCAGTAGTTTGAGCATTCTTTGGAATTGCCTTTCTTTGGGATTGCACTGAAAACTGACATTTTCCAGTCCTGTGGCCACTGCGGAGTTTTCCAAATTTGCTCGCATATTGCGTGCAGCACTTTCACAGCTCCATCTTTCAGGATTTGAAATAGCTCAACTGGAATTCCATCACCTCCACTAGCTTTGTTCGTAGTGATGTTTTCTAAGGCCCACCTGACTTCATATTCCAGGATGTCTGGCTCTAGGTGAGTGATCACACCATCGTGGTTATCTGGATCATGAAGATCGTTTTTCTACAGTTCTTCTGTGTATTCTTGCCATCTCTTCTTAATATCTTCTGCTTCTGTTAGGCCCATACCATTTCTGTCCTTTATTGAACCCATCTTTGCATGAAATGTTCCCTTGATATCTCTAATTTTCTTGAAGAGATCTCTAGTCTTTTCCATTCTGTTGTTTTCCTCTATTTGTTTGCATTGATCGCTGAGGAAGGTTTTCTTATCTCTCCTTGCTATTCTTTGGAACTCTGCATTCAAATGGGAATATCTTTCCTTTTCTCCTTTGCTTTTTGCTTCTCTTCTTTTCACAGCTATTCGTAAGTTCTCCTCAGACAACCATTTTGCCTTTTTGCATTTTTTTTCCTCTTGGGGATGATCTTGATCCCTGTCTCCTGTTCAATGTCACAAACCTCTGTTTATAGTTCATCAGGCACTGTGTCTATCAGATCTAGTCCTTTAAATCTATTTTTCACTTCCACTGTATAGTCATAAGGGATTTGATTTAGGTCATACCTGAATGGTCTAGTGGTTTTCTCCACTTTCTTCAATTTAAGTCTGAATTTGGCAATAAGGAGTTCATGATCTGAGCCACAGTCAGCTCCCAGTCTTGTTTTTGCTGACTGTATAGAACTTCTACATCTTGGCTGTAAAGTATATAATCAATCTGATTTTGGTGTTGACCATATGGTGATGTCCATATGTAGAGTCTTCTCTTGTGTTGTTGGAAGAGGGTGTTTGCTATGACCAGTGTGTTCTCTTTGGCAAAACTCTATTAGCCTTTGCCCTGCTTCATTCCGTACTCCAAGGCCAAATTTTCCTGTTGCTCCAGGTGTTTCTTGACTTCCTACTTTTTCATTCCAGTCCCCTATATTGAAAAGGACATCTTTTTTGGGTGTTAGTTCTTGATAGAACCATTCAACTTCAGCTTCTTCAGTGTTACTGGTTTGGGCATAGGCTTGGATTACTGTGATATTGAATGGATTGTCTTGGAAACAAAGAGAGATTATTCTGTTGTTTTTGAGGTTGCATCCAAATACTGCATTTCAGACTCTTTTGTTGACCATGATGGCTACTCCATTTCTTCTAAGGGATTCTTGCCCACAGTAGTAGATATAATGGTCATCTGAGTTAAATTCACCCATTCCAGTCCATTTTAGTTCGTTGATGCCTAGAATGTCAACATTCACTCTTGCCTTCTCCTGTTTAACCACTTACTAGTTGCCTTTTCTCAGTCATGTCCACTGATACTTTATAACCTTGTAGACCACTGTACATTGGTACTAAGCAAGGTTTAGTTTGCTTACACTTCTCTTTCTTAGATTCCCTACATTGATCAAAGTTTTTAAAACTCTTTATTGTAGTCTACATTAAAAGTATGCTCTATATCCTGACTGAGCATACACATACATATACTGCTAAAATATAATTTTCTCTAAATTTTATGTATCCATACAAGGAGTATTACACTCTCATCTTTTGTATCCTATTTTTTTAAATTCTATCTTATTTTTTTAAAATACTATCACAACTCACTGAATTTATTTTCAAGTGCTTCTATCCACAGTACCCTTACCCTGGGAGTTAGCTTTTGTTTTTAAAATTTTATATGCACCTTGATATACCATCTATATGGCAATGATTCCCAAGCTTACAAGTCTTAGCACAAACAGATTCATTTAGTTTCATACTTGGCTTTAATTCTAAAATTCTAACAGGGCATCTGAAAACTAAAATATCCAAAATGTAGTTCTTGATTTCTCTCCTAGGTACATTGATTCATTCATCCTCAATATGCCTCTATTCAAAAGTAGCACAGCTCTACCACCAACTATCTCAAACTCCTAATTTAGCAGTATCCTTGATTTCATCCTTTTCTTTACAATCTCCCCTCAGTACACTCCTTAAGTCTTGTCCACTGTTCTTCAAAATGTATTAGAAAGCAACCCACTCCCCATATTCCACTATCAAAATAACTTGTCAAAGTACTACCATCTTTTACATAGACCATTACAATAAAATTTCAGCTAATTTTTCTACTGACATCATTGTGCCCCCATGATTTGTAGCATACAAAGACATCTTTTAAATATGCAAATTAGATTATATCACTTATCTGCTTAAAACATGTCCCTTAGCACTTAGAAGTCTATTTGTTTATCAGACTCTTTTCCTCCAGTTCCCTAGAAAACAGAGTCTGAGACAAAATCTTATTTGTTAACACTTTACTTGGGAGTGAAATCCCCAGGAAACACAAGTGAGGTAATAGAAGATGTGACATAGGGAAGAAAGAAAACAGATATGAAGGTGTGCATTACCAAACTGGCAAAATTTTGTAACAAGTGCAGCTGATTACTCTGCTAACAGCAATCTTGCTCAGTCTCCTAAAATTTAGTCTTTGGAAAGGTGGCATGAACTACTGTTTCTCAGAAAAGTCCCTCTTGGGGGAAGAAAGAAGTAAAATTTATTTTCCACTCCTCAAACGTTGCCCAATGGGGAATGAACCCACCCTACTTCTAGTTTCCATCATCTAAGTTCAATAGAAACCTACAAGAGAAACAGACAAGAGAAGCCAAAATCTCCACAGGTTCACTCCAACCAGTGAACAAGCAAAACAGTCCTGCTTTACCAGTTAATGTGATGCATGGTGATGTTTGACCTGCCGCAATAAAAGTGGTAACAACATAAACTGGCTCTATATGGGAACAATACAAGCCACTCCTTGTAGTCACAATGCAAGACAAATTCATAGATCTAGGATAATCCTTAAACTAAGCCTTTAATACATGGTTTATAAGGTCTTAAATTATCTGATATCTGATTTTTTTTCTTGACACTCATCTGTACCACTGTTCTTCTAACAAACTATGCTTTGGCTACACTCTTCCTCAATGTAGCAAAATTTGTAACGGCTTCAGAATATTTGCACCTACTTTATTTTATGTGGAAAATATTTGCCAATTATTTACAGGGTTAGCATCTTCTTTCTATTTACAACTCAACTCAAATATCAATCCTCAGAGACCATTCGAGATTCCATGTGGGAGGGGAGTTTGGGAGAGAATGGATGCATATATATGTATGATTACATGATCATATATTATATGAATGTATATACATATTATGTTTTCATGCTTATGTGATTATACAGGGCAAATGAAAAATAGATTCAAGGGATTATATCTGATACACAGAGTGCTTGAAGAACTGTGGACTGAGATTCAAAACATTGTACAGGGGGCAGTGACCAAAATCATACCCAAGAAAAAGAAATGCAACAAGGCAAATGGTTGTCTAAAGAGGCATTACACACAGCTAAAAAAAGAAAAATGAAAGGTAAAGAGAAAAGGGAAGATATACCCATCTGAATGCAGAGTTCCAAACAATAGCAAGGAGAGTTAAGAAAGCATCCCTAGGTGAACAACGTAAAGAAACAGAGGAAAACAATAGAAACGGAAAGACTAGAGAACTCTTCAAGAAAATTAGAGATATCAAGGGAACATTTCATGCAAAGATGAGCACAATAAAGGACATAAATTGTATGGACCTAACAGAAGTAGAAGATATTGAGAAGAGGTGGCAAGAATACACAGAAGAACTATATAAAAAAGGTCTGGTGTGATCACTCCCCTAGAGTCAGACATCATGGACTATGAAGTCCAGTGGGTCTTAGGAAGCATTACTACCAACAAAGCTAGTGGAGGTGATGGAATTCCACCTGGACTATTTCAAATTCTTAAAGACGACACTGTGAAACTGCTGCACTCAATATGACAGCAAATTTGGAAAAGAACAGTGGCCACAGGACTGGAAAAGGTCAGTTTTCATTCCAACCCCAAAGAAAGGCAATGCCAAAGAATGTTCTAACTACCACAGAATTGCACTCATTTCAGCTCAAAACCGTTCAAGTTAGGCTTCAGTAGTATGTGAACCAAGAACTTCCACATGTATAAGCTGGGTTTAGAAAAGGCAGAGGAACCAGAGATCAAACTGCCAACATCTGTTGGATCATAGAAAAAGCAAGGGAATTCCAGGAAAATATCTACTTCTGCTTCATTGACTACACTAAAGCCTTTGACTGTGTGAATCACAACAGACTATGGAAAATTCGTAAAGACATGGGATTACCAGATCACCTTGTCTGCCTCCTGAGAAACCTGTATGCCGTGTCATGCTACTGAGCTAAGATTCTTCAGTCGTGTCCCTGTGGACTGTAACCTACCAGGCTCCTCTGATCATGGGATTCTCCAGGCAAGAATACCAGAGTGGGTTGCCGTGCCCTCTTCCAGGGGATTTTCCTGACCCAGGAACTGAGGCCACAGTTCCTGCAGCTCCTGCACTATAGGCAGATTCTTTACTACTGAGCCACTGGGGAAGCCTGAGAAACCTGTATGCAGATCAAGAATCAGCAGTTAGAACCGGACATGTAACAACGGACTGGATTAAAATTGGGGAAGGAATATGCCAAGGATGTACATTGTCACCCTGCTTATTTAACTTCCATTCAGGTACGTCATGCTGAATTCCAGGCAGGATGAAGCTCAAGGTGGAATCAAGATTGCCAGGAGAAATACCAATAACGTCAGATATGCAGATTACACGAACCTCTTGGCAGAAATCAAAGAAGAATTAAAGAGCCTCTTGAGGAAGGTGAAAGAGGAGAATGAAAATGCTGGATTGAAACTCAACATTCAAAAACAAAGATCATGGCATCAGGTCCCATCACTTCATGGCAAACAGATGGGGGAAAAATGGAAGCAGTGATAGACTTTATTTTCTTGGACTCCAAAACCACTGTGGATTGTGACTGCAGTCATGAAATGAAAAGATACTTGCTCTTTGGAAAAAAAGCTATGATAAACATAGACAGAATATTAAAAAGCAGAGACATCATTTTGCTAACAAAGGTCCATATTGTCAAAGCTATGATTTTTCCAGTAGTCATGTATGGATGTGAGAGTTGGAACACAAATAAGTCTGAGTCCTGAAGAATTGATGCTTTTGAACTGTGGTGTTGGAGAAAACTCTTGAGAGTCCCTTGGGCTGCAAGGAGTTCAAATCAATCAATCCTATCAGCCCTGAATATTCATTGGAAGTACTGATGCTGAAGCTGAAGCTCCAATATTTTGGCCACCTGATGCAAAGAGCCAACTCATTGGAAAAGACCTTGATGCTGGGAAAGAATGAGGGTAGGAGAAGAAGGGGGAGACAGAAGATGAGATACATGGTTGGCATCATTGATTCAACGGGCATGAGTTTGATCAAACTCTGGGAGATAGTGAAGGACCGGGAAGTCTGGCATGCTACAGTCCATGGGTAGCAAAGAATCAGACATGCCTGAGAGACTGAACTACAGAGACATGGCTGAAGCCCTTTGCTGTTCACCTAAAACTATCACAACCTTGTTTGTCAATATCCAATACAAAATAAAAAGTTAAAAAAATAGCTTACCAGTAACTCTCCAAAATTTTAACTTGGTTTATTTTCTCCAAAACATTTACCACAATCTTGTCTATTTATGCGATTGATTTTTGTTCCCTCCACTCCTAGAATACAACTCCATGGAAATGATGAAATTAATTTTTTCTGTTTATTGCTGCATTCATAATACTTATCACAGATCTGGCACACTATAATTATTACCACAAACCTCTATATTTTAGAACTGTACTGATTTTTTTTTCTAGTGAATAAATGGTGAGACAATTAGATTCCAATACCAAGGCACTCATTCTTACAACTGCTAAGAATGTTGGCCATTGACGGTTTATATTGAGTTTTTCTCCAGTAATTGCTCACTGCTAAGGGAAGTGAGAAATAAATTTAAGGGACCAGATCTGATAGACAGAGTTCCTGATGAACTATGGATGGAAGTTTGTGATATTGTACAGGAGACAGGGATTAAGATCATCCTCAAGAAAAAGAAATATAATAAAGCAAAATGGCTGTTCTGAGGAGGCCTTACAAATAGTTGTGAAAAGAAGAGAAGTGAAAAACAAAGGGGAAAAGGAAAGATAAACACATTTGAATGCAGAGTTCCAAAGAATAGCAAAAAGAGACAAGAAAGCCTTCCTCAGTTATCAGTGCAAAGAAATAGAGGAAAATAATAGAATGGGAAACACTAGAGATCTCTTCAAGAAAATTAGAGATACCAAGGGAACATTTCAAGCAAAGATGGGCTCAATAAAGGACAGAAATGGTATGGACCTAACAGAAGCAGCAGATATTAAGAAGAGGTGGCAAGAATACACAGAACTGTACAAAAAAGATCTTCATGACCCAGATAATCATGATGGTCTGATCACTCACCTAGAGCTAGACATCCTGGAATGTGAAGTCAAGTGGGCCTTAGGAAGCATCATTATGAACAAAGCTAGTGGAGGTGATGGAATTCCAGTTGAACTATTTCAAATACTAAAAGATGGAGCTGTGAAAGTGCTGCACTCAATATGCCAGCAAATTCGGAAAACTCAGCAGTGGCCACAGGACTGGAAAAGGTCAGTTTTCATTCCAATCCCAAAGAAAGGCAATTCCAAAGAATGCTTAAACTACCTCACAGTGGTACTCATCTCACACACTAGCAAAGTAATGCTCAAAATTCTCCAAGCCAGGCTTCAGCAATACGTGAACTGTGAACTTCAAGATGTTCAAATTGGTTTTAGAAAAGGCAGAGGAACCAGAGATCAAATTGCCAACATGTGCTGGATCATCGAAAAAGAAAGAGAGTCCCAGAAAAACATCTATTTCTGCTTTATTGACTACGCCAAAGCTTTTGACAGTGTGGATCACAACAAACTGTGGAAAAATATTAACAAGATGGGAATACCAGAGCATCTGACCTGCCTCTTGAGAAATCTGTATGCAGGTCAGGAAGCAACAGTTAGAACTGCATATGGGATAACAGACTGGTTGTAAATAGGAAAAGGAGTACGTCAAGACTGTATATTGTCACCTCTGCTTATTTAAATTATATGCAGAATACATCATGAGAAATGCTGGGTTGGAGGAAGCACAAGCTGGAATCAAGATCGCCAGGAGAAATATCAATAACCTCAGATATGCAGATGATACCACCCTTATGGCAGAAAGTGAAGAACTAAAGAACCCCTTGATGAAAGTGAAAGAGAGGAGTGAAAATATTGGCTTGAAGGGACTATTCAGGCAAATAGATGGGGAAAAAGTGGAAACAGTGGTAACAGTGGTTGAGTTTATCTATTTATTTTTTTTTTGGGGGGGGGGGCTCCAAAGTCACTGCAGATGGTGATTGCTGCCATGAAATTAAACAACATTTACTCCTTGCAAGCAAAGTTATGACCAACCAAGACAGCATATTAAGAAACAGAGACATTACTTTGTCAACAAAGTTCCATCTAGTAAAGGCTATGGTTTTTCCAGTACCCATGTATGGATGTAAGAGTTGGACTATAAAGAAAGCTGAACGCTGAAGAATTGATGCTTTTGAATTTTGGTGTTGGAGAAGACTCTTGAGAGTCCTTTGGACTGCAAGGAGATTCAACCAGTCCATCCTAAAGGAGATCAGTCCTGGGTGTTCATTGGAAGGACTGATGTTGAAGCTGAAACTCCAATACTTTGGCCACTTGATGCGAAGAGCTGACTCATTTGAAAAGACCCTGATGCTGGGAAAGATTGAGGCAGGAGGAGAAGGGGATGACAGAGGATGAGATGGTTGGATGGCATCACTGACTCAACGGACATGAGTTTGGGTAGACTCTGGGAGTTGGTGATGGACATTGAGCCCTGGCATGCTGCAGTCCATGGGGTCGCAGAGAGTCGGACAGGAGTGAGTGACTAATCTTAACTGAACTGAAGGGAAATGGCCTCACCAAGGTCATGTCTCTTCCCTAAGGATAGCCTGCTTCTTCTCATGGGTCAATGCAGGATTAAAAATACCGGACCCCTTTGCCTCCTAGCACATTTCTCAGAGGTCATACCAAACTCAGCATTCTTGCCAATATTGGATGGGACCTCTGTTGCTATTGTATCATGGTTTTACCCCTCCTTCTATTCAGTCCTGCTTCTTTCATTCTGTTAGAAGGTTGTTTCCAAAAATATATCCAAATAAATCTCTTAAATACAATTCTCTGTCTCAGAGTCTGTTTCCTAGGGCACTTGACAGAAGACAGTTTTCAGAAACATTTTTTTAAATCTTGTTTCTCCATCTCAACTTCTATTCATCTAGTCTCAGCTTTATCACTTCACACTTGGTTTATTTCAACAGCCTCCAAATTGTTCTTTTGTCCTATCTACCTTCTTTCCACCACTTTTAGAATTTTTAGTCATGAACCTCTAACATAGTGTTTCTTAAACTTTATTGGGTCATGGAAATCTGTGTAAAAATGATAAAGTTCTTGTCTGGTCCTTTATCATGCCTCATCAAATAAATGTAACTTTGCATCTCTATATAAATTATTGCATACAATTTTCTTGGGCTAATATCTCCTACATCTCATCTATTGAATTTAGGAACTTCTGTTCAAAAGGCTTAGTTAGAATAACTGAGTAAGCAAAATATGCGATTATTTAAACTTCCATTTCTAAGAAAAATAAAATAGTAAAATTCTTCTATATTTCTTTACTCTATTTTTTGCTTGCTTTTTTTTCACTAGCTGAAAAATAGCAGTGATGTTCTTTGGCTAAACAAGCAAACAAACACAATCACTTAGAAAAATATTTAATTTTTAAAAATGGATGTAGTTGACATATAACGTTATATTAGTTTCAGGTGTAAAGCAGTCATTTAATATATGTATACATTGGAAAATGGTCACCCCAAAAAGTTTAGTTAACATCCATCACCACAAATACTTATAGTCTTTCTTGTGATGAGAAATGTTAAGATCTACTGTCAGTAATTTTCAAATATACAATGCAGTATTATAACTATAGTAATCATGCTGGGTACACTATATCATCAGGACTTATTTATAACTGGAAATTTGTTCTCTTTGACTACTTTCACCCTTTTCATTCCCCCTCTAAATCCCTATCTCTGGCAATAAACAATCTTTTCTCTATATCTATGACTTAAGGTTTTTGCTTCTGTTTCTATTTTAAAGCTTCCATTATAAATGAAGTTATGAATTATTTGGTATATTTCTTTTGACGTCTGACATATTTCATTACTGTAATATCTTGAAAATGCAACCATGTTGTCATATGGATTTACTCTTATAACACTTCCAGGCTTTTTAAAGAGGCTTTTCTGTCTGAAGGAGATTGGTGTTACAGTAGTAACCCTAATCTTTTTAAATCAGTAAATAATTTGTCTCCAATCAATTATGTATAATGTAAAATCATAAGAATTCTGTGAATGCAGGTGGGTTAATAAAACACTGTTATAAATGTCTAATCAAATTAGTTTAAATCAAAATAGCTACAGTAAACAATCAGGCCAGGTTTGGTTACCAAGAATGAGAAGGCAGAACAACTTACTTATTAAAGTTAATACAGTGATATATAAAGCACTGAAGTATGTGTTTGACTCATAGTCACTGACTCAAAATCAGTGAAAATCTTCCAGTTATTGTATAATGATATTTAGGCCCAATTTTTTTACTTTGAAGATGAATTCTTTAGATACCAAATTCATCACAAAATTATTGAAGGAGACCATATTTTTTAACATGCTAAGAAATTCTATAAATGACACTCATCTTAAAAATCACTTCACATGCTTATTCTGCATTTATTAAGTATTAGGTTGTTTGCCACAGTTAATTTAAATTAATTAGCCCATTTAATCTTCACAACTACTCTAAAAAATAGTTTTGTACCCAGTACTACTAATGAAGAAAGACTTTAGTATGTATGCATTTAGCCTAAGATCACACAGGTAGTAAATGAAGAGCCAAGAATCAAACTCAAGACTACTATACCTCTATCAAGAAAAAGTTATTTAAAATGATCTATATCCCTATCCACATTCTGTTGTATCACAGTGCATCATAGTATATATTCTTAGGATCCCTATATCAATTGTTGCCAAGTTGTGTCTCTTTGCAACCCCATGAACTGCAACACACCAAGATTCTCTGTTCTTCATCATCTCCTGGAGTTTATTCAAATTCATGCCCATTAAGTCACTGATGCTATCTAACCATCTCATCCTCTGATGCTCTCTTCTGCTTTTGCTTTCAATTTTTCCCAGCATCAAGTTCTCTCCCAGTGAATCAGCACTTTACATCAGGTGGCCAAAGTTTTGGAGTTTCAGCATCAGTCCTTCCAAAGAATATTTAAGGTTGATTTCCTTTAGCATTGACTGGTTTGATTTCCTTGTTGTCAATGGGACTCTCAAGAGTCTTCTCCAGTTCCACAATACCAGCTAACCACTGCTTTTAAATTGAAAACATTTCAAAACATAGTAGCAGCTTTAAAAATCATTTATTTGTTCACAATTCTGTGGAACAGTAGTTTGGATTAGGCTCAGCCATGATAGCTCATCTCTGCTCTATGAGGTGTTGAGTGAGTGAGCTGCTTTCTGAATCATGTCTGACTCTTTAAAACCCATGGACTGTACACTGCCAGGCTCCTCTGTCCTTGGGATTCTCCAGGCAAGAATACTGCAGTGGGTTGCCATTTAATTCTCCAGGGAATCTTCCTGACACAGGGATAGAACCCACATCTCCTGTTTCTCCTACATGGACAGGAAGATGCTTTACCACTAAGCCACCTGGGAAGCCCCTATGAGGTGTTAGTTGAACACAATATTAAGTGTAGGACCACAAGTGGCATAGTTGGAATGTCTGATTTTACTGGCTCTCTCTTCCCAAATCATCTCTCATCATCCAACAGACTAGCCTGGCCTTGGTCAAATGGAAATAGCATTCCTACAGTGACAGAATGGCAGCTCTAAGGCCTTCTGAGGCCTAAGGTTAGAATGTGTACCACATCATCTCTGTTTCATTCATTTAGTCAAAGCAAGTCATAAAGTCAATCAAGACCCACAAGGTTTAGAACTAGATTCCATTTTTTGATAGGAGATGAACCTAATATGTGATCATTTGTGATTTACCAAAGTCCCATTAGTAATAATAGTGAAAGCTTATTGCATAATGATTACTTGGTATTCACTGCAGTAATAAAAACAAAGACTCTTGAAATGATCAAGATGAAAAATATCTAAGAAATACTATTATTGGTAAATTAACATGATAGACACAAATGTAATTATTTTGCTCCACAGAAGAAATATAAGTTTATTTAGAATATACTCTCTAGCAGAGTACCTTTTGATTTTAATATCATATTTTTGAAGCAACTTGTGAAAATACATCTTTTATGACTAGTTTCTAATATTCGAGAAAAAAATGTCATAGGATTTCAAATTTATCTCTGCTTTCTGAGAGAGAGATAAATTATTTTAAACTTCTTTATCTTTGGAATGCCCAATTGAATAAACTGAGGGAATACATTCAGGGAACATACACAAAAAGTTTCAACAACTGATGCAATTATCTTACCAAGTTAGAGAAAAGCATAACTTTCTCTAAACACCTTAATCCTAGGCGATCCATTGCTGTAGGTAAAAAAAAAAAAGGTAGCTGCCAAAAATCAGTGTTAAAAGAAAAATAACTCATTTTCTTCACAGAATGTATAAAATTGTTAAAATGTTAATGTAGGAATATTATCAGTCTTTATTACCCTTTTAGAAATAGTTTTCTACTAAAATAGATTAAAACATTTGGTGCTAACTAATTTAACAGTTGTCAAGCCAATATGGCTTTGTTTGCTTTCCAATAATTAAAACTAGGCATTCTGATGATTTCTATTAGAATTTTTCTTCCTGATGTTAAAAAAGAACCTTGTTTATAAGGTCAAACACTGAGTTTTCTTTTCAACCTGAGTACAGACTTCCTCCTTTGTCTAACAGAGAGTAGAAACTTCTATATCACAGGAAAAATACCAAGCATAGGATAATCAAACTGATAAATTGCTATACTTTTTCTTTTTTTATTGACTATCAGAGTCTAGGCAAGATTCAATTAAAGCCCAAAATAAAAGAAGAGAAAAAAATAGCAATAAATCAACAAACACACAAAACTTCTTGTGGAATATAAATAGAGATATTTGGCTGTGATATCTTGTTACTATCCATTTGTGAAAAATATATAAACTACCTTCTCACTGTACATAATGAACAGGTTTACTGTGTAGAATGATTATATCTTAAACTCAATTAATGTTGGTAATTTCCAACTAGAATCATCCATGCCCACAATACATGTCCTTTCTGGTGGCAAAGACACTGGTAACTTACTTTGGAATTTGTTATATAGAATAATCAGCACCAAGTACATAGAAAAGCTAGTTGTACATTCTTGGTGCAAAATTTTTATTTAATTTTTTAGGAAATGTAGTTTACCAAAATCCATCTGACATTTTGAAAATTTAGCCTGCATAACAATCACATAGTAAGAATAACAGAATCAATACTTGTAGAACACCGGGCCCTATGTTGGGAACTTGGAGCTGGAGGAAATATATCTATATCTATATCTACATCTATATCTATATAATATTATATAAGGGGATTTGCCTTATATAAGGGAATCTGCCTTATATAAAATGCCTTATGTAAGGGAATCCGCCTGCAATGCCAGAGACCCCAGTTTGATTCCTGGGTCTGGAAGATCTGCTGGAAAATGAATAGGCTACCTACTCCAGTATTCTTGGGCTTCCCTTGTGGCTCAGCTGGTAAAGAATCCTCCTTCAATACGAAAGACATGGGTTCGATCCCTGGATTGAGAAGATCCCCTGGAGAAGGGGAAAGGTTACACACTCCAGTATTCTGGCCTGGAGGATTCTATGGACCATATAGGCCACAGGGTCGCAAAGAGTCAGATACGACTGAGCGACTTTCACTTGCTTTTACTTTCATATGTATATAAATAATATTTCATTTTAATTTCCACAATCCTCTGTCATATAAATTACTATGACACAAACACATTCAGTAAGTTATGGTGCTAAGATTTAGTTTCTCTTTCAAAACTTAAGAGCTTCTATGTGGCAAATTAGATGAAAGTCTAAGGGATCAGGATTCACATGGGGGCATTATCCATGAAAAACTCCATAAAGCATGCTATGACTCCATTCATGTTGACTTAACACTTAAAAAAATATTAAGATGAATCTTGACTCCATACCCCACTGAGCTCTCAAAACTGATCAGCACACCCTCTAATCTTTGAATGTACATCCATATATATGTGTCTTTGTGTATGTGTGTTGATCTTTTCTTAGGGAACAAAATAATTCATTAACTATCAGTGAAGCATGCACAGAGAAATGAAGTGATTGTGATAAGAAACAAATGACACATCTAAATGTTTAATTAAAGATGTCATATCTTTATATTACTTGGATTCAATTCATGTATTGAATTCAAATGGTTCTTTAAGATTAAAAATAAGAAAAAGAAGATATTTCCTTAAATATACATATAATAATGTGGTAAAGGTCTTTTAAAAATTGTAATTACCTAAATAAGTTTCTTTGTTCACTGTTATTTACACACATTAAAGCAAATTGCATTTAAGCATATAATTCTACTTATAAATTGTTTTATAGCTTTTCTCAAAGCATGTATAATTCCAAATGCCAACTTTACATATTGAACCTGCTACAATAGCACTTACACTTTGGTATTTTAAATGTCAGCAGCCCATCTTTGATGAGTAGCCTAACAATTCTAAAATAGCAAGTACACTTATTTAAAAGAAAGGAAAAATCAGTATGCAAACTCATGTCAATATTTCATTCTACTGCATACAAAGTGGCTATTGTTAAAAATGGTAAGTTGAAAAATACTAACCAGTATCTTTCTAAACCTGTAATGTCTTAGTATATTTAACTATAATATATTTAAGCTACTGAAGACTCACTTATGCCCAAACATGAAAAGAATATTAATGTTAGCACTAAAATGCTTAATATGAGCACCAGAATGATGCTCTTTTCCTGTAGACATTATATCATATGAACAGATGGCCAACATTTTGCAGAAGAGATTTTCTATCACCACACAAAATACTCATGGTATAACTGAAACTACATAGGATTGGGAGTGAGAAGGCCTGAGCTGTAGTTTAAGCTTTTTCATCATTCTATATGTGTGATCTGTAGTAAATCAGCATAGGAAACTGAAGAAATTTTGGACTTATGGATAGTGCCACATTAAATAACCATTAAATGAATTAAGTGGATCATAACATTTTTGAAGACTTACATAAGAATACAGCAAAGTAGAAAATATTTAAATGTCTCATGCATAATAAGTATGCATACTGTGTGAAAATGCTACTTCAGTTATATAAATGTCTTGTGGCCTGCCAGAGTGTAGGATCAATTTTTATCTAGGGAAAAAAAATAGTTCAGATGTTGAAACTCCAAGAGGATATGTGAGAAGGCTTAATATTTACATAGAGAGGCTTTCTGTGAAAAGTAGAGTGGGTACCCATGTGGACCAAATGGCTTGATTGAAGGGAAGGGCAAGTAGCTTTGTTTCTTATTGTGATTTGGGAATGGGGCTAGAGCGAGGGAAGTTTGCACTTCTTTCCGGTACTAAAGGAAAGAATGTGCATGCTTTTTTATCCACCTTCCCAGGTTTAGTGAAAGAAAAATAGGGAGTAGTTGGGCTTTAAAGTTCTCACATTCAAACATCAAAATGGTCAGAATCTTTACTGCATATGTATATGTATACCTGGTCACTTCTTATTGAGAAGGACTATCAAAAATATGTATATATAGCTTCTATTTTTGAGCAGTTTTCACCATATGATATTTAGAACAGTGAACTCTGGAAGGGATATTGTGAGGATGGATTTCTAATGTCTGAGATTCCCACATACTTCTTTTATCCCAGTGAAAGGGAACTTGTGCAGGTGGGAAGATGCCCGCTGTACTAGTAGGTCTTGCTCAACATTCAGAAAATTAAGATCATGGCATCTAGTCCCACCACTTCATAGGAAATAGACGTGGAAACAATGAAAACAGTGAAAGACTGTTTTTTGGGCTCCAAAATCACTGCAGATGGTGACTGCAGTCATGAAATTAAACCGACGCTTACTCCTTGGAAGGAAAGTTATAGCCAACCTAGACAGCATATTAGAAAGCAGAGACATTACTTTGCCAACAAAGGTCCGTCTGGTCAAGGCTATAATTTTTCCACTAGTCATGTATGGATGTGAGAGTTGGACTGTGAAGAAAACTGAGAGGTGAGGAATTGATGCTTTTGAACTGTGTTGTTGGAGAAGACCCTTGAGAGTCCCTTGGACTGCAAGGAGGTTCAACTAGTCAATCATAAAGGAAGTCAGTCCTGAGTGTTCATTGGAAGGACTGGTGTTGAAACTGAGGCTCCAATACCTTGGCCACCTGATGCAAAGAGCTGACTCATTTAAAAAGACCCTTATGCTGGGAGACATTGAAGGCAGGAGGAGAAGGGAATGACAGAGGATGAGATGGTTGGGTGGCATCACCGACTCAATGGAAATGAGTTTGGATGAACTCCAGAAGTTGGTGATGGACAGGGAGGCCTGGCGTGCTGCAGTCCATGGGGTTGCAAAGAGTTGGACATGACTGAGAGACTGAACTGAAGTGAACTGAAGGTCAATATTTTCAAATGAGTCTGTTTGTCACATCAGGTGGCCAAACTATTGGAGCTTCAGCTTCAGCATCAGTCCTTCCAATGAACATTCAGGACCGATTTCATTTAGGATGGGCTGACTGGATCTCCTTGCAGTCCAAGGCACTCTCAAGAGTCTTCTTCAACACCACAGTTCAAAATTATCAATTCTTCGGCACTCAGCTTTCTTTATAGTCCAACTCTCACATCCATACATGACTACTGAAAACCTAATAGCTTTGACTAGGCAGAATTTTGTTGACAAAATATTGTCTCTGCTTTTTAATATGCAGTCTAGGTTGGTCATAGCTTCTCTTCCAAGGAGCAAACACTGTTTAATTTCATGGCTGCAGACACCATCTGCAGTGATTTTGGAACCCAAAAAAATAAAGTCTGTCACTGTTTCCAGTGTTTCCCCATCTATTTGCCATGAAATGATGGGGCCAGATGCCAGGATCTTGGTTTTCTGAATGTTGAGCTTTAAGCCAACTTTTTCACTGTCCTCTTTCACTTTCATCAAGAAGTTCTTAGTTCTTCACTTTCTGCCATAAGGGTGGTGTCATCTGTGTATCTGAGGTTATTAATATTTACAAGGACAATTACAAGCCAATCTTATTTTTGAGACTAGATGCAAAGTTTCACAAATAAGATATATGGTAATGAATAGCAGTGCATCAAATAATACAATCAACACAAAACGAAAGGTATAGGCAATACAAGGTAAAGTAGATACACATTAATAATAGTTAATTTTAGTACATCTCTCAAAGTTAAAAACAAATTAAGTTGGCAAAATAGGGAAAAATTTAGAAATAAACAGTATAACCTATGAAAGAGTTTTATGAGTATATATGAAACAATATGCCCCAGTAATAGCAGATATGTCTTCTAGATATATACAAAAAATCAACAGTATATTGATCATAAAGAACATCTCCATAAATTCCACAAAGGAAATGCAGTGTGATTAATTTTTTCTGATTACAATGCAATAATATAAAAACTTATAGAAACAAAAGGGTCATTCCAGTTGAAAATATATAAAAGCAAGAATGTAAATAATATTTGAGTAAAATATGAAATACAACCCGAACCTACCTGTGAAAAGGGACAGTCAGATTATATTATAGGAATGAGCTATGTACTTTAAAAGAATATGGATTATTTGGAAGAAAGAAATGGAGAAGAGATACTAAACAGATATTAACTGAAAGGAAGTAGATGAGTTATGTTAATATTGCATTAAATTGAATTGAGAAAGAATATTGTATTAGAAAAGTGATGAGAGGAATAATTCACCAGAGAGAGTTCAATTTTAATCTTATATGCAGCTGATAAAAAATAGGTTATAAAATATGAAGCAAACTACCATATTTCAAAGAGAAATTGACAAATTTACAATTGTAAATACTTTAACATATTTCTTTCAGAAATTGATTGATCAAGCAGATGAAAAAAAAGTTTGACTTTAAAAAGCTTTGAATGTTATTTAGCATGCTTGATTTAATTGATGTATAAAGATCCTTAAACCCATTAATGATGATTCCATCAATGTGAAGGGCCTTTTATTAAACATTCATGACCTCTCTTTACCCCCTTCTTCACTCTTCCCAGGGAAAGTTTAATTGACATCTGATTACTGACTTTGTGTAAAGCACTAGATAAGGCCGGTCCATACTTACAGAGGGCAAACATTTTCTGCTCCACTGCTCAAAAAGTATAAAGAAGGACTGCAGCATTTTATTATCCATTGATACTAAATGAGTAAGTTTCATTCTGAGGTTCAACATTAGGAAGCTCACTTTGCCCCAAACATTAACCATATTCTCCTATATCATTTTTAGCAATAATAGAAGTCATAATTTATTAACAACATGGTGTTCTGTTTGTCTTTTAAGGAAAGAATGAATGCTCTTTTTGGGGCCATCCCAAGATCCCAATAACAATAATTAGAGAATGCACAATACTTTCAAATAAATACACATTATTAAAATAGTTGACCTTGAACATGCACACAAAATCTAGGGTTGCTCTTACACAAACTTTATTTACTAACTGCAATGGAATTAATTTAGAAACCAAATATAAAATGATTTTTAAAACTCCCTTATTCATCTAGAAGTAAGAAAATTCAGATTTCACGTATTTTATAGGTCATGAGGTACCATCAAGGCATCTGGTCCCATCACTTCATGACAAATAGATGGGGAAACAATGGAAACAGTGACAGACTATTTTCTTGGGCTCCAAAATCACTGCAGACGGTGACTGCCTCCATGAAATTAAAAGATGCTTGTTCCTTGGAAGAAAAGCTATGACAAACCTAGACAGAATATTAAAAAGCAGAAACATCACTTTGCTAATAAAGGTCCATCTAGCCAAACCAATGGTTTTTTCAGAGGTCATGTATGGATGTGAGATTTGGACTATAAAGAAAGCTGAGTGCCAGGAATTGATACTTTTGAACTGTGGCATTGGAGGAGACTCTTGAGAGTCCCTTGGACTACAAAGAGATCAAACCAGTCAATCCTAAAGGAACTCAGTCCTGAGTATTCATTGGAAGGACTGATGCTGAAGCTGAAACTGCAATACTTTGGCCACCTGATGCAAAGAACTGACTCATTGGAAAAGACATGATGCTGAAAAAGGTTGAAGGCAGGAGGAGAAGGGGACGACAGAGGATGAGATGGTTGGATGGCATCACCGGCTTGATGGACATGAGTTTGAGCAAGCTTCATGAGCCGGTGATGGACAGGGAAACCTGGCTTGCTGCAGTCCATGGAGCCGCAAATAGTTAGACACTATTGAGTGACTGAGCTGAATTGAGCTGATAGGTCATAAGAGAAATCTCAATGCAAATTAGAAACACATATTGAATAAATATTAAAAAAAAATCATTCCTGATGGAATGCAACTAATGCATCATGTAAGAGAATTAGTGTCTTCACATTTTTACATTACAAAAAGAAAGGAAATTTGAAAATTAATGACTTAATCATCTGACTCAAGAATAGAAATGGGACAATTGAGTAAACCTACAAAAATGGAAGAAAAAGAATATAATACAAGGGAATAAATTAACAAAACAGAAGAATAAAAGTATTGTCCCCAGACCCAGATGAGTGATTCAAATTTGCATTCCATACTACACATTGTTGTTGTTTAGTCTCTAAGTCACATCCAACTCTTTTTGTGACTCCTTGAACTGTAGCCTACCAGACTTCTCTGTCCATAGGATTTTCCAGGCAGGAATATGGAGTGGGTTGCCATTTCCTTCTCCAGGGGATCTTCGTGACCAAGAGACTGAACCCACGTCTTTTGTATTGGCAGGTAGATTCTTTACCAATGAGCACCGAGAAGCCTGTACTACATTTTATGATACAAAATTTAAAATGTCAGGTTTTTAACTTGAAATAAAATCAAAACTAGTTAATATCTTCACTTCTAGATGAATATGTATGTCTTTAAACGTTTTTATCTTCAATATCAAACGTGTTTGCATTATTGAAATGGGAATTTGACTTCTCATATACGGAGCTGAAGAATGAATTTCAACACTCTTGGTAGCACAAGTGAATGACTTTTACTAAAGATAAGGAAAGTACAAAGCTCTGAGGGGGTAAAGAGTGCCCCAGTGGCGGGACTTAATCCTTACTAGTATTAATCTGTATATTTTTGGTTGGCTTCTCTCCTTAATCCATGTCATTTCTAACCAATCCAGTTTAAAGGTCAAAATGTTTAACTTAACGTCTTTATGGCTTCTCTTGATCCTTGGATAAAGTTGCCACCCTTTTTCATGCTTCCTGACCATTTTACAATGAAAGTATTGGTTTGAGATTAATAATCACCAGTTGTTTTTCCCTCAGGCAACAGAAGTTAATTACTGTCCTTGCCTGGATATGAGTACTGATAATTTATCAGACCAAGGACACATTACAGCAATTCAGGACAAAGGATATAGTTTTAGGTTAATGGATCAAGAGGTTTATTGAAAACAAGACTGAGGTCTCAGAGTCCTACACTGACTGCCTAGCAATTTCTACCTCATTATGATACCTGGTTAAGAAATTTTCTGGCAGTTGATTAAAAAAGAAAATCTATCCCAGTTAGTGTATTTATTAAACTTTGTGATTCTCTTTCCACTTAGAGTTTGCAATCATGAAAGCCCCTTTAGATCCAGTTCATACTGTTCTTGGGCAAGTGAGATTTAAAGGCCATTGATTGCTAATATAAAAGAAACTTTACTCTACTTTTTACTGTAGGAGTGTAAAGAGAATCATATTGATCTGTTTTCTTACAATAATATTATATGAAAACAAATCTCCATATTCTCCAAATTCTGGAATAAACACTAAAGACAAAGAAAAAGCACCAAAACATACATTAAGGAAACATAATTAAATATACACAGTATATTTATTTTAGATTGGGACCTTTAAAGCACACCCTGCAGGATAAGGAAAGAAAAGAGCTAAACGAAGATGTCACTTTAAATGAAGTTTAAATCTCATGCGATAGGGTGATCTGGATTGAAATTTCACCTCAGTCATGCCACCCCTGCTTGAGTCAAGGGAGTGGAGCTTTTGCAGGCCTGTGCTGTTAATTAAGGGCTGACCTGGGTGGAGGGTATAGACTCCTAGAGCTGGCTCCAATCTTTCAAGGGCAATCTTCCAGTTAAGGTTTTAAGTAAGAGCTGTTAGCTCAGACAACAGATGGTAATAGAGATTCCCAGGCCATCAACAAAACCTGCTACAAAAGTTAAAGATAATTCAGTAAAGGGAAAATATACTAAAGGATGTTTAACTGTACAACAAAAGAAAAAAAAAAAGAATTAAAATGACAATGCAGTATCTCCGCTTTTTATCAATTATATTAACATACATTTTAAAATGATGATTTGCATTATTGAAATGTGTCAAAGCAAGTGCAGTCATGTATTACTGACATTATCATAAATTATTAGCAACATTTTAGAACAATATATATTGAGAAATTTAAAATTTTTAAACTTTCATCCTAATAATTTCACTTTTGGTATTATTGGCCTTAATCAATAATCTAAAACATAGGAAAGACAATGTGCATGTGATTGTTTATCACAATATTACTTATATAGTCTAAAATGAAAAGCAGTTTGTTTAAACCACAACAGAATCACTAAATAAATGTTTTGTACATTTTCTGTGCAGACTGTTTTCAACCATTGAATAAGGTAGTTGTGTAGGTTAGATTGCAAAATGGGATGGTGCTTATTGCTCAAAGTGAAGTGAAAAAATAAGCATATAAAATTACAAGTACACTCTGTTTTCCAGATATTGGTGACTATGTGTAGGTGAGTTATTTTAAGTATTCTTCTCTTGTTTCTCAAATCCCCTTGAATGAAATTTTATTTCTATTACTCAAATAAGTTTATTTTCAAACAAAACAAGGAATTGCCTTTTAAAAATGGAAAATGATTCTTAGATGTTAAATTCCCTGCTTCATTCAGAGAGAGATTCAATATTTGTCATAAAACCTTCTCAAAATTTGTCATTTAAACCAGTTCTTTTGTAGGCATAGTGCTCAGTGATAATGAGGAGCAAGGTCCCTTCTAGGTCCAACCTAGCACTTAGGGAGTTCTCAATCTTCTGAATGTGTCCATTACTCTTTCAAAGTACTTACATTCATTTAACCTTTCAAAAACACTTCTACATTTCTACTATATGCAACATTTTATGATCACTGTTAGGAATATGACAAAAAGTAAGAGGGACTTTACCGGTGAGAAACTTATAGATCAGTGGAGGAGAAACAACTAAAATGGGTTGAATGCCAGAATAGAAATAGGACTAAGTATTACTGGAACAAAAGAAAAAAGAGCAAAGATACTCGCATAGCATGTTTCTGAATACATGTGATTTTGTTATTTAACGCACCTGTCATTGCATATTTCTGGCACAGAAATTATTTGGAGTGTTTCTCTTCTTAACAGTTCTATGAGTGTATGACTCAATAAGTGTGTTTTGTAACCTGAGATGATTCTAATTCACTTCATAATTTTCAAGTTGAATTAATTCCTTGTTATCCAATATTTTGTAACTACTATAGATGAGTCTGATTCTATTTGGGTTTATTAAAAACATTTATTTTCTTTCCACTAATACTTCCCATGAAATGGCATAAAGATACTGTTACACTAATACCAACCGATAAACAGACACAAAAAAAGACACTTTTATATCAAGTAGGAGTTTGTTTTTTTTTTTTTATAAGTAACAAGAAACTAAATACAAAATGACTTTAAAAAGTAAGTGGTATATATGGGGCTGTTGTCAAACTCAGGTTCATGTGCCTGAAGTTCAATGAGGCTAAACAAACCAGAACGTTGGAGTTTGGAGTAGAGAAAGATTTATTGATGAACCATGCACAAAGAATGGGTGACTTGTGCCCAAAAGAGAAGAACTCCCTGATAGGTTTCAAGGAAGACGTTATTATAGGCAAAATTTTGGGGAAGAGTTGCAGGGTTTGTAACCCTCTTCTGATTTGTTGGTGGTGAAGTAACAGGGTGGTGTTCCAGGAAGCTCAATCATCAGCCTTCTGGTTTTAATCAGTCTGGTGTCAACTTACTTGTGTCAGCCTGAAGTTACTATCCTCCATCTGGATGAGGGCTTTAATTCTTTTAGAACTAAGATATGTATCAAATTATTATGCAAATTTCCAAAGAAGAACTAGACCCAGGCCCCTTGATACACAATTGCTTCTTTCTGCATTCTCTTCCTTCCTTGTTTAGCAACTGTTTGAATCTGCCCTTTAGAACTTAGGTAAGGTCTCCAAGACTGAAACATTTTTTTTTTCCTACAAACAAGAAATGGTGTGGCAGAGGGAGGGTGGGGGAGGGAACATGGAAAGGCTTTTGTGCCTAGGAGGGCCCCACAGGGCCCTGATTGCTTTCAGGGTTAGAGAGGGTGGGCTACATGGTTGGTTAGATCTAGAGATTTATGATGCTGAAGCTTCCCAGGTGGCACTAGTGGCAAAGAACCCACCTGCCAATGTAGGAGACATAAGAGATCCAGGTTTGATCCCTGGGTCAAACCCTGGGAAGATCCCCTGGAGGAGGAAATGGCAACCCACCCCAGTATTTTTGTCTGAAGTATCCCATGGAATGAGGAGCCTGGCATGCTACAGTCCATATGGTCGCAAAGAGTGAAACACAACTGAGTAACTAATATTGCATTGGATGATGCTGAGGCAAGAAGTAGATGGGGTTCCCCAGGGAAAGCAACTGTAGTTCATTCTGTATAGAGAGAAAGCCCCAAAATATCAATAGCAGCACAATTGAGAGGGAAGGCTGGGTCCTGCCCAGATAAAAAATAATATACCATATATTTTTCTTTTTTTTTTCTTTCTTTCTTTATTTATTTTTTCAGTGGGTTTTGTCATACATTGATATGAGTCAGCCATAGATTTACACGTATTCCCCATCCCGATCCCCCCTCCCACCTCTCTCTCCACCCGATTCCTCTGGGTCTTCCCAGTGCACCAGGCCCGAGCACTTGTCTCATGCATCCCACCTGGGCTGGTGATCTGTTTCACCATAGATAATATACATGCTGTTCTTTCGAAACATCCCACCCTCACCTTCTCCCACAGAGTTCAAAAGTCTGTTCTGTACTTCTGTGTCTCTTTTTCTCTTTTGCATATATATTTTTCATTCAAGAAGTTAAGAAAACCTTCCTGATAGAAAGCTCCTTGGAGACCAAAAAGGGAGGAGGTACCACCTCATTGTGGGCTTCCCAGGTGGTGCAGTGGTTAAGAACTCTTCTGCCAATACAGGAGACATAAAAGCTGTGGATTCAATCCCTGGGTCGAAAATAATCCCCTGGAGAAGGAATGGCTATCCACTCCAGTACCATTGCCTGGAAAATTCTGTGACAGAGAAGCCTGGCAGGATACAGCCTATGGGGTTGCAAAGAGTCAGATAGGACTGAGCAACTTTAAACACACATACCACCTTATAGTAAGTGATGTCAGCCTACCCATAAGCCTCTTCTCTGGAATGCATCTTGGTGAAAAGATGCTTGTGCACACATGGGAGGACCCTGAGATATACTAAACATGGACTCAGAACCAGTCAAATCAAAATGATTGGCTAAAGGAAACCTAGAACAGGTGCCCCACGTAAGTGATTTAAACTACCATGAGGGTGCAGATCTCTCACTCTCTCTCTCTGAGTCTGCTTGTGTGACTGTCCACAAGTAATATACTATTTTTCTCCTAATGAAGACTTTACTTGTTTCTTTATTTCTGCCTTTGTGGGAATTCTTTTCTGGAAAGCCAAAGAGCCAGGGCATTTGTCAGTGACCACTAGTCTCGTGGCTAGGATTTGGTGTTCTCATCACCATTCCCCAACCTCAATCTCTGCTTGGGAACCCAAGTCATACTTCAAGCCATTGCAGTCCAAGGCCACCTGAGATCAATGCCTGAAGATTGTAGTTATGTTTTTCTAAAATTATCTTGGCTCTTACCTTCTCACATGTTGGCTTTATTTTGGGGCTGACTACTCTCATAACTGAATGGCTGGCAGCAGTTCCCAGATTTACATACTTTCTTATTCTCATCAAGGAGAAAGAAAGGAGCATGTTTATTCAAAATATTTAACAAAAGTCTTAGAGTTCCCACTGATGAGACTTTCTCTGCCATGTGCCAACATTGATCAAATATAGCAAAGTAATTGACAAAAAAATTATATTCCATTGCTGGGAGTAGGTATAGTATTAGACCTACCTAAATAAAAGAAGTTGTGATAGCTAACAAGCACATGAAAAGATGCTCAACATCACTTATTATTAGCAAAATGCAAATTAAAACTACAATGAAATACAATCTCACACCAGTTAGAATGGCCATCAATCAAAAAAAAAAAAAAAAAAAAAACTACAAAGAATAGATGCTAGACAGGGTGTGGGAAAAGGGGGGCCCTCTTACATTGTTGGTGGGAATGTAAATTCATACAGTCACTATGGAAGAGGTATGGAGATTCCTTAAAAAACTGGGAATAAAACCACCAGCAATGACCCAGCAATCCCACTAGTAGGCATATACCTTGAGGAAACCAAACATGAAAAAGACACATGTACCCCAATGTTCATTGCAGCACTATTTACAATAGATAGAACATGGAAGCAACCTAGATGAACATCAACAGATGAATGGATAAAGAAGTTGTGATACATATACGCAATGGAATACTTCTTAGCCATAAAAAGAACACATTTGAGTCAGTTCTAATGATGTGAACGAACCTAGAGCCGATGATAGAGTGAAGTAAGTCATAAAGAGAAAAATAAATAAGGTATACTAACACATATATATGGAATCTAGAAAGATTAATTTATTAGGAGGGCAGCAATGGAGAAACAGACATAGAGAACAGACTTATGGACACGGCGGGGAGAGGAGGAAGGAGAGGGTGAGAGGTATGTAGGAAGTAACATGGAAACTTACAATACCATATGTAAAATAGATAGCCAATGGAAATTTTCTGTATGAGTCAGGGAACTCAAACAGAGGCTCTGTAACAACCTAGAGGGGTAGGATGGGGAGGGAGGTTCAAGAGGGAGGGGACATATGTATACCTATGGCTGATTCATGTTGATTCTTGACAGAAAGCAAGAAAAATCTGTAAAGAATTATCCTTCAAAAAAGGGAAAAAGAAAAAAAAAAGCTGTGACAAAATGAAAGGGGGTAAAATCATGTTAAAGTGGTAATCAATCTGCTTAATACAAAGTGACATAGTATCTGATACATACTATAATAGTATTAGTCACTCAGTCGTGTCTGACTCTTTGCAACCCCATGGACTGTAGCTCACCAGGCTCCTCCAACCATGGGATTCTCCAGGCAATAATACTTGAATGGGTTGTCGTTTCCTTCTCCAGGGGATCTTCCCTACCCAGGGATTGAACTCAAATCTCCTGTATTGGCTGGTGAATTCTTTACCATTGAGCCACCAGGGAAGTATACATACTATAATAACTACCCAACAAATTTGTTTTACTTTATTTAATTTCCCTTACATATCTAATTCTTTTAAAACTAAGGAGAAAAAAAAATCATTCATGGGTTTTCAAAGGGAATAAAATCCTTTATAATTATACAATCCTGCAAACTATGCATTAAAATTTATGTGACTTGATTTATAAACCTAGTGTTCTCCTTGTGTTTTTGATTCCAATGTTTATCAAGTCCAGGAGAAAAAGATTCTAAAAATAGGGGGAAAAGGGAGGGTGGCATGGAATTTCCCAAATAAAACATATTTTTAATCTCTGCTTTCCACCAGTTTAGAAAGTCTTTTTCTGAGTAGGCTTTTTTTTTTTTTTTCAATTTCCTTTTCAATCTGTGCCCTTATTCAATACTTTTTCTCCTCACTATATCAAATTGAGGTTTGGCATCTTGAAGGTCCTGTGTTAAATATTTTATAATATTGAATCATGGTCAATAGAGTCAAGTGAACTCTCTCACATACCATACTGAAGAAGGAATTCATAGGGCCTGGACTCCATCTCAGGCCTGTCCGTGATGGTCGTGCTCGGCTGCCTCTCCAGCGGACTCTGAACTCTCTGCTTAGTGCCTGTCGGGACGACAATGGAAGGATAAGACCCCCTCCAGACAGGGGAATCTTGAAGATCACATCCAGGTTACTCATTGCCTAAGAGGAAGCATACCGTAATCACCCCTGTCTCCGGACAGGTCATAAACTTTTTCCGTATCTATCAGGATGTAATCACAGGCTTATCGATTATTAATTGGTTGGAATGTAACTGCAGGCTTATTGATTATTGACTGTTTGAACACATAACACGTACACATGGTGTAGGTGGTGGGTTCGGACATGTACACATGGGGTAGGTGGTGGGTTTGGACACGTACACATGGGGTAGGTGGTGGGTTTGGACACATACACATGGGGTAGGTGGTGGGTTTGGACACGTACGCATGGGGTATAAAAGATTTTCACAAATGCTGGACGGGGTCCTTGGCTAAGAGGAGACTCTGCCTTGGGCCCTCCGGCGTAATAAACTGCACTCCACTATCTGCATTGTCCTTCTGAGTGAGTCTGTTTCCCAGAAAGCGTGGCTATAACAATACAAATTCCTGGCAACTCCATGTTATATGTCAGAATGTTTATAATACTGTATCATTACTAAACATCCATTTCCCTGGAGTTTCCTGCTGATTTATGCTGAAATCATTAAGAAAAGAATAGTCATTAGTTATCTTGTACTTTTATTTTCTTCATATAATTGCTTAAATGTGTTACTTATGATTTGCTTAAGGGTAAAATCAAATGAAGTATTTTTTTTTCTGCTTTTCCTGACAATCCAAGTCTGAAAACAAGTCTATGCAAATATAGTATTTATAACAAATTATTTTAGGCAAGCACCTTCTGAAGGAGGTGCAATGAATTTCAGCCTTTAAGAATTTTGAGCTATTAGGAAGTCTGGCATTGCACTAATAAAATACAAACATTTATAGTCAGATCTTATTTCTGATGCTGCTAAATGGGAACTTACAGCTTAACATAATAGGCAATTTAGCATATAAATGTGTCCCATAAAAGCAAGATGTTGGCAGTTCAAAACAATAAATGTTACCCTTTGGGCAGACTGTTACTGAGGTGTTAAAGGCCCCTGAAATTTTAATGAACTTGTTTATACTAAGAATTTCCTACACTAAGTATCTTGCCTGAATTTACCCACTCCCAAGCTCATGCCAGACTACAGAAGGAGACTTTCAAAAAGTTAGACCTGAAGGAACTGACCTTTTAATTGAATTCTTTTGGCAAAAGTTTTATTTCAATCTTTCCCCTTAACTTTTATGTTTGCATCTGTCATCTATTCTGGTAACTCTCTAAATACATTCTAATGGCAATCTATTTCCCAGGACCAAGAGGAGGCATGAAATGTCTCTTAACTTGGAGAGCCATTTTCAATGCAAGTACATCACAACTTTTTTTTTTAATAATCTAAATAATTCAAGGGTGGCTTTATTTCTTTCCCATTTTTCTAAGCAAATACAGATCATATCAGTTGCTCTTTCTAACCTTCAGTAGAGGAAAAAAAAAAAAAAAACTGTCTTCACAGTGGAATTCATTTAAAAGGGAACCCAGTTTAAAATGATTGAATCAGATCTCCAGAGGAGATTCTTCCACATGGAGAGAAACTCTTAAAACCTGCATAATATCAAGTAAAAACAGTCCAGACTCTTTGAAGCCATTCAAACTGTTGACCAATCATTTTCTGTCAAACTTTTGCCTTGTTTTTCTAAGCATTCACCAACCTTATTAGTTCTCTTATCAATCTTACTGATCTTTTCCTGTATCTTTAGCTGACTCCTCTTCCATGGTTCCCCACATCTTAGATATTCTCCCAATTTACCCTAGTCCCTCTTTACTTTTTTTTTCTTTCTTTGTTTAGATTTATTCTATTACCCCCAGAGAGTTTCAGTTATACCTATGAAATTGACCTCACAATGATCCCACTGCTTCTCAGTATTTGAAAGTGAAAGTCACTCATTTGTGTCCAACTTTTTGTGACCCCATGAACTATACAGTCCATGGAATTCTCCAGGCCAGAATACTGGAGTGGGTAGCCTATTCCTTCACCAGCAGATCTTCCCAACCTAGGAATCGAACTGGGATCCCCTGCATTGCAGGTAGATTCCTTACCAGTTGAGCTACTAGGGACGTCCTCTCAATACTTAGATAGATTAGTAATACACTTAACAAATCCAGAACTTAACATATCATCTTTAAAAAAATAGTGTTATAAGAAAACCACAGGCTTCCAATGGCATCATGTGTGCTAAAGCCCATGATACCAAAACTAAATTTAATACTTGATCTAATTGCAGATTAAATACAATCTTAATGGGCCAGTCTGGAATTTTCTGTCATGCACCAGTAAGGTCATTTGTCTTGTGCCTCTCCACCCCGCAGAGGAAGAAAAAGTATTCTGCATGGTAAATCCCTTGCTTTCCTTTCCCTCACTAAAAGATGTCTTACAAAAAAGTACACTTTTTAAAAATTTTGTTAATAGCTTTTCCTTCTGCCTATAAAAATTTCGCATTTTGTTCTCAGAACTCTTTTCCATTTCCTAGAAGAGAAGCTGCCCAGTGCATGAATTATTGAATAAAACCAATTAGATCTTCAAATTTACTTAATTGAATTTTGTGGGGCTTTTTTTAACACTAGTAAATAATGATAAATTTTCAGGTATTGTTCTAAGCATTTTACATAAAATAAGGCATTATTCTGAGAACAACCTTTTGAAGTAGGTAATATTTTTACCATCATTCCCATTTCATAGATAAGGAAACTGAGGCACAGAAAGTTTCAATGAATGCCAATGGTCATACAGCTGGTAAATAGTAGAGCCAGGATTTGAAGAGGAAAATCTAGCACTAGGGTCTTTGTTCTTAATTACTTTGTTTTGCTGCAAGTTTTCAGTTAAAATCAATAATACATTCTATTGACTTTACCTGTATTCCTCTCACATCAACTTTTATAACTTTTTTTTTTTACCTTTTCTTGTTACTCCTCCCTCCTCTTCCCACATCAGATCAGTTGCTGAATTAACAAGTCTTGTATTTCTACCATTTCAGATTTGTTTTTACTTTTTGTGAGCAAGTAGATTCAATTTGCTTTCCTGACTCCAGAATCTTTCTGTACTAACTCAGGAGTGGGGAGATTAATTTTACTATAGCACAGCTCTAATGGAGTTTCTAACAAGTTTCTTTCTACTTACAGAGAAACAAAAACAAAACAGACTCTTCAAACTGAAATCCATGGTTCTCCATAATATATGGCTCCAACATACTTTTCTTTTTTCTTTTTTTTTTATTATTTTTTTTATTTTTTATTTTTTTTCATTTATTTTTATTAGTTGGAAGCTAATTAATTTACAATATTGAAGTGGGTTTTGTCATACATTGACATGAATCAGCATCTAAACATGTATACTTTTCTAAGCTTATTTATTATATTTCTAATACATGAGATCGATTCCTCAGTCATTTTGAACTGCTTGTTCCTGTCTTTTGTAATCTCCTCATCTAATTCTATCCCTAATTTCATAGTTATTCATTTTATAGTCTTTATGCACTACAAATATAAACTGTCTGTTAGTCTCTGCCTTTCCTAGTTACAACTCGGCAGATAGCACTATTCATTTCCAATATATAGGCTCAATCCTTTCCATTTTAGGGGCCAGAACCAAACAATCCTACTGATATATTAAAAATGTTATTTTGTGGTTAAAAATATAAGAAGACAATAAATAACTAGTAAAAGAAATATAAATGCCATTAATAGATTTTCAATATTGTTTTAAACTTTAAAAATCAATATTAAAATGATAACCAACATTATATGAGATGATCAGCTTCAAAACTTGTGATGAGAATTGTTTATTTTTTTTTACTATACCACTAAAAATTATATTCAGAAATCCATCTTTATTAATTTTGTTGTTGCTGTTTAAAAAATTACCATTATGAACCAGTTTGTTCAATCAACTACACTTTCTAGCAGACATAGAGTAAAAACGGTATGGCTTAGAATTGCCCACATCTTTCATGGTCTCTCCACCACCTTCTGTAGGCACTCTAGTCCCCACACATAGACCTTGACCTCCATCTATGTTTCTTGTGATGGTGTTACCACAGTTCTCTAGAAATGGACTTCAAATGCATGAAGTTGCAAAAGCCTTCTCCTGCACTACACACTCCCTTTTCATACTGGTGGTAGCAGGTTTCTCTGTCCCAGAGGAGAGCTCAGCCTGCATGCACTGTATGTTAAACCAAAAGTTATTCAAGTCAATCACAGTCTTTTTTGTATCTTCTTCTGGATGAAACTTGACATACACATTTACATTTGGTGATCTCCAAGTTTATCACAGATGTTCTTCTCTTCAACTTAGTTCTACTTTTCTGTTTCTGTAAAAACCTCCTCAAAAAATTCATCATAATGTACTTACCTTTTGACATCACTCATAGCACAATACAAACTGTCACCAGGCAATGAAGAGCTTTGAAGGTTATGGTACATGTTCAAGCAGAGAGTGGTCTGGTAAATTTATTGCATGACTGAGTTCATCTCTTTCCATGAGGATGTACTCTAATTTTGAAATAAAATGAACAGTTTACTTTGTCTTTCTTAGTGCCAAAGATGGAGACCAAGTAGTCTTCCATTTCCCACCTGCCACTGCCAACACTGTTGAGTGCACAGCTGAACTTCTATGAAGGAAATTTAAATTGGGATTACCTCTGGGGAAAGCAATTGATCAATGTAAAACAATAGCCTATAATAGAAAACAAATTAAAAATTAAATATTCATTATAATAATAATCACTAAGTTAAATATTGAGTATCTACTCTATTGAATTATTCATATTTATATGCACTGTGATTAGAGGGGTATTTAAGGGATACTGCCAATTGTAAAGGAAAGGTTGCAGAATGATGAGCACTATATTTGTATCAACATATACAGATAAAATACCTAGTACTCTGTATTACTATGATAACATTTTGTTGTTCAGTCACCCACTCATGTCTGACTCTTTGCAACCCCGTGGATTGCAGCATACCAGACCTCCCTGTCCCTCATCATCTCTCGAAGTTTGCCCAAGTTCCTGTCCATTACATCAGTGATGCCATCAACGATCTCATCCTCTGATGCCCTCATGATTACACTTATTGCCAAATAAATATACAAAAACCTCTTGTAATATTAAAATTTTATGTTTTAAAATGCTTATATCCTTTCTTGTGGTTTATCTTATTCTAGAAAAATGTTTTGGATAGATAATCAGAAAAAACAAAAAAATGAATATAAATTTATATGTGAATTATAATGTAATTATAATTCTGAGGTCCAATATTAGTGTAATATTAAATAAATTTTGGTACACCAATAATGTGCTGTGAAAACCATACCTAAATATTTATAACATAATATAAATAAAGTTATAGTTTATACCTCCAATGTCAAACACAGAGCCTGATACTAACAAATCAATGTTTAAGGAATACATGTGTGTATACTATAATATTAATTGGAAAAATAAAAGATAGCATACATGTTCAAAGTTTAGAGGTAATTTTACTAAAATGATTATTGATGGGTTATGAGCATAAGAATATTTTAACCATCATCTATGCACATATTTCTTTCACAAATGACGATTTGTTGTAGCAAAAAGAATAACAGTCCCCCAAAAAAGCCATGACAAACTTATTAAAAAGCAGAGACATCACTTTGCAGACAAAGGTCCATATAGTTAAAGCTTTGGTTTTTCTAGTAGTCATGTATGGATGTGAGACTTGGACCATAAAGAAGGCTGAGTGTCAAAGAACTGATACTTTCAAAGTGTTCAAGAAGACTCTTGAGAGTCCCTTGGACAACAAGGAGTTCAAACCAATCAATCCTAAAGGAAATCAGTCCTGAATATTCATTGGAAGGACTGATGCAGAAGCTGAAGCTCAAATACTTTGGCCATCTGATTCAAAGAACTGACTCACTGGAAAAGACCCTGATGCTGGGAAAGATTAAGGGCAGGAGGAAAAGGGGGCAACAGGATGAGATGGTAGGAAGGCATCACCAACTCAATGGATATGAATTGAGCAAACTCTAGGAGATAGTGAAGGACAGGGAAGCCTGGTGTGCTGCAGTCCATGAAGTTGCAAAGAGTTGGACATGACTGAAGGACTGAACAACAACAAATATGTCCATATCCTAATTCCCAGAACTTGTTAATACGCCACCTGCCTGGTAAAAGGAACTATACAAGTGTGATTAAGATTAAGGACATTGAGATAAGGAGATTATTCCAGGTTATGGAGGTGGGCCCACCTAATCAAAAGAGTCTAAAAACAAGAGAATGTTTCCCAGCTGTGATCAAAGAGAGATTTGTATCAATGTGTCAGAGAGATTTGACATTAATGGTTTGAAAATAAAGGAAAGAAGACACAAGCCAAGGCATGTGGGTGATCTTTAGAAGCTGGAAGTGAATTCTCTCCTAGAACCTCCAAGAAAGGAATTTAACCTTGCTGGCAGCTTGATTTTAGTTCAGTGAGACCCATGTTAAATTTATGAATTCACAGAAGTATAAGATAATAATTTGTGTTCTTTTAAGACAGTACATTTGTGGTAATTTGTTATGGCTGCAATAGAAAACAAATACATTTGTTGAATACAAATTCAAAGTATAGACATGCACATAAAAAATCATCTTTAATCATATATTCAGATATAACTACCATGACATTATATATACTATAGCATTTTTCTTTATAAATGTAACATGTCTCAGAAAAAGGCAACTTCATTCTTCCAGTTGCTCAGGTCAAAACCCTTGGGATCAGTATTTCCATTTTTTTTTTTTTTCTGCCTTATATACAATGTTCCATTAATCAGTTCTATATTTTTAATAATCTAACCATTCTCACCATCTCCAAATACTACCTGGTCCAAGCCACCATTAGCTCTCACTTAAATTTTAATAGCCTCTAAATCTTCTCCCTTCATCCATACTTGCCCATTCACCATTGAACAGCCAGAATTATCCTTTACAAATATGAATCAGTCACCTTCTAAAGATATTCTTTCTTTCAGAATAAAAGGTAATTCCTCACAGTTGCTTACGAGTCCCTAGAAAGATGTGGCCTTCAGCTGCTTCTCTGATCTCATTTCCTATTGCTTCTTAGTCTCAGTCACTCCACTCCAGCCATTAATACCCAGAATACTTTTTCCTTCAATTCCCAATCAAGTTCAAAAAACGGAACCTTTACACTCACTGATTCTTTTATTTATAACATTTTTCCTAAAGACATCTATATGGCTCAACTTCATTTCACTTAGGTCTGTGCTCAAATATCATATAACCCAATGGATTTCTGTGACCTCCCTCTATCAAATAACACTATTTCCCACATGTTCTCTATCTCCTTACTTTATTTTTCCTCATAAAACTTACCACTACCTGAAATAAATTATATGTATTTCAGATATTATATATGAAATTGTATATTTACATGAATTTATTTTTTATGTATTTTATAAGAATTTGTGTGTTTTTTTTTTCTTCTTTTTCCATGATATACAAGTAACATAAATGTTTTCCTCTTATGTTTTTGGAAGCACATGATTATGAAATTATCTCTTCCTAAGAGAGTTGGTGATGGACAGGGAGGCCCGGCGTGCTGCGATTCATGGGGTCGCAGAGTTGGATACGACTGAGCGACTGAACTGAACTGAACTGAACTACTTTTGTTAGTGTATGCCTTTGAGTTTGAGGCTTTTATGCATATCGTCACTGTGAAAACTGTTGTTGGTGTACCCCAGTGTAGGGTTTTGAGGTTTTCTTTTGGTGTTTATCCTTCTTGGTGGTCTCTGAGCTTTCTGTATCTGTGGTTTGGTGTCTGACATTAATTTAGGGTAAATTCTTAGTCATTATTGTCCAACTATTTTTCTGTTTCCCTCTTTTTTTTTTCTTCTCCTTGTATTCCCATTATGTGTATGTTACACTTTTTGTATCTGGTTCTGATGCTTGCTCTGTCTGTTCAAGTTATGCTTTTTGCCTTGTCTGCATTTATGTGTTTTAATTTTTTCTTAATGCCTGGAAATGATGAATTGGGTAAGAGGAACTGCTATAAATAAGACTTCAGAAGTTTGGTGGTAAGGTGTGTGTCGTTGGTGAGGGGCTAACATACTATAGTACTATAATTAGCTAACAGTCTTTTAATGAATCTATGCCTCTGGACTATGAACTTCATAGTCTTTCTGTGTTTTTCTCCCCACTTAGGTGGGACAGGATGGTTAGAGGGGTGGAATTCCAATTAATCAACTACTGTACAGTTTTTACTATTCCAACACCGGTTCCCTAATTGGCTTCTGCTCACGAGTCTCTTCTCTGGGAAACTGTGACTCCTTCTATTCACTTGACTGTTTCTTCAATATAGGAGACAGCAGTTTGTCCTGTGTCCTTCCTAATCTTCTAGATCTAATAAGAGTTGTTTATTTTTCAGTCTGTTCAATTTTTACTTGTTAGTGTGGAGTCTCAACTTCCAAGTTCCTTACATGTAGGACTAGAGATTGGAAGTCTTTAGAGGTTCTTTTTTTTTAATTCACTCCAATTGTTTTATATTAAAATATCCTCATATGTGAGTTTTTAAATTGCTTTTCAATGACATAAGAATGTCAAGAATATATTTTTTCACAATGAGTAAATGGGTTAATCAATCTTAAGTCTTTGTGTTTCAATAAGTCCTTTTGGATATCTTCACACCTGAATGAAAACTTAATAGGGTATAAAATAGATGGATGACAACTTTCACTTTCTATAAACCTTGTTTGATGTATCAAATACCTTTATTATATTTAAATAAACTATTTGTATAATTTTAAAACAATACATACCATTTTGGTGATAGTGGCTTTATGATACATTCTAATAGCTGGTGAAGTTTGTCCTCAATATTTGCATTTTTCGTTATTGTTTTAGATATGTTTGTTCAGTTGCTAAGTCATGTCTCACTCATTGTGACCACATAATCTGCAGCATGCTATGCTTCCCTGTCCTTCACTATCTCTTGGAGTTTTCTGAAACTCTTGTTCATTGAGTCTGTGATGCCATCCAACCATCTCATCCTCTGTCGCCCCCTTCTCCTCATGCCCTCAATCTTTCCCAGCATCAGGGTCTTTTCCAACATTTCTTCACATCAGGTGGCCAATGTATTGGAGTGTCAGCTTCAACATCAGTCCTTCCAATGAACACCCAGGGCTGATCTCCTTTAGGATGGACTGGTTGGATCTCCTTGCAGTCCAAGGGACTCTCAAGAGTCTTCTCCAACACTACAGTTCAAAAGCATCAATTCTTCGGCGCTCAACTTTTTTATAGTCCAACTCTCACATCCGTACATGACAACTGGAAAAAAAAACATAGCCTTGACTAGACGGACCTTTGTTGACAAAGTGATGTCTTTACTTCCTTAGGATTGATTGGTTTGATCTCCAGTCCAAAGGACTCTCAAAAGTCTTCTCTAGTACCACACTCCAAAATCATCAATTCTTCAGTGCTCAACCTTCTTTATGATTCAATGCTCACATCTGTGTGCTTAGTTACTCAGTCATGTCCAACTCTTTGTGACCTCATGCACTGTAGCACACCAGGCTTCTCTGTCCATGGGGATTCTCCAGGCAACAATACTGGAGTGGGTTGCCATGTCCACCTCCAGGGGATCTTCCCAATCCAAGGATCAAACCCATGTATCCCACATTACAGGCGGATCCTTTACTGTCTGAGCCATGAGAGAAGCCCAAGAATACTGGAGTGGGTAGCCTATCTCTTCTCCAGGGGATCTTCCCAGCCCAGGAATCAAACTGGGGTCCTACATGGCAGGCAGATTCTTTACCAGCTGAACTACCAGGGAAACCCCAAAATGTGTTAGTCACTCAGTCATGTCCAAGGCTTTGCGACCCCATGGACTATAGTCTGCCAGGATCCTCTGTTCATGGAATTCTCCAGGCAAGAATACTTGAGTGGGATGCCATTCCCTTCTTCAGGAGATATTCCTAACCCAGGGATCGAACCCTGGTCTTCTTCATTGGAGGCAAATTCTTTACCATCTGAGCCATCAGGGAAGCCCAAGAAGTCTGCACATGACTCCTGGAAAAATCTTAGCTTTAATTAAACAGACCTCTGATGGTCACACATTTATTATTTTATACAATCATTTAAATTATTTTAGCCAATTAAAAAAATTCCAGCCCCAAACATTTGTCTTCTAAATGAAACTGCAATAAATTCATAAATTAATTTTGTCAGAATATTTTCATAGCATTTACTTCCTTTCTAAAAACATGGCACTTCCTGACTTTTTCTGATATGATTTTATATTCTTCAATTTGATGTTTTGGTAACAGTTTTATTAAGATATAATTCACATATAACACAATTTAAGTATATGATTTAATTACTTTTAGTATATTCACAGAGTTGTGCAACAATCATCACAATCAATTTTAGAATATTTTCAATATTGCTCAAAGAACACTATAAACTTTAACTATCTTCCTGCAATTGTCCCCACTTAACCCTAGCCTAAGGGATCCATTAATGCTCTCTGTCTCTATGAATTTGCCTATTGTGGATTCAATATAAATGGAATAACTATGTGTGGACTTTTGTGGCTGGCTTCATCCCCTTAATATATTGTTTTTAAGTAAGGTTCATATGAATTGTAGCACGTAGAAGTATTTCACTGACTTTTATTGCTGAATAATAAAGTACATCATGAGAAACACTGGGCTGGAAGAAGCACAAGCTGGAATCAAGATTGCCAGGAGAAATATCAATAACCTCAGATATGCAGATGACACCAACCTTATGGCAGAAAATGAAGAGGAACAAAAAAAATACTCTTGATGAAAGTGAAAGAGGAGAGTGAAAAAGTTGGCTTAAAGCTCAGCATTCAGAAAACTAAGATCATAGCATCTGGTCCCATCACTTCATGGCAAATAGATGGGGAAACAGTGGAAACAGTGTCAGACTTTAATCTTTTGGGCTCTAAAATCACTGCAGATGGTGATTGCAGCCATGAAATTAAAAGACGCTTACTCCTTGGAGGGAAAGCTATGACCAACCTAGATAGCATATTAAAAAGCAGAGACATCACTTTGCTAACAAAGGTCCGTCTAGTCAAAGCTATGGTTTTTCCAGTGGTCATGTATGGATGTGAGAGTTGGACTGTGAAGAAAGCTGAGTGCCGAAGAATTCACAGGTGAATTATATCAACCATTTACAGAAGAGCTAATACTTATCCTACAAGTATTTCAAAAAATTGCAGAGGAAAGAACACTTCCAAACTCATTCTATGAGGTCACCATCATCCTGATACCAAAATCAGACAAAAACAACACGCAAAAAGAAAACCTCAGTCCATTATCACTGATGAACATAAATGCAAAAATCCTCAACACATTTCTAGCAAATATAATTCAACAACACATTTAAAAGCGTATGCACCATGATCAACTTTGCTTTATTCCAGGGATACAAGGATTCTTCAATATACACAGATCAATCAATGTGATATACCATATTAACAAATTGAAAGATAAAAATCATATGATAATCTCAATAGATGCAGAAAAAGCCTTTGACAAAATTCATCACCCATTTATGATTAAAACTCTTAAAAAATATGCATAGAAGGAATTTTCAAAAAAAAATGAAAGCAAGCATGAGAATAGATATCTGTACAACGATATTCATGACATTACTATTCACAATAGTCAAAATGTAGAAACAGCCTAAGTGTCCATCAACAAATGAATAGATAAACAAAATCTGGTATATACATGGAAAGGAATATTTTTTGGCCTCAAAAATGAATGGATATATATATATATGCTACAACACAGATGAAGTTTGAAGCTTATGTTATGCTAAGTGACATAAATAAAATGCAAAGGTTAAATATTGTTCCATTCAAATTATATGGGATATTTAGAATATTCAAATTCATAGAAACAGGAAATAGAATGGTGGTTACCAAGGGCCAGATAGAGGTAAAAAGGTGAGGATTTTTATGGGTACAGAGTGTAAATTTGTGAGTGATGAAAATTTCTGGAGATGGTAGGTGGTCATGACTGTAGAACAATGTAAATGGACTTAATGCCACTGAACTGTATACCTAAAAATGATTAAAGTGGTAAATTTTATGTTATTAAAGAAATAGAGTGATAACATAAGAACTGTGTAGACATACCCTTTTATCCAGTTGAAATGGTCCAGCGATAAAATTTGAGAACTACTGGAACTGACTGATGGATAGATGGGACTTAGTAACCATTCATCCACTTATTTAATATTTCTTGATTAATTTGGTACCAAAGAAGATATAAAAAGTAACTTTGAACACGCTATACTTACACTCATGGCCACTGTTTTTTGTCAGGTCATAAACTTGAGGCTTATTTTGATCTGAGATGTAATTAAATTCTCCAGGATAACATTTTTTTTATGTCAGCAGAAAAGATACATTTTATTGGATAATCCTGAGAGTGGCTTACAAATTCATTGATAGAAAGAACTGTTCTGAATGTCCAGACTTCATATTATCTTAAGTTGAAGTACAAGTGTTTTAATTGAAAGAAAAACCAAATACAGATTTGTGTAGACAGAATTACTTTCTTCTTTGGTGGCAAATTGGTAATAACCATCTTTTTTCAGTTACTCTTCAGATATTATTTAGAAGAGATGGTAATATCTTTGAGTTTTCCTCTCACCTCTCACCTCCATGTGGCCAATAATCTTGGAAATGTTAAAGTCCTAAGCCACAATTAATAACAATGATCAGAGTTTAATTTTCTTCATCATCACACACCTAAAACAGAACTGAAAATTTTATATTTTTATTGCAATTCATGAAGATATGAATTAGTGATTTGTTTAGTCTGTAATTAAATATGGAACTTGAAGTTCTGGGTTATTTTGTTGAATTGATATAGCTCTCATGCAATCTTTCTGAGAGTGTGCAGAGACATTTCGGCCTTCATGTCTCCCTCCTGGGGCACACATTTCCATTCACATATCTTTTATCTCTCTCTCTCTCTTTTTTTATCTTCATCTTTTGCCCTACCTCATTCTGAGGGAATTGGCTTGTCTTTTTGGAAGTCTAAAGTCTCCTGCCAGCGTTCAGAAGGTGTTCTGTAGGAGTTGTTCCACATGCAGATGTATTTTTGATGTATATATGGGGAGGCTCTCCCCATCTTACTCCTCAGCTGTCTTGAAAGTCCCCTGCATAAATCAGATTTATTGGTTTGGTGTTCGTCCTTTGTTTGCAACTCTGAGACTTAGGACTCAGACTTGGCTTCAGCTTTATGATTCACCAGCCCTTCCTGTGGAAGAGTTCTTTGCCAGAAGGATCCTGGGACCCATAATCTGTGTTATTACCTGGAGGTTTGATGGGGAAGTGTACCAATTTTTATTTGCTTCTAATTTTTTAATGATAGCATTAGATCTTTTCTTCAAAAATTATTATGTACAATGCGGTTAAAATTGAAGCATATTTATACCAAGATAAATTATCTAATTACATTGGAAATGTCAAGTAAATGTGAAAAATTAACTTTCTCACTTGTCCAAATCAGTTATATGCAAACATATTTGAGCAATGCAATTTATCCAGCATGTCAAGGGTATAGTATATTTCTTTTTCATCTCAGAGTCTAAATATCTAGAAAGTTCAAACCTGAAATATCTGCTTCATCCTTACCAATGGCATGAGAAAAATGTTTAAGGATCTATATGTCTCATAGTTATCAAATTTGTAAGTTAGTTCATTAATTTTTTAATACATATTACTAGATGAATTTCATAGAATTTTCAGTGGTTCACATTGGAGCCCTAAGCAAATGTTTTCCCATACTTTGTTATCTTAAAATATGCAAGTATACAAATCATCCTAGGTAAGTAATAAAAGCTACTATAAATAAAGCTTCCAATAACACACAAATATTAGTATTTTTATTGTACCTTAAACAAAAATTAAAATGAGTCTTCCATCCATCTATATTTGTCTGTTTGACAAAAACAATAAAGCAATTTTATGAAGCAATTTTTCAAGCTGGAAATATTAAACATAAAACTATATACTTAAAATTTTCTAAGGCGTTTATATTGACCCATTTGGGAGAAAAAAAAAAAAGAAAGAAATAATGACAAATGTATCATTAAGAGTTGTGAAACTGAAAGTAAGATCATGGAAATGAAAGATTATTCACATGAACAAAAATTAGCTAAATTTTATTTTTTTAGATTATTTATAAGTAAATGTAGATAATCTGTAAAAATACACTGAACGATTTTGCCTGCAGATTATTGCAAGGAAGGTGGGAATTTTGCTGAGTTCTACATAATTTACATATTTGATGATTTCCCAAGTTTGTTAGCAAAATAAATGGACTGATTATATTAGCATGATAAAGTATTTCAATTGTAAATTTTATAACATCTTGCTCTACCTAGAAAGTTGATAGAAAATAAAGAAGACATTGATATTGGAAAAGGATGCATCCTATGAGATTTACTCATTTTCCTGTGAGTACCATTATCATTTATACTATCCTTTTAAAGAGACTTCTTAAAGTTGTCTTCATGGTTAACTGCCCTTAACTAATGGGACCGAGTTTTGTTATGAGAAAGACAGTAGTGGATGTTATACCTGTGAGAGCATGGTAATATAGACACACAATAAGAATTACAACAAGTTCCACCATATACTTGTAGATGAATTTTATGAATATGAATTGAAAATCTTCCAAATGCTAAAAACCCATTGATCCAAATTAAATTATTGCTTCATAGAAATGCATACATCACACACACTATTCTTGCTCCTCCAGCTGCATCATACTTTGGATAAGTAGTGGCTTGGCCAGAAGATGGAGTTATTCTGAAATCCAGTATGATTCTGGACTCTGAAGTAATTATGTTCCTTGTTATTTCTCAACTTTTGCTATCATTTTTCATCATTTTGTCTAACAGTTGCCTTTGCTATGACTGAAAATATCCTAGTGTTCCTATCACTGAATGATACTATCCTAATACTATCACTGAATGTATTCAACTTCATCTCTCCTGTCCACATTGTCATTGTGATTGCATGACACATACAGTCTTGTCTCACTATTGATTTAACGATAGTTCATCACCATTCCTGCTATACCTATTTCACTACTACCACAGAGATTATCCAAGTTGGAATTGTCCCTCAGAGCTTAGCATTTTTAATGTTCTCTCAAAAGTGAACACATCCTTTTAGCTTTACAAACATAAGAGAACTTTAAAACTTTAACAAGATAGCTTGGGATGGGACTTTAGCAAGTGATTCTGAAACTTATTCTGATTTGACTAGACTGTGGGCAACACTTTGAGGAACATTTGAATAAACTGTATTTGAAGAGCATCCATCATTTAGCATAAGCTCCTTCTTTACTGTTTTCTCAGTGACTCAGTGTTGGGTACAAAACTCCGTACTCTTTTCTATATCCTGGGGGATTTCCTTCCTACTAAAATTATCCACTTTATAATTTGACAATACTATATGTCTCCTGGATTTATGTAAAATAGTTTTATAAGTATCCAATTCAGTCCTACAAACTCTTTACCTTTTAAGGACTGGAAGATATTCTGTATTGGCCTTGAGGAAACCAGTACTGTAAACTCTGGTACCTCTGCAAAGTTCTTTATGCTGAGTAACAGAATCATTTTTAACATTAACACAGTCTGAAGTTTATGAACTTCAAGGACAAAAATACATCCACATAAACTGTAAACCTCAGTAGTCCAAAAAAAAAAAAAAAAAAAAAAAAAAACTAGGCAGAGAGAATAGAGGTAAAAAGCAGTAGGCCCTTAAAAATGTTTACCTCTGATCATCATTTCCATTCACATTACAGGTTATTATAAAAGTATATTTATTTTATATATGACCACTCTACAAAATTACTACTTCTTTTTGTTTATTTCAGTGAACTGTTATTTACATGGACCAACAATATTTACTTTTTTGTGTGGTCAACATTCCCTTTCATCTTTCTTATTCCTTCTGAATCTAACTTCCCTATTCCTGAGGTATATTTGTCAGTAGGTCGTTAACTGAATGCCCATGAGCAGCAAATTCTCAGTTATTGTTTAGTTAGGCTTAGAATTCTAACTGAAACTTATTTTTCTTGTTCAGTTCAGTTGAATTCAGTCACTCAGTCATGTCCGACTCTTTCTAACCCCATGGACTGCAGCACGTAGGCTTCCCTGTCCATCAACAACTCCCAGAGCTTGCTCAAACTCATGTAGATCAAGTCAGTGATGACATTCAACCATCTCATCCTCTGTCATCCCCTTCTCCTCCTGCCCTCAATCTTTCTCAGCATCAGGGTCTTTTCCAATGAGTGAGTTCTTCACATCGGGTGGCCAAAGTATTGGAGCTTTAGCATCAGTCCTCCTAATGAATATTCAGGATATTCAGAATATACAGTTCAAAAGAATCAATCCTTCAGTGCTCAGTCTTCTTTTTTTTTTTTTCAGTTTTTTTTTTTTTTTTTTTTTCAGTCTTCTTAATTGTTCAACTCTCACATCCATACATGACTACTGGAAAAATCATAGCTTTGACTGGATGGACTTTTGTTGGCAAAATAATGTTTCTGCTTTTTATTATGCTGTCTAGGTTGGTCATAGCTTTTCTTCCAAGGAGCAAGCGTTTTAATTTCATGGCTGCAGTCACCGTCTGCAGTGATCTTGGGGCCCAAGAAAATAAAGTCTGTCACTGTTTCCATTGTTTCCCCATCCATTTGCCATGAAGTGATGGGCTGATTGCCAAGAACTTGGTTTTTTGAATGTTGAGTTTTACACCAACATTTTCACTCTCCTCTTTCACTTTCGTCAAGAGGATCTTTAACTCTCCTTTGCTTTATGCCATAAGGCTAGTGCCATCTGTGTATCTGAGGTTATTGATATTTCTCCCAGCAATCTTGATTCCAGCTTGTGCTTCATCCAGCCTGACATTTTACATGTTGTACTCTGCGTATAAGCTAAATAAGTAGGGTGACAATATACACCCTTGATGTAGTCCTTTCCCAAATTGTAACCAGTCTGTTGTTCCATGTCTGGTTCTAACTGTTGCTTTTGATCTGCATATAGATTTCTAAGGAGGCAGGTCAGGTGGTCTGATATTCCTATCTCTTGAAGAATTTTCCAGTTTGTTGTGATCTACACAGTCAAAAGCTTTGGTGTAATCAATAAAGCAGAAGTAGATGTTTTTCTGGAACTCTCTTGCTTTTTTTATGATCCAAAGGATGTTGGCAATTTGATCTCTGGTTCCTCTGCCTTTGCTAAATCCAACTTGAACATTTGGGCTTTCACAGTTCACATACTATTGAAGCCTGACTTGGAGAACTTTGAGCATCACTTTGCTAGCATGTGAGATGAGTGCAAATGTGTGGTAGTTTAAAATTTCTTCGGCATTGCTTTCCTTTTGGATTGCAATGAATACTGACGTTTCGCAGTCCTGTGGTCACTGATGAGTTTTCTAAATTTCCTGGTATATTGAGTGCAACACTTTAACAGCATCATCTTTTAGGGTTTGAAACAGCTTAAGTGGAATTTCTTCACCTTCTCTAGCTTTGTCCATAGTGATTTTTCTTAGCGATATTTTATTTTTGTGTATACTCTATTGCTGCAGCTGAAAAGTTTCTTCTCACTTTGATTTTCCTGTGTGGACAATCTGTCTTTTATCCACATTTATATCTATGATTTCCCTTTTTCTCTGATGTTCTATAATATCACTAAGGCATCACATGATACGGTTTTTAATTTTTTTTTCTCCTGCTAAGAAATTTTAGGCCTTTGTATTCACAAGTTTTATGTCCATCATCAAATCTTTAAAAGTTCTCAGCTGTTATATCTTTAAACCTTAGTCATTCTCTCTTTCTTAAGCTATTATATAAGTATTAGGCCTACTTATTATATTCTCTTTTATTAACTGGTCTTTTAATTTCTCTGTCTTACATTATGGGTAGTTTTCTCAAAGTTGGCTTTCATTTTGTGAATTTCTCTTTAGCTGTGGCTAATATGTTAACTAAATCACCATTAATTTTTTTTTTCCATTTCACAACTTTCTTTTTTTTAAAGTAATGCATGACTTTAATCCCCGTTTTTCTTTTATTTATATTTTATTTACATATAGTAAAATTCATTTTTTAGGCCTATAGTTACATGCTTTTAAAAAATCCTTAGAGTCATGTAATAAACACCACAATCAAAGTATGCAGCAGTTCCTTCCCTTGAAAAAAATTATTTTGCTGTTACTTTGTAATCAAACACTGCCTTCTCCCACCCCTAACTCATGGTAACCTCTAACTTGTTCTCTCTCTAGTGTTATCTTACCCTGAAAACATAAAAATGAAACCAAACCATAGGTAACTATGACTTTCTGTTTTGTTTTGCTTTTTATTCAAGTATAGTTACTTTACATTGTTATGTTAATATCTGCTATACCTTTATAGACAGTTTTTTGAGATTAGTCTACTTCTTTTTCCATATTGATTTGTGAACCAATAATTCACAATTGTCCTACATCGAGTTGCATCTAATTCCTGATAGCTATATGATAAAGCTGATACCAAGGGAATGTTTCACGCAAAGATGGGCACAATACAGGACAGAAATGGCAAGGACCTAACAGAAGCACTAGAGATTAAGAGGAAGTGGCAAGAATACACAGAAGAACTATACAAAAAAAAAAAAAAAAACTGTTAATGACTCACGAACCAGATAATCACGATGTTGTGATCACTCACCTAGAGCCAGACATTCTGGAATGTGAAGTCAAGTGTGCCTTAGGAAGCATAACTACAAACAAAACTGGTGGAGGTGATGGAATTCCAGTTGAGCTATTTCAAATCCTGAAAGGTGATGCTGTGAAAGTGCTGCACTCAATATGTCATTAAATTTGGAAAACTCAGCAGTGGCCACAGGATTGGAAAAGGTCAGTTTTTATTCCAATCCCAAAGAAAGGCAATGCCAAAGAATGCTCAAACTACCACACAAGTGCACTCACCTCACACGCTAGTAAAGTAATGCTTAAATTTCTCCAAGTCAGGCTTCAGCAATACATGAATCATGAACTTCCAGATGTTCAAGTTGGTTTTAGAAAAAACAAAGGAACCAGAGATCAAATTTGCCAACTCTGCTTTATTGACTATCACAAAGCCATTGACTGTGTGGATCACAATAAAGTGTGGACAATTCTGATAGAGATGGGAATACCAGACCACCTGACCTGCCTCTTGAGAAATCTGTATACAGGTCAGTAAGCAACTGTTAGAACTGGACGTGGAACAACAGACTGGTTCCAAATAGGAAAAGGAGTAGGTCGAGGCTGTATATTGTCACCCTACTTATTTAACTTATATGCAGAGTACATCATGAGAAACGCTGGGCTGGAAGGAAGCACAATCTGGAATCAAGACCACCGGGAGAAATATCAATAACCTCCGATATGCAGATGACACCACCCTTATGGCAGAAAGTTAAGAAGAACTAAAGAGCCTGTTGATAAAAGTGAAAGAGGAAAGTGAAAAAGTTGGCTTAAAGCTCAACATTCAGAAAACTAACATCATGGCATCTGTTCCCATCACTTCATGGCAAATAGATGGGGAAACAGTGAAAATAGTGGCTGACTTTATTTTTCTGGGCTCCAAAATCACTGCAGATGGTGACTGCAGCCATGAAATTAAGACACTTACTCCTTGGAGGGAAAGTTATGACCAACCTAGACTGCATATTGAAAAGCAGAGACATTACAAATTCTGTCTAGTCAAGGCTATGGATTTTCCAGTGGTCATGTATGGATGTGAGAGTTGGACTATAAAGAAAGCTGAGCACTGAAGAATTGATGCTTTTGAACTGTGGTGTTGGAGGAGACTCTTGGGAGTCCCTTGGACTGCAAGGAGATCCAACCATTCCATCCTAAAGGAGATCAGTCCTGGATGTTCATTGGAAGGACTGATGCTGAAGCTGAAACTCCAATACTTTGGCTACCTGATGTGAAGAGCTGACTCATTGGAAAAGACCCTGGTGCTGGGAGGGATTGGGGGCAGGGGGAGAAGGGGATGACAGAGGATGTGATGGCTGGATGGCATCACCAACTCAGTGGACACGGGTTTGTGTAGACTTAGGCATTTGGTGATGGACAGGGAGGCCTGGCCTGTTGCACTTCACGGAGTCCCAAAGAGTCAGACACGACTGAGTGACTGAACTGAACTGAACTGACTGAATGACTTAGAAAACCATGATGGTATGATCAGTCACCTAGAGTTAGATATCCTGATCTGTGAAATCAAGTGTATCTTAGGAAGCATTATTATGAACAAAGCCAATAGAGATAGTATAATTCCAGCTGAATTCTATTAAAATGTTGCACTCAATATGCCAGCAAATTTTGAATACTCAATGGCTACCGCAAGACTAGAAAAGGTCAGTTTTCATTCTAATCTCCAAGAAAAGGGATCTCAAAGAATACTCAAACTACTGGAAAATAGTATTAATCTCACATGCTAGCAAGGTAGTACTCAAAATCCTTAAAGCTATGCTTCAAAAGTATATGAACTGAGAACTTCCAGATGTTCAAGCTGGATTTAGAAAAGGCAGAAGAAACAGAGATCAAGTTGCCACCATTCTTGGATCATAGAAAAATCAAGAAAATTCCAGGAAATCATATACCTCTGCTTAATTGACTATGCTAAAGCCTCTGACTGTGTGGGTTACAATAAACTGTGAAAAATCCTTCAAGAGATGGTGATACCAGGTCACTTTACCTGCCTCCTAAGAAACCTGTATACAGATCAAGAAACAACAGTTAGAACCAGCTATGGAACAATGGATTGGTTCAAAAATGAGAAAGAAGTATGTCAAAGGTGTAGGCTGCATATTGTCACCCTGCCTATTTAACTTAGATGCAGAGTACATCATGTGAAATGCCAGACTCAATGAATCAGAAGCTGGAATTGAGATTGTGGGGAGACATACCAATAACCTCATATATGTAGATGACAACATCCTAATGGCAGAAAGCAAAGAGGAACTAAAGAGCTTCTTAATGAAGCTGAAAGCAGAGTGAAAAGCTGGTTTGAAACTCAGCATTCAAAACTAAGATCATGACATCTGGTCTCATCACTTCTTGGTGAATAGATGGGGATAAAACGGAAGCAATGATAAATTTTGTTTTCTTAGGCTCCAGAATTTCTGTGGACAGTTTCTTCAGCCAGGAAATTAAAAGATACTTGCTCCAAGGAAGAAAAGCTATGACAAACTTATACAGCATATTAAAAAATAGAGACATCACTTTGCCAACAAAGTTCTGTATAGTCAAAGCTATAGTTTTTCCAGTAGTCATGTACAGATGTGAGAGAACTGGACCATAAAGAAGGCTAAGGACCAAATAATTGATGGTTTCAAACTGTGGTGCTATAGAAGACTTTTGACAGTCCCATGCAAAGCATGCAGATCAAACCAGTCAAGTCTAAAGGAAATGAACTCTGAATATTCATTGGAAGGACTGATGCTGAAGCTAAAGCTCCAATACTTTGGCCACCTAATGCAAAAAGTCAGTACATTGGAAAAGACCCTGATGCAGGGAAGGACTGAGGGCAGGAGGAAAGGGGGTGATAGAGAATCAGACTGTTGGATGGCATCACTGACTTAATGGACATGAGTTTGAGCAAACTCCAGGAGATGGTGAAGGACAGGGAAGCCTAGTGTGCTGCAGTCCATGGAGTTGCAGAGTCAGATACACCTTAGCAACTGAACAACAACAAACATGCTAGAAAATCATTGCATCACTTTCTTGTGTGAATATATTTTGATTTCCCTTGTGTAAATTCCCTAAGAATAATATTGTGGGGGCATAAAGTTAATGCATGTCTGCCTTTATCGAAAATGGCCAAACTATATTCTGGAATGGCTATTACTTTGCCTTCCCACTAGAAATATGTAAAAGTTACAATTTCTGTGTGTCTTTGTGCCATTGTCAGCAATAGGTGCTGCCAGATCTTTTTTTTTTTTTTTTCATGCTATTAGATGTGCAGTTGTACCTCATTTGATTTTAATTTGACTTTCCTTAATGAGCTACTTTTAAAGATCTGTTTCTTATTGTAATATCTGATATATACAAACAAATAAGCATAACAAGGGTATTTTATAAAATACTCAATTTAGGGTAGAAAACATTCTCAACATCAATGTACCTTCCTGTTCTTTTTCCCTTATCTATTTGTTTTCCTTTTTACAAATAAAATTGCTCTCCTAAGTTTGGTGCATATCAATGCCTTCATTTTGTAGAACTTTTTAAGTAATTGATCATTGTCTTTAAAAAATATTTAACATAATTCAATGTATTGTTTGCTTGTGCTTTTTTGTATTATTGTTTTTATTTTTAATTTTGGTAAAACATATAACATTAAAATTACCATCTAAATCATTATTTAAGTGCACAACACAATACTTCAGAATACATTCACATTGTTGTGCAACCATCACCATTATCCATCTCCAGAACTCTATTCATCTTGCAAAACTGAAACTCTGTACACATTAAACACTATTTTGCACAGTCTCCTCTTCCTATGCCCTGGTGACAACTTTTCTACTTTGTGTCTATAAATATGACTACTTTAGATATCTAATATAAATAGAATCCCCTTCATGGATCACAACCTTGTAATGGTGAAGGGATGTGCATAACTCAATGAAGTTATGAGCCATGCTGTGCAGGGCCACTCAAGACAGGCAGGTCAGAGTGAAGAGTTCTGACAAAATGGAGGAGAAAATGGCAACACATTTCAGTATTCTTGCCTGGAGAACTCCATGAGCAATATGAAAAGGCAAAAATATATGATACTGGAAGATGAGCTGCCTAGGTCAGAGATGTCCAATATACTACTGGGAAAGAGTTGAAAGAAGAAGAAGTTGAAGAGTTCCAGAGATAATTAAGTGGCTGGGCCTAAGAGGAAACAACATTAAGTTGTGGGTGTGTCTGGTGGTAAAAATGAAGTCTGATGCTGTAAAGAACAATATTGCACAGGAACCTTGAATGTTAAGTCCAAGAATCAAGGTGAATTGGACGTGGTCAAACAGGAGACAGCAATATTGAATTGAAACATCTTAGAAATCAGTGAACTAAAATGGATGAGACCACACAAATTTAATTCAGATGACCATTTTATCTAGTGCTATGGGCAAGAAGCCCTTAGAAGAAATGGAGTAGACCTCATAGTCATCAAGAATTCAAAATGTAGTACAAAATGTAGTACAAAATGTGTGCAACCTCAAAAATAGCAAAATGAAATTGGTTTGTTTCCAAGGCAAACCATTCAGTATTACAGCTGTCCAGGTCTATGCCCCAAGAACTAATGATGAAGAAATTGAAGTTGACTGGTTCTGTGAAGACCTACAAGACCTTCTAGAACTAACACCAAAAAAGAAAAAAAAAAAAAATCCTTTTCATCATAGGGGATTGGAATGCAAATGTAGGAAGTCAAGAGATACCTAGAGCAATAGGCAAGTTTGGCCTTGGAGTTCAAAGGCTCACAGAGTTTTGTCAAGAGAACACCCTTGTCATAGCAAATACCTTTTTCCAGCAACCAAAGAGACAATTCTACACATGGACATCACCAGGTGATCAATACCAAATTCAGATTGATTATGTTATTTGCTGTCAAAGATTGAGAAGCTCTATACAGTCAGCAAAAACAAGACATGGAACTGACTGTGTCTCAGAACATGAACTCCTTATTGTAAAATTCAGGATTAAATTAAAGAAAGTCAGGAAAACCACTAGGCCGTTCAGATATGACCTAAATCAAATGCTTTATGATTATACAGTGGGTGTGACAAATAGATTTAAGGGATTAGATCTGGTAGACAGAGTGAGTGAAGAACTATGGACAAAGGTTGGTAACATTGTATAGGAGGAATTGAACAAAATCATCCCAAAGAATAAGAAAGGCAAGAAGGCAAAGTGATTGTCTGAGGAGCCTTTACAAATAGCTGAAGAAAGAAGGGAAGTGAAAAACAAGGGAGAAAGGGAAGGACATAACCAGCAGAATGTAGAGCTCCAGAGAATAGCAAGGAGAGATAAGAAGGCCTTCTTATATGAACAGCACAAAGAAATAGATAAAAAGGCCTTCTCATATGAACAGTGTAAAGAAATAGGGGAAAACAATAGAATGGGAAAGACTAGAGATCTCGTCAAGAAAATTGGAGATATCAAGGGAATGTTTCATGCAAGGATGTGAGTAATAAAGAACCTAAGTGGTTAGGATGCAGAAGAGATTAAGAAGAGGTAGCAAGAATACACAGAAGAACTATACAAAAAAGGTGTTAATGACCCAGATAAACATGATGGTGTGGTCACTTAACTAGAGTCAGATATCTCGGAGTGTGAAGTCAAGTGGGCCTTAAGAAACGTTATTAAGAACAATGCTAGTGGGAGTGATATAATTCCAGCTGAGCTATTTAAAATCTAAAAGATGAAGCTGCTAAAGTGTTACACTCACTATGTCAGCAAATTTGGAAAACTCAGCAGTGGCCACAGGACAAGAAAAGGTCAGCTTTCTCTTCAATAACAAAGAAGGGCAATGCCAAAGAATGTTCCAACTACAGCACAATTGCACTCATTCTGCATGCCAGCAAGACAATTCTCAAAATCCTTCAAGCTAGGCTTCCACAGTATATGAACCGAGAACTTCCAGTTGTACAACTTGAATTTAGAAAAGGCAGAGGAACCAGAAATCAAGTTGCCAAAATCCACTGGATTATAGAAAAAGCAAGATAATTCCAGGAAAACATCTACTTTTGCTTCATTGACTACCCTAAAGTGTTTGACTGTGTGGATCACAAAATCTGTGGAAAATTCTTAAACAGATGAGAGTACTAGACCACCTTACTTGTTCCCTGAGTAACATTTATGCAGCTCAAGAAGCAACAGTTAGAATCAGACATAAAACAGCTGACTGGTTCCAAATTGGGAAAGAAACAGGACAAAGCTGTATATTGTTACCCTGCTTATCTAACTCATATGCAGAGTACATTATGTAAAATGCCAGGCTCAATATATCACAAGCTGGAATCCAAGTTGTGGGGAGAAATATCAACAACCTCAGGTATGCAGAAGATACAACTCTAATGGCAGAAAGCAAAGAGGAACTAAAGAGCCTCTTGATGAGGGTGAAAGAGAAGAGTGAAAAAAAAACTGGCTTGAAACTCATGATTCAAAAAAACTAAGTTCATGGCATCCAGTTCCATGACTTCATGGTAAATAGAAAGGGAAAAATTGGAAGCAGGGGCAGATTTTATTTTCTTGGGCTCCAAAATCACTGCAGACAATGACTGCAGCCATGAAATTAAATATGCTTGCTCCTTGGAAAGAAAATTATGACAAACCTTGACAGCGTATTAAAAAGCAGAGACATCACTTTGCTGACAAATGCGCATATAGTCAAAGCTATGATTTGTCCTATAATCATGTACAGATGTGTGAGTTGGGACATAACGAAGGCTGAGTGCCAAAGAATTGCTATTTTTGAATTGTGGTGTTGTAGAAAAGTATTCAGAGTCCATTGGACAGCAAGAAGTTCAAGCCAGTCAATCCTAAAGGTGATCAATCCTGAATATTCATTGGAAGGACTAATGCTGAAGTTCCAATATTTTGGTCACATGATACAAAGAGCCAACTCACTTGAGAAGACCTTGATGCTGGAAAAGGTTGAAGGTAAAAGGAGAAGGAAGCTGTAGAGGATAAGATTGTTCAGCCTTCTTTATGGTTCAGCTATCACATTTGTACATGACTATTGGAAAAATCTTAGCTTTGTCTCTTGGATAGGTCTATTCCTAATTTGTTTTTAATGCTACTGTAAATGTAATTTTTTTCCCCCTAATTTCACTTTGCACAGTTTATTGTTAGTTTTTAGGACACTACTCATTTTTGTGTCTTATTTTTGCATCTTGCAGCTTATCTGAATTTATTTATTAGTTCTATCACATTGGTAACTTTTTGTGGAATCTTTAAGATTTTTATATTTAAGATCATGTCATCTGTAAACAGAGATAATCTTACTTCTTCTTTTCCAATTTAGATGCCCTTTATTTCTGTTTCTTTCTTAATTGTCTTGGCTAGTAATTCCAGTACTCTGTTGAATCAAAATGATAAAGGCAGGCAATTTGTTTGGCTGTTTTTTTCCTGATCTCAGAGGGGGAAAAAAAAAAGTCTTTCACTGTTCAGTATGGTATTAACTGTGAACTTTTCATACACATTTTTTTATTGTGTTGTTAAGGTAGGGCCTTCTGTTTATAGCCACTGAATGCTTTATAGTGACAAAGTGTTGAAATTTGTCAAAGGCTATTTCCTACATCAAATGAGATGATTATGTGTTTTTTTTCCCCTTTTATTTTGCTAATCTGGTTTATTCCATTGATTTATTTTCTATGTTGAATCATCCTTGCATAACCAGAATAAATCCTACTAGGTAATAGTGCACAATCATTTTAATGTACTGTTGAATTTTTTCTAGTACTTTTTAAATTTGTATAAATATTCATCAGAAATGATGGTCAATGGTTTCTTTCTGTGAGATGTCTTTATTTGACTTTATTATCATCAGGGTAATATTGGCCTCATTGAATGTGGTTGAAAATGTTCCCTTCTCATCAATTTTTGGAAGAGTTTTGAAGAGTTTTTATTAATGCATTTAATATTTGGTAGAATTCACCAGTAAGCCATCTGGCTCTGTGTTTTCCTTTTCTGGGAGGTCTGTTTGTTTTATTTTTTGCTGTTGTTGCTATTGTTTCTTTGTTTTTTAGTTCAATCTCCTTGAGAGTTATAGATCTATATAGAACAAATTTGTTCGTGACTCAGTCTTGGTCAGTCGTGCATTTCTAGAAATTTGTGCATTTCACCTAGCTTATCCATTTTGTCATTGTAAAGTTGTTCATATTGTTGTCTTAGAATTCTTTTTATTTCTATAAAAAGAGTTGAAATGTCTTCTCATTTCTGATTTTAGTAATTTAAGAGTTTTCTCTAAGTTAATAGAGCTAACATTTGTTAATTTTGTTGACTTTTTGAAGAATCAACTCTTGGCTTTGTTTTTTATTATTATTATTATTATTATTATTTTCATTAATCTCTGCTCTAATCTTTGTTATTTCCTTCCTTCTGTTAAATTTAGGTTTACTTTTTCTTCTTTTTTTCACTCTGTTAAGGTTTAAAACTAGTTTATTTATTTGAGATATTTTTTTCTTTTTTAATGTAGGTATTTACCTGTGACGTTCTTTCTTAGCACTGCTTTTGCTGCACCTCTTAAGCTTCAATCCGTTGTGTTTTCATTCATTTGTCTCAAGGTATTCTCGAACTTCCTGGTGATATTTTTCTTAGGCCTTGTCAGCTTCCCTGGTGGCTCAGATGGTAAACAGTTCACCTGCAATTAAGGAGATTCTGGGTCAGGAAGATCCCCTGGAGTAGGAAATGGCTACCCACTCCAGTATTCTTGCTTGGAGAATTTTGTGGACAGAAGAACCTGGAGGAATATAGTCCATGGGGTCACAAACAGTCAGACATGATTGGGCAACTAAGCACATTAGTTCAATGCTTATTTATGAGTGTGGTGCTTGACTTCCACATGTTTGTGGATTTTCCCATTTTCCTTCAACTATTGATTTCTAATTTCATTCCTTCATGATCAGAAAAATGTTTTGTATGATTTCAATCTTTGAAAATTTGTTAAGACTTATTTTGTCCACTAACATGCTGCCTATTCTGAAGAATGTCCCATCAGCTCTTGAGAAAAATACACATTTTGCTATTTCTGAGAAGAGTGTTCTATATTTATATGTTATTAAATATATCCAACTGGTGTCAGTCAATTCAGTCACTCAGTAGTGTCTGATTCTTTGTGACCCCATGAATGAAGCATACTAGGCTTCATTCATTGTCCATCACCAACACCTGGAGCTTGCTCAAACTCATGCCCATTGAGGCGATGATGCCATCCAATCATGACATCCTCTGTCATCCCCTTCTCCTCCTGCCTTCAATCTTTCCCAACATCAGGGTCTTTTCAAATGAGTCAGTTCTTCACATCAGGTAGTCAAAGTATTGGACCTTCAGCTTCAGAATCAGTCTTTCCAATTAATATTCAGGACTGATTTTCTTTAGGATAGACTGGTTTGATCTTCTTGCAGTCCAAGGGACTCTCAAGAGTCTTATCCAACACCACAGTTCAAAAACATCGATTTTCGGTGCTCACCTTTCTTTATAGTCCAACTCTCACCTGAATACATGACTACTGGAAAAACCACAGCTTTGACTATATAGACCTTTTTCAGTAAAGTAATTTCTCTGCTTTTTAATATGCTGTCTAGGTTGGTCATAGCTTCTCTTCCAAGGAGCAAACATCTTTTAATTCCATGGCTTCAGTCACCATCTGCAGTGATTTTGGAGCTCAGAAAAATAAATCCTCTCACTGTTTCCATTGTTTCCACATCTATTTGCCAAGAAGTGCTGGGACTGGATGCCATGATCTTTGCTTTTTGAAAGCTGAGTTTTAAGCCAGCTTTTTCACTCTCCTCTTTCACTCTCTTCAAGAGGCTCTTTAGTTCCTCTTCACTTTTTGCCATAAGGGTGGTGTTGTCTTCATATCTGAGGTTGTTATTTCTCCCAGCAATCTTGATTGCAGCTTGTGATTCATCCAGTCTGACATTTCTTCTGATGTACTCTGTGTATAAGTTAATTAAGTAGTGTGAAAATATACAGCCTTGATGTACGCCTTTCCCAATTTGGAACCAGTCTGCTATTCCATGTCTGGTTCTAACTGTTGCTTCTTGACCTGCGTACACATTTCTCAGGAGGCAGATAAGGTGGTCAGGTATTCCCATCTCTTTAAGAATTTTCCACAGTTTGTTGTGATCCACAGAGTCAAAGTCTTTAATGTAATTAATGACAAAAGAATTAGATGTTTTTCCTGGAGTTCTCTTGCTTGTTCTATGATCCAACAGATGTTGACAATTTAATCTCTGGTTCCTCTGCCTTTTCTAAATCCAGCTTGAAAATCTTGGCGTTCTCAGTTCATGTACTGTTGAAGTCTCACATGGAGAATTTTGAACATTACTTTGCTAGTGTGTGAGATGAGTGAAATTGTGTGGTAGTTTGAGCATTCTTTGGCAATGTCTTGCTTTGGTATTAGAATGAAAACTGATGCAATTTGGTGTAGGATTGTTCAAGTACCTTATTTCTTCATTCATATGCTTACTGGAGTATTCATATATCCTAACTGAATGTAGGATATTGAAGTCTTCTACTATTATTGCAGTGCTATTTGTTTCTCTCTTCAGAACTGTCAATATTTGGCTTCATGTATTTCGGTGCTCTGTTGTTTGGACCATACACATTTTAATTGACATATCTTCTTAGTGAATTGACCCTTTAATTTCTACATAGTGTCCTTCACCAAGTATACTTTATGTTATATTATGATAATCACTCCTCTTTTGCTTACTGTTGACATGGAATATCTTCCTTTACTTTCATTGTCAACCAAAGTGTTGCATTGTATGTATTTTCAATTATAAAACAATTACTGATAGAGAAATACTTACTTTGTTAACTGTTTTCTATATTTTTATAGAATTTTTTTTTCTTTTTAAAAATTTATATATTTTAAATGGAGGCTAATTACTTTATAATATTGTAGTGGTTTTGCCATACATTGATATGAATCAGCCATGGATGTACATGTGTTCCCCATCCTGAAACCCTCCTACCTCCATCCCCATGCCACCCTTCAGGGTTATCCCAGTGCACCAGCCCTGAGCACCCTGCCTCATGCATCGAACCTGGACTGGTGATCTGTTTCACATATGGTAATATACATGTTTCAATGTTATTCTCTCAAATCATCCCACCTTCGCCTTCTCCCACAAACTCCGAAAGTCTGTTTTTACATCTGTGTCTCTTTTGCTGCCTCACATATAGGGTCATAATTACCATCTTTCCAAATTCCATATGTATGCATTAGTATACTGTATTGGTGTTTTTCTTTCTGACTTACTTCAATCTCTATAATAGGCTCCAGTTTCATCCACCTCATTAGAACTGCATTATTTTTAATGGCTGAATAATATTACATTGTGTATATGTACCACAGCGTTCTTATCCATTCATTTGCCAATGGACATCTTGGTTGCTTCCATGTCCTAGCTATTGCAAACAGTGCTGCGATGAACACTGGGGTACACGTGTCTCTTTCAATTCTGTTTTCCTCTGTGTATATGCCCAGGAGTGGGATTGCTGGGTCATATTGCAGTTCGATTTCCAGTTTTTCTTTTTTCTTCTCTGCTTCATTTATTTCCACCATTCTACCTTCCACCTCACTTATCCTATCTTCTGCCTCAGCTATTCTACTGTTGCTTCCCTCCAGAGTGCTTTTGATCTCAGGTATTGCATTATTCATTGTTGATTGACTCCTTTTTATTTCTTCTAAGTCCTTGTTAAAATTTGTTGCTTCTTCTCAATCTGTCTCCAGACTATTTATCTGTAACTCCATTTTGTTTTAAAGATTTTGTATCATTTTTACTATCATTATTCTGAATTCTTTTTCAGGTACACTCCCTATCTTCTCCTCTTTTGTTTGATTTGTTGGACATTTATCATGTTCCTTTACCTTCTGAACATTTCTCTGCCTTCTCATCTTGTTTAGATTGCTGTGTTTGGGATGGCCTTTCTGTAGGCTGAAAGTTTGTGTTCCTGTTTATTGTGGAGTTTCCTCCCTGTGGGTGTGGTTGGACTAGTGACTTGTCAAGGCTTCCTGGTTAGGGAAGCCTGTGTTGGTGTTCTGGTAGGTGGAGCTCCATCTCTTCTCTCTGGAGTGCAATGAAGTGTCCAGTAGTGCATTTTGAGGTGTCTATGTGTTTGGTGTAACTTTTGGCAGCCTTTATTTTAATGCTCAGGTTTATGTTCCTGTGTTGTTGGAGAATTAGCTTGGTATGTCTTGCTCTGAAACTTGTTGACTCTTGGTGGAACTTGGTTTCAGTGTAGGTATGGAGGCTTTTGGATGAGCTCTTGCTGATTAATGTTCCCTGGAGTAAGGAGTTTTTTGGTGTTCTCAAGTTTTGTAGTTAAGCCTCCTGCCTCTGGCTTTCAGTCTTATTCTTATAGTAGCCTCAAGACTTCTCCATCCATACAGCACCAATGATAAAACATCTAGGTTAGTGGTGAAAAGATTCTCCACAGTGAGGGACACCCAGAGAGGTTCACAGAGTTACATGGAGAAGAGAAAAGGGAGGAGGGAGACAGAGGTGACCAGGAGGAGAAGAGGGGTAATCAAAATGGGAGAGAGCAATCTAGCCAGTAATCAGTTCCCTAAGTGCTCTCCACAGCCCAGAAGAGCCAAAGAGATTCACAGATTTGGATACAGAAGAGAAAGTGGAGGGAGGAGATAGATGTGCCCTGAGGTGGAAAATGGAGTGTCAAAAGGGGAGAGAGCAATCAAGTCAGTAATCATACTCCTAAGTAAAAATGGGTACTGAAGATTGGATTATTAATGGTACAAAATTTATAACAAATACCAAAAAGCAAAGATTAAAAATTTAGAATAGATTTAGACTCTCAAAAATGCAATTAAAAAAATACAATATCACAAATATTTAAAAAATACATATATATGAAATTTAATTTAAAAATAAGGTCTTTTTTTGCAAGGCAATAATAGGTTATAAAATGAAAATTAAAGTAGTAATAAAGAACTTAAAATTACAAAAATTAAAAATTGATAATAGTAAAATATATCTAGCAATTTCTCTGGGGCTGTTGAGGGCATTGTGGGGTCAGTTCAGTTTCAGAAAGTTCCTTGTTACAGCTTATACTTCTCCTCAAGGTCTATAGGCCCCTTCCAATGTAGTCAGTACTAACTCAGAGGTTTTAATCTGTTGCACCTGTCATTTCCAAAGTGGTTTCCTCTTCTTTGTTTATTATGGCTTCCTCTGCAAGTCTCTTCAGTGTCTAATTTCTGCCTCGCACAAGGGGATGAAGGTAGTCACTTATTTAGTTTCACATGTTCAGTTGTGCTATGGAGAGGGAGGAACACTGCAAACAAATGTCACTGGCGTGTGTGGGGAGTGCTCGCAGTGTCTGGGCCACACTGGGTTTGCGCCCGCTCATGGCCTGTGTGCTTTCCCAGTCTACACAGCTCAGGCTCCAGGCTGCTCTGCAGGGGAACTAAAGCAGGCCCTGGGTTTTGTGCACTTCCCAGGTCTAAGCTGCTCAGCTTCAGGTTCCTGGGTACTCCACAAAGGCACAAACTCAGTTTGGTCTGGGTTTTGTGCCCTTTCCAGGTCTGAGCAGCTCAGGTGACTAGGTGCTTGGCAAGTGCACTCTCCCAGGTGGGTGGTGCATTCTCTGACTGCGACCCTCATGGATGTCAACCGTCCAGGATCCCTGGAAGACTTGGTTAGCAAATGGGAACATGCTTACCATTTGGTGGAGGATGCAGTCTCTGGGGCAGAGATTGCCCCTCACCCTCCAGCTCTGGCTGTCTTCCACCTGCCTCTCTGCCTCAGACAGGGGGAAGTGCCGGTCCACAGCTGGCTAACTCTCCTCTAGTATTCACTCAGTCCTTTATTCTGTGAGCAGGCCCAGCAGTGCCTTAGGTTAGAGCTTTTTGCGGGAAAGTTCTCTCTCTCTCTCTCTCTCTTTTTTTTTTTTTTCTCTCTCTCTCTCTCTCTGGCTATCCCACAGTTTAGGTTGCTATCTCACATTAGCTCCCTCAGATTGCTCTCACGGCATTCAGGCCCGCTCCTTACCCTAAGCATGAAGCCCACACCTCCCTGTTCAGCCCCTGCTGGCTTCTGGTGAACTCGAGCATCTGGGCTACTTCTCCACTGGGAGTTAATTAGGCATGTAATCTGTTTTTTTTTTTTTTTTTCCCCTCCCACTTGTGTTGCCCTCCGAGATTCCAAAACTACCTACAGGCTTGCTGGTGAGAGGTTTCCTTGGTATTTTGAAACTTCTCCTCCTTCACAACTCCCTCCCTGGGATGGGTCTCCATCCTTAACTCTTTTGTCTCTCTTTTTGTCTTTTATATTTTGTCCTACCTCCTTTTGAAGAGAATGGGCTGCCTTGCTGGGGGCCTGGTGTCCTCTGCTAGCATTCAGAAGTTGTTCTGTGGACTTTGCTCAGTGTTCAAATGACCTCTTGATGAATTTGTGGGGGAGACAGTGGTCTCTCCGTTCTTTTCCCCCACCATCTTAGGACTGCCCCCCTCATAGAGTTTTTGTCTATCATTTTCTTCCTTATTCTCTTCCTTTGTGTTTAGTTGTTGTTGTTGTTGCTTTTTAAACAGTGGAACATTTGTTTCTCTTCTTCATTTTTTTCCTTTTGTGTATATTCATGTATATATTCTCTTTGTGATTACAAAGAAGACTACATAAAACATCTTAAAGTTAAAACAGTTCAATCTATTTTAAACTGACATTAACTTCAATTGCTTACAACATTTCTGCTCTTTTTAAGTTGTTTCCCTTTTTTGTTATTGATTCACAAAATATATCTTTTAATATTTCATACCCATTAACATAGATCTTATTCTATGTTATTAGAATAATAATAATAATAATCTTCTATATTATTGGGAATCTCTTATATGTGAAAAAAAATTGTTGCTTTCAAGATTCTGCCTTCATCTTTGTCTTTGGACTGATTGTGTGCCTTGGTGTGGGTCCTTTGAGTTTTTCTCCTATTTAGAATTTGTTGAGTTTCTTATATTTGTGTATCTATGTTTGTCCACAAACTTTGGACTTTTTTGACCAATATGCTTTCAAATAAACTGCTCTTTTCTTTGTCTTTTTCCTGGAACTCCCATAAAGTGCATAGTATTCTGTGTGATGGTTTTCCATAAGTCCCTTATACTGTTCACTCTTCTTCATTACTTTTTTTGGTATCTCAAACTCAGTGATTCTGCATGGGCTGTCTTCAAGTATACTATTGGGTTGATCAAAAGGTTCATTCAGTATTTTCTGTAAGATGTTATGAATTATTTCTTCTGCTTGCTCAAGTCTGCTGTTGAAATAGTCCAATGAGTTGTTTCTTTTTTTTTAATGTTTAGGATTTTTTTTTTGTTCTTTCTTTTAGGCCGTATCTCTTTGTTGATATTCACACTTTGTTCATATCTCATTTTCCTGATTTGCTTTAGGTTTCTGTCAAAGTTCTCCTTTCCTTTTGAGCATATTTAAGAAACATTGCTTTAAATCTTCATCAAATTTAAGGCCTGTCTTGCTTATCATTGATTTCTGGAAATTAAATTTGTTTCCTGAAATGAGCTCTGATCTTCTATTTCTTTGTATTCTTTGTCAACTTTTTTCAAATTGGGCTTTTGAAATAATAACCACCTCTCCCAATAAAGAAGCATCTTCACCAATCACCCTGCATGAAGCTTCAAGGTATCCTCTGGACTTTTCTTGAGATATGTATTCTTGGGCCTGTGAACGTAACCTATTGCTTAATTCCCCATTTAAACACATGGTTTTTATAGTCATCATTTCCCCTATGAGACATCTTTGTTTTTTTCTCTGGTTCATAGACGTTCTATGTATTCCTCTCCCTCTACTCTGTCCCTAGATGCCTAAAGGTCTATAGTCTTCCTGCAGGTCTCTTGCATCAGTCTTCCCATTACTATTTTTTGTGTGTGTGTGGGTTCCAACCTGATATTTAAACTAGGTCACTGTTTCCATAAATGCTCCATATCAGGTGAAACAGAAACCAGTCCTTTGGGCAGCTCCAAGACAAACCAGATATTTGCAAAGAAGCTCCGTTGTATTTTTCTTTAGTCCTGAGGGAGGAATCAAGAATTGGAGGACTTGTTCCCAACCATACTGCACTATGTCAGGGATGGTATTGGGCACGGACAAGCACAAAAGGCACAAAAATTCCTTATTGTAGTTTTTTTGGGAGAAGGTGGGATTTCGGGGTTGCTGAAGCTCCTTAACTGGTTTCTGGAGTTCCCACAAAGCTAGTCTGGTCTGTATATTGTTGATTGCTTGGTGTATCCACAGGACAGTGAACATGTGGATCTTCCTAGTTCCACTATCTTGCTGATATCACTTAGTTGCACTCATTCTTGTGTTATTAAAAAATGCAAAATAATTGAATTTTTCTCCTGTGTTTTTCTTTTTAAATGAAAAATAATGTCTCTAAAACTTTCCAGTAGTTTTTGGTTGTAGTTGTAGTTTATTAATTGTTACTATTGACTAATGTTTTACAGGGTAAATATACCAACACATATGTACATATTCATCATACTATTATAAGATTTATGTTAGTCCGTGTTCTTACTACTTCAAACTTTCCTGTTATCCTATCTAGGAAATGTCTCCTAGCTTATTTTTTTTTTAATTATGAATACTTTATAATAGAATTCCTGGGTAGAATATAATGTCAATGTTCAGCTTTAGAAGATAATGACCAATTGTTTTTCAAAATAAATTTACTCATTTAAATTCTTACCAACACATTATGTGAGTCTGCATGGATCCACATCTTTGCTAGCACTTTTTTAATGCTTGTCAAGTAATGGGTATAAAATAGGGCCACATTGTAATTGTAATACAAATCTTTTGGTTAACAATGAAATTGAACACCTTTTTCCAGGTGTCATTTGCTTTCTTGATATTAACTCAGCTTGATCATGTTGTTTCATTGTAAGTATATATCATTGATATTTTTTTTCAAAAATAAATATTTTCTTATTAATATCATGACTTGATCTTGCAAATCAGATTTCTGTTTAAAAATGTTAACTGGTTCAGTTCAGTTCAGTTCAGTCACTCAGTCGTGTCCGACTCTTTGCAACCCCATGAATCGCAGCACGCCAGGCCCACCTGTCCATCACCAACTCCCGGAGTTTACTCATACTCATGTCCATGGAGTCAGTGATGCTATCCAGCCGTCTCATCTTCTGTCATCCCCTTTTCCTCCTGCCCCCAATCCCTCACAGCATCAGGGTCTTTTCCAATGAGTCAACTCTTCTCATGAGGTGGCCAAAGTATTGGAGTTTCAGCTTCAGCATCAGTCCTTCCAATGAACACCCAAGACTGATCACCTTTAGGATGTTAACTGGTAACCATTCTTAAATATCATAAATTTTATAGTGCATTGCAAATCTATTTCAAAGCATAAAATTAGTGAAATACTTATTTAAGGAATCAAAATCTGTCATGTTAATATGTAAAATGCCTTAAATATCACTTCCTTTTTGTCAAATAAGTAATGGTTTTAAAAGAGGCAGTTGCTTTGTTTGTAATAACTTGGTCCCTCTTATTGCTCAAAACATGCTCCGACATTCCTCCAACTATATTTAGATTTATCATTTGACATTCTCTAATGTATGATTCTTTTTAAAATGTGTTGTAACTGAGAGATGTTAATGTACATTTTTATATGTGCATTATCCAAAATGTATTATATAGATCCATGTATTCTGTGTCCAAAAATATGTTGTATTAGAAAAGAAAAGATTCTATCCATTCTGTTAGAGAATGTTAACCAGGGAGAAATCTTGCAGGCTATTACTTTAGTATTTTTGAAATTTTTCTTCAGATTCTTATAGGAATATTATATAATAGTATTTCACATTTAGGTGATCTCTCCTTTCACTTTGACTACTTTTAAGGTCTTCTATTTATCTTTGCACTTTTATAATTGCACTACAATAATTTTAAGTGAGTTATAGTTATTTTTCATTATACATGACTCCTCATTTCTAAGGATATATTCATTTATTTAACATACACTTATTAACATTAATTATATACCTAATCCTTGCCAGGTAGAGTTCTACATTCTGATAATACAGTGATAACCAAAACAGATAAAAACATACTACTCTTTTGGAGTTTTAATTCTTCATATATTTGATCATTTCTGGAAAATTTTCAGTGGTGCTGTTTTCAAATACGGACCCTCATCCATTCTCTCAGAATTGCTTTTTTGAGTTTCTGATTAAAAATATTTTAAACCTTCTCATTTTTTCACATGTATTATCTTCTCTTTAATATTTTATCATTTTTGACTCTGTATTCAATTCAGATCTATCTTACAAGATATTCAGATATTACAATTCATTTCAGTTCAGTTCAGTCACTCAGTCGTGTCCGACTCTTTGCGACACCATGGACTGCAGCACACCAGGCTTACCTGTCCATCACCAACTCTCGGAGTTTACCCAAACTTATGTCCATTGAGTTGGTGATGCCATCCAACCACCTCATCCTCTGTTGTCCGCTTCTCCCCCTGCCTTCAATCTTTCACCAATATACTAGTCAACTAATCTAATTTTAACAGCTCCTTTCAGTTTGATATTTTTTTTTATTATTTTATTTAAATAAAATTTGCGTACTAATTTTATTTGTATAAACTTTGGCAGTTGAATTCATCTTTGTAATCCTCTCCCAAGTTAAACTGCAGAAGTTTCCCATGTCTCATAACATTCCTTTATACTCCTTTTTGGTTATCATAGATCCCTGAGAGCATCACCATAGATTAGTCTTATCTGTTCTTGTACTTTGTATAAATAGTGGGGGAAAGTAGTTTGAAGGGGTGAGTATTCTGCGAGTGTAGTTTAAATGTAAATAATTTGTGACTGGAAAGCAGAATATGGTAATTAAAAATGTACACAGATAGTTTTTCACTCCTTCCATCATGAGATGAAACCTTCTCTACTTCAATATAGTCTAGCCCTGCAACTTACTTGGCTAATACAGTGCAACAGAAAAAAAAAATTGCATGTTTTCAGAGACAAATGATGGAGTTGTGTTGGCTTTCTGATGTATCAAAGGGGATCGGAAGGAGTGTAGTGGCTATCTATTTGCATATATACACCTTCACCCAGTTATTTCATCAAACATTAATCTATGTGTTGCTGTAAAGGTATCTTTCAGACATGATTCAAACCCTAATCTACCCTGAGTTCAAATTAATCAAAAGGGACACTACCCTGGCTAGAATTTACTAAATAAGTTAAAACTCCTTTAAAAATGGTCATAGGCCTCCTGTGTGAGGGAGAGTCCAGGCCTAAGTCTGCAATTGCTCTCTCTTTCCCTTAGGCTTTCCTTTCTGACTACCACCTTTCTGACTACTTTCTGACTTTCCTTTCTGAAAGCTCCATGCCATGCCAATGGACTTTCATCCTTAGCACTATTGCCCCCTCTGGAGGACCTGTCCAGTGGAATTTGGATTCGAAGTAGGAGATAGATGGACCCTTGTGCCAGATAGCTGGACTTTGTCAAGTGGAGTAAAACTGAGGTTTTGTCCTTAGCCAGACAAGGATGATGCCATGTTACTTTCTCCACTGATACAGAAGGAATAAACTGGCATTGGGGAATCTGTTGCAGCAAAAATAGAAATGAGTTTTTTCTTAAATAGAAATAAGACTTTCCTCTTCTGATAAACAAGGAAAATAAGGAAACAATGAACAGGCTGGAGAAACAACATAGACAGGCCTGAAATAGTTAAGAAATCTTGGTTACTCCTTAGCTGTTACTCCTAAAAAACACATATAGCTAGACTTGTCCTCCACAAAGCTAAACAAAGCTATTTACTCTCTGACTCCATATGAATTATACTCTGCACCTGGTATTCTCTTCGCCCTACTCTCCCTTGTAGCATTCTGCATTTCAAAAAGATCAGGGGCTGATAACCTCAGAAACACCAGACCTGGTTGCTGAGCCACCTGATGGCATCTTTGGCAGTAAATTTGTAGAAGCAAAGAAAAATGTTAAGACCTTCATTAGTCTGAGTCTTATCACCTACTCTAGACCACGAGTCCCTGGATATAAAACCCCTCCCTGCTCCCCAGAGAAAGGGGCACAGTTCTTAAGGTTCTAGCCTGCTGTGCTTCCTCTTTGCCTGGCAGAAGCCAAAGCTACTCTTTCTTGTTCCTCCAAAACACTGTCTCTGTATTTCTTTTTGGCATCTGTGCACAAAGAGCCAATATTTTAGAACCAGATTTGCTTAGCCAGTCTCCACAATTGCTTGAGATTCCTTGTAATAAATAAATAAAGATGTATATATGATTTCTTACTAGTTCTCCTTCTCTTGTTGAAACCTGACTAATGCAGTGTTTAGGCAGCAATAGCTAATATGGGGCTTCCCAACTGGTGCTAGTGGTAAAGAACTCTCCTGCCAATGCAGGATACATTAACAGACAGTTTCAATCCTTGAGTTGGGAAGATCCCCTGGATGAGGGCATGGCAACCCACTCCAGTATTTTTGCTTGGAGAATCCCATGGACAGAGGAGCCTTGTGGGCCACAGTCCATAGGGTCACAAAGAGTTGGACATGACTGAAACAACTTAGCCCGGCACAGCACAGCAGATAGCTAATATGGGTTTTGGTTTTTGTAGTGGGGTGCTGCTGTAATAAGTACCTAAAAATGTGAGAACAGCTTTGAACAGTGATAGCTGGAAGACCTTGTAAGAACATAATAAAGTCTAAATCACCCTAAACAGACAGGTAGAAATGTGGAGAGGAAGGGGAAGTCATTGTTTTATAGCTGCAGAGAGCTTAGCAGAATTGAGACTTGCAATTATGTAGAAAGAACTTTTAAGTGATAAATATTTAGCTATTGACTGAAAAAAAAATGAAAGTTATGTTTTATTCGGGACATTTACTGAGAAATAGAGTTCAGAAGACAGCCTCTCAAATAGCTTTGAGGAAGTTTTCCAAAGAGGTAAGGGAAGAGCCAGGATATATATGAGTTTTTGCTGAAAAAAAAAAAAAAGTAGTTGAACATCAAAATACTGCTGCTAATCACACACACACACACACACACACACACACACACACACAAAACAGACATCTCAAGTTAAGGATATTAGTGTTTTTCTATGTATGGGAAGATGCAGGAGTCTGGGCTCATTGAAATCATTCCTTTGGTATGTTGTTTAACTTACCTAGGGACAGTATCTTGTTTTTCTCCAAACTGAATTCCCCTCAGGGTGCTGCAGTGACTGATGACAAGCAGCATTGTTTACATGAATGGCATACAACATTTTGGGGGTTTGTTTTCCACATAGTTAAGAAGATTTTCAAACAAACTGTTCAAGGCACAGCATGGTTTTTCTTGTAGCTTATAGTAAAATGCAAGAGAAAGAGAAACTTGAGGGAAGAACTGTGTTAGATCAAAAAGAAGTGGGATCTGATGATTTTGGAAATAACCTATGGGAATGGCAAAAGACACTAAATTAAGAGATTTATTGTAAGGAAAATGTGCTCCAGAAAAAAGGCTGAAGGTGACTACAACACTTTCCTGAAGCCCCAGAAAGATCAAATATCAGAGTATTTAGTCATACAAAAGGGTCTTTAAAAAGATTAAGAGTGTGCCTCACAGATCTTTTAAATTGTATCAGAGGACCACTTGGAAGTTTAAGGCCATTCTCTCTCATCCATCTCAGCAGGAGCCAGAATTAGAGAAGGGATTATCCTGAAAAGAGCAGTGAGTTTGTCCTTTGTGTAAAGGAATGAATCCCTCTGAAATACATAGAATGTTGACAAAGTTTTTTTAAGAAATTAATTTAGCAGAAACACTGCCAGCTTAGAATAAGAGACAGACACAATTAAAAATTTTAAAAAAAGTATGTCTTAGACCTCAAAAATTCTACTGTCAGAAAGCAGGCTGAGCTGCAAATAAATGCTACTTTACATGAAAAAGGAAGGATGAATCAGAAGCAGAAATAAAACTCCCCCAAGGACAGAGCCAATAGCCACAACTAATTATCCCAAGTCCTTGAACCTGATCAAGGGATTTTGGCTGGAGTTTGCCCGTCTGGATTACATAATAGCCTTGAAGCAGTAACTTTTTTCACCTTCTATCCCCCCCTCATTTGAACTGAGATGTCTATTGCTGTTATCTTATGCTTTTCCCAGCATTGTATATTGGGTGTTGTATTAGTCTTCCTGACCCAGTGATTGAACCCGCATCCCTTATGTTTCCTGCTCTGGCAGGCAAGTTCTTTACCAATAATGCCAGCTGGGAAGCCCATGGTATTAGTCAGGATTCTCCAAATATAAAACAGAACCAGTATGATGTGGTATTCAATATATACATATATATAATATATATTATACTGTATATAGTATTTGAACATTCTTTAGCATAGCCTTTCTTCGGGATTGGAATGAAAACTGACCTTTTCAAGTCCATGTGGCCACTGATGAGTTTTCCAATTTGCTGGCGTATTGAGTGTAGTACTTTCACAGCATCATCTTTTAGGATTTGAAATAGCTCAACTGTAATTTCATCACCTCCACTAGCTTTGTTTGTAGTCATGCTTCCTAAGGTCCACTTGAATTTACATTCCAGAATATCTGGCTCTAGGTGAGTGATCACACCATCATGGTTATCTGGGTCATGAAGATTTTTTGTTTACTTCTTCTATGTATTCTTGTCACCTCTTCTTATAATATGTTCTGCTTCTCTTAGGTCCATAATATTTTTGTCCTTTATTATGCTCATCTTTGCATGAAGTGTTTCCTTAATCTCTAATTTTCTTGAAGAGGTCTCTAGACTTTCCCATTCTATTGTTTTCCTCTATTTCTCTGCATTTATAGTTGAGGAAGGCTTTCTTATCTCTTCTTGATGTTCTTTGGAACTCTGCATTAAAATGGGCATATCTTCCCTCATCACCTTTGCCTTAAGTTTCTCTTCTTTTCTCAGCTATTTGTAAGCCCTTCTCAGAAAACCATTTTGCCTTTATGCATTTCTTTTTCTTGGGGACGGTCTTGATCACTGCCACCTGTACATTGTCACCAACCTCTATCCATAGTTCTTCAGGCACCCTGTCTATCAGATCTAATCCCTTGAATCTATTTATCCCTTCCACTGTATAATCATAAGGGATTTTCTTCAATTTAAGTCTGAATTTAAAATCAGCTTTCATTCCAATCCCAAAGGGAGGGTGAAATGTCAAGGAATGTTAAAACTACCCCAAAATTGCACTCATCTCACATGATAGCAAAGTAATGCTCAAAATTCTCCAAGCCAGGCTTCAACAGTATGTGAACCATGAACTTTCAGATTTTCAAGCTGGATTTAGAAAAGGCAGAGGAACCAGAAATCAAATTGCCAGCATCCGTTGGATCTTTGAGAAAGCAGGAGAGTTCCAGAAAAACATCTATTTCTGCTTTATTGACTATGTCAAAGCCTTTGACTGTGTGGATCACAACAAACTGTGGAAAACTCTTAAAGAGATGGGAACATCAGACCACCTTACCTGCCTCTTGAGAAATCTGTATGCAGGTCAAGAAGCAAGAGTTAGAACTAGACATGGAACAACAGACTGGATCCAAATCAGGAAAGGAGTATGTCAAGGCTCTATATTGTCACCCTGCTTATTTAACTTATATGCAGAGATCATGAGAAATGCTGGACTGGATGAAGCACAAGGTGAAATCAAGATTGCCGGGATAAATATCAGATGACACCAGCCTTATAGCAGAAAGCAAAAACTAAAGAGCCTCTTGATGAAAGTGAAAGAGGAGGGTGAAAAAGTTGGCTTAATACTCAACATTCAGAAATCTAAGATCATGGCATCCTGTCGCAACACTTTATGGCAAATAGATGGGGAAACAGTGGAGAAACAGTGACAGACTTTATTTTGGGGGGCTCCAAAATCACTGGCAGATTGTGACTGCTGCCATGAAATTAAAAGACACTTGCTCCTTGGAAGAAAAACTATGACCAACCAAGACAGCATATTAAAAAATGGAGACATTGCTTTACCAACAAAAGCCCATCTAGTCAAAGCTATGGTTTTTGCAGTAGTCATGTGTGGATGTAAAGAAAGCTGAGTGCCGAAGAATTGATGCTTTTGAACTCTGGTGTTGGAGAAGACCCTTGAGAGTCCCTTGGACTTCAAGGAGATACAACCAGTCCATCCTAAGGGAAATCAGTCCTGAATATTCATTGAAAGGACTGCTGCTGAAGCTAAAGGTCCAATACTCTGGCCACCTGATGCAAAGAACTGACTCATTGGAAAAGACCTTGATGCTGGGAAAGATTGAAGGTGGGAGGAGAAGGGGATTACAGAAGATAACGTGGTTGGATGGCATCACCGACGCAATGGACATGTATTTGAGTAGACTCTGGGTGTTGGTGATGGACAGGGAAGCCTGACGTGCTGCAGTCAATGGGGTCGCAAGGAGTCTGCCACAACTGAGTGACTTAACTGGCTGACTAACTGACTGACTGATATATAGTATTTTATACATACATACACACACACACACACACACACACACACATATATATATATATATTATTAGCATTATATATATATTATATATACATTTGTAGTATTATATATTTTAATTATATATATATATATATATATTTACACACACACATATATTTCCCTGGTAGTTCAGAGTGTTAAGAATCTGACTGCAATGTGGGAGACCTCGGTTTGATACCTGGGTTGGGAAGATACCCTGGAGAAGGAAATGGCTACCCATTCCAGTATTCTTACCAGGGAAATCCCATCAACAGAGTCAGACTACAGTCCATGGGGTCACAAAGAGTCTGACATGACTGAACAGCTAAGCATAGCACACAGCATGCATATATATATATATATAGATATATATATATATATATATATATGTATATATATAATATCAATACCTCTATCCATATGTGTGTGTGTGTGTATATATATATATATATATATATATATATATATATATATATATATATATATGCATCTTCTCTTGGTTCAATCAAGGTTACACACACAGTTAACCATCACAGGTGTATGCAGACCATTGAAAATGATCATATGAATGGCCTTTGGTGGGAATGTAAAACATTCAGTCATTTGGGGAAAGAGTGTGGTAATTTCTTTAAAGCCATGCATATACCTAGGCATTTAAGTAAAAGAAAAAGAGACATATTTATACAATCACCTGCACATGAGTGTTTATAGTAGTTTTATTCACTGTAGTGAAAAAATGGAAATGATTTTGATATGTTCTGCTATGATCTATATGTGACCTCTTGCCTCAAATTCATATATTGAAATCCTAATGCCCAAAATGATGAAATTAGGAGATGAGATACTTTGGAAGTGCACAGGTCAGGAGTATAGAGCCCTTTTGAATGGGATTAATGCTCATATAAGCGATCCCATGGGGTTTTAAAGAACCAATCTGCCAATGCAGGAGACATAAGAGACATGGGTTCAATCCCTGGTTCTGGAAGATTCCCTGGAGGAAGGCACGGCAATCCACACCCATATTCTTGCCTGGAGAATCCCATGGACAGAGGAGCCTGGCAGGCTACAGTCCATCGGGTCACTGCCGGGGTCCAGCCTCAGCAGGATCCAGGGGAACCCTCAGGATGAACGGCGTCAGCAAATGAGAGAGAGAGAGAGAGAGAGAGACCAGACCAGGATATGCAGCAGAGTCTGGCAGTTGCTGTAGCCTTTATACCCTAAGTTGGTACATTTCTAAGGGACAGATAAGCATACAGACTTAGTTTAACATTACATCAGCTTGTCCTTCACGAAACCAGGTGTTCTCTGTATATTTTTTTGTTTATAAGAGTCTTTTCCCATAGATTTTTTGTACATTATCTTCTGGCCTTGAGGTTAACAGAAAACAGAAAAGTGGCAGTTTCATGGTACAGCAGGTTGCAACATAATAGAAATACAATCTTGTTAACATAAAAGTCAGTCTTTTTGCAGAAATTCTCAGCTAAATTTATCTAAAAAGTTTAGCACACAAAGACTCTGCGGCTCTGGTGAGGGAGCCCCTGTTTAGCACTCCTGGTTAAAATTAACAATTATCTTATTGTTTTTACACTAGGGCTAAACTCTTATTTTTCTAGATCTCCAACTATATTAACAATAGTTTCCACTGCACAACCTCAGCACATTAACATCAATCAAACGTTGATCTAATAACTGCTTTTAAAACAATATTTTTTGTATTCTCTAATAGGGCTTCCTCACCCCTCAAAGGGCTCTGTGCCTATTAGGGCCTTTTTTATGGTTAATCTCTATGTATAATATCTTTTGGCTTTCAGGCCTGTTGACAATTTATGGCTTGCACCTAGTGCAACTTTAAGCAACTTCAGTAGCCGACCGTGTCTTTTTTGTGGTTAATCTATTTTCTTTCTATTAGGTGTCATCTCCATGGGAACTAGATAGGATTACATTTTTACAGAACAGAAATGCAAAGGATTGCAAAAACAGCAGATATGGCACAGAACAGGCTCTTAGTCTAAAAGTTAACTACTTGCAAGAAGTCACCAGCTAATCTCTATCTAAACTATTTTCTATTAGGCACATTTGTGGCTATAATATTTGTGGAGCTTTTCTCATCCCACAGAGGGACCTATGCTTAATAGTTTCTTTTGTTAGCGTACTGTGCTTAGGATGTTTAGAACAATCATGAGCATTTTTTTTTGCAATGAGAGCACACATTTATCAAACAAGCCAGAATGCCAGCAAAAGGGTTTGAATTGAAGCATTTCCTTCATCCCTGGCCCCTTCATACCAGCGTCCAGGAGATTTATTAATTAGGGTTTGAAGTTGGTCTTTATTCAGTCAAAGAGGAGCAGGAGAGCTCTCAGCAGGCAACACAAGAATCCGCAGTAGGGCAAACAAGAACAACAGCAGAAAAAGGGGGGAGGATACAGGGTGGGGTAGAGGCCGAGACCAACCTGGAGGGCCCCTTATCTTAGATGGCATTGCCTGTCAGGTTTTTTCCTCGTGACCTCGTCATGGATGGGGTCCCGGACAGCCTTGCCTGCCCGGTATTTTCTTCATGACCTCTTCACGGGCGGGACCTCCCATAATGGCTCCCGGCAGGTCACAAAGAGTCAGACACAACTGAAGTGATTTAGCATGCACACACACAAGAGATCACACACAACTTAGCTTCTTCCACTGTATGAGATCACACTAATAATACAGCAGTCTTCAAACTGAAAGAGGAGCTTCACCAGAACTTGACCATTTTGTCACCCTAATCTTAGACCTCCAGCCTACAGTATAGTGAGAAATAAATTTCTAAACACCTAGCCTGTGTTATTTGGTTACAGCAGCCTGAACAGATTAATATATGTGGTTAAGAGTGAAACAAAATAGGGTACATCTACAAATAGAAAAAACACTCAGTAATAAAATAAATGAACAATTGTTAAGCAAAATAACATTAATTGATGTCAAAAGTGTCATGCAAAGTGAAAGAAGCCACACAAAAAAAGACTACATAACGTATAGCTTCACTTATTGGTCATTCTGGAAAAGGTCACACTGAAATAGAGCAGGACCCTATGGTCCTTGCCTCTCATGTCCTCCACCTGCCTTTTGTCTGTGGAAAAGCTTTAGCCAAAGAATAAGTTTAATCAGATAACTGAGGAAAATGCGAGACATAGGAAAACAATCAAAGGAGACCAAATAATAATAATGTAGTCACTTATAGTCAAGAACCTTTAGTTCTTGTCAAGGACTATAGATACTATTGTAAGCCATATCTTGGGATCTGTCTTATAGATGTTGAAAACCCCTCTAGGTGGAAGAAGTTAACTACATGATGACCAAACTGTAGCCATGACATAAGCTGGTCACAAATCTGAGAACTGGCCTCAATGAAATGGGAACAAAACACCATGGAACTGAAGATTAATTGTAATTAAAGCAGTTAACATGAGTCTGGTCAGTTTGCCAATGACCAATTTCAAGATGATTGTCAGAGCTGACTATACTCTTTCTACATATAGACCCCTCCCTCAGGCTATAAAAGTTCTTGTCCACTGATAGTCAATGGGAGGAGCCAACTTCTGGATAAGAGTCCCTCCTACCTCTAGTGGTTGGCATTCAAAATGAAGCAAAGTTTCCTTTCCTACAGCCTTGCCTCTCTATTGGTTTTTGTGTGGTGAGCAGTTGGACCCCACTTTCCGTTACAATATTCTACATTAGACTGTCTTAGCTAAGTGAAAAAAGAGACTCCCTGGCTTTGAAGTAGAGGATTAGTTTGGTATATAGCATTATAGGACTGATATTTATTTAGATAAACATAGATATAGTTTTTTGTTGTTGTTGTTGTTTTTTAAGTTTTCTGCATTTATCCAGATATTTAATCTTTCTCTTCTTTTTTTTTTCCTTCATGCTGATCTGGAATTCCATCTGTTTCCATCTGGCATCTTCAGCCTGAAAACCTTCTTTTAGCATTTCTTATAGGGTATGTAGCTCAGTCGATAAAGAATCTGCCTGCAGTGCAGGAGACCCGAGTTTGATCCCTAGGTTGGGAAGATCCTCCGGAGAAGGAAATAGCAACCCACTCCAGTATCCTTGCTTGGAAAATCTCATGGACAGAGGAGCCTGGTGGTCTGCAGTCCATGGGGTCACAAAGAGTCGGGCATGACTGAGTGACTAACACTTACTTACTTGTATCTACTGGAGACAGATTGTTTTATATTTCAGCTGTCTCAAAATGTCTTTAACTTCTTTTGTTAAAAAAAAATAACTACTGAATTATAATTTCATACAATAAAATGGATATATTTAATTTTATAGTTCAATGATTTTAACATATGTATACAGCCATGCATATATCGCCCTAAGCAAGGTATAATAATTTTTCATTATGCCAAAATTTTCCACATACCCCTTTCCATTGAATCTCTGCTTCACATTCCAGGAAGCAGGCAACACTAATTTACTTTCTAGCAATAGATTACAATCATCTTTCCTAGAGTTTTATATAAGTGAAATCTTAGAGTATGTTCTCTTTTGTGCTTGGTACATAGTGATCCTAAAGGTCATACACGTTATTGTGTATGTCAGAAGTTTTATTGTTGAGTAGTGTTCCTTTGTGTGGATATACCACAATTTATCTACTCTCTTGTTGATGGATATTTGGGTAGTTTTCAGTTTTTCCCTATTAGGATTAAAACTACTATTAACAGTCATGAACAAGTTTATGTGGATTTATGTTTCATACATCTTGGGCAAGTACTTAAGAATGGAATTGCTAAATCATTGATAAATGTATGTTTAGACTAAGAGATGAATAGATGAATTTCCAAAATAGTTGCACTGTATTTTATTCTCATAAACATTGTCATGAGAAACTCAGTTGCTCCATATACTTGTTAACACATAATATTTTCTAGTATTTTTTTATTTCAACTTTTCTAGTGGGTACTAGTGTCATATCATTTTAGTTTTATGTTTCCCTGATGACTAATAATGCTAACCACGGTGGAAGGCAGAATAATGATATCACAAAAATATCCACATCCTAATCCCTGGAATTTATGCTATCTTACATGGCAAAGGGGATAGTACAGGTGTGATTAAGAATTAAGGACTTTGATATGAGATTACTTTGGATTAGTTAGGTGGGTCCAATCTAACTGCTGACTCCTTAAAATTGTAGAATCTTTCCCAACCGAGGTCAAGGTCATAGGGGAAAATGAAGGCTGTTGACTTTGAAGATGTAGAAGTGGGCTATGCATCAAGGAATGTGGGAGTCTTTAAATGATGAAAATATGAGTGGGGGAGTCTTTCCTAGAGTCTCTAGAAAGGAGTGCAGCCCTGTGTACACATATTAATTTTAGCCCAAGAAGACCCATGTCAATTTCTAAACCTACAGATCCGTAAGATAATAAATATGTTGCTTTAAACCACTAAATTTCTGGTCATTTAATATAACAGTAATAGAAAATTAATGCAAACATGTTTTACTGTGCTTATTTGCTATCCATAGATCTTCTTTGATCAAGTGTCGTTCTGTTCAAATATTTTATTAAAATATTAGACTGAATATTTATAATTGAAGTTTATAATTACTAGACACAAGTCCTTTGTCAAACATACGGCATTTGTTTCCTATTGATGAGTAAGTTATCACAAACTTTTCAACTTACATTGATAAAATATTATTACCTCACAATGTTCACAGGACAGGAGTTTGTGGATGGTTTAACTGGGTCTGCTTTCAGGCTATAATTAAGGTGCTGAATGGAACTTTGATTTTCATCAGAGGATTGATTGTTGGAAGAATTTATTTCCTTGTGGGCACATGACTGAGGTTCCTATTTCCTTGCTAGCTATCTTCCAGGGACCACTTCCTGTGCTTAGAAAATATCCATTGTTCTTTGCCGTGTAGCCTCCCTATTAGGCAGTTTAAAACATATATGTTTTCTTTCTTTCAGGCCAGTAAGAGCAGGCCTACTGTTGCTTTTCATTTCTTTTAAAGATTTAACCAACTTATAAATCTGACCAACCCAGGATAGCCTCCCTTTGGTTTAACACAGAATGAACTGATCAGTAACTTAACTATGGAAATGATACCTCACAATATATATTTGTTTATCTTACATGTAAAGAAAGTTGATTATACAAGGGGGTACAGCAGGGGATGAGAATGAAAGGGGCAGCATTTCAGAACCGTGCCAATCATACGGATGTATTGCAACGACTTCCTCTCAATCAGTGGTTTCTTTTTCCATTTTAAAATACCATCATGGCTGATTCATATCAATGTATGACAAAACCCACTGAAATGTTGTGACGTGATTGGCCTCCAACTAATAATAATAAAAAAAAAATACCATCATTCAAGGAGTAAACTTTTTAAAATATTATTGAAGTATAATCAACATATTGTATTAATTTCAAATATAAAATGTGACTCAATATTTGTATTTATTGTTAAATGACTACCACAATCAGTTCAATTCAGTCAGTCAATCGTGTCCTACTCTCTGCAATTCCATGGACTGCAGCACACCAGGTTTTCCTGTTCATCAACAACTTCTGGAGCTTGCTCAAACTCATGTCCATTGAGTCAGTGATGCCATCCAACCATCTCATCTTCTGTCATTCCCTTCTCCTGCTGTCAATATTTCCCAGCATCAGGGTCTTTTCCAATGAGGCGGTTCTTTGCATCAGGTGGCCAAAATATTGGAGTTTCATCTTTAGCATCAGTACTTCCAATGAATACTCAGGACTGATTTCCTTTAGGATGGACTGGTTTGATCTCCTTGTAGCCCAAGGGACTCTCAAGGATCTTCTCCAACATCACAGTTCAAAAGCATCAATCCTTCGGTGCTCAGCTTTCCTTATAGTCCAACTCTCACATTCATACATGACTACTGGATAAACCATAGCTTTGACTAGGTGGACCTTTGTCAGTAAAGCAATGTCTCTGCTTTTTAGTATGCTGTCTAGGTTGGTCATAACTTTTCTTTTTTTTTTATTTTTTTTTATTTTATTTTTATTTTTTTTTCCAGTGGGTTTTGTCATACATTGATATGAATTAGCCATGGATTTACATGTATTCCCAATCCCGATCCCCCCTCCCACCTCCCTCTCCACCCGATTCCTCTGGGTCTTCCCAGTGCACCAGGCCGGAGCACTTGTCTCGTGCATCCTACCTGGGCTGGTGATCTGTTTCACCATAGATAGCATACATGCTGTTCTTTTGAAATATCCCACCCTCACATTCTCCCACAAAGTTCAAAAGTCTGTTCTGTATTTCTGTGTCTCTGTCTATTCTGTCTTCTGTGTCTGTTCTGCATATAGGGTTATCGTTATCACCTTTCTAAATTCCATATACATGTGTCAGTATGCTGTAATGTTCTTTATCTTTCTGGCTTACTTCACTCTGTATAATGGGCTCCAGCTTCATCCATCTCATTAGGACTGGTTCAAATGAATTCTTTTTAATGGCTGAGTAATATTCCATGGTGTATATGTACCACAGCTTCCTTATCCATTCATCTGCTGATGGGCATCTAGGTTGCTTCCATGTCCTGGCTATTATAAACTGTGCTGCGAGGAACATTGGGGTGCACGTGTCTCTTTCAGATCTGGTTTCCTCAGTGTGTATGCCCAGAAGTGGGATTGCTGGGTCATATGGCAGTTCTATTTCCAGTTTTTTAAGAAATCTCCACACTGTTTTCCATAGCGGCTGTACTAGTTTGCATTCCCACCAACAGTGTAAGAGGGTTCCCTTTTCTCCACACCCTCTCCAGCATTTATTGCTTGTAGACTTTTGGATAGCAGCCATCCTGACTGGCGTGTAATGGTACCTCATTGTGGTTTTGATTTGCATTTCTCTAATAATGAGTGATGTTGAGCATCTTTTCATGTGTTTGTTAGCCATCTGTATGTCTTCTTTGGAGAAATGTCTGTTTAGTTCTTTGGCCCATTTTTTGATTGGGTCATTTATTTTTCTGGAATTGAGCTGCAGGAGTTGCTTCTATATTTTTGAGATTAATCCTTTGTCTGTTTCTTCATTTGCTATTATTTTCTCCCAATCTGAGGGCTGTCTTTTCACCTTACTTATAGTTTCCTTTGTAGTGCAAAAGCTTTTAAGTTTCATTAGGTCCCATTTGTTTAGTTTTGCTTTTATTTCCAATATTCTGGGAGGTGGGTCATAGAGGATCTTGCTGTGATTTATGTCGGAGAGTGTTTTGCCTATGTTCTCCTCTAGGAGTTTTATAGTTTCTGGTCTTACATTTAGATCTTTAATCCATTTTGAGTTTATTTTTGTGTATGGTGTTAGAAAGTGTTCTAGTTTCATTCTTTTACAAGTGGTTGACCAGTTTTCCCAGCACCACTTGTTAAAGAGGTTGTCTTTTTTCCATTGTATATCCTTGCCTCCTTTGTCAAAGATAAGGTGTCCATAGGTTCATGGATTTATCTCTGGGCTTTCTATTCTGTTCCATTGATCTATATTTCTGTCTTTGTGCCAGTACCATACTGTCTTGATGACTGTGGATTAGTAGCAGAGTCTGAAGTCAGGCAGGTTGATTCCTCCAGCTCCATTCTTCTTTCTCAAGATTACTTTGGCTATTCGAGGTTTTTTGTATTTCCATACAAATTGTGAAATTCTTTGGTCTAGTTCTGTGAAAAATACCGTTGGTAGCTTGATAGGGATTGCATTGAATCTATAGACTGCTTTGGGTAGAATAGCCATTTTGACAATATTAATTCTTCCAATCCATGAACACGGTATGTTTCTCCATCTGTTTGTGTCCTCTTTGATTTCTTTCATCAGTGTTTTATAGTTTTCTATGTATAGGTCCTTTGTTTCTTTAGGTAGATATACTCCTAAGTATTTTATTCTTTTTGTTGCAATGGTGAATGGTATTGTTTCCTTAATTTCTCTGTCTGTTTTTTCATTGTTAGTATATAGGAATGCAAGGGATTTCTGTGTGTTAATTTTATATCCTGCAACTTTACTATATTCATTGATTAGCTCTAGTAATTTTCTGGTAGAGTCTTTAGGGTTTTCTATGTAGAGGATCATGTCATCTGCAAACAGTGAGAGTTTTACTTCTTCTTTTCCTATCTGGTTTCCTTTCACTTCTTTTTCTGCTCTGATTGCTATGGCCAGAACTTCCAACACTATGTTGAATAGTAGTGGTGAGAGTGGGCACCCTTGTCTTGTTCCTGATTTCAGGGGAAATGCCTTCAATTTTTCACCATTGAGGGTGATGCTTGCTGTGGGTTTGTCATATATAGCTTTTATTATGTTGAGGTATGTTCCTTCTATTCCTGCTTTTTGGAGAGTTTTAATCATAAATGAGTGTTGAATTTTGTCAAAGGCTTTCTTTGCATCTATTGAGATAATCATATGGTTTTTATCTTTCAATTTGTTAATGTGGTGTATTACATTGATTGATTTGTGGATATTAAAGAATCCTTGCATTCCTGGGATAAAGCCCACTTGGTCATGGTGTATGATTTTTTTAATATGTTGTTGGATTCTGTTTGCTAGAATTTTGTTAAGGATTTTTGCATCTATGTTCATCAGTGATATTGGCCTGTAGTTTTCTTTTTTTGTGGAATCTTTGTCTGGTTTTGGAACTAGGGTGATGGTGGCCTCATAGAATGAGTTTGGAAGCTTACCTTCTTCTGCAATTTTCTGGAAGAGTATGAGTAAGATAGGTGTTAGCTCTTCTCTAAATTTTTGGTAGAATTCAGCTGTGAAGCCATCTGGTCCTGGGCTTTTGTTTGCTGGAAGATTTTTGATGACAGTTTCGATTTCCTTGCTTGTGATGGGTCTGTTAAGATCTTCTATTTCTTCCTGGTTCAGTTTTGGAAAGTTATACTTTTCTAAGAATTTGTCCATTTCATCCAAGTTGTCCATTTTATTGGCATAGAGCTGCTGGTAGTAGTCTCTTATGATCCTTTGTATTTCAGTGTTGTCTGTTGTGATCTCTCCATTTTCATTTCTAATTTTGTTAATTTGGTTTTTCTCTCTTTGTTTCTTAATGAGTCTTGCTAATGGTTTGTCAATTTTGTTTATTTTTTCAAAAAACCAGCTTTTAGCTTTGTTGATTTTTGCTATGGTCTCTTTAGTTTCTTTTGCATTTATTTCTGCCTTGATTTTTAAGATTTCTTTCCTTCTGCTAACTCTGGGGTTCTTCATTTCTTCCTTCTCTAATTGCTTTAGGTGTAGAGTTAGGTTATTTAATTGGTTTTTTTCCTGTTTCTTGATGTAAGCCTGTAATGCTATGAACCTTCCCCTTAGCACTGCTTTTACAGTGTCCCATAGGTTTTGGGTTGTTGTGTTTTCATTTTCATTCATTTCTATACATATTTTGATTTCTTTTTTGATTTCTTCTATGATTTGTTGGTTATTCAGAAGCGTGTTATTTAGCCTCCATATGTTTGAAGTTTTAACAATTTTTTCCCTGTAATTGAGATCTAATCTTACTGCACTGTGGTCAGAAAAGATGACTGGAATGATTTCAATTTTTTTGAATTTTCCAAGACCAGATTTATGGCCCAGGATGTGATCTATTCTGGAGAATGTTCCGTGTGCACTTGAGAAAAAGGTGAAGTTGATTGTTTTGGGGTGAAATGTCCTATAGATATCAATTAGGTCTAGCTGGTCCATTGTGTCATTTAAGGTTTGTGTTTCCTTGTTAATTTTCTGTTTAGTTGATCTATCCATAGTTGTCAGTGGGGCATTAAAGTCTCCCACTATTATTGTGTTACTATTAATTTCCTCTTTCATACTCGTTAGCGTTTGCCATACATATTGCGGTGCTCCTATGTTGGGTGCATATATATTTATAATTGTTATATCTTCTTCTTTGATTGATCCTTTGATCATTATGTAGTGTCCTTCTTTGTCTCTTTTCACTTCCTTTATTTGAAAGTCTATTTTATCTGATATGAGTATTGCGACTCCTGCTTTCTTTTGGTCTCCGTTCGCATGAAATATTTTTTTCCAGCCCTTCACATTTAGTCTGTATGTGTCTCTTGTTTTGAGGTGGGTCTCTTGTAGACAGCATATATAGGGGTCTTGTTTTTGGATCCATTCAGCCAATCTTTGTCTTTTGGTTGGGGCATTCAACCCATTTACATTTAGGGTAATTATTGATAGGTGTGGTCCCGTTGCCATTTACTTTGTTGTTTTGGGTTCACGTTTATACAACCTTTCTGCATTTCCTGTCTAGAGAAGATCCTTTAGCATTTGTTGAAAAGCTGGTTTGGTGGTGCTGAATTCTCTCAGCTTTTGCTTATCTGTAAAGCTTTTGAATTCTCCTTCATATCTGAATGAGATCCTTGCTGGATACAGTAATCTAGGTTGTAGGTTATTCTCTTTCATTACTTTCAGTACGTCCTGCCATTCCCTTCTGGCCTGGAGGGTTTCTATTGATAGATCAGCTGTTATCCTTATGGGAATCCCTTTGTGTGTTATTTGTTGTTTTTCCCTTGCTGCTTTTAATATTTGTTCTTTGTGTTTGATCTTTGTTAATTTGATTAATATGTGTCTTGGGGTGTTTCGCCTTGGGTTTATCCTGTTTGGGACTCTCTGGGTTTCTTGGACTTGGGTGGCTATTTCCTTCCCCATTTTAGGGAAGTTTTCAGCTATTATCTCCTCGAATATTTTCTCATGGCCTTTCTTTTTGTCTTCTTCTTCTGGAACTCCTATGATTCGAATGTTGGGGCGTTTCACAGTGTCCCAGAGGTCCCTGAGGTTGTCCTCATTTCTTTTGATCCTTTTTTCTTTTTTCCTCTCTGCTTCATTTATTTCCACCATTTTATCTTCTACCTCACTTATCCTATCTTCTGCCTCCGTTATTCTACTCTTGGTTCCCTCCAAAGTGTTTTTGATCTCATTCATTGCATTATTCATTTGTAATTGACTCTTTTTTATTTCTTCTAGGTCTTTATTAAACAGTTCTTGAATCTTTTCAATCTTTGTTTCCAGGCTATTTATCTGTAACTCCATTTTGTTTTCAAGATTTTGGATCATTTTTATTATCATTATTCTAAATTCTTTTTCAGGTAGATTCCCTATCTCCTCCTCTTTTGTTTGACTTGGTGGGCATTTTTCATGTTCCTTTACCTGTTGGGTATTTCTTTGCCTTTTCATCTTGTTTAGATTGCTGTATCTGGAGTGGGCTTTCTGTATTCTGGAGGTCTGTGGTTCCTTTTTGTTGTGGAGGATTAACCCAGTGGGTGGGGTTAGACGATTGGCTTGCCGAGATTTCCTGGTTAGGGAAGCTTGCGTCAGTGTTCTGGTGCGTGGAACTTGATTTCTTCTCTTTGGAGAGCAATGGAGTGCCCAGTAATGAGTTTTGAGATGGGTCTATGTGTTAGGTGTGACCTTGGGCAGCCTGTATGTTGATGTTCAGGGCTATGTTCCTGCGTTGCTGGAGAATTTGCGTGGTATGTCTTGCTCTAAAACTTATTGGCTCTTGGGTGGTGGTTGGTTTCAGTGTAGGTATGGAGGCTTTTGGATGGTCACTTATTACTTAAAGTTCCATGTAGTCAGGAGTTTTCTGGTGTTCTCAGGTTTTGGGCTTAAGTCTCCTGCCTCTGGATTTCAGTTTTATTCTTCCTGTAGTCTCAGGACTTCTCCAACTATACAGCCCTGATAAGAAAACTTCTAGGTTAATGGCTAAAAGATTCTCCCCCGTTAGGGACACCCAGAGAGGTTCACAGAGTCACATGAAGAAGAGGAGAGGGAGGAGGGAGATAGAGATGAACAGGAGGAGAAAAAGGGGGACTCAAGAGGAGAGAGACAGATCTACGCAGCTGTCTGTTCCCAGAATGTTCTCCGTAGCCCAGTCACCTACAAAGATTCACAGAATTGGATTGGGAAGAGAAGGGGAAAGGAGGAAATAGAGGTGTTCTGAGGTAGAAAACAGAGAGTCAAGATTGGGAGAGAATAATCTTCAGTTTAAAAATAGGGCTTCTCTTCTTTTTTTTTTTTTTTTGTAAGGTTATAGTGTATTGAAAATGAAAATTAGGGAGTAGTAGAGGAGTACTAGAGGACTTTAAAAGAAATAAGAGAAAAAGAAAAATAGAAAATAGAAGAGAAAAATGAAAGAAAAAAAAGAAAGAAAAAGAAAAAAAAATTTTTTTTCCCCCTAATTAAAAAATCGTAAAAGTCTATGGAAATGACAGTTAAGGAGTAATGGGGGAGTAATAGGAGATTTTAAAGGAAAATAAAAGAGAAAAAGTAAAAAAGAAAAAAGAAAAAAAAAGAAAAAGAAAAAAAGAGAAAAAAGTAAAATTATATCTAGGAGTTTCTCTGGAGCTGTTGCGGTCAGTGTGGGTTCGGCTCAGTTTCAGATAGCTCCTCGTTCCAGCTTACGCTTCTTGATATCTACAGGCTCCTCCGGTGTAGTCAATGTTTCCTAGAGGGATTTTAATCTGTTGCACCAGTCCCTTCTGAAGCGGTTCCCTTTGTTTATTTGGCTTCTGTTTGCCGGTCTCTTCAGAGCCTCATTTCCGCCCTGACACAGGCGGGCGGAGGTGGACTCTTATTCAGGTAGCTAGTTCCGTCGCTCCGCGGGGAGGGGCTTGCGCTGCAGGGAGGGGCTGTCGCTGTGGTGACGGGCTTGCGCCGCGGGGACAGGCTCCCTCTCCTTCTGCGCCGCTCAGGCTCCCGGCTGTTCTATATGGAGCGCGCCCCGCGCTGCGCGAGGTTCCAGCCCTCGGGTGTTCCACAAAAGCGCGGAAGGAAAAGCTGCGCCTGCTCTCTGTGCCTTCCCCGTCAGAGCAGTCCAGGCAGCGAGGGGCTTGGTGGGCGCACTCTCCCCAGGTGTGGCGCGCCCCCTCCCTTCCGCGGACCCAGTCTCAGTTTCCGCTGGCGCCAGTCGGGTGCGCGCGCCTTCTGCCCTCCGTGTCCCCAGCCCCAGTCCCCGCCTGCGCCGGTCGGGTGCCTGTGCCCTGTGTCTCGCCACGACCTTCCCCTCCCCCCTGCCTCCTGCCTCCGGTGGAGCTGGGCCGGTCCACAGCCTGCGAGCTCCTCTCTGGACCCTCTCGGTCTCTTTGTTCTGTGAACGGCCGGCAGTGTGTTCGGGCCGGTTAATTTACTCTCTCTCTTTTGGTCTCCCACAGTTCATGTTGGCAACTCACAGAAGCTCCCTCCGATTGTCCTCAGGGCACTCAGGCCCGGACCCTACCCCAAGCAATGCCGCCTAAGAGCTCCCGGGACGGATCTCCGTCCTTAGCTCTTTTGTCTCACTTTTTATCTTTTATATTTTGTCCTACCTCCTTTCGAAGACAATGGGCTACTTTTCTGGGCGCCTGATGACCTCAGCTAGCGATCAGAAGTTGTTTTGCGAAGTTTGCTCTGTGTTCAGTTATTCTTTTGATGAATTTGTAGGAGAGAAAGTGGTCTCCCCGTCCTACTCCTCCGCCATCTTGGCTCCTCCTCCTGGTCATAACTTTTCAACTAAGGAGCAAGCATCTTTTAATTTCATGGCTGCAGCCACCATCTGCAGTGATTTTAGAATCAAAGAAAATTAAGTCTGTCACTGTTTTCATAGTTTCACCATCTATTTGCCATAAAGTGATGGGACTGGATGCCATGATCTTAGTTTTTGATTGTTGAGTTTTAAGCCAGCTTTTTCACTCTCCTCTTTTGTGGCTCAACTGGTAAAGAATCTGCCTGCAATGCAGGAGACCTGCTTTCAATCCCTGGGTTGGGAAGATTCCCTGGAGAAGGGAAAGGCTACCCATGCCAGTATCCTGGCCTAGAGAATTCCATGGGCTGTATAGTTCATGGGGTCATAAAGAGTCGGGCACGACTGAGCAACTTCCACTATTAACTTTAGTCACCATGATGTACATTGCATTTGTATGATTTCTTTATTTTATAACTGAAAGCTTAAAACATTTGACTCCCTTCACAGAGTTCTCCCAGCCCTTAGCCCCCCATCACAAAATCTATTCTCTGTATATTCGAAATTTTTAAAATAAATTATTAGAATTTACATACAATTGAGGATGTTTTATATGCCTTTCTCAGCCTAACATTTAACTTAACATAATGCCCTCAAAGTCTATTTACATTGTTGTGATTTCCTTCTTTCAATGGCTAAATAATATTCCACTGTGTGTGTGTGTATTTGTGTGTATGCCATATTTTTATATTTATTCAACTTCAATCGATCTAAATTGTTTCCATATCCTAGTTATTAGAAATAATGTAGCAATAAACATGGGGGTGTTATAACTTTTTGATAGTGTTTATTTTTTTTTTAATACCCAGAAGTAAGATTGCTAGATCACATGGCAGTTACATTTGTAATTTTTGAGGAACTTCTATACTGGTTTCCTATAACTGCTCTGTTTTATTCCTACAAACAGTGCACAAGTTTTCCTTTTCTCCACACCTTTGCCAATACTTATTATCACTTATGCTTTTTTACAGAGTCTATAGTTAATTTTATTTTAATATAATTTAAACACATATCATTTAGAAAACACCAAGAAAAATTTATGCACTAGAGTTGATGCCATTGCATTTGGACAAAGCTGGCAAGTTCCTGCTATGAGCATAGATAGCCCAGGAGACAACACTGAGATGACCTAATATCCTGGAGTAGATGTTGTGGTGTTTGGCCCACAGTTTGATAGCTCTCAGGGTTAACCTGAAGTTGTCAGCATTTGGTACTATATGTAAAATTTCTTTGGTTACCCTGCAGTCATTAAGACTTCTTATATATATCTAAATTTTTAAACAGACTGTCATATATTTTGAGTCCAAGTCTTCTGGAATAGTCTACAGTGTAACTCTTGCAAACAAAATATCAATCTCTATCCCATAAAACAGTTTGATAACTGGTACAAATGCCTCTTCAACAGCTCTTAAATATTTTATTTCTCCCTGTAATTTCAACTTATCATAGAATGAGGTGAAAAGTCACTTTGAACAATAAGTCTGGGTACAACACCCAATGCATAAATATTGGCATCTTTTGAAATGTACTCCTATTCTGTAAGATCCAGATATAAACATTTTCCCACCAACATGTTCAATTACAGATTGTGGAAGATTCTTGCTTTCACTGATTTCTCTTATCCATTCTTACCAGGTTAATTTTCCCAAAATTAAAATCCTCACTGAAGTTGCTCTTCCTCTTCAAAAATCCCAAAGGGCTTCAGACTCTCCACTAGTTTATGCATAAGTAGGCAGTCAGTCTCCTTGGGGGCTGCTAAGCTGATGGGGTTAGCAACTGGAAGGGGCATTATCTCCTGTGCCAGCACCCCCAGTCATACTCTGTCCCCTTAGTCTGCTACCACAGCCATATGCTGGGCATGATCCACTGAGGCCAGGAGAAGGGGTGCGGGCTGCCTCAGCCCTGGGTGCAACCTAACTCCCACTCAGTACTAGAGTATTTTATTTGAAAATAAATGTTTTGATTTCAAAGTTTTCTAATTGCCTTTTCACTAGAGGCACTATAATGTAGCATTCAATCCAGAACACTTAAAACATTATATATAACTCATATACATATATATGAGTTATATATAACTCATATATATATAACATATATATGACATATATGTGTGTGTGTGTGTGTGTGTGTGTGTGTGTGTGTGTGTGTGTGTGTGTTGTGAGAGGGCATCAGAGGGCAGATACACTGAAATCATAATCACAGAAAACTAGCCAATCTGATCACATGGACCACAGCCTTGTCTAACTCAATGAAACTAAGACATGACATGTGGGGTCACCCAAGATGGACAGGTCATGGTGGAAAGGTCTGACAGAATGTGGTCCACTGGAGAAGGGAATGGCACACCACTTCAGTATTCTTGCCTTGAGAACTCCATAAACAATATGAAAAGGCAAAAAGATAGGACACTGAAAGATGAAGTCTCCAGGTCAGTAGGTACCCAATATGCTACTGGAGATCAGTGGAGAAATAACTGCAGAAAGAATGAAGGGATGGAGCCAAAGCAAAAACAATATTCAGTTTTGGATTTGACTGGTGATAGAAACAAGGTCCAATGCTGTAAAGAGCAATATTGCATAGGAACCTTGAATGTTAGGTCCATGAATCAAGGCAAATTGGAAGTGGTCAAACAGGAGATGGCAAGAGTGAACGTCGACATTCTAGGAATCAGTGAACTAAAATGGACTGGAATGGGTGAATTTAACTCAGATGACCATCATATCTACTACTGTGGGCAGGAATCCCTTAGAAGAAATAGAGTAGCTATCACGGTCAACAAAAGAGTCCAAAATGCAGTACTTTAATGCAATCTCAAAAATGACAGAATGATCTCTGTTCTTTTCCAAGGCAAACATTTCAACATCACAGCAATCCAAGCCTATGCCCAAACCAGTAATGGTGAAGAAGGTGAAGTTGAATGGTTCTATGAAGAACTACAAGACCTTTTAGAATTAACACCCAAAAAAAGATGTCCTCTTCATTATGGGAGACTTGAATGCAAAAGTGGGTAGTCAGGAAACACCTGGAGTAACAGGCGAATTTGGCCTTGGAGTGCGGAATGAACCAGGGCAAAGGCTAATAGAGTTTTGCCAAGAGAACACACTGATCATAGTAAACACTCTCTTCCAACAACACAAAATAAGACTCTACACATTGACATCACCAGATGATCAACACCGAAATCAGACTGATTATATTCATTGCAGCCAAAGATGGAGAAGCTCTATATAGTCAACAAAAACAAGACCGGGAGCTGACTATGGCTCAGATCATGAACTCCTTCCTCATTGGCAAATTAAAACTTAAAATGAAGAAAGTAGGGAAAAGCACTAGAACATTCAGGTATGACCTAAATCAAATCCCTTATGATTATACAGTGGAAGAGAGAAATAGATTTAAAGGACTAGATCTGATAGAGTGCCTGATGAACTATGAATGGAGGTAAATGACACTGTACAGGAGACAGGGATTAAGACCACCCCCCTGGAAAAGAAAGGCAAAAAAAGAAAAATAGCTGTTCTGTACATCTGTGTCTCTTTTTCTGTTTTGCATATAGGGTTATTATTACCATCTTTCTAAATTCCATATATATCTGTTAGTATGCTGTAATGATCTTTATCTTTCTGGCTTACTTCACTCTGTATAATGGGCTCCAGTTTCATCCATCTCATTAGAACTGATTCAAATGAATTCTTTTTAATGGCTGAGTAATATTCCATGGTGTATATGTACCACAGCTTCCTTATCCATTTGTCTGCTGATGGGCATCTAGGTTGCTTCCATGTCCTGGCTATTATAAACAGTGCTGCAATGAAGATTGGGGTGCACGTGTCTCTTTCAGATCTGGTTTCCTCGGTGTGTATGCCCAGAAGTGGTATTGCTGGGTCATATGGCAGAGAAGGCGAGGGTGGGGTGTTTTGAGAGAACAGCATTGAAACATGTATATTATCTATGGTGAAACAGATCACCAGCCCAGGTTGGATGCATGAGACAAGTGCTTGGGCCTGGTGCACTGGGAAGACCCAGAGGGATCAGGTAGAGAGGGAGGTGGGAGGGGGGATCGGGAGGGGTAATACATGTAACTCCATGGCTGATTCATGTCAATGTATGACAAAACCCACTACAATATTGTAAAGTAATTAGCCTCCAACTAATAAAAATAAATGAAAAAATAAATAAACAAATAAATAAGAAAAAGAAAAATGGCTGTCTGAGCAGGCCTTACAAATAGCTGTGAGAAGAAGAGAAGGGAAAAGCAAAGGAGAAAAGGAAAGATATTTCCATCTGAGTGCAGAATTCCAAGAATAGCAAGGAGAGATAAGAAAGCCTTCCTCAGTAATCAGTACAAAGAAATAGAGGAAAACAACAGAATGGGGAAGACTAGAGATCTCTTCAAGAAAATTAGAGATACCAAGGGAACAGTTCATGCAAAGATGGGTTCGATAAAGGACAGAAATGGTATGGACCTAACAAGATTAGAAAATATTAAGAAGAGGTGGCAAGAATACATGGAAGAACTGTACAAAAAAGTTCTTCATGACCCAGATAACCACGATGGTGTGATCACTCGCCTAGAGCCAGACATCCTGGAATGTGAAGTCAAGTGGGCCTTAGAAAGCATCACTATGAACAAAGCTAGTGGAGGTGATGGAATTCCAGTTGTGCTATTTAAATTCTTGAAAATGATGCTGCAAAAGTCTTGCACTCAATATGTCAGCAAATTTGGAAAACTCAGCAGTGGCCACAGGATTCGAAAATATCAGTTTTCCTTCCAATCCCAAAGAAAGGTGATGCCAAAGAATGCTTGAACTGCCACACAATTGCACTCTTCTCATATGCTAGTAAATTAATGCTCAAAATTCTCCAAGCCAGGCTTCAGAAATACTTGCATCTTGAACTTCCAGATGTTCAAGTTGGTTTTAGAAAAGGCAGAGGAACCAGAGATTAAATTGCCAACATCTGCTGGATCATCAAAAAAGCAAGAGACTTCCAGAAAAACATCTATTTCTGCTTTACTGACCATGCCAAAGCCTTTGACTGTGTGGATCACAATAAACTGTGGAAAATTCTTCAAGAGATGGCAATACCAGACCATCTAACCTGTCTCTTGAGAAACCTGCATGCAGGTCAGGAAGCAACAGTTAGAACTGGACATGGAACAACAGACTGGTTCCAAATAGAAAAAGGAGTATGTCAAGGCTGTATATTGTCACTCTGTTTATTTGACTTATATCATAGTACATCATGTGAAATGCTGGGCTGAAATAAGTACAAGCTGGAATCAAGATTGCCAGGAGAGTATCAATAACCTCAGATATGCAGATGACACCACTCTTATGGCAGAAAATGGAGAACTAAAGGGTCTCTTGATGAAAGTGAAAGTGGAGAGTGAAAAAGTTGGCTTAAAACTAAACTTTCAGAAAACTAAGATCATGGCATCTGGTCCCATCACTTCATGGCAAATAGATGGCGAAACAGTGGAAACAGTGTCACACTTTATTTTTTGGGTTCCAAAATCACCACAGATGGTGATTGCAGCCATGAAATTAAAAGACACTTACTCCTTGGAAGGAAAGTTGTGATCAACCTAGATAGCATATTAAAAAGCAGAAACATTACTTTGCCAACAAAGTTCCGTCTAGTCAAGGCTATGGTTTTTCCAGTAGTCATGTATGGATGTGAGAATTGGACAGTGAAGAAAGCTGAGCACCGAAGAATTGATGCATTTGAACTGTGGTGCCAGAGAAGACTCTTGAGAGTCCCTTGGACTGCCAGGAGATCCACCCAGTCCATCCTAAAGGAGATCAGTTCTGGGTGTTCATTGGAAGGACTGATGTTGAAGCTGAAACTCCAATACTTTGTCCACCTCATGCTAAGAGTTGACTCATTGGAAAAGACCCTGATACTGGGAGGGATTGGGGGCAGGAGGAAAAGGGAACGACAGAGGATGAGATGCCTGGATGGCATCACCAACCCTCTGGACATGGGTTTGGGTAGACTACAGGAGTTCGTGATGGACAGGGAGGCCTGGTCTGATGCAATTCATGGGGTCGCAAAGAGTCAGACACAATTGAGTGACTGAAATCAAGAACTCATATATATATATATATATATATATATATATATATATATATATATATATAGGCAACTTAAGCACATAGTTTGTGAATATTTACATATGGGTGGGTGCATCTAAGTAACTGACACACAAAAGAAGGTTCAGTTCAATTCAGTTCACTTCAGTCGCTCAGTTATGTCCAACTCTTTGCAACCCCATGAATTGCAGCACGCCAGGCCTCCCTGTCCATCACCAACTCCCGGAGCTTACCCACACTCGTGTCCGTTGAGTCGTTGATGCCATCCAGGCATCTCATCCTCTGTCATCCCCTTCTTCTCCTGCCCCCAGTCCTTCCCAGCATCTGGGTCTTTTCAAATGAGTCACTCTTTGCATCAGGTGGCCAAAGTATTGCAGTTTCAGCTTCAACATCAGTCCTTCCAATAAACACCCAGGACTGATCTCCTTTAGGATGGACTGGTTGGATCTTTTTGCAGTCCAAGGGACTCTCAAGAGTCTTCTCCAACACCACACTTCAGAAGCTTCAAAGCTCACCTAATTATGCTGAGACAAAAGGCATTATCAAGACTGACTGTTTACCTGTAAATTATCAGTGATACATTGTATCATATCAGGAAACACATTCATGCTTGTATCTTGCCTTGTGATGATAAGATTGAATACCTGATATTCATGGATTGGAAGAATCAATATAGTGAAAATGATTATACTATCCAAAGTAATGTATAGAGTCAATGCAATCCCTTTCAAGCCACCAATTATTTTCAGAGAATTAGAACAAATAACTTCACAATTTGTATGGAATTACAAAAATCCTTAAATAGCCAAAGCAGTCTTGAGAAAGAAGAATGGAACTGGAGGAATCAACCTGCCTGACTTCAGGCTATACTACATAGCAACTGTCATCAAGACAGTATGGTACTGGCACAAAGAGAGAAACATAGATCAATGGAACAAAATAGAAAGCCCAGAGATAAATCTACGCACCTATGAACATCTTATCTTTGACAAAGGAGGCAATAATATACAATGGAGAAAAGACAATCTCTTTAACAAGTGGTGCTGGGAAAACTGATCTGCTATCCAAAAGTCTACAAACAATAAATGCTGGAGTGGGTGCGGAGAAAAAGGAACCCTCTTACACTGTTGGTGGGATTGAAAACTAGTACAGCCACTATGGAGAACAGTGTGGAGATTCCTTAAAAAGCTGGAAATAGAACTGCCATACGACCCAGCAATCCCACTCCTGGGCATGCACACTGAGGAAACCAGAATTGAAAGAGACACGTGTACGCCAATGTTCATTGTGACACTGTTTACGATTGCCAGGACATGGAAACAACCTAGATGTCCATTGGCAGATGAATGGATAAGAAAGCTGTGGTATATATACACAATGGAATATTATTCAGCTATTAAAGGAATGGATTTGAATCAGTTCTAATGAGGTGGATGAAACTGGAGACTATTATACAGAGCAAAGTAAGTCAGAAAGAAAAACAGCAGTAGAGTATATTAACACATATATATGGAATTTAGAAAAATGGTAAAGATGACCCTATATGCGAGACTGCAAAAGAAGCACAGATGTAAAGAACAGACTGTTGGACTCTATGGGAGAAGGTGAGGGTGAGATGATTTGAGAGAATAACACTGAAATATGTATATTATCATATGTGTAATAGATCGCCAGTCCAGGTTCAATGCATGAGGCAGGGGGCTCAGGGCTGGTGCACTGGGATGCTCCCTAAGAGATTGGATGGGGAGGGAGGTGGGAGGGAGGGTCAGGATGGGAAACACATGTACACCCCTGGCTGATTCATGTGCCCCCCAACCCAGCCTCTGGGTCGGGGGCAGAAGTTGATACAACTCCCTCAAGAGGCGGAGGAACTCCATCAAGGGCAGGTGACTCCTCTGCAGGAGGAGCAGCCCATTCAGAAGATGCATCCTCTCAACAGAGCATTCCAGTTGTAGTTCCTTTTCATTAGGGACAGGATTCTGGCCTCCTGGGCTCTGGCAGGAATGTTTTTTTTATTGTTGTTGTTTTGTTTTGATGAGTATAGGCATATTCACAGGGTCGTTTATATCCATCTAGTTTTCAGCCTTTGGTGCTCAGTTTTAACTGCTGGCACCAAACACAAATGACGTCCCTATAGACCAGGTTGACAGGCTTCAGGACAGAAGGTAGAGGGGCAATGGGGATCAGCATTGGTGTCTTTGGACATTGTGATGTGTCTCCTGGATTGCAAGCTGTGCTATTTTTTTTTTTTTTTAATCTTTTTCTTTTGGCCCCCTGTGCAGACATTTTTGTTATCTGCTTCACCAGAAGTTCCCTCTCCCTTTTCAGCTTTTAATGATGTAAGTTAGCAACTCCTATATTCTCCAGACTTCTCTGTTGTGTTGTCCTCCTTGTTTGTGCTCTCCATGCTCAGAAAAGGTTGATAAAATTAAGACTCTCCTTACTTTGAAATCTCTCTTATGTGTTTGATAATAGCCATTCTAACATGTGTGAGGTAGTATCTCATTGTATTTGTTGTTGTTGTTGTTCCAGTTTTACTGAAATATAATTGACATACAGCATTGTATAAGTTTAAGTCAGAGGACAACATAACCAGGGGAAAAAAAAATAATCCCACAGAATCCGCACCTAACTGCAATTACCAGCAGAGAACTGGCTCAGACACTCATGTCCGCAGGCTGTATCTTTGGTCCTTGAGGTAAGTACTGGGCTTGAATGACCTAAGGACAATCTCAGGGAGCTAAGGTGACATAGTAACCCAAACCATGGGATAACCAGAGAAGAAAAAACAAAAACAAAAACAAAAAACACCTTTCCCGCAAAAGACTCTAATGCCTCATGGTGACCCCTGGCATGCTCAAAGAAAAAAGGTTTGTAGTGAATACCAAAGGAGAGCAAGCTGGGTGCTGTTTAGAACCCTACCTCCCCAGAAGCAGAGAGACAAGTGTGTGGCAGTCAGAACCAAAAGGCAAAAGAGCTGCTGCAATCTCAGCCCCAGAGACCACATCTTCTCCCAAACTGTGAGCAGGCTGCCAGTTGATAGCCATGTCTGGGATCCTGGATGGTTCACATCTGCCAGGGGTGTCACAGACTGAGATTAGCACTGCAGAGGAGACACACAGCACACCTGGGACTGTGCCTTTATGGCACACCTGGGAAACAGTGGCTGGTACTAAGGAGATGCATAAGACGCATGGCCCACCTAGGACAGTGGGCTCACCAAGCACCCAGTTGCATGAGTGGCTTGGACCTGGGAAGGGCACAAAACACACAGCACTTCTGGATCTGTGCCCTTGCAGAACACCCGACAACCCGAGTGGTTTAGGCCTGGGAATTGCATGAAATGTAGGGTCCACTTGGGATAGTGCCCTTATAGAGCAACCTGGAACTTGAGCACTGTGGACCCGGCAAGTACATGCTACATTGGGTGGTGGCAAAGCCAGTGTGGTTCATCCACTGGTATGAACCCACACATGCCAGTGGTATTTGTTTGCAGTATCCCTCCCTCTCCACAGCACAACTGAACATGCCAGTGGTATTTGTTTGCAGTATCCCCGACATGCCAGTGGTATTTGTTTGCAGTATTCCTCCCTCTCCACAGCACAATTGAACAAGTGAGCCTAAATAAGTAGGCACCTTCGGCCCCTCCTGTCAGCACAGATATTAGACACTGAAGAGACTTGCAAACAGAGGAAGGCTAAATAAAGAAGGGGGGACCACTCTGGAAGTGACAGGCTCAACAGATTAAAACCCTGTGGTTAAGTTAATACTGAGACTATGCATTTGAGGGGCTGTTACAGTACCCATGCATTCTGGGAAACAAACTCACTCAGAAAGACAATGCAGATAGTGGAGTGCAGTTTATTACACTGGTGGGCCCAAGGCAGTCTCCTCTTAGCCAAGGACACCAACCAGTTTTTGTGAAAACCTTATATACCCTAAGTGTACGTGCTCAAACCCACCTCCCCAAATTCTCTGAAACTGGTCTGAACACAGGAAAAGAAAGATACAATCAAAGTTAATCCGTGATTCGTATGCCTTAAGCCTAGGTAGCTAGCAGTGGACAATTGTCAATAGGCCTGTGGTCATACTCCAACAAGCATAATAGAATTTATGATTCTATTCAGTTATACAGATAATTAGGGTATTCTTTTAGGCAACGGAGAGTCTAGGAATGAGCCCTGGGGCTCTTCCATGGAGGGGTGGGGGAGTGTCTAGTTTTTCCAATTGGTATGTTGTTTCCATAGGTACTGGGCATATAGTTCAAAGTCCACAGTCCGGCTAAAGAGGGAGTCCTGCTTTCAAGATGGAGCCTGAAAAAAAAACAAAAGATGGAGCCTGTTCTGTCTGTTTCCTCCTTTATCCCCCCTTCTTGATGTTCTTAACTCATAGTATGAGCATCACTTATAAGGATATATTGCACCCTGGCTCTCCAACCACCAATTTGGGAGAACGACACCAATCTTTGAGTTATAAAGTTAATAATACATTGCAAAAGGCAGGGTCCACAAAGCAGAACTATCAAGGCAACTGTAACAATGGTAAATATAGTTTTCCAAAAATCACCCTTCACCCCAAATAGGACCAAAGTCTAGAAAGGAATGTTTTCATTTGACATTGCTTTTCCCTGGTTTTTCATGCCATCTAAAGCAGCTGATACACTGCCAGATAAATCAGAAATATATACACAACATTCAACTTTAATTATAGTAGCGGTCCCTCCTTGAGCAGCTGTGAGCATGTCCAAAGCCATTCTGTTTTGAATTACTGCTTTTCTCAATTGGATTTGTTCTTCATTTAAGGCTTGCATGGCTTTAGCACTATCTAGGAGGGCCTGTTTGTGAAATTAATCAAGGTTTCTACTTTAAACATAATATCTGTTGTCCCTAAAGAAAGTAGAAATAAGGCAGCAATATATTCATACCATTGAAACACAGACCTTGTCCACCTAGCATGCAAATAAGGTATATTTTCCAGGGCTTGTTATAGGTTAAGCTTTATGCTGCCATGGGCAAAACAAACCCCAGTGTGCTGTGGCCTACCCAGCCGATTGGTAACCAAGGCCAAAGGTTAGGCCCCTAAAGCCATTAGATTCCACTGGGTGACACCCAGTGGATTCCAGGGTTATATTTCCAATCAGAGCCTGGCCAATGGAAGGACTGTTTGGGGTGGTATGTGACCTCGAATGTTCATTTACATTGTTTATGGGATATATGGAGATATATTTTAGTTCTTTTGGGTCTAATGATGATCACTAAACCCTACCTTTTATTCTTTTTGTTCCCGGCATATAGCGGTGGGAGTAATTAGTTGACCCTTTTCTGGGGTCATCCAGAAATATTCATCCCAGACTTGGTAGAATTGTTCAACATACCTAGAGGCCTGTCCTCCCTTGCTGGTCAGGGAGCTTTTTCCCTTTTTGTTCTTTAAATATGACATACAGGCTTTTGATACTTTTATGAAACTGGTGTTTACATCAAATGTAATCCCATGACCTGAGTCTATCGACTGTAGGTCTGGCTTACACCAAGATAGCAGGGAGAGATTATGATTGACAAGAAACAGGAAAGTCTCTTTTTGTTGCTGCAGAAAAGAGCAGAGTGGTTTAAAATCTCCTTGGCAGAGCGGTGACACTCACCAAGGAAGTCCATTCATCACAGACAGAGGCATAGCCCCACATACTCAGCAGTTGCAGGTGTTGCGGAAGTCTGTGTAGGAATGTGCCCATGAGATGAGAACATTGTCCTGAGTTGAAACGGAAGTCAAATTCAAAATCACGTTGATGAGGCCAAGCAGCAGGAGTTGATTATGTGGCTTCATCCTGAAGGAGCTCGTCTAGGATCTTGTTTTCCTTCTTCTTCTTAAGGATAATCTTAGTCTCTCGAGGGTCAGTGGGGTCTCTCTGGGCAGTCCACTCTGCATTTTCTGGGTCTGCGTGGTATGTTCCTTTCATCCTCATGTGGTGGATCCAGGGAGTGGCACCTGCAACTTTAACTGCAGTAAGGGTCATTAGAACAACAGTGTATGGACCCTTCCAGTGTGGGGCCAAGGAGTCGTGTTTCCAGTCCTTGACCCACGCCTGATCCCCGGGCACAAATTCATGAATCTGTTCCCCAAGGGGGAACAGCACCCTTTCTTGTACAAACTTAGTTACCTGATTTATTACCTTACCCAGTTGTTCTATCTGCTGTGAAATCTCATCTCCCCTTACCTGAGGCAAATTTGTTGACACCTGTTTTATTAAGGGAGGGGGCCTCCCATACACAGTTTCATACGGAGAATAGCCATGGGACCGTGGGGTCATCCTGAGTCTGAGCAGAGCCGTTGGAAACAAGTCCACGCAAGAGCAGTCAGTCTCTATGATCCGCTTTAAGAGTGTCTCTTTAAGTGTCCGGTTGGTTCCTTCCACCATCCCAGAACTCTAGGGCCTATACACTGTATGTACTTTCCATTTGATGTTTAAAGTTTTGCTTACTTGTTGAACTAAATCAGCTATGAAAGCCGGGTCATTGTCTGATCCAATGCTGGCAGGAAATCCACATCTGGGAACTATCTCCCTAGGTAGGCACCAGACTACTTCTGATGCTCTTTCAGAATGCTCAGTCCAGTTAGGAAAAGCTTTTACCCATCCCAAGAATGTGCATATCATGACCAGCAGGTAACAGTAATGTCAGTGAAGTTTCATTTCAGTGACGTCCACTTCCAGGTGTTCAAAGGGCAGTGTGCCTTTTAGCTGAATCCCCAGAGGTCTCTGTCTGTGCCAAGAGGCAGCACTGACCTGTAAGCAGGCAGTGCAGTTCTGAGATTCTGTCCTGCATAGGGAAGAGAGGCAGGGAAACAAGAAATATTTTCAAATTAGTTCTTCCAGTTTATCATGGCCTAGGTGGGTTGCTTTGTGTATTTGGCTTACCAGAGTGGGTGCCAGTTCCTCTGGTACCAATAATTTGCCACTTGGCAATTCCCACAATCCCTTTTCAGTCTTGTTGACCCCCTCCACTTTGGCTAGTTGGTTTTGGGCTTCAGTGTATTTTGGAGAGTCCAGAGTTTGCTCAGGCAGCTCCACCAATATGAGAGCTTTAATAGGGGCTTCACATGTCACCCCCAAGCCCTTGACTACTTATTTAGTGGTCTCATCAGTCAGTCTGTTTCCCCGAGTCCAGGGGGTAACCTCTTTTTAATGTCTTCAGCAATTTATGACTGCAACCCTTTCTGGTTCTCAGGCAGCATCTAATAGAGTCTTAACTTCTTTATTTTTAATATCTTTTTCACTAGCTGTCAAAGGGCCTCTCTCCTTATACAGAGTCCTGTGTACATATAGTGCGGCAAAAGCATACCTGGAGTCTGGAAATGTTTGTTTTCTTACCTTTTGACAGCTGGAGGGCCTGGATTAGAGAATATAATTTGGCCCATTGAGCAAACCAGTGTAATGGCAGAGAGCTAGCCTCAACAATGGATTCTTCCATGACTACTGCATATTCTGATAGCCATTGTCCTTGTTTCACCTGGATAGTGCCATTGGTGTAAAGGACCAAATCTGGGTCCGGGATTGGCTGGTCTCTCAAGTCAGGTCTGCTGGCATATTTCCTTGCAATCATGTGAAGGCCTACCTTCTCCCACAGGAAGGAGAGTGGCTGGATTTAGGGCCTGACAAGGCTCAATAGAATCATGGGGGATCTCACATAACAGTCCCTGGTATTGAGTAATCCAGGATGTTGACAGCCATTTATGGGGGGGTCTCTCATTCAGAATTAAATTGAAGAAAGTAGGGAAAACCACTAGACCATTTAGGTATGACTGAAATCAAATCCCTTATGACTATATAGTGGAAGTGAAAAATAGATTTAAGGGACTAGATCTGATAGACACAGTGACTGATGAACTATGGACAGAGGTTCGTGACATTGTACAGGAGACAGGGATCAAGACCACACCCATGGAAAAGAAATGCAAAAAGGCAAAATGGTTGACTGAGGAGGCCTTACAAATAGCTGTGAGAAGAAGAGAAGTGAAAAGCAGAAGAGAAAAGGAAAGATATTCCCATCTGAATAAGAAAGACTTCCTCAGTGATAAATGCAAAGAAATAGAGGAAAACAACAGAATGGGAAAGACTAGAGATCTCTTCAAGAAAATTAGAGATACCAAGGGAACATTCCATGCAAAGATGGGTTCGATAAAGGACAGAAATGGTATGGACCGAACAGAAGCAGAAGATATTAAGAAGGGGTGGCAAGAAAACACAGAAGAACTGTACAAAACAGATCTTCATGACCCAGATAATCACAATGGTGTGATCACTCACCTAGAGCCAAATATCCTGGAATGTGAAGTCAAGTGGGCCTTAGAAAGCATCACTATGAACAAAGCTAGTGGAGGTGATGGAATTCCAGTTGAGCGATTTCAAATCCTGAAAGATGATGCTGTGAAAGTGCTTCACTTAATATGCCAGCAAATTTGGAAAACTCAGCAGTGGCCACAGGACTGGAAAAGGTCAGTTTTCCTTCCAATCCCTAAGAAAGGCAATGCCAAAGAATGCTCAAACTACCACACAATTGCACTCATCTCACATGCTAGAAAAGTAATGCTCAAAATTCTCCAAGCCAGGCTTCAGTAATACATGAACCATAAACTTCCAGATGTTCAAGTTGGTTTTAGAAAAAGCAGAGGAACCAGAGATCAAATTGCCAACATCTGCTGGATCATTGAAAAAGCAAGAGAGTTCCAGAAAAAAAAAAAACAAACAAAAAAAAAACCATCTATTTCTGCATTATTGACTATGCCAAAGCCTTTGACTGTGTGGATCACAATAAAGTGTGGAAAATTCTGAAAGAGATGGGCATACCAGACCACCTGACCTGCCTCTTGAGAAACCTATATGCAGGCCAGGAAGCAACAGTTAGAACTGGACATGGAACAACATACTGGTTCCAAATAGGAAAAGGAGTATGTAAAGGCTGTATACTGTCACCCTGCTTGTTTAACTTCTATGCAGAGTACATCATGAGAAATGCTGGGCTGGAAGAAATATAAGCTAGGATCAGGATTGCTGGGAGAAATATCTATAACTTCAGATATGCAGATGGCACCACCCTTATGGCAGAAAATGAAGAGGAACTAAAATGCCTCTTGATGAAAGTGAAAGAGGAGAGTGAAAATGTTGGCTTAAAGCTCGACATTTAGAAAACTAAGATCATGGCATTTGGTCCCATCACTTCATGGTAAATAGATGGGGAAACAGTGGCTGCCTTTTTTTTTTTTTTTTCTGGGCTCCAAAATCATTGCAGATGGTGATTGCAGCCATGAAATTAAAAGACGCTTACTCCTTGGAAGGAAAGTTATGACCAACCTAGACAGCATACTAAAAAGCAGAGTCATTACTTTTCCAACAAAGGTCCATCTAGTCAAGGCTACAGTTTTTCCAGTAGTCATGCATGTATGTGAGAGTTGGACTATAAAGAAAGCTGATTGCCTAAGAATTGATGCTTTTGAACTGTGGTGTTGGAGAAGACTCTTGAGAGTCCCTTGGATGGCAAGGAGATCCACCCAGTCCATCCTAAAGGAGATCAGTCCTGGGTTTTCATTGGAAGGACTGATGTTGAAGCTGAAACTCCAAATACTTTGGCCACCTGATGCGAAGAGTTGACTCACTGAAAAAGACCCTGATGCTGGGAGGGATTGGGGGCAGTATGAGAAGGGGACGACAGAGGATGAGGTGGCTGCATGGCATCACTGACTCGATGGACATGAGTTTGAGTAAACTCCGGGAGTTGGTGATGGACAGGGAGGCCTGGCGTGCTGTGATTCATGGGGTCACAAAGGGTCGGGTACAACTGAGAGACTGAACTGAACTGAACTGAACTTGCAAGAGAGTGTTGACCTCTTGCGGGACTTTTACGATCAAATCTTGACCCAAAGTCAGCTTGGTTGCCTCCCGGACCAGTAAGGCAACTACAGCAACTGCCTGTAAGCATCCCGGCCACCCAGTGGCGCCATTGTCCAGCCGTTTCCAGAGATAAGCCTCGGGTCTGTCCCATGTTCCCATAGTCTGGGACAACACTCCCATAGCCAACTTGTCCTTTTCAGTCACATAAAGAATAATGGCTAAGCAAGGTCTGGCAGGCCCAAGGAGGGTACTAATGTAATTGTACTGGGTTTGAGTTCTATTACCAGTGGAACTTGTTTTGCAAGCCTGAGGGGTGGGGGGGTTCTTCCACCCAGACCTCAGGGAATTGTTGAGTTAACTCTCTCTCTTGACTGTTTAGCCTGTCTGGTTTCCCCTCCAGGAGATCATGCAACCTCCATTCATCTTGACGGGTTACCTAGAGGAAGAGTAAATAGGTGGTTGAGCCCACTCAAAGAGTGGGTCTTTCTTGGGTGTAAAAGTCACTTGTGCCCCCAATTTAGACAGCAAGTCTCTTCCCAACAAAGGTACTGGGCATCCAGGGATGTATAAAAATTAATGAGTCACTTGGTGCTCCCCATCTGACATTTTTGGGGTAGACTTGAGACACAAAGTCTGCATTTATCACCATCTGAGACCCAGCAGCCTCTGGATCTATTGGTGTATAAAGTCTACAGGCCTCACAGAGGTTTTCATAGAATTCAGAGAGTCATTTGCTTTCCCTTTGAATCATTTCAGAGGGTTTTGTCATACTCATAGGTTTTCAGGCCCCTTCTTGAGACCCTGTAAAATAGCCATCTGATATCTCTCCAGGTGGCCCCTCCCTTCCTCTGTGTTACAGTCCCAGTTGGGCCTTTCATCTGGGGTGGCTAGTTCTGCCTACTGCTGCAGGTTTGCAGTACCCTCAGGTTCCATTTCTCTTAACCATGTTCTGGCCTCAGTTAGGACCCTGTGTCTTTCCTCAGTGCTGAAAAGGGAGACTAGTAATTGAATTGTGTCATCCCATGTAGGGCGGTGGGTTCAAAAAATAGTCTCTATTAGCTTAATCATGGCTTGTGGCTCCCCCGAGTACTGTGGAGTGTGTATCTGCCAGTTTAATATATCCATAGAGGAAAATGGCTGGACAATAGGCCACAGGGGGCTGATGGTAGTGCCCACATGCGTCCTGAACCGGAGGCTGTTGTAGCTCTCTGAGGGGCATCTGTAGTGAGGTTCTTTCCCCCTGTTCCTTGGTGGAGCACAGCCTTTGTCTAATTCCTATGTTTTCTTCCCCCTTCCCATCAGTACTCACTGGGAGAGGTGGATAGAGTCTAGGAGGTCCGGCTGAGGTGGAATCCTGGGGGCGTTGACCAGAGGTCTCCATCACTGGGATCAGAGCCTGCTGAAACGGTGGCTCTATGATCTCCAGGAGAGCTGGCGGAAGAGCAGTGGCTGCTGCATGAGCTTCACCTGGCCCTGGATTGGGCATTAAGACAGCCTCTGGTCCTGGTGGAGCACTGGGAGGCTGGTGCATCATTATCCAGTATGGGGGAGGGGTCAGGTCATCCCTGTCCACATTCTGTAGAATTTCCTTTTTTATCATCAGTCAATTTTTGTGCCATTAATATTTTCCCCTTTCCCTTCTGGATACAGAACCTAGTCCAAGTAGGAGGGCCTTGAGCTAACCCTAGCCATAAGTCAATATATGGATATTGATCCGGTGTTCTGGCTGTCCTGTGACTAGTGTATAGACTGCTTCTACTATTTTTTAAGTTCATGGTGTCCTCTGGTGGCCATCCTACTCCCATAGGGGGCCATTCAACCTTACAGAGTATGTGGGGGCAGTTAGGCGTCATCTTCACCCCATAGTCTCCTCCAAATCCCTTCTTTAAATTTTTAATCATGCACTCCGATACAGTTGCCTTAGATTCACTTCCCCCCGTATTGCTTACCTCCTTGGACCTTCTTCTAATTTTCATTTTCATTCTGTCTATGAAGTTCTTGGTACCCAACGCACTTCTGATATTTCCACTCAATGAAACACTTAAATTGCCATTCCACCTCCTTCCTAAATGGGGTGAGAAGAGCCTTACCTGCCAGATCTCAGAGGGAGAAGGGGGATCAGTGTGTCTTCACCTGCTGGTCAGCACGGCCTAACCAGAACACCACGTGGTCCAAGACTGTTTCTCCCTTAAATTTTAAAGTCTGTTCTGCATTGGTGGGCTTGATCAGGTACAGATGAAAACACATAAATATCCCCCATCCCAGGACATCTCTGGAAAAGCCAATTCATACTCACTTATGTATCCCACTCCTTCTAACCTGACAATTCTAAGGGGGTTCAATAATTTCACAGCAGATGGGACATCTCCTTGGGGAGGTCAGAATATGAGCACACAAAGACCAAGTTTTTTCTCCTAACAATCCCCTGGCGATTGCTTGGTAATAATTTCCCCCAAGATGGCGTAGACACCATCTCCTAAATGACATTCACAAATTTCCTTCCTAAGCCCTAACATGCTTGTCAACCTGTGTAGCAAGCAATCGCTGCCATCTGCCTATTCTAGATTCGTATGGGTCCGTGCCCCTTCTAGTCCCTCCCAGGGGAGTGATCAGGTCCCCTCATCCACCCTGATGGGTGAGTTCCTCCTCACCTAGGTGCTCAGTTCCCCTGCTGCCATCTGCTGCTGCTGCTGTCTCTTCAGTCGTGTCCAACTCTGTGCGATCCCATAGACGGCAGCCCTCCAGGCTCCCACGTCCCTGGAATTCTCCAGACAAGAACACTGGAGTGGGTTGCCATTTCATTCTCCAATGCATGAACGTGAAAAGTGAAAGTGAAGTCGCTCAGTTGTGTCCGACTCTTAGCGACCCCATGGACTGCAGCCCACCAGGATCTTCCATCTATAGGATTTTCCAGGCAAGAGTACTGAAGTGGGTTGCCATTGCCTTCTCCGTCTACTGCCTGCTAACAAGAAAGGTCTGGGCATTGAGAAGCAGAATCCTTCCAGAAGGGGAGGCGCCGTCTCCCTTCTAGAAAATTCAAGCCGCAAGGCCTTGGAGTAGTCCCAAATAGGACTTGTCTCAAAGTGAGGCGTTTACCTTGTCAATGCACCAAATGTTGTAATGCATTCCGGGAAACAAACTCACTCAGAAAGACAATGCAGATAGTGGAGTGCAGTTTATTACATCGGCGGGCCCAAGGCAGTCTTCTCGTAGCCAAGGATTCCAGCCAGTTTTTGTGAAAACCTTATATACCCTAAGTGTATGTGCTCAAACTCACCTCCGCAAATTCTCTTAAACCAGTCTGATCAAAGGAAATGAAAGATACAATCAAAGTTAACCCGTGATTCGTTATGCCTTAAACCTGTGATTCATATGCCTTAAGCCTAGGTAGTTAATAGTGGACAATTATCAATGGGCCTGTGGTCATACCCCAACAAGCATAATAGAATTTATGATTCTATTTGGTTACACAGATAATTAAGGCATTCTTTTAGGTGACAAAGAGTCTATGTATGAGCCCTGGGGCTCTTCCATGGGGGTGAGGGATGGTTGGTTTTCCAGTTGGTATGTTGTTTCCATAGATATTGGGCATATAGCTCAAAGTCCACAGTGTGGCCCAGGATGGAGTCCTGCTTTCAAGATGGAGCCTATTCTGTTTCCTCCTTCAGGGTAACTGTAGACCTTGAGAACAAGTACAAGCTGGAACAAGGGACTACCTGACACCAAACTGACACAATACTGCCCACAACAGTTTCAGAGAAATTCCTAGATATATTTTTACTATCATCACTTTTTAATTTTTTTTAAAAATAAAGTTATCACTTCCTTAACTTTCATTTTTATAGCCTACTATTACCTTTCTTGATAGCTCAGTTGGTAAAGAATTCACCTGCAATGCAGGAGACCTTGGTTCAAATCCTGGATCAAGAAGATCTGCTGGAGAAGGGATAGGTTACCCACTGCAATATTCTTGGGCTTCCACTGTGGTTCAGCTGGTAAAGAATCCATCTGCAATGCGGGAGACCTGGGTTCAGCCCCTGAGTTGGGAAGATCCCCTGGAGAAGGGAAAGGCTATGCATTCCAGTATTCTGGCTTGGAGAATTCCATGGACTGTATAGTCCATGGGGTGGCAAAGAGTCAGACACGACTGAGCAACTTTCACTTTAACTACCTTTAAAAAAAAAAAAAAAAAAAAAACTTTTTTTAAAAACAATGTTCATATACATATTTTTAAAATTTTTGATCAATTTTGTTTTGTAATTTTATATTGTATTTTTCAGAGTCTAACGTTTAGGTTTTTAATACTTGCTTTTTGATATTTATTATCAATTTTGTGCCTTTAAGTCTCTAATCATCTGTATTCATTTTCACTTAAGGATTTGATTACTGGCTTGATTCCTCTTTCCCCTTTTGATTCTCCCTTTTCCCCTCCAGGTCACCTCTATCTCTCTCCTCACTTTTCTCTTTTCTATATAAGTCTGTAAATGTCTCTGGGTGTTCCTGGTTGTGGTGAGCACTTAGGGATGTAATTACTGGATTGATTGCACTCTACACTTTTGACTCTCCCTTTTCTCCTCCTGTTCACCTCTATTTCTCTCCTTTTTCTTTTCTTATCTGTATAGCTGTATGAATCTCTCTGGGTGTTCCTGGCTGTGGAGAGTTGTGTCACTATTAACCTAGGGGTTTTACTGTCTGCACTGTATGGATGAAGAAGTCTTGATGTTACTGTAAGAGAAGACCAACACCCAGAGACAGGAGGATTAACTCCCGAATTTTAGAACATCAGAGAACTCCAGACTTCAGGGAACATTAATAGACAATATTTCACCCAAAAGTCTCCATACCTACACTGAAACCAAGCTTCATCCAAGAACCAACAATTTCAGTGAACCAACACACGACAGAATTCTCCAGTAAACAGGAACACAACCCTGAACATAAAAAAAGATGGGCTGCCCAAAGCCATGCCAAACCCATAGACACCCAAAAGTCACTACTGGACACTTCACTGCACTCCAGAGAGAAGATATCCAGCTCCAACTTCTAGAACACAGAAACAAGTTCCCCCAACCAGGAAACCTTGATAAGCCATTGGCCACCCACAGGGAATAGAATCCACAGTTAAGAGTAACCATGAACTTCCATTCTGCAGAAAGAGCATCCCAAACACAGCAATCTTAAAAAAAAAAAAAAAGAGAGAGAGAGAGAGAGAAAAGGCAGAGAAATATTCAGCAAGTGAAACAACATGATAAAAACCCATCAAGCCAAACAAAAGACATGGAGATAGGAAGTATACCTGAAAAATAATTCAGAATAATGATAGTAAAGATGATCCAAAATCTTGAAAACAAAATGGAGTTGCAAATAGACAAGAGACAAGGATAGAGAAGATGCAAGAAATGTTTAACAAGGACCTAGAAGAAACAAAGAAGAATCAATCAATAATGAACAATGCAATAACTTAGATTAAAACACTCTGGAGGGAACCAACAGTAAAATAATGGAGGCAGAAGATAGGATAAGTGAGGTGGAAGATAGAATGGTGGAAATGAATGGAGCAGAGAGGAAAAAAGAAAAAGAAAAAAAAACAATTAACAGAAATGAGACAATCTCAGAGACTTCTGGGACAATATTAAACACCCCAACATTCATATCATAGGTGTCTAAGAAGAAGCAGACTAAAACAAAGGGCAGGAGAAAATACTTTAGAAGATCATAGTGGAAGATTTCCCTAAATTGCAGAAGGAAATAGCCACCCAAGTCCAAGAAATCCAAAGAATCCCAAACAGGATAAACCCAAGATGAAATACCACAAGACACATACTAATCAAACTAACAAAAATTAAACACAAAGTGCAAATATTAAAACAGTAAGGGAAAAGCAACAAACAACACAAAAGGGTATCCCCATAAGGATGACAGCTGATCTTTCAATGGAAACTCTTCAGGCCAGAAGGGAATGTCAGGACATATTTAAAGTGATGAAAGAGTAAAACCTACAACCAAGATTATTCTACCCAGCAAGGATCTCAGTCAGATATGAAGGAGAAATAAAAAATTTTACAGATAAGCAAAAGATGAGAGAATTCAGCAGTACCAAACCAGCTATTCAACAAATGCTAAAGGATCTTCTCTAGACAGGAAACAATGAAAAGGTTTATTAAAATGAAACCAAAACAACAAAGCAAATGGTAATGGGATCATGATTATCAATAGCTCAGTTCAGTCACTCAGTCATGTCCTACTCTTCATGACCCCATGGACCACAGCACGCCAGGCCTCCCTGTCCATCACTAACTCCCAGAGTTTATTCAAACTCATCTCCACTGAGTCGGTGATGCCATCCAACCATCTCATCCTCTGTTGTCCCCTTCTCCTCCTGCCTTCAATCTTTCCCAGCATCAGGGTCTTTTCCAATAAGTCAGTTCTTCACATCAGGTGGCCAAGGTATTGGAGTTTCAGTTTCAACATCAGTCCTTCCAATGAACACCCAGGACTGATCTCCTTTAGGATGGACTGGTTCGATCTCCTTGCAGTCCAAGGGACTCTCAAGAGTCTTCTCCAACACCACAGTTCAAAAGCATCAATCCTTCGGTGCTCAGCTTTCTTTATAGTCCGACTCTCACATCCATACATGACTACTGGAAAAATAGCCTTGACGAGATGGACCTTTGTCAGCAAAGTAATGCCTCTGCTTTTAATATGCTGTCTAGGTTGGTCATAACTTTCCTTCCAAGGAGTAAGCATCTTTTAATTTCATGGCTTCAGTCAATAGTTACCTTACATGTAAATGGGTTAAATGGTCCAATCAAAAGAAAAAGTCTGGCCAAATGGATACAAAAATAAGACTCCTATATATGCTGTCTACAAGAGCTCCACCTCAAATCTAGGGACACATATAATGTAAAAGTGAGGAGCTGGAAAAAGATATTTCGTGTAAATGGAGACCAAAAAATGCAGGAGTAACAGTATTCATATCAGATAAAATAGACTTTGAAATACAGACTCTGATCAGAGACAAAGAAAGACATTACATAATGATCAAAAGATAAATCCAAAAAGAAGAAATAACAATTATAAATATACATGCACTCAATATAGGAGCACCTCAATACATAAGGCAAATGCTAACAAGTATGAAAGGGGGAATTAACAGTAACACAATAATAGTGGGGGACTTAATGCCCCACTCAAACTTATGGATAGATTAGCCAAAAAGAAAATTAGCAAGGAAACGCAAGTTTTAAATCATATAATGGACCAGTTAGACCTAAATGAAATCTACAGGACATTTCACCCCAATACAATGGGTTTCACATTTTTCTTAAATGCACACAGGACATTCTCCAAGATAGATGACATTCAGGGCCATAAATCTAGCTTTGGTAAATTTTTTCAAAAATTGAAATCATTTCAAGCATTTTTCTTTTCCTGATCACAATGTGATAAGATTAGATATCAGCTAAAGGGGACAAAAAAGAAAAAAACTATAAAAAAAAATACAAGCATGGAGGCTAAGCAGCATGCTTCTGAATAACTGACAGATAGCAGAAGAAATAAAAAAGGAAATCAAAATAAGCATTGAAACAAATTAAAATGAAAACAAGACTACCCAAAACCTATGGGATTCACTAAAAGCAGTGCTAGGAACGAGGTTCATAGCAATACTCTACCTCAAGAAACAAGAGAAACATCAAATAAACAATCTAATTTTACAATTAAAGCAACTAGAAAAAGAAGAACACAGGAAAGCTAAAGTTACTAGAAGGAAATAAATCATAAAAATCACAGCAGAAATAAATAAAAATGAAATGAAAGAGACTATAGCAAAGATCAACACAACTAAAAGCTGGTCCTTTGAGAAGATAAATAAAATAGAACAACTGTTAAACAGACTCATCAAAAATAAAATGGAGAAGAATCAAATCAATAAAATTAGAAATGAAAATGGAGAAATCACAACAGACAACACAGAAATACAAAAGATCATAAGAAACTACTATGAACAATCACGTGCCAGTAAAATGGATACATTGGAAGAAATGGACAAATTCTTAGGAAGTATGACCTTCCAAAACTGAACCAGGAAGAAATAGAAAATTGTAACAAACCCATCACAAGTACATAAATGGAAACTATAATCAAAACTCTTCCAACAAACAAAAGCCCAGGACCAGATGGCTTCACAGCTGAATTCTACCAAAAAATTAGAGAAGAGCTAACATCTATCCTACTCAAACTCTTCCAGAAAATTGCAGAGGAAGGCACACTCCCAAACCCATTCTATGAGGCCACTATCAACCTAATACCAAAACCAGACAAATATGCCACAGAAAATGAAAACTGCATGTCAGTATCACTGGTGAACATAGATTAAAAAATCCTTAACAAAATTCTAGCAAACCGAATCCAACATATTAAAAAGTCCATACATCATGACTGAGTGGGCTTTATTCCAGGGATACAAGGATTCTATAATGTTCCCAAATCAATCAATGTGATATACCATATTAAAAAAATTGAAAGATAAAAATTATATGAGTATCTCAATAGATTCAGAGAAAGCTTTTGACAAAATTCAACACCCATTTATGATAAAAGCTTTCCAGAAAGCAGGCATACAAGGAGCATCAGTCTTGTCCGACTCTTTGCAGCCCATGGACTGTAGCCTACCAGGCTCCTCCATCCATGGGATTTTCCAGGCAAGAATACTGGACTGGGTTGCCATTTCCTTCTCCAGGAGATATTCCCTACCCAGGGACTGAACTTGGGTCTCCCGCATCGTAGGCAGACACTTTACTGTCTAAGCCACCAGGGAAGTAGGAGCATACTTCAACATTATAAAAGACATATACAACAAACCCACACCAAACATTATCTTCAATGGTGAAAAATTTAAAGCATTTCTCTGAAAATCAGGAACAAGACAAGGGTACTCACTCTCACCACTACTACTCAACATAGTTTTGGGCCTCTTAGTGACAGTAATCAAAGAAGAAAAAGAAATAAAAGGAATCCAGATTGGAAAAGAAGAAGTAAAACTCACTGTTTCAGGTGACATGATTCTCTGCATAGAAAACCCTGAAGACACCATCAGAAAATTACTAGAACTAATTAATGAATACAGTCAAGTTTCTGGATACAAAATTAATACACAGAAATCCCTTGCATTCCTATATGCTAACAATGAGAAAACAGATATATTAAGGAAAGAATCCCATTCACCACTGTGATGAAAAGAAAAAAAAATACTTAGGAATAAATTTACCTAAAGAAACAAAAGACCTATATATAGATAGCTATAAAAAACTGATGAAAGAAATCAAAGATGACACAAATAGATGGAGAAATGTACCATTTTTATTGATTGGAAGAATCAATATAGTGAAAATGAGTATACTATCCAAAGCAATCTATAGATTCACTGCAATCCCTATCAAGCTGCCAATGGCATTTTTCACAGAACTAGAACAAATAATTTCACAATTTGTATGGAAACACACACACACACACAAACTCGAATAGCCACAGCAATGTTGAGAAAGAATGAAACTGGAGGAATCGACCTGCCTGACTTCAGATTATACTACAAAGCTACAGTCATCAAGAGAGTATAGTACTGGCACAAAGACAGAAATACAGATCACTGGAACAAAATAGAAAGCCCAGAGATGAATCCACGCACCTGTGGACACCTTATCTTGGACAAAGGAGGCAAAAATATACAATGGAGAAAAGACAATCTCTTTAACAAGTGGTGCTGGGAAAACTGGTCACCCACCTGTAAAAGAATGAAACTAGAACCCTTTCTAACACCATACACAAAAGTAAACTCAAAATGGATTAAAGATCTAAATGTAATACCAGAAACTTTAAAACTTTCAGAGGAAATCATAAACAGAACGGTCTCTAACATAAATTGCAGCAAGATCCTGTATGACCCACCTCCCAGAGTAATGGAAATAAAAATAAAAGTAAACAAATGGGATTTATGAATAACCCAATGAAAAAGTGGACCAAAGAACTAAACAGACATTTATCCAAAGAAGACATACAGACAGCTAACATGAAAAATGCTCAACACCACTCATTATCAGAGAAATGCAAATCAAAACCACAATGAGATATCATCTCACACTGGTCAGAATAGCCAGAATCAAAATGCCTACAAACAATAAATGTTGGAGAGAGTGTAGAGAAAAGGATACCCTCTTACACTGTTGGTGAGAATGCAAACTGGTACAGCCACTATGAAGAACAGTGTATAGAGTCCTTAAAAACCTGGAAATAGAACTACCACATGACCCAGCAATCCGACTGCTGGGCATATACACCTAATAAACTAGAATTGGAAGAAACACTTGCACCCAAATATTCACTGCAGAACTGTTTGCAACAGCTAGAATATAAAAGCAACCTAGATGTCCATCTGCAGACGAATGGATAAAGAAGTTGTGGTATTTAGTCATATGGAATATTACTCAGCTATTAAAAAGAATGTATTTGAGTACCTTCTAACGAGGTGGATGAAGCTGGAGCCTATTATACAGAGTGATGTAAATCAGAAAGAGAAACACCTATACAGTATATTAATGTGTATATATATATATATATATATATATATATATATATATATGGAATTTAGAAAGATGGTAATGACAATCCTATATGCAAGGCAGTAAAATAGACACAGATGTAAAGAACAGACTTTTTGACGCAGTGGGAAAAGGCGAGGGTGAAATTATATGAAAGAATAATATTGAAACATGTATATTACTATATGTAAAATAGATGAACAGCGCAAGTTCGATTATGATGCAGGTCTCTCAAAGCTGAAGCTCCCAGAAGGATGGGATGGGGAAGGAGGTAGGAGAGTGGTTCAGGATGGGGGGACACATGTGCACCAGTGGCTGATTTATGTCTATGTATAGCAAAAGCCACCAGAATGTTGTAAAGTAATTGTCCTCCCATTTTAATTAATTAATTGACTAAAAAATAAGTGATCTGTAAACTTTTTCTTGTCTAAGATTCAATAAAATGTACCATATTTATTCTCCCAAATGAAGGAACAACATCAACAATAACAACAAAATTCACCAAAAATATATTTTTAGTGCTTGCTTCCATCTGTCAGATTGAAAATACAGGGAAAATATTTGCAGGGAATTAGGTAGGCTCTTGTCTCAGTACTGGGAGTCAAGTAACTTGAGGCTAAGCACTGTTCTGGTCCTGCCTGGATACTAACAGGGAATAAGTCCAGGAAAATACTCAATACAACTGATCATCAGCAGAAGGCAAATTAAAGCCTTATGACTCAGAAATTCTTCTAGGTGTTTATCCAAGAAAACTGAAAATAAAAAATATATGCACATAAAATTATTTGTACAAGAATTTTTATAGCAGTATTAATTATAAGAGCTCCAAATAAAAAATAAAACAAATATCCATCAGCAGAGGAACAAATTGAAGAATTGTTGCTCATACATACAAAAAAATGCTCCTCAGCAATGAAAAGGAATACACATGCAAAACACAGGTGATTGAAGAGGCAGGCTGAATTAAAAAAAAAAAAAAACTGTACAAGGAAAAGTGTATACTATATGATTTCATTTATCTAAACCTTTAGAGCAGGAAAAAGTTATCTCTGGTCAAAAAAAAAAAATCAGAATGGTAGTTTTCTAGGAGTAGGACGGAAATTGAATGAGAAGGGGTAAAATGGGTCTTTATGATGGAAAATATTTGATAACTTGATTAGCATAATTATGAAATTATAAAATTCATCATACTTTGCCTGTAACATCTATCTTTTTCTCACATATATAAATTATTTATCAATTAAAAAAATACTTTAAAAATAATGACTTTAATGGTAGTCCAATGGTGAAGATTCCACACTTCCACTGCAGATGTCATGAGTTCAGTCCCTGGTCAGGAAACTAAGATCCCACTTATGCCATGGGCCTTGTCCAAAAATGCATCAATTCAGTTCAGTTGCCCAGTCGTGTCTGACTCTTTGTGACCCCATGGACTGTAGAACACCAGACTTCCCTGATCATCACCAACTGTTGGAGCTTACTCAAATTCATGTCCATCAAGTCAGTGATGCCATCCAACCATCTCATCCTCTGCCTTCCCCTTCTCCTCCCACCTTCAATCTTTCCCAACATCAGGATCTTTTCCAGTGAGTCAGTTCTTTGCACGAGGTGGCCAAAGTATTAGAGATTCAGCTTCAGCATCAGTCCTTCCAATGAACACCCAGGACTGATCTCCTTTAGGATGGACTGGGTGGATCTCCTTGCAGTCCAAGGGACTCTCAAGAGTCTTCTCCAACACCACAGTTCAAAAGCATCAATTGTGTAGTGCTCAACCTTTTTTATAGTCCAACTGTCACATCCATACACAACTACTGGAAAAGCCATAGCTTTAATTAGGCAGACCTCTGTTGGCAAATAATGTCTCTGCTTTTTAGTATGCTGTCTAGGTTGATCATAGTTTTTCTTCCAAGGGGTGAGTGTCTTTTAATTTCATGGCTGCAGTCACCATCTGCAGTGATTTTGGAGCCCCCCAAAATAAACTCTCTCACTGTTTCCACTATTTCCCCATCTATTTGCCATGAAAAGATGGGGACTGGATGCCATGATCTTAGTTTTCTGAATGTTGAGTTTTAAGCCAACCTTTTCACTCTCCTCTTTCGTTTTCATCAAGAGGCTTTTTAATTCTTCTTTACTTTCTGTCATAAGTGTGATGTCATTTGCATATCTGAGGTTATTAATACTTCTCCTGGCAAACTTGATTCCAGCTTGTGCTTCATCCAGCCATTTTGCATGATGTACTCTGCACATAAGTAAAATAAACAAGGTGACAATATACAACCTTGATGTACTTCCCCAGTGTGGAACCAGTCTGTTGTTCCATGATCAGTTCTAACTGTTGTTTCTTGACCTGCATACAGATTTCTCAGGAGGCAGGTCAGGTGGTCTGGTATTCCTATCTCTTTAAGAATTTCCCATATATTATATATACACTTTTTTTTCTAAAAATAATTGGTAAAATATCTTTCAGAAAAGTGATATTTGAAAAAAACGTCAGTGTGTCACAGAAATAGTCAGGAGTGAGAAATACAAGGTTGGGGTAGAGTATCAAATATCCCATCATCTTCAACACTGAATGCAACCTTTAGAATGTTAGCTCCACAAGGGCAGAATTTTTATCCTGTTTTTAAACCTTGGTTCCAGTCTTGATCTATGCTCACTGCTCAGTAAATATGTTGACTGAATGTCATAAACATTGAAGCAGATAAGACATGAGGAAAGATCACTGGATTTCTAAGAATGGTAACCAATGGATTTTTAAAGAACTTAAATAGAATAAAAGGACTTGAAATAATCTATTCCTTATTCAAAAGTATTCTATATTTAATCTACATGGAGAGGAAACATGCATAACAGGGGTTTCAAGTAACATTGTGAGAAATGTGACATATTTTACTAAGATGTTTAGTTGGAAAAACATATTAAACTCAAATGGTGTGTAAGAGAAGAATGAGTTTTGCCTCACATATGAAGGAGGCAAAATGAATGAAGAAAAGTATATGTTCATACATATAATCTCTATTGTAGGTAGTAGCTGCAGCTTGGAAAGCAATTATGACTGCTTTAAAACTATGGTTACAAAACTGGTCCCACTTCTGGGGATCTCAGTAGAGATTCTTTTGTTTAATGCTAAACTTATTCTGAAACAAGACTGCATGGTACCAAAGTTAGGGCCAGTCCTATTTGAATGCAGAGGCAGTTGTGAGTTATCCTGACTTTATAAACACAGAGAAAAAGTTATTTAAACAAAACTGTGTACCTGTTGGGCTTCCCAGGTGACTCAGTGGGTAAAGAATCTGCTTGGGATGTAGGAGACATAAGAGACACTGGTTTGATCCCTGGGTCAGAAAGATCTCCTGTGGGAGGGCATAGCAACCCAGTCCAATATTCTTGCCTGGAGAATACAATGGACAGAGGAGCCTGGTGGGCTACAGTCCACAGGGTTGCACAGAGTTGGACAAGACTGGGTGACTGAGCACAAATGCACACGTGTACTTTTTAAGATTTTACAATTCCAACTGTCTACTTATATGTAAAGTTTTTTTTTTTGTTTTTTTTTAAAGATGAAATATAAAAAAAAGGAGACGGTTAAACTGCTTCATGGTTGAGGATCTAAAAAAGTTTATTGGGAGAGATGGTTATTAATGAGTTATTAATAAATGTTTCTTTAAGAATGAATGAGTCAATCTCTGTACTCTATCACGGGGAGGTAGAAACAGAATTGGCTGTTGTTAAATGGGAAGAAATGTTCTTGTCACCATTGTTTTCCAGTATTCTCCACCCAATAAAAACAACAAAAAATGATAGCTTTGGGAAGTTATCTATGGTTTAAACTCTGCAGTATCTGTAAAGCTGATCATAAACTGTCAAACAGCACTCATTTGTCAAAATCTAAATTGCACTAAGAATGATGAAAGGGATGGTAAGGTGGTAAGGATTGAGCATGTTTTTTCTCAAGACAATTCCATTTTGTGGGCCTGAATGAAGAAATGATGAAAAAATAAATATTTGCATATTACCAGAAAGAAAAGGAGAATACAAATAGTATTATTATGAGTCTAGCACAGTACAATTTATTCACATTTTAAAGTGATATTGACAATGTTATTAAGATTAAATATATTAATTTCCTTTAGGAATAAGAATATGAATACAGTCTCCAAATTTTTTTTTAATATAAGAAAAAGGGTAAACTCTCTGCAAAAGACCTTTTTCTTGGTTAGAAAAATAATTTGCTTATTATCATTTGCATTTATTGAACCTTAGGCATAATAAGTAAGATAAGTGCTCTGTGTATACAGAAAGTTCTTGATATACCATTATTGTATGCTAGGACAGCGTTCATTCACACACACTAGAGATCCACTATAAAGGTTATTTCTGATGGGATAGGATGAAACTTGAAATAATTGCTTTCATTTCTTTCACAAATTGCTGGAAAATTCCAGGTTCATCTCACCATTTACTGTTTTGAAGAAGCGACAAGAAAAATGGTATGTTCTTGGAAAGAAATATGTCATCAGTGATAAACAATCCCAAACTCAGTCAAGCAAGTAATTCATTGCAGGTCAAAAACTACACCCCTGACAATACTGCACGTGCAGGTAATACATCACATGTCATATCTGAAGGGGAGAATGCTTTTTCTACTACTACATCTTCAAAAATTATTGGTACTTGCTGACATAGAGATGTGAAGGATTTGCAGAGATAAAAGAATGCATTTAAAAGGAATATGCAATATAGCACAACAAAGAAGGAATGCAATTAGAATTCCAAACTCATGAGGAATATTAGCCAAACAAAAATTCATGGTGGAATTTCATTATGAATATTAGTAAATGTTGACCATAAGTAAAGATTAGGTCCAATGAGCAGAAAAGACTCCAAATTTAATGTCAATAAAATTGCACTTGATATTCGTGAAAGGGTAAGGAGAAGAGATTCATCATTCTTGATTTAATCTCATTCTATTTCTCCTCTATCTACTCAACTATAGATGAATTAATCATGAATATAATAATATACTCCTACGCTCACTCCACTCAACTAATATAGCTGCAAAAACAGTGGGGAGGGTATTACCTTCAGTGTTTAATTAAGTATTTAAACAAATAGAGTCAAAATACTGAATAAAAATCTAGATATAAAGATTATCTATATCTATTCTCTTTCCAAGCAAAACTCATGGTATTTCACTGGCTAGATTGGTGAACAAGATGACTCTCTTACTATTATTATTATTATTTGTTTTTCCATACAAGAGCCAGGATTCAGCCATATGGAATAAATTCACAGATTTGGGGCATACCAGATATTTCTGCTAGTCTGTTCTGGCAGAAATGCCTTGTAAATCATTAGTCATATTTCTGCATTTTCAGAAGGCATATGATTGATATGTTTTGTCATCCAAAGTGAAAGTCACTCAGTCATGCTCGACTCTTTGTGATCCCATGGACTACACAGTCCATGGAATTCTTTAGGCCAGAATACTGGAGTGTGTAGCCTTTCCCTTCTCCAGGGGATCTTCCAAACTCAGGGATCGGATCCAGCTTTCCCACATTGCAGGCAAATTCTTTATCAGCTGAGCCCCAAGGGAAGCACAAAACCAAATATTAAATGAAAAGGATGCCTTGTGAAGAATTTATGGACTTTTCCTGCAGGAAATCCCTAAACCACTTGCAGGACAGAGAGCAGCTTTGAACTAAGAGTTAAATTATGCTTGCCTTTTATTGCTCAAAAAAGCAAAATGTAGATACAACAGGAAACCAGAACTTTTATAACTAACTCATACACAGATTTTGCTCTAAACCTAGTTTTAAATATGCAACATAACTATTAATAATTCCATCTTAAAATGGGGTTATGAAATAAATATGACTACCTCTAAGTTACAAATGAGGGATCTTGAGGATAAAGAAGTTAAATATCTTGTTCAAGGCCAAAAGTTCAGTTAATGACAAAGTTATTATTAGAAGACCAGAAAACCTGGTTCCAGCATCAGCATTCTTAACCATTATACTATAGTATTAGAAGTTAAAATACAGACAAATGACAGGAGAGAGCAACAGAAAAGGATTCAGGTGGCGCTAGTGGGAAAGAGCCTGCCTGCCGAGGTCGGAGACTTTAGAGACACAAATTCGAACCCTGGGTCAGGAAGATCCCCTGGAGGAGGGCATGGCAACCCACTCCAGTATTCTTGCCTGGAAAATACCATGGACAGAGAAGCCTGTGGGCTACAGTCCGTAGGGTCACATAAGCAACTTAGCACAGCACGGCACAACCACAGAAAATATCAGCAGAGACTGATTCATCAGTCTAAGAACAGTTAAATTTACATGCTATAAAAGTCACTGAAGGTTTCACTGCTATCTCTTGAAATAATGAGACAACAATGACAGTGGTTGGGCACTAGCTAAACTACAGAAGCTTTCATGATGCCATTCATTTCATGCTATCCTTACAACCCCACAAATGGGTTAAGATGTTGCTAATAAATGAAAGATATTAATTTAAATCTAGGATTGCCTGACATCAAAGGACACTATGACTTCTAACAGATAATGCTGACCAGTGAAATAAATACTTTTCACTGCTTTCACTGTCAGTGGATGGTCATGGGTGTTCAAAAGAAAATGAACTTGTTTACTGCATTAATGAAGACAGGATATGCATAAATACAGTTTATATACTGTTCTTCCTAAAACATTTAAAACCTGATTTAACCTAATTAAATTCAACAAACATCTGCTGATGTTCCATTTAATTAATGTACCAGATTAAATTATTCAGGGGAAACAAAAATGAGATAGCCTCTCCACAAAGCTTACAGTTTACTGAAGGAGTTTAGACAATTGTGCAAAAAAAATAATGTCTCATAAAAGAAAAGCAGAGACTTTTTTTTTTTTTTCTCAAAGAAGTACTAAACGTTATGTGGATACACCTGGATTTAAGATGACAGAAGGAACAGATTTCTACTTCTTAATTTTCTGATAATCACTCCAAAATAAGAAAAATAAGTGAGGGAATGAAAACATAAGCTCCATATTTGATGAAATCAAGATGTTGCTGTAACATCAAAACTTAGTATATGATGGTGGAAAGTAGATGAGGGATTATAATTGACACAGCTGTGCTAATAAAACTCCATATTCTTGTCTTCTGGGTGAAAAACAGATCCAGAGATGGGAAGAGAAAGGGAGAAGACTAGGAACTTTAGTTTGTACTTTTGCCTCTGGCCTTCAAATCCTAAAGGTGAAACTGGACTGAAGTGTGTAGAATATTACTGTATTTAGGCCATGTTAAAATGTATAGAAAGACAATAATATATACAAAGAAAACTAATCAAATGAATACTATAATATAGTATTTGAAGTAGTAAACATTTAGTCATAAAAACGTAAATGAGAGTTTTGTATTAGACTCAATTCATATATTTTGTGTTTTACTTCTGTGACTGGGCAGTAAAAGAAAAAAAAAAAAAAAAAGAAATTAACCAGAATGTACTTTAAAATATTATAAGTGAGCATATTTCACTATTTCACTACTGTACCCAATTTCTTTTTTTATAATCACTTTTTATGTATTTATGTGAGAGGAGCAACCCCACATCCAAGGAGCAGCAGCTGCACTGGCACAGGAGGGCCGAGAGGAGCTACTCCATGTTCAAGGTCAGGAGGGGCAGCCATGAGGAGATAACCCTCGACCAAGGTAAGGAGCAGCTGCTACCCTTTGCTGGAGCAGCCTTGAAGAGATACCCCACGTCCAAGGTAAGAGAAACCCAAGAAAGATGGTAGGTGTTACAAGAAGGCATCAGAGGGCAGACACACTAAAACCATAATCACAGAAAACTAGCCAATCTGATCACAGGACCACAGTCATGGCTAACTCAGTGAAACTAAGCCATACCATGTAGGGCCAACCAAGACAGTCGGCTCATGGTGGAGAGGTCTGACAGAATGTGGTGCACTGGAGAAGGGAATGGCAAACCAATTCAGTATTCTTGCCTTGAGAACCCCATGAACAGTATGAAAAGCAAAATGATAGGATACTGAAAGAGTAACTCCCCAGGTCGGTAGGTGCCCAATATGCTACTGGAGATCAGTGGAGAAATAACTCCAGAAAAAATGAAGGGATGGAGCCAAAGAAAAAAGAATACCCAGTTGTGGATGTGACTGATGATAGAAGCAAGGTCTGATGCTGTAAGAGCAATATTGCATAGGAACCTGGAATGTTAGGTCCATGAATCAAAGCAAATTGGAAGTGGTCAAACAGGAGATGGCAAGAGTGAACGTCAACATTCTAGGAATCAACAAACTAAAATGGACTGGAATGGGGGAATTTAACTCAGATGACCATTATGTCTACTACTGTGGGCAGGAATCCCTTAGAAGAAATGGAGTAGCCATCATGGTCAACAAGAGAGTCTGAAATGCAGTACTTGGGTGCAATCTCAAAAATGACAAATGATCTCTGTTCACTTCCAAGGCAAACCATTCAGTATCACGGCAATCCAAGCCTGTGCCCCACCAGTAACACTGAAGAAGCTGAAGATGAACGGTTCTAGGAAGACATACAAGACATTTTAAAGCACCCAAAAAAGATGTCCTTTTCATTATAGGGGACTGGAATGCAAAAGTAGGAAGTCAAGAAACACCTGGAGTAACAGGCGAATTTGGCCTTGGAGTCAAGAATGAAGCAAGGCAAAGGGTAATAGAGTTTTGCCAAGAGAACACACTGGTCATAGCAAACACCCTCTTCCAACAACACAAGAGAAGACTCTACACATGGACATCACCAGATGGTCAACACTGAAATCAGATTGATTATATTCTTTGCAGCCAAGGATGGAGAAGTTCTATACAGTCAGCAAAAACAAGACTGGGAGCTGACTGTGGCTCAGATCATGAACTCCTTATTGCCAAATTAAGACTTAAATTGAAGAAAGTGGTGAAAATCACTAGACCATTTAGGTATGACCTAAATCAAATGCCTTATGACTATACAGTGCAAGTCTGAAATAGATTTAAGAGACTAGATCTGATAGACACAGTGCCTGATGAACTATGGAGAGAGGATCGTGACATTGAACAGGAGACAGGGATCAAGGTCATACCCATGGAAAAGAAATGCAAAAAGGCAAAATGACTGTCTGAGGAGGCCTTATAAAATAGCTGTGAAAAGAAGAGAAGTGAAAAGCAAAGGACAAAAGGAAAGATATTCCCATTTGAATGCAGAGTTCCAAAGAATAGCAAGGAGAGATAAGAAAGCCTTCCTCAGCGATCAATGCAAAGAAATAGAGGAAAACAACAGAATGGGAAAGACTAGAGATCTCTTCGAGAAAATTAGAGATATCAAGGGAACATTTCATGCAAAGATGGGTTTGATAAAGGACAGAAATGGTATGGACCTAAGAGAAGCAGAAGATATTAAGAAGAGGTGGCAAGCATACACAGAAGAACTATACAAAAAAGATCTTCACGACCCAGATAATCATGATGGCATGATCACTCACCTAGAGCCAGACATCCTGGAATGTGAAGTCAGGTGGGCCTTAGAAAGCATCACTATGAAGAAAGCTAATGGATGTGATGGAATTCTAGTTGAGCTATTTAAAATCCTGAAAATGATACTGCAAAAGTCCTATACTCAATATGTCAGAAAATTTGGAAAACCCAGAAGTGGCCACAGGACTGGAAAATGTCAGTTTTCATTCCAATCCCAAAGAAAGACAATGCCAAAGAAAGCTCAAACTACCTCACAATTGCACTCATCTCACATGCTAGTAAAGTAATGCTCAAAATTCTCCAAGTCAGGCTCCAGTAATACATGAACCATAAACTTACAGATGTTCAAGCTGGTTTTAGAAAAGGCAGGGGAACCAGAGATCAAATTGCCAACATCCGCTGGGTCATCAAAAACCAAGAAAGTTCCAGAAATACATCTATTTCTGTTTTATTGACTATGCCAAAGCCATTGACTGTGTGGATCACAATAAACTGTGGAAAATTCTTCAAGAGATGGGAATACCAAACCACCTGACCTGCCTCTTGAGAAACCTATATACGGGTCAGGAAACAACAGTTAGAACTGTATGTGAAAGAATAGACTGGTTCCAAATAGGAAAAGGAGTACATCAAGGCTGCATATTGTCACCCTGTTTATTTAACTTATATGCAGAGTACATCAAGAGAAACGCTGGGCTGGAAGAAGCACAAGCTGGAATCAAGATTGCTGGGAGAGTATCAATAACCTCAGATATGCAGATGACACCACCCTTATGACAGAAAGTGAAGAGGAACTAAAAGGCCTCTTGATGAAAGTGAATGAGGAGAGTGAAAATGTTGGCTGAAAGCTCAACATTCGGAAAACTAAGATCATGGCATCTGGTCCCATCACTTCATGGCAAATAGATGGGGAAACAGTGGAAACAGTGTCAGACTTTATTTTTTGGACTCCAAAATCACTGCAGATTGTGACTCCAGCCATGGAATTAAAAGATGCTTACTTCTTGGAAGGAAAGTTATGACCAACCTAGATAGCATATTAAAAAGCAGAGACATTATTTTGCCAACAAAGGTCCATCTAGTCAAGGCTATGATTTTTCCAGTAGTCATGTATGGATGTGAGAGTTGGACTCTGAAAAAACCTGAGCACTGAAGAATTGATGCATTTGAACTATGGTGTCAGAGAAGACTCAAGAGAGTCCCTTGGACTGCAAGGAGTTCCACCCAGTCCATCCTAAAGGAGATCAGTCCTGGGTGTTCATTGGAAGGACTAATGCTGAAGCTGAAACTCCAATACTTTGGCCACCTCATGCGAAGAGTTGACACACTGGAAAAGACCCTGATGCTGGGAAAGACTGAGGGCAGGAGGAGAAGGGGAAAACAGAGGATGAGGTGGCTGGATGGCATCACTGACTCGATGGACATGAGTTTGAGTAAACTCCGGGAGTTTGTGATGGACAGGGAGGCCTGGCGTGCTGTGATTCATGGAGTCACAGAGTCGGACATGACTGAGCAACTGAACTGAACTGATGCATTTATGTGGAATATATAAACAACATAAATGACTTATTATCATACTCATTGTTTCTTAACAGATATTGAATATTTTCTCATATAATTAAATATCATTCTTATCTATTAAAGTGCAATTTTTATTAAAAAATGCATAACTGACATCTACATATTTCGGTGTAAATACCAACAACAACTGCTAGAGTACAGGTCCATGGACCCAGAAAGTTCCCTCCTGTCTCTTTGTATGTCACTTCATCTTCAACTGAGGAACCAATTTCGAATTTTTGTGACCATAGGTCAGTTATTCCTGTTCTTGCATTTCGTATAAATTGAATTGTACAAAGTTTACTCCTGTTTTTGGCATCCTTTATTCAGCATCATGTTTACAAGACTCACCTATATTGCTGTGTGTATCTGTAGTTTTTTTCCTTTTTGGTACTGAGTATTAGTCTTTTGTATGAATATACTCTGCTTGTTCAACCATATTTTTTTTTTTTTCATTTATTTTTATTAGTTGGAGGCTAATTACTTTACAATATTGTGGTGGGTATTGTCATACATTGACATGAATCAGCCATGGATTTACATGCATTCCCCATCCCTATCCCCCCTCCCATCTCCCTCTCTACCCAATCCCTCTGGGTCTTCCCAGTGCACCAGGCCTAAGCACTTGTCTCATGCATCCAACCTGGGTTGGGAATCTGTTTCACCATAGATAATATACATGTTTCGATGCTGTTCTCTCGAAACATCCCACCCTCGCCTTCTCTCACAGAGTCCAAAAGTCTGTTCTGTACATCTGTGTCTCTTTTTCTGTTTTGCATATAGGGTTATCATTACCACATTTCTAAATTCCACATATATGTGTTACTTTGCTGTAATGCTCTTTATCTTTCTGGCTTACTTCACTCTGTATAATGGGCTCCAGTTTCATCCATCTCATTAGAACTGATTCAAATGAATTCTTTTTAATGGCTGAGTAATATTCCATGGTGTATATGTACCACAGCTTCCTTATCCATTCTTCTGCTGTTGGGCATCTACGTTGCTTCCTTGTTTTGGCTATTATAAACAGTGCTGTGATGAACATTGGGGTGGATGTGTCTCTTTCAGATCTGGTTTCCTCGGTGTGTTTGCCCAGAAATGGCCTTGCTGAGTCATATGGCAGTTCTATTTCCAGTTTTTTAAAAAATATCCACACTGTTCTCCATAGCGGCTCTACTAGTTGGCATTCCACCAACAGTGTAAGAGGGTTCCCTTTTCTCCACACCCTCTCCAGCATTTATTGCTTGTAGACTTTTGGATAGCAGCCATCCTGACTGGCGTGTAATGGTACCTCATTGTGGTTTTGATTTGCATTTCTCTGATAATGAGTGATGTTGAGCATCTTTTCATGTGTTTGTTAGCCATCTGTATGTCTTCTTTGGAGAACTGTCCGTTTAGTTCTTTGGCCCATTTTTTGATTGGGTCATTTAATTTTTCTGGAATTGAGCTGCAGGAGTTGCTTGTATATTTTTGAGATTAATCCTTTGTCTGTTGCTTCATTTGCTATTATTTTCTCCCAATCTGAGGGCTGTCTTTTCACCTTTCTTATAGTTTCCTTTGTTGTGAAAAAGCTTTTAAGTTTCATTAGGTCCAATTTGTTTATTTTTGCTTTTATTTCCAATATTCTGGGAGGTGGGTCATAGAGGATCCTGCTGTGATTTATGTCAGAGGGTGTTTTGCCTATGTTCTCCTCTAGGAGTTTTATAGTTTCTGGTCTTACATTTAGATCTTTAATCCATTTTTAGTTTACTTTTGTGCATGGTGTTAGAAAGTGTTCTAGTTTCATTCTTTTACAAGTGGTTGACCAGTTTTCCCAGCACCACTTGTTAAAGAGGTTGTCTTTTTTCCATTTTATATCCTTGCCTCCTTTGTCGAAGATAAGGTGTCCATAGGTGTAAGGATTTATCTCTGGGCTTTCTATTCTGTTCCATTGATCTATATTTCTGTCTTTGTGCCAGTACCATACTGTCTTGATGACTGTGGCTTTGTAGTATAGCCTGAAGTCAGGCAGGTTGATTCCTCCAGTTCCATTCTTCTTTCTCAAGATTACTTTGGCTATTTGAGGTCTTTTGTATTTCCTTACAAATTGTGAAACTATTTGTTCTAGTTCTGTGAAAAATACCGTTGTTAGCTTGATAGGGATTGCATTGAATCTGTAGATTGGTTTGGGTAGTATAGCCATTTTGACAATATTGATTATTCCAATCCATGAACACGGTACGTTTCTCCATCTGTTTGTGTCCTCTTTGATTTCTTTTTTTCTGTGTTTTATAGGTTTCTATGTATATGTCTTTTGTTTCTTTATGTAGATATACTCTTAAGTATTCTATTATTTTTGTTACAATGGTGAATGGTATTGTTTCCTTAATTTCTCTTTCTGTTTTCTCATTGTTAGTGTATAGGAGTGCACGGGATTTCTGTGTGTTAATTTTATATCTTGCAACTTTACTATATTCGTTGAATAGCTCTAGTAATTTTCTGGTAGAGTTTTTAGGGTTTTCTATGTAGAGGATCATGTCACCTGCAAACAGCGAGCGTTTCACTTCTTCTTTTCCTATCTGGATTCCTTTCACTTCTTTTTCTGCTCTGATTGCTGTGGCCAAAACTTCCAAAACTATGTTGTTCAAACATATTTTTTGATATATACACACAATTATATTTTATACCTTATTTTTTTACCCTTCAAGGGCACAAAGAGTCAGCATTATTGTGTATCCTAGCACCTAAAACCTCATGGCTATGTTTTTCTTTTTCCTGAGTATGAAAATATTACTAATTAGGAAGTCTCTAAATTTGTTGCTAAAATGATGAAAATACAATCTGTGTTATTAATTCAGTCAAATCAACAAATAACACTTAGCTTCTGCTAGGAATAACTGTAAACCCAAATGTTCCATTATAGTCTTCTTTATTAAAGTGAATTGTGCTTGTTTGGAAACTAGACTAAAAGCTATACATGAAAATAATTGTGTGTGTGTATATATATATAAGAATATAGAAAAATATATATGTATTTTACTGTTTAAAGATATTTAAAGTTATCATATGTTGAAATTTGTCTGTTTTTTCTGCTTTAGTAAAGATTTCTATGAATTATGGTGATGTTGACTTCCTAGGTGGCTCAGTGGTAAATAATCTGCTTGACAGTGCATAAGACACAGGAGACCTGGGTTTGATCCCTGGGTCAGGAAGATCCTCTGGAGCAGGAAGTGACAACCCACTCCAATATTCTTGCCTGGAGAATCCCATGGACAGAGTCTGGCGGGTACAGTACATAGGTTCACAAGAGTCCGACATGACTGAGACTGAGCATCCATGCATGCATATGTTTATGAAACTGGCACCATGGTGAGAATATAGAACAATTCTTTCATCCTCAAAACCTGCCTCAAATAGCCCTACTCTTCCCCCACCTCTACCCATGAAAAGCAATAATCTGTTCATCTCTCTAATTTCATCACTTCACATATGTTATATATGTAGAATCATACAGTTTATAACCTTGGAAAAATGGCTTCTTACATTCAGTATAATGCTGTGGAGATTCATCCAAGTTTTTCTGTGTATTATTGATTTGTTTATTTGTATCAATGAGTTGTATTCCTGTGTATGAATATAACAAAGTTTACCCATTCATTGGTTGAAGGACTTTGGGGTCATTCATGTTTTTTGGCTATTTGAATAAAACTGATCAACATTATCCTCAATGGTGAAAAATTGAAAGCTTTTCCCCTAAAGTCAGGAACAAGACAAGATTGCTCACTATCACCACTATTATTCAACCTAGTTTTTGGAATTTTAGCCACAACAATCAGAGAAGAAAAAGAAATAAAAGGAATTGAGATTGGAAAAGAAGTAAAAACAGTGAAACTCTCACTGTTTGCAGATGGAAAGATCCTCTACATTGAAAACCCTAAAGATACCACCAGAAAATTACTAGAGCTAGTAAAGTTGCAGGATATAAAATTAATACACAGAAATCCCTTGCATTCCTATACACTAACAATGAGAAAACAGAAAGAGAAATTAAGGAAACAATCTCATTCACCATTGCAATGAAAAGAAAATACTTAGTAATAAATCTACCTAAAGAAACAAAATACTATATATTGAAAACTATAATACACTGACGAAAGAAATCAAAGATGACACAAATAGATGGAGAGATATACCATAGTCATGGATCAGAAGAATCAATAGAGTGAAAATGAGTATGCTACCCAAAGCAATTTATAGGTTCAACACAATGCCTATCAAGCTACCAATGGTATTTTTCACGGAACTAAAACAAATAATTTAACAATTTGTATGGAAATGCAAAAAGCTCAAATAGTCAAATCAATCTTGAGAAAGAAGAATGGAACTGGAGGAATCAACCTGTCAGACTTCAGACTATACTACAAATCTACAGTCATCAAGACAGTATGGTACTGGCACAAAGACAGATATATAGATCAATGGAACAAAATAGAAAGCCCAGAGATAAATCCTTGCACCTATGAACACCTCATCTTTGACAAAGGAGGTAAGAATATACAATGGAGAAAAGACAATCTCTTTAACAAGTGGTGCTCGGAAAACTGGTCAACCACCTAAAAAAGAAAGAAACTAGAACCCTTTCTAAGACCACAGACAAAAATAAACTCAAAATGGATTAAAGATTTAAATGTAAGACCAGAAACTATAAAACTCCTAGAGGAAAACATAGGCAAAACACATTCTGACATAAATCACAGCTAGATCCTCTGTGACCCACCTCCCAGAGTAATAGAAATAAAAGAAAAAGAAAAAAGAAAAAAAAAAAAAAGGACATGATTAAACTTAAAAGCGTTTGCACAATGAAGGAAATTATAAGCAAGGTGAAAAGACAGCCTTCACAATAGGAGAAAACAGTAACAAATGAAACAACCAACAAATAATTAATCTCCAAACTATACAAGCAGCTCATGCAGCTCAATACCAGAAAAATAAATGGACCAATCAAAAAATAGCCCAAAGACCTAAACAGACATTTCTCCAAATAAGACATACAGGTGGCTAACAAACACATGAAAAGATGCTCAAAGTCACTCATTATCAGAGTAATGCAAATCAAAACCACAATGAGGTACCATTTCACACAAGTCACAATAACCACCATCAAAAAGTTGATAAACAATAAATCCTGGAGACGGAGTGGAGAAAAGTGAACCCTCTTACATTGTTGGTGGGATTGCAAACTAGTACACTAGTTTGTTACTAGTGTACAAGTACACTAGTACACAAACTAGCCACTATGGAGAACAGTGTGAACATTCCTTTAAAAAAATGAAAATAGAACTGCCATGCAGTCCAGCAATCCCACTGCTGGGCATACACACCGAGGAAACCAGGAATGAAAGAGACTCGTGTATCCCAAGGTTCATTGCAGCACTGTTTACAATAGCTAGGACATGGAAGCAACCTAGATGTCCCTAGGCAGACGAATGGGTAAGAAAGCCATGGTACATATATATAACAGAATATTTCTCAGCTATTAAAAAGAACACATTTGAAGCAGTTCTAATGAGGTGGATGAAACTGGAACCTATTATACAGAGTGAAGTAAACCAGAAAGAAAAACGCCAATTTAATGCATGTATATGGAATTTAGAAAGATGGTAATGATAACCCTATATTTGAGACAGCAAAAGAGACACGGATATAATGAACAGACTGTTGGACTCTGTGGGAGAAGGAGAGGGTGGGATGATTTGAGAGAATAGCATTGAAACATGTATACTACCTTATTTGAAATAGATGACCAGTCCAAGTTTGATGCATGAAACAGGGCACTCAAAGCCGGTGCACTGGGAAAACCCAGAGGGATGGAATGGGGAGGGAGGTGGGAGGGGGATTTGGGATGGGGGACACATGTAAACCCATGGCTGATTAATGTCAATATATGGCAAAAACCACCACAATAGTGTAAAGTAATTAGCCTCTAATTAAAATAATTTTTAAAAATATGCTATGAACTTGAGACCTGTTCTTTATCTTGTATGAATCTGTTTCCTCATCTATAAAATTGAGATAATACTGGTAATCTCACAAGACTACTGAAAGAATAAAATTAGAATGTATATGAAACATATTATGGATTTAAAATAAATAATTATTAATATAATAAAAATATATAACAATGCAAAACTGAACTACATTCAGGTGCCCCCGTATCTTACTTTTGCAGCTGATTTTTTTAAATGATTATTGCAAAGCATTGCATGTATCCTTACTTATGTCATTTCATTAGTTTCTGCCTATTAGTAGAGAAATATCAGTTTTCTTATCCTGCAACACTAGTTAGTTATTCATAAGTTGAGAAATCTAAAAATTTTATAAAAATGTACATGAAATACTACATTCCAGAACCTGACTATTTTAAGGATACTTTTACATTATACAATTAAACTTTGGAATCTACATAAATATCAAATTGTCTTTATTTTACATTGAGGTGTTAAGGTGGTTATGGTCACATTCTATAATCACTATTACAAATGCTATTATTAATCTCATTAGAAACAACTTGTTTTCTACTTTTATCATTTGTATTGGGTTGTGCCAGTAATGTTCACTGTTGTTATTTCCAGATTCTGGATCAGTTTAAATATTCATCTACACTATAATATCAATCTATTATTCTGTGACACTTTTCCTTCCACCTGTTTTCCTTTCTGTCATCCATTGAGCAAATACTTATTAATTGCCTATTGTTATTATTTAGTCGCTAAGTCATGTCTGATCTTTTGTGACCCCATGGACTGTAGCCCGCCAGGCTCTTCTGTCCATGGAATTCTCCAGACAAGAATACTGGAGTGGGTTGCCATTCCTTTCTACAGGGGATCTTCCCAACCCAGGGATCGAATCTGCATTTCTTGCCTTGGCAAGTGAATTCTTTGCCAACCGAGCCACTAGGGAAGTATAGCAAACCCCATGCTAAATGAACACAACATGATTCTGCCTTCACTTATCTTAACATATAAGGAGATATAATGAATACACAGGTGGATATCACAAAATGTGATATTTGCAAGGTAGAAATAAACTCTGGATGGTTTGGGAACATAAGGAAGAAGCACTGAGATCAGCCTGGAAGGAGAGGTAGAGAATGCCACACTTCTGTGAACATCACCACCCTCAACAATGAGGGCAATTGCTCAAAAGCTAGTAGAATCAGTGTTTTCCCCATAGAATTTTCTGCAATCAGATCCATTTCCTTCCATAGCCCTCAACTCAATGCTTTCCCCAGTTTGCCTACTCTATTTAAAGCACCACTTAAATATGCTGCCCTTAAAGGACTGAGATCAGGAAACTGACAACTCACAAAGCAGTCTTCTGGCACCAAAGCTCAAAAGACTATCTAAAAGCAGAGGCTCCACTCCTTAGCCTAAACACAAGTTGCTATAATCCTTTTTGCCTTCTGTGCTTATGTAATACAAGCCTTCTATTACAAGGCACTTTAAGATCTCATCTTTTCCCATTACTTGTCTTGTACATAAAATGTACACAGATGTGAGTCTATTAGAATGTGTGAGAACTGCAGTTGATAATTTATAAACCAATACTTCCTAAGGTTTGAAATTTGTTAGGAGTCAGTGGCACTGAAAGAGAACCTGTTACTGTGAGATCGCTTCCTACTGACCACAAGGGTTTTATTAAAATCATACATCCTATTGAAATTCAGATATGGTATCATCAACTCATAATCCCCATTACGGCTCTTATTTGAGTTAAACTTTCTTGTACCACTCTTTCTTCCTCTCTTCATGAAGCAACAGAAACTTATTAACTGAGGAGTTTAGTTCAGGTGTTCACATTCACAATTCCTGTGGTTACCTTTTCCAGTCATAATATGAGCTTTGCCTAATCGTCAAACAACTGTAGAGAGGGAAAGGTATTTGGAGTCTTCATTCTGGATCATTACCCAGTAATCTAGTCTATATGAATTATTCTTAGAACACCTAAGTTTAAAGTAGATTAAATAAATGCTGTTTTAAATAGAACAGCGTTTTAAGATGCCCCCACTCAAAAGTTTCATGCTTATTCATTTGATAAAAATAGTTATATATTTTTCTATGCAATATTGACTTCCTATATTTACCTAAATAGGCAGTTAATTGAAAATAACCCGAGTCGAATATTTATCTTGACTGTAAAACAGTGTATACAAGGCAGTCAAAATAGAATACTATTTTATTTTTAATGTCTTAAGAATGTTGAATTAATTAAAAAAAAGGAAAACCTTATCAACATGATCATTGATTATTTGAAGCAGCTTTGCATCCATTTCACTTTATTTAGTGTTGATTAAGAGACTCACTGGGAAATTGAAAGAAGTTGGTGAGGAAGTAAGCTTTGGGAGATGAAGTGATTTTTCTAATAGATATCAATCTGATGGGATTTCCCAGGTGGCGCTAGTGGTAAAAGAACCTGGCTGCCAACGCAAGAGATGAGACTCAGGTTCTAATCCTGGGTGGGAGGAATACCCTGGAGGGAGAGCACAGAAAGCCACACCAGTATTCTTGCCTGGAGAATCCCATGGACAGAGGAGCCTGGTGGGCTACAGTCCACAGGGTCACAAAGAGTTGGACACGACTAAAGTGACTTGGCACAACACAGCACATAGAACTGAGGACAGGTTTCTTTGTTTTTCCTTTTTTTTTTTTTTTTTTTTAATTCAGGCTGAAACACTCACTGTACATAGGATTATATACTTTGTGCAAATTACCAAATGTTGTTTGCTATATTGTGTTTCATTAATTTTATATAGTATTTACATTAATCTGGTATGGCATTTTCAACTCAAACGCAAATATAGTTGTCTGATTTTTTATGTCAAGAGTGACACTATGAACAGAAAGTAGGTAGACAAAATGTTTTTCATTAAAAAATTCAACTGGATACCCATTTTGAATATAACAGTGTGTACATGTTGATCCCAACCAACAAAGACCTACTCTGTGCACATGGACTTACTCTGCTAAACGTTATGTGGCAGCCTGTATGGGAAGGGAGTTTGGGGGAGAATGGATATGTGTATGTATGTGTGTTTATGTATATGTATATGTATGGCTGAGTTCCTTCACTGCTCACCTGAAACTATCACAAAATTATTAATCAGCTATGTCCCAATACAAATAGAAAGTTTTAAAAAATAAAAAATAAATAAATTTTTGATAAATATACTTTTAGTACTTCCAATAATATGCTACACAAGGCACAAAATAACAGTACAGTATAAATGAATGAATAATGAGAGAAATTACAAATAATTAAAAAGACTCAAAAAGTGTTTGCATGTAAAGAGTAACAATCAAAAAGGAATAAAACGAGTCTTTGAGTCCAACCAACTGAAAACATGATTGTATCATTCATAGATACAGGATGGTAAGAAGTTAGAGGGGGGTAATTCACTTTTAGACATTAAATTCTAAGTGGTAAAATAAATTTGAAATCATATTTCTAAATATATCAACTAGAAAAATAGAATTTAGAGACAAATGAAAGATAAAAGTACATATTAGTGCTTAATCATATAAGGAAAAAAATGTCCTGGAGAGTGACATCAGCATCCTGGCAGCATAAGATGTCCTTCACCTTTATCACCCTTTAAAGAGATAAAATTTGGCATCATCCACAAACAAATGTGCCTCTTTGGGAGGTGGCACTAGTAGTAAAGAACCTGGCTGCTAATGCAGAAGACATAAGAGACGTGGGTTTGATCCCTGGGTTTTGAAGATACCCTGGAGGAGATAATGGCAACCACTTCAGTATTCTTGCCTGGAGAATCCCCATGAACAGAGGAGCCAGGTGGACTACAGTCCATAGGATTGCAAAGAGTCAGACATGACTGAAGTGACTGAGAACTTAGCACAAACAAAAGTGTGAGTTGTGGGATCCAGGACCATACTCCAAGAGACCCAGGAGGAGTCTCAACCACTTGTGTATCAGGTAACAGGCAGGTAACTTGTGTATCAAGTTCTGATACAGACTGTAGAACCAGCAGTGACCTGGGAGCAGATAAAGAATACTGATTTGGGCAGACACACATAAATGAGACTCTTTACAGTAGTACAATTTTTATGGAAGAGAAGTTCCACAACTCTATTGGAGTCAAAAAAGAAAAATACAAGTTTGTGTTCATTGGCGTGGGTAAGAAGAACTTTATCAGTATCATTCCTTCTCCCAAGGCAGCATAACTAAGAGCTATAAGAGGTCAGGGATCTTTCCCATGGGGGAATGGAAGATTAGTCAGTGTCCAGATTTCCCAGCAATTTGAGAAGCTGCTAAAGAAACGCATCTCTTTCTCAAAGTATTAAAGTAAAAGCTCCATGATTAGCAATGCAGGAAGAGATCAGGAAAGAGGCAGAAAAAATATCAGAAAGAATTTAAAGAATGGGGTTCCTACTGACTGCATCTGTATTTCAACAGGGAGTCTGCCTATGAGCCACTGGAAATATCTCACCTGAGGATCCCCTTTTTGGCCTAAAGTTACACCTGATACCCCAGTAACAAATAACACCTCCTGCAACTCTGTGGCTGGCTCCTTGTGCATCTCATGAGAGTGGTGGCAAGAGTGAGTTTGAGTAAACAGGGAATGTACACAGAAAACAGTCCAGAGTCTGTGGGCAAGGAAGAAATTTCAATCTTGAGCTGTAGCTTTACCTTTGAGAAGACAAAAGAGAGGTTCCAATAGTTGGCTGGGTGCACTGTAAGACCAGGAGAAAACATAAATATTATGCTTAAGGATTATGCTACAAGAAGAAACAAGAAGCATGGAGTAAGTGTACCCATATAAGGTCAAAGAAAGTTTACAATATAAGCATGAACAACAAAATTTATCTCCTACCTGAAAGCACCTAGCAAATATCAGAGGTTATTGCTACATCAAATGCAAAAACAGCAATGTAAAACTCCAAGTAACATGAGGAATCAAGGAGCCATGGCATCACCAAAAGATTACAATCATCTTCCAATAACCAAACCCAATGATACAGAGATCTGTTATTTACCCAATAAAAATTCAAAATAGGGGGAGGAGCCAAGATGGCGGAGGAGTAGGACGGGGAGACCACTTTCTCTCCTACAAATTCATCAAAAGAATAACTGAACACAGAGCAAACTTCGCAAAACAACTTCTGATCGCTAGCTGAGGTCATCAGGCGCCCAGAAAAGCAGCCCATTGTCTTCGAAAGGAGGTAGGACAAAATATAAAAGATAAAAAGTGAGACAAAAGAGCTAAGGACGGAGATCCGTCCCGGGAGCTCTTAGGCGGCATTGCTTGGGGTAGGGTCCGGGCCTGAGTGCCCTGAGGACAATCGGAGGGAGCTTCTGTGAGTTGCCAACATGAACTGTGGGAGACCAGAGGAGAGAGTAAATTAACCAGCCCGAACACACTGCCGGCCGTTCGCAGAACAAAGAGACCGAGAGGGTCCAGAGAGGAGCTCGCAAGCTGCGGACCGGCCCAGCCCCGCCGGAGGCAGGAGGCAGGGGGGAGGGGAAGGTCGCGGCGAGACACAGGGCGCAGGCACCCGACCGGCGCGGGCGGGGACTGGGGCTGGGGACGCGGAGGGCAGAAGGCGCGCGCACCCGACTGGCGCCAGCGGAAACTGAAACTGGGTCCACGGAGGGGAGTGGGCGCGCCACACCTGGGGAGAGTGCGCCCACCAAGCCCCTGGCTGCCTGGACCGCTCTGACGGGGAAGGCACTGAGAGTGGGCGCAGCTTTTCCTTCTGTGCTTATGTGGAACACCCGAGGGCTGGAACCTCGCGCAGAGCGGGGCGCGCTCCATATAGAACAGCCGGGAGCCTGAGCAGCGCAGAAGGAGAGAGCAGTGTCAGCCCCTCCTGGCAGCCCCAGCCCATCCCCGCGGCGCAAGCCCCTCCCCGCGGAGCGACGGAACTAGCTACCTGAATAAGAGTCCACCTCCGCCCGCCTGTGTCAGGGCGGAAATGAGGCTCTGAAGAGACCGGCAAACAGAAGCCAAATAAACAAAGGGAACCGCTTCAGAAGGGACTGGTGCAACAGATTAAAATCCCTCTAGGAAACATTGTCTACACCGGAGGAGCCTGTAGATATCGAGAAGCGTAAGCTGGAACGAGGAGCTATCTGAAACTGAGCCGAACCCACACTGACCGCAACAGCTCCAGAGAAACTCCTAGATATAATTTTACTTTTTTCTCTTTTTTTTATTTTTTTAACTTTTTTTTCCTTTTTTTCTTTTTTCTTTTTTATTTTTTCTCTTTTATTTTCCTTTAAAATCCCCTATTACTCCCCCATTACTCCTTAACTTTCATTTCCATAGACTTTTACGATTTTTTAATTAGGGGGAAAAAAAAAAATTTTTTTTTTTCCTTTTTTTTTTTTCTCCTTTTTTTTTTCTTTTTCTTTCTTTTTTTTCTTTCCTTTTTCTCTTCTATTTTCTATTTTTCTTTTTCTCTTATTTCTTTTAAAGTCCTCTAGTACTCCTCTACTACTCCTTAATTTTCATTTTCAATACACTATAACCTTACAAAAAAAAAAAAAAAAGAAGAGAAGCCCTATTTTTAAACCGAAGATTATTCTCTCCCAATCTTGACTCTCTGTTTTCTACCTCAGAACACCTCTATTTCCTCCTTTCCCCTTCTCTTCCCAATCCAATTCTGTGAATCTTTGTAGGTGACTGGGCTACGGAGAACACTCTGGGAACAGACAGCTGCGTAGATCTGTCTCTCTCCTCTTGAGTCCCCCTTTTTCTCCTCCTGTTCATCTCTATCTCCCTCCTTCCTCTCCTCTTCTTCATGTGACTCTGTGAACCTCTCTGGGTGTCCCTAACGGGGGAGAATCTTTTAGCCATTAACCTAGAAGTTTTCTTATCAGGGCTGCATAGTTGGAGAAGTCCTGAGACTACAGGAAGAATAAAACTGAAATCCAGAGGCAGGAGACTTAAGCCCAAAACCTGAGAACACCAGAAAACTCCTGACTACAAGGAACTTTAAGTAATAAGTGACTGTCCAAAAGCCTCCATACCTACACTGAAACCAACCACCACACAAGAGCCAATAAGTTTTAGAGCAAGACATACCACGCAAATTCTCCAGCAACGCAGGAACATAGCCCTGAACATCAACATACAGGCTGCCCAAGGTCACACCTAACACATAGACCCATCTCAAAACTCATTACTGGGCACTCCATTGCTCTCCAAAGAGTAGAAATCAAGTTCCACGCACCAGAACACTGACGCAAGCTTCCCTAACCAGGAAACCTTGACAAGCCAATCGTCTAACCCTACCCACTGGGTTAATCCTCCACAACAAAAAGGAACCACAGACCTCCAGAATACAGAAAGCCCACTCCAGATACAGCAATCTAAACAAGATGAAAAGGCAAAGAAATACCCAACAGGTAAAGGAACATGAAAAATGCCCACCAAGTCAAACAAAAGAGGAGGAGATAGGGAATCTATCTGAAAAAGAATTTAGAATAATGATAATAAAAATGATCCAAAATCTTGAGAACAAAATGGAGTTACAGATAAATAGCCTGGAAACAAAGATTGAAAAGATTCAAGAACTGTTTAATAAAGACCTAGAAGAAATAAAAAAGAGTCAATTACAAATGAATAATGCAATGAATGAGATCAAAAACACTTTGGAGGGAACCAAGACTAGAATAACGGAGGCAGAAGATAGGATAAGTGAGGTAGAAGATAAAATGGTGGAAATAAATGAAGCAGAGAGGAAAAAAGAAAAAAGGATCAAAAGAAATGAGGACAACCTCAGGGACCTCTGGGACACTGTGAAACGCCCCAACATTCGAATCATAGGAGTTCCAGAAGAAGAAGACAAAAAGAAAGGCCATGAGAAAATACTCGAGGAGATAATAGCTGAAAACTTCCCTAAAATGGGGAAGGAAATAGCCACCCAAGTCCAAGAAACCCAGAGAGTCCCAAACAGGATAAACCCAAGGCGAAACACCCCAAGACACATATTAATCAAATTAACAAAGATCAAACACAAAGAACAAATATTAAAAGCAGCAAGGGAAAAACAACAAATAACACACAAAGGGATTCCCATAAGGATAACAGCTGATCTATCAATAGAAACCCTCCAGGCCAGAAGGGAATGGCAGGACGTACTGAAAGTAATGAAAGAGAATAACCTACAACCTAGATTACTGTATCCAGCAAGGATCTCATTCAGATATGAAGGAGAATTTAAAAGCTTTACAGATAAGCAAAAGCTGAGAGAATTCAGCACCACCAAACCAGCTCTTCAACAAATGCTAAAGGATCTTCTCTAGACAGGAAATGCAGAAAGGTTTATAAATGTGAACCCAAAACAACAAAGTAAATGGCAACGGGACCACACCTATCAATAATTACCCTAAATGTAAATGGGTTGAATGCCCCAACCAAAAGACAAAGATTGGCTGAATGGATACAAAAACAAGACCCCTATATATGCTGTCTACAAGAGACCCACCTCAAAACAAGAGACACATACAGACTAAAAGTGAAGGGCTGGAAAAAAGTATTTCATGCAAACGGAGACCAAAAGAAAGCAGGAGTCGCAATACTCATATCAGATAAAATAGACTTTCAAATAAAGGAAGTGAAAAGAGACAAAGAAGGACACTACATAATGATCAAAGGATCAATCAAAGAAGAAGATATAACAATTATAAATATATATGCACCCAACATAGGAGCACCGCAATATGTACGGCAAACGCTAACAAGTATGAAAGAGGAAATTAATAGTAACACAATAATAGTGGGAGACTTTAATACCCCACTCACAACTATGGATAGATCAACTAAACAGAAAATTAACAAGGAAACACAAACCTTAAATGACACAATGGACCAGCTAGACCTAATTGATATCTATAGGACATTTCACCCCAAAACAATCAACTTCACCTTTTTCTCAAGTGCACACGGAACATTCTCCAGAATAGATCACATCCTGGGCCATAAATCTGGTCTTGGAAAATTCAAAAAAATTGAAATCATTCCAGTCATCTTTTCTGACCACAGTGCAGTAAGATTAGATCTCAATTACAGGGAAAAAATTGTTAAAACTTCAAACATATGGAGGCTAAATAACACGCTTCTGAATAACCAACAAATCATAGAAGAAATCAAAAAAGAAATCAAAATATGTATAGAAATGAATGAAAATGAAAACACAACAACCCAAAACCTATGGGACACTGTAAAAGCAGTGCTAAGGGGAAGGTTCATAGCATTACAGGCTTACATCAAGAAACAGGAAAAAAACCAATTAAATAACCTAACTCTACACCTAAAGCAATTAGAGAAGGAAGAAATGAAGAACCCCAGAGTTAGCAGAAGGAAAGAAATCTTAAAAATCAGGGCAGAAATAAATGCAAAAGAAACTAAAGAGAACATAGCAAAAATCAACAAAGCTAAAAGCTGGTTTTTTGAAAAAATAAACAAAATTGACAAACCATTAGCAAGACTCATTAAGAAACAAAGAGAGAAAAACCAAATTGACAAAATTAGAAATGAAAATGGAGAGATCACAACAGACAACACTGAAATACAAAGGATCATAAGAGACTACTACCAGCAGCTCTATGCCAATAAAATGGACAACTTGGATGAAATGGACAAATTCTTAGAAAAGTATAACTTTCCAAAACTGAACCAGGAAGAAATAGAAGATCTTAACAGACCCATCACAAGCAAGGAAATCGAAACTGTCATCAAAAATCTTCCAGCAAACAAAAGCCCAGGACCAGATGGCTTCACAGCTGAATTCTACCAAAAATTTAGAGAAGAGCTAACACCTATCTTACTCAAACTCTTCCAGAAAATTGCAGAAGAAGGTAAGCTTCCAAACTCATTCTATGAGGCCACCATCACCCTAATTCCAAAACCAGACAAAGATGCCACAAAAAAAGAAAACTACAGGCCAATATCACTGATGAACATAGATGCAAAAATCCTTAACAAAATTCTAGCAAACAGAATCCAACAACATATTAAAAAAATCATACACCATGACCAAGTGGGCTTTATCCCAGGAATGCAAGGATTCTTTAATATCCGCAAATCAATCAATGTAATACACCACATTAACAAATTGAAAGATAAAAACCATATGATTATCTCAATAGATGCAGAGAAAGCCTTTGACAAAATTCAACACTCATTTATGATTAAAACTCTCCAAAAAGCAGGAATAGAAGGAACATACCTCAACATAATAAAAGCTATATATGACAAACCCACAGCAAGCATCACCCTCAATGGTGAAAAATTGAAGGCATTTCCCCTGAAATCAGGAACAAGACAAGGGTGCCCACTCTCACCACTACTATTCAACATAGTGTTGGAAGTGCTGGCCACAGCAATCAGAGCAGAAAAAGAAGTAAAAGGAATCCAGATAGGAAAAGAAGAAGTAAAACTCTCACTGTTTGCAGATGACATGATCCTCTACATAGAAAACCCTAAAGACTCTACCAGAAAATTACTAGAGCTAATCAATGAATACAGTAAAGTTGCAGGATATAAAATTAACACACAGAAATCCCTTGCATTCCTATATACTAACAATGAAAAAACAGAAAGAGAAATTAAGGAAACAATACCATTCACCATTGCAACAAAAAGAATAAAATACTTAGGAGTATATCTACCTAAAGAAACAAAGGACCTATACATAGAAAACTATAAAACACTGATGAAAGAAATCAAAGAGGACACAAACAGATGGAGAAACATACCGTGTTCATGGATTGGAAGAATTAATATTGTCAAAATGGCTATTCTACCCAAAGCAGTCTATAGATTCAATGCAATCCCTATCAAGCTACCAACGGTATTTTTCACAGAACTAGACCAAAGAATTTCACAATTTGTATGGAAATACAAAAAACCTCGAATAGCCAAAGTAATCTTGAGAAAGAAGAATGGAACTGGAGGAATCAACCTGCCTGACTTCAGACTCTACTACAAAGCCACAGTCATCAAGACAGTATGGTACTGGCACAAAGACAGAAATATAGATCAATGGAACAGAATAGAAAGCCCAGAGATAAATCCACGAACCTATGGACACCTTATTTTTGACAAAGGAGGCAAGGATATACAATGGAAAAAAGACAACCTCTTTAACAAGTGGTGCTGGGAAAACTGGTCAACCACTTGTAAAAGAATGAAACTAGAACACTTTCTAACACCATACACAAAAATAAACTCAAAATGGATTAAAGATCTAAATGTAAGACCAGAAACTATAAAACTCCTAGAGGAGAACATAGGCAAAACACTCTCCGACATAAATCAAAGCAAGATCCTCTATGACCCACCTCCCAGAATATTGGAAATAAAAGCAAAACTAAACAAATGGGACCTAATGAAACTTAAAAGCTTTTGCACAACAAAGGAAACTATAAGTAAGGTGAAAAGACAGCCCTCAGATTGGGAGAAAATAATAGCAAATGAAGCAACAGACAAAGGATTAATCTCAAAAATATACAAGCAACTCCTGCAGCTCAATTCCAGAAAAATAAATGACCCAATCAAAAAATGGGCCAAAGAACTAAACAGACATTTCTCCAAAGAAGACATACAGATGGCTAACAAACACATGAAAAGATGCTCAACATCACTCATTATTAGAGAAATGCAAATCAAAACCACAATGAGGTACCATTACACGCCAGTCAGGATGGCTGCTATCCAAAAGTCTACAAGCAACAAATGCTGGAGAGGGTGTGGAGAAAAGGGAACCCTCTTACACTGTTGGTGGGAATGCAAACTAGTACAGCCGCTATGGAAAACAGTGTGGAGATTTCTTAAAAAACTGGAAATAGAACTGCCATATGACCCAGCAATCCCACTTCTGGGCATACACACTGAGGAAACCAGATCTGAAAGAGACACGTGCACCCCAATGTTCATCGCAGCACTGTTTATAATAGCCAGGACATGGAAGCAACCTAGATGCCCATCAGCAGATGAATGGATAAGAAAGCTGTGGTACATATACACCATGGAATATTACTCAGCCATTAAAAAGAATTCATTTGAACCAGTCCTAATGAGATGGATGAAGCTGGAGCCCATTATACAGAGTGAAGTAAGCCAGAAAGATAAAGAACATTACAGCATACTGACACATGTATATGGAATTTAGAAAGGTGATAACGATAACCCTATATGCAGAACAGAAAAACAGACACAGAAACACAGAACAGACTTTTGAACTTTGTGGGAGAATGTGAGGGTGGGATATTTGAAAAGAACAGCATGTATACTATCTATGGTGAAACAGATCACCAGCCCAGGTGGGATGCACGAGACAAGTGCTCGGGCCTGGTGCACTGGGAAGACCCAGAGGAATCGGGTGGAGAGGGAGGTGGGAGGGGGGATCGGGATTGGGAATACATGTAAATCCATGGCTGATTCATATCAATGTATGACAAAACCCACTGGGAAAAAAAATAATAATAATAAAAATTAAAAAAGAAAAAAAAAAAAAAAAAAGCAAGACCTATAAAAAAAAAAAAAAAAAAAAATTCAAAATAGCTATCATAGTGAAGCTAAGTTACCTACAAGAAAACAGAGAAAGACAATTCAACAAAATCAGGAAAGCAATACACAAAAAATTAGAAATACAGCAAAGAAATAAGAATTATTGAAAAGAACCAGACAGAAATTTTGGAGCTGAAGAATTTAATGAATGAAATAAAAATGAAATGAAAACCATCATTACCAGATTTGACCAAATAAAAAAATAGAATCAGTGAACTAGAGAATAGAAACTTAGAAATAACCCAGTTAAAGAACAAAGTAGAAAGAAAAAAATGGGAAAAAAAAAGATAGCCCATATGATCTAGAGGACACCATCCAAAGAACAAATATCAGGATCACTAGAGGAACAGAAGAAAAAGTGAAGGAGCAGGGGGTAGAAATTTTATTTAAAGAAATGGTAACTAAGAACATGCCAAACCTGGGGAGACACAGACATACAGACATCCAAGATCATAAAGCTTATAAATCACCCTATGAAAATCAAAACTATCTTCTCCAAGATACATATAGTAAAACTGCCAAAAAATCAAAGACAAAGGGAAAATCCCAAAAGCATCAAAAAATAAAGACTGTGACTAACAAGGCAACCCAATAAGTCTAACAGTGGATTTCTCTGACATATTACAGCCCAGAGGAGAGTGGAATGATATATTCAAAATGCTGAAAGGAAAAAAAAAATGCCAGCAAGCATATTCTACCTGGCAAAGTTATTCTACAGAAATGAAGGCGAACTAAAGATATTCCCAAACAAAAGCTGAGAGAATTCAATACCACTAGACTTCCATACAAGAAAAGTTGAAAGACATTCTTTAAGCTGAAATGAAAAGGCAGTAGTTAGTAACTGAAAACTACAGTAATATACAGCACACTAATACAGATAATACACTGTCAGATTAAAAATCTCTAACATGATGTTGTGTCAACCACTCAACTATGCTATAAAGGTTAAAGGAAAATAATATTTAAAATAGCTATGGTTAAGAAGACATACACATGGCTAACAAACACATGAAAAGATGCTCAACATCACTCATTATCAGAGAAATGCAAATCAAAACCACAATGAGGTACCATTACACGCCAGTCAGGATGGCTGCTATCCAAAAGTCTACAAGCAATAAATGCTGGAGAGGGTGTGGAGAAAAGGGAACCCTCTTACACTGTTGGTGGGAATGCAAACTAGTACAGCCGCTATGGAAAACAGTGTGGAGATTTCTTAAAAAACTGGAAATAGAACTGCCATATGACCCAGCAATCCCACTTCTGGGCATACACACTGAGGAAACCAGATCTGAAAGAGACACATCCACCCCAATGTTCATCGCAGCACTGTTTATAATAGCCAGGACATGGAAGCAACCTAGATGCCCATCAGCAGATGAATGGATAAGGAAGCTGTGGTACATATACACCATGGAATATTACTCAGCCATTAAAAAGAATTCATTTGAATCAGTCCTAATGAGATGGATGAAGCTGGAGCCCATTATACAGAGTGAAGTAAGCCAGAAAGATAAAGAACATTACAGCATACTAACACATATATATGGAATTTAGAAAGGTGATAACGATAACCCTATATGCAGAACAGAAAAAGAGACACAGAAATACAGAACAGACTTTTGAACTTTGTGGGAGAATGTGAGGGTGGGATATTTCAAAAGAACAGCATGTATATTATCTATGGTGAAACAGATCACCAGCCCAGGTTGGATGCATGAGACAAGTGCTCGGGCCTGGTGCACTGGGAAGACCCAGAGGAATCCGGTGGAGAGGGAGGTGGGAGGGGGGATCGGGATTGGGAATACATGTAAATCCATGGCTGATTCATATCAATGTATGACAAAACCCACTGGAAAAAAATAATAATAATAATTAAAATAAATAAATAAATTAAAATAAAATAAAATTAAAAGAAAAAGAAAAAAAGTATAGTAAGAAGCTATGAAAATGGATAAAATTATTAAAATTCATAAAGACTGCAAAACAACTCCTTAATATAACAGTGTCACCATTTTTAAACCTAGTAAATATTCTTTGGAATACTTTTTTTTTTTTTTAATGTAACTGCTTTTCCGCTCTGTTAAGGCTTTTATTTATTTATTTTAATTGGAGGATAATTACTTTACAATATTGTGATGGTTTTTGCCTACATCAACATGAATCAGCCTCATTTTGATGAAAGAGGCCTTCGAGCATACTTCCAACCAAGCTGGGAGTTTTCACCAAGTCATTTAGAGCTATTCAAATATAAAGCATTATTATTATCTCAGTTTAAATTCTCTCTCCTCTGTATTTCCATAGCTATCTATAAATTCTCCATTATAGCCTTTATGACATTATGTGATTATTTAGGTTCACCTGTCTTTCTTTTCCTATATGATGGGCTCTTTGAGGACAAAATGATGTTTTATTCCTCTTAACCTGTCTAGCTCTTATCATAGAAACATACCTGTCATATAATAGACATTGAATGAATATGGACTGAAAAAAGGAATAAATGAATAATGATCCTAAAAAAAAATAGCTATGGTTAATATTATTTATTAATGAACACAATATAAAAAGTGGTAAATTATCACATCAAAAATATCAACAGGCAGAATAAAAAGGTAAAGTTTTTGTATGTAATTGAAGCTAAGTTGCTATCAGCATAAAATGGACTATATTATTCATAAAATGTTTTATGCAAACCACATGGTAACCATAAAGTAAAAACGTATAACAGAATCACAAAATATAAAGAAGGAAATCAGAACTGACCACCACAGAAAACCACTAATTCCAGAAGGTAATCAGCAAGAAAGAGAGAGGAAATTTAAAAAGCCAAAAGCAATGGATAAGATGACATTCAGTCAGTCAGTTCAGTCACTCAGTCGTGTCCAACTCTTTGCAACCCCATGGACTGCAGCATGCCAGGCCTCACTGTCCATCACCAACTCCCAACTCAAACTCATGTCAACTGAGTCGGTGATGGCATCCAACCATCTCATCCTCTGTCATCCCCTTCTTCCCCTGCCTTCAATCTTTCCCAGCATCAGGGTCTATCCAATGAGTCAGTTCTTCATATCAGGTGGCCAAAGTATTGGAGTTTCAGCTTCAACATCAGTCCTTCCAATGGATATTCAGGACTGATTTCCTTTAGGATGACATTAGTAAGTTCTTAGGTATCAGTAATTATTCTAACTATAAGTTAATTTAATCCATCAATCAAAAGGAAGAATGGCTAAATGGATTAAAAAAATAAAAGATCCAACTACTTGCTGCCTACAAAAGACTCACTTCAGCTTTACATACACACATAAGCTCAAAGTGAGAGATGGAAAAATGATATCTTATGCAAGTGGAAAACAAAAGGAAGTGATGATGGTAGTTATATCAGACAAAATAGATTATAATTCAAGAATGGTAAGAAGAGACAAAGCAGGTCATTATATAATAATAAAGACATCAGCTCATTAAGAAGCTATAATAATCATGAATATATATGCACCTAGCATCAGAATACCTAAATATATTAAACAAATACTAACAAAACTGAAGGGAGAGAGAGGCAATAATACAATAATCACAGGGGACTTTAATACCCATTTTCAGTAATAGATAAGTCATCCAGACAGAAAATCAGTGTGGAAACATTAAACTTTAACCATACTTTTAGGCAAAATGGACCTAACAGCTATATACAGAACTTCCCATTCAAAAGCAGCAGAAAATACATTCTTCTTAATTTCACTGTTAGAGAGAATGTAAATTGGTGCAGTCACTGTGGTAAAGAGTATGGGAATTTTTCAAAAAGTTAAAAATAGAAATACCATATGATCTGGCAATCCCACTTCTGAGTATATATCCAAATAAATTAAAACAGGATATCAAAAATATATCTACACTCCTGTGTTTACTGCAGCATTATTCACACTACTCAAAATATGGAGACAACTGAAGTGTCCATCAATATATGAATGCATAAAGAAGATGTGATGTATATAGATAGATAGATATCATTCAGTCATAAAAAAAAAAAAAAGATAGCCTGCCTCTTGCAAGAACATAATAGACAATGAGGATACTAGGCTGAGACAAGTCAAAGATAAATATTGTATGATCTCACTTATATTTGGGATCTAAGCAAGCTGAATTCATATAAACAGAAGGTAGGATTGGGGAGATGTGGGTCAAAAGGCACAAACTTGCAGTTAGAAGACAAATTCTGAAGAGCTAATGTACAGCATTGTGATTATAATTAACAATACTGCAGTATATGCTACTAAGTTGTTAAGAGATTAGATTTTAGATGGGGTCTTCCCTGGTGGCTCAGACAGTAAAGAATCTGCCTGCAATGCTGGAGACCCGGGTTTGATCCCTGAGTCAGGAAGATCCTCTGGAGAAGGGAATGGCAACCCACTCCAGTATTCTTGCCTAGAGAATTCCATGGACAGAGGGGCCTTGCGGGCTACAGTCCATGAGGTTCCAAAGAGTCAGACTTGATTTTAAATGCTCTTGCCATAAAAAATAAGTGATAATTGTGTGCCATGATAGATGTTTAACTCAAATGGGTCCCCTATCAAATGAGTAGCTGGTGAGTCCATGTGACAATCTATAGATAAAGGATCTCAGGATTGTATGCACTCTCCATCTTGCCTCTAGCCCTTGTTGAATGGGGGCAAGATCAAAATTTATAAATATATGAAGAGACATAATTAAAGGACCTCACATATTTGGGCTTCCCAGGTGGTGCTAGTGGTGGGGAACCTGCCTGCCAATTCAGGAGACATAAGAGATGCCGGTTTGATCCCTGGGTCGGGAAGATCCTCTGCAGAAGGAAATGACAAGCCACTCCAGTAGTCTTGCCTGAAAAATCCTGTGGACAGAGGAGCCTCATGGGCTACAGTCCAAAGGGTCACAAAGAATCAGATATTACTGAAGCAACTTAGCATATGATGGTAATCATATTGCAATATATAAGTGTACCAAATCAACTCATTGTACACCTTAATCTTACACAATGTTACATAACAACTTTCTCTTAATTAAAAAAAAAGAAAAAAAAACAGGATCGAGTTACCAGATTTAGCAAATAAAATTCATGATGATCAATTAAATTAGAGAATCAAACAATGAAAATTTCTTCCAGTATGGGACATACATTTACTTATATTGTATGAGATATATTTATACTAAAAGTAATTCATTGCTTAAAAACTTCAAACATAACTTGGCAACTTGTATTTTAATCTGGAAACCCCTGAGTATTAAATTTATTGAGGTCTGAGTGTTTCCAGAAGATTAAGCAGTATCAGTGACAAGTCTAAGATGAATAAAAACGAGAAGAGAAACAGAGCAGAATAAAGGGTAAAGAATGAACAATGGATTTGAAATAAATAAATAAAGGAAAAACAGAGGATGAGGTAAATAAAATTATATATATATGATGGATATAAAGCATCATTAATCTGAGAGAGGCCATTATGGTATTCATTCAGCAAATGTTGTTTAGCAGCTTTAGGAGGGCTAATTTTTTTTGGATGGCTAGTTTTTGACTGGTTTTCTGGTATACTTCATGAGACTGAGATATTTGTTATGGAGAATTTTCAAGTTAGAGACTGAAGATACCAAATTAAATAAATATATACTGTATTTGCCTCTGTTTACCAACGGAGTAAATATATTGAATGATCAATATTAGAGATGAAGAAACTGAATAGCTGAGACATGTCCAAGCTCATATAGTGTTTTAGAAAGCTAACTAGAGCCTGAGTTTTCTCATTGTCACTTTTTAAACCCAGACTTGGAGAAGGAAATGGCAACCCACTCCGGTATTCTTGCCTGGAGAATCCCATGGATGGAGGAGCCTGGTGGGCTACAGTCCATGGGGTCACAAAGAGTTGGATACGACTGAGAGACTTCAATTTCACTTTGACAATGTATGGAGGGGAACAAAACAAAATAAAACAAAGAACAGAAGGGCAGAATTTATCTCCATTGTGTAGATGAGGTATAACATGATCCTCAGAGTTTAATTTTCAGTGGCAGGATATAAACAGCCTGAGAAAAACCACTGAGCCAGGATAATGACTAATTGATAAGCTTTGCCAAAATAGAAATCATGTTTCTATTCAACTGTTTTATCTCCAGAACTGAGTACATAACCTTGAATATACTAGGTGTTCAATACATAGCCACAAAAGAAAAACAAGATATTCCTTATTTATGTAGATGTTAAAGTTCCCATCAAATTAATTTGAAGTTTTGTAATGCTAACAACTAACTCAATAAAGACCACATAAAAGTTCTGAAAGATAAATTAAGATTAAAAATACATGCATATGCATGCGGTATGAAAGATTCAAGGTCCTCAGAACATGAGGCAGACTTTGCCAATTAAATAGGACTTCTGGAGCTATTTTAAGTAAATGTGTTATTTTGGAAATAAACCTGCTTAAAACATTCTTTAAAAATTTCAAATGCAAAAGAAGGTGCACAGGTTTCTGAGGCATCAGCACATACATTCTTTCTCAATCATTATCTCTTATTTCAGCCATGTGATACATAAGATTTATCAAAAAAACTTACGAGATATATAAATTTATCCAAAATTAGAGAGATAAAGAATGCTTTGCCCAAGGGTGACAGGCACATTTACAATAATGAACTGCTATTTGAAAATTTAAGTATGTCCTTATTATGTCTGAAGCCAAAGAAACACCTGGAGGCATTCTGAAACCTCATTTGTCATACTCTGGAGGTAATTCTATTAATGACTTCAAGTCAAGCTTTATGCAGCATGCTTCAAGTATATTTTAAGGATCAGTTTGTCAGATAATTTTCTAAGGACAGTGGAGGAAAAAATGGCTAAGTGCAACTGAAAATATTATTAATAATAAAATTCAGTTATCCTCAACTCTCTTTCACAGTGAATTTGGCAGTATCTTTTCCTGGTGGATTATTTTTTTATTTTTTTTGTGAGCATGGGCTGATCAAAGGCTATCTCAAGAAGCACTAGTCTTGCTTGGTTAGCACTGAATCATAGCCTACAAACAGATAGAAAAGCTAGTAGTAACAATTGGAAGATTTCTTGCTTACTGTTTTCATAATACAGCATTTGCTTTACTTCAGCTTCTAACCTGGAAAGGTTTCATTATGCAGGAAGTGCCAAGAAAACTTGGAAAATTTCTTACAGGCCAATAGCTATGGCAAAATCCTTGAAGAATCTTAAGCAAGAATACAGCAGATGTTGCTTTTGCAAAGATCCATAATATCCCATTTATATGAAAAACATGGTTCCAAAGATCAAATACTGCCTGTTTTACTTTACAGATGTATTATGTATATGGCATTGAAGACACAGTTGCATCTAGTTAATAAACTCTTTCCCATATTGCACATTGGAGAAAGAAATATGCATCTTTGGGAATACTCTTTGTTGCTAATGTTAATATGGGACAAGCTAGTCAAGAAATGACCATCAAGAAACTCCACTCCTAACAGACTACTGTGATAATTAATAGAGTGATGCTTCAGTACTGGGCAATGCCATTTTTTTAGAAACAGCTTATCAATATGGCATTTCTTGACAATACTACACTATGGACAGGCAATTTCACCAATTAGGGCTTCTTCACTGCCACACAAGAAAAATGAGGAGATTTAGAATGTAGCGTTTAAATGCATGTATCTGAGGACCGTCAGATTTCAAATCTCAGCCTTAATACTTAACAGCTACATAGTAATAAGTTTGGGCCTCTCATTGTCTCAATTCCTCCATTATAACTTGAAATAATACTAGAATCAATTTCACGGCTCCATAGTAAGATCTAAGTGAGATAATGCATGTGAAGTTCTCTGCACTGTGAGGTTCAATTCATGTAAACTTTAGTATTATTAGCAGTAGTAGTGATATTAAACACCTATGTGCTAAACATCATGCTAGTCATTTTACATTTCTCATTTTTATATTATATTGCCAGTACAATATTATTCATTGATTTGCCAAATAGTTGGTTCCTTTGCTGGCAACCTAAAAAAACAATTAACTTTGGTTAACACACACACCTGAATAAAGGATAGGAACCGGGATGATTCCAGTGATCATCATAGTAGTTATACCATACTGCTTCTGCTGGGGCAAATCACACTAAATCTTTTTTTTTTTTTTTTTTTCACTTTTTTATCTTTTTGACCAAGAGAGACTCCAAGTAGTTACTTTTGGATTTTTAACCATAATTTGCCTAAGGAAGGAGTGGACACCCATATCAATGTTCTCATGAAGACTAATCACAATGGGGAACAGGTAATCCTATAAAAGGAAGTCAACATTCTGTTACTTGAAGGAAACAAAGGATGATGGATAGCCAAAGACAGAAAATTTCTAGGAATTGTATCCTATAGTTAAAGGAGTTCTTCTTCTTCTTCTTCTTCTTTTTTTTTTTTTTTTTTTTTTTCACTTTTGTTTCTGTTCAGTTGCTAAGTCCTGTCCAGCTCTTTGCAACCCCATGGACTGTAGCACACTATAGGCTCCTCTGTCTTCCCCTGTCTCCCGAAGTTTGCTCAAATTCATGTCCATTGAGTCAGTGATGCTATCTAGCCATCTCATCTTCTGCTCCACCCTTCTCTTTTTCCTTCAAACTTTCCCAGCATCAGGGTCTTTTCGAATGAGTCAGCTCTTTGTATCAGGTGGCCAAAGTATTGGAGCTGCAGCATTTGTCCTTCCAATGAATATTCACTGTTGATTTCCTTTAGTATTGACTGGTTCGATCTCCTTGCAGTCTGAGGGACTCTCAAGAGTCTTCTCCAGCACCACAATTAGAAAGCATACATTTTTTAGCACTCAGCCTTCTTTATGGTTCAAATCTCACATCCCTACACGACTACTGGAAAAATCCTAGCTTCGACTATATGGACCATTCTCGGCAAAGTGATATCTCTGTTTTCTAAAACACTGGCTGGTTTTGTCATAGCTTTCCTTTCAAGGAGCAAGTGTCTTTTAATTTTGTTGTTACCCTCACTGTCCACAGGGATTTTGCAGCCCCCCAAAATAAAACTGTTTCCACTTTTTCCCCTTCTATTTGCCATGAAGTGATAGAATGATAGGCTATGATCTTAGTTTTTTGAATGTTGAGTTTCAAGTCAACTTTTCCATTCTTCTCCTTCACTCTCATCAAGAAGTTCTTTAAGCCACCATAATATTGTAAAGTAATTAGCCTCCAATTAAAATAAATACTTCAAAAACTAAAAAAAAAAAAAAGAAGAAGAAGAAGAAGCTCTTTAGTTCCTCTTCATTTTCTGCCGTTAGAGTGGTATCATCTGCATATCTAAGGTTGTTGATATGTCTCCCAGCAGTCTTGATTCCAGCTTGTAATTTATCCAGTTCAGCATTTCACATTATGTACTCTACATAGAAGTTAAATAAGCAAGGCGATAATATACAGGCTTGTCATACTCCTTTCCCAATTTGGAACCAGTCCATTGTTCCATGTCCAATTCTAACTGTTGCTTCCTGACCTGCATACAGATTTCTCAGGAGATAGGTAGGGTGATCTGATATTCTAATATTTGAAGAATTTTCCACAGTTTGTTGTGATCCACATGGTCAAAGACTTCAGCATAGTCAACAAACAGAAATAAATGTTGTTGTTGTTGTTGTTTTTTCCGGAATTCCTTTGCTTTCTCCATGATCCAGTGAATGCTGGCAATTTATTCTCTGGTTCCTACTCTGCCTTTTCTAAATCCAGCTTGTATGTTTGGAAGTTCTCAGTTCACTTACTGCTGAAACCTAGCTCAAAGGATTTTGAGCGTATCCTTGCTAGTATACGAAATGAGTCCAATTGTATGGTAGTTTGAGCATTCTTTGGCATAGCCTTTCTTTGGGATTGGAATGAAAACTGACCATTTCTAGTCCTGTGGCCACTGCTGAGTTTTCCAAATTTGCTGACATATTAAGTGCAGCACTTTAATGGCCTCATCTTCTTAGGATTTTAAATAACTCAGCTGGAATTCAACCAGCTCCACTAGCTTTGCTTGTAGCAATGCTTCCTAAGGCCCACTTGACTTCACACTCCAAGATGTCTGGTTCCAGGTGAGTGATCACACCATCATGGTTATTATCTGGATCATTAAGCCCTTTTTAGTATAGTTCCTCTGTGTACTCTTGCCACCTCTTCTTAATCTCTATTGCATGTGTTAGGTCCTTACTCTTTCTGTCCTTTATTGTGCCCATCCTTGCATGAATTGTTCCCTTGATATCTCCAATTTTCTTGAAGAGATATCTCACCTTTAAGAAGTGGGAAATGGTGTTGAATAAAGGAAGATGACCCAATAGATGGTGTGGTAGTCCAGGCTAGGCATAATGCTGGTGATGGGTGAGACTTCGTTCTGACAGTTTTTCTTGGAAATTTAGTTTCTGAAATCTTAATAAATTTATTTAATATTTGTTCTCAAGAATGAATGTGCTCACAAAGATTTTATATATTTGCCTTTAGGTTACATAAATAGAGGTGCATTGTTATAAGCTCCTCACAATATCTTAGAGCCTATGCAAACAAAAATACTGATAGGACCAATTTTTTATGGAGATTCTAGATAAGATTTCTTAACTTTTAAAACATTAATTTCCCTATCCTTCTCAAATGTAATTTAGTTTTTCCTGTAATTAATCATGAACCTAACAAAAAAGCTATCAAACTGTCATCAATTTCCCGAAATACCTTCCAAAACCAGTGGAAGATTTATAGTTGAAGTGATAGTAATAGAAATTGTCCAAATATACCAATACCTAATAAAAGTTTCTAAACCTCACTGAAGGTGTGATTAGTTGTTAAGTTGCGTCTGACTCTTTGTGAACTCACGGACTGTAGTCCACCAGGCTTCTCCGTCCATGGGATTCTCAAGGCAAGATTACTGGAGGACATTGTCATTTCCTCTTCCAGGGGATCTTCCCAACCCAAGAGTTGAACCTGGGTGTCCTGCATTGCAGACAGATTTTTTACCATCTGAGCCACCAGGGAAGCGCTTATGAAGGTATCCATTGGCAAATATCAAAATATTACATGGAAAATTATTTATGTGGGGAAGTGGAATGTAAAATACCTTTGGGGAAATTTTTTTCAGTTATTGTTTTGTTTTGTAGCAAGTAGAGATCAACTTATTGATCAATTATTGTCAGATTTAGTCAATTTGCTTGAAATACTGCCCACTCACTTTGAGAGCAGAAAGAGACTAGGCAACTGAACTATAAAACTTTCGTATATTAACCACAGCTTCAGAAGAACCTGGCTTTGAATCTTTTTTTTTTTCTTTTTTTCCCTATTGCTTTTTTTTTTCCTTCTTTTTCTGGGAAGATAAACTGAAGCAAATGTTCTTCCAAAACTATATTCTTTGGCTGTTGAAATATTCTGAAGTATCATTTTGATTTTTGATTTTGCTTCTTGCTTGGCATTTCATTCCTGCTTTTTAGAATGTGTTGTAGCACCCATTTTAACTTTATGGCACATCTAGCATTATTATGAAATCTTATGACAAAAATTACTTCCCTCAAACTTGAAGACTGCTGTAACTGTATCTTTTGCACCTGCTTGGAAGAAACGGAAGGTGTCTTTATTCAGCTCTGAGGAAGGGAGAAGTTCCTCTAAAGGAGAGTTTCATCTATTTCAATAGTACTTACTGTAAATAGTCATAAAGGAGAAATAATTTTACAGTTACATAAAATAGTATCACTTTAAGCCAGACACAGATGTTTCAAATTAAAGCAGAGCATTTATAGAAGCACAAAAACAAAGAAAGCTTTTAAATGGAAGGGTGACAGACTGGCTACTTATCAATGAGCCAGCTTCAGAAGCCCTAGGTACTCTCCCATTATAAAAGACAAAGCCTTTTACAATGTATACACATCATAATATTTCTAAAAATGTGGGGTTCAAAACTGCTGCCACTTAAGAATACTTGCTTATAGAAATAAAGCTTTGGTTGTGCAGTAAACATCCTCTGAGCACTATATTTCAGCTCTGAATATATTTAGGATTTAAAACCATCAAAATATGGCAAAAATCATGAAGTACTATCATTACCAGTACACTAAAATTCTCCAGTAAGGAAAGGTCCATTTATACTTGTATTAAATAAGGAGGTCAGAAAACCTCCATAGCCAATAATATTTATCAAACTGGCCCTGCCAGAAATTCCCACCTTCCAATTATTTGTGTTAAAGCATTATTACCCCTCCTCTACAAATTTCCAAAGACTTCCCCCTTCTGGAGGTTGTCTTCCAATTTCTTGATAATGTCCTTTGGTGCACAAAATATTTTTAATTTTGATAAAGTTTTTGGTGTCATGTCTAACAATTTATTGCCAAATCCGAGGTCACAAAGAGCACAAAACCCTCAATTTTATTCTATAAGTATTAGAGTTTCAGCTCTTATATTTAGGTCTTTAATGAATTTTGAGTTAATTTTTGTTTATGATGAGGGATACCACTCCAGTGTTTCCTGGCAGCTCAGATGGTAAAGAATCTACCTGTAATGTGGGAGTCCCAGGTTCAATCCTTGGGTTGGGAAGATTCCCTTGAGAAGGAAATGGCAATGCACTCCAGTATTCTTGCTTGGAGAATTCCATGGACAGAGGAGCCTGGAGGGTTATAGTCCATGGGTTCACAAAGAGTCAGACACGACTGGGCAAATGACACTTTCACTTTCACACCACTCCAGCTTCATTCTTTTCCATGTGAATATCAAGTTGTCTGAGTACCATTTGTTGAAGAGACTATACTTTCTTCATTGAATGATCTTGGCATCCTTGTTGAAAATCAATTTACCAGGAATATATGTGATTATTTATGACTTCTAGACCCTATTCTATTGGTCTCTATGTCTATCTTTATGTCAGTATCACACTGCTTTTATTACTGTGGCTTTGTAGTAAGTTTTGAAATCAGGAAGTGTGGGTTCTCCAACTTTGTTCTTCTTTTTCATGACTTATTTATTTATTTATTCTATTTGAGATCTTTTACTTCCATATGAATTTGAGGATTGGCTTTTCCATTTCTGGTAAAAAGGGTTTTAGGACATTGATAGGGACTATATTGAATCTTCAGATCATCTTGGGTAGTATTGCCATCTAAACGTCATTAAATCTTATAACCTATAAACATGGGATGTTTTTTACACTTATTTTTGTCTTGTTTAATTTCTTAAAGCAATATTTTGGAATTTTCCATGCTTAAGTCTTTCAACTCATTAGTTGAATTTATTCTGAGGTATTTTAATTTTTTGGATAGTATTACAAATAAAATTATTTTCTTAATTTATTCGTCAGACTGTTCATTCCTTGTTGTTGTATAAAAGCACAAATGATTTTTCCATGCTGACCTTGTGTCCAGTAACTTTGCTGAATTCATTATTAGCTCTAGTATTTTTTTGTGTGTGAATCTAATAAGATTTTAATTATAGCATCACATTATCTGTAAATCTGTTAAGTTTTTATATTTAGAGGAGTCTGAAGAAGCAAAACAGGGAAAAAAAAAACACTCACAAAATCGGGGTAAAGAAAATGTTAGTCTTATGTAGGATGCTACAATTAGAGCAGAAGAAGGGGATAAAGAAAGCAAAAATAAAATATTAGTCTCCTTAAAAGTACACATGAAACAAGAACGTAAACAAAATGAACAATAGACTAAAGGAATTTGAAAGGTCAGGTTTTCATACTTCACAAATCATCCAGTATCCAGCTTTAATCACAGCAGAAGGGAAATATCTTGTTTAATCAAAATCATTATAGTAAGGATAATACCTAGAGACATGTTCTTATTGTAACAAAGATTTGAATTTCTGGAGATCGACTAGGTCAAATTCTTATATTTGGTCTGTATATATATTTTATAGTCTTAGACATACAGATTAATATGCCTTATTTTGATTGTTACTGTCATTCTGTCTTTCCAAGTTGCCTCATGGAAAGCAATACAGAGTTTGAAGGGACTTGCTAAAATATGTCTGCATTTTGAAGAATTTTGTAGTAGATAGTATTTTAAAATCTTCCTACCTACTTCAATACAATTTCAACAGTTTCAACAGTTTTATTTTGATATTTAAGGACAGAAATTCAAGGCTAGAATCCTGTTTCACAGGTGCCTTTATTTTTTAGTCATGTTTGAAAAATGATGAGCAGGAAATGATCCAAGTGCAGGTCATTCTAATCCACTACTCAATTTCAACCTCATCATAAAAGAATGTCAGTCAGTAAATGAAATAAATTGCCATTTTGATCATTTGATTTTTGCTTGCCAAATTGATTAAATTGGTATTCCTTTTTAACCCTATTTTTAAATGTGCTTATTTGGCACATCAAGTAACTGCTTGAACCAGAAACCTAGTCTTTCTGGACACCAGTCTCTCCTTAATCCACACCTATTCTATCAGCAAGTCCTGCAACTTCTATTGCTACTTCCAAAATATATCTCACATGTCAATTTCTCTCCCTCTCTACTGCCGCCAGCCTAGTACAGGCCATTCTTATCTCTTGGCTAGATTTTTAAGTAGCCTCAAATTTTGGTCCCCTGCATCCAAACTCCCTTCCCTCCTAATTCCATTCTCCACACAGCACATAATCTTTTAAAATGTAAATCAGGTGACTCCAGTCTCCTGTTTAATCCTCCAGTGCCTTTTCCCTTCACACTTAGAAATTTACATCCAAACTCCTTACTACAACCTAGAAGACTCTGCATGAACTGAACCTCTACTCATTCTCTCATGTTTTCTCTGACTACTTCCTCTCTCACACTAAATGCTCCAGCCCCACTGATTTCCTTTCTGATCCTCAACATCCCAAACTCATTCTCTTTTCAGAGCTTTTTCCCTTCTTATTTTTCTACTTGAGATGCTTTCCTGCTAGGTATATTCTGTTCAACCCATTCATTAAAGTCTTAGCTCTAAAGAAACTTCCTAAAGCAGAACTTCCTTGACAACCTGATCTAAACTGGTCTCCTTATCCATCTCTCCCCCATGTTATTCTTTTTTCAACAGCCTCCTGTTCTTTTCCATAGATGTCTTATGACAATATTCATTTATTTACTCATCTCCTACTAGATTGAATGCTCCTCAAGACAAACCCCTACATTTGTTAATCATTACTCTATATGTGCATAGGTATATTAAAAAAAAATCCACTGTTTAAATAGCTTTTATTTTGTTAATGAAAAGGGAAATGTCATCTTAACTTTATTTCCTCCCACTTATTTTATTACTTCCTTCCATAAATGCTATACTTTCTCTCGGTGTTTAATTATCTTATTTCCCCTCTGTCATGTACAGGCTCAGGTTCTGTTGAACAACACAAAATTTAAACCTTACCCCTTCTTGTCAAGAGATACTTTTGTTTCTCAGCTTCTGCTTTGCTTGCTGTTCCCAGATACATACTTCTGATTTGCAAGCTTGATATCAATGGCCTTAGCTCAGTTTCTGGTGATATGAATAGTAATAGTTAAGGGCTTCCCCGGTGGCTCAGTGATAAAGAATCTGCCTGAAATGAAGGATCCACAGGACAAAGGAATTCAATCCTTCATTTGGGAAGAACTTCTGGAGGAAGGAATGGCAACCCACTCCGGTATTCTTGCTTGGAGAATTTCATGGACAGAGGAGACTAGCAGGCTACAGTCCATAGGGCTGCAAAGAGATGAAGATGATGGAAACAACTTGGCACACACACTTGCATAGCTATGTATAAATGTGTTGCTTTCCCCCAATCCATGTTGTACTGCCAAACAACCTAAAATCTGGCTCACTGATGGATACCCACAGACTCATGGATTTCCCTGAAATCACAGTTATACTATCCATACCCAAGTTACTTCATTCAATAGAACTGTGTTTCCGTCTCGATCCATGTTTGTTAATTCTCACAGATGACTTTTTTTTTTTTTTCTTTCTTTCTTTCTTTTTCTTTTCTGTAAAATTCCTATTCGAGTACTGGGGTTCTGCCACATCTTAACTCACTGACTATTCTCCCTGCTGTTTCCACTTACTTGTACCCTACCTTTACTAGAACTAGAACCGTTTGCTCAGGGTGAGGCCCAGAGAATGAGAATTCTGTCCTTTTATTTTCATGGAAAATGTCCAGGATAAGGGCTGATCACTCCTTAAATGTCCTACAGTTGAGATATCTTTGTTTGAGTGATTTCCTCAGGAACAGTTGTTTCAAAAATCATTATTGAGATTTCAGTTGGTAGTACAATTAACTTCACCACCAGCTCACTAATCCTGTTCTCATAAAGTCCAGCCTGTCTCTAGCTTCTTGTTCACATAAATTTCTCTAAAATAGTATGCAACCATTCTCTCTATTTTGGCACCATCAGTCCACCCAAATTCTTTGTAATCTGTTTCCTTTCTTTACCTCAGTACTGAAACTATTCTCTGGAATGATCCCCAAATGATAAAACCAATACCTTAGCTCTCGTTAAAATTGATTTCCCTGCAGTAGTTCACTAACCAACCTGCTTTTTATTGAAATGCTCTTAATTTTATTTGTAACCATTCATTACTGTTTTTTCCTCTCACCTTTTCAACTGGGCTTTTTGTTGTTTTTCTAATAACAACTTTTTTCTCCTGCTCCTTAAATATAAGGTGGTATCCTTGTTTTTATTTCACTTGTTCCTTAGAGAATTAATTAATTTCAATATCTTATTTGTCACATCTAAGTGAAGTTTATGTACTTGGTTAAAAACCTCTTGGGGAGAACAAGATGGTGGAAGAGTAGGTGAACATGGAGTACATCTCTCTCCTTGGATATATCAGGAATACACCTTCAGAAACAGAAGGACATGCAGAACACCAGGTGAGAGGAGACAGGACTATCTGACAAGTGGAAAAGAATATATAGACCCACACAAAACTTGGTAGGACGAAGGAACTAGGGGAAAAAGACAGGAGCATTAGTAGGACTGGACCTGCCCTTGGTGGGTGGGGGAACTGAAGCAGGGGTCCGATCCCCATATCAAGGCAACTGTCTGAGTCAGAGGAGAAACATTTCAGGCTGAGAGGGAAACAGCTGATCTGTGGCAGCCTAAATGGAATGAGAATCAAACAGTCTTTGCTGCAGCCATACATAGCCCGGACAGGGAGGTAGACCCCTTGGAAGGTGCAGAGGCTGGGAGCTGGAGTGTAGTGGTTGTGGAGCAATCCCAGGGCGAAGGCTGCTGTTGACTGTGAAGAGACAGATTGAGGGGATGTGAGGGAGGAGATTGTGGTGGGAATTGCCTGTAGAGGAAAGCCGGGCAGCCATGGAAGCAAGGCAATTCTGCTGAGTCACACGTAGGGGGAGGAGGCATCACCATAGCCTCTCTCCCCTGACATGCCAGCATTGGAAGTTGAACAATAGAGAAGCTGGCCCATCAAGCACCTGATGCACTGAACTACAGAGTAGGACCCCACCCAGGGTGCCCCTTTAAGTGTCTAACATGCCGATCTACAGAGTAGGACCCCAGCCAGGGGGACCCCTCTATGTAAATGACATGCTGAACAACAGAGAAAGACCCCAGGGAAGAGAGTCCTCTAAGTGCCTGAACTGGCAGAGCTATGGAAAAAGACTGGTCAAAGATTGCCAGCTACGAGAGACTCGAAAAAAGACACTGATAAGGCCATAACTCCTGCAGCAGAGGCAGTCCGTGTTCCTGCACACTTGGCACCACCAGGGTCCCCACAAGCCAAGCAGCTGCATCACCTGCATACTCAACTCTCACTGGGGCAGAGCTGCCACAGTCTTGTATCTATGTGCGCAGGACCACTTAGGTAGTGTCCGACTCTTTGCAACCTTGTAAACTGGCCTGCCAGACTTCTCCGTCGGGGTTGGGGGAGGTTCTCCAGGCAAGAATACTGGAGAGTATTGGCCAATACTGGTTGCCATACCCTTCTAGAACACTGTAGTCCTGCTGCCCTAGCCACCAACTCCCCTGAGTACATGGTGCCACCAGAACCCCTGCAACACTAGCAGCTGCACCACCTCCACACCTGACCCTCACAGGGGCAAACCCAAGTCCCCCAGGGCAGCCTCAGGAGCAAACCCCAGTGGACGGCTCACATGCAGAGATGAAGATAAAGCCACAATTGAAACCCAGGGGCAGTGTGACTAAGGAAGAAGACCCAAAACCTTCCCACCAGCTGTACAAGCTGCAGATTAAATCCGTATGATCAACTAGGAAGACTTTGTGTCTATGAACTATATAAAAGGTCATAGTCAGAACTCCTACAAAAGAAAGCACACTAGTTCTGATAGCTGTGGACATTGGAGGCTAGAGTACAGAAGAGTAGGACAAGATTAGAATCTGAGCTGCCCCCACAACAGGTCCAGAGATCTGCACAGTGTTGTAAGGCATCCTAGAGAGGTGAGGTGGACAATGACTCCCAGTGATGGAAAGGACTCTGACAGCAGTGACTCAGGGAAAACATTTATTATTCTTATGTTTTGAGTTATTCTGTAGATTCTTTTGGATTTTCTTTTTTCTTTTTCCTCCCCCCAACCCCCGCCCTGTTGTAGTTCTTGTATTGGCATTATAAAATTTAACTATGAGACTGAACATTTCTCCAAAGAAGACATACAGATGGCTAACAAACACATGAAAAGATGCTCAACATCACTCATTATCAGAGAAATGCAAATCAAAACCACAATGAGGTACCATTACACGCCAGTCAGGATGGCTGCTATCCAAAAGTCTACAAGCAATAAATGCTGGAGAGGGTGTGGAGAAAAGGGAACCCTCTTACACTGTTGGTGCGAATGCAAACTAGTGCAGCCGCTATGGAAAACAATGGGGAGATTGCTTTAAAAACTGGAAATAGAACTGCCATATGACCCAGCAATCCCACTTCTGGGCATACACACAGAGAAAATCAGATCTGAAAGAGACACGTGCACCCCAATGTTCATCGCAGCACTGTTTATAATAGCCAGGACATACACACAGAGAAAATCAGATCTGAAAGAGACACGTGCACCCCAATGTTCATCGAAGCACTGTTTATAATAGCCAGGACATGGAAGCAACCTAGATGCCCATCAGCAGAAGAATGGATAAGGAAGCTGTGGTACATATACATCATGGAATATTACACAGCCATTAAAAATAATTCATTTGAATCAGTTCTAATGAGATGGATGAAACTGGAGCCCATTATACAGAGTGAAGTAAGCCAGAAAGATAAAGACCATTACAGTATACTAACACATATATATGGAATTTAGAAAGATGGTAATGATAACCCTATATGCAAAACAGAAAAAGAGACACAGATGTACAGAACAGACTTTTGGACTCTGTGGGAGAAGGAGAGGGTGGGATGTTTTGAGAGAACAGCATCGAAACATGTCTATTATCTAGGGTGAAACAGATCACCAGCCCAGGTGGGATGCATGAGACAAGTGATCAGGCCTGGTGCACTGGGAAGACCCAGGGGGAGCGGGTGGAGAGGGAGGTGGGAGGGGGGATCGGGATGGGGAATACCTGTAAATCCATGGCTGATTCATGTCAATGTGTGACAAAAACCACTACAATATTGTAAAGTAATTAGCCTCCAACTAATAAAAAAAAATAAATGAAAAAAAAAATCTAAACTCTTGAGCTTTTTTTTTTTTTTTTCCCTCAGTTATATTTGTTTTATTGTTGTTAAAACCTCTGCCTCTATGTTTGGCTTTTGTAATTCCGGGGAGTTTTCCTTTTCTCTCTCTCTCTCTTTTTTTTTTCTTTTATTTTTAGTTTTTTAATCTGATTATTATTTTTTTCTACATTTATTCCTTTGTTTGCTTTTCCTTCTGTTCTTTTCCCCTTGCAGTTAATCTTTAATGTATATAAACCTTCTTTATCTACCTCTATTTAGCTTTGCACTTCTATTCTTTCTTTTCTCTCAACATATTTGTTAGTTTCATTTACATTGTTTTATTCTCCAATTGGCACCTTGTTTTAATTTTGTTTTCCTGCTTGTGCTTTAGTTAGTTTTGTTCTGGTAGACATAATTTTTTATTTCCTTTGTTCTCTGAGTCAGTCTATTGTACTTTATTTTTGTTGAACTGTTTTGATTTTCCTTATGGGTGTATATGTATATGTGTATATTAAGTCACACTTTTTATTGTTATAAACCTCTGTTTCTATGTTGGGCTTTTGCAGTTCTGTGGAGTGTTCCTTTTTTATTTGTTTTTTCTTTTTTGTTTCTTTTTCTCTTTTTTTATAATTTTAACTTTTATATATTTTTTAAACCTATTATGTTTTTTGTACACTTATTCCTTCATTTGCCTTTCCTACTTTTCTTTTTCCCTTGCGGCTAATCTCAAATGTATATAAATCTTCTTTATCTCCCTCTATTTAACTTTGCATAACTATACTTTCTTTTCCTATCAACATATTTGTTAGTTTTTTTTTTTTTTATTGCTTTATTCCCTACCTAACATTTTGCTTTAGGCTTGTTTTCCACTTTTTGCTTTAGTTAGTTTTGTTCTTAATGATAAATACAATTTTTGATTTACTTTGTTCTCCAAGTCAATCTACTGTACTTTATTTTTGTTGCATTGTATTGAATTTGTTCATGGGTGTATAGGTAGTTGTGTATATTCCAATATTTTAATTACTATTTGCTTGGTTTTCTAACTGCCATTTGTCTGGAGTTCATCTTTGGTTTCTCGTTTTTGGATATTTGTTTTAATCTCACGTAATGCCATAACAAACCACTTGTGGAATCTTTGTTCCTAACCATAGATCAAGCCCTGAGCCTTTGGAGTGGGAGCACTGACTCCAAGACTGTAGACTACCAAGAGATAACCCTAGGGAGTATCAAATAGTGAGAATGCACACAAAGGAAACAACTTCAGTACAAGACCCGGCATCAACCAAACACCAGTAGCACTCTGTGCAGGATGCCTCATCTAAAAAACAAACAAACCAAGAATACAAACCAAATCATCAGCAACAAGATTACCACCTCACTCAGCCTTGCCCATCAGAGGAAAAACAAACAAAAACTCAGCAAACATCTCACCCTATATGAAACTTACACAAACCACTGGACCAAACTTAAGAGGGCAGAAATCAAAAGGAAGAAAGAATTAAACCTTGATGCCTGGGAAAAGGAGACATCAAACACACTAAATTAAAGAAAAAAACAGTAATGAAAAGGGAGAGAAATGCTACACAAATGAAGGAACAAACTAGAAACACAGAACTCTAAATAAATGAAGAGGAAATAGACAAACTTCCTGAAAAAGAATTCAGAATAGTGATAGTAAGTATGATAAAAATCCTTGAAAACAAAATGGAGAAAATGTAAGAATCCATTAACAAAGACCTAGAAGAATTAAAGAATAAACATACAGAGACAAACAACACAATTACTGAAATTAAAAATACTCTAGAAGGAATCAATAGCAAAATATCTGAGGCAGAAGAATGGATAAGTGAGCTGGAAGATAAAATGGTGGAAATAACTGCTAAAGAGCAGAATAAAATAAAAAGAATGAAAAGAATGGAGGATGGTGTCAGAGACCTCTGGGGAAATATTAAACTCACCAACATTTGAATTATAGGGGTCCCAGATGAAGAGGAGGAAAAGAAGGGGTATGAGAAAATTTTTGAAGAGATTATGATTAAACATTTCTCCAACATGCAAAAGGAAATAACCAATCAAATCCAAGAGGATTTTGAATCCAAAGAGTCCCATACAGGATAAACCCAAGGAGAAACACACCAAGACACATACTAATCGAAACTAACAAAGACTAAACACAAAGAATATTAAAAGCAATAAGTATTATACAAGGGAAACCTGATACACTTAACAGCTGATCTTTCAGCAGAAACTCTGCAGGAGAGAGGGAATGGCAGGATATATTTAAAGTACTGAAAGGGAAAAATCTACAACTAAGATATTGTACCTGGCAAAGATCTCATTCAAAATTGATGGAGAAATCAAAAGCTTTTCAGACAAGCAGAAGTTAAGAGAATTCAGTATCACCAAACCAGCATTACAACAAATGTTAACGGGACTTATATAGTCAAGAAATACAAGAGAAGAAAAAGGATCTACAAAATAAATTCCAAACAATTAAAAAAATGACAATAGGAACATATATGTCAATAATTAATTTAAATGCAAATGGATTAAATGCTCCAACCAAAAAACACAGACTGGGTGAATGAATACAAAAACAAGACCCATATATATGCTGTCTACAAGAAACCTACTTCAGACCTAAAGACACGTATAAACCGAAAGTGAATGGATAGAAAAATATATTCAATGCAAATGGGAAACAAAAGAAAGCTGGAATCTAGAAATCTGCATATCAAACAAAATAGACCTTAAAATAAAGATTACAAGAGATAAGGAAGGATAAGACATAATGATCAAAGATCAGTCCAAGAGGAAGACATAACAATTTTAGATACTTATACACCCAACATAAGAGCACCTCAGTACATAAGCCAAACACTAAAAGACATAAAATGAGAAACTGACAGTAACACAATAATAGTAGGAGATTTTTAACACCCCACTCACACCAAAGGACAGATCATCAAAACAGAAAATTAATGAGGAACATAAGGCTTAAATGATATATTAGATGAGACGGATCTCATTGACATCTTCAGGACACTCCATCCAAATGCAGAAGAATACACCTTCTCAAGTGCACATGGAACATTCTCCAGGATAGACCATATCTCGGGTCATAAATTAAAACTCAGTAAATTTAAGAAAATTGAAATCATATCAAGCATCTTCTCTGATGGCAACACTATGAGACTAGATACCAGTTAAAAGAAAAAAAAATAAACTGTAAGAAACAGAAACACATGGAGATTAAACAACACATTATTAAATAACCAACAGGTTACTAAATAAATCAAAAGGTCAAACAAAAAATTTCTAGAAACAAATGACAATGAAAACACGACCACTCAAATCCTATGTGGTGCAGCAAAAGCAGTTCTAAGAGGGAATTTTATAGCAATACAATCCTACACCTGTGGCAGATTCATGTCAATGTATGGCAAAACCACTACAATATTGTAAAGCAATTAGCCTCCAATTAAAACAAATAAATTTATATTAAATAAAAAAGAAATGAGAAAAAATCGAATAGACAACCTAACTTTACATCTAAAACAAGTGGAAAAAGAAAAACAACATCAAAAAACAAAAACAAAAACAAGATTAGTAGAAGGAAAAAAATCATAAAGATGTGAGCAGAAATAAATGAAAAAGAAATGAAAGACAGAATAGTAAAGATTAATAAAACTAAAAGCTGGTTCTTTGAGAAAATAAGCAAAATTGACAGACCTTAGCCTGACATATCAAGAAAAAAAAGAGAGAAGAGTCAATCAACAAAATTAGAAAGGAAAAAGGGGAGGTTACAACAGACAATGCAGAAATACAAAGGATTATAAGAGACTATTATGAATAATTCTATGGCAATAAAATGGATAACCTGGAGGAAATGGACAGCTTCTTAGGAAATCTCAATCTTCCAAGAGTGAACCAGAAGAAATAGAAATTAGGAACAACCGAATTACAAGCACTGAAAATGAAGCTGTGATAAAAAAAATCTCCCAAAAAACAAAAGCCCAGGACCAGATGGCTTCACAGGATAATTTTATCAAACATTTAGAGAAGAGCTAATGCCTATCCTTCTAAAATTTTTTTGAACACTTCCAAACTCATTCTACAAGGCCACCATTACCCTGACACCAAAACAGACAAAGACAACACACACACACAAAGAAAACTACATGCCAATATCACTGATGAGAATAGATGCAAAAATCCTCAACAGAATTTTAGCTACAGAATTCAGCAACGCATCAAAAAGCTCATGCACCATGATCAAGTTGGGTTTATTCCAGGAATGCAAGGATTCTTCAATATACACAAATCAATCAATGTGATACACCATTATTAACAAATTGAAAGGTAAAAATCATGTGATAATCTCAATAGATGCAGAAAAAGCCTCTAACAAAATTCAACACTCATTTATGATTAATACTCTCCAAAAAAATGGACATAGAACTGACCTACCTCAACATAGTAAAGGCTATATGCGATAAGCCTACAGCAAACATTATTCTTAATGGTGAAAAACTGAAAGCATTCCCCCTAAGATCAGGCACAAGACAAGAGTGTCCACTTTCACCACTATTATTGAACACATTTCCGGAAGTTGTAACTTCAGCAATCAGAGAAGAAAAAGAAATAAAAGGAAGCCAGAATCAAAACCAAGAAGTAAAGCTCTCACTGTGTGCACATATGATACTATAAATAGGCATCCCTACAAAAAGTATCAAAAAATTACTAGAGCAAATCAGTGAATTTAGCAAAGTTGCAGGATAAAATATCAATACACAAAAATCACTTGCATTTCTATATACTAACAATGAAAAATCAGAAAGAGAAATTAAAGAATCCATCCTATTCACCATTGCAACAAAAAGAATTAAATATCTAGGAATAAACTTACCTAAGGAGACAAAAGAACTGTACACAGAAAATTATGAGACACTAATGAAAGAAATCAAAGATGACATATAAACAGATGGAGAGATATTCCATGTTCTTGGGTAGGAAGAATAAATATTGTGAAAGGGACTAAACTACCAAATGCAATCTACAGGTTGAATGTGAACACTATCAAATTATCAATTAAAATACCAATGACATTTTTCACAAAACTAGAAGAATAAAAATTACAATTTATATGGAAAAACAAAAGACCCTGAATAGCCAAAGCAGTCTTGAGAAAGAAGAATGGAGCTGGAGGAATCAACCTTCCCGACTTCATATTATACTACAAAGCTACAATCATCAAGACAGTATGGTAGTGGCACAAAAACAGAAATATAGACCAATGGAACAAGATAGAAAGCCCAGAAATAAACCCATGCACCTATGGGTACCTTATTTTTGACAAAGGAGGCAAGAATATACAATGGGGCAAAGACAGACTCTTCAATAAATGATGCTGGGAAAACTGGACAGCTACTTGTAAAAGAATGAAATTAGAACACCACCTCACCTAACACCACACACAAAGATAAACTCAAAATGGATTAAAGACTTAAATGTAAGACCAGAAACTATAAAAACATAGGCAGAACATTTGATGACATAAATCAAAGCAAGATCCTCTATGACTCACCTCTTAGATAACAGAAGTAAAAACAAAAGTAAGCAAGTGGGGCCTGATTAAACTTAAAAGCTTTGCACAGCAAAGTAAAATATAAGCAAGATGAAAAGACAACCCTCAGCATGGAAGAAAATAATAGCAAATGAAACAACTGACAAAAGATTCATTTCCAAAATATACAAGCAGCTCATGCAACTCAATGCCAGAAAAGGAAACAGTCCAATCAAAAAGTGGGAAAAAGTCCTAAACAAACATTTCTCCAAAGAAGACATACAGATGGCTAGCGAACACATGAAAAGATGCTCAACATTGCTCATTATTAGAGAAATGCAAATCAAAACCACAATGAGATAACACCTCACACCTGTCAGAATGGCTATCATCAAAATGTCTACAAACAATAAATGTTGGAGAGGGTGTGGAGAATAGGGAATGCTCTTGCACTGTTGGTTGGAATGTAAATTGATACAGCCAATATGGAAGATGATATGGAGATTCCTTTAAATACTAGGAATAAAACCATCATATGACCCAGCAATCACACTCCTAGGCATATACTCAGAAGAAACCAAAATTGAAAAAGACACATGTATCCCATTGTTCATTGTAGCACTATTTACAATAGTTAGAACATGGAAGCAACCTAAATATCCATGAACAGATGAATGATAAAGAAGTGTGGTACATATACACAATGGAATATTACTCAGTCATAAAAAAGAACACATTTGTGTTAGTTCTGAAGAGGTGGATGAACCTAGACCCTATTATACAGAGTGAAGTGAATGAGAAAGAGAAAAATAAATATCATATTTTAATGCATGTGTATGGAATCTAGGGAAATGGTATTGAAGAATTTATTTACAGGGCAGCAACATGAACTGAACTGAACTGAATGGAGAAACAGACATAGAGAATAGACTTATGGACACAGGGATAGGAGAGGAAAGGGTGAGATAAATGGAAACAGTAACGTGGAAACTTACATTACTGTATGTAAAATAGATAGCCAAGGCAAATTTTCTATATGGCTCAGTAAACTCAAAGGGGTTCTGTATCAACCTAGAGGGGTGGGATGGGGAGGGAGAAAGGAGGGAGGTTCAAAAGGTAAGGGATATATGTATACCTGTGGCTGATTTCATGTTGAGGTTTGACAGAAAACAGCAAAATTCTGTAAAGCAATTATCCTTCAATAAAAAAAAAAAAAAACTAAAAAAAAAAAAAACATAAAGGGAAAAATATACTCTCTGGGATATTCTTCTCATATTTCTTTTTGATAGCTGACTGTTCATATTTTGATGCTCCACCAAATCCTCATTCTCAAAATGTCAAAAATCCAAGACCATAATCAAAGCCACAAACCTGATTTCTTTTGATATTGGGTTGACCAAAATGGTCATTTGGATTTTATGAACTTTTGACCAGCCCAGTAATTACTGTTCTTATTTTCAGTGTTGAAACTTCAGAATTATTTTTATGTCTTTCTACATCACTCCCTACATTGAATGATTCAATAAGTATTATCAATTTTTCCATTAAAATGTTTCTCACATAGGACTCTATATCCAGAATACATTCCAGAAACCTAGTTCAATCTTTCATGACACATTCATGAACTATAAAAGTATCTCCTTAATTGTTTCCTTCATTTCAAGTAATACTTATTCTATGCTAGTCATTTCTATATAGAAACAAAATAACTCTAAAGTACTCAAAGTACTCAAAATGGTCCTCTAGATTTCAAGATAGAAACTCATAGATTTGTTTTACATTGATTTGATGTCTTAAAAATCAGAAAGAAGCTTGTTTTTCACCAATATTTAACATACATGTTGATGCTGGCCTACAACTCAATTTATAAGTATATGTTTATTTGACAATAGTGTGATGTCACGGTCTTTGTAGACTGGGACCTGGGGACTGGAGTCGATGAAAAGAAGGACACAGGGGACCCAAGACTCGAGTGAAACAAGGGTACTTTATTTGCAGAAATGCATACTTATATATCTTCAATAAAATGATTACTCAGCCATTAAAAAGAATGAAATTCCACCAGTTGCAACAAAATGAATAGTCCATTAAGTAAAAGGTCACTGAAGAGAGTCACTGAAGGAAGTCACTGAAGGGAATCCAAGCAGGTGCTCTTTCCCATGATCTCAGTCCTGAGAACTGCGTGCAGCTCTGCTCGTTCCTGTTTTACAGGAACTGATAAGGAACAGAGAGTCCTTGAGAAATGGCACACAAGGGAGGAAAACAACATATTGGATCCCTTAAAGTTGAATGTACCCTGACAGTGGGAGACATGTTATCTTGAAGAAAGAGAGGGGGGCCATAATATGGAGGATTTCGAGCCTTCACTCTTCATTTTTCTTCAGCTTGCATTAGATATTGTGGTTTATTCATTCCAGTTCAGTGAATTTAAAGACTATATTTTCTGTTTTTAAGGAAATGAATGATCAGCATTGACCAAAGTCCCTAAAATATGTTAGATGTTGAGTTAAAAATATTCACAGTCTAAAAGTTTAGAGTTGTGTTTTATTCAGTAAGAAATTTTAGGACTTCAAGTCCGGGAGACAGCACCTCAAGTAACCCTGAAAGAATTGCTCTGAGGAGGCAGGGGGAAGAGGCAGGTTATATAGAAATTTTTCATCAAAGAGTAGCTAGTCTGAATGTCAAAATTTTTCTGTAAACTAAAGAAAACCAGATATCCCAAGTTAATCTATGTATGGGGACATGTAAGAATCTGGGCTTACTTAAATCATTCTCTTAATATGCACCTCAGCTATCCTGGGCCAGTATCCTCTTCATATCCTGAGTTCCTCAGAACTTAGAGTAGGGAGTGATTGTAGTCTGATTACTGCTAGATAGAAGATATTCTCCTTCTTGAGTTCACTTAGGGCTCACCTGGTCATATTGGAGGGCTGCAATTGCTGATGACTGTGACATCCTTGTTTACTGATATGGCAGGAAATATTCCATTTCTCATGGGGATGAAATTAAAGATGGAAAATTTCATTAATATTGTAAATACAAATGGATTTTATGAAAATTCAACACACACTCCTCAAAGTAGCACTTCTTCACTCATTACAAGATAAAAACAACATTAGATCAGATATAAGAAATTTTCCAAATGTTGCTAATATTAGCAAAAATATTTGAATACATATTTGTATCCACTACTATTAATGATGATGTATATGTGCTTTGAGATAGTGGCTAGTGCTAATGCAAAGTATCACAATAAGAAATACATTGTAAAATAATATTTATATCATTTAAATTTTGTCCTTCTTAAATTTTTATTTTTGAATATACTTTATAATATGCATATATAGCACAACAGGAAATGTATATACTTTCAACCAAGTAATTATCTGTATATTAGAAAGTATGTAATTAAATAGTTTTTATTTATGAGTGTATGATCAAAAAGAGACCATTGTTCTAGTACATCTTTTGTATCACATTGATTATTCTTTATGAAATACTATATGTCTTGCCACTTCCATGTTAAAAGTCTCCATAACTTTCCCATTGTTACTGAATAAAGTATAACACTTTAGCAAGGCTTCTAGTGTGTAGTTGCAGCGAATATTTCCACATTATTTTTTTTTTTTTTGGCCATTTTCCATCAATTGGTTGCATGTTGGAAATCACCAATTATTAAGCTAGTTCTGCCTGCAAAGACTTTGATAATGTGATAATGATAATGTGCAAGCTATTAACTGCAAAGGATTATTTAAAATTATTTATCCCATTTCCAAAAAGTCATATTTCTCAGAAACATCTGAATTTTTGGTTTGTTTTAAATATCAAAAGATGTGCAAACACTGGGCTTTTACTTTTGAATGGCAACAGGAAGATAGAGCTGAATAACAGATATTCCTTCTGAACTAAATGTGTATTCTCCAGGTCATCAAATTTTCAACCTCTCTCTTTTGTCTCTGTAATTCTAAGGCCAAGTGTTAATTGATATTTCTCACCAGTTTTGGCCGTGGTAAAACAAAATGCACAAGGATTGTAATGTGTTTTAAGAGAAATGGAAAAGCATGCATATGTATATGGAAGAGAAGCATTTCCTTTCATCTAGGCTTTTGTATCTCTTAACACCTACTTCAGGAGAACTTGCATAACTTAGAATTACATGAAGCACATTTAGACTTATTCTTGTGGTTTTATTCACGATGTTTTCTCTACTTGAGAAACTTCTTCTTTATCCTTAATAACTAAAAAAGTCATGTAACACCTCTATTTTTTATTATAGATACTTAGATTCTTCAAGTAACCATTCAGTCCTATAACAACTAAAATTTTAAAAGATATTAGTTATGAGACATTGAAGGTCTCACAAAAGGTACAGAAAGGTCTGAAGTAGTCTTCACCTTTAAAAAAAATGGAAAAAGGAGATCAGTTAAGAAAGAAACAATAAAAACTGTGGTCCAGATAAATACAAAACCAAAAAAGAATGTGGACGGGTCATACATGCCAGAGGTAGAGTTACTATCTGAAAATTGATCTCTAGGCTGCATGGTAAAGGTAAATTTGGCCTTAAGCTCTGAAGTGAGACTCTATAGGGAATGCTTACTGATTCTAGCTCAATGGTCTAGATAACTGCTAAAAAAATGGAAGAAGTAAATCATTTTTGCAAGAATTGTTTCCCATCTATTTAAAACTCCAAACAATTAACAGGTAGTAAAGTTCTATTCAACAAAGTTCATAAAATTAAAAAAAAAATCTGTTATTATAGAAAGTAATAGTTTTGGCAATTTGAACCAGAGATCAAATTGTTTGCATCTGTTGGATGATTGAAAAAGGAATAGAGTTCCAGAAAAGCATCTAGTTCTGTTTTATTGATTACGCTGAAGACTTTGACTGTGGGCATCACAAAAACTGTGGAAAATTCTTCAAGAGATGGGAATAACAGACCACCTGACCTGCCTCCTGAGAAATCTGTATGCAGGTCAAGAAGCATCAGTTAGTACTGGACATGGAACAATAGGCTGGTTCCAAATCATGAAAGGAGTACATCAAGGCTACATACTGTCACCCTGCTTATTTAACTTATGTGTAGAGTACATCATGAGAAATACTGTGCTGGATGAAGCACAAGCTAGAATCAAGAATACTGGGAGAAATATCAATAACCTCAGATATGCAGATGACACCACCCTTATGGCAGAAAGCAAAGAAGAACTAAAGAGACTCTTGATGAAAGTGAAAGAGGAGAGTGGAAAAGTTAGCTTAAATCTCAGCATTCAGAAAACTAAGATCATGGCATCTGGTCCCATCAGTTCATGGCAAATAGATGGGGAAAGAAAGGAAACAGTGAGAGACTTTTTTGGGGGTTTCCAAAATCACTGCACATGGTGAATGCAGCCATGAAATTAAAAGACACTTGCTCCTTGGAAGAAAAGCTGTGACCAACCTAGTTCAGTTCAGTTCAGTCGCTCAGTCATGTCCGACTCTTTGAGACCCCATGAACTGCAGCACGCCAGGCCTCCCTATCCATCACCAACTCCCGGAGTCCACCCAAACCCATGTCCATTGTGTTGGTGATGCCATCCAACCATCTCATCCTTTGTCAAGCCCTTCTCCTCCTGCCCTCAATCTTTCCCAGCATCAGGGTCTTTTCAAACGAGTCAGCTCTCTGCATTAGGTGACTGCAGCCGTGAAATTAAAAGATACTTGCTCCTTGGAAGAAAAGCTATGACCAACCTAGACAGCATATTAAAGCAGAGACATTACTTTGCCAACAAAATTTTGTCTAGTCAAACTATGGTTTTTCAGTAGTCATGTATGGACATGAGAGTTGGACTATAAAGAAGGCTGAGCACTAAAGAATTGATGCTTTTGAACCTTGGTGTTGGAGAAGACTCTTGAGAGTCCTTTGGATTGCTATGAGCTATAACAAGTTAATCCTAAAGGAAATTAGCCCTGAATATTCATTAGAAGGGCTGATTCTTAGGCTGAAGCTCCAATACTTTGGCCACCTGATGTGAAGAATTGACTCATTCTTCACATCCGATGTGAAGAAAAGACCATGATGGTGGGAAAAATTGGAGGCGGGAGGAGAAGCGGGTGACAGAGGGTGAGATGGTTGGATGGCATCACTGACTGGATGGACATGAGTTTGAGTAAGCTGTAGGAGTTGGTGATGGACAGGGAAGCCTGGCATGCTGCAGTCCATTGGGGTTGCAAAGAATCAGACATGACTGAATGACTGAACTGAACTGAACTGAACTAAACTGAATTGCAGAAAGGAAGTAGAGGGGGACAAAAGATAATAGAATTAGAGCTCTGAGGGCTTCAGTTATTGTATTACTCAGATATAGAATATAGAGCAGCTATGCATATAATGGTTAAAAAATAAAGGAAATCATCACAAAAGTCATCCATCAAGTCTAGCATATTGGAAATTGACATACAACTTCAAAACACAAGTGGAACTTCTAAATATGAAAAATAATACAATTACTCAAACACATGCATACACACACACACACACACATATAAGAGGAAAAATAGCAGGATAGATAACTAAAAGTCGAATTAATGAAGTGGAAGATACACCAGTAGAAATTACTAAAATAGAAGCTCAGAAATGTAAAGATATGGAAATTAAAATAATAATAATAATTTGAAAATATATGGAGATTTGAATTTAAATGTCTTGCTTAAGTCTAAGAAAAATCACAAAAGAAAATAAAGGTAATTTAAGGAGAGGCCATTTTCAAGGAGATAATGACTGAAATTTTTTCCAGAACTCTTAAAAATAAGAATGTACAGGTGAATAAACCATATCCAAGCATCCAGAAAGAAGGCCAAATCATGTTAAAAGAAACAATAATTATAATTACAGCACAGTGTATAATTACAGTGAAACCATGTCTTCAAAGTTCTGAGACAAAATAATCTAGATTACCATATGATGTTAGATTTTCAGTAACTGTTCTAAATAAGTTTTTTTTTTCTTTTTTTAACCATGTTCTTATATAGTCCTCTCCCACATTACAAATGTTCTTGTGCTTTGATTAATATGATATTATCAAATTTGAAGCTTAAAAGCCCTTGGGAGTTAAAGCATAGCTTCCTGCTTCTGGGAACTCAACCTCTATAATATGAGGAAGTCTAGGATAGCTCACTGAAAGGTGGAAGCATGTGAACTCATTCCAAGTGAGATCCTCCCAGATCAACTGTGGCAAAATAGTACCCTTACAACCCTACAAAAGATGTCCACATCCTAATCTATGGAATATGTGGGTATATTACCTTACTAAGCAAAAGCGACTTTGCATTCAGATGTGATTAAATTAAAGGCCTTGAAACGAAGATGTTATCCTGGATTATTTGAGTAACCCTAATGTCATCACAGGATCTTTAAAAGAGTCAAAGCAAGTCTAGTTCATTTCAGTCGCTCAGTAGTGTATGACTCTTTGCGACTCCATGGACTGCAGCATGATAGGCCTCCCTGTCCATTGCCAATTCCCAAAGTTTACTCAAACTCATATCCATTGAGTCAATGATGCCATCCAACCATCACATCCTGTGTCATCCCCTTCTCCCCCTGTCTTCAATCTTTCCCACCATTAGGGTCTTTTCCAATGAGTCAGTTCTTCACATCAGGTGGCCAAATATTGGAGCTTCAGCTTCAGCATCAGTCCTTCCAATGAATATTCAGGACTGAGTTCCTTTAGGATGGACTGATTGGATCTGCTTGCAGTCCAAGGGACTCTCAGGAGTCTTCTCCAACACCACAGTTCAAAAGCATCAATTCTTCAGCACTCAGCTTTCTTTATAGTCCAACTCTCACACCTACATATGACTACTGAAAAACCACAGCTTTGACTAGACAGAATTTTGTTGGCAAAATAACATCTCTGCTTTTAATATGCTGTCTAGGTTGCTCATAGCTTTTCTTCCAAGGAGCAAGCATCTTTTAATTTCATGGCTGCAGTCACCATCTGCAGTGATTTTGGAGCCCCAAAAAGTAAAGTCTGTCACTGTTTCAACTGTTTCCCCATCTATTTGCCATGAAGTGATGGGACCAGATGCCATGATCTTAGTTTTCTGAATGTTGAGTTTTAACCCAATTTTTTCACTCTCCTCTTTCACTTTCATCAAGAAGCTCTTTAGTTCTTCTTTGCTTTCTGCCATAAGGGTGGTGTCATCTGCATATCTGAGGTTATTGATATTTCTCCCAGCAATCTTGATTCCAGCTTGTGCTTCATCCAGCCCAGTGCTTCTCATGATGTACTCAGCATATAGGTTAAATAAACAGGGTGACAATATACAGCCTTGACATACTCCTTTCCCTATTTGGAACCAGTCTATTGTCCCATGATCAGTTCTAACTGTTGCTTCTTGACCTGCATACAGATTTCTCAGGAGGCAGGTCAGATGGTCTGGTATTCCCATATCTTTAAAAATTCTTCACAGTGTGTTGTGATCCACACAGTCAAAGGCTTTGTCATAGCCGATAAATCAGAAATTGAGATGTTATCTGGATTATCTGAGTGAGCCTAATGTCATCACAGGATCTTTGAAAGAGTCAAAGCAAGAGATGACAACAAAAGCAGAAACGAGAGAGAGAGACACAAACGGGGTGAGGAGAAGAGAGATTTGAAGATACTACACTGCCATATTGCTGGCTTTGAAGAGAGGAAAGAACCACAAGCCAAGGAATGCATTCAACATCTAGAAGCTGGAAAATGTAAAGAAATAGATTCTTCCCTAGAGCCTCCAGAAGGATTTCATCTCTACTAACACATTGATTTTGTGTAATACATTCACTTTGGAGTTATTATGAGATAACAAATTGGAGTTATTTACAATTACTGCTTGTATTGTTTTTTTCAGCTACAATGGAAAACTAATACATAAGTGTTTCTCAACCAGAGAGAGACAATTTTGCTTCCCAGGGGATATCTATCTGGAGATATTTTTGCTTGTCACAGTTTTGGGTGTTCTGATGTCATTGAAAAGATAGAAACAATGGATACTGCAAAATATCTTATAACACATAGAAAAGCCCCATGAAACATAATATTGTTGAGGTTTATTAACCCTAACCTAGACCAACAAGCTCATGTTGATCCACAAATTGAATGAACCCCAAATAAGACCAGCAGAAGTGCCATCCAACTGAACACAGACTGAATTGAAGACTCAAAATCAACACCTAATGAAATAAATTGCATTTTGCGATATAGCAATAGACAACTGATACACACAGCCAGAAAAATCAATGTATGAAAAATTAGACTGGAAAAAAGACACTTTCAGATGAATCAGTTAGTTCAGTTCAGTCTCTCAGTTGCGTCTGACTCTTTGTGATGCTATCTGATCCTCAAAGGTCTGCATTCTGATTCACATGCTACCTTTGTTTATGATTTTATTTCTGTGTTCTATCTCCACACATTATATGTTATTTTTATTCATTTATAAAGAAATCTATAGAAATATATACCTCTTTAAATTTTAATATTTTGCTTACTATTATGTATCTCAGACTCTTCTTTTGACATCATGAGTTCATTATTAAGAAGTTAATTTGGCATAGGTCTCATTGGTAATCTCACTTTTTATTCATCTGAAATTAAAAGACACTTGCTCCTTGAAAGAAAAGCTATGACAAACCTACACAGTGTATTGAAAAGCAGAGACATTATTTTGCCAACAAAAGTCTATCTAGTCAAAGCTATGTTTTTTCTAGTAGTCATGTATGGATGGATGTGAGTGTAGGATCATAAAGAAAGCTGAGCACCGAAGAAATTATGCTTTTGAACTATGATGTTGGAGAAGGTTCTTGAGGGTCCCTTGGACTGCAAGGAAATCAAACCAGTCAGTCCTAAAAGAAATCAATCCTGAATATTCATTAGAAGGATTGATGTTGAAGCTGAAGCTGCAATACTTTGGTCACCTGATGCGAAGAACTGGCTCATTGGAAGAGACCCTGATGATGATGGGAAAGATTAAAGACAGGAGGAGAAGAGGATGACAGAGGATGTGATGGTTGGATGGCATCACTGACTCAATGTATATGAGTGTGAGTAAGCTCCGGGAGATGGTAAATGAGAGAAAAGCTTGGTGTGCTGCAGTTCATGGAGTCACAAAGAATCGGACATGACTGAGCAACTGAACAGCAATACAAAAATAATGATTAAATATTTTATATATTATATTCAATTTAAAGTTATTAAAAAACAAGGGCTCTACTTCCCTGTATTGTATGATATATTCTTGTTGCTTATCTATTTTATGCACGGTAGTTCGTATCTCTTAATCCCTCTATTCTATCTTGCCTCTCTCCCCTTCTCTCTCCCCACTGGTAACCACTAGTTTGTTCTCTATATACGTGAGTCTGTGTATGTTTTGTTACATACATTTATTTGATTTATTTTTTTACATCCCACATGTAAGTGATAACAGAGTATTTGTCTCTCTCCATCTTGTTTATTTCTGTAATCATAATACTCTTGGGGTGGTCATGTTGTTGCAAAAGGCATAATTTCATTCTGTTAAATGACTGAGTGTATATATATCACATTTTTTTTATCCATCCATATGTTGATGGACACTTAAGTTGCTTACATATATTGGCTATTGTAAATAATGCTGTTATGAACATTGGAGTGTGTGTACCTTTTCAAATTCTGTTTTCATTTTCTTTGAATATTTACCCAAGAATGGAATTGCAGGATATTATGTAGTTCTATTTTTAGTTTTAAAAAGATCTTCCATACTGTTTTCCATAGTTGCTGTACTAATTTACATTCCCTTCAAAAGTGTACAAAGGTCCCCTTTTCTTCATATCCTCACCAATGTTTGTTATTTATAGACTTCTGATGAAAGTCATTCTGATAGTTGTGAGTTGATATCTCATTGTGGTTTTGAGTTGAATTTGTCTAATGGTTAGAGGTGCTGAGTGTCTCTTCATGTTCCTGTTATCCATCTGTTTACCTTCTTTGGGAAAATATCTATCAGGTCTTCTGCCCATTTTCAAATTGGATTGTTTGCTTTTGTATGTTGAGTTGAATGACCTGTTCATATATTTTTAGATATTAAGTCCTTATCAGTCAAATCATTTGCAAATATTTTCTTCCATTTTGTAGGTTTTTCCTTTAATTTCGTCAATGATTTCCTTTGCTATGCAAAAGTTTTTGTGTTTAATTAAGTCCCATTTGTCTATTTCTGCATTAATTTCTTTTGTTTAGGAGACATACCCAAAATATTACTATGAATTGTAACAAAGAGTGCTCTGTCTAAGTTCTTTTCTAGGAATTTTATGGTGTCAGGTTTTACATTTAAGTCTTCAATCCATTTTGATTTTATTTTTGTATGACTTGAGGAAATGTTCCAGTCTCATGTTTAACTTGTAACTGTCTTGTTTTCTCACCATCAATTATTGAAAGACTGTTTTTTCTCCATTGTATATTCTTGCCTTCTTTTGTCAAAGTTTAATTGACCATGGGTGGCTGGGTTTATCTCTAGGATCTCTATTTTTTGCCATTGATCTAAGATTTGTGCCACCTTCTGTTTCCAATATTGTTTGATAATTTTCTGCTAGTATCTAGTGCTCTTTTGTTGTTGTGTGTCTCTGACCATGTTCTACTGGGTCAGAAAACTGCTCCTTGAATTGGATCTTGCTACCTAAAAGTCCTGGCACACACCAGTCCATAATTTACCAGTTGTTTCATGTTGTTCTGAAGAATGGATCCAGTAAGGCCAATGTGAACATTACATTTTAAAAATTTTATAAATTTTATTACTCTGTCGTTTGGATTCTTCATTCCATGAGCTTTACCTACAGTGAAAACTGACTATTCCAAACTGCTATGTTCATCCAGACACAAGCACAGTGTTTCATAAGTTGTTACATCAATTTCCTTATTAAGTCTTTATTAAGGATTCCCCTAGTGGCTCAGATGGTAAAGAATTTGCCTGCAATGCAGGAGAACCAGGTTCGATCCCTGGGTCAGAAAGATCTCATGGAGAAGGGAATGGCAAATTCTTGCCTGGAGAATTCCATGGACAGAGGAGCCTGGCAAGCTAATGCCCATGGAATCGCAAAGAGTCAGATACGACTGAGAGACTAACACACACATGCATCAGTTTCACATTTCCTTTGCTACACATGAATCAATTCATTTATTGCCATGTAAAATAGTGGCTCTGAAATATCTCATGTCCAATTCATTCTTCCAGTTTTAGAGGACAGAAAGAGGAGTAACTATTAAGATTTTTTTTTTTTTTTTGCTATAGAGGAAAGGGGGGTTATTTTTCATACTTCAAAGTAAAACCTCTGACATTTTATTCTCAATACCTTCATACCTTCGTGAATTCTTTTTCTTTTTTTTCCCATTTATTTTTATTAGTTGGAGGCTAATTATTTACAATATTATATGCCCATCAACAGACGAATGGATAAGGAAGCTGTGGGACATATACACCATGAAATATTACTCAGCTATTAAAAAGAATTCATTTGAATCAGTTCTAATGAGATGGATGGAACTGGAGCCCATTATATAGAGTGAAGTAAGCCAGAAAGATAAACACCAATACAGTATACTAACACATATATATGGAATTTAAAAAGATGGTAACGAATTCTCTTTTTCTGTGAAACAACTTTCAAAAATGAAAAAGCCTGCACTCTTTTTCCAAAATCTACATCATCTAAAATAATACTCTCTCTTCCTTGAATGAAGTGTCCATAGATAAGCTGAGCTGAGCCACCAGGGAAGCCCTCTTTCCCTTTGGTAATCTGTCAAATACCGAAATCAGATTGATTATATTCTTTGCAGCCATAGATGGAGAAGCTACATACAGTCAATGAAAACAAGATGTGGAACTGACTGTGGCTCAGATCATCAGCTCCTTATTGCAAAATTGAGGCTTAAATTGAGGAAAGTAAGGAAAATCAATGGACCATTCAAGTTTGACCTAAACTGCATCCCTTATGGCTATTAAGTGGAGGTGATGAATAGATTCAAGGGGTGCAATCTGGTAGACAGAGTGCCTGAAGAATTATAAACAAAAGTTGGTAATGTTGTACAGGAGGCAGTGACTAAAACCATCCCCGAGGTTGGGGGCGGGGGGTGGGGGGGCGGTGGGAATGCAAGAAAGCAAAATGGTTGTCTGAAAAGACCTTACAAATTGCTGAGAAAAGAAGATAAGTGATAGGCAAAGGAGAAAGGAAAAGATATACCCAACTGAATGCAGATTTCCAAATAATAGCAAGTAGAGATAAGAAAGCCTTCTTAACTAAACAATGCAAAGACCTAGAGGAAAACGATAGAATGGGAACGACTAGCGATCTCCTCAAAACAATTAGAGATAGTAAGGGAACATTACATGTAAAGATGGGCACAATAAAGGACAGAAACTCTAAGGACCTAACAGAAGAGGTTGCAAGAATATACAGGACTGCACAAAAGAGGTCTTAATGACCTGGATAACCGCAATGGTGTAATCACTCACCTTGAGCCAGACATACTAGAGGGTGAAGTCAAGTAGGTCTTAGGAAGTATTGCTGTATCCATAGGTTCGTGGATTTATCTCTGGGCTTTCTATTCTGTTCCATTGATCTATATTTCTGTCTTTGTGCCAGTACCATACTGTCTTGATGACTGTGGCTTTGTAGTAGAGTCTGAAGTCAGGCAGGTTGATTCCTCCAGTTCCATTCTTCTTTCTCAAGATTACTTTGGCTATTCGAGGTTTTTTGTATTTCCATACAAATTGTGAAATTCTTTGGTCTAGTTCTGTGAAAAATACCGTTGGTAGCATGATAGGGATTGCATTGAATCTATAGATTGCTTTGGGTAGAATAGCCATTTTGACAATATTGATTCTTCCAATCCATGAACACGGTATGTTTCTCCATCTGTTTGTGTCCTCTTTGATTTCTTTCATCAGTGTTTTATAGTTTTCTATGTATAGGTCTTTTGTTTCTTTAGGTAGATATACTCCTAAGTATTTTATTCTTTTTGTTGCAATGGTGAATGGTATTGTATCCTTAATTTCTGTTTCTGTTTTTTCATTGTTAGTATATAGGAATGCAAGGGATTTCTGTGTGTTAATTTTATATCCTGCAACTTTACTATATTCAGTGATTAGCTCTAGTAATTTTCTGGTAGAGTCTTTAGGGTTTTCTATGTAGAGGATCATGTCATCTGCAAACAGTGAGAGTTTCACTTCTTCTTTTCCTATCTGGATTCCTTTTACTTCTTTTTCTGCTCTGATTGCTGTGGCCAAAACTTCCAACACTATGTTGAATAGTAGTGGTGAGAGTGGACACCCTTGTCTTGTTCCTGATTTCAGGGGCAATGCTTTCAATTTTTCACCATTGAGGGTGATGCTTGCTGTGGGTTTGTCATATATAGCTTTTATTATGTTGAGGTATGTTCCTTCTATTCCTGCTTTTTGGAGAGTTTTAATCATAAATGAGTGTTGAATTTTGTCAAAGGCTTTCTCTGCATCTATTGAGATAATCATATGGTTTTTATCTTTCAGTTTGTTAATGTGGTGTATTATATTGATTGATTTGTGGATATTAAAGAATCCTTGCATTCCTGGGATAAAGCCCAGGAGGCAAGGATATACAATGGAAAAAAGACAACGTCTTTAACAAGTGGTGCTGGGAAAACTGGTCAACCACTTGTAAAAGAATGAAACTAGAACACTTTCTAACACCATACACAAAAATAAACTCAAAATGGATTAAAGATCTAAATGTAAGACCAGAAACTATAAAACTCCTAGAGGAGAACATAGGCAAAACACTCTCCGACAAAAATCACAGCAAGATCCTCTATGACCCACCTCCTAGAATATTGGAAATAAAAGCAAAACTAAACAAATGGGACCTAATGAAACTTAAAAGCTTTTGCACTACAAAGGAAACTATAAGTAAGGTGAAAAGACAGCCCTCAGATTGGGAGAAACTAATAGCAAATGAAGAAACAGACAAAGGATTAATCTCAAAAATATACAAGCAACTCCTGCAGCTCAATTCCAGAAAAATAAATGACCCAATAAAAAAATGGGCCAAAGAACTAAACAGACATTTCTCCAGAGAAGACATACAGATGGCTAACAAACACATGAAAAGATGCTCAACATCACTCATTATCAGAGAAATGCAAATCAAAACCACAATGAGGTACCATTACACGCCAGTCAGGATGGCTGCTATCCAAAAGTCTACAAGCAATAAATGCTGGAGAGGGTGTGGAGAAAAGGGAACCCTCTTACACTGTTGGTGGGAATGCAAACTAGTACAGCCGCTATGGAAAACAGTGTGGAGATTTCTTTAAAAAACTGGAAATAGAACTGCCATATGACCCAGCAATCCCACTTCTGGGCATACACACTGAGGAAACCAGATCTGAAAGAGACACGTGCACCCCAATGTTCATCGCAGCACAGTTTATAATAGCCAGGACATGGAAGCAACCTAGATGCCCAACAGCAGATGAATGGATAAGGATGCTGTGGTACATATACACCATGGAATATTACTCAGCCGTTAAAAAGAATTCATTTGAATCAGTCCTAATGAGATGGATGAAACTGGAGCCCATTATACAGAGTGAAGTAAGCCAGAACGATAAAGAACATTACAGCATACTAACACATATATATGGAATTTAGAAAGATGGTAACGATAACCCTATATGCAAAACAGAAAAAGAGACACAGAAATACAGAACAGACTTTTGAACTATGTGGGAGAAGGTGAGGGTGGGATGTTGCGAAAGAACAGCATGTATATTATCTATGGTGAAACAGATCACCAGCCCAGGTGGGATGCATGAGACAAGTGCTCGGGCCTGGTGCACTGGGAAGACCCAGAGGAATCGGGTGGAGAGGGAGGTGGGAGGGGGGATCGGGATGGGGAATACGTGTAAATCTATGGCTGATTCATATCATTGTATGACAAAACCCACTGGAAAAAAAAAAAAAAAAAAGGAAGTATTGCTGTAAACAAAACCAGCGGAGGTGATGGGATTTCAGCTGAGCTATTTCAAATCCTAAAAGATGATGCTTTAAAGTGCTACACTCAATAGGTCAATGAATCTGGAAAACTCAGCAGTGGCCACAGGACTGGAGAAAGTCAGTTTTAATTCCAATCCCAAAGAAAGGTACTGCCAAAGAATGTGCAAACTACCATACAATTGCACTCACTTCACATGCTAGCAAGGTTATAATCAAAATCCTTCAAGCTAGGTTTCAACAGTACATGAATTGAGAACTTCCAGATATACAGGCTGGATTTAGAAATGGTAGAGGAACCAGAGATCAAATTGCCAACATACACTGGATCATAGAAAAAGCAAGGAAATTCCAGAATATATATATATATATAAATCTATTTTGCTTCATTGACTATGCTAAAGCCTTTGGCTGTGTGGATCACAACAAACTATGGGAAACTCTTAAAGAGATGGGAATACCAGATGACCTCACTTGTTTTCTGAGAAACCTGTATGTAGGTAAAGAAGCAACAGTTAGGTCTGAACATGGAACAATGGATTGGTTCAAAATTGTGACAGGAGTATGTCAAAGCTCTATATTGTCACCCTGCTTATTTAACTTATGTGCAGAATATATCATGTGAAATGCTAAGCTGGATGAATCCCAAGCTGGAATCAAGATTTCTGGGATAAATATCAATAATCTCAGAAATGCAGATGATATCATTAATGGAATAAAGCAAAGAAGAACCAAAGAATCTGTTAATGAGGGTGAAAAATTTGAAACTCAACATTCAGAAAACTAAGATTGTGATATCAAGCCCCATCACTTCATGGCGAATAGAATGGGAAAAAGTGGAAGCAGTGACAGATTTCATGTTCTTGGGCTCCAAAATCACTGCAGATCGTGACTGCAGCCATGAAATTAAAAGATGTTTGCACCTTGGAAGGAAAATTATGACAAACCTAGACAGCATATTAAAAATCAGAGACATCATTCTGCCAACAAAGGTCTGTACAGTCAATGCTATGTTTTTTTTTTTTTTCAGTAGTCATGTATGGATGTGAGAATTGGATCATAAAGAAGGCTGAGCACCAAAGAACTGATACTTTGAAGTTGTGGTGCTGGATAAAACTCTGGAGAGTCCTTTAGAGAGCAAAGAGATCAAATCAGTCAATTTTAAAGAAAATCATCCCTTAATAATAATTGGAAGCCCTGAGTTTGGACCTGAAGCTCCAATACTTTGGCTACCTGATGCGAAGAACTGAATCATCATAAAAGTCCCTGATGCTGGGAAAGATTGAGGGCAGGAGGAGAAGAGGGTGACAGAGGAAGAGATGGTTGGATGACATCACCTGGTCAATGGATATGAGTTTGATCAAATTACAAGAGATAGTGAAAGACAGGGAAGTCTGGCATGCTGCAGTCCACGGGTTCATAAAGAGTCAGACACAATGTAGTGCCCAAATAACAAGAACAAATACCTATTAATAGTATAAGAAATTGAGTCTCAATCTTCAGATAAGTGAAAAGCAACAACAGGTGATGGAAATTTTCAGTCTAGGATAAGATTTCTCCAAATTTTTATCATCAAATATAATATTCCTGAAGCAATCTTTAACAGGTTTTGCTTCTTGAAGTCTTAAAATGTACTTTCTTGAAAATTTGAATACAAGACAATGCAAGTAATTTCCCATTTTCATCCACAGTAATAGTTTTTATGATTGTTTCAGCAAAGCTTCTCATTATCTGGAGAAGAGGTAAGATATATTTCTCCTGGATGTCTTGTGTTTTCCAGTGGTTTCCACACCTGGTTTCTGGGTAGAAGGATCCATCTGGCCAAGTGGAGGGGTCTGGCATCTTGGTTGACTTTACCACCAGATAGGGCCAAGAGATGACAAGGAGTAGGCTGAGGGGAGGATGGCAGCCAACATCATTTCTTGCTGCCTTCCATACATCACTCCACATCCCTGTCAGTCAGTCACCACATGACACAGGGGGCAAAGAGGGGGCCCAAAGACATGCAGGGAGAAGGGATGGTGACTTCTGAGACAGTCATAGAGCCAGAGGATGCTGTGGAAACTTGCCAGGCAGTGCTCACCTAGTCCTCTTTAGCACAAGTCAACCCCCTAGTCTCCCTTTCAGTGTTGGGCCTCCTTCTACAACACACAGCAATTTCCAATTCTAAATGTTAGAATTCACCAGTGAAGGCGTTGACCCTGGCCTTTTTCTAGAAGGCTTTTAATTACTGATTCAATTTATTTACTGGTAATTTGTCTGTTCATATTTTCTATTTCTTCATGTTTCAATCTTTTTATGTTTTATGTTTCTAAGAATTTATTCATTTCTTTCAGATTGTATAATTTGTTGGCAGATAATTATTCAAAGAGGGCTGTTACAATCCTTTGTATTTATGCAATATCAGCTGTAATGTCTCCTCTTTCATTTATAATTTTTATTTATTTGAGCCTTCTCTTTTTTCTTGGCAATATAGCTAACAGTTTGTCTATTTGTTTTCAAAAATTAACTTTTAGTATCATTGATCTTTTCTATTCTCCTTTTAGTCTCTAATTTATTTCCATTCTGATATTTATTTTCTTCCTTCTGTTAATTTTAGCCTTAGTTTGTTCTTTATCTGGTTCCCTGATGTGTAAAATTAGATTTATTTGAACTCTTTTTTTAATGCAGGCCTTTATCACAATGAGCTTCCCTCATAACTTCTCTCACAGCACCCCATAAATTTTGGTATATGGTTATTCATTTTCATTTGTCTCAAGATATTTTATTTATTATTTTTATTATTTTATTATTATTATTTCATTTATTTTTATTAGTTGGAAGCTAATTACTTTACAATATTGTAGTGGTTTTTGCCATACGTTGACATGAATCAGCCATGGATTTACATGTATTCCCCATCCTGAACCCCCCCTCCCACTTCCCTCCCCATCACATCCCTCTGGGTTATCCCAGTGCACCAGCCCTGAGCACTTGTCTCATGCATCCAACCTGGACTGGCATATTTTAGATTTAAATTTTGATTTGTTATTTGACACATTTGTTGTTTAAGAGCATGTTGTTTAATATACACCTGTCTGTGAATTCTCCAGTTTTTCCTATATATCTGGCTGTCTGTTTCTGACCCCAAGTTTGGAAGTTTTAGCTATTATTTCTTTGACTGAGCTTTCTGCCCCTTTATCTCTCTCTTCTCTTTTTGTGACTCCTACACTGCATATATTGGCTGCTTTCATGAAACCTATAATTCCCTTAAGCTAAATTCACTATTTTTATCTGTTTCTTTACTTCATTTTTTTCCCTCTTATTTCTTCCCCTATTCAAATGGATTCCACTGCCTGTCTTCAGTTTCACTGATTTTCCTCTGCTTGATCTAGTCTGATGTTTAACCTCTCCATTGAATTTTTCAATTCAGTGATTTCTGTTTGGTACTTTTTAACATTTTCTACCTCTTTGTTGAAAATATCATTCTGTTCATGAATCATTCTCTTGATCTTGGTTAACAACTTTATGACCTTTATTTTGAACTTTCTATCAAGTAAATCAATTATCATTTTCACTGAGGTCTTTTTCTGGAGTTTTATCTTTTCTTTTATTTGGAACATATTATTTTATTTCTTCATTTTATTTTTACTATGTTGGTTTTTGTGCATTAGATAAAAACAATCACCTCACTCAATCTTGACTGGTCTCCTGTAGGAGATTGACTCCATCAGTCAGCCTACCAAGCTCCTGATTGTCTCTCAAACCTTTGATTTTTCAAGCCAGTTTATTTTTAATGGCCACCAGTAGTTGAGAGTGTGCCAAGGCCTGCTAGTGCTCCAAAGAGGAGGGTCACAGTTTACACCTAGATACACACTCATAGGAGGTTGTATCATCATGCAATAGATAGGAAAGGATGTGGCTAAGCTCCTTCCAGGAAGAAACTGAGAAACTGTGAGATGGGCGTCTTTGCTTATTCTTTGTATGCTGGTCTTGGAAATAAAGCCATGGGGCAGGTGCTTCTGCACCCATTAAGAGATGCTTCCTTTTTGCTACAGTCCTATGGGGATCAGGAGTCCAAGCTCCATTGTCTATTAGAGCCAAGTGATTCAGAGGCCAGTCCCTCATGCAGCAGCCACAAAAATTGGGCGACCATGTGTATAAGTTCCTGCCAGGGAGATACTAGCAATTCAGGGGGGGCTGGAGGGAGATGGTGAAAGAAATGTCCACCAGCTTCTGCCTCTGGGGAGGATCAATACCAGCCTCTAGATGTGTGCTAAATTAGAAGCTTGAACCTCAGGCAACAGTTTTTAGAGTATGTATGTATGCCCCTTTTAGGAAAAGACTTGGGAGATGGTCATTTTTGCCTGCTCCCTCGGTGCTGACCTCAGAGGAGATAGCTGGTTAAGAGTTCCTTTGTTTGCTATATTCTTGTGGGACTCATAAATGGAAGCCTTGTTGGCTAACAGAGCCAGCCAATCAAAGGATTTGTCCTAAGGCAGCAGAACAAAAGCAGGGTACAGACATGCATACAAGTTCCTTTCAGGAAGATACTGATGACATGGAGTCAGCTATGTAAGAGATGGCATGGTGACTGCCAATTTCCCTGGTCTTTGGGGAGGACTGCAATTAGTCCTTAGATGTGTGCTAAATTAGGAATCTGACTTTCAGGCAGCAATTTTCAAAGTAAGCAGATGGACACTTTTTAAGGAAAGATTGGCAGGAGGAACTTTCTAGTTGCTCCTTCTGCACTAAGCCCTGGGGATACAGCCATGGTGAGTGCTTGTCACCCAGTAACACCCCTCCTTTGTTTCCTGCATACAAGCATCACTGGCTTTCAGAGCTAGGTGTTTTGGGGGATCCATTCTTCGTGTGGGAGTCTTACAAGTTGGGACACTAGATATGGGGTACAAACCCTCTGCTCCTCAAGAAAAATCTAGGAGTTAGAGTTCCCTCTGGATTGTATGGCATCATGCTAAGAGTGGTATTTATGGTGAGAGTGTTTCAGCTTTTCTTACCCATTTTGATGAGGGTTTTTCTGATTTGTTTATTGTGTAGTAGTTGCTCAGCTCACTTCAGGATACCTTTCAAAGATAATCGTCTTGTGTGTAGCTGTATATTCACTGAGGCAATGGGAGGAGGGGAGTTCAGGAGCCTCCTATGTTGCCATCTTGGTCTATTCCCATCCTGTAGCCTTTTAATTTAAATTCCATTTTGTTTAATATTTGTTTAGCCCTCCATTCTCCTTTTCTTACTATTTGCATGGAATATCTTTTTCCCATAATTTCACTTTCAATCTATTTGTGTCTTTGGAGCTAGAGCCGTTTGTAGATGACATAGAGTTGGTTCACTTTTTTTTTTTTTAATCCATTTTGTCAATCTCCATCTTTTGACTGGAAAGTTTAGTCTGTTTACCTACAAAGTATTTACCAATATGGAGCAACTTCTGTAATTTTGTTGTTTCTTTTGTATGTACCTTTTAACTTTTTTGGTCCCTCATTTTCTGCATCATTGCCTTTTGTTGTTAGTTGATTTTTTTTTTTTTTTTGTAGCAAAACATATAAATTTCCTTCCCAATTCATTTTGTGTATTCTATAGCTGTTTTTTTTTACTGATGACCACGGGGATAACATCATGTAACATCTTTTTTTTTTTTTTCATTTATTTTTATTAGTTGGAGGCTAATTACTTTACAATATTGTAGTGGTTTTTGCCATACATTGACATGAATCAGCCATGGATTTACATGTATTCCTCATCACGATCCCCCCTCCCACCTCCCTTTCCACCCAACCCCTCTGGGTCTTCCCAGTGCACCAGCTCTGGGCACTTGTCTCATGCATCCAACCTGGGCTGGTGATCTGTTTCACCCTTGATAATATACATGTTTCGATGCTGTTCTCTCTAAACATCCCACCCTCACCTTCTCCCACAGAGTCCAAAAGTCTGTTCTGTACATCTGTGTCTCTTTTTCTGTTTTGCATATAGGGATATAGTTACCATCTTTCTAAATTCCATATATATGTGTTAGTATAATTTTAGTAATAAAACTGAACTTAATTTTTTAGCAGCCTAACTTTAGTAACATACAAAAACACTGTCCCTGACTATATATCTTCATTTCTACTTCCTTTCAGGTACTAATGACACAAAATTATGGCTTCATATATTGTCCAAGATGTAGACTAGTAATTATTTTTATTTGTTAATCTCTTAAATCAAGTAAAAAGCAAAAAGCAGAAGTTTCAAATCAAAGTACAATTATAGCTTTTATAATTTTCTATGTATTTACCTTTACCACATTTCTTAATATCTTCATGAGGCAGAAATTGCTAGACAGTATGGGACTTTGAGACTTCGATTCATTTTTTTTTAATTCAATTTTTTTTTTTTCCTCAAGTAAGTATATTACCCTTTGTTCCAATTTCCAAGCATTCATAGGAGTGCCTCCCTGGTCTGGTAAGTCATAAAACAGGCAGACCCAGGACAAGACAATCATTAACTGCTGTCCAGTTTATCAAGAAAAATCGAAAAAAAAATCCAGGTACACAGTTAGCTCCTAAACATATATCTAGCTCCTGAATAATGGTCTGCAGTCTTGAGAAAGTGTCAAGGGATGTCTTTGCAACGTCTGAAAAAACTGAGAGATCAAAGAAAGTCATAAAAATGACAAACTGGACATTGAAACGTTTAAATTAATTGGTCAAAAATGGCATATATTAAAGTCACAAGCTAACAAAAAATATACAGATCAATACAAGTAAAGATATAAAACTGCTGTAATCCACACCTTTTGGGGACTCTTCATGCCCTCTCATTGTCTATGCTGAGGACTTTGTATGTCTGTCTTTTAAAATAAACTTTGCCTGTGTGAGTGGTTGTGAGTTTGTGGAGTTCCTTGGCTCCTGGAACAGAACAGAACTTGGTTTCCTGTTTCATTTATATGTGTGTCTCCTGTTATTTCAACCTGAAGAACATTCTTTAGCATTTCTTGCAAGGTAGGTCCAGTGATAATAAACTCCCTCAGCTTTTGTTTATCTGAATTGTTGCCTTGTTTTCCAAGGACAATAAAAGACTCTTGGTTGACAACTTTATCTCTTCAGTTATTATATGTTTGAGTTCTAAAATTATTATTTGGTTCTTCTTTTTAACTCCACTTCTCTCCTGAGACTTTCAGCTTTTATTTGAACATATTTGTAATTGCTTGTTGATGCATTTTTTTTGATAGCTGTTTTAAAATATTTGTCAGATAATTCTAACTTGTGTTTCATTTCAGTGCCCATATGTTTTGTTTCCTTTTCCTTTTAAGGTGAGGTTTTTTTGGTTCGTGTTATACTGTGTGATTTTCAAATTAAGTCTGAATATTTGGGGTAATATGTTATGAGATTTGGGATCTTATTTTAACTGTTTTCACTAGGATTTCATGCACTGCTCCAACTGAAGAATAACAGAGGAGCTAGCTCTTGAAAATAGAAGTCCAGTTTCCTTATTTGATCTCCACTGACAGCCAAGAGGGGAAGAGTCTCCCTGTTATAGTTGGGCAGGGGTTGATATTCTGGTTACTCAGATAGGCTCCACTAATATATCTCCCCATGTGAAAGGCAGAAGAGCTTTTTTACTGCTTCCCACATGGAGCAGTAATTTCTATTGATACTATAGGTGAGGGGACGGACTTGTTAACTTTGAGCCAATGCCAATGCAATGTCTTGACTCTCTAATAAGAGTGCCTTTTTTTCCCCCTGCATCCACTGACATTTCTGAGTTCCACACTTCTTAAACTCCAAATCTTGAATATAAGAGGCAAAAATACATCCAAGGACTGACCACCATGTCTTTTTTAGGGTTTTAAGATCTCCAGCTGGTCTTTCTTCTTTTCTCTATTAAAAAAAAAAATTCCTTATATTATATTGTATATAATATCTGTGATATATTTGCACTTACTGAAAGGGGCTAAGGAAAAGTATGTCTAGTCTATCTTTCTAGAAGGATTTTTTTTAAAATCTATTGATATTTTTATATGTTATTTGTCCTTTAATTCTATTAATCTGGTAAAGGACCTTCATTGGTTATTTTAAATGTTAAGCTAGCTGGCATTATGAATAAACTCTATGTGGCTTTATATTAGTATCATTTTAATATATTTTGTATTCAATATCCTAACATTTTATTATAGATGTTTTAATCACTCTTCTTAGCAGAGATTGGCATAAACTTCTTGTTTTTTGAAATTTTCTTTTTTTTTTTTTCATTTATTTTTATTAGTTGGAGGCTAATTAGCTTACAATATTGTAGTGGTTTTTGTAGTGGTTTTTGACATACATTGACATGAATCAGCCATGGATTTACAAGTATTCCCCATCCTGGTCCTCCCTCCCACCTCGCTCTCTACCCAATCCTTCTGGGTCTTCCCAATGCACCAGGCCCAAGCACTTGTCTCATGCATCCAACCTGGGCTGGTGATCTGTTTCACCATAGATAATATACATGTTTCGATGCTGTTCTCTCGAAACATCCCACCCTCGCCTTCTCTCACAGAGTCCAAAAGTCTGTTCTGTACATCTGTGTCTCTTTTTCTGTTTTGCATATAGGGTTATCATTACCGTCTTTCTAAATTCCATATATATGTGTTAGTAGGCTGTAATGTTCTTTATCTTTCTGGCTTAATTCACTCTGTATAATGGGCTCCAGTTTCATCCATCTCATTAGAACTGGTTCAAATGAATTCTTTTTAATGGCTGAGTAATATTCCATGATGTATATGTACCACAGCTTCCTTATCCATTCTTCTGCTGATGGGCATCTAGGTTGCTTCCATGTCCTGGCTATTATAAACAGTGCTGTGATGAACATTGGGGTGCATGTGTCTCTTTCAGATCTGGTTTCCTCGGTGTGTATGCCCAGAAGTGGGATTGCTGGGTCATATGGCAGTTCTATTTCCAGTTTTTTAAGAAATCTCCACACTGTTTTCCATAGCGGCTGTACTAGTTTGCATTCCCACCAACAGTGTAAGAGGGTTCCCTTTTCTCCACACCCTCTCCAGCATTTATTGCTTGTAGACTTTTGGATAGCAGCCATCCTGACTGGTGTGCAATGGTACCTCATTGTGGTTCTGATTTGCATTTCTCTGATGATGAGTGACGTTGAGCATCTTTTCATGTATTTGTTAGCCATCTGTATGTCTTCTTTGGAGACAGAAATATAGATCAATGGAACAGACTAGAAAGCCCAGAAATAAATCCACTAACCTATGGACACCTTATCTTAGACAAAGGAGGCAAGGATATACAATGGAAAAAAGACAACCTCTTTAACAAGTGGTGCTGGGAAAACTGGTCAACCACTTGTAAAAGAATGAAACTAGAACACTTTCTAACACCATACACAAAAATAAACTCAAAATGGATTAAAGATCTAAATGTAAGACCAGAAACTATAAAACTCCTAGAGGAGAACATAGGCAAAACACTCTCCGACATAAATCACAGTAGGATCCTCTATGACCCACCTCCCAGAATATTGGAAATAAAAGCAAAAATACACAAATGGGACCTAATGAAACTTAAAAGCTTTTGCACAACAAAGGAAACTGTAAGCAAGGTGAAAAGACAGCCCTCAGATTGGGAGAAAATAATAACAAATGAAGCAACAGACAAAGGATTAATCTCAAAAATATACAAGCAACTCCTGCAGCTCAATTCCAGAAAAATAAATGACCCAATCAAAAAATGGGCCAAAAAACTAAACAAATATTTCTCCAAAGAAAATCTTCTTGATATGTTTTGATATATGGGTTATTTTGACTTCTTAAAAATTGGTAAAAGAATGCTGCCTCATTTTTACCATTTCATGGAATAATTTATGTCTATACTGTAACTTTGCTCTTAAAAATTGATAACACTTTTACAAAAAAAAATGATAACACTTTTACAATGTAATTTATAGCAGAGCTTGAAAGTAAAAGTCACTAATCATAACTGACTCTTTGAGACCCCATGAACTATACAGTCCATGGAATTCTTCAGGCCATATTACTGGAGTGGGTAGCCATTCCCTTCTCCAGGGTATCTTCCCAACCCAGGAACTGAACCCAGGTCTCCCACATTGTGGGCAGATTCTTTACCAACTGAGCCACAATGCAAAGATCCGACTCATTTGAAAAGACCCTGATGCTGGGAAAGATTGAGGGCAGGAGGAGAAGGGGATGACAGAGGATGAGATGGTTGGATGGCATCACCAACTCAATGGACATGAGTTTGGGTAGGCTCTGGGAGTTGGTGTTGGACAGGGAGGCCTGGCGTGCTGCGGTTCATGGGGTCGCAAAGAGTCGGACACGAATAAGCGTCTAAACTGAACTTACAATTTAATGATCTGGACCTGAAATTTACTGTGCAAGAAAGTTTTAATATTGGAAATAATTACTTTTAGTAAATATGGGGCTTCTGAGATTTTCTATATGTTTATCAGTTTCAGCAAGTTTTGTTTTATAAAACTGTTCACATCTTATTGAATTTGTAGGATCTGTAGTTATGCCTCACTTCATTTATTATATTTTCAGTTTTTAACTGTTTTAAGGAATATTTATGACTATCAATTTTACAAGCATTGTTTATTGTTGTTTTGCTGTCTGTTAGGTACTGAATGCTTGAATCCCTGCCGTACATGCATATGTTGAAGTATTATTCAACAATGTTTCTGTATCTGGAGACAGGGCTTCTAAGGAAATATTTAAGATTAAATGAAGTCATAAAAATGTGGCACAAGTACAATAGAATTGTTGTTGTTGTCATTTAGTCACTAAGTCATGTCGAAATCTTAGCAGCCTCGTGGACTGCAAAACACCAGGCTTTCCTGTCTTTCACTATCTCTCAGAGTTTGATCAAACTCATGTCCATTGAGAAGGTGATGCCATCTAACCATCTCATACTCTGTCACCTCAATCTTTCCCAGCATCAGGGTATTTTCCAATAAGTCAGTTCATGTAGCTTTAGTTTCAACATCAGCCTCCCAATGAATATTCAGGGTTGATTTCCTTTTGGATTGACTGGTTTGATCTCCTTACAGTCCAAGGGACTCTCAAGAGTGTTCTCCAGCACCACAATTTGAAGTCATCAATGCTTTGGCACTCAGCCTTCTTTATGGTCCAATTCTCACATCCATACATGACTATGGGAAAAAACATAGCTTTGACTATGCAGACTTTGTCAGTAAAGTGATGTTTCTGCTTTAATGTGCCATCTAAGTTTGTCATAACTTTCCTTCCAAAAGCAAGTATCTTTTAATCCCATGGCTGCAGTCACTGTCTGTGGTGATTTTAAAGCCCAAGAAAACAAAATCTATCACTGCTTCCACTTTTTCCCCATCTATTGCCATGAAGTGATGGGACCAGATGCCATTATCTTAGTTTTTTTAATGTTGAGTTTTAAGCAAGCTTTTTCACTCTCCTCTTTCAACCTCATCAAGAAGCTCTTTAATTCCTGTTTGCTTTCTGCCATTAGAGTGGTATCATCTGCATATCTGAAGTTGATATTTCTTGTGGCAATTGTGATTCCACATTGTGATTCATCCAGGCTGGCATTTCACATGATGTACTTAGCATATAAGTTAAATAGGTAGGGTGACAATATACAACCTTGACATACTTCTTTCCCAGTTTTGAACCAGTTTGTTGTTCCATGTCCAGTTCTAACTATTGCTTCTTTTCCTGCATACAGGTTTCTCAGGGGACAAGTAAAGTAGCCTGATATTCTCATCTTAGAAGAATTTTCCACAGTTTATTGTGCTCCATACTGTCTAAGGCTTTAGCATAGTCAATGAAGCAGAAGCAGATGTTTTTGTGGAATTGCTTTGCTTTCTTTATGATCCAATGGATGTTGGCAATTTGATCTCTGGTTCCTCTGCCTTTTCTAAACACAACTTGTACATCTGCAAATTCTTGGTTCATGTACTGCTGAAATCTAGCTTGAAGAACTTTTTATCATAACCTTGCTAGCATGTGAAATAAGTGCAATTGTATGGTAGCTTCAACATTCTTTGGCATTGTCTTTCTTTGGGATTGGGATGAAAACTGACATTTTCCAGTCCTGTGGCCACTGCCAAGACTTCCAAGTTTGCTGACATATTTTGTGTAGCACTTTAACAGCATCATCTTTTAGGGTTTTAAATAGCTCAGCTGGAATTTTGTCACCTCCTCTAGCTTTGTTCATAGTAATGTTTCCTACGGATCTTTTGAGTTCACACTCCAGGATGTCTGGCTCTAGGTGAGTGACCACACCATCATTGTTATCCAGATCATCGAGCCTTTTTTTTTTTTTTTGTACAGTTCTGTGTATTTCTGCCACCTCTTCTTAATCTCTTCTGCTTATTTTAAGTCCTTACTGTTTCTGTCGTTTATTGCACACATCCTTGAATGAAAAGTTTTCCTGATATTTCCATTTTTCTTGAAGAGATCTCTAGTATTTCCTATTCTATTTTTTTCCTCTAGTTCTTTGATTGTTCACTTAGGAAGGCTTTCTTACCTCCCCCTGCTATTCTCTGGAAACTTGCATTCATTGGTTATCAGTTCAGTTCAGTCACTCAGTCGTGTCCGACTCTTTGCAACCCCATGAATCGCAGCACGCTAGGCCTCCCTGTCCATCACCAACTCCCGGAGTTTACGCAAATTCATGTCCATCGAGTCGGTGATGCCATCCAGCCATCTTATCCTCTGTCGTCCCCTTTCTCCTCCTGCCCCCAGTCCTTTCCAGAATTCTTCCCTTTTTCATTTGCCTTTGGCTCCTCTTCTTTTCTCAGCTATTTGTAAAACTTCCACAGACAGCCACTTTGCCTTCTTGCATTTATTTTTCTTTGAGATGGTTTTGGTCACTGTCTCCTGTATAATGTTACAAATCTCTGTCCATAGTTCTTCAGGCACTGTGCCTACTAGATCTAATTCCTTGAATTTATTCATCACTTCCACAATGATTTTGGTAATAACTGAATGGTCTAGTGTTTCTCCCTACTTTCTTTTTAAACTTGGATTTTGCAATAAGGAGTTGATGATCCTAGCCAGTCAGCTCCAGATGTTGTTTTTGCTGCCTGTATGGAGCCTCTTCATCTTTGGATGCAAAGAATAAGTCTATCTGATTTTGGTATTGACCATCTGGTGATGTCCATGTGTAGAGCTGTCTCTTGTGTTGTTGTAATAAGATTAGTGACTTTGTAAATAGAGGCACCAGAGAGCTTTCTTTCTTTCTCACAAGCACAAAGAAGTCATATGAACACAGTGAGAAGGCAGCTTAGAAGACAGAAAGAGCCCTCACAAGAAACTAAACAGTACTGGACCTTGACCTTGGACTTTCTAGCCTTCAGAACTGTGAGAAAATTAATTTCTGCTGTTTAAGCCATGAAGACTGTGATTTTTTTTTTTTTAATAACAGCCTCGATAGGCTAAGAAACTGCCACAAAATTACTACAAACATAGCACCTTAAAAACACAGAAATTTATTTCCGATCATTTTAGATCACAATTCTGTGTGGCTTTTATTTATTTATTTATTTATTTTTGCTGTTATTTTTGGTGGTGGTGGTGGTTTTTTTGTTTTGTTTTGTTTTGTTTTTCATGGTCTTATGGCTAAAATCAGAGATAGAGGATCCCTGGTTTATACCAGTAGTAATAAGAAACAAATACATATCTTGGTATCAAAAGGGCATTATATTATAAAAAAATAAATATGTGAGATCAGCTTTGTAATTAGGATTTGAGCAGAGGCTAGATGATTTTTAAGACTATATTAGAAAATGTCTAAATTTCTTTGAGCAAATCGCCTTTGAGACTGTTTTCCAAGTTGATTCTACTATTATACATTCCTACTAGAAATATATGAGAATTTTAATTGGCCCCCTATGGTGTTCATGATGTATTTAAAATATGGGTCTGTAATTTCTAACTTCTGCTGAATCTCACTGGCTCTTTCACTTTGAGGCTTTGCGTTACAAGGGAGTGGCAAGTATTCTTGCCTGAAAAATTCCATGGACAGTGGAGCCTGGCAGGCTACAGTCCATAGGGTCACAAAGAGTTGGGCACAACTGAGCGCACATTCACAACATAGCTTACAAGGGAGATTTTGTTGGTTAGTTTTGATAGTTCATGGAGGATATGACCCTCCTGCACCATCTTCTAACTGTAGTCTCTTTGCAGTCGCTTCTAAATTCCCTATGTAATTAAGTTTCTATGCATGTGAAAAAGTAAAGCAAGCAAACAAACAAACAAAAATCACCAAAAATTTAAAAACAAACATTAAAAAAAACAAACTTGCAGATACTAATCAGTTATTGATACTATATAAGGGAACTAAGTTATGTTTCTGATATGTAATGAGTGAGTGAGTGACAGTTGCTCAGTCATGTCCAACTCTTTGTGACTCCATGAACTGTAGCCTGCCAGGCTCCTCTGTCCATGGAATTCTCCAGGTAAGAATACTGGAGTGGGTTGCCATTTCCTTCTCTAGGCTAAATATAAAGACAGGTCAATTTAAAAAGTATCAGCATATACATGCTTGATTTTATCTTATAATCTATAGATAATGCATTAGAAATTGCAATGAATCTATACACTTTTTACAAAGGAATACCCAAGACAGAAGAAACAATAAAATTTTAAATGACAATCACCAATCAGATGAAATAATTTAGATGAAGCTTATCTCTCTTGAAGAGATGGGGACTGGGCAAGTGGCCAGATATGTAATAATTGGGCATTACAGAAAGACCAAAGAGTGCACCACCAGGGGCCTGGTTCTCCTAGCCAGTCCCAACCTGCCAACCCCAAGGGCAGAGCTGCTGGAACTAAAACAGCTAGGGTGGGGCCATGGCCTAGAAAGCAGTGAGGAGGGATGTAGGCATGACCATGAAGAAGCAGTTGAAATGTGTTCCTCTTTATGGCTGAGTACTATTTCATTGTATATTTGTACTGCAGCTTCTTTATCCATTTATCTGTCCATTGACATCTAGGTTGCTTCCATGCCCTAACTATTGTAAATGAGTGAACTGCATTGAACTGCAATGAACATTGGGGTACATGTTTCTTTTTCAATTTGGGTTTCCTCAGGGTCTATGCCTAGGAGTGGGTTTGCTGGGTCATATGGTGGTTTTATTCCTAGTTTTTTTTAAAGGAATCTCCATACTGTCTTCCATAGTGGCTGTGTCAATTTACATTCCCACCAGCAATGCAAGAGGGTTCCCTTTTCTCCACCCCCTCTCCAGCATTTATTGTTTGTAAACTTTTTGCTGATGGCCATTCTGACTGGTGTGAAGTGGTATCCCATTGTAGTTTTCATTTGCATTTCTCTAATAATGAGTGACATTGAACACCTTTTCATGGGTTTGTTAGCCATCTGTATGTCTTCTTTGGAGAAATGTCTGTTTAGGTCTTTTTCCCACTTTTTGATTGGGTTTTTCTGGTATTCAGTTGTATGAGCTGCTTGCATGTTTCATTTACTATTTTTTTTTTTTCCATTCTGAGGGTTGTCTTTTCACCTTTTTTGTAGTTTTCTTTGCTGTGCAAAAACTCTGAAGTTTAATTAGGTCCCACTTATTTTTATTTCCATTACTCTAGGAGGTGGTTAATAGAAGATCTTGCTTTATGTCTTTGAGTGTTCTGCCTATGTTTTCCTCTAGGGGTTTTATAGTTTCTGGTCTTACATTTAGGTCTTTAATCCACTTTGACTTTATCTGTGTGTATGGCGTTAGGAAGTGTTCTAATTTCATTCTTTTGCATGTAGCTGTGGACGAACCTAGAGCCTATTATAACTGCGTGAAGTAAGTCAGAAAGAGAAATATAATTATTGTATACTGACACGTATATATGAAATCTAGAAAGATGATACTGATTAATTTATTTTCAGGGAAGCAAGGGATAAACAGACACAGAGAACAGACCTGTGGCCATGGGGGGAGGGGAGGAGAGAGAAGGTGAGATACATGGATAGAGTAACATGGAAATTTATAATACCATATATTAAATAGATAGCCAATGGGAATTTTCTGTATGACTCAGGGAACTCCATCAGGGGCTCTTTGACAATCTAGAGGGGTGGGATGGGGAGGGAAATGGGAGGGAGGTTCAGGAGGGAGGGGACATGGCATGGGTCTACCTATGGCTGATTCTGGTTGATGTATGACAGAAAACCACAAATATCTGTAAAGCAATTATCCTTCAATTAACAAAATAAAGTAGCAAAAAAAGAAGAAGAAAAAGAAGCAATTCAACCATGTGAAGCAGCTGGTCAACCAGACTGTGGGCAGAGAAGAGAAAACAGAAGACCTCAGTAAAGATCTGTTACAGATCTAGTGATGCCTAGATATGGTGCACTCCATGTGTCACCATTTCCAGAAGTACCTCATGGCCTGCTTCCAGCCAAGAAGAGAAGCAAAAAACTCCCTCTGAGAACTCTAACTCAGAATATGCAGGAAGCATCAACTCAGCTAGAAGACTCTCTCCTGGGGAAGATTCTGGAGAGGTGTGGATATGCTGAGAATCAGCTGGCTCTAGAACTTTCTCAGCATGAAGTCTTTGTCAAGAAGGAGATTGTGGACCCCCTGCACAGCATAGCAGAGATGGAGATTCCCGAAATCCAGAAACAGAGGAAGCAGCTAGCCAAACAGGTGTTAGACTGGGACTTGGTCAGAACCAGGTAGCACCAGGCTCACAAATTTTCAGGAACCAACTTGCAGGGGCTTCCACCAAAAATAGATGACCTAAAGGAAGAAATGAATGAAGTTGGAAATAAAGTAGAAGAGTACAAGGATCAGCTTGCAGTGGACATGTACAACTTTATAGTCAAAGAAGGGGAGTACAGCAAATTCTTTGTTACCTTATTAGAAGCTCAAGCAGATTACCATAGAAAAGCATTAGCAGTCTTAGAAAAGGTCCTTCACGAGTTGCAAGCCCATCAAGATAAGTGGGTGGAGAAGTCCACCTTTGGGACGTCTTTCAAGAACACCTGAAGCAGGGCAGTGGTGAGATGCACTGCACCTTGAGGGTTGCCTGATGCTATTGCTGCAGACAGGAGAGAAAGAGGAGGAAACTTTCCTGAACTGGGGTTGGGGCCTCAAAGTTAAGGAAACTGAAAGCTGCTCTAGACTGTTCTACTTCTCACCTGGATGAATTCGACTCCGCAACCCCCCCCCCCCCCGTCCCCCGCAACACTGCAGCAGGTATTTTAAAGTTCTACTTACAGGAACTGCCTGAACCTTTGATGACTTTTAATCTGTATGAAGAATGGACGCAAATTGCAAGTGTACAGGATCAAGACAAAAACTTCAGGATTTGTGGAGAACATGTCAGAAGTTGCCACCACAAAATTTTGTTAACTTTAGGTATTTAAACAAGTTCCTTGCAAAACTTGTTCAGACCAGTGACATTAATAAAATGACTCTCAGCAGCCTTGCAATCGAGTTAGGCACTAACTTCTTATGGGCCAAAAATGAAGGAACGCTTGCCGAGATGGCAGCAGCCACATCCATCCATGTGGTTGTGGTCATCAGACCCAACATTCAATGTGTCACCTGGTTATTCCCCAAAGAGGTGGAATTTAACGTGTCAGAAGCGTTTGTACCTCTCACCACCCCAAATTCCAGTCACTCATCCCACACTGGAAATAACCCTGTCGACTCAGGGACCCTGGAAAGGAAGCGGCCTGCCAGCATGGTGGTGATGGAGGGGGACCTGGTGAAGAAGGAGAGCTTTGGTGTGAAGCTTATGGACTTCCAGGCCCACTGGCGGGGTGGAACTCTAAATAGAAAGTGTTCATTCCCTTCTTTTCAGCTGCTACTCTGGACTACAGATGGCAGCACTTTGGCTCCAGTGGGCCCAAAGCCTCCTCCCCAGGGCTCTAGGGCCTAAAGCAGCACAGGGGGTGGGACTGGCCCCTCCTCTGAGGGCATACTGGGGCAGGGGCCCAGCCCGGGCGACAGCAGTCCTGCAAAGCCCAAGGACTCTGCCGATACACCTGCACCAGGGAGAAACAGCAGTCAGACTCCATTCACCCCCAACCCCCACCCCGGGCCCAGTCAGTTGCCGGCTCCCATCAGCTCTCTGTGCCTCCTCTCCCCCCGCACACAAATTCCACCAGCCTGAGCCCACACAGTGTGAGCCACACTGTTATTAAAAACAAACAAACAACAACAACAACAAACACCTGCTCCTGAAACCAGGAAACCGGCCTCCCAGCCATCCTGGGGGCTAGAGTTTTCCAGAAACATCTCAGCATCCACCCAGCCAGTCACCAAAGCAGTCTACCTGAAGCCCTTCTCCCCCTACTCAGCCCCCAGGCCAGGCCCAAGGCCAGATCTGTGCCACCTCGCAGCTCTTTGCACCTCCGAGGTACTTCAGCAGCCTGTCTCTGATCCAAGCCCCCAACCACCCGCCACCACACCGCCGGCCGCGCTCACCAAACTCCGCAGCAGCAGGGCCCACCCACCCCCAGGGCGCCCAGTGAACCTGACTCCAGCAGTTGTCCTACACCCCTTCCCAGACACCGACACCCCCCAGCACCCCGCCCCTCGGAAAACAGAATCTGAGCCAGGCCGTGAGTAACTCCGAGACCGCACAGCAACACGCTGGAACCTTACCGTGACCTAAACCGGTTCCAAAGCCAGGGAACTGGCCCAACGTCCCCAGCCCCGCCCCCTAATCCTCCTGCCGCCCATCCCATCGGGGATGGCAACCTCATCATCGCAGTTCTCACCACCTCCAAAAATAATCACAGATGTATGACCTGCCATATTCAGTAAGAACTGAAATTAGAATATTTAATGATGCCAATTCTAGGTTTTCAGAACCGTTTCGCAGTGTCTTTCCTGAAATGTATTCAGACTCAGCCAGCAGAGACCTGCTGGGCCGCATTCTGTGGGATATGGACAATGATACAGAAAGCACAGCTCTGTGAAGAAAGCCACGCCCCACCCTTGACACCTTCCACCCTGGCGAGTGTAGCAGGGACAGGCAGACGTTAATCTTTCCAGACCAAACAGTGAGAAGCTTTCAGTGAAGGGGAAAAAAAGGCCTCATAAGGCGAGACTTGGCTTTTCACAGCTCTAGGAGAGAGCAGAGGCTGACGCTTAAAGCTGGGTGATCTGTCTTGAAGAAGCTGGCTTTCTTTACATGGGAAAGAATCATGTCCCCTCCCCCCTCCCCATTTTTTTAAGAGGTACTTACAGCAGAAAGAGTATCATTGCCAAGATGTGCTTTTGTCACTGCTGTTCATGCAGGTGGCACCACTGGCAACTTGGAATGAAGGAAGAGCAGTGAAGAAGAAAGAAGACTATTTAACAAAGTACATCCATTACACTCTACTTCCTGCTACCTGGACTTTCATTCTCCTGTATCACAAGGGAGTTTTGTCTCCTTCAGACATTTTGTATGAAGCATGGTCTGTGTCTCCCCAACCCCTCAGAACCACAAACATTGGGGGTGAACACTGGATCCATCACCTCAGCAAACTGGATTGCCTTATGCTTTGCTGGATTGCCAGAATGTAGACAGAAATGTACTGTTCTTTAAAAAAAAATGTAATTGCTAATTGACAAGGACTGAACGTTATTCTAGTTTCATGTTTAATTTGAATTAAATATATTCTGTGGTTTATATGAAAACAAAAAATGACCAAAGAAACATACATTAAACTATACATTGGAAAAAAAAATGTTTTATTATCTTTGTGACAGTAAACAGGCAACTTTATGCTACTTTTTTAAAAATAGGAAAATCCTTTATTCATTACATTTTAATAAAGTATAAGTCACCTTGTTAAATCATCATGTGAACATGAGATGACGTTTTTCAAGGCTTTGTCTTTTGATATAGAACAATACATTTGCTTAAGCATCTTTGGAACAATCTTTATTTGATATTAACTAACCCTATAACAAAATTAAAATTTGTGATATAGACACTTTAAAGTAACACACAAAAGAGAAAAAGAGAATATTCACCAAGATTTCAGAACACTTACCTTCAATTTGTTAAAATATTAATAAATGTGTAACGAGCTCTATAACAGTGAGGTAGAGAATGCGTCTTTTTCCATTTGGAAACTTTTATTTAGAAGGATTTAGAGGCATACAATGTTAGTTTGGTTGTAGAAGCAGTTAAGAATTTTATCATAGACATGACTTTCTATCATCAGCTACATACATATTCCAAATAATCAGGATCTAACTTTTCCATAAGATCACTCAAAATTAGAAGACAGTTCTTCTTTAATCTTATAAATAATAATTGTTATAGGTTATCCCAGACCCATTATTTAAACATACAACAATATGTGGCTATCATTAAAATTATTCAGCAGAAAATGAATGTTATCAGCCACTTTTGATTCCTGGAAATAAGGAAAACACTACTGGTTGGATTTTTTTTATTTTCCAAAACTTTTGATGTGTTCCAAAACTCTGTAAGTCCAGGAGCAGAGAATAGTATAGAATGTGGTGATTCTTTTCAATGTAAATCAATTATTTTATTACATTGGAGAATGGTGTTTCAAAATTGGGACACTGTCTGAAATTAATACCTAACATTTGCTGTATCATATGTATCATATTTCTCTCCCAAAATTAAAACGAGAGCAAGAACCATGTTTTTTTACTTGCCTTCCCTAATTATCACTGGGAAAAACATGAAGTTTATTAGTTTCCCCCCAAAACTAAAAGCATTGCAATTGTTATATACTAAAGGAAAGGAAATCACTTTGTGATCCATAAAAAGCATACTCTGACATGCAAGCATAATCACATGTGTCTAAAAGATGCAGTAAAACTGTTGAAATGATTAAAAACTGTCTCCATATTATATAGGTATGATGATAATTTAAATCTGAGAATTAAATCTAAAAAGATATACCTCTTGTATGCCAATAATAGTGATGAATTAACATTTACTACTGCCAGACAAAATGATAAGCATTTTCAGATATTCACTGTTGTTGTTTAGTTGCTAAGTCATGCCTGACTCTTTTGCGACCCCATGGACTGTAGGCCACAGGCTCTTCTGTCCATGGGATTTCCCAGGTAACTGGAGTGGGTTGCTGTTTCCTTCTCCAGGGGATCTTCCCAACCCAGGGATGGAACCCACATCTCCTACATTGACAGCCAGATTCTTTACACTGAGCCACCAGGGAAGTCCCATATTTTGTTTAACCCCCCCCTTGAATATTTATGAGGCAAATATAATTATCCTTATTTTACAAATTAAAAAAAAAATTGAGGCATAGAGGTTATGTAACTTTTACATATCTTTCAGTTAGAAAGTAGTAGAAATAGACTTCAAAGTGTATGCTTTTAATCTCTATACTGCATTGCCTTTTTATCTGTGTAATACACTGGATGAGAAGAACTTAGGTCATACTATTGGACTGATTATAAAGAACTGATGTTTTGCACAATAGCACAATAACCTGATTCCTCAAGCACCAAATCTACTCAATATTTTGTCACAATATAGCAGAAGAATCTTATTATATAGTTCTCTATCAAATAGTGACAGTAATTTCTTATGGTACTAAAATAACACTAACATTAGAGTCTTACTAAAATAGTATCTTTTTCAATAGAAAAAAGGAATGCAGTTTTTCAAAACTCTATGGTCCAAGGATCAACTTTAAACTTAAGAAAACATATCTCAATAATATCCTTTGCTAGTTTCAGTTGTCTGTGTGCAACTTTGCCACATTCATTTCATTCTTACTTGAGAGTTCATCTGTAGAAACCTGACTTCTGTTTCCCTGTTGCCACAAAGTAAATGTATCCACGTGTTCATATAAGCAGTTTGCAGCAGGGAATAAATGATCATAGTGAGCACAAGCTACAATTGAAGCAGTGACATCTGTAAGAATATGTGATACAAAAATTAACTCTCTGATTTCCTAGTAGAATTTGACAATTTTATTGCTATCATTTATTTTCAAATATTTCATATAGATTAACTTTAAATATAATCTTGACAAATCATTGCTGATACTGACAAATAAGCTCCAAAGAACATGAGAATGATTTAAAATTTAATGCATTAAAACATAGTTTTCACAGTAAATTGAGGACTAAGTAAATGTCAATAAAATGCACTGTTCAAAGAGCTAGCTAGGCTTGTCCTTTGGTTTAAGTCATATATCAACTGCATGCTTATCTTATATCTATATTTATTCCACAGACTATTTCATTTGATGAAAGCAGGAAGTGTAGGATTCACAAATGGCACCAATACCAGTAGTAGACTCTTAAAATTCAGCTAACAAAATAAAAAAATGGAAAATAAAGATATGAAACTTAAAAGGGACAATCTGAATTCTCTTAAATATGTTTAGGAATTATCTTAAATATGTCTAGGTAGATTCCATATGACATGTATTACTGTGAAGTAAAACTATTCACCAGAAGATTCAGGATTAAGTAAGCACTGAAGGACATTGGGAGAAAAAGCCTGTTAGGGAGGGGATCAAGGTGACAGTGGTGTATAAACCAGAGAAAACATCAGGAATTTTGATATCACCTTTGAGGGTTGCTATTTAGAACCATTATAAGAATAAGTATTATATAAGTCCACTGATATATAGAACAGTTTAGACAAGACTTGAAAGAAATCACATTCTGGGACAGATTTCTTAAATATCATGACATCCAACAATAGTGCTACTCTTCTTTAAACTATGATTCTACACTGACAGATATGCCATTACTATAACATTGACTAGAAAGTTAGGAAAAGTTTATTAAAATTATAAAAGCTGGTTGATACTTCCTCAAATGTTGTTATTGGTTAGGCACAAATGCTGGAGAAGGCAACAGCACCCCACTCCAGTACTCTTGCCTGGAAAATCCCATAGACGGAGGAGCCTGATAGGCTGCAGTCCATGGAATCGCTACGAGTGGGACACGACTGAGCGACTTCACTTTCACTTTTCACGTTCATGCATCGAAGAAAATGGCAACCTACTCCAGCGTTCTTGCCTGGAGAATCCCAGGGACGGGGGAGCCTGGTGGGCTGCCGTCTGTGGGGTCGCACAGAGTCGGACACAACTGAAGCGACTTTGCAGCAGCAACAGCAGCAGCAGCAGGCACAAATGCAAGGATACTTTATTGGACAGATGGAATAACAAAAATTTGAGGTTGCTTAGCCCGCAAAGTCTTACAAATCATATTAAGTATGATAATCTAAAATGTTTTAATTATATGAACAATCCCACAGTCATGGAGTCATCAGATTCTTCAACTATATTAGAATATTCACAGTGACGGGTGAGCAGAGAGGAATCTTCTGTGGGCACTGAAAGCTGGGTGGTGCTGAGGCTGAATGATATAGAGCAGGAGAAGAAAGTGAATGGGGAGAAGATATGACAAGAAGAAAATCATGAATGATAGGGATGATAAGAGATATGGGGATATCATCATGATAGTAAAATTTTGAATAGAATAAACAGTATAGAGAGGAAAATCTGTGGCATGAGGTGTAAAACTCCTATAAGAACTCTTAGAGTAAGATCATATTTTCCAAGGTTGTTGGACAGAGGCATTTATAAGTTTTTATATAAAGTAGAAGAAGCTTGAAAGAGTTGACCCATTGGAAAAGACCCTAATGCTGGGAAAAGTTTGAAGGCAAAAGGAGAAAGGGACAACAGAGAATGAGATGGTTGGATGGTACACTGACTCAGTGGACATGTGTTTGAGCAAACTCTGGGAGATGGTGAGGGACAGGGAAGCCTGGTGTGCTGCAGTCCATGGGGCCACACAGAATCAGACATGACTTTGTGATTGAATAACAACAGGAAACTTGGAAGTAGGGTCAAGTGGATGAATAGAGCCTGTTGTATTGGTCAGTGGCAGAGAGCACACACTTAAAAAAAAAAATACCCCTCCTTGACTACTTCCACATTTACATCATGTCTTGCAATGGTGTTTTACCTAATGGTTTTTCAGCAAAATCTTAGGAACCACTTAACATATCTTAAGATTGTTAAAATTTCTAGATAATTTACCCAGTGGGAGGAAATATATCGCTCTTCCTCCTAGCTTATACATATGCTGCCACTGTTCTACAAGTTCTAGCTATCCACAGCCCAGAATTGTCCTCTTAGACAATTAAACCATGCAAAAATGAACAGTTGGGACTGTCACCTGGATGGACTTGAACCTTAAAGCTGGAACTCCAGAACTCTGTATTATTTGAACAATGTACACAAGTAATTTGCAGTGATGTGATCCTAAAATCTTAGGTGACTAAATATTTTGAGTTTCGTATAACATCACTGTAGAAAGTTTTTGCTAAATTATTACATCTCTATCCTCAAACCCCCCCCCCCCAACACACACACACATACATACTGGGTAATCAGATAAGAGATTTTGTACGTGCTTAACCTCTATGCTGAGAGTGACAAAAATCAAATGCAGAATTACATTCTTTGAATGTCTGAATTACAACACAAGTTGAACTCCCAGCCTCACAGAGTATCTGCTGTTAAAGGGAAGGAATAGGATCCTAAAAGTTGGAAGGGGATGTGCGTAAAGGTCTTGATGAAACTGGAGACATTGGGCCCCTAAATTCTGATGAGTCTTTGCCAATTGAATCACCCTCTGAACCCCTAATGAAAGAGGCCTCTCTACCCATAGTGTAAGCACTTTTTCCACCTCCAGTGGAAACAGCTTTCCCAAAATTGTCTAAGGGAATTGACCACGCATTTCCTGAGGAAGCTATAATAGTCTCACCTGCAGCAGCTGCCATGCAAAACATTGCTGATTCTCCTTAGAATCCACCATCACTGCCACCACCACCACCATTCTGCTTCGAGATTCAAACTCCAGCAGACCCATAAATGTGAGGTACAAAGTGTGACCCATGAAGAATACTCCAAAGTAACTACTTGAGTTTTATAATTTATACAGACATAAAACCTGGGAGGTTATATGGAAATAGATATTAAGAGTATGACATAATTGTGAAAGGAACACAATGTTATATCAGACTAAATTTATGGATATGGATTCGCTAGGCAGAGATACAACATTTAATATTGTAGTTTGGGGAGTTAGAATGGGCTCTAATAGTTTGGTTGTTTGGCTAAAACATGGACCAAAAACCGGCACACAGTGAGTTGGAAATGCTGCTGCTGCTGCTGCTGCTAAGTTGCTTCAGTCATGTCCAACTCTATGCGACCCCATAGACGGCAGCCCACCAGGCTCCCCTGTCCCTGGGATTCTCCAGGCAAGAACACTGGAGTGGGTTACCATTTCCTTCTCCAATGCATGAATGTGAAAAGTGAAAGTGAAGTCACTCAGTCGTGTCCGACTCGTAGTGACCCCATGGACTGCAGCCTACCTTGTTCCTCTGTCCATGGGATTTTCCAGGCGAGAGTACTGGAGTGGGGTGCCATCGCCTTCTCCTGAGTTGGAAATGTTACTTCCCTTAATTTAATGTAGAGGGAGGAGTTCAGATACTTAGGGAGATTGGAATGTTAGAGTGGATTTCTCATTTTAAATCTATTCACCCCTCTGGGAAAGTCCAGAAGACATATAATTCATGACCACCACTGTGAAAAATAAAATTGTGTCAGGAGCTCTGGAACCCTTGATGAGCTTCACAATCATTCTTCTCTGAAGGTCAGAACTTACAGAGAGAATTATGGTCACTTAATTGAGAAAACTAAATGCAATGGGAGTAATAAAATTTTGGGTTGGCAGAGGCTAAGTGGAAGCACTCAACTGCTAAAGTCAAGGTGGACATGGTTACCATAGTGGACAGCAGAGTCAAAGCAGCAACTGGAATAGTCCTATTCATGTAGACATGGTGTTGGCTAATTGGTAATGGTGTCTTGGAAGTTAAATAGATAGGAAGCCTGGTAAACTCTTACTTGACCTGTATAAACAGAAAAATTCTAGATCAAGTGAACAAAAGACTAACAAATCACAGAAAGAGAGTCATGGCTCATCAGTTAATTCTCAGGCTTGAGTTACTTTACACACTTATAACCCCTTGAATGAAGTGGAGATCAGGTCCCATTGGGGAAGGACCTAGGTACATTGTCAACAGTGTTAATCTTTCTCTCAGCCTTTCCTCAGGGTACTGCATGTTGGGGAAAAATAATCAGACCTTTCAGAGCCTACTAAAGGCTGACTCTGAACCGACACTAATTCTAGGAAGTCAACATCATTGTGGTTCACCAGTTAGGGTAGGGGTTTATGGAGATAATAAATGTAGTCTTAGCTCAGGCCCATCCCACTGTGGGCCCAATGGACCCCTGCATCAGTCTTGTGATTATTTCGTCAGTTCCAGAATCCATAATTGGAATGGACTTGACAATTTGCAGAATCCCCACAATGGCTCCCTGACCTGTGAAATGAAGACTACTATGTTGTGAAAGATCAACTGGAAGCCACTAGCATAGCTTCTACCTAGAAAATTAGTAAACCAAAACCAAAATTGCATTTTTGGAAGGATTGCAAATATTAGTGTCACTTTTAAGAACTTGAATGATACAAAGTTGGTGATTTCCACCATATCCCCATTCAACTCACCTATTTGTCCTGTAGAGAAGACAGATGGTTCTTGGAAAATGAGAGTGAATGATCATAAATTTAACCAGGTAGTATTTCACATTACAGGTGCTGTACCAGATGTGGTTTCACTAATTGAACACATTCCCTCATACCTGATATGCAGCTATTGATCTGTCAAAGATTTTTTCCCCATATCTCTTAATAAAGATGCTCAGAAGCAGTTTGCTTTCAGGTGGCAAGATGAACAATATTAATTTAATATCAATATATCTGCCCTATTTCAGAGATATATCAACTCTCTGGCCCTATGCTCTTATTTAGTTCATATGAATCTTAGTTGCTTTTTCCCTTTGCAAGTTATGACACTGTTCTATTACATCAATAAAATTATGCTAATTGAACTTAGTAAACAAGAAGTAACAGGCTACTTATTGGCAAGACATTTGATTATCAATGGAAGTGAAATAAATCTAACAAATATTTAGAGGCTGTCTACTTCAGTGAATATTCCTCATTTGAGGGAGTTACTTTCACCCATGTACTAGGTGACCCAAAAAGCTTCTAGTTTTTAGTGGGACCCAGAACAAAAGGAAAGTTCTGCAGCAGGTCCAGGTTGCTGTACAAACAACTACACCACTTGGGCTATATGATCCAGCAGACCCAATGGTACTTCAAATGTTAGTGGCAGATAGGGATGCCATTTGGAGCCTTTGGAAGGCCCCTACAGGCCAATCTTAGGCCCTTAGGATTCTGCAACAAAACTGTGCCATCCTCTTTTGATAACTTGTCTCCTTTTGAGAAACTTTTTTCCTGCTACTGGGCCTTAATAGAGATAATGCAACCCTGAGCCACCAAGTTACTGTCTCATATGAGCTTTCCATCATGACCTGAGTGTTGCCTGATCATACCACATACACCACTGTGCATACATAGCAGGACTCCATCATCAAATGAAAGTGGTTTATAAATAACTGGATCAGAGTAGGCCTTGAAGGTATAAGTTACATGAAGATGTAGGCCAAATGCCTCTGGCCCCACTCTGGCCACACTACTGTCTCTCTCCCAGCCTACATCTATTGCCTCATTGTGAGTTCCCTATCATCACTTGACAGAGGAAGAGAAGACTCAGGTCTGGTTTTGTGTGAAATTCAGATACCTTCCACAAGTGAATAGCTCCTTTCTGGGACATCCACAAAGGAGAGTGATGAAATGAAATCATCCCAGTGGACAGACCTTTGAGTAATGCACATAATTGTCTATTTTTCTTGAAAGGAGAAATGATTAGGCATGTAATTATATAATTATTCATGCTCTGTGGCCAATGGTTCGGCTCAGTCATCAGGGATTTGGAAGAGACGTGATCAGAAAATTGGTGACAAAGAAATTTGAAAAAGAGGTAAGTGGATAGATGTTTCTGAGTGAGTAAACCATGTGAAGATAATTGTGTCCCTTATGAATGGTCATCAAAAGGTGACCTCAGTAGAGAAGAATTTTAATAATCAAGTGGATAGAATGACCTGTTCTGTGGGTAACAGCCAGCCTCTTTAGTCACTCTTGTCATCTCCCAATGGGCTCTTGAACAAAGTGGTGGCAGAAATGGAGGTTATTCATGGGCTCAGTAACATGAACTTCAACTCAGTGAGGCTGACTGGGCTACAGCCACTGCTGAATGCCTAATCTGCCAGTTCAACAATGAGTCTCCTGTATGACACCAATCCCTGAGTAATCAGCCAGCCAGCTACTTGGGTCAGCTTGATTTCATTGGACCACTTCTACCATGAAAAGGACAGTGTTTTGTTCTTACTGGAATCAGTTCAGTTCAGTTCAGTTGCTCAGTCGTGTCCGACTCTGTGACCCCATGGACTGCAGCATGCCACACTTCCCTGTCCATCACCAAATCCCGGAGTTTACTCAAACTCATATCCATCGATCAGTGATTCCGTTCAACCATCTCATCCTCTGTCGTCCCCTTCTCCTCCTGCCTTCAATTTTTCCCAGCATCAGGGTCTTTTCCAATGAGTTGGGTCTTCACATCAGGTAGCCAAAGTACTGGAGTTTCAACTTCAGCATCAACCCTTCCAATGACTATTCAGGACTAATTTCCTTTAGGATGGACTGGTTTGATACCTTTGCTGTCAAAGGGACTCTCAAGAGTCTTCTCCAACTCCACTGTTCCAAAGCATCAATTCTTCGGCACTCAGCTTTCTTTATAGTCCAACTCTCACATCTGTACGTGACTACTGGAAAAACCAAAGCTTTGACTAGATGGACCTTTGTCTGCAAAGTAATGTCTCTGCTTTTTAATATGCTGTCTAGTTTGGTCATTTCATGGCTGCAATCACCATCTGCAGTGATTTTGGAGCCCAAAAAAATAAAGTCAGCCACTGTTTCCACTGTTTCCCCATCTATTTGCCATGAAGTGATGGGACTGTATGCCATGATCTTAGTTTTCTGAATGTTGAGCTTTAAGCCAACTTTTCCACTCTCCTCTTTCACTTACTGGAATAGATATTCTGAATATGGATTGGTCTTCATTGCACACAACATTTTTGCCAAAACTTCCATCTGTGGACTCTCAGAATACCTTGTCCTCAGAGCATTCTACACAGCATTGCTTCTGATCAAGGAACTCATTTTACAGCAAATAGTGTGTGATGATGAGCCCATGAGCATGAACTGACTGGTGTTACCATATTCTTCACTTTTCTGAAGGAGGTAACTGGATAGAGTAGTGGAGTGACCTTTTGAAAACTAAGTTACAGTGTCAGCCAAGTGGAAATACCTTGCAGGGCTGGGCAAGGTCCTCTAGAAGGCTCATAGATTGCATGCAATATATAGCACTGTTTCTTTTACAACCAAGAGTCATGATTCCAGGAATAAAGAGATGAAAATAATCGCACTCACTGTTACCACTAATGACTTACTAACAATTTTTTTTTTTGTTCCTATGCCTATGACCTTATGTTTTTTTAGGTCTAGTGATTTTAAAGAGAGACATGCTTCCATCATGAAATGTATCAATTATTCCATTTAACTAGAAGTTAGAAACAGCATCGAGCCACTTTGGGCTCCTTATTCCTCTGAATCAACAGATAAAGTAGGAAGGTGCATTGTTGGCTTCAGTGACTGATTCTGATTACTACTCAACATGGAGGCAGGGAGAATGCATTTCCAATACAGGAGACCTCTTAACACATCTCTTAGTACTACTATGCCCTTTGATTAAGACCAATTCAAAACCATACCATAGCATTTCAATCTAGGTCCAGACCCCAGGGACTTGTTTGCCTCCATAATTGCATAGGACAATTCCTTTAAAATATAATATTAATATATAAAGTAGAAATATATATATATATTTCTATAGAAATACATATAATAATATAATACATATTATATATATATATATAGGTTGTCTTGTTACTTAGGAAAAATCTAATTGAGGGGCTATTTTGCTTTGTAACTATCCATGGTCTATTTTATCCTGTTTTAGTAATGGGATTTAAAATTGTCTTTCAATGATCTCCCTTCTTTTTTCATTTAAAAGGTGTGATCAAGACAACAACTTTTCCCGCTGGCTTCAGCAAATCAGACACTTACAGTAATTCATTCAGGAATGAGAACATTACCCAGTTTGAACTGGGTATAATCATGCCTGAAACTATTTTTAGAAAGAGTGAAAAAAGCAGTGACTCTCTTTCCACTGAAGTGCTAATTTCTAGCTGCTGTTGTTACCTTGCAGCTATAAGAGAAAAGTCTTTCTGAGAATGATACAAACAAAGAACCAAAATATGTAGATAATGAAATTCTTAATGAACAATTTTTAGTTTCTCAATCTAGCTATATTTTAAATCTTGTCTCTGTATTTTTTCATTTATATAAACTATCCTGGATGGGTTTCTGTCACTTATAACCAAGAAAGTCCCGTTTAATATAACACATACAGCTGAAAATACTACATTTTTATCTTCCCATATAAATGCTATCTTTCTTGAGCATAAGTTTCTTCCCTTACAATCATTTTCTTTCTATTCTTTAGATATTCTCCCACATTACAACTTATACAGATGAGAAATTCAATCACAGTATGATTCTCTTTCATAGTTATTGTGTTTTTTCCCTTTATTTTTTTCCATTTATTTTTATTAGTTGGAGGCTAATTACTTTACAATATTGTAGTGGGTTTTGTCATACATTGACATGAATCAGCCATGGATTTACAAGTATTTCCCATCCTGATCCCCCCTTCCCACTTCCCTCTCCACCTGATTCCTCTGGGTCTTCCCAGTGCACCAGGCCGGAGCACTTGTCTCATACATCCAACCTGGGCTGGTGATCTGTTTCACCCTAGACAATATACACGTTTTGATGCCGTTCTCGCGAAACATCCCACCCTCGCCTTCTCCCACAGAGTCCAAAAGTCTGTTCTGTTCATCTGTGTCTCTTTTTCTATTTTGCATATAGGGTTATCATTACCATCTTTCTAAATTCCATATATATGTGTTAGTATACTGTATTGGTCTTTATCTTTCTGGCTTACTTCACTCTGTATAATGGGCTCCAGTTTCATCCAACTCATTAGAACTGATTCAAATGAATTCTTTTTAATGGCTGAGTAATATTCCATGGAGTATATGTACCACAGCTTCCTTATCCGTTCGTCTGCTGATGGGCATCTAGGTTGCTTCCATGTCCTGGCTATTATAAACAGTGCTGCGATGAACATTGGGGTGCACGTGTCTCTTTCAGATCTGGTTTTTTCAGTGTGTATGCCCAGAAGTGGGATTGCTGGGTCATATGGCAGTTCTAATTCCAGTTTTTTAAGAAATCTCCACACTGTTCTCTATAGTGGCTGTACTAGTTTGCATTCCCACCAACAGTGTAAGAGGGTTCCCTTTCCTCCACACCCTCTCCAGCATTTATTTCTTGTAGACTTTTGGATAGCAGCCATCCTGACTGGCATGTAATGGTACCTCATTGTGGTTTTGATTTGCATTAACAGAGTTTCCTTTTTTCCCTGTAGCTTAAAATTTTTGCCATCGCATGTCTAGGTGTGGTTCTTCTTGAATACACTTCCTGAAATCTTGTATGTGTTTTTGGTATAAAAATTCAATTTTTAAATTATTTTGGTTCAAAATTCAGTGAAGTTTTCTTTTTAATTACTGGTTCTTTGAGTTTAGATTTACTTCTATCTCTCCTTTCTTTCCTTTCTTCCATCTTCCCTTTTTTCTCTCTCCCTCTCTCTCCCTAAATCCATGTCCTATTTTAGTTCCTATTTTGTCTTATTAGTACTGTTAATAGACATGATAAAATATCTTAGCCTTTATTCATTGTAATGCAACCATGATATTAAATTTTTTTTCATAGTGACTTCTTTTTTTTTTCATTTATTTTTATTAGTTGGAGGCTAATTACTTTATAATATTGTAGTGGTTTTTGTCATACATTGACATGATATTAATTTTATTAGAAGACTACATTTCTTAATTAGAGATGTGATTCTATGTTATATTCAAAGGACATCCTACATTATAGATGAAATTTTGAAATTGCATACTGTGACTAATGAGAAATTATGTTAATATAATTTCATCTTGTATATCAGTCCCAGATTACTAAATCACAAATGTTGCTTAGTATGTTTCTGAGACAAGAAGGAAGCTTAACATTATATTGTCATAAACATTCGGTAAATATTTGAAAAGAGTTGGACACTGCTTAGTGACTGAACAGCAGCAAATATTCAGTTTATTTAGAAATAAACCATATCATAAATAATAGAATTGCATCTTAAATGTTGAATTGAGACTTATTGTAGGGCTAATTTATGAAAATTTAGGGGAAAGATGACACCACAGCATAGTAAAATTTTATTTCATTTTATTTTTTTCACTGTTTTATAAAGAAATTTATTTATTTTATTTTTTTTCAATTATTTTTATTAGTTGGAAAAATTTTAAATATTAAGAAGTTAATTTTAAACATCATGTAATTTTCAATTTCAGAGACATTATTTATTTGTCATACATACATATAGATTTGAAGATGTTTAAATTCAGGAAACTATTACTACTGAAAATTTATTTTATTAATTCAAATTATTAACTTAAGTTACACATTGAAGTTGTTTCACCATAATATATCTGAAATATATTTCCAAACAATTAAATAATTTACTGCATGTTTTTATAATTCTGTTATTTGAAATTATGTATAGTCATAGTATTGCAGCAATGAAATTAAAAGACGCTAACTCCTTGGAAGGAAAGTTATGACCAAACTAGACAGCATATTAAAAAGCAGAGACATTACTTTGCCAACAAAGGTCTGTCTAGTCAAGGGTATGGTTTTGCAAGTGGTCATGTGTGGATGTGAGAGTTGGATTATAAAGAAAGCTGAGCACTGAAGAACTTATACTTTTGAACTGTGGTATTGGAGAAGACTCTTGAGAGTCCCTTGAACTGCAAGGAGATCCAAATAGTCCATCCTAAAGGAAATCAGTCCTGGGTATTCATTGGAAGGACTGATGTTGAAGCTGAAACTCCAGTACTTTGGCCACCTGATGCAAAGAGCTGACTCATTGGAAAAGACCCTGATGCTGGGAAAGATTGAGGGCAGGAGAACGGGATGATAGAGGATGAGATGGCTGGATGGCATCACTGACTCAATGGACATGAGTTTGAGTAAGCTCTGGGAGTTGGTGATGGACAGGGACCCCTGGTGTGCTGCAGTCCATGGGTTTGCAAAGAGTTGGACATGAATGAGTAACTGAACTGAACTGAACAGAAAAGATATATATATATATATATATATATATATTAGAATATTATAATAACATATAGAATAATATAATAATAATATAATAATATTATAATATATTATAATAATATATAATAGAATATACATTATATAATATAATATATATATATAACAATAATATAATAACAATATAATATAACAACAGTGTATATATATATATATATATATATATATATAAGTTAAACTTCCTTCTTGTCTCAGAAACATACTAAGCAACATTTGTGATTTAGTAATCTGGGACTGATATACAACATGAAATTATATTAACATAATTTCTCATTAGCCACAGTATGCAATTTCAAAATTTCATCTATAATGTAGGATGTCCTTTGAATATATATATATATATTCATAAACAATACATAATATATTCATAAACAGAAAAGGTCCACAATGTAAAGACTGAGGCAGTTTGTTAGTAATAACAATTACAGGGCTTCCCTGGTGGCTCAGACAGCAAAGAATCCACCTGCAATGCAGGAGACCTGGGTCTGATCCCTGTGTTGGGAAAATCCCCTGGAGGAGGGCATGGCAACCCACTCCAGTATTCTCTCTTGGAAAACCCCCATGGACAGAGGAACCTGGAAGGCTAGAGTTCATGGGGTCGCAAAGAGTTGGACATGACTGCACAACTAAGCACAGCAAGTACAGGAGAAATAAAGACAAGAAGCATTGGAGCTGCTGTTGCAATGGAGAAGGCTTAGTGAATCCATCATGTTAACAGACTATGATCATCTGGACCCCAGAGAACTGGGCACTCTCAATTTGTAAACTGCATGGCATTTCCAATTGTAGAGTTATACAATAGTTTCCGCAATCCTGTAAAACTGCTGTTTCTTTTACTTCCACATATGGCATTCATTATTTATCCTTAGAGGTGATCTGAGTGACAAACTTTTTGACTAAAACAAACTAAATATCACAGGTCTACACTTTCTTTCTCACACCCTTGTAAATTACTTTCAAATATATATAGTTTGATAATATTTTCTGGGAAAATTACAAGAAATCAGGTAATCATAAGCATTTCACCCAGCCAACTGTTAAACCATTAAATATACTAGAACAAAAAAATTAGCATGGTAAAAAAAAAATGGGTTACTTCCTTTTAAGATATTATTTTCCTTCTACAAGCCACAAATACTGATTTCAAGTTTTCTATTTTGTTTCTACTTCTTAATCCATTATTTCAAGTTGTACACTCTATTGGATGATTGAATGAGTTACTATCCACCTTGGCAAAATATATGAGAGAGAATATATACCCATGAGACTCCATTGTCATTTGTTTTTAATATAAACTTTAATTAAATTTTTGGTAGAGTAAATATGATATAACTAATGGGATAAGTATGCACACATGCATATATATGTATATATTCATATACATGCATGTATTGTAAGTATGTATATAAGATCTCGACAAAAATAAGTCTAAATGAAAACATTAACTTGTAGTTTAGAGTAAAAGGAAACTAAGAAAGGTGATTACTAATAAAGAAAAAATATGCATTACTATGAGTAGTTGTTTTACTTACAATATATGCTAAATTTTGCTTATTAAAAAATCAGGATAAAATGCTCTTCTTACTTTGATAGAATAACCTTTCAAGAAAGGTTAAAAGTTCTTCACAGAAAGAAAAATGTGCTAGGTCTTAGTTGCGGGAAGTAGGATGTTTGATCTTCCTTACGGCATGTGGGATCTTTACTTGTGGCATGCAAATTCTTAGTTGCAGCATGTGGGATCTACTTCCTTGACCAGGACTGAACCTGAGCCCCCTGCAATAAGAGTGCAGAGTCTTAGCCTGTGGACCACCAGGGAATTCCCTTTTCATACCCTTAATTGATCCAACAGTTCAGAATAAAAACTGCAACAAACTATTAAGTGACTGTAGCTTATGGAAGAAAAAATGAATTGCTGTGGGCAAGAATCTCGTAGAAGAAATGGAATAGCCCTCATAATCAACAAAAGAGTCCAAAATGCAGTACTTGGGTGTAACCTCAAAAATGACAGAACGATCTTGGTTCATTTCCAGAGCAAGTCATTGAACATCACGTAATTCAAGCTTATGACACTACCACCAATGCTGAAGAAACTGAAGTTGATCAATTCTATGAAGATGTTCTATTCATTATTGGGGCTTGGAATGCAAAAGTAGGAAGTCAACAAATGCCTGGAGTGACAGTCAAATTTGGCCTTGGAGTATAAAATGAAGCAGGGCAAAGGCTAACTGAATTCTGCCAAGAGACTGCACTGGTCATAGAAAATACCCTTTTAGAACAACACAAGAGACGACTTTACACATGGACATCACCAAATGGTCAATAGCGAAATCAGATTGATTATATTCTTTGTAACCGAAGATGAAGAAGCTGTATACAGTCAGCAAAAACAAGGCCTGGAGCTGACTGTGGCTCATATCATGAGGTTCTCATAGCAAAATTCAGGCTTAAACCAAAGAAAGTGGGGAAAATCATGAGGCCAACTATGTATGACTTACATCAAATCCCATATGAATTTGCAGTGGAGGAGACAAATAGATTCAAGGGATTAGATCTAGTAAACAGTATGTCTGAAAAACTATGGAGTGAGGTCTGTAATACTGTACAGGAGGCAGTGAACAAAAATATCCCAAAGGGGAAGAAAAAAAAAAAAGGAAGAAGTCAAAGTGGTTATCTGAGGAGGCTTTACAAATAGCTAAATAAAGAAGAGAAGCAAAAAGCAAGGGAGAAAGGGAAAGGTACACCCAACTAAATGCAGAGTTCCAAAGAAGAGGAGGAGAGACAAGAAGCCCTTCTTCAATGAACAATGCATAAAAAATAGAGGAAAATAACAGAAGGGGAAGACTAGAAATCTATTCAAGAATATTGTAAATATCAAGGAAACATTTCATCCAAAGATGGTCACAATAAAGGACAGAAATGGTAAAGACCTAGTAGAAGCAGAAGAGAGGAAGAAGACATAGAAAGAATACACAGAAGAACTGTACAAAAAATATTTTAGTGAACTGGAAAACCATGATAATGTGGTCAGTCACTCAGAGCCAAGCTTTCTAGTGTGTCAAATCAAGTGGGCCTTAGGAAGTACTTCTGTAAATAAAGCTAGTTGATGTGATGCAATTCCAGTAGAGTTACTCAAAACCTTAAAAGACAATACTATCAAAGTGTTGCACTCTATATGTCAGCAAATCTGGAAGACCAGCAGTGGCCACAGGACTGGAAAAGGTCAACCCTTATCCCAATTCTCAAGAAGGGCAGTACTAAAGAATGTTCAAACCATTGGACAATTGCACTCATCTCCCATGCTAGTAAGATCATGCTTAAAACCTTGGATACTAGGCTACAGCATTACATGAACCAAGAACTTCCAGACACCCAATCTGGCTTTTAAAAAGGCAGAGGAAAAAGAGATCAAGTTGCCAGCATTTGCTGGCTCATAGAGAAAGCAAGGGAATTCCAGAAAAACATCTAACTCTGTTTCACCGACTACATTAAAGCCTTTGACTATGTGGATCAAAACAAGCTGTGGAAAGCTCTTGAAGAGATGAGAATAGCAGACCATCTTACCTGTCTCCTGAGAAACCTGTGTGCGGGTCAAGATGCAACAGTTAGAACTCTGTATGGAACAACTGATTGGTTCAGGATTGAGAAAGGAGTACAACAGAGCTGTCTGTTGTCACCCTGTTTATTTAACTTATATGCTGAGCTCATCATGAGAAATGCCAGGCTAGATGAGTTACAATCTGGTATCAAGATAAGTGGGAAAAACATCAACAACCTCAGATATGTGGATGACACCACTCTGATGGCAAAAAGCAAAGAGGAATTAACTAACCTCTTAATGAGGATGAATGAGGAGAGTGAAAAAGGTAGCTTAACTAAACATTAAAAAAAACAAAAAACAAAAAAACTAAGATCACCGCATCCAGCCCCATTGCTTCATGACAAGTAGAAGGGGAAAATGTGGAAGCAGTGATAGATTTCCTCTTCTTGGGCTGCAGCCATGAAATCAGAAGATTATTACTTCTCATCAGGAAAGTTATGACAATCCTAGACAATGTGTTGAAAAGCAGAGGCCTTTTTCTGCTGACAAAAGTCCGTATAGTCAAGGCTATGGTCTTCCCAGTGGTCATGCACTGTTATGAGAGTTGGATGGTAAAGAAGGCACCGTGCCAAATAATTGTTGCCTTCAAACTGTGGTGCTGGAGAAGACTCCTGAGAGTCCCTTGGGCAAAAAGGAGATCAGTAAATCTTAAAGGAAATCAACCCTGAATACTCACTGGAAGGACAAACACGGAAGCTGAAGCTCCAGTGTTGGTCACCTGATGAGAAGAGCAGACTCATTGGAAAAACCCGATGCTGGGGAAAATTGAGGTCAGAAAGAGAAGAAGTAATCAGAGGATGAGATGGGTGGATGGCATCACTGATGAAATGGACATGAACTTGGGCAAACTTTGGGAGATGGTGAGGTACAGGGAGGCCTGGTGTTCTACAGTCCATAGGGCTGCAAACAGTCAGACATGACTGGGCAACTGAGCAACAACAGTAGTAAAAGATAAGGGGCTTCCCAGGTGGTGTTAGTGGCAAAGTACCCACCTATCAATGTAGAAGACATAAGAGACTCTGTTTTTATCACTGAGTCAAGAAGATCCCTTGGAGAAGGTAATGACTACCCACTGCATCATTTTTGCCTGGGAAATCCCATGGACAAAGGAGTCTGTTGGGCTATAGTCCATAGGTTCATGATGAGTTGTACAAGATGGAAGTAACTTAGCATACAGGCAATAAGAGATAAGAGGGAAGAATTGAGAATAATTTGTTGTAAAGGACCTGAATTGCTCATGTTATTTGAAAGTGAATTTAGATTATTTATATAGTGCAAACTCTAGGGCAACAACTAAAAATTCCTTTAAAAGAATTATAATTGATATGCTATCAAAAAGAGGAAAGAGAATCACCTAAAATAATCAGTAAAAAGAGAAAAGAGAAAAAAAAATTGGAAGAACAACAAAAGGAAAAGCACAATTAATGAAAAAGATTTATAAATATTGTATATATTAATTAAATTATATCAACAATCACCTTAGGTATGAATAGTCTAAATGCAACAATTAAAATACAGAGATTGTCAGAGTGGATTTAAAAAGAAAAAAGAACTCAGCTATATGTTGCCTACAAGAACCTCATCAAATATGAAGACGCAGGTACATTAAAATTAAAGTGATGAAGAAAGATTCATTATCCACATTAATCAAAAGAAATCTGCAGTAACTACATTAATTTCAGACAAAGTAGATTTCAAAACAAGGGATACAATCAGAGATTAAAAGTGGCATTATATTACAATAAACAAGTCAATTTTCCAAGAAGATATAGCAATTCTTACTATGTATGTGCTTAACAAAGAGCATGGCATATTTGAGGTAAGAACTAACAGAACTGCAAAGAGAAATTTAAAAATCCACTACTATAGCTGGAGATTTCAACACATCCCACTGTCAGATTTAATTGATGTTTATGGACTACTTCATCCAACAATAGCAGAATTAATAATTTCTCAAATTTGTATAGGATATTCACCAAGATACACAATATTCTGAGTCATAAAACACAACTTTGTTAAATCTAAAAGAACAGAATACATATAAAATATGCTTCCAAGTCACATAACAACTAAAATAGTAATCAATAAGCAAAAGACAGATAAAAGACTTCAAAATATTTGGAGACTAAACAACACACTCTGAAATAATATTTGGATTGAAGAAGAGAGCTGAAGAAACATTTTAAAACTATTTTGAAAGAAATGAATATGAAAACACAGCTAATAAAAAATTGCAGGATGCAGCAAAACAGTGCTTAGATAGAAATTGATAGTATTAAAGGTGTATATTAGAAAAATAAAAATAAAAAATAATCAAACTTTCAAATTAGGAAACTAGAAAAAAGGGTAAATTTAGTCCAAAGTAAGCAGAAGAAAAGAAATAATAAAAATCAGACAGAAATCAGTAAAACTGAAACTGGGGATCAAGAAAGAAAATCACTGAAACTAAAAATTAGTTTTTTGAAAAGATCAATAAAATTGATAAAAGCCATGCTTGTTTACAGATAACATGAGAGTCCTTGTAGAAAATCTTAAAGAATCAACATGAAAGTTCTGGAACTAATACTCAATTATAGCAAGTTTATATGATAGAAGACTAATATAAAATAGTCAATTGCTTTCCTAAAATAACAGCAATAAATATTAGAATTTAACTTTAAAACCATAGCACCATGCACTTTAGCAGCAAAAGGAAATACTTAGGTATACATTATCAATGGTAAAATAAATTGTTTCCTTAATTTCTCTTTCTGCTTTTAGTTATTATTGTATAGGAATGCAAGAGATTTCTGTCCATTAATTTTGTATTCTGCAACTTAATCAAATTCATTTATTATCTCCAGTAGTTTTCTGCTGGCATCTTTGAAATTTTCTGTGTATAGAAATTTTAAATTTCTGTACAAATTTTCTATATATAGAAATCTTTAAAATTTTCTATATATAGCTGTTCTTATGAGAACAACTGACTCATTGGAAAAGTTCCTGATGTTAGGAAAGATTTAGGGTAGAAGGGGAAGAGGGCGTCAGAGGATTAGATTGATAGATGGCATCACCTATGCAACAGACATTACCTTAGGAAAACTTTGGGAGATGGCGAGGGACAGAGAGGTCTGGCATGCTGTAGTCCATGGGGTCGCAAAAAGATACGATTGGGCGTCTGAACAACCACAACATAATATCATGTCATCTGCAAACAGTGATATTTCACTTTTTTTTTCCGGTTTGGATTAGTTTTATTTGTATTTCTTCTCTCATTGCCATAGCTAGGACTTCAGAAACTATGTTAACTAAGAGTGGCAAGAGTGGACATCCATGTCTTGTTCCTGATCTCAGGGGAAATGCTTTTAGTTTTTCACCATTGATAATGATATCGGCTGTGAATCTGTCATATATGGTGTTTATTATGTAGAGGTAGGTTCCCTCTATGCCCATTTCCTGGTGAGTTTTTTTAATCATAAATGGATGTTGAACTTTGTCAAAAACTTTTTCTGCATCAATTGAAGTAATCATATGGCTTTTATTCTTTAATTTGTTAATATAGTACATCACATTGATTGATTTGCACATATTGTAGAATCCTTGCATTCCTAGGATAAATCCCACTTGATCATCTTGTATGACACCTGTATGTTGGATTTTGTTTGGTAGTATTTTGTTGAAGATTTTTGCATCTATAGTTATCAATGATATTAGCCTGTAATTTTATATTTTTTTTTTTGACATTTTTGTCTGTTTTTGATATCAGGATGATGTCCTTATAGAATGAATTTGGACTAGTTCTTCCCTCTGCAATATTTTGGAACAGTTTGAGAAAGACAGGTATTAGCTCTTCTCTAAATGTTTGATAGCATTTGCCTGTGAAGCTATCTGGTTCTGGACTTTTGTTGCTGGAAGATTTTTAATTACAGTTTCAATTTCAGTGCTTGTGATTGGTCTTTTCATGTTTTATAATTCTTCATGTTTTAGTCTTGGACAGTTGTACTTTTCCAAACTTTGTACATTTTTTCCAAGTCGTCTATTTTATTGTCATATAGTTGATTGTGATCAACTTATTATCCTTCATGTTTCTGCATTGTCAGTTGTAATTTCTGCTTTTTCTAATTTTACTGAGTCTTCTCCCTTTTTCTCTTGAGGAATCTGGCTAATGGTGTATCAATTAAAGAGCCAACCTTTAATTTTATTGATCTTTGTTATTGCTTTCTTTGCTTTTATTTCATTTATTTCTTCTCTAATCTTTATTACTGCTTTCCTTCTACTAACTTCGATTTTTGTTGTTGTTGTTGTTGGTCTTCTTTCTCTAGTTGCTTTATGTGTAAGATTAAGTTGGTTATTTGAGATTTTTCTTGTTCCTTGAGGTGAGATTGAATTGTTATAAACTTCCCTCTTAGAAATGCTTCCCATAGGTTTGGGGTCATCATGTTTTCATCATCATTTGTTTTTAGGTATTTTTTAAAATGTCCTCTTTGATTTCCTTGGTGATCTCTTGGATATGTAGCATCACAATTTAGTCTCCTTTTGTTTGTGTTTTTGTTTGTGTGTGTGTGTGTGTTTCTCCCTTGGAATTGATTTCTAATCTCATAGTGTTCAGAAAAGATGCTTCATATAATTTCAATTTTCTTAAATTTTCCATGGCTTGATTTGTGACCCAAGATGTGGTCTGTCCTGGAGAATGTTCCATGTGTGCTTGAGAGGAAACTGTATTCTGATGGCAAAGAATCTGCCTGCAATGCAGGAAACCTGGGTTCAATCCCTGGGTTGGGAAGATCCCCTGGAGAAGGGAATGGTTACCCACTCCAGTATTCTTGCCTGGATAATTCCATGGACAGAGGAGCCTGGCAGGGTACAGTCCATGGGATCACAAAGAGTCAGACATGATTGAGCAGAATAGCAATAGGGAAACTCCAATACTTTGGCCACCTCATGGGAAGAGTTGACTCATTGGAAAAGACCCTGATGCTGGGAGGGATTGGGCGCAGGAGGAGAAGGGGACGACAGAGGATGAGGTGGCTGGATGGCATCACTGAATCAATGGGCATGAGTTTGCGTAAACTCCGGGAGTTGGTGATGGACAGGGAGGCCTGGCGTGCTGCAATTCATGGGGTCGCAAAGAGTCGGACACGACTGAGAGACTGAACTGAACTGACTGATTAAAGTCCTTCACTAGTACTGTGTTACTGTTATGGTGCTACTATTTTGGGTACACAAATATTTATAATTGTTATATCTTCTTCTTGGATTGATCCTTTGATCATTATGTAGTGTCTTTCCTTATCTCTTGTAACCATCTTTATTTTAAAGTTTATTTTGTTTGATATGAGTATTGCTACTCTAGCTTTATTTTGATTTCTGTTTGCATGGAATATCTTTTTCCATTCCCTCACTTTCAATGTGTATGTGTCTTTGGGTCTGAAGTGGGTCTTCCTTCTGTATCCATTCAGTCAGTCTGTTTTTTTGTTGGGGCATTTAATCTATTTACATTTAAGGTAATGATCAATAAGTAAATTTCTATGATCATTTTTTAGATTGTTTTAGGTTTATGTTTTTGAGTTTTCTTTTGTGTTTCTTGCCTAGAGAAGTTCCTTTAGCATTTGTTGTAGGGCTGTTTAAGTGGTTCTCTTAGTTTTTGCTTGTTGGTAAAGCTTTTGATTTATCTGTCTAATCTGAATGAGCTCTTTTCTGAGTAGTGTAATCTTGATTGCAGTTTTTTCCCTCTTATCATATATCCTGCCACTCCCTTCTGGCCTGAAGTGTTTCTGCTGAAAATTAAGCCTTATGGGGATTCTCTTTTATGTTATTTTTTGCTTTTTCCTTGTTGCTTTTCATATTTTTCCTCTGTATTTAATTTTTTTTTTTTAGTTTGATTAATATATGTTTTGGTGTCTTTCTCCTAGGGTTTATCCTGTATGGGACTCTCTGCACTTCCTGGACTTGGGTGGCTATTTCCTTCCCCATATTAGGGAAGTTTTTGACTATAATCTCTTCAAATATGTTCTCAGATATTTTCCTTTTATAATCTTCTTATGGGTCCCTTTTATTCAAAGGTTAGTGTGTTTACTGTCCCAGAAATCTTTGAGACTGTCTTTATTTTTCTTCATTCTTTTTTTCTTCATTCTGCTTCTTTGCAATTATTTCTAGCATTCTCTCTTTCAGCTCACTTATCCATTCTTCTGCCTTGGTTATTCTGCTATTGATCCCTTCCAATGTATTTTTGATTTCAGTTACTGTGTTGTTCATCTCTCTTGTTCTTCAGTTCTTCTAGGCTTTTGTTGAATATTTCTTGCATTTTCTCTATCTGTGCTTCCATTCTAGTTCAGAAATTTTTGGATCATCTTTATTATCATTACTCAAAATTCCTTTTCAGTTTGCCTATTTCCTCTTCATTTATTTGGTATTGTAGATTTTTACCTTGCTACTTGGTCTGTAACATACTTTTTCTCCTTTTTTTTTTTTTTTTTTTTTTTTTTTTGTTGATGGGTGGAACTGTGTTCCTGTCTTACTGGTTGTTTGGGCTGAGGTATCCAACACGGGAGTTTGCAGTCAGTTGGGGAAAGCCAGGTGTTGGTGTTGAGATGTAAACCCCCAGGAGACCTCACTCCAATGAATATTCCCTAGGTCCTGAGGTTCTCTGTTAGTCCAGTGGTTCAGACTCAGCACTCCCATCATAGGAGCTTATGCTTGATCTCTGGACCATGAACTAGGGTCCTACAAGGCATTGTTGTTTTTCAGTTGCTCAGTCATGTCCAACTCTTTGTGACCTGATGGACTTCAGCACACCAGGCTCCCCTGTCCATTACCAATTCCCAGAGTTTGCTCAAACTCATGCCCATCGAGTTGATGATGCCATCCAACCATCTCATCCTCTGTCATCCCCTTCTCCTCCTGCCTTCAGTCTTTCCCATAATCAGGGTCTTTTCCCATGAGTCAGTTCTTTACATCAGATGGGCAAGTATTGGAGCTTCAGCTTCAGCATCGGTCCTTCCAATGAATATTCAGGACTGATGTCCTTTAGGATTGACAGGGTGGATCTCTTTGCAGTTCAAGGAGCTCTCAAGAGTCTTCTCCAACACCACAGTTCAAAAGCATCAATTCTTTGGTGCTCTGCTTTCTTTATAGTCCAACTCTCACATCTGTACATTACTACTGGAAAAACCACAGCTTTGACTAGATGGACTTTTGTCAGCAAAGTAATGTCTCTGCTTTTGAATATGCTGTTTAGGTTGGTCATAGTGTTTCTTCCAAGGAGCAGTGTCTTTTAATTTCATGGCTGCAGTCACCATCTGCAGTGAATTTGGAGTCCCCAAAAATTAAGTCTGTCACAGTTTCCATTGTTTCCCCATCTATTTGCTATGAAATAATGGGACTGGATGCCACCATCTTATCTTTTTTGTTTGTTTATTTTTTTTTTTCATTTATTTTTATTAGTTGGAGGCTAATTACTTTACAATATTGTAGTGGGTTTTGTCATACATTGACATGAATCAGCCATGGTTTTACATGTATTCTCCATCCCGATCCCCCCTCCCACCTCCCTCTCTACCCGATCCCTCTGGGTCTTCCCAGTGCACCAGGCCCGAGCACTTGTCTCATGCATCCAACCTGGGCTGGTGATCTGTTTCACCGTAGATAATATGCATGCTTCAATGCTGTTCTCTCGAAACATCCCACCCTCGCCTTCTCCCACAGAGTCCAAAAGTCTGTTCTGTACATCTGTGTCTCTTTTTCTGTTTTGCATATAGGGTTATCATTACCATCTTTCTAAATTCCATATATATGTGTTAGTATGCTGTAATGTTCTTTATCTTTCTGGCTTACTTCACTCTGTATAATGGGCTCCAGTTTCATCCATCTCATTAGAACTGATTCAAATGAATTCTTTTTAGTGGCTGAGTAATATTCCATGGTGTATATGTACCACAGCTTCCTTATCCATTCGTCTGCTGATGGGCATCTAGGTTGCTTCCATGTCCTGGCTATTATAAACAGTGCTGCGATGAACATTGGGGTGCACGTGTCTCTTTCAGATCTGATTTTCTCTGTGTGTATGCCCATAAATCGGATTGCTGGGTCATATGGCAGTTCTATTTCCAGTTTTTTAAAGAAATGTCCACACTGTTCTCCATAGTGGCTGTACTAGTTTGCATTCCCACCAACAGTGTAAGAGGGTTCCCTTTTCTCCACACCCTCTCCAGCATTTATTTCTTGTAGACTTTTGGATAGCAGCCATCCTGACTGGCGTGTAATGGTACCTCATTGTGGTTTTGATTTGCATTTATCTGATAATGAATGATGTTGAGCATCTTTCATATGTTTGTTAGCCATCTGTATGTCTTCTATGGAGAAATGTCTGTTTAGTTCTTTGGCCCATTTTTTTATTGGGTCATTTATTTTTCTGGAATTTGATCTTATCTTTTTGAATGTTCTGTTTTAAGCCAACTTAAAGGCACCTTACAGCCAACTAAAGTTTAAGCCAACTTTAAGCCAACTTTTTCACTCTCCTCTTTCACTTTCATCAAGAGGCTCTTTAGTTCTTTGCTTTCTTCCATAAGGGTGGTATCATCTGTGTATCTGAGATTATTGATATTTCTGCCTGTAATTTTGATTCCAGCTTGTCCTTCATCCAGTTTGGCATCTCACATGATGTACCCTGCATATAAGTTTAATAAGCAAGGTGACAATATACAACCTTGATACACTCCATTCTCGATTTTTAACCAGTTCATTGTTTCATGTCCAATTCTACCTGTTGCTTCTTGACCTGCATACAGATTTCCCGGAGGCAGGTCAGGTGGTCTGGTATTCTTGTCTCTTTAAGATTTTTCCACAGCTTGCTGTGAACCACACAGTCAAAGGATTTAGCATAGTCAATGAAGCAGATGTTTTCCTGGAATTCTCTTGATTTTTCTATGATCCAACGGATATTGGCAATTTGATCTCTGGTTCCTTTTCTAAATCCAAATTGAACATCTGGAGGTTCTTGATTCATGCACTATTGAAGCCTGTTTAAACCCTGAGATTTCATGTAAATCCAACCTAAAATGGTTGAAAATATGGAATTTCTTAAAAACTATATGTGAATGTTTCTACGAATATGGAAGCAATATTTGCCTTAAAATAGATTATAAATTTAGCAAATAAGCACTGTAAGTTCCCTAAGAAGGGCTGTGACTGTCTTGTTCCATACTGTATTCTCAAATGTTTTACACAATATATGTTCATTAAATATTTGTTGACTGGAGAATGATTTATTAGTGCAGGGATATTCAGGTTTTTTTCAAAAGCAATACATGGCTCCAGGCTATAAGTCTTGGGAATGCAAATTTATATTAACATATTTGATAAATTGGATTAGATGAAAGGGGAGATTACTTAAATCTTAGAAATATTGTGAACTATCTCATTTATTAGTTCCTTTACCAAATGGCAATATGTAATAGAATCAAGAGAAATTAAATTTAAAAAGTCAACACTTAAATCATTAGAAATCCTTGGGAACACAGATGATGACTTGATACAATGGAAGGGGGATAGATTTCAGACAGCTTTCAGTTGCATTTTTTTTCATCATAGCATTTCCCTGAAATGATTCTCACAAACTTGACAACACAGAGCAGGAAAATATCAGCTTGGCCAATCAAAAGACTATTAAGATTCCAGCCTGGGTGAGGAACAAATAACGACCAACTGAATTGGACCAGCATTCACCCAAAAACTTTATCTTCCTGACCACTCATTTCCCTCCAAACACACTCTGTTTAAGGAATGCTAATGTGTTGTGCTTGGTCACTCAATTGTATTTGACCCTTTGCGATTCCATGGACAATATAGCCCGCCAGGCTCCTCTGTCCATGGGGATTCTCCAGGCAAGAATACTGGAATGGCTTGGCATGCCCTCCTTTAGGGGATCTTCCCTACCCTGGGATCAAATGCAGGTCTCCCGCATTGCAGGCGGGTTCTTTAACATCTGAGTCACCAGGGAACCCCATGATTACTGTAGTTGGTAGCCTACCCCTTCTCCAGGGAATCTTTCCAACCCAGGAATTGAACCAGGGTCTCCTGCTTTGCAAGTGGACTCTACCAGCTGAGCTACCAGGGAAGCCCCGCATTAAGGAACAGAGTACTGTAACCCAACAAGACAGTTTTTTTACAAGAGAGTTCACCTAGTTTGTAGTGGGAGATTCTTTGAGGATTAATCAACAAATGAAGTATTCAGTAATCAAGCCCAGATTTTAGTAAGAGGTGTCTCATCATGACTCTCATCCTGACTTGCGTTGACCTACACACACACACACACTTACACATACACTAAAAACGTCACCATTTATAGCTTCTGCTTTCATATCTCTCCCTGGGTAAAGATATATGATAACGTTAAACATCTGAGGAATTAAAGTTCTGTAAAAAATGTAAAAGTTCAACAACCCACAACCAAACAACAGAATTAATAGACCAGTCCAAGCAATAATTTAAGCTAGCCATTGTAAATATCCTTAAAGGAATAAAGGATGATAATGGCAACTTTAAGCTGGAATAAGCCTCAATAAAGAAGAACCAAGAAGAAAAGCTGGATATGAAAATATAATAGTTAAAAAAACAGAACTCAGTGTGTGAGTTGAAGAGCAGAATAGATTCAGACAGAATACAAAGTAGTGAGCTGGATCAGGTTGAAATATTTACCCAGAAAGCATCATGAGAAATTTCTAGAGGGAAAAAAAAAAAAGAAAATATCTTACAAAAGACATAAAGCCAGGTAGACATGACTTCTAAAGATAAATACTGCATGCAAGAAGACAATGCATAAAATTTTGTTTTTAAATTTCAGAAAACTGAAACAATGCAAATTCAACAACAGAATTCCTTTAAAATTACCATTAAAATGAGAAAGTGAAATAAATATATGTTTGCTTTTTTGGATGAATATCTCAGCTACTGTAAATAATGCTGCAATGAATATGGGGGTGCATAGAACTTTTCAAGTTGGTGCTTTCCTTTTCTTCAGATAAAAATCCAGAAGTGAAATTACTGGATCACATGGGAACTCTATTTTTATTTTTTTGAACAACTTCTGTACTGATTTTCACAGTGGCTGCACCAAATTATGCAGATGGCAATCATCCCTGTATGCACAGGCTATTGAGTAAATAGCTTGCTTTCACTTCCTTTACGTCTTGGCTGGCCCTGTGATTGCTTTAACCAATAAAATACAGCAGAAAGGATATGCTGAAACAACTGAGCCTATACTTAAATAGAATTGGCAGTTCCTATTTCTTTCCTTTGGCAAGTCTTGTCTTGGAGTTCCTCTTAGACTCCAACCACCCTGCTATAATAAGTCCAAACTTAATGGAGAGACCACACCAAGTAGAGCAAAGGTGATCACCAGCCACAACATAGATCAGTCAGCAGCTACCCCCAACTACCAATCATACAAGTGAACAATCTTTAATTTTCAAGCACAGAAGAGCCCCCAAATATCTGCAACCCCATTCAATATCTGAGGGAATAGAGGAAACCCAAGCTGAGCATGGGTAAATAGTAAAATCATGAGATATAATAAAATGTTGCTTTAAGTCAGTAGGACATGGGGTAATGTATTACCCGACCATAGATAAATAAAACAGCTGGAAAGTTGGGGATTGGAATAATCTGGTGGTTCATTCACTCACATATCTGGAAGTCCATGCTATCTCACAGCTGAGGCCTTAGTTGAGGTTGTTGTACAGAAGTACCACATATAACTTTCCCATGTGGTGACTGGGTTCAAAAAGCAAGTGTCCTGGCAGAAAAAGATAGAAATGGAATCAAGTGAAAGCTTTAACTTTTCTGTGACCTGGTACAGAAGTCAAGTAACATCACTTCTGCTATACTCTATTGGTTGGGGCAGTCACAAGCTCTCTAGGTTCCCAGTGGATAGGAGAATAAATCCACCACTTTGTTGGGATTGGCAAAATTCTGGAAAATCATGTAAGTCAGAAAATACTCATGTGACTATTTCTATAAAATAAAATCTACCACAAATATTTCTTAAAAGGAAATGTGTGGTCACAAATTTAGTGAAACATATCATTTTTTTTCATCTTGATTCTCTATTAAAAAAAAAAAAAACTAAAATACCATGCTTTAAATTGCAGATTAACATTCTGAATATAAGGAGTATAGCACAAATTTACTAAGAAAAGATTCCATGTAAAAGAAATATTTTCAATGCTTAGGTACCAGCAATATAGAAACTCATAGAAATGTTTGGCTTCAAAAACATGCATTTTATATTTTCTCTTTTAAAATTATTATTTCATTTAGAAATAAACTTATACCATGAGTAAAATGAGTTACAATTAATGGAATATCTTTTAAACAGCCTTCTGTTGACTCTTGATGTATTGCTTTACAATAATTGACTAAAATGAATCAGTAAATGTCATTTCAGAATTATTTTGGAATAGTAATATGCTTCAGGATAATATTATAAAACCTATTTTAAAAGTTCAACAATGAATTTGATTAGCTTTAAAATATAATTTTTATAAGTTTCCAAAATATATTTACCTTAATCTCTACCATTCTGTGAGATAGAGCAGGACCATTTTGTGCTTAGAATCTTTGTTTGAAATCCATTGTTTAAGACAAGACACTAATGTTTTGTGAAAATGCATTTTTTACTCCATAATCTTATGATATTTACTGTGTAATCTTCTCAAGACTCCAGATGGCACTATCTTATCTCTTTATTTTGATGATAGAAAAGATGAAACATTTCTGATACTATATTCTGTCTTATGTCAGATTACTTTCAAAGTCGTTGGAAGAGCAAAAATACCTCAGTGACCCTGAGCTTAAAAATGAGTTTTTATTTTATTATTTATTTATTTATTTGCCTGTTGGAGTTTTCATCTACTTGTTTATTTTTATTTTTTATTTATTTTTTTTTCATTTATTTTTATTAGTTGGAGGCCAATTACTTTACAATATTGTAGTGGGTTTTGTCATACATTGACATGAATCAGCCATGGATTTACATGTATTCCCCATCCCAATCCCCCCTGTCACCTCCCTCTCCACTCGATTCCTCTGGGTCTTCCCAGTGCACCAGGCCCAAGCACTTGTCTCATGCATCCAGCCTGGACTGGTGATCTGTTTCACCCTAGATAACATACATGTTTCAATGCTGTTCTCTCGAAACATCCCACCCTCGCCTTCTCCCACAGAGTCCAAAAGTCTGAGATGGATGAAACTGGAGCCCATTATACAGAGTGAAGTAAGCCAGAAAGATAAAGACCAATACAGTATACTAACGCATATATATGGAATTTAGAAAGATGGTAACGATAACCCTATATGCAAAACAGAAAAAGAGACACAGATGTACAGAAATTAGTTTTTAGAAGAAACACCAAAGGCACGGTCCTTGAAAGAAATAATTGATAAGAAAGACTTTATTAAAAATACAATTTTTTGCTCTGCAAGTGACACTGTCAAGGAAATAAAATAAGTTACAGATGGAGAAAATATTTGCAAAAGACATATGCAATAAAGGACTCTGTGATAAAGAAATATCCAAAATATTCAAATAATAGTCAAAATTCAACAATAAGAAAGCAAGCAACTACATTATGAAATGAGCTAAATATCTTAATAGAAACCTCACAAAGAGGACATTCAGATGACAAATAAACATTACAAAATGCTCCACATCATATGTAGTCAAAGAAATGCAAATTAAAACAGTTATATACTATTACACATTTACTAGAATAGTCAAAATCCAGACCACTGACACCACCAAATGAAGATGACTGGTGGAAATGCAAAATGATAAGCAACTTTGGAAGAAAATTTGACAGGTTCTTACAAAAACAAATATACTCTTACCATTTATTAACCACACTCCTTGGTATCTAACAAAGAAAATGAAAACGTATTATTCAAAATCATGCATAGCACTGGGAAGACTCAGAGGGATGGGATGGAGAGGGAGGTGGGAGGGGGGATCGGGATGGGGAACACATGTAAATCCATGGTTGATTCATGTCAATGTATGGCAAAAACCACTAAAATATTGTAAAGTAATTAGCCTCCAACTAATAAAAATAAATGGAAAAAAAAAACAATCATGCACACAGATATTTATAGTAGTTTCATTTATCATTGCCAAAACTTGGAGGCAATCAAGATGTACTTCAGTAAATAGATGTATAAATAATCTGTGGTTCATATGCCACACTGATTTATGAAAGAAACATTATCATTTTATATTTGGCAAAATTTGCCCGCCTGCCAACTTTGTTTTGTTTTGTTTTGTTTTTCTCTTTTCTATTCTTCTAGGTATTCTAACTTGCTGGTTTTACCAAATGAACGCTAAACTCTAGGGTCAGAAAAATACCTAATAATGGTTTTATTGAGGCACTTTAATGAAAATAACTCAGGGAAAATTTACATTTATGATACAGATACTTCCTATTTAAGAACAGAAGACCCTACCAATTAAAAAAAAGGTATAATACTAAAGTTATCAGAAATTAACACTAAGAATATCTTTTTGTTTTTTTATTTAAAATGTAACTTTGGAGCATCTATATCAGAAAGCCTGGAAACAACACATTTCCCAGCACTCACTTCACATAGAACCAAGAAGAAAATTGAAAATTGAGAGTATTCCAGAGTTTAGGGCCAGTACTATGGCGAATGATAAACAAAAGAGTAGAAGATGAGCTTAACCAAGGAGGATTTTCCCACCCCAAGTCAGCTCTATCCCACTTCAGAATGTCTATGTATCAATGACTGTTGTATTTCATTAATTTCATTCTTATTCCTTGGAAATACTTATTGCTATTAAAGTGTGCAGCAGTGTGCATTATGTCGAAAAAGCAATCAGTTCAGTCCAGTTGCTCAGTCATGTCCGACTCTTTGTCACTTCATGGACTTCAGCACTGCAGGCTTCCCTGTCCATCATCAACTCCTGGAGCTTGCTCAAAGTCATGTCCATCAAGTCAGTGATGCCATCCAACAATCTCATCCTGTCATCCCCTTCTCCTCCTGCCTTCAATATTTCCCATCACCAGGGTCTTTTCCAATGAGTTAGTTCTTCGCATCAGGTGGCCAAAGTATTGGAGTTTCAGCTTCAGCATCAGTCCTTTCAATGAATACTCAGGACTGACTGAGTTCTTTTAGGATTGACTGGTTTGATCTCCTTGCAATTAAAACAATATACACATCTTAATAAAAAATTGTTTATTGTTAAAAATGTTAACCATCATTTGAGCCTTCAGCAAGTATAACAATAATAAAAAAATTTGAAATCTTTTGATAATTATAAAAATGTGACACAGAGATACAAAGAGAGCAAATGAGAGAGCAGCATTGAAACATATGCATTACCATGTGTAAAATTATATGGCCAGTGGAAATTTTCTGTATGATGCAGGGAGCTCAGATCTGATGCTCTGTGACCATCTAGAAGGGTGGGATGAGGTGGGAGATAAGAGGAAAGTTCGAGAAGGAGAGGACGTGTGTATACCTATACCTGATTCACGTTGATGTAGGGCAGAAACCACCATAATATTGCAAAGCAATTAGCCCCAATTAAAAATAAATAATAAAAAATTTAAAAAAGAAACATCAAGATCATTTATAATGACAAATATAATAATAATGGAAAACTGAAACATTATGAGAATGATCATTGGAAGGATTGATGCTGAAACTGATGCTCCAATACTTAGGCCACTCAATTTGAAGAGTCAACTCATTGGAAAAAACTTTTTATGCTGGGAAAGATTGAGGGCAGGTGGAGAAGAGGGTGACAGAGGATGAGATGGTTGGATGGCATCACCAACTCAATGCACATCAGTATGAGCAAACTCCAGGAGATAGTGAAGGTAAGGGAAGACTGCAGTGCTGCAGTCCATGGGTTCAGAGTCAGATACAACTGAGCAACTGAGCAACTTCTAAGTTACCTAGCTTCAGAGATCATCTGAAAAAATTTACATCTGAAAAACAGTTTGAGACAACTGAATTGGGGTATTACATTATAGCAAAGCTTTTCTAGGAGCTCCCCCCCCCCACCAAGAGCAGTACAGAAATTGAAGTTGACAGCATGATTAAAAAGGTGTACATAATATTTATGCTAAGAAAATCACACACCAGACTGATTGCCTACAGTAATGGGGTCCAGGGAGAGCACAAAATTAAACTCCACAGATAATCATTTTAACCATGAGTTTCAGTCATCTAAACTATTGGTAAATAGCCTATTTTTATTTCACTATTACTCTGGCTATCCTCCCCAGGATCACTAAAAGAGATAGTCAATGTTATGTAACAAGGGTGAGCTATTAACAACTCAATATTCCAAAACCTAAATTGATTTCCTGTACAATGTAGAATTTATCATGCCTCTCAATTGAGAAACATGATTTATATATAGATCAAAAGAGATAAAAAAATATTGAGAAGTCTTTGAAGGACAGAGAAGAACCCAAGCAGAACTGGTTAGTCAGTGGGCACATAGCTAAACACTTCTATGATTTTTACACCAATGGAAGGATTCAAATCTTTTATGAACACACTTGATGTATCCTTGATGTTTCTTTAGTCTAGAAACATTATTTGAAATTATCATTGATCTCTGAGGGTTTGGAAATGAATAGATCACAAATTATGAATGGAAAGACAATTTAAACATTTTTTATTGTTGCAAAATGTATACTACTACCTTGGAAATCAGTTACTACTTCTCATACATTATTTTACACTTACGTAAACTTCATATTTATTATTTTCCTGACAATTAGTTCACTCCCCAAATGATTTTAACTTATCAGTAGCCTACTTTTACTTATTTATTCAAGGTAGTATGACAAAGGTAACTTAAAATCTTACCCTCATTATGAGAAGTGCAAGTAATTGTAAAGATTATGGTAAACTAAAGAGCACATTTCACCTTGACAATACAACATGCCAATTATCCCCATTCAAAAACTTAAGGCCAAGTTTGTCAGATCTCCCACTATTTCAAGAGAGGTCACTAACAGCATAATTATCAAGTTACACAGATTGATATTTTCATCAGTTTTGTGTTCTTTATACCTCAGGATCAAAGTGGCATAGTATAAGGTTTCTGTCCCTTAAATTCTTAAGCAGATTTTGCATGTAGCCACATCATTTTTTAATATTATTTTATCATATTTTATTAATTAACTGTATATTTTAGTTGCTCTTTACTATTGTTAATATCATATCCTGACCACACAGACAATACTTGGCTACTAAGAAGATTTTTTTAAGCACAATAATACTTTTTATCTTGCTCTGATATACAATTTCATGTTGCTCTGCTATACTCTCATTTTTCCTTGGTACTCAGAAAACAAGAAACATTTAACAAAATGTGTTTCCAGTTTTAAAAGGAAAATAATTAACTCATGCTGATATGAATCAAGGCATATAAATTCTATGAAACAACCTTAACAAGCCACATCATGCTAAGCAGAGTAAATAATCATAAGATTAGTATGATCTTCCAAAAATATATTGATTCCCTCATAGTTTAGTGAGCACATATGATGACAGTGATAGCTACATGAAAAGTAGGAGTGAGTTATTTGAATTGAATTATTTGAGAATATCAATGATCCTTGCAGCCCTGGAATAAATTCAACTTGATCATGATGCATGATCCTTCTTATGTGTTACTGGATTTGGTTTGCTACCATTTTGTTGAGAATTTTTGCATCTATATTCAGCAATATAATGTTTCTCTTTTTTGTAGTATCTTTGTTGAGTTTTGATATCAAAGTAGTGGTGTTCTTGTAGAACGAGTTTCAGAGAACTCCTCCTCTTCATCTTTTTGGAGTAATTTGAAAAAGATATTTACTAGATGGTTTTTTTTCCCCCTGTGCTTGGCATAATTCCTCTGTGAGGCACTGTCTTGTCCAGGACTTTTGTTTGCTAGAAGTTTTTAAATTAAAATTTCAATTTCGCTACTAATAATTTGTTTTATCAAATTGCCTGTTTCTTCTTGATTCAATCTTAGAACATTATTGTATTTTTCAAGAAATATGTTCATCTCTTCCAGGTTGTCCAATTTGTTGACATTCAGCTGTTTGTAATATTCAGATGGGTCATAGTGGAGAATTATGACAAAACATTATCCACTAGAAGAGGGAATGGCAAGGCACCCCAGTATACTTGCTGTGAGAACCTCATGAACTATATAAAAAGACACAAAGATATGACACTGAAAGATGAGTCCTCCAGGTCAGAAGGGGTCCAGTAATCCTACTGGGGAAGAGTGGAGGACAGCTAATAATAGTCCCAGAAAGAATGAAACTAGCTGGGCCAAAGCAGAAATGACAATCAACTGTGGGTGTGTCTGGTGATGAAAGTAAAATCCAAAGCTGCAGAGAAAAGTATTACATTGCATAGGGACCTGGAATGCTTGGTACTCATTGGAAATGTCCCTGATGCTGGGAAAGATTGAGGGCAGAAGGAGAAGAGGGAATCAGGGGATGAGATAGCTGGGTGGCATCATTGATGCAATTGACATGAACTTGGGCAAGCTCTGAGAGATGGTGAGGGACAAGAGGCCTGGCGTGCTGCAGTCCATGAAGTCGCAAAGAGTCAGACATGACTGGGTGACTTAACAACAATACTCTTCTTTGATTTTTTTGTATCTCTGTGATATCAGATGTTATTTCTCTTCTTTTATTTCTTATTTTGTTTATTTGAGATTTCTCTCTTCTTGATGAATCAGGCTAAAGGTTTATCAACTTAGTTTCTCTTTTCAAAGAATTAGCGCTTGGTTTATTGATATTTTCTATTGTCTTTTTTATCTCTATTCATTTCCTCACTGATATTTATTATTTCCTTCTCCTGTTTATTTTGGGCTTTATTTTTCTGAACTGGGCCAAGAAGTGCCTAAATTAAACATTATTTATGGGTGTGATTGTGAGGGCTCTTCCACATGAGATCAGCATTTGAATGGCAGCCTGGATGAAATAGAATGCCCTTCCGCAATGTGGGTGGGCAACATTCAATTCATTGAGAACCTGAATAAAATAGAAAGGTGAAAGAATAATTCATTTCATGTTCTTTCTGCCTGACTCCTCTAGCTGGAATACTGATTTTCTCATGTTCTTGGACTGGGATTTATACCATCAGCTCCCCTGATTCTCAGAGCTTCAAACTCAAACTGGTATTACACCACTGGCCTTCCTGTGTCTCCAACTTGCAGACACCAGAGAGTGGGTCTTTTTATCTTTTATAATCATGTGACACAATTCTTAATATATATTATTGGTTCTGTTGGGTAACCCTAACATAGGTGTCTATATGTTAAGGGTTGTTATGTCTTCTTGGAAAATCCACCCTTTAATTATTATTTAATGCACTTTTTCTCTGATAACTTTCCTTGCTGTGAAATATTCTCTGTATGAAATTAATTTAGCTATTCCATTTTATTTTGATAAGGTTTAATATCATATTTTTCTCCATCCATTTGTTAATACTTCTAAATTGTACATTTCCTTATATTTAAAGTGGATTTCTTTTATATACATGCTTACTGTTAGTCTGAACTTTCTTTGTGGTTATAAGTTGGGAAAGCTTTAATATAAATATTAGAATTTATGTAGGTTTCTGCCAGTAGTCAGTGGAAACCCTTTATCCTATGATATCTCAATTACCTATAGTGGTTTTAGCTGAATGGAGAAATCCCAAACCAATAATTTGTCAGCCTGAGTGTACCATTTTATTTCCTTAAGTTCTCAAGTGCAGTCGGAAATAGACATCCAACCCACAAACATTGTGTTCCTCATTCCAATAGTGTATCATAAAACCTTGTGTTCTTCATTACAGTCACCAGTGAAAATTTAAGTAATTATTTGCCACTGCTTGCTATGAACTAACAGTGATACATTCTCCAATAGTAACAAGATTTGTACTAATTTCATACACAATCAAGTCAGATAACCAATCCCAGATTCCCAATCTTGAAGTTTTATTGCCTGAATTTCTTCTAGCTTCACTTTGTCAGGGCTTGATTTAGGAAATAGAAATTATTCCAAATATTTTAAGTAGAAAGGGACTTAATATAGTAAATTCAGTATTTAAAAGGTTATTTTAAGAGTTGTAGGATGAAGCTCAAGACTTTACTAGACCTCTAATACTGGCACTCAGTACTCCTCAGAACAGATATATTAAAAGTGCTAATATTTTCCATTATAATTAGGAAGGTGGGGAATCAGAAGGTCACCCTATAAGTTATGACCTTTAATATAAAATCATTGTAGCCATGATCCATGGTTTAGGAAGACTGTTCATTAAGAATGACTACTATTACAAACATTGTGTTCTTGGATGATGAATTATGGAATCTAGAGACTAGCCATCATTTTTCTCAATGCCAATAATGCTAGTAAATGGATTCAGAAATGTTGAGTCTGGCCACTATTATTGCTGCAGTTGTCACTTTCATGAAACTGGAAATTGAGCAATGACATCTCTACAGTCAATTTTTGAGAAGGAAACAGCAACCCACTCTAGTATCCTTGCCTGGAAAATCTCATGGACAGTGGAGGCTGGTGCGCTGCAGTCCATGGGGTCGCAAAGAGTTGGGCACGGCTGAGCGACTAATACTTACTTACTTACTTATGCCTGACTTCTGCCTTCTAAGTCTTATGCAAGTACAACTCATTAGCAAAACTTATTTTTACTATGTAGGTGTTTTCTATTGCTACATAACAAGTTATCACAAACTTAGTAGTTCAACATTCTCTTTATCTAGTTATCTATTTATTAAGTTTAACATGATCCCACTGGGTTCTCTGCTCAGTATATCACAAGGCTGGAAGCAAAGTATCAGCCATGCTGAATTATAGTCTAGAAGGTCTAGGAAAATATCTGCTTCTAGTTCATTAAGGTTGTTGGCAAAATTTAGCTACATGGGGGTGTAGGACTGCGGTTCCCATTTCCTTAAAGGCTGTTAGCCAGGAGTCACTCTTTATTCCTAGAAACCACTCTCTCTTCCTTTCACATGGTTCCTTTCATCCTCTAAGCCAGCAACAGCAGACCCATTAAATCCTTCTTCTGCTTGAAAACTCAATGACATCTCTTTCTGCCATCAGCCTCAGAAAATTTTCTGCCTTTAAAGGACTCAATTGAGTCAGGTCCACCCAGATAACTTCTGTTTATTAATATTAACTGACTTGGGACTTCAATTACACCCATAACATTCCTTCACAGAATGATATTTAATTGAATAACCAGAAAATGGTAATATTAGGGCTAAAGGGCTGAGTTAGAATCTTGTTTATCAGTCTCCATAACTCCAGTCACAAGAAATTTCTGCATATTTATTTTTTTATTAAACATCATTCTAGGAAGAACTTAGAATTGTATCATTTAAGCACATCAAGCCCAGGATATTGGTAATAAATGGGAAGTTTTAAAAAGTAACATATATAGGAAACTGCAAGAAATTAAGTGTGGTTAAATTATAGAGTAGGTACATGATGAAAGAGGCAAGAAATGAGCCTCTCAATGTGGACTGGGGAAAATTGTGAAGAATCAAGTATAAATATATAAGGACTTTAAACTTATTTCTGCATGTAATGAGAATTTGTATGAAATGAAGTTTAAGTCATAAATATTGAAATGATATTGAGATTAATAATTACTTATATATATCCTGGTTTCACCATTAATGAATTTTATTTTCTTGGACAAATTACTTGACATTTCTGAGCATCAATGTCTTTTCATATAGATATGACAATATAGTAGCATATTATTCTAAAAGGATAAAAAAAGACTATAAATGTTAAGTGAATAAGATATAAACAGTACTTTAAAAATGCTAGTTTTCATTGTCATTAAATGCATTGCATAGGATAGCAAAATGATTTAATATCTGTTTTAGAAAGAAAACCTCCAAGTAAATGTAAAACACAGTTTAAAATGGAGAAGAGACCAGAGGCAATTAAACAATTTAACAAAGATCAAGATAAGAAATGCTAAGATGGTGTAAACTAAGACACTGTTAATCAGAATAAAATGGAAAAGAAGAACTGAGAATAATCTCAGAAATAGGTTTGGATTATCTATGTTAGTTTTTTTAATTCACAGGTATCCTTAACTGGTCAACCACAATACCTAATAGATCAAACCCATTTCCCTGCTAGGGGAAGTGACCTCTGGTTGTGTTTTACTTATGTTCTGCTCATGTGATGTCCCACTTTATATTTCTATACAATCAAGACTTAGCTATAGGGTATTAGACTATAAATAGTCACTTGTTTGTGACAAGTCATTTTCTAAACTTACCAGAAGGGCATGAAGTGGCAAAATTGATAATTTTGGACAAATAAGTATAAACTGGATGAATAATATTCTCTTTTTAAGAAATATAAAGTGAGAATCCCAAGAGAATGATGTAGTCAATAGGGATAGCTGAGTCTAAAAGCATGTATAGAAGAATGAAAAGGCAAGAAACATCATGAGAAAAATGAACTGAAGTTCATGGGTTGGTCAAAATTATAAGCAAACAGAAAATCTGTGTTATTTGGAGATTGTTCTATAGGATATCAGTTACACATACATTTAATTTTTTTATAAAATCAATTTAGAATATTGAAATGTGATGAGTTATGCATAGTAAATCTGGTTAACATCAGGGAAGAGAGAAAATATACTGAACAAAGGTTAAATTAGTCAATGCAGAGGAGGAGAAATAACATCAAAAACCAAAAGAGTAACTATGTCATATTAATGGTAGAACTCTAAAGTGAAAATCCAAGAACAACTGCTATGTGGATTCCTAAAGTCTTGACATAGTCTAGCATAGTCTCAGAACTATGCTATAGTTCAATCTGAAATCTGACTACTGTTCTGCTAATGTTTTGGTATTTCCATAGAAGCCCTATCACAAGTTTTTTTTTTTTTTTTCATATTTCTCCTCATATCAATGCCCATAACTTGAACTCTTCCAATAAAGACCACGATCCTTGCGTCTAGAGAAGAGAGACATTAAATAAGGCAGCTCTTACCTGTTTGTTCTTTGTATGATGCTCCATTTGTTAATTTATCTACTACTTGAATTCTTAATATCTTCTAATATTGGGTTTTCCTCCTGTGTTTACAAACATGGCTCAGCCCTCAAATAAAAAATTTTATTTACTGCTTCCTGTCACCTCTTTAAGGTACTGCCTTGTCTATTTTTCTTATTCTCATGTTTCCTTCAGAGACTTCACAATTGTCTTCACTTCTTTGCCACCCATTCACAGTTTTAGTTCTTAAAATTAGTCTCTTAACACCACCGTTCTACTGAAACTGCTTTACCAGATATTAAAAATGACTTTCTGGTTTCCAAATCCATTCACCTACATAAAAATTCATTTTTCTTGGCATTTCTTCAGTATTTGACTCCATAGTTCTAAGAATTCCTCCTTTTTTGGCTTCTGTAAAACTATACTCTCCTCATTTCTACCTGACTACTTCTGTATCCTTTGTCAGAGCCTGGCGTGCTGCAGTCCCTGGGGTCAAAAAGAATCGGACATGACTGAGCGACTGAGCTGAACTGAACTTATTCTTCCAGTCTGCAAAACACATACAATCCAAATTTTACTATCTTATTATCCTAATGCTGATGTATTTTACATCAATCCCTCTACAGTGCATGCCCTTATCATTTCTCACTTTTTGGGGGAAAATGTTTAAGTGTTCCACTCTCAATGTATCAGCATTGTGCTATCCTTTGCTATGGTAAGCCTTGTCGTCCAGCTAGGTATAGTTTTCTAATTTGATTGCTACTGCTCTGCCTAGGACAAAAGGCATTGATACAATGTTTTAGTCAATCTGTTGCCATTAATCTGTTCCTACATTTGTGAATACTGTAGTTTTCTACTTGATTTGCTCACCACAACATTTATCTCTTCCTGTTGTCAAAGCTGACAGGGTTTGCATGACAGTGTAATGGAGTGTAACTCCCTCTCCTTTATTTTCCAATTTGTTAAAAGAATCCAAAAGGAGTACTCTTACCTCCGTACCTTAAAGAATGTTTAATGAAATATCTTTCCATATGTTTCTGACAATCTAATTGAGGTTGAGTCAAGAAACTAAAATAATGATTAATATTTGTTGAACACATACTAAGTCTCAAGAACTATTCTATACCCAGATTGTATTTTAACTTATTTTACCATTACAATAGATTTATGGGGTAGTATTATTTTCTCAGTAATGCATTTTAAGATATTGAGGCACAGAGAAATTTAGACACTTGTCCAAAACCACACAGCTAGTAAGTGGAAGGGCAAGAACTCAAACACACACAATTTGGCTCTAGAGACTCTGTTCTTAACCTCTAGGCTCTAGCGTCTTTCAAATTCATGCTGTGGACACAATGTTTTTCTTAGATTATTCTTTCTTAAACCAAAAAAAAAAAAATCCCATTATTGTGTCAAGCCAGGATTTTAAACCTTCCTATCTGGAGACTTTTGTTGGAAGAGAGAACTAGTTTGCTGGACTTGCCTACCTGAATTATTTTAAAAAATCCTCACATAATTTGCATTGTGGGCCCATCACAGGACTCTTACAGCTATTTTCAGATCTTCCTTAATCATTTTAATCCTTAAGTTGCATCTTCCTACTTGTATATAGTGCTTACATAGATTCAATTTTCAATTCTATGTAAACAACAATTACACCCAAATCTTTAGTCCTAATATCTCTCTAGAACAGAAGACCTGCAGCCCTAATTGCTTCACTGATATTTTGGGCTCACTGGTACCAGAAATTCAAAATTTTCAGAATTGAACTTCTCGTTTCTTGCTCAAGACAATTTATTTTCCTGAGATTTAATTTATTCCAACAGTTCTACTCAGGCTTGAAATCACTGAATAGTTATTTTAATGTCTTCCTTTCTTCTATTTCCTGTGGACAATCAGTGGCTGAATTGTATTAATTTTAGCTTCCATGGTATACTTATTATCCATTCTTTCCTGTTTCCTCTGGCGCTGCATAAGTCAGGCTTGATTGACTCAGCTTCTTCACTTCTAATTTACCTTACTCTCCTATCAGAAAAATATTCTTTCAGTAAAGCTTTATATATTTTAGTTTCTCACTTAAGAATATTCATTGCTCCTACCTAGTTAACTATCAAATTAACTTGAAACTACATTATTTTGCATCCAAGACTCATTATTTTATTTCAAATTACCTTTTCAGGCTTTTATCTGTTTAACCTGCTAGATAATCTACATATTATCATGCCACAGACATACAGTGATGCTTCTTAACTCATGCTTTGCTTCTTCTATGTTTATTTTAATCCACCTTTTTTGAATGTCTTCTATACACATCCTGGCCTGGAGTATATATTTTAAAATTCTGCAATTTTATCTCACCATCTCTTTAGTAAAACATCTTTTGATCTCTCTAATTAGATGTGATCATTCGTTCATTTCCCCCCACACCATTTTGTATATTTTAGTGTACATCCTGATTAATTTAGCTATTTCTTACATATCTCCACCTTATGACCTCACTCCCAACTTCATCTTAACTGGTGTCTAAGCAATTTAAGAGAATGGGAACTATTATTATTATTTTTTTCATATCTGTTTTCCCTGTGGTGATTAACAGATTGCTTACACATAGAAAGTACTCAGTAAAAATCAATTAGTTGAATTGAATTTCAAAAAGGTCAGAATTCCTAATGTATGCAGTTGGAATATAAAACATCTGTCAGTGCTCATAGAAAGAGAAGGAAGTTTGCTAATTTCTTGAGAAAGGCCAGGGTGATAACAAATACAGCTAAACCAGAGACTTACCCCTAATAATTTCAAAGTGTCCCCCAAAAATTCATTAGAGATCCTGATTACACATAAGTCACCAGCTGTGAAATAATGAACAATCAAAAATCTAGAACAGTTTGTGAAGTCCCTGAGGGCAGCAAATGTCTTTACTTTCCTTACCATTCTATTCTCCTTGAATAGTAGACTATTTGATGGATAACACACCTCACATATTTATAGAATGAATATATAAAGGAAATAAAAAATTGAATGATGAAAGTGGGAAAATATCATGAGGGGGTTGTTTTCTTGTCAGTGTTTAAATGTTCTTAACTTAGCTGAGAGGTTAAACTAGGGTAGGGACATCTGAATAGAGACAGTAATAAAAGAAGCCATAAGGTAACTTTAAACTCACTGATTATGAGAACTTTAAACTTTACTGATATGCTATGCTTGGTAATCCCTATTCAAATAAACTCTCTACCTAAATATAAAATTGTCCTAATGTCTATTACAAATTCATAAATGTGCATAATTGAAACTTTTCATTTTATCAAATGCAGTAAAATGGAGAAAGAGAACAGACCTGCTAGTTTTTAGTCCAGAATGGAAGGAGCTTAGAAATTATCACTCTGTCTTAAGTACAAGGAAAAAGCTGAAAAAACTGAAAAGTCAACAGCTTTACTTAGATCATAAGAGAAGTGATGTCACAGGGCAAGCCACTGTCCTCAAAATTGGAGAGAAAGACAGGTAAATACAGAGAATCACAACTTATCAGACCAGAAACCCATGAAAAGAAACCTCCTGTGCTGGGGTAGGAAAGCCTGAACTGTAACTGCTGAATTGCTGGAGGCTTAGTGTGGACAAATCTGAGAGTAAATAACTCCAGGGGGACCCAGTCACTGGGAAGTGAGTTTTACCTCTAGTAGCTCACAGAATATCACAGTGAATATTTAATAGGAAAAATTGTTTCATGCAGAAGGAGGGGAAAAGTAGCCATTTTGAAATACACCAGAGCAATCAACTCTTCTTAAGAAGGCCTGCACTTAGGAAAAACTCTTTCAGTTCAGTTCAGTTCAGTTGCTCAGTTGTGTCCGACTCTTTGCGACCCCATGAATCACAGCACGCCAGGCCTCCCTGTCCATCACAAACTCCCGGAATTTACTCAAACTCATGTCCATCGAGTTGGTGATGCCATCCAGCCATCTCATCCTCTGTTGTCCCCTTCTCCTCCTGCCCCCAATCGCTCCCAGCATCAGGGTCTTTTCCAGTGAGTCAGCTCTTCACATGAGGTGGCAAAAGTATTGGAGTTTCAGCTTCAGCATCAGTCCTTCCAATGAACATCCAGGACTGATCCCCTTTAGGATGGACTGGTTGGATCTCCTTGCGGTCCAAGGGACTCTCAAAAGTCTTCTCCAACACCACAGTTCAAAAGCATCAATTATTCGGTACTCAGCTTTCTTTATAGTCCAACTCTCACATCCATACAGGACCACTGGAAAAACCATAGCCTTGACTAGACAGACCTTGGTTGACAAAATAATGTCTCTGCTTTTCAATACGCTGTCTAGGTTGGTCATAACTTTCCTTCCAAGGAGTAAGCATCTTTTAATTTCTTTAGCCAGTGCCTAACTTACTGGGGTTTTATCAGAATCTAACTGACTTGAGGAAAAGGAAATATTCAACTCCAGTCCTCTCTATCTTTTCATGCAAAGAAAGACAACTATTCAATTCAAGCCCACTCTAACCATTCTGTTACACCTAAAGGAGGGAGCATTGAAAAGCACTTGTGAAATTCACAGTCCAGAGTCAAACACTCACTAAAAGACAGAGACCTAATCATAGGACTATAAAATGATTCCTCTCGCCACACACCATAACATTATAGTGTTAGAGAACTATTAATAGTAGTGTTTTTTTTTGTTTGTTTTTGTTTTGTTTGTTTGTTTGTTTATTTGTTTTCCCCAGTACTGCTGCTACAGCTGCTAAGTCACTTCAGTCGTGTCTGACTCTGGGACCCCATAGACAGCAGTCCACCAGGCTACCCGTCCCTGGGATTCTCCAGGCAAGAATACTGGAGTGGGTTGCCATTTCCTTCCCCAAGGCATGAAAGTGAAAAGTGAAAGTGAAGTCCCTCAGTCGTGTCTGACTCTTAGCGGACCCCATGGACTGTAGGCTACCAGGCTCCTCTGTCCATGGGATTTTCCAGGCAAGAGTACTGGAGGAGGTTGCCATTGCCTTCTCCCATTACCCAGTACATCATGTCCAGATATCAAGAAAAAATTTAGAAGGCATAATAAAAAGCAAAAAAAAAAAAAAAAAAAAAAACAAGACACAGTTCGAAGAGACAGAACTAGGATCAGATCCAGACTCAGCTATGACAGAAAATCATCAGACTACCAATTTAAAACAACTATAATTAGTAAGCTAAAACTTCTAATAAAGTAGACAGCATACAAGAACAGATGAGCAATATAAGCAAAGAGATGAAAATTTTAAGAAAGAATCAAAAATAAATGTCAGTGTTCATAAAAACTGTAACAGAAATTCCAAATACCCTGATCTATTTATTAGCAGACTGGACACAGCTGAGGAAAAAAAAAATCTGCATTTGAGTACACCTCAATCAAAGCATTCAAAACTAAAAAGCTCAGAGGAAAAGACTGGGGGGAAAAAGGAAACAGAACAGAATAACGAAGGTCTGTTGAGCAACTACAAATGATGTAACAAAAGCATAATGGACAAACCAAAGGGGAAAAGGAACAGAAAAAGAAAAAAATAACAGAAAAAAAAAAAAAAAAAGAAGAAGAAGAACAATGATGACTGAAAAATTCCCCAAATTAATGTCAGACACCAAATCACAGATCCAGGAAAATCAGAGAACACCAAACAAGATAAATGCCAAACAAAAAAAAAAAAAAAAAAAGAAAAAAAAAACTATACTGAGGCATGTAATATTCTAATTTCAGAAAGTCAAAGATAAAGAAAAACCAGAGAGTAAAAATGGTACACCTATAGAGGAGTAAAGATAAGAGTTACATCCTCAGAAATTATGTAAGCAAGAAGATATAGACTAAAATATTTTAAAATGTTGAGAGGAAAAACTCACCAACCTAAAATTCTGTACCCTGCAAAATTATTCTTCAAAAGTGGAGAATAAAGATTTTCTCAGGCAAAGAAACATTATTTTGAAAAATTATAGGCAATAATTTCAGTTCACTAGGAATAGAGGGGAATTCCTCAATATGATATAAAATATTCACAAATCCTACAGAAAACATAGCATTTAATGGTGAGAAAATTGACAATTATGCTAAGAATAGAAGTAAGGCAAACATTTTCCCTCTAAACACTGCTTTTCAATATCATACCAGAAGTTATAGCAATGTAATAAGACAAGAAAATAAAACAAAAGATACAGTGATATGGAAGGAAGAAAAAAAATGTATTTTTTTTCAGAACACATGACTCTCTATGCAGAAAATCCCAAAGAATTGAGAAAAGAACTCCTAGAATTAATAGTAATTATAGCAAGTTTTTAGAAATAATGTAAAAACACAAAAATCAACTGCTTCCCTATACACAAGCAAAGAATTATTAAAATGTAAAAAAAAAAATTCCATTTTTATTATCATCCAAGAAAAGATAACTATTTAGTGTTATCAGCTGAATTTATATCTGTGTAAAATTCATATCTTGAAGCCTTTAACCCCTGATAATAGTATTTGCAGATAGTTAAGGTTGCCTGATAGTTCAGGTGGTAAAGAATCTGCCTGCCATGTGGGAGACCTGGGTTCGATCCCTGAGTTGGGAAGATCCCCAGGAGAAGTGAAAGGTTACCCACTCCAGTATTCTGGTCTGGAGAATTCCATGGACTGTATAGTCCACGGGGTCACAAAAAGTCAGACTCGACTGAGCAACTTTCACTTTCTTTCACTTTCAAGGTTATATGAGGTCTTGAGAATATCGTCCTCATTATGGGATTAGTGCTCTTAAGAGGAAACTAAAGAACTTTCTCTCTCTCTCTCTTTCTTTCATCCATGTGAAACACAGACAGAAGATGGCTATCTGCAAGTCAGACAGAAGGCCAGAGACCAAGTCTGTGACTATTGATATTGCTGTGAAATTAAAAGACACTTACTCCTTGGAAGGAAAGTTATGACCAACCTAGACAGCATATTGAAAAGCAGAGACATTACTTTGTCAACCAAGGTCTGTCTAGTCAAGGCTATGGTTTTTCCAGTGGTCATATATGGATGTGAGAGTTGGACTATAAAGAAAGCTGAGCACTGAAGAATTAATGCTTTTGAACTGTGGTGTTGGAGAAGACTCTTGAGAGTCCCTTGGACTGCAAGGAGATCCAACCAGTCCATCCTAAAGGAGATCAGTCCTGGATGTTCATTGGATGGATTGATACTGAAGCTGAAACTCCAATACTTTGGCCACCTCATGCAACGAGTTGACTCATTGGAAAAGACCCTGATGCTGGGAGGGATTGGAGGCAGGAGGAGAAGGGGATGACAGAGGATGAGATGGCTGGATGGCATCACCGACTCGATGGACATGAGTTTGAGTAAACTCCGGGAGTTTGTGATGGACAGGGAGGCCTGGCGTGCTGCGATTCACGGGGTCTCAAAGAGTCAGACACGACTGAGCAACTGAACTGAACCAAACTGAACTGAAAGACAGATGAAAAAATACATGTAGATATAGAAATAAATACCTAAGTTCAACTCTCTAAGCTTTTGTTACCTACAAAGTCAGAAGTATGTTTAAATGGTTCAAAAGATTTATTTGTTTAGCATTTGTTATTGTCTGTTATTGTCTACTAAACAATCTTGAAAATAATGGAAGTAGTGGATGGTGAATACTTGCTTGCCCCTTAAGCCATAGTGAATAAAATACACCAGGAAAAAAAAAATTTGTAAAAGTAACTCCAGGGTCCTCTATCTTGTTAGCTCCTGATTTCTTGTCCTTCCTTTATGCTTTAGGACAAATGGTGCTGCCGAGAAATGACACTGTAAATGCTTGAGATGATTTTAAAACAATAGCTTATAAGCTATTTCTAACCTGTTTTAGTATGTGGGTATCGCCCCATTTCTAAAGAATTGATCAGCTGGAAAGAAGGGGATATCTATTTTCAAAGTTTGATTGTAAACAATTTTTGCCTCCAGATAAAAACAATCTCTGAAAAGTCTTAAGCTTGCTTAAAATAAATCTTCAGGAGCTGGATGGGGAAAATGGAGAATTTTGTTGCTCATTTGGTATAAAGTTACAGTTATACAAGATGAATGTTCTAAAGATCTGCTGTACAGTATAGTGTCTATAGTTAAGAATATATAATTGTACATTTAAAATTTTGTTAAGACAGTAGATCTCATATTGTGTTATTTTTTTTTTTTTAATTGTCATTTTTTTTTTTTATTTTAGGCTCTGGCCTGGTGCACTGGGAAGACTCATATTGTGTTATTACTGCAATAAAAAAATATACAAAATAAAAGTTCTACAAAAACTCATAACGTCTTTCCTAGATGTGTAATGAGTATATGGCAATGCAAAAATTGATTCTACACTATAAAGCTATGATAAAGTTGTATGTTTTCATTGATGAATTTTCATGATCCTTTCAATTCTAATATTTGTATAATAGCTTTAGTTTTTTCAGCAAAAAGGATTAAATATGTTCACTTTAATTATTTTTTCACATTTTTAGGAAAAAAAATCAACAAAGGCAACTTATGTAGCAGCCAGAATAAATAAATGAAAGATAGAAGTCTAGGGTATGAAATCCAAATATGGCAATATCTAACAAAATGTGTAGAGCTACTTAAGAAACAATTTTGCTTTGGACAAAATTCATCTCGGTCAATAGTTTTATTTTGTCATATAAGCAAAAAATTTTATTTTCCTTTTCCTTTTCAAATCTAGTCCTATAAAAAATGAGGCAGAATATAGAAGGAATATATTCCTTCTTATATATTAATTTCTTCTTCCAATGCATCAATTCACAAAGCAAATAAATATTCATTAATTGGCTAAAATTAAGCTTTATACATAACTTGCTTAAAAGTGTATTATTTCAACTATCACTACATAACAGCTTAATGATACAAAACATTAATATATTATTATTGTTGCTATTATTATCATCTCATGGTCCAGAGGGATGTTTTTGATCAGGTAGACAATTCTTTTTATGGGTCTCCAAGTTTACAATCAGTTGATGACTGGGGCTGGAATCATTTTGAAGTCTCCCTCATTCACACAAATGGCAGTTGATGCTGACTGCTGCCTGGGACCTAAATGATGACTGTCAGCTTAAGTATTATGAGAAGACTTCTCAATGTATCTTGGGCTTCCTTACAGAGTGATAGCTGACTTCCAGTAGTAGCTACTGTCCCATGAGGAAGACAAGTAGAAACTTTATTTTGTTGTCAAACATATGAACTCTTATCAAGAATATAACATATTCTTGAACCTTATATAACATCACTTACACTATATGTAACATCACTTCATCAGGCCAGTAACAAAGACCCACCCAAGTTTGAGAGGAGGGAATATAGGTTCTGTTTCTTGATAGGGTTGTTGTGAGAATCTGAAAGAGTGTGTAGGACTGTAAATATTGTTGCAGTCATTGGAAAATACTATCTGCTATAGGAATCCAAGGAAAATAGCTTGAGAGAGTAGTTAAGTATAGTTCAATCTCTGACAATTACCACACATATTAGATTAGTAGGTAAATCATTCTACCTTTCTAAGGATGGTTTCCTCATGTACAAAGTGAGGATAACAACTTCTAATTTATAGGGCTAATGTAAGGGTTAAAGGGGAAAATGCATTTAAAGTGATTGGTACATTGTTAAGGCTTAATAAATATTAGTTATTAGTATTATTATTATTACTATTGTATGACATAGAGTCAGTCAGTCTGCCAATATAATTTTCTTCATTAATAGAAGTGTTCCATATTTTCATTGTTCACTTGGTAGCCTTTAGTCACATATGGCTATGGAATGTTTTAAAGGTGACTAGTGTAACTTATGAACTGAATTTTAACATTTTATTAAATTTAAAATAGCCTCTGTTGGGAGAAATATATAAGAAGGAATATATATATGATATATATATATGTTATGCCTATATATATAACTATATATAGTTTCTCTTCACTGTTATTCTTATTTTATTCTGGTATTGCTTTCCTGATTTTGTTTAGTTGTGTATCTGTGTTCTCTTATAACTCACTGAACTTTGACATGATTATCTTGAATTCTTTGTCAGATAATTCATAGATCTCCATTACTAGACATTTTTGTTTTTGTTGCTATTCCTTTATTGTATCATGTTTCCCTGATTCTTTGTGTTCCTTATAGCTTTATTTGATGTCTCTACATTTGAAGAAACATCTGCCTCTTTCAGTCAAGTCCAGACTGGCTTTGACAGGAAAAGACCTTCATCAATCAGCCTGGCTAGATGTTCTGGGAACCACTCAAATCTTTTTTGTTAATATGAATGTATATTCCCTGAACTTGTGCATGTAGTTTGTGACTTAGAGTGATTTACTGGTTTCTTTCTTTTTTAAAGAATCTGTAATCTCTTTTTTTTAATTGGACTTTTTATTTTGTATTGGAGCATAGCCGATTAACATTGCTGTGATCATTTCAAGTGAAAGGCAAAATAATTCAGCCATACATACATGTGTATTCATTCTCCCCCAAATTCCCCTTCTATCCAGGCTGCCACATAACACTGAGCAGAGCTTCACATGCTATACAGTAGGTCCTTGTTGGTTATCCATTTTAAGATTCAATACAGTATACTAATGCATATATATGGAATTTAGAAAGATGGTAATGATAACCCTATATGCAAAACAGAAAAAGAGACACAGATGTACAGAACAGAATTTTGGACTCTGTGGGAGAAGGCGAGGGTGGGATGTTTAGAGAGAACAGCATCGAAACATGTATATTATCTAGGGTGAAACAGATCACCAGCCCAGGCTGGATGCATGAGACAAGTGCTTGGGCCTGGTGCACTGGGAAGACCCAGAGGAATCGGCTGGAGAGGGAGGTGGGAGGGGGGATCGGGATGGGGAATACATGTAACTCCATGGCTGATTCATGTCAATGTATGACAAAAACCACTACAATATTGTAAAGTAATTAGCCTCCAACTAATAAAAATAAATGAAAAAAAAAAAGAATCTGTAATCTTTTACTCCTCTGTCATTCTGGTATCTGACTGCTATACTGTGGGTTAAGACATTAGAGGAATGCTCTCTACTCCTCTCCCTCCTTCCTTGCAGAGGAGTCTTAAGATCTGCCCTTTCTCCCAATTTTGCAGAGCAGTACTGGGAACAGTATGCTACTCTTCACTTTTCCTTCTTTTTAGTTTCCTCCATGAAAATAGGTTGATTCCATTAAAGTCTTGTGAGAGGTGACAGAAACCAATCTCTTGGGCAGCCTAGTGAAAGACCAGGATGTTGGAGGCATCCTCCATTCCCCTCCTTCCCTCCAAGGGGAGAATCTTCAGGTTCTGCACTTGATTGCAGAGCAATGACAACCACAGCAGCCTGTCTGGCCCATTTCTTTTTTTCTAAACTGCCCCATGTCATTTGAATTATGCCAGTTTTAGTAGCAGTATGTATGAGACAAGACAGAAACCAACTTCTCCAGCAATGCATGTAAATACTGAGATGTTTGAGGTATGTCCCATTCTATCTTTTCCCTGATTGGAGAAGTTGTAGGCCAACATTCTAAGTATTGAGCTGTGCCAACTTGAGGAAAGAACTGGCCTAGGATAAATAAAACTATTCTTATTTTTCATTTCAAAGTGACTGTCTTTGTTTTGTGCTCATCTGGAATACAGCTTCCTAACCAAATTTTAGACCTCTCATAAAGATATTTTGGTCCATATGTTATTGTTAAATTGGTATTTCTGTTGGGGAAGAAGGATTGGGTCTTCCTATTTTGCCATCTTGCTGACATCACTCCCTTGTTGTTTTAACTGATGACATATATTCCAATATTCCTCAAAAGTCAGAATTTATTCCAAAGTTAAGAATCAGGAACTAAAAACTATTTTGAAACTGATGAGCCTACTGAGAGCTTTCATTGATTGGTCTGAGATTTGTTCATTATGTTGGTGGATGCCCATATGCTAGAACTCAGAAAATTTCACTCTGAGATAGTTCAATTTATTTTTATTAGAAAAATTGATTGTATCTGGAAGACAGACTTTGGGAAGTAGTACTTCTTTTTTAGGAGAGGGAGGACAAATGGGAAATTTACTCTTCAGTATTCAGTCTTACAATCCATTTCCTATTTTCAGCCCAATATTTTTCTCTAAAACTCTCTTATCTAATAGAAAAGGTAACAATAGGCACTGCAGAACTCCAAAGAAGTTGAGTACATAGAAAGAGTACACATGATGATGTGAAGCTTGTCTACCTGACAAAGAAGTGGAAGCTTATGCCCACACATACTCCAATAACTTTTTCAACTATAGAAAAAGTGAGCCTTGGCATACAAATATATTTTCTAATTTTGAACAACACTACAATTTTGTAGGTTAGCAGAATTTGTTATGGAATAGAGGGTTGCTTACAAATTGAAAGAAAAGAATTAAGAGAGAGAGAGAGAATCTTTACAGAAATGGAGTTTCTATCATGGAAGGAATAGCATAAGCATGTTCTGCAAGGTACAGATAATAGATCTTTTAAAGGATGACAGAACTGTTTTGCATAAATGTAGATGAGTGAATTATAATCATAATATCGCTAGATACTGTTATTTGTTGTCAAGCAATATGATTTGCATTCCTTAAATAATTTAATCTCCACAGTTATCCCTCTATTTTACTATAATACACAAAGCTTGTAATTTTGATGTTATTTTGTCTTCAGTATAGTGGAATTCAGCTAGTTTTGCAACTAAAATAGATTAAGCAATTAACTAATAATAACATAAACTTGATTAAAATACACTCAGCATATCCATTCCATAGACAGAGAAGTACATTTTGAAAGTAGGTTAATTCAAATCCTAGATTCCTATAGACTAATGTAACTCTGGTCTCTCACAAGTGTGACAGACTAAGTTAAAGCATTGTTGCCAGTTTTCAAGGAGTCATTGAAAACCACTGAAAAATAATAAATATCACTTAGTACAGAAAGTTATCACATTGTAAAGACAATTTTTTTTGAAGAATGACTAAAGGTATGAAACAAGATGCTTTGGAATCTGACGTCTTGAGGTTCAACCTAGCACAATAACCTTTTAATGTCAAGATAACTGACTTTCTACTCTGCATTTGATGCAAGATCTCCAATTTATAAGACATATGTTTCATTTTAATTCATAAAGAATGTACTGTTAACTGTTCCATGTAAGAACCTGTAAAAGTATAGATTAATGTGAAAAGTGATCCCTTTTGTTATATTTTGAATAGAATATTCAAAACATTCAATTTGAGTATAATTTGTATAATTTTAGCTTCTTTGAATAATTCAGATGCATTCATTTATTCTTGATTAGTGAATCAAGGTCTGAAAAAGAATGTATTTTACTTTATGACATGTAACATTAATAATTTATTACTTCACTCACAAATCTTTCTTTCGGGAAAGCAGTAGGAAACATTCAGGGAAAGTAATTCTCAAAATCATAGATGTACTAATGCCAGGTAGCCACAGCATGATATGAAGAGCAATCTTGATGAATTTGATAAGTGACATTAGTGTTCTGACAAGCACAGTCACATAAAAATATTCCTTTTCAAAAAAAAATACTCCTTTTCTATGATTTTAAAATGGAATATTTACCCAGGATTATTTAGGCAACTATACCTGGGTAAAATGTCTCCTAGATTATGGTTTCTCAGTATTCTCAGACACAATTCAATGTTACTATGCCTTCCTGATATTTTTCACATAGTTGTGCTTCTACGACTAATCAGCCAAGCTAAATGGAAAAGTAGCCAATTGGTGCTCTTAGACTAACCTTAGTAAACAACTATAGGAATTCTATAATGAACAGATTGTATTGAATTCCATCACTAAGATATGGACATTTGATGAATCATGTGTGCCATAAGCCCTTCCCAATGTGTTGCCAAATATTTGCCAAAGTGCACATTTTATTTTTGTTTCAACTGAGAATATGTGCTTCACAGAGAAATCTTTCATAAGAAATACTGAGCTAAGCAACTGTGAGATACAACGTAAGAAGGAAGAGATGTAGCAAACATCAAGCTGCTGTCAGATAAAAATCTTTTTTTCCACAAAACGCTAGTGAAATTCGCCTCATCAGTATATAAATGGGTAAGGTCAAGTCAGTTAAAAACTGTAATGATATAACTAAAGTGAACACAAAAGTGAATAGAGTGATCAATGTTGATGATATGCACATCTTCTGAGTCACAGTTATACTGTAATAATTATTGTTTATTACTACTGGTGATTTGTGATTTTTTGGATACTTTTAATTTCTATAATTCTGTCACTCAAACGTCTAACTTTTGAATGGATTGTGAATTTCGTGATCAAAGCTGAACACATATTTTTGTTTTCTTGCTTTCCTGAAGAATACAGCTAGGAGATTCATGAGTCTCTAAAAAGATTATACCTATTATTTAAGGAAGATATTGGAAATAAAAGTTTCTTTTTAATTAATTTATTTAGTTTAATTCGAGGCTAATTAGTTTACAATATTGTGGTGGTTTTTGCCATACATTAACATGACTCAGCCACAGGTGTACATGTGTCCTCCATTCCGAACCCCCCTCCCACCTCCCTCCCCATCCCGTCCCTCAGGGTTGTCCCAGTGCACTGGCTTTGAGTGCCCTGTTTAAAACATCAAATTTGGACTGGTTGTCTATTTCACATATGGTAATATACATGTTTCAATACGATTCTCTCAAATCATCCTACCCTCGCCTTCTCCCATAGAGTCCAAAAGTCAATTCTTTATATCTGTGTCTCTTTTGCTGTATAACATAGAGGGTTGTCATTACTCTCTTTATAAACTCTGATATATGTGTTAGCATACTGTATTGGTGTTTTTCTTTCTGACGTACTTCACTCTGTACAATAGGCTCCAGTTTCATCCACCTCATTAGAACTGATTCAAAGCATTCTTTTTTAATAGCTAAGCAATATTCCATTATGTATATGTACCACAACTTTCTTATCCATTCATCTGCTGATGGACATCCAAGAGGCTTCCATGTCCTAGCTATTGTAAATAATGCTGCAGTGGCCATTGGAGTACATGAGTCTCTTCCAATTCTGGTTTCCTCAGTGTGTATGCCCAGCACTGGGATTGCTGGGTCATATGGGAGTTCTATTTCTAGTTTTTTTTGTTTGTTTGTTTTTTTGTTTTTTAAAGAATCTCCATACTGTTCTCCATAGTGGGTGTACTAGTTTGCATTTCCACCAACAGTGTAAGAGGGTTTTCTTTTCTCTACACCCTGTACATATTTGTTGCTTGTAGACTTTTTGATAGCAGCCATTCTGACTGGAGTGAAATGGTACCTCAATTTGGTTTTGATTTGCATTTCTCTGATAATGAGTGATATTGAGCACTTTTTCATGTGTTTGTTAGCCATCTGAATGTCTTTTTTGGAGAAATGTCTGTTTAGTTCTTTGGCCCATTTTTTGATTGGGTCGTTTGTTTTTCTGGTATTGAACTGCATAATCTACTTGTATATTTTTCAGATTAATTCTTTGTCAGTTGCTTCATTTGCTATTATTTTCTCCCATTCTAAGGGCTTTCTTTTCACCTTGCTTATAGTTTCCTTAGTTGTGCAAAAGCTTTTAAGTTTAATTAGGTTCCCTTTTATTTTTGCTTTTATTTCCATTACTCTGGGATGTGGATCATAGAGGTTTATGCTGTGATTTATGTCAGAGAGTGTTTTGCCTATGTTTTCCTCTAGGAGTTTTATATTTTCTGGCTTTACATTTAGATCTTTAATCGATTTGAAGTTTATTTTGTGTATGGTGTTAAAAAGTTTTCTAGCTTCATTGTTTAACAAGTGGTTGACCATTTTTCCCAGCACCACTTATTAAAGAAATTGTCCTTTCTACATTGTATATTTTTGCCTCCTTTGTCAAAGATAAGGTGTCCATAGGTGTGTGGATTTATCTCTGGGATTTCTGTTTTGTTCCATTTATCTGTATTTCTGTCTTTGTGCCAGTACCAGGCTGTCTTGATGACTGTAGCTTTGTAGTATAGTCTGAAGTCAGGCAGGTTGATTCCTTCATATCCATTCTTCTTTCTCAAGGTTGCTTTGGCTATTGGAGGTTTTTTTGTATTTCCATACAAGCTGTGAAATTATTTGTTCTAGTTCTGTGAAAAATACCGTTGGTAGCTCAATAGGGATTGCATTGAATCTATAGATTGCTTTGGGGGAGTATACTTATTTTCACTATATTGATTCTTCCGATCCATGCACATGGTCTATTTGTCCATCTATTTGTGTCATCTTTGATTTGTTACATCAGTGTTTTATAGTTTTCAATATATAGGTCTTTCATTTCTTTGGGTAGATTTATTCCCAATTATTTTATTCTAATCATTACAATGGTGAATGGGATTGTTTCCTTAATTTATCTTTCTGTTTTCTCATTGTTAGTGTATAGGAATGCAAGTGATCTCTGTGTTAATTTTATACCCTGAAATGTTACTATATTCATTGATTAGCTTTTGTAATTTTCTGGTGGTATTGTTAGATTTTTTTTTTTTTTTTTCTTGTAGAGGATCATGGCATCTGCAATCAGTGGGAGTTTTAATTGTTCTTTTCCAATCTGATTCCTCTTATTTATTTATTTTTTTCTTATCTGATTTATGTGGCTAAAACTTACAAAACTATGTTAAAAACTATGTTAAACTTCCAAAGCTAGATGCAATGCAATCCCTATCAAGCTACCAATGGTATTTTTCACAGAACTATTACAAATAATTTCACAATTTGTATGGAAATACAAAAAAAAAAAAAATCAAAAACAAACAAACAAAAAAAAAAACCTTGAATAGCCAAAGCAATCTTGAGAAAAAAGAATGGAAATGATGGAATCAACCTGCCTGACTTCAGACTATGCTACAAAGCTACAGTCATCAAGACAGTATGGCACTGGCACAAAGAGAGAAATATAGATCAATGGAACAAAATTGAAAGCCCAGAGACAAAACCACATACCTATGCACAACATATATTTGACAAAGGAGGCAGAAATAAACAATGGCAAAAGGAAAACTAGTTTCTAAAACTTCCAAAACTAATTGTTGACAGTGGGCACCCTTGTCTATTTCCTGGCTTTATGGGAAATGTGTTCAATTTTTCGCTATTGAGAATGATGTTTGCTGTGGGTTAATCATATATGGTTTTGATTATGCTGAGGTGAGTTCCTCCTGTCTCTGCTTTCTGGAGAGTCTTTGCTATAAATGGATGTTGAATTTTGCCCAAGGCTTTCTCTGCATCTACTGAGATAACCATAAGGTTTTATCGTTCAATTTGTTAATGTGCTGTATCAGATTGATTGATTTGCAAATATTGAAGAATCCTTGCATCCTTGGGATATAGTCCATTTGGTCATGATGTATGATCTTTTTTAATACGTTGTTGGATTCTGCTTGCTAGAATTTTGTTAAGGATTTTTGCATCTATGTTCATCAGTGATATTGGCCTGTAGTTTTCTTTTTTTGTGTGGCATCTTTTTCTGGTTTTGGTGTTAGTGTGATGATGGCCTCATAGAATAAGTTTGGGAGTTTACCTTCCTCTTCAGTTTTCTGGAAGAGTTTGAGTAAGATAGGTGTTAGCTCTTCTCTAAATTTTTGGTAGAATTAACCTGTGAAGCTGTCCTGAGCTTCCATTTGTTGGAAGATTTTTTTTATTACAGTTTCAACTTCTGTGCTTGTGATAGATCTGCTAAGATTTTCTATTTCTTCTTGGTTCAGTTTTGGAAAGTTATTTTCTAAGAATTCATCTATTTCTTCCAAGTTTTTCATTTTATTTGCATATAGTTGCTGATAATAGTCTGTTATGATCCTTTGTATTTCTGTGTTGTCTTTTGTGATTTATCCATTTTCATTTTTAATTTTGTTGATTTGATTCGTCTCCCTTTTTTTCTTTATGAGTCTGGCTAATGGTTTGTCTATGTTATTTATCTTCTCAAAGATCCAGCTTTTAATGTTGTTGATCATTTATAGCAATGATTCTTTGTTTCATTTTCATTTATTTCTGATATGATTTTTATAATTTCTTTCCTTCTACTAACCATGGGGTTCTTCATTTCTTCTTTTTCTAGTTGCCTTAGGTGTAACGTTGGTGATTTATTTGATTTTGCTCTTGTTTCTTGAGGTAAGCTTTTATTGCTGTGAGCCTTCCCCTTAGCATTGCTTTTACTGAATTCCATAGGTTTTGGGTTGTCATGTTTGCATTTTCATTTGTTTCTATGCAAATTTTTATTTCCTTTTTTATTTCTTCTGTGATTTACTGGTTATTCAGAAGTGTGTTATTTAGCCTCCATATGTTTGTATTTTAGTGTTTTTTTTTTTTTTTTTTCCCCTGTAGTTGACATCTAATCTTATGGCACTGTGCTCAGAAAAGATGCTTGAAATGATTTCAATTTTTTTGAATTTACCAATGCTAGATTTATGGCCAAGGATGTGATCTATCCTGGAGAATGTTCCATGTGCACTTGAGAAAAAGGTGAAATTCATTGCTTTGGTGTGAAATGTCCTATAGATATCAATTAGGTATAACTGGTCCACTGCATTATTTAAAGTTTGTGTCTCCTTGCTAAATTTCTCTTTGGTTGATCTATCCTAGGTGTGAATGAGGTATTAAATTTTCCCCCTATTTTTGTGCTAATTTCCCATTTCATACTTGTTAGCATTTGCCTATGTATTGCAGTGCTCTTATGTTGGGTGCATATATATTTATAATTGTTATATCTTCTTCTTGGATTAATTCTTTGATCACTATGCAGTGTCCTTCTTTGTCTCTTTTCATGACCTTTATTTCAAAGTCTATTTTTATCTGATATGAATATTGTTACTCCTGCTTTCTTTTGGTCTCCATTTGCATGAAATATCTTTTTCCAGCCCTTCACTTTCAGTCTGTATGTGTCCCTTGTTTTGAGTTGGGTCTCTTCTACACAGCATATACAGGGGTCTTGTTTTTGTATCCATTCAGACAGTCTTTGTCTTACGGTCAGGACATTCAACTCATTTACCTTTAAAGTAATTATTGATAAGTACGATTCCATTGCCATTTACTTTGTTGTTTTGTGGTTCGATTTTATAAACTTTTTCTGTATTTACTATTTAGAGAAGATCCTTTATCATTTGTTGAAGAGCTGGTTTGGTAGTGCTGAATTATCCCTGCTTTTGCTTGTCTGTAAAACTTTTGATTTCTCCTTCATATTTTAATGAGATCCTTGCTGGGTTGTAGGTTTTTCTTTGGGTTGTAGGTTTTTCTTTCTTCACTTTAACTATGTCCTATCTCTCCCTCCTGGCCTGAAGATTTTCTATTGAAATATCAGCTGTTATCTTTATGGGGATCCCCTTTGTGTTATTTTTTGCTTTTCCCTTGCAGATTTTAATCTTTGCTCTTTGTGTTAGATCTTCATTAGCTTGATTAATATGTGTCTTGGGGTGTTTTGCCTTGAGTTTATCCTGTTTGGGACCCCTTGGGTTTCTTGGACTTGGCTGGTTATTTCTTTCCCTATTTAGGGAAGTTTTCCACTATTATCTCCTCAAGTATTTTCTAATGGTCTTACTTTTTGTCTTCTTCTTCTGGTACTCCTATGATTCGAGTGCTGGGGTGTTTAACATTGTCCCAGAAGCCTCTGAGGTTGTCCTCATTTCTTTTAATTATTTTCTTCTTTTTTCCTCTCTACTTCATTTATTTCCATCATTATATCTTCTGCTTCACTTATCTTCTGCTTCAGTTATTCTACTGTTGTTTCCCTCCAGAGTGTTTTTTAATCTCAGTTATTACATTTTTCATTATTGATTGGCTCCTCTTTTTTCTTCTAGGTCCTTTGTAAACATTTTTTGCAACTTTTCAGTCCTTGTCTGTAGTCTATTCATCTGTAACTCCATTTTGTTTTCAAGATTTTTGATAATCTTTACTATCATTATTCTGGATTCCTCTTCAGGTAGACTCCTTATCTCCTCCTCTTTTGTTTGGTGCAATGGACATTTATCATGTTCCTTTACCTGCTGAATATTTCTCTGCCTTTTCATTTTGTTTAGATTGCTGTGTTCGAGCTCTCCTTTCTGTAGGCTGGAGGTTCATTGTTTCCCTTTATTGTGGAGCCTGCTCCCTGTGGGTGGGGTTAGACTAGTGGCTTTCAAGGTTTCCTGGTTAGGGGAGTTTGTGTTTGTTCTCTGGAGGGTGCAGCTGGATTTCTTCTCTCTGGAGTGTGATGAAGTGTCTAGTAGTGGGTCTTAGGGTGTCTATGGGTTTGGCATGGATTTGGTAAGCCTGTCTTTTAATGCTCAAGGCTGTGTTCCTGCTTTGCTAGATAATTAGCATGTCTTACTCTGGAACTTTTTGGCTCTTGGATGGAGCTTGGTTTCAGTGTAGGTATGGAGACTTCTGGGTGAGCTCTTGTCTATTAATGTTCCCTGGAATCAAGAGTTGTCTGATGTTCTCAAATTTTGGAGTTAAGCCTTCTGCCTCTGGCCTTCAGTCTCTCTCTTACAGTTGCCTCAAGACTTCTCCATCCATACAGCACATATGTTAAAACATCTAGGTTAATGCTGAAACAGTTCTCCACAGTGAGGGACACCCAGAGGGGTTCACAGAGTTACATGGAGACGAGAAGAGGGAGGAAGGAGATAGAGGTGACCAGAGGGAGAAGAGCAGGGGTCAAAAGGGAAGAGAACAATCTAGCCAATAATCAATTCTCTAAGTGCTCACCAGATTCTGGAACAGCCAGATAGATTCACAGAATTACATAGAGAAGAGAAAAGGGAGGAGGGAGATGGAGGTGATCAGAGGGAGAAGAAAGGGAGTCAAAAGGAGAGAGACCAATCTAGCCAGCAGTCAGTTTCCTAAGTGTTCTCCACAGTCCGAAACACCCAGAGAGATTCACAGAGTTAAGAAGAGAAAAGAAGGGAGAGGGAGGAGGTAGAGATGATCTGGGGGAGAAAAGGGAGAGTCAAAGGGAGAGAGAGCAATCAAACCAGTAATAACACCCTTAAGCAAAAATAGATACTGAAGATTAGATTCTTAAAGTTAAAAAAATGATAGCAAATACCAAAAAGCAAAGTTTAAAAATCTAGGGTAGAGGTTAGACTCTCAAAAATACAGCATAAAAAATACAAAACAAAAACAATCACAAAAATTATATATATACATGTATATATATGAAATTTACTTTAAAAATAGGGGTTTTTTTGCAAGGTAATAGTAGGTTATACAAATGGAAATTAAAGGAGTAATAAGGAACTTAAATTAAAAAAAATAAAAAGTGATAATAGTAAAAATTTATCTAGGAATTTCTCTGGAGCTGTTGTGAGCAGTGTGGGGTCAGTTCAGTTTCAGATAGTTCCTTGTTCCAGCTTGTACTTATTCTCAAGGTCTATAGGCCCCCTCCAATGCTTAATCAATATTGACTACAGGGTTTTAATCTGTTGCACTTGTCACTTCCAGAGCAGGTCCCTCTTTGTTTATTTTGGCTTCCTCTGTTTGCAGTCTCTTCAGTGTCTAATCTCCTCCGTGACACAAGGGGTGAAGAGGGTGACTTGTTTAGGCTGACTTGTTCAGTTGTGTTGTGGGGAGGGAGGGAAACTGAAAACAAATATCACTGGCTTGTGTGGAAAGTGCTCGCACAGTCCACACTTGTGTATGGACCACACTGGGTTTGCCCAAGCTCAAGGTGGTGTGTACTTCTGGGTCTACACTGTTCAAGCTCCAGTATACTCTGCAGGGACACTGCCTAAAGCAGGCCCTACATTTCATACACTTCCCAGGTTTAAGCCTCTCAGGTTCTCGGATACTCCACAAGGGTACAGACTCAGTTGGATATGCGTTTTGTGCCCTTTTCAGGTCTGACAAGGTGCTTAGTGAGTGCACTGTCCCAGGTGGACCATGCGTCTTAGCCACCTCCCTGGTCCTGGCCGCTGGTTTCCCAGGTGTGCCATGAGAGCACTGTCTCAGGTGTGCCATGTGTCGCCTCTGGGGAGCTGATCTCAGGCTGTGGCCCTCCTGGGAGATATCAACTATCCAGAATTCCAGGAAGACAGGGTTAGCCACTGGAAGCCTGCTCACAGTTTGGTGGAGGATGCTGGTCTCTGGGGACAAGATTGCAAGAGCCCCTTGTCTTTCACCTCTGGCTGTTTCATGCCTGCCTTTCTGCCTCTGGCGGTGGCAGGGGTGGGGAATCTGTACACAGCTGGCTTGCTCTCCATTGGTATTAGCTCAATCATTTGATCTGAGAGAGGGTCAGGCTGCACGTTAGATCCTTTCCTGGGAAAGTTCTCTCTCTCTCTCTCTCTCTTTTTTTTTTTTTTTTCCCTCTCTGGCGATCCCACAGTTTGGGTTGCTATCTCAGGTTAGCTCCTTCAGATTGTCCTAAGGGGATTCAGGCTGGGTCCTTACCCTAAGCACGGATTATGCAGCCCACACCTCCCTGTCCAGTCCCTGCTCGCTGGTGGCAGATTCAAGCATCTGGGCTACTTCTCTGCTGGCAGTTGTGGTTAGAACCGTATTCTGTGTTTTTTTTTTTTTTTTTTTTTTCGCCCAGTTATGTTGTCCTCTGAGATTCCAAAACTCCCCACAGACCCACCTGTGAAAGGGTTTCTTACTGTTTGGAAACTTCTCCTCCTTTACAGTTCCCTCCTTAGGATGAATCTCTGTCTCTAACTCTTTTGTCTCACTTTTTGTGTCTTATATTTTGTCCTACCTCCTTTTGAAGAGAATGGGCTGCCTTTCTGGGTGCCTGGTATCCTCCGCCAGTGTTCAGAAGTTGTTTTGTGGAAGTCGCTCAGCATTCAAATGATCTTTTGATGAATTTGCGGGGGAGAAAGTGGTCTCCCCGTCCTATTCCTCTGCCATCTTGGGACCACCCCTGGAAATCCAAGGTTTGAATAGCTAGAGAAGGTCCTGGATGCCAAAAGAGCAGCCTATTTTAATGCATGAAGGAGTCCTTTCAAATTATGCTAATTCATGCCAAGTTTACCACAAAAAAACTGTCTTTAAAAGCCAGTAGTAAATGAACAAATCAATTTTGTACAATTATACTTTTTTTAATTATAAGTTCCAAACCTATACAAAGTAAAAAGCATTCTCTAATGAAGCCATATGATCTCATTGCTAAATTTAAAAACTTTCCAACTATTCAAATTATTCATCAGCAATTCAAATCCTACCTTGATTAATCTATACATCCACCAAGTCCCCTAGCCCACTCCTTGTTGTTATTTAGTCACTAAGTCATGTCTGACTCTTTGGCAACCCCATTGACTATAGCCCACCAGGCTCCTCTGTCCATGGGATTTCCCAGGCAAGAATACTTGAATGGGTTGTCATTTCCTTTTCCAAGAAATCAGCCAGACCCAGGGATAGACCCCATGTTTCCTCCATTGGCAGGTTGATTCTTTATCACTGAGCCACCATGGAAGCCCACCCCACCAATACCTGAGATTATTTTCAAGAAAATCACATAATTATTTCATACTTAAGTATATGATGCTACAAGTTAAGACTTTAAAAAATTGTAACCACAGTGAAATCACCACACTTAAAATTAACAGTTCCTTAATATTGTGAAATATCCAGTTATGCACTAACTTTCCCTCATAGTCTTACATTATGAGACGTTTTTAAAGGTCTTTTAAAAAATTCAAGTTAGAACTCTCTAGAGCTTAATTTAAGGCTTGCATTTAGTACAAAAAAAGTGTCAATGTTTTTCCTTTTGCTCTTACTGTTGCTCCTGTGCACAGGTGGCTTAAATGACTTGTATGAAGTATTTGTCACAGTTGGGAGGCAGGGGAAAATAAAGCAAAAGAAACAAAAGCATTTATCTGATAGTGCAGTGCTTAACAAAGAGAGTACTGGAGAAAAACATGAAAAAACAGAAGTGCTTTTTAAATGTTTCTTTTTTTTTTTTCTGTTGTTTTATGATGAAGGTACAACAGTGTCTATACCTAAATCAAGAGCCATTTGAATAATATTTGTTGAAGAAAGTAGGTTTTCATTTGTTTTTTTTTAATTCACTAGCATTACCCTCCATCCAATTCCCACATATGTCAGAATATAAATTGTAGTCTTCCTTGACAGTAGTCTGAAATGAAAATGCAAGGAGTACTGAGGCCAAAATAGTCCCAACTGATTCTACTCTGTCCAAGCTAGACTTGACCCTCATCTTTTACCCCATCTACTTATTTTCAATAAGTTTGCACCCACTTATTTTCCTGCCAAAGCTGAGAAGCAAGATCACTGACTTCAGTAGAATGCACTTTAAGCACATATATCTAAAATTGGGAAATTTACAGAATGTTGGGCTTTTAAATTATGAACATTACAACAGTAGTTTCCAAACAAGCTGACATGCTTCCAAATTTCTGCACATAAAGTATTTTTGCTATTACTGCAACACCCCACACCATGGCCCCAAACATTTGAGTCTTTAGTGATTATTTCATTTCAGATAGGCTTATATTTCTTTGTAAAATTAAATCTTTATAAAAGTGTGAGGTGAAATTTATTTTTTTCTTTACATAATTTTTTGAAATCTAATTTTTCATTCTTTATTTGACAAATTCATAACTTTAGCAGATTTTCTTTCTCTCCGTGTATTCTCATGACAGCAACACAAAATTGATTTAATATTCAGTCATTTCCTATAGCTTTTACCTTCCCATATAAACATGTAAATGATTGGGAAACCAATGGAGCATGACTTGCACTTTATTTATGTCTCCAATAATAGCCATTAAAAAAATCAAGACCCTTAAAATATCTCAAGGGAAATTCAGTTTGTTCTATATGTTTCTAGGTTTTAAATCTCCTCTTTTGTTGTCCAAATCCATCTCCTTTCAAACTTTACTCATCTTTCAGATAAGAAGAAAGGAAATTACACTTTTTGATTATATGTGGAGGAGTTTTACATCATATTATCTCTGTATAGGTACTTCATTCACATTACCAAACTCTACTCATATATAAAGGAAATGAGGGCCAGAGTAAATGTCAGTAGCAGAACTGGATAATAAATGAAATAAACCCAACAATGATGCTAGGGCTTGTGTTCTTTACAAATTGCAGGTGTACCTCAGATTTGTGGGTTTGTTATAGTGACTATCACAATAAAATGACTCAATTTTTTTTAGCCTTCCAGTGTATATAAAAGTTACACTTAGACTATATTAGTCTAAGTGTGCAATAGAATTATGTTTAAAAAATAACATGCATACCTTAATTAAAAATACTTTATTGATTAAAAAATGCTAATCATTATCATAATTTTTACAAAAATAACATCAAAGATCACTGGTCACAGATCACCATAACAAATATAATAATGAAACTATTTCAAATATTGAGAGGATTACCAAAATGTGACACAGAGACTCAAAATAAACAAATGCTTGTGGACGAATGGCACAGGTAGATTTGCTAAATGTGGAGTGGTCACAAACCTTCAATTTGTAAAATGCACAGTATCTGGGAAGGGTAACAAAATGTAGATCAATAAAGCAAAGTATGCTTGTTTCTTCTTCTTCTTCTTCCCCCCTCCCTGCAATCCTACTCCCAAAAGAGAATGTGAAACTACTTTTGTTTGCAAATTACAGACTCTGGAGGTAATATTAATACCAATTTTGGAAAGGATGCTATGTAAGACAAAATCTCCTAATCGAAGCTTTTTGTCTGAAACGCTTTTTCAAATCCTTTTCAGTATATAAGCTAAATGACAAAAGGATAAAAGAAGACCAAAATATTCAGTAAATTTTGAAGTATTTCCCCTTTTAAGTTTTTTTAATTTAAAACATAGACATTGTGCAAAATTTACCATCTTAAACACTTTCAAGTGTACACTTTAGAGGTAATAAGTAAGTTCATAGCTTTGTGCAGCAATCACCATCATCCTTCTAAAAGGTTCTTTTCATCATGCAAAATTGAAGCTTTGTACTCACTATACTATAACATTATTTCAATTCTATCCTAGTACCTGGCAGTGCCATTTTTAATTTTTATCTGTATGCATTTGACTGCATAGATGAATTGTACAAATGGAATCATACAATATTTGTCTTTTTGTGATTGACTTTTATAACTTAGTGTAGTATCTTCAGGGGCTTCCCTGGTGGCTCAGATGGTAAAAAAAAAAAAAAAAAAAAAAAATCCACCTGCAGTGTGGGAGACCTGGGTTCAGTTCCTGGATTGGGAAGATCCCCTGGATGAGGGCATGGCAACACGCTCCAGTGTGCTTCCCTGGAGAATCCCCATGGACAGAGGAGCCTGGCATGCTACATACAGTCCATGGGGTCACAAAGAGTTGGACATGGACACAACTGAGCAGAAAAACACAACACAGCACATAATATCCTTAAGAATCATCCATGTTGTAGAATGTGTCAGAATGTCCTTCCTTTTTAAGACTGAATAATATTCCACTTCATGGATGTACTACATTTTATTTATCCATTCATCTGCTAAGGGATACTTAGGTTGCTTCCCCTTTTGGGCTATTGTGAATAATGCTTCTGTGAAAGGGAGTGTTCAATTCAGTTCAGTTCAGTCACTCAGCTACGTCCAGCTCTTTGCGACCCTATAGACTGCAGTACACCAGACTTCCCTGTCCATCACCAACTCCCAGAGCTTAATCAAACTCATGTCTATCAAGTCAGTAATGCCATCCAACAATCTCATCCTCTGTCATTCCCTTCTACTCCTCCCTTCAATCTTTCCCATGTTCAGGGTCTTCTCTAATGGGTCAGGAATTTACATCAGGTGGCCAAAGTATCGGAGCTTCAGCTTCAGCATCAGTCCTTCCAATGAATATTTCCTTTAGGATGGACTGATTTCCTTTAGGATGGACAGGTTTGATCTCCTTGCAGTTCAAGGAACTCTCAAGAGCCTTCACCAACACCACAGTTCAAAAGCGTCAATTCTTTAGTGCTCAGCTTTCTTTATAGTCCAACTCTCACATCCTTACATGACTAATGGAAAAACCATAGCCTTGACTAGACAGACGTTTGTTGGCAAAGGAATGTCTCTGAGTTTTAATATGCTGTCTAGGCTGGTCATAACTTTTCTTCCAAGGAGTAAGTGTCTTTTAATTTCATGGCTGCAATCACCATCTGCAATGATTTTGGAACCCCCAAAAATAAAGTCTCTCACTGTTTCCACTGTTTCCCCATCTATTTGCCATGAAGTGATGGGACCAGATGCCATGATCTTAGTTTTCTAAATATTGAGTTTTAAGCCAACTTTATCACCCTCCTCTTTCACTTTTATCAAGAGTCTCTTTAGTTCTTTGCTTTCTGCCATAAGGGTGGTGTCATTTGCATATCTGAGGTTATTGACATTTCTCCCAGCAATCTTGATTCTGGCTTCCCAACCCAGGGACTGAACCCAGGTCTCCCACATCGCAGGCAGATTCTTTATCAGCTGAGCCACAAGGGAAGCCCAAGAATACTGGAGTGGGTAGGCTATACCTTCTCCAGCGGATCTTCCCAACCCAGGAATTGAACCGGGGTCTCCTACTTTGCAGGCGGATTCTGTACCAACTGAAACCTGGCCTTTTCCAGTCCTGTGGCCACTGCTGAGTTTTCCAAATTTGCTGACATATTGAGTGTAGCACTTTCACAGCATCATCTTTTAGGATTTGAAATAGTTCTGCTGGAATTCCAACACCTCCACTAGCTTTATTCTTAGTGATGCTTCCTAAGGCCCACTTGACTTTGCATTTCAGGATCTGCCTAGGTGAGTGATCACACCATCATGGTTATCTGGGTCATGAAGATTTTTTTTATATAGTTCTTCTGTGTATTCTTCTGCTAAGTCACTTCAGTCATGTGTGACTCTGTGCAACCCCATAGATGGCAGCCCACCAGGCTCCCCCCTCCCTGGGATTCTCCAGGCAAGAATACTGGAGTGGGTTGCCATTTCCTTCTCCAATGAATGAAAGTGAAAAGTGAAAGTGAAGTCACTCAGTCGAGTCTGACTCGTAGCAACCCCGTGGACTGCAGTCTACCAGGCTCCTCTGTCCACAGGATTTTCCAGGCAAGAGTACTGGAGTGGGGTGCCATTGCCTTCTCTGTGTATTCTTGCACCTTCCTAAAATATTCTTCTGCTTCTGTTAGGCCCATAACATTTCTGCGTATCTTTACATGAAATATTCTCTTGGAAAAGGAGTGTGCAAATATTTTTTTCCAGACCTGGCTCTCAGTCTTTGGGAGTATATTATCCAGAAGTAGAATTACTAGATCATGTAGTTGTTGTTATTGCTTAGTCACTAAATCTTGTCCAAACTTTGTGACCCCATGGACTGTAGCCTGCCAGGCTCTTCTGTACATAGGAATTCCCAGGTGAAAATACTGGAATGGGTTGCCATTTCTTTCTTGCAGGGGGTCTTCCTGACCCAGGGAGTGAACCCACATCTCCTCTATTGGTAAGCAGATTCTTTACCACTGAGCAACCAGGGCTCACGATCATTTATGCTCTTCCAATCAATGAGCATAGATGTCTCTATTTTTCATGTCTTTATTTCATAAACATTTTATAGCTTTTGGTGTGTAAGTCTTTCATATTCTTAATTTTATTCTTAAATATTTTATTTTTTGATGTTATTATAAAGGAAATTGCTTTCATTATTTCATCTTTAGGTTGTTCATGTTAATATACAGAAATTCAGCTGATTTTTGTATTGATTATAAAAATAATTTTTAGTATTTTTCTGCATCAATTGAGAGGATCATTTTTTTCTTCATTATGTTAGTATGGTGTATTGCATTGATTGATTTTTGTATGTTGAATCATCCCTGCATTTCAAGAATATATTCCATTTGGTCTTGATCTATAATCCTTTTAATATGCTATTGACTTTGCTTTTTTAGCATTTTGTTATTTATTTTTGCATCAATATTCATCAAGGATATTGATGTGTAGTTTTCCTTCCTATTTTTATCTAGCTTTGATATCATGTTAATGCTGGACTCACAGATGAATTAGAATGTGTTTCTTCCTCTTAAGTTTTTCTTTTTCTTTTTCTTTTTTTTAAGAGATGAAGGAGGACTAGTGTTAATTCTTCTTTGAATATTTTGTGGAATTCACTCTTGAAGTATTCTTTATAGGTCTGTCCAGGCTTTCTGTTTCTTCATAGATCAGTCTTGGTAAATTTTGTATTTTTAGGAATTTATCCATTTCGTTTAGATTATTTAATTAGATGGCATATCGGTGTCCACAAAATTATGTTATTATCCTTTTAGTTTCTGCAAAATTTTTTATAATATCACTTTTATTTCTGTTTTTAGTTATTTGAGTCTTCTTTTATAGTGAATACAGCTAAAGATTTGTCAATTTTGTTGATCTATTTGAGGAATAAACCATTGGTTTCATTTATTTTCTGTTTTCTACCCTTTGTCTCTGCTGAAGTCTTTATTATTTCTTTCTTCTCCTAGCTTTTGATATTCAGTACTAGAGTATTGACTGTCAATACAGGTATATTAAAGCCTTCCACTAATATTTGAAATTTTCTACTTCTTTCTTCAATTTTGTCAATGTCTGCTTCATGAATTTAGGAGCTCTAATGTTCAGTTTGTATATAATTTCTATGTTTTCTTATTGATTTGGCTTTTTTATTTTTATATAATGCCTTGTGTCTTTTGATATAGCATTTTACTTAAAGTCTCTATTTTCTGACATTAGCTACATTTACTCTCTTTAACTTTTTATTTTATACTGAAATATAGTTGATTAAAAATGTGTTAGTTTCAAATATAAAATAAAGAAATTGAAAAAGGAATAGATACATGATTAACTGAAGAGATATATGATTAATTGAATTACTTTGTTGCACACCACTGCTCTCTTTTGATTATTATTTGCACAGGATAACTTTTTCCATTCTTTCCTCTTCAACCTATGTGTGTCCTTGAATATAAAGTAAATATCTTATAGATTGCAGACACTTGGATCCTTTTTTTTTTTTTTTTTCAATCCATTCCTTCAAATCTTGTTTAAAAAAAACAACTGGGAAGTTTAATCCATTTACATTTGAAGCAATTCCTGAAAAAGGAAGATTCACTATTGTCATTTTGTTATTTGTTTTCTGTGTGTCTTATACCCGTTATGCCCTTCATTTCCTCCCTTACTGCATCATTTCTCTGCTATTGTTTTTGTTTTTGTTGCTGTTGTGACATATTTTGATTGACTTTTCTTTTTTGTTTAGTCTATAGGTATTTTCTTTGTGATTACCATGAGAATTACATAAAACTTCCTTTAAGTTATAACAATCTGTCTTACTCTGAGACAACTTAAATTCAATCATGAAAATTTTCATATCTTTGCCATCTTTATTTTATTCAATTCACAAAATTCCATCTTTATTTTGTATCATTAGCATATATTTATAATTATTTTTATCTTTTGAATCTTTTAAAAAATTAAAAGTGAGATTCCAAACAAGAATTGTAATAATACATGCTTTGTTTATATACTTAGCCTTATGGAAGAACTTAACAGTTTTTATGTGTTCAAGTTACTATCTAGTGTACTTTTTCTTTTTTGCAACCTGAAGAGCTCTCTTTATCACTTCTTATAGAACAAGTCTAGCTTTTGTTTTATCTGAGAACATTGCACTGTATCCCTCTTTTTGGAAGGATGATTTTTACAATATAGAAATTTTGATTGACACCCTTTTGTTTTTATTTTTCTTAGCACTTTAATTATATCATCCCACTCTTTTCTGGCTTTCAAGGTTTTTGCTGAGTAATCTAATAATCTTATTGGAGTTTCCTTGCATATGATAATAGATCTCTGCCTTAGAAAATTTCTCTCTGTTTTCTAATTTCTTTAGTTTGATTATAATGTTCTTGGTATGGATACATTTTTTGTTAAATATGAATACATTTTGAACTTGGAGTTCAACGAGACTTTTGAATTTGTAGATTCATGATTTTCTTTAAATTTGAGAAATTTTCAGAAATTATTTCTTCAAATAATCCCTCTGCCCTTTTCTCTCTCTTTTACCTTCTTGAACTCCCATGTCTCCCTTAAGCCCCTTAGGCTCCATTCACTTTTTTTTTCTATTTTTTCTTCATATTTAATAGTTTCAATCTTCAAATTTGCTTATTCTTTCTTCTATCAGTGTTTTGTCTTGATTATTGTGTTTTTTAACTTCAGAATTTCTGTTGGGTTCCTGTTATAATTTCACCTTTCTGTTGATAGTCACCATGTGTATACAATTTTCTTTATTTTTTTATCTATTTTCTCCTTTAGCTCATTGAGTATATTCAGGCTAGTTGTTTTATAGTGTTTTTTTTTTTTTAATGCAAGTTTGAAAGCTATGTTTCTTTAGCATCAGTTTCTAGACATTTATTTTGTTCCTTTGTATGTGCCATGTTTCCTTGTTTCTTTGTATGTCTTGTGATCTTCTGTTGAAAATTTGACATTTGAAAAACTACCCCTTCCAGTCTTTGTTGAGTGGTTCTGTCCAGGGGGAGGAACTTCATTAATCAGCCTGTAATTAAAATCTTTGATACCAGTTCATGCTTTGTCTTTTCCCCCAGTGTTCCCTAGTTTTCCCAAGACTTTCATTCCTATTTCTTTTCAAATCCTTAGATGCTCTATATTATTATTATTATTATTATTATCTAGTATTATATAATTGTATTTTTATTTGTTTACAAATGATCTTTTGCTGCCAGATGCCTTTGGGTCTACAGTCCCCATGCAGCTTCTCTTAGTCAGTAGTTCCTGTCACTACTTTTATTGGCCTCCAAATTGATATCCAAATTCTACCATTCAGGTTAGTGCTTAGTCAGGTGACACAGCAATCAGTCCCTTAGGCAGCTCCCAGATAAGGCAGAAACTTTCAAACTAGTTTTGTCTCTTTTCCTTTCTTCCCAAGGGAAGTAACTAGTAATTGGGCAGCTTCTTCTTCACCATGTCATGCTTCAATGGGGGAGAGAATAGTGCAAAGAAAAGCAAAAACTTCACAATATTTCCTACTGCTTTAAGTGGCTTTTTTTTTTTTTTCAGTTTGAGGCTCACTTTGTTGCTGCAGACCTTTAACTGGTTTCTAGCATTCCTACAAAGCTACTTTGGTCCATGCATTGTTTATTTAGGGTTTCCATGGGAATAAGCTTCCCAGTCCACCATCCTGCTGACATCCCAGGTAATACACTTTTATGTCACTGTTTAACCAAGCAGTCTACTCACTTTAGGAAGTTTAGTGTGTCTTCTTTTATATGGCAAACTTTGTTAGTTGGAACATTTTCTCAGTGCTATTCTACTAAGGTGCTTACTATATTTTTAAGGACTCAAACAGGCTATGATGCCAATGAATCCTCAAAACCACTAGCATTTCTTGCCCGGGTTATTATTTTCTCTTTGTTTTCTTTATGTCTTATTCAAAGTATATTCTATTACATTTTATTTTATAATCATCAATTTTAATATTACAAATTTTCATTTGTTGTTCAGTCACTCAGTCATGTCCGACTGTTTGCGACCCCATGGACTGCAGTACACCAGGCTTCCCTGTCCTTCACCATCTCCCAGAGCTTGCTCAAACTCATGTCCATTGAGTCAGTGATGCCATCCAAACATCTCATCCTCTGTTGTCCCCTTCTACTCCTGTCCTCAATGTTTACCAGCATCAGGGTCTTTTCTAATGAGCCGGGTCTTCACATCAGGTGGCCAAAGTAATGGAGTTTCAGCTTCAGCATCAGTCCTTCCAATGAATATTCAGGACTGATTTCCTTTAGGATTGACTGGTTGGATCTCCCTGCAGTTCAAGGGACTCTCAAGAGTCTCCTCCAACACCACAGTTCAAAAACGTCAATTCTTTGGCACTCAGCCTTCTTTATGGTTCAACTCTCACATCCGTACATTACTACTGGGAAAACCACAGGTGTGACTAGACAGACAGTCAGCTAAGTAATGTCTCTACTTTTTAATATGCTGTCTAGGTTTGTCATAGCTTTTCTTCCAAGGAGCAAGCTTCTTTTAATTTCATGGCTGCAGTCATCATCTGCAGTGATTTTGGAGCCCAAGAAAATAAAAACAAATTTTCATATTGGTAGATAATTTTTAGTACTTTTTCCAGTTCTATTGAAATAAAACTGACATATAACATTGTGTATGTTTGAGCTATAAAGTGATGATTTGATACACATAATATACTCTGAAATGATTACCATAATTACTTAACAGATTCATCCCCTCACATAATTACCTTTTTGTCTGTCTGTGGTAAGAACTTTTAAGGTCTACTTACTCTCTTCTCAGGTTTCCAGTATATAATACAGTATTGTTAACTTCCCCCACATGCTGTACATTAAATACTAAGAACTAAATTACCTTATAAATGGAAATTTATTTCCTTGACTAACATCTCTGCATTTCTCTCACTCCCAGTCCCTATAGTGCTATGAGTTCAGTTTCTTTAATATTCTCTGTAAAAGTGAGATTGTGCAATACTTTCTTTGATTTATTTCACTTAGATCTAAGTGCTCTCAAGATTCAATCCTGACATTGTAAGTCAACTATACTTCAATTTAAAAAAATGTTTTTAAAAGGAAATTGATCTCAATACATTATTATTATTATTATTTTCTTTCCACTAGAATACTTCTGTAATCCATGCCTTCCCACTGGTGTGGACCATGGAGGTACAGCAAAACTTGTACTCAGACACAAGTTTGGACGAGGCAGTTACCTTTTTCCTGCTGAGTCACAACATCAAGAACATGTCCTGATTAACTCTCACTGGCATCTTAATATTTCTCTTTGATGTTTCCATTATTCCTAAAGAAAATAAACAGTATATTACCTGCATAAGTATTTGCAAAAAGTCTCCTTTGTTTTCTGAGTGGAAAATAAGAAAGAAAAAATAGACTGTAATTTCCCCCAAAACAAAAGAAAAAAAAATCCTATTATTATAATGGGAGGGTCTCTTTCTTTTTAATGAGTGCATAATGTTCGTGTGTGTGTGTGTGTGTGTGTGTGTGTGTTTGTATCAACATCTTTTATCCATCCGTCAGTAGGCATTTAGGATTTTTCAATGTCTTGGCTATTGTGAATAATTCTGCAATGAATGTGGGAGTGCAGATATCTCTTCAAGGTAATGATTTTCTTTCCCCTGGATAGATACCCAGAAATAAAATTTTTGGATCATATGTTCTATTTTTAATTTTCTATGCACCTCTATACCATTTTCCATAGTGTCTACACCAATGTATATCCCTTCTAACAGTGTACAATGATTCCCATTTGTTTACATTCTTGCCAGCATTTTTTGTCTGTTCTCTATTTGATAATAGTCATCCTAACAGGTGTGAGATGCTATCTCATTATAATTTTGATTTGCATTTCCCTGATGATTATTAATGTTGAGCATATTTTAGTATAACTTGTTGGCTGTTTGTGTGTCTTTTTTGGATAAAAATCTATTCGTGTCTTTTGCCCTTTTCAAATTGAATTATTTGTGAAGATTTTTGTTTTTGGAGTTGCTTTTGAATATCCAGGTTACCAGTACCATTTATTGGAAAGAGTATCCTTTTCCCATTGAATAGTATTGTCTCCCTTTCGAAACATTACTTAACCATATGCATGTTTATTTATTTATAAGTTCTTGAATCTGTTTCATTGGTTTATGTGTCTATTTTTATGCCAGTACCACATTGTTTTGATTACTATAACTTTGTAATGTGCAGTTGTACACAGATTTGAACTGCACAGGTCCTCTTGTACATGGCTTATTTTCTCTAAATATGTACTACAGTACTGTACAGTCCACAGTGGCTGAACTTGGTGGATATAGAAGTGAAGATACAGGGACCCAATTTTAAAGTTATACATAGATTTTCATCTTTCGTTTTTCTCAATTATTTGTGGACTATTCAAGATCTTTTCTGTGTTTCCTCAATGGCTCAGCAGTAAAGAATCCTTCTATAATGCAGGAGACACAAGAGACATGGGTTCTTCCCTGGGTCAAGAAGATCCCCTGGAGGAGGAAATGGCAACCCACTCTAGTATTTTTGCTGAGGTAATTCCATAGACAGAGGAGCTAGGTGGTCTACAGCCTGTGAGTTCACAAAGAGTTGGACATGACTAAGCACACACGCATGGTCTTTGGTGACTCTATATGAATTTTAGAATTGTTTTTCTATTTCTGTGAAAAATGACATTGGAATTTTTATGGGGATTGCATTGAATTTATAGATGTCTTCAGATATTATGGATATTTTAACAATATTAACCCTTTCAATCCATGAACACAGGATATTTTTCCATTTATTTGTGTTTTCTTCAAATTCTTTCATCAATGTCATAGAATTTTCAGAAATTTTACCTCTTTAGTTAAATGTATTCTTAGGTATTTTGTTATTTTTCATGTTGTTGTAAATGGAATTGTTTTCTCTATTTGTTTATCAGTTACTTCATTGTTAGTGTATAGTAAGGTGACTGGATTTTGCGTGTTGATTTTGTACCCTGAAGCTATACTGAATTCATTTATTATTTCTACCAGAATTTTGTTGGAGTCTTCAGGGTTTGTTATCTATAATATCATGCAATCTACAAAAAAATACTAGTTTGCTTCTTTCTTTTTGATTTGGATGCCTGTTATTTATTTTTCTTGCCTAATTTCTCTAGTGAGGACTTCCAGTACTATTTAGAAGTTGTCTGAGTGGACATCCTTGTCTTGCTCTGGATAACAGAGAAAAAGTTTTCGACTTTCATTGCTGAGTATGATGTTAACTATGGGTTTATTATAATAAATATCTTTTATTATGTTGTGGTATATTCCTTCTATACCCACTTTGTTGAAAGTTATTTTTTTCATGAAAGGAAATTGAATTTTGCAAAATCTAATCTTGCATCTATTGAGATTACATGATTTTTATCTTTCATTCTATCGATGTTGTATTCTACATTTATTTATTTTTGTGTGTTGAGGCATCCTCTGTCCCAGGGATAAGTCATGATCAAGCATGGTGTATATTTTTTTTTAATGTGATGTGAATTCAATTTGCTAATATTTGGTTGAAAAATATTTGGATATATATTCACAAAGGAGGCTTTGCCTGGATTATTAAAATAGCTTTGTTACTTTATTCTTCTACTCTAGGCTTTCTAGAATGTGTTCTTCAGCATCAGCAATGTATACCAATGGAATATTTTTTCTTTATGCTTCCTATTTGATCTTTTCCCTTTATGGTGCAAAATTTTACTTAATTATTTACCACTGTATCCTCAACACCTAGAATAAAATAGCTTTCACATACTCATCCCCAATGCCTAAAATAGCAATTTACCACATAATCAGTATTTAAAATATCTAAGAATTGTTTATGTCTCATAATATCCATAAAAATTAGGACTATTATCATCTCTCTTTAATTATCAAGTACTAGACACACAGAATATATAACTTGCCTGATATTATACAACCCATAAATAGTAGAGCCAGATAGGAAATCTAGGATCTTGTTGACTCTAGAGCAAATGGTTTTCACCACTATGCTATATCTTTAGGTACATACGGGGCTCTCAATTAATATTTATTAAATGAAAGAGAAAAAAAAATCAATGAATGTCTAGCAGAAAGCTCTGAAACCTATGATCCATGGGCCAAATCCAAGACCACTACCTGTTTTTTTGTAAATAAAGTTTTATTGGGACACAGCCATGTTCATTTTTTATACATTGTCTATGATTTTTTTATGCTCAAATGGCAGAGTCATGTAGTTGCAGCATAGATATTGTAGCTCTCAAATTCGACAATATTTATTACCTGACCCTTTACAGAAAAATTTTGCCAATCCTTTCTCTAGCTCATGATCCAAATTTTCCAAATCTTCACCTTCACAAACCTCATATTTAGCATACTAGTGTTAAATGCATAATATCACACCTGGTAATGTCTTATCAGGTATTAAATTTAAGTTTCTCTAGGAAATTTGCACAATTTGGTTGAAAGTTCCTCCAGAGATGGGGATACATCTTTTCTACATTCTATTGTTTCTTTAAACTTTGAGAGACAGTTTGTGGTGAGGACAGCATGAAACTTGAAAACAAGAAGATGTGGATATGAAAGTAGCCTGACTACTGTATTTGTGACCTTGGAAAATGCATGGCTTAAGCTTTAAGAATAAAAGCTTTATTTTTGGAAAATAAATATAACAATGCTTCACTCATAAAACTCTTTTAAGGAGTAAATAAAATAATATAGGTGTCACATATTAAATCCAGTTTAAATATGTAGTAAGATCTCAGTAAATTACTATTATTGTTTCTGTATAAAGATAGTGCAATGTACAAATGATGAGCTACTGAACAACAACAACAAAAAAAGTGAAATGTTCCCATAATTGAAGGAAAGAGGAACAGGTGATAGATATAAAAGTACATTAAAAATTACTGGAAGTAAAAGTAGCAGGAAAAGGGCAAATCACTACATTAAAAGGTTATGAATAAAGATAAAATATAAGATAATTAATCCCAAGAATATAGGAATGAAAAAAGTATAAAACAGAATAAAATATATAATAAATAGATAGGAGGCAGAATAGTAGAAAAGGGGAAAAATACACAGTAATGAGATTATCAAATAAAACAGGAAAAGCTTATAATAAAGACAGAAACAAGTAGAAAGAGGGAGTAAGTGTAGCCTTCCAAACATTATCCTCTAAGAAAGTATGGATTTTTACTGGTACAAAAATCTTTCATCTGGTAAAATGTCCCCTGTAAATGTAGATGCTGATGGTACAAGATTACAAAACTAAAGGAACGCCATGCTGTCACAGTGCACAATCTTGGCAGAACACTTATATTGCACAAGTGGAACAACCTGACAGAAAGTTATCATGATAAATTCACCAATTTAAAAGGGGTGTAGTAAAGCCACCACAACCAAAAACAAATAAATAAAATATGGGAGACATATAATTTGGAGAAAGAAAAAAGTAAGATGAAATACAGGTACTAAAACTAATAATGCAACAAAAAAGAACAGGTAAAAATACTAAAAGAGTAATCTATTCAATGGAAGGACTAATGCCGAAGCTGGAACTCCAATACTTTTGCCACCTGATGCAAACAGCTGACACACTGGAAAAACCCTGATGTTGGGAAAGACTGAGGGTAAAAGGAGAAGGGGGTGACAGAGAATAAGATGGTTGGATGGAAACACCAACTCGATGGACATGAGTTTGAGCAAGTTCCAGGAGTTGGTGATGGACAGGGAAGCCTGGTATGCTGCAATACATGGGGTTGCAAAGAGTCCAATGCAGCTTAGTGACTGAACAGTAACAACACATCTTAGAAATGAAAAAAAAGGGTAGAGAAGTACACAATAGTAACAGAAAATGAGAAATAGAAAAATAACTTGTTTATAAAATAAGTTGCGATTACTTTTGTGGAGAAATTTGTTAGTGCCAAACAGGAGCATATATAGCAAATCCAATAATGATGACAAATTAATTCAACATTCCATTCAAAACAAATACAATATACTCATTTTTCTATATTTCCCTTTAGTATTTACACATATGTGTATATAATATTGCTAGCCAGCTAGCAAAATAATAGATAGAGATAGAAATACAGATATAGTGTCAGTTAGTAGATATATTAATATTTGTCTATTTTACATAAGTGTACATATTTAGCACAATTTGCTGAAATATCACTATATAACCTTATAATGATTTAATTAAATATCTTGTAGAGTTTGAGTATCAAGGCCTTTCTATATATCTTCTCTTAATCTCTCATTCATTCTGACTACTAGCACCACTGATTCTGGTTGCTTAAAAAAACACATGATAAACTTTGCATATTTTTACATTACTACTCATTCCCTTACTTCCAGGCATCTACTCCAGCCACATTTTGTAAATAACCAATGGTCACAACCTGATTTGGCTCTCCCCATGCTTTTCACCTTGTTCATATTTATCATAAACAAGCATATTCACACTTACTTGTGTTATTTTTAGCCAAAGAAAATTGTTTAAAAAAGCAAGAGAATTCCAGAAAAACATCTGCTTCATTGACTATGCCGCCTTTGATTGTGTGGATCACAACAAACTGTGGAAAGTTCTTAAAGAAATGGGAATACCAGACCACCTTACCTGCCTCCTGAGAAATCTGTATGAAGGTCAAGAAGAAAGAGTTAGAACTGGACATGGAACAATGGACCGGTTCCAAATTGGGAAAGGAGTACAACAAGGCTGTATTTGTCACCCTGCTTATTTAACTTATATGCAGAGTACGTCATAAGAAATGCCATACTAGATGAACCACAAGCTGAAAACAAGATTTCCAGGAGAAATACCAATAACCTCAGATATGCAGATGGCACCACCCTTATGGCAGAAAGTAAAGACGAACTAAAAGCCTCTAGATGAAAGTGAAAGAGAAGAATGAAAAAGCTGGCTTGAAACTCAACATTCACAAAACTAAGATCATGGCATCTGGTCCCATCACTTCATGGCAAATAGATGGGGAAACAATGGAAACAGTGACAGACTATTTTCTTGGGCTCCAAAATCACTGCAGATGATGACTGCAGCCATGAAATTAAAAGACACTTGCTTCTTGGAAGAAAATCTATGGCCAACCTAGACAGCATGTTAAAAAGCAGATGCGTTACTTTGCTGACAAAAATCTATCTAGTCAAAGCTATAGTTTTTCCAGTAGTCATGTATGGATGTGAGAGTTGGACAATAAAGAAAGCTGAGTGCCAAAGAACTGATGCTTTTGAACGGTGGTGTTGGAGAAGACTCTTGAGATTCCCTTGGACTGCAAGATCAAACCTGTCAATCTTAAAGGAAATCAGTCCTGAATACTCATTCACTGGAAAGACTGATACTGAAGCTGAACCTCCAATACTTTGGCCACCTGATGAGCAGAACTGACTCATTGGAAAAGACCCTGATGCTGGGCAAGACTGAAGTCAGGAGGAGAAGGGAATGACAGAGGATGAGATGGGTGGATAGCATCACCAACTCGATGGACATGAGTTTGAGCAAGCTCCAGGAGTTGGTGATGGACAGGGAAGCCTGGTGTGCTATAGTCCATGGGATCACAAAGAGTCGGACAGGACTGAGTGACTGAACTATTTCTCTGCATCTTTCCTCAAGCAAAAGTATGTTGTGGGAGTTATGCAAAACTAGGTGTTACAGCTCCAAATCGTTTTGAAAATCGCTGCATCATATTCCATTGTGTTATTAGTATTCACTTATGGTTCAAGTTTTGCCAAATATTGGGCAAAAAGGGTTGCAATTTTTCCTCTGTAAATGTATTTCTGTTGGATAGGTTCTCTGATGTAGAACAGCTGAAAAAGAAAAGATGGAGAGAGAAAAATAAAGTATGAGAGAGAAGAGAAGTGAAGAGAAGAAAGGAGAGAGGGAGAGAGAACCAAATATGTTTAAAGCAACAGAATGGCAATGGTATTTTTTTCGTTTATTTTTTATAGTTTTTTCAAGAGTACTTTTCCACAAATTAATTCACAGACCCACTGGCAGTGAATGAATATCATTTTCCCCAGGTCTTTCCTTGCCAGGAAGAGTTTTATGGCCTTTCAAAAATTTTGTCATTCTCTTGGGTAAAAACAACTGTTCATTTTTATTTTAATTTAAATTTCCCTACTAGGGATACTATATTTATCAGTCCATTTGGATTTGCTCTTATGATAATTATCTACTCATACTCCTTTCTCATTTTTCTATTATTATTTTTGTCTTTTGGTCTCAATTTTAGAAATCAGTACTTTTATGCGTTTATGTTTTATCTGTTATCTGCCTTGCATATATTTTTCCTAATCTATCATTGATCTTTTGACTTTGTGTAATACATCAGTTAACAAATCATATTTTAAAATTTTAACTTAATTGAGGAATAATTGACAGATTTCTTATATTTAGAGTGAACAATATGTTTTAATATTCATATGCATTGTAGAATGAATACAACATCAGGATAATTAACACATCAATAACTTCATATAGTTAACATTTTTAATTCCTTAAAAAAAAATTAGTTCCTAAATACTCAAGTGCTTTTTGTTATCTTTTATAGCGTCTGTACTTCCTATCTTAGAGAACTCTCTCCAGGTCATTGGTTACATATATAATCTATAAGTTCAAAGAGTTATGATTGCTTTAGATTTTATATTTACACATTTAAGCTCCCTGGAATTTATTTCTGAATATGATGTTTTCTGGAAACCCAACTTTGCTTTCTTCCAGATGGTAATGAATTTTGCTCATTCTATTTGTTGAACATTTTTTTTTTTTTAACCATTTGCCTAGAATGCAGTCTTTTGTATCTATTTCAGTGTTTAATGGAATCTACCTCTGGTCTCTCTTTCTGTTCAATTAATCCATTTATTCATAATTTTGCCAGTACTATACATATATTTTTTATGTTGGAAAAACTAAGCTCTTTGGTTTTTCTGAATTTGTATATTTTTGGCTACTCTAAGCTATTTCATTTTTCATTGAACTTTAAAATTATTTTGCCAAATTTCTGTCTTAAAGCTATGTGTCAGATTGCAAATTAAAAAGAGCAATTCCATAAGCTCTTCTTACAATATGACTTTGGTTCTCCTTTTGACTATGTCAAATGTGACAATATATGGTTTCTGAGACTAGACCATGAAAAGTGATAACACTTTTGTTTGTTTTGCTTGAGTTTCTCATTGTTGTGCATGTTCCATCACTCAGTCATTTCCCACTTTTTGTGACCCTTTGAACTATAGCTACCAGGCTTCTCTGTCAGTGGGATTCTCCAGGCAAGAATACTGGAATGGGTTGCAATTACCTCTTCCAGGGGATCTTCATACCCGTGGATCGAACCCGCAGCTCCTGCAGCTCCTGCATTGACAAGTGGATTCTGTATCACTTGGGTCACCTAGAATCTAGGTAACAGAACTGCGAGAAAGTTCAAGCAAGCATGTAGGGAGATCCACTTGGGGAGGAACCACAGGAACAAGAAGTCACTGGTCCACAGCCCCAGATGAGCTCAAAATCAAGAGCTAGTACCAATTCATCAACCATTTGAGTGAATAATTTTAGAGTGGATTCTCAAGCACATTCCAATTAACATTCATCTTTAGAAATGTCTCTTATTAGTGGGTTTCCCTGGTGCCTCAGATGGTAAAGAATCTGCCGGCCATGAAGAAGAACCATGTTCGAACCTTGGGCTGGGAAGATCCCCTACAGAAGGAAAATGGCAACTCATTCAAGTATTCTTGCTTGGAGAATTCCATGGACAGAGGAGCCAGGCAGGCTACAGTCCATGGGGTCACAAAGAGTCGGACATGACTGAGCAACTATCACTCACTTAGATAGGTCAGGGATTGGATAAGATTCAATGTCTTGAATTTCTTATGGAAGAATAGATAGCTCAAAATTATCATTAACTACTTATTTTAAAGGCTGAATTTGTATTCAGGCGGTGAGAAATGATATATATAGATGTCAAGTTTGAAAGACTAAAGTCCATTTTTAAAAATAACTTATTTATTTTAATTGAAGGCTAATTATTTTACAATATTGCAGTAGTTTTGCCATAAATTGACATGAATCAGCCACAGGTGTACATGCATCCCCCATTCCAAACCCCCTCCCACATCCCTCCCCATCCCATCCCTCTGGGTTGTCTCAGTGCACCAGCTTTGAGTGCCCTGTTTCATATATCAAACTTGGGCTGGTCATCTATTTCACATACATGTTTCAATGCTATTCTCTCAAATCATCCCACCCTTGCCTTCTCCCACAGAGTCCAAAAGTCAGTTCTTTATATCTGTGTCGTTTTTGCTGTCTCACATATAGGATCATCATTATCATCTTTCTGAATTCCATATCTATGTGTTAATATACTGTATTGGTGTTTTCCTTTCTGACTTACTTCACTCTGTATGATAGGCTCCAGTTTCATTCTGCTCATTAGAACTGATTCAACTATGTTATTTTTAATAGCTGAGCAATAATTCTTTGTGTATTTGTACCACTGATTTTTTATCCATTCATCTTCCAGTGGACATCTAGGCTGCTTCCTTGTCTTAGCTATTGTAAACAGTGCTGCAATGAACATTGGGGTACATGAGTCTTTCAAAGTTGGTTTCCTCAGCGTGTATGCCCAGTAGTAGGATTGCTGGGTCATAAGGCAGTTTTATTTTCAGTTTTTTAAGGAATCTCCACACTGTTCCCCAAAGTGGCTGTACTAGTTTGCATTCCCACCCAGTGTAAGTGGATTCTCTTTCCTCCACACCATCTCCAGCATTTATTGCTTGCAGACATTTTGGTAGCAGCCATCCTAACCAGTGTGAGATGGTACCTCATTGTGGTTTTGATTTGCATTTCTCTGATAATGAGTGATGTTGAGAAACTTTTCATGTGTTTGTTAGCCATTTTTATGTATTCTTTGGAGAAATGTTTGTTTAGTTCTTTGGCCCATTGTTTTTATTGGATCGTTTGTTTTCCTGGTATTGAGCTTCATGAGCTGCTTGTATATTTTGGGGATTAATTTTTTTGTCAGTTGCTTCATTTGCTATTATTTTCTCCATTCTAAGGGCTTTCTTAACCCACTCCAGTATTCTTGCCTGGACCATCCCATGGACCTAGGAGACTGGTAAGCTGCAGTCCATGTGGTTGTGAAGAGTCGGACACGACTGAGCGACTTCACTTTCACTTTTCACTTTCAAGCATTGGAGAAGGAAATGACAACCCAGTCCAGTGTTCTTGCCTGGAGAATCCCAGGGACGGGGGATCTTGGTGGGCTGCCAGCTATAGGGTCACACAGAGTCGGACACGACTGAAGCGACTTGGTAGCAGCAGCAGCAGCAGCAAGGGCTTTCTTTTCACCTTGTTTGTAGTTTCCTTCGTTGTGCAAAATCTTTTAAGTTTAATTAGGTCCCATTTTATTTTTGCTTTTGTTTCCATTACTCTGGGATGTGGGTCACAGAGGTTTATGCTGTGATTTATGTTAGAGGTTGCTTTGCCTATGTTTTCCTCTAGGAGTTTCATAGTTTCTGGTCTTACATTTAGATCTTTAATCCACTTTGAGTTTATTTTTGTCTATGGTGTTAAACAGTTTTTTAGTTTCATTCTTTTACAGGTGTTTGACCTGTTTTCCCAGCACCACTTGTCAAAGAGATTGTCCTTTCTCCATTGTATATTTTTGCCTCCTTTGTCAAAGATAAGGTGTCCATAAGTATGTGGATTTATCTCTGGGCTTTCTATTTTGTTCCATTGATCTATATTTTTGTCTTTGTGTCAGCACCATGCTGTCTTGGTGACTGTAGCTTTGTAATAAAGCCTGAAGTCAGGCACATTGATTCCTCCATATCCATTCTTCTTTCTCAAGATTGCTTTGGCTATTCAAGGTTTTTTGTATTTCCTTAAAAACTGTGAAATTATTTGTTCTAGTTCTGTAAAAAATAAAGTTGTTAGCTTGATAGGGATTGCATTGAACCTATTGATGGCTTTGGGTAGTATACTCATTTTCACTATATTGATTCTTCTGATCCATGAACATGGTATATTTCTCAATCTATTTGTGTCATCTTTGATTTGTTACATCAGTGTTTTATAGTTTTCTATATATAGGTCTTTTGTTTCTTTAGGTAGATTTATCCCTAAATATTTTAATCTTTTCATCACATTGGTGAATGGGATTTTTTTCCATAGTTTCTCTTTCTTTTCTGTTTTCTTATTGTTAGTGTATAGGGATGCAAGGGATTTCTGTATGTGAATTTTATATCCTGAAATATTCATTGATTAGCTCTAGTAATTTCCTGGTGGTGTCTTTAGGGTTTTCTATGTAGAGGATGATGTCATTTGCAATCAATTACAATTTTGCTTCTTCTTTTCCAATCTGGATTCCTTTTATTTCTTCTTCTTCTCTAATTGCTGTGGCTAAAACTTCCAAAACTATGTTGAACAGTAGTGGTGAGAATGGGCACCCTTGTCTTATTTCTGACTTTAGGGGAAATGTTTTAAATTTTTTGCTATTGAGCATAATGTTTGCTGTGGGTTTATCTGATATGGCTTTTACAATGTTGAGGTATGTTTCTTTTATGCCTGCTTTCTGGAGAGTTTTTATCATAAATAGGTGTTGAATTTTCTCAAAGGCTTTTTCTACATCTATTGAAATAATCATATGGTTTTTATCCTTCAATTTGCTAATGTGATGTATAACATTGACTAATTTGCAAATATTGAAGAATCCTTGCATCCCTGGGATAAAGCCCACTTGGTAATGATGTATGATCTTTTTAATATGTTGTTGGATTCTGTTTGGTAGAATTTTGTTGAGAATTTTTGCGTCTATGTTCATCTGTTATATTGGCCTGTAGTTTTCTTTTTTAGTGGCATTTTTGTCTGGTTTTGGTATTAGGCTGATGGTGGCCTCACCAAATGAGTTTGGGAGTTTACTTGACCCTATAATTTTCTGGGGGAGTTCGAGTAGTGTAGGTGTTAGCTCCTCTCTAAATTTTTGTTGGAATTCAACTGTGATGCCATCTGGCCCTGGGCTTTCGTTTGTTGGAAGATTTTTTATTACAGTTTCAATTTACATGCTTGTAATGGGTCTGTTAAGATTTTCTATCTCTTCCTGGTTCAGTTTTGGAAGGTTATGCTTTTCTTTCAAGTTGTCTATTTTATTGGCATATAGCTTTGATAGTAATCTCTTATGATCCTTTGTATTTCTGTGTTGTCTGTTGTGATTTATCTATTTGCATTTCTAATTTTGTTGATTTGATTTAAACTTGTTTTCAAAAAAATTTAAATAATAAAATTTTTATAAAGCATTTGCCAGTTAGTGTAGTGGGCTTTGTTACTAGTAACCAATACCTGTTTCTCTATATCCTGTCACACAAATGTATTACATTACCTCATCAAGTTGAAATTAGACATGGCTAGATGAACAACTTTGGCCAACAATGTGTAAAATTTCATTTTCAAGTGGAAGTGTTTAATTGCTTAGAGTCAGCTCTTCATCTAGCTCTTTTACAGTTGTTCAGGCACTAAGTCATGTCCAACTTATTGTGATCCCATGGACTAAAGTATACCAGGATCCTCTGTCCTCCACTAAATCCATGTACATTGAGTCACTGCTGCTATCTTAACTATCTCATTCTCTGCAGCTCCCTTCTTATTCCTCCAGTCTTTCAACTACCACAGTGTTTATGGAAATATGTGTGTAACTGGAAGATTAAAGAAGGCTGGAATTGTAAAGCAACCCATAACAGAAAGATACCCTGGAGGGTCACCTGGATCCTCAACAGACTTTATGTGTTTTAAGCTGCTGAAACAAGATAGTTTAAGGGTTTCTCAGGTGGCTCAGTGGTTAAGAATTTTCTTGCTAATGCAGGAGACATGGGTTCAATCCCTGGGTTGGGAAGATCCCCTCGAGAAGGAAATGACAACCTATGCCAGTATTCTTGCTAGGATAATCCCATGGACAAAGGAGCCTGGAGGGCTACAGTCCATGTGGTTACAGTTGGACATGACTAAACAATAACAGCAACAGCTGCATAACCTAGCCTCACCTATTTCAATAGAATTACAACTTGAAAGTAAAATTACTTTTCTCCAATATATTTTTACTGAAATATAGTTGAGTTACAATGTTATGTTAATTTCAGAGGTACAACAGAGTAAGTTACTATTTTTATATGTTGTAAAATAATCACCTGTTGAATTTAGTTACCATTTGTCACCATAAGAAGCTTTTATAATATTATTGACTATATTCCCTATTTTGTACATTCCATTCCCATGACTTATTTTACAAGTGGAAGTTTATACCTCTTAATTCTCTTTACATCTATCACCCCTTCCACATAGTTCCATTACCTCTGGCAACCACTAGCTTGTTCTCTATATTTCTAAATCTGTTTCTGTTCTGCTATACTTGTTCTTTTGTTCTTTTTAAAATATGTTTTAGATTACACACATAAGTGAGAACAGATGATACCTGTCTTTCTCCATCTGACATTTCAATTACATGTATTACCCTTTAGGTTCATTCATGTTGTTGGAAATGGCAATATTTGGGTGAATAATATTTCACTCTCTATATAAATACATGTTTTGTTTTGTTTTGTTTTTTTAATCCATGCTTCTACTGATGGACACTTAGGTAGCTTCCTTGCCTTGGCTCTAATAAATAATGCTGCTATGAACACTAGGATGCACAAGTTTATTCAAACTAGTATTTCCATTTTTCTTAGATGCATACCCAGAAGCAGAATTTCTGGATTGTATGGCAGTTCTATGTTAATTTTTTTGAGCAGTTTCCATACTGTTTTCCATAGTGACTGTACCAATTTACATTCCTAGCAATACTGTGCTACATTCCCAGGTTCTCCACATTTTCATCAACACTTGTAATTTCTTGTCTTTGCTAACAGATTCTGATTCTCACTGTGGATTTTATTTGCATCTCCTCAGTGATTAGTGATGTTGAGCCTCTTTTCACGTGCCCATTGGCAATCTGTATGTCTTCTTTGGAAAAAATGTCAATTCAAATACTGTGCCCAATTTTTAATCTAAGTTTTAAAAAATTGTTTTTTTCATGTTCAGTTGTATGAGATTTTTATATATATTTTGGATATTAACTCTTCACTGTATATATAATTTGAAGACTTCTTCTACACAGTAGGTTGGCTTTTCATTTTGTTGACGGTTTCTTTCACTATGAAAACACCCTTTTTCTTTTTCTTTTTTCATTTATTTTTATTAGTTGGAGGCTAATTACTTTACAATATTGTAGTGGTTTTTGCCATACATTGACACGAATCAGCCATGAATTTACATGTATTCCCCATCCCGATCCCCCCTCCCATCTCCCTCTCTACCCGATCCCTCTGGGTCTTCCCAGTGCACCAGGCCCGACCACTTGTCTCATGCATCCAGCCTGGGCTGGTGATCTGTTTCACCCTAGATAATATACACGTTTCGATTTGGGTCTGTGTCTTCAGGCAAGGGTAACACAAGCAAAAATAAGCAAATGAGACTACATGAAAAAAAAGGGTGGTTTCGAGAGGTCAGCATCAAAAACACCCTTTATTTTCATGTAGTTTCACTTACTTATTTTTGCTTGTGTTGCCCTTGCCTGAAGACACAGACCCAAAAAACATTGCTAAGACATGCCAAAGAGCATACTGCCTGTGTTTTCATATAGGAGTTTTATAGTTTCAGATGTCATATTTAAATATTTAATCCATTTGAGTTTATTTTTGTACATGGTTCTAGAAAATGGTTTAGTGTCATTCTTTTATATGTAGATGTCCAGTTTTCCCAAGTGCTATTGAAGAGACTGTCTTTTCTCCATTGTATAGTCTTGTCTTCTTTGTTGTACATTGATTGACATGTAAGTGTGGATTTGATTCTAGTCTCTCTAGTCTATTCCGTTGATCTATGTGTTTGTTTTTGTGCCAGTATAATGCCATTTGATGATTCTAACTTTGTAAGATAGTTTGAAATCAGGGAGTTTGATACCTCCATCTTTGTTCTTTCTCAAGACTGTTTTGATTATTTGGAGTCTTTTTATTTCCATAAAAATGTTAGGATTTATTTTATTTATTTATTTTTTTTGAGGGGAGGGGATCTGTGTGTGATTCTGTGGAAAACACCATGGGTATTTTGATAGAGTAACATGGAAATTATAACAACATTAATTCACCTGATCCATGAGAACAGTATATATTTCCATTTATTTATGTCACTTTCAGTTTCTTTCACCAATGTCCAGTGATTTTTCAAAATATAGATCTTTGACCTCCTTGGTTAAATAAATGTATTCCTAGATTTTGTGTGTGTGTGTGTGATGTAATTTTATTTTTCATTTTATTTTTTTTTAAATTTATTTTTGTCAGCACTAGGTCTTCATTGCTGTACATGGGCTTTCTCTAGTTTCTCTGAGCAGGGGCTACTCTTCATTGTGGTGCATGGGCTTCTCATTACAGTGGCTTCTCTTCTTGTGGAGCACAAGCTCTGGGCATGAGGGCTTCAGGAGTTGCAGTGCTCAGGCCCAGTAATTGCAGCTTGCAGGCTCTAGAGCATAGGCTCAGTAGTTGCAACACAAGGGTGTTGTTTCTCTGCAGCATGTAGGATCTTCCCAGACAAGTGGTCAAACCCGTGCCCCTGCATTGTCAGGCAGATTCTCAACCACTGTACCACCAGGGACATGGCTTGATATAATTTTAAATGAGATTATTTTCTTAATTTCTCTTTCTGATATTTCATTATTTGTATATAGAAATGTAACAGATTTCTGTATATTAATTTTGTATTCTACAACTTTATTGAATTTATTTATTAATTCTAATGGTTTTGGTGGAATCTTTAGGATTTTCTATATATTATTATGTCATCCACAAATAGTTTTACTTCTTCCTTTAAAATTTGGATTCCTCTTATATATTTTTATTTTCTGGTTGCTGTGACTAGGACTTCCAATACTAGGTTGAATAAAAGTAGCATAAATAGGCATCCTTTTTCTGTTCCTGATCTTAAAGGAAAAGCTTTCATGATTTTCATTATTAAGTATGATTTTGGCTGTGATCTTTACAGACCTAACTAATTTTATTGTGCTCTGCTTTATTATGCTTCTCTGATACTATTTTTTTTTTTTAATTTGATGGTTTATGGCAACCCTGTGTTAAGGACTTTCATTGACACCAGTTTTTCCAATAACGTTATTTTTAAATTAAACTATGTACACTGTGATTTTAGATATAAAGTTATTGCACACTTAATGAACTACAGTATAGTGTAAATTTAACTGTTATATGTACTTCCTTAGCCGTTTCAACTGTGTCTGACTCTTTGTGACCCAAAGCCCTCCAGGCTCCTCTGTCCATGGGATTCTCTAGGCAAGAACACTGGAGTGGGTTGCCGTTTCCTTCTCCAGGGGATCTTCTCAATCCTGGAAGTATACCCAGGTCTCCTGCATTACAGGCAGATTCTTTACCATCTGAGCCATGAGAGCTAGGAAACCAAAAGAAATAATGTGAGTTCTGTTATTCAATATTTGCTTTACTGCAGTGCTCTGGAATGAAACCCACAATATCTGAGTTATTACACAATGGCATTTTTTTCTTTTGTTATACATTTTAAAAATCTATTTTGTTTAATATGAGTATTTTACCTCACTTTATTTTCATTTCAATTTTCATGGGATATTTGCTTTCTGTATTTCTACGTTTATTGGTGTGTGACCTTACATCTGAAATGAGCTTCTTATAGGCAGCATATAGATAGGTCTTGTGTTTTTGTCCTTTCAATCACCCTATGTCTTGATTGGAATATTTAGCCCATTTACACTTAAAGTGATTATTGATATATACGTTCTTATTGCTATTTTGTTGATTGCTTTTATATTTCATCTCTGTTCCTTTCTTCTGTTAGTCTTTTCCTTTGGATTATGATAGTTTTCTTTAGTGTTATATTTGGGTTAATTTGCCTTATTTTTTTAAATTTTTTTGCATTTATTTTTATTACTTGGAGGCTAATTACTTTACAATATTGTAGTGGTTTTTGTCATATATTGACATGAATCAGCCATGGATTTACATGTATTCCCCATCTCGATCCCCCCTCCCACCTCTCTCTCCACCTGATTCCTCTGGGTCTTCCCAGTGCACCAGGCCCGAACACTTGTCTCATGCATCCACCCTGGGCTGGTGATCTGCTTCACCCTAGATAATATACATGTTTTGATGCTGTTCTCTCGAAACACCCCACCCTCGTCTTCTCCCACAGAGTCCAAAATTCTGTTCTGTACATCTGTGTCTCTTTTTCTGTTTTGCGTATAAGGTTATCATTACCATCTTTTTATTGTAAGTTTTTGAGTTGTAGTTACTATGAGTTTTGTATATGCATGCATGCTAAGTAGCTTCAGTCATGTCCAACTCTTTGTGACCAACCAGTCTCCTCTGTCCATGGGATTCTCTAGGCAAGAATACTGGAGTGGGTTGCCATGCCCTTCTCCAGAGTTTTCTGTGTAAATACATATATATGTACTTCCCAGGTGTGGCTAGTGGTAAATATCCGTCTACTAATGTTGGAGATACAAGAGAGGTGGGTTGGATCCCTGGGTCCGGAAGACCCACTGGAGGAGGAAGTGTCACCCAACTCCAGTAATCTTGATGGGAAAATCCCATGGATAGAGGAGCTTGACAAGCTACGACCCATGGAGTCACAAAGAGTTGGACACGACTAAGCATCTGAGCACTGTGTGTGTGTGTGTGTGTGTGTGTGTGTGTATTCAAATACAACACACACCCAACGTTTATGTTTTTGCCAGCCTATGTTGCATCTCTTTATTCTGTATATACCTTAAATATTTATTGTAGTTAAATAGCTAATTTTATAACTTTTGTCTTTTCACCTTGATATTAGATTTTTAAGTGGTTTGTCCTCTGATTTTACTACTTCATTATATATTTGACTTTTCAGTAATATTATTTTTCCTTTCATATATTTTTTTACTTATAGTTATACCTTTTCTTTTGTCCCTAAACAAGACCTTTTTAACAATTCTAAAAAGGTAAATTTAGTGGTGATGAACTCTTAGTTTTTGCTTGTTTGGGAAACTTTTATTTCTTCTTTAATTCTGATTGATAGACTTGCCAGATAGAATATTTTTGGCTGTAGGATTTTTCCTATCAATAATTTAAATATATCATGTCACTCCTTTCTGGTATATAAAGTTTCTGCTAAACATTAGCTGATAGCTGAGGAATTGATGCTTTTGAACTGTGGTGTTGGAGAAGACTCTTGAGAGTCCCTTGGACTGCAAGGAGATCCAACCAGTCCATCCTAAAGGAGATCAGTCCTGGCTGTTCACTGGAAGGACTGATGCTGAACCTGAAACTCCAATACTTTGTCCACCTCATGCGAAGAGTTGACTCATTGGAAAAGACCCTGATGCTGGGAAAGACTGAGGGCAGGAGGAGAAGAGGATGACAGAGGATGAGATGGCTGGATGGCATCTCCGACTCGATGGACATGAGTTTGAGTAAACTCCAGGAGTTGGTGATGGATAGGGAGGCCTGGCGTGCTGCGATTCATGGGGTCGCAAAGAGTCGGGCACGACTGAGCGACTGAACTGTACTAAACTGATGGGAGTTCCAATTCATGTGAGTCATTTTCCTCTTGCTGTCTTTAAAGTTATTTCCTTATCTTTAAATTTTCCCTTTTCATTAAGCTATGTTTTAGTGTGTTTCTTTTTGGATTTATCTTGTTTTGCTTTCTCAGTGTTACCTGGTCCTGGATATCTGTGTATTTCTCGAGATTATGGAAGTTTTCAGCAATTATTTTTTCAAATAAGTTTTCTATAACTTTCTTTATCTTCTGTTCTCCTGGGACACTTACAATGCAAATATTGATATGCTTGATGTTTCCCCAGAGGTCCCTTAAGCTATACTCATTCTCTATTTTTTTTTTTCTTTTTACTGTTCTGATTTAGTGATTTCCATTCTTCTGTCTTCCAGGTCACTTATCTGTTCAGTTCAGTTGCTCAGTCATGTCCGTCTCTTTGCAACCCCATGGACTGCAGCATGCCAGGCTTCCCTGTGCATCACCAACTCCTGAGCCTGCCCAAACTCATGTCCACTGAGTCAATGATGCCAAACAACCATCTTCTATCATCCCCTTATCCTCTTGCTATCAATCTTTCCCAGCATCAGGGAAAACATTTTTTCCAACGAGTTAGTTCTTCCCATCAGGTGGCCAAAGTATTGGAGTTTCATCTTCAGCATCAGTCCTTCCAATGAATATTCAGGACTGACTTCATTTAGGGTTGACTGGTTTGATATCCTTGCAGTCTAAGGGACTCTCAAGGGTCTTCTCCAACACCACAGTTCAAAAGCATCAATTCTTAAGTGTGCAGCTTTCTTTATGGTCCAACTTTCACACCCATGCATGACTACTGGAAAAACCATAGTTTTGAAATATACCAATCTTTCTGGGCAAAGTAATGTCTCTGCTTTTTAATATGCTGTCTAGGTTTTTCATAGCTTTTCTTCCAAAGAGCAAGTTTCTTTTAATGTCGTGGCTGCAGTCACCATCTGCTGTGATTTTGCAGCCCAAGAAAATAGTCTGTCACTGTTTCCATTGTTTACCCATCTATTTGCCATGAAGTGATGGGACTGGATGCCATCATCTAAATTTTGTGAATGCTGAACTTTAAACCAGGTTTTTCACTCTCCTCTTTCACTTTCATCAAGAGGCTCTTTAGTTCCTCTTCGTTTTCTGCCATAATGGTGGTGTCATCTGCTTATTTGAAGTTATTGATATTTCTCCCAGGAATCTTGATTCCAGCTTATGATTCAGCGAGCATGACACTTCTCATGATGTGCTCTGCATATAAATTAAATAAGCAGAGTAACAATATACAGCCTTGAGAACTCCTTTCCCAATTTGGAACCAGTCCATTGTTCCATGTCTGGTTCTAAGTGTTGCTTCTTGACCTGCATACACATTTCTCAGGAGGCAGGTAAGGTGGTCTGGTATTCCCATCTCTTTAAGAATTTTCCACAGTTTGTTGTGATTCACTTAGTCAAAGGTTTTGGCGTAGTCAGTAAAGCAAAAGTAAATGTTTTCCTGGAACTCTCTTGCTTTTTTATATGATCCAACTGATGTTGGCAATTTGATCTCTGGTTGCTCTGAGTTTCCTAACTCTAGGTTGAACATCTGAAAGTTCTCAGTTCATATACTGTTGAAGTCTCATTTGGAGAATTTTGAGTGTTACTTTGCTAGTGTGTGAGATGAATGCAACTGTGCAATAGTTTGAGCATTATTTGGGATTGGAATGAAAACTGACCTTTTCTTGTCCTGTGATCATTGCTGAGTTTTCCAAACTTGCTGGAATATTGAGTGTAACACATTACACCATCATCTTTTGGGATTTGAAATAGCTCAAATGGAATTCTTTCTCTTTCACTAACTTTGTTTTTAGTGATGCTTCCTAAGGCCCACTTGACTTCATGTTCCAGGATGTCTGACTCTAGTTGAGTGATCATTCCATCATGGTCCTCTGGGTCATGAAGATGTTTTTTGTATAGTTCTTGTGTGTATTCTTGTCACCTCTTAATATCTTCTGCTTCTGTTAAGTCCATACTGTTTCTGTCCTTTATTGAGCCCATTTTTGCATGAAATGTTCCCTTCGTGTCTCGAATTTTCTTGAAATGATCTGTAGTCTTTCCCATTTCATTGTTTTCCTCTATTTCTTTGTCTTGATCACTGAGGAAGGCTCTCTTATCTTTCCTTGCTATTCTTTGGATCTCTGCATTCAGATGGGTATATCTTCCCTTTTCTCCTTTGCCTTTCACTTCTCTTCTTTTCTCAGTTCTTTGTAAGTCCTCCTCAGACAACCATTTTGCCTTTTTGCATTTCTTTTTCTTGGGGTCACTTATACAATCTTCTATATCATATAGTCTGCTGTTGATTCCCTCTATTGTATTTTTTTAGTTTATTTTTTTGAATTCTTCATCTATGTTTCACTTTTTTTTTACTCTCTGTTGAAGTTCTTATTATGTTTCTTCATTTCTCTCTTGAGTTCCATGAGTATCTTCATGACCATTGCTTTGAATTCTTTATCAGTTGAATTATCTGTACCTAATCAGTTTTTTTTTCTGTAGTTTTATCTTATTCTTTCATGTGAACATATTCCTCTGTCTCTTCATTTTGTCTGATTCTCAGTTTTTATTTCTATGAATTAGATGAAGCAAGTATCTTTCTTGGACTTGAAGGAGTTTCCCCTGTATAGATTATGTGTGCCTGGCAACTTTGGCAGGCTCTCTCAGGCTGGAGGTGGCATGTGTCAGGGTGATCCTTGGGTGCACTGGTTTGGGCTAGGGCCACTTTCATGGGATAATTGGACCTAGAGTATGTGCCAACTGAGGATTGCTTGGGGCACTCTAGGACCACTGCCTTGGTGAGATGACAGGAACTGAAGTAGACACAAACTGCATCTTTGCTGGACTATCTAAGGGCCTCCACCTTGGCAAGACAGCTGCAGTTGGAGCAAGCGTTGGCAAGGGGTATGCTGGGATGCGTTTGACAGACCAACTTGAATGTCACATACTTTCAACTGCTGCCTCTGCCCTGAGAATCAAATGGGTGTATTTGTGTGCAAGCTATCAAAGAGTGGAGTCTTGGTTTCCTATAATCTTCTGTAATTAAGCCCCACTGTTTTTCAAAGCTAAAAGTATGGGGGCTCATCTCTTATACTGGTCACCAGGGCTGAGGTGTCCAATGTGGGGCTTTAACCCCTCACTCCTCGGCACTTGTAACATCCCTCCCACTTCTGAGTCATCACACAAGAATGTAAGGTATATGTATATACATTTGCTTTTTAAATTCAAACATTGAAAATAGATTAAAAATATGCATTTCTCTCCTGTTCTTGTTCATAAATCGCTCTTTTCAAAAAAACAACCATTAATAGCTTTCAAGAGACTATTTTTTTTGTTTTTTTCAATAGTTTTATTTTGAAATTTTTCAGTGATACAGCAAAGTTAAAGCGTAGCACAATGAACATACCTGTAACCTCTCTTGTTCTCTACCTCTCTGTACACACATACATGCACACACACTTGGCATGGCAGACAAATCATTTTAAAGTATGTTTCATACTTCCTGAAACTTTATCAGTATATACTTCAACATTTAACTCCTGAAACAGATTACACATACTATTATCACACTCCAAATGTTTAGAATTTAAACAATAATCACACCTGTTAAAAGTGGGCAAGATAGATTTTGTTTGAACAATTGTAGTAGAAAGAGAGACTTAAATATAGAACTGACAACAACTTCAAAACATCAAGGGCAGATAGAGATTCATAGCTAATGCACAAGGTGAGGTAGTCAAAAAATAAAATTTAAAAAATACAAAGTTTAATAGATATTAAGGGTGGAGGAAGAAGAATTTGATTAGATGTTAAGGATGAGAGTATTTTTACTAAATTGTCTTAGTAAAATTCTTGTTGAAATTGGGATTGGAAGAATTCTTTGCCAAAATTGAACAAGCCTCCTAGTTGAGAATAGGGCTGACAGGAGTCAGACTAAAGTTTGGTCAAGGAGGGAGTCCTTGTCACCTCTTCCACCCAAACCAAAATCTAATCAAGAAACATGCATTACATTTGGTTGTTATTAAGCTCTGTTTTTTACATATAATTATGCAACCTTTACCTCTCTTTTATTATATGGATATTTATTTGTAAGAGTCCAGACCAGTTACCTTTTATAATTTCTTATAATCTAGATATAAGTATTTGTTTCATCATGATTAAATGCAGATTGACATTTCAGTAAGATTATTACAGAGACCTTGATTTCCAGACTGTCTAAAAGTTATGGAACAAGAGGAGCTCTCTTTCAACAATATTATGAAGGAAAATGAGAGAGAAAGTGTTATGATTCTGAATATCTTAATTTCCTCCTAAAATATATATAGCAGTCCTGGGGAATCACTATATATTTGGGGACTTGTGTTCCAAATAAAACAACATTTGGAAATGCTTTCTAAATCCCTTGTTACTTACCAAATGCAACAGCTTTTCAGCCTCCTGAGATAAAGTGGCCAAATGGGAATCATTTCACAGAAGTATTCCTCAGTGCAGACTTTATGTCAACTGATGTGACTCTCCTGTTTGGAGAGTCCAAGATGGCTTCAGTCACATGTCACCTTGGATGCAATGGCTAGAAGGCTGCATTTATCTGGGCTTCTCTCTCAATGTAATCTCAGAACTTGTGCACATCACCATACAGCATACAGCATAGTAGGAGCTCTTTTAAAATGATGGTTCAGGGTTCCATGAGCAAGGATCCTGCAATAAAGGAAATCACTTCAGTTCAGTTCAGTTCAGTCGCTCAGTCATGTCTGACTCTTTGAGACCGGATGAATTGCAGCACGCCAGGGCTTCCTGTCCATCACCAACTCCCGGAGTTTACTCAAACTCATGCCCATCGAGTCGGTGATGCCATCCAGCCATCTCATCTTCTGTCATCCCCTTCTCCTCCTGCCCTCAGTCTTGCCCAGCATCAGGATCTTTTCTAATGAGTCAACTCTTCGCATGAGGTGGCCGAAGTATTGGAGTTTCAGCTTCAGTGTCAGTCCTTCCAATGAACACCCAGGACTGATCTCCTTTAGGGTGGACTGGTTGGATCTCCTTGCAGTCCAAGGGACTCTCAAGAGTCTTCTCCAACACCACAGTTCAAAAGCATCAATTTTTTGATGCTCAGCTTTCTTCACAGTCCAACTCTCACATCCATATGTGACCACTGGAAAAACCATAGCCTTGACAAGATGAACATTTGTTGGCAAAGTAATGTCTCTGCTTTGTAATATGCTATCTAGGTTGGTCATAACTTTCCTTCCAAGGAGTGAGTGTTTTTTAATTTCATGGCTGCAATCACCATCTGCCGTGATTTTGGACCCCCCAAAAATAAAGTCAGCCACTGTTTCCACTGTTTCTCCATCTATTTGCCATGAAGTGATGGGACCAGATGCCATGATCTTAATTTTCTGAATGTTGAGTTTTAAGCCAATTTTTTCACCCTCCTCTTTCACTTTCATCAAGAGGTTTTTTAGTTCCTCTTCACTTTCTGCCATAAGGGTGGTGTCATCTGCATATCTGAGGTTACTGATATTTCTCCTGGTAATCTTGATTCCAGCTTGTGCTTCTTCCAGCCCAGTGTTTCTCATGATGTACTCTGCATATAAGTTAAATAAGCAGGGTGACAATATACAGCCTTGATATACTACTTTTCCTATTTGGAACCTGTCTGTTGTTCCATGTCCAGTTCTAACTATTGCTTCCTGACCTGCATATAGGTTTCTCAAGAGGCAGGTCACGTGGCTTGTTATTCCCACCTCTTTCAGAATTTTTCCATAGTTTATTGTGATCCACACAGTCAAAGGCAGAAATAGATATTTTTCTGGAACTCTCTTGCTTTTTTGATGAATATAGGAAAATGAAGCTGCCAGTTTATTAAAAAAAAAAAAATGGGCCTGGAATCCAGCGAAGTATTGTTTCTACTACAGTCTAAATGCCAAAGTAGTCAGGGGATCCATCTAAATTTATGGCCAGTGTCAAAAACCTGCCTCTCAATAGGAATAGTATCAAAGAATGTGTTGGCATATTTAGTCTGCCAGGTTCCTCTGTATAAATGGCAGCCCACTCCAGTATTCTTGCCTGGGAAATCACATGGACAGAAGAGCCTGATGGGCTACAGTCCATGGGGTTGCAAAAGAGTCAAACATGACTTAGCAACTAAACAATTCCCATGGATAGATTATACTGTTTAAAAAAGTTCTTTTCATATTACAATGAGATGAAAACTTTAGGAAATCAGGAAATAGATATTGGCCAAAAAGTTATATCATCATGATAGTTCCTTTCAAATGAGCAACACAGCTTTTGTTCTTTCTCTAAAACTAAGAAACAATAAATGTTTAAATGTATCTGTTCTCCATTGCCTACTTATAATTGGAGTAGATGACAGCACTCAGACTTTAGCCAAGACTTAGGACTCTTCATAGAATTTCTAGAGTATGATCTTAGCAAATGAAGGGACAATTTTAATTCTTTATTAAATTGTCTTGCTTAATTGAATGTTTTTTTTCAGGGTTACCTTTCATATTTTTTATCTTCAATTTTTAAGGGCTCTTTGTATATTAGTGTTATTAATTCTTACTCTGGTATACATTTTGGAAATACTTATTCTCAGCCTGTTTGTTCATATTTTATCATTGTTAATGGTATCTTTTCAAATGACTTTTTAGGCAATCAAAATACCCATATTTTGCTTTACACATTATGGATAAACTTTCTAACTTAATATACTTTCCCTCGTCTTATGCTTATACAAAATACTTTACCAAATTTTCTCCTAATATTAATATTTCTCTTATTAATTTTACATTTAATTCTATTAAGATACCATCAATTTTATGATGTATCATTATTTTATATTCTGCAAAGAGAGAAAATAGCATTGCCAATTCAACTGACACAATACTTCATTATCACTTATAACTTTTAAAAATTTCATTGAAAAATGTTATACCTATTTATATAAAGCTTACATTATCATTATTGTGTATTTATAAAAACAGAAACATAAGTGAAGTAAATTGATTAAAACATTTCTTTGTTCTGAATTGTTTTTCAAATTATAATCATATATTTACCACATAATACTGACTTCTGTACCATTAGGAGGATTCTACTATCATCTGCTGTATTTTCCCAGTAGCCTCAGGCACCCATTCTGTAAGTTTTAATGAGCCTTTTTTTTTTTTTTTTTTACTTTACCAGTAGATTCCAATGGACTCATATCCATTCGTCAAATTATTTTGATATGGCTTATTGAATCAATCTTCAAGGAATGCAGATATGTGGTCTTTTTATCAGAAAAGACAAACTCATACATGTGCAGAGAGTGGCATCTATGTCATGAGTACCATCTGTCTACAAGCCATTGTAAAACACCATTAATTATAAGGCACATTCTATTTCAGTTGTTAGAAAATGAAAAAAAAAATGTACCTTAAAATATATGAGATATTCTATTGTTATAGTTAGGTATTTAAACTATTTCCCATGTGATTTTCCATGAGAAAAGACTTAGGGGTCATGTCGAGGTTTTGTCCTGATAAACGATATTAAATTTGAAAAACTGATTACCTAAAATTCCTTTCTTCTTCTCTGAAGGTAGGACAGATACAAGATATAGACACCAAGTGATCAAAATATCAGGTTTACTACTGATACAGATGTTTAGTAAGAAAAAAAAAAAAAAACATAAATCTTTGGTCCAAAGACCTTCCAAATATTCTCTGCTTGCCACTGTCCTTGCCTGCCATGTACAGACCAGCACTATCCAATAGAACATTCTGTAATGATGGAAATATCTTCCATCTCATATCTCATATCCTCATATCTCCAATATGGTAGCCACTAGCCACATGTGACCATTGAGCACTTGAAATATGACTAGTGTGAATACAGAATTGAAATTTTAATTTAATTTTACTTAATTGTGGAGAAAAGACAACCCTCAGATTGGGAGAAAATAATAGCAAATGAAGAAACAGACAAAGGATTAATCTCAAAAACATACAAGCAACTCTTGAAGCTCAATTCCAGAAAAATAAATGACCCAATCAAAAAAAAGGGCCAAAGAACTAAACAGACATTTCTCCAAAGAAGACATACAGATGGCTAACAAACACATGAAAAGATGCTCAACATCACTCATTATCAGAGAAATGCAAATCAAAACCACAATGAGGTACCATTACACACCAGTCAGGATGGCTGCTATCCAAAAGTCTACAAGCAATAAATGCTGGAGAGGGTGTGGAGAAAAGGGAACCCTCTTACACTGTTGGTGGGAATGCAAACTAGTACAGCCGCTATGGAGAACAGTGTGGAGATTTCTTAAAAAACTGGAAATAGAACTGCCATATGACCCAGCAATCCCACTTCTGGGCATACACACTGAGGAAACCAGATCTGAAAGAGACATGTGCACCCCAATATTCATTGCAGCACTGTTTATAATAGCCAGGACGTGGAAGCAACCTAGATGCCCATCAGCAGATGAATGGATAAGGAAGTTGTGGTACATATACACCATGGAATATTACTCAGCCATTAAAAAGAATTCATTTGAACCAGTCCTAATGAGATGGATGAAACTGGAGCCCATTATACAGAGTGAAGTAAGCCAGAAAGACAAAGAACATTACAGCATACTAACACATATATATGGAATTTAGAAAGATGGTAACAACAACCCTTTATGCAAAACAGAAAAAGAGACACAGAAATACAGAACAGACTTTTGAACTCTGTGGGAGAAGGTGAGGGTGGGATGTTGCGAAAGAACAGCATGTATATTATCTATGGTGAAACAGGTCACCAGCCCAGGTGGGATGCATGAGACAAGTGCTCGGGCCTGGTGCACTGGGAAGACCCAGAGGAATCGGGTGGAGAGGGAGGTGGGAGGGGGGATCGGGATGGGGAATACGTGTAAATCTATTGCTGATTCATGTCAATGGATGACAAAACCCACTGAAAAAATAAATAAATAAATAAATTTAAAAAAATAATAATTTTACTTAATTCAAAAATACACAGACACATGTGGCTAGTTACTATTGCACAGTTTAAATCTAGGTTATTCGTTTAACTCCACTAATAATCATGGACAAATGAATGTCATCTACCACCAAGCAATTTATTTCTCTTATGAGCAGACTGAGTAAGGAATGGATTTAGAATAAAATTTTTTGTCTACCTGAAGATCTTCTACAGGAATCTCTACATGGAAACTTGAGGTCATAGAGAAATAAGGATTCTCTTTTTATAAATAGCCAGAGTTGCTGGTGGGCTTCCCCTATGGCTCAGTGGTAAAGAATCTGCCTGCATTTCAGGAGATGAAGAAGACACGGGTTCAATCCTGGGTCAGGAAGATCCCATAGAGGAGGAAATGGCAACCCACTTTATTATTCTTGCCAGGAAAATCCTATGGACAGAGGAGCCTGGCGGGCTACAGTCTGTGGGGCCACAAAGAGTCAGATATGACTGAGCACGCACGAATCTGAGGGATGCTGGTAAAATGTATTTTTTAATACTAAATACTAGCAGGCCTCAAACACCAGCAGCATCAATATAGCCCTGCATAATGGTTATCTTTTGCTGCCTAGTAATATTATCACACATTTAGTGACTTTAAAACAAAATACATCTAGTATTTCTCAGTTTCTGTGCATGAGAGTTTTGGTCATGGCTTATCTGGGTACTCTGCAACACTGAAATCAAGGTGTTGACTAGAACTGAGTTCTCATCTCAAGGTTCAAATGAAGAAGGGTCTAATTTCAAGCTAACATGGTTACTGGCAGCATTCAGTTCCTTGTAAGTTATTATTAGGTTAGTACAAAAATAATTGTGGTTTCAGACTATAAATTTTAAATCATTATAACTAAGCTCAAACGCAGCTTTATTAATCAAAATAGGAATTGTTACAATCAACACATTTTTGCCAATGAGAAATAATATATTTTTTTTATTCCTGTAAGATAAAAATCCATGCCTCAGGAGTCAAAAAGCTCTTGGAAAGCATTTTCTGCCTCCTGTAGATTGTGAAAGCATTTTCCTTGCAAAAAGTTGTTGAGATGCTTGAAGAAGTGTAGTTTGTTGGCAAGAGGTCAGGTTAATATGGTGGGTGAGGTAACAATGTGTAGCCCAGTTCATTTAATTTTTGAAGCATTGGTTGCGTGATGTGTGGCCGGGAGATGTTGAGAAGAACTGGGCCCTTTCTATCGACCAGTACTGGCTGCAGGCATTGTAATTTTCAGTTCATTTCATTGATTTGCAGAGCATACTTCTCAGAGGTAATGGTCTTGTCAGGATTCAGAAAGCTGTAGTGGATCAGATGGGCAGCAGACCACCAAACAGTGACCATGACCTTTTTTGAGTGCAAGTCTGGCTTTGGGAAGTGCTTTGGAGCGTCTCAGTCCAGCTACTGGGCTGGTCATCACCAATTTTCATATAAAATCCACTTTTCATCACACATCACAATCCAATCGAGAAATGGTTCATTGTTGCTCCATAGAATAAGAGAAGACAACACTTCAAAATGATTATTTTTTTTTTTATTTGTGGTCAGCCAGTGAGAAACCCACTTTTTCACCTTTCCAATTAGCTTCAAATGCTGGATGACCATAGAATGCTCAATGTTCAGTTCTTCAGCAACTTCTCTTGTAGTTGTAAGAGGATCAACTTTGGTGATTCTCTCAACTGGTTGTTGTCAACTTTCCAATGACTGGCCACTATGCTCCTCATAGTTTCATATATTCAAGTCTCTCTTGAACCACCCCTGCACTGTGTGTCCCTAGCAGTTCCTTGGTTAAATGTGTTGTTGATATTGAGAGTTGTCTCTACTGTTTTATGACCATTTTGAGCTTGAATAAAAAAAAACTCACTTGAATTTGCTTTTTGTCTAACAGCATTTCTATAGTCTGAAATAAATATAAACTAAGCAGCAAGTAATGTCATTAGCAAAAAATATAAAGCAAGATATATGCACTAAAATTATGTATAGCATAACTACATTTATTTAAGAATGTATTCCAATATCAATAGCAAAGTTCAACAATGAAAAACCACAGTTACTTTTGCACCAGCCCAATAGACTAAAAGCCTCAAATTGTGTTGGCTTTCAATTAGAGTATGCCCTCAGCTCCTCCCATGTGGCCATTTCTGTATGGCAGCTCATGGAATTGCAGCATACTTCTTAAACATCATCAAGAAAGAGACACATAAGAAATTGCAATTTTATGTGACATAATCACATACACAGTAACATATATCCTATCTCTTTTGCAAGATTCTATTGATTAGTATCAAGTCACAGGCCTTGCCAGGAATCAAGAACAGGGTATTTCACAAAAGAGTGAACATTAGGTGATAGAGGTAATGGGACCCACCAGAAAGTTTATCACACTAGATGATTTGTTAGAAATGCAAATTTGGAGGTCATATCCCAGAACTTCTGAATCAGAAACTCTGGGGTGAATCCCAGCAGTCTGTGTTTTAACAAACCTTTTGGTGATTCTGATGTATGCTCAAGTTTGACAGTCATTGAAATAGCCCAGCTCACCCCCACTAAATTGAAATGCTAACCTTGCCATATATGTGTTAGAGCTTGCCAGTTCTATCTGTTCTCCCTTTCATTTATAGTTATAGTTCCTCGGCTTTTTAGCTAGACATATGACTACATAAAGAAAATATTTCATATTTTGACTCATCTTGTACTCAGTGTGAGGGCTTCCCAGGTGCCTCACTGGTAAAGAATCCTCTCAGGAGACGTGGGACGTCCCTTGTATGGGACGATACCCTGAAGTAGGAAATGGAAACCTACTCCAGTTTTCTTTCCTGGAAAATCCCATGGACAGAGGAGCCTGGCAGATTTGAGTCTATGGAGTATCAAAGAGTCCGACCCGACTGAGTGGCTGAGCATGTAGCACGTATTCAGTGTGACTAGGTTACTAAGTTCTGAGTGAGTGAAAGTGATTGTGTGACTTGTCAGAAAGTTCTTTAGAAGATGGAATTTTTTGCCCTTATTTTCCCCTTTCCTCTTTCTTGCCTAGTGGAATCTAGGTCAAATGACTGGAGCTGAAGTCACTTTTTTGAATCATAAATGACCTTGAAAATGAAGACCACACAGTGTGAAACAAGACAAAAAAGTCATTAACACAGCAGTACTGCATACCAACCTTATTTCTTCCAAACAAATGTGATAAATAAAATGGTTTCAAGTTACTGATATTTTGGGTCTCTTGCAGTTAAACTTAATCATAACCAACATTATGTATGCACTTAGATCTATTTCTGCACCCACTAATCTTTCCCTCTCAAAGATCTATTTTTACATTTCTGTCTTAGAGTCATATTATATCAAGCAAATATTAAATTTTAACATCTGGTGAGGCAAATCTCTCTCCTTATTACTCTTCTTTAAAAAAAAAAATACTTACTTGAGCTTGAAAACAATTTGATGTGGATTCTCAAAATAATAAATTCCATTGGGATTATTATTTGATGACTGAAGAAATGTATTGACTTATGAGGTTATGATGTATTAATAGCATCATGTCTCCCCATCTGAGAATATGGCTTGTGTGCCCATTTATAGGCTTGGTTCTGTGTCTTTTGAAATTTTAAGGACATACTCATAGAGATCCTGCTCCATTCTTATTAAATTTATTCCAAAGAATTTTGTGGTGATATCATTATTGTGAATGAATTTTTTTTCTACTTTTAATTGAGTAGTCTACAGAAAGGCTATTTATTCTTTAAAAAAAAATCTTTTTACTTAGCAATTTGATTTCACATATGCCTTTAAATTGTATTAATAGTTTTGCTAGTCCATAGAAGAATCTGTGGAATTCCTAGAATATTTCTGAAAATGACTTAATTTTTCAATATTTATTGAAAATAACTTTTATTTTTCAAGATTTATATTGAAAGTTTCATTTTATTATCTTATTCCACATATAAAATCTTCAAAAGCAATGTTGAATGTTAGTGAGGACAACATTTATATGTCTTTTCCTGACAACAATGGAAATTAGTATTTCATTATTATTTAAGTCTGTTAGTTTTATTATAAAACATATTTACCATGTTTTGTAGTTGTCTTTAGTTTCTACTTACCTACATTTTTATTTGGGTTGGACGTTTAATTTCAGCATCTATTGATACAAACACATATTTTCACCTTTAATTTATTGTTAGAGTGAATTCTGTTGATAATTTCTAAAGAACATCAATTTTGCATATGTGGAGTAAAAAAATACTCTATCATCATGGTGTATTGTTCTCTTCATTTATTGTTTAATTTGGATGACTTTTTTTTTTCATTTATGTATACTTTAAATTTGTTTAGGATTTTCTTTTGTGCTACTTTTAAAGGTTTAATATTTAAGTAGTACATTTTTGTTGGTTTCATAAGCTGAATTATGCTAAAGTTTTTTAATAGGACGGAGTAGGGGAGCAAAATTTTCCACCCCAAAATGTGTTTCTTTGGCATAAGGATTCATTTGGGCTTATTATTTTTAAGGTGCAAAAGACTCAGAAAGAAACTTCAACATTCTCCCTAACTGCCTAAAAGAATGTAGATAGAAGACTTGCTCCAGGTACGCAACTATTACACAGAAATGGAAAAACTTAGAAAAGCCTGTTTGTTAAAATTCCTCTCTGTGTCCTACCCTCTCTGCTTGGCCCAGCAAACATTTGTTTACCAAACATCTGCTTTTACATCTCCATGTGAATTGCCTTCCTCAGCTGTGAAGTATCAAACCACTTTATTTGAAGATGATATTTAAGGTGAGAGTTTCAGCCATTTTGGTGAGTTACTCAGTTTTCCTGGGTTTCTTCCATGAATTCATGTTATTAAGGTTTTGTTTGACTTTTTTTCTGTTAATCTGTCTCATGTCAATTTAATTCTTAGACCAGACAGAAGACCCTAGAAAGATAGAGGAAAATTTCTTTCTGCCTGACAATGGAATGAGTTTGAAAAACATAGGAGTTATAAGTGTCTTAAAAGTTATATGTGGTTGAACAGGAAAACATCTAGGTCTGGTCTCCTTTTAAATAGGCTGGGATTTAATTGTCTCTCTTCCGTTCTCTAGGATTACTTTTGTGTCAAGGTATTTAACCATTTTGGTGAATTTTGGTGATTTATTTTTGCAATGAAATAATTTATTTCTTTCAGATTTTAAAATTATTTGAGCAGTATTCCACATTAAAACACTTTTACGTGCATGCTCACTCATGTCTGACTTTTTGCAACCCCATGTAATGTAGCCCTGCAGGCTCCTCTGTCCACGGGATTATCTAGGCAAGAAAACTGCAGTGGGCTGTCATTTCTCTTCCAGGGGGTCTTCCTGACCCAGGGATCGAACCTGCATCTCCTGTGGCTCCTGCATTGGCAGGTGGATTTTTTTTTTTTACCACTGAATCACCTGGGAAGCCTATAAAATATTTTTTTATAACATTCATAGCTATGATTATGCCTTTTCTCATTTCCTATATGACATATTTGTAATTTATTATCATTGCTAAGTTTAGACAGAGGGTTACCTATTTTATTTGTAATAAGAATTAGCTTTTAGTTTCATTTACCATTTCTTCAATTTTTAAGACTAAAGTTTAGGGAAATGGATTCCAGAATAACAGTGTGAAGAGCTTATTCCAAGAAAACAACCATAACTAATAAAAGTTGTTGAAAGACAAAAATTAATAACCATTTAAAGTCTCTGGAAATTGTACTAAGGGTATATGGTAAACTCTTTTTTCAAGAAAATCTAGGAAGAACAGAACGTGTAGGTGGCATTTGAGTCACAGCTCACTCCCTCTCTCCAGAATCATGAGAAATGCACTCATGGTGGGATCACCTAAGAGCACAGGGTTCCCTCCCCACCACCAATCTCTAATCTAGTGTTGAAATGTCCTCCAGAGATGAGAGAGCTACCAGTATATCTTACCCATCCCAGTTCTGTGTTGCAGAAGCTCTATTCCAGCCAAGACTGAATCTGGGACTCCCTGTTTCCACCCAACTTTCACTCATGGAGAATAAGCTCTGCTCCTGGTATGGTAGGCCAAGGATACTAGGATCTAGCTACCTTCACTTCATATGACTAATAAAATGGAGCCATACTAAGGAGGCAAACTGAGACAAACAGAAGCTACCACCCATGGATGTGAAATTAGAATATCTGAGAGTAATGAACCATTATCTTGGTCACAAGGTCTGGAGTAATGGCAAAAAGATTTTGCACAGTGATAGAGACAAATTGCAAGAAGAGAAGATATGGAACACAACAAGGATGTCCACTCTCACCGCTCTTGCTGAGCATAGTTTTGAAAGTCCTCATCATGGCACTCAGAGAAGAAAAAGAAATAAAAGGAATACAAATTGGAAAAAAAAAAAAAAAAGTAAAACTGTCACTTTTTTTCAGATAACATGTTACTATACATAGAAAATCCTGATGGTTCCACCAAAAAATTAATAGACCTAATAAATGTATTTGGTGAAGTTGTATGATACAACATTAATGAACAGAAATCTTATATTTCTATACACTAACAACAAAAGAACAGAAAGAGAAATTAAGGAAACAATTCCACTTATCAGCACAACAAAAAGAATAAATTATCTAGGAATAAATCTACCTAAGGAAGCAAATACCTGTACTTAGAAAACTATAAAGCAGAGATGAAAGAAATAAAAGAAGACACAAACAGATGGAAAAACATACCATGTTCTTGTATTAGAATAATCAATACAGTGAAAACAAATATGCAACTCAAAGCAATCTACAGATTCAATCCAATTCCTATCAAGTTATCATTGACATTCTTCACAGAATTAGAACAAAAATTTTACAGTTTGTATGGAACCACAAAAAACCCTGAATAGCTAAGGTAATCATGAGAAAGAAAAGTGGAGCAGGGGGAATCAAGTGCCATGATTTCAAACAATACTGCAAAGCAACAGTAATCAAAAAACAGAAATACAGACCAACAGTATACAATAGAAAGCCCAGAGATAAACCCATGCACCTATGGTCTCCTAAGCTATGACAAAGGAGGCAAGAATATAAAAGAATAAAAGACAGCCTCTTCAAGAAGTGATGCTAGAAAACCTGGACAGCTAATGTAAAAAAATAAAATTAGAATGCCACCTAACATCATTTTTGTTGTTGCTCAGTCACCCAGTCATGTCTAACTCTTTGCGACCTCATGGACTCCAGCATGCTAGGCCTTTCTGTCCCTTACCATCTCCTGAAGTTTCCCCAAGTCCATGCCCATTGCATCAGTGATGCCAAACAGACATCTGATCCTCTGACACCCCTTTCGCCTTCTGCCCTAAGTCTTTCCCATCATCAGGGACTTTTCCAATGAGTTGGCTGTTTGCATCAGATGACCAAAATACTGGAGTTCCAGCTTCAGCATCAGTCCTTCCAACGAGTATTCAGGGTTAATTTTCCTTAAGATTGACTGGTTTGATCTCCTTGCTGTCCAAGGGACCCTCAAGAGTCTTTTCCAGCACCACAGTTCAAAGGCATCAATTCTTTGGTGCTCCGCTTTTTTTATGGTCCAGCTCTAACAAGTGTATGTAACCACTGGGAAGACAATAGCCTTGACTATATGGACTTTGTCAGCAGAGTAATGTCTCTGCTTTTCAACACACCATTTAAATTTGTCATAGCTTTCCTGCCAAGAAGCAAATGTCCCCTGATTTCATGGCTGCAGTCACCATCCACAGTGATTTTAGAGCACAAGAAGAGGAAATCTGTCACTACTTCAACCTTTTCCCCCTCTATTTGCTATGAAGTATTGGGGCCAGATGCCATGATCTTAGTTGTGTTTTTTGTTTGTTTGTTTTAATATTTAGTTTTAAGCTGGCTCTTTCACCCTCCTCCTTCATCCTCATCAAGAGGATTTTTAGTTCCTCTTGGCTTTCTGCCCTTAGAGTGGTATCATGAACATATTTGAGCTTGTTGATGTTTCTCCCACCTATCTTGATTACAGCTTGTAATTCCTCCAGTCCAGCATTTCTCATGATGTGCTCAGCATATAGATTAAACAAACAGGGTGACAGTAGACAGTCATATCATACTCCTTTCTCAATCTTGAACCAATCAGTTGTTCCATACAGGGTTCTGACAGTTGCTTCTTGACCCACATACAGTTTTCTCAGGAGACAGGTAAGATGTTCTGGTATTCCTATCTCTTTAAGAGCTTTCCACAGTTTATTATGATGCACAGAGTCAAAGACTTTGGTGTAGTCAACAAAACAGAAGTAGAATTTTTCTGGAATTTGCTATCTTTTTCTCTGGAGATATCAGAGGAACATTTTGCCCAAAGTTGGGCACAATAAAGGACATAAATGTAGAAACCTAGTTTATAAAGAGATCAAGAAGAGATGGAAAGACTGCATGGAAGAACTGTACAAAAAAAAGATCCAAGTGAATTGGATTGCTATGATGGTGTAGTCAGCCACCCAGAGCCAGATATTCTGGAGAGCAAAGTCAAGTGAGCCTTAGGAAGCACTGCTGGTAATAAAGGTAGTGAATGTGATGAACTCCAGTACAATTCTCCAAAACCCTAAAGGATGATGCCATCAAGGTGTTGCATTCAATATGTCAGCAAATATGGAAAACCCAGCAATGACCACAGGGCTAGAAAATGTTAATTTTCATCCCAATTCCCAAGAAGGGTAGTACTAAAGAATATGCCAGCCATTGGACAATTGCATTATCTCCCATGCTAGTAAGGGTATGCTTAATAATCCTGCATGTTAGGCTTCAGCATTATGGGAACCAAGAACTTCCGTATATCCAAGCTGGATTTTGAAAAGGCAGAGGAGCCAGAGATCAAATTGCCAACATTCACTGGATCACAGAGAAAGCTAGGGAATTCCAGAGAACCATTTATCTGTTTCATCAACTGAAAGGTTGCTGCTGAACCACGCAAAGATGCCGGGATTCTTGGCCTCTGGAGGAGAATAATTCAATCTGGGGCCAGAGATGAGGCTTTATCACTCAGAGCTTTTGTGTAATAAAGTTTTATTAAAGTATAAAGGAGATAGAGGAAGCTTCTGACATAGGTATCAGAAGGGGGCAGAAAGAGTACCCCCTTGCTAGTGTTAGCCATGGAGTTATATACTCTCTAATTAGTTATTGCAGTTAATCAAAAGAATGTCTGGAGGTTGTAAAGACCTCACTAGACCTACTCCCATAATTTACACCTTAAGATAACAGTATTAGCCGGAAGGTTTTTTCCAGAGACTGTCCTCAAGCGGGATACATTATTGTTATATAATAATATATAGGAATGTAGAGGGACAAAAAATTTTGTCCTTTCTTCCTCCTTGAGAATTCCAGACCCCTCTCTCCCTGGGGACCCCTAGACTTCTTATCAGCCTGCCTAGGAATTGACTCTCTCACAACTACCTAATATCATACACAAAAATAAACTCAAAATAGATTAAAGATCTAAGTGCAAGATTGGACACTATAAAACTCCTTGAGGAAAACAGGCAAAACATTATTTGACATCAATCACAGCAAGATCTTTTTTGACTCCCCTCCTAAAATGATGAAAATAAAAACAAAAATTAACAATTGACACCTAATTAAACATAAAAGCTTTTTTATAACAAAGGAAACCATAAACAAGATGAATGGGAGAAACTCTCAGAATGGGAGAAAATATTTGCAAATGAAGCAACAAAGGATTAATCCCCAAAATATGCAAACAGTTTATTGAGCTCAATAATAATAATAAAAAAATTCAGTAAAAAAAAATGGGAAGAAGACCTAACTAGAAATCTCTCCAAAGAAGACATACAAATGGCCAAAAAACACATGAAAGTATGCTCAACATCATTAATTATTATAGAAATGCAACTCAAAACTACAATGAGATATCACCTCATACTGGTAAAAACGACCATCATGAAAAATCTACAAATGATAAATGCTAGAGAAGGTGTGGAGAAAAGGTCACCCTCTTACACTATTCATGGCAATGTAAATTGGTGTGGTCACTGTAGAGCATAGTATGGAAGTTCTTTAAAATCTAATCATAGAACTACCATATGATCCAACAATCCCACTCCTGGGAATACAACCTGAAAAAAACCTGTAACTCAAAAAGACACATGTACCCCAACAGTCACTGCAGCACTATTTACAATAGCTAGGACATGGAAGCAGCCGAGATGCCCATCTACAGATTAATGGATAAAGAAGATGTGACACATATATACAATGGGATATTACTTAGACATAAAAAGGAATGGAATTGATTGAGTCAGTTGAAGTGATGTGGATGAACCTAGAACCTGTGATACAGAGTGAAGTAAGTCAGAAAGACAAAAACAAATATTGTGTATAATATATATATATATATATATGGAAATATATATATATATATATATATATATATATGGAATCTAGAAAAATGATACTGATGGACCTATTTGCAGGGCAGGAATAGAGGTGCAGAAGTAGAGAATGGACTAGTGGACATGGAGGGAAGGAGAGGAGGGTACAAGTTGAGAGAGCAGCATTGACATATATACACTAGTGGGAAGCTGTGTAAAATAGATAACTAGTGGGAAGATGCTGTATGGTACAGAGAGCTCAGTTCAGTGTTCTGTGACAACCTAGAGGGGGGGTGGGAGGGAGGCTCCAGACGGAGTGGATATATGTATAGACATGCCTGATTCACAATGTTGTACAGCAGAAATGAACACAATAGTGTTGTATTCCAATTAAAATGAAAGAAAGCTCTGAAGTTCACCCCAAGTTATTGGGCCATATTTAGAAGATTGAGGGAACGTTTAAACCTAGGAAATTTGCTGAAAGTAGTGCAAATTTTGGTGGTAAGCAATTGTGAGGACACTATTACTTTATTGTTAGAACTTTGCCAAAGTCAATTAGGAAAAGAGACAGCTAAAAAGATATCTCAGATGTTTTAACAAGAGAGAAACAAGACTATATGGTCACTGATGCAGGCAGTTGGAAATAGGAATTGGTGGTAGGACATAACTGAAATTCTGTTTGACTTGTTCCAATTTTCTCAATAAAATAAGAAACAATATTATTGGCCAAGAATGGGTGAGTTAATCATCTAGAAGAGTAAGAGAGAGAAAAAACAAAACAGCAACAACAACAACAACAACACTAATATGATATGGTTGTTAAGGTCCACATGAAGTAAAAGAACAGCAACTTAAAGTTCCAGCATTTAACAGAGTCAAGCATTCATATTTTATTGATATTCTTTTCTGCTTTGACTTCTACAAGACTACACTTGCTGTTTTCTCCATCTTTATTATCTCTACCTCCCTGTCTCAATTTGTCATATTAATACCTCTTTTATCATCCATATCTTATCTCACCTCAAATGTCTTCTCAAAGAGACCTTCCCAGTTTGTTGAGAGTTTAGCTAAACCACTCTATGATATAGCAACATCATCACACATTTTGCGTAGATAAGTAGCCTACAGGGACCTTGAACTCACACTAGCCTCACTCACAAGTGCATACCCTAGACAACAAACAGCGTTTAGAGTCACAAGTGTTAAGTTCCTGATATGACTTCCTCAGCACCTCTGGCAATTAGAGAATCACTCCTGCCTCCCAATTCCTTTTCTCATGCACCCCTTAGGTAGGACCACAGTGGAACTTGCCAAAACTCTGGTGTCTTTTTTTTTTTTTTTTTGGTTTGAATTGACCAGTCTAGCCTTAGTTCAGGAATCCCAAAAACATTCCACCCATGGACCTTAATAAGGGCAAATGTTTCAGGTGCTGCTGCTTGCTGTCTGCCTGTACCCTGCCCTGCCCTTCTGTGTGAACCCTCAAGATGCTCTCTATATCTTCCTGGGCCTTTGAGTAACAACCTTCTATATTTCATTTTCCCTTGTGATCTTCATTGAATTGATGGCCCACCATTTGGCACCCCAGGGCTTTATCTAACAAATGTTAGTTTAACAAAAGTCACAACAGAACTGGTTCTAACTAAGCCAAATCTATTCCATTTAGTTTAATTTATTCGTTGCAATTCTGTGCCTTTTACCAGTGATTTTTTCATTAGGGACATGTGACCTCATTGTGGCCAATAAAATAGTCAATTGAGAGGTTCCTGAGTAATATTTTTTGTTCTCCTTCTTGAAATATGACATTCCTTCTTATTTCTCTGGATGTTGCTGTATCTAGATGTGGCAATGAAATTGCATCTGCCTTTTTACTCTCAGCCTGAGGATGAAGCTAATAATAGAAGCTAAAATCAAAGGAATAAACAGGGAAGCAAAGTTAGAGCCTAGATGTGCTGCATCTGAAACTTCCTTGCCTTAGGATAGATATTGTGTTTAAGTCAAATAATGAAATTTCTCATTTTGAAGTTATTTGAGTCAGGGTTTTCTATTACATGAACCTAAAAGCATCTTAATACACATACCTTGTTTGATTTTCCTCACTTATCACTATCAGCATTCTCTAATGAATGTATGTATATTCTTATGTATTGTCTATCCTGTATGTCATTAGATAACCAGCTCCAGAAGAGCAGAAATCATTTTTCTTCTCATCATTGTGTTTTCAGTGTCTAGGGCAGTGCTTTCCACATCACCAGTTCAGTTTAGTCATTCAGTCATGTCCGACTCTTTGGAACATCATGGACTGCAGGGCGCCAGGCTTCCCTGTCCATCACCAACTCCCAGAGTTTGCTCAGACTCACATCCATCAAGTTGGTAATGCCATCCTACCATCTCCTCCTCTGTTGTCCCCTTTTCTTCCTGCCTTCAATCTTTCCCAACATCAGGTTCTTTTCTAATGAGTCAGTTCTTCCCATCAGGTGGCCAAAGTATTGGAGTTTCAGCTTCAGCCTCAGTTCTTCCAATGAATATTCAGGACTGATTTCCTTTAGGATTAACTACTTTGATCTCCTTGCAGTCCAAGGGACTCTCAAGAGTCTTCAACACCACAGTTCAAAAGCATCAGTTCTTCGGCACTCAGCTTTCTTTATAGTCCAACTCTCCCATCCATACATGACTATTGGAAAAACCGTAGTGTTGACTAGATGAACTTTTGTTGGTAAAATAATGTCTCTGCTTTTTAATATGCTGTCTAGGTTGGTTATAACTTTTCTTCCAAGGAGCAAGTGTCTTTTAATTTCATGGCTGCACTCACCATCTGTAGTGATTTTGGAGCCCAAACAAAATAAAGTCTGTCACTATTTCTATTGTTTCACAATCTATTTGCCATGACATGATGGGACCATATGCCATCATCTTCGTTTTTTTAATGTTGAGTTTTAAGCCAGCTTTTTCACTCTTCTCTTTCACTTTCATGAAGAGGCTGTTTTGTTCTTCTTCACTTTCTGTCATAAGGGTGGTGTCATCTGCATATCTGAGGTTATTGATACTTCTCCCAGCAGTCTTGATTCCAGTTTGTGTTTCATCCAGCCCAGCATTTTGCATGATGTACTCTGCATATAAGATAAATAAGCAGATTGACAATATACAGCCTTGACGTACTCCCCCAATCTGGAACCAGTCTGTTGTTCCATGTCAGGTTCTAACCGTTACTTCTTTATCTGCCTACAGATTTCTCAGGAGGCAGGTGAGGTGATCTGGTAAGGTGGCTTCCATGTCATAAGCTCTCATAAATACCCCCTGAAGTATAAATTCTTTCAAGCCTTTCTTATTTCCTTCCCTGCCTCACAAGTTCATTCTCTAAATATTTGTTTCTTTAAGTTCTTTCCTTTTCTGCTTTCTTCCTCAGCAATAATGTCCTAAGTGTAAAACTTTAGTTGTAATATGATGACCATGATCTACTTATGTGCTTGAAAATGCCTCAAGGTCAATGGGATGAGAGGCCATTTTGTTCTTCAGGTGACTAACAACCTCATTTCATAAGGTAGTTAGATTTCAAGTGTCTCAGGGCTGAGGCACCCTCTTTAGGGACAGACTAGTGTTGACTAGTTCATTTCTCTTTATTTCACTTCACCATTGAATGGAAAGAGGTAATAGCCTAGTAAGGTGAATTATATATAGTTGTCACTCCAGAAGAATTTGTTTTTCCTTTTTTTAAAAAATAATTTAGTTCCTCCTTTCTTCATCCAAAGTTCATAAATCACATATTGCCTTGATTCCTTACAATATACCTACATTAACTCCATTTTACAAACAAGAAAAATGAGACTTAAAAATTATCCCTTTGTAATCTAGTTTTCAAGGAAAAGAACTGAGATTTGGGCCTAGATTTGTGTGATTTTAGAATTAAACCATATGCAGTTGCTAGAGGCAGACTGAATTCTAGTTCAACAGACCTACATGTTGATAGAACAGACTTCTCTCAGAAGTTGAATACTGAATGGAACAACACTTCATTGGGCCTGATCTTGCATGACAGATCTTAGTTAAGGCAGTTTTTAAATTAAAATATTTATTAATCAGGTTTCTCCAGAAAAAGCAGCATCCATAGAATACACACACACACACACACACATACACACATATATATATATATATATAGAGAGAGAGAGAGAGATAGACAGATAGACAGACAGGCAGACAGAGACAGAAGCAAAGAGGTTGATTTTAAGAAATTAGCTTACACACTTCTGGAGGCTAGCAAAATAGGAAGGTATGCTGGCAGGCTGGAGACCCAGGGAAGCAATGGTGTTGAACCTCATGTCTGAAGGTGGTATGCCTACAGAGTTCCCTCTTCCTCAGAAGAAGGTCAGGAGTTTTTCTCTTAAGGCCTTCAGCTGTTTATATGAAGCCCACCCATAAAGTGGAGGATAATTTGTTTTAACAAAGTTTTCTTATTTAAAAGTTAATCTCGTGTAAAAAAAAAAAAAAAAAAACCTGACGACAACAACATCTAGACTGCTGTTTGACAAAATATCTGGTACTGTGATCTACCCAAGTTAACACATAAAATTAAGCATCACAGAATCTCAGTACTTTGCCTTGATTACCTACCAAATCTAATTGCTGGAATCAACTTTGTTATAAAACCTAGTGTGAAATATTTTAACCAGAGACATAGGCAATAAGATTTTCTAAATAAATAATCCATTTCCTGGATTTTTCCACTTGTTCAGCAGCACACTATAGGCAAGTATATTAGGATGATTGAATACTTCCTCCAATTGGATGTCTGGCAAGACAAGTACTTTGTATCTTTATTGTTTATATTTAAAGTTCAACTTCTTTCAGTGTCATTCTTGGTTAAGAAATAGACTTGTGTGTAAGAAAATCTTTCTTGACAACTTACTAGACACAACTAGGTAAGACTAAACCTCTTTGGGGAGTTGATGGCTGATCCTCTAAACAAATGCTCCCTTCAGGCACATAACTGAATTGCAATATGTAGGACAATGATGTTAAGTACTGGAAATGGGTAATGCATGACTTAGGCTGTTAGTCTCATTGCATTTGACCACATGAATGCTTTCATAGAAAAAATATACAGTGACACGCATTATCATCTTTGTGCTAAAAGGCATTCACATGTATCATCTAGGTTTTTTTCTTTTTTTCTCTTTCTATGAATAAAGAATGCAGTAGGGAAAATTTACCTTGGGTTACTGGAGAGTAATTTGCTCTATAAATCTGAACTGTTCTTATAGAAGCATTCTAAACTGAAAGCTGCAATTTTTTTTCTTTTATTTTATGAAAAATCACTTCCCTCTCCCAAACTGAGTGTACTGTTTAGTAATACATTTTTATAACTTCCAGATATATGGTGTCAAAGAGCCAATTGGTTTAGGTGTAAAATTAAAAAAGACTTAAGAAAAAGGCCAGCAGTTTTCTCTCACTAGATAAATCTTCAGTAACATGTCTCCTTTGAGAATATCTAGTGAATATCCCATAGTAGATAAAACTGAGCTCCAAAGCACCAATCTATCAAATAATAATCAGTTTATCTACACTTCTTCACAAAGCCAAAACAAGTTAGAATCCAGCAATTTTTGTTGCCAACCTCAGAAATGAGAGATATTCACCTACTGTACTTGTTCTCTATGTGTCTAAGCACTCAGTGTCTCTACTTGCCATTATAAAAGGTAAAACTCAGTTTTCTACCTTCTTCTGTGTTCCTCTTTTCTGTATGCATTTACTGTTCACATGGAATACTTCACTTCTGGTACTTCTAGTCACAAAATATGTGGAAGGCATTTTTCTAGACTAAGCAATTCTCTGTGTGAGACACCAGCTGGATATGCTACAATTCAGCTCAGTTCTGACACTAACTATCCAGGGATAGCATTAGATTTCTTAAGTTAAATCTTCAGTCCTACAAGACTATCTCCCACCTCCAACTTTAGACAGCAATAGTAAACACAAGTTATTACCTGTTCTTCTGAATGACCAGCTACAGATTGGAGGTTCTTCCTCCTCAGGCTCCAATTAATTTGCTAGAGCAGCCCACAGAACTCAGTGACACACTTACTTACCTTTACTAATTTATTAAAGGATATGATAAAGGATCTTCTGAACATCCCATTGAAAGAGATGCAAAGAACAAGATATGTGGGAAGAGAACAGAGCTTCCATGCCCTTCCCAGGCATACCACTCTCCCAGCACTTCTGCATGCTCACCAACCTAATCATGCTTAAGTTTCTATTGAGGCTTCATCATATAAACATGACTGATTATTAATTCCATTTTCAACCCTTATCTTTTCTAAGAAAATGGAGGTGAGAGTGAGGCTGAAAATTACAGGCTTCCAATCATAGCTTGGTCTTTCAGGTGACAAGATCTCACTCAAGAGCCGTCCAGGGGCCCACTCAGAGTTACCTCATTAGAACAAAAGACCGTCTTACTACTCAAAAAATTAGAAGCCTTTCAGGAGCTCTGTGTCAGGAACCAGGGTCAGAGACCAAATGTTGAAACAAACAAACAAAAAAATGTTTCTAGTGTTCTTATGTTTAGGAAGTTGCAAGGGTTTTAAAATCTTTGTGCGAGGCCCCAGGGGTAGATTTGAATATATATATTTCTTATTACAAATCACAATATCACAACCGTGATTCCTGAAATTTTCATCATTAGTGGAACACCACTACAGCACTCACTATTTAGAAACTGTGAGAAGGGGAACAGTTACTTATTATTTTATCTTAATATTTTATTCAAACTTGCCTTATTAGACACTTAAATATTAAAATGGAATGTCATGGGAGTAATCTTGGTAAAAAGTGGGAATTTAGAAAGGAACATATCCTGAATTGTTCCATGAACTTCTAGAGCATGGAAGGAATATTGTGGATATATTTTGAGCCAGAGTGCACCAAACACTTGAAGAATTGTATGTCTTTGATTCAATGGTGAAGTGTAAAACCCAAGCAGAAAGTGAGATGATGCAAAACACATAGTGTACCATCATGTATAACTCATAAAATGTGATTAAACATGCACTTTGCCTCTATGGCCTTCCACTCAAAAAACTATAACCTCAGTCTAATCATAAGAAAAACATCAGATAAATCTCAATTGAGGGACATTCTATACAAAATATCACACCAGTATTCCTCAGAACTGTCAAGGTCATCATTAACTAAGAGAGTCTGGGAAATGGTCACAGTATAGAGGAGCCTAAAGAGACATGACTACTCAATGTAATGCAAAATTCTTGATGGGATTCTGAAACAGAAAAAAGACATTAACAAAAAACTTAAGAAAACCGAATAAACTATAGGTTTTGTTGTTGTTGTTCACTCACTCAGTCAGGTCCAACTCCTTGAGAGCCCATGGACTGCGGCAAGAGAGGCTTCCCGGTCCACTAACTCCTGGAGTTTGCTCAAACTCACGTCCATTGAGTCGACTTTAGTTGATAATAATATTGACACCAATATTGGCACATTAATTGCAACAAGTATATCATGTTAATAATAGGAGAAACTGGGACATGAGCATTTGGGTACTGTTTTATCTTTGTAATTGTTCTGTAAATCTGAAACTCTTCAAAACTGTTTATGAAGAAAATGTACTACTAGTAGATCTCTAAGTTATGCATACTGTTCACAGTGCTAAGCTTCCATTTATGGTTGTCTTTCCTTCTTTATTTATTTTTTACTTCTCTTTTCCCCAATCAACTTTAGAATATTTTGATAGACAAGAATGGAATTTCCCCCCATTCACAGAGTGTGTATTCACCATATTCACTTTTTCATGTTTTTAGAGTTCCTGTCAAGGTTGTTATGATAATGTATATTTCTAACCTGGTAATTTCTAATCTACATATTACTCACTACAGCTTGTGTTTTTTTTTTTTTCCCCCCAAATGGCTGGAGTCAAGCTGAGAAATACCACAAATTAACCTACACATATATTATACTTCTAAAATTCCAATCTTCTTTTGCAGAAATTAAAGTTTTGCTTGAATTAAATGTTTGTTTTTAATTCCTTCAGCAGCTAACCTTTAGTGCAGGTGTGCCTGTTAAGTTGCTTCAGTCCTATTTGACTCTTTGCAACCCATAAACTGTAGCCTGTCAGGCTCCTCTCTCCATGGCATTTCCCAGGCAAGAATACTGGAGTGAAGTGCAAATCAAAACTACAATGAGGTACCATCTCACGCCAGTCAGAATGGTTGCAAGCAAAAAGTTTACAAACCAGAGTGCTAGAGAGGTTGCAAAGAAAAGGGAACCCTCTTACACTGTTTGTGGGAATGCAAATTAGTACAGCCATTATGGAGAACAGTGTGGAGATCCCTTAAAAAACTGGGAATAGAACTGCTGTACGACCCAGCAATCCCACTGCTGGGCATACACACCGAGGAAACCAGAATTGAAAGAGACACGTGTACCCTAATGTTCATCACAGCACTGTTTACAATAGCTAGGACATGGAAGCAACCTAGATGTCCATCAACAGACGAATGGATAAGAAAGCTGTGGTACATATCCACAATGGAATATTACTCAGCTTTAAAAAAAATGCATTTGAATCAGTTATAATGAGGTAGATGAAACTGGAGCCTATTATACAAAATGAAGTAAGTCAGAAAGAAAAACACCAATACAGTATATTAATGCATATATATGGAATTTAGACAGATGGTAACGATGACTCTATATATGAGACAGCAAAAGAAACTCTTGGGCTCTGTGGGAGAAGGCAACCTTGGGATGATTTGAGAGAATAGCATTGAAACATGTATATTACCATATGTGAACTAGATCACCAGTCCACGTTTGATGCATGAGACAGGGTGCTCAGGGCCAGTGTACTGGGGTGACCCTGAAGGATGGGATGGAGAGGGAGGTGGGAGGGGGATTCAGGATGGGAGGCACGTGTACACCTGTGGCTGATTCTTGTTGATATATGGAGAAAGCCACTACAATATTGTAAAGTAATTAGCCTCCAATTAAAATAAATTAAATATATTTTTTAAAAAGAAAAATAATACTGAAGTGGGTTGCCATTTCCTTCTCCAGGAAATCTTTCTGACCCAGAGATCAAACCCACATCTCCTGTATTGCAGGTGGAATCTTTACCTCTAAGCCACCTAACCTTTTGTAGGAATAAGCATATTAATATAGCACTTACGGAAAGATGGGTGAGAAAAGAAAGAAGACAAAAAGCACTAGATTATGTGCTCTGTTCAAACTTAAGGACTAATAAAAATGCCAAGTGCAATCAAGTATTTACTGACCTTGTGTAGCTTAAGAGGTTTCAAAGTACTGGGATTCTCTCCATTTGGCCAACATAAAAGTGAAGCCAGGAATGAAGTTATTTTGTTCCACAAATATTATCAACATTCTCCAGAAGTTTCACTTGGATCCTCAAGGGTCGTGTACAGAAATCCAGAGGTGAAATTTACATTAAATAATAAATAAATAATCATATCTTAAGTTTGTCTTGAAAGATACAAAATAAATTTTCTAAAATAGTATAATATCACTTACCAGCTTTGAAAAGTGGGAGAAATGATGTTCATTTCAAAAAACTAAATGGAAGGGACTCTCTGAGTAAACAAAAATTAAGCTAACTCATTGAAATGTTCCATCTAAAGGTATATTTTACCCTAGATAGATTTTAAGAACAATTTATAATAAAATAAAGCCTTTGACTTTTAAATGAACACACATAATAAATATGTATTTTTTTTCATAGCTTTATTAATACCTATAATAATGAATAAGAAAGCATGCAATACAGAATCTGATATCAAACAATCAATACACATTTGCCACTGGACTACATACTGCCTTCCTACGCCATAAAATATCCAACCTTCTCACTTCCAAAGCATGGATATAGCTGCTTTGAGATACTCTTCACTTTCAGATGCTGTATGATGTCACAGAGGAGGAATCTTCTCAAAATACAAACATAAATACATATTTCATAAAATTCCAAGTATTTTAAGCAGGGATAGCATAAATTCCACACATTTTATTTGTAAAGTATCACATACAATCACTAAACAATTGCCTTCATGTTTTTTTGTGGTTTTTTTTTTTTTGTTTTCTTTTCAATTGTGCACACACATTTTTCTGCGTGGCCTTCTCATTGCTACTTCTATTGATGTCAACTTGCACTGCTTTTAAAAATCATATTTACTGAAAAAAATATGGATGGTTAATGTAAGTGATTATGAATGAATATTTTAAAGCCTCTGCATAAAATTCCTCTGGAGTGGTAATTGGTGTGTTAATGTAAAAAATTTCCTCTTCAGATATAATTCAGCTTCTCTTGCTCCCATGTTTTCCAGGGAAATTGTGCCATTTGGAAATAGCCAAATTAGTGTCTAATGATTGTGAGAAAAGTTGATCTAAATATAACTATTAATTTGATTTGGAACCAAATGTGAAAATATGAAACAAAATAGGAAAGAACAAGAGATGATAACCATAGTGGCAAATATATATCAGAAGAGAATAAAAAGTTTAAATAAAAAGATATTCATATTCACAAATGTGGATTAGGAGATATATGCACATTCAGACTTAATATAAACAACAAAAAAATAATGTTGAAATATGTATGTGGGTAAAACTTAATTTTCCCATGACTGAAAAGGATCTTTGTTTTTGCTTGTGACATGACTGCATTTTTAGGATTGCAGAATTTGTGATATTTTGAGTTTATTTTTCCCCAGTTTAATGAAAGTGTGTGACAAATATTTAAGAAGGCAGAGGCTCTTCATAAACTGTCACCAATACACAATAGCACTAATCATTTAACTATGACCTTTTTCTAACCAAATTTACATTACCAAAAACAAAATGTTAAATAATTAAATAAGACTACACAAAATGTACTCTCTAAACTTATCACATCATTTGTACCATATGTAAGTTTGTTTCTAATACACTGACACAATATTAGCTAAAACTTGAAGATAAGTTCAAGGGAAAAAATGTGTATGCACTTAGCATATAAGATACACGGTGCTTGAATACACACTTACAAATGTGGTATATTAACATTATAGCTAGTAAATTAATGATCACATTGATTATACATGGCCAAAAAATAGAACAAGTTTGATTGAACATATTATTACCATCTTTATCATTCAACTGTAAGTTCTTATCAGTAAATCAAATCTTACTTTTTCAAGGAAAATATTTTTGATTTATAGTAAAATAAGCTTATTTGAAGTTCTGGAACTAAATTTGGTGCATTAAAAATATCTGTGAGTTTTGTCAATCTATAGCTCTGTCCATCCACTCAAAGAAAGAGTTTGCAATGTGATGAGAAATATCTCATTGGATCTGAAACCTTGGCAGTAACTGGTTGCCAAGGCCAGACCTAGTGGAAGCTTAGGAAGAGAATGCACAGGGGAGAAAAACTGGGCTCACACCCCTTGCCTCTTTGGCTACTTTGAGCCTGCTTCCATTTAAAGTCTCTCTGGTACAAACCCAGAAGAGGGTGCCCAGTCATTTAATATTCTGAACACAATCTAAGTCTGATGGTATAATCAGAGATAGAAAGGGCAAGAAAGCATATTTGTTCATTCCTATATATCTAGGAAAGGTATCAACACTTCACAAATTTTATATGAGGATTTAAGAGCCACCCATATAACAAAATAGATCACACTATCAGGAAAAAAAAAATCTGACTTTGGTTTTATTCTGATTTTCATTAACATAGCTAGTAACTATTCATACTACTGGCATTATTTAATAGTCTTTTAATTTCTCCTTTTTAATCTATTTATTTATTTGTATGTGTAGATCTTAACTAAGAATGTAGAGAGGAAACTATAGGAATAACTAAAATAGAAGAGGAAACACTCACATTAACTTTGCAAGTTTTAGAGAGAAAAACATTCTACAATCTATTGGAAGCACTGATTTTGTCATTCTGGGTTTTTTCATCTTCCCCAGGTCTAAAATCTTCATCAACCATAGCAATGATAATACCAACACATATAAGTGGTCATATTTCAGTAAACTTTCAAACATCTTCAGTCCTTCAGGACTCACATGCTCCTAGAATACCAGAATGCTCCAAATCCCTTTGAATATTAACCAAAATGGAAGGGGAAGAAAAATCAGTAATATTAATTAATTTGAAATTTCAGTAATTAAACTCTAGTAGTTAAAAGTTAAGAAGTTTCACACACCAAATCAGACAAGATTTAAAGAGTTTCATAATGGGAATAATATAGTCTCAAAATGTTATGTAGCCTGCTGGGCACATTAAGAGAAGCTTTCTCAACATTCACTGGAAACCTTCACCAATAAAACTGTACATTTACCACAGTTTATAATACAACATGTGCACACAGTTTAATCATAAATTATATATCTTTAACTTATACATTACAAAGTCTATATCTAATTTAATCAAGAAGAAATATTCACCCCCCCATCCCAACTAAAACATCAATTGTCTCTTGATTTAGTGTAAAACTGAAATAAGACATTTTCTCAGTTTTGCTATGGAGGAAAATTAAGTTGATGGTATTTCTGTAAATTGATGAAATGTGCACATAGAAGATCACGGCCAGTTAAGAGGACAAAAAATAAAAGAAAGAATAGACAACAAAAGGAAACTAATGTTCCCTAGGATTACTCATGTATTCTTCGCTTAGAATGACATATTTTGTTTCATATATGAGATTTTCTTGGGGGTGTGTGTGTGTGTGTGTGAGTGTGTGTGTTACTGGGGTATTTCTTCTCCACCCCAAGAAGCAGTCATGAACCTCATTTCTCCCTCTGCACATCTCCTTAAATTTCTATACTGTAACACATTTGATGTACATTTATAATTATGTCTCTTGAAAAGTTCCTTCCTGACTTTCATCTTGTTATCAGTGTTTTGCTTCAGTAGGTTGAGCTAGAATGATAAAAATCCCTTAGTCTTAAAGGTTTAGTATGTGGTTTTATCTACAGTTATATTTATTTGGATTAAGTGTTCAGTACATCCACCTTCTTTGTGATTTTCTAGTCTGTTATATACAGATTTCAGAAGATAAGGCCCAATCGATAATGAAATACAGACTTAAGATGACAGATACAACATGATTTCTGATGCACTTTACACTAAACTACAAAGATAAACTTAACAAAAAAAGAAAGAGGCCCTTTTTAGCAGTTAATTGCCTAATTTGGGCACAGTTATTGCACTTTAGTGTCTCGAACTCTACTGAAGAGTAGAGAAATGCGTTACTGACAGAATCTATAGAGTTTTTCTAAGTTCTTTACTGAAAATTAATATAAAAAGTATATCAACAATATATCCTTAAAATAAAAGTAGAAAGCATAAGAACAGAGACCAACAATATGAGATATTTACACTTCCTACTGTTCATGTTTGCAAAAAAACTAGTAACAAAAAAGTGGAGACAACAACAAGTATCAAACAAAAAGGCAAAATGTTACCATAGTTACACCTTCTAATGTTGTCTAAACAAAAGTTTAGATGGAATAAAGGTACTCTTGGAAGATCAGATATTTGCTAGTTTTCCATTGACTACGTATTGAGTCCAGAAAAAACAGAATGGAAAACAATCAGTAATACTGCACATGTTGGTGAAAAGAAAATATACAGTGCATCAGAAGTAATATATACTATCTTAATATCTGTCATGATAAGACTTTCTGTACAAAGGGATGTGACTTTTTTCAATTTTTCTTTTTAAGTACACATTCTAAATTAATCAAATTGTAAATTCATTGTTAACTTTTTTTTTTTTAATTTTTAACTTTTGACTAGGGTCTAGCTCTAGACTTGATTCTGGTATAGATTTCTATTTACATAGCTATTTACAAATCTAACAATTTGAAGTACTCACTGAAATTGGATTTCAAACTTTGATTATAAACATCTTGTTGGAAAATGTGAAGTAGCTGTTTTAGCTTTATTATGGATGTTCTTCCATAATTGGAGAATCATCCATAGAGGGTCTAGCCTGTTGGCCTGTAGTGAAGGTTGTCAAGGGAATGACTTTAATCGAATCATCACTAGGATGAAGTCTTTCAGACATGGCATAAAACTGAGATCTTGTACTACCTTGTGCTCCTTGGTCAAGAGAAAGTAGTCCTTCAGGGCCAGCACCTTGCCCCCAACCCTGCTGCAGACCCATTGGTGGTTGTGCAGGGCTGCGATGAAGGGCAGCAGGCTGTGGCAGAGGAGGACTGCAGTGGATTGTAGCAGCCTGTGCCAGGGGAGGGCTGTAGTAAAGGGCTGAGGCCTGTGCTGGTGGAGGGCTGTGGCGAAGAGCCTGTGCTAGAGGTGGGCTGTGGTGGAGAGCAGAGGTCTGTGCTGGTGGAGGGCTGTGGCATAGTGCTATAGCCTGGGTCATTGGAGGGCTGTGGCAGAGAGCAACTGCCTGTGTCACCAGAGGGTTGCGTCGGCGAAGAGTTGTCTGCGTCAGGGGAGGGCTGTGGCATAGAGTGGAGGCCTGTGCCTGTGAAGGGCTGGAATGAGTCAGAGAAGCTGGCATCCAGCAGGTATCAGAGTGGCCCAAGATGAGACATTCTTGAGTGCAGTTGTCAGAGGCCTCTTCCAGAGTAGGTTGAATAGCTATTTCTGCAGCTGTTAAGGTGGGAAACAAACGATAAAGTTTATGTTTCAAAAGCATGCGTTTATTAGCTACTTAAATCATATTGTTACATGAATGCTTAATTATATATAAATCCATCAGAGGCTTCTAATATTTTCATAATTGGCACTCAATTTGTCACAAAGTAATTCCTACAATAATATAAATAATCAGGAGTGGGTGGACGGCATTTCATTTTTATAATTAGGATACTTTGGCTTAGTCTCCCAAAAGTAGATATTTTGAATTGTGTTTATGACTGTGAATGGAAGCTGTGGTCATTGATCTATACACCCAAATGTGTTGAAATATGGTCCTGACTAACAGAAAAGGTTGACATGAGTGAAATGAATGGAAAAACCAGTACAGAAACATGTAATGAACTAACCAATTATAGGTAACGATTTGGTTAAGAACATAATTAAATAATCTGAATAGATCTAAGAATAAATTATGTTAATTTGGAAACAATTTATTGAACTCTAAGATATGCCTTTCAGTTTCAGGAATGAAGTATAGCTATAATTATCTCAAAGACAATTGATTTCTGTATTCCTTATTTTCTGAAATTGTGGCAAATCAGAGTTTAGCAACATAAGGATTACAGATTCAAAATACTTAGCTGTAAACTATAAAACTTTTAAAAACTCCTTTATAAGGTTTCTGTAAAATTTTAAAATGCCAATAGGTATCAAATATCAATAAGTATACTACACAAAGACTAGCAAAGGAAAGACAGAGTAGCTATATCAATATAAAAATTGACTTTAGCGATAATGAAGAATATTATATCATAATTTTTTAAAAGGTCATTTCTCTAAGAAGACATAACAATCTTAAAAGTCAAAAATAGAAATTCATGTTCCTGTAAATCCTCAACAGGATATAGAGTCCAGGTACTGTCATTATCCTATCATACTTAAAACCAAGGAATAAAATACATCAGAAATGGTTGTCACAGATAAGACTAATTTTCGCCATTAGATAACCATTTACTTTTCTTCACCTAGAAGACACTTAAAAAAATGTTCCTATGATATTAACATTTAAAATATTCTATGTTTTTGCACAGTTCTATTTTAGAAATATTTGAGAAGGTAAATTTTTATGTATTTGGAGTGATATTAAATCATAAAAGCATGCAAGGAAATATACAAACATACACATAATTATATTTTATTTCCTTGCCATCAGAAAAGCAACTGATCTGGCAGCCTTAAATTTTACAACAAAAAGAATACATCATAGTTTCAGCATTGAGTTATTTGCCTCTTTATGATGAGGAAATAGATACCAAGTCATTTTCACTGAAATCTGTGATCCATAGAAATTCTTTTTTTAAGAGTTTTATTGAGATATAATTCACATGCCATAAAATCCACTCATTTAAAGTGAATAATTCAATAATGTTTAGTCATAGAGTTGTGCCACTGTCATCACAATCAAGTTTGAGACATCCTTATCACTACAAAAAGAAACCTGGTATTCATTAGCATTCACTGACCACTTCTCCACATACTCCACAGCCCTAAACAACCATATCAAACTCCACAGACTTAAGCAACCATTAATCTACCTTTTTCTTCTATAGATTTTCCTATTCTAGACATGTAATATTAACGGAATCCTTTCACTGAAGTATTTTGAGACTGGCTTGATTAATTTAGCATAATGTTTTTAAGATTACTCCATGTTGTAGCATGTGTCAGTACTTCAATTATTTTTTTATTGCTCAAGATTATACTTTGCATGATTACCTCACATTTTATTTATCCATTCATCAATTGGTGGACATTTGAGTTGTTTTGACTTTTCGACTGTGATGAGTAATGTTGTTAGGAATATTGTTTAAAAGTTTTTGTGTAGATACAGTTATTCATTTCTTTTGGGAATATATCTATGTATGGAGTTGCCTATGTATGGAGTTACCTATGTATGGAGTTTACCTATGTATGGAGTTTAATGCAAAGAACTGCCAAACTCTTTTCCACATTGACTGCACAATTTTACATTACCACCAGAAATATATTAAGGTTCCAATTCCTCCACTCAGTTTCTGCTAAAATTCAGTTTGGATTTTGCAGATTTTGATAGGATTATATTGAATCTGAAAATCAGTTAGTGATTTTAACAGTATTAAGACTTAAGACTTTAACAGTGTTAAGTCTTCCTATCATTGAACATGGACTGTCTTTCCACTTATTTATACTTTTAATTTCTTTCAGTATGTATGTATGTGTTAGTCACCCAAAACACTAAATAAAAAGTGAAAATCTAAATTGAATGTTTCAAATACTTTTACTATCCATTTGACCATATTAAACCAAACTCCTAACTGTCAATCCATTTTGCCCTGGGCTGTGCTAAGTCACTTCAGTTGTATCTGACTCTTTGTGACCCTATGGACTGTATCCCACAAGGCTCCTCTGTACATGGGATTTCCCAAGCAAGAATACTGGAGAGGGTAGACATTTCTTCCTCCAGGAGATCTTCCTGACCCAGGGATTGAACCTGAGTCTCCCACACTGCAGGCAGATTCTTTAATTTATTTCAAGAGTTATTTCAAGTTTTTCAGAGTAAAAACTTCACATTCCCTTTGTTGAATTTGCTCCTAAGTATTTTTTCCACTGTAAATGGTAGTGTTTTCTTAATTTCTTTTATTGGAATGTTTATTGCTAAAATATAGAAGTACAATTGATTTTTATATATTGCTCGTCAAGCCTGTAAGCTTCTCAGCTTGATTATTAGTTTTAATAGGTTTTTAGTGGATTTCATAAGATTTTCTCTATACAAAATCTGCTCAATGTTAAGTGGCAGCCTGGATGGGTGGAGAGTTCAGGGGAGAATGGATACATGTATATATATGGCTGAGTCACTCTGCTGTGCACCTGAAACTATCACAACATTGCTAATCAGCTACACTCCAATATAAAATTAACTTTTTTTGAAGAATAAAAGAGCAAGGAGCAAAGTATAAATGTTCTTTTGAAAATGAATCAAGAATGCAAATGATTGCCTCTGTCCGTTTGCTCTGGCATCAATCTGGGCAGTGCAAACCAGGGACCATGAGTGGAAAAAAATAAATAAATACTCCATCAAGATGAAGGTAGACGAAATAGTAATAGTTCATAAAGGGGGAAACCAAAGACCATAGAGTTTGAGTGCATTATCCAACATCACACAGCCAAGAAATTCCAGAGTCAAGATTCACCTCTGGTTCAGTTTAATTGCAAAGTCTCTCAATTCCTGCTAGTTTCAGAAATTGTTAATATTTCATTTTCCCTCCTATATTTATTTTACACATTTAAGGTAGAGAGTCCAATTGTGCAACAGTTTGAGCATTCTTTGACACTGTCTTTCTCTGGGATTGGAATGAAAACTGACCTTTTCCAGTCCTGTGGCCACTGCTGAGTTTCCCAAATTTGCTGGCATATTGAGTGCAGGACTTTCACAGCTCCATCTTTGAGGATTTTAAATAGCTCAACTGGAATTCCATCACCTCCATTAGCTTTGTTCCTAGTGATGCTTCTGAAGGCCCACTTGACTTCACATTCCAGGATGTCTAGCTCTAGGTGAGTGATCACACCACCATGGTTATCTGTGTTGTGAAGATCTTTTTTGTATAGTTCTTCTGTGTATTCTTGCTGCCTCTTCTTCATATCTTCTGCTTCTATTAGGTCCATGCCATTTCTGTCCTTTATTGTGCCAATCTTTGCATGAAATGTTCCCTTGGTGTCTTTAATTTTCTTGAAGAGATCTCTAGTCTTTCCCATTCTATTGTTTTCTTCTATTTCTTTGCACTGAGCACTGAGGAAGTCTTTTCTTTTTTTTTTTTTCTTTTATCCCTCCTTAATAGTCTTTGGAACTCTGCATTCAAATGGGTATATCTTTCCTATTATCCTTTGCCTTTCACTTCTCTTCTTTTCACAGCTATTTGTAAGGCCTCCTCAGCAACCATTTTGCCTTTTTGAATTTCTTTTTCTTGGAGATGGTCTTGATCCCTGCCGCCTCTGTCAAAAGGACAGATGTCAAAAATCTCTGTCCATAGTTCTTCAGGCACTCTCTCTATTAGACTTAATCCCTTGAATCTATTTCTCACTTCCACTGTATAATCATAGGGGATTTGATTTAGGTCATACTTGAATTGTCTAGTGGTTTTCCCTACTTTCTTCAATTTAAGTCTGAATTTGGCAATAAAGAGTTCATGATCTAAACCACAGTCAGCTCCTGGTCTTGTTTTTTCTTCTGTATAGAGCTTCTCCATCAGGCTTCAACAGTATGTGAACCCTGAATGTCCAGATGTTCAAGCTGGATTTAGAAAAGGCAGAGGAACCAGATATCAATTTGCCAACATCCATTGGATCATTGAAAAAGCAAAAGAGTTCTAGAGAAACATCTACTTCTGCTTTATTGGCTATGCCAACGTCTTTGACAGTGTGGATCACAAAAAACTGTGAAAAATTCTTAAAGAGACGGGAATAACAGACCACTTGACCTGTCTCCTAAGAAATCAGTATGCAGGTCAGGAAGCAAGAGTTAGAACTGGACATGGAATAATAGACTGGTTGCAAATCAGGAAAGGAGTACGTCAAGGCTGTATACTGTCTCCCTGCTAATTTAACTTATATGCAGAGTACATCACATGAAATACCCAGGTGGATGAAACACAAGCTGGAATCAAGATGGCCAGGAGAAATATCAATAACCTCTGACATGCAGATGACACCACCCTTATGGCAGAAAGTGAAGAACTAGAGAGCCTCTTGATTAAAGCGAAAAAGGAGAGTGAAAAAGTTGGCTTAAAACTCAACATTCACAAAACTAATATCATGGCATCTGGTCCCATCACTTCATGGCAAATAGATGGGGGAAACAATGAAAACAGTGACAGTCTTTATTTTGGGGGGCTCCAAAATCACTGCAGATGGTGACTGCAGCCATGGAATTAAAAGATGCTTGCTCCTTGAAAGAAAAGCTATGACCAACCTAGACAGCATATTAAAAAGCAGAGACATTAGTTTGCCAACAATGGTCCATTAGTCAAGGCTATGCTTTTTCCAGTAGTCATGTATGGATGTGAGAGTTGGACTATAAAGAAAGCTGAGCTCCAAATAATTGATGCTTTTGAACTGTGGTATTGGAGAAGACTCTTGAGAGTTCCTTGGACTGCAAGGAGATCCAACCAGTCCATCCTAAAGGAGATCAGCCTTGGGTGTTCCTTGGAAGCACTGATGCTGAAGCTGAAACTCCAATACTTTGGCCACCTAATGTGAAGAACTGATTCATTGGAAAAGACCCTGATGCTTGAAAAGATTGAAGGCAGGAGGAGATGGTTAGATGGCATCACCAACTCACTGAACATGAGTTTGACTAAACTCCTTGAGTTGGTGATGGACAGAGAGTCCTGGAGTGCTGCAGTCCAGGGGGTTGCAAAGATTCAGACATGACTGAGTGACTGAACTGAACTATGAAATATAGATAATTAAGTACATCTCTAGATATTTTCTCAGAAATTAACCTTGACAATAATCCAAAATATCTTTTTTTTAATTTATCACTTAACTCTGTATAATTCATAGTGGATAAACCATGCAAGTACTAATTGAATAGAGACTATCAATTTGGTAGCAGAGTTTTAATAATAAATAAACTGAAATGTATTGATATTATTTGTCCCTTATAAACACTCTTTTCCTTAAGTAATGGGTATAGAAATAGTTAGTAAAATATATTACTTTAAAAAAAAATTTCAGAAGCTACAACAAAGTGAAAACATATATCCAGAGCTACTAAATGTATTCTTATATTCAATTAAATAAATGGGAGGTTATTGACAATATATATGTATGTGAGTGCAATTTATAGAAAATCATGTTTTTAGCTAAATGTCTTAAACTCAGAATTCAGATTACCTTGATGAAAATACTAGTTTTAATTTTAAAAAGTTTTATAATAAATTTAATATTTGGATATCTAAGAACAGAAAAATCCACCAGCCACTATTGAATCAATATTAAATAAAAGCACAAAAACAGAAGTATAATTAATTTTCTAAGAGTTCCTATTTGAATGAGTACTACTAAAGTATTCTTTAAAGGGGGAATAAGATGGAAGAGGAGTAGATGGACCTGGAGTACATCTCTCTACACAAATATATCAATAATATACCTTTAGACACAAAAGCGCATGCAGAACACCAGCTGAGGGCTGACAGGAGTACCTGACCAGCAGAAAAGAATATATAGAACCACACAAAACTTGGTAGGATGAAGGAACTAGGGGGAAAAACAGGAGTGTTAGTAGGACTGGGCCTGCCCTTGGTGGGTGGGGGAACTGAAGCAGGGGTCCAATCCCCATATCGGGGCAATTTTCTGAATCAGGAGAAACATTTAAGGCTGAGAGTGAAACAACTTATCTGTGGCAGCCTAAATGGAATGAGACTCAGTCTTTGCTACAGCCATACATACCCCAGACAGGGATTCAGGTCCCCTGGAAGGCATAGTAGATGGGAGCTGGAGCTTAGAGGTTGTGGAACAATCCCAGGATGAGGGTTGCTGTTGACTGCAGAGAGACGTATCGAGGGGATGTGAGGGAGGAGATTGTGGTGGAAAATGCCTGTGGAGGAAAGCTGGGCAGTCATGGAAGCAAGGCAATACTGCTGAGTCATGCATAGGGGTTGGTGACCTCACCAGAGCCTTTCTCTCCCCACCCAACAGCACCGGCAGCTGAACAATAGAGAACCTGTCCTATCAAATGCCTGACACACTGAACTACAGAGTAAGACCACTCGAGGGTGCACCTTTAAGTGACTGATGTGCCGAAATACAGAGTAGGACCCCACCCAGGGTGCCCCTTTAAGTGCCTGACATGCTGAACAACAGAGAAGGAACCCAGGCAAGGAAGCCCTCTAAGTGCCTGAATGGGCAGAGCTATGGAGAAAGCCTGGCCAAAGAGGCCTTATGATCACCAGCTACAAGAAGCTCAAAAAAAAAAAAAAAAAAGACTCTAATAGGGCCATAACTTCTGCGGCAGAGGCAGTCCGTGTCCCTGAACACTTGGCACCACCAGGGTCCCCGCAAGCCAAGCAGCTGCACGACCATCACACTCAGTTCTCACTGAGGCAGAGCTAAAGTCTTGCGTCTATTTACGCAGGGTTGCTTTGGTAGTGTATGACTCTTTGTGACCCTGTAGACTGTGGCCTGTCAGGATTCTCTATCAGGGAAAGAGGGTTCTCCAGGCAAGAATACTGGAGAGTATTGGCCAATTCTTGTTGCCATACCCTTCTATAGCATTGTATTTCCTGCTGCCCTAGCTGTCAACTCCCCTGAGTACGTGGTGCTGTCAGAATCCCTGCCACCCAAGCAGCTGAATCACCTTCACACCTGGCCATCACAGGGGCAAACCCAAGCCCTCCAGAGCAGCCTCAGGAGCAAACCCCAGAAGACGACGCACATGTAGAGGGGGAAATAAAACCACAGTTGAAACCCCGTGGTAGTGTGGCTAAGGAAGAAGACACAAAACCTTCCCAACAGCTGTAAAAGCTGCAGATTAAATCCACACAATCAATTAGGTAGACTCTGTGTCTATGGAATATATAAAAGTTCATTGAGAGCTCCCACAAAAGAAAACACACTAATTCTAATAGCTGTGGACATTGGAATCAAGAATACACAGCAGTAGGACCAGATAAGAATCTGAGCTGCCCCCACAGCAGGTCCAGAGATCAGCACAGTGTTGGAGGGCATCCTAAGGAGGTGAAGTGGACTGTGATTCCCAGCGAGGAAAAGGACTCTGAAAGCAGTGACTCAAGGAAGACATTTATTATTCTTGTTTTGACGTGTACTGTAAATTCCTTTGGAATTTTTTCTCCCCCCACCACCCCGCCTTTTTCCCCCCACCAATGTAGCTGTCGATTTTATTGGCACTGTGAAAATTCATTAAGCTTTTGAGTTTTTGTTTTTTTCATTTCTCAGTCGCATTTTTTTGTTGTTGTTATAAACCCTGCCTCTACATTGGGAATTGCAGTTCTGTGGAGTTTTCCTTTTGTCTTCCTTTTTCTTATTCATTTCTCATTTTTATAATTTTAATTTTTAAAAATCTATTATATTTTCTACATTTATTCCTTTGTTTACCTTTCCTACTGCTCTTTTCCCCAGAAGTCAAACTTTAATGTATATAAATCTTCTTCATCTACCTCTGTTTAACTTTGCATATCTATTTTTTCTTTCTTTTCTTTCTTTCCCTTCCTTTCAACATATTTGTTAGCTTTGTTTTCATTGCTTTATTTCCCACTTGGCACCTTGCTTTAGTTTTGTTTTCCAGTGTGTACTTTAGTTAGTTTTGTTCTTAACTGGTAAATATAATTTTTGATTTCCTTTGTTTGCCAGGTCAGTCTACTGTACTTTCTTTTTGTTGGACTATTTTGACTTTGCTGATGGGTCTATATGTGTATGTGCATATTGCATTGTTTTAATTAGTATTTGACTGATTTTGTAACTGTCATTTGTCTGGGGTTCATCTTTAGTTTCTCATTTTGGGATGTTTGTTTTAATATCACTTAAGGCCATAAGAAGCCAGTCATGGCATCTTCGTTCCTGACCAGACATCAAGCGCTGATCTTTGCAGTGGGAGCAAGACTCTAGACTATCACAGAACTAACCCTAGGGAGTATCAGTTAGTGAGAACTCACACAAAGGAAACCACTTGAATAAAAAAACCAGCATCACCCTGTGCATCACCCTGTGCAGGATGCCACATCCAAACAACAAACAAAAGAAAAATACAAACCCAATCATCAGCAGAAAGTCTTACCACCAGCCTTGCCCATAAGAGAAACAAACAAACGAACAAAGGAACAAAAAACTCAGCACATATCTCACCCTATACGAAGCTCACACAAACTACTGGACCAAACTTAGGAGGCAAGAAACCAAAAGGAAGAAAGAATTCGACTTTGATACCTGGGAAAAGGAGACTTCAAGCACAATAATTTAAAAAATTAATAATAATGAAAAGGCAGAGAAATACTGCACAAATGAAGGAACAAACTAGAAATGCAAAAGTCCAAATAAATGAAGCAGAAATAGGCAAAATACCAAAAAAGAATTCAGAATAATGATAATAAAGATGATCAAAAACCTTGAAAACAGAATGGAGAAAATGCAAGAATCAGTTAACAAAGACCTAGAAGAATTAAAGAATAAACATGCAGAGACAAACAGCACAATTACTGAAACTAAAAATACTCTAGAAGGAATCAATAGCAGAATATCTGAAGCAGAAGAATGAATCAGTGAGCTGGAAGATAAAATGGTGGGAATAACTTCTGAAGAGCAGAATAAAGTAAAAAGAATGTAAAGAACTGAGAATAGTCTCAGAGACCTCTGTAACAATACCAAACACACCAACATTTGAATTATAGGGGGTCCCATAGAAGAAGAGAAAAAGAAAGGGTATTGGAGAAAATTTTTGAAGAGATTATAATTGAAAACTTCCCCAACATGGAAAAGGAAATAGTCCATCAAGTCCAAGAGGCACATAGAGTCCCATACAGGATAAACCCCAGGAGAAACATACAAACACACATAGTAATCAAACTAACAAAGACTAAACACAAAGAAAGAATATTAAAAGCAGCAAAGGAGAAGTGATAAGTACCATACAAAGAAAACTCGATAGAGCTAATCTTTCAGCAGAAACTCTGCAGGCCAGAAGGGAATGGCAGGATATATTTAAAGTACTGAAAGGAAAAATCTACAACCAACATTACTGTACCTGGCAAGGATCTCATTCTCAAAACTGATGGAGAAATCAAAAGCTTTTCAGACAAGCAAAAGTTAAGAGAATTCAATACCACCAAACCAGCTTTACAACAAATGTTAAAGGACCTTATATAGTCAAAATATACAAAAGAAGAAAAAAGATATACAAAATCAACCCCAAACAGTTAAGAAAATGGCAAGAGGAACTACATATATTTGTAATTATTTTAAATGTAAATGGATTAAATGCTCAACCAAAAGACACAGACTAACTGAGCGGATACAAAAACAAGACCTATATACATGCTGTCTACAAGAAACCCACTTCAGACCTAAGATATATACTGAAAGGGAGAGGAAGGAAAAATATATTCCATGCAAATGGAAAGCAAAGACAGCTTGAGTAGCAACCCTCATATCAGACAAAATAGACCCTAAAATAAAGAATATTACAAGAGATAAAGAAGGACAGTACATAATGATCAAGGGATCAATCCAGAGGAAACCATAACAATTATAAATATATATGCACCGAACACAGGAGCACCTCAATACATAAGGCAAACACTAACAGACATAAAAGGAGAAACTGACAGTAACACAATAATAGTCGGAGATTTTAACACCTCACTCACACCAATGGACAGATCATCAAAACAGAAAATTAATAAGGAACACAAGTCTTAAATGATACATTAGATGAGTTGGATCTCATTGATATCTTCAGGACACTCCATCCAAATACAGAAGAATACACCTTCTTCTCAAATACACATGGAACATTCTCCAGGATAGACCATATCTTGGGTCACAAATTCAAACCTCAGTAAATGTAAGAAAATTGAAATCATATCAAGCATCTTCTCTGACCACAACCCTATGAGACTAAATGTCAATTACAAGAAAAAAAAATGTAAGAAACACAAACATATGGAGATTAAACAACACATTTCTAAATAACCAACAGGTTACTGAAGAAATCAAAAGAGATATCAAAAAATTTCTAGAAAAAAATGACAATGAAAACAAGACAACTCAAAACCTATGAGTTTTGATTTCCTATTTGATTTCCATTTTAGTTCACTGATTCCTTAAAATGTCAATGTTCACTCTTGCTACCTCTTAATTGACCACTTCCAATTTACCTTGATTCATGCACCTAATATTCCAGGTTCCTATGCAATATTGTTCTTTACAGTATCGGACTTTACTTCCATCACCAGTCACATCTACAACTGGGTGTTGTTTCCCCTTTGACTCAGACTCTTCATTTCTTCTGGAGCTATTTCTCCATTTTTCTCCATAGAGTACCATATTGGGCACCTACCGACCTAGGGAGTTCATTGTTCAGTGTCATACATTTTTGCCCTGTCATACTGTTCATTGGGTTCTCGAGGCAAGACTATTAAAGTGATTTGCCATTCCCTTCTCCAGTGGACCACATTTTGTCAGAACTCTTCACCATGTCCTGTCTGTCTTGCGTAGCTCTACACAGCATGACCCATAGTTTCACTGAGTTAGACAAGGCTGCGATCCATGTGATCAGTTTGATTTATTTTCTGTATTTATGGTTGTCATTCTGTCTGCACTCTGATGAATAAGGATGAGGCTTGTGGAAGCTTCCTAATTGGAACAAAAGACTATGGGGGATTCTGGGCTTTGCTCTGATCGGCAGGGCCATGCTCAATAAATCTTCAATCCAATTTTCTGTTGATAAGTGGTATGTGTTCCCTCCCTGTACTTTGACCTGAGGCCAGACTATGGTAGGGGTAATGGCAGTAAAGGTGACCTTCAAAAGAATTTATGCCAGCATGCTGGAACTCCCAGGATGGTAGTATTCTGTGCCCCTGACCCCATGGCAGGCCTCTGTCGACCCATGGCTCTGCCAGAGACTCCTGGACACTCACAGGCAAGTCTGGCTCAGTCTTTTGTGAGGCCACTGCTCCTTTATCCTGGGTCCTGGTGCACACAAGGTTTTGTTTGTGCTCTCCAAGTGTCTGTTTCCCCAGTCTTGTGGAAGTTCTGTAATCATCTAGTGGAGTAAATGGATTATCATTCATAAATCACATACATATATTTTGATCACATACATTTTATGAAATGTCATATTTTCCTTGTATGTTCAACCATTTTGTAAGAAATATATGATTAATCTGTTGCATTGAAACAGTTTATTTATCTACATCATTAATTAAACTGCAGTTTGCTGTGAAGAAAAAGTGTTGTTTCAATGAAGACTGTATTTGTGATTATGTTTTTATAGCACATACAGTTGTCTTTGAAATCTTGTAATGAGTAATTCAAATATAGGTTGCCTTGGTACAAACATTAAAATTATAGTTCATTGGATTAACTTTGATTCATTGCTTGTCCATCAAACATCCGTACAAACATTCTAATGTTCCTCATTAAAAAACTTCAGATAGCATATTGAATCTATAATATGCCTAATACAATGGGAGCACCAAAAACTGTTCCTAGAAAATAAAAATTTGAAAGAATTTTTGTTTGTTTGTTTGTTTGTTTTAATTCCAGCATGCCACAACTCCCAGGACTGTAGTATTCAGTGCCCCAAATGTCACAATGTCACATGTCATCTTCATGTGACATTTACTTTACAGTTATAATGTCTGCATTAATAAAAGCAAGCAATTAGGTTTATCTCTTGACCAATTAAAATGTACTTGCATTATTAGTGTAAGGTTATACAAAGAATTACTTGTTCAATAACTTATCTCTAATGTATATGCAAATCAATACAAGCACTAGTAGAAAAGTAAGTACCACGCATTTTGTGCTTCAAAAAAGAAAAGCAACTTATTTTTCCTCTTGATCAAAGGCAATCAGTATTTTGATATTAGGAACATAATAAGTTTGGCTAATTAAAATACAAAACACTGGGGGCGGTCCTAAGATGGCAGAGGAATAGGATGTGGATACCACTTTCTCCCCCACAAATTCATTGAAAGAACATTTGAACGCTGAGCAAATTCCACAAAAAAAAAAAAAAAAAAAACTTCTGAATGCTGGCAGAGGACATGAGACATCCAGAAAGGCAGTCCATTGTCTTCGAAAGGAGATAGGACAAAATATAAAAGGTAAAAAGAGAGGCAAAAGAGGTAGGGACAGAGATCTGTCCCGGGAAGGGAGTCTTAAAAGAGGAGAAGTTTCCAAACACCAGGAAGCACTCTCACCGGCGGATCTGTGGGGAATCTTGGACTCTCAGAGGGAAACATACCAGGAAGGAAAAATAAATAAATAAACAATTAAAACCCACAGATTACATGCCTAACAGCAACTCTCAGCACTTGCAGCTTCCACCAGTAAGCAGGGTCTGAACAGGGAGGCACGGGCTGCATTGCTTAGGGTAAGGACTGGGCCCGAATGCCCTGAGGGTAATCTGAGGGAACTAATGTGAGATAGCAACCCAAACTGTGGGATAGCCAGAGAGAGAGAGAGAGAAAAGAGAGAGAGAGAGCAAGAGTGAGAGAGAACTATCCCGTGAAAAGCCCTAACCTGAGGCACTGCCAGGCCGCTCACAGAGCAAAGGACTGAGCAAATATCAGAGGAGAGGTAGCAGGCTGTGGACCAGCCCATCCCCCACTGGAGGCAAGCAGGCGGGGAGGGGTGTGAGGGGCATCCAGAGCTGGAAACCGGCAATCGCTGCCCTAGAGAGGAGTCCTCTACCAAACTGCAAGCAGGCTCCGTTGCTAACCAAGAGTTCTTGGGATTCTGGACGGTTGCCATCTGCTGAGAGGGTTGCAGCCAGAGATCAGCTCCCCAGAAGAGACACATGGTACACCTGAGAAGGCACGTCCATTGTACACCTAGAAATTCTGGGATGGGGGCGGGGGGGCGATAAGATGTACTGCCCACCTGGGGGTGACTGCGCTCGCCAAGCACCTGGTCACCTGAGCTGCTCAGGCCTGGGAAGGGCACAAAACTCAGGCCCAATGGAGTCTGCACCTTTGTGGAGTACTCAAGAGACTGAACCTGAGTGGCAAAGACCCAGAAAGTGCACACAACCCAGGGCCTGCTTCAGACAGTTCCTGGCAGAGCAACTTTGAGCCTGAGAAGTATAGACCATGAAAGCACACATGCCATGAGCGGAGGCAAACCCAGCGTGGCTGAAACACTGTGGGCACTCCCCACACACAACAGTGATATTTGTTTGCAATGTTCCTCCCTCCCCACTGCACGACTGAACAAGTGAGCCTAAATGAGTGACCATCTTCACCCCCTTGTGTCAGGGCAGAAATTAAACACTGAAGAGACCAGCAAACAGGAGAAGCTAAAATAAACAGAGGGAACCGCTTTGGAAGTGGCAGGTGCAACAGATTAAAACCCTGTAATTAGCACCAACTACACTGGAAGGGGCCTATAAATCTTGAGAAGTATAAGCTGGATTAATGAACTATCTGAAACTGAACTGACCCCACACTGCCCTCAACAGCTCCAGAGAAATTCCTAGATATATTTTTATTCTTATCATTTTTAATTTTTTTTATTTTTATGTCCTCTATTATTCCTTTAATTTTCATTTTTATAATCTACTATTACCTTGTAAAAAAAAAGACCCTATTTTTAAAGCAAACTTCATATATATATTTTAAAATGTTTGTGACTTTGTATTTTTTTTTAAATATTGTATTTTTGAGAGTCTAAAAACTACTCTAGATTTTTAATCTTTTCTTTTTTGGTATCTGTTATCAATACTGTACCTTTAAGAAACCAATCTTCAGTACCCATTTTTACTTGGGAGTGTGATTACTGGCTTGATTGCCCTTTTGATTATTTTTTTTTCTCCACCAAGCCACCTCTATCTCTGCCCTCCCTCTTCTCTTCTCTACCCAACACTGTGAATCTCTTTGTGTATTCGTGTCTATGGAGAACACTTAGGGAACTGATAACTGGCTGGATCTGTCTCTCTTCTTTTGATTCCCACTTATCTCCTCCTGGTCACCTCTGTCTCCTTCCTCCCTCTTCTCTTCTCTGTGTAATTCTGTGAACATCTCTGAGGGGTCCAGACTGTGGAGAGCACATAGGGAATTGATTACTTGCTAGCTTGCTCTTTCCCTGTTTGATTGACCCACTTCTCCTCCTGGTCACCTCTATCTCCCTCCTCCCTCTTCTCTTCTCCATGTAACTCTGTGTACCTATCCATGTGTCCCTCACTGTGGAGAAACTTTTCATCATTAACTTAGATATTTTATCATTGGTGCTATATAGATGGAGAAGTCTTGAGGCTACTGTAAGAATAAGACTGAAATCCAGAGTCAGGAGGCTTATGTTCAAAACCTGAAAACACCAGAGAACTCCTGACTCCAGGGAACATTAATCAATAAGAGGTCATCCAAAAACCCCCATACCTACACTGAAACTAAGCACCACCCAAGAGCCAACAAGTTCCAGAGAAAGACATGCCATGCAAATTTTCTACAAATACAGGAACATAGCCCTGAACTTCAATACAGAGGGTGCCCAAAATCACACCAAACCCATTGACACCTCAAAACTCACTAATGGACACTTCATTGCACTCCAGAGAGAAGAAATCCAGCTCCATACACCACAACACCGACACAAGCTTCCCTAACCAGGAAACCTTGACAAGCCACCCACCCAACCCCACCCACGGCGAGGAACCTCCACAATAAAGAGAAAATACAAACTGCCAGAATACCGAAAGGTCATCCCAAACACAGCAATCTAAACAAGATAAAAAGGCAGATAAATACTCAGCGGGGAAAGGAACAGGAAAAATACCCACCAAAGCAAAGAGGAAGAGATAGGGAACCTACCTGAAAAAGAATACAGAACAATGATAGTGAAAATGATCCAAAATCTTGAAAACAAAATGGAGTTACTTATAAATAGCCTGGAGACAAGGATCCAGAAGACTCAAGAAATGTTTAACAAGGACCTAGAAGAAATAAAAAAGACTCAATATATAACGAATAATGCAATAAATGAGATCAAAAACACTCTGGAGGGAACCAACAGTAGAATAAGAGGCAGAAGACAGGATAAGTTAGGTAGAAGATAGAAGGATAGAAATAAATGAAGTTGAGAGAATAAAAGAAAAAAAAAGAATTAAAAGAAATGAGAACAACCTCAGAGACCTCTGGGACAATGTTAAATGCCCCAATATTCGAACCATAGGAGTCCCAAAAGAAGAAGACAAAAAGAAAGGCCATGAGAAAATACTCGAGGAGATAATAGCTGAAAACATCCCCAAAATGGGGAAGGAAATAGCCACCCAAGTTCAAGAAACCCAGAGAGTCCCAAACAGAATAAACCCAAGACAAAATACTGCAAGATACATATTAATCAAATTAATAAAGATCAAACACAAAGAATAAATATTAAAAGCAGAAGGGAGAAACAACAAATAACACACAAAGGGATTCCCATAAGGATAACAGCTGATCTTTCAATAGAAACTACTCAGGCCAGAAGGGAATGGCAGGACATACTTAAAGTAATGAAAGAGAATAACCTATAACCCAGATTACTGTACCCAGCAAGGATCTCATTCAGATATGAAACAGAATTCAAAAGCTTTACATACAAGCAAAAGTTGAGAGAATTCAGCACCACCAAACCAGCTCTTCTACAAATGCTAAAGGATCTTCTCTAGACAGAAAACACAGAAAGTTTGTATGAAAGCAAACCCAAAACAAGAAAGCAAATGGCAACGGGACCATTCTTATCAATAATTACCTTAAATGTAAATGGGTTGAATGTCCCAACCAAAAGATAAAGACTGGCTGAATGGATACAAACACAAGACCCCTATATATGCTGTCTACAAGAGACCCACCTCAAAACAAGGGACACATAGAGACTGAAAGTGAAGGGATGGAAAAAAATATTTCACACAAACAGAGAACAAAAGAAAGTAGGAGTTGCAATACTCATATCAGATAAAATAGACTTTAAAATAAAGGCTGTGAAAAGAGACAAAGAAGGACACTACATAATGATCAAAGGATCAATCAAAGAAGAATATATAACAATTATAAATATTTATGCACCCAACAAAGGAGCACTGCAATATGTAAGGCAAATGCTAACAAGAATGAAAGGGGAAATTAACAATAACACAATAATAGTGGGAGACTTCAATAACCCACTCACACCTATGGATATATCAACTAAACAGAAAATTAACAAGGAAACACAAACTTTAAATGACACAATGATCCAGCTAGACCTAATTGATATCTATAGGACATTTCACCCCAAAATAATCAATTTCACCTTTTTCTCAAGTGCACACGGAACCTTCTGCAGAATAGATCACATCCTAGGCCATAAATCTAGCCTTGGTAAATTAAAAAAATAATAATAAAATGAAATCATTCCAGTCATCTTTTCTGACCACAATGCAGTAAGACTAGATCTCAATTACAGGAAAAAAAAAAAAAAAAAAAACTGTTAAAAATTCAAACATATGGAGGCTAAATAACATGCTTCTGAATAACCAACAAATCATAGAAGAAATCAGAAAAGAAGTCAAAATATGTATAGAAGCAAATGAAAATGAAAATACAACAACCCAAAGCCTATGGGACACTGGAAAAGCAGTGCTAACAGGAAGGTTCATAGCAAAACAGGCTTACCTCAAGAAATAAGAAAAAAGTCAGATAAATAACCTAACTCTACACCAAAAGGAACTAGAGAAGGAAGAAATGAAGAACCCCAGGGTTAGTAGAAGGAAAGAAATCTTAAAAATTAGGGCAGAAATAAATGCAAAAAAAAAAAAAAGAGAGAGAGAGAGAGAGAGACCATAGCAAAAATCAATAAAGCTAAAAGCTGGTTCTTCGAGAAAGTAAATAAAATTGGCAAACCCTTAGTCAGATTCATCAAGAAACGAAGGGAGAAGAACTAAATCAACAAAATTAGAAATGAAAATGGAGAGATCACAACAAACAACTCTGAAATACAAAGAATCATAAGAGACTACTACCAGCAGCTATATGCCAATTAAATGGACAACTTGGAAGAAATGGACAAATTCTTAGAAAAGTATAACTTACCAAAACTGAACCAGGAAGAAACAGAAGATCTTAGCAGACCCATCACAAGCACGGAAATCGAAACTGTAATCAGAAATCTTCCAACAAATGAAAGTCCAGGACCAGATGGCTTCATAGCTGAATTCTACCAAAAATTTAGAGAAGAGCTAACACATATCTTATTCAAACTCTTCCAGAAAATTGCAGAAGAAGGTAAACTTCCAAATTCATTCTATGAGGCCACCATCACCCTAATTCCAAAACCAGACAAAGATGCCACAAAAAAAGAAAACTACAGGCAAATATCACTGATGAACATAGATGCAAAAATCCTTAAAAAATTCTAGCAAACAGAATCCAACAACATATTAAAAAAATCATACATCATGACCAAATGGGCTTTATCCCAGGAATGCAAGGATCCTTTAATATCTGCAAATCAATCAATGTAATACACCACATTAACAAATTGAAAGATAAAAACCGTATGATAATCTCAATAGATGAAGAAAAAGCCTTTGACAAAATTCACCATCTATTTATGATAAAAAAAAAAAGAACCTCTCCAGAAAGCAGGAATAGAAGGAACATACCTCAACATAATATAAGCTACATATGACAAACCCACAGCAAACATTATCCTCAATGGTGAAAAATTGAAAGCATTTCCCTTAAAGTCAGGAACAAGACAAGGGTGCCCACTCTCACCATTACTATTCAACATAGTTTTGGAAGTGTTGGCCACAGCAGTCAGAGCAGAAAAAGAAATAAAAGGAATCCAGATAGGAAAAGAAGAAGTAAAACCCTCACTGTTTGCAGACAACATGATCCTCTACATAGAAAACCCTAAAGACTCTACCAGAAAATTACTAGAGCTGATCAATGAATACAGTAATGTTGCAGGATATAAAATTAACACACAGAAATCCCTTGGATTCCTATACACGAGCAATGAGAAAACAGAAAGAGAAATTAATGAAACAATTCCATTCACCATTGCAACAAAAAGAATAAAATACTTAAGAGTATATCTACCTAAAGCAATGAAAGACCTATATATAGAAAACGATAAAACACTGATGAAAGAAATCAAAGAGGACACAAATAGAGGGAGAAATATGCCCTGTTCAAGGATTGGAAGAATCAATATGGTGAAAATGAGTACACTACCAAAAGCAATCTATAGATTCAATGCAATCTCTATCAAGCTACCAACAGTATTCTTCACAGAACTAGAACAAATAATTTCACAATTTGTATGGAAATACAAAAAACCTCGAAAAGCTGAAGCAATCTTGAGAAAGAAGAATGGAACTGGAGGAATCAACCTGCCTGACTTCAGGCTCTACTACAAAGTCACAGTTATCAAGACAATATGGTACTGGCACAAAGACAGAAATATAGATGAATGGAACAAAATAGAAAGTCCAGAGATAAATCCACATACCTATGTTCAACTTATCTTCGACAAAGGAGGCAAGGATATGCAATGGCAAAAAGACAACCTCTTTAACAAGTGGTGCTGGGAAAACTGGTCAACCACTTATAAAAGAATGAAACTAGAACACTTTCTAACACCATACACAAAAATAAACTCAAAATGGATTAAAGATCTAAATGTAAGACCAGAAACTATAAAACTCCTAGAGGAGAACATAGGCAAAACACTCTCTGACATAAATCACAGCAAAATCCTCTATGACCCACCTCCCAGAATATTGGAAATAAAAGCAAAAATAAGCAAGTGGGACCCAATTAAACTTAAAAGCTTTTGCACAACAAATGAAACTATAAGCAAGGTAAAAAGACAGCCCTCAGATTGGGAGAAAATAATAGCAAACGAAGCAACAGAGAATGGATCAATCTCAAAAATATACAAGCAACTCCTGCAGCTCAATTCCAGAAAAATAAATGACTCAATCAAAATTGGGCCAAAGAACTAAACAGACATTTCTCCAAAGAAGACATACAGATGGCTAACAAACACATGAAAAGATGCTCCACATCACTCATTATCAGAGAAATGCAAATCAAAACCATAATGAGGTACCATTACACGCCAGTCAGGATGGCTGCTATCCAAAAGTCTACAAGCAATAAATGCTGGAGAGGGTGTGGAGAAAGGGGAACACTCTTACACTGTTGGTGGGAATGCAAACTAGTACAGCCACTGTGAAGAGCAGTGTGGAGATTCCTTAAAAAACTGGAAATAGAACTGTGATATGACCCAGCAATCCCAGTGCTGGTAATACATACCGAGGAAACCAGTATTGAGAGACACATGTACCCCAATGTTCATTGCAGCACTGTTTATAATAGCCGGGACATGGAAGCAACCTAGATGTCCATCAGCAGATGAATGGATAAGAAAGCTGTGGTACATATACACCATGGAATATTACTCAGTCATTAAAATGAATACTTCTGTATCAGTTCTAAAGAGGTGGATGAAACTAGAGCCTACTATACAGAGTGAAGTAAGCCAGAAAGAAAAATATCAGTACAGTATACTAACACATACATATGGAATTTAGAAAGATAGTAATGATAACCCTATATGTGAGACAGTAAACGAGACACAGATGTATAGAACAGTCTTTTGGACTCTGGAAGAGGGCGAGGGTGAGATGATTTGGGAGAATTGCATTGAAACATTTATATTATCATATGTGAAATGGATCACCACTCCAGGTTCGATGCATGAGACGGGGTGCTTGGATCTGATGCACTGGGATGACCCAGAGGGATGGGCTGGGGAGGGAGCTGGGAGGGCAGTTCAGGTTGGGGTACACATGTACATGTGTAGCTGATTCATGTCAATGTACAGCACAACCACTACAATATTTTGGAGTATTTAGCCTTCAATTAAAAAGAATAAATGTACTAAATAAACAAATAAATTTAAAAATATAAAAGAAATAAAAATGAAATAAAATACAAAGTACTGAATAAACGCTCACATGCATAATGTTTGAGGTAAATCAGAATTCATTGAAAATTGTATTCAAATAACATGCAATACTTAATCCCAAATGGTTAATTCATGACCACCTATATTGTGGATAATAATTCACAAATGTTGTAACAAGAGTAAGAATATTGCCACTAGAAAACATTTTCATGGTTTCTGTCACATTTGAATCAATTTATTAAAAGTTATTTTAGCATAAATGTTTTCACATTTGTTTCATTATATACTTGACATTTCCAAATCCTAGCCTAGAATGACCTAGAGGTGATCCCAGCAGTGAGAATATCTGGTGCCACAAATGTTTATTCTTGCTCTTATGAGTGCCATATCATAGAGCATCATTAGAGGAAGAAATCTTCTTCAGGTCATAAATAGTGATGATAGAGTAATAGCTCACACTCTCCCCATTTTATATGTTATATATATTCTTAGTATAAAATTCAATTTTATGGAAACAATTATTTAAATAGAATGTCCAAAGTAATTAGATCTCTGAGTTTTCTTTCTAGGTATAACTTTTAAGAATGCTACATAATACTATATATGTCAGAGTTAGTATTTTTTCCTTTTTAATAAGCATGAAAGGACACTTTTTCAGTATCTTTGAATTTGTTTGTACTTCCTATTCTTTATGTCAAAGTCAAAAACACCAGTACTGTAATTGTATTGAAAAACATGTTTAAATAGCATATTTTAAAAATCATAAATTACATTAAAATATAAATTGTTCTTTACTCGCTATCATTAACTCTTCACTTGGTCTTAGCCAAAGGCTGAGAAGCAAGAATATTAACTCTTGCTTTTGCAAAATAAAGTTCTTGAATAAGTATCTAACATTGAATTTATGCAAAAATATTTCCCCAAATAATCCAAAAGTATCGTGAATGATCTTGTGTCAATAGTGACTTATCTGTTTTTGAAATGTGTATTAACATGTTTAACTGCAACAGTCTTTGCTTCACTAATACACCGGACAACATTTATTATTAATGATTCAGTATATTTAAAGAACTCATTATTTGAAGAACCTAACACACTAGCAGGGGGATCCCAGAACTTACAATAGTGGAAGTTTATAGTGTTGAATTATTAATTTTTAAATGGATTGAGCAATTTCTATTTCTCATAAGATGTATTCAAAAAATGGGTTAAAACTGAAGTGTGAAGATTTTGCCAAATGAGTTCTTACACAAAGCAGCTGCGTCCCAGTTTCCCACTCTAAATAAACACAGGCTTCCTGCTTTACAGAACAGCAATAGTTATTATCAAGTGCACTTCATTAGTACAAACAGGCCAAGATTATGATATGAAAGGCATTGGCTACATTTATTGGTCGTTAATAATTCTGTATTATTTTCATAAAGTCTTTGCCCATAGACCAAAAGACACTTTTTCTATCTTCCAAAAGGAGAATCTAAAAGTCTGATAGATTCTTCATTAAACTAAAGAAGTTAAAAGTCGTATGAAGACAATGACCTTTTTCTGCTTTGAACTTTAGTAGATACTAAGTTCAGAGTATAAATCAAACTTTTAAGGAATAATAAAAATAGTCTCTCCTAACCCTCCAGAATTTTTTTTTCCTTTCTAATTTCAAAAGGCAAATACAAATAATGCTTTTTGAAATATACTTTGCATCATAATACTGCTAGTGTGATAATGTTTTTCACCAAAATGTCATTGCTTTTTCATCAAGTATGTATGAACTATTTCAAAAATATGATAAACTATAAAAGACTAAAGTATTTAAAATCTTGGCATTTATGTGCATTCTGTCTTAGTTTCGGAGAGACTTGGGTGTTTAAAATATTTTACAATCACATGATGCAGAATATGTCACAGAGTTTTTAAATGAAAGACATTACAATTCATTTTATTAAAGTATATCAGTTAATATTAACAAATAAGTTTTAGTTCTTTAAAAGTATTGCTGATAGACATGAAACAAAATTTATTCAGTGATATGATCCATGGGATTATTTTGGGATATTGTGATAATTCCAAGGATTTTCTTCTTATATTAGGCTTGAATTGCTATTTTCATCAAATACTACTTTTATTTTCATCAAATACTATTTTTAAAGAGGAAAGGAAGACTCTTTTTCGTGAGCATTGTTAACTGAACTGTAGTTAAATAATAATAATAATGTAAAATTAAACCTTAAATAATGTTAGGCTGATACCCTTATTTTGCTGAGGTCACACTAACATGATAATATTAAAAAAAAAACTGTTACACTCGTTGATTAATCAGAAATGCTGTAGCAACTGGAAGTCATTTCTCATTGATGGTTGGTTGTTGGTATTGCGAGCTGTCAGCATGTATGTGCAGTGTTCTGAAATTTGAGAAATATCTATACAATTATAGACAGTTTCACTGTGTGAGAATTTTGCTTCTTTGATCATTTTACTCTAAATGCAATCCTAGGTTGTTGATATTAAGAATGTGCTTAATTTAAAATCACTCTTTGTTAAGTTAGATAACTTTTTCAATTTAGACTTTGCTATATAAGAATAAGACTCTTGGAATTCTAAATTTAGATCTAATGTATGATTATGGAACTATGAATTTATCAAAGGACTTGTGTAGAGAAACAATTTATTAGTATAAAAAAGTAAATTGTTGTTGTTCAGTTGCTCAGTCATGTCCGACTCTTCGTGATCCCATGGACGGAAGTAAGCCAGGCTTCCCTGTTCTTCACTATCTCCTGGACTTTGCTCAAACTCATGTGCACTGGGTCTGTGATGCCATCCAACCATCTCATCCTCTGTCACCCCCTTGTCCTTCTGCTCTCAATCTTTCTCAGCACCAGGGTCTTTTTCCAATGTGTCAACTTTTTGCATCAGGTGGCCAAATATTGGAGCTTCAACTTCAGCATCACTCTTTCCAAAAAATATTCCAGGGTTGATTTCCTTTAGGATTAACTGGCTTAATCTCCTTGCTGGACAAGGGACTCTCAATAGTCTTCAACACCACAATTCAAAAATGTCAATTCTTCAGCATTCAGCCTTCTTTATGGTCCAACTTCCATGACCATACATGACTACTGGAAAAATCATATACATACATACACACACACACACACACACACACACACACACACACACACACACACAGTATTTGTAGCTGTAAAGTATCCAACTCTAGTATTTTCACAGTAAGCCTTCCAACCCTACCAATCTCCAGAGGCTTGCTTACTCATCTAATCACAAATTATTATCTTGGTGATGGTAAATTCACTCAATTTATTCCCATTAAGTCTCAATGGTTATTAGAGAGGTGTCAGGTGACAATAGGATCACTTGTCTTATGATATTTACTTTTACTGTGTCCTTTTGCTACTCTGACTAATTCACTTCCATGAATAGATGGAAGGTGCCAATTTGTAACAGATTATTTTCAACAATATTAGTGGAACTTAAAAGCAAACAAAACTCTAAATAAAAAGTGAAAATCTGAATTGAATATTTCAAGTACTTTTACTATGCATTTGGACCACATTAAACCAAACTCTGAACTGTCAACCCATTGTGTGTTCTGTCGTGCTAAGTCACTTCAGTTGTGTCTGACTCTGTGATCCTATGGATTGCAGCCCACAAGACTTCTCTGTCCATGGGATTCTCCAGGCAATAATATTGGAGTGGGTTGCTGTGTCCCCTTCTAGGGGATCTTCCTGACCCAGGGATTGAACCCACCCCTCTTGTGTCTCCTACATTGGCAGGTGGGTTCTTTAGTACTAGTGCCACTTCGGAAGTACCATCAATCCATTAGGCATGTCATAAATTTCAGTTATTCATTGGGAAGACTAAATGATGAACTAATAAGGACAGTATTTTTTTTTTTTTTTGGCTGAAATAAATGTATTGGTTACAACTTGATATTCTCCTAAAGCATGACACTGAAAATCTTCTTGGTACAATTGGGAAGCTACTGAAGGAGCAAGGAAAGCAAATTTATAACAATATTTCATCCTTTTTCATGAGAGTTCAGCTTTGAAACTAATCAAATGATCTGTATAAGAACTCTATTGTGTGCAAATTTCTATCAGAGATTAAGAGATACATTAAATGAGACAATTTGACTGGAGATTTCTGTATAATGAACATTCAATTCAAATTTGGAATAACACTAAGGAAAATGTCTATTAAATATGCATCTGTCTTCACATTGATAAACGTTAGAGAATAAGAGGGAGCATCAATAGAGCACATTTAATCACATCTATGACATTGTAAAGGAGACAGGGATCAAGACCATCCCCATGGAAAAGAAATGCAAAAAAAGGCAAAATGGTTGTTTGAGGAGGCTTTACAAATAGCTGAGAAAGGAAGAGAGGCTAAAATCAAAGGAGAAAAGGAAAGATATTCCCATTTGAATGCAGAGTTCCAAAGAATAGCCAGGAGAGATAAGAAAGCCTTCCTCAGAGATCAATGCAAAGAAATAGAGGAAAATAACACAATGGGAAAGACTAGAGATCTCTTCAAGAAAATTAGAGATGCCAAGGGAATATTTCATGCAAAAATGGGCTCAATAAAGGACAGAAATTGTATGGACCTAACAGAAGCAGAAGATATTAAGAAGAGGTGGCAAGAATACACAGAAGGATTGTACAAAAGAGATCTTCATGACACAGATAATCACAATGGTGTGATCACTCACCTAGAGCGAGACATCATGGAATGTGAAGCCAAGTGTACCTTAGAAAGCATCACTATGAACAAAGATAGTGGATGTGATGGAATTCCAGTTGAGCTATTTCAAATCCAGAAAGATGATGCTGTGAAAGTGCTGCATTCAATATGCCAGCAAATTTGGAAAACTCAGCAGTGGCCACAGGACTGGAAAAGGTGTGTTTTCATTGCAATCCCTAAGAAAGGCAATCTCAAAGAATGCTAAAACTACCACACAATTGCACTCATCTCACACGCTAGTAAATTAATGTTCAAAATTCTCCAAACAATACGTGAATCATGAACTTCCAGATGTTCAAGCTGGTTTTAGCAAAGGCAGAGGAACCAGAGATCAAATTGTCAATATCCACTGGATCATCGAAAAAGCAAGAGAGTTCCAGAAAAAAACATATATTTCTGCTTTATTGACTATGCCAAAGCCTTCAACTGTGTGGATCACAATAAAGTGTGGAAAATTCTGAAGGAGATGGGAATACCAGACCACCTGACCTGCCTCTTGAGAAACCTGTATGCAGGTCAGGAAGCAACAGTTAGAACTGGACATGGAACAACAGACTGGTTCCAAATAGGAAACAGAGTACGTCAAGGCTGTATATTGCCACCCTGCTTATTTTACTTCTATGCAGAGTACATCATGAGAAAAGCTGGGCTGGAAGAAGCACAAGCTGGAATCAAGATTGCCGGGAGAAATAACAATAACCTCAGATATGCAGATGACACGACCCTTATGGCAGAAAGTGAAGAGGAACTAAAAAGCCTCTTGATGGAAGTGAAAGAGGAGAGTGAAAAAGTTGGCTTAAAGCTTAACATTCAGAAAACTAAGATCATGTCATCTGGTCCCGTCACTTCATGGGGAAAAAATGGGGAAACAGTGGAAGCAGTGTCAGACTTTATTTTTTTGGGGGCTCCAAAATCACTGCAGATGGTGATTGCAGCCATGAAATTAAAAGATGCTTACTCCTCAGAAGGAAAGTTATAACCAACCTAGATAGCATATTAAAAAGCAGAGACATTACTTTGCTAACAAAGGGCCATCTGGTCAAGGCTATCGTTTTTCCAGTGGTCATGTATAGATGTGAGAATTGGACTGTGAAGAAAGCTGAGCGCCGAATAACTGATTCTTTTTAACTGTGGTGTTGGAGAAGACTCTTGAGAGTCCCTTGGACTGCAAGGAGATCCAACCAGTCCATCCTGAAGGAGATCAGTCTTGGCTGTTCATTGGAAGGACTGATGCTGAAGGTGAAACTCCAGTACTTTGGCCACCTCATGCGAAGAGCTGACTCATTGGAAAAGAACCTGATGCTTGGAGGGATTGGCCGTAGGAGGAGAAGGGGACGACAGAGGATGAGATGGCTGGATGTCATCACCGACTCAATGGGCATGAGTTTGAGTAAGGTCTGGGAGTTGGTGATGGACAGGGAGGCCTGGTGTGCTGCGATTCATTGGGTCGCAAAGAGTTGGACACGTCTGAGCGACTGAACTGACTGACTGCTGATGAAATTGTTATCCGAATTTTGAAAGGCTGGCATTTTTTCCTCTATTTTTGAAACACATATATCAGCCAATTTAATGAAGTGAGTTAATAGATAGTTCTCAAAAGCAATTTAGAGGCCAAATAAGTGTAAGCATTTAGAATGAAGGAAAAGATTATCCAAATGAATGTATTTAACCTCATGAGAGCACATTTTTTTCTCTCAGACAACACAGATGAACTGTACTCTAACAGTGATTTTAATTTCATTGTGCTAAAAATATATTTCAATATTCTGTTATTTTTCCTCGCTCTTTCTCAACAACTGCAGATGGTAACAATTCTCTCATAAGTGATTTCCAAAGGGAGATATTCAGTCAATCTTCTCTGCAATATATTCTTTACAGATAAGTATTCTCATTACCCTGTTATATATTCCATTTTCCCAGTATACTTCATTGATCTGCATATTGGAAGAATTTTGGGCCATTATTTGACTCATAAATTTAGGTCAAGTTGCTTTTTCACTGTGATAAAATTATCAACAATATGACTACATCACCTTTTCCCTATAGAAGACTACTATAATATCCACAGATTATTTTGTTACTATGTGAAGATAATATATTTTCTAGGAAGGATATTTGTTTCTTCAAAGTTAAATGCTATTAATGAGAAGAACTCAGGGAATGTTGTTTTAATTGTAATTAATGTGAACTCCACTAATTCACAATGCATGTTACTTTGAAATTGCACTGAGTTAATCTGTGCCTGACTCACACTCTCTCTTTGGGGAAAAGGCTAAGCTAATTAAATGGTGTCAATAGTATTAAGGGAGAATGTATAGTCCAATAAAAAATATTTAAAAGAATATATTTTCCTGCTTTTTTGTAAATTAATTTATTTTAATTGGAGGCTAATTACTTTACAATATTGTAGTGGTTTTTTGCCATACACTCACATGAATCAGCCATGGGTGTACATGTGTCCCTGATCCTGAACCCCCCTCCCACCTCTCTTCCTATCCCATCCCTCAGGGTTGTCCCAGTGAACCAGCCCTCAGCACCCTATCTCATGTATCAAGCCTGGACTGAATATTCTTAAATCAATTTTTTTTAATGAAGGATAATTGCTTTACAGAATGTTGTTGTTTTCTGTCAAACCTCAACATCAATCAGCCACAGGTATACATATATCCCCTCCATTCTGAATCACTCTCCCATCTCCCTCCCCAGTCCACCCCTCTAGGTTGATACAGAGCCCCTGTTTGAATTTCCTGAGTCATATAGCAAATTCCCATTGGCTATCTATTTTACACATGGTAATGCATATTTCCATGTTACTCTTTCCATTTATCTCACCCTCTCCTCTCTTTTCCCCATGTCATAAGTTTATTCTCTATATCTGTTTCTCCATTATTGCCCTGTAAATAAATTCTTCAGTACCATTTTTCTAGATTCCATATATATGTGTTAGAATATGATATTTATCTTTCTCTTTCTGACTTACTTCGCTCTGTATAATAGGTTCTAGGTTCATCCACCTCATTAGAACTGACTCAATTGTGCTCCTTTTTATGACTGAGTAAGATTCTACTGTGTACAAGTACCACAACTTCTTTATCCACTCATCTCTCAATGGACATCTAGGTTGCTTCCGTGTTCTAGCTATTGTAAATAGTGCTGCAATGAGTAATGGGATACATGTGTCTTTTTCAATCTTATTTTCCTCAGGCTATATGCCTAGGAGTGGGATTGCTGCATCATACAATGTTTTTATTCCTAGTTTTTTAAGGAATCTCCATACCATCTTCCATGGTGGCTATATCAATTTGCATCCCCACCAACAGTGCAAGAGCATTCCCTTTGTCCACACCTTCTCCAGCATTTATTGTTTGTAGACTTTTTGATGATGGCCATTCTGACTGGTGTGGGGTGATATCTCATTATAGTTTTGATTTGCATAATTATTTGATTTCCTATGTTCTGACCCTATATGCAAGAGAGCAAAAGAGAAACAGATGTAAAGAACAGACTTTTGGACTCAGTGGGGAAAGGCGAAGGTGGAATGATTTGAGAGAATAGCATTAAAACATTTATATTGCCATATGTAAAATAGATGACCAGTGGAAGTTCAATGCATGTAGCAGGGGACTCACAGCCGTTGCTCTGGGACAACCCAGAGGGATGTGATTGGGAGGGAGGTGGGAGGGGGTTTCAGAATGAGGGGAACACATGTGCACCTGTGATTGATTCATGTCAATATATAGCAAAAACTACCACAATATTGTAAAGTAATTAGCCTATAATTAAAATAAATTAATTTTAATTTAATTTAAATAAATTTAATTTAATTTAATAGGCACAAAGTACTTTTGTGCCTATATTTATGAAGAATATTGTCTGTAGCTCTTGTATTCTTTTCTTTTTTCTTTCATAATATCTTTTTTTTTTTTTTTTTGGTTTTAGGTATGAGAATTATGCTGGTCCCTATATGAGTTGTAAAATATTCCTTCTTCTTATATTTTTTTAAAAGGTTTATATAGAAGTGTTTTTATTTCTTCCTTAAACGTTTTCAAAAATTTGCCTTTAATTACCTCTGGGCTTGATGTTTTCTTCATGGGAAAATTTTCAGCAGCAAACAAAAAAAGTAAATTTCTTTAATAGGTAGAGAACTGTTCAGATTATGTATTTTCTTCTTGAGAGAGTTTTGATAATCTGTGTCTTTCAAGGAATTTGTATATTTCTTCTAAGTTGTCCAGTTTGTTGGGAAAAAACTATATTTAATTATTCACTTATTGTATAGTGTCTGTAGGATCTTTGGTGATGGCTCCTCTTTTGTTCCTGATATTGACTGATCCCCCCCCGCCCGCCACGCGCCAAGGCTTTTTTTCTTTTTTTCTTCGATTGGTCTAGGAAAGAGATATATCAGGTTTTTTTTTTTTTTTTTTAAGTTTTCAAAGGACAAGTTTTTACTTGTTCATTTTCTTTAATGTTTGTTTTCTATTTTATCAGGTTTATTTTCTATTTATTTTCTAGCTTAAGTTGTTATCTTGGGACATTAATTTTAGACTTCCCTTATTTTCTAATATAAGCATTTACACCTATAAGTTTTCCTCTAAAAACACCTTTAGTTATTTGCATCTCATTAATTTTGTTATATTGTATTTTGGTTGCAATTCAGTTTGGAATAGTTTATTCAGCTTTTTTATTTCTTTCTTTTTTTTTTTTTTTCCTCATAGAAGTATGTTGTTTAAATTCCAAATACTGTGATTTTTCCTAAGTATCTCATTGTTATTTATAGTTCAATTCCATTTAAGTTCAATAAATCCTGTGTACTTTCAGTCCTTTTAAATTTAATAAGATTTGTTTGTTTTGTAGTACAGCAAGTGATCTACCTTGGTGAATTTACTTGGAAAAAAATTTATTTCCTGCAGTTTTAGAATGCAGTGTTCGGTATGTAAGTAACAGTATGGTTGATTGTGTGGTTTGGATCCTCTATTTCTTACTGATATTTAGAGTAAAAATCTGTCTGCAATGCAGGAGGCCCCAGTATGATCCCTGGGTTGCAAAAATCCCTTGGAAAAGAAAATGGCTACCCACTCCAGTACTCTTGACTGGAGAATTCCATGAACAGAGGAGCCTGGTAGTCTACAGTCCATGGAGTCGCAAAGAGTCAGACATGGCTGAGTGACTAACACACTTGTTCTGTAGTTGCAAAGAAGATGATATTAAAAATCCCCTACTATTTATGGGATTGCCTATTTGTCATTTAATGCCATCATTTTGGCTTCTCATGTTTTGAAGGGACAAACTGCATCTGTTCAGTCAGTCAGTTCAGTTGCTCAGTCGTGTCCAACTCTTTGCGACCCAATGAATCGCAGCACACCAGGCCTCCCTGTCCATCACCAACTCCCAGACCTTACTCAAACTCATGCCCATCAAGTCAGTGATGCCATCCAACCATCTCATCCTCTGTCGTCCCCTTCTCCTCCTACGGCCAATCCCTCCAAGCATCAGGTTCTTTTCCAATGAGTCAGCTCTTCACATGAGGTGGCCAAAGTACTGGAGTTTCACCTTCAGCATCAGTCCTTCCAATGAACAGCCAAGACTGATCTCCTTCAGGATGGACTGGTTGGATCTCCTTGCAGTCCAAGGGACTCTCAAGAGTCTTCTCCAACACCACAGTTAAAAAGAATCAGTTATTCGGCGCTCAGCTTTCTTCACAGTCCAATTCTCACATCTATACATGACCACTGGAAAAACGATAGCCTTGACCAGACGGCCCTTTGTTAGCAAAGTAATGTCTCTGCTTTTTAATATGCTATCTAGGTTGGTTATAACTTTCCTTCTGAGGAGTAAGCATCTTTTAATTTCATGGCTGCAATCACCATCTGCAGTGATTTTGGAGCCCCCAAAAAAATAAAGTCTGACACTGCTTCCACTGTTTCCCCATTTTTTCCCCATGAAGTGACGGGACCAGATGACATGATCTTAGTTTTCTGAATGTTAAGCTTTAAGCCAACTTTTTCACTCTCCTCTTTCACTTCCATCAAGAGGCTTTTTAGTTCCTCTTCACTTTCTGCCATAAGGGTCGTGTCATCTGCATATCTGAGGTTATTGTTATTTCTCCCGGCAATCTTGATTCCAGCTTGTGCTTCTTCCAGCCCAGCTTTTCTCATGATGTACTCTGCATAGAAGTAAAATAAGCAGGGTGGCAATATACAACCTTGACGTACTCTCTTTCCTATTTGGAACCAGTCTGTTGTTCCATGTCCAGTTCTAACTGTTGCTTCCTGGCCTGCATACAGGTTTCTCAAGAGGCAGGTCAGGTGGTCTGGTATGCCCATCTCTTTCAGAATTTTCCACACTTTATTGTGATCTACACAGTCAAAGGCTTTGGCATAGTCAATAAAGCAGAAATAGATGTTTTTCTGGCACTCTCTTGCTTTTTCGATGATCCAGTGGATGTTGGCAATTTGATCTCTGGTTCCTCTGCCTTCTCTAAAACTAGCTTGAACATCTGGAAGTTCATGATTCACGTATTGCTTGGAGAATTTTGAACATTAATTTACTAGCGTGTGAGGTGAGTGCAATTTTGCAGTACTTTGAGCATTCTTTGGGATTGCCTTTCTTTGGGATTGGAATGAAAACTGACCTTTTCCAGTCCTGTGGCCACTGCTGAGTTTTCCAAATTTGCTGGCGTATTGAGTGCAGCACTTTCACAACATCATCTTTCAGGATTTGAAATAGCTCAACTGGAATTCCATCACCTCCACTAGCTTTGTTTGTAGTGATGCTTTCTAAGGTCCACCTGACTTCACATTCCATGATGTCTGGCTCTAGGTGAGTGATCATACCATCGTGATTATCTGGGTCGTGAAGATCTTTTTTGTACAGTTCTTCTGTGTATAGACACATAAAATTAATATATCTTCCTAATGAATAAGCACATTTATAATTATGGAATAATATTTATTTTTGCTAATACTTTTTGTCTTGAAATCTGTTTTTCTAATATTAACATAGCCACTCAGGCTCCTTATGTTTACTGTTCATTTGGCATATCTTTCCCCTTCCATTTATACTCAAACTATCTATATTTTTGTGTTTACAAAGCATCTCTTTTAGACAGCATAAAGTTTGATTTTGTTTTCTACTTTTACTTAGAGTGTTTACTTTGCTAATATTGAATATAGCTCTTAATTAGTTTAATTTGGTTTCCCATTTTGTTGTTAATTTTCTGTTTGTCCTCTATTTTTTAAACATATGTTCTTCTTTACCTGCCTCTTTTTGGATTATCAGAATTTTTTTAGATTTCTGTTTTAATTTATTTATTGGATTTCTAGCTATATTTCTTTGCATTTTAGTGATTTCTCTAGGAATTAGAATGTATATTCTTAAATTTTCATAATCTACTTAAATGTTGTATTGTTAAAAAAATATTCTGACACTTGTTAAAACTCCAAGTCAGATTTTATTCAATACTCCTGACAGGTGTGAAGACAAGTTCAATAGAGGAAAGAAGTGAAATGAAGTGAAAGGCGCTCAGTTGTTTCCGACTCTTTGCAACCTTATGGACTATATATTCCATGGAATTCTCCAAGCCAGAATACTGGAGTGGGTAGCCTTTCTCTTCTTCAGGGGCTCTCAAGGAGCCCAGCAAAGGGGAGATGGTTAGGCAGATGGAAAATTATTGAGGAGACATCAAGCGTAGGGGGATTCTTGATAAATTAACTCAACAGAACTCTTACTGAAGGCAGGCCAAAGTAATCAAATATCGAGGGTATGGGATTCTTTCTAAACTAATTTGTAGGATTTGACAGGCCAGAGACAGTGTCAAAGAATAAGATATAGTCAAAAAGAGGGCTCAGAGAAGTCTATCTAAAATTTGGTGAAGAAGAGAGTCTTTGTCAGTACTACTGCACATAAAATGTAATAATTTACTGTGTTTACTATGACATATTATTTGGAGAATAAATACCAAGATAAAGAGTATTAAGCAAAAAGTTGTCAACTTTTTCACACAACAGTGTTTTTCACCTACCCATTTGGTCTATCTTCTACAGACCTCTGGAAGACTCTTAAAGCATATTATTTCTTTATTAAAAGAAGTAAAATTAATATTGGGGAAGAAGAAAAGTATTTGATAAAAACAGTTCTGGTAAAAATGGATAAGGAAACTCTAAAATATATTAACTATATGTTACTTTAGATCAATTATTTAAAATGTCTGTGTTTTCTCTTTATCACTTTTCTAGATAGTCAATCCTAAGGAAATCAATACTGAATATTCATTGGAAAGGCCATGGTTCCTTGGTGTGTAAGAGCATCTGGGGGTATTTTGACTGTGATTATTCCAATTCTGACTTAGTTAGAACTTTTATTTTTTATCTTTTAAAACTTATACTTCCACCCTTGTGACCACCACAATATTGTAACAGTCTTTATGGTTTTCTTTTCATTGATAACTATTTTTAAAATGAAAGAAATATAATTTATTGAAAATAAGGTGGTGTGCAATAGTGGACATCTTTTGCAGTCTTCATTTTCTTATTTTACTTAGGTTACTGTTGACTATAGAAGAGTATACTATCATAAGTTCATTACTAAAAGATGTGTTACTATTCAGAAAACTGATGTCTATTATTATGCTTATGTAGAGTTGAATGAAATGAATAATAATATTGTACTTCGAGCTTAAATACAATTTAAATTTTTACCATATTCACCCAATAACCCAACCAGCTCAACAAATTCCTAGAAATATATTTTTAGTACAGGATTAAGAAATAAGCATCCTCTAGGTGATTAATGAATACATCTCTGATAAGAATCAAACAGCCCCCAGCTTTTAATCTTGACTCATCATTTTAACATACTGTACCTCTGTGACTATTAAGTATCATGCACTGACATACTCCCGTATTCTTGCCTGAAGAATCCCATGGACTGAGCCTGGAGGACTATATTCCTTGGGGTCACAAAGAGTCAGACATGACTGAGTGGCTAAGCATGCATGTATGCAATGACATAAGCTAATCTTCCTGGATGAAAATTTTGTAGACTGCCTGGGGTGTCATACAGTAAATTTTGGCCAACTTCTGCCATTACATATATAGGTAAAATCTCTATGTATTGCAGAATGTCTAAAACATTTTATCTTATGAGTTTATTATTACTGTATATTTTGTCATATATTTATTCACAAATGCATGTAGTATTTTATACTCATAGGACTGAAGTTTTTATACCCTTTATAACTGGCAAATTATTTGAGTGTTATGTGGTGACTACCTTATGAAAAGTTATTTTTATTCTTCAAAGCCTGAACATAAGTATGCAACCAACTAAAAATTCATCCCAATCTACTTTTCTAATACAAAGCATTTTTTAGAAATGCTAGATGATATACATCCCTCAGAAACGTTCCTTTACACTATTAGATTTGATAGGGGTACAGTGAAATCTGGATTATACTATTTATTTTATATTTGAAAGAATTATCTTTATCACACAGGGTTAAAATGACTGTAATTCAAAACACTTTTTCCTCAAATTGATGTAAAAATTTAGTGCTCATATTATTTCTATTGGTCAGTTTTACTAGGCACTTCCCTTTGTTTAAAACACTAAATCGTTACTTCAAAGAATGTTTCATTTTATGTTTATACTTTCTGGTACAACTACCTAGTAATCAAAATATGTCATTGCTTTTTACCCTTTTTATTATGTGTTATTACCATATATCTTAAAACATTTGTATCTACCTACACCTATTTATACCTACATTCTTGTGTAAATATATGCAATCTTCTATCATTTTAATGATTTTCATTTAATTTATATGAGAATGATCTAAATTTTCTGTGAGAAACAAAGTGCATTTGTTTTTAAATGAAAGGATGCAATTATTATATTTGATAAAATATGAAGCTACCATCTAAAATGTATATAAGATAAACTTTATAAAACCCATGACAATAAGATATTAACTACAAAATATAAATTAATTGTGGGCACATATATGCATGTATGCAAAAGTACACATATGACATCTATTCCATCATTATTTTGAATGGTATGAATGTTAGGCACTGATGTTATAAATGCTAATATGTTGGTTTGATATTAGTTGTGTTTATTCCAAAGGCTATCAAACACATCTGATGGTATAGAATTCATCTGCAATGCAGGAGACCCGGGTTCAATCCCTGAATTGGGAAGATCCCCTGGAGAAGGAAATGACAACCCACTCCAATATTCTTGCTGGGATGATCCCATAAAGGAGCATGGTGGGCTACAGTCCATGGGGTCTCAAAGAGTTGAACATGACTGAGCAGCTTCACTTTCACTTTTCAGTTGTGTTTGTAGCATTTGGAACACGACTAATGGAATCTAATAAAATTTTCTAAATTACATGATATACAAAATGTACTCAGTTAAGGGACATAAAATAGATTTCATTTATATTTTACTAACTCTATGATATTATAAATAATTGGCAAGACTGCTGGAAATAAACACAGTAGTTGAGTAATGAAAACTGCACGCACTGTATTCTTCCTGGAGGTGTAATATTGTCAGAGCAATTTAGATTTTGAAAATATACATAGTTTTTGCCTAAGTAAATAGCATTAATCACCACAGAGCTATAATAAAGTTTATAATATGTAATCATTAAGGTATAAAACATATTTTCAAAAAAGAGTACTATAATATTATATTGATGATAAGATATTCTAGTTTTAACAGTAAGTTTCATTTTACAACTTATGAAAGTACACAATATCATGAAATGTCTAATTAAAAAATCTCCATATTTCAATTATATAATGATTGCTTTGTGAAATCAACAGATGATTAAAGCCTCGGGAAAAATATATTTTGAGCTGAAATTGCAGCAATTCAGGAAAAAGTACAAAATATCAACATAGTTCGTACTTATTGACTTGTTTAGATTCAAATTTACTTTTAATAGTTTTGATAAAAATAAATATAGGTATATCCTGTATTTAAACTTGGGTTTAAACACATTCTTATGGCACAGTAGCTCAAAAATCTTTCCTGCACTTCATATGATAAAAATTTAGCATGTGGTTTGTCTTTCTTACAAATGTGGATCCTTGGTTATCAGCAGGGCCAAGCAAGTAAGTGTGACTATCTCAGTACAAATCCATGACTGTCTTTAGCAAGACTCTCAAGTCTTCTCCCCTGCTGATTTTGATTTAGTACAGTAGTACTCATTTGTTGTTATTGTTTAGTCACTAAGTCCTGTCCAACTCTTTGCAACCCCATGGACTGCAGCATTCCAGGTTTCCCTGTCCTTCACTATCTCCTGGAGTTTGCTCAAACTCGTGTTCATTGAGTCAGTGATGCTATCCAACTATTTCATCCTCTGTAGCCCCCATCTCTTCCTGCTCTCAATCTTTCCCAGTATCAGGGTCTTTTCCAATGATCTTCACATCAGGTGGCCAAAGTACTGTAGCTTCAGATTCAGCATCAGTCCTTCTAATGAATATTTTAGGGTTTATTTCCTTTAGGATGAACAGGTTTGATCTTGCAGTCCAGGGGACTCTCAAGAGTGTTCTACAGCACCACAATTTGAAAACATCTATTCTTTGGTGCTCAGCCATCGGTTCAGACAGTAGAGAGTCCGCCTGCAGTGCGGGAGACTGGGGTTCAATTCCTGGGTAAGGAAGATCCCTTGGAGAAGGAAATGGCAACCCACTCCAGTATCCTTGCATGGAAAATCCCATTAACGGAGGAGTCTGGCAGGCTACAATCCATGGGGTTGCAAAGAGTCAGACACAACTGAGCGACTTCACTTTCACTTTTCACTTTCATAGCCATCTTTAGAGTCCAAATCTCACATCCATACATGACCACTGGAAAAATCGTAGCTTTGACTATACAGAACTTTGTTCACAAATGGATTTCTCTGCATTTTAATATGGTGCCTAGGTTTGTCATAACTTTTCTTCCAAGGAGCAAGCATCTTTTAATTTCAAGGCTGCAGTCACTGTCCACAGTAACTTTAGAGCCCAAGAAAATAAAATCTGTTATTGCTTCTACCTTTTCCCTTTCTATTTGCTATGAGGTGATGGGATCAGATACTGTGTTCTTAGTTTTTTGAATGCTGAGTTTTAAGCCAACTTTTTCACTCTTCCCTTTCATCTTCATCAAGAGGCTCTTTAGTTCTTCACTTTATGCCATTAAGGTTTTCCTTGGTTGCTCCAAGGGTAAAGAATCTGCCTTCAGTGCAGGAAACTCGGGTTCATTCCCTGGGTTGGGAAGATCCCCTGGAGAAGTGAATAGCAACCTACTCCAATATTCTTGCCTGTAGAATCCCATGGACAGAGGAGCTTGGTGCACTACAGTCTATGGCTTTGCAAAGAGTTGAACATGACTGAGCAACTGCTACTACCACTACTACTTCTGCATTAAAGTGTATCATCAGAATATTTGAGTTTGTTGATATTTCTCCTGGTAATCTTGATTTCATCTTGCAATTCATCCAGCCCACCATTTCACATGATGTACTCTGAACATAAGTAATAAACAGGGTGAAGGCATACAGACTTCTTATACTCTTTTCCCAATTTTGAATCAGTCCATCGTTCCATGTCTGCTTTAACAGTTGCTTCTTTACCTGCATACAGGCTTCTCAGGAGACAGGTAAGATAGTCTGGTATTTCCATCTCTCTAAGAATTTTCCACAGTTTGTTGTGATCCACAGTCAAAAGTGCATAGTCAATGAAGCAGAAGTAGATGTTTTCCTGGAATTCTCTTGCTATCGCTATGATCCAACGAATGTTGGTAGTTTGATCTCTGTTTGCTCCGTCTTTCTAAATCCAGCTTGTGCATCTGGAAGTCCTCAGTTCAAGCACTGCTGAAGCTTCATAAATGAATACTAACTTATTAGTTAATATTAGATGACCAGAACAACTGAATGTACTTTGTTAAACATCTGTTTTATTAGACAAAAACTAAAATAGGTTGCACCAGAAAATGAAAGGCAACAGGTTTACCAAGTTTTTTTCTCTATGGTGTAGCCTCCATCAATGGCAAAAATATTAGTAACAAAAAATATTAATTGCCTATATATATTTGCTAAGATAATATATTTATTAAAAAAGAAAGGAATTTTTTTATAATAGCAAATGAAACAATTGACAAAGTATTAATTTCCAAAACATATAAGGAGCTCATACAACTCAAGACCAGAAAAACAAACAACCCAATCAAAAAGTGGGGAAAAGATCTAAGCAGACATTGCTCCAAAGAAGACATACAGATGGCTAACAAACACATGAAACAATCCTCAACATCACCCATTATTAGGTAAATGCAAATCAAAACTATGAGATATCACCTTACACCAATCAGAATGGCCATCATTAATAGGCTGCAAACAATAAATGCTGGAGAGGGTGTAGACAAAAAGAAATGTTGTTGCACCATTGGTGGGAATGTAAATTGATACAGCCACCATGGAAAATGGTATGGAGATTCCTTAAAGAACTAGGAATAAAATCACTACATGATGCAGCAATCCCACTCCTAGGCATATACTCTGAGGAAATCAAAATTGAAGAACATACATGTATCCCATTGCTCATTGCAGCACTATTTACAATAGCTAGAATGGGGAAGCAACCAAATGCCCATCAACAGAAGAATGGATAAAGAAGTTGTGGTATATATACATGATGGAATATTACTCAGCCATAAAATGGAACACATTTGAGTCAGTTCTAATGAGGTAGATGAACCTAGAACCTATTATACAGAGTGAAGTAAGTCAGAAAGAGAAAGATAAATATCATATTCTAACACATATATCTGGAATCTAGAAAAACGGTAATGAAGATTTTATTTACAGGGCGGCAGTGGAGAAACAGACATAGAGAATAGACTTATGGACATGGGGAAAAGAGAGGAGAGGGTGAGATATATGGAAAGAGTAACATGGAAATATGCATTACCATATGTAAAATAGATAGCCAACGGGAATTTGCTGTATGGCTCAGGAAATTCAAACAGGGGCTCTGTATCAACCTAGAGGGGTGGACTGGGGAGGGAGATGGGAGGGAGGTTCAAAAGGGAGGGGATATATGCATACCTATGGCTGATTCATGTTGAGGTTTGACAGAAAACAACAAAATTCTGTAAAGCAATTATCTTTAAAAAAATTAATTATTAAAAAAAAAAAGAAAGAAATTTTTTTGAGACTAGGGAGAGGAGCAGGTCCAATTCAACAAGTTAAAACCAAAGAAGTGTAAAGACCAGGGATTTAAATTAAGAATTTAATATTAAGAAGGTAGTTCTTCTCTTGCCCCATAAAGTATATAGTTCATAATGTTAGAACATGTATAAGAAATATGTCATAAGTTTACTCTTTAAAATATTTACCTTCTATGCATGTGTGTATTTGTGTTAGTTGCTCAGATGTGTCCAATTCTTTTGAGACGCCATGGACTGTAACCCACCAGTGTCTTCCATCAGTGGAATTCTCCAGGCAAGAATACTGGAGTGTGCTGCCATTTCCTTCTCCAGGGATTCTTCCCTGGCCCAGGGATTGAACCTGTGTCTCCCACACTGCAGGCAGATTTTTTGCCAACTGAGCCACAAGGGAAGCCCTACCCACTATCCATATACAAAGTTTATTTAAGTTATCTTTTTAACATGTGATTGAAAGCAAGTAAATTATAATTGATGTTTTTTGTGGTTACTGTGCAGTTACGTGAAACTCATGGACATATTAAAGTGTCATATCAAGAATAAGACTGCCAGATAAAATACAAGATATCCAGATAAATTTGAATTTCAGATAAGCAACATTTTTTTTTTTTTTAGTATAAGTAGATCTAAATATTTCATGAGGCATACTTACATTAACAAATTACCTGTAGTTTATATGACATTCAAATTTACTGGGCAACTAGTACTTTTATTTGTCAAATTTGGCAACACTAGTCAAGAAGCACTCTTAAAATACTTTGGATTCAAAATAAAAATATGATCTTGGAATATTCTCTGTTAACTATTATATTTATATTAACTACATTAAGACTACAGTGTATTTCTTGTAAGGTCCCTGCAGGATTTAATATTGTGATCGTTACTGATATTGCTCAATCTGTCTTCTTTTTGTTCAGTTGCTCATTCATGTCCAACTCTTTGCAACCCCATGGACTGCAGCACGCCAGACATCCCTGTCCTTCACCATCTCCAGGAGCTTGCTCAAACTCATGTGCATTGAGTCAGTGATTCCATCCAACCATCTCGTCCTTTGTTGTCCCCTTCTCCTGCCTTCAATCTTCCCCAGCATCAGGGTCTTTTCCAATTACTTGGCTCTTTGCATCAGGTGGCCAAAGTATTGGAGCTTCAGCTTCAACACAAGTCCTTCCAATGAATATTCAGGACTGATTTCCTTTAGGATTGACTGGTTGGATCTCCTTGCAGTCCAAGGGACTCTCAAGAGTGTTCCCCAGCACCTCAATTTGAAAGCATCAGTTCTCTGGTGCTCAACCTTCTTTCTGGTCCAACTCTCACATCTGTACATGACTACTAGAAAAACCATAGCTTTGACTTTTTGGACCTTTGTTGGCAAAGTAATGTTTCTGCTTTTTAATATGCTGTCTAGGTTTGTCATAACTTTCATTTCAACTTTCCTTTCTTTTAATTTCATGGCTGCAGTCACCATTCACAGGACTTTGGAGCACAAGAATGTAAAATCTGTCACTGCTTCCACTTTTTACCCTTCTGTTTGACATGAAGTGATAGGAACAGATGCCATGATCTTAGTTTTATGAATGCTGTGTTTGAAGCCAGCTTTTTCCCTTTTCTCTTTCACCCTCATCAGGAGGCTCTTCAGCTCCTCTTTCAGTTCAGTTCAGTCGCTCAGTTGTATCCGACTCTTTGTGACCCCATGGACTGCAGCATGCCAGGCCATCCTGTTTATAACCAACTCCCAGAGTTTACTCAAACTCATGTCCATTGAATCGGTGATGCCATCCAGCCATCTCATCCTCTCTTGTCCCCTTCTCCTCCCACCTTCAATCTTCCCCAGCAACAGGGTCTTTACAAATGAGTCACTCTTGGCACCAGGTGGCCAAAGTATTAGAGTTTCAGCTTCAGCATCCTCTTTACTTTCAGCCATTAGAGTGGTATCATCTCCCTATCTGAGTTTATGGATATTTCTGCTGGCAATCTTAACTCCAGCTTGTGATTCATACCACCCAGCATGATGTTGCTTTGAAGTTAAATAAACCAGGTGATGATATACAGCCTTGACATTCTCCTTTACCAACTTTGAATCAGTCCATTGTTCCATGTCCAGTTCTTACTGTTCCTTCTTGACCTGCATACAGATTTCTCAGGAGACAGGTAAGGTCTTTTGGTACTCCCATCTCTTGAAGAATTTTGCATACAGTCAAAGCCTTTAGTGTAGTCAATGAAGCAGAAGTAAATGTTTTTCTGGAACTCCCATGTTTTCTCCATTATCAAACAAATGTTGGCAATTTGCTCTCTGGTTCTTCTCTCTCTTGATACCCAGATTGTACATCTGGAAGTTCTTGGTTCACATACTGCTGAAGCCTAGCTTGACGGATTTTGAGCATAACTTTGTTAGCATATGAAATGAGTGCAATTGTATGTAGCATGAACATTCTTAGACATTGCTCTTCTTTGGGATTAGAATGAAAACTGATCATTTCCAGTGCTGTGACCACTGCTGAGTTTTCCAAATTTGCTGGCATATTGAGTGTAGCATTTTACCAACATCAACTTTTAGGATTTTAAATAGCTGGCTTGTTGCATGAGTGTTAAGTCACTAGTATCTAAATTCTTGATGTGAAATAAAGTAAAATTTATAACATTATTGATCATTTTATATGACAATATAATAAGATTATTGAATAACTCTTAGAATTGCATTTATTTTTTGCTGGTTTGTTTATTCTTCCTCTCATGTTTAGAAAATCATGAAAATGGAATATTTTAACCTTCCCCTCATGCTGAAAGAATCACTGCACTAATTAAAATCATGCCTGTTCATTATTGATCCACAGTTTTAAAGGAAAGAAGTGATGAGATGTTACATAGTCCTAACACATTTACTCAGTAATCATTGGGGAGGCACTGTGCTAAAATGGAAAGAGTAGAAGGTTTTGAGTCTTAAGCAATGTATATTAAATTCTACTTCAGTCACTTAAATAGTTGTCTGGCCTTATAAATGTATTTAACATCCTCATTTTCAGTTTCCTCATCTGTTACAATAAAAAATTACCTACTCTATAAGGTTACAATAATAATTAAATAAAATAATGCATTAAACAATGCAAAAAGAAAACAATAATACCAGACAATGCATTGGCATGTAGATGGTTTTTAATAAATGTTATTAATCTTATACTGAAAGTCAAACTATAAGTAGAGTACTACTTTATGCAAAAAACAAAACAAAACACAGGTGTGTGCGTGCATTTAAATTGTATTTATTTTGTCCTTGTATCATAAATGTTTATAAATTTGTAGAAAATGCTAAACATATAGAGAAAACATTAAAACTTTAAAAATCAATGTGGCACCATCTCACACCAGCCAGAATAGCTGCTATCAAAAAGTCTACAAATAAGAAATGCTGGAGAGGGTGTGGAGAAAAGGGAACCCTCTTACACTGTTGGTGAGAATGCAAACTAGTACAGCCACTATGGAGAACAGTGTGGAGATTCCTTACAAAACTGGAAATAGAACTGCCATATGACCCAGCAATCCCACTGCTGGGTATACACACTGAGGAAATCAGAGCTGAAAGAGACACGTGTACCCCAATGTTCATTGTAGCAGTGTTTACAATAGCTGGGACATAGAAGCAGCCTAGATATCCATTGGCAGACAAATGGATAATAAAGCTGTGGTACATATACATAATGGAATATTACTCAGCTATTAAAAAGAGCACATTTGACTCAGTTCTAATGTGGTGGATGAAATAGGAGCATATTATACAGAGTGAAGTAAGATAGAAAGAAAAACACCAATACAGTATAGTAACACGTACGTATGGAATTCAGAAAGATGGTAATGATGACCCTATATATGAGACAGCAAGAGACACAGATATAAAGAACACACTTTTGGACTCTGTGGGAGAAGGCGAGGGTGGGATGATTTGAGAGAATAGCACTGAAACAAGTATATTACCATATGTGAGATAGATCACCAGTCCAAGTTTGATGCATGCAAGAGGGCACTCAAAGCCTGTGCACTGGGACAACCCTGAGGGATGGGAAGGGGAGGGAGGTGGGAGGGGGGTTTGGAATGGAGGACACATGCACAGTCTGTTGTTTTTAATTTATGCAGTTTAAATTTTACCATAAGCAATAAAAATATTTCTTCATTGACATTTATATGTACATTCATATGTACATAGCTTACTAGAAAAAAGTTATCATTGTCATAGCTTAGAAATATATGAACTCATATTTTATGAAATACAATTGTAAAAACTATATCAAGAGAGAAAAAAGTGTATTGTGTAATGCAAAACATCTAACTTTGTCAGTCTATTGATTAAAAACTTGTAATCTCCTGTGAATCAATGGTATTTCTGAAAAGCTATTTTGCTCCTTGTCAATCAAGGTACTCCTTTGATGTGCCATTGAAACAAAAACAAAAACTGTGATTCTTCACTGTATGCAAAAGTAATTCAATGAATTTATTGATCACTGTAGTCTCATGACAGCCAGGAGGGGAGACTTTTAAAAAGTAATCAAAGTCAATTTGGGGAAATCTGCATATTTTAACTTTATTTTTCTCCATTTTCTAATCATTCTTAACAGAGTACTCCAACGTTACATTTTCATTCTCCAACTCAAAAAGCCCATTTGGTGGGCCATGATAAATTATTCCCTGTAAGAATCTACATCTATCTTTTCAAGTCTGATCATTTTTGATGAATATATTCTGTTAACATGAACGTCAGTGAAAGAAGTGGGATATAATAATTAATTATAGAATATAGATGGCATTTTCATGGGAAAACAGGTTAGAAAATAAATAAGAGAACAGAACAAATAATAGATACATAGATATTTCCTACTCCTAACAAGACCTCTCTGTTTTAATCTGCATGTATTAATTGAAGAGTAAAGATGATAAAGAAAACTTTGGCAGATTTTCAGAACTTACATGAATTCACTCACATTTTCCAAATTAATGGCAGAGTTAATTTCAACGTTTTATAAAACCAGAACTCAACTATACTTTTAATCCCAGACATAGGGTGTGAAGAATGAATGTGCTATATTAGCTCCTATTTACTCTCGTGGCTGTTTTTTCTGGGAGGAGTTTGATTAGATGCTTACAATTTCTGTTTATGTATTACAAGGAGAAATGTGTGTCTGCTCTGTTCAGTTTTATGGCCAGAATACATAAACCTAGTTATTATTCTCCATTAAATATTTAATGACAATTAAATGAATATTCTCCAGTGATCCACTGGAGAAGGGAATGTTAAACCACTTTCATATCCTTGCCTTGAGAACCACATGAAGAGTATGAAAAGGCAAAAAGATAGGACACTGAAAGATGAACTTCCCAGGTCAGTAGGTGCCCAATATGTTGCTGGAGATCAGTGGAGAAATAACTCCGGAAAGAATGAAGGGACAGAGCCAAACCAAAAACAACAGCCTGTTATGGATGTGACTGTTGACAGAAACAAGGTTCAATGCTGTAAGGGCAATACTGTATAGGAACCTGGAATGTTAGGTCCATGAATCAAGACAAATTGGAAGTGGTCAAACAGGAGATGGCAAGAGTGAACATCGACCTTCTAGGAATCAGCGAACTAAGATGGACTGGAATGGGTGAATTTAACTCAGATGACCATTGTATCTACTACTGTGAGCAGGAATTCCTTAGAAGAAATGGAGTAGCCATCATAGTCAATGAAAGAGTCCGAAATGCAGTACTTGGATAAAATCTCAAAAACGACAGAATGATCTCTGTTTGTTTCCAAGGCAAACCATTCAATATCATGGTAATCGAAGTCTATGTCCTGACCAGGAATGCTGAAGAAGCTGAAGGTGAACGGTTCCATGAAGACCTACAAGACCTTTATAAGTAACACCAAAAAAAGATGTCCTTTTCATTATAAGAAACTGCAATGCAAAAGTGGGAAGTCAAGAAACACCTGGAGTTACAGACAAATTTGGCCTTGGAGTACAGAATGAAGCAGGGCAAAGGCTAATAGAGTTTTGCCAAGAGAACACACTGGCCATAGCAAACACTGTCTTCTAACAACTCAAGAGAAGACTCTACACATGGACATCACCAGATGGCCAACACCGAAATCAATTGATTATATTCTTTGCAGCCAAAGATGGAAAACCTCTATACAGTCAGAAAAAAACAAGACCGGGAGCTGACTGTGGCTCAGATCATGAACTCCTTATTGCCAAATTCAGAGGTAAATTGAAGAAAGTAGGGAAACTACTAGACCATTCAGTTATGACCTAAATCAAAACCCTTGTGATTATACAGTGGAAGTGAGAAGTAGATTTAAGGGACTAAATATGATAGACAGAATGCCTGATGAACTATGGACAGAGGTTCGTGACATTGTACAGGAGACAGGGATCCAGACCATCGCCAAGAAAAAAAAAAATGCAGAAAAGCAAAATGGCTGTCTGAAGAGGCCTTACAAATAGCTGTGAGAAGAAGAGAAGCAAAAAGCAAAGGAGAGAAGGAAAAGTATACACATTTAAATGCAGAGTTCCAAATAATAGCAAGGAGAGATAAGAAAGACTTCCTGAGTGATGAGTGAAAAGAAATAGAGGATAACAACAGAATGGGAAAGACTAGAGATCTCTTCCAGAAAATTAGAGATACCAAGGGAATATTTCGTGCAAATATGGGCACAATAAAGAACAGAAATGGTAGGGACCTAACAGAAGCAGAAGAGATTAAGAAGAGGTGTCAAGAATAGACAGAAGAACAGTACAAAAAATATCTTCATGACCCAGATAATCATGATGGTGTGATCACTCACCTAGAGCCAGACATCCTGGAATGCCAAGTCAAGTGGGCCTTAAGAAGAATCACCATGAACAAAGCTAGTGGAGGTGATGGGACTCCAGTTGAGTTATTTCAAATCCTAAAAGATGATGCTGTGAAAGTGCTGCAGTCAATATGCCAGCAAATTTGGAAAACTCAGCAGTGGCCATATGACTGGAAAAGGTCCATTTTCATTCCAATTCCCAATAAAGACAATCCCAAAGAATGCACAAACTACCACACAATTGCACTCATCTCACAGGCTAGGAAAGTAATGCTCAAAATTCTCTAAGCCAGGCTTCAGCAATGCATGAACCGTGAACTTCCAGATGTGCAAGCTAGATTTAGAAAAGGCAGAGGAACCAGAGATCAAATTGCCAACATCTGCTGGATCATCAAAAAAGCAAGAAAGTTCCAGAAAAAACATATATCTCTGTTTTTTTGACTATGCCAAAGTCTTTGACTGTGTGGATCACAATAAACTGGAAAATTCTTGAAGAGATGGAATATCAGACCACCTGACCTGCCTCTTGAGAAATCTGTATGCAGGTCTAGAAGCAACAGTTAGAAGTGGACATGGAACAACAGACTGGTTCCAAATAGGAAAAGGAGTACATCAAGGCTGTATATTATCACCCTGTGTATTTAACTTCTATGCAGAGTACATCATGAGAAATGCTGGGCTTGATATAGTACAAGCTGGAATCAAGATTGCTGGGAGAAATATCAATAACCTCAGATATGCAGATGACACCACCCTTATGGCAGGAAGTGAAGAAGAACTAAAGAGCCTCCTGATGAAAGTGAAAGAGGAGAGTGAAAAAGTTGGCTTAAAGCTAAACTTTCAGAAAACAAGATCATGGGTTCAAGTCCCATTACTTCATGCAAATAAATGTGAAAACAGTGGAAACAGTGTCAGACTTTATTTCTGAGGGTTCCAAAATCACTGCAGATGGTGACTGCATCCAAGAAATTAAACGATGCTTACTCCTTGGAAGGAAAATTATGACCAACCTAGACAGCATATTGAAAAGCAGAGACATTGCCAGCAAACGTCTGTCTAGTCAAGGCTATGGTTTTTCCAGTAGTCATGTATGGATGTGAGAGTTGGACTACAAAGAAACCTGAGCACCAAAGAATTGATTCTTTTGAACTGTGATGTTGGAGAAGACTCTTGAGAGTCCCTTGGACTGCAATGAGATCCAACCAGTCCATTCTAAAGGCGATCAGTCCTGAGTGTTCATTGGAGGGACTGATGTTGAAGCTGAAACTCCAAAACTTTGACCACCTGATGTGAAGAGCTGACTCATTTGAGAAGTCCCTGATGTTGGGAAAGATTGAGGGAAGGAGGAGAAGGGGGCAACAGAAGATGAGATCATTGGATGGCATCACTGTCTCGATGGACATGAGTTAGGGTAAATTCTGGGAGTTGGTGATGGACAGGGAAGCCTGGCTTGCTGTGGTCCATGGAGTTACAAAGAGTTGGATATGACTGAGTGACTGAATTGAACTTATTGAAATTAATATTTTAGTTAATTAAAAATTAATTCATAATTTCAAAATAAATGAAAACAAAAATAAAATAGTAATTAGAAATTAAATATTAATTTAGTATTAAGAAAAGTTATTTACTGGAAAATCATAGAGTTGATATTTGGTGTTATAATAAGATGCTGTAAAATTTCCTATAGTCTCAGACTAAAACTCAAAGTCTTATGAAAATAAAGCAATTTGTGTTCTCAATTAACTATGTGGCATTATAAATATTGTTGACTTATGAAAGTCCCTAGATATAAGTACTTGCATGGTGGGTCATAGCAAGGACTGTCATAGAAGGAAACTAACATTATTTTATATATAATTTGGTGCTTTCATCTGATTTAAGCTAGTTCTTTTTTAAGCTCAGCTTTTTATTGAATGTGTTACTATAGAAGTTTAGTCAAAAAGACCAAAACCCATGTCATCATCAGAGTCTTCAGATTCTTCTTTCTTTGCTTCTAAGCTAGGTTTTAATTGGAATCCCTACTGAGGAATTGTCTGTATTCCTTGACGGTTTAAACTCTTGTCCACCACCACCACCACCACCTACTGTATCTTCTAAGTCTTTCTCTATCACTAGACTCAGCAGAAAGGTAGGTGAAATGGCAAATGTGGGATGGGACCTACATTTGTAAATAGATGCAAATAGATTGTGTTAAAAAATAATTGGAAACCATGATATCAAGCAAATGAACAATTGCAATAAAATTCTTAGTTAAATGGTATTTGATACCACATGAAAAAAAAAAATTAAGATGATAACCCTATATGTGAGTCAGCAAAAGAGACACAGATGTATAGAACAGTCTTTTGGACTCTGTGGGAGATGGTGAGGGTGGGATGATCTGAGAGAATAGCATTGAAACATGTATATTATCATATGTGAAACAGATCACTAGTCCAGGTTTGATGCATGAGACAGGGTGCTCAGGGCTGGTGCACTGGGATGACCCAGAGGGATGGGATGGGGAGGGAGGTGGGATGGGGGTTCAAGATGGGAAACACATGTAAACCAGTGTCTGATTCATGTCAATGTATGGTAAAAACCACTACAATATTGTAAAGTAATTAGCCTCCATTTAAAGTAAATAAATTTTAGAAATAATAAAAAAAAGACTTCAATTTAATCCTGTTTATATAAGTGCAGATATGCTACTGAGTATAAACTGGCTCTGCTTGCTACATGATATGCCAGTAAATTCAAGAGATGAAGTGTTGAGGCAAAGTATAAAAGTTTATTCAGAAAGCTGGCTAAACTAGAAGATGGCAGACTAACATCTCAAAATAACCACCTTGTCAGGGCCTGGATGCCAGGTTCATTTATGGATCAGAGGTGGAGGGGAGGTTAGGAAACAAAGTCAAAAGATAATTTAATTCTTGCAAATATCTCCTAGAATGGTAGGGAGATGTCTTAGTTTCACTTCCTTACAGCCATTTCACAGATGGTGTGAAATAGAATATCTCCTGCCATATCAGTTACAAAGATGTCACAGATATCTGTGATTCTGACCTTCCAAACATGAATTTCTGAGCCATGCTGGCAAGTGGTGTCACTCTCCACACAAGGAACACATGTATGTCACAATCATTCATAGGTAGGCAGGGTCAGGCTATCTCCCTGTGAGCTTAAACAAAGGCATTTTAGTTGAAGAGTCAGGCAGAGGCTGCAGGATTCCCTGAGGCAGGCCATTACATATGCTTATAATAACAAAAGTGGCAAAAACAACAGTGAAAGCCAGAGAAACAGATCCAGAATGGGGTCAAAATTAATCCTTCCCAGTTACAGATAAAATTTAGAGTTGGTATGTAAATAAGTCTTTGAAATTTGACTTAAAAAGTTATCCTCATCATTCTAATGAGGTAAGTAGACTACCTTTGCCATGTATTGGTAGTAGAAATGAAGCTTAAAAACTTATTCTACTTATAGTTAAACTTCCTATTGCAAATTATAAATCAGAAGTATGTTTGCTGTATTCTTTCATTTTATGAGAGTTGAGAGCAGTTCTTATTAAGCACCTTTTACATAATGTACACAGCAACATAGAGCTATCAAATAGAACTGATAATTGGCTGATTGTGGCTTATGTTTTAAAGAGAGCAAAGTGAAAATGAAAGTGAAATCTGCTCAATCCTGTCTGACTCTTTGTGACCCCGTGGACTATTCAGTCCATGAAATTCTCCAGGCCAGAATACTGGAGTGGGTTGTCAGACCCTCCTCCAGGGGATCTTCCCAACCCAGGGATTGGACCCAGGTCTCCTGAAGTGCAGGTGGATTCTTAACCAGCTGAGCTACAAGCAAAACCCCAAGGAGAACAAAGGGAAGTTCATAAACTGAATGACTCTCTATATTCTGATATACTCAAAACTGATATATTGAAGACTGATATACTCAAGACTTGTATGTTCAAGACTTAACCTCAAGACTGGTTGAATTTTGTATGATTTTACCTCCAAGAAATAGGATTAATTGCCTTTCTTTAAATTACATTACTATTTGGTTTGTATCTTAGTTATGCAATCTCTTATCAAAAAGTGAGAAGTAAATCAACAAAGTAAAATGCAATTTTTAAAAAGGAAGTTCAAGAATTAAGAGAATGAATTCACATTATTTTCCAGAAAGAATAAGAATACAACCTGTGATGTACTTCTGAAACACTGTATTATAACACAAATCCTGAAAACAACAAAAAAAAAATTCTACCTTTTAAATGTTAATTTTCATGCTTTTGAATAGAATATTGCTTATTGCCTGTTGAGCTCACTATACCACAAGGGCTAACAGTAATTATAAAAACAATGGGTTGGGACTAATCACAATGAAATTCTAGGTCTGTCTCTATCACTAACTAGCTCTGTGATTATTGGCACTTCACTTAACTTTTCTCTGCTGTGGTTTCCTATTCCACAATTTGACTATACAATCTCTAAGGTATGTTCAATTATTTACAAAAAAGAAAAAGCAATCATTTTTAAAGGGAATTAAGATTGGAAGGAAAGGGAATTGACCTGGAATTTGTTGAACAATTCATAGTTTTAGTAAAATAAAGTAATACAGAAAGAGAACTATTATTCAGTTTCACCCCTTCTATAAGGTCTACTAAAAGTTGATATGATTATCCCTGAGCTCTGGAAGGGTATTCAATCAACATGCAATGAACCATTATCCAATTAAAAATAAACTGAAATTTTTATTCACGTTTGTTAAGAAGCCAAGATATTTTCATCAAGATTCTTTAAGTAAATTCCATTGCGTAGATACCATCATATTAAACATACCCATTTGATTTATAAATTTTGTCAATTACTAGGGAATAATAATAGCAGATGTAATAAGATAATAAGGTAAAGATTTGTATGATTTTAATATAAAGAAAATTGGGCAGACTTTCCATTATTATAAATATGTGCTTAAGAGGAGAATAATAGAAAAAGTCACAAAAATACAAATTAGTCCTCTTTTATGTAGATTATCTTGGGCAAAATTGAGCTTTCCATATGCCAAAGGAAAAAGTATAATACATGTTCATGCAAAGTAAGGTAGTTTTTAATGCTGTTAGGTATGATTTGTGCGTCCCATTTAAGACTTTGAATGTCTCTTCTTAGTATAATTATAGTATTTAGAATCCTTTCCTATACAGTAAATACAGTGCAATCCATACCAGTGTTGTAGGATAGTAGTAACTTCCAAATTATTTGGATCATAATATGAAGAGTCAAGGTAAATAGGTTTCTATTCTCTTGGGAAAGAAAACAGCACTTTTAAATGCTAAAAGCATTCATATCATGCCCTAGGAAGTAAATTTTCAATGCTATTAACTGTCCTGTTATGTTGAAAATGGAGAAGATGTTTTTCCTTAAATTCATTACTGAATGTTTAAGTGAAGTTAGTGACTGGTGGTGATCTGACTACTTCACCTACAAGTTATTTCGAAGAGGAATAGTTACATTTTCTTTCAATAATGTAGAAGCTTTTCACTATGAAAATTTATATGCAATTTATCAAGACCAATAAAAGTGAAATGCCTTCATCATGATGCATTAACTCAGTCTGATGATACCTAAGTGCTGAGATAATTAAGGTAGATATATAGGGTTTTATGGAATAGGGATATGAAAATCCTTAACCAAACTTCAAATTATCCTTTTCAGATATTCTTATATTCTCCTCAACTCATGAATAGAACATATAGAAGACAAGAAATTGTTAATTCATTTAACAATTAATCAAATTAATATAATTTGATCAAATTAATATAGTAAACCTTCCAGTTAATTTTCAATTATTGAAATTCCCTACAAGTCTTTTAATATCATCATCTGGTAAATTGATCGGTTTAACTATTCTTTCCTTCCAATCAAGTGCATAGGCATGAAGCAATTAGACTTACTAACTACTGAACTAATAGTTGTTTAAATTATTTCAGTGAATGTTTATACATTTACAAAAGTTTGTACTTCTGACAGGGAGTCTTTTACTATTAGATGCCTGTATAGGCAGATTTCCTATATTTTAAGGTTACTATAAAATTATCCAGTATTTAGTTTGATAGTTATTTCTCTTACCACTTGGAAGTTTGATGGAGCCAGCTAACATGAATATCTACTTCAAAACTGGAAAAATACTGTGGAAAATGTGTTCAAGCATATGGTGATGATTTTCATATAAGTGCAAAAGTCTATTTTGTTTAATATTTTAGATAAGTTAAATATTCCAGAATGATTAAAATATAAGAAAGGTAGACTTAACAGTTTTTTATCAGTTCATTTTATTTAGCTTGCTACATTATTATATTTACAAATAATCAAACATTACATCTATCTATATTTCAAGATGTTTAAATTTGGATATATGCATGTGAAAAATAATTTATAAGATTTCATTGAGATATGCTTGCATGTCAGTAAATGAATGAATAACATGAAGATTTCAAAACTAACTTAGTTAAGCTATCTATGTCAACCTAACTAGTATTATAAGCTATGTATTTTTTCTATTTGTTATCTTTATTTAAAATTTATTTTTTAATTTACGGTTAATTGCTTTACAGATTGTTGATGTTTTCTCTCAAACTTCAACATGAATCAGCCATAGGTATACATATATTCCATCCCTTTTGAACCTCCCTTCCATCTCCCTCTCCATCCCACTGCTCTAGGTTGATACAGAGCCCCTGTTTGTGTTTCCTGAGACATAGAGCAAATTACCCTTGGCTATCTATTTTACATATGGTAATGTAAGTTTCCATGTTATTCTCTCCATACATATCACCCTCTCCCTATGTCCATAAGTCTATTCTCTATGTCTGTTTCTCCTTTGCTGCTTTATAAATAAGTTCTTCAGTACCATTTTTCTAGATTCTGTATATATGCATTAGAATACGATATTTATATTTCTCTTTCTGACTTACTTCACTCGTTATAACAGGCTCTAGGTTCATCTACCTCATTAGAACTGACTCAAATGTGTTCCTTTTTGTGGCTGAGTGATATCTCATTGTGCATATGTACCACTACTTCTTTATCCATTAATTCGTCGATGGACATCTAGGTTGCCTCCATGTACTAGCTATTCTAAATAGTGCTTCAGTGAAAAATGGGATACATGTGTCTTTTTCAATTTTGGTTTCCTCAGGGTATATACCTAGGAGTGGGATTGCTGCATGATATGGTGGTTTTATTCCTAGTTTTTTTTTTTTTTTTGTTTGTTTGTTTGTTTTTAAGGAATCTCCGTGCCATCTTCCATAGTGGCTGTATCAATTTACATTCAGGCCAACAGTGCAAGAGCATTCCCTTTTCTCCACACCCTCTCCAGCATTTATTGTTTATAGACATTTTGATGATGGCATTCTGACTGGTGTGGGGTGATATCTCATTGTAGTTTTGATTTGCATTTCTCTGATAATGAGTGATGTTGAGCATCTTTTCATGTGTTTGTTAGCCTTCTGTATGTCTTCTTTGGAGAAATGTCTGTTTAGGTCTTTTCCCCACTTCTTGATTGGGTTGTTTCTTTTTCTGGTATTGAGTTGTATGAGCTGCTTGTATATTTTGGAAATTAATCCTTTGTCAGTTATTTCATTTATTATTATTTTCTCCCATTCTGAGGGTTGTCTTTTCACCTTGCTTATAGTTTCCTTTGCTGTGCAAAAACTTTTAAGTTTAATCAGGTCCCATTTGTTTGCTTTTGTTTTTATTTCTCTTACTCTAAGAGGTGGGTCATAGAAGATCTTGCTTTGATTTATATCATCTAGTGTTCTGTCCATGTTTTCCTCTAAGGGTTTTATAGTCTCTGGTCTTACATTTAGGTCCTTAATCCATTTTGAGTTTACCTTTGTGTATGGTGTTAGAAATTGTTCTAATTTCATTCTTTTACATGTAGCTGTCCAGTTTTCCCAGCACCATTTATTGAAGAGGCTGTCTTTGCCCCATTATATATTCTTGCCTCCTTTGTCAAAAATGAAGTACCCATAGGTGTTGGGTTTATTTCTGGGCTTTCTATCTTATTCCATTGGTCTGTATTTCTGTTTTTGTGCCAGTACCATACTGTCTTGATGACTGTAGCTTTGTAGTATAATCTGAAGTCAGGAAGGTTGATTCCTCCAGCTCCATTCTTCCTTCTCAAGATGGCTTTCATCATTCAGAATCTTTTATGTTTCCATATGAGTTGTTAATTTTTTTGTTCTAGTTCTATGAAAATTACCGCTGGTAATTTGATAGGGATCACATTGAATCTGAGGATTGCATTTGGTAGTATAGTCATTTTTAAAATATTGATTCTTCCTACATGGGAACATGGAATATCTCTCCATCAGTTTATGTCATCTTTGATTTCTTTCTTCAATGTCATAATTTTCTGTGTACAGTACTTTTGTCTCCTTAGGTAAGCTTATTCTTAGATATATTATTCTTTGTATTTAAATGGTGAATGGGACTGATTCCTTAATTTCTCTTTCTGATTTTTCATTGTTAGTATATAGAAATGCAAGTGACTTTTCCATATTGATTTTATATCCTGCAACTTTGCTAAATTCACTGATTAGCTCTAGTAATTTTCTGATACTATCTTTAGGGTTTTCTATATAGAGTATCATATCATCTGCAAACAGTGAGAGTTTTACTTCTTATTTTCCATTCTGGATTCCTTTTCTTTCTTTTTTTTTTTTTTTAATTTCTCTGATTGCTGTAGCTAGGACTTCCAGAACTATGTTGAATGATAGTGGTAAAAGTGGACACCCTTGTCTTGTTCCTGATCTTAGGTGGAGTGCTTTCAGTTTTTCACCATTGAGAATAATGTTTGCTGTAGGCTTATCATATATGACCTTTACTACGTAGAAGTAGATTCCTTCTATGCCCATTTTTAAGAGTTTTTATCATAAATGGTTGCTGAATATCCCCAAAGGCTTTTTATACATTTATTGAGATTATCATATGGCTTTATCTTTCAATTTGTTAATAGGTGAATCACATTGATTGAATTGCATATATTGAAGAATCCTTGCATCCCTGGGATAAACCCAAAGTCATCACAGTGTACAAGATTTTTAATATGTTGCTGAATTCTGTTTGCAAAAATTTTGTTGAGGATTTTTGCATCTATGCTCATCAGTGATATTGACCTGTAGTTTTCTTTTTTTTGTGTGTTGTCTTTGTGTGGTTTTGGTATCTGGTTGATGGTGGCCTTGTAGAATAAGTTTGGAAGTGTTCCTAACTCTGAAATTTTTTGAAAGAATTTTAGAAGGATAGGCATTAGCTCTTCTCTAAATGTTTAATAGAATTCTCCTGTGAAGCCATCTGGTCCCAGGCTTTTGTTTTTTGGGAGACTGTTGATCACAGCTTCAATTTCAGTGCTTGTAATTGGGTTGTTTATAATTTCTATTTCTTCCTGGTTCAATCTTAGAAGATTGCACTTTTCTAAGAATCTGTCCATTTCTTCCAGGTTATCCATTTTATTGACATATAGTTGCTCATAATAGTCTCTTATAATCCTTTGTATATATGCATTATCTGTTGTAACCTCTCCGTTTTCATTTCTAACTTTGTTGATTTGATTCTTCTCTCTCTTTTTTTATTGATGAGTCTGGTTAAAGTTTTGTCACTTTTTTTTATCTTCTCAAAGAACCAGATTTTAGACTTATTAATCTTTACTACTATTTTTTTCATTTCTTTTTCATTTATTTTTTCCTCTGATCTTTATAATTTTTTAAATAATTAATTTATTTATTGCTTTTATTTTTATTAGTTGGAGGCTAATTACTTTACAATATTGTAGTGGTTTTTCCTTCTACTAATTTTGGGGGGTTTTGTTCTCTTTTTCCAGTTGTTTTAGGTATAAAATTGGGTTGTCTATTTGATGTTTTCCTTGTTTCTTGAGGTAGCATTGTATTGCTGTAAACATCTCTCTTAGAACTATTTTTGCTGCATCCCATAGATTTTGAGCTTTTGTGTTTTCATTGTCATGTTTCTAGAAAATTTTTTTTATTTCCCTTTTGATTTCTTCAGTAACCTGTTGGTTATTTAGAAAAGTATTGTTTAATCTCCATGTGTTTGTGTTTCTTACTTTTTTTTTTTTTCTTGTAATTGATGTCTAGTCTCATAGTGTCATAGTTGGAAAAGATGCTTGATATGATTTGAATTTTCATAAATTTACTAAGGTTTGATTTGTGACCCAACTTGTGGTTAATCCTAGAGAATGTCTAATGTACACTTGAGAAGAAGGTATATTATTCTGCATTTGGAAGGAATGCCCTGAAGATATCAATGAGATCCATCTCGTCTAATATATCATTTAAGACGTGTTTCTTTCTTAACTTTCTGTTTTAATGTTCTTTCCATTGGTGTGAGTGGGGTTTTAAAATCTCCTACTATTGTGTTACTGTCAATTTCTCTTTTTATGTGTGTTACTCTTTATCTTATGTATTGAGGTGTATATGTTAGGTGCATAGTTATTTGCAATTGTTATGTCTTCCTCTTAGATTAATCCCTTGGTCATTATGTAGTGTCCTTCCTTATCTCTTGTAATATTCTTTATTTTAGGGTCTATTTTGTCTGATATGAGGATTACGACTCCAGCATTATTTTGCTTTCCATTTGCATGGAACATATTTTTCCATCCTCTCACTTTCAATATATATGTTTCTTTAGGTCTGAGTGGGTTTCTTGTAGACAGCGTATAGATGGGTCTTATTTTTACATCCATTCATCCAGTCTGTGTCTTTTGGTTGGAGCATTTAATCCATTTACATTTAAAGTAATTATTGATACATATGTTCCTATTGCCATTTTCTTAATTGTTTGGGGTTTAATTTTGTGTTTCTTTTTTCTTCTTTTGTATTTATTGGCTATATAAGCCCATTTAACATTTGCTTTAAAACTGATATAGTGATACTGAATTCTCTAAATTTTGCTTGTCTGAAAAGCTTTTGATTTCTCCATCAATTTTGAATGAGATCTTTGCTGGGTACAGTAATCTTGGTTGTAGATTTTTTCCCTTTCAGCACTTTAAATGTAACCTGCCATTCCTTTCTGGCCTGTTGAGTTTCTGCTGAAAGATCAGATGTTAAATGTATGGGGTTTCCCTTGTGTGTTACTTGTTCCTTTTCCCTTGCTGCTTTTTAATATTGTTTCTTTGTGTTTATTGTTTTTTAGCTTGATTAGTATGTGTGTTGTCATGTTTCTCCTTGGGTTTATCCTGTATGGGACTGCTTGTGCCTTTTGGACTTGATTGACTATTTTCTTTTCCCTGTTGGGGAAATTTTCAACTATAATCTCTTCAAAAATTTTCTCATAACCTTTCTTTTTCTCTTCTTCTTCAGGGACTCCTGTAATTCGAATGTTGGTTCATTTGATATTGCCCCAGAAGTCCCTGTGACTATCCTCAGTTCTTTTCATTCTTTTTGCTTTATTCTGCTCTTAAAACTTTATTTCCACCATTTTGTCTTCCACCTCACTAATTCGTTCTTCTGCTTCTGATATTCTGCTATTGATTCCTTCTAGAGTATCTTTAATTTTAGTACTTGTGTTGTTTGTCTCTGTATGTTTATTCTTTAATTCTCCTAGGTTTTTATTAATTGATTCTTGCATTTTCTCCATTCTCTTCTCAAGGTTTTTGATCATCTTTATTATCATTATTCTGAATTATTTTTCAGGTAGTTTGCCTATTTTCTCTTCATTTATTTGGACTTCTCTGTTTCTAGTTTGTTCCTTCATTTGTGAAATATTCCTCTGCCTTTTCATTATTATTTTTAAACTTATTTTGTTTGAGGTCTCTTTTTCCCGGTCGTCAAGGTTGAATTCCTTATTCCTCTTGGTTTCTGCCCTCCTAAGGTTCTGGTCCCATCACTTCATGGGAAATAGATGGGGAAACAGTGGAAACAGTGTCAGACTTTATTTTTTGGGGCTCCAAAATCACTTCAGATGGTGACTGCAGCCATGAAATTAAAAGACGCTTACTCCTTGGAAAGAAAGTTATGACCAACCTAGATAGCATATTAAAAAGCAGAGATATTACTTTGCCAACAAAAGTCCTTCTAGTCAAGGCTATGGTTTTTCCAGTGGTCATGTATGGATGTGAGAGTTGGACTGCGAAGAAAGCTGAACACAGAAGAAGTGGAGAAGACTCTTGAGAGTCCCATGGACTGCAAGGAGATCCAACCAGCCCATCCTGAAGGAGATCAGTCCTGGGTGTTCATTGAAGCTGAAACTCCAATACTTTGGCCACCCTACACGAAGAGTTGACTCATTGGAAGAGACCCTGATGCTGGAAGGGATTGGGGGCAGGAGGAGCAGGGGACGACAAAGGATGAAATGGCTGGATGTCATCACCTACTTGATGGACATGTGTTTGAGAAAACTCTGGGAGTTGGTGATAAACAGGGATGCCTGGCAGGGTGCGATTCATGGGGTCGCAAAGAGTCGGACACGACTGAGCAACTGAACTGAACTGACTGAACTGAAGGTTGGGCCAGTGGTTTGTGTAAGCTTCCTATGAGGTGAGATTTGTTCTGAGTTTTTTTTTTTGTTTGTTTGTTTTATTTTGCTTTCTCTGATGGGCAATGCTGAGTGAGTTGGTAATCCTGTCTGCTGATGACTGGGTTTGTATTTTTGTTTTGTTTGTTGTTTTGATGAGGCATCCTACACAGAGTGCTACTGGTGATTGAGTGATGCTGGGTCTTGCATTCAAGTGGTTTCTTTTGTGTGAGTTCTCACTATTTTATTCTCCCTAGGGTTAGTTCTCTGGTATTCTAGGGTCTTGGAGTCAGTGCTCCCACTCCAAAGTCTCAGGGCTTGATCTCACATCTGAAAATGACCCAAACCTGGCAGGGATATCAAATTTGTTGAAGAACAAACCTGAGATTCAAAATGTGCTTCAAAGGGTTGGAATATTGGGTTGTTCCAGTGTCTTCATTGCCCAAGCAGAGGGGAGCCCATTCTGAGGGTTCTGCCCTTCAGTGATCATCATCCAGTGCTGGGGATGGGAGGAGGAGCAGGAACTGGGAGAGGAATGAGGACAAGAGGGGATGGGAGTCACAGCAGCTGTGGTGGCAGCCATAGAAGGAGGGTGGGGGAGAGGAGGAGGTGGCAGCTTCTGTGGCAGCTGCAGAGGATGCTCTGGCGAGGGACAGTGCTGGGCACATGCTGTGTGGACTCACGTGCACCCCATGGCCTGTGGACATGCAAAGAGGGAATGCAAAAGCAAAAGTGGGTGGCAGAGGATGGATGAGATGGATGATAGCTTTACAGACTCAATGGACAAGAATTTGAGCAAACTCTGAGAGATAGTGGAGGTCAGAGGAACCTGGCATGCTGCACTCCAGAGGGTTGCAAATTTGGGCAGGACTTAGAGACTAAACAACCACAAACCAGCTAGCAATGTATTTAAAATACATAGATAATCTATCCTGTAACTGGTCAAGTTTCTTCAAGTATTTCATTTTTTAACTTTTCTCACTTTTATTATATCAGTAAAATATTTTATACAATTATAATGTTTTAGCTTGTATGTTCCATTCAGAATTCATAATAAAATGGTGCAGGTCATGATGAAATGCTATTTCAAGAATTTTAGTGTTTAAATATAGCTTTTAACTAGTTTCAGAGATAAATTTTAATATACCACTCATAAAAGACACAGTTCTTCTTGAGACTAACATACAGTTTCTTATTTTTCTTATTTTCTTATTCTTATATTTCTCATATATATTTTGTAGCCCTCGTGAAAATTGATTTCCAAGTCTCACTTTAGGATATCTTGTAATCCTGGTAATTTAAAAACATCTTTGAAATCTAAAAATACACAGCATTTTGAGCAACATCAAAAAATCAATATTAATGTGGCATAATAACTCAAAAAGAAAGTTGAAAACATTTTTAAGTGGTTTAGAAATTACCTATTAATGTTAAATAAATATTAAATGCTCAATTACATTAAAACATTTACTTTTAAAATGTATAACAATGAAGCAGAAGTACTTGTTTTGCATTTTTATATAGTTAAAATGTGGCACACTATGCAAGGAGTAATAATGTATCAGCAAGTATTAGTTTCACCAGTTCAGTTCAGTTTCACCAGTTCATCAGTTCAGTCACTCAGTCATGTCCGACTCTTTGCAACCCCATGAATCACAGCACACCAGGCCTCCCTTTCCATCACCAACTCCCGGAGTCTACACAAACTCATGTCCATTGAGTCAGTGATGACATCCAGCCATCTCATCTTTTGTCGTCCCCTTCTCCTCCTGCCCCCAATCCCTCCCAGCATCAGGGTCTTTTTCAATGAGTCAACTATTCGCATGAGGTGGCCAAAGTACTGGAGTTTCAGCTTCAACATCAGTCCTTCCAATGTGCACCCAGGGCTGATCTCCTTTAGGATGGATTGGTTGGATCTCCTTGCAGTCCAAGGGACTCTCAAGAGTCTTCTCCAACACCACAGTTCAAAAGTATCAATTTTTTGATGTTCAGCTTTCTTCACAGTCAACCTCTTACATTCATACGTGACCACTGGAAAAGCCATAACCTTGACTAGATGGACCTTTGTTGGCATAGTAACAATGTATATTTTAAAGTGTAGAAAAATATTCATTCAGGTTATTCTTTAGAGTTTGTACTTCTAAATATGAATTTAATTAATGTAAATATCTTAGATGTGTATAAAATGCTTGCTTAAATAACATTTATTTCTTTTTTTTTTTTTCATTTCTTTGTCCTAATTGTAATTCTAGAAGAGGTAAAGTTAATTCATTTTTTTTTCAATAACATTTTAATAGGACCAATTCATTTGTCATGTTTTTATTTTCATACTTGGCCCTTGCACATTCTTATGTATATTTCACTTCGCCATATAACACATTCGCCGGAAAAAACTTTTTCAAAGATCCCTGATATGAACATATTGTTTGTATATTGTAAATGGAACATTTAACAACAATCAGTGTTCATAGACCCATCTCAAAACTCACTACTGGACACTCCATTGCAATCCAGAGAGAAGAAATCCAGTTCCATGCACCAGAACACCGATGGAAGCTTCCCTAAACAAGACCCTTGACAAGCCAATCGTCTAACCCCACTCACTGGGAGAAAACTCCACAATAAAAAAGAACCACAGACCATCAGAATATAGAAAGACCACTCCAAACACAGCAATCTAAACAGGATGAAAAGGCAGAGAAATACTCAAGAAGTAAAGAAACATGAAAAATGCCCCCCAAGCCAAACAAAAGAGGAGGAGATAGGGAATCTACCTGAAAAAGAATACAGAACAATGATAGTGAAAATGATCCAAAATCTTTAAAAGAAAATAGAGTTACAGATAAATAGCCTGGAGACAAGGATTGAGAAGATGCAAGAAATGTTTAACAAGGACCTAGAAGAAATACAGAAGAGTCGATTAAAAATGAATAATGCAATAAATGAGATCAAAAACACTCTGGAGGGAACCAACAGTAGAATAACAGAGGCAGAAGATAGGATAAGTGAGGTAGAAGATACAATGGTGGAAATAAATGAAGCAGAGAGGAAAAAAGAAAAAAAAAAAAAAAAAGAATCAAAAGAAATGAGGACAACCTCAGGGACCTCTGGGATAATGTGAAATGCCCCAACATTCAAATCATAAGAGTCCCAGAAGAAAAAGACAAAAAAAAAAAAAAAAGGCCATGAGAAAATACTCGAGGAGATAATAGCTGAAAATTTCCCTAAAATGGGGAAGGAAATAGTTACATACATCCAAGAAACCCAGAGTCCCAAACAGGATAAACCCAAGGCGAAACACCCCAAGACACATATTAGTCAAATTAACAAAGATCAAACACAAAGAACAAATATTAAAAGCAGCAAGGGAGAAACAACAAATAACACACAAAGCGATTCCCATAAGGATAACAGCTGATCTATCAATAGAAACTCTTCAGGCCAGAAGGGAGTGGCAGGACATACTTAAAGTAATGAAAGACAATAACCTACAACCCAGATTACTGTACCCAGCAAGGATCTCATTCAGATATGAAAGGGAATTCAAAAGTTTTACAGACAGGCAAAAGCTGAGAGAATTCAGCACCACCAAACCAGCTCTTCAACAAATGCTAAAGGATCTTCTCTAGACAGAAAACACAGAAAGTTTGTATAAACATGAACCCAAAACAACAAAGTAAATGGCAACGGGACCATACCTATCAATAAGTACCTTAAATGTAAGTGGGTTGAATGCCCCATCCAAAAGACAAAGACTGGCTGAATGGATACAAAAACAAGACCCCTATATATGCTGTCTACAAGAGACCCACCTCAAAACAAGGGACACATAGAGACTGAAATTGAAGGGCTGTAAAAAAATATTAAATGCAAATGGAGACGAAAAGAAAACAGGAGTTGCATTACTCATATCAGATAAAATAGACTTTAAAATAAAGGCCATGAAAAGAGACAAAGAAGGACACTATATAATGATCAAAGGATCAATCCAAGAAGAAGATATAACAGTTATAAATATATATGCACCCAACATAGGAGCACCACAATATGTAAGGCAAATACTAAAGAGTATGAAAGGGGAAATTAACAATAACACAATAATAGTGGGAGACTTTAATACCCCACTCACACCTATGGACAGATCAACTAAACAGAAAATTAACAAGGAAACACAAACTTTAAATGACACAATGGACCAGCAAGAACTAATTAGTATCTATAGGACATTTCACCCCAAACAAACAATTTCATCTTTTTCTCAAGTGCACACGGAACCTTCTCCAGAATAGATCACATCCTGGGCCATAAATCTAGCTTTGGTAAATCCAGAAAAAATTGAAATCATTCCAATCATCTTTTCTGACCACATTGCAGTAAGACTAGATCTCAATTGCAGGAAAAAAAAAAAAAAAAAACTATTAAAAATTCAAACATATGGAGGCTAAATAACATGCTACTGAATAACCAAAAAATCATAGAAGAAATCACACACAAAAAAAGAAATCAAAATATGCACAGAAACAAATGAAAATGAAAACACAACAACCAATACCTATGGGACACTGTAAAAGCAGTGTTAAGGGGAAGGTTCATAGCATTACAGGCTTACCTCAAGATACAAGAAAAAAGTCAAATAAATAATCTAGCTCTACACCTAACACAACTAGAGAAGGAAGAAGTGAAGAACCCCAGGGTTAATAGAAGGAAAGAAATCTTAAAAATTAGGGCAGAAATAAATGCAAAAGAAACTAAAGTGATGGTAGCAAAAATCAACAAAGCTGAAAGATGGTTTTTTGAAAAGATAAACAAAATTTACAAACCATTAGCAAGACTCATTAAGAAATAAAGGGAGAAGAACCAAATCAACAAAATTAGAAATGAAAATGGAGAGATCGCAACAGGCAACACTGTAATACAAAGGATCATAAGAGATTACTACCAGCAGCTCTATGCCAATAAAATGGACAACTTGGAAGAAACGGACAAATTCTTAGAAAAGTATAACTTTCCAAAACTGAACCAGGAAGAAATAGATCTTAACAGACCCATCACAAGCACAGAAATCGAAACTGTAATCAGAAAACTTCCAGCAAAAAAAAAAAAAAAAAAAAAGCCCAGGACCAGATGGCTTCACAGCTGAATTCTATCAAAAACTTAGAGAAGAGCTAACAGCTATCTTACTCATACTCTTCCAGAAAATTGCAGAAGAATGTAAACTTCCAAACTCATTCTATGAAGCCACCATCACCCTAATTCCAAAACCAGACAAAGATGCCACAGAAAAAAAAAAGAAAAGAAAAAGAAAGAAAAAAGAAAACTACAGGCCAATAACACTGACGAACATAGATGCAAAAATCCTTAACAAAATTCTAGCAAATAGAATCCAACAACATATTAAAAAGATGATACATCATGACCAAATGTGCTTTATCCCAGGAATGCAAGAATTCTTTAATATCCGCAAATCAATCAATGTAATACACCACATTAACAAATTGAAAGATAAAAACCATATGATTATCTCAATAGATGTAGAAAAGCCTTTGACAAAATTCAACATCCATTTATGATAAAAACTCTCCCGAAAGCAGGAATAGAAGGAACATACCTCAACATAATAAAAGCTATATATGACAAACCCACAGCAAGCATCACCCTCAATGGTGAAAAATTGAAAGCATTTCCCCTGAAATCAGGAACAAGACAAGGGTGCCCACTCTCACACTACTATTCAACAAAATTTTGGAAGTTTGGGCCAGAGCAATCAGAGCAGGAAAAAATAAAATAAAAGGAATCCAGATAGGAAAAGAAGATGTGAAACTCTCACTGTTTGCAGATGGCATGATCCTCTACATAGAAAACCCTAAAGACTTTACCAGAAAATTACTAGAGCTAATTAATGAATATAGTAAAGTGGAGGATATAAAATAAACACACAGAAATCCCTTGCATTCCTATACACGAACAATGAGAAAACATAAAGAGAAATTAAGGAAACAATATCATTCACCATTGCAACAAGAAGAATAAAATACTTAGGAGTATATTTACCTAAAGAAACAAAATATCTATACATAGAAAACTATAAAAAACTAATGAAAGAAATCAAAGAGGACACAAACAGATGGAGAAATATACCGTGTTCATGGATTGGAAGAATCAATATTGTGAAAATGAATATAATACCCAAAGCAATCTATAGATTCAATGCAATCCCTATCAAGCTACCAGTGGTATTCTTCACAGAACTAGAACAAATAATTTCACAATTTCTATGGAAATAAAAAAAAAAAAAAAAAAACCTTGAATAGCCAAAGCAATTTTGAGAAAGAAGAATGGAATTGGAGGAATCAACCTGCCTGACTTCAAGCTCTACTACAAAGCCACAGTCATCAAGACAGTATGGTACTAGCACAAAGACAGAAATATAGATGAATGGAACAAAATAGAAAGCCCAGAGATAAATCCACATACCTACGGATACCTTATCTTTGACAAAGGAGGCAAGGATATGCAATGGCAAAAAGACAACCTCTTTAACAAGTGGTGCTGGGAAAACTGGTCAACCACTTGTAAAAGAATGAAACTAGAACACTTTCTAACACCATACACAAAAACAAACTCAAAATGGATTAAAGATCTAAATGTAAGACCAGAAACTATAAAATTCCTAGAGGAGAACATAGGCCCGACATAAATCACAGCAGGATCCTCTATGACCCACCTCCCAGAATATTGGAAACAAAAGCAAAAATAAACAAATGGGACCTAATGAAACTTAAAAGCTTTTGCACAACAAAGGAAACTATAAGCAGGGTGAAAAGACAGCCTTCAGAATGGGAGAAAATAATAGCAAACAAAGCAACAGAGAAAGGATTAATCCCAAAAATATACAAACAACTCCTGCAGCTCAATTCCAGAAAAAATAAATTACCCAAACAAAAAATGGGCCAAAGATCTAAACAGACATTTCTCCAAAGAAGACATACAGATGGCTAGCAAACACATGAAAAGATGCTCAACATCACTCATTATCATATAAATGCAAATCAAAACCTCAATGAGGTACCACTACACTCCAGTCAGAATGGCTCTTATCCAAAAGTCTACAAGCAATAAATGCTGGAGAGGCTGTGGAGAAAAGGGAACCCTCTTACACTGTTGGTGGGAATGCAAGCTAGTACAGCCACTATGGAGAACAGTGTGGAGATTTCTTAAAAAACTGGAAATAGAACTGCCATATGATCCAGCAATCCCACTCCTGGGCATACACACCGAGGAAACAAGATCTGAAAGAGACACGTGCACCCCAATGTTCATCGCAGCACTGTTTATAATAACCAGGACATGGAAGCAACCTAGATGCTCATCAGCAGAAGAATGGATAAGGAAGCTGTGGTACATATGCATCATGGAATATTACTCAGCCATTAAAAAGAATTCATTTGAATCAGTTCTAATGAGATGGATGAACCTGGAGCCCGTTATACAGAGTAACATAAGCCGGAAAGATAAAGACGAATACAGTATACTAACTCATATATATGCAATTTAGAAAGATGGTAACGATAATCCTGTATGCAAAACAGAAAAAGAGACACAGATGTACAGAACAGACGTTTAGACTCTGTGGGGGAAGGCGAGGGTGGGATGTTCTGAGAGAACAGCATTGAAACAAATATACTATCAAGGGTGAAACAGATCACCAGCCCAGGTTGGATGCATGAGACAAATGCTCAGGGCTGGTTCTCTGGGAAGACCTAGAGGGATGGGAAAGAGAGGGAGGTGGGAGGTGGGATCGGGATGGGGAACACATGTAAATCCTTGGCTGATTCATGAAAATGTATGGCAAAAACCACTACAATATTGTAAAGTAATAAGCCTCCAATTAATAAAAATAAATGGGAAAAAAAAAACAACTATCAATGTTGATTAGTCAAATACAATTAGGACCGTAGATCACATTATTATGTATTATTTCAATTATTTTAATCCTGCAAATAATTTTTTCATAGATTTTATCACTTATCACAATAAATATGAATATAGTTTTCAGACATTTAGCTGACATATCTTTTTTCATTCAAAACTTCTGAATTATTTACAAATAGCCAAATGTCTTCACACACATATTTCCAAGTACCTGCTGATCACTCTGAATTAATGACAAATAAAATCAACTACACACTGAGTGGAAAATTTGTCAAAGATGATACAATTTTTATTTTAGTTGTTACCTTAAAAATTAAGTTATAATGTTTTCACAAAATGAAAGTTCTAAAATATATGAAAAAAATTAAGTTATAATGTGTTCACATAGCCTATAGTTCTAAAAATTTAATTATATGACTCATAGTTTCTCAAAAATCTAGTAATGTAAATAAGCTTAAAAACCTAGTAAGGATAATTATATTTGGCTGATATTTGAAATGGCAAATAACTAAAATGTATATGTGACTAACTAATCAAGAACTATTAGTCAATGTGAAATGCCGTTAACTTCTGTAGCTATCTGTAATTCTTTAATCACTAAAACAAATATTAAAAATAAAACACAGGTCTGTAGGATGGCAAACATGTTTTGATAGGAAGGTAATTCTTTTCAATTCAGTTTAATAATCCCTCAATTTAGTTCTCATCTTTTAAATACACTTTAAAATAACACTTTTCTCATGAATGTCAGTTTGTTTTCTGATATGTTAAAAGTGATTTATCTTATCTCCTGAGTTCAGTAAAGCATGTCAAGTCACTCACAAGTTGAATGCAATGGTAGATGTCATTAATCCATTTTCTTATCTCCACAGGGCTTCCCTTGTGCCTCAGGTGGTAAAGAATCCACCTGCAATGTGGGAGACCTGGGTTCAATCCTTGAATTGGGAAGATCTCCTGGAGAAGGGAATGGCAACCCACGACTGAGCGACTTTCACTTTCATTTTCTTGCATGCAATACTTCAAGTACTTAAGCCTTAATCTAATTTACCTTTAACTAGCCCCTTCTCCATGAGCTCTATATTTACAGATAGCTTGACAAATGCAACACATTATTTCAAATTATTGTGTTAATCATAGTGTATCTGGGCTTCCCAGGTGGCTCTAGTGGTAAAGAACCCACCAATGCAGGAGACACAAGAGATGCAGGTTTGATCCCTGGCTTGGGAAGATCTCCTTGAGGAGGAAATGGTAACCCACTCCAGTATTCTTGCCTGGAGAATCTCATGGACAGAGAAGTCTGGCGGTCTACTGTTCATAGAGTCACAAGAAGTTGGATAGGACTGAAGCAACTTAGCACACACACACTCAATAGTGTAATGACTCTTCTAAGAGCATGTGCACTTTTAAAAGATGATTCACTAATTCGTCTCTTCATTCAGCAAGTTGATTTATTTTCTACAAAATACCTGAGGAATGGAACACAGAGCTCATAGGAAAATAGGCAGGTAAGAAAAGATAGAATGAGTATGTGATCGAAATATGTACTGAGTCACCTGGGCAAAGGGACTTCTAAGAGCCTCTAATATGATAGCTTATGAATTAAGACTTCTTATCAATAATTATTTTAAACATGACAGAGATATAACTTTGCTAAAATTGATGAAAAGCTATGACAATGCAGCAATGCAAATATTATGCCACGAATGAGTAGAAGTTTTATAAGGGAAAATGTGGCTATGGAAATGCAGTAGTGCTACTTATCCAAAGTATTAAGTTTTCACTTAAGACTTCAGACTTCTCCAAACCTCAACTGTTTCCAAAGTGAATTTTAAAATATTCTATTGGGCTTTTTAATCTGTACAATTCATATGTTTCCGGTTATATCAAATTCACAATACCATCACATGCAAGCAAACATTAAGCAATTTTTTCTGCTAAAATTTCAAGTCAATTGGGCAATTGGCTGCATTAAAAAATAATTTTGTCATTATAAACTTAATGTTTTCATCTACATGCCTAGATACCATCAAGATAGATCCTATGTAAATATCTAAAACGGATGCTAAAAATCACATCTTAAACTTTCTACTTGAATTAAAGAATCTCTTCCACCCCAAACAAAACCCCAGACTTATAAACTTGGCCAATCCCTTCTACTGTTTGGGCCATAATTTTCCTTCTTTAAAAAATGTAGGAAACTTCCCTGGCAGTCCAATGATTAAGATTCTGCACTTCCACTGCATGGGGCATGGGTTCGATCCCTGATTGGGAAACTAAGATCCCACATGCCATGCAGCACGGCCAAAAAACAAAGAAAGAAACAAATTTTAAATTTAAATGTAGAATTAACCTTTAAATTCCTTTGTAATGCTAATGTTATTTAACATGACTCTCAAAAAGTTTTGAGGCTCCAGTCTTGTGCCTGATTTTCCCGGTTGCTTAGAGGTAAAGAATCTGCCTTTAATGCAGAAGTGAGTTCCATCCCTGAGTTGGGAAGATGCCCTGGAGTAAGAAATGGGAGCCCACTCCAGTATTCTTGCCTGGGGAATCCCACGGACAGAGGAGCCTGGCAGGCTACAGTCCATGGGGTTGCAAAGAGTCGGACATGACTGGACAACTAAACAGCAACAAATCTTGTGTGAGATACTGTGCTAAGCACTGCAGAAACAAAGATAAATGTCACAGGAATTCTGCCATTACGGCTCTGATATTTTAATGGAAAGCACAAGCATATAAGCAAATAATTACATTCAAAGTTGGCAATTCAATAACTGAGGTGATTTTGAACGCTAAGGGAACAAAAGAAGGTCTAATACAGAATGGATGGTTTGGCAGAAAGTGGGATGGATATTGGCAGTGAGTGGGAAGAGCTGGCCTGCTGCACAGGCATGAAAGTAAGGCTCCCTTTTGTCAGAACATTCATAGTTCACAGTTGGAGGAGAAAAGGGTACATAAGAAGAGACATGAAGAGATGACTAATACAATGGTGCTCAAAATTCTCCAAGCCAGGCTTCAGCAATACGTGAACCATGAACTTCCAGATGTTCAAGCTGGTTTTAGAAAAGGCAAAGGAACCAGAGATCAAATTGCCAACATCCACTGGATCATTGAAAAAGCAAGAGAGTTCCAGAAAAACATCTATTTCTGCTTTAATGACTACACCAAAGGCTTTGACTGTGTGGATCACAATAAACTGTGAAAAATAATTCAAGAGATGGGAATACCAGGCCACCTGACCTGCCTCTTGAAAAACCTATATGCATGTCAGGAAGCAACAGTTAGAACTGGATATGGAACAACAGACAGGTTCCAAATAGGAAAAGAGGTACATCAGGACTGTATATTGTCACCCTGCTTATTTAAATTATATGCAGAGTACATCATGAGAAACGCTGAGCTGGAAGAAGCACAAGCTGGAATCAACATTGCCAGGAGAAATATCAATAACCTCAGATATGCAGATGATACCACCTTTATGGTAGAAAGTGAAGAGGAACTAAAAAGCCTCTTGATGAAAGTGAAAGGGGAGAGTGAAAACGTTGGCTTAAAGCTCAACATTCAGAAAACTAAGATCATGGCGTCTGGTCCCATCACTTCATGCGAAATAGATGGGGAAACAGTGTAAACAGTGTCAGACTTCATTTTGGGGGGGCTCCAAAATCACTGCAGATGGGGATTGCAGCCATGAAACTAAAAGACTTGGAAGGAAAGTTATGACCAACCTAGAAAGCATATTAAAAAACAGAGACATCACTTTGCCAACAAAGGTCAGTCTAGTCAAGGCTATGATTTTTCCAGTGGTCACGTATGGATGTGAGAGTTGGACTTTGAAGAAAGCTGGGTGCCAAAAAATTGATGCTTTTGAACTCTGGTGTTGGAGAAGACTCTTGAGAGTCCCTTGGACTGCAAGGAGATTCAACCAGTCCATCCCAGAGGAGATCAGTCCTGGATGTTCACTGGAAGGTCTGATGCTGAAGCTGAAACTCCAGTACTTTGGCCACCTGATGCGAAGAGTTGACTCATTTGAAAAGACCCTGATGCTGGGAAAGATTGAGGGCAGGAGGAGAAGGGGACGACAGAGGATGAGATGGTTGGCTGGCATCACCGACTCGATGGACATGAGTTTGAGTAGACTCCATGAGTTGGTGATGGATAGGGAGGCCTGGCATGCTGCAATTCATGGGGTCATAAAGAATCGGACACGACTGAGCGACTGAACTGAAACTCAGATACGAGAAAGCCTTGAATGCCAGTTTAAATTTGAGTATTGACTGATTCATTGATTAATTGAAGTACTGATTTACAATGTAATCTCTATGTATTATATATAATCAGTATAATATAATATTTACAATATTATATCAGCTTGAGGTGTACAATATATTGATTCAATACTCTTATACATTACAAAATTATCACCATGGTAAATCTAGTTACCATATGTCTCCATGCAAAGTTATTACAGTATTTTGACTATATTTCCTCTGCTGTCCAGTATATCCCTGTAAAATTATATCTATTTTATAAATGGAAGTTTATATGTCTTAATTTCCCTTACCAATTACACTCATCCTCCCCATGGCCCTCCTTTCTGGTAACCACCAGTTTGTTCTCTGTATCTGTAAGTCTGTTTTTTTTTTTTTTTAATGTTTGTTTGTTTTCTGTGTCTTTTAGATTTCACATATAAGTGAAATCATATGATGTCTGTCTTTCCGGCTTAAAGTTGAATTTTTTGATGTAGACAATAAAATGACTTTAGCTGATTCTAATTTAGGGACAATAGCATAAATAAAATCTTACAGCATGAAAAATATTGTTTTTGTTTTTCTTAATGAAAACATTGAGGGGTAGACTGAAAATGTCCTTGAATTTCAACAATTAAACAATAATATTTGAAAGAAATATTATGTTTTGAGGAAGTCTCATATCATCAGAATGGTCAGTTCACTTTACTTTGCTGATGGGGGCACTTTAATGGAAAAAAGTGAGAAGAATCAGGATAGCTGATCAGGGGCTTCCCGGGTCGCACAGTGGTAAAGAATCCACCTGCCAATGCAGGAGATGCTGGAAAAATGGGTTCAATCCCTGGGTTGGGAAGATCCCCAGGAGTAGGAAAAGACAACCCGCTCCAGTATTCTTGCCTGGAAAATTCTATGGACAGAGTATCCTGGAGGGCTACTGTCCATGGGGTTGCTAAGTCAGTGGGGACTGAGCATGCATGCAAGATACATTCTACTAAAATAGATTATTCTATGATTGCAGGACTTTCCTTGGTTGTTTAACAGTGGAGACCCAATACTCATCACACAGGAATAAAACTGATTCTGGAGCAAGAAGGAATCCTTTTTAGTAATGATAGATTGAGATACTGGGTTTATCAAACTCATACACTTTAATCTCTATCACTACTACTGCAACTCATCCATAAACTCAGTTTTAAGAAGGTTGCTTTGGAAGTTTATCTAGAATCGCAAAAATGTATACATTTGTCAAGTTATGTCTCTTTTTTTTTTTGTAACTATGTAAAACAGAAAAAAATCTAGATATTCAAAAAATGTTTACTACACTACAAGAAAAATGCTGATCCTTTATTTAATAGTACATTTAATTCATTTAAAATTATATGATACCCTATTAGTAGTGTCCTTGGGTCTCTTTTCATTGATATTTCAGTGAGACCATTTTGCTGTATTTACTCAAAAGCATAAATGTTCTTTATTCTCTTTTGCCATTATAAAAAGAATGTCAGGGAAAGATTAAATAAACCATTAAAGTTGGGTTCACAATAAATAAACCACAAAAAAATAGGTGCTACTTAGTGTGAGAAATACACTTTTTCTAAAGGCGTATTTTATATAGGAACTTAAGGAATCTGAATTCAGATATCACAAGTTTGAAAGTGTTCATTAATTTACATAGTTTCTCATTTTATCTATCATTCTAAAACACTTGCATACATTAAGAAACTGGGTTGAAGGGTCAAAATAAGCACTGGAGAGAGAGACTTAATTTCAGATTAAACAATATTTTATTACTTTGACACCAAATCACAATACTGCCTTACTAAGCAACAAATAAACTAACACGAAAATCTACTTCATGTTCAAAATGAAATAAGTAACGTATATTAAAGTCTTTATAAATACAAAAGTCTGCTCTAGAATAAGGTAATGTGACATGTCAACTTAAATTTTAAATTAGAAAAGCAAAGTCAAATTATAAATGTGTAATTTCTGAATTGAACGTTAGTGCGAGATTTGGCAGTTACAACTTAGTATTCCTCACAATGTACTGAAGGCAGGATTTGAATCTCTATATCACTATGTTTTGTGAGACTGTATGAGCTTTTAAATGTTTTATTGTATATAGTTCTGCTGCTGCTGCTGCTGCTGCTGCTAAAGCACTTCAGTCGTGTCCAGCTCTGTGCGACCCCATAAACGGCAGCCCACCAGGCTCCGCCGTCCCTGGGATTGTCCAGGCAAGAAGACTGGAGTAGGTGGCCATTTCCTTCTCCAATGCACAAAAGTGAAAAGCGAAAATGAAGTCGCTCAGTCGTGTCCGACTCTTAGCGACCCCATGGACTGCAGCTTACCAGGCTCCTCCGTCCATGGGATTTTCCAGGCAAGAGTACTGGAGTGGGGTGCCATTGCCTCCTCCGGTATAGTTCTGTTGTGGTTTTATTGTATATAGTGCCTGTTTAAAATGTTAAGTGACAAACAAAAAGGCACCCTACTTAATGGGAGAGGACATTTGCAAATGATATATCTGATAAGGGGTTAATATCCAAAATATACAAATAATCCATACAATTCAGCATCCAAAAAATCAATTAAAAATTAGTTGAGAGTTTAAATACATTTGGGCTTCCCTGATAGCTCAATTGGTAAAGGATCTTCCTGCAATGCAGGAGGCCCCGATTCAATTCCTGGGTGAGGAAGATCCACTGGAGAAGGGATAGGCTACCCCCACTCCAGTATTCTTGGGCTTCCCTTGTGGCTCAGCTGGTAAAGAATCCGCTTGCAATGTGGGAGACCTGGGTTCGACCTGTGGGTTGGGAAGATCCCTTGGAGAAGGGAAAGACTCCCACTCCAGTATTCTGGCCTAGAGAATTCCATGGACCACAGGGTTGCAAAGAATCAGACACGATTGAGCGACTTTCACTTCACTTTCACTTTGAATCCTTTCTTGTTTTTTTCCAAAGAAAACATACAAATGGCCAGCAGACAAATGAAAGGATGCTCAACATCACTAACCAGGGAAATGCAAACTAAAACCACAATGAGATACCAATCCCCACCTATCAAAACAGTCATAAAAAAGACAACAAACAACACATGTCGGTCAGGATGTGGAAAAAAAAGGAAGCCTACTGTGTTGTTGGTCAGAGTGTAAATTGATGCAACCACTTAGGAAAAGAGTATGGAAGTTCTTCAAAAAATTAAAAATAGAACTACCATAGGATAGAACAATTTTGTCTCTGAGTATTTGGCCAAAGAAAATGAAAACACTAATTCAGAAAGATATAGCACACCAATGTTGACTGCAGCATTTATCATGATAGCCATGATATAAGATCAAACTAAGTGTCCATCCTTAGATGAATGGATAAAGAAGATGTGATTTAATGTATGTATGTATGTGTGTGTGTGTGTATATATATATATATTTATTTATATACATATAATATATATATATGTGTATATATATATACAATGGAATATTGCTCAGGCATAATAAATGAAGTCTTGCTGACATAGACAACATAGATATCTATCTAGAGGGTATCATGCTAAGTAAAATAAGTCAGACAATGAAAGACAAATACTATCTGATCTTACTGATAGGAGGAATCTAAAAATCAAAACAAAGAAAAGCAAAACAGACTAATAGATACAGGCAATAAATGTGTATTTAAAAGACGTTAGGGATCTAGGCTGTTGAAATAAGTGAAGGGGATTAAGAGGTACAAACCTCAGTTACAAAATACATAAATCATGGGAATATACAGAATGTGGAATATGGTCAGTAAAGCTGTAATAACTTTGTTTGGGGACAGATGGCTACTGTATTTATGGTGTTGATCATTTCATATTGTATGCATATTCAAATCACTCTGTAGTATACCTGAAACTAATATAAAGTTGAGCATTAACTATATTTCAATCAATTAAATATTGAGTGGTACACCTTAAACCTGATTTTAATAAATGACAATTACCCTCTCCACACATTAGACATTTGAGATTTTCTGATCTTTGGTTTATATTTTGACTTCATTTAATATTACTTTAATGACCATAGTAATGCTTGCAATATTCTCTGGTAGCAGGTGAAACAGCTCCCTGAAAAAGGTTTACTTTTTTCTGTGATGTTATGAACAAGCATTTCAAATAGACTAGTTTTTTTTTTTTTTGGTGTTAGCTCTGTCATCTTTTAAAAGGAATACTTCTGAGAGCATTCTGAAAAATAAGGAAAAGATGGCTGAAAGCAAAACTTGACATTGCAGTTTTAATTTTAGTTCACATTCCAGAAGACACTAGTTTTAAGAGAAAATGATTTAAGGATGTTCATCATATTATCACAGATTTGACAAGATCCGCAAGTGTCATTATGAATGCTGATGATAAGATGTCAGAAGCTAGATAAAAGAATAAAAAGTAAATGAAAGTACATGAAGGAACTGAGCTCTTCTCTTTAAAGGTATTTTATAGATAGTGATGCAGATTATTTCATTTAGCATGATACTGTCTAGATTAATTGTGTTGGCAGAAGGAAACCAGATTGCTCTTTTCTGAAAAAGGACATTTGGCTTTAATCACCATTTACATATATTGAAGCTATTGGCACTAGATACAAATAGAATTAAGAGTTTTGATGTAATTTCTGTACTACCAACATGACGTTTTAAAGAATGCTAAAAATCTTGCAAACAAATCACTGTATACAGTAGTGATGAAATAGAATATTTTTGCAGAAAGTAGTGTAATTTTTTCCTCATTTACAGATGGAACTGATAAAACTATGTAGCAATGAGAGAATCACTTTAATACCAAGAAAAAATGCATTTAGAATTAAAATGATCAGCTATTTTTTTTAAAGATAACTGTGTATCTGCTAAAAGCCTTGATAGGGAAAAAAAGTAACATTGATATGCAAATTATCATGATAATATATAGATAAATAACCAAAAACATCTAAATGATAAGATGGGGAGGGGGGAAAAATGAAGGAAAGGAAAGAGAGAGAGAGAGAGAAAAAACAGAGAATGAGAGATGTTTGTATTCACATTTCTTGAGATTACAACTTAATCTTTGTTTAGAGACTGAATGGGCAGTAGAATCTGCATTTAAATAGTTTGTTTTTTTTTTTTTACAAATAACGAATATTGCCTTAACATTAAAAAAAAAAAAAAAAACAAAACTATCTGTTGCTATTTCATCATATTTTATTTTATAACCAATACATTTTCTCACTTTTTATGTCACTTTCTAAGTAGTTTATCAAAGAATTGACTGTTATGTATGGAGACATCTACCATTAAATTTTAATGTGCTAGCCAAATCACCATGATGTTACTCTAATTCACAGATAGACAGAGTTAACACGTCTTGACGGAAATTTATGTTGAATTTCTGGTGGTAATAATGCTTTCTAACAGAACTATCCAGAAGCTAGTTCTTTTCCCCTAGATTCTCCTACAGGTACAATAAATATGTCCACCTTGAGGAGGAAAATTGTTTTTCCCCTTCAGTAGTGAGCAACATTAGTGGTTCAAGGAGGACAATAAGACACTGTGCTGAGGTGCATTGTGAGGAGACAGGAAAGAGAGCAGCAGATCTATTTTTGCAAATCAGACAACATGCCCTTGTAATATAGTAATTAAATGTTTATTAGATAAATGGAGTCTATGTGCTCCTGAAGTTATAGATTGGATATTAAGGAAAATTAAGCTAAAGGTCACTTGTAGATATTCTTTATTTTTTAAGAGAAAAGCAACATAACTTGTGTAAATGGAGGGTAGTGATAAGATAATTGTGGGACTTGAAATACTGCAAGGAAATATAAAATTCATTCAGATATCTGCACATTTTACACAGTTCATAAACTTGGCTTCTTTTCTCCACTTAACTATAGATTATTACTGTATAGTAACTTAATATAGACTAACATAATGTCTGAATTTGGCAAAGAGGAAAATGGGGAATTGGCATTACCTTATTTTTTTCCTTGAATAACGTACTTTAACAATTGTTTCCTAATTGTCTGCTATCTACTCTCAAAATAAGAGTTGATAACAAGGAAAATAAAACTAGTAGTGATTCATCTAGAATTTTTATTGAAAAACAAAAGCTTTCATGCATACGTGGAGATCAGAATTTTCTAAGATTTCTCTTTCACATATATTGAGGGAAGAAAATACTTAGGCTTTAAAGCAATGCAGTCTTCTCTACTACTGTTTAGTTTCTCATTTTAAGGTTATTCCAGTCAGATTCTGGTAGCCAGATATTAATCTGTTCAACAATTTTTATTTCAGGTTTTTCTTTGTTCCACAACCAAATAAATGTGTGATGTTAGGTACTTCACATCCTCACTAGGACTGTTTTCTCATCTATAGAATAAACTATGTGAACTCTCTCATCTTCAAAGTTCTTTCAGACAAAAAGTTATTTTCCTTTTGTCATTTTTTAAAAAGAGGTAAGAAAGCTTTCCAATTGTTTAAGGCTCAGCCCACCACAGCTTCCCAGGTGGCTCAGTGGTAAAGAATCTGCCTGTCAAGCAGAAGATGCAGGAGACCCTGGTTCAATCCCTGGGTCAGGAAGATCACCTAGAGGAGGGCATGGCAACCCATTCCAGTATTCTTGCCTGGAGAATCCCATGGACAGAGGAACCTGGTGGACTACAGTCCATGGGGTCACAAAAGAGTTCGACAGGACTGAACATGCACACACACAACCTACCACATAATACCTTGACTAGATATTCAGCAGTTTGCTACTACTGTACATAATTCTAATTTTTTAATTAATTTATTTATTTATGGGGCTTCCCAGGTGGCAATAGTGGTAAAGAACCCACTTGCCAATGCAAGATGTAAGAGAGGTGGATTCAACTCCTGGGTCAGGAAGATTCCCTGGAAGAGGGCATGGTGACTCACTCCAGTGTTCTTGCCTGGAGAATTCCATGAACAGAGGAATCTGGAGGGCTACAGTCCATAGGAACACAAAGAGTCAGACATGACTGAAGAGACTTAGCACACACACACACACATTTATTTATGGCTGTGCTAGGTCTTCATTGCTGTGCTTTCTCTAGTTGCAACAGTTGTGGGCTCCTCTTTAATTGCAGTGTGTGGTGGCTTCTCTTGTTGCAGAGCATGGGTTCCAAGTTCCTGAGCTTCACTAGTTGTGGCTCCTGGCCTTCAGTAGTTGAGGCTCAAGGGGTCAGTTTTTGCGGCACTGGCTTAATTGCTTTGCTGCATATTGAATCTTCCAAGACTAGGGATAGAACCCATGTCCCAAGCATTGACAGGCTGATTCTTAACCACAGGACCACCAGAGAAGTTCGGGCACATAATTTTAAAATAAAAGAGCAGATCATTGTCAACAGTGCCTGAGGGTTAGTGATAATACCTCTTCTACTCCCCATCTTATAATTTTGGAGAAAGACATTATAGAGAAAATATTCTTGACTTAAAATGTCTGAGATGAGATGTCATCATGCCTCTAAACTCATACTAATGATTAAAGTAAATGATTCTAAAAATTGTAATTTTACAAATCTCCTTATCTGATAGAGTAATTACCTCCTACTTTGTATGATATTATTCATCTTTGAAACAAATAAAAAAAGTCCCTAAATTAGAAAGTGTTCTGGCCAAAAATTGAATATATGTTAAACAGATAATCACATGCTCCCATGGTGGTTACAATCCTCACATGCTTATCATTATGACTTTTCTCTGCACTCTATTCCAGGAAGTATATTAAGTTATTATGACCTTTTTAGTCCAGCTCACCACATGGAAGCACGCTTTTGGACAAAAGGATCTCTCCAATAATGCTATTAAAAATGTTATATTATGCACTATTGTTTCTGTCTACTTCTAGGAGTCATGCAACATGGCTGCAAGTATTAGGAAGAGATAGGTGCCAGTACACTTTGCCTGGATCTTGAGAAGCATAACTATGGATAAATAAATTGCAGGAGTCTGGTTTATTGGTAATATGCACCATTTAAATGGATTTTAAAATTTTAATTTTACAAATTTTCCTTACTTTAAAAAATTCCTTCCATTGTTAATTTACACCAATACTTTTTCTTCATTAAAGGCATTTCTATGACTTGATGTTCAAGAGAGTTTTGATTAAATCAGGCCTTTACTTATGATGAGTCTAAAAAAATTTAATTATTCTGGATAATGTGTCTAACTTTCTGAACTAAAATAAAATCATATGATGGCATTAAATGTTAAGATATTGCCAATGGTAACTGTTCATATAAGATAAGGAGCAAAGAAGGTAAGGCAAAATAAAATGAAAGCAAAAAAAAAAGAAAAAAGAAAGAAAACAAAATAGTCTTGTGCCGAATTCTCAGTGTACTTCCTTGGCTAACTATGTTTAACATAGCTTCAACAGCTCTTCTAGTTCTACTATTTCAAGAAAACAAATCAAGGACAGAGTATTTTGCTGTACTCTGTTAAGCATAGGCTATAATCTTCTCTTTTATTTTTCCAGGGCTGTGTTCTTCATAAAACTTATTTTGGAGGAGAAGATAGTTATATTTTCTCCAGTGGTAACATGCAACCAAGAAAAAAGCTAAAATCCTAAAATGATACATTATTTCAAGGCATTTTGCTATCCTACTTAAATAGTATATGTGAAAATGTGAAATATACAGTGCATGTGTTCTCAGTTGCTCAGTAGTGTCTGACACTTCGCAACCCATGGACTGCAGCCTACCAGGCTCCTCTGTCCATGGGATTTCCCAGGTAAAAATACTGGAGTGGGTTGCCACTTTCTTCTCCAGGGATTCTTCCCAAGCCAGGGATCAAACCTGCATCTCCTGCATTGGCAGGTGGATTCTTTACCACTGAGCCCAATCATGCCCAATAAGAAAAATTCAATAATGAAACTGTACCTGCCTAACACTGAGGTTTTTACTCACATTATGGATGAAGTCCACAGTGAGGAAGGACTGTAACAACTGCCCTATGCTGACCCCTCAAACCCACCAGTTTTATCCAAGAGGGAAATGAAGTTGATAGAGACTGCTGTTTTTAATTTTTTCTTCCCTTGCCTTCTTTTGTTCTTTCTTTCCTTCATTCTATTGTCTATTCACAATTGAATCTATGTTATTTGTATATTTGTTTTAATCTTAGATATCCATGTTCTTTTTACCTTTCACACATTTGGAAAATAAGATTGACTTTTGATGACTTTCTTAGATGACTTAAGTATAGCAAAATCTTTTGTTTGAGAGTATGTATATGGACAAATTTTTATTTATTTATTTAATTTCCAAATAATGACCCTGATACTGATCTCATGAATTCATATGACAGCTCATAGTCTATTTGGAAAGTTTTTAAAAAAGAATTCATTACTTTCTGATTAGTAGGGATTATTGGGAAATTAAGGATTAAAAAAGCAGTCTATTACCGTGTATATTCTTGGTATGTTTATACTCCTGGAATAGTTAGGCCAAAAATGATGTACAAAATCATTTACAAAAATGAGTAACAATTTAATGCTGTGCTGATAACTGTAAATCATCTTTATAGTATAAAAGTCATTTTTTTGGTAATATTTACCTTTAACTAGAATTTTGAGAATTGACATATCTATAGAAAATCATGACATGTTTAAAAATAAAGTTATTAAGGGCCGATTTTTTAAAATTTCTATAATTAGTATTATATGATCAAGAATCACAGTGTCCTGATACTCAGACATTTAGAGTTCTTTAAAGAGAAACGTGACAGTGGGGAAATAAACAAGATGGCCCCAGTCAGGTTCTCTTGCCCCACGCTCTCATGACCTCTCACCCCATGTTCTGGAAACAATGACTTTGCACAGTTATGTAACAGCTGAAATCACTTATAGCACTGCACATGCACTTCACAAAGTACTTGCTTGAACATGGGCTACTTTTCTTACATAGGCTCCACTTGGAAAAGTCCTGGAGGTTGTGTGTGTGTGTACAGGAGCTACCACCATGAAAACCCTGGCCGCTGCTGCATTAGGGCTGCACTGGAGCAACACCATGGTTATGTTATATGAGGTTATGCTGTGACTATGTTGTTACTACATTATGGTTATGATATGGCTGCTTCTACAGCCTCTGCATAAGCCAGGAGAGAGGCTGTATTATGGCAGTTGTGCCAGCCAGGAGAGAAGAAAGGTGTCTGCAGTTCCTATGGCTCCTTCTGTCTTCTTCCAGCCTCTTAGCTTGAGCCTTGCCTACCCTGGGTTCAGCAAACAGTGTGGAGAGTGTGAACAGGATCAGTGATGCAGTGATCCTTTCAAATATTTGAAGAATCAGATACTGTCACTGGTTTCTCATATTCTAAGTGAAAAATTGGAAGTGAGTAGTTTTATGATCCAGACTTAAAAAATATTTTCTTGAAAGATGAAATAATATTCTGAAGAATTTTTAATCTCTTATGATGAATAATCCTGTTCAGGATCATTAATAACACAACTGCTTGAAAAACTTCATTTTTCTTCTGTACCAAGGAGTATCTAGAAAGATGGCTCTCTAGAGAGCAAAATGATATTTTCTTTATTACATTTTTAAAGAAGATCATGTATTCTTTTTATTAGAACTGCATTGAATTTTGCAGATTTCTGCCACTTGAGAAGCTTTAGGTTTTTCATAGAGAATATTAGTCATCAGAAAATAAATTACAATCTTTTTTTAATGGTGAAAGGATTACATTTGTTGATGTTATTTTGCATACTTTCACAGAAAATGTTTGATTTTTCATTTAAAAGGAGTATGTTATGTATCCCACATATAAAATGGCTTCACATTATTTTCTTACAGATTATTTTTAAGAAATATATGTTGAGTCACAAATTTTGGGCTCCTATTATGCACTTTAAGAAAAAATATTAAAATGTTATTTTATCATGTTTATTAAAATTCATGGAAACTTTAAAAGGTGCTAATAGTCCTTTTAATCAAGCAATAAAAGGAGGAGTAGACACATATCTCATTTTACTGTATTTTATTTCATTTTTTACAAATTGCAGGTTTGTGTCAATCCTGCAGAGAGGAAGAACAAGTCTATAGGCACCATTTTTTCAACAGTATTTGTTCACTTCATGCCTCTGTGTTACAGTTTTCTCCCAATATTTCAAACTTTCTCATAATTATTATATTTGTTATGGTGATTTGTGATTAGTGATCTTTGATGTTGCTATTGTAATTGTTTTAGGGTACCATTAATCATGTGAAGTATTAATTCAATGGTTAATTGAAACCATTAACCTATTTGAATGCAGAGTTCCAAAGAATAGTAGGGAGAGATAAGAAAGCCTTCCTCAGCGATCAATGCAAAGAAATAGAAGAAAACAATAGAAGAGTAAAGAGGAGACATCTCTTAAAGAAAATTAGAGATACCAAGGGAACATTTCATGCAAAGATGTGTTTGATAAAGGACAGAAATGGTATGGACTTAACAGAAGCAGAAGATATTAAGAAGAATTGTACAAAAAAGATTTTCATGACCCAGATAATCATGATGGTATGATCACTCACCTAGAGCCACACTTTCTGGAATGTGAAGTCAAGTGGGCCTTAGGAAGCATCACTATGAACAAAGCTAGTGGAGGTGATGGAATTCCAGTTGAGCTATTTCAAATTCTAAAAGATAATGCTGGGTCCGGCCGCGGCGCGAGAGCCATGGCGGCCTCTGAGGCGGCGGCGGCGAATCCCGCGGCTCTCGCCTCAGGCGCCCTGGCCATCCCTGCGGCCGCTAGGGGAGCCGCCGCCGCCTCGGGCCGTGGGTGCCCCCTGGGAGGCTGAGAGGCAGCCGGCCGCGACCGCGGCTGCGAGGCAGCAGCCCGCGCGTTCGACGCTGCAGGCCCAGGAGCTCATCCAGCCGTCGGTGAGCGAGCTGTCCCCGGCCCTGCGGACCAACATCCTGTGCACGGTGCGCGGCTGCGGCAAAATCCTGCCCAACAGCCCTGCGCTCAATATGCACCTGGTCAAGAGCCACCGCCTGCACGATGGCATAGTAAATCCAACAGTAAGAAAATATTTGAAAACTGTACCGAAATTCTACTGTTGTACAATTGAAGGATGCCCTAGAGGCCCTGACAGACCATTTTCTCAAATTTCTCTCGTAAAACAGCACTTTATGAAAATGCATGCTGAAAAGAACCATAAATGTAGTAAGTGCAGAAATTCGTATGGCACCGAGTGGGACTTGAAAAGACATGCAGAGGATTGTGGCAAGACCTTCCAGTGCACATGTGGCTGTCCCTATGCCAGCAGGACTGCGTTATAGTCCCACATCTACTGAACTGGCCATGAGATCCCTGTAGAACACAGGGATCCACTTAGTAAGAAAAAGAAAATGGAAAACTGCTTGCACAGCCAGAATCTGTCCAGGAAGACCACTGAATCACTGAGCAATAAACCAGTTAGTTCCACGACCAGATGCTCCAGAACTAGAAACTTCAGAAATAAAGCTGGTGGCTTCCTTTGAAGACTCTTGCAGCTCTAATGCCAAACAGCAGACTCTTCCAGCAGCTCCAAGGTACCCTCAGAAGTTGCTTTTACCAAAGCCCAAAGTGGCTTTGGTTAAACTCCCCGTCATGCAGTTTTCTCCTGTACCTGTCTTTGTGCCTACAGCCAACTCCTCGGGCCAGCCTGTGGTGTTGGGTGTCGACCAGCAGGGCTCTGCCCCCGGGGCGTGCACTTACTGCCCTTGTCCATTGGAACCCTGATCCTCGGCCTGGATTCGGAGGCCTGCTCTCTCAAGGAGAGCCTCCCTCTTTCAAAAGTTGTCAATCCTTGTTGCTGTTGAGCCGACTAGCACAGGTAGTCAAGTGAACTTGGGTAAAAGTCCATTTAGCCTGTTACAAGAACTTGGGAACACTTGTCAGAAGAACCACATTTCTTCCATCAGTGTACAGACCGACCTGTCCTACACCACACCACAGTTCATGCCGTCTGTACAGTGGGCCAGCCCTGACTCCTCTGTGTCGTTCTGTTCTCAAAATGATTTGACATTTGGTTCCCAGGTTTCCCTTTCCATTAGTGTTCAAACTCAGACTTTTTTGACCAGTTCTAAGGTAACTTCATCCATCTCTGCTCAGACTGATGCATTTATAGATGCCAGTTTCCAGCCAGGTGGGATCTCCAGAGAAACTCAGACCAGCGGAACGCAAAGTCCAGCAGAGGACTGAGTACAGATGGACCAAGCTGTAATGTGTGGAGACATTTTTGAGACTGTCCATTCATCATATGGTGTGTCTACAGATAATATTATAAGCAGTGGCTTAGTAGCAGAGACTGTAACTCATGACTTGTTACCTCAGAACCACCCTAAAACTTTAACTCAAGACACTGAGAAATCCACCCCAATTATAAACTTCAGTGCACCAAATAGTATGCTTTTGTCACAGAACATGACAGATAATCAGACCCAAACCATGGATTTATTAAGTGATCTAGAAAACATCTTGCAAGTAACCTACCTGGTCAGACGCTGGACAATCGTAGTCTTTTGTCTGACACAAATACTGGACCTGACATCCAGGTCCTATCTGGCCCAATCAAGAATCCTGCAATTGATTTTGATATTGAAGAGTTCTTTTCAGCCTCAAATATACAGACAGAAACCGAGGAGAGTGAGCTTAGCACCATGACCACTGAGCCAGTCGTGGAGTCCCTGGACATAGAAACCCAAACTGATTTCTTCCTTGCAGACCCTTCTACCCAGGCCTACAGTTGTAGGGGGGATTCTAGCTTCTTAGGCCTTGAGATGTTTGACATGCAGACACAGACATACCTGAACTTCTTTTTAGACAGTAGTCCTCGTCTGCCACTGGGAAGTATCCTGAAACTATTTTTTCCATGAATACTGATTCATCTGACACAGAGACCCAGACTGATGGAATCTCCACTGCTAAAAACCTGCCTGCCCTGGAAAGCAAAGTTCAGTTGAACAGTGCCAAAACAAAGACCATGAACTCTGGCTTTGAAACTTTGGGGAGCTTATTCTTCACGAGCAATGAAACTCAGACAGCAATGGATGACTTTCTTCTGGGCAATCTGTCCTGGAACACGATGGAATCTCAGTTCAGCTCTGTTGAAACCCAAACATGTGCAGAACTACACCCAGTCTCCAACTTCTGAAAGCGGAGTCCACATGGGGGATGGATTCACAGTTCCCTTCTGGATTTAGAAGATGAAGAACAGGGACAACAGTATTAACTCTACTGAATGTAGTCAACGATACAGGTACTTTGATTCTTTGAGATTCTTTGCCTTTTTGTACTTGTAAACATGAAATTTGTGTAAAAATTTGTGAGTGTATTATAAAGTGTAAGATGTTGATCTGAACATGATTGTTTTTGTGTTGCCAACGTTTGCCCTTTCAGTGTAGTCTTCCCTTCTTTAAAAAAAAAAAGAAAAAAAATGTATCTCACACCTTTAAAACCCATCTTGCCTTTTAGCTTAAGCCAAGCTCACCAGGACTTAGGGTACAAACTTAAGATCTTCAAAACATTTTCATCAAAGCTTGACTGACTTAAATTGCACCTAAAATACTCTTGCCAGTGCTTGTTAGGAAACTTCTGTTCCCTGATAACGTGTAAAGAAGTCTGACACTGCACCGTCAGATTTAAACACCAACAGCTTCACCTGCTTTGACATCTTACTCTTCCCTGATTTGAAGACACAAAGGAAAACTACGGTTGTCTTTAGCTTCTGAGACAATTTGCATATAGTCAATGCCATCCCTCTATGTGAACTGTTACTAGTATGAACATAAGTGTATAGTACTTTGCTCACAAGACATATTGCTGTACAATTATTGCTCAAAGTAGTAGCGGCAAGCACTTAGTGTAAATAGTGATCCTTTCAGTCTCAGTGACAGTAAGTCATCCCAACTCTGGAAACGCAGGGCTGTGGAATCATGCCTGTTAGCTCATCCTGGAGTGTGTTCTACAAGCCATCCCTCCTGCACCCTACTGAAGGCCAGGGTGGTGCTCCAGAGCTGCTGCTCAAGGTGCACCCCACCCTCTGAGTCTGAGTTTTGTCACACTAAATGTTAAAAAACAATAAAAATAGTAATGTAAGGAGAAAAAGATATTCCCTGTTACATTTCAATACGTTTCATAAGCTTGCTAGGGCAAGAGTGCAATCAACAACTATAGTAACGTGAATCTTCTTTTCATCCACCTCTCATTTTTTTTTTCCTTGAATGAGGAAACACATTGGTCTAGCAAGAATAGTTTTTGCGCCTTGAAGATAGCAATTCTAGAATAGATTCATCTAAAATACAGCAGTCTGCATTATGTTGCTTTGTTTGTTTAGAGAGGGTAATACTGAACAGTCTTCAAAGAAAATGAGGTGAAGATCCAGTACTTCAAGAACATAATATGTTTTGAGATGATTGAGCAGTCAGGTACACTTGTAGGGTTTTTTGTATTTAGAAGATCCTGAGTTCTTGATTGTTGGCCAGCTTTCAGGCAGGTAAAAATCAATGCAGTCTGTACATTTTTCTAAGTTTACCCAAAAAAAAGCTCTGTTCCTTATGTGGCACATGCTTTATGCTGCTGAAGACTAAACCCTCAAAATACAACCTAAGCAGGGAACTAATAATTTATTAGAGAAAATCATTGGTGTTCCTACTAATTTCTGTCCCATAGAAGAATTGGTGGTAATGGATAAATAACATGTCCTGGGCAGATGAACTCAACCTGGTAGATAAAAGTTTGCTTGGGTCACAGTTGCCTATGAATATGGGTTTCAAAACAAACATAAAGCCTTAACTTAGTATTTCATTATGTTTTAGAATCACATTGTCTTAACGTTTCAAACATCTATTTCAGTTCTCCTAGTAAGGAGAAGTACATGTTTGTTTTGGCTTTTTGTAAATATATATGCAGTGATCTATAGCTTAAAAAAAATTGTGTTTCTGTGACAATGTTTGTTAATCCAGCCAACTGAATTATTTACAGAAAATTGAGCATGTAATAGTTCATGTACCAGTAAGAACTGTCCCCCACCCCGAACCTTAGTTCCCTGAATGGTTCTAAGATTATTTGTAAAAACTGAAAACTCAGTGATTAAAGAGAAGTGAGAATTCAAAAAAAAAAAAAAAAAGTAAAACACGATGCTGTGAAAGTGCTGCACTCAATACACCAGCAAATTTGGAAAACTCAGCAGTGGCCACAGAACTGGAAAAGGTCCGTTTTCATTCCAATCCCAAAGAATGCACAAACTACCTCACAATTGCACTCATCTCACACACTAGGAAAGTAATGCTCAAAATTCCCCAAGCCAGGCTTCAGCAATATGTGAACCATGAACTTCCAGAGGTTCAAGGTGGTTTTAGAAAAGGCAGAGGAACCAGAGATCAAATTGCCAACATCCACTGGATCATTGAAAAAGCAGGAAAACATGTTTTCAGAAAAACATCTATTTCTGGTTTATTGACTATGCCAAAGCCTTAGACTGTGTGGATCAAAATAAACTATGGAAAATTCTGAAAGAGATGGGAATACCAGACCACCTGACCTGTTTCTTGAGAAACCTGTATGCAGGTCAGGAAGCAACACACAGAACTGGACATGGACCAACAGACTGGTTCCAAATAGGAAAAGAGGTACATCAGGGCTGTATATTGTCACCCTGCTTATTTAATTTGTATGCAGTGTACATCATGAGAAATTCTGGGCTGGAAGAAGCACAAGCTGGAATCAAGATTGCCAGGAGAAATATCAATAGCCTCAGATACGCAGATGACATCACACTTATGGTAGAAAGTGAAGAGGAACTAAAAAGCCTCTTGATGAAAGTGAAAGGGGAGAGTGAAAAAGTTGGCTTAAAGCTCAACATTCAGAAAACTTAGATCATGTCATCTGGTCCCATCACTTCATGGGAAATAGATGGGGAAACAGTGGAAACAGTGTCAGACTTCATTTTGGGGGGGCTCCAAAATCACTGCAGATGGTTATTACAGCCATGAAATTAAAAGACACTTACTCCTTGGAAAGAAAGTTATGACCAACCTAGATAGCATATTAGAAAGCAGAGACATTGCCAACAAAGGTCCATCTAGTCAAGGCTATGTTTCTTCCAGTGGTCATGTATGGATGTGAGAGTTGGACTGTGAAGAAAGCTGAGCACCGAAGAACTGATGCTTTTGATCTGTGGTGTTGGAGAAGACTCTTGAGAGTCCTTGAACTGCAAGGAGATCCAAACAGTCCATCCTAAAGGAGATTAGTCCTGGGTGTTCATTGGAAGGACTGATGCTGAAACTGTAACTCCAATACTTTGGCCACCTCATGCAAAGAGTTGACTCATTGGAAAAGACCCTAATGCTGGGAGGGATTGGGGGTAGGAAGAGAAGGGGACAACAGAGGATGAGATGGCTGGATGGCATCACCATCTCGATGGACATGAGTTTGAGTAAACTCCAGAAGTTGGTGATGGACAGGGAGGCCTGGCATACTGCAATTCATGGGGTAGCAACGAGTCAGACACGACTGAGCGACTGAACCTACTGACTGACCATTAATCATGCTCATATAATATAACAATTTTAATAAATATTGGATAAATATTGCTTTTGTTTGGACTGCTCCATGGATCAGCTGTTCCCTCATCTCCCCCTTTCTGAGCTTCCCTGTTCCCTGAGACAAAACAATATTGAAATTAGGCAATAATAACCCCACAAAAGTCTCTAAGTGTTTAAGTTAAAGGAACAGTTACAGGTCTCTCTCTCTCTCAATCAATAGCTAGAAATGATTAAGCTTATGCATGTGAAAGTTTAGATAGGCCAAAAGCTAGGCCTCTTGTACAAAAAGTTTGCCAATGCAAAGGAAATGCAAAAGAAAAGTTTTTAAAGAAAGTTAAATTACTACTCTGATGAAGACACAAATGATAAGAAAGCTAAACAGCTGTATTGCTCATATTGCAAAAGTTTTAGTGGTCTGGATAGTTTAAGGCAAGAAACTATCTACATAATATGAAAGTGTAAGGTGAAATAGCAAACCCTGATATGGGAGTTTTAGCAAGTTATCCAGAAGATCTAGCTAATTAATTAAGGTAGATACACTAAACAATAGATTTTCAGTGTAGACAAAACAGCCTTCTACTGGAAGAAGACACTATCTAAGACTTTCATAGCCAGAGAGGAGCAGTCAATGCTTGCCTTCAAAGTTTCAAAGGACAGGCTGATTCTCTTCTTGGAGGTTAATCCAGCTGGTGACTAAATGGAAGACAGTATTCATTTACCATTCTGAAAAACTTAGGAACTTTAAAATTATGCTAAATCTATTCTGCCTGTGTTCTATAAATGGAACAACAAAAGCCTGGTTGACAGCACATCTGTTTACAACATGGTTATCTGATTTCTTTTTTTTTTTTTTTGGCCAAGCCACATGGCATGCAGGATCTTAGTTCCCCAGTCAGTGATAAACCCACGCCCCCTGCAGTGGAAGCATGATCTTAACCACTGACCACCGGGGAAGTTTCTTTTTTAAGCCCATTGTTGAGAACTACTGCTCAGGAAAAAAAAAAATTCCTTTCAGAATAATACTGCTAATTGGCAATGCACCCAGTCACCAAAGACTTCTGATAGAGATGAACAATGAGATTAATATTCTTTTGATGCCTGCTAACACAATATTCATTTTGCAGCCCATGGATCAAGGAGTGATTTCAACTTTCAAGTCATTATTTAATAAATACATTTCATAAGGCTATAGTTTCCATAAATAGTGATCCCTCTGATGGATCTGGGCAAAGTAGGTTGAAAATTTTCTGGAAAGGATTTGCCATTTTAGATGCCATTAAAGAACATTCATAACTCATGGGAAGAGTTCAAAATATCAACATTCACAGGAGTTTGGAGGAAGGATTTTGAGTACTAAATAAGTGTAGCTGATAAAGGGGAGACAGATTCTGAGAAGATTGATTCCAATTTTGAAATAAGTTCTACTGTGTTCAGTCACTCATTCATTCAGTCACTGATTCATTCCGAATGCATGAATTGTAGCCTGCCAGTCTCTTCTGTCCACAAGATTTTCCAGGCAAGAATATTCAAGTGGGTTGCCATTTCCTTCTCCAAGTTCTACTATAGGTAAAATGTTATCAAACAACATTGCCTACTGTTTTTTTCAATAAACTTATAAGGTTCATAAAATAATTTAGAAGTAAAAATTAAATTTCTAAATTAGATTAAATCATGTAATCACATTTGCCATTCAATTAGAAACTGAAGCGAAGATGGGAGTAAAATCCTGTATAGTATAAGTGGTAAGATCCAACATAGTATCCATAAGGATACATATTTGAAAACATGACTTTATATAAAGTGATCTTAGGTTAACAAAAATATCTTCTCATCTTTCCTATTACATAACTGTTTTGCACAGAACTGACAAAAATTTTTGCTTCCTCAAGGCTTCCTTGGTGGCTTAGATTGTAAAGAGCCTTCCTGCAAAGTTGGAGACCTGGGTTTGATCCCTCGGTCAGAAAGATTCTCTTAAGAAGTGTATGGCTACCCATTCCAATTTTCTCACCTGGAAAATTCCGTGGGCAGAGGAGCCTGGCGGGCTACAGCCCACAGGTTCACAAAGAGTCAGACATGACTAAATGACTAACACTTGCACACACTTTGACTTCTCAAAGGTATCAGATTGGCTGGGTGGATAAGAAACATCTTTGAGGTTCATCCTTTAAACTTGATATTCAATTTTTATAAAGTGTTTTGTTTTATAGAGTTTGATATGCTGTTTCTCTAGTGAGTTTGTGTTCCCTATAATCTTTTTCATGTTAACATTTCAATCTTCCTGGAAAATCTTCATCTCTATGAATCTCACTGGTATTGAAGTTAAGGTAAATGTCCCACATTTTTTAAAATATAGAAAAATAGAACATGGTGGCTTAGTAGTTTCAACAAAGGATTTGTGTACCCCCATCTATTTCATCTCAATAAGAATACTTATTTTTTAAATATGTGAACCAATAAAAATATTCACATAACACTATTTAATAAATATTCCTAATATGATTTGGTGTTAATATTAACAAATCACACTTCTCCCACAATATATCTGGTACGTATGTTGAAACCATGGCAACTATTATAATATAAATCTTTATCTTTGCAAAATAGCAAAGAAACAGGATTATTCACTAAAATTTCCAAATTTGTAATTATTTGACTTTGCGATACTGTATAGTAAGCAAAAAATTAATGTTTTTATCTGTTCTATAGTCTTTTGACTAAAGGTACACAATAGCAATTAATAAATTTCTTATAAAGAAATATCTAGTTGTACTAGCTAAAATTTAATTCTTGAAATATTACTGCCCTAGAAAATACCCTCTAAGAAGCTTGTGCAATTTTTATTCTTACATTATGTAAATTATTGCACTACATGTCTTAAGGAGTTTCTAAGGAGTTCAGGAAAGCTTAAGTATACAGTATGAATATCTTTGTTTAAAAATGGTTGTGTGTGTGTGTGTGTGCTCAGTTGTGTCTGACTCTGTAACTGTATGGACTGTAACCCATCAGGCTCTTCTGTCCATGGAATATTCCAGGCAAGAATATTGGAGTGGGATGTTATTTCTACTCTAGGGGATCTTTCTAATGCAGGGATTAAACTTGTGTCTCTTGCTTCTCCTGGATTCTTACCACTGTGCCACCAAAAGTTCTAAAGCCAGAGTCTGATAATTTAATATAATTTCAAAAGTCTTATACATGTAAGTGTAATTTTTCCTTTTCCCTATTGTAGACTATAAAAGTATTCACAGTTGATAATAAGCCTTAGGTTATATAGACTATAGACATATCAAATTTATGTAAATAAGGTCACTTGCTTCAGGTCTTACAAAATCATCAGCTTTTCAAGATTTCTACCTAGACAGGACTATTTAAAATGTGATCTGGCCAGCTCCTAAAAATCAACTTGCAAACTTCCTACCTCTGCACTAAGTTTTTCCATAGTACTTGTCACCTTCTAACATATTACAAAATTATCCTCAGATTGATTGCTTATTTTTTCTCTTTTCCCACTAAAATATAAATTCAGAGAAGGCAGGGAATTTTTTTTTCTTCTGTTTTATCCTCTGATATAATAGAGCTACCTAGAACAAGTCCTGTTATAGAAGATCCAATAAATATTTATTAAAGAAAATTGTATTATACATATAAAATTGTCATAACATCACAACCATTAAGGCTGTATTTTAGTTATATATTTTATATATAATTATACATAATTTTATGTATAATTATGTAAATATACATATATATTTAGTTATATATTTAGTTTAGAATATATCATGTTCTTCTTTTAAAAATTTTCTCTCTCAAAGATATATTATTAGTATTATCTCTTGAATATTGTATCCTTCTCAAGGCTTTCAAACAAACTTCTCATTCTGTTCTAATATGTTTTTAATGTTTGAAATTTTAAAAAAGGAAACATCTCCTTAATAAATGCGTTACTCCTTAACTAATCCTGAGTTCTTTTTAATATATTCTTAAATCTCACTGCATTATAATGTGAACATCTTTTCAGTTTCTATGCTGTATTTTACTTTAATCTGTATCTTTTCTTTCATCCATACTATTTCCTAATTTATTCACCACAGTCTGACTAAAGGCATCTTGCCTCTACTATTTACTCTTATATATGCTTAATTGCAGCATAGATTTACTTGATGATAATGATAGTACAGTATTTGTTAGTATACTGTATTTAGTAAATAATTTTTTTCTTTAAAAAATGAAGGCAACTTAGAGCTACTTCTTATATTTGAATAGTAAAGGTAACATTAAGTCTAATTTCTTAAAGAGGAAACAAGTGCAACTGAATTTAGGATAATATAAACTCTGTCTGAAAAGAGTTTCTTACTGATGTCCTCACTTCTCTTTTATTGACTACTTTGGAAGAATGAACACTATATTTATCAATAGCTAATCTTTCTGGACAGCAATAATGGAAATTTGAAAGATAAAAGGAAAGACCAAATACTCTCAGAATACTGTAGAGCCTACCACACTTAAAATGCATTTCTATTGATAAATCTTTCTTTTGAGAAATTCCATATATTAGATCTTATTTTACCCAATGTCTAGTTTGTCCCTGTACTGGTTAGCATAATTATTGAGGTGCCTCTGTGGTATCATTACTAATACATTACTGCAGCATGACAGAAAAATCTCATTTATCCTTAGAATACTGATGAAAAATAGGTATTATATTATTCATATTAATGAAATTAATGAACTCAAAGATCTTTTACAGTCCTTCAGGCACAATGTTAGGCCATAATCTTTCACAATTTTCTCTCTGAAAAAGATAATTGACTTTATTATTTTGACAATATAAGACTCTTACTAAACTCAGGAAAGCTCACAGCTAAGAAAGATTACATAAATGGGTCAATGGCTTAATATTAATACTTTCCAAGTCAAGTTCTAAGGTACACCAAATAAAGTCAAGATATTTTTTTCAGTTTTAGTATAAATATTTACCTGCTTGTTTAAGATATTCATAAAAATTCAATTTTTCATAAAATCTGCTTGAGCAAATTTTCAGAGCATTATATATAATATGTTAATAACAAATAAGCTAGCTCAAACACATTTATGAATCAAACAAGTAAATTTACTAAGGGTATGCACACAGACAGTAAAGAATCTGCCTGCAGTGCAGGAGACCTGGGTTCGATCCCTGGGTTGGGAAGATCCCCTGGAGAAGGAAATGGCAACCCACTCCAGTACCCCTGCCTGGAAAACCTCATGGAGAGAGGAGCCTGGTGGGCTGCAGTCCATGGGGTCACAAAGAGTCGGGCATGACTGAGTAACTAACACTTACTTACTTATGCACACAGAGTTCAGATGTTCAGAAAACATCATATTTTTGTCAATGATTTATATTACAGAAAATTATATTCACTTACAGGGGAAATAACTTTGACATCTTCAATTTAAAAATGAGAACACTGACATTCTGCTAAAAGATGTAGCTTTGGCATTTTTGATAGCACCTATGGATATCTTACTCTTTGCTTTTTGTATACCACAGATAGAGTTTTATTTACAGAGTTAATTTTAAGATACTACATTTACTTCTAAATACTTTAAAGAAATTACAGAGGATTTGAATTAAGATTCTGCGTGTGTCTCCACATTTTGAAATTGGCACTTTATTCCTACTAAATTATTCTATCTATCTATCTACAGGTATAGATTTTTTTTGGCTCAAGGAAGCCTTTCCATTTTTACTATTTCTCTCACATGTGGGAGTGCCTCAGATGTGTTTCTTCCAATATAAGAGAGTTTGGGAGATAATGCATTAATTTGAAAATTTTTTAAAAAATGCATTCTACATCTACATTTGTTACCAATATATTTTAATATCAATTGAAATTGGCACCATCTATACTACTTTCCTGGAGAAGGAAATGGCAACCCACTCCAGCATTTTTACCTGGAGAATTCCATAGACAGAAAAGCCTAGCGGGCTACTGTCCTTTGGGTTGCCAAGAGTTGGACACGACTAAGCACTCATACTGCTTTCTATCCATGAAAGGATAATTCTAAAAGCTTTATGTAGAATCTTGTGACCATCATGGTGACTATGTGACTACTACAGTTGTTTCTATGGTAATCAGTTGTCAAGCGAGACCAAGAAAGAAAGAAAGGAAGGAAGAAAAAATGAGCTAAAAATAGATGATTCAGATATTCATCACCTAAATGATGAATCACATAACATATTCTATCTTTGGATTATTTGAGGCTTCATTCCTTGTACACCCTTTTAAAGTTTTGTAATCTTATTATTTAAGCACAGAACCACTGTGAAGCATTATTGTAACTTATGTACTAAAGACCACGTGCATGTGTGCTCAGTTGCTAAGTTGTGTCAGACTCTTTGGGACCCCATAGACTGTAGCCTGCCAGGCTCCACTATCCATGGGATTTTCCAGGCAAGAATACTGGAGTGCATTGCCATTTCCTTATCCAGGTGATCTTCCTGATCCAGGGATCGAACCCTGGGTTTCCTGTGTCTTCTGCATTGGCAGGTGAATTCTTTACCAATGAACCACCTAGAAAGAGACCACAAGGTCTTTGGAAAGGACATGCATGATAAAGTATTAGGAAAGAGGCACTATCAGCAGCCATGTCTGGGATTTCTCCTGCTTGACAGCTACGGATCACACTTGTGACTGGGGAAAGGCTTTATGTTCTTTCTAGTTTGTATCTTTAGGTTCTTTGATGTTGTTTGTATACATCAACAACAATGATGAAATTGAATTCTTTCCCCCAGCCTACTCAAGAAGTTTGTATTTCTACACATTTTACATAAAAGGGAAAGTCAAGCTAATTTTTCAAAATAGTCAATATTCAAATGATTTTGAATCTTATTGGGACAACATCTACTCCACCCCCATCCTCCACAGTTCAGCTCAGTTCAGTCCCTCAATCGTGTCTGACTGTTTGTGAGCCCATGAACTATAGCACGCCAAGCCTCTCTGTCCACCACCAACTCCTGGTGTTTGTTCAAACTCTTGTCCATCAAGCCAGTGATGCCATCCAACCATCTCATGCTCTGTCATCTCCTTCTCCTCCTGCCTTCGATCTTTCCCAGCATCAGGGTCTTTACCCATGAGTCAGTTCTTCCTATCAGGTGGCCAAAATATTGGAGCTTCAGTTTTAGCATCAATCCTTCCAATGAATATTCAGGACTGATTTCCTTTAGAATGGACTGGTTTGATCTCCTTGCAGTCAAAGGGACTCTCAAGAGTCTTCTCCAACACCACAGTTCAGAAGCATCAATTCTTTGGTGCTCAGCTTTCTTTATGGTTCAAATCTCACATCCATACATGACTACTGGAAAAACCATAGCTTGGATAGATGGACCTTTTTTGGCAAAGTAATATCTCTGCTTTTTAATATGCTATCTAGGTTGGTCAAAACTTTTCTTCCAAGGAACAAGCATCTTTTAATTTCATGGCTGCAGTCACCATTTGCAGTGATTTTGGAGCCCAAGAAAATAAAATCTGTCACTGTTTCCCCATCTATTTGCCATGAAATGATGGGACCAGATGCCATGATCTTTGTTTTTTTTTTTTTAATGTTGAGTTTTAAGCCAGATTTCTTTCACTTTCATCAAGAGGCTCTTCAGTTCCTCTTCCTTTTCTGCCATAAGGGTGGTGTCATTTGCATATGTAAGATTATTGATATTTCTCATGGCAATCTTAATTTCAGCTTGTGCTTCCTCCAACCCAGCATTTCGCATGATGTACTCTGCATATAAGTTAAATAAGCAGGGTGATGATATACAGCCTTGACATACTCCTTTCCCAATTTGAAACCAGCCTGTTGTTCCATGTCCAGTTCTAACTGTTGCTTATTGACCAACATACAGATTTCTCAGGAGGCAGGTCAGGTGGTATTCCCATCTCTTTCAGAATTTTCCAGTTTGTTGTGATCCACAAAGTCAAAGGCTTTGATGTAGTTAATAAAGCAGAAGTAGATGTTTTTCTGAAACTCTCTTGCTTTGTCAATGATCCAACAGGTGTTGGCAATTTGTTCTCTGGTTCCTCTACTTTTTCTAAATCCAGCTTGAACATCTGTACATTCTTGGTTCATGTACTGTTGAAGCCTCACTTGGAGAATTTGGAGAATTAGCTAGCATGTGAGATTATGTGGTTGTTTGAACATTCTTTGGCATTGTCTTTCTCTGGGATTGGAATGAAAACTGACCTTTTCCATTTCTGTGGCCACTGCTGAGTTTTCCAAATCTGCTGGCATATTGAGAGCATCATTTTAACAGCATCATCTTTTAGGACTTGAAATAGCTCAGCTGGAATTTCATCACCTCCACTAGCTTTCTTCATAGTGATACTTCCTGAGGCCCACCTAACTTTGGGCTCCAGGATGTCTGACTATAGTTGAGTGATCACACCATCACAGTTATCTGGGTCATGAAGATCATTTTTGAATAGTTCTTCAGTGTATTCTTGCCACCTCTTCTTAGATGAAGACTAATTAGGAAATCTAATATGTACCTTGAATTTGGGGTTCAAAGAATAATAAGGAAAACAAAAATTTTAAACTGTTCTAAAAATATTGTTTTTTTCTTTGAGGACTGCCTGAATTGAAAGGTAATTCTCAGGTTCAAAGGTTTCTTTTCTATTTTTTTTTTTTTTTTTAATTTCAGAGGCAAGCATACTGTCAGAGTATTTCAAATCACTTGAAATACAATATGTCTATTACAAATATTTTATTTACAAAACCCTCTTTCACACACACAAAAAAACAGTCCTTGCTAAAGTAAAGTATATTATAGAAATTTATTTTGACTGTTTCTTCCCAATAAATCCTTATATAATTTTCAATTATTATTTCTACCAAATCTAAAAGAGAGTTATCAAAAATGATGGGAAACTTTATTGATTCAAGTTATAAGTACTTCCAGTTTTCTTTTTTAATTAACAAACAAATCACAGAACCTGTATTTATTTAGTTTTACTTTTTGAAAACATCTCTCTCTATTAAGATTTTGGAGAGCATACTTTATAAAATGCCAGTCTCTACTGGTAGGACTTTGAGTCAGCTAATTCTATTTTCTTTTTCTTCAGCCACTGAAAGAAACCCAGAGAATGAATGTGTGATCTGCTTTGGTTTCTCGAATGTAATCATTCATGATTTTACATTCATTAATTCTCTGCATATTCATTTTCATCCCGATGCTACTATTGGCAAGAGCTAAAATTGAGAGTTGCTCTCGTAGTTGCTCTTTCTCATTAGAGTACAAGGGCTTTACTACATTAATGAGGTCCATGAACACAAATAAATAACAGATAAGTAAAAATTTGGAAATTTCTAAGAGTGATAATGGCACTAAATAATATTACATATAGATTCACTGGACTGTGATTAACATTTCTCTGAAAGGCATCAGAGCCTTTTTCTGCTGTTAGAACATTTACCACATGGAATAAATCTAAATTAACACTAGAAACCCTGACTAAAGCATTTAGTATGAATAACCCATCCGAAAACAAGCAATGGTGTTTTACTCATTACATCAACACAAATTGCAACACTAATTACCGCCTATTCTGTAAACATCAATCCAAATGTGTTCTTTACTCTTGATTTGCTTTAAAAAATCATTCATCCTATAAGCACATAAAAAGGGGACTTTTCCAAAGTGTTAACTATAATGCCTCAGGGAAAATGTGGTGTTTTAAGGAGCTCTACTCTTTAATCAAGTCAGCTATATAAATCTAACATAGAGTCGTTTATTTATAAGGTGTGTGGATCTGATTTTTATATTATTCAGTGATTCCCTCTGTGACCTTTATCAATCCTGTATTAATATTTCATCAATTAATAATGTAACAAAATTTAGGGTTTAAACTGGACATAATTTCCTGTCTCACTGCTAGTGCTCTTGTTTTCTCACTTCAGTTACATATAACTTTGTAGGTAGTGGGTAAAAGGACAAAGACCACTGACTATTCTTCCCTTGACTTTCAAAACTTTTGTACAAATATTACCTCTTCTTTTCTCAGAGATATTAACAATAATTAAAATTCTTATTAAAGCATAAGTGATATAGTCTTTTCAGAGATACATGAAAAGGGATTGAACTGGAATTTCACTAAGAATTCCTGTCACAAACATTGTAGTTGTTCAGTCACTCAGTCATGTCCAACTCTGCGACGCCATGGCGAGCAGCATGCCAGGCTTCCCTGTGCTTCACCATTTCCAGGAGCTTACTCAAACTCATGTCCATAGAGTTGATGATGCCATCCAACCATCTCATCCTCTGTTGGTCCCTTCTCTTCCTGCCTTCAGTCTTTCCCAGCATCAGGGTATATTCCAATGAGTCGGCTCTGCATCAGGTGGCCAAAGTATTGGAGTTTCAGCTTCAGCATCACTCCTTATGTATATTCAAGACTGATTTTCTTTAGGATTGACTAGTTTGATCTCTTTGCAGTGCAAGGGACTCTCAAGAGTCTTTGCCAACACCACAGTTCAAAAGCGTCAATTCTTTGGAGCTCAGCTTTCTTTATAGTCTAAATCTCATAGCCATTCATGACTACTAGAAAAACCATAGCTTTGACTAGACAGACCTGTTGGCAAAACAATGTCTCTGCTTTTTAATATGCTGTCTAGGTTTTTCATAGCTTTCCTTCCAAGGAGTAAGTGTCTTTAATTTCATGGCTGCAGTCACCATCTGCAGTGATTTTTGAGCCCCCCCTCCCAAAAAAAATAAAGTTTGTCACTCTTTCCATTGTTTCCCCATCTGTTTGCCATGAAGTGATGGGACCAGATGCCATGATCTTTGTTTTCTGAATGTTGAGTTTTAAGCCAGCTTTTCCACTCTTCTCTTTCACTTTCGTCAAGAGGCTCTTTAGTTCCTCTTCATTTTCTGCTTTTAGAGTGGTATCATCTGCATATTTGAAGTTGTTATTTCTCCTGGCAATCTTGATTCCAGCTTGTGTTTCATCCAGCCTGGCATTTTGCATGAAGTATTCTGCATATAAGTTACATAAGCAGGGTGACAATGTACAGTTTTGATGTACTCCTTTCCTAATTTGGAACCAGTCCATTATTCCATGTCCAGTTCTAGCTGTCACAACCTAGAACACATTAAATGCATGTGCATTGTGCATGTATGGTATATCTGTCTCTCTGTGTGTAATTTTACTTGTCTTATGAGGAAATTTCTCTTTAATTTTCTTAGCTGCATTATGTGACTTCTTGTTCTTGGAAAAATAATCAAATCTCCTTAAACAAAGGCAGTTGCTTTTAACACTAGTTTCACAGTTACTAATCTCATTCCTCTTTTGATTTATATTTAGGACTAGGAGAACATTTAGAGGTTGTTCTCACACTCTCCTTTCATTTTCATCTATTCAGGTGGGAATGTGAAATGGTTTTCATACTCAAAGAGCTATCAGTAAATCTGTCAGATTATGGTCCATTTCACTCACTCATACATTCTTACATTCATTCATAATAAATCATGATTAGTTTTAAAATATGCTTAGCTTTATTGATGGAAAGAAGGGAAGGTAGTTTTATAAGTGAGGTATAATTAAGACATTTGGGTTAAAAATATACTAAGATCTTGAAGGAATGAAAGAATGCCCTTTCACAGAAATATCAATTGTATTAGATAACTTACCTTGGACAGGATTTTTGAATAGATGAATACATTTGGGGTATTTATCTTTTACAAAGTGTTTTCAAATGTAGGGTCTGATAAGTTTTTTTTTTTTTTTTAACCAATTAGCTTTAGGGATAATTTCTCAACCTGTATTAAATAACCATATTCTATTTGTCAAAATAGCTAGCATTTTGAAATAGGTTATAAGCTTTCTAAAAATATTGGAATCATGTTGTTGTTTAGTCGCTAAGTCAGATCTGACTCTTTTTCATCCCCATGGACTGTAACCGCTTAGGCTCCTCTGTCCATGAGATTCTCCAGGCAAAAACACTGAGGTGGTTTGCCATTTCCTTCTCCAGGGGATCTTCCTGACCCAGGGATGGAACCTGCCTCTCTTGCATTGGCAGGTGGATTCTTTACCACTGGGCCACCAGGGAATTGTAACATATGTAATTAAAAAAGAAAAAAAAAAATGTGTTCAGTGATTCAAATATTCTTAATGGGAAATTATCCTATTATAACACTGTTAAATGAAGATACTGAATTCATTTTTATATATTATATTAATCTAAAAAAATATTCATTTATGCATGTAATCTGTTGGGCATTTCTATACTTTATGATCCAAATACTTTAATCTTGTATTCTGGCTAACTCGTGTTAGTTATTCAGTCATGTCTGACTCTTTGTGACCCCCCTGGATTGTAACCCACCAGGCTCCTCTGTCCATGGGCTTCTCCAGGCAAAAAGACTGGAGTGGATTGCCATTCCCTCCTCCAGGGTATCTTCCTGACCAAAAGACTCAACCCCAGTCTCCTGGATTACAGGCAGATTCTTTACTGTCTCAGCCACCAGGGGAGCCCTCTGTCTAATAAGGCACTATATACACTTCTGTTCAAGCTTCATACTCATCAAAGGCAATATATCAGATATTACACTGCTTATTTAGTTAAATATATGATTTCGGTAATAATGTTGTAAATATTTTAAAATTTTCATGTCAAGTTAGCCATAACTTAAAGTCAAAAAGTGCATTTCTTACAGTAGAATAGAATACCTTATTTTTACTTTGACTATAAACATACATGTGCATTAGCTATCTCTATGATTAAAATCTACTCAATTTATATTTTTACCATGTGACATCAGTATTTTCCAGTAAAAATATCTTTCTATTTCCAACCAGTTCTATAGCATAATAGTTTTAAATTTTAGGAAATGCAGTGTTTAGTTTAAAATGTGATACTATGTTTTTTATGAAATTATACAAAGTAGACCAAAACGACTTCCCCTATATAGACATGAGCTATTAAATAGCTAAGCAAGTAGAACAGAGTTCATAAAAACTCAATTCATCTAGAGTTTCAGCTTCATGGAAAAATCATGAGTTTTTTCCTTTCCTCACTTGCCTCCCACCATCTTCAGTACTCCAAAAGCTGCTAGTGATCATAGAAATGGAACCATGTATCAAATGTTGCAGGTGGTATAAAAAGAAAAGAAAGAAATGCTAAAGTCAATCTACAAGGACATAAACCTCCTGTGATGAATTAAGAATGACTTTTATTGCAAGGAAAGGTACTCTCTTTAAAGTTCAGATGCTGATTTATTGTATTTTGACATCTGAGAAATATTTAGTTACAGGAAACAGAGGGAATCTGCAGCCCAATTACCAAGTTCCATTTCTTAATTTTGTATCCTAATTAATTCTTAGGTCATTTCCTACCACTTTGTGTTTTATCTCCTTGTTTAAAAAATTAAAGCAAAAACTTGGAAATGACCTAATGAATGAATTCTATTCACTAGCTAAAACTGCATTTTCATTGCAATATTTTTCTTTTAAATGGTTGTCAATTGAAGCTTAACATATTGACTTCAAGAAAAGCTATGGTTAGGAATTTTTAGGATATTTTTTAAGGTGAGGTTGACAGAGACTATGTTAATTTTTCAATAAGCAATTTTGTTGCTTATTGGCCAATACCTGGTAAAAATGATTTCAGGTTAAAAAATATTTTTTTATAATTTTATGCAGTACCACTTTTGTCAATAGCTTAATTATTTTTATATTTTTCTTGACTCTATGACTGTGCTAAAGGAAAAAGCAAGGAGTTTCTTACCAAGTTGAAGAAAACACAATTTAGAAGGAAAAGTTAGCAGATATCACAAAGAGAATTCAAAGTGGATAAAAAGGATATGATGATATTAATCATAACACCACATGGAAACTAAGTTTAAGCTTGAGTTTATGGGTTGAAGATGTAATAGTTAATGAAAATTCTACACAGTTTCCATTTAAGGACTCTTTTCTGGTAGTGTTACTTACTAACTACATAAGGAAAAACTTTTCAAAGCTGTTTCTCATTATCAGATTTACTTATTTGGGTAGGTTGCAGGTCAGTTATCAAAAGTCATGGAGTTCCTTATGGTAGAATAGACAGGGTCTTGGTCAAAGACATGAGCACAAACCACGTACTAGACTTAGGTATTGCCAGTACACATTCTAAAGATGACATTCTCTTATCTATCTTGCTATTAAGTTAACTTTTGTTCAGTTATGAGATCTCAAGGGAATGGCAAGGCACAAAATGACAGTAGATTGAAACGAGTCTGTTACAGGGGCCAAATGCCAGGATAAATTTAATCTATATATTTAGTTTTAGAAAGGAAAAGGTCAAATTGATCCAGAAAATTACTGCTCCAATGAAAATTAAACACAGATCATTTTGTAGAGGTACAAAAATAAGTATGAAATAACTGATAGGTGGGAATGGATATCCATATTGTCAGAAATCAGAGGATACAGCAGATGCATATCGTTGCCTTAGTTTTACCATAGTATGCATTCACAAGAGCTCCTTCTGGGAAATGAATAAGTAGAGAATTCAGATTTTGGATAAGAGACATAGAGCAAAAGTTGGACATCTGAGAGGTTTACCCCGTCTAGGTAGTTAATCAATCTGTTGCTGCTGCTGCTAAGTCGCTTCAGTCGTGTCCGACTCTGTGCGACCCCATAGACGACAACCCACCAGGCTGAGTCTTCCTCTATTAACTCTACCTGATTTATGGCATGATTTGTTTGCTTCATATTATAAACCCTTTTTTGCAACTACAGAGAAATTTAAAGAGAGAAGAAGGGAAAGAGATCTTTCAAGAGGATCAGTGCTTAGACTCAATAGAGATAAAGGTAGTATCTGGGTAGTGAGATGTCTTGGTATTTATATTTTAACTCTGCATAATACATAATAAATGAAAATAGAATTTTGATCCAACATATGCTTGCATTTGGGCTTCCCTGGTGGCTCAGATGGTAAAGAATCTTACCTGCAATGCAGGACACACAGGTTTGATCCCTGTGTCAGGAAGATCCCCTGAAGAAGGGAATAGCTACCCACTCTAGTATTCTCACCTGGAGAATCTCATGGACAGAGGAGCTGGTGGGCTACAGTCCATGCAGTTGCAAGAGTCAGACATGACTTAGCAACTAAGCCACCATCAGCAACTGTTTACTACATTTCTTTTAACCTCACTCTTAGAGTATACTGAAAAATATCTAGTTAAGTATCTGAAAGTATCTTAATTCAAAGTGAAGCCATAGAAAAAAAAGGTGAAGAAACAGGGCATTTGGGGAAAATGCTGAAAAAAATACATTAAAAATTATGATGAATTGTGAGGTTAAGGACAATTTTGAAAATATAAATCAAACAAGAAAGAACAAGTGTTAGGTTCAGGATATAAGAAAAATGATGATGAGTGAGTAAAAGAAAGAAATTTATGATTGTGTGAGCTATTAAGTACCAGAAAGGCTTAGGGAGGCTATGTGAACTTTGTGGGCAGGGTGACCAAAGCAGTGATGGGGAGAGTTGGAGAAGAATTTTGCCACTGAGTTCCAGGGTGAACTTTGGAGGGCACAAAGTGAAGTTTATGATAGCACTAGCTAATGTCAAATTTCAATCTTTATCAGTGTCTTTTTTTTTTTTCTTTTTCTGAGACGTGAGAAATGTCTAACATTACTCTTACTATTTATAGAAAGAAAATGTAGCTCACAGCTGTCTAGCACATTATGAGGGAAAAATAATGAGGAGATGAGTGGATAAAACATTTGTGGACCAATTTAATAACATGAAATTTTAGAGATAGACCATTTATAATTCCCTATATATCTAGAAAGGTTTTCAAAAGAGCCTGTGGGCAGATTAGTAAGCAAAAGAGGTGACTCATCCAAAGTAATATATATCATCATTTTGGCCAAAAAGCAGTGCATCATTGAGGAAAGTTGATATGACATTGGATGGCAATGACAAAATGGATTGCCTGTTGCAGTGATGTTATTCTGGGGGAAAAGATTTTAATATTAAATGAGACATCTTTTAAGGGACATGCATATTTATACAATGTCTACATGAGCTGAACAATACTTAGGACCAAATCACCTGCAACCAAATTTTATAGTTTTCTAAAACAGCCTGAGAAGTTTTACTTTGCTACCTTCAGCAGTTTGCCCCCAAACATGACATTTAATTAGTGATCATTAAAATAGTGCAGAAGTGTTGACCCATCATTTCCTTTCCTATATATTTAGCTTACTCTCTGGCTGGCCTATCTATGGCAGATTTATCAGAGAACTTTACTTTCTGGATGGTCAAAATCTTAACTGCTGAGAACAACACTTGAATACATTTTATTCAAGTGGTGTCAAGCTGTGGAGAAAGGTAAGTGTTAAGGGTCAGACAGACCTGGGCTTGATTCTCTGTTTTGGCACTTAAGAAGTTTTGTTCCTGAGAAAGTTACTTAACTCTCTCTGAACCTCTTATCCCATTTTTGTTAAGGTCTACTGTGCATTTATAATCCCTATTCTTCAGAAAGATTGTTCAGAAAATTGGACATGATATGACTAAATCACTTAGAGGGTCTAGAAAATAAACAAAATAATGTTTACTTATGTATACAATAAATGTTCATATTGATTTTTTTCTATGTATTTCCCCCTCCCCCAAGATTTTTGAAGTTATCAACAATTTTTCTATACACTGAATCATTTTTACAATGGTGCCCAATTAATCTATTTTCTCTCTCATTAATTTAATTAGAAGCCAATCAACTGTTCATTCTATCCTATGCCACAGGGCAAAGGAAAACATTTAGTTCTTGTCAGTATCATTTCTCAACTGTCATGGTACAAATTCAAATCTACAAAGATATAGCTATTGACATTATTGCCATCTCTGGTCACAAATCCTCAAAGCCAAAAATAATATGTAAAAAAACCCCAAGCATTTCCTATTAATATGCACTTGAAAGGGGCATATGAAGGCAAAGAGAGGGTGAAAGAGATAAAGAGAAAATATATTATAAAAATGGCATGCTGGAAAAAAATAAATATATTATTTGAATATACTGGAGCTATTAATTAACTAATGATAAAGTTATAATTTTATTTTATTTTCCTAGTCAGAAGTAAAAAAAAAAAACAAAGAATATGATGTCATTAAGGTATTTCTGCTTTCTGATGCCAACAACAAATTGAAGTAATCACAACTGATAGGTTAATATGCCTTTTGATAGATGAGTCTACAGTCATTAGTGGTTTTTTTTATCTCTAGCAAAGAAAGATTAATGATTAATTATACTTAAGCACTCTCCAAGACAGAAAGTATGCACCAGCTTAATCATAAAGTAAAATAAAGACAAAGAACATATTACTTGACATTAGGGAGGAGGAGAAGGTCATGTTTTGATAAAAATGATAAATCTATGTGCTACAGTAATAGAAGAATAAACTTGTTTGGCTTTAATTATGAATGAGTTACCATCCAGTTTCATATAAGCTTGAATGAGTTGCTCACGTTCTCTGTAGACAGTTAGTCTGCCAATGCATTGTATGAAGCACTTGATATGTATTATTTTATGTATTCTCACACAAAAAAAAATGGTGTAGTTAATGTAATGATCCTCATTTTGCAAATGAAGAAATGGGGTTGAGAATGTCAAAGACCTTGTTCAAGTACTCACAGTTAGTAAGCACTAATAGCAGGACTTGGAAGATCTTTTTATCATTAAGTGATACTGAAGGCTCCCTATAAGATTTATTTTGTATCTAGTACCAATCCTCTTTAACATGTTCATTGAAGGTCTTTGAGAGATGATGTTAGGATATAATGCTGAAGGGACTGATCATTCTAGCTTTTGCAAAACTGAGGATATAGGCCTTATATAAGCAAGTCAAAAAGGTACACAGACCAAGGGGAGAATGCAAAATATCATCTCCTTTTCATAGTGATGAAGGGTATATAGTGATGTTCTCACAAGAATTCAGTTCAGTTCAGTCGCTCAGTCATGTCCAACTCTTTGCAACCCCATGAACTGCAGCACGCCTGGCCTCCCTGTCCATCACCAAATCCTGGAGTCCACCCAAACCCATGTCCATAGAGTCAGTGATGCCATCAAACCACCTCATCTTCTGTCATCCCCTTCTCTACCTGCCTTCAATCTTTCCAAGCACCAGAGTCTTTTCAAATGAGTCAGCTCTTCTCATCAGGTGGCCAAAGTATTGGAGTTTCAGCTTCAGCATCAGTCCTTCCAATGCACACCCAGGACTGATCTCCTCTAGGATGGACTGGTTGGATCTCCTTGCAGTCCAAGGGACTCTCAATAGTCTTCTCCAACACCACAGCTCAAAAGCATCAATTCGTTGGCACTCAGCTTTCTTTATAGTCCAACTATCACATCCATAGGTGACCACTGGAAAAACCATACCCTTGACAAGATGGACCTTTGTTGGCAAAGGTAATGTCTCTGCTTTTTAATATGCTGTCTAGGTTGGTTATAACTTTCCTTCCAAGGAGGAAGCATCTTTTAATTTCAAGGCTGCAGTAATCATCTGCAGTGATATTGGAGCCCAGAAAAAGTCTGACACTGTTTCCACATCTATTTGTCATGAATTGATGGGACAAGATGCCATGATCTTAGTTTTCTGAATGTAGAGTTTTAAGCCAACTTTTTCACTCTCCTCTTTCACTTTCATCAGGAGGCTTTTTAGTTCCTCTTCACTTTCTGCAATAATGGTGGTGGCATCTGCATATCTGAGGTTATAGATAATTCTCCCGGCAATCTTGATTCTAGCTTGTGCTTCCTCCAGCCCAGCGTTTCTCATGATGTACTCTGCATATAAGTTAAATAAGCAGGGTGACAATATACAGCCTTGACATACTCCTTTTCCTATTTGGAGTCAATCTGTTGTTCCATGTCCAGTTCTAACTGTTGCTTCCTGACCTGCATACAGGTTTCTCAAGAGGCAGGTCAGGTGCTCTGGTATTCCCATGTCTTTCAGAATTTTCCACAGTTTATTGTGATCCACACAGTCAAAGGCTTTGGCATAGTCAATAAAGCAGAAATAGATGTTTTTCTGAAACGCTCTTGCTTTTTTGATGGTCCAGCGGATGTTGGCAATTTGATCTCTGGTTCCTCTGCCTTTTCTAAAACCAGCTTGGACATCTGAAAGTTCATGATTCACACATTGCTGAAGCCTGGCTTGGAGAATTTTGAGCATTACTTTACTAGCGTGTGAGATCAGTGCAATTGTACGGTAGTTTGAGCATTCTTTGGCATTGCCTTTCTTTGGGATTGGAATGAAAACTGACCTTTTCCAGTCCTGTGGCCACCGCTGAGTTTTCCAAATTTGCTGGCATATTGAGTGAAGCACTTTCACAGCATCATCTTTCAGGATTTGAAATAGCTCAACTGGAATTCCATCACCTCCACTAACTTTGTTCATAGTGATGCTTCCTAACGCCCACTTGACTTCACATTCCAGGATGTCTGGCTCTAGGTGAGTGATCACACCATCGTGATTTTCTGGGTCATGAAGATATTTTTTGTACCGTTCTTCTGTGTATTCTTGCCACCTCTTCTTAATATTGTCTGCTTCTGTTAGGTCCCTACGTTTTCTGTCCTTTATTGAGCCCATCTTTGCATGAAATATTCCAAGAATTGGCTCAAATAAATTGTTCCAGATAATATTCCATAGTAATCACTGGACTGAATCTACAGAGCATGTATGTAATATGCACACACAGCTGTGATTGTTTTACAGAAATATTAATATTTTATAATATCAGTCTTTATTGAACATGAAGGTGAAGCAGCAACTTGAAGATATAGGTGCTGCTAAGCAAAGTATTATAATAATAATAATATCTACATGATAGGTAGAGAGAATGTAAACAAACAGAAAGATATTTAAAAAATGATGGTATATACAGCATTTTACTTCTCAGTTGGGATGAGTTTACAAATATTCTTTAAGATTAAAATCCAGTTAGCTTAAAACAAATTTAGTTAAACAGGTTTAGGGCAGGTGGAAATGAAAGCCAAGTTTTTTTTTTGAAAAATGCCGAGGCTATATGACAGCATTCACATACTAATTTGTTTAAAGCAAATTTATATTTTAAGAGAAAGAAAGAAAACAAGAAAACATGGGATTAATCTATCATAGTTCAGACAACTTTCACCAGTAGACAATGGAGGTAAAATCCCCAGCAAGTAGAAATACTGTCATTGCACTGTAACATCTTTTAAAAAATCATCAAAGAATTCAAAAACTATAGGGAACATTTTAATAAATTTTACATATGATAAGTTAAGGGTGACTTTCTTACAACATAGGGAAGGAATACATTAAATTAGGTAGCATTGTTCAAGAAGCAGAAGTTTGCCCAAAGCTTCATGTCTGGAAATATTTCAGTTCAAACTTATAATGGTAGGAAGTAGAGTTGGTAATAGAAAAGGAAAAGAGGAACATGCTTTAGAGAAATATCTGAGTTAAGAGAATACTTTAGAAAGTGAATGTAGTTTTCAAATTTGCATATACTTACAGTAATATAAGCAATATGTGTATATGTGTGTGTGTGTATGTATGTGTATATATATATATATAAACCCCATGAGATCTAATGTATTAAAAACACAAATGAAGTGTTTTTAATACTTCATTTGTGTGTTTAATACTTCAGTGTGTTTCAGTCCAGTTCAAAAACACATTTGAAGTGTCAAATTAAGCGCCGTCTTTATATAGTGTGTGCATGCTAAGTCACTTCAGTCGTGTCAGACTCTGAGATCCTGTTGACTGTAGCCCACCAGGATCCTACATCCATGGGATTCTCCAGGCAAGAATACTGGAGTGGGTTACTGCGTCCTCCTCCAGGGAATCTTCCTGACTCAGAGATCGAATCCTTGTCTCTTATGTATTCTACATTGGCAGGCGAGTTCTTTACGACTAGCACCACCTGGGAAGGCCCTATATACAGTAGGGTAATCCTACTGTATTGAAACTGAAGCTCCAATACTTTGGCCACCTGATGCGAAGAGCCATCTCATTGGAAAAAACCTTGAGGCTGGGAAAGATTGATGGCAGGAGGAGAAGGGGGTCGATAGAGGATGAGATGGTTAGATGGCATCACAGACTCAATGGACATGAGTTTGAGTCAACTCCAGAATATAGTGAAGGACAGGAGAGCCTTGGATGCTGCAGTCCATGAGGCTGCAAAGAGTTCGACATGACTCAGGGGCTGAACAACAACAACATTCCTGATGTTATATAATTGAGACTGGTATTCTGGGGTACTGTACTGCATTTCCCTTGAAAGTTAGTTCACATTGTTAATTTTCTTATCTCATATTTGCTTCCCACCACACATGGAACATAAAGTAATTCATGTTTCAATTATCATAAAGGCTAAGGAAAGTTTATACCATTATTAGCTTTATAAAAAGGATGGTATTCTGATGCTAAGAATAACTGTCAGCAGTTTTCTCAAGAGCCTGAGCCCCAAAGAGATCTCTGATGATGCTCCAATTCACTTTTGAGACATATTTGTTTACATATATACATACACACTCAAAAATATTCGAACTGTAAAAAAATATATATGAGGGCAATGAAATAAAAGTAGGGAGGAGAAAAGTTATGTGATAGAGACTAGGAGGGTTTGAATCATTCAAATAGTTGTATCGTTTCTCCAGTTTGACCTCAGTAAGAAATATAGTTAATAGATCTTGGGTACTTTAACACATTGTTTGGTTCATTCACAGCTTGGACGAATCCAGGCTTAGTTTCTCACAATCTTTCTACATAAGGTCGTTCTCTTATTCAGCAAGTCAGTGTCAGAAAACAAGCAGTCAAGCTTAATCTGATCCCCTTATCTGTACTTAGATTACAGAACCCATCCCCTTTTTCTCAATCTGTCCTGAAAATGAACCTTCATATTTAGACTGTCGTGTTTATGGTCCAGGTTGGGGTATGTGTGTGTGTGTGTGTGTGTGTGTGTGTGTGTGTATAAAACTATAATATATAATACAATATATAACTATTATATATATATATATATATATAGTTGTGTATTTTCTTTTGTAATACAGGAGAAAAGTAAGAGTGGAAAATATAAGTGCTTTTAGGACAGATATGTTGTGCTCAGTCAGTCGTGCCTGACTTTTTGTGGTCCCATGGACTGTAGCCTGCCAGGCTCCTCTGTCCATGGAAATTTCCAGGCAAGAATACTGGATGGGTTGCCATTTCCTTCTCCAAGGAATCTGATCTTCCCAACCCAGGGATTGAATCCACGTCTCTTGCATCCCCTGCATTGGCAAACAGATTCTTTACCACTAGCGCAAACTGGGAAGCCCTTAGGACAGATGTGCTGCGTGATAAGACATTTCAGTTATGTCAGACTTACTGTGTGAACCTATGGACCACAAGGTTCCTCTGTCCAAGGGACTCCAGGCAAGAATACTGGAGTGGGTTGCTATGCCCTCCTCCTGGGAATCTTCCCAACCCAGAACCTGCATCTCTTAAGTCTCCTGCATTGGCAAGCAGGTTCTTCATCACTAATGCCACCATACTGATCCCTATTAAAATAATAGCTTCCTTAGAGGGTGTAAATTTTGACAGAGTGCAGAGGGTAACCCTTCCACACATAGATGAGAAGCGATAAGTAAGTAGTCCTAACTGGCCCATGCAAGGAGAAAAAGGGTGTCAAGGAGACAGAAACTTCTGTGTTGTGTAGGATATTATTTTGATGAAAAATAAAAAAGAATAAAACTGGGAAAAGACTGGAGGCAAATCTTCAGTTAATGTCTCCTAAAGGAACAATGAAGCAAATTTTAGCATAAGATTGAAAGGATACAGACAAGGAGAAAAACAAACAAAAACCAGTGAGTTTCCCTGGTGGTTCAGACAGTAAAGAATTTGCCTGCAATGCAGGAGACCAGAGTTCAATCCCTGTGTCAGAAAGATACCCTGGAGAAGGGACTGCCTACCCACTCCAGTATTTTTTGCCTGGAGAATTCCATAGACAGAGGAGCCCAGTGGGCTGCAGTTCATGGAGTCGCAAAGAGCTGGACATGACTGACAGACTAACACTTTCACACTTTCACTTTAATAAGAAAGGTAGAAGAATATCTGTTTTTCCCCTTTATTATCTCTTCAATAGGAATTTATTTTACTTAATTTTAAGTGCATAATGAAATATCTCTACTCAATAAACGTTAGTAAATAAGGAAGTTGAAAAAGTGCAGTGCAAATACATAAATACATACTTTGTATAAGGAAACACTGGTAAAACTTGAAATTCTAAACTATTTATAATAAATCTATATATAACATAGATTAACATGATTCAGTAATATCTTTCCTCTATCAGGAATATTTTTAACCAACCTCAGCATTGTGTACCAAAATTTTGTTGTTGTTGTTGTTTTTAAGCTATGGGAACTATAAGAAGTTTGTCAACATGCTTTTCTCCCTTAGAAGGTAAATTTTTCTCCTCATGTTCCACCTCTGTTAGGAAAAGAAAAAAAGAAAAACCTCATAAATCAAGCTTTAATCAAGCTGAAAAATCCCAATTTTATTTCTTTATGTCCCCAGGGTGTTCCAGGACATTTCACAGAATCATTCATTTTCTAAACTTGTGATATAAACATTTTTATTTAGTTCTATTCCTTTTTCATTTAGAATCACCAACTTCTCCCTGTTCCATTTCTAAACTTCATATGCTTTTTCAACATCCTATAAGTAGAAATATTTTGAACTCAGCAATCAAGTTGGCACAATCATGACTGTGAGGGATTAGTAATCCTTCAATTCAATAGGCAGATTTATGTTCAAACAGCCAAGAAGATATTAATCAGACACTTCTTTAATTTTGCTCCAAGACTGGTGAAATTCTTAAGACTTCACTTGGCAAAAGGGAAATTTATAGGGGGATAAAGGCCTATGGGTCTTTCCTCTTTACTAAACAAGATATATACACATTTACTGAATGAATAGCCATATAGCATAACAAGAAAAACAAATTATTTTTCACGTGGTCTGCTGCTTTCCCAGACATATTTGCAAATGAAAAGAATTCTCCAGTAGAAAATATCAGGTATATCACTCCATGCTCTTGTAAGGAGATGCATAATGTTTTTCTTTTTAAGTAAATGTGCAATATTTACCTTGGCCAATGGCTTATTATTGTTATTTTACAGAAAAATTGTCACCCCTTTCGATATGGTGAACAATTTCCTCAGATAACAATATTTCCGTTTGACTACCCTTTCTTTAAATTCACATTAAGGCACTGGACATTGAACTCTCAATTTATTAATTTATAGCGTTACTAAAGATCTTCATTATGAAATAGTGAGAAATATGGATTAAGCTAGTAAATAAATCAAAGATATGTTCATCACATGTTTTTCTGAAAACACTTGCCATAATGCCTAAATTATCCATTAATTGATAAGATTGATTTGATAATGTCATTTGAAAATTTATTTTTTCATATGAGATAAAACTATGACTGTGGCAAGAATTGAAATCAATTTTGAAGGATAAGAGTGATACGTATCAATTCTGTTTATCACTTCAAAACTGTTAAACTAAAAGTTCTTTAATAATTATAACAAAAACTGATTTGATAGCAGTAAATCTTATCTGATCTTATCCAGGCTCATTAATTGCAAAGTGCTAGGGGAAATGTTCCAGCACTTCAAAATCACTGAGGATGGTGACTGCAGCCACAAAATCAAAAGACACTTGCTTCTTGGAAGAAAAGTTATGACAAACCTAGACAGCGTGTTAAAAAGCAGAGACATCATTTTGCAGACAAAGGTCCATATAATCAAAGCTATGGTTCTTCCAATAGTCATGTATGGGTGTGAGAGTTGGACCATAGAGAAAGCTAAGTGCTGAAAATTTGATGCTTTCAAACTGTGGTGCTGGAGAAAACTCTTGAGAGTCCCTTGGACAGCAAGGAGGTCAAATCAGTCAACCCCAAAGGAAATCAGTCCTGAATATTCATTGGAAAGACTGATGCTGAAGCTTAAGCTCCAATACTTCTGCCACCTGATGGGAAGAGCCGACTCATTAAAAAAGACCCTGGTGTTGGGAAAGATTGAGGGCAGGAGAAGGGGATGACAGAGGATACAATGGTTGGGTGGCACATCTGCTCAATGGACATAAGTTTGATAAAACTCTGGGACATAGTGAAGGACAAGGAAGACTGACATGCTGTAGTCCATGGGGTCATGAAGAGTCAGACGTGACTTAGTGACTGAACAACAATAACAGGGGGTTATGTAAAATGGCGCAACTGCTTAGAAAACAGTTGGGCAGTTCCTTGAAATCCTAACCAAAGAGTTACCATAGACCCAGCAATTCCACTCATAGGCATATACCCAATATAAATGAAAACATATATCCACATAAAAATGCATACATGAGTGTTTATAGCAGCTTGCTCATAATAGCCAAAAAGTGGAAACAACACAGGTGCCTGCAACTGATCAGTGGTTAAACAAGAGGTGGTATTTGCATACAACGGAATATTATTCAGCCCTAAAATAAGTGGAGTATTGATACATGCTATAACATGGATAATCCTTGAAAACTCTATGCTAAGTGAAACGAGCCAGACCACATATTGTATGATTCCATCTATATTAAAAAAATAAAGGACAATAAAGACAGAAAGTAGATTATAAAACCCAGCAGTCTGATTGCATGGTCTTAACTACTTTACAATGCTGCCTTCCACTTTATTAAATTTTCAAGCTCACATTTCAGAATATTCCAAAATCATTTGATTTAATAAATGCACTTAAAAAAGTCACTCTTTCCATCGTGCTTTAGCTCTCTATACACGCACTGTGAGATGATGCCTCAGTTTTATGGCATATAGTTACAAAGATACTAACTATGGCTTTAATTAAACATTCTCCTTTCTTTTGTGTATCATCTTTTAAACATTCCTCTACTAATTTCATCCTAGTTGAATAAATTAGTTCTCAGGAGAAACTCATCTTAATTCCATATTTCGAAAACCCAGTCTCTCCAAGACATTTTAGTTGGTTCTCTAAAAATGTTTTAACATGAAGCACAGCATTCTGATGAATTAAATATAGTCATATATAACCCCAAAATAGCTCCTAGTATTATCATGCTAACTACCATCTACTTATCTTGGAAGGGTTGTGGTCATCAAAGGCTGTTGCACTTTCCAGTGATGTGTCTCTCTTTCATGAGAAGTCACTGATTCAACTCAGTGAAGCACAATGAAAAGGTAACATTCTTTTGCTTTCCAAAGCACTGGTAAATGGACAAGTATCTGTGTATCTGTGTGAATGTGTTCATGCTTCAGAGAAATAGAGAATTATGTTAGGATGGCTTCATCTAGCAGATGGTATGTGAAATCAGCTTCATGGATGATGAAATTTCTAAAGATTCTGATTTGTAATCCATTGCTTTAACACCAATAATTTATATTAAGGGAAGAGGTTTCCCACAACAAAATTTTATAATGATCCATATTTCAAGGGATACCCTTAAAGAGAAGCACAGACAAGCAATAGATGTTACTAATGCAATGCCATGAATAAAGGCCTTAGCGAATTTCTGCTAAGCTTTCCATTAAGAAGCTGGACTGGTCATAGTCTTAGGCACCCCCTCATCTTTCAGGAGTGTGGAGGTTCCTTGAAAGTTTTTGACTCTACTATGTACACACTCAAAAATAAAGAACACAATGTAGAGTTTCAGGGAAATTTTTTATGCTGCTTCAAATTATTTCTTAGAAAATACAGGGAAATCCTATCCTGATTCTGTTCTCTGTTACTAAGATGCTTCAACGCAGAAATGCACTGAATTAAGACCAACTTTCAGACTCATTTCCTTCAGTTAACTTGTCTGTGCCTCGTTTTGTCCGTACATGGACTAATAATGCTAACAGCCAACAATAGCAATGACAGATAACATAAATTTGGAAAACACTATTCCAGGCACTGTGCTTAGTCGCTTGTTTAAAAACACATTATTGCATCAAGGTAAGTATAATCACATCCACTTCACAGTTGAAAACGATTAGGTTAATAACTAATGAATACAATATTCAAATCAGAACTCACTCTTCCAAAGCTGCACTTCCCTTTCCAACTTAGCATTGCCTATTTTAATGCTGCCTATTTGCCACCCCCCACCCAACCATCCCCAGCTCCAGTGGTAGAGTGGTAAAGAATCCACCTGCCAATACATGAAACACAAGGGCACAGGCTTGATGCCTGGGTCGGAAAGATCCCCTGGAGAAAGAAATGGCAACCCATTCCAATATTCTTGCCTGGGAAATCCCATGGACAGAGGAGCCTGGTGGGCTACAGTCCATAGGGTCTCAAAGTCGAACACGATTGAGTGATTGAGCACACACACACATTTGACCCCTTAACTAACAAAGAATGGGATTTTGAACTTTAAGAGTCTCTGTTGTCCCTTTTGACAATAGTAACAGCCAGCAACACGTTCTAATGATGCTCTACAAATGACTCTACCTGGGGTCAGTATAGTTACTGGAATTCCTAGAATCACACAGTTGCCATAGGAATGCCTTTCAGGCCTGGATCACAGACGGTAGCAATTTTCAGGTATGTTCATATCTCTTGAATAGGTCACAGGGATGTGTACTGGGCACATGTAAAGACACAGCGTCCAGTGAGAAATTGGAATCACTACAGGCCTGTCTTTTCTAGTGCTAAACTTCATCTGGGAAAACTGACCTGCAGCACCTCCCAGCACATTCCGTGCTGCTGTCTGCAGTCTGAACATTCAGCAACTTTAAAAGGTATTGCTAAACGTGCACTTCTTAGAGATAAACAATTAAGATAATTGAAAGCCTAAGAATGAATTTCCATAATTTAAGAATATCTTTCATGCCCAGTAATTGAAAAACAGAGTGAATCTGATTTGTTTGGGAAAGTTGTACTTTAAAATTGAGAGATGAATTAGGATAACATGCACTGAATTTCTTAACAATGTTATAAAAGGCATAAGAGGGAGAATTCTATTAAGAAAACTTGCACCTTCCAGGCTGCTGAAGAGATAGTCTCTTAATCCAGGGAGGCATTGTTAAAAATATTTAGTCCAATTTACTGCAATCCCTGAATCACTGCAGGGTGATAAGTTAGGTTGCTGTCACAGCATAGTTACCTTTTCAAGGCCTCTTCAGGACAATTTAGTACCTTGAAAATTGACAGTAATGCACTAAATGCCCTCAGGTTGCATCTTCATGGTTAAGCAAAGTAGAGATTTGAGGCGATTATTATATCAGGATAATTCAGAAAAAAATTCCTTTCCCCAAATTTATACTGAGAGGTTAATACACTATTTAAAAGGTTCATGGAGGATTCAAGTCAATGTATGGCAAAACCAATACAATACTGTAAAATAAAATAATAAATTAAAAATAAAATAAAATTCTAAAAGAAAAGGTTCAGAAACTGTCATTTGTAAGATTGATGTCTTTTTATTTAATTCTTTTAACCATGTTGATACACCTCAAGTATTCATCTTATTGCCAAGTTGTTATTCAGCAACAGGGGAAAACATGTTTTATTTGCTATCACTAAAATAATGAAATAATCAACTGAGAACAACTCTATAGACAAGATCTTATAGCCTAGTGGTGGTTCTTATTAATTAAATATTTTAATGTTGTTCTCAATACACTGTAAATTCCAATTGCATCAACATTTAGCTCATTTTGAAGCAAGAAATTAGTTAATTTCACCAATCCTTAACTTCTATACATAGTTTACTTTCACACAGCATGACAATGACAACATTACAAATTAAAAAGTCTGGAAAGAAAACATACTGTTTCATTATTAAGTATCCTCTAGTTTTGGTTTATTTTTTTTTTAATCAGTGAAATTAGTTTATATTTGTTTAACAAGATATTTATGGCTTTTCTTTAACTGTTCATTTTATTAAGACAGAACCTCAGACATGGAAATTAGTTTTAACCAGGGGCTCAAATACTGAGACCATATGGGTGACCCTGACTGAACATCAAGGATGTTGACTTTATTTCCCCTTAAAATTAGTTTAACATCTCTCTTCTGTTATGAAGAGCTACACAAATAGGGCTTTCTCTACAGGTATCTATTTTTCCATTAAGAGTCTTTTTAAAAGACTAACTTCCACCTCTACACATATTTCAACAGACTTTCCACATAACTGCACTTGAACTCAATTCTCCCAGAATACAAAGTACTCTATTTTAGTTAAAGAAATGCCCAACAGTGCACCTCTGGGCAGTTATCAGACTGCAGTTGATCTTTTATTACAAATAATTAAATCTCTCCACCAAGGTCTCAAAGAGTATCATACACCATTTCATATATCTTAACATAGAGCAGAGCAGGCATTCAGTACTAGAACCAAGTAAGAAGTGTTAAATTTCAAGCTTCTGATCACATCACATGGTGACCAAAGCTTGTGTCATTTTCTCATGTTATCCAACTGAGCATCTCACACTTCTTGTCCTCTCAGTGGAGACAAAAGTTTCTAGTTCATGTTCTAAGCACAGGAAGTTGAGAGAGACAAACTCCAGTGAAAACACATCAATCTCAATTCAACTCAGTTAAAAAAAAAAAAAGCAAACTTAAATTATCTGTTTTGAGGGGACAAAGGGAAAGGAAGGCATGGGGTTAAGAGTCAAAACTGTGACAAAGACCAGCTGCTATACATGGCATGTTGTAGTTCTGGAAACTATCTGTTATATGATATTTTAAAATAAAGTGGCTTTTGTAGATTTTTTTTCTCTTTTGGTATTGTAAACATATGCTGTTTAATAGTACCCGAATTTAACACTTTCTTTTTTTCCAAACAAAGCAAAATTGAAAGCCTTTAAGGCAAACGAACTCCTAAAGAAAAAAGAAAGTCACTTGTTATAAAACTGTGAGGATCTCAAGCAAGACCCCACTTAAGATTCGTCAGCATAAATTTGAGAGCTTTTGTCCTCTGTTCCTCCGACTGAGTTTTGATGGAATAGGAGCCACCACTACCTCCTGTGTCTTCAATTTTGCCTTTCTCCACATCCAACCTGTAAGGAAGGCAACAACGTGTCTCGCCTTTCTCAACATCTTCTTTGAACTGCTGCACACGGTCCAGGAAAGCCACCATTGCATGGTCAATCTTGTTGTCCCAGAAAAACCGCAGCTCCCCTGAACAGTACAACGGCAGCTCCTTAGATTTGTCTGTCAGAGACTCCAGATATGAATGGTTTCCATAGGAATCAAGTCGATACTTCTAAAATTTCAGACCCATCTTATTGACCAGGGTGTGGAGCAGCAACACTGTCTGGCCCCAAGCAGCATTAATCTCATTCCATTCCACAGGAACACTGGGCAGTGAACCCAGTCTAAAGTTATTGATTGTACCAAACTGTCCACTATGCCAAATATGGAAGGTTGCATTAAAGACGTTGGTTTTCTTCAGCTTGTCCAGCTGCATCTGGGCATAATGCATCTGGTTTTCTACACTCTTCAGCTCATCATCCAGTTCTAGCTGTTGTCTTTTAAATTTACTGTAATCCCTTTGATACTGAGCTTCCTCCTGATCCAACCTCTCAACCTCAGCTTGGACCTTCTCGAGATTTTCCGCCACTATCTTCCAGTTCTTTTCCATGTCTTCCAGCTCTTGGATCAGCCTCTCTAATGCCAGCTCCTTTACCTCTAATCCAAGCTGTTTGCTGCCATCTTCATTCATTTGCTCTAAGATCTCCAAACAGCATTTGTAGTTCTGACATTCATTTTCTTTTTTTTTTTTTTAATTTTTTTTTTTTATTAGCTGCAGGCTAATTACTTCACAACATTTCAGTGGGTTTTGTCATACATTGATATGGATCAGCCATAGAGTTACACGTATTCCCCATCCCGATCCCCCCCTCCCACCTCCCTCTCCACCCAATTCCTCTGGGTCTTCCCAGTGCACCAGGCCCGAGCACTTGTCTCCTGCATCCCACCTGGGCTGGTGATCTGTTTCACCATAGATAATATACATGCTGTTCTTTCGAAACATCCCACCCTCACCTTCTCCCACAGAGTTCAAAAGTCTGTTCTGTACTTCTGTGTCTCTTTTTCTGTTTTGCATATAGGGTTATCGTTACCATCTTTCTAAATTCCATATATATGTGTTAGTATGTTGTAATATTCTTTATCTTTCTGGCTTACTTCACTCTGTATAATGGGCTCCAGTTTCATCCATCTCATTAGAACTGATTCAAATGAATTCTTTTTAATGGCTGAGTAATATTCCATGGTGTATATGTACCACAGCTTCCTTATCCATTCATCTGCTGATGGGCATCTAGGTTGCTTCCACGCTGACATTCATTTTCAATGATGTTGAGCTGAGTGTCCAGCTGGTCTAAGAGAGTATCTGTGCATTCCTCACACAGAGGGTGATCCACATCTGTCTGGCCAGACATGATGCCAAAAAGGTCCCCAGTGACCTTTAGTCTTCGGCTGAGGTTCTCCATGGTGCCGCCATTGGATGCCTCCCCGATCCGAGTGAAGCTGTTGGCACTTTCTGTGGACATCATCCTGGCTGGGGGGATCAATCTGCGAGAGACACCATCCTGGCAAATTTCAATAAATGGCTCCTCTCCTGAGTTAGCCTCTTCCTCCTGGGTCTCTCCTGGTTTCAGCTGGGCTGTGGCAAGTAATGGAGTTGTGAGCTCCTGGATGGTGACATGGTCCAGGATCTTGACGCTTGTGTCCAGTTTCAGAGGCTGGCTGCAGTGCTGACACATGAAGCTCATCTGCATGGTGCTGCTGGATGTCTTAGACCTCTCCATCCCTCGGGACCGGGAGCCCGCCACCCTGATCCAGTCTGCCATGGGGGTACCGCGGCCTCCGGTCTGTCTGCGAATGGGACTTCCAAGACTGCCATTGCCCAGCCTTCAGCTACTTCCCTCCTCTAGTTTTTAAAGTGAGATTCTGGCTAAATCTCTGTTCACTCTTACATCGTGGGATATTTCATGGTGAGTCTCAAATAAAGGCTCGAATGAGAAAGTGACTTAATAAGAAAATTTACAGGTTTATCTCAAAGATCAATACTTTTTTTTCCGCTACTAGTGTTTCCACACGTTGCACAGAAAAGCTTTTATAAATTTGATGTTTTTCTGGCCAAACAATTCTTTACCCAGTAGTGAGGATGGAAACTAACAGCTATTAAGCATATCCTATATTCTAGGATCTAGAATAGAAACTGGGTCAATTAACTTCCAACCCAGCCCCATGTTTGTTTGTTTGTTTGTTTTTTTCCCATATGCCATTGCTGCCTTTTGAAATGCAGAAGATATAAACAGGAAAAATATTACTGAAGTAATATTGCTTTTATAGTGAATGACTAGGAAGCTGTCATAGATAAGTATGTAAACTGCTCTCAAATAATACTTATCTAAAAGAAAAGGAGAATCTGAAGCAGAAACTATTTTGCAGAATTAAAATCAGAATATGTCTCAAAAAAGAAAAAGTAAATATTTCTTGCCACTGTTAATAGCATTTTCTTTTTATTTGATCTTTTGGTCCTTAAGAATCACAATATCCAGATTCCCAAGTTATAATTTATTTGAAGAAACTCTATGCCTAGTGATAGACTGTCAATCACAATAGGTCTTACATGTGGGCAAATCTGATATACTCATTCTCCCCACTCCTACCCAACACTCAATATGCACAGCACAATTTCCATCCCGTCATTTCAGATAAGAAGAAAATCTGACAATTTATTACAGCCCTCCTGCACCGGATAATGGTCCAATTGATGGTATGTGACAGAGCAGCTTAACTTCAAGAGCTTCTGCCACTTTCTACAACTGCTTTTACTTTTGCTTTCCTCAGCTTCACCTTAGTAAAAGATTTCCTTCCTGCTGTTTTAATTTTGATATGTCTTATTTCTTGGGAAATTGCTATGAAAGTAAGTAAAAATAGGTGGCTGTGAAGTTTTTTTTCCCAATATGTACATCAACTTTTGCCCAACATAATCATGGAAGCAGAGCAGTGTCTAACAACAGACACATTTTTTTTTCTAATCAATTAGAATAAATGGGCACTATCTCATCTTGACAAAACTTTACTTTTTTTGATTTTATGATCTATTGAGTCAGAAGAAAAATGCTTTAAAAGTTCATTGTTTTGATCTTAATGTTGAATAAAATCAGGTGTTCTTCAGGCAATTTAAAAATATGTTCTGTTTCAACTTATTTGTATATACATTTTTTTTTTCCTGGCACCTGTTAAAGTTTCAGCTAAATTTCTGTCCCAAATGCCATTTTTAATTTTGCTATCATTTTAGTATTTTATTCTTATGTTGATTTATGATAATGAGCTTTATGTTAGTCTTAGCTTTACTTCTGTCTGCAAAATATACATAAAATGTTATACATTCTGAGAAGACTGTATACATTGGAGGTCCTGCGATGCAATGTTAATATTCTTGTTTCTTTTGCAATGTCTCTTCCCCCTTTTGTTTCTTTTCAATCCGCAGGCTTTGGGGATCATGATAACTCATAGCAGTGCTTTCCTCCAGTAAAGGCTGTTGTTGCAGCCCTGCCTCTTCACTGCTACTCCAACACCAGTAAAACATCAGTTTACACATGAAAGTTTTTCTTTTAGTTGCAAATCAAATATTTAATATCCATATGGAAACCTAGATGATTCAGAAGTTAGCATCACACATTTTGATCTCAAATGAATAAAATATCAATTTCTAAAGAAATTTTTGTCACTTAAAAAAATCTGTATTTCTTATTGCAAGAAACTGAACTAGAGTCAGCTCTCACCAATCTGGCCCAACAGAGGGCAGTAACAAGGATAACCCATAAGACATTAATATTTCATCTTGGAATGCATTTTTGACAAGGCATGCTTTGCAACTGAGTGTTTTCTGATTAGGAGCAGTCAATTCAAAGTGATTCAAAGACGTTATAAAAGTCCAACTCTGAAACAGCTGAAAAGCTGCTCTGATTTGCACATTCAGAACTGCCCTCCATCCCACCTCATATTCATAGTCTCAATTTTCTGCTGAAATGCTCCCTATATCTCTCAGGTTTCTACATTGTCACATGTTTCTGTCACTATTTCTAACAGTTGGTAGGATCTCTCTTTAGCTCAGCCCTGACGGATAAACAAAGGCTTTTAGCCATTTTTCCTCAAGGGAAAATGAACAGAAATATATTTACCCTCTCCATTTATTTTCTACCTTTACAGAGGAGGATACAAATTGATGTTGTAAAAAAGGAAACCAAAAGGAAGAACAAATCATATGCTTTTTATAGATTAAGATTTTTTTAAATTAAACACTATTAATTAGAGAGATCTACAAAGGGATCCTGATTGCTGGAATCAAAGTCACTTGAATGATAAATTTGGGGGATAAGTATATAAAAAAGTGGAATGCAGCCACTTTCAGAATTTTACAACTTAGTTAGATTTTAAGTCTAATTCTCCTTCTAAGTACCAGTTACAAGAAAAGTCTTTTAAGCCACAGAATTCTTCATAAATAAATAACCTCCATAAAAATTCAATAGCTTCATTAGAAATGTGTTACAAAGCAAATACACTGAGTAGCTGGATTCACAACTGAAGAAAATTATACACGTTACAGTGACCAGACCTACCATTATAAAAGCAAAAGGAAGATTGGAATTACTTCTTCTCCGATGGTATTTCTAAAATGCATTATTCATAGTGATGGCAGTAACTATCCACTGGTTTTCAAACACCATAGAGTGAGAGATACTTGCATTTATTTATTTTTTAATTAATTAATTAATTTTAATTGGAGTCTAATTACTTTACAATAATGTGGTGGTTTTTGCCATACATTGACATGAATCAACCACGGGTGCACATGTGTCCCCCGATCCTGAACTCCCCTCCTACCTCCCTCCTCATCCCATTCCTCTGGGTTATCCCAGTGCACTCGCTTTGAGTGCCCTGTTTCATTCACTGAACTTGGACAGGTCATCTATTTTCACGTACAGCAATATACATGTTTCAATGCTATTCTCTCAAATCATCCCACCCTCACCTTCTCCCACAGAGTCCAAAAGTCTGTTCTATATATCTGTGTCTCTTTTGCTATCTTACACATAGGGTCATCGTTACCATCTTTCTAAATTCCATATGTATGTGTTAATATACTGTATTGGTGTTTATCTTTCTGTCTCACTTCACTCTGTATAATAGACTCCAGTTTCATCCATCTCATTAGAACTGACTCAAATGTGTTCTTTTTAATAGCTGAGTAATATTCTATTGTGTATATGTACCTCAACTATCTTACCCATTCTTCTGCCAATGGACATCTAGGTGTCTTCCATGTCCTAGCTATTGTACACAGTACTGCGATGAACTTTGGGTGACCCTTGCCTCTTTCAATTCTGGTTTCCTCAGTGTGTATGCCCAGCAGCGGGATTACTGGTTCATATGGCAGTTCTATTTCCAGTTTTTTAAGGAATCGCCACACTGTTCTCCATAGTGGCTATACTAGTTTGCATTCCCACCAATAGTGTAAGAGGGTTCCCTTTACTCCACACCCTCTCCAGCATTTATTGTTTGTAGATTTTTTGATAGCAGCCATTCTGACCCACTTATGATGGTACCTCATTGTGGTTTTGATTTGCATTTCTCGGATAATGAGTGATGCTGAACATCTTTTCTTGTGTTTGTTAGCCATCTGTATGTCTTCTTTGGAGAAATATCTGTTTAGTTCTCCTTCCTCCCCCTTCTCTTTTCTACCTTCATTCTTTTTATTCTTTTTTTTTTTTAATCCAGAGCTTAGATTGGGGCAAAAATTACAACCAAAATTGTATAAATGTAGAATCAGGTATTTGATTACTTTATTATATTTATTTGTATACTCTAAAGAGCAATAAAGAGAAATAAATCTAAATTACGTGGCAATGAAAATGAGTAAATTTTTCCTCGATGTAAATAACCATAAATACTTAGACAGACCTCTGAGAGAGATTCACAGAACCTCTAAATTCTGAATTTAAAAATAGTTCTTCATTGTATTGGAGTGATTTAAACTTAATGAAAGAAGATAAGATATAGAAAAGGCTAGAAGGAAACAGTATATTTAGGGAGAATTTGGGGGGCAGTAAAACAATATAAGTGTTTGTGGACTTCTTTTCAGGAATATTAAAAAGGAATTACCCAGAAAAAATGTTGTCTTTTCCACTCCTCAAGTTACCTCTAGAATATAACCAAGATATTTTCAATTTTGCTATAATATCTCATTTATTCCTGATGTACAATATACATGAAAAAATTACTCAATTTTACAGAGGCTGCTTTTGTTCAAGTTAAAAACTTTGTCTTCTACTGGGATTCACAATCACTACTTCATGTTTATATTTTTCATTTTATATTTGAAACTTGTATTTTATGTATATGTGTGATATTTACTTTTACGCATTTTATGACTAAAATGCTATATATTGCATAAGTATACAGTACACTTAAAATTTGCAACGCTTTCACATCACTATATTGTTTGATTGTTTTAGTACATTATAAGACTCACTGTGTAACTAACAGGCTTGAAGTTTCATTCTTGTGTCATGGTGTTTATTTTTAACAAACTGGGCAGCAGAATATTTGAGGAAAATAAACTCTATTGCAATAATGTAGCAGATTTGTTTTAAACTATCACATTGGTATATTTAGTGATAATCTAAAACATTCTGTTAGTGAACCACAGGTGTCTCTAAAAAGTGGGTAATTTGGCATACCATATGTGATACCATGATGTCCCAATAGGGTAAAATCTTTGCTATAGAAACTTTGCAACTTAGCATTATGCTTTTGTTACTTTTGTAGGTAGGCTAATTTTATTCAATTTAAGACAAACTAAACTATCTCTTTTAAAGAGCATGCACTCATAAAAATAACTTTAAAAGAGAGCAAAGGAAAACTCTCAGGACATGCCTAATTGTCGACATCTGAAATAATGGTCTAATTTATGGAAGTACCATACTCCATAAAAATGCTTGGTATACTATGCAGTTTAAACCAACAAGAAGTGTCTTTATACATTGACAAAATAATGAATTTAAAAATGAAAAAAAGACATTTTTACCACAAAACAAATAAGGCAGACTTTTGTCATCATGTAGACACTGCTCTTAAGTGATCAATATCTGCATGGAACATCCAAGTGCATAGCAATCTTTACAAAACATGTCAAATAAAATTTTGACAACTTGAAATGTTGACATATTTTGCAAAAAACAAGACATTTGTCTAGCCCTATGGATATATATTTATTTCTATCTCTATATAGCTGTCTCATTCCAATATAAACAAGATCTTTCTCTATTATGATAAATAATGATCTGAAACTAGGCAATATCAAAAGTTTTAATGATTGATCAAATAGTAATTAAAATATTTACCATTTTTATAATTATTAAATATACATAAACATTTCAATTAAAAGTTTGTACTTTGACAGATTCATCTTTTGAGTGTAGAATCTGAGTGTCTAAATCCTAATGAATATCTGACATTAGTGCTATATTTTTTTAAAATGGTAGTTTGCAGTTAACTTATGCTCTGTACTTTAAAAGTTAGTATCAATTCAACAAGCACTTATTGATTGCCTACTGCTACATGCAAGGCATTGGGCTATATGTGAAGAATAAAACATTAAATGCAGAATGATCCCTATCTTTCTGAAGCTTCCAGTCTAGTGAGGGATATGCAACATTTTTAAAAAAACAATATTTCAATTGAGTGTGATAAATGTTGTAATAGTAACAAAGACTCTCCTTAACCCAACTTTAGTCAGGTTCCTATAAACCCTTTTCTCAATCTGGCCTAATCCCTGTGCTTTGCCTTCAGGTTTGCATAGCTAAACTCTAGCAAGGATTTTCCAACCTCTAATCTGATCCCCCTAGTCCTTCTTCAGCAAGGAAGACAAACAATGCCTTCAAAATTAGAAAGACAGGTAAATACAGTAAATAGCAACTTATCAAAGCAGAAACCCACAAGCAAGAACATATTGCCAACAAAGGTCCATCTAGTTAAAGGTATGGTTTTTCCAGTAGTCATGTATGGATGTGAGAGTTGGACTATAAAGAAAGCTGAGCATCGAAGAATTGATGCTTTTGAACCGTAGTGTTGGAGAAGACTCTTGACGTCTCCCTTGAGCTGCAATGAGATCCAACCAGTCCATCCTAAAGGAAATCAGTCCTGAATATTCATTGGAAGGAGTGATGCTGAAGCTAAACTCCAATACTTTGGCCACCCGATGTGAAGAACTACTCATTGGAAAAGACCCTGATGCTGGGAAAGATTTAAGATGGGAGAAGGGGACGACAGAGGATGAGATGTTTGGATGGCATCACTGACTCAATGGACATGGGTTTGAGTAAGCTCCAGGAGTTGGTGATGGACAGGGAAGCCTGGCATGCTGCAGTACATGGGGTTACAAAGAGTCAGACACGACTGAGTGGCTGAACTGACTGACTGACTGACTGAAGGACTATAATGAATAAATTAGAAACACTTTCAAGAACAGATGGCCAGTGTAAGCAAAGAGATGGAAGGGATGAAAAAGAAACACTAGAAACCAAAAACACTGAAACAGAAATGAAGAAGGCTTTGAATGGGCTTGATAGTAGACTAGACATAGCTGAGGAAAGAATATCTGAGTTTATTTTATCTGCTGTGACAGGGGTCCATAGAGGGTATAGTGAGGTCACAGAGGAGAGAGTGTTTAATTTTATTGCGGGAGGGTCATGGAAAGCATTGCAAAAAGAATTGAGTCTTGAACTGTGGTTTGAAAGATGAGAAGTGCTTTGACGTGAACATTCCGACAAGGTTTATAAACCAGCAAGGAAGCCAGGTGAATTATTTAGTGAACTTTTAAATTATTTGGATTGCATAAAGCATTGGGATTGAGGGTTAAGTGGAGAAATGAGCATGGAAACATAGATAAGATTCATATCATAGAAAAAGTGTTAGGCTAAGCAATTTGTGCTAGTTGATTAAAGAGAATAACAACCAGAAAAAAGAGCTGCATTAATACATACAATTTTTGTACAAATATTACAAGAAATGAAGTGTTAGTTGCTCAGTCATGTCCGACTCTTTGTGATCCCATGGACTGTAGCCCATCAGGCTCCTCTGTCTGTGCAATTCTCCAGGCAAGAATGCTGGAGTGGGTAGTCATTTCTTTCTCTAGGGGATATTCCCAGCGATCAAACCCAGATCTGTATTGTAGGCAGATTCTTTACCATCTGAGCCACCAGGGAAGCCCAAATATTACAAGAAACTTACTATTAAAATACAGTGTGATATAATAAGAAAAGGACTAGGATAGACTCTGACAGATCAGAGTTTAAATATCAACCCTTTTATTTAATAACTATGTGACCACAGGTGAGTTACTTAACATCTTTGAATCTCAGTTTACACATGAACAACTTAAATTTCTTAGATCCTGTGGACATAACACCAATGCAATGGTATTTTTGTATCTGACAGAGTCATCAACTGTAGAATGACACCTTGTAGTTTATATATACAATTATAAAATGAGAACCCAGCAAGGCAAATGATTATGTTCATTTTCAGTGACAATACAGGTGAACCATGCCCAAGTATGATGTATTGACTGATGTTTCAGGTTAGAGGAAAAAAAGGTCCTACCATTATTTAGGGCCTGAGTATTATTCCAGAAAGAGGGCATATCTGTAGACTAATGTGTTTTCTTCAATATCTTGTGTAAATTCAGTATTGTCAATGAGAATGGATGGATTACTTGGTTCTGGCCTATAAAATTCACTAGAGAAAACAAGGTAAGTTAAAAAAAAATAAATGTCAACCTCTGTCTACTAAAATGAAGTGAAAGGTGAACTGTTTATACATATGGCATGATGGCTGCACTAATATATACTTCACTTTTCATAGGATAAACTGACAGTGGCACTTAATACTCCTAATAAGGGATAAGTGTTCTGATCTGTGAAACTGCTTGGCAGTTCATGTGGGAACTGATATCCTATTGAAAGGCCAGTACAAAATAACATCTCTTGAATCACAAATGACATGAAAAGGATTTAAAAGGACTATATTTGCATGATCTTCAGGTTATTTTACAATAACAGGTTCTGGACAATTTACAACTCTTTACTATTTCTTGTCCAATACTTGGACCCTCTTTTTCTTTAAGGAAATTATTGGATTTTGTGAGTTTAAGGTGTGGCTTTCCAACTGCCTTTAGACTAGATGAATGGGTAAAATAGCAAAATGGATTATTTTTATAGGATTGTGTGTTTTTTAAGCATGTTTCTCATTTTTTTCCCATTGTATTTCTTAGTCTTGTGAAAGGAAAGAAAATAATCTTTTTGTAAAATGTTGTCAAACAGTGCTATAAAAATCGAGGGGACAAACTTTATGAGGTTTTATTGTTTTAGTTCACTAGGTGATATGCAGAATCTAAGTATTGAATAAAAGTTTCCCATCTTTTTTGGTTGTAAAAATGGATTTTGTAAAGGAAATTAACGTACTACTGCCTTACTGACTTCTAATGAGACCAAAATAGACAGAAGTGTGAACTGCCCTATTTATTACCTTGGAATTCTAATGTTAACATTTATTTATGACAGTTTTGAAGTTCTTGCTGAAATAAGACTTTAGAGGTTTTTGTTTTTAAAGTAAACTTGCAATCAAAAATAAAATATCTCACTTAACTGTATTACACTGTATTTTACTCACTTCACACTTCACAATATATTTTAGAAATGTATGTTTCACATGATTCTGATTTTAAAAGAAGAAAATATTATAAATCAATTATTAGCTCACATTTAGAGAAATCACACTATTTAATATCAAATGTTGGCCTATCAAATGTGTTTTCTAAAGATGTTTGCAAATTCTAGAACTTTTTCTTAGCTCTAAATTATCACTTGGTAATGTGGTAGATAAGTAAAAAAAAAAATACTAGTAACCTTTTGAGGAAATGAAAGAAGAGAATATTATAAGAAACAGAAACAGAAAGATTAATAATTATTTTCTGATCCTCTCTGGAAGATTAATTTCCATAATACTTGCCTCAAATATTCAACTTATCATCAAGTATGTGTACTTTCAGAATTTTTATATGTACAGTTTAACAAATGACATACACATTGATAAACACATCTTCTATGACTCATATCCAATAGCATGTTACTGTCAGTGCCTTAACTAATGACATTCAATAGCCTCAGGATCCAGATGAATCTCAGTAAGGTTAAGGACCTTACAGAAGAACACAAATGCATATTCTAGTGTCTGGGATTTAATATTTAAATGATTTGCCTAGTTCACTAAGCCATGCTGGTTTCGTGGGAAACAACTCCTGGAAAACTATTAGTAGTTGTAAAGGGCCTCAAGGCTGATGTATGTGGATGATTTTCAGAGGGCATATCTATATTATAAGAAAGTTAAAACATAGCTCTATGGTGTTTCAGTGTGTAAAAGTAGCCTAAAAATCCCCAAACCTGAAGAGTTAGAAGAAGTCTGACTAATCTCACAACTGAGTAATTGAGAAATACAGCCTAGTGTATTCATAGTGCTGTCAACTTTAGTAATGAGTCGTCTATCTCCCATCTGAGTCTCATGACAAGCCAGGCAGTAAAGGTGAGGGTTACCTATTCTTCCCATCTGACAGTAGAACAGCTGAACTATATATAATGGGCATGAGTTTTCTCAAAATAAATGGCAGAAAATGAACGAGGACTAGAATGCAGATCTCTAGGCTCCCAGCTCTAGGCACATTGAAGTTTCAAAAAGCTGATGTTTTTATTAAGGCTAAAATAATAAATCAGCTTAAATTAGATTACATATCTGCAATCATCAAAACATATCTGTTTACTTTTGGCCAAACTTCAAAATGGGTATTAAACAAGAACGAAACTCACAGTAGCACAGAAGCACTGATTAATTAATCTGGTTCTATGTGTTTTCTGTGGGAAGGATGTAAAAAGAAAGTGTGACATCTCCATAATACTGTTAGCTTGTATAATTTACATGCATGATTTGAACAAAATGTTTTTTTAATGGGCAGATTTAGATCTGAAACATCTTTTTCCTCCAACTGTGTGCCGATTTGGGGGAAATTTTTGCTACCTGAATTTCTAATCAATGACACAACTCTAAGAGTTTGGATTCAGCTCACCAATGCACAGAAAAAGCAGCTTACCCAAAGAAAATATATTTCACTCTGAAAAATCATGAGAGAGAGAGGGAAAAGTACTAAAATAATTAACTGAAGTTAAGGAATATCTGTAGAGTTATTTGTATACTTGGTACCTATCTATTCTGTATTGCAGATAATATCACAATAAACGTTGCTATGCTTGCAAAAGCAAATTTAAACTAAATGAATTGAAGCAACTTATTTGTGTAAAGTGCTATTTAGGAATACTATTTTCTAATGATGTAAATTACCTTAAAGTTTAAGTGGGTTATTATTTTATTGTAGAAGTAAGTGTAAGTAGTATCTAAGAGGCTCAGAACCAATTAGTGAAAAAGTTAATAAATGCAAACAAATTTAAAAGTTAACATGTCACAGCTCATTTTAATTTTTACAACAGCAAAAATAAAGTAGGTTTGAGAATAAAACCTAAGTTTAAAAAAGACATGGCTTGTCACCACTAAAGACTAAAATTTTTCCAATTAGTGCATATTTTGCTATACTAAATTCAAAGCGAGGAGTTTCCTGACATTTGGATATAGATATTGCCAACACATGCGACATGAATCATACTACTAATAGAAACTTAATGTAAGACTTTGGTAACTAAGTCTCTTGTGTTCAGCCACTTGGAGTGTACAATTCAGTTCTGGAAATGCAACACTTGGCAGAATGCCCAATATTTTCTTTATTTCATTTGTTGTTTATATTAAACCAGATTAATTCTGGAATTTTTGAAGTGTAATTTATTATGTACTTTACATTCTTTTTCCCCCTCTTTCTCTTCCTGTTTCCCTATTAAACTGTTTTAATGAAATCTGAATTAGGATTCTGGCAGTAACTTTATGTCATAATTTAAAATAAATTTGAGTAGAACAAAATGTACTCAATCATACATTGCTCGACTCTCTCTTCTTTTCCAAAGACCTGTTTCACTACCTACTAAACAGATCACAGGAAGGGCGGTCCTAAGACGGTGGAGAAATAGGACAGGGAGACCACTTTCTTCCCCACAAATTAATCGAAAGAACATTTGAATGCAGAGCGAATTCCACAAAACAAATTCTGAACTCTGGCAGAGGACATCAGACACCCAGAAAAGCAGCCCATTGTCTTCGAAAGGAGGTAGGAGAAAATATAAAAGATAAAAAGAGAAACAAAAGAGTTAGGGATGGAGATCCATCCCACAAAGGGAGTATTAAAAGAGGCGAAGTTTCCAAACACCAGGAAACCCTCTCACTGGCGGGTCTGTGGGGAGTTTTAGAATCTCAGAGGGCAACATAACAAGGAGGAAAAATAAATAAATAAATAAAACCCACAGATTACATGCCTAATGGCAACTCCCAGCAGAGAAGTACCTCAGACGCTCGCATCCACCACCAGCAAGTAGGGGCTGAACAGGGAGGAGCGGGCCACATCGCTTAGGGTAAGGACGGGACCTGAATGCCCTGAAGGCAATCTGAGGGAGGTAACTGAGATAGCAACATAAACTGTGGGATAGTCAGAGAGAGAGAGGAAAAGAAAAGAGAGAGAGAGAGAGAGAATATCCCTCAAAAAGCCCTAACCTAAGGCACTGCAGGCCCGCTCACAGAACAAGAGACTAAGCAAATACCAGAGGAGACTAGCCAGCTGCGGACCGGCCCATCCCCTATCAGAGGCAGGGGGCAGGTGGGCACCAGCAAGACCCAGAAAGGGGCAAACTCAGCCCCAGAGACAGCATCTCCTACCAAACTGTGAACAGGCTTCCAGTTTCTTACCAAGACTTCCTGGGATTCTGGAGGATTGACAATCACCAAGAGGGTCACAGCCAGAGATCAGCTACCCAGAAGAGACACACAGCACACTGGAGAAACAGAGGGTGCACAGCAGGCACACCCACTGCAACCCAGAAATCCGAGCTGCTGGGACAGGGGAGGTGATAAGACAACTTGCCACCTGCAGAGAGTGTGCTCACCAAGCACCTAGTCGCCTGAGCTGCTCAGACCAGGGAAGAGCACAAAACACAGGCCCAACCCCATCTGCACCTTTGTGAAGTACCCAAGAACCTAAACCTGAGCAACTTTGACCTGGGAAGTGCACACAACCCAGGGCCTGATCCCTGAAGAGCAACCTGGAGCCTAAGCAGTGTAGACTGGGAAAGTACACACACTGTGAGCGGGGGCAAACCCAGTGTGGCCAAGTCACTGCGAGCACTCCCCACACACGCCAGTGATATCTGTTTGCAGTGTTCCTGCCTCCCAACAGCACAAAAGAACAAGTGAGCATAAACAAGAGAATACCTTCCCCCCTTGTGTCAGGGCAGAAATTAGACACTGAAGATACCTGCAAACAGAAGAAGCCAAATAAACAAAGGGAACCACTTTGGAAGTGACAGGTGCAACAGATTAAAATCCCAACAACTTTGGACCCTTCCAAAGTCTTGAGAAGTATAACCTGGAGCAAGGAACTATCTGAAACTGAACTGACCCAACACTGCCTGCAACAGCTCCAGAGAAATTCCTAGATATATTTTTAGTATTATCATTTTTCTTTCATTTTTTTAAAATTTTCTTTCTTTTTTTTTTAAGTCCTCTATTATTCCTTTAATTTTAATTTTTATTACCTACTATTACATTTTGGGGGAAAAAAAGACCCTATTTTTAAAGCAAACTTCATATATATGTCTTATACTTTTTGTGATTTTGTTTGTTTGTTTTTTTAATATTGTATTTTTGAAAGTGTAACCTCTACTCTAGATTTTTTATCTTTTCTTTATGGTTTTGTTATCAGTTTTGTACATTTAAGAATCCAATCTTCAGTACTCATTTTTAATTAGGAGTGTGATTACTGGCTTGATTACTCTCTCCGCCTTTTGACCTTCCTTTTCCTCCCCCAGGTCACCTCTATCTCCTCCCTCTCCTTTCTTTTCTCTACCCAACTCTCTGAATATCTGTGTGTGTTCTGGGCTGTGGAGAACACTTAGGGAACAGAGTACTGCCTAGATCTATCTCTCTCCTTTTGACTCCCCCTTTACTCCTCCTGCTCACCTCCATCTCCTTCCTCCCTCTTCTCTTCTCTATGTAACTCCGTAAACTTCTTTGAGGGTTCCAGACTGTAGAGAGCATACAGGGAATTGTTTATTGGCTAGATTGCTCTCTCTCCTTTTGATTCCCCATCTTCTACTCCTGGTCACCTCTATCTCCCTCCTCCCTCTTCTCTTCTCCATGTAACTCTGTGAATCTCTCTGGGTGTCCCTCACTGTGTAGAATCTTTTCACCATTAACCTAGAAGTTTTATTATCAGTGCTGTATGGATGGAGACGTTTTGAGGCTACTGTAAGAATAAGACTGAAAATCAGAGGCAGGAGGCTTAAGCCCAAAACCGGAGAACACCAGAGAACTCCTGACTCCAGGGAACATTAATCGATGAGAGCTCATCCAAAAGCTTCCATAACTACACTGAAACCAAGCACCACGTAAGAGCCAACAAGATCCAGAGCAAGACATACGAAGCAAATTCTCCAGCAAAACAGGAAAATAGTCCTGAACTTCAATATACAGGCTTCTGAAAGTCACACCAAACCAACAGACATGTCAAAACTCACTACTGGACACTTCAGTGCACTCCAGAGGGAAGAAATCCAGCTCCCCACACCAGAACACTAATGCATGCTTTCCTAACCAGGAAACCTTGACAAGCCACTTGTAGAACCCTACTCACAGTTAGGAACCTCCATAATAAAGAGGAACCACAAACTGCCAGCATACAAAAAGGTTCCCCAAACACAACAATCTAAACAAGATGAAATGACAGAGAAATACTCAGCAGGTAAAGGAACATGATAAATGCCCACCAAACCAAACAAAAGAGGAGGAGATAGGGAGTCTACCTGGAAAAGAATTCAGAAAAATGATAGTAAAAATGATCCAAAATCTTGAAAACAAAACGGAGTTACAGATATATAGTCTGGAGCCAAGGACTGAGAAGATGCAAGAAATGTTTAACAAGGACCTAGAAAAAAAAAAAAAAAAGAGTCAATCAATAACTAATAATGCAATAATTGAGATCAAAAACACTCTGGAGAGAACCAAGAGTAGAATAATGGAGGCAGAAGATAGGATAAGTGAGGGAGAAGATAGAATCATAGAAATAAATGAAGCAGAGAGAAAAAAAGAAAAAAAGAATTAAAAGAAATGAGGACAACTTCAGGGAACTCTGGAACAATGTGAAACACCCCAACATTTGAATCATAGGAGTCCTAGAAGAAGAAGACAAAAAGAAACACCATGAGAAAATACTTGAGGAGATAATAGTTGAAAACTTCCTTAAAATGGGGAAGGAAACAGCCACCCAACTCCAAGAAACCCAGAGAGTCCCAAATAGCATAAATCCAAGGTGAAACACTCCAAGACACATATTAATCAAATTAACAAAGATCAAACACAAAGAACAAATATTAAAAGCAACAAGGGAAAAGCAAAAAATAACACACAATTGGATTCCCATAAGGATAACAGGTGATCTTTCAATAGAAATTCTTCAGGCCAGAAGGGAATGGCAGCAAATACTTAGAGTGTTGAAAGAGAAAAGCCTAAAACCCAGATTACTGTACCCAGCAAGGATCTCATTCAAATACAAAGGGGAAATCAAAAGATTTACAGACAAGCAAAAGCTGAGAGAATTCAGCATCAACAAACCAGCTCTTCAACAAATGCTAAAGGATCTTCTCTAGACAGGAAACATAGAAAGGGTGTATAAAATCAAACCCAAAACAATAAAGTAAATAGCAACGGGAACATACTTATCAATAATTATCTTAAATGTAAATGAACTGAATGCCCCAACCAAAAAACAAAGACTGGCTGAATGGATACAAAAACAAGACCCCAATATATGTTGTCTACAAGAGACCCACCTCAAAACAAGGGACACATAAAGACTGAAAGTGAAGGGCTGCAAAAAAAAAATATTTCACACAAATGGAGACCAAAAACAAATAAACAAACAAAAAATCAAAACAAAACAGGAGTAGCAATACTCATACCACATAAAATAGGCTTTAAAATAAAGGCTGTGAAAAGAGACAAAGAAGGCCACTATATAATAATCACAGCATAGTGATCAAAGGATCAATCCAAGAAGAAGATATAACAATTATAAATATATATGAACCCAACAGAGGAGCACCATAATATGTAAGGCAAATGCTAACAAGTATGAAGGGAAAATTAACAAAAACACTAGTAGTGGGAGACCTTAATATCCCACTCACACCTATGGCTGGATCAACTAAACAGAAAATTAACAAGGAAACACAAACTTTAAATGACACAATGAACCAGTTAGACCTGATTGATATCTACAGGACATCCCACCCCCCCAAAAAAAAATGAATTTCACCTTTTTCTGAAGTGTACATGGAACCTTCTCCAGGATAGATCACATCCTGGGCCATATCTAGTCTTGGTAAATTCAAAAAATTGAAATCATTCCAATTATATTTTCAGAACACAATGCAGTAAGATTAGATGTTAAATACAAGAAAAAAGCTATTAACAATTCCAACCTATGGAGGCTAAGCAGCACGCTTCTGAATAGCCAACAAATCACAGAAGAAATCAAAACAGAAATCAAAATATGCATAGAAACGAATGAAAATGAAAACACAACAATGCAAAACCTATGGGACACTGGAAAAGCAGTGCTAAGGGGAAGGTTCATAGCAATACAGGCTTACCTAAAGAAACAAGAAAAAAGTCAAATAAATAACCCAACTCTACTCCTAAAGGAATTAGAGAAAGAAGAAATGAAGAACCCCAGGGTTAGTAGAAGGAAAGAAATCGTAAAACTTAGGGCAGAATTAAATGCAAAAGAAACAAAAGACGCCATAGCAAAAATCAACAAAGCTAAAAGCTGGTTCTTAGAGAAGATAAATAAAATTGACAAACCATAAGCCAGACTCATCAAGAAACAAAAGAAGAATCAAATCAACAAAATTAGAAATTAAAATGGAGATATCAGAACAGAAAACACAGAAATACAAAGGATCATAAGAGACTACTATCAGCAACTATATGCCAATAAAATGGACAACTTGGAAGAAATAGACAAATTCTTAGCAAAGTATAACTTTCAAAAACTGAACAAGGAAGAAAATAGAAGATCTTAACAGACCGATCACAAGCATGGAAATCGAAACTGTAAGATTTCTGATTAGAAATCTTCCAGCAAACAAAAGCCCAGGACCAGATGGCTTCACAGCTGAATTCTACCAAAAATTTAGAGAAGAGCTAACACCTATCTTACTCAAACTCTTCCAGAAAATTGCAGAGGAAGGTAAACTTCCAAACTCATTCTATGAGGCCACCATCATCCTAATAACCAAACCAGAAAAAGGTGCCACAAAAAAAGAAAACTATAGGCCAATATCACTGGTGAACATTGATGAAAAAAATCCTTAACAAAATTCTAGCAAATAGAATCCAACAGCATATTAAAAAGGTCATGCATAATGACCAAGTGGGCTTTATATCAGGAAAGCAAGGATTACTCAATATCCACTAATCAAACAATGTAATACACCCCTTAAAAAATTGAAAGATAAAAATCATATGATTATCTCAATAGATGCAGAGAAAGCCTTTGACAAAATTCAACATCCATTTATGACAAAAGCCTTCCAGAAAGCAGGAATAGAAGGAACATACCTCAACATAATAAAAGCGGTGTATGACAAACCCTCAGCAAACATTATCCTCAATGGTGAAAATTTGAAAGCATTTCCCCTAAAGTCAGGAACAAGACAAATGTGCCTACTCTCACCACTACTATTCAACATAGTTTTGGATGCATTGGCCAAAGCAATCAGAGAAGAAAAAGAAATAAAATAAATCCAGATTGGAAAAGAAGAAGTAAAACTCTCACAGTTTGCAGATGACATGATCTTCTATATAGAAAACCCTAAAGACTCCACCAGAAAATTACTAGAGCTCATCAATGAATACAGTAGAGTTGAGGATAGAAAATTGACACGAGAAATCCCTTGCATTCCAATACACTAACAAGGAGAATACAGAAAGAGAAATTAAGGAAACAATTCCATTCACCATTGCAATGAAAATAATAAATACTTAGAAATAAATCTAGCTAAAGAAACAAAAAACCTGTATATTGAAAACTATAAAGCACTGGTGAAGGAAATCAAACAGGACACAAATAGATGGAGAAATATACCAAGTTAATGGATTGGAAGAATCAACATAGTGAAAATGAGTATACTACCCAAAGCTACCTATAGATTCAATGCATCCCTATCAAGCTACCCATGGTATTTTCCACAGAACTAGAACAAATAATTTCACACTTTGTATGGAAATACAAAACATCTCGAATAGCCAAAGCAATCTTGAGAAAGAAGATTGGAACTGGAGGAATCAACATGCCTGACTTCAGGCTAAACTACAAAGCTACAGTCATCAAGACAGTATGGTACTGGCACAAAGACAGAAACACAGATCAATGGAACAAAACAGGAAGCCCAGAGATAAATCCATATACTTATGGACAACTTATCTTTGACAAAGGAGGCAAAAATATACAATGAAGAAAAGACAATCTCTTTAACAAGTTGTACTGGTAAAACTCATCAACCACTTGTAAAAGAATGAAACTAGAACACTTTCAAACACCATACACAAAAATAAACTCAAAATGCATTAAAGATCTAAATGTAAGACCAGAAACTATAAAAAACTCCTAGAGGAAAACAAAGGCAAAACACTCACTGATGTAAATCATAGCAGGATCCACTATGACCCACCTCCCAGAGTAATGGAAATAAAAGCAAAGGTAAACAAATAGGACCTAATTAAACTTAATAGCTTTTGCACAACGAAGGAAGCCATAAGCAAAGTGAAAAGACAGTCTTCAGAATGGGAGAAAATAATAGCAAACGAAGCAACAGACAAAGAATTAATCTCAAAAATATACAAGCAACTCCTGCAGCTCCATTCCAGAAAAATAAATGATCTGATCAAAAAATGGGCCAAAGAACTAAACAGACATTTCTCCAAAGAAGACATACAGATGGCTAACAAACACATGAAAATAAGCTCAACATCACTCATTATCAGAGAAATGCAAATCAAAACCACAATGAGATACCATCTCACGTCAGTCAGAATGGCTGCTATCAAAAAAATCTGCAAATAATAAATGCTGGAGCAGATGTGGAATAAAGGGAACCCTCTTACACTGTTGGTGGGAATGCAAACTAGTACAGCCACTGTGGAGAACATGTGTTCATTCTTTAAAAAGCTGGAAATAGAACTACCATACTACTGTACTGTATATGTACTGTATATGTGTACATATACACAATGGAATATTGCTCACTCATTAAAAAATACATTTGAATCAGTTCTAATGAGGTGGATGAAACTGGAGCCTATTATAAGGAGTGATGTAAGCTAGAAAGAAAAACACCAATATAGTATACTGATGCATATATATGGAATTTAGAAATACAGTAACGATGACCCTATATTCGAGACAGCAAAAGAGACTCAGATGTATAGAACAGTCTTTTGTATTCTATGGGAGAAGTTGAGGGTGGGATGACCTGACAGAATAACATTGAAACATGTATATTATCATATCTGAAACAGATCACCAGTCGAGGTTCAATGCACAAGAGGGTTCTCAGGGCTGGTGCACTGGGATGACCCAGAGGGATGGGATGGGGAGGGAGGAGAGAGGGGGTGTTCAGGATGGGAAACATATGTAAACCCATGGCTGATTCATGTCATTGTATGGCAAAAACCACTACAGTATTGTAAAGCAATTAGCCTCCAATTAAATAAATTTAAAAAAGGAAAAGAAACAAACAAACAAAAAAAAGAGTTTACAAAATATATCACAAGAAAAGTTTCATAAGATCCTCCTGATGTCTGTTCCTTGTTTTTTAGTTATTTTTGTAATTGATTACAATCTTTCAACTCTCAAAATTCCCAGCTTAGAGTTCCCTAAGACTCTGCAGCAATAATCACACTTATCATGAATTTCTCTCCTTGTTGCCATTTCAGTAAGTGAGGCAAAGACTGAATGATTCAGTGAAGATTGAATTTCTGTCTCTCTTCTAGAAGAAGGTCTCCAGGGCAAGCACAGTGTTGAGACAGGGCACATAAGTTCAGTGCCACTACAAGTGCCATTTCTGTACTGTGCATTTAACAGATAATCATGGTCTCTGGGGTCCCTGTCTCTGACATCTACTGGTGGCAAGTTCATTATAAAGAATAGAAATATTTTTCATGATCATTGCTATGAAATGTAGCATTTTACTTCCTACTTCCTAGAAGTGCATAACTTTAACATGCATTCATTTTCACAGGTAGGTTTCATTCATTGTAAACACTTAATTCTGACATAAACCTATAAACCTAATGGTGTCATCACTATAAATACAAGGAAAAAAGTACTCCAGATTATATGAGATAAAGACATGTAGAGGAAATAAACCTATAGAAGTTTCAGTATAAATTATAAATCAATATAAATTATATTTGACATTTTATTGCTGTAAAAGCACATGCTTAAGTTATCTGCTCTAAAAATAATCCAAGTCTTTATTTCTCTATTAATTTGTCTCTGATGCTTGTGTGACTCTTTGAAAACAAGGAGCTCTTTCCTGTCACTTTTGTACAAGTTCTTAGCAACAGAAGTACTGAGAGTGTATCAATTATCATTTCAAATACTAGTATTAGCTCTAAAGAACAGAATGGGAGAAAATAATAGCAAATGAAGCAACTGACAAAGAATTAATCTCAAAAATATACAAGCAACACCTGCAGCTCAATTCCAGAAAAATAAACGACCCAATCAAAAAATGGGCCAAAGAGCTAAACAGACATTTCTCCAAAGAAGACATAAAGATGACTAACAAATACATGACAAGATGCTCAACATCATTCATTATCAGATAAATGCAAATCAAAACCACAATGAGGTACCATCTCATGCCAGTCAGAATGGCTGCTATCCAAAAAAAAAAAAAAAAAATCGGGGAGGAGCCAAGATGGCGGAGGAGTAGGACGGGGAGACCACTTTCTCTCCTACAAATTCATCAAAAGAATATCTGAACGCACAGCAAACTTCACAAAACAACTTCTGATCGCTAGCTGAGGTCATCAGGCGCCCAGAAAAGCAGCCCATTGTCTTCGAAAGGAGGTAGGACAAAATATAAAAGATAAAAAGTGAGACAAAAGAGCTAAGGACGGAGATCCGTCCCGGGAAGCGAGTCTTTAGAGGACGTTTCCAGACCCCGGGAAACCCTCGCACTGGCGGGCCTGGGGGAAGTGTTTGAATCTAGGAGGGCAACCTGACTGGGAGGGAAACAATAAATAAAACCCACAGATTACGTGCCTAAAAGCAACTCTCAGTAGAAAAGTGCCCCAGACACCCACATCCGCCACCAACAAGTGGGGGCGGCACGGAGAGGAGCGGGCGGGGCTGCACGGAGAGGAGCGGGCGGCATTGCTTGGGGTAGGGTCCGGGCCTGAGTGCCCTGAGGACAATCGGAGGGAGCTTTTGTGAGTTGCCAACTTGAACTGTGGGAGAGCAGGGAAGAGAGAGAAAATTGACCAGCCCGAACACGCTGCGGGCCGTTCGCGGAACAGGGGGACTGAGAGAGTCCGGAGAGGGGCTGTCAGACTGCGGACCGGCCCGGACCCATCGGAGGCAGGAGCAGGTCGTGGCGAGACACAGCGCGCAGGCACCCGACCGGCGCGGGCGGGGACTGGGGCTGGGGGCAGAGGGTAGAAGGCGCACGCACCCGACTGGCGCCCGCAGAAACCGAGATTGGGACCATGGAAGGGAGCGGGTGCGCCGCACCCGGAGAGAGTGCGCCTGTCAAGCTCCTGGCTGCCTGGACCGCTCTGACGGGGAAGGCACAAGAGCGGACGCAGCCTTTTGTTCCGCACTTTTGTGGAACACCCGAGGGCTGGAGCTGCGCACAGCGCGGGGCGCACTCCATATAGAGCAGCCGGGATCCTGAGCAGCGCAGACCGAGAAAGCAGCACCAGCCTCTCCCGGCAGCGCCAGCCCATCCCCGCAGCATCAGCCCCTCCCAGCAGCGCGACGGAACTAGCTACCTGAATAAGAGTCCACCTCCGCCCGCCTGTGTCAGGGCGGAAATGATGTTCTGAAGAAACCGGCAAACAGAAGCCAAGTAAACAAAGGGAACCGCTTCAGGAGAGAGCGGTGCAACAGATTAAAATCCCTGTAGAAAACACCGATTACACCGGAAGAGGCCTGTAGATATCAAGAAGTGTAAGCTGGAACGAGGAGATATCTGAAACTGAGCCGAACCGACACTGACCGCAACAGCTCCAGAGAAATTCCTAGATATATTTGTACTTTTTTTTTTCTCTTTTATTTTGCTTTAAAATTCCGTATTACTCCCCCATCACTCCTTAACTTTCATTTTCATAGATTTTTACGATCTTTTTAATTGGGGAAAATTCTTTTTTTTTTTTCCTTTTTTTCTCCTTTTTCTCTTCTATTTTCTATTTTTCTTTTTCTCTTATTTCTTTTAAAGTCCTCTAGTACTCCTCTACTACTCCTTAATTTTCATTTTCAATACACTATAACCTTACCAAAAAAAAAAAAAAAGAGAAGCTCTATTTTTTAAACTGAACTTCATATATATCTTTAAATTTTTTTTTTGGTGTGTGTTTTGGATTTTGTTTTTAATATAGTATTTTTAAGAGTCTAATCTCTACTCTAGATTTTTAATTTTTGTTTTTCAATATATCATATAAATTGTGAACATTTAAGAATCCAATATTCAGTTCCCATTTTTATTCAGGAGTGTGTTGATTATTCTCTCCCAATCTTGACTCTCTGTTTTCTACCTCAGAACACCTCTATTTCCTCCTTTCCCCTTTTCTTCCCAATCCAATTCTGTGAATCTTGGTGGGTGTCTTGGCTACAGAGAACACTCTGGGAACAGACAACTGAGTAGATCTGTCTCTCTCCTCTTGAGTCCCCCTTTTTCTCCTCCTGCTCAACACTGTGTCCCTCCTCCCTCTCCTCTTCTTCATGTAACTCTGTGAACCTCTCTGGGTGTCCCTAACGGGGGAGAATCTTTTCGCCATTAACCTAGAAGTTTTATTATCAGTGCTGTGTAGTTGGAGAAGTCCTGAGACTACAGGAAGAATAAAACTGAAATCCAGAGGCAGGAGACTTAAGCCTAAAACCTGAGAACACCAGAAAACTCCTGACTACATGGAACTTTAAGTAATAAGTGACCGTCCAAAGCCTCCATACCTACACTGAAACCAACCACCACCCAAGAGCCAATAAGTTTTAGAGCAAGACATACCAAGCAAATTCTCCAGCAATGCAGGAACATAGCCCTAAACGTCAACATACAGGCTGCCCAAGATGACACCTAACACATAGACCCATCTCAAAACTCATTACTGAGCACTCCATTGCTCTCCAGAGAGAAGAAATCAAGTTCCATGCACCAGAACACCGACGCAAACTTTCCTAACCAGGAAACTTTGACAAGCCAATCATCTAACCCCACCCACTGGGAAAAACCTCAACAATAAAAAGGAACCACAAACCTCCAGAATACAAAAAGCCCAGTCCAGACACAGCAATCTAAACAAGATGAAAAGGCAGAGAAATACCCAACAGGTAAAGGAACATGAAAAATGCCCACCAAGTCAAACAAAAGAGGAGGAGATAAGGAATCTACCTGAAAAAGAATTTAGAATAATGATAATAAAAATGATCCAAAATCTTGAAAACAAAATGGAGTTACAGATAAATAGCCTGGAGACAAAGATTGAAAAGATGCAAGAAATGTTTAATAAAGACCTAGAAGAAATAAAAAAGAGTCAATTAAAAATGAATAATGCAATGAATGAGATCAAAAACACTTTGGAGGGAACCAAGAGTAGAATAACGGAGGCAGAAGATAGGATAAGTGAGGTAGAAGATAAAATAGTGGAAATAAATGAAACAGAGAGGAAAAAAGAAAAAAGGATCAAAAGAAAGGAGGACAACCTCAGGGACCTCTGGGACAATGTGAAACACCCCAACATTCGAATCATAGGAATCCCAGAAGAAGAAGACAAAAAGAAAGGCCATGAGAAAATACTCGAGGAGATAATAGCTGAAAACTTCCCTAAAATGGGGAAGGAAATAGCCACCCAAGTCCAAGAAACCCAGAGTCCCAAACAGGATAAACCCAAGGTGAAACACCCCAAGACACATATTAATCAAATTAACAAAGATCAAACACAAAGAACAAATATTAAAAGCAGCAAGGGAGAAACAACAAATAACACACAAAGGGATTCCCATTAGGATAACAGCTGATCTATCAATAGAAACCCTCCAGGCCAGAAGGGAATGGCAAGACATACTGAAAGTAATGAAAGACAATAACCTACAACCTAGATTACTGTACCCAGCAAGGATCTCATTCAGATATGAAGGAGAATTCAAAAGCTTTACAGACAAGCAAAAGCTGAGAGAATTCAGCACCACCAAACCAGCTCTTCAACAAATGCTAAAGGATCTTCTCTAGATAGGAAATGCAGAAAGGTTGTATAAACATGAACCCAAAACAACAAAGTAAATGGCAATGGGACCATACCTATCAATAATTACCTTAAATGTAAATGGGTTGAATGCCCCAACCAAAAGAAAAAGATTGGCTGACTGGATACAAAAGAAAGACCCCTATATATGCTGTCTACAAGAGACCCACCTCAAAGCAAGAGATACATACAGACTAAAAGTGAAGGGCTGAAAAAAAAATATTTCACACAAACGGAGACCAAAAGAAAGCAGGAGTCGCAATACTCATATCAGATAAAATAGACTTTCAAATAAAGGAAGTGAAAAGAGACAAAGAAGGACACTACATAATGATCAAAGGATTAATGCAAGAAGAAGATATAACAATTATAAATTTATATGCACCCAACATAGGAGCACCGCAATATGTACGGCAAATGCTAACGAGTATGAAAGAGGAAATTAATAGTAACACAATAATAGTGGGAGACTCTAATACCCCACTCATAACTATGGATAGATCAACTAAACAGAAAATTAACAAGGAAACACAAACCTGGAGTGACACAATGGACCAGCTAGACCTAATTGATATCTATAGGACATTTCACCCCAAAACAATCAACTTCACCTTTTTCTCAAGTGCACACGGAACCTTTTCCAGAATAGATCACATCCTGGGCCATAAATCTGGTCTTGGAAAATTCAAAAAAATTGAAATCATTCCAGTCATCTTTTCTGACCACAGTGCAGTAAGATTAGATCTCAACTACAGGAAAAAAATTGTTAAAACTTCAAACATATGGAGGCTAAATAACACGCTTCTGAATAACCAACAAATCATAGAAGAAATCAAAAAAGAAATCAAAATATGCATAGAAATGAATGAAAATGAAAACACAACAACCCAAAACCTATGGAACACTGTAAAAGCAGTGCTAAGGGGAAGGTTCATAGAAATACAGGCTTACCTCAAGAAACAAGAAAAAAGCCAAATAAATAACCTAACTCTACACCTAAAGCAATTAGAGAAGGAAGAAATGAAGAACCCCAGGGTTAGCAGAAGGAAAGAAATCTTAAAAATTAGGGCAGAATTAAATGCAAAAGAAACTAAAGAGACCATAGCAAAAATCAACAAAGCTAAAAGCTGGTTTTTTGAAAAAATAAACAAAATTGACAAACCATTAGCAAGACTCATTAAGAAGCAAAGAGAGAAGAACCAAATTAACAAAATTAGAAATGAAAATGGAGAGATCACAACAGACAACACTGAAATACAAAGGATCATAAGAGACTACTACCAGCAGCTCTATGCCAATAAAATGGACAACTTGGATGAAATGGACAAATTCTTAGAAAAGTATAACCTTCCAAAACTGAACCAGGAAGAAATAGATCTTAACAGACCGATCACAAGCAAGGAAATCTTCCAGCAAACAAAAGCCCAGGACCAGATGGCTTCACAGCTGAATTCTACCAAAAATTTAGAGAAGAGCTAACACCTATCTTACTCAAACTCTTCCAGAAAATTGCAGAGGAAGGTAAACTTCCAAACTCATTCTATGAGGCCACCATCACCCTAATTCCAAAACCAGACAAAGATGCCACAAAAAAAGAAAACTACAGGCCAATATCACTGATGAACATAGATGCAAAACTCCTTAACATAATTCTAGCAAACAGAATCCAACAACATATTAAAAAAATCATACACCACGACCAAGTGGGCTTTATCCCAGGAATGCAAGGATTCTTTAATATCCGCAAATCAATCAATGTAATACACCACATTAACAAATTGATAGATAAAAACCATATGATTATCTCAATAGATGCAGAGAAAGCCTTTGACAAAATTCAACACCCATTCATGATTAAAACTCTCCAGAAAGCAGGAATAGAAGGAACATACCTCAACATAATAAAAGATATATATGACAAACCCACAGCAAGTATCACCCACAATGGTGAAAAACTGAAAGCATTTCCCCTGAAATCAGGAACAAGACAAGGATGCCCACTCTCACCACTGCTATTCAACATAGTGTTGGAAGTTTTGGCCACAGAAATCAGAGAAGAAAAAGAAGTAAAAGGAATCCAGATAGGAAAAGAAGAAGTGAAACTCTCGCTGTTTGCAGATGACATGATCCTCTACATAGAAAACCCTAAAGACTCTTCCAGAAAATTACTAGAGCTAATCAATGAATATAGTAAAGTTGCAGGATATAAAATTAACACACAAAAATCCCTTGCATTCCTATATACTAACAATGAAAAAAACAGAAAGAGAATTTAAGGAAACAATACCATTCACCATTGCAAAAAAAGAATAAAATACTTAGGAATATATCTACCTAAAGACACAAAAGACCTATACATAGAAAACTATAAAACACTGATGAAAGAAATCAAAGAGGACACAAACAGATGGAGAAACATACCATGCTCATGGATTGGAAGAATCAATATTGTCAAAATGGCTATTCTATCCAAAGCGATCTATAGATTCAATGCAATCCCTATCAAGCTACCAACGGTATTTTTCACAGAACTAAAACAAATAATTTCACAATTTGTATGGAAATACAAAAAACCTCGAATAGCCAAAGTAATCTTGAGAAAGAAGAATGGAGCTGGAGGAATCAACCTGCCTGACTTCAGACTATACTACAAAGCCACAGTCATCAAGACAGTATGGTACTGGCACAAAGACCGAAATATAGATCAATGTAACAGAATAGAAAGCCCAGAGATAAATCCACGAACTTATGGACACCTTATCTTTGACAAAGGAGGCAAGGATATACAATGGAAAAAAGACAACCTCTTTAACAAGTGGTGCTGGGAAAGCTGGCCAACCACTTGTAAAAGAATGAAACTAGAACACTTTCTAACACCATACACAAAAATAAACTCAAAATGGATTAAAGATCTAAATGTAAGACCAGAAACTATAAAACTCCTAGAGGAGAACATAGGCAAAATACTCTCCGACATTAACCACAGCAAGATCCTCTATGACCCACCTCCCAGAATATTGGAAATAAAAGCAAAACTAAACAAATGGGACCTAATGAAACTTAAAAGCTTTTGCACAACAAAGGAAACTATAAGTAAGGTGAAAAGACAGCCCTCAGATTGGGAGAAAATAATAGCAAATGAAGAAACAGACAAAGGATTAATCTCAAAAATATACAAGCAACTCTTGAAGCTCAATTCCAGAAAAATAAATGACCCAATCAAAAAATGGGCCAAAGAACTAAACAGACATTTCTCCAAAGAAGACATACAAATGGCTAACAAACACATGAAAAGATGCTCAACATCACTCATTATCAGAGAAATGCAAATCAAAACCACAATGAGGTACCATTACATGCCAGTCAGGATGGCTGCTATCCAAAAGTCTACAAGCAATAAATGCTGGAGAAGGTGTGGAGAAAAGGGAACCCTCTTACACTGTTGGTGGGAATGCAAACTAGTACAGCCGCTATGGAAAACAGTGTGGAGATTTCTTAAAAAACTGGAAATAGAACTGCCATATGACCCAGCAATACCACTTCTGGGCATACACACTGAGGAAACCAGATCTGAAAGAGACACGTGCACCCCAATGTTCATCACAGCACTGTTTATAATAGCCAGGACATGGAAGCAACCTAGATGCCCATCAGCAGATGAATGGATAAGAAAGCTGTGGTACATATACACCATGGAATATTACTCAGCCATTAAAAAGAATTCATTTGAATCAGTTCTAATGAGATGGATGAAACTGGAGCCCATTATACAGAGTGAAGTAAGCCAGAAAGATAAATAACATTACAGCATACTAACACATATATATATGGAATTTAGAAAGATGGTAACGACAACCCTATATGCAAAACAGAAAAAGAGACACAGAAGTACAGAACAGACTTTTGAACTCTGTGGGAGAAGGTGAGGGTGGGATGTTTCGAAAGAACAGCATGTATATTATCTATGGTGAAACAGGTCACCAGTCCAGGTGGGATGCATGAGACAAGTGCTGGAGCCTGGTGCACTGGGAAGACCCAGAGGAATTGGGTGGAGAGGGAGGTGGGAGGGGGGATCGGGATGGGGAATACGTGTAAATCTATTGCTGATTCATGTCAATGTATGACAAAACCCACTGAAAAAATAAATAAATTAAAAAAAATTTAAAAAAACTACAAACAATAAATGCTGGAGAGGGTGTGGAGTATAGGGAACCCTCTTACACTGTTGGTGGGAATGCAAACTAGTACAGCCACTATGGAGAACAGTGTGGAGATTCCTTAAAACCCTGGAAATAGAACTGCCATATGACCCAGCAATCCCACTTCTGGGCATACCCACCAAGGAAACCAGAATTGAAAGAGACATGTGTACTCCAATGTTCATCACAGCACTGTTTATAATAGCCAGGATATGGAAACAACCTAGATGTTCATCAGCAGATGAATGGATAAAAAAGTTTTGGTACATATACACAATGGAATATTACTGAGCTATTAAAAATAATGCATTTGAATCAGTTCTAATGAGGTGGATGAAACTGGAGCCTGTTATACAGAGTGAAGTAAGTCAGAAAGAAAAACACCAATACAGTATACTGACACATATATATGGAATTTACAAAGATGGTAACGATGACCCTATATGCGAGATAGCAAAAGAGACCCAGATGTATATAAACAGTCTTTTGTACTCTGTGGGAGAAGGCGAGGGTGGGATGATCTGAGAGAATAGCATTGAAACACGTATATTAACATATGTGAAACAGATCGCCAGTCCAGGTTCAATGCATGAGGCCGGGTGCTCAGGGCTGTGCACTGGGATGACCCTGAGAGATGGGATTGGAGGGAGGTGGGAGGGAGTGTCAGAATGGGAAACACATATATACCCATGGGTGATTTATGTGAATGTATGGCAAATCACCACAATATTGTAAAGTAATTAGCTTCCACTTTAAAAAAATAAAATTTAAAAGAGACACACAAAAAATGAAATAAGATTAATTAGAAAAAAGAACTTTATATTTATGTACCAGCAAAACGTTTTGCTACTTTTGTTAATTCCAAGGATTGCCACCACTTTATCAGACTCACAAAGTTGTTTATCTGCTGTGAAGATGAATTTTATTGAAAAAGCTATTATATTATCATTTTCCATGTTATTATTTTAGTACTTTAATTATTATTATAGAATCATAAGTATCAAAAATATACACAAGAATTAATACTTATTGGGTTTAAATAAGATCCCATTGTTTCATATAGCAGCTTGCATGAGAATATCACTGATTTGAAGTATGGGCCAGAATTAGAGAGATTAAAAAGTGTGGAGATGCAGACTGTTGAAAAATTTTCATAGGACGAACAGCAGAGTCAGACAGAAAAAGCTATATTATTTCATCCTCAATTTAGCTCTCTGTGAGAAAGTGAAAGGAAAAAAAATTAAAAAGGAGGAGTGTAAAAACTGCAAAACCTAAGTAAATCAACAAAGTTTGACCCTGATCCAAAACAAAAATAAACATTGTGAGAGAAAGGGTAAGAGACAAAAAATATATATTTTTAGTAAATGAACATGTCTAGGTTTCTGGGTGAAAGTCTAAGAAGCCATTTTTCCCCAAAGACTAAAGTGAGCATTGTCTGTGGTGGCCATTTTGGCAATGGCAGCCAGTTTGGCTCAAAGGCAGTGGGGGTTACTTTTAACCAGGATAAAATGCCAAAAACGTCATATCCTCATGCTGCTATTTTTTCAGACATAAGAGTAACCCAGCAGAGTTCAAAAGTAAATGAAAAACATTCATTCACATTTACATTTCTGGTGGTATAATATTGATAACACCATAACTACAATCATAAGAAATGCCAATCTGCTATGATGCTAAAAACAAATTAATTCCACTCTGATGTTTATTAGTTAGAAGTCTGAGTCATCAAAATTAAATCATTAGTTTGGATAAAAACTATGTTATAGAGAGCATATTTTAAAATTTTCATTTGATGTGGGTGTGTGCCCACATCCAGGGTCTAGGTGCATCTGGCCATTTGGAACAGGTACAAATTAGCTTGTCTGTGAAATCATCCCCACAGAGATGCAGGTGTCACTTTCTGGAAAGTTGAGCTAGAATAAGTTGTTCCAAATAACCGTCTTGAAAAGTGGTTTTATCTTCCCTAATTGCTTCATCTTCCCTTTCTGTCAGATATAAAGACAGACTCTAGGGGTCCAAGGAGTGGCGATTGAGTGGCGCAGATGTGCTGAGAGGAGCTACTCCAGGTTCAAGATCTGGAGGGGTAGCCGTGAGGAGATACTCCTCGTTCAAGGTAAGGAGCAGTGGCTGCGCATTGCTGGAGCAGCTGTGAAGAGATACCCCACATCCAAGGTAAGAGAAATCCAAGTAAGACGGTAGGTATTGTGAGAGGGCATCAAAGGTCAAACACACAGAAACCATAATCAGAGAAAACTAGCCAATCTGATCACACGGGTCACAGTCTTGTCTAACTCAGTGAAACTAAGCCATGCCATGTGGGGCCACCCAAGACGGACGGGGTATGGTGGAGAAGTCTGACATAATGTGGTCCACTGGAGAAGGGAATGGCAAACCACTTCAGTATTCTTGCCTTGAGAACCCCATGAACAGTATGAAAAGGCAAAATGATAGGATACTGAAAGAGGAACTCTCCAGGTCGTTAGGTGCCCAATATGCTATAGAGATCAGAGGAGAAATAACTCCAGAAAGAATGAAGGGACAGAGCCAAACCAAAAACAATACCCAGTTGTGGATGTGACTGGTGATAGAAGTAAGGTCCAATTCTGTAAAGAGCAATATTGCATAGGAACCTGGAATGTTAGGTCCATGAATCAAGGCAAATTGGAAGTGTTCAAACAGGAGATGGCAAGAGTGAATGTCGACATTCTAGGAATCAGTGAACTAAGATGGACTGGAATGGGTGAATTTAACTCAGATGACCATTATATCTACTAATGTGGGCAGGAATTCCTTAGAAGAAATGGAGTAGCCACCATGATCAACAAAAGAGTCCAAAATGCAGTACTTGGATGCAATCTCAAAAATGACAGAATGATCTCTATTCATTTCCAAGGCAAACCATTCAATATCACGGTAATCCAAGCCTATGCCCCAACCAGTAATGCTGAAGAAGCTGAAGCTGAAAAGTTCTATGAAGATCTATAAGACCTTTTAGAACTAACACGCAAAAATGATGTCCTTTTCATTATAGGGGACTGGAATGCAAAAGTAGGAAGTCAAGAAACACCTGGAATAACAGGCAAATTTGGCTTTGGAATACGGAATGAAGCAGGGCAAAGGCTAATAGAGTTTTGCCAAGAGAATGCACTGGTGATAGCAAACACCCTATTCCAACAACACAAGAGAAGATTCTACACATGGACATCATCAGATAGTGAACACTGAAATCAGATTGATTATATTCTTTGCAGCCAAAGATGGAGAAGCTCTATACAGTCAGAAAAAGAAGACTGGGAGCTGACTGTGGCTCAGATCATGAACTCCTTATTGCCAAATTCCAACTTAAACTGAAGAGAGTAGGGATAACCACTAGACCATTCAGGTATGACCTAAATCAAATCCTTTATGACTATCCAGTGGAAGTGAGAAATAGATTTAAGGGACTAGATCTGATAGACAGAGTGCCTGATGAACTATGGACGGAAGTTCATGACATTGTATAGGAGACAGGGATCAAAACCATCCCCATGGAAAAGAAATGCAAAAAGGCAAAATGGTTGTCTGAGGAGGACTTACAAATAGCTGCGAAAAGAAGAGAAGTGAGAAGCAAAGGAAGAGATATTCCCATTTGAATGCAGAGTTCCAAAGAATAGTAAGGATAGATAAGAAAGCTTTCCTCCGTGATCAATACAAAAGAATAGAGGAAAACAACAGACTGGGAAAGACTAGAGATCTCTTCAAGAAAATTAGAGATATCAAGGGAACATTTCATGCAAAGATAGGTTCGATAAAGGACAGAAATGATATGGACCTAACAGAAGCAATTAAGAAGAGGTGGCAAGAATACACAGAAGAACTGTACAAAAAAGATTTTCATGACCCAGATAATCACAATGGTGTGATCACTCACCTAGAGCCAGACATCCTGGAATGTGAAGTCAGGTGGGCCTTAGGAAGCACCATTATGAACAAAGCTAGTGGAGGTGATGGAATTCCAGTTGAGCTATTTCAAATCCTAAAAGACGATGCTGTGAAAGTGGTGCACTCAATATGCCAGCAAATTTGGAAAACTCAGCAGTGGCCACAGGACTGGAAAAGTTCAGTTTTCATTCCAATCCCAAAGAAAGGCAATCCCAAAGAATGCTCAAACTACCGCACAATTGCACTCATCTCACGCGCTAGTAAAGTAATGCTCAAAATTCTCCAAGCCAGGCTTCAGCAATACATGAACCATGAACTTCCAGATGTTCAAGCTGGTTTTAGAAAAGGCAGAGGAACCAGAGATCAAATTGCCAACATCCACTGGATCATCGAAAAAGCAAGACAGTTCCAGAAAAACATCTATTTCTGCTTTATTGACTATGCGAAAGCCTTTGACTCTGTGGATCACAATAAACTATGGAAAATTCAGAAAGATATGGGAATACCAGACCACCTGACCCACCTCTTGAGGAACCTATAAGCAGGTCAGGAAGTAACAGTTAGAACTGGACATGACGAACAGACTGGTTGTAAATAGGAAAGTGTGTACATCAGGGCTGTATATTGTCACCCTGCTTATTTTACTTATATGCAGAGTACATCATGAGAAACGCTGGGCTGGATGAAGCACAAGCTGGAATCAAGATTGCCGGGAGAAATATCAATAACCTCCGATATGCAGATGACACCACCCTTATGGCAGAGAGCGAAGAGGAACTAAAAAGCCTCTTGATGGAAGTGAAAGAAGAGAGTGAAACAGTTTTCTTAAAGCTCAACATTCAGAAAACTAAGATCATGGCATCGTGTCCCATCACTTCATGGAAATAGATGGGGAAACAGTGGAAGCAGTGTCAGACTTTATTGTGGGGGGCTCCAGAATCATTGCAGATGGTTATTGCAGCCATGAAATTAAAAGACGCTTACTCCTTGGAAGGAAAGTTATGACCAACCTAGATGGCATATTAACAAGGAGAGACATTACTCTGCCAACAAAGGTCTCTCTAGTCAAGGCTAGAAGGCTGAGCACTGAAGAATTGATTCTTTTGTACTGTGGTGTTGGAGAAGACTCTTGAGAGTCCCTTGGACTGCAAGGAGATCCAACCAGTCCATCCTAAAGCAGATTAGTCCTGGGTGTTCATTGGAAGCATTGATGCTGAAGCTGAAACTCTAATACATTGGCCATCTCATGTGAAGTGTTGTCTCATTGCAAAAGACCCTGATGCTGGGAGGGATTGGGGGCAGGAGGAGAAGGGGACGACAGAGGATGAGGTGGCTGGATTGCATCATCGACTCGATGGACATGAGTTTGAGTAAACTCCAGGTGTTGGTGACGGACAGGGAGGCATGGCGTGCTGCGATTCATGGGGTCACAAATAGTCAGACACAACTGAGTGACTGAACTTAACTGAACCATATTCATCAGTCCTGAATAGTCATTGGAAGGGCTGATGCTGAAGCTGAAACTCCAATAATTTGGCCACCTGATGCAAATAACTGACTCAGAAAAAGACCCTGATGATGGGAAAGATTGAAGGCAGGAGGAGGAGGGGATGACAGAGGATGGGATGGTTGGATGGCATCACCAACTCAATGCACATGAATTTGAGTAAACTCTGGGAGTTGGTGATGGACAGGGAGGCTTGGCATTCTGCAGTCCATTGGGTCGCAAAGAGTTGGACATGACTGAGGAACTTAACTGAACTGAACTCAGGGGAATCCATATATCATGGCTTCTGAAAGCATCATTTCTGAAGATCAGAGTTTGTATGTCCTCTGTATCAAAGAGTTTTATTTTACTAGATTTAGACAGTCCACAATGAAACTACTTTCAATATAAACCTAGCATTATAAACAAGGTTCTTCAAGTCTGCATAACAGTTACAGATTTTGAGCTTTCTAGTAGTTAACCAGCTCAAAAATGTAAATTCAACCTTAGTTATTGTGCATCAGCCTTGTATATATTTGTAAGAGACCTGAAATAATTGTACCCTAGTAAGGATAGACTTCCCTGGTGGCTCAGATGGTAAAGCATCTGCTTACAATGCAGGAGACCCGGGTTCAATCACTGGGTTGGGAAGATCTCCTGAAGAAGGAAATGGCAACCCACTCCAGTATTCTTGCCTGGAAAATCCCATTGATGGAGAAGTCTGGTAGGCTATGGTCCATGGGGTTGCAAAGAGTCAGACATGACTGAGCAACTTCCTTCAAAGATAGACAAAATTATTGGTGAAACAGAGCAAACATTCACTGAATAAGCACCTATTGATAAGTTCTTATTTGCCAGGTACTGTTATAGGCATGTGGAAAATATCAGTGAATAACACAGACCAGAACTCAATTATCACAGAGCTTACAGCCTAGTGATCTTACATTCAAGTGACTCTAGAAAGAAATTCCTCTGCTAATACTCAAGACACAAAGCAAAGCTTTCCCAGAATAGAGGCCTCTTGTCATTTCTTACATCTTGAACCTTAAAAAAGAAGTTACTGATGCTAAGAGGTTAACCAAGGAGATGATTGTCTGATATTCTCTAATTATACATTAACCAGATTCACCCCTGATATTTAAGATTTGAGATTAATTGCCAGGTAATTCAATCACATCATTATAGGGTGTTCATTGAAGGATGAATTATTTTTGTCAGCAGTGCATGCACATCATTAGTTGTCCAATGGTAAGAATCCTAAGAGAAACATATTAGTTCATAGGAGTCAGAAAAGGCCTTATTTTTCCAGAGTAGAAAATTATTTTCATAACTATGTCTTCACTTACTATATTATATTGAAATTGTATATTTTTGTACATAAATCTCTCTAATAATCAGAGATTACAATATACTTTTTTCTAAATTTCAGTGTCCTACCACAATGCCTGACAGCATAAGGGCTTAGAATTGTCAACTTAGTTATTATTGAACAATAAACAATCTTACTCTTTTTAAAATAATATTTAAATAATTTATAAATAGCAACCATTTGAAAATCTTACCTTTTATGCTGTTTACTCTGTACACAGAAATAACTTGGAATAATTAAGTACTAAAATACATAGTATTTTATAATTGAGTATTAAAAAGCTGCATTACCATCTTGTGTTACCTCAAAGGTAAGATGAAAAAGAAATTTGATAAGTGATCTCAAGAGAATGTAACTTTGCCCTCAAGGAGATATAGTGATGTCTAGAGTTTGATTGTCACAACTCTGGGGTGGCAGGAAGGTTACTACTTGCATCACTTGATAGAGAATAGTAGCCAGAGATGCTGCTTAACATGATGCAGTGTAGAGAACTGCTCACCACTACGAAGAATTATCTAGCCCCACAAGTTAATAGCATCAAAGATGAGAAACCCTGCATTAGATAAATGTAGACTAAAATTATAGGAAGTAAAATTCTAGCATAGCTTGTCACAGGTGACAATAGTAAATAAGCATTTCAGTGACTATCATTAGTGAAAAACTGGCAAAACATGGCAAAATCCTTATTTTATTTGTTATAGCTATTTTAAATATTTGTTCCTGAGTTCCAAAAGCAGCTGGTTTGCTTATTTATTACAAAATGGTTTGTGTGTGTGTGTGTGTTGTTGGGAGGGGGGGTAAGTATATTCTAATAGATAGAACTTTGAGATAAAAGATCAATGAGCACCCTTCTCCTTTAAGTGTAGCACTAACTCCAGAGAACTTGGGGGAGGTCAGGTAGTTTCTGGGCCTCAGTTTTTGCTGTGCCACCTGCTTTTGATCAGTAAGTACTCAATAACCCACTCTTTTTCTCTGCAACAGAACAGTCCAACAAAAATATGAGAGGCCCAGGTATAAGACACATATGTAATTTAACACTGTCTTGTAGTCCCATTTAAAAAAGTAAAAAGAAACAGGTGGCATTAATTTTAATATTATACTTAACATGATATATCTAAAATATTGGGTTTCCCAAGTGGTACTAGTGGTAAAGAACACACATGCCAATACAAGAGATGTAAGAGACACGTGTTTGATCCCTGGAAGTTTGATCAGGAAAATGCCTCTGGAGGAGGGCATGGCAACCCACTCCAATATTCTTGCCTGAAGAATCCCAAGGACAGAGAACCTGGTGGGCTACAGTCCATAGTATCGCAAAGAGTCAGACAGGACTGAAGTGACTTAGCATGCACACATGCATCCAAAATATTAATTCAGCATGCAATCAAAACAAAAAAATATTCAGATATCCTACATTATCTTTTATTACTAAGTTTTTAAAATCTCATATTTAACTTACACTTAGGGGAAATATCAATTTAAGCTAGCCACATTGTGAGGATTCCTAGTCACTTGTTGCTAGTGATTACCATATTGTGCAGTACAGGCCTAGATATTAAAACCTGACTCTTGAATTTGCTCATGTGGGTTTGAATAAAGAGAAAAGAAAAAAAAATCACGTGGAGTTATCACTATTAAAAAGTTTTACTGTTTCCCTCTTACCCCTTTTATGTGATTCTTGTGGTAAGAATTATACTTAGAAACAGACATTTTTTCCATTCATCTTAGAGCAATGTCAGGTTTAAAAAATATATATAACATAAAATAATCTGGAACTTTTGTTTTAGATCTGAAAAAAAGTTTGGATGGCCATCTTCATATAGAACTATGTGTTTCAAGACATTTTCTGGTAATGGTAGACAGAATTATTAACTAAACAAACATGATCTTAGTCATATCTGTAAGGACAGAAGAGGGAGGTGGGAGGGGGGATCAGGATGGGGAATACGTGTAAATCTATGGCTGATTCATATCAATGTATGACAAAACCCACTGAAATGTTGTGAAGTAATTAACCTCCAACTAATAAAAAAAAAAAAAATAATTAGCGTCATTACATACTGTCTCTGTAATCTTTTCTTTCCTATATCCTCCCCCAAATGTTTAACAGACTAAATTGGGAAGCTGTATTCTTTATGTTAGAATTTAAAAAAAATCAATAGAAAGCATGTTTCTTTGACTAGAAAACCTAATTGAAAGATAAAAACCATATGATTATCTCAGTAGATGCAGAGAAGGCCTTTGAAAAAATTCAACATCCATTTATGACAAAAGCCTTCCAGAAAGCAGGCATAGAAGGAACATACCTCAACATACTAAAAGCTATATATGAGACATCCACAAGAAACATTATCCTCAATGGTGAAAAATTGAAAGCATTTCCCCTAAAGTCAGCAACAAGAAAAGGAGGCCCACTCTTACCACTACTCTTCAACATAGTTTTGGGAGTTTTAGCGACAGCAATCAGAGAAGAAAAAGAAATAAAAGGAATCCAAACTGGAAAAGAAGAAGTAAAACTCTCACTGTTTGCAGATGATATGATCCTCTATATAGAAAACCCTAAAGACTCCACCAGAAAATTACTAGAGCTAATCAATGAATATAGTAAAGTTGCAGGATATAAAATTAGTACACAGAAATCCCTTGAATTCCTATACACTAACAATGAGAAAACATAAAGAGAAATTAAGGAAACAATTCCATTCACCATTTCAACGAAAAGAATAAAATACTTAGGAATATATCTACCTAAAGAAACAAAAGACCTATATGTAGAAAACTATAAAACACTGATGTAAGAAATCGAAGAGGACACAAATAGATGGAGAAATATACCATGTGCATGGCTCGGAAGAATCAACATAGTGAAAATAAGTATAATACTCAAAGCAATCTATAGATTCAATGTAATCCCTATCAAGCTACCAATGGCATTTCTCACAAAACTAGAACAAACAATTTCACACTTTGTATGAAAAAACAAACAAACAAACAAACAAAAAAAAAAAACCTCGAATAGCAAAAGCAATCTTGAGAAAGAAGAATGGAACTGGAGGAATCAACATGCCTGACTTCAGACTGTACTACAAAGCTACAGTCATCAAAACAGTATGGTACTGGCACAAAGACAGAAACATAGATTAATGGAACAAAATAGTAAGCCCAGAGATAAATACACACACCTAGGGACACCTTATCTTTGACAAAGGAGGCAAGAATATACAATGGAGAAAAGACAATGTCTTTAACAAGTGGTGCTGGGAAAACTGGTCAATCTCTTGTAAAAGAATGAAACTAGAACACTTTCTAACACCATACACAAAAATAAACTCAACATGGATTATAGATATAAATGTAAGACCAGAAACTATAAAACTCCTAGAAGAAAACAAAGGCAAAACACTCTCTGACATAAATCATAGCAGGATCTTCTATGACCCACCTCCCACAGTAATGGAAATAAAAGCAAAAATAAACAAATGGGACCTAATTAAACTTAAAACTTTTGCACAACGAAGGAAACTATAATCAAGGGGAAAAGACAGCCTTCAGAATGGGAGAAAATAATAGCAAACGAAGCAACTGACAACAAATTAATCTCAAAAATATGCAAGCGGCTCCTACAGCTCAATTCCAGAAAAATAAGCGACCCAATCAAAACATGGGCCAAAGAACTAAACAGACATTTCTCCAAAGAAGACATACATATGGCTAACAAGCACATGAAAAGATGCTCAACATCACTCACTGTCAGAGAAATGCAAATCAAAACCAGAATGAGGTACCATCTCATGCCATTCAGAATGACTGCTATCAAAAAATCTACAAACAATAAATGCTGGAGAGGGTGCGAAGAAAAAGGAATCCTCTTACACTCTTGGTAGGAATGCAAACTAGTACAGCCTCTATGGAGAACAGTGTGGAAATTCCTTAGAAAACTGGAAATAGCAGTGCCATACGACCCAGCAATCCCACTGCTGGGCATACACACCAAGGAAACCAGAATTGAAAGAGACATGTGTTCCCCAATGTTCATCACAGAACTGTTTACAATAGCCAGGACAAGGAAGCAACCTCTATTTCCATTGGCAAATGAATGGATAAGAAAGCTGTGGTACATATACACAATGGAGTATTACTCAGCTATTAAAAAGAATGCATTTGAATCAGTTCTAATGAGGTGGATGAAACTGGATTCTATTATACCGAGTGAAGTAAGTCAGAAAGAAAAGCACCATTACAGTATAGTAACGTGTATATATGGGATTTAGACAGATGGTAACAATAACCCTATATGAGTGACAGCAAAAGAGACACAGATGTAACGAACAGACCCTTGGACTCTGTGGGAGAAGGCGAGGGTGGGATGATTTGAGAAAATAGCATTGAAACATGTATATCGTCATATGTGAAATAGATCGCCAGTCCAGGTTTGATGCATTAGACAGGGTGCTCAGGGCTGGCGCACTGGGATGACCCTGAAGTATGGTAGGGGGAGAGAGGTGGGAGGGAGGGTCATGATGGGGAACACATGTACACCCATGACTGATTCATGTGAATGTACGGTAAAAACCACTACAATATTTTAAAGTAATTAGCTTCCAATTAAAATAAATTTTTAAAAAATTCAAAAAAGAGAAAAAAGAAAACCTATATATTAGTCATGTCACTAAAGTTTTCCCAAGGACAGTGCTTTATTCACAATAATATGAAGTTTTGAAGTTCACAATATAATACTTCAATTTAAAACTTAATATAGGATTATATAACAGTTGGAAAAATGCATTACAGTATCTCTAAGAGGATATACTAAAAATCCTTTTGACAGTATGATTATATTATTACTGCTTAAAAGCACATGCTAAAAACGTTGTTCTCAATTTGTGCACATAATTGTGTGAGCAATGACAAAGATTCAGAAATATTTTATAGGTTTATTTGCTCTATCAATATAGTTGCAGAAGGAAAATAGTTCCCGTGAAAAATTAAATGAGTAAGGCAGAGGAAATGAATTATGAGAATGATGGTTTGGAGCATACTATTTAAAATTAGTATATTTTCTTCTAAAGGAGAATTTGAATGGAGAAAGATACAGATATTTGAACTAACTTGGGATATGTGAAAGTCATTTTAGTTTTTAATAGTTTTGTGTTCTATGCCTATGATCTTTAGCTTTTATGAATCTGAATATGTATATTACAAGAAGTAGATTGCATTAACTGAACATTTGTGACGTGACAAGTGTTTTGCAAATATTAGTTTCAACATAGTATTGTCCTACATTTTCTGATGAAGATATCAAATATATTAGAGATTCAAACTATAAAGATTAAAGAGGCAAAATTCATAAATTTCCTGCTTATTACTTAATACATCTATGTAGTGAAAGTGAAAGAGTTAGTCACTCAGTCATGTCTGACTCTTTGCAACCCCATGGACTCTAGCCTGCCAGGTTCCTCTGTCCATAGACTTCTACAGGGAAGAATACTGGAGTGGGGAGCCATTTCCTTCTCCAGGGGATCTTCCAGACCCAGGTATTGAACCTGGGTCTCCTGCATTGCAGGTAGATTCTTTATGGTCTGAGTCACCAGGGAAACCCATCATTTTCAGGAAATTCTTGAAAACTAGAGAAATTTATAAATACTGATTAATAAATTTTCAATGCTTGCCATGTTAAATGTAGTGCCTTCTGTATCAATTTAATCTGTGAATCTTGCTCACCTCTAAAACCTAGCTAACAGATAAAATAGCTAATATATATTTTCTTATACTCTGAGTATTTTGGGGAATTAATGTCACTTTACTTAATTAGAACACATCCTTCTTCTTGCTGTTAAACTGGGGACGATGCATCTAGATAGTAAACACTTGCTCTCATACTTTGCTCTGCATTCTGAAACAGCACTTTTCAACCTAGTAATCTAGTACAAGGAAAAAGTCCCAGAAGGCAAGCTTTGACCTTATGTTCTACTATATAAAGAATTAGCACTCAGTTTCTTTATCCAAACCAGTTTTGATAAAGCTACCCAGATCTTCTTTGGCTGACACTTTGGCAGGATGGTATCCATCAAAATAATTATGTACTTGCTAATTCATTATGTAGCCTGAAAAGGCTTTCAGCTCTATATTTAATGGGACAAATAAGGCTTTATCCATATTTTCAATTTTTGCTCTGTTGAGAGAAAAAAAATGAGATTCAAGAACTCCAACAAGACTTTCTTCTCTCATAATAAGTGCTTCTTCCAAATTTAACACAACTGACCATGTCATCAATGTTTCTATTATTATGCAAGTTTACGTCTTATGGGAATATATTAACTTTATTATCACAAGTAATTGAAACTTTATTATTAAAAATAATCAGCTCCTTTCAGGGCTTCAAATAGCATTAAAATTTATTACCTTTATAGAAAAAGACTACATTTAAATATACTGATTGTGTCATTTGGTTACATCATGAACGCTTTTCTTATTATTAAACACGGAATTGTTATTCATTATAAATGTGATTCTTATGGTATGTGAAAAAATAGATGCATGTTTGACATAACAAGTGAAGACTTTGTGATATTTTCCTATACCATTATTATTAATTACTGATTTTTCTAGTGTAAATACACTGCTACATGTTCATGTACTTATCTTTTTAAATATTCTTAATGGTTTTAGTGATATGACCAATGAAAAAGTGCTCAAAATACAGTATTTATTATTTTTACTATTATAATAATTATATAAAAACTCTAAAAAAATTATTTGATAAATCTGTCTTAATTTTACAAATAAATATATATTAACCATTTTAAGCTGAAAATTCATACTTTTCTTCAGTGAAAATCAGGCAATTTTAATAAAATTCTAATCTGCTCATCTAACATAAGTCTTAAATTACACATGTTGATTATTTATACCAAATCACCTCTGTTTTACACAGAAATGTCTTTTTAAAGTACTAATTTATGAAAACATATGGAATTTCTGCCACATATTATTTTTACTTGTATCAATATAACACACTCAAAGTTTCAATCTTTATTAATCTTAGAAATTTGGTTGTCCAACAGTGTACAATAGCATTGTTACTAAACTACTCTTTTAACTTGACTGTGATTACTAAGATATGAGAAAAGCCAACTAAAACTGAAATCTATCACCTTAACTCCAGTTACTGACAGTATAAAATAGCAATATAACATCATGTATTTGTCAAAAAATTTCAAGATAATGCCCAGTTTGTTTTTTTTTTCTCCACAGTTCCAGATATGTTTCTAATGAGAAGTCATGTTTAAAAAAACCTGGAATATATGATAATCTTTTACTTTTATCTAGCTTGTTTCACTTTTTCTATTTCATATTCTATGCTCCCATTTCATTTAAATTATATTTTCCAATTTCTCCATCTCTTCTTTTTTTTTTTTGGATGTTCTTTCTTAAGCCTCTATCAAGCATAGGAGAAAAGCTTTTGCATACATATATATATAAATAATATATATAATATATATTTTAGAAAACTTATGAATTTTTGCCTAAGAAATTTATGACATTTTGATTCCACTAGTTTGACTTAGTATGAATAGAATGCTAGATTTCTAATTTTAAAAAATTGATATGCAACAACCAACAAAGATTTATTATATAGTCCAGGGAACAATAGTAAATATCTTATAATAAACTATAATGGAAAATAATTTCAAAACTATATGTGTATATGTATAACTGAATCACCTTGCTGTGCACCTGAAACATTGTAAGTCAACTATACTTCAATAAAAAATGTAAGTTAGGAAAAAAATATCATGTAGACAAAGCCTGCATATGAATGAAGATTCCAATATGAATGAAGCCTACATATGAATGAACTTCCCCAACATAGGCCATTTCCAAAGACCCAGTATTTCTCATCTTAAGAAAAACTGATTATTACCATGCAGAGCATAGGGAAAGCACAAAACAAACAAAACAGACATTAATATCAAGATACCCTTTGGTACCTGGGTACAACAGAAACTCGTCTAACAAATGGTTAATACTTTTAAATCAATCATCCCTAAATGCTTATATTTTAATGGTGCTTTGTGGCTTCACATTACTTTTTACAATTATAAAATCCAGTTCATCATTCATCACTTGAATGGTAGTTCAAGTGCTCTCTTAATTTTGCACATAGCTATGATCTCTGATGGAGAAGGTAATGGCACCCCACTCCAGTACTCTTGCCTGGAAAATCCCATGGACAGAGGAGCCTGGTAGGCTGCAGTCCATGAGGTCGCTAAGAGTCGGACACGACTGGGTGACTTCACTTTCACTTTTCACTTTCATGCGCTGGAGAAGGAAATGGCAACCCACTCCAGTACTCTTGCCTGGAGAATCCCAGGGACGGGGGAGCCTGGTGGGCTGCCGTCTATGGGGTTGCACAGAGTCGGACACAACTGCCGTGACTTAGCAGCATGATCCCTAAACGGCTTCCCTGGTGGCTCAGAGGTTAAACCGTCTGCCTCCAACGCGGGAGACCCGGGTTTGATCCCTGGGTTGGGAAGATACCCTGGAGAAGGAAATGGTAACCCACTCCAGTATTCTTGCCTGGAGAATCCCATGGATGGAGCCAGTCCATGGGGTCGCAAAGAGTCGGACACGACTGAGTGACTTCACTTTCTTTTCTTTCTTTCTGTGATCTCCCAGTGGCACTAGTGTTAAAGAATGGTTAAATCCCTGGATCAGGAAGATCCCCTGGAGGAGGAAATGGTAACCCACCCTAGTGTTCTTGCCTGGAGAATCCCACCAGAGGAGCCTGGTGGGCTACAGTCCAAAGAGTTTCAAAGAGTCGGACACAACTGAAGCAATTTAGCATGCACACATGATCTCTGAAATCTACTTTAGTGTTGTTTCTACTGAAGCGTGCTTCTTCCCTAATTTAAGCAGTAATGCTAAGAGAGGTACAGTTACATATTACACTGCTGTGTCATTGCTGCTTTAGTAGTTCACATTCTCTGGCAGAACTGATATGAAATCCGGAAAAACCTCACGCTGGAGTAGACTTTGATTTCTAGGCAACAAGTCAAATGCAAAATATTGCTTAACGTTTAATTAAGTATCTATAAAGAAACTATTTCTCTTATAGAGTGGAGTATAAAAGAATAAAATAAAAGATAAGCTTGTTCTTTTTGAGGTTAGAGATTTAAACTTAACTGGCGCTTATATGCATATAGGGCCAAGAGTGTTAAGGGAGGAGTTTGAATTTCCAGTCAATTAAAAGTTTCCTTATAATCATATCTACTGACATTTTATAAGCAAAAGCAAATGCAGACAAAGCAATGCAGACCAATTTCATGAAAACAGCTAAACATCAGTTTCCCTTAGAGATCTTATTTATAAATAGAATGATTTCTAAATTGATTGTGACATATACCTGACTATAACTGAAGAGACATTATTAAGGACTGGTCATCTACATACTCAACAAACTTTTAGCAGTAGATCATTTTCCCAATAAGCAAAGATAAACTATAGATTGTTAGGCTCATTCAGCCACTCTAAGTGGCATTCTGAGACTTCATTTCACTCTGGAAAAGTCAAATAAATAACAATGAAATGATGGACAAAACCTACTTTTCTTCTAAACACTATGTGAAATTAACATTATATAGAATGAAAATCTCTTAAGCTAAAAGCACCATTTCTCCATGTAAGTCAAATTTCAAAATAAATATTGAGCTTCAAAGGAGAGTGTTAGTTACTGAGGGAAAACAGAATGAAATGAATAAATGTATATGTACAAATATATATGTATGTATACAAATCATAGTTTGATAAAATAGTGGGGAAGAATCTAAATATTTTGTGATAAATTCTTGTGCAAAATATGCTGTTATAAAATGTGAATAGCATTTAACTTACAAATAATTCTTAATTTTTATCTTCTAAATCATCTATCTATAGGTGAGATTCTCATGCAATCACTAATATATTCATTTCTAAAACCATTATGTGCAAATTTTAATGTTAGGAATAACTTCTGAAGACAAAAAAAAGTACTTCTAACTGTACTAGTTTTCTAACCATATGTCTTCATACCTTCACTTCTCTCTACCCACCCACTTATAGATATCAATTGCAGTTCCAGAAAGATACTTGTTTCAGATAATCTCATTATATGGCCAAAGAACTGTGGTGCTACTTTAAGCTCAAAACAGTCCAAGTTAACACTCACTTGGATATGGATTTGTGTAGTGTGCAGTCATCTAACTTACCCTTCCAACTCTGACTCAGAATTTCCATAGATACTTGGCATATGAGTTTAAAAGAAACTATAAAATAGAAACAGTACAAATAGCTCAGTCTGTTGTTCCTTAAGCTATAGACAGTCATAAAATACCAATATGAAACATATTTGGAAAAGTGAATATGAATTGCTATTTATTCAAAAGTACTTCTTATCCTGCATGATATGAAATGGAAATCAGAGTGTCTTAATTTAAAAACGATTAAAATTGTTAAATATTTTAAAATCATGCATCCATTTTGTTTTGTTTTAGAAAATGGCATTACAATTTTTTACATTATTTACATTCTACCATTTATTGTGTCTTTTGGAGAGGGTATAGTAGAATGGGGAGGGGATTCATAATAATGTTGACTGAGTTTAAACTGTGAGACTGCTACTTAAAATCTGGAGACACAGAGAAATTAAGCAACTTGTCCAAATGACAAACAGTAAGATTTGTAACATTTTTATTATTAATATATTATTGATACAGTGAAAATTAATAGATAATATTACATAGTTCTCTGTTAAATACTCTGTATCTACTACTTTACTTTTTAAAAATATTATATTCATGCATTCAGAACATGGAATTATGCAAATCATATAGCAAAGTCCCAAAAGACAGAAGGAGTTTATATATGTTAGGCGTTGTAGTTCTGTACAGAAACTGGGAATATGTTACAGAGTTCTAGTTAAAAATGAAGAACAGAGCAAAAGGAAATGAATACAATTCTTGATTTTGAAGATGGTTAGGCTGTGGGGTGCATTCCATTTCTCTTAGTGTCACTACAGATTACCAGATGAATATCTTACTGAAAATCACTGTGTCCTCTCCTTCATAACAGCACAGACAACCAGATAGGATAATTGTTCAGTCCTGACTGCTTTTAGAGCAAGGCCTCCTCTTATTCATGTCTATATTTTTACATCTTTTCCCAACTCACTTGTCCTTCAAATCCAGTATTGTAAGCTTCAAAACTGTACAACTAACCAATAATAAAATTTGTAATAGAATTCAGGAAATTTTAGAGGGATTTAATCCATTAATTCTTGCCTGGAGAATCCCAGGGATGGGAGCCTGGTGGGCTGCTGTCTATGGGGTTGCACAGAGTCGGACACGACTGACATGACTTAGCAGCAGCAGCAATCCATTAATCTATTTTAAAGTATAACAGTACTGCAATACAATTCAACGAGGGAAAGAAAATTTTTTTACAAATTCTGTTCTGTATCTACATGGAAAGGATGCAAATGGACCCCTACCTGGAGCCATGTATTGATATAAAATTAACTCCAAGCACCTCGTAGACTTAAATATAAAATCTAAATATATGTATCTCTTGGAAGAAAACATTGAAGAAATTGCAATCTTGGGTTTGGCAATGATTTCTTAGTTATGCCACCAAAATTACAAGCAACAACAACAAAATTACAAACAAGATTTCATCAAATTAAAAAATTTGGTCTTTTCATAAAAGCTCTATTAAAAGTATGAAAAATGAGCTAAATACTGAGACAAAATAATTGCAAATCACATATTTGATAGGGAAATGTATTTGAACACATAGAGTAACTCTTATAGCTCAACAATAAAAAGCAAACATCCAATTAAAAATAGACAAAGTATTTGAATAGACATTTATACAGAGAAAATATACAAGTGGTCAATGAGCACAGAAAAAAACACTTAACATTAGCCATTAGGAAAATTCAAATCAAAATCAGGAGATATCATGTTATACCCATGTTATACCCATGGCTATACCCATTATAGCCATTAAGATGGCCATAATAAAATAGACAGATAATACGGTGGGCTGGAGAAGATGTGGAGCAACTAGAAACTTCATGCAGTGCTGATGGGAATGTAAAATAATGCTTTGGAAAACAATTTGTCATTCCTCAAAAAGATAAACATAGAGTTATCATATAACCCAGTAATTCCAACTCTAGGTATTTACCAAATAAAATTAAAAACATGTCCTCACAAATATCTGTACACAATTGGTGATAGCAGCTTTATTCATAATAGTCAAAAAGTGAGAAAAAAAACACAAATATCCATCAAGTGATAACTGTCTAAACAATATGTATAATATCCAAACTATGAGATATTGTTCACCACCAAAAACACTACTGAACTCTACATTTAAAAATGCTTAAGGTGGTATATTTTATGTCATGTGTTTTTATACTACAATTAAACAAACAGGAATTGAATTACTAATATACATGTTACCAAAGGGATGAAACTTGAAAAGAATTATGCTATATGAAAGAAGATAGACCTCAAAAAATCTTTTCATTTATGTTAAATGTCCAGCGTAGGCAAATCAATAGGGACAGAAGGTAGATTAATGGTTGCTCCCTGGTGGCTCAGATGGTAAAGAACTTGCCTGCAATGCAGAAGACTTGGTTCAATCCCTGGGTTGGGAAGATCCTCTGGAGAAGGGAATGGCTACCCACTCCAGTATTCTTGTCTGGAGAATTCCATGGACAGAGGAGCCTGGTGGGCTACAGTTCGTGGAGTCCGGAGTCACAACGAGTTCAACACTACTGAGCAACTAAACAAGCAACTGCTAATTAGGATTTCTTTCTGGGGTGACAGTCTAATCTAATCACAGTTAGATTGTGATGATATAACTCTGCAAAGATATAAAACACAATGAATTGCATATTTTAAATTGGCAAATTTTATGGCATGTAAATTATATCCTAGTTTCCCAGGTGGCTCAGTGTTAAAGATTCTGCCTGCAACACAGGAGACACAGGAGATGAGGGTTCGATTCCTGGGTTGGGAAGATCCTCTGGAGAAGGAAATGGCAACCCACTCTAGTATTCTTGCCTGGGAAATCCCATGAACAGAGGAGCCTAGCAGGCCACAGTCCATGGGGTCACAAAGAGTCCAACATGACTGAGTGACAGAGCACATAGCACCTAAAGGAACTTAATGTCTAAGACATGGGGTCACAAAGAGTCATACACAACTTAGCAACTAAACAATGACAACACATTATATCCCAATGGAGCTGCTAATATCTGTCATCTCTCTTTCTTCTGTCAGACTTCAGTACTTACTTCTGAATAATGGAGTATGGAAAGGAAAAAAAAGGAACAAATTTACAGTGAAGAAACCTGGCATAAAGTCACCTTAAACAAGTGTTCAAAGAAACTATTACCAGTGATGCCATAAGGATATTATATACTCCCAATATAAAGTGATGTGAAAGGCATTTCACCCCTCAGTTATTCTCCCTCAAATCCATAACCCCAGTCTAATCATGAGGCAGACATTAGATAAATCCAAACTGAAGGACATTCTAGAAAACCAATACTCTTCAATAGTGTCAAGTTAATGAGAAATTGTCACAGATCAGGAAAAAAAATGCAAATATGGTATCCTGGATTGGATCCCAGAATCAAGATAGAACATTATTTTAACATTATTAAACCAGAACACTGGTTTAATCTGAATAAAGTCTATAGTTTAGTTGTGCTTTAGCAATGCTAGTTTCTTAGTTTTGATAAATATACCACAGTTATGTAAGATATGTAACATATGTAAGATATGTAAGTTATGTAAGATATTAACAACAGGGTAATCTGTGTCCCCGACTTCCCAGATGGCACTAATGGTTAAGAACTTGTCTGCCAATGCAGGAGACATAAGAGACAAAAGTTCAATCCCTGGGTTGGGAAGATCCCCTGTAGAAAATGGCAATTCACTCCAGTATTCTTTCTGGGATCATCCCATGAAGAGAGCAGCCTGGAGGGCCACAGTCCATAGAGTTGCAAAGAGCTACACACGAGTGAAGCGACTACATGCACCATGCACCTGTGCAATAGCTCCAAGGGAACTCTCTGCATTATCTTTATATATGTTCTTTAAATAAATTATTCCAAATTAATAAAATCTTCCTCCAGGGAATTTTTCTGACCCAGGGGTTGAACCTGTATCTCATATCTCATACATTGGCAGGCCAACTATTAAACTTCCAATTTATAAACAATTTAATTAAACAAAACCAAATATAAAATGGTTATTTAGTGGCAAAGATAAATAGTAGAATATGACTTTTGATATTAAAATAAAATGTATCTACAATAAAAATATTTCCTTATATTCTTCTCTTTCCACAATGAAACATATTCATGCTAAATTAGTGATGTCATTAATGTAAAAAGTCTAAAAAAAGACATTATCACTTGTGTTAGATTTAGAGGTAATGAATTTTAGCAATATGGTGAATAAAACATTGTACAATATACAATACTGAAATAAATAATTTATGTAAATTAAGTGGAAGATTATATAATTGGAAGAACATAGGACTTATTCAGCATGTGTTATCAACGTCTCTGAGTTTTGAGTCTTCATAAATGAACTATAGACCTACATATTATGGTCTTGATGAGCAACTTTTCTATTTACGTACTCTCACTCCTTCTTCCATGAAAAACAGTTCATATGCATCTGATCATTAAAAAGTGATATATGCATCACATGTGAAAAGAATGAGACAAATATATCTGGAGAAAGCCATAATTTGAAAAGATACACGTACCCCAATGTTCACTGCAGTACTATTTACAATAGCCAAGAAAAGGAAGCTCAATATCCATTGACCAAGGATTGGATAAAGAAGATGCTGTGCATATATACAATAGAATATTAACTAGTCATAAAAAGAAAAATATGCCATTTGCAGTAACATGGATGGACCTAGAGATTTTCATATTGAATGAAGTAAGCCAAGGACAAATATCAAATGATGTTGTTTACATGTGGAATCTAAAAAAACTGGTACAAGTTAACTTATTAAAAAATAAAGTATCAGATGTAGGAAAAAAACACAATTATCAGCAGCGGGGAGTTGGGAGGGATACATTGGGAGACTGGGATTGACATATACACACTACTATATATAAAATAGATAACTAATAAGGACCTACTGTACAGCCCAGGAAACTCTACTCAATACTCTATAGTGACTTACATGGGAAAAGAATCTGAAAAAGAGTGGATATATGTATATGTATAACTGATTCGTTTTGCTGTACACTTGAAACTAACATTGCAAATTAACTATACTCTGATAATTTTTTTATGATAAAGTTAAAAAATATAGATAAGTGCCTTTGTAAACACATTGCAAATCTCTTACTACAACCCATATATGGTTAAGAATAAAATATCAGAAATCATTCAACAGCATATGTAATTTTCTCTTGTTGTTTAGTTGCCCAGTAATGTCTGACTCATTACCACCCCATGGACTGCCGCATGACGGACCTCCCTGTCCCTCACCATCTCCCAGAGTTTGTCCAAGTTCATGTTCATTGCACTGGTGATGCTATCCAGCCATCTGATCCTCTGACACCCTCGTTTCTTTCGGCTCTCAATCTTTCCCAGCATCAGGAACTTTTCCAATGAGTCATCTGTCCACATTAGATGGGCAAAATACTGGAACTTCAGCCTCATCATTTGTCTTTCCAGTGAATACCCAGGGTTCATCTCCCTTAAGATTGACTGGTTTGATCTCCTTGCTGGTCAAGGGACTTTCAGGAGTCTTCTCCAGCACCACAGTTTGAAGGCATCAAATCTTCAGCACTCTTTAAAGTTCTGCTCTCACTACTGTACATGGCCATTGGGAAGACCATGGCCTTGACTCTACAGACCTTTGTCAGTAGAGTAATGTCTCTGGCTGTCAACACACTCTCCAAATTTGTCATCGTTTTCCTGCAAAGAAGCAATCATCATCTCATTTCATGGCTGCAGTCACCATCCACAGTGATTTTAGAGCCAAAAAAAAGGAAATTTGTCACTACTTGCACCTTTTCCCCTTCTACTTGCCATGAAGTAATGGGGCCAGATGCCATGATCTTAGTTTTCTTTTCTTTTCTTTTTTTAATATTTAGTCTTAAGTCAGCTCTTTCACTCTCCTCCTTCACCCTCATCAAGAGGCTCTTTAGTTTCACTTTGCTTTCTGCCATTAGTGTTGTATTGACAGGGTAACAGGCAGGAAGGCTAGGGATCTCCAAATGAAGGAAATAGGCTGCAAGCATCAGACATTTTTTAATCTCTCTCTTAAGAGGCAGGAGGAAACAAACTACACGTGTCAGACTTTTTTCCCCTTCTCTATATAAAACTAAAAGGAGGTTTCTTTGAAAATTCTATGTGGCCATGACCACCTAAACAACTTTTCTCGAACCTTGAGCTAACCAATGCATTTTTCTTATGAAAATGTTTTTCTTAAGCTATGTTAGTGAACTGCATATTTACCTTAGGCTCTGTCTTTATTCAAGTTGGTTCCTTCTAAGTCTCAGAACCAATAATGGCTGAACAAACCAGTATGTTTTACACATGGAAATGTTCTCTTAAACTATGTTAATGAGACTATGCATTTGCTTGAAAATCTGCCTTTCTTCAAGATTCATGTCAATTGTTTTATGGCCTGGGATGACTCACCTTGTGCCAATGTTATCACAAAATGCATGATGTGGGTGAAAGGCCTGGTGCCACTGTCTGAGTTCTGAGACATTTTCTTTCTCTAATTAGCAGACTGCTAATAGGTATATAACTTCTTGTTAAAAACTAGCAAGGCGGCGCTCTTTCTGTCCCCTTCTGATGTCTATGTCAGAAGATTTCTCTATCATTTTTATATTTTAACAGAACTTTATTACACAAATGCTCTGAGCAAATGAAGCCTCATCACTGGCACCGGATAGAAGTCCTCTCCTCTGGAGGCCAAGAGTCCCAGCGCCTTTTGCTGTTCATAGTGATAACCTCTCAGTATCATCCACATACCTGAGGTTGTTGAAGTTTCTCCCACCTATCTTGATTCCAACTTGTAACTCATCCAGCTCAGCATTTCTCATGATGTGATCGGTGTGTAAATTCGACAAACAGGATGACAGCAGACAGCCCTGTTGTTCGCCTTTCTTGAGCTTGAACCGATTAGTTGTTTCATATAGGATTCTAACTGTTCCATCTTGACCCACACACAGGTTTCTCAGGAGACAGGTAAGAAGGTCTGGTATTCCCATCGTTAGAATGGCTTTCCACAGTTTGTCATGACCCAAACAGTCAAAGGCTTTAGCATAGTCCATAAAACAGAGGTAGATGTTTTTTCTGAGATTCCCTTGCATTCTCTTCAGTTCAGTTCAGTTCAGTTCAGTCACTCAGTCATGTCTGATTCTTTGTGACCCCATGGACTGCAGCTCCCAATGCTTCCCTGTTCATCACCAACTCCCAGAGCTTGCTCAAACTCATGTCCATTGAGTCAGTGATACCATCCAACCATCTCATCCTCTGTCATCCCCTTCTCCTCCTGCCTTCAGTATTTCCCAGCAGCAGTATCTTTTCCAATGAATCAGTTCTTTGCATCAGGTGGCCAAAGTATTGTAGTTTCAGCTTCAACATCAGTCTTCCAAAGAATATTCAGAACTGATTTCCTTTAGGATGGACTGGTTGGATCTCCTTACAGTCCAAGGGACTCTCAAGAGACTTCTCCAACACCACAGTTCAAAAGCATTGATTCTTTGGTGCTCAGCTTTCTTTATACTCCAACTCTCACATCCATACATAACTACTGGAAAAACCATAGCTTTGACTAGAAATACTTTTGTTGGCAAAGTAATGTCTCTGCTTTTTAATATGCTGTCTAGGTTTTCTTCCAAGGAGCAAGTGTCTTTTAATTTCATGGCTGCAGTCACCATCTGCAGTGATTTTGGAGCCCTCAAAAACAAAGTCATCCACTGTTTCTACTGTTTCCCCATCTATTTGCCACGAAGTGATGGGACCAGATGGGACCAGTTTTCTGAATGTTGAGTTTTAAGCCAAATTTTTCACTCTCCTCTTTCACTTTCTTCAAGAGGTTCTTTAGTTCGTTACTTTCTGCCATAAAGGTGGTGTCATCTGCATATCTGAGGTTATTAATATTTCTCCTGGCAATCTTGATACCAGCCTGTGCATCATCCAGCCCAGCATTTTGCACAATGTACTCTGCATATAAGTTATATAAGCAGGGTGACAATATGTAGCCTTGACGTACTCCTTTCCTGATTTGGAACCAGTCTGCTGTTCCAAGTTCAGTTCTAGCTGTTGATTTTTGACCTGCAAACAGATTTCTCATGAGGCAGGTCAGGTGGTCTGGTATTCCCATCTCTTGAAGAATTTCCCATAGTTTGTTGTGATCCACACAGTCAAAGGCTTTGGAGTAGTCAATAAAGTAGAAGTATATGTATTTCTGGAACTCTCACGCTTTTTTGGTGATCCAACAGATGTTGGCAATTTGATCTCTGTTTCCTCTGCCTTTTCTAAATTCAGGTTGAACATCTGGAACTTCACGGTTCATATACTGTTGAAGCTTGGCTTGGATAATTTTGAGCATTACTTTGCTAGTGTGTGAGACGAGTGCAATTTGAACTCATCAAATTTGATGAGTTTGAATGTTCGAACGTTCTTTCTCATTGCCTTTCTTTGGGATTGGAACGAAAAGTGACCATTTCCAGTACTGTGGCCACTGCTGATTTTAACAAAGTTGCTGGAATATTGAGTGCAGCACTTTCACAGCATATGAAATAGCTCAATTGATATTCCATCACCTCCACTAGCTTTGTTCATAGTGATGCTTCCTAAGGACCACTTGACATTGCATTGCAGAATGTCGGGCTGTAGGTGAGTGATCACACTATTTTGGTTATCTGGGTCATTAAAATATTTTTTTCTATAGTTCTTCTGTGTATTCTTGCCACCTCATCTTAATATCTTCTGCTTCTGTTAGGTCCATACCATTTTTGTCCTTTACTGTGCTCATCTTTGCAAGGAATTTTGCCTTGGTTTCTCTAATTTTCTTGAAGAGATCTCTATTCTTTCCCACCTATTGTTTTCCTCTGTTTCTTTGCACTGATCATTGAAGAAGGCGTTCTTAACTCTCCTTGCTATTCTTTGGAACTCTGCATTCAGATGCATATATCTTTCCTTTTCTCCTTTGCCTTTAGCTTCTTTTCTTTTCTCAGACATTTGTAAGGCCTCCTTGGACAACCATTTTGCCTTGTTGCATTTATTTTACTTGGGCATGGTCTTGATCACTACCTCCTGTAGAATGCCATGGACCTTCATGCATAGTTCTTCAGGCACTCTGTCTATCAGATCGAATATCTTGGGTCTATTTGTCACTTCCTCTCTATAATTGAAGGGATTTGATTTAGGACATACCTAATGGTCTAGTGGTTTCCCCTACTTTCTTCAATTTAAGTCTGAAGTTGGAAATAAACATTTTATGATATGAGCCACAGTCAGCTCCCAGCCTTGTTTTTGCTGACTGCATAGAGCTTCTCCATCTTTGGCTGCAAAGAATATAATCAATCTGATTTTGGTATATACCATCTTGTTATGTCCATGTGTAGAGTCTTCTTTTGCACTGTTGGAAGAGGGTGTTTGCTATGACCAGTGCATTCTCTTGGCAAAACACTGTTAGCCTTTCACCTGCTTTATTTTGTACTCCAAGGCCAAATTTGCCTGTTACTCTAGGTATCACTTGACTTTCTACTTTTGCATTCCAGTCCCCTATAATGGAAAATATATATATATTTTTTGGATGTTAATTCTAGAAGGTCTTGTAGGTCTTCATAAACCTTTCAACTTCAGCTTCCTCAGGATTACTGGTCATGGCATAGACTTGGATTACTGTAATATTGATTGGTTTGCCTTAGAAATTAACAGAGATCATTCTGTCAGAAAACAGAAAACTAATCAAACTGATCACTTGGACCACAACCTTGTCTAACTCAGTGAAACTACAAGCCATGCCATATGGCCCCTCCAAAGATGGATGGGTCATGGTGGAGAGTTCTGACAAAATGTGGTGCACTGGAGAAGGGAATGGCAAGCCACTTCTGTATTCTTGCCTTAAGACCCCCATGAAGAGTATGAAAAGGCAAAATGATAGGACACTGAAAGATGAACTCCCCAGGTCAGTAGGTGCTCAATATGCTACTGGAGATCAAGGGAGAAATGATTCCAGAAAGAATGAAGAGATGGAGCCAAGGCAAAAACGACACCCAGTTGTGAATGTGACTGGTGATGGAAGTAAAGTCTAATGCTGTAAAGAACAATATTGCCTAGGAAGCTGGAATGTTAGGTTCATGAATCAAGGCAAATTGGAAGTGGTCAAACAGGAGATACCAAAGGTGAACATTGACATTTTATGAATCAGTGAACTAAAATCGACTAGAATGGGTGAATTCAACTTAGATGAACATTATATCTACTGTCTTTCTCTATAATCCAGCAAATATTGGGAATTTGATCTCTAGTTCCTCTCCTTTTCTAAGCCCAGTTTGGAAATCTGGAAGTTCTTGGTTCAGGCAATGGTGAAGCCTAGCATGCAAATTTTTAAACATGACCTTACTAGCATGAGAAAGAAAGTGAAGCCGCTCAGTCGTGTCCAACTTTTTGTGATCCCATGGACTGTAGCCTACCAGGCTCCTCTGTCCATTGGATTTTCCAGGCAAGAATACTGGAGTGGTTTGCCATTTCCTTCTCCAGGAGATCTTCCCGACCCAGGGACTGAACCCAGGTCTTCCGCATTGTAGGCAGACGCTTTACTGTCTGAGCTACCAAGGACGTCCATTAGCATGAGAGATGAGTGTAACTGTCCGATGGTTAGTGCATTCTTTGGTATTACCCCTTCTTGGGAATTGGGGTGAAGACTGACATTTTCCAATCCTGTGGCCACTGCTGGGTCTTCCAAATTTGCTGAGATAACAAATGCAAAATCTTGCTGGCATCATCCTTTATGGATCTGAATAGTTCTGCTGGAATTTCATAGCATCTACTAGCTTTATTACCAGCAGTGTTTTTTAAGGCCCACTTGACTTTGCACTCCAGAATGTCTGGCTCTGGGTGACTAGCCACATCATCATAGTAATCTGGTTCATTAAGACCTTTTTCATACAGTTCGTCCATGTATTCTTTCCATCTTTTGTTGATCTCTTCAGCATCTACTAGGTCTGTACCATTTTTATCTTTTATTGTACCCATTTTTGGGTGGAATGCTCCCTTGATGTTTCCAGTATTCACGAAGAGATCTCTAGTCTTCCCCTTTTGTTGTTTTCTTCTATTATTAAGCAATGTTCATTGAAGAAGGCCTTCTTGTCTCTCCCAGCTATTCTTTGCAACTCTGTGTTTATTTTTTTCCCCATTCTGAACCCCCCGCCCTTCTTCTTCCCCATCCCATCCCTCTGGGTTTTCCCATAGCACCAGCCCTGAGCACCCTGTCTCATGCATTGAACCTGGGCTGGCAATCTGTTCACATACGACAATATACATGTTTCCATGCTATTCTCTCAGATCACCCCACCCTTGTCTTCTCTCAGAGTCCAAAAGACTGTTCTATACATCTGTGTCTCTTTTGCTGTCTCACATATAGGGTTATCGTTACCATCTTTCTAAATTCCATATATATGTGTTAGTATACTGTATTGGTGTTTTCTTTCTGGCTTACTTCACTCTGTATAATTAATTGGATGTATGTTTCCTTCTTTCCTTTGCTTTTCAAATATCCTCATTCTTCCAGCATTTGTAAAGCCTCCTCAGATAACCACTTTATCTGTCTGCTTTTCTTTTTCATTGGAATGGCTCTCTATTACAGACCTCTGTCCATAGTTCTTCAGGCGCACTGTTAACTAGATTTAGTCCCTTGAATTTATTCATTACTTCTACTGTGAATTCATACAGGATTTGATTTAACTCATACCTGATTGGCCTAGTGTTTTTCCTGGTTTTCTTTAGTTTAAGCCTGAAAGAGCTGGCTTAAAACTCAATAGTCAGAAAACTAAGATCATGGAATCTGGTCCCATCACTTGATGGCAAACAGATGGGGAAATAATGGAAACAGTGACAGACTTTATTTTGGGGGACTCCAAAATCACTGCAGATGGTGACTGCAGCCATGAAATTAAAAGACACTTGCTCCTTGGAAGATAAGCTATGACCAACCTAGACAGCATATTAAAAAAAACAGAGACATTACTTGGCCAACAAATATCTGTCTAGTCAAAGCTTTGGTTTTTCCATTAGTCATGTATGGATGTGAAATTTGGACTATAAGGAAAGCTGAGTGCCAAAGAATTGATGCTTTTGAACTGTGGTGTTGGAGAGACTCTTGAGAGTCCCTTGGTCAGCAAAGAAATCCAACCAGTCAATCCTAGAGGAAATCAGTCCTGAATACTCATTGGAAGGGCTGATGCTGAAGCTGAAATCCAATACACTGATGTGAAGAGCTGACTCATTGGAAAAGACCCTGATGCTGGGAATGATTGAAGGTGGGAGGAGAAGGGGATCACAGAGGATGAGATGGTTGGATGGCATCACTGACTCAATGGACATGAGTTTTAGTAAGTTCCAGGAGTTGGTGTTAGACAGGGAAGCCTGGTGTAGTGCAGTCCATGGGGTCACAAAGTGTTGGACATGACTGAGCGACTGAACTGAACTGAACTTGCTATGAGAAGCTGATGCTCTCAGCCACAGTCATCTCCAGGTCTTGTTTTTGCTTACTGTTTACAGATTCTCCATCTTTGGAGATTACAAAGATTACATCTTTAGACATTAATTACAAAAAAATGTAATTAATTTTATTGACCATTTGGTGATGTCCGTGTGTAAAGTCATCTCTTGTGTTGTTGCAAAAGTGTATTCGTTGTGACTGGTGCATTCTCTTGGCAGAAATCAGTCAGTCTGAATTCCGTATTTTTCTCTAAGCTTAGTCACATTTTTCACTGCAGAAACTGTGCCTTTGAGGAATAATTTTAACTCCAAAACATTGAGAAAATTCCATTTTCTCAGCAATCCTTCACTACCTCTGACAATCAAGCGAAGTTCAAGTGAACTGCCCTCAGTTGTGTCTGACTCTTTGTGACCCCATGCACTGTATATACAGTCCATGAAATTCTCCAGGCTGGAATACTGGAGTGGATAGACTTTCCCTTCTCCAGGGGATCTTCCCAACCCAGGGATCAAACCCAGGTCTCCCGAATTGCAGGAGGATTTTTTATCACTTGAGCCATAAGGGAAGCCCTCTGATGATAGTCTGTGTAAAAGGCAATAAATTCTTTAGCTGCAAGGAATATCAAACAAGCCATGTGCTTTTTTAACTATTCCCTTTGTCTTTTTAAAATTGTGGGAATAAATGTGTCTGTGTTAATTTGTAAATTCATTTTTGTTATTTTTTAAATAGAATCTTGATGATTATTATTATTATTATTTTGATTATTATTATTATACATAAACCCTATAAGAGGCAGATAATTTAGTTTGAGTTTAACTGTGTACCATCTGAATTCAGGGGATTTAATAAATACCCTCAGTATCACTGAAGGGTAAAAAAGGACAATTAACTTACATGTTCCACATCTTTCCTTGAAACACCTCATACAGTAAAAGGTATCAAAGGATGAGATAAGAAAGGAAATGCTGCTTAATGTTTAGTATCAGGTTAATCATTCAGGTACAATATAGTATTCCCATGGATGTTAAGATGCAAATGTTGCTGCTTGATTCTTAAAAATATATTTCTATTTATAACTAACAATCAAGTTGAGGCTATTTATAAGGAGTTTACACACAAAAGTTAAGACTAAGAAAAGCAAGTAAAGGAAGGAAGTCCCTATGATTTTAATAAAAGGCATGTGGGCATGAGAGTTACTACAGTCATAGATTTATATGTATACTTCTATTAATTTATATCAAGATTTTGCTTAGGATTAAAAATATGCAAAATATGCAAATTAGCCTTGCTACTTACTGATCACCTTTAGAATTACATGCTAATTAAGTTGACAGAGAAGTTAGCTTAAATGTAAAATCTAATTGTATTAATACTTAAACATAAAAATAGAGCATTCAAAACACATTTAACAGTTAAAAGCTTCTTTGAGTTGTTCTGTTTGGTCGCTCAATTGTGTCGTGTCTGACTGTTTGTGATCCCATGGACTGTAGCCCACCAGGCTCTTCTTCAGGCAAGAATAATGGAGTGGGTTGCCATGTCCTCCAACCCAGGGATGGAACCCAGGTCTCACACATGGCAGGCGGATTCTTTTACCATCTGAGCCACCAGGGAAGCCCTCAATATTAATTCATTATGAGCCAGACACTATTTTAGGCATTAGAGATATAGCAGTGAACATGTTAATAAAGGTATTCTGTGCATGTGTGATCAGTCATGTCCAACTCTTTGCTTCCTCAGGGACTGTAGCCCACCAGGCTTCTCTGTCCATGGGATTATCTAGGCAAGAATACTGCAGTGGGTTGCCATTTCCTCCTCCAAGTGATCTTCCTGATCCAGGGACCAAACTCACATCTCCCATGTCTCTTGCCCTGGCAGGGTAATTCTTTACCACTGAGCCACCTGGGAAGCCCCCAAGGGTATTATGAACTAACAAAATAATAGAATCTATTAAACATAACATAAATGTACTTGAACTGTTTCATTTCACAATTTAAATTGGAAAACTGTGCACCGAGTATCAAATACCTGATATACTGTCAGATGTTTTTGTTTAAAGCTAAATTTGATATTGTCACTGTACCTCACAATATATAATGTTTTAAGTACTGAGATTTAGAATTAGATTTTAATGGTTGAAGCAATGGGAATTGAAAGTATACAGAGTTTGGTTCAAAATCTTGCCTTGACACTATCTGTGAAATGGTCAATATATAGTATTTTAACCTTTGTTTCTTCATCTGTAAACTGAAGATAATATCTATCATGTAAGGGTTAAAAGAGCGTAGAATTATGCACTGTGTTAAAGGCTGCTATTATTTTAGATTATTAATTCTAATGGTATAGCTTAACTATTAAGAGTAGGAAAATAGACTATATTATTTTAATACTATAACAGATGAAATGTATTCAATAAGTGTAATCATACATAAAACTGATTCAATAACTGGTGCCAGTTAACATTGTGGGGTAAGAAATTCTCAAAATCCTCTCTTCCATGAAAGCAATGAAAACCCTGGTCAAAATATCAGAATCAATTTTTTTCAGAACTCTTGAAGCTAACCAAAGTTAAAGCAATCCAGAGAAGGTTTATTAAAGGAAACACACACACACACACACACACACACACACAAATGAATCTCTAAAAGAACAGCATGTTTTTGTTGTTGTTTTAAATTACACTAGACTCATTCTCAACACTTTTGCCTGAAAAATAGCCTTGAAAAATAGCAACTCAAATTCAGAATGGAATTTAAGCTGTTTGAAAAGCTTCATTCCCAAAGAGTTGCCTTTGTTATACCCAGTTTTAGTCTGATATAGAGCTCACCCACTGCTAAAAGTCTTCTCCCAGAGAGTTGTTGTTGAAAACAATTACAGGCAAGTGTTTTCACATTTCTGCTTCCTGAGGTGATGGATAACAGTTGGAGTAAACAATATACTTACCAAAAAGCTTAAAAGAAAAGGTGGGGAATGAAATTTCAAAAAGGCCTTGATAAGCCACAATGTATTCATGGATGACTACAAAGACACATAAGTGGGCATGATTACATTTTCAGGAAAAACCTGAGAAAGCCCTCAAATTTTGCCTTTGGCTGATATTGAGGCTTGGTAAGAGTAGAAGTAAAGATTAAAGGCAGAGGCATAAACTGCTTGGCTGAGTACTGAAGGCATGAATGCCAAGGGAGTCCAGTGGGTAAGGAATTCTTTCCAACAAATGCTGCTGGAACAATTTGATTTCCACATACAAAACAAACAAACAAACATGAATTTGGATTCTTACCTCACACTATATACAAACATTAACTCAAAATTAATGAAAAGCCTAAATGCAAGAGCTAAAACTGTATTTTTTTAAGAAGAGAACATGGGTGCAAATCTTGAAGACCTTGTGTAACACATTGGTTTCTTAATGCAATAACCTAAAGCATCAACAAACATAAAAAAGAGATGAATGAGACTGTCAAAATAATTTTTATACTTCAAAGAACACTATCAAGAAAATAAAAAGACAACTTAAGGGATGAAAAGAATTATTTGCAGATATATAGGCTTCCCTGGTGCCTCAGATGGTAAAGAATCTGTCCACAATGCAGGAGACCCAGGTTTGATCCCTGGGTTGGGAAGATCCCCTGGAGAAGGGAATGGCTACTCACTCCAGTATTCTTACCTGGAGAATTCCATGGACAGAGGAGCTACAGGCCATGGGGTTGCAAAGAGTTGGACATGACTGAGAAACTAACACATATATGTAAATGACGTCCAGAGCATAAAGAACTATTACAACTCAGTAATTTTTAAAAAATCCAAAAGAAAAATGAAAGTATTCAAATAAACTTTTCTCCAAAGAAGACATACAAATGGCTAATAAACCCTTGCAAAGTTTCTTAGCATCATTAATCATTAGTGAAATGTAAACCAATGCCAAAAGTGAGATAATATTTTATATTCATTACTGTGGTTACTAATACAAAGACAGATATTGACAAGTGGTGGTAAGAATTTGGAGAAATTGAAACCTGCATAAGTGCTGATGAGATGTTAAATGATATATTCACTTTGGAAAACATTTGGCAGTTCCTTAAAATATCTAACAAAATTTTACCCATACCCCCCCAGTTCTATTCCTTTTAATATACACTGAAAAGAACTGAAAACATGTCCCCACAGAAAGTTCTACACAAATATCCATAGCCACATTATCCATAATAGCCAAAAAACTCTTTGGCTTATACCTCTGCCTCTGAATATTTTGAGAAAATGTTAGAAAATTGTAAATAGTTTTATTTCTAGCAACTCCATTTGAAATTTATCTTTATATTATCCTAAACCTTTATATTATCCTAAAATGTTATCTTTATATTGTCCTAAAGCAAGGTCACAGTATATAAAATCTTCATACAAAAATACCAAGAACACTAATATTAAAAATCTTAATTGCTTTCATTTATGAATAAACTACTCTACCTCTTCCCTCTATCTAGGGCTTCCCAGATGCCCAGATGGCACTAGTGGTAAAGAACCCATTTGCCAATGCAGGACACATAAGAGATGAAGGTTCAATCCCTGGTTCTGGAAGATCCTCTAGAGAAGGAAATGTCAACCCATTCCAGTATTCTTGCCTGGAGAATCCTATGAACAGAGGAGCCTGGCAAGCTATGGTCCATAGGGTCACAAAGAGTCAGACACAACTGAAGCAACTTAACATGCACTCCCTCTAACTTCCATCTATAACTATAACTACACTACTAATTTTCTCCCAGGTCATCCCTTGCCTATTGGAGAGACATTAGAGAATGAAAGAATGGAATTAGTGTAGTGCCTGGCATGTACCAGGTACTCAACAAAGATTGTTGAATAAAAGGAAGCAAAGGAAAGAGCTGTCAAGAGGCCTGTGAAGGGCAGTGTTGGAAGGAAAAAGCAGGCCTGCTTTGAAGAAACTCTTTACTCTCAAGGTACATTAGCATGAATGGAACAGTAAGGCTACTACTTGTTTTTAAAATAACCCATTGTTTGAAAGTGACAGGTTTCATCTGTTGCTGCTTTGAAATGTGAACAGTGAGTAATGATTTACACCTGCTCATTAAAATTTGGTGATTATTTTTATCATTATCATCTAAATCAACATTTTAAGAAAAAGAATCAATTCAGTTCAGTTCATTTCAATTCAGTCCAGTTCAGTTCAGTCACACAGTCATGTCCGATTCTTTGTGACCCAATGGACTGCAGCATGCCATGCTTCCCTGTCCATCACCAACTCCTAGAGCTTGCTCAAACTCATGTCCATAGAGTCGGTGATACCATCCAACCATCTCACCCTCTGTCATCCCCTTCTCCTCCTGCCTTCATTCTTTCCCAGCATGAGGGTCTTTTCTAATGAGTCAGTTCTTTGCATCAGGTGGTCAAAGTATTGGGGCTTCAGCTTCAACATCAGTCCTTCCAATCAATATTCAGGACTGACTTCCTTTAGGATTGACTGGTTGGATCTCCTTGCAGTTCAATGGACTCTGAAGAGTCTTCTCCAACACCACAGTTCAAAAGCATCAAATCTTTGGCCCTCAGCTTTCTTTATGGTCTCTCTAACTCTCACATCCATACGTGACTACTGGAATTGAGTTCAGATTACTCAAAGAATAGAATAGCTATTACTTAATGCCATACATTCTGCAATCATCCTTTCTTTCAAGAACTATGTCTAAATTAATGACAACAAAATAACTCTAGAATTGAAGCTTTAGGTAAAGCTAACCAGAAGTAACTGTAATTTCCATAGTGCACCATGAGAAACAATATTAATATTTCAACTCAAGTAAATATTTCTATCAGAAAGGTTTGAAACTAGTTTTGCCACAAATTATACAAAAGGCCTATTGCTTTGATTAGTTAATATTCACATACTTTTTTCTGAACTGTATGGCCCCAGGTATACAGTTTTATCTTTGACCTACTATAGTTTTCTTGGATCTGTATTTTGGTGTGATGATCTTTGTCCAACTATTTTGCCAAATTTCCCAACACAATTTGATAATTCACACCTTTATCTCTGGTTTTATTTTTAAATAAAATATTAAATTCAGGTATGTATTATGGTCAGTTTATTTTCTATTTTACCACACTGATCTAACAATTTTTACACATCTACCTTCTTGCTTTTTGTTAAAGATTTATATATTCTGACACTTGCTGATAAAAAAATCTTTCCCCTCACTTTTTAATTTTTATATTATTCTTTGCATTTTAAATACATTATAAAAATCTTAAGAAGGCCAGAGTTGATATATTTGGAGAAAACTTAATATGAGTTTTCTAAATTTCCCTATTTCTTTCCTTTTATATTTTAAGATATTATTACATTTGGAGAACAGCAACAAATATAGACAGCAAAGGAAATACAATTTTTGTTAATCTGGTGCAAATTCAAACTGTGTAAAGCCTTCAACACTCAAATTCCCCAAAACACAAACTGTCAAAATTGTATAAATCTCACTTGAATTGTAAATAATAGGTAAATATTGCAATCCATATATTTACCAATAAGCAAATATATAATTAGATACAATTATAGTTAAGAATATAAAACATTTATTGATTTACTTGAATGTTGTCTTACTAAAAGAGCATCGAATTACATCATTTCATAAGGTGTTTTTTTTTTTTTTTCTTTTATTTTGGTTTGGTGATATTTTGGACCAATGATAAGTGATTATAAAGTAAAGAAATTAATGCTTTAAATTGTCTCTGACAAAAAGTGCTATTTAGAATCACTTTTATGTCTGGTGAGTCTAGGAAATACATTCTGTGAGCATGAGCATTATGAAAACCACATGCAGGCATCTATTATATAAATATTTTAGATTTAAGAGATTACAGGCAGAATGCCAGAGAATTGATGCCTTCAAACTGTGGTCCTGGAGAAGACTCCGTGAATATTTACTGAAAGGACTAATGCTGAAGCTGAAGCTCCAGTATTTTGGTCATCTTATGCAAACAGATGACTCATTTTAAAAGTCCCTGGTGCTGGGAAAGATTGAGGCCAGAAAGAGAAGAGGGTGTCAGAAGATGAGATGGCCAGATGACATCACCAATGCAATGAACATGAACTTGGGCAAACTCTGGAAGTTGGTGAGGGACGGGGAGGCCTATCATGCTACAGTCCATGGGGTCGCAAAGAGTTGGACATGAATGGGTGACTGAACAAAAGCAACAAAATTTCTTATTTAATATTCTTAGAAATGCACACTAACATAGTAAATCATATTACTAATCTTTTAAAATTGAAGTACCACATTTTATATGAACTGGAAGACAGAAACTTTCAGGCTTCTGGCTACAGTTTTGGTAGTGATACATACTGATCATTATAAAACCCTATACAACACATGTTTTAAACTCATCTATGCCTGTGCAGCCTCAAGATTAACAAGGGCCAATCAGTGTTCTCTTCCGAGGACTTCTCTTGAAAACTACTCAAGAATTTCAAAGAGAGCAAATTGCAATGAATTGTGGTTCTGAAGAACCTCAAACACATGGCACAAAGTCTACTATTGAAAGTATTGACTTTGATCTATGCAGTCCTTCACTGTTTCACATTCAACATTTTTTTCATCCCCATGACATCAAAAATCAACAAGAGTACCTTTCCCAAATGTTATCATTTTCTTTCTTTGAACTTTGGCCAGACATCGGGAAAATGTTCTCAGATGAGCAAGCATAAATTCAAGGGTTTCAAGAGTGTTTTTGTTTGTTTTTGTTCTAAGTATAATAGAAAACCAATGCATAACAAGGCTCGTTTTTTTTTTTTTTTTTTTCCTCTGCAGACCGATACTGAATCCTTAGTCTCTGAAAGAGATCTAAAGCTCTTTTGATATAGTATCCATTAGCCACACAGCTACTGAGCACATAAAATGTGGCTAGTTAGAATTGAGATCTGCTGTACATGTAAAATGCATGTCAGGTTTCAAGACTTACTATGAACAGAAATGTAAAGTATCTCATTGAAATTTTTTTCTGATTACTTGTTGGAATAATGATAGTTTGCATATATTGGGTTAAATAAAATGTATTGCTAAAATAAATTTCAGAGAGTGGTCCTAAGATAGCAGAGGAATAGGATGGGGAGACCACTTTCTCCCACACAAATTCCTCAAAAGAACACTTGAACGCTGAGCAAATTCCACGAAAAAACTCTGAACGCTGGCAGAGGACACCAGGCACCCAGAAAGGCAGCCCATTGTCTTTGAAAGGAGTTAGGACAAAATGTAGAAGATAAAAACAGAGACAAAAGAGTTAGGGACAGAGATCCATCCCAGAGAAGGAGTCATAAAAGAGGAGAAGTTTCCAAACACCAGGAAACCCTCTCACTGGCGTGTCTGTGGGGAGTTTTAGATTCTCAGAGGGCAACATAACTGGGAGGAAAAATAAATAAATAAAACCCACAAATTACATGCCTAATGGCAATTCCCAGCAGAGAAGTAGCCCAGACGCTCGCATCCATCTTCAGCAAGTGGGGACTGAACAGGGAGGTGCAGGCCACATTGCTTAGGGTAAGGACCAGGCATGAATGCCCTGACGGCAATCCGAGGGAGCTAATGTGAGAAAGCAACACAAACCGTGGGATAGACAGAGAGAGAGGAAAAAGAGAGAGACAGAGAGAGAAAGAACTTTCGCACAAAAAGCCCTAACCTAAGATACTGCTGGGCCCGCTCACAGAACAAAGACTGAGCAAATACCAGAGGAAAGCTAGCCGGCTGCAGACCGGCCTATCCCCCGCTGGAGACAGGGAGGCAGGCAGGCAGCAGCCAGAGCCGGAAAGGGGCAAACTCAGCCCCAGAGACGGCATTCTCCACCAAACTGCAAGCAGGCTCCCAATTGCCAACCAAGTCTTCCTGGGATCCTGGACGGATGACATCCGCTGGGAGTGTTGCAGCCAGATCAGGCTCCCCAGAAGAGACATATGGCACACCTGAGCCAGTACACCCACAAAACCAAGCAGCTGGGACAGGGGAGGGGATAAGATGGACCATATCTAAGGAGAGTGCACTCACCAACCACCTGGTCGCCTGAGCTGCTCAGATCTGGGAAGAGCACAAAACACAGGCCCAACTGAATCTGCACCTTTGTGGAGTACCCAAGAACCTAAACCTGAGTGACTTAGGCCTGGGAAGTGCACGCAACCCATGGCCCACTTTAGACAGTTCCCCTGCAGAGCAACCTATAGCCTGAGCAGTGTAGACTGGGAAAGCACACATGCCGTGAGCGGGGGCAAACCCAGTGTGGCCCAGGCACTGCAAGCACTCCGCACACACACCAGTGATATTTGTTTGCAGTGTTCCTCCCTCCCCACAGCACGACTGAACAAGTGAGGCTAACTAAGTGACCACCTTCACCCCCTTGTGTCAGGTTGACATTAGACACTGAAGAGACTTGCAAACAGAATAAGCCAAAATAAACAAAGGGAACCGCTTTGGAAATGACGGGTTCAACAGGTTAAAATCCTGTAGTTAACACCGACTACATTGGAAGGGGCCTATAGATCTTGAGAAATACAAGCTGGAACAAGGAACTATCTGAAACTGAACTGACCCCACACTGACCGCAACAGTGCCAGTGAAATTCCTAGATATGTTTTTACTATTAACATTTTTATTTTTTTTTAATTTTTAAATCCAATATTACTCCTTTAATTTTCATTTTTATAACCTACTATTACCTTACCAAAAAAAAAAAAAAGACCCTATTTTTAAGGAAAACTTCATATATATTTTTTAATAATTTTTGTGATTTTGTTTTGTCTTTTTAATATTGTATTTTTGAGAGTCTAATCTCTACTCTCAGAGAAGGCAATGACACCCCACTCCAGTACTCTTGCCTGGAAAATCCCATGGACAGAGGAGTGTAGTAGGCTGCAATCCATGAGGTCGCTAAGAGTCGGACATGACTGAGTGACTTTACTTTCACTTTTCACTTTCATGTGCTGGAGAAGGAAATGGCAACCCACTCCAGTGTTCTTGCCTGGAGAATCCCAGGGACGGGGGAGCCTGGTAGGCTGCCATCTATGGGGTCGCACAGAGTCAGACACGACTGAAGTGACTTAGCAGCAACCTCTACTCTAGATTTTTAATCTTTTCTTTTTGGTATTTGTTATCAATTTTGTACCTTTAATCCAATCTTCAGTACCCATTTTTACTTAGGAGTGTGATTACTGGCTTGATTACTCTCTCCAACTTTTGACACTCCTTTGTCTCCCCCAGGTCATCTCTATCTCCTCCTTTCCCCTTCTCTTCTCTCCCCAACTCTGTAAATCTCTTTGTGTGTTCTGAGCTGTGGAGAACACTTAAGGAACTGATTTTGCCTAGATCTGTCTGTCTTCTTTTGATTCCCGCTTTTCTCCTCCTGTTAACCTATATCTCCTTCCTCACTCTTCTCTTCTCCAAGTAACTCTGTGAACTTCTTTGGATATACCTTACTGTGGATAATCTTTTCATCATTAAACTAGATATTTTATCATCAGTGCTGTATGGGTGGAGAAGTCTTGAGGCTAATGAAAGAATAAGACTGAAACCCAGACACAGGAGACTTAAGTCCAAAACCTGAGAACACCTGAGAACTCCTGGCTCCAAGGAACATTAATCGATGAAAGCTCATCCAAATGCCTCCATACTGACACTGAAACCAAGCACCACCCAAGAGCCAACAAGTTCTAGAGCTAGACAAACCATCCAAATTCTCCAGCAACGCAGGAACATAGCCTGGAGAGTCAATATACAGGCTGCCCAAAGTCACACCAAACCCATAGACATTCCAAAACTCACTACTGGACACTTGATTGCACTCCAGAGAGAAAAAATCCAACTTCACCCATTAGAAAACCAATGCAAGCTTTCCTAACCAGGAAACCTGGACAAGCTACTCGTCCAACACCACTCATAGGGAGAACCTCCACAATAAAGAGGAACCACAGACTGCCAGAGTATAGAAAGGCTACACAAACAAAGCAATCGAAACAGGAGGAAAAGGCAAGGAAATACTCAGCAGCTAAAGGAACATGTTAAATGCCCACCAAACCAAACAATAGAGAAGGAGATGGGGGGGTCTACCTGAAAAAAAAAAATTCGGAAAAATGATAGTAAAAATGATTAAAAATCTTGAAAACAAAATGGAGTTACAGATAATAGCCTGGAGACAAGGATTGAGAAGATGCAAGAAATGTTTAACAAGGACCTAGAAGAAATAAAAAAGAGTCAATAAAAAATCAATAATGCAATAAACGAGATTAAAAAAAAATCTCTGGAGGGAACCAACAGTAGATTAACAGAGGCAGAAGATAGGATAAGTGAGGTGGAAGATAGAATGGTAGAAATAAATGAAGCAGAGAGGAAAAAAAGAATCAAAACAAATGAGAACAAACTCAGGGACCTCTGGGGCAATGTGAAACACCCCAACATTCGAATCATAGGAGTCCCAGAAGAAGAAGACAAAAAGAAAGGCCATGAGAAAATAGTTAAAACTTCCCTAAAATGGGGAACACCCCAAGACACATATTAATCAAATAAACAAAGATCAAGCACAAAGAACAAATATTAAAGCAGCAAGGGAAAAACAACAAATAAAACACAAGGGGTTTCCCATAAGGATAACAGCTGATCTTTCAATAGAAACTCTCCAGGCCAGAAGGGAATGGCAGGACATACTTAAAATGTTGAAAGAGAAAAACCTACAACCCATATTAATGTACCCAGCAAGAATCTCATTCAGCTATGAAGGAGAAATCAAAAGCTTTGCAGACAACCAAAAGCTGAGAGAATTCAGTACCACCGATCCAGCTCTTCAACAAATGCTAAAGGATCTTATCTAGAGAGTAAACACAGAAAGGGTGTATAAACTCAAACCCAAAACAACAAAGTAAATGGCAACAGGACCATACTTATAAAAAATCACCTTAAATGTAAATGGGTTGAATGCCCCAACCAAAAGACAAAGACTGGCTGAATGGATACAAAAATAATACATCTATACATGCTGTTAACAAGAGACCCACCTCAAAAGAAGGGACACATACGGACTGAAAGTGAAGGGTGGGAAAAAGATATTCCACTCAAATATAGAACAAAAGAAAGCAGGATTAAGGCTGTGAAAAAAGACAAAGATGGACACTACATAATGATTAAAGGATCAATCCAAGAAGAAGATATAACAATTATATATATATACACACACCCAACATAGGAGCAATGCAATATGTAAGTTAAATGCTAACAAGTATGAAATGGGAAATTAACAATAACACAATAATAGTGGAAGACTTTAATACCCCACTCACACCTATGGCTAGATCAACTAAACAGAAAATTAACAAGGAAACACAAACTTTAAATGATACAGTAGACCAGTTAGGCCTAATTTATATCTATAGGACATTTCACCACAAAACTATTAATTTCACCTTTCAAGCAAGTGCTCACGGAACCTTCTCCAGGATAGATCACATATTGGGCCATAAATCTAGCCTTGATAAATTCAAAAAATTGAAATCATTCCAAACATCTTTTCTGACTACAATGCAGTAAGATTAGATGTCAATTACAAGAGAAAAACTATTAAAAATTTCACCATATGGAGGCTGAGCAACACACTTCTTAATAACCAAGAAATCACAGAAGAAATGAAAAAAAATCAAAATATGCATAGAAACGAATGAAAATGAAAACACAACGACCCCAAACCTTTGGGACACTGTAAAAGCAGTGCTAAGGGGAAGGTTCATAGCAGTACAGGCTTACCTAAAGAAACAAACAAAAAAAAAAGTCAAATAAATAGCCTAACTCTATAGCTAAAGTAACTAGAAAAGGAAAAAATGAAGAACCCCAGGGTTTGTAGAAGGAAAGAAATCTTAAAAATTAGGACAGAAATAAATGCAAAAGGAACAAAAGAAACCATAGCAAAAATCAACAAAGTCTAAATCTGGTTCTTTGAGAAGATAAATAAAATTGACAAAGCATTAGCCAGACTCATCAAGAAACAAAGGGAGAAATATCAAATCAACCAAACTAGATAACAAAATGGAGCAATCACAACCGAGAACTGAGATACAAAGGCTCATAAGAGACTATTATCAGCAACTATATGCCAATAAAATGGACAACTTGAGAGATAGGACAAATTCATAGAAAAGTACAACTTTCCAAAACTGAACCAGGAAGAAATAGAAAATCTTAACAGACCTATCACAAGCACAGAAATTGAAACTGTTTGCAGACAACATGATCCGCTACATAGAAAACCCTGAAGACTCAAGCAGAAAATTACTAGAGCTAATCAATGAATACAGTAAAGTTGCAGGATATAAAATTAGCACAAGAAATCCCTTGCATTACTATACACAAACAGTGAGAAAACAGAAAGAGAAATTAAGGAAACAATTCCATTCACCATTTCAACGAAAAGAATAAAATACTTAGGAATATATCTACCTAAAGAAACAAAAGACCTATATATAGAAAACTATAAAACACTGATGTAAGAAATCAAAGAGGACACAAATAGATGGAGAAATATACCATGTGCATGGATCGGAGGAATCAATATAGTGAAAATAAGTATACTATCCAAAACTCTCTATAGATTCAATGCAATCCCCATCAAGCTACTAAGGGTATTTTTCAGAGAACTAGAACAAATAATTTCACATTTAGTATGGAAATACAAAAAAAACTCAAATAGCCAAAGCAATCTTGAGAAAGAAAAATGGAGCTGGAAGAATCAACCTGCCTGACTTCAGGCTATTCTACAAAGCTACATTCATCAAGACAGTATGGTACTGGCACAAAAACAGAAATGTAGATAAATGGAACAAAATAGGAAGCCCAGAGATTAATCCATGAACCTAAGGACAACTTATCTTTGACAAAGGAGGCAAGAATATACAATGGAGAAAAGACAATCTCTTTAACAAGTAGTGCTGGGAAAACACATCAACCACCTGTAAAAGAATGAAACTAGAACACTTTGTAACACCATACACAAAAATAAACTCAAAGTGGATTACATATCTAAATGTAAGACCAGAAACTTTAAAACTCCTAGAGGGAAACATAGGCAAAACAGTCTCCGACATAAATCACAGCAGGATCCTCCATGAACCAACTCCCAGAGTAGTGGAAATAAAAGGAAAAATAAAAAATCAGACCTAATTAAACTTGAGTGCTTTTGCACAATGAAGGAAACTATAAGCAAGGTGAAAAGACAGTTTTCACAAGGGGAGAAGCTAATAGCAAATGAAGCAACTGACAAAGAATTAATCTCAAAAATATACAAGCAGCTCCTGCAGCTCAATTCCAGAAAAATAAATGACCCAATCAAAAAATGGGCCAAAGAACTAAACAGATATTTCTCCAAAAGAGATATACAGATGGCTAACAAACACATGAAAAGATGCTCAACATCACCCATTATCAGAGAAATGCAAATCAAAACCAGAATGATGTACCATTTCACGCCAGTCAGAATGGCTGTTATCCAAAAATCTACAAACAATAAATGCTGGAGAGGGTGTGGAGAAAAGGGAACAGTCTTATACCTTTGGTGGGAATGCAAACTAGTACAGCAACTATGGAGAACAGTGTGGAGATTCCTTAAGAAAAAAAAAAAAAAAAAAACTGGAAATAGAATTGCCATAAGACCCAGCAATCCCAACGCTGGGCATACACACTGAGGAAATCAGAATTGAAAGAGACACGTGTACCCCAATGTTCATCACAGCACTGTTTATAAAAGATGGGACATGGAAGCAACCTTAATGACCATTAGCAGACTAGTGGATAAGAAAGCTGTGATACATATCCACAATGGAATATTCAGTTCAGTTCAGTTCAGTTGCTCAGTAATGTCCGACTCTGCAACCCATGAATCCCAGCACGCCAGCCGCACTGTCTATCACCAACTCCCGGAGTTTACACAAACTCATGTCCAGCGAGTCAGTGATGCCATCCAACAATCTCATCCTCTGTCTGCCCCTTCTCCTCTGGCCCTCAATCTTTCCAAGCATCAGGGTCTTTTCAAATGAGTCAGCTCTACGCATCAGGTGGCCAAACTATTGGAGTTTCAGCTTCAGCAATGGTCCTTCCAATGAACACTGAGGACTAATCTCCTTTAGGATGGACTGGATGGATTTCCTTTCAATCCAAGGGACTCTAAAAGTCTTCTCCAACACCACAGTTCAAAAGCATCAATTCTTCAGCACTCAGGTTGCTTCACAGTCCAACTCTCACATCCATACATGACCACTGGAAAAACCATTGCCTTCACTAGATGGACTTTTGTTGGCCAAGTAATGTCTCCACTTTTTAATATGCTATCTAGGTTGGTCATAACTTTCCTTCCAAGGAGTAAGCATCTTTTAATTTCATGGCTGCAATCACCATCTGCAGTGATTTTAGAGCCCCAAGAAATAGTCATCCACTGTTTCTACTGTTTCCCCATCTATTTCCCATGAAGTGATGGGACCAGATGCCATGATCTTAGTTTCCTGAATGTTAAGCTTTAAGCCAACTTTTTCACTCTCCTCTTTCACTTTCATCAAGAAGCTTTTTAGTTCTTCTTCACTTTCTGCCATAAGGGTGGTGTCATCTGCGTATCTGAGGTCATTGATACTTCTCCCAGCAATTTTGATTCCAGCATGTGCTTCTTCCAGCCCAGCATTTCTCATGATGTACTCTGCATATAAGTTAAATAAGCAGGGTGACATTATACAGCCTTGACGTACTCATTTTCCTATTTGGAACCAGTCTGTTGTTCCATGTCCAGTTCTAACTGTTGCTTCCTGACCTGAATATAGGTTCCTCAAGAGGCAGGTCACGTGGTCTGCTATTCCCATCTCTTTCAGAATTTTCCACAGTTTACTGTGATCCACACAGTTAAAGCCTTTGGCATAGGCCATAAAGTAGAAATATATGTTTTTCTGAAGCTCTCTTGATTTTTCGATGATCCAGCGGATGTTGCCAATTTGATCTCTGGTTCCTCTGCCTTTTCCAAAACCAGCTTGAACATCTGGAAATTCACGGTTCACGTATTGCTGAAGCCTGGCTTAGAGAATTTTGAGCACTATTTTACTAGCGTGTGAGATGAGTGCAATTGTGCGGTAGTTTGAGCATTCTTTGTGATTACCTTTCTTAGGGATTGGAATGAAAACTGATCTTTTCCATTTCTGTGGCCACTGCTGAGTTTTCCAAATTTGCTGGCATATTGAGTGCAGCAGTTTCACAGCTCCATCTTTCAGGATTTATAATAGCTCTGCTGGAATTCCTTAACCTCCACTAGCCTTGTTCATAGTGGTGCTTCCTAAGGTCCATTTGACTTCACATTCCAGGATGTCTGGCTCTAGGTGAGTGATCACACCATTGTGATTATCTGGGTCATGAAAATCTTTTTTGTACAGTTCTTCTGTGTATTCTTGCCGCCTCTTCTTAAAATCTTCTGCTTCTGTTAGGTCCATATCATTTCAGTCTTTTATCAAACACATCTTTGCATGAAATGTTCCCTTGATATCTCTAATTTTCTTGAAGAGATCTCTAGTCTTTCCCATTCTGTTGTTTTCCTCTATTCTTTGGCATTGATCACTGAGGAAGGCTTTCTTATCTCTCCTTGCTATTCTTTGGAACTCTTCATTCAAATGGGAATATCTTTCCTTTTCTCCTTTGCTTTTCACTTCTCTTCTTTTCACAGCTATTTGTAAGGCCTCCTCAGACAACCATTTTGTTTGTTTTGCATTTCTTTTCCATGGGGATAGTTTTGATCCCTGTCTCCTGTACAATGCCATGGACCTCTATCCATAGTTCATCAGGCACTCTGTCTATCATATCTACTCCCTTAAATCTATTTCTCACTTCCACTGTATAGTCATAAGGGATTTGACTTAGGTCATACCTGAATGGTCTAATGGATTTCCCTACTTTCTTCAATTTAAGTCTGAGTTTGGCAATAAGGATTTCATGATCTGAGCCACAGTCAGCTCCCAGTCTTGTTTTTGCTCATGGAATATAACTCAGCCTTTAAAAAAAATACATTTGAATCAGCTCTAATGAGGTGGATGAAACTGGAACCTATTATAAAGAGTGAAGTAAGTCAGAAAGAAAAACACCAATACAGTGTACTAACATATATATGGAATTTAGAAAGATGGTAATGATAACCCTATATGCGAGATAGCAAAAGAGACACAGATATAGAACAGTGTTTTGGACTCTGTGTGAGAAGGTGAGGGTGGTATGATCTGAGAAAATAACTTTGAAACATGTATATTATCATGTGAAACAGATCACCAGTCCAGGTTCGATGCATGAGACAGGGTGCTCAGGGCTGGTGTACTGGGATCACCCTAAGTGATAGGTGGGCTGGGGAGGGAGGTGGGAGGAGAGTTCAGGAAGGGGAACACATGTACAACCATGGCCAATTCATGTCAGTGTCTGTCAAAAACCACTACAATATTGTAAAGTAATTAGCTTCCAATTAAAATAAATAATTACTTTTAAAAAATTACCTAATGAGGAAGTTACCTTTTTAACAATTTATTGTTGTGTATATCAATAAAAATATTCTACCTTATAGTAGACCCATTTTTTGATATAGCGTCTGCAAATGAAAATAATATAATATTTTATCATTCTTCTGTGTCAAATAGTATCAATTTCAAGATAATGTAAGTAAAGTGTGATGCATATTAAAATTATGCTTTATAAAACGAGGGTTACTACTCATTATCTGTAGGGGAAATAATGTCTTTGGGTCATTTAAACATTTCTGTTTAATTATTTGCTATGATTTGCTAACAAATAGCTGACTAATATGTCACTTAGCAATACTACTTATGTTCCTACATAGATTTTTTAAAAGGCAATAGTATAAATCCAGAATATAAAGCTTGAAATATGTATGTTTTTATTCACAAATTATACATTTGTGAATACATATTTATAAATGTTTTTGTTCACAGGTTATACATTATTTGAAAGCTATGGTAATAGTTTTTATCAGAAAGACAACACTAGAATATTGCACCCATTTTCTAAATTTAATACACTTTGTAGCTTCAAAAAGATACCAATTTTCCCTCCCTAGTCTACTTCCGTGTGACAAATAATATCACATTTGTTTCTTTTTTATTATTCAAAAAAAACACTAAAGAGCAAAACAATTTTATCATAAGACATGATTCTTAAGTACTATGTGTCAATGTATAATATATAATATGGCAGAATGTAACCAAGATGGTATTGTCACTCACATAGAGCCAGACACCAGGGAGAGTGAACTCAACTGGGTCTTAAAGAGCATTACTGTGAACAATGCTGGGGCGGGGGAGATGGTGACAGAATTCAAGCTAAGCTATTTAAAATCTTAAAAGATCATGCTGTTAAAGTGCTAAACTCAATATGCCAGCAAATTTGGAAAACTCAGCAGTGGCCACAGAACTGGAAAAGGTCAGTTTTCATTCCAATTCCAAAGAACAGCAATGCCAAAGAATGTTCAAGCTACCATACAATTGCACTTATTTCACACGCTAGCAAGGTTATGCTCAAAATTCTTCAAGGTAGACATCAGCAGAACATGAATCAACACCTTCAAGATGCACAAGCTGGGCTTAGAAAAGGCAGGGGAACCAGAGATCAAATTGCCAACACTCTTTGGATCATGGAGAAAGCAAGGGAATTCCAGAGAAAACATCTTCTGCTTCATTGACTATGCTAAAGCTTTTCACTGTGGAAAATTCTTAAAATGATGTAAGTAACAAATCACTACCTATCTTCTGAGAAATCTGCATGAAGATCAATAAACAACAGTTAGAGCTGGAGATAGAACATGACTGGTTCCAATTTGGGAAAGGTGTGCAACAAGGTTGTATATTATTTTACTTATGTAAAATAATACTTAGGTATTTACTTATGTAAAATAATATTACTTATTTTACTTATGTGCAGAATATATCATGTGAAAGGCTGAGCTGGATGAATCACAAGCTGTAATCAAGACTGCAGGAGAAATATCAACAACCTCAGATATGCAAATGAAACCACTCTAATGGCAGAAAATGAAGAGGAAGTAAAAAGGCTCTTGATGAAGATGAAAGAGGAGAGGGGGAAAGCTGGCTTGAAAGTAAATGTTCAAAAAACTAAGATCATGGCATCCGGTCCCATCACTTCATAGCAAATAGATGGGGGAAAAGAGGAAGCAGTGACCAATTTTATTTTCTTGGATTCCAAAATCACTTTGGACAGTGACTGCAGCCATGAAATTAAAAGACACTTGTTCCTTGGAAGGAAAGCTATTATAAACTTGTGCTGTGCTGTGCTTAGTCTGTCAGTTATGTCCAACTCTTTGTAACCCCATGGACTGTAGCACGCCAGGCTCCTCTGTCCATAGGGATTCTCCAGGCAAGAATACTTGAGTGAGTTGCCATGACTTTCTCCAAGGGATCTTCCCCACCCAGGGATCAAACTCAGGTCTCCTGCATTGCAGGAGGATTCTTTACCATCTGAGCTATCAGGGAAGCACAGTGAGAAATCCAGTCAATCAGCCAGTTCAGTCACTCAGTCATGCCTGACTCTTTGTGACCCCATGAACCACAGCATGTCAGGCCTCCCTGTCCATCACCAAATCCCAGAGTACACCCAAACCCATGTCCATTGAGTCGGTGATGCCATCCAGTCATCTCACCCTCTGTTGTCCCCTTCTCCTCCGGCCCTCAATCTTTCCCAGCATCAGGGTCTTTTCTAATGAGTCAGCTCTTCACATCAGGTGGCCAAAGTATTGGAGTTTCAGCTTCAGCATCAGTCATTCCAATGAACACCCAGGACTGATCTCCTTTAGGATGGACTGGTTGGATTTCCTTGCAGTCCAAGGGACTCTCAAGAGTCTTCTCCAACACCAGATTTCAAAAGCATCAATTCTTCAGTGCTCAGCATTCTTTATAGTCCAACTCTCACATCCATACATGACCACTGGAAAAATCATAGCCTTGACTAGACGGACCTTTGCTGACAAAGTAATGTCTCTGCTTTTCAATATGCTATCTAGGTTGGTCATAACTTTCTTTCTAAGGTGTAAGTGTCTTTTAATTTCATGGCTGCAATCACCATCTGCAGTGATTTTGGAGGCCAGAAAAATAAAGTCAGCCACTGTTTCCCTATCTATTTTCCATGAAGTGAAGAGATAGAATGCCATGACCTTAGTTTTCTGAATGTTGAGCTTTAAGCCAACTTTTTCACTTTCCTCTTTCACTTTCATCAAGATGCATTTTAGTTCTTCTTCACTTTCTACCATATGGTGGTAGCATCTGCATATCTGAGATTATTGATATTTCTCCCAGCAATCTTGATTTCAGCTTGTGCTTCCTCCAGCCCAACGTTTCTCATGATATACTCAGCATACAAGTTAAATAAGCACGGTGACATTATACAGCCTTGATGAACTCCCTTTCTTATTTGCAACCAGTCTGTTGTTCCATGTCCAGTTCTAACTGTTGCTTCCTGACCTGAATATATAGGTTCCTCAAGAGGCAGGTCACGTGGTCTGCTATTCCCATCTCTTTTAGAATTTTCCACAGTTTATTGTGATACACACATTCAAAGGCTTTGGCATAGTTAATAAAGCAGAAATACATGTTTTTCTGGAGCTCTCTTGCTTTTTTGATCATCCAGCGGATGTTGCCAATTTGATCTCTGGTTCCTCTGCCTTTTCTAAAACCAGCTTGAACATCTGGAAGTTCATGGTTCAGGTATCACTGAAGCCTGGCTTGGAGAATTTTGAGCATTATTTTACTAGCGTGTGAAATGAGTGCAGCTGTGTGGCAGTTTGAGCATTCTTTGGTATTGTCTTTCTTTGGGATTGGAATGAAACCTCACATTTTCCAGTCCTGTAGCCAGTGCTGAATTTTCCAAATTTGCTGCCATATTGAGTGCAGCACTTTCACAGCACCATCTTTCAGGATTTGAAACAGCACAACTCTAATTTCATCACCTTCACTAGTTTTGTTCATAGTCATGCTTCCTAAGGCCCACTTGACTTCGCATTCCAGGATGTCTGGCTCTAGGTGAGTGATCACACCATCACGATTATCTGGGTTGTGAAGATCTTTTTTTTTTGTACAGTTCTTCTGTGTATTCTTGCTGCTTCCTCTTAATATCTTCTGCTTCTGTTCGGCCCATACCATTTCTGTCCTTTATTGAGCCCATGTTTGCACGAAATATTCCCTTTGTATCTCTAATTTTCTTGAAGAGATCTCTAGTCTTTCCCATTCTGTTGTTTTCCTCTATTTCTTTGCATTGATCGCTGAGGAATGCTTTCTTTACTCTCCTTGCTATTCATTGGAACTCTGCATTCAAATGGGTATATCTTTCAATTTCTCCTTTGGTTTTCACTTCCCTTCTTTTCACAGCTGTTTGTAAGGCCTCCTCAGACAGCCATTTTGATTTTTTGTATTTCTTTTTCTAGGGGATGGTCTTAATTCCTGTCTCCTGTACAATGTCATGAACTGCTGTCCATAGTTCATCAGACACTCTGTCTATCAGATCTAGTCCCTTAAATCTATATCTCAGTTCCACTGTATAAGGTATTTGATTTAGGCCATACCTGAGTGGTCTAGTGTATTTCTCTTCTTTCTTCAATTTCAGTCTGAATTTGGAAATAAGGATTTATGATCTGAGCAACATTCAGCTCCCAGTCTTGTTTTTTCTGACTCTATAGAGCTTCTCCATCTTTGGCTGCAAAGAATATAATCAGATTTCAGTGTCGACCATCTGATGATGTCCATGTGTAGAATTTTCTCTAGTGTTGTTGGAAGAGGGTGTTTGCTATGACCAGTGCATTCTCTTGGCAGAACTTTATTAGCCTTTGCTCTGCTTCATTCTGTACTCCAAAGCCAAATTTGCCTCACAAATCTAGAAAATCCATTATAAAGCAGAGACGTTACTTTACCGACAAAGGCCCATATAGTCAAAACTATGGTTTTGCCATTTGTCGTGTACAGAGGAGAGAGTTGGAACATAAAGAAGACTGAGCATCGAAGAATGGATGCTTTTGAACTGTAGTCTTCAAGAAGACTGTTGAGAATCCCTTGGAATACGAGGAAATCAATCAATACTAAAGAAAATCAAGCCTGAATATTCAGTGGAAGGACTGATGCTGAAGCTGGAGCTCCAATACTTTGGCTACCTGATGTGAAGAGCCAACTCATTGGAAAAGCCCCTGATGCTGGGAAAGATGGAAGGCAAAAGGAGAAGTGGGTGGCAGAGAATGAGATGGTTAGATGGGATCACCAACTCAGTGGACATGATTTGACCAACTCCAGGAGATAGTAGAGGACAGAGGAGCCTGGTGTGCTGCAGTCCATTGGATTGCAATGAGTCAGACATGACTTACCAATCAAACAACAGCAATAACAACAATGGTGGAATTGGCTTGTTATACATGATCTGAAGAAGGCAATTTTAGATGGTAAAATATGCAATTGTTTCTTTAATCTTAATTCTTTTCAAGAATATTGCTCTATGACATTCTGGAATCTACTATCAGTAATTTAAAACAAAACTAACGAAATGGCATGTTGATTTATCCTTTCATTTGATAATTTAGGGAAATACCAAATTAGCATGAGGTGATTAATATTATGACCTGTGGCATACATTTTTCATTTGGAAACTTACACATGTATTTTCATTAACTCTTGGCCATGAAAAAAAGACACCTTATGAAAAGACATCATTTTTTTTTAATAATTGACAGATGAAAAACTCCATAACTATCATGCTTAAGGATGAATTATAGTTTATGTTTACAGACTCTTATTAACTAAATAGTTGGATAAATATAGGTGAGGTGATTCATTTGGCCAAGAGATAATTCATTTTCTCAGTCTCTCTTTTAAGTGTTCACCTCAAACCAGCTTTCCCACACACACTCCCATCCCTAAACAGTTTCTCCTGAATCATATTCAACATTTTAAGTCTAAAGTAATGAACTCCTATATTACAGCTGACCCTTGAGTACTAACAATAAATATGGAAACCCAGCTCAGGAACAGATCCCTGAGAGTTATCTGAGGGTCAGAATGGTAAAAGTTATGCAATAAAACACCAAAAAATATTCCAACAATCAACTTGGATAACTGAACAAATGACTACAGGGAAACAAATCGGTTGACACTCTATTGCTCAAACCCTAGTCTTCAGTGAAAACAGAAAATATAATTGATATAGCTGAAACTCTCACTCTTACTTTAAAACATGTCCCTAAAGACAGAAAGTACACTTACCAGCTAATTCAATGAAAGGTATTAATTTATATTTTTATTAATGTTGTCTTTTCTTAGAAGTGGGTACAAAATAATTTGCTCTCAGTGGATTGACAAGTATATATTTTCAGTTTCTTCTTTGGGGAAATTAAAGAACAGCAGAATTCAATGTAATTCTCTTACTACTAAGAATTTTCATATATATATCTAATTTACTATGAGGTAAAAAGCTTATATATTTTTGTATTTAAGAAAAAAAATCTCAGTGTTATCCCTGGTAATCAGTCAGCCTTCAATAGAAAGTTAACTGAATGAAATAATCTTAGTTTTATAAATTTATGATTAGAGTCACAGAGGGCTATCTTCTCATATGATAGTATAACATTTAATTACATATGCCTAAGAAATTTCATTATGTGAGTGAAATAATAGGAAGTCTACTCAAATGAGTTGATGAAGGAAAGTGGACATACAAAATATGGTATGAAAATTATCATAAAACATAACTGCAAAAGGTACTATGGTCTTTCAGTGAAGCTTGTTGGCAGGGCCAAGTCACATTATGAATATACCAAATAAATATCAGTCAATAGAGCACAATTTAAATTATGGATTTAATTGTAATCATATTTACTCATTAATGTATTGATGAAGGTTCAATCATCTAAGTAATAGTAGTGTTTTTTACAGGTAGATTGCTTTTTTAAAAATATCAAATGAATTTCTATATTATTTAACCTTTCTTTGTTCCAGTTTCTACCTCTGCAAAAATGGATAAACTGATAGAACTTACACATAGAAGTGGTGTATTAAGATGAAACCTTGAAACCTTTTGTAGATTATTAGGGACAGTGTACAGAACTGTACACACTCAAATACTGTTTTATAAATTTATTACTATTATATTATTTTGCTGTCATGTTTCAGCATGACTTCTCATGAGGCTTAAGCATAATTATGATTACTACTTTTTTTTTTAATGAGGGAAAGAAGAAAATGAAGACTCTTGAGTTTAAATGACTTGGCCAAGTGTTTGCATCTAGTCAGGTGCAGAACTATCATTAGAACTCAAGATGTGCTGTCTCACTTTCAAATGCTCTTTCTGCTGTGCCTCCGAATAGTTATGATCAAAACACCTTGACTTTACATCAAAACCACAAATACATTTTCACAATTATTATGTAAATGTAGTTGCTAAACAGTATCTATCATAGGATATCTAAAAACTAATGAGGCAGGAAGCGGAAAAAAAAAAAAAAGAAAAGTACATGCAATGCATCCACTTTCACTTGAATAACACATGTAAACGCTGAATACTCAAGACTTCCATGGGGAATAAAATATTTAGAATAAAATTCTTCAAGCTAGATGATAGTCAAAAATACATCATGGATATTACAACTAATTATATTTGGTTGGAAAAAATGTTCATTTGGGTTTTGGAAAAGCCTAAATGAATTTTTTGGCCAATCCAATATAAGTTCATGAGAACTATCCCAAAGTAACATTGAAAAAAACATTTAAAATACAAAAAAAAATAATAATAATAACATGCTGTTAGTATTGATGATATTTGTTAAAATTAAAGAATAAGGGGGAGGATCTTTACATTATAATTTGAATTTTTATGATGAATTTTAAAAACATTTATTCTCTGAGTATTATTTCCACTTGGTCAAAATATCAATGGACTGTAAACTATATTTTAAAATAAAAGTGCTTGAAGTGAAATGAATTATCATCTTAAACAGTAAAATGAAACAATATAATATATCCATCCTGAATTATGAAGTACATAAAGAAATGAGTGCATATACACAGACAAAGCAAATATATTTGGAACATACAAAATATTTTTCAGCATTTAAAAATTTTATTAGCACAATAAAATTATATATATTTTAACTGATTGCTTAAACTCCATATTTAAAGATATTTGTTTTCTGTTGACTTTATCTTAAAGTAGCATAAATTCGTGTGTTTAATTTGGCAAAGAAAATGCATATTACTTACAAGCTCACAAAGACTGTTATCTTGGATTATTTTGTTAGGCAAGTATACAGCATATATGGTTTACAGATCCTTTTGAATGAAAATATAGAAAAGGGGAATTATATTGTTAATGTATCCTCAGACAAAATCCTGAATATGCTTACATTGTCAGAGGAGAAAAATGAATAATTAAATTCATAACTTTTTGAAAGTAACTATTGTAAGTCAAATAATTGTCTATAGGGTCATGTTAACATCTAAAGGTTAATTATACACAACTTGGAAAAAGTATTCAGTGATATAAGACATACAACTGATTGAATACCTTTCCTAGATATCGTTTCACTTAAAAATACTAAAAATGTGTTTGAAGCAAACAGTTGAAATTGCAATGCTTTATGAGAAATGAAAAGGCAGAACTTCTTAAAACAAATCTGTTTTAAAATGAAATATGCACCATGATTATGATTTGTCTTGATTTTTACTGTACCTTTCTTTAGTCCAGGAATGAAAGCTAAAAAGAGAGTTTAGCAAAGTTAAATACAAATAAATACATTCTTTTATTCCCAATACATTATATTAACTAAATATAAAATTATAATATATTGCAATATATTTTCAGCTTCATTTTGCAGAGAATGTGATGACTGAAATATATAAGGTGGAATACTGATAAATCATAAAATATCTGTTTCCTATAGTATGTTTTTCTAAAATCTGACCAAGCCTATGCTATATGCTGGCCTCTTGGGAATTATTGATTCTTCCCCTAGAGGCTATGTATTGTTGAACTTAACATTTTGCAAGAACACAGTAGATTTACTAGCTTCTTTGCCTATGATAACAAAGTATAGCCCTCTATTTAAATTTCATTTTTTTCTCATGGAAACTCCTACAGGAAAAGTATTTACTTTTTAAGGAAAATATTGACTTCACAGGTTGCTTTTCTTCCAAATCTGATGTGGAAAATATGACGAAAAAAAAATAATAAATAAACAAACACTAACATTAGATGACCCAACAGAAGTATTCATCTTGGTTAAGACACTTTTTCTATAATATAGCTATTTTCTCTACTAAAATTTCATTTATTTCTCACAACTAGAAATGGGGAATTCAAGATCATTATATCAACACTTGTTATCCAGATAAAGTTTTATTGCATTTTTAAGTGACTTCCTTCAAAACACTGTGAGACCATGCTTGATCAAAGACAAGTAGCATAGTCTATTTTTAAACAAAATAATTATATATTTACAAACACTCTGATATGTGTTGATCTGAACAAATAAATCTCAGATTTATTCTTTGTAAAATTTTAAAGCTAATAGTAAAAATGATTTTCTAATACATTCAATAACATAATATAAAACAAAATTTTTAAACATTTTGAACTTGTTTAAAACTGAATTTTGAATAATATTTGAATATTATAAAATTAAAAATGTATGAGATAGAGAGAAGGAATATGTCAGAGACAGAAAAATAGAAGTGAAATTAATGTTTCTATGTAATAATAGAGACTAGAGAGAACTGCACATTTTAAGTGTCATTGACATATATATGGCACATGTATTTTTTATCATAAGTTATTTAATCTGTAAGCAATGTAATTTAATGATAGTACAAGCTGAAACAGAAAAGAAAAAAAAAATAGCAGTGTTTTCACAAGACACTTTAGTTAGGATTGATCTCCTAAATAATATCCCCCAACCCTACACCATTCAAATAATAGTTCTAGTTCAATCATAAGTCTCTCTCTCTCCCCCTCTCTCTCTCACACACACACACACAAAATATTTTAATTTATTATTGGAATTAATAATCAATTCCTGTAATATATTTTTTAAAAATTCCTATAATATTTAAACGTAGAGTTTTAAATGTACTGGAGAGATAAAGAAAGGTTGCCTTAAGCAGAGAAGTAATATAGCACTTGCTTTCATTTCTAAGACTGCAATTAAAAAAAGTTAATGTGATGGGTCTAGACTTAGAATTTCTAAGGATAAGGAGGTACAAATAAAAGAAGCCAAACAAGTGACATGACAACAATGAAAAAGAAAACAAACACATTTTTAAAACCTATCCCAGGAGACATTTAGCTCCCAAGATGAGAAGTGAAAATTGGTTTATAAGCCAGGAAAGTCAAATATAGATTAATTTTCCTTTAAATTCGGGACAATAAGCAGATTCTGAATAAGATTTTCAGGACCAACTCTGAAGAGATACTTTAATTCATCACACAAAAAATAGTCAGAAAAGGAAACATTTTCTCCCTCTAAAGCAATATAAGTACTCGGATGCTAGCACAGAAATTAATAAATACATTCATTATAATTATGAAGGTTCTTACACAGAATAAAGTCCATCTCAAAATGTATCTTTAAAATTCAATTGCTTCTAAGTGTTTAAAGGTTTATTATTGATATTTTTGAAGCATTCACATTGATTGAGATTTTTGAAAGATCAAGATATAAGCAAAGTCTTATCATTTGAGATACTAGACTCAAAGTGAATCACTATGACTGAAACGAATATTTTTGTTAATCTAACCAAAGTTATATTATGAATGGTTCTATCATTTATATGTTATTTAAAATTAAATTTTACTAATAAATGAAGTGAATATATCTAACAAGTTAAATTTGCTTTCACCAAGAAAATTATTTTCAGGTTATGAAATATTCTGCAATGTATTTAATAATAAATGCATCAATTTATTAATAAATGTATTAATAAATTTAAATGCATTTTAGATATCATTATTTTTACTTACAAAAATGCAATAATCACATAAAAATTTAAGGTTGTGTATGTGCTTTCTTTGAAATATACTTAAGGTTTTAATATATTTTCTAAATTATTACTAGAAGAAATATCTTAATTAGTAAATTAATATAAATAAATAATTAATACACAATATAAATTACTAGGATTCTTGTACTACAAAGTTCAAATTAAGGAAATATGTAGTTTATAGCAAAAACTGTGGCTCCTACTTGTCACATAAAAATTACAAAAATTTATCCTGAAAACAATACCAAAACATGTTATTTATTCTATAAAATCATATTTTAATAGTTCCTTCAAAGTACTAACACAAATGTTTAAATACCCAATATGCACTAGACACATCTAGCTACATTTGAAAAAAATTACTGATAGATAGATACTGCTTGAATAGCTTAAATGTCAACAGAGCTCAACACAAAATTGATGGTGTTGGCTTAATATTTGTTGATCAAGTATGAAGCACCAATCTATAACTGACATTTACTTCAACAAAGCAGTAGTGCTTGCAGTTGTTTAATCATGTATAATTTTTTTAAAGTCACTGAATAAAGTTACTTTATTGAAATCTTACAATCTCATCATTTTGGATGTAAATAAGGTTAGAAAACATGTTTAAGGACATTCATTTGGAGGTAATCAGATATCTTTTTTTTTCACTTATATTTATTAGTTGGAGGCTAATTACTTTACAATATTGTAGTGGTTTTTGTCATACATTGACATGAATCAGCCATGAATTTACATGTATTCCCCATCCCGTTCCCCCCTCCCACCTCCCCCTCTACCCGATCCCTCTGGGTCTTCCCAGTGCACCAGGCCCGAGCACTTGTCTCATGCATCCAACCTGGGCTGGTGATCTGTTTCACCATAGATAATATACATGTTTTGATGCTGTTCTCTCAAAACATCCCACCCTCGCCTTCTCCGACAGAGTCCAAAAGTCTGTTCTGTACATCTGTGTCTCTTTTTCTGTTTTGCATATACAGTTATCATTACCATCTTTCTAAATTCCATATATATGCATTAGTATACTGTATTGAATCTTAAAATGGATAACCAACAAGGACCTACTGTATAGCATGTGAAACTCTGCTCAGTGTTATGTGCATATAGGGTTATTATTACCATCTTTCTAAATTCCATATATATGTGTTAGTATACTGTAATGGTCTTTATCTTTCTGGCTTACTTCACTCTGTATAATGGGCTCCAGTTTCATCCCTCATTAGAACTGATTCAAATGAATTCTTTTTAATGGCTGTGCAATAATCCATGGTGTATATGTACTACAGCTTCCTTATTCACTCGTCTGCTGATGGGCATCAAGGTTGCTTCCATGTCCTGGCTATTATAAACAGTGCTGCGATGAACATTGGGGTGCACATGTCTCTTTCAGATCTAGTTTCCTCCGTGTGTATGCCCAGGAGTGGGATTGCTCGGTCATATGGCAGTTCTATTTCCAGTTTTTTAAGAAATCTCCACACTGTTCTCCATAGCGGCTGTACTAATTTGCATTCCCACCAACAGTGTAAGAGGGTTCCCTTTTCTCCACACCCTCTCCAGCATTTATTGCTTGTAGACTTTTGAATAGCAGCCATCCTGACTGGCGTATAATGGTACCTCCTTGTGGTTTTGATTTGCATTTCTCTGATAATGAGTGATGTTGAGCATCTTTTCCTGTGTTTGTTAGCCATCTGTATGTCTTCTTTGGAGAAATGTCTGTTTAGTTCTTTGGCCCATTTTTTGATTGGGTCATTTATTTTTCTGGAACTGAGCTGCAGGAGTTGCTTGTATATTTTTTAGATTAATCCTTTGTCTGTTGCTTCGTTTGCTATTATTTTCTCCCAATCTGAGGGCTGTCTTTTCACCTTGCTTATAGTTTCCTTTGTTGTGCAAAAAGCTTTTAAGTTTCATTAGGTCCCATTTGTTTATTTTTGCTTTTATTTCCAATATTCTTGGAGGTGGATCATAGAGGATCCTGCTGTGATTTATGTCAGAGAGTGTTTTGCCTATGTTCTCCTCTAGGAGTTTTATAGTTTCTGGTCTTACATTTAGATCTTTAATACATTTTGAGTTTATTTTTGTGTATGGTGTTAGAAAGTGTTCTAGATATCTTTGCCACTATAGTCAACTGAAGGATAATGTTTTCTATAAGTGTTAAATATTTATTTATTTGATATATCACTATGTCTCAGCACATCACAGTGTTTATTATGCTCCCTAATATAGAGAAAAATCTGATATATCAAGATTCAATTCACCTAAAACCTAATATGTAATATATATTCTAAGTTATTATGGACTAACATTTGCGAACAAGTTTCTCATATATTTTCTTATGCCAAGACACACGGTCATGGAATATAGTAGAATCAGCATATATAATGTACTTGAAGATTGTAATGCCAAATTAATGGGTCAATATCTAGTTTTCTTTGAATAATGTTAATTTTAAAGCATTCTCCAAGATGTGCCAAAAAGATCTAATTCTTCTTGATGTATAATTCAAATCACCTCAGTGCATCTCCTGTTGATTGCAAAACTAATGGCAAAAATAATAAGCATTATTGCACTTATGTAGATTGCATAAAGTCTGAACCACACAATGGAAGCTCAAATCACATTTTCTGTTCATGTCATGTGAAAGATTAAGGCTACAGATGCAAAAGCTGCAAGGAGATTAGTATAATGTGTATCTTACTTACAACAAAAGCATGGTTGCCAATATAAATTTCTCATCTCTGCATATTAAAATTGCTATCCATGTCTCTTTTGGGCAAAGAAAAAAAATGCACTGTAAATTTTGTTTTTTTTAAATTGTGTAGACTACTCCCAACCTCAAAAACAAAAACAAACAAAAACTCGCAAGAAAAACTGAAACATGAACTCTGAACTTTTCAAGAAAGCAAAAGTGGAAATATAAACAATTTCATAGTTCATTGAAAGGTCCTACCAAGGCCCTAGTTACATTACTTTGAGAAATGTATGAAGCAGTTTTGAAAATAATGCAAATGTAAATGATCTTGAGAAATTCCAAAAACAAAAGCCTGAGGGCTGGATACATTATTTTTTCATCTGGCAAAGAAAATAGGAAAAAAAAAATCAGTATTTCTGAAATGTGTCTCTAAGCTCTTCAGAATGTTTGAGACAATTGCAGCTGTCAAACATTTTACACCTTTTAACACTCAATCTGTTCTTGAGTGAATGAATTCTAAATTAAGACCATTTTAAAATAGGACTTAATGGTGTATCTGGTCTTTGGGTCCATAGAGAAATTGATTTTTTAAAGCATGTCCCTTTGCTTAATTTAATGCATAGAAAATATATGCCTCCTAGGTGTAATAGTATACAATTTGTGCACTACTAGAGAATTTAATTTTTTAATCATTTCTTTGTAAAATTTAATAATGATTTGCTTTTAATCAGTTTATTCAATTTTAGAAGCTTTATGTGGCTTGTCAACAACCTATATGAGTTGTACACATAGAAAAATAAGAGATAAACCTCAATTACATCTAGAGACATGTACTAAATATAATAAAATTTTTCTTTAAAAAAAGTTACTTTTAGATTAAAAAGCTTTTGAAACTGTTCTCTCATATTTTCAACAACCTGTTTGTTCTATAACAAAGTAATTAAAAATTTTCTGTAGTACAAAGAAAACAGTAGGTAATTAAAAACTCTGTATAGCATAAGTGGACAAGATAACAGGGAATGGCTTTTACAAAAATACTTGAAATTAATATTTCATTAGTGGAAACCAATTTTGTGAATTCTACAGAGTACTTTGTCATTGTAAATATACATATATGCATTGTTAAAAATATTAGGCTCTGCATACCACTTAAGGTACAGATTAAAGACAAAGATATTTCACTGGAGAAATATTTATACTATATGAACATCTATATTTATATTATAAATATATTATGGATATTTCTTATTACATATGCATAAGTAAGTAAGTAAGTAAAGTCGCTCAGTCGTGTCCAACTCTTTGTGACCCCATGGACTGTAGCCTACCAGGTTCCGCTGTTCATGGAATTTTCCAGGCAAGAGTACTGGAGTGGCTTGCCATTTCCTTCTCCAGGGGATCTTCCCAACCCAAGGATCGAATCCGGGTCTCCAGCATTGCAGACAAACGCTTTACCGTCTGAGCTACCAGGGAAGCCCACATATGCATATATATATATTTAATATATGAAATAGAAAACCAGGAAAGGATATAGTTCATAAAATAACCATTTCAAAAATACCTGCTTTAATTCTATTTTGGGCAGAGATTGGTACATTTTCATACATAGAAGCATAGTTTTTAAAAATCCATAAGAAATATGAACTAATTTCTATAAAATTCTACCTTTCACTATCAATAAATATTATATAGTTCTCTAAAGCAATGTTCTATTAATTTCACTTTAAAATTCTCTGCAAAATGAGAAAGACTGAACATTATTAGTTGATGGCATTATTTTTCCCAGTGCATCAATTTAGAGAGATGTATCTGGATGTACTACTTAAAAAATGCCAAATAAACTGGTTACTTTATAATGTATCTCACTATTTTCATTTCACATATTTTGTGACTCACACAGACTGTAACCCACCAGACTCCTCTGTCAATGGGATTCTTCAGACAAGAATACTGGAGTGGTTTGCCATTGCCTTCTCCAGATCACATATTTAAGGCAAAAATGAAAGATAAAGTATGGTATTCAAAGTGCCATCCAACTTCATGGTTCTCTTTATGAATATGTTTTCATCTTCTCATATGCTCTGTCAGCACTTAAGAAGTTGTGATTTCTTGTAATCACAGTGAATTAATACCAGTTTAATCATAGTACCAAGTTGATATTTTTAAATAATTGGAAACGTTTTGTTTATTTTCTATTTCTTTCTCTCTAATATATATTTTACTGAGACTTTTGTGATAATAGTACAGAACACAAGCTTTAGCAGAAACTTTCATTCTTGGAACTAACTGGCTATTCACATGTTGAATTTTAATGTTTGCAGAAAGGAGTTAACCTTGAAACAATAGGTCATTTCTAAAAAAGTCCTAGGGTAGTTTTATTTTTTAACTGTTTGTTACATTATACTGAAGAAAAAAAAAATGAAAGTAAATGTATTGTGTTGTGCTCATTCAGTTGTGTCCAACTGTTTGGACCCCATGGACTGTAGCCCTCCAGGTTCCTCTGTCCAAGGGATTATCCCAGTAGGAATACTAGAGTGGGTTGTCATTTCCTTCTCCAGGGGATCTTCCTGATTCAGGGATCAAACTTGTATCTCCTGCATTTGCAGGTGAAATCTTTACCACTGAGATGCCTGGGGAGCTGTAAATGTATTGGAAGACCTATATTTCCATTAGGACAGTTAAAAAAAGGAAATAAAAACCAAATTCATGTTTGTTTAATATAAAAAGAAACATTTTTTTAGTTTAGATATAAATCATTTTAAAATTAAGTGTTTAATGGCAATATCCACACATAATTAATATCCATAAGTTTATTTAGTTTTATATTTCAAATGTCAAAGGACAAACCTGACATATGGAAATCTGGCTATAGATTTTAGGAGTAAGCAAGACATTTTCCATGTGATGAAACACTGGGTAACTATTGTGGAGAACCAATTTTTTGAGTTGATACATTGATAAATATTTTATGTCAACAAGGAACAAAAAGTAAAAGACAGTGCCACAAACATGAAAAGGAAATAAAAAGTTGAAGTAAGTTATTTCAAATTGAATTAAAGAAAAGGTTACATGCACAGGAAGAGGAGTATGAAGGATTTATGTTAAAAGTCTGACAGATTAACTGACTGAATAAGACATGCTAAAATGTTTTTTGAATAAACCAAATGCTATCTGCCTTAGAAATCGTCTGCACTTCATGATTAGAAGGCACAGATTCAAATCAATGGCTTTTTGAATACTAAAAATATAAATATTATATTTTGGTATTTTCAAAATAAAAGCATGTCACCTAAGATTAAAATGTTGCCTAAAATCTACTTTTTACATAATAAGAAAGGAAACAAATCTTCTATGTAGATATACATTTGATTCTGTATTTGTATGGGATACTAAGAATTAATCTCTCCCTCTACTTAGTTAAGTTTCTTCAGACATAAAATGATGATGTTTCTGCTAGCTAGGGTAGGGAACGAATACACAAATTGTGTCAAATATGTAAATTAGTATTGCTAAGAAGCTGACTGAAATTTGGTCTAAGAGAATCTACAGCAATCAGAGTAGAAAAATAAACGGAATCCAGATAGGAAAAGAATAAGTGAAACTCTCACTGTTTGCAGATGACATGATCCTCTACATAGAAAACCCTGAAGACTCTACCAGAAAATTACTAGAGCTAATCAATGAAAATAATAAAGTTGCAGGATATAAAATTAACGCACAGAAATCCCTTGCATTCTTATACACTAACAATGAGAAAAGAGAGAAATTAAGGAAACAATACCATTCAACATTGCAACAAAAAGAATAAAATACTTAGGAGTATATCTACCTAAAGAAACAAAAGACCTTTACATAGAAAACTATAAAACACTGATGAAAGAAATCAAAGAGGACACAAACAGATGGAGAAATATACCGTGTTCATGGATTGGAAGAATCAATATTGTCAAAATGACTATACTACCCAAAGCAATCTATAGATTCAATGCAATCCCTATCAAGCTACCAACGGTATTCTTCACAGAACTAGAACAAATAATTTCACAGTTTTTATGGAAATACAAAAAACCTTGAATAGCCAAAACAATCTTGAGGAAGAAGAATGGAACTGGAAGAATCAACCTGCCTGACTTCAGGCTCTACTACAAAGCCACAGTCATCAAGACAGTATGGTACTGGCACAAAGACAGAAATATAGATCAATGAAACAGAATAGAAAGCCCAGAGATAAATCCACATACCTATGGACACCTTATCTTTGACAAAGGAGGCAAGAATATACAATGTAAAAAAGACAACCTCTTTAACAAGTGGTGCTGGGAAAACTGATCAACTACTTGTAAAAGAACGAAACTAGAACACTTTCTAACACCATACACAAAAATAAACTCAAAATGGATTAAAGATCTAAATGTTTAAGACCAGCAACTATAAAACTCCTATAGGAGAACATAGGCAAAACACTCTCTGACATAAATCACTGCAGGATCCTCTATGACCCACCTCCCAGAATATTGGAAATAAAAACAAAAATAAACAAATGGGACCTAATTAAAACTAAAACCTAATTAAACATAAAACAAGTATATTACCAAGGGTGAAACAGATCACCAGCCCAGGTTGGATGTATGAGACAAGTGCTCAGGGCTGGTGCACTGGGAAGACCCAGAGGGATGGGATGGAGAGGGAGGCGGGAAGGGGGATTGCGAAGGGGAACACATGTAAATCCATGGCTGATTCGTGTCAATGTATGGCAAAAACCACTACAATATTGTAAAGTAATTAGCCTCCAACTAATAAAAATAAATGGGAAAAAAAAGAAATATTTTGATATTATTTTGGTTTTCTCTTGGCACAGGGTGGGGGGGGGGGGCGAGCATGAGCAACCAAGCCATTTATTTAAAATGTGTGCCAATCCTATTTAACCTTCTAATGCTCATTATACTCAGGTGAACCATTATGACACAGAATGTGTAAGAAGGGACATTCTACAATATTCTTTCTATCCCCTGATCCCTAAGTAGCAGTATATTCCTGTTCTGTTTCTATGCTTGTACTGTATCATGCAGAGATGTAACCAGTGTTCACTTATTTTGCACAGTTAAAACTCACTGAAAAAATTCTAAAAGTGATTCTACAGTATTTTCATGAATAAAATAAAATTAAATTTGGATTTTTATTTCATTAAATTAAATTCAAGTTCTACAATACTTTTGTTTGTAAAAATTAAAGGGAAATTTTGTAATTAAATTAAATATCCAAACCACAATGTATGTTTCTTATAATAGAACAATCTGATCTTTTCCCTGTAATTTTAATCATTATACCTGAATTTCAAATGTGAAGAGAAATATAAACATACTCGTATTTTAAATAATAAATACTACTTGATTTAAATAAGGTCTAAGAATAGAGTGCTTTTCCTAGTAAAAGTTATTTTGTTTTGATTTGTTTTGTTTTGTTTTGATTTTGCAATACAGATTTTTCTTTCAGGTTGACTAAGTTAAAAGAAGAATTTGATACGTGGTTTTGAACTAAATATGTATGCATTTCTATTTATTTAAACTTTATTTCCTATAAACAAAGCTAATGCATCATTCAGAGACCCAGGTTTGCTCCCTGGTTGGGGAAGATCCCCAGAGAAGGAAATGGCAACCCACTCCAGTATTCTTGCTTGGAGAATTCCATGGACAGAGGAACCTTGTTGGGCTACAGTCCATGGGGTCACACAGAGTTGGACACAACTGAGCAGCTCACACGTACACACACACACCCATATTTTCAACATAACATCATATATGGTTATCAATAAACTCCGAAGACCTATCATAAAACTTTCATTTTGAAAAATTGGCACTTTCAAGAATGAACACAAAACATTCCCAGCTATCATTTCACTCTTTAGTTCAAATAATTTAAATGAGATACATTAGAAAGAAGATATAATTCAAAATTAACTATATAATCTAAATCGATATCTTTAGGAGTCATAAACATATAATAGAATGCAGTCCTAACACTAATAAATAAACGTGGTGACATTAAACCTAAAAATATTAATAAATATGTGTAAATTCTTGACCAAAAACGTCTCAAAGAACAAATACTTTACATAAGTGAATCGATTTTCACTCCATGCATAATCAAAATCCAAACATATTCTGGGGCAAAAATATACATTTATGAGCATGTAGTAATTTATTAATAAATTCTCTCACAATACTTTTGGTCAAATTTTGTTTGTCTGTTTAAGGATAACATACTATGGTATATTTAGGAGAAGCTTACACAAAGAGTAACCTAGAATAGTGTCTGGCATGGTTAAATATTTGACAAATATTTGTCAAGTGAATGAAAACATGTTGAAACATTTGAATGTCAATATGCCACAATCACCCTGTGACACTAATTCTAGCTAAGTGAAAATTAACAAAACAAAAGGATGAAAGATAAAATTCTGTAGTATATGCTTGTATCTAATCCAGTTCTCACCTTTTTCAGACAAATTTTCCAAATGGCTTTTTTGTCAGACTTTTGTATAACCTATTTCTGTTATAATGAACATTCTTCTGAGTCTCTGCTTTGGTTTTCAAAATCATGGGTACTCCTCCAATTAGAGCTTCTGGAACCTTACAACCTCTATGATTTTTAATCTTAAAAGAAGAAAGAGCACTTTTTGCTGACTCTGTTTAGGCTGAATTCTCAAATCTAAAACACCAAATAAAACATCTCTGATATTCATTAGACCAAAAAGACCTATCATTTGTTATGTTTCAGGTCTTGCTATGTGTTAAGAATACTTTTGTTAAAAAGAAAAAAAAGAAGAAGAAGAAGAAGAAATGTTTCCAGATCACCTGGCATTTATATGCTTTTGAAAAATATGCATCTAATGGAAGGCATGCTAATACACAGGCCTCTATTTAGCACTGTTGAGCGTTTTGTCCTTCTATGATTGGTTTGCTGTCTAAATACAAACCAATTGCAACTTAACCATAGTAAGTTGCTTTAAAATGAGCAAGCTAGGTGTCACTTTACTATAGTTGATTGATCCAAGTTATCTCTACAAATCATAGAAAATCAGCTCAATGGAACTACTATTGGCACTTTAAATTTTAGAATATGATAAAGCACCTAACTCGTTGTCTCCATACATATATCTGTATCTATATAGCAAATAGGTTGTAATCATTTAAAATGTTGATATTACAAAGGTCACAAAACTAGAGTCCACACAAATTTCACCTGGATTATTATACTTGAAATCACTTTACAAATATTAAATTTAGAGTGTAAATATTTTAAATACTATTTCAAATGAAAGAAATGCCTTCTTTGGTTTTCAAAGAACATCTAAACTCTATATTGTTTCAGAAATAATTTATGAGACAATAGGGAAACGTCTAAAATATGCTATATGTAGTACCAAAAAATAGAAAAAATTTCATTCTGTTGACTAAACAGTTGCGGTGATTCCATTTTATGATTTTTTGAATTTGATAGCATTTTTAAAGTATCTAAATTTGACAACTGAGTAGAAAGATCGTGGACTCAGTTTTCAAATATCTATAACTGTGCTCCTTACTTGATATGTAACTTCTACTGACAAAGTATTTTGTAAGGTCAGTGCATATTTATACTTTAAACAACTGAGACAAGAGTTCACCATCTTATATTTTCATAAAGTAATGGTAATTAGGACCAAATTCAGAATAGATTTCATTACCATAATGTTTTCTATTACTTCTATATACTGCATCTTGGTGGCATGCAGGAGTACAAATCAAATGTTTATTACAAAGCAAGAAAACTAAGTCATTTCTCTAGTTTTCATTGACTTAGCAATCAAGGAAGTCACTTGGCTTTTACCATTAATGTATAATCCCCATTTTAGTATTTAATAATGCATAAGATATATCATTACCAGTCACATTTTTAAGATAGATCTAAAAGAGGAACTTTTGCACCTCAAATACTATTATAAATATTGTTATCTCTATAAATATTCAACAATTATAATTCTCTATGGGTCATTCTCTAAGTATGTCAGGGAGCTTGTAAAAGCAGGACAGAGATAACAACAAAAACAAGGATACAGACGTAAAAGAAGGAAGACATATAAATGCCCCAAGTAATATCTCATAATATTATCTATATTTTGCTTTGCTTTTAGGTAATCTCAGTTTTGAACCATAGTGCTTAAATAGCATTTCTATACATTCTGTCAGGATGAATTCATCTTTGTTCCCACAGGAAGTTTTTACTGTGCATGTTAAAGAACTCACAAAATGAGTGGTTAAATCTACCCAAGCTTACAAAACTACTAATTTCTGGACTCAGACAATTTGATCCTGTTGTTTATATTCTTTGTTTTGTTAAATGTTTTGTTTTGCTAAATGTGTCTATACGTGAATCAGACTGTAGTCCACTAGGCTCCCCTGTCCATAAAATTTCCCAGGCAAGAATACTGGAGTGAGTTGCCATTTCCTTCTTCAGGGGATCTTCCTGATTCAGGGATCTAACTCACATCTCCTGTATTGACAGAGAGATTCTTTACCACTGAACCAACAGGGAAGCCCATACATATCATACACAGATAATATTAACATACAATAGAATTCACATATACATGTGTGATAAACTATAATTTTAACTGTTCTTCAGCTTTCATATCAGTTCTATGAATACTCTCAGATTCATAAAAATGTTATGATATAATTAGCAGATGAAACTCTAATACCCATTTAAATAAATACTGATTGCCTCCCTGTTTCCTTTATTTTGAAAATTTTAAAATCATTGAATTTAGCCCAAGAATTTGACATGATTAAAAGGAAAATTTTGCTTTTCATCTGTCTTGTAAAGTATTTTGTCATCCTCAAAGAAATAATGTTAAATAGACGACCATAAACAAAAGGGAAAGGCTACCCACTCCAGTATTCTGACCTGAAGAATTCTATGGACTGTATAATCTGTGGGGTCGCAAAGAGTCGTACACAACTGAGTGACTTTCACTTTCACTTCACTTTCAAACAAATTACAATGCCAGAAATTTTTGGCTCTTAATCAAATTAATTACTATTAATCAAGCTTCTTTGCTTTTCTTTTCACAAAGGCTTTTCTGTTATATTTAGCTTAACAAACTTTTGAGAATGTGTCTCCATAGAAAATACATTTTCTTACCTCATGACAAAAAGAACTGATGGAATCAAAGATAAAAACTTTACCTTCATTCTTGTGTGTGTGTGTGTTAGTTGCTTAGTTGTGTCCAACTGTTTGTGACCCCATGGACTGTAGCCCACCAGGATCCTCTGCCCATGGAATTCTCCATGCAAGAAAAATGGAGGGGGGTAATCATGCTCTTCTACAGGGGATTTTCCCAACCCAAGCATCTAACCTGGGTCTATTGTATTGCAGGCAGATTTTTTTTACAGCCAGAGCCATGAGGAAAGCACCTCCTTCATCCTTCAGTCAGTTTAGTTGCCCAGTCGTGTTCAACTATTTGCAACCCCATGGACTGCAGCATGCAGTCCCTGTCTTTACCAACTCGTTGTCTTTTACCAACTCCTGGGGCTTGCTCAAACTCATGTTCATTGAGTTCGTGATGCCATCCAAAATCACATTCTCTGTCATACACTTCTCCTCCTGCCTTCAGTCTTTCCCAGCATCAGTGTCTCTTCTAATGAGTCAGTTCTTCACATCAGGTGGCCAAATTATTGGAGGTTCAGCTTCAGCATTAGTCCTTCCAATGATTGGCTGGTTTGACCTATTTGCATTCCAAAGGAGTCTCAAGAGTCTTCTTCAACACCACAGTTCAAAAGCATCAATTTCTCTGCACTCAGGTTTTTTGTTGTCAAACTCTCACATGCATACATTGCTACTCGAAAAACTATAGCTTTGACTATATGGACCTTTGTTGGCAAAGTTAATGTCTCTGCTTTTAAATATGCTGTCTAGGTTGGTCATAACTTTTCTTCCAAGGAGTAAGTGTCTTTTAATTTCATGGCCTCTGTCACCATCTGCAATAATTTTGGAGCCCAAGAAAATAAAGTGTGTCACTGTTTCCATTGTTTCCCCATCTATTTGCCATGAAGTGATGGGACCAGATGCCATAACCTTAGTTTTCTGAATGTCGAGTTTTAAGCCAGCTTTTACACTCTTCTCTTTCATTTTCATCAAGAGCCTCTTCAGTTCCTCTTTGCTTTCTCCCATAAGCATGGTGTCATCTGCATATCTGATGTTACTAATATTTCTGCCAGCAATCTTTATTCCAGCTTGTGCTTCCTCCAGCCCAGAATTTCACATGATGTACACTGCATATAACTTAAATAAGCAGGGTGACAATATACAGCCTTGATGTACTCCTTTCCCGATTTGAATCATTTGAAACAGTACCTTATTCCATGTTCTAACTGTTGCTTCTTGACCTGCATACAGATATCTCAGGAGGCAGGTAAGGTGGCCTGGTATTCCCATCTCTTGAAGAATTTTCCACAGTTTGTTGTGATGCAAACAGTCAAAGGCTTTGGCATAATCAATAAAGCAGAAGTAATTTTTTTTTTCTGGAATTATTTTGCCTTTTCTATGATGCAACAGAGGTTGGCAATTTGATCTCTGCTTCCTCTACCTTCTCTAAAACCAGCTTGAACATCTGGAAGTTCTTGGTTCATGTACTGTTGAATCCTAGCTTGGAGAATTGTGAGCATCACTTTGCTAGCACGTGAGATGAGTGCAACTGTGTAGTAGTTTGAACTCTTTGGCATTGCCTTTCTTTGGGATTGGAATGAAAACACCTTTTCCAGTCCTGTGGCCACTGCTGAGTTTTCCAAATTTGCTGGTATGTTGAGGGCAACACTTTAACAGCATCATCTTTTAGGATTTGAAATAGCTCAACTGGAATTCCATGTCCTCCACTAGCTTTCTTCATAGTGATGCTACCTGAGGCCCACTTGACTTCACACTCCAGGATGCCTGTCTCTAGATGAGTAACCACACCATCATGGTTATGTGGGTCATTATGATCTTTTTTGCATAGTTCTTCTGTGTATTCTTGCCACCTCTTCTTAATATCTTCTGCTTCTGTTATGTCTATATCATTTCTGTTCTTTTTTTTTATTGTGTCCTTCTATGCATGAAATGTTCCCTTACTATCTCTAATTTTCTTGAAGAGACCTCTAGTCTTTCCTATTCTACTGTTTTCCTCTGTTTCTTAGCATTGATTATTGAAGAATGCTTTCTTATCTCTCCTTGCTATTATTTGGAACACTGCATTCAGATGGCTGTATCTTTCCTTTGCTCCTTTGCCTTTCACTTCTCTTCTTTGCTCAGCTATTTGTAAGGCCTTCTCAGACAACGCTTTTGCCTTTTTGCATTTCTTTGTATTGGGGATGGTTTTGATCACCGTCTCCTGTACAATGTCAGGAACCTCTGTCCATAGTTCTTCAGGCACTCTGTCTATGAGATCTAATCCTTTGAATCTATTTGTCACTTCCATTGTATAGTCAATCTTAAGAGATCTGATTTAGGTCATACCTGAATGGTCTAGTGGTTTTCCCTCCTTTCTTCAATTTAAGTCTGAATTTGGCAATAAGGAGTTCATGAACTGAACCACAGTCAGATCCCAGTCTTGATTTTGCAGACTGTATAGAGCTTCTCCATCTTTGGCTGCAAAGAATATAATCAATCTGATTTCAGTATTGACCATCTGGTGATGTCCATGTGTAGAATCATCACTTGTATTGTCGGAAGAGGGTGTTTTCTATAATCAATGTGTTCTCTTAGCAAAACTCTGTTAACCTTTGCCTTGTTTCATTTTGTTCTCCAAGGTCAAATTTGCCTGTTATTCCATGTATCTTTTGACTTCCTACTTTTGTATTCCAGCCCCTTATGATGTAAAGGACCTCTTTATTTGGTGTTAGAATGTCTTGTAGGTCTTGATAGAACCATTCAACCTCAGTTTCTTCAGCATTAGTGGTTGGGGCATAGACTTGGATTACTGTGATATTGAATGGTTTGCCTTGGAAATGAACAGAAATCATTCTGTAGTTTTTCAGACTGCACCCGAGTACGACATTTCAGACTTTTTTTTGACTATGAGGGCTACTCCATTCTTCTAAAGGATTCTTAAAAAAACTCAAAAGGTAAATGATTGGAAGGCATTTTTTAAGTTTCTCTGTTTAAACCCTTGTTCTCCACTTAACCTACACATTTAATCCACTTATGAATAATTTAGCAAAAATATCATTTTCAGGCTCTATTCCCAGAGTAAATGATAGCATTGGCCTGGAGTGGTACCTGGTGTCAGTATAATTTTTTGCCTTTTTTTTTTAAACTGTGATTTTATATATATATATATATATATATATATATATATATATATATATACTTATATGAAAATACATATATATGATAATATATATATATTAAAATATATGAAATATATGAAAAAATATATATTAAAATTTACTGAAAAAGAATTTCCATTAGTAAGATCCCACAAGTGATTCATCTGCACATAGAAATTTGAGATGCATTCATTTTAACTACTCTAAAAATCATTCATATGTACTTTTTTCATTTAAAGCTTTGTATCTGTGATTAAAGTTTGGTGCAGCTGTTAGGTAGCAGTCAAGTAGCTATGATGGATATACATAAACTGCAAACAAACTTCTTTAGACATTAAAATGATGAAATGTTTTGTAATGACTTTTCATCAAAATTTCAGTTTAGATATGTAAATATAGTATTAAATTTCATTGATATTTGTCATCTGATATTTGGACATCTGATTAGATGTCCTACTTTGATATAGAAAGTATGCTAACATTAATAAATTTAAAACTTTTTGACAGATCTCTGTTTAACTAGTTCATTGGTCAAACAAAGTTCATTTTTTTGTTAAATAAATAATAAATAAATAATAAAACCTATTGAATTTTGACCTCTGTAAGCTGTATGTACCTAATTAGGATACTGCTACTTTCATTTACTTTTTTACTGCCAAAATGAGTTTTATGCTTAGGAAAAGTTAGATATGTGTTCACAGAGATCCTAATATTACTACACTTGCTTTTAAATTTATTTCATTTATTTAAAATTTTATGCTAACTAATACAATATGAATATAAAATAATTGCTTCAAAGAAGATAAAATTGAACTTTTAATAAAGAATTGTAAAGGGCAACTTTCACTAAGATTTGTCAGGTAATTATGTGTAAGTAACATAAGAGCAGAAGATTCAGAAAATGTACTATAAAATTTCATATTCATAAAACTTTTCAAGACTGCTAAATGCACATTGTATTTTATGGGATTCAAAACTGGAAGTTGCAGACTATGTATTATGGGTGTGGTTTGTGTAATAAAGATGATGCATGACTCTAACTGGTGTATAACTAACCAGTGAACATATATCTAAAGAAAAGGCAAAAGCCCTACATCAAATAATGGAAGGTAAATGTGCACTTCTTTGTTTCAACTATTTATGAATCACGTATACTTAAGGTAGGGCTTCCCAGGTGGCTCCATTGGTAAAGAATCTGCCGACCAATGCAGGAGATGCAAGAAACATGGGTTTGATCCTTGGGTCAGGAAGATCCCCTGGAGGAGGAAATGGCAGCTCACTCCCTTATTCTTGCCTGGAGAATCCTATGGACAGAGGAGGTTGAGGGCTACAGTTCATAGGATTGCAAACAGTCAGACACAACTGAAGCCACTTAATATGCACACACACACACACACACACACACACACGTGTTCTTATAAATAAAAACCTTCTAAACAAAATTTGTTAATCTTATCAATAAAATTTAACTCTAATTTCATGTCTTTGTGGTTTAATTCTTGGTGTGTACATGAATATATGTGCATGTAGAGAAAATTTTCCCAATGATCTGAGATGGACACAATTAAATAAATTTATCTTTGTCATTTTAGAAACTCAACAATGAGTTATTTATTTATGTATTTTTTAAATTTATTTTAATTGGAGGGTAATTTATTTAAAATATGTGATGGGTTTTGCCATATATTGACATGAGTCACACACGAGTGCACATGTGTCTCCTCATCCTGAACTGCCTCCCACCTCCCTCCCCACTCCCTCCCTCTAGGTTGTCCCAGAGCAAGGGCTTTGAGTGCCCTGCTTCATGCATCAAACTTGCACTGGCCATCTATTTAAGAAATGGTAATATACATGTTTCAATGTTATTCTCTCAAGACATCCCACACTCTCCTTCTTCCACATAGTCCAAAAGTCAGTTCTTTACATTTGTGTTTCTTTTGCCTCCTTGCATATAGGATCATCATTACCATCATTCTAAATTCCATATATATGTGTTAATATACTGTATTGATATTTCTCTTTCATGACTTACTTCACACTGTATAATAGTCTCCAGTTTTGTCCACCTCATTACAACTGACTCACATGTGTTCTTTTTTTTTATAGCTGAGTAATATAGATCACTTTCTAACACCATACACAAAATTAAACTCAAAATGAATTAAAGATCTAAATGTAAGGCCACATAAATTATTTACCCAACATGAGATGAAATAGTATTTTTTATTAAATTACACAACTATACATTTCCAATTAAAGAAAAACTACAATGAACTTCTGTTTGTTACATGTATGTGTGAAGAATGCTTTTCTTGCAGTCATTGTATTTCTTCAACAGATATCTAAATTCGTAAGTACAATTTCATTCCTATGTAATGGAAAAGAAACCTGACATTCAGATAAGACGATAAGGAACAGATCTGAGATTCAAACAAAGAAAGTTTCTGACTTTTGAGATCTTTGTGGGCTTAATCACTGCATGTCAATATTCCTCCAGAATGTTCCCTGAAAGAATGGGCAGGAAAAAAGGCAAGTTCTCAAGCAAGATTCAATTTTGAGACTGGTTTTTAGCCCAAGTGCACATTTGTGTAACTTTGGGCAAATAGCTTTTCCTTTAGCCAAAACTCCAGATCGGTGGAGTGCAGAGATTGTGTATATTATTTTAAATATTCACTTTAGAATTGAAAGATTTTTTTTTTATATTCTCATATCAGGGACACATTTTTTAATTAACAGGTTGACCAGAGATACATTTTCTCCTTATTTTCTTGACTATTATCTCATCTTATTCTTCTAACTCACATGAGAATAACCCTCTGATAATGGTATGAAATCAAACAAAAACTTCAGTTTAACAGTTAATTGAAATTTGTGGTAGAAATGATTGAAGTTATTATATTAGAAGTTAATCATTAGTGTTTATGATTTTCAAATCTGCTCTGTCCTGGTTCTGTTTAGTTGACTTTGCTTCTTGATGGTTTATACTGTCTATACCTGAAATATCTAAGTATGATACCTGGGTTACTTGCTAAGATTTTTCTTTAACAGTAAAATTCTACAGCTTACTTGTAGAGTAATGATTGTAGTTCATCATGAATGAGCAAAACACTCAGGGTATGGCTATGCTGATCTTTCTGTTCTGAACAAATTTAGTTATCAGATGAATGCCAAACATTTTTTTGTTAAATTTGGCAAATACAAGTAATCCATGTTTAAACTGAAGAGGAATTTATGTAAGTCCTATATGCTATATCAGGAGAAGAAACTGGCAACCCACTCCACCATTCTTGCCTGGAGAACTCCGTGGGCAGAGGAGCCTGGAGGGCTAGATTCCATGGATTCACAAAGAGTAGGATATGACTGAGTGACTGGCACACATATGCTATATCAAGGTGCCTATCTGAGGAATGTCAAAGTCAGATTTACTTATGTGACTCATTCTAAAATGATATGAAAATAAATTGCTATATGTTTTATTTTTATATACTCATATAATCCTTGAATTTTAAAAAATTAATTAATTTATTTTAATTGGAGGCTAATTACTTTACAATATTGTCATGGTTTTTGCCAATATTGACATGAATCAGCCATGGGTGTACATGTGTTCCCAATCCAGAACCCCCCTCCCACCTCCCTCCCCATCCCATCCCCCAGGGTCATCCCAGTGCACCAGCCATGAGCACCCTCTTTCATCCATCAAACCTGGACTGGTGATCTGCTTCACATATGATAATATACACGTGTCAATGCTACCCTCTCAAATCATCCCACCCTCGCCTTCTCCCACAGAGTCCAAAAGACTATTCTTTACATCTGTGTCTCTTTCTCTATCATATAAGGTCATTGTTAACATCTTTCTAAATCCCATACATATGCGTTAGTATACTGTACTGGTGTTTTTGTTTCTAACTTACTTCATTCTGTATAATACCCTCCACTTTCATCTACCTCATTAGAACTGATTCAAATGCATTCTTTTTAATAGCTGATTAATATTCCATTGTGTAAGCCTACCATAGCTTTCTTATCCATTTGTCTGCCGATGGACATTTAGGTTGCTTCCATGTCCTGGCTATTGTGAACAGTGCTACTATGATCATTGGGGTACATGTGTCTCTTACAATTCTGGATTCCTCAGTGTGTATGCCCAACAGTGGGATTGCTGGGTCATATGGCAGTTCTATTTCCAGGTTTTAAGGAATCTCCACACTGTTATCCATAGTGGCTGTACTAGTTTGAATTGCCACCAACAGTGTAAGCAGGTTCCTTTTTCTCTGCACTTTCACTCCAGCATTTATTCTTTGTAGACTTTTTGATAGTAGCCATTCTGACTGGCATGAGATGATACCTCACAGTGGTTTTGATTTGCATTTCTCTGATAATGAGTGATGTTGAACATTTTTTCATATGTTTCTTAGTCATCTGTATGTCTTCTTAGAGAAATGTCTGTTTAGGTCTTTTGCCCATTTTTTGATTGGGTTGCTTATTTTTCTGGAATTGAGCTGCATGAGCTGCTCATATATTTTTGAGATTAATTCTTTGCCAGTTGCTTCGTTTGCTATTATTTTCCCCATTCTGAAGGCTTTCTTTTCACCTTGCTTATAGTTTCCTTTGTTATGCATAAGCTCTCAAGTTTAGTTAGGTCCCATTTGCTTATTTTTGCTTTAATTTCCATTACTCTGGGAGGTGGATCATAGAGGATCCTGCTCTGATTTATGTCAGAGAGTGTTTTGCCTATGTTTTCCTCTAGGAGTTTTATAGTTTCTGCTCTTAAGTTTAGATCTTTAATCCATTTTGAGTTTATTTTTTTGTATGGTGTTAGAAAGTGTTCTAGTTTCATTCTTTTACAAGTGGTTGACCAGTTTTCCCAGCACCACTTGTTAAAGAGGTTGTCTTTTTTCCATTGTATATCCTTGTCTCCTTTGTCAAAGATAAGGTATCCCTAGGTGTGTGATTTTATCTCTGGACTTTCTATTTTGTTCCATTGATCTATATTTCTGTCTTTGTGCCAGTACCATACTGTCTTGATGAATGTAGCTTTGTAGTATAGTGTGAAGTCAGGCAGGTTGATTCCTCCAGTCCCATTCTTCTTTCTCAAGGTTGCTTTGGCTATTCGAGGGTTTTTGTATTTCCATACAAATTGTGAAGTTATTTGTTCTAGTTCTTTGAAAAATACCATTGGTAGCTTGATAGGAATTGCATTGAATTTATAAATTGCTTTGGTTAGTATACTCATTTTCACTATATTGATTCTTCCAACCCATGAATATGGTATTTTTCTCCATCTATTTGTGTCATCTTTGATTTATTTCATCAGTGTTTTATAGTTTTCTGTTTAGTTGATATATCCATAGGTGTGAGTGGGGTATTAAAGTCTCCCATTATTATTTCCCCTTTCATACTTGTTAATATTTGCCTTACATATTGCCATGCTCCTATGTTGGGTGCATATGTATTTATAATTGTTATATATTCTTGGATTGACCCTTTGATCATTATGTAGTGTCCTTCTTTGTCTCTTTCAAAGCCTTTATTTCAATATCTATTTTATCTAATATGAGTATTGCTCTTCCAGTTTTCTTTTGATCTCCAATTGCATGAAATACTTTTTTCCAGCCCTTCACTTTCAGTATGTATGTTTCCCTAGGTTTGAGGTGGGTCTCTTGTAGACAACATATATAGTTTTTTTTGTTTGTTTGTTTGTTTTTTTTAATCTAGTCAGCCAGTCTTTGTCTTTTGGTTGGGGCATTCAATCCGTTTCCATTTAAGATAATTATTAATAAGTATGATCCTGTTGCCATTTACTTTGCTCTTTTGGGTTCAAGTTTATACACCTTTTTTGTGTTTCCTGTCTAGAGAAGATCCTTTATCATTTGTCGAAGAGATGATTTGGCAGTGTTGAATTCTCTCAGCTTTTGGTTGTCTGTAAAGCTTTTGATTTCTCCTTCATACTTGAATGATATCCTTGCTCGGTACAGTAATCTGGGTTGTAGGTTTTTCTCTTTCATCACTTTAAGTATGTCCTGCCATCCCCTTCAGGCCTGAAGAGTTTCTATTTGTAAGATCAGCTGTTATCCTTATGGGAATCCCCTTGTGTGTTATTTGTTGTTTTTCCCTTGCTGCTTTTAATATTTGTTCTTTGTGTTTGATCTTTGTTAATTTGATTAATATGTGTCTTGGAGAGTTTCACCTTGGGTTTATCCTGTTTGGCACTCTCTGGGTTTCTTGGACTTCGGAGGCTATTTCCATCCCCATTTTAAGGAAGTTTTCAACTATTATCTTCTCAAGTATTCTCTCATGGCCTTTCTTTTTGTCTTCTTCTTCTGTGACTCCTATGAATCGAATGTTTGGGCATTTGACATTGTCCCAGAGGTCTCTGAAGTTGTCCTCATTTCTTTTAATTCTTTTTTTTCTTTTCTCCTATCTGCTTCATTTATTTCCACAATTCTATCTTCCACCTCACTTACCCTATCTTCTGCCTCAATTATTCTACTGTTGGTTCCCTCCAGAATGCTTTTGATGTCAGTTATTGCATTATTCATTATTGATTGGCTCCTTTTTATGTCTTCTAGGTCCTTGTTAAACATTTCTTGCATCATCTCAATCCTTGGCTCCAGACTATTTATCTGTAACTCCATTTTGTTTTCAAGATTTTGGATCATTTTTACTATCATTAGTCTGAATTCTTTTTCAGGTAGACTCCCTATCTTCTCCTCTTTTGTTTGGTTTGGTGAGCATTTATCATGTTCCTTTATCTGCTGAATATTTCTCTGTCTTTTCCTCTTGTTTAGATTGCTGTGTTTGGGGTGGCCTTTCTGTAGCTTGAAGTTTGTGGTTCCTCATTATTGTGGCGACTCCTCCCTGTGGGTGGGGTTGGACAAGTGGCTTGTCAAGGTTTCCTGATTAGGGAAGTTTGCATTGGTGCTCTGGAGGGTGGAGCTGGATCTCTTCTCTCTGGAGTGCAGTGAAGTGTTTAGTAGTGAGTTTTGAGGTGTCAATGGATTTAGTGTCACTTTGGGCAGCGTGTGTATTAATGCTTGAAGCTATGTTCCTGTGTTGCTGGAGAATTAGCATGGTATGGAACTTGTTGGCTCCTGGTTAGAGCCTGGTTTCAGTGTAGATATGGAGACTTTTGGATGAACTCTTGTTGATTAATGGTCCCTGGAGTCAGGAGTTTTCCGCTGTTCTCAAGTTTTGGATTTAAGCTTCCTGCCTCTGATTTTCAGTCTTATTCTTACAGTTGCCTCAAGACTTCTCCATCTATACCACACCAATGATAATGCATCTAGGTTAATGGTGAAAAGATTCTCTACAGTGAGGGGCACGCAGAGAGGTTCACAGAGTTACATGGAGAAGAGAAGAGGGAGGAGGGAGATAGAGGTGACCATGAGGAGAAGAGGGGGAGTCAAAAGTGTAGAGAGCAATCTAGCCATTAATCAATTCCCTATGTGCTTTCCACAGTCTGGAACACACAGAGAGGTTCATAAAGTTACATAGAGAGGATAAGAGGGAGGAAGGAGATACAGGTGACCAGGGGGAGAAGAGGGGGAATCAAAAGGAGGGAGACAGATCTAGCCAGTAATCAATTCCTTAAGTGTTCTCCGCATCCCGGAATACCCAAAGAGATTTATAGAGTTGGGTAGAGAAGAGAAGGAGGAGGGATGAGATAGAGGTGACCTGGGGAAGAAAAAAGAGAGTCAAAAGGGGGAGAGGACAATCAAGCCAGTAATCACACTTCTAAGTAAAAATAGATACTGAAGATTGGGTTCTCAAAGGTACAAATTTGATAACAAATACCACAAAGAAAAGATTAAAAATCTAGAATAGAGGTTAGCCTCTCAAAAATACAATGTCAAAAAAAAAAACAAAACAAAATCACAAAAATTATAAATATATATGTATATATATATATACACATACATATATATATATGAAATTTGCTTTAATAATAGGGTCTTTTTCCCCCTAAGTTTATAGTAGGTTATAAAAATGAACATTAAAGAAGTACTAAAGGACTTAAAGATTTTTTAAATTTAAAATTGATAATAGTAAAATATATCTAGGAGTTTCTCTGCAGCTGTTCAGGGCAGTGTGGGGTCAGTTCAGTTTCAGATAGTTCCTTGTTCCAGCTTGTACTTCTTCTCGAGTTCTATAGGCCCCTTCCAATGTATTTCGTGCTAACTACAGGGCTTTAGTTTGTTGCACCTGTCACTTCCAAAGTGGTTCCCTCTGTTTATTTTGGCTTCTTCTGTTCGCAAGTCTCTTCAGCGTCTAATTTCCACCCTGACACAAGGGGGCAGAGGTGTTCATTTATTTAGGCTCACTTGTTCAATTGTGCTGTGAGGAGGGAGGAATACTGCAAACAAATATCACTGCTGTGTGTGAGGAGTGCTTGCAGTGTCTGGGCCACACTGGGTTTGCTCCTGCTCACGGTGTGTGTGCTTTCCTCTTCTACACTGCTCAGGCTCCAGGTTGCTGTGCAGGAGAACTGTCTAAAGTGGGCCCTGGCTTGCATGCATTCCCCAGGTCTAAGCCACTCAGGTTCAGGTTCTCGGGTACTCCACAAAGGCACAGAATCAGTTGGGCCTGCATTTTGTGCCCTTCCCAGGTCCGAGCAGCTCAGGCGCCCAGGTGCTTGGTGAATGCACTCTCCCCAGATGGAGTGGTGTATCTTGTCACCTCCCCCATCCCAGCTGCTAGGTTTCCTTGGTGCACAGCAGGAGTGCAGTTTCAGGTGTGTGGGGTGTCTCCTCTGGGGAGCTGATCTCTGGCTGTGACCCTCCTCATGGATGTTAACCATCCAGGATGCTGGGAAGACTTGGATAGCAACTGGGGGCCTGTTCACAGTTTGGTGGAGGATGCCATCTCGGGGGCCAAAATTGCCGCTCTCCCTCCAGCTCTGGCTATTGCCCACCTGCCTCTGTCTCCAGTGGGTGGTGGGCTGGTCTGGAGTCGGTTAGCTCTCCTCTCGTATTGGCTCAGTCCTTTGTTCTCTGAACGGGCCTGGCAGTGCCTTAAGTTAGAGTTTTTCATGGGAAAGCTCTCTCTCTGTCTCTCTCTCTCTCTCTCTTTTTTTTTTTTCCCTCTAGCTATCCCACGGTTTGTGTTGCTCTCTCATGTTAGCTCCCTCAGATTGTCCTCAGGGCATTCAGTCCCAGCCCTTACCCTAAGCAGTGCAGCCCCTGCCTCCCTGTCCTGCTCCCACTTGCTCGTGGTGGACACAAGCATCTGAGCTACTTCCCTGATGGGAGTTGCAGTTAGGCACGTAATCTGTGGATTTTATTTATTTATTTTTTCCTTCTGGTTATGTTGCCCTCTGAGATTCCAAAACTCCCCACAGAACCGCTGGTGAGGGAGTTTCCTGTTGTTTGGAAACTTCTTCTCTTTCATGACTCCCTCCCAGGGACCGGTCTCCATCCCTAACTATTTTGTCTCCCTTTTTATCTTTTATATTTTGTCCTGCCTCCTTTCAAAGACAGTGGGCTGCCTTTCTCGGTGCCTGGTGTTCTCTGTCAGAGTTCAAAAGTTGTTTTGTGGAATTTGCTGTGTTCAAATGATGTTTCAATGAATTTGTGGAGGAGAAAGTGGTCTCCCCATCCTATTCCTCCACCATCTTAGGACTGCCCCCCCCCCAATTGCTATATATTTTAAAATGTAATGCTTTTGCCAGCTAATGAACAATAACATTTAGGCTATAAGAAATTACTGAAAATGATTTAACTATTCTATTATTTATATAAACTGTGCACAAGATTTTCCTTTCAAAATTCTTAAATTTGGAATGGTCAAACCCTGATCCCTATCACCCAGTTTGTTTTATCTATGGGTTCATTCTCTTCAGTTCTCATTTTAAAAGATAGTGGAAATTGCATATGATCAATTCAGGACAATTTTATGTCATATTCTAGTTTGCAGTGCTCTCTTTTGTGTTTATTTAATTTGGAAAAAAAATATTTGTACACTACATCAGAAAACAGAGGTTAAAATTGATCTAGAGTCAAATATCAGGTGACATTCAGGAAGTAAAAAATATTATTGTTTTTTATTTTGTTAATTCTGCTTCATGACCCATTGAAAATGACTTTCTAAGATTAAAAATTTAGGTGCTGTTAAATAAGTATATATAATTTAAAATCTGATCAGGCTTTAGAGAAATGTTGAGCCATGACAAAAACAAATAGTATAAGATTAAATTAAGAAACCACATTGAAGCCGAAGGCATTTCATAGCATGTTTTAATCTTTTGGGATTATCAAGGAATCAAAGAGTAGGGACAAAATGGAAAATTTCCTAACCCAGTCTGCTACCTCATTCCAACTGAATTTTAGTTATCTGTGTTACTGTTAATTATTCTCAAGAGAGATGACTCCATAATTTCTCAGAGACTATATACAACGGTTATATTACGCTAAAGAAACAATTCCTTAGCGCTAGTACAATCTCTAAATTTAATTCAAATCATTTTCCATACTTAGTGGAAAAAAAACTCTCGATCTTCAAATACTCTACTTTCACTAAATACTTAAAATACTTGAAAACAACTTTAAATTACTTTTCAACCTTTCCTTCTCACAATTCCTTTATACTTTTCTCATGGGTTATGTTTTCTTACCATGATTTTTTTTTTTCTCTACTCTGAATACTTTTTTTGTTGTTTTCAAACAAGCCTAATAGTTCATGGTGCCCGAAATCCTAACAGTCTCTCAGTGGTAAAGGAATGATATCAAAGTTCTTTTGTCTCAGATAGACTGTTGCTTATAAGATTTATATTTTCCTAACTCAACCCAAATATGTGATCCTACTTATTGCAAATTTACCTTTAGACATCATTAAAATCTGTACCGAAATTTGATGATATTTAAATCATTTTACCTAAAAAAATCATTCATTTTATCACACAATAAATAAAAATAGATTAATAACACATGACTAGTGAATCAGAAAATTACCTTAGCTTCTATACCATATGTTGTGCACAAAAAACTAAACAAATAAAAATTACCCTTAATCCCATTAGATCTAAGTTCAATTTTTTTCTGCAGCTAAATTTTCCTGAATAGTCTTTAGATTAAGGTTAACCTAAATGATAAGCACTTTGAGTAACTATATCCAAGATCTGAATATGGCACCTTTCATCTTCAAGTTCTCCAATATGCTAGTTAATGAATTTATTAACTATAAAATTGATTCCTTTAGGATGCATGTTTTCCACTTTACAAAGTGACTTTCAAACAACTCTTTCATTGATACTTCTTAACACTAAATCTCAATCTCACTTGCTATGAACTGTTGATATCTATGTTGCCATTAATTTGTATTTGTAGAATTTTTAAGCAATTCCTGGTACTTAAATATATGAAATCTCACAAATTATAAGACCAATGGAAGTATAGTTTATAAAAGAATAGTTAACATTGAACATTACTTAATAGTTTTAAAATTGAGATTGTACTTGAGAATGTAAAGGAAAAATTACCACATCATAATAAAAGTGAACAAAATTAAATTTAAAAACTAGCTATCACAGCTCTAAAATAAGTATAATTATCAATTAGAAATAATTTTAAATGTAATATTTTATACCCTATATTTTTAAAACCTAAAATTTACAATACTCTTCTGCTTGTTGATATAAGAAGTCTTTAGTCTTCCAAAGGTTGTGAGTATAGTTATCTCTTTGAAATCATTTTGCTAGTGTGAAACAGATCGCCAATCCAGGTTGGATGCATGAGACAAGTGCTCAGGGCTGGTGCAATGGGAAGACCCAGAGGGATGGGATGGGGAAGGAGGTGGGTGGGCCGTTCAGGATGGGAAACACATGTAAATCCATGGCTGATTCATGTCAATGTATGGCAAAAACCACTACAATATTGTAAAGTAATTAGCCTCCAACTAATAAAAATAAATGAAAAAAATAAATAAATATTTCTAATACATAAGCTAAAGGCAAAGGAGAAAACGGAAGATATACCCATTTGAATGCAGAGTTCCAAAGAATAGCAAGGAGAGATAAGAAAGCCTTCCTCAGTGATCAATGCAAAGAAGTAGAGGAAAACAATATAATGGGAAAGACTAGAGATCTATTCAAGAAAATTAGAGTTACCAAGGGAAAATTTCGTGCAAAGATGGGCACAGTAAAGATCAGAAAATATACGGACCTAACAGAAGCAGAAGATCTTAAGAAGAGGTGGAAAAAATACACAGAACTATACACAAAAGATCGTAATGGACCAAGTAACCACTATGGTGTGATCACTCACCTAGAGCCACACGACCTGGAGTGCAAAGTCAAGTGGGCCTTAGGAAGCATCATCAGGAACAAAGCTAGCAGAGGCAATGGAATTCCAGCTAAGTTATTTCAAATCCTAAAAGATGAGGCTGTGAAAGTGATGCTCTCAATATGCCAGAAAATTTGGAAAACTCAGCAGTGGCTACAGGACTGGAAAACATCAGTTTCATTCCAATCACAAAGAAAGACAATGACAAAAGATGTTCAGACTACCGCACAATTGCACTCATATCAACCATTAGAAAACTAATGGTCAAAATTCTCCAGCCAGGCTTCAACAGTACATGAACCGACAACATCCATATGTTTAAGCTGGATTTCGAAAAGCCAGAGGAATCAGAGAACAAATTGCCAAAACCTATTGGATCATCGAAAAAACAAGAGAGTTTCAGGGAAAAAAAAAAAAATCTACTTCAGCTTTATTGACTATGCCAAAGCCTTTGACTGTGTGGATTACAAAAAACTCTGGAAAATTCTGAAAGAGATGGGAATACCAGACCACCTTACCTGCCTCCTGAGAAATCTGTATGCACATCAAGAATCAACAGTTAGAACTGAATATGGAACAACAGACTACTTCCAAATCAGGAATGGTGTATATAAAGGCTGTATATTGTCAACCTGCTTATTTAACTTAGATGCAGAGTACTGCATGTGAAATCCCAGGCTGGATGAAGCCAAAGCTGGAATCAAGACTGCCAGGAGAAATATCAATAACCTTAGATACACAGATGACACTACCTCTATGGCAGAAAGAAACTCTTGTTAGAGGTTGTCTTTTTTCCATTGTATATCCTTGCCTCCTTTGTCAAAGATAAGGTGTCCATAGGTTCGTGGATTTATCTCTGGGCTTTCTATTCTGTTCCATTGATCTATATTTCTGTCTTTGTGCCAGTACCCTATATGCAAAACAGAAAAAGAGACACAGATGTACAGAACAGATTTTTGGACTCTGTGGGAGAAGGCGAGGGTGGGATGTTTCGAGAGAACAGGATCGAAACTTGTATATTGTCTATGGTGAAACAGATCACCAGCCCAGGTTGGATGCATGAGACAAGTGCTCGGGCCTGGTGCACTGGGAAGACCCAGAGGGATCGGGTAGAGAGGGAAGTGGGAGGGGGGATCGGGATGGGGAATACATGTAAATCCATGGCTGATTCATGTCAATGTATGACAAAACCCACTACAATATTGTAAAGTAATTAGCATCCAACTAATAAAAATAAATGAAAAAAATAAGTAAAAGTAGTAAAACAGATGGATTATAAAAGTCACAAAACAAAAATAATGATAATAAATGAAAAAATAAAATAAAGAGCCTCTTGATGAAAATGATGGGAGAGACTCTCCCATTAGGAAGCTTCCATAAGTCTCTTATCCTTATTGGACAGAGGCCAGACAGAATGAAAACCACAATCACAGAAAACTAATCAAATTGATCATGTGGAACAGTGCCCTGTCTAACTTAATTAAACTATGAGCCATGCCGTGTAGGGTCACCCAGAACGGATAGGTCATGGTGGAGAGTTCTGGGAAAATGTGGTCCACTAGAGAAGGGAATGACAAACGTCTTCAGTATTCTTGCCTTGAGAAACCCATGAACAGTATGAAAAAGCAAAAAGATACGGCTCTGAAAGAGTAACTCCCCAGATTGGTAGGTGCCCAATATACTACTGGAGAAGAGTGGGGAGATAACTCCAGAAAGAATGAAAAAACAGAAGCAAAGCAAAAACAATGCCCAGTTGTGGATGTGACTGGTGATGGAAGCAAGGTCCAATGCTGTAAAGAGCAATATTGCATAGGAATCTGAAATCTTAGGTCCATGAATCAAGGTAAATTTAAAGTGGTAAAACAAGAGAAGGCAAGAGTGAACATTGAATTTTAAGAATCAGTGAACTAAAATGGACTGGGATGGGTGATTTTAACTCAGATGACTATTAGATATACTACTGTGGGCAAGAAGACCTGAGAAGAAATGGAGTTGCTCTCATAGTCAATGAAAGAGTCCAGAATGCAGTTTTTGTGTACAATCTCAAAAACGACAGAATGATCTCTTTTCATTTCAAAGGCGAACCAATCAATGTTACAGTAATCCAAGCCTATGCTCCAAACAGTAATGCTAAAGAAGCTGAAGTTGAATGGTTCTTTGAAGACATAGAAGACCTTCTAGAAGGAAAACCCCCCAAAAATGTCCTTTTCATCATAGGGTTCATTTCAGTTCAGTCGCTCAGTTGTGTCCAACTTTTTGTGACCCCATGAACAGGAATGCCAGGCCTCCGTGTCCATCACCAACTCCCAGAGGTCACCCTTCCATGTCCATTGAGTCGGTGATGCCCTCCAACCATATCATCCTCTGTTATCCCCTACTCCTCCAGCCCTCAGTCTTTCCCAGCATCAGAGACTTTTCAAATGAGTCAGCTCTTCACAAGAGGTGGTCAAAGTATTGGAGTTTCAGCTTCCACATCAGTCCTTCCAATGAACACTCAGGACTGATCTCCTTTAGGATAGGCTGGTTGGATCTCCCTGCAGTCCAAGGGACTCTCAAGAGTCTTCATCAACACTACGGTTCAAAAGCATAAATTCTTTGACACTCAGCTTTCTTTACAGTCCAACTCTCACATCCATACATGACAATGGGAAAACCCATAGCCTTGACTAGACGAACCTTTGTTGGCAAAGTTAATGTCTCTGCCAAAGCATAAGCATCTTTTAATTTCATGGCTGCAGTCACCACCTGCAGTGATTTTGGAGCCCAAAAAATAAAGTGTGCCCCTGTTTCCCCATCTATTTGCCATGAAGTAGTGGGACTGAATGTCATGATCTTAGTTTTCTGAATGTTGAGTTTTAAGCCAACTTTTTCACTCTCCTCTTTCACTTTCATCAAGAGGCTCTGTAGTTCATATTTGCTTTCTGCCATAAGGTTGGTGTCATCTGCATAACTGATTTATTGATATTTCTCCTGACAATCTTGATTCCAGCTTGTACTTCATCCAGCCCAGTGTTTCTCATGATGTACTCTGCATATAAGTTAAATGATCAGGGTGACAACATACAGCCTTGACATACTACTTTCCCAATTTGAAACCAGTCTGTTGTTCCATGTCCAGTTCTAACTGTTGCTTCCTGATCTGCATATAGACTTCTCAAGATGCAGATCAGGTGGTCTGGTATACCCAACACTTTCAGAATTTTCCACAGTTTATTGTGATCTACACAGTCAAAAGCTTTGGCATAGTCAATAAGGCAGAAATAGATTTTTTTTTTTTTTCTGTAACTCTCGTGCTTTTTCGATGATCCAACAAATGTTGACAATTTGATCTCTGTTTCCTCCACCTTCTCTAAAACCAGCTTTAACATCTAGAAGTTCATGGTCCACATATTGCTGAACTCTGGCTTGGAGAATTTTGAGCGTTACTTTACTAGCCTGTGAGATAAGCACAATTGTGCAGTAGTTTGAGCATTCTTTAAAATTGTCTTTCTTTGGGATTGGAAAGAAAACTGAACTTTTCCAGTCCTGGGGCCATTGCTGACTTTTCCAATTTTGCCAGCATATTGAGAGCAGCACGTTCACAGCATCATCTTTTAGGATTTGAAGTAGCTCAACTGGAATTACATCACCTCTACTAACTGGAATTATATCACCCCCACTAGTCATAGGAGACTGGAATGCAAAAATAGGAAATCAAGAGATAATATGGAGTAAAAGGCAAATTTGGCTTTGGAGTACAAAATAAAGCAGGACAAAGGCTAACAGATTTTGCCAAGAAAACACACTGGTCATAGCAACACCCTCTTCCAACAACACAAGAGAAGACTCTACACATGGACATCACCAGATGGCCAAAGCCGAAATCAGATTGATTACACTCTTTGCAGCCAAATAGTGAGAAGCTCTATACAGTTAGCACAAACAAGGCTGGGAGCCAACTGTGGCTCAGATCGTGAACTGCTTATTGCCAAGTTAAGACTTAAATTGAAGAAAGGAGGGAAAATCACTAGACCATTCAGGTATGACCTAAATCAAATCACTTATGATTCTATAGTGGAAGTGTCAAATAGATTTATCAGATTAGATCTGACAGAGTGCCTGAAGAACAGTGAATGGAGGTTCATGACATTGTAAATGAGGAAGCAATCAAGATCATCCCCAAGTAAAAGAAATACAAAAAGGAAAGATGTTTGTTGGAGGAGCCCTATAAATAGCTGAAAAAAGAAGAGACGCTAAAGGCAAAGGAGAAAAGGAAAGATATACCCATTTGAATGCAGAGTTCCAATGAATAGTAAGGAGAGATAAAAAAAAGCCTTCCTCAATGATCAATGCAAAGAAATAGAGGAAAACAATACAATGGGAAAAACTGGAGATCTCTTCAAGAAAATTAGAGATACCAAGGGAACATTTCATGCAAAATGGGCACAGTGAAGGACAGAAATGTTATGGACCTAACAGAAACAGAAGATATTAAGAAGAGGTGGCAAGAATGCACAGAAGAAATATATATATATAAATCCTTGACCCAGATAACCCCAAAGGTGTGATCACTCAACTAGAGCCAGACATCCTGGAGTCCAAAGTCAGGTGAGCCTTAGGAATCATCACTATGAACAAAGCTAGTTGAGATGATGGAAATCTAGCTGAACTATTTCAAGTTCCAACTTATGATACTGTGAAAGTGTTGCACTCAATATGCCAGCAAATTTGGAAAACTCAGCAGTGGCCACACGACTGCAAAAGGTCAGGTTTCATTCCAATCCCAAAGAAAGGCAATGTCAAAGAATGTTCAAACTACCACACAACTGTGCTCATCTCTCATGCTAGCAAAGTAATGCTCAAAATTCTCCAAGCCAGACTTCAACCAGACTTCAAGTTCTTGTGCATGAAGAACTTCCAGATGTTCAAGCTGGATTTAGAAAAGGCAGAGGAACCAGAAACCAAATTGCCAGCATCTGTTGGATCATCAAAAAAGCAAGAGTTCCAGAAAAATATCTACTTCTGCTTTATTGACTATGCTAAAACCTTTTACCTTGTGGATTACAACAAACTGGAAAATTCTCCATGAGATGGAAATACCAGACTACATTACCTTCCTCCTGAGAAATGTTTATGCAGGTCAACAAACAACAGTTAGAACTGAACTTGGAACAACAGAATGGTTCCAAATCGGGAAAGGGGTACCTCAAGGCTGTATATTGTCATCCCACTTATTTAACTTATATGCAGAGTACATCATGTGAAATGCTGGGCTGGACAAAGTGCAAGCTAGAAACAAAATTTCTGGGAGAAACCTCAATAACTTCAGATATACAGATGACACAAACCTTATGGCAGAAAGTGAAGAAGAAATGAAGCGCCTCTTATTGAAAGTGAAAGAGGAGAGTGAAAATGTTGGTTTAAAACTCAACATTCAGCAGTCCTAAGATGGCGGAGGGATAGGACAGGGAGACCACTTCCCCCTCCACAAATTTATCAAAAGAACATTTGAGCATGGAGCAAATTCCACAGAACAATTTCTGAATCCTGGTGGAGAACATCGGGCACCCAGAAAAGCAGCCCATTGTCTTCAAAATGAGGTAGGACAAAATATAAAAGATAAAAAGAGAGGCAAAAGAGGTAGGGATGGAAATCTGTCCTGGGAAGGGAATCTTAAAAAAGAAAGAAGTTTCCAAACACCAGGAAACACTCTCTCTGGCGGGTCTGTGACGAGCCTTGGAATCTCAGAGGGCAAAATAACCAGGAGGGGAAAAAAAAAAAATAAAACCCACAGATTATGTGCCTAACAGCAACTCCCAGCGGTTCAACAGTCCAGATGCTTGCATCCCCCGGTAGCAAGCGGGGCGGGACAGGGAGGAGTGGGCGACATTGCTTAGGATAAGGACAGAGCCTGAATGCCCTGAGGGCAATCTGAAGGAACTAGCTTGAGATAGCAACCCAGACTGTGGGATAGCTATCCTGCAATCCCACGAAAAGCCCTAACCACCGCCAGGCACACTCACAGAACAAAAGACTGAGCAGAGCTAGCTGGCTGCAGACCGGCCCATCCCTCACCAGAGGCAGGCAGGCGAGGGCAGCCAGAGCTTGAAGGGGGCAATCATGGCCCCAGAGAGATATCTTATACCAAACTGCAAGCAGACTTCATTGCTAACTGAGATTTTTTGGAGTTCTGGACAGTCGACATCCACTGGGAGGGTCGCAGCCAGAGATTAGCTTTCCAGAAGAAGGTGCACACATTGTGCACCTAGAAAACCGAGCGGCTGGGATGGGGGAGGGGATAAGTCACAGCCTTCAATAGGGGGCAACTATGTGTGCCAAGGACCTGGTCACCTGAGCTTCTCAGACCTAGAAAAAGCGCAAAACCCAGGCCCAACCAAGTCTGCGCCTTTGCGGAGTACCCGAGAACTTGAACCTGAGCGGCTTAGACCTGGGAAATGCATGCAAACCAGAGCGCACATCAGACAGTTCCCAGCAGAGCAACCTAGAGTCTGATCAGTGTAGACTGGGAAAGCACACACGCCATAAGCAGGGGCAAACCCAGTGTGGCTGAATCACTGTGAACACACGCCAGTGATATTTGTTTGCAGTGTTCCTCCCTCCCAAAAGCACAACTGAACAAGCAAGCCTTAAAAAAAAAAAAAAAAAAAAAAAGTGATCACCACCTTACCCCTTGTGTCAGGGCAGAAATTAGACACTGAAGAGACCAGCAAACAGAAGAAGCTAAAATAAACAGAGGGAACCACTTTGGAAGTGACAGGTGCAATAGATTAAAACCTGGTAGTTAGCACTGACTACATAGGAAGGGACCTATAGACCTTGAGAAGTACAAGCCAGATCAAGGAACTATCTGAAAATGAAATGACCCCATACTGCCCACAACAGCTCCAGAGAAAGCCTTAGATATATTTTTACTATTATCATTTTTTTTAATTTAAAAAAATAAAATAAATAAAATAATATTTTTTTGGTTATTTTTAAGTCCCCATTACTCATTTAATTTTCATTTTTGTAACCTACTATTACCTTGGCAAAAAAAAAGACCCTATTTTTAAAGTAAACTTCATATATATATAATTTCTGTGCCTTTGTGTTTTTGTTGTTGTTGTTTTGTTTTGTTTTTTGTTTGCTTTTTTTTTAAATATTGTATTTTTGAGAATCTAACCTCTACTCAAGATTTTTAAACTTTGCTTTTTGGTATTTGTTATCAACTTTGTACCTTTAAGAACCCAATCTTCAGTACCCATTTTTCCTTGGGAGCGAGATCACTGGCCTGATGGCTCTCTCCCCATTTTGACTCTCCTTTTTCTCCACCAGGTTGCCTCTATCTCCCCCCTCCCCCTTTTCTTCTCTACCCAACTCGGTTAATCTCTTTGTGTGTCCCGGGCTGTGGAGGACACTTAGGGAACTGATTACTAGCTGGATCTATCTCTCTCCTTTTGATTCCCCCTTTTATCCTCCAGGCCACCTCTGTCTCCTTCCTCCCTCTTCTCTTCTCTGTGTAACTCCATGATATCTCTGAGGGATCCAGACTGTGGAGAGCACATAGGGAAGTGATTACTGGCTAGCTTACTGTCTCCGTTTTTGATTCCCCCTCTCCTCCTCCTGGTCACCTCTATCTCCCTCCTCCCTCTTCTCTTCTCCATATAGCTCTGTGTAACTGTCCAGGTATCCCTAACTGTGGAGAAACTTTTCATCATTAACCTAGATGTTTTATCATGGGTGCTGTATAGATGGAGAAGTCTTGAGGCTACTGTAAGATTAAGACTGAAAACCAGAGGCAGGAGGCTTAAGTCCAAATCCCGAGAACACCAGAGAACTCCTGAATCCAGGGAACACTAATTGATAGGAGCTCGTCAAATGTCTCCATACCTACACTGAAACCAAGCACCACCCAAGGGCCAACAAGCACCAGAGCAAGACATACCACATAAATTCTCCAGCAACACAGGAACATAACCCTGAGCCTCAATATACAGGCTGACCAAAGTCACAGCAAAGGCACTGGCATCTCAAAACTTATTACTGTACATTCATTGCACTCCAGAGAGAAGAAATACAGCTCCACCCACCAGAAAACTGACAAAAGCTTCCCTAACCAGAAAACCTTGACAAGGCACCCGTCCAACTCTACCCAAAGTGAGGAACCTCCACAATAAAGAGGAACCACCAACTGCTAGAACACAGAGAGGCCACCACAAACACAGTAATATAAACAAGATGAAAAGGCAGAGAAATACCTAGCAGGTAAAGGAACAGGAAAAATGCTCATCAAACCAAACAAAACAGGAATAGATAGGGAATCTACCTGATAAAGAATTTTGAATAAAGATAGTGAAAATGATCCAAAATCTTGAAATCAAATTGGAGTTACAGATAAATAGCCTGAAGACAAGGATCGAGAAGATGCAAGAAAGGTTTAACAAGGACCTAGAAGAAATAAAAAAGAGTCAATATATAATGAATAATGCAATAAATGAGATAAAAAAAAAAACACTCTGGAGGGAACCAACAGTAGAATAATGGAGGCAGAAGGTAGGATACATGAGGTAGAAGATAGAAAGGTAGAAACAAATGAAATCGAGAGGAAAAAAGAAAAAAAAAAAAAAAAAAAGAAATGAGGACAATTTCGGAGACCTCTAGGACAATGTTTTTTTTTGGGGGGGAGGGGGAGGGGACAAGGTTAAACACCACAACATTTGAATCATAGGAGTCCCAGAAGAAGAAGACAAAAAGAAACACCATGAGAAAATATTTGAGCAGATAATAGTTGAAAACTTCCCTAAATGGGGAAGGAAATAATCACCCAAGTCCAAGAAACCCAGAGAGTCCCAAAAAGGATAAACTCAAGGTGAAACACCACAAGACACATATTTATCAAATTAACAAAGATCAAACACAAAGAACAAATATTAAAAGCAGCAAGGGAAAAACAACAAATAACATACAAGGGGATTCCCATAAGGATAACAGCTGATCTTACAATAGAAACTCTTCAGGCCAGAAGGGAATGGCAGGACATACTTAAAGTGATTTAAAAAATAAATTAATAACCTACAGTCCAGATTACTGTACCCAGCAAGGATCTCATTCAAATATGAAGGAGAAATCAAAAGCTTTACAGACAAGAAAAAGCTGAGAGAATTCAGCACCACCAAATCAGCCCTTCAACAAATACTAAAGGATCATCTCTAGACAGGAAAAAGAAAAGTTATATAAATTTCAACCCAAAACAACAAAGTAAATGGCAATGGAATCTTACTTATCAATAATTACCTTAAATGTAAATGGGTTGAATGCCCCAACCAGAAGACAAAGACTGACTGAATGGATACAAAAACAAGACCCTTGTATATGTTGTCTACAAGAGACCCACCTCTAAACAAGGGACACAAAGAGACTAAAAGTGAAGGGCTGGAAAAAAGATATCCCATGCAAATAGAGAACAAAAGAAAGCAGGACTAGCAATACTCATATCAGATAAAATAACTTTAAAACAAAGGCTACAAAAAGAGACAAAGATGGACACTATATAATGACCAAAGGATCAATCCAATAAGAAGATAAAACAATCATAATATATATGCACCCAACATAGAAGCACCACAATATGTAAGACAAATACTAACAAGCATGAAATGGGAAGTTAACAATAACACAATAATAGTGGGAGACTTTAATACCCCGCTCACACACAATGGATAGATCAATTAAATAAAAAATTAACAAGGAAACACAAACCTTAAATGATACAATAGACCAGTTAGACTTAATTGATGTCTATAGGACATTTCACTCTAAAGCAATGAATTTCACCTTTTTCTCAAGGGCATAAGGACCTTCTCCAGGATAGATCATATCCTGGGCCATAAATCTAGCCTTGGTAAATTCAAAAAATTGAAATCATTCCAAGCATCACTTCTGACCACAATGCAGTAAGATTAGATGTCAGTTACAGGAGAAAAACTATTAAAAATCCCAATATATGGAGGCTGAACTACACACTGCTGAATAACCAACAAATCACAGAAGAAATAAAAAAAAAAAGAAATCAAAATATGCATAGAAATGAATGAAAATGAAAACACAACAACCCAAAACCTATGGGACACTGTAAAAGCAGCACTAAAAGGAAGGCTCATAGAAATACAGGCTTAACTCAAGAAACAAGAAAAAAGTCAAATAAATAACCTAACTCTACACCTAAAGCAACTTGAAAAGGAAGAAATTATGAACACCAGGGTTAGTAGAAGGAAGGAAATCTTAAAAACTAGGGCAGAGATAAATGCAAAATAAACAAAAGAGACCATAGCAAAAGTCTACAAACCAAAAGCTGGTTCTTTGACAAAATAAATAAAATTGACAAACCATTAGCCAGATTGATCAAGAAACAAAGGGAGAAAAATCAAATCAACAAAATTAGAAATGAAAATGGAAAGATCACAACAGACAACACAGAAATACAAAGGATCATACGAGACTATTATCAGCAACTAATGCAAATAAAATGGACAACTTGGAAGAAATGGACAAATTCTTAGATAAGTATAACTTTCCAAAATTGAACCAGGAAGAAATAGAAAATCTTAACTGACCAATCACAAGAATGGAAATTGAAACTGTAATCAGGAATCTTCCAACAAACAAAACCCTAGGACCAGACAGCTTCCCAGCTGAATTCTACCAAAAATTTAGAGAAGAGCTAACACCTATCCTACTCAAACTCTTCCAGAAAATTGCAGAGGAAGGTAAACTTCCAAACTCATTCTATGAGGCCACCATCACCCTAACACCAAAACCTGACAAAGATGCCACAAAAAAAGAAAACTACAGGCCAATATCACTGATGAACATAGATGCAAAAATCCTTAACAAAATTCTAGCAAACAGAATCCAACAACATACTAAAAAGATCATATATCATGACCAAGTGGGCTTTATCCCAGGGATGCAAGGATTCTTCAATATCCACAAATCAATCCATGTAATGCACCACATTAACAACTTGAAAAATAAAAATCATATGATTATCTCAATAGATGCAGAGAAAGTCTTTGACAAAATTCAACATCCATTTATGATAAAAAGCCTCCAGAAAGCAGGAATAGAAGGAACATACCTCAACATAATAAAAGCTATGTATGACAAACCCTCAGCAAACATTATCCTCAATGGTGAAAATTTGAAAGCATTTCCCCTAAAGTCAGGAACAAGACAAGGGTGCCCACTCTCACCACTACTATTCAACATAGTTTTGGGAGTTTTGGCCACAGCAATCAAAACAGAAAAAGAAATAAAGGGAATCCAGATTGGAAAAGAAGTAAAATTTTCACTGTTTGCAGATGACATGATCCTCTACATAGAAACCCCTAAAGACTCCACCAGAAAATTACTAGAGCTAATCAATGAATATAGTAAAGTTGCAGGATATAAAATTAATACAGAGAAATCCCTTGCATCCGTATACACTTACAATGAGAAAACATAAAGAGGAATTAAGGAAATAATTCCTTTCACCATTGCAACGAAAAGAATAAAATACTTAGGAATATGTCTACCTAAACAAACAAAAGACTTATACATAGAAAGTTATTAAACACTCATAAAAAAAATCAAAGAGGACACAAATAGATGGAGAAATATACCGTGTTCAAGGATAAGAAGAATCAATATAGTGAAAATGAGTATACCATAGAAAGCAATCTATAGATTCAATGCAATCCCTATCAAGCTACCAACGGTGTCTTTCAGAGAACTAGAACAAATAACTTCACAATTTGTATGGAAATACTAAAAACCTCGAATAGCCAAAGCAATCTTGGTAAAGAAGAATGGAACTGGAGGAATCAACCTGCCTGACTTCAGGCTCTACTACAAAGCCACAGTCATCAAGACAATATGGTACTGGCACAAAGACAGGAATATAGATCAACGGAACAGAATAAAATCCCAGAGATAAATCCATGCCTTTATGGGCACCTTATCTTTGACAAAGGAGGCAAGAATATACAATGGAGAAAGACAATCTCTTTAACAAGTGGTGCTGGGAAAATTGGTCAACAACTCATAAAAGAATGAAACTAGAACACTTTCTAACACCATACACAAAAATAAACTCAAAATGGGTTAAAGATCTAAATGTAAGACCAAAAGTTATTAAACTCCTAGAGGAAAACATAGGCAAAATATTCTCCGACATAAACCACAGCAAGATCCTCTATGACCCACCTCCCAGAATATTGGAAATAAAAGCAAAAATAAACAAATGGGACCTAATTAAAATTAAAAGCTTCTGCACAACAAAGGAAACTCTAAGCAAGGTGAAAAGACAGCCTTCAGAACAGGAGAAAATAATAACAAATGAAGCAATGGACAAAAAATCAATCTCAGAAATATATGAGTAACTCCTGCAGATCAATTCCAGAAAAATAAAAGACCCAATCAAAAAGTGGGTCAAAGAACTAAACAGACAGTTCTCAAAAAGAGACATACAAGTGGCTAACAAACACATGAAAAGATGCTCAACATCACTCGTTATCAGAGAAATGCAAATCAAAACCACAATGAGCTGCCATTTCATGCTATCCAAAAGTCTACAAACAATAAATGCTGGAGAGGGTGTGGAGAAAAGGGAACCCTCTTATACTGTTGTTGGGAATGCAAACTAGTACAGCCACTATGGAGAACAGTGTGGAGATTCCTTAAAAAAAACTGGAAATAGAACTGCCATATGACCCAGCAATCCCACTGCTGGGCAAACACACCAAGGATACCAGAAGTGAAAGAGACACGTGTACCCCAATATTCATCACAGCACTGTTCATAATAGCCAGGACATGGAAGCAACCTAGATGCCCATCGGCAGACAAATGGATAAGAAAGCTGTGGTATGTCACAATGGAATACTACTCAGCCATTAAAAATGACTAGATTTGAATCAGTTCTAATGAGAAGGATGGAGCCTATTATATACAGTGAAGTAACCCAGGGGGGGAAAAAAAAAAAAAAAACACCAATACAGTATACTAACGCATATATATGGAATTTAGAAAGAAGGTAACGATAACCCTGTATGCGGAACAACAAAAGAGACACAGATGTATTGAACCGTCTTTTGGACTCTGTGGAAGAGGGCGAGGGTGGAATGATATGGGAGAATGGCATTGAAATATTAAAATATCATATGTGAAATGAATCACCAGTCCAGGTTTGATGCATGATACAAGGTGCTCAGGGCTAGTGTAATGCGATGACCCAGAGGGGTGGGATGGGGAGGGAGGTGGGAGGGGCGTTCAGGATGGGGAATACATGTACACTCATGGCAGATTCAAGTCAATGTATGGCAAAACCAATACAATATTGTAAAGTAAAATAAATAAATTAATTTAAAAAAAGAACCTCCACATTCAGAAAACTAAGAGCATGACATCTGGACCTATCACTTCATGGCAAATAGATGTGGAAATAATGAGAGACTTTAGTTTTGGGGGCTCCAGAATCACTGCAGATGGTGACTGTAACCATGAAATTAAAAGATGCTTGTTCCTTTCAAGAAAAGCTATTGCCAACTTACACAGCATATTAAAAAGCAGAGACATTACTTTGCCAATAAATGTCTGTCTAGTCAAAGCTATGGCTTTTTCCAGTAGTTGTGTATAGGTAGGAGAGTTGGACTATAAAGAAAGCTGAGTGCTAAAGAATTGATGCTTTTGAACTGTGGTGTTGAAGTAGTCTCTTAAGACTCCCTTGGACTGCAAGGAGATCCAACCAGTCAATTCTAAAGAAATCAGTCCTGAATATTCATTGGAAGGACCGATATCGAAGCTGAAACTCCAGTACTTTGGCCACCTGATGTGAAGAACCGACTCACTGGAAAAGACCATGATGCTGGGAAAAGTTGAAGGCAGGAGGAGAAGGGGACGACAGAGGGTGAGAAGGTTTTATAGCATCACTGACTCAATGCAAATGAGTTTGAGCAAGCTCTGGGAGTTGATTATGGACAGTGAAACCTGGCATGCTGCAGTCCATGGGATCACAAAGAGACAGACACGACTGAGCGACTGAACTGAACTGAACTGGATGCATAAGTATATGCAAAGAAGGAGTAAGAAAGGGTAGAAGTAAAGGGAAGAGAGATATGAAATTTCTATGCTGATATATTTTTACACACCTAAACTTACACTTTCAAGAAGTTTGCAAAATGTCTGTTTAAAATGCTTCCAGCAATGATTACTTAAGTGGCATGTGTCTTTAAATGTAGATAGAAGACTCTTTTAGCAAGCTTTTCATCCTTAAACCCATCCTTTTGTAAATATTAATATTTCCTTCTAAATGATAATGGTTTTAGCACTAAGTGATTTGATCAACAGTCAATAAAAAAAGCTGCATTTTTTAAATATCATATGGAGGAAGATCCTGTGTCTCTGATTCAGTTGTAGGCTGTCTATATTCTTCCAGATTTAAGTCATGCACTGTCCTTTTAAGCTCTGTTCTCATTTCAATATACTATAAAGTGTCACAATCCAAGGTGATTGCTAGGACAACACAAGAGCTAAATTATTTTTATTATTGCAGCCCACTCGGTGCTATTTCCTTCAGACATGTGATCCTAGAGACACTCTTCTTTCCTTCTTCATTTTATGACAGTTAATAACCTCAGATTAATTGTGCAAATGCCATTAATACATAATGGCACTTAGTTAGTCCAAATCAAATCTGAGGTATATATTTATGCACATTCTGATATTCGTTGAAAGACCAGGTTTCTCCTGTGTGTTTTGTTAACAAAAAATACAAAATAAAAAGATTCCACATATATCTACTTTCCATGATAGCATATATGCTCAAGTGCATCAGATTTCCCTCAATGAACGTTTGATCCATAAATCCCTTTTTTAAATACTTCAAAATCATCAATTCCCTTAACTAATATTGCACTGAGTAAAAGCAACAGCACACAGGTAGCTTATTATTATTATTATTATTATTATCATTATGTGTGCCATGTTTCCTAAAGGATGTACACATACAATTTTTAACACAATGTAAATAATCCTTCAGGTTATGAATTAACTAGTTTTGTGATTAGAATAGCATTATGGAAAGGATGGTATGTGAAATAAGTTGTTTGAATAATGTGAAGCAATATATGATCTCTAAATTTCCTTATAGGACTAAATTATTATAGATTCTAAAATATCACTGTTTGCTTATGTCTATCTTACTACCTATCAGATTATGTTCAAACCACGCAGTCTGCATTTTAGGCGGAACTCAACTTTCCGTTCAGTCTTATCTTCCATTAATCAGCAATGCTTCCCTTATTGTTTCCAGTACTTCTAATCATACGCCCATTCAACCTGTTCAGTTCAGTTCAGTCGCTCAGTTATGTCCGACTCTTTGCAACCCCATGGACTGCAGCAGGCCAGGCTTCCCTGTCCATCACCAACTCTCGGAGCTTACTCAAACTCATGTCCGTCAAGCAGTGACACCATCCAACCATCTCATCCTCTGTCGTCCCCTTATCCTCCGGCCTTCAATCATTCCAGCAGCAGGGTCTTTTCAAATGAGTCAATTCTTCACATCAGGTGGCCAAATATTGGAGTTTCAGCTTCAGCTTCAGTCCTTCCAATGAATATTCAGGATTGAGTTCCTTTAGGATGGACTGGTTGGATCTCCTCACAGTCCAAGAGACTCTCAAGAGTCTTCTCCAACACCACAGTTCAAAAGCATCAGTTCTTCAGTGCTCAGCTTTCTTTGTAGTCCACTCTCACATCTATATGTGAGTACTGGAAACACCATACCTTTTCTTTTTCTTTCTTTCTTTCTTTATTTTAATCAGAGGCTAATTACTTTATATTATTGTGGTGGTATTTGTCATATATTCACATGAATCACCCATGAGTGTACATGTGTTCCCTATCCTGAACCCCCCTCGCACCTCCCTCCCCATCCCATCCCTCAGCGTCATCCCAGTCCACCAGCCCTGAGCACCCTGTCTCATGCATCAATCCTGGACTTGTGATCTATTTCACATATGACAATATACATGTTTCAATGCTATTCTCTCAAATCATCCCACCCTCGCCTTCTCCCACAGAGTCCAACAGTCTGTTATTTACATTTGTGTCTCTTTTGCTGTCTTGCATATAGGGCCATCATTATCATCTTTCTAAATTCCATATATATGCATTAATATATTGTATTGGTGGTTTTTTTTTTCTGACTTATTTCATTCTGTATAATAGGCTCCAGTTTCATCCACCTCATTAGAACTGATACAAATTCATTCTTTTTGATAGCTGAGTAATATTCCATTGTCTATATGTACCATACTTTCTTATCCACTCATCTGCTGATGGACATCAAGGTTGCTTCCATGTACTAGCTATTGTGAACAGTGCTGCGATGAACATTGGGGTACATGTGTCTCTTTCAGTTCTGGTTTCCTTAGTGTGTATGCCCAGCAGTGGGATCACTGGGTCATATGGTAGTTCTACTTCCAGTTTTTTAAGGAATCTCCACACTGTTCTCCATAGTGGCTTTATTAGTTTGCATTCCCACCAACAGTGTAAGAGGGTTCCCTTTTCTCCACACCCTCTCCAGCATTTATTGTTCATAGACTTTTAGATTGCAGCCATTCTGATCAGCATGAGATGGTACCTCACTGTGGTTTTGATTTGCATTTCTCTGATCATGACTGATGTTGAGCACCTTTTCTTGTGTTTGTTAGCCATCTGTATGTCTCCTTTGGAGAAATGTCTGTTTAGGTCTTTGGCCCATTTTTAGATTGGGTCATTTATTTTTCTGGAATTGAGCTGCATGAGCTGCTTGTATATTTTTGAGATTAATTCTTTGTCAGTGGATTCATTTGCTAGTATTTTCTCCCATTCTGAATGCTATCTTTTCACCTTGCTTAGAGTTTCCTTCATTGTGCAAAAGTTTTTAAGTTTTATTAGGTCCCATTTGTTTCTTTTTGCTTTAATTTCCATTACTCTGGGAGGTGGATCATAGAGGATCCTGCTGTGATTTATGTCAGAGAGTGTTTTGCCTATGTTTTCCTCTAGGAGTTTTATAGTTTCTGCTGTTATGTTTAGATCTTTAATCCATTTTGAGTTTATTTTTGTGTATGTTGTTAGAAAGTGTTCCAGTTCCATTCTTTTAAAAGTGCTTGACTAGTATTCCCAGCACCACTTGTTAAAGAGATTGTCTTTTTTCCATTGTATATTTTTGCCTCCTTTGTCAAAGATAAGGTGTCCATAGGTATGTGAATTTATCTCTGGGTTTTCTATTTTGTTCCATTGATTGACATTTCTGTCTTTGTGCCAGCACCATACTGTTTTAATGATTGTAGCCTTGTAGAATAGCCTGAATAGCTTTGATTAGATGGACTTTGTTGGCAAAGTAATGTCTCTGCTTTTTAATATGCTGTCTAGATTGGTCATAAGTTTTCTTCCAAGGAGCAAGCATCTTTTAACATCATGGCTGCAGTCACCATTTGAGGTGATTTTGGAGCCCCCCAAAATAAAGTCTGTCACTGTTTCCATTGTGTCCCCATCTATTTGGCATGAAGTTTTGGGACCACATTCCATAATCTTAGTTTTCTGAATGTTGAGTTTTAAGCCATCTTTTTCGCTCTCCTCTTTCACTTTCAATAAGAAGCTCTTTATTTCTTCTTCACTTTCTGCCGTAAGAGTGGTGTCATCTGCATATCTGAGGTTATTGATATTTCTCCCAGAAATTTTTATTCCAGCTTGTGCTTCATCCAGCCTGGCATTTCACATGATGTACTCTGCATATAAGTTAAATAAGCAGAGTGATAGTATACAGTCTTGACATACTCCTTTCCCGATTAGGAACCACTCTGTTGTTCCATGTCCAGTTCTAAGTGTTTCTTCTTGACCTGCATACAGATTTCTCAGGAGGCAGTTCAGGTAGTCTGGTATTCCCATCTCTTCAGGAATTTCCCACAGTTTGTCATGATCCACACAGTCAAAGGCTTTGGCAAAGTCAGTCAAGCAGAAGTAGATATTTTTTCTGGAAATCTCTTGATTTTTCAGTCATCCACCAGATGTTGGTGATTTGATCTTTCATTCCTCTGCCTTTTCTAAATCCAGCTTGAACATCTGGAAGTTCACAATTCACGTACTCTTGAAGCCTGGCTTGGGGCAGATTGAACATTACTTTGCTAGCATGTGAGATGAATGCAATTGTGCAGTAGTTTGAACATTCTTTGTCATTGTCTTTATTTGAGATTGGAATGAAAACTGACCTTTTCCAGTCCTGTGGCCATTGGTGTGTTTTCCAAATTTGCTAGCATATTGAGTGCATCACTTCAACAACATCGTCTTTTAGGATTTGAATTAGCTCAACTGGAATTCCATCATCTCCACTAGCTTTGTTCTTAGTGATGCTTACTAAGGCCCACTTCACTTCACATTCCAGGATGTTTGGCTATAGGTGGGTGATCACACCATTGTGGTTATCAGGGCCATGAAGATATTTTTTGTATAGTTCTTCTGTGTATTCTTGCCATCTCTTCTTAATAACTTCTGTTTCTGTTAAGCCTGTACCATTTCTATCCTTTATTGTGCCCATCTTTGCATGAAATATTCCCTTGGTATCAACCTATTACCTATAATTTTATTTACTTTTCTCGTCCATCTTTCTGCAAGCTGTATTTTATCAAGGCTTATACCCAGCATCATTTTCAACCTTTGAGTTCTTCCAGACTAATTCTAGGTTACAATTGCTTTCTTACAGGAACATTGCATATGTACCAAATTATCTATATTACATACTGCCTAAGAAAAATTGTGCACCTGTTGCAGGATTTCTGTTTCCACTTAAAACTGTGGATCATTCCATGTGAGAAATCGCTTCTGTTTCTACAAAAGCCTCAAAGGCAATAATAGTACATTGTCATAGCAAATGATATAATTAGCAAAGCCAGTGAAGTTAATTAATGAGCAGATGCTAAGTTTAAAGAAAAAATGGATGGCACACATGGTCAATCAGCAAATTATTTATAGCCATATTTATATCCCTGTTTTTAAGGTCAGTTATATATTTGTTTCAAGTAAGGTTATTTCTCCTTCTTCATCAGTATTTGACTTTTCAAACTTACATTTACCTTTCAAATTTATTTGTTTTCTGGGTAGATACTCACCCAAGAGATTCACTACAAAGTTTTACCAACACTTGTATAAAAGATATGGAATTTTACCTAAACGATTATATGATTATTCATGCTTTTATTCATATTTGTTAAGTGGTACATTTCTGGGCCAATCAAATGTTAATAAAAATTTTTCAAAACATTTTTAATTTATATTAACATATGTAAAATAAATCTAGTTAATCACTAGGGTAATGCAAATTTAATTGAAGAGTTAGAAGTATTATTTTCTTTATAGTGTTTCTTTAAAGGAAAATTAAAAAAAAATTATTTGAGATTCTAACCTTGTCTAATTTTCAGAGGAGTGAAAACAGATGGATTTCTAGACATAACCTAATTAATTTCTATAAAGGTGATACAGAGTGAGATAATTAATTCATAAGCAACATGCATCTTCCCAAGTGACCAGGCTGAATCCATATTGTAAGTTGGTGATTTTTCAGGCTGAAACAGATATAGGCAGACAGGATTTGTTCTCACACAACTTAAAGATAATGTGATTAAGATGGCTGATGCTTGAATTAATAAATACATCACACATGATAGATAACAATAGCTAGATAATAATGCTTCCTGCTTATTATCCCTCACCTGCTAAAATATATGTCTTTAAATTCTGTGAGTTTACAAATATTTTGGCTATTTGTAACTAGGTTTTCCCCCTTACCTTTTAAAGGTGTCAGTAAGCCTGCCAAAAATGGAGAATGAGTTCTCTTGTAAGTCTTTCATTTGATGAAATTCTGCCAAATCCTAAATGTTTCCCTTTAATAATAGTGCTAATTCAATGACAGTATTGTCATCTAGGGAGCAAAAATGTCCCTTTAAAGTACAGTTATCTAAAGGTTTGATATCTTTGGTGGAAAGTGCCTGTGTACAGACAAATTTTAGAAATGTATTAATTCTATTACACAAAACATCAACAAAGCATTTTCTTCACAAGTGTGGAGACTTAGAAGTATAGGTATGAAAGAAAAATGGGGGAAAGTTAGTTTTCAGTTACACTTTGAGGAGGAGTGTTAGAAATCCTATACTTTTCATTTTATTTCCAAAAAACAGTATTATTATATAATATAAGATGATGCCAGAATGTTTACATCTTTATCTTTGAAACATAAAAGAAAGAGCATTTTCTGCAGGTTAATCTACATTCTGTAAAATCAGAAGAAGGCTAAGGACAATGGAATTCACTTTAGCTTTTAATTCTTAAGCCTTAATTTATCAGTGAAGAAATTTCAAAGTTGAGGTTTTTATAATACAAAGATATATTATCTTAATAGTCAGTACTATAAAACATATGCTATCATGCATTACAGATGGATGCAAACAGAGTTGTAAACCTGACTTGTTTTATGTACTATGTATAGTGCTGCCTTTGACTAAGGACAATTAACAACATATGACAAACTACAATTACAATAGGTTGTACTTTCAGACTGTTTCTAAGAAATATTTTAAACCAGTCTTCCACAACAAAAATAACACGTTTTTTCCTCTGATTTTTAGATATATTTTCTAACATAATTAATGAATATGGATTTAAGATTGATGGCAATGGAGGTTGCAAATTGTTTTTTAGAGAAGATATGTTGAAAATTCAACCACATAGCCAAGACAAAACAGCCACTGAGAGGACCACACTCCTTGAAATTAAGCTAGTATATGAGCCCTGGTGGCTCAGACGGTAAGGCGTCTGCCTACAATGTGGGAGACCCAGGTTCGATCGCTGGGTCGGGAAGATCCTCTGGAGAAGGAAATGGCAACCCACTCCAGTACTCTTGCCTGGAAAATCCCATGGATGGAGGAGCCTGGTAGGCTGCGGTCCACGGGGTCGCAAAGAGTTGGACACGACTGAGCAACTTCACTATGAGCAAGTTACCTCTTCCTTGGACAAATAATAAAAAAAATAAATAAAATAAAAGTCACTTGGTCTTGCCTGACTCTTCGCGATCCCATGGACTGGAGCCCTCCAGGCTCCTCTGTCCATGGAGATTCTCTAGGCAAGAATACTGTAGTGGGTAGCCGTTCCCTTCTCCAGGGCATCTTGCCAACCCAGAGATCGAACTCAGGTCTCCTGCATTTCAGGCAGATTCTTTACTCTCTGAGCCACCAGGAAAGCCCTTCCTCGAACATAATTAGTGAAAAAATGTTGAAATTATTATCACAAAAAATGAGCACTCTAAAGTAAAATGGACAAACTGCTCAGTTGACACTGGAAACAAAAGGTCTAGTCAAACAACTTTGCCAAACTACTGAATAAACATGCAATTGATTGCCATGGAAAATTAATTCTTAACAGCTATTTTTCACATTTAATACTTTTATTCTGAATCTTATTCAGCCTTATTTCCAACCTCAAATAAAAATAGAACACAAAAGTTCAAAATGGAAAAGTATTCATTTTAGGATGAACTGTCACAAATTGTGAATTTCCCCAAGAAGGCCTAATATTTGGTAAGATGTCACTTAGAGGATATTTTCACAATGGATAAAATTCTAAATATGGTCACAGTACATTGAGCTCAAGTCTATTAATTTTAACCCTGGAAAGAAGTAATTGATAACTGTTCTCTGAAGACATTAAGGCAGATGGTAAGTCTCATATTGCCATATGAAGCATAATTTGTGCCTCTGTACAGGTAGAAATGGCTATAACTGAAAGATCCTTTCTCTTGCTTAACAATGTATTGGAAGTTAATAAGAAAACTTTATTATAGAAGAAGAAAAGCCATCAGTTACTTTTCTTCCACATCAACAAACTTGAGTGTGATATTATCTGTCATTGAAGCTCACCAGGCAGTCACTCTCACAAGGCTATTTACCTCTAGGGGCCTTATCTAGTGGCTCAGGGGTAAAGAATCCACCTGCAATTCAGGAGCTACAGGAGAGGTGGGTTTGATCCCTGGGTTGGGAAGATCCCCTGAAGGAGGGAATGGCAACCCATTCCAGTATTCATGCTTGGAGAATCCCATGGACAGAGGAGCCTGTTGGGCTATAGTCCATAGGGTTGCAAAGAGTGGGACACGACAAAAGTGACTGAGCACGCACACACCTCTAGGAGATTCAGAGAATCTGGGTATTGAGGAGGTGTAATTTGAAAAAGCTCATCAGTTATCATGATCTGTATCCCCTAGAGGTGCATTACCACTCACTCATGCTTTCTGAGGTCTTCCCTGGAGCTCAAACAGTAAAGAATCTTGCTGGAATGCAGGAGACCTGGGTTTGATCTCTAGGTGGGGAAGATTTTCTGGAAAAGAGAATGGCAACCCAATCCAGTTTTCTTGCCTGGAGAATCCCATGGACAGAGGAGCCTGGCATTCCTACAGTTCATGGAATCACAAAGTGAGACATGACTAGCACTACATGCTCTCTGAAAATCATGGATCTCTCTTCCCCAATGAGGTACAGAATACTACAAACAAGGGCTTGTATATAAAAGCATGTAAAAACTCGATCTATCTCAGTTTTTCCTTAACTATGTGTGGATTATTCTTTTAAAATTTCACTAACTCCCTGACATTGACTTTCCATGGCCTATTTAACTCCTGAAGGGTGTGTATGGCAGATACTATTAACAGACAATAGAGTTATCTATGACTTTCATCATCAGGCTGCTAGCTGCCACCTGTGCTTTCTGGGCAGAATGATTCTGCAGGAGGGTCTCTGCGCCTTCCTGGGTTTGAGAGACTTCTTGAGCTGTTTCTTTTTTATATTCTAGTTGTCACTTACAGGATTTATTTTGCTTCCTATGCCCCTGAGAGTTTCTTTTCAGATACTATTTTATTTTCCATTGGTCAAGGTAGTTGTTGTCACAGAGGTGAAAAGGGAAAGCCACTTAGCATTCTTTGTTATCTTCTCCTGAATAAATGCAAAAGGCTAGTTCAAGTCACTGGCTACTAAGAAGAAAATCATTTACTATTTTCTGTAGAAGCTAAGCTTTTTTTATTTTAAAATTCAGCACCAAAAAGCTCAGCATTGAGACATCTAGAATGCATTCAGCTGGACACAGACATTGTCTGGTGTGGGATATAATCAATGCAGTATCTTTGATAGATTTGTGACTGGGCTTTATGCAGTGTTATCCCCTCTTGCCTTATTGAAAGCCAGATCATATGAGTCCATCTGCTCCAGATTCATCCTGCCATATGTGTTATGAAAGCTCTCCCACCTCAGAAGAGAGGGTGAAACTATAAATACCCAGGTGCCTTGACAGCTGTGGCACAAGCTGGATTTATTTAGTTCATGTTAATTATGCCATCAAAGAAGCTAAAAGGCTAAATTTTCAAATGGCACAACAGTACCAGCATGATCACTGAAACAGATAAATAAGTAAATGTATGAGAGCTGGCAACACTAAAAAAAAAAAGACAAGGCATTTTTATAAATATAGATGAATAAAGGCCATGATGTGTGAAGCATTCAACCACCTGTTCTATTTGGGTAGGTGGGAGGGGCTGTATCATGATATGTTATAAGAGGGCTTTACCTAAAATGTCAAAGGCAGAAAAGGAAATCAAAAGGGGCACCAGAAAAGGGAGCCTATGACAACCAATACATTTGCTTACACATGCTCCTGCCTTCCTCCATTATCTCTAGATAATAAAGTCATGAAGGAAAACGTCACTCTCACCTGGGTGGGCTGGATGAGAAAACAAACAGCAAAGCAAACAGAAGGGAACGCATAGGAATATGTACAAAGCAATCCACCACCTCATCATTCAGCCCATTATGAACACAGATGCACAATTCAGTTCATGCTAATAATGGCTATCAGTTCCCAGAGAAAAATCATTGCCTTTTCCTTTATGGTGCACACACATGTTCTGCAAGAGTTTTATTACAGCACAGAAGGAAGCACTGCAAGAAATCTTGCTGTACCATTTGTATATGTGTATAAGAAATCACAAGGACATCAGTAATTGATCATCTGAGGCTCATAAATAAAATTCTGCATATCACTCTCAAACCCATTCAATAGAACAAACACCCTAATAACAAGCTTTATTTGATTACAATTATTAAAAGGATTGGATTTTTTAGGATGGTATATAGACATATGCCAAAATCTTAAAGCAAATTTAATACTTTATATTATGTATTTTATATGCCTTCACTTATTTATGATGTCACTAATTGAATTTTAAGTAGACCAACTCCATAATAGTTCACAGGTTCTACTATGTCTCTTCTTTGAAACCGTGACTATGAATGTGTTCATGAGTTTTCACAAAGGTCCTTCCCATTTGAGGAGAGCTGTTTATGATAATAACATTGATAATAATAAAAATAACATGAGTATTTATACTGCATCATGCATACAGTTTAAAACTAGTAATGGAATTATAAACTAAGCATAATTATCATTTTCTAGATTAATAAACTGGAGATATGAGATAGTAAGTCATTTGCAAATTTCAAAAGAAATAACTATGAAGAGTGAAATTCAATACCATGAGTGTCTGTACTCATAAACCAGTAAATTTTAGGTATATTTGTTAATAGTCCAGAGAAAAGAGAAACCTCAAAACATGATTGATTTGAAGTTCATGAAATAAATCTCTAGGGTTACTGTTATCTCTTTCTGTCCCAGGATATATGGGCTAGTTTGTTCTCTGAAAGACTAGAGATTGTTTTTTTTTTTTTAAGTACAAAGAATTAAAAACATTCGAGTTCTTTATGTCTTCCAAACAGCTTTAGGTGTGTGTCTGTATGTGTAAAGAAAGAATTATAGGGGAAAGTACTAGGGTAATTCTTCTCTTTTAACCTTCTCCTTTTAATTAACATGTAAGTCTTCCTTTCTTAAAGGAGAAGAAGAAGCAAAAAGTTAAAAGGGAGTAGGGAGAGAAGAAAAAGAGAAAGTCAGGTAGCGAATAGGAAGAGAAAGGAATGAAGAAAATACATTTTCCTAATATGTTTAATATTCTTCTCTTATATGATTCTGAAAAATAAAGTGGCAAGAGTACTGAAAATCATCAGATAGCAAACTTTGTCACAATTAGATCTATTATTTTGGGTGAGTCATTATATACACTGTATTTAAATGTCTACATTTATAAATACATAAACTTGGACCAGATCATCTAAAGAGTCCCTTCCAAATAAAATTACATTATTATCTCTAATATTTTCACCTTAAGTTATAAGATAAAATACTATTTTAAAAGAGTATACTAAAGATAAGCAATATACTGTTTTAGTTATTTCAACATTTTCAACTTCATAAATATAGACATACTATGGTTAATAATTTCCTAAAATAACATAACTTATGTAACAATATGTAAGCATTGATATTATGCATGATATTATTAAAATTGATCCTTTATATTATTCTTTATAATAGTTTTCAGCATTTCTGTGTACTTTCACAGAATATAGTTTGATGTAAATTTTTCATTATTTTGAAGTAGATGTCAGTCCTAAATATGTAATCTCAAAATAATGTGGGCCAAACTGTTAATACAATATTCACAAAACTGATGAGAATACACTTTTTAGTCATTTTAGGTTGCTCTTTTTCTCTAACTTGCATCACCTTTTGAAGACAGGACACTAATGTTCCAAATTGCTTACAGCAATGCCTGAAGTCTAGAACTGTTGAAATGTCCTTCTAGCTCTATAAATATTATTTATGCTCTGTTTACTAAGAGTAGAATATTTTGGTCAATTCCATTATACTTTGTGGTCAATAGGTATCTACTGATTATTTAATAACTTACTGATAACAATAGAAAAATATATGCAACAGCTGAAAGAATCAACATATTAATAAAACCATAATCTTTTGTCAAAATACACTCTAGATTTCTGTTCTTTGAAAATGTTTTCCTTGAACTCATACAATTTATCTGCTTTTCTTTTAGCAAACTCTTCAAAATAATTGTCTATGTCAGTTATATCCAATGTCTCTCCTCTCATCTGTCTTGAACCCACTTGATCCAGACTTTCACTTTCAATACTACTCTGAAAATTTTCTTACCAAGGTATGAGTAACTTTCATGGTACTAAAACCAAATAGTTAATTCTCAGATCTAATTTTACTTGACAGATCTCATTTTCTTGATTTATGTTTGATATTGTTCCCATGGCTTGGTGTCTCCCACTGACTCAATTTTTCTCTTATATCATACTGCTCTTTTTCAGTCTACTTTGTTGACTTCTTCTCAGCCTTTCCACCTCTAAAAGTTGGAATGTCCCTGGAACAAGTTCTCAGAACTTTTCTCTTCTCCATCTACACTTACTCCTTAGGTGATGTCATCTATCTTCATGGCTTTAAATTCTATCTATATACTCTAAAGATTCCAAGCCAAGGCAAATTGCCTAAAATCCAACCTGGTGTATCTAAGAACTTACTTAACTTAATCTGAATGTGAAAGAAACCAGTATGCCCCTCCCTCCCTTGGAAATTTCCTTTAACCCCAAACTTACTTCTTCCATACTCTTTACCATTTCAATTTAAAAAAATATAAACTTAAGTTTGTATTTCCTTAGATTAAAAAATTGGACTACCATTGATTCCTCCATTATTCTTAAAATTGCATATCTCATATTTTAGGAAATTTTGTTGGCTTTATCTTTGAAATACACCTACAATCTGATCACTGTCCTCCACATATACTGCTACTATCCTGGTATAAATAATAATTCACCTGAATTATTGTAATGCTTTATAACTAACCTGTTTGTTTTTGCTCTAGTATCATTCAGTCTGTTCTCCAAAGAGTAATCAGTGATCATCCTAAATCAAACATGAGATCATGCCACATACCTGCTCAAGATCCTCCTTTAGGAACTGCTGCTACTGCTAAGTCACTTCAGTGGTGTCCAACTCTGTGCGACCCCACCCCTGGGATTCTCCAGGCAAGAACACTGGAGTGGGTTGCCATTTCCTTCTCCAATGCATAAAAGTGAAAAGTGAAAGTGAAGTCACTCAGTCGAGTCCGACTCTTTGCGACCCCATGGACTGCAGCCTACCAGGCTCCTCCATCCATGGGATTTTCCAGGCAAGAGTACTGGAGTGGACCTTTAGGAACTATCCTAGCCTATATTCATGCTGATAAACACAGTTTGTCCTAGGAGACACTGCTGAAACCAGCTTGCAGTTATGTCAACACTTAAAGAAGCAGTCAACTCACACCACCTCCTCCCTGATGCCTGTACCAGTTGGTCAGCATCACCTTCTCAAAAGTCAAAGTTTCAAGCCAAAAACCTCCTTCTGTGCTCATAGACATAAGCACCAACTGAAATTCACCAACAACGTCAGAGATCACTGATCACAGATCACCATTAAAAATATAATAATAATGAAAAACTTTAAAATATTACAAAACACAAAATGTGACATAGAGATACAAAGTGAGCAAATGATATTGAAAAAGTAGTGCCAATGGACTTGCTTGATGCAGGGTTGCCACAAACCATCAATTTGTGTTAAAAAAAAAAAAATCAGTATCTCTGAAACAAAATAAAGTAAAGCACAATAAAAAGAAGTACCTCTGCAAACTACAACCTAAGCCTCAACTAACTCTTGAGGTATACTGTACTGGAATAACCAAAACATCATAGCAATGTCTTTCAAAATTGTGATTTCTTTTTTTTTTTTTTAACAAACTAAGAGTCAACAAATTTCTGCTAAATAAACAAATGAAAAATCAACATTATTCAGACAATTGAAGTAAGACCAAAAATCTCTATCACATAAAATTTGATATTAAAAAGACTTCAGAAAATATGGCCAATTCTAAAGACTTAGGGGGTGAGAGGGGAGATGCCAATACTGAGATGATGTAGGTACTGGAATTATCAAAGATTTTAAAGCAGTTAATGAAACTATATAGTATCTATGACATAAATGAAAAGGTAGAATTTCTATTTCTTTCATAGAAGTAGAAGCTATAAAAATATCCAAATGAAAATTATAGGACAAAAGTCTGTTCTGTACTTCTGTGTCTCTTTTTCTGTTTTGCATATAGGGTTATCGTTACCATCTTTCTAAATTCCATATATATGTGTTAGTATGCTGTAATGTTCTTTATCTTTCTGGCTTACTTCACTCTGTATAATGGGCTCCAGTTTCATCCATCTCATTAGAACTGATTCAAATGAATTCTTTTTAACGGCTGAAAGTGAGGGTGGGATGTTTCGAAAGAACAGCATGTATATTATCTATGGTGAAACAGATCACCAGCCCAGGTTGGATGCATGAGACAAGTGCTCGGGCCTGGTGCACTGGGAAGACCCAGAGGAATCGGGTGGAGAGGGAGGTGGGAGGGGGTTTCGGGATGGGGAATACATGTAACTCTATGGCTGATTCATATCAATGTATGGCAAAACCCACTGAAATGTTGTGAAGTAATTAGCCTCTAACTAATAAAAATAAATAAATAAATAGAAAGAAAATTATAGGACACAAAATGAAATATCTAAAATAAACAACAAACAATTCATTTAATGTGATCAATGATAGAATTGAGATGACAGAAGAGTCAATAGACTTGAAGATAAATCAATGGAAATCATCCATTCTGAAGAACAGAGAGAAAAAAAATTATAAAAGAATAAATAAAATTTCTTGCAACAATGGGACAGTCTCAAAGGTTCTAAAATATATGCCACTGGAGTCTGAAAAGAAGATGAGAAAAAGATAAATGCAGAAAAAAAATATATTTTAAAAAATGAGGGCCAAAAACTTCCACATTTGATGAAAGACATAAAATTACAAATTCAAGAAGCTCTGCAGAACTTTAATCAAAATAAATCAAAAGACAACAATGCCCAGGCACATCATAATCAAACTACTAAAAACAACAGACTAGAATAAGCACTTGAAAACAACTAGAGTAAAACAATGCATTACAATCAGGGGAACAATTATTTAAATTATCACTGATTTTTTATTGAAAATCATGGAAACCAGAAGACAATAGGGCAGCATCTTAAAGGGGTGAAAGAAAATAACTACTAATCCAAAATTTTATGTAACATGGAAAATCTCTTTCAGGATAAAGGATAAGCAAAGGTATTATCAGAAAAAAAGAAAAGTCAGAGAAGCCATTGCTGGTAGACCTGCTCTTTAAAAATGATAAAATAAGACTTTCAGCTAAAAGGAAATGATACAAACTTGAAGTTATTAAATCTGTCAGAAGGATAGATTTTTTAACTTATTTTTTTATTTTTTAATTTTAATTGGAGGCTAATTACTTTGCAATACTGTGGTAGTTTTGCCGTACATTCACATGAATCAGCCATGGGTGTACATGTGTTCCCCATCCTGATCCTACCTCCCACCTCCCTCCCCATCCCATCTGTCAAGGTCATCCCAGTGCACCAGATTTTTAAAGATTATGTTTCATGATAATAAAAGGCTTGTCTGAAGATCAGTAGAGAGTATTTTTAGGAATGAAGGAAGAGCAAGAAAAATAGTGAATATGCAGGTAAATATAAAATTCTATTTTCTTTTATGCATGCTTACTGAAATCAATTTATATGGATTTAGCCCATATGACAATTGTAATGAAAAGTTTAATGGGAGAGAGTAAAAGGAACCTGTATGGTTGTAAAGCTTCTACATTTTTAATGAAGTGGTAAAATATAACTCTGAGTATACTGTGGAAGTTTAGGTATGTATATTATAAAGCCTAGAGCAAACACTAAGAAATAATACAAATGATATCAGCAAAAGTTAATAGTCAATTAAATTAGAATATGAGAGAAATACTCAAAGAACCTGAAGAAGGCAAAAAGAGGGAAAGAGGAACACAAAAGAGAAAGACAACCTGAAACTAAATAATATAATGGTAGAATAAAATACAACTCTATCAAATAAATACATCAAAATAAATAGCTGTGACAGATTTATTAAGAGATTGTCAGGTTGGGTAAAAAAAAAAAAAAAAAAAAAAGACTCACCTATATTCTGTCAACAAGAAACCTACTTTAACCATAAGGATATAGATAATTTAAAAGTTGAAGGACAGAAAAAAATGATATGCCTGCAAACAACAATCAAAAGGAAATTGGAACAACCACATTAATATCAGAAAAGTCAGATTTTAGAACCAGGAATACAACCATGGATAAAGAGAGAAACTATATAATGATAAAAGGATCAGTTCACCAAGCAGACTTAACAAGCTCACAAGTATATGCTTCATGTTACAGAACTTTGAAATACATGGAACAAAAAGAAATAGAACTGCAGAGAGAAATTAAAAACAATACATGTGTCAAAAAGAAAGTTTCAAGGGAAATTAGAAAATAATTCTGTTGAATGAAAATGAAACTACAATATGCTTCAATTTGTAAGATGTAGCTAAAGCAGTGGTTACAGAAGATTACATTAAATACCTCAATTTAGAAACTAAGACAGGTCTCAGAGATGACAATATGGTAGAGGAATAGGTGGATATGGAGTACTTCTCTCTCCACAGATGCATCAAGAATACATTTTCAGATGAAGAGGATCTCACAGAGCACTAGCTGAGAGCTGGCAAGAGTCCTTGACCAAAAAAAAAAAAAAAAAAAAGAGTCATTGACCAATGGAAAGGAATATATGGATACATGCAAAACTTGGTAGGACGAAGGAAGGAAGAGAAAAAAAAGGCGGAGAGTGAGTAGGACTGGACCTGTACCTGGGGCATGGAGGAACTGAAGCAACTCCCCACATCAGAGCAATACTATGGGACAGAAGAGAGGCATTTGAAGCTGTTGAAGAATAAAGCAGCTGATCTATGATGGTCTGAATGAAGTGAGAACCACACAGACATTTCATACTTCAGCCATATGTACTTAATACAGAGACATGAGTCCTCTAGTATGCATGGTAGCCAGAGACTGGAGAATAGGGATTGAAGATAAATCCCAGGGCAAGGACTGCTGTTGACTGAGGGAAGAGCTCACAGCAGGGAATGCCCTTGGAGAAAGCCAGGCAGCCATGGAGGCAGAGTGATACTGCTGAGTCATGCACAGGGGGTGGAACCATTATTGTAGCCTCTGTCTTTCCCCACACACTGAGGATGGGCAGCTGACCAATAGAGAAAGATTCCAGAGAGGGTGACCCTTTGAGTGCCTGTTGTGCCAAGCTGCAAAGAAGGAACAGACAGGGAAGCCTTTTGAATGCCAGCTACAAGAGGATAGAAAAAGACTCTAATAGCATCTTATCTCTTGTGCCCATGGCCAACGGCTTCCCTGTACACCTGGTGCCAGCAGGCTTCCCACAATCCAAGCAGCCATGCCCCCTCAATCCCTGGTCCTCACTGGGGCAGAGCTGCCAGAGGCTATTAAAATAATAATAATAATAACCATATCTTCTGTGCCTATGGCTGCTGGGCCCCCTGCATACCTGGTGCTGCCAGGGTCCCCACAATCCAAGCAGCTGTGCCACCTCCATACCTGACCCTCACTGGGGCAGACCCAAGTCCTCCAAGGTAGCCTCAGGAGCAAACTCTTGTGGATAACCCAGATTCAGAGGGGGGATAAAACCACAATAAAGCTCCAGGGGCAAAGTGGCTAAGGAAGAGAATCAAAAACTTTCCATGAGTTGTACAAGATGCAGATTAAATCCTCAAGATACACTAGGTATACTCTGTGTCTATGGAATATATAAAAGGACAATGAGTGTTCACACAAAAGAAAAAGCCCTAGCTCTGGCAACCGTGGATGTTGGAGGCAAGCAGATGCCTGAGTAGAGCCAGATTACAGTCTGAGCTGTCCCTGCAGCAGGTTCAGGGAATAGTCCAACATCGGAGAGCCTCCTAGGGAGGCAGAGGTGGAACTACCACTCTCTACATATATTTTTTTTTCTCTTTTTTTTCCCTTTATCTTTTTCCTTTTTTGTTCCTGTTTTTTGTTTGTTTGTTTGTTTTCTTCCCCATATTGCTCTCATATCCTCAGTATGGGCATCATCAAAAAAATCTACAAACAATACATGAAAGAGTGTGTGGAGAAAAGGGAATCATCTTGCACTGTTGGTGGGAATGCAAATTGATAGAGTCACTATGGAGAACAGTATGGAGATTCCTTTAAAAACTAGAAATAAAACTATCATATGACCCAACAATTCCACTACTGCACATATACCCTAAAGAGACTATAATTGAAAAAGACACATACACCCTAATGTTTATCACAGCACTATTTATAACAGATAGAATATAGAAGCAACCTAGATGTCCATCAACAGATGAATGGATAAAGAAGCTGTAGTACATATACACAGTGGAGTATTACTCAGCCATTAAAAGGAACACATTTGACTCAGTTCTAATAAGGTGGATGAATCTAGAGCCTATCACAGAGAGTGAAGTAAGTCAGAAAGAGAAAGACAAATATCGTATAGTAATGCATATATGTGGAATCTAGAAAGATGGTACTGATGAACAAATCTGCAGGGCAGCAATGGAGATGCAGACATAGAGAACAGACTTGTGTACCTAGGAAGAGAAGGAGAGGGAGAGACAAATTGAGAAAGTAGCATTGAAATATATATATTATGATATGTAAAATTAGATAGCCAGTGGAAATTTACTATATGTTGCAAGGAGCTCAAATCCAGTGATTTGTGATAACCTAAGGCATGGGATGGGATGAGAGGTGGGGGGGACATATGTATACTTATGGCTGATTCATGTTGAAATATGGCAGAAACCAACACAATAGCATAAATCAATTATGTTCCAATTAAAAACACATTAAATTCAAAAGAACACCTCTCAATTCCATGTTCTAAATTGCCACCTTAAGAAATGAGAAGATCAAGTCACACCTGAAGCAAACAAAAAGAAAGAAATAACAAAGAAAAGATATCAATAAAACTGAGAATAAAAATAACAGAAAAGAACAAATAAACCAAAAGTTGGTTATTTGCAAGGTCCAATGCTAATGGGGTGGGGGGGGGAGCAATACACGGGATATAGTAAATGTTACAATATCTTGTAGGTATACTTCTGCTTTTGGTGAAGTAAATCTATGGATAGATGATCAGAGTTTGAGCTATATTCTGTTTTCACCTGGACAATATGATTTCAGTCCATTCTATTTCTGTAGAAATTATGAAAATCACTATATGCTTATATAAGTCAAATGATAGATGAGGCATCATCATGGAAACTATTGGTTTTCTAAACTTTATGTTCTAGCACTATATAGAAGATTATTAGAAACAAAATTCAAAAACTATAGTATCTCATTACATGAGATTTTTTAAAGTATCTTAAACCATATTTGGTTGGGAAAATAAGTATTAGTAGTGCTTTCCTGATATGGAGATGGAGCTCTCAGAGGCCTAATATGAGCTCATTGAAAAATTCAGATTATGTTAAGGATAGAAGTACACAGTCTACAAGTCTATATATACTACAGTCAGATGACATTTTTGATCTTCACTTTTTTCTAAATAATAAGGTAATATGTACATAATATTCACAAATGAATTATAGATCTGAAACTGTTTAAAAATATCAGGAAAGCCATTATAAATAAATATGATTTGAGGTTGAATAAAGAGATGATAGCTGTGAAAACCTTCATCATACATGGTTTGGTGACTTAAATGATGATCAAAGTGTCCTTCTGCAACCATACTAGAATCATTCCAGAAAAAGTCTCAAAAGTTAATGGAATAAAAGAATAATGTCATGTATATTACATCAGGGAAAAATGTTTTATTTACTTAGAATATTTTGTTTGTTTTGTTCTTCTCACCATTGCACTGGGTGCCTTTTCAATATAAACTTTCCTCTAAAAATGGAATTAACTCTGGATATGTCTGTGAATATTCACACTGCAATAATAGAACCCCTATTAAATTTATAAGGCTTTGTAGAAAGTTGGATGTTTGTAATGATTAGAATCTGGCTTGTTGCTCTAGGAACCCACATATATGAAAAGACATTTGTCTGTCAATTTCCCCCCAGTAAACAAATTATTAAATGAATTATGACGTAAGTGAATGTAGAGAAACAACAGTGGGAATACAAGTGGAAATCTATGAAACCCCAGCAAGACAGATCAAAAAATTTTGTCCTCTGGTGCTATTTTCTCACTATTTGAAATATGTCACATTGTACTAAAACAAAATGAAATTTGCCTAGCTATCATTTCTGTTGAAGTCCCTTATGCTATGCAGACAGCACAAGGTAAGTTGATGCCATTCTAGGTGGGTAATATGAATAATTTATGACAAATCTCATGGGGACTAATCTTGTCTTATTCAAGGTTAAGAATTCCTTTCTCCCTTCCTTCCAGGTTTATTGGCCTGATTATCTAAAGGACCTTTTGATCTTACTAACTACTACAAAAATAGCAACATCTATCATTATTTCAGAAATTGCTATTAAAAAAATTAAAAAAAGCCAGATCTTGTAAGCATTCTATCACTTGAATGCAAGTTGTATACTAGAAGAATTTTTCCTTTTCTGACAACACTGGTTTGCATTATGTTCTGAAAATGCAAACAAGAAGTGAGGATAAAGTATTTTAGAATGCTCTAGATGTGCAGAAATGCTTGACAAATTCCTAAACGTTGCCTTACTTTACTAACTTTTTATTTCTGAATGAATCATTATCAAAGGATATCATTATCAAAGGATATCAAAGGATATCATTATCAAAGGATAGGAGACAACCAAATTTTGTTATTAAAGCCCCAAGATATGGATTACCTAACATTTAAGTATCACAGCAAACCTCTAAAACAAAACATTGATAAAAAAAAAATCGGTAAATTATAAGAAACTTCACCTCTAGGGGAAAAAAAATCATATAATACATTTGTAATGCTTATACAATTTTGTGATTTTCCGGCCATTTTTATTTCATGAGTATCTGTCTTTATGGATAATCAAGAGTTTGCTCTATTTTGATACATTTGTCTTAGCAGGCAACAACGTTTAGTAGTAATTATTCCACACTTCTAAACTAGTTGAAAGTACTAGCATAATCAAATGTGTTAAATCAGAATAATTAAAAAGAGAACAAAAAATGAAATACTGGTATGTAGGGAAGAGATCTGGGTTTGGGTGATAGAATAGTGTTGGAAGTGGTGGCAAGTTGTTCAGATATATGCAAATATACCTCAGCAGAAGGATAGTTGAATTTTATTCAACATTATATTCAAAACATGAAAATTTATATTTAACTAGGTCAAAAGGTTATTATATTAAAAATGAGTAAACAGAACACATCTCAAGTAGTAAACCAATCTGTCAAAAGTGGATTATTCAAACCTTAGTTTTCTAGTATGTGAAAAAAGAACAAGCTTTTCATAAGAGAAGAAAGAAACAGAGACAAAGAACAGAAGAAAAGAAGAAAGGAAAAGCATGTGACCAGGGCTGTAAGTCAAAGTGATTTGATGGTTTTTCAATACTAATTAAACATATTAGGCAACAAGTTAAACCGCTACAATATTCATAGTCTATAATAGTTTCATAGTCTCCTTAACTAGTCATTATTGTCCTTAAATTTAGTATGAGCAAGGAGCAGAAACAAAGTTTAACAAAAATGACATGTATAGATTAGAATTCCCTAAACACTGAAATATATTTTGCAAATTCCTATTGAGTATTCCCTATGTGTCTTTGCTGAAAGAAAGTTAGGTGAACATTCTATTTCAATATTGCAAGTAATAAAAGGTTTGTTTGAAAGCTAGTATAGAAAATCCATAATTCATTACTGACACATTTGGGAGCCATGCCAGCTGTGACCAATGTAGAGCACATATTTTTTGTTCTAATGCTGACTACATTTCTAAAAATCTAAAAGAATAATGTCATTGTGGCACCTATGTGCCTGATATGACATTAGTAGGATAATAGAAAAAAAAACACATAAAATTATTAATACTTCATAAATACCAACTTATACAAAATGCAAAAATTAATATCTACTTGCTTTTTACAATTCAACTAACCCTACTTGTTAAATTCTAGGAGTTTGTTTATTGTTACCTTTTTTTCAACAAATTATTAATTTGTCTACAGATGGCATTTATCCCATGCATAATGGACAATACACCATTACTCAGAAAAAGGCCATAACAGATAAAAATAAAATACCTCTGACTAACAGCCACCCATCTCTGTCATTGCTAAAATCAATGAGATGCATTTATGTGAAGTGAAGTAATAGTCCAGTATACTAAAGCTATAATTGTGAGATGATGTTAAAACTATAAAAAAAAAAAAAAAAAAAAGCCACTAAAGTGGTTTGGAGCCTGAAAACACAATAAATTATGTACAACGTTTATTTATATTTAACAAATATTCAGTTACCAGAAAAAATAGAGGCACCAGGCTTAATGTTCTCAAAGAGAAGTATGCACTTAAAAAAAAAAAAAAAAAAAGCAGAATCAACTTTCTACTTTCCATTCTCAATTAAGCCCAGATTTTCTTTTTAAACATATGCCTTCTTTTTCTTTTCAATTTAATATACAGAAATTTTATACACTAAATATTGATAAGGTTACTTAAGAAAACACACAAACAAAACAGCCTACCTGTGACTTTTAATTGGTTAGAAAACATGACATATATTTTTAATTCAAGTCACTTAGAAGCTTCATTATATGTACACCCAATACAGCACAGTAAAAAATAAAAACTAAGATGATGTTTACTTTCCTATGAGCACATATTAAAGCAACTATTCCAATCACACAGAGTGAAAATTAACTATGGATACTTAGTCTTCCCTAATAATATAGAGCTTTGGAAATATTTTTTACTAGTAAGTAAATTGTAGAATATCAATATTTAATTGTGGATTTTGGAATTTATGATATTTCACCTACCAGCTAAAACACACATTCAGCTTAAATTGTGTCCTATAATTAACATTTGCAAGATTGCTATTCAGGGAATTATTTAAATAAGCCAAACATACCTCTCATTGTATTTATAACACATTCTTTCTCTTTTCTAAAATTCCAGACAATTCAACTTTAAAGTCACTAAAATAGTTTCATTTGAAATGTTTTCGAATTGTTTCTACTATATTTTCTTGATTATTTTAGTGCAAATAAATGCTGATTTGTATTTTAGAATATCTCAAAAAATAGCATGTTTTTTGAGTCAGTAAAATAGAATTCTTTCTTTTCATAAAATATATTTGATATTCAGATAGGACAACTGATGCACTTGTATTTTTCATTCAAGGACTAGTAGTCATATATATATAATATATATATATGCCATATATATATATTATATATATATATATTATATATATATATATATATTATATATATATTAGGTTTTGTTAATGAATGACATGTCTTTATTGTTGTTTGGTCTCTCATTCATGTCTAAGCCATTAAACCCCTTTGACTGCAGCATGCCAGGTTTCCCTGTCCTTCACCATCTCCCAGAGCTTGCTCAAACTCATGTCCATCGAGTTGGTGATGCCAGCAAACCATCTTGTCCTCTATCGTTCCCTTCTCCTGCTTTCAATCTTTCCCAGCATCAGGGTCTTTTCCAGTGAGAGATCTTCCCAACAAGTGGTCAAACTACTGGAGCTTCAACTTCAGCATCAGTCCTTCCAATGAAGATTCAGGGTTGATTTCCTTTATGATTGACTGGTTTGATCTCCTTGCAGTCCAAGGGACTCTCAAGAGTCTTCTCCAACACCACAGTTCAAAAACATTAATTCTTTGGCGTTCAGCCTTCTTTACGGTCTGATTCTCACATTCATACGTGACTTCCATGAAAAAACAATAACACTGACTATACGGACCTTTGTTGGCAAAGTACTGTCTCTGCTTTTTAATTTGTTGTCTGGGTTTGTCATAGCATGACTCCAGTCACCGTTCACAGTGATTTTGGAACCCAAGAAAATAAAGTCTGTAACTGTTGCACTTTTTCTCCACTTATTTGCCATGAAGTGGTGGGACTGGATGCCATCATCTTAGTTTTTGAATGTTGAGTTTTAAGCCAGCTTTTTCACTCTCCTCTTTCACTTTCATCAAGAGGCTCTTTAGTTCCTCTCTGCTTTCTGCCATAAGGGTGGTGTCATCTGCATATCTGAGATTGTTGATATTTCTCCCAGTGATCTTAATTCCAGCTTGTGCTTCATCCACCCTGCATTTGGCTTGATGTACACTGCATATAAATTAAATAAGCAATGTGACAGTATACAGCCTTGATGTTCTTCTTTCCCAATTTTGAACCAGTAGGTTGTTCCACGTCTGGTTCTAACTTTTGCTTCTTGACCTGCATACAGGTTTCTCAGGAGACAGGTAAAATAGTCTAGTATTCCCAACTGAGTAATCAGTGAAGCAGAAGTAGATGCTTTTTCTAGAATTATCGTGTTTTTGCTATGATCCAACTGGTGTTGGCAATTTGATCTTTGGTTCCTCTGCTGTTTCTAAATCCAGCCTGCACCTCTGAAAGTTCCTGGTTCACGTACTGTTGAAGATTAGCTTGGAGGAGTTTGAGCATTACTTTGCAAGTGTGTGAGATAAGTGTAATTGTGTAGTAGTTTGAACATTCTTTGGCATTGCCTTTCTTTGGGATTGAAATGAAAACTGACCTTTTCCAGTCTTGTGCCATTGATGAGTTTCCAAATTTGCTGGCATATTGAGTGCAGTACTTTCACAGCATCATCTTTTAGGATTTGAAATAGTTCAACTGGAATTTCATCACCTCCACTAGCTTTGTTTGTAGTGATGCTTCCTAAAGCCCACTTGATTTCACACTCCAGGTTGTCTATCTTTAGGTGAGAGATCACACCATTGTGGTTATGCAGTCTAGGATCTTTTCTCAACACTGTACAACACTGTTCTGTGTACTCTTACCACCTCTTCTGAATATCTTCTGCTTCTGTTCATTCTATACCATTTCTATCCTTTATGGTGCTCATCTATGCATGAAATGTCTCCTTGGTATCTCTGATTATCTTGAAGAGATCTCTAGTCATTCCTATTTTATTGTTTTCCTCTATTTCCTTACATTGTTCCCTTACTTAGGAAGGTTTTCTTATCTCTCCTTGCTATTCTTTGGAACCCTACATTCAGATGGTTATATCTTTCCTTTTCTCTTTGCCTTTTGTTTCTCTTCTTTACTTAGCTCTTTGTAAGGCCTCCTCAGACAACCATTTTGCTTTGTTGCATTTCCTTTTCTTGGGGATGGTTTTGATCACTGCCTCCTGTACAACATTACAAACCTCCATCCATAGTTCTTCAGGTCCTCGATCTATCAGATCTAATCCCTTGAATATATTTTTTACTTCTACTGTATAATCGTAAATGATTTGATTTAGGCCATACCTGAATGGTCTAGTGGTTTTCCGTACTTTCTTCAATTTAAGTCTGAATTTTGCAATAAAGAGTTCATGATCTGAGCCACAGTCTGCTGACAACTTTTTTTTAATTGACTGCATAGAACTTCTCCTTCTTTGGCTGCAAAGAATATAATCAATCTGATTTCAGTATTGAGCATCTGGTGATGTCCATGTGTAGAGTCTTCTCTTCTGTTGTTGGAAGAGGGTGTTTGCTATGACGAGTGTGTTCTCTTGGCAAAATGCTATTGACATACAGGTACATTAATGTAATGAAGTAAAGTCCATGATCTCTTGGAAATTATTTTAAAAGGCAAAATGATAGGCACATATACGTTCCCTCATATGTGGTAAATCATCTCTTTTAGGAAGTTAAGTGGTCCTCCTGAAAGCAGTAATGTAACTCAGTGTAGAACACTCTCCTCTAATGAAGATGCAGTATAAATGGGTAGTTATTAGTGAGTTTCAGAAGTTTCACTCAATGCCATCTGCTTCAGAGAAAAATACAAAGGTTAAAACAGTATACCAAAGTTCTGAAGAGTACTACATTTCATTTCAAAGCCCCATGCTTGTGAAGAAAACCTTTCCTCTTTAATCTAGCATTATTGATCAGAACTAAGAATTGATACTAAAATAAATGACAATAGTCTCTTCGACAAAGGAGGCAAGGATATACAATGGAAAAAAGACAACCTCTTTAACAAGTGGTGCTGGGAAAACTGGTCAACCACTTGTAAAAGAATGAAGTTAGAACACCTTCTAATACCATACACAAAAATAAACTCAAAATGGATTAAAGATCTAAATGTAAGACCAGAAACTATAAAACTCCTAGAGGAGAACATAGGCAAATTACTCTCCGACATAAATCACAGCAGGATCCTCTATGACCCACCTCCAAGAACATTGGAAATAAAAGCAAAAATAAACAAATGGGACCTAATGAAACTTAAAAGCTTTTGCACAACAAAGGAAACTATAAGCAAGGTGAAAAGACAGCCCTCAGATTGGGAGAAAATAATAGCAAATGAAGCAACAGACAAAGGATTAATCTCAAAAATATACAAGCAACTCCTGCAGCTCAGTTCCAGAAAAATAAATGACCCAATCAAAAAATGGGCCAAAGAACTAAACAGACATTTCTCCAAAGAAGACATACAGATGGCTAACAAACACAGGAAAAGATGCTCAACTCATTATCAGAGAAATGCAAATCAAAACCACAATGAGGTACCATTATACACCAGTCAGGATGGCTGCTATCCAAAAGTCTACAAGCAATAAATGCTGGAGAGGGTGTGGAGAAAAGGAAACCCTCTTACACTGTTGGTGGGAATGCAAACTAGTACAGCCACTATGGAGAACAGTGTGGAGATTTCTTAAAAAACTGGAAATAGAACTGCCATATGACCCAGCAATCCCACTCCTGGGCATACACACTGAGGAAACCAGATCTGAAAGAGACACATGCACCCCAATGTTCATCGCAGCACTGTTTATAATAGCCAGGACATGGAAGCAACCTAGATGCCCATCAGCAGATGAATGGATAAGGAAGCTGTGGTACATATATACCATGGAATATTTCTCAGCCATTAAAAAGATTTCATTTGACTCAGTCCTAATGAGATGGATGAAACTGGAGCCCATTATACAGAGTGGAGTAAGCCAGAAAGATAAAGACCATTACAGTGTACTAACATATATATATGGAATTTAGAAAGATGGTAATGATAAACCTATATGCAAAACAGAAAAAGAGACACAGATGTACAGAACAGACTTTGGACTCTGTGAGAGAAGGCAAGGGTGGGGTGTTTCGAGAGAACAGAATCGAAACATGTATATTATCTATGGTGAAACAGATCACCAGCCCAGGTTGGATGCATGAGACAAGTGATCGGGCCTGGTGCACTGGGAAGACCCAGAGAGATCGGGTAGAGAGGGAAGTGGGAGGGGGGAACGGGATGGGGAATACATGTAAATCCATGGCTGATTCATGTCAATGTATGACAAAAAGCACTACAATATTGTAAAGTAATGAGCCTCTAACTAATAAAAATAAATGAAAATAAAATAAAATAAATGACAATAAAGTATACACTGTACCCAAAGATAAATGCTGAGAAATATAATATAATTGCTTTCTGGAAATGAATTTTTCAATTTAGATGCCACTGGATTTGACTGAGAATAAAAATTTCAGTTTGTTTGCTTATGTCATTCTTTGGAATAGAATTTCATGCTAGGACTAGGGTTATGAGGAGACACTGGTGTAGCCATGTGACTCTTGTTGGTTAATAGGGGTTGATTGCCTTAGAAAGCTGTAAACTTTTCAAATAATAAAATAATAATAATGATTCTGCAAAACATTTGGTGATATCTTCTTGCTTAACTCATAATCAATGTTTATGTGAAAATATCATGAATCTATGAACAAGAATTTGTGTCAGGTCCACTTAATAGTTAATAACAAAGATATTGGAATCAAATGTATTACTGGTCCCATTATGTTCTAATGGTATAAACTGGCAACCTGTTTAACTTAGTTTTTAAATTTGAGATATTAAACTTTATCCCATATGTTTGATTCTGAGAATAAAATCTTAGTGCCTTGAACTCAGTAAACAAATTATAAAAGGCATTGATATTAATAATTAGTAGCAATATTTAAACAGTTTTTCATATTTCTAAATTTTCCACTGTTATTACCTCTTGATCCATTCTATAATGGTATAGTAGGAGAATATGAATTGAGAGACCATAAATAACAAAGCCTGCCAGACTTACTTTGTAGGAAAACTTTCTTGGAAAAATATGTGCATCAATGGTTGATTTTTCAAAGAGAGATAGCAGTAGAATTTGTTGTGTTCTTGAGAAATGATAGATATATATAGATCCAAAGGTTGCCAAGTTCTTAATAAATTCTGGGTTGTTTATGCTGTAGGAAATAATCAAAGATTATTTATTCTAACTTTTATGAATTTCCTTCTGAAACAATAATAAGTTAACATGGGGACATGAAAAAGGATAAATAAAATTTTATTCCAAAAGCAACAAAGAACCAAGTCGGGGTAAAAAGAATGATCAAACCGAATATATGATTACTTACAACTGGCAGTTTATATTGAACACCTTTTAACTAGGTCATCTATAAATAAGAAGGACAAATGAAAATGACATTGGTTGGTTAAACTCTTGTAGGCACAAAGACTATTTTTTAAAACATTGAAATTTAGGTAGAGACTTTTGGTCAATATCCCCACATCTGTTTTAAGCTTTTCACATCATATCTATTCCAAACAAAAAAAAATTACTTATTAAATGAGAGAAGGTAACTATATTGAATACATAGTGATAGCTTAATAAAAAATTCATTTTAAAATGTTGGTCTTTGGAATTTTTATAGGAGAGAAACTATTGTCCAAAGTATGTTTAAAATTGCTGTTGTTTAGTTAGTATGACATTACTTTTCAGGAATACAAAAGTTATCCAAGAAGAAGATGGAAATAAGTAGGACAATGAATATGATAACATTTAATGTGACTGAATGTAAATTTTGAAAAATGTATTTTCATTGAACTAATTATAATGCTATAAGGCAATTTCCAGTTTCAACTTTGATATGTAAAGAGCTTGGGCTTTCCAGGTAGTGCTTGTGGTAAAGAACTTGCTTATCAATGCAGGAGACGTAAAAGATGTAGGTTTGATTCCTGGGTTGGGAAGATGCCCTGGCAGAGGGCATGGCAACCCACTCTAGCATTCTTGCCTGGAGAATCCCATGGACAGAGAAGCCTGGTGAGCTACAGCCCATAGGGTCGCAAAGAGTCGGACATGACTGAAGCAACTTAGCACATATGCACGCTTGTAACGAACTTGCTCCTTTACAGGAAAAAATCTGAACAAGCTGAAAATCAATTGCTTTCCTTGGACCTATCAGAGAACTAAACTTGCAGGGCAAACTGATGGACCAAAATCTGGAGAGATAGACAAAATCAGTCATGGGTGACCTCTGCATATCTGGAACAGAAGCCTCTAGAGTCATAAACTAGGTATACATGCTTAAATGGTACTTCTGATGAAATATTGGAGGCTATGGACTATGCTTAGGGTAAAAAAAAAAAAAAAAACTTTTGAAGATCCTCATTTCTGGAAAGGATCCCACAATTTCATAAACTTTACCACCATGAAGGCTACTAGGTTCTCATGGTAAAGATCTAGGAAGATCTGGTTCTGGCTGGGGATAAAAAGAGTTAACATTGTGAAATACTCCAGATTCTTCTCCAGAACAAAGGTTTACTCTCAAAAGGAAAAGACTATCAAAGTCTTATTTCTGATGGAGGAAGAATATTTCTTCCACTTCAATCCCCTCTACAGCCTTCCTGTCTTACCCAGGAGGTTAATGGAGAAGCTATACCACTTGAGAAACATTTGTGAAGTCACAGATCTGAGATGCAGACTCTCTAAGAGACTAAAATATAAACATAAGGTTATCAAATGCTTCTACTCTCCCTTATCTTACCGCCACAACCAATAGTACTGGAACTGCTCCAGTAAAATACTATTGGATTATAGCCAAAGGAATTGCAAGATAGACTTTCTGAAGAGGAGTACTTTTGCAAGCCCAATGTCAAGAGGGTAGGTAAAAACAAGGACAATAATGAAACTAAAAACCTTTGCAGCCTACAGATACAGTAATATTAAACACAGTACAAAACTAGGCAGATTTATATAAATCCTTATGAAAGAGGCCTGTCTACATCACTTCCTATTACCCAATACAATACGTCCAACTTTAAGCAAAAAGTAAAAAGGCAAGCAAAAACAATCTATACAGACAAGAAAATCACGAGAACTAAACTCAGATATGACACAGTTATTAAAATTATTAGGGAATTTAAAGTAACTATGGTTAATATTTTAAGGAATCTTATAGGAAAAAAGTAGACAATATGCAGAAACAAATAGGTATATAAAACATGGAGATGCAAACTCAAAGAAAAATCAAAAGGGATTGACAGAAATCAAAAGCACTGTAACAGAAAAGAAGTATGCCTTTGATGGATTGATGAGTAACCTGGATGTAGCTGAGGAAAGAACTGGTGAAAATTTATCAGTAGAAACATCCATAACTGCAAAACACAAAGAAATAATACAGATTCTTGGAGTTTCTTTAGTGTCACAAATAAATTTGTGGCTCAAAATAACAATGATAAGTGTATTGTAAAAAGGATGCAAAAGCCACCCTGAATGAACTCCCAATATCCAAAGTTGGAATAATCTGAGCAACAAAATAAAAGTTGTATTTATTTATAACCCAAAGTATAAATTAAATATCCATGAGTTCATACTGCTGTTAGTAAAGGATTCAATATACATAAATAGAGGTGAATGAAAGAAATCTCTCATCTAGAATTCCAAATAATTTGTATAAGCACTCTGCCCTCAAGGAAGTAGAGTGGTAACTCCCCAAGCCTGAAGGGTGGGCTGTGCGACCAAGGAAAAGGAGGAAAAAAAGAGAAACTATGCTGGATAAACCTGAGGAACACCACCTCAGTCAAGTGATCAACATTAACGTCCTCAGTGATATGTCGTGTATAATGTATAATCTTGATAATGATGTGATGACAATGGTACTTCACCTCTGTTTATCTGATTAACCCTCTCTGAAATACCATATTTGATTTTCTTTTCCTATTAACTCTTAACTGTCTTGAAAAATAAGTGTAACCACATAATTTTGCCAATGTGTTCAACCTGAAGGTAAATCTATGTCTAATGTGTCTTCATAGCATTGAATTACTCAAACATTTTCTGGCAAAAATTTCTTACAATGTATTGGATTTTAAAATCTTTCTGCCTCATATTTTTGTTAGTTTTTAAAACTTAGTGATACAAAACAGCCAGGAATGAAGAAAACACTGAGGCTATTTGAACTGTAATCTGCTGATTTTATCACTTTCACAGATAATAATGAAATGTAAATGGTTTTCTTGAATTATTTTTCTTCCTGACACCACATAGATCTACACTGCTTTTTAGAGTGTTTGCAGATATCTCTTTGTTACTCTCAAGGCATAGATTTCTTAATAGAAGACTAGTATCCTTTGATGTCGTCAAATACTAGCTGACCCTTCTGAAGTCCCTCAAGAAAGTAGCCCTTACCACTTATTCAGATTCCCTTGTCTTATTCCCATTGTCCCTTGTAACTTTTTGGCATTGCTGAGTCAAAATATGACTTCTAAAATTGTAATATGCCCTACTACTTTTACAATAATGCATATTATTCTAGAGCTTCTGGATATACAGGCTATATTAAGCACTTTAAGCCAAACTGGTAAAAGTTAATGATAATCACAAGTTATATTTTCCTTTATATCTTGAAGGAATCAACTATCTCTCTTCAAAGCTATCTTTTTGTCACCCACTTTCTTATTCTCCTTTCCATTCAGATGTAGCATTAAAATTCTCTTGATACTGCAGGGGCAATTCTGCATGAAGGGTACTACAAAAGTACCAATTTCACCTTGAAAATAAAAGAACATATGTTGCTGTGCAACCAATTATCAATATTGACAGTACATTGCCAGGCAAGTCACTCACTATATGTACCAAGAAAATGATTCACTCTATCTGTAGTTAAACACCTGGAGGGAGGCCTACCAGCAAGCAATGGGAGAAGAGAAAATCATGCTTGGTAATCCCTAAGTGTGATTTTCCTTCCTTAATTACATTCCTTCCTACCAATTTTCCCAATAACAATGATGCAGGGTGAGGGCAACCCTGAAATGCATAAAGGATGGTTTCTTTAAAAATAAATTATACTGAGGTCACTGGAGGGAGGGAAGTCTTTATTCCCACATGGATACATCCTTCTGAATTCCTCACAAAGTAATTAAACCTATTACTACAGTCATATTTCTAGTTTAAATTCTTCTTCCAACAGTCCAATGTGTAAATGTATGTTTATTTTAAAATGTTAAAAAGATAGGCCTTTAAAGTGCTGGGGAAAGATAAATATTTCACACTTCAAGGCATAAGTCTTGAATAAGCAATTTCATGGCATTGATTTTCAGTAAGTACAAATGTTGAGTCCACTAACTGAAATAGAATAAGCACAAGCAAACTGAGGTAGAGTAAAACAATTAACTAAGAGTAATGTGAATCAAAAATACTTAAAGACCAAATCTTCACTTGAGTTTAGCCATTGTTACTTTTTAACCCAATTTTTAACAAAGCATAATTTCAATATCACACTATTTTGTGGATCACAGAGTTTGAATTTTTTTTTTCTATTTCAGAGCTAGGGGAGCCTAGATCTATCATTTCAGCCAAATGGCTTTCTCTCTCATTACCATCTACTTGCTACTTGCTATATCTACATTATACCTCCACTAATATACATAATTTGGATGACTCATTCACCAATGTAGAATTTATTCATAGAATGAATTAGTCATAGCAATAAGACAGTACTTTATAATTTGTATACCTCTTGAACTCAAAACAATCAAGAGCAGGAAAAGTTTACCATTTTGATATGTTATTTAAAAGAATGTCAAACCAAGCTCTAGCTTTTAAGTATTATGTGGAATGCTTGTGTCTATATGATAGCTAGTATTTAAAATTGTCCTCTGCTGACCTGTGACAGTATTACTGGATGACACACAATTTAATTCTAAAAACAAATTTGGTATTGTAAATAGCATCTCAAATTGGTCCTGCATGATTAAAATAAGTATAGTCACTTATAATCAAAGAAAAGTCATGCTAACAAAATAAATTCTACCAAAGTACTTTAAAACTTATTTCAAATTAGCAAATGATATCTCCCTCCCTGCTGCTGCTGCTGCTGCTAAGTCACTTCAGTCATGTCCGACTCTGTGCGACCCCATAGACGGCAGACCACCAGGCTCCCCCTCCCTGGGATTCTCCAGGCAAGAACACTGGAGTGGGTTGCCATTTCCTTCTCCTGCGCATGAAAGTGAAAAGTGAAAGTGAAGTCGCTCAGTCGTGTCCGACTCTTAGCGACTCCATGGACTGAAGCCTACCAGGCTCCTTTGTCCATGGGATTTTCCAGGCAAGAGTACTGGAGTGGGGTGCCATTGCCTTCTCCACTTTCCTCCCTAGCCCTCAGGAAGTATATAACATACAATATGTCAATGTAATGTTGACATTTCCCAACTTAAATTGTATCATTTTAACTGTAATTAGTCAGGTAACTTAAAAATATATATATTTTAATGCTAAACATGCTTTTATATAGATAGAATCTATATAAACTTATGTAAAGTATAATTCTGTAAAGAATAGTGACAAAAAGGCATTTCTCATAATTACATGCATTCTAGTAAACTACAGCAAACACTAACATTTTGGGTTTCATCTGCCTTCTGTATGAGTTAAACAATGCAGATTAATTTCTATGCATACAGCTTTATGTAATTGAGAAATTTGAAAATTTACTTTCAAAAAACTGCAGCAATTGACAAAAGTCCAATATGTTGCAAAGCAATAATGATAAAGGGAAATTTTTATAGCTGGAATTAATATTCTGATGAACACGTGTTCAAACATGCTAAGATGTTCTGTCTCACCCATAAGTATGGAAAATTATATACAGACATCAATGAGATACATCTTTCATATATCATTTTGGCAAAATTAAACCAATATTCAGTGTCTTTAAGAGTGTAGGTGATAGGAAAGCAAAAATAAACAAATGGGACCTAATGAAACTTAAAAGCTTTTGCACAACAAAGGAAACTATAAGCATGGTGAAAAGACAGCCCTCAGATTGGGAGAAAATAATAGCAAATGAAGCAACAGACAAAGGATTAATCTCAAAAATATACAAGCAAATCCTGCAGCTCAGTTCCAGAAAAATAAATGACCCAATCAAAAAATGGGCCAAAGAACTAAACAGACATTTCTACAAAGAAGACATACAGATGGCTAACAAACACATGAAAAGATGCTTAACATCATTCATTATCAGAGAAATGCAAATCAAAACCACAATGAGGTACCATTACACGCCAGTCAGGATGGCTGCTATCCAAAAGTCTACAAGCAATAAATGCTGGAGAGGGTGTGGAGAAAAGGAAACCCTCTTACACTGTTGGTGGGAATGCAAACTAGTACAGCCACTATGGAGAACAGTGTGGAGATTTCTTAAAAAACTGGAAATAGAACTGCCATATGACCCAGCAATTCCACTTCTGGGCATACACACTGAGGAAACCAGATCTGAAAGAGACACGTGCACCCCAATGTTCATCATAGCACTGTTTATAATAGCCAGGACATGGAAGCAACCTAGATTCCCTTCAGCAGACGAATGGATAAGGAAGCTGTGGTACATATACACCATGGAATATTACTCAGCCATTAAAAAGAATTCATTTGAATCAGTTCTAATGAGATGGATGAAACTGGAGCCCATTATAGAGAGTGAAGTAAGCCAGAAAGATAAAGAACATTACAGCATACTAACACATATATATGGAATTTAGAAAGATGGTAATGATAACTGTATATGCAAAACAGAAAAAGAGACACAGAAGTACAGAACAGACTTTTGAACTCTGTGGGAGAAGGTGAGGGTGGGATGTTTCGAAGGAACAGCATGTATGTTATCTATAGTGAAACAGATCACCAGCCCAGGTGGGATGCATGAGACAAGCGCTCGGGCCTGGTGCACTGGGAAGACCCAGAGGAATCGGGTGGAGAGGGAGGTGGAAGGGGGGATCGGGATGGGGAATACATGTAACTCCATGGCTGATTCATGTCAATGTATGACAAAACCCACTGAAGTGTTGTGATGTAATTAGCCTCTAACTAATATTAAAAAAAAAAAAAAAGATATAAACAAACAAACAAAAAAAAGAGTGTAGGTGATAGGGAAAGAATAAGATAGTTATGCAGGTAGTTGTAGAAGTCCCAATATGGGAGTATAGATAGAGAGGGAAAGCTAGGGAATGATACCTCAAGAAAACTACCTGAATGTCATGGAACAAAGCAGGTTTGCTTAATTACAAAGCTATAAGTAAAAGCATGAGATATGTCCCAGGTCACTGAGTAAAAGAAAAAAAATGTTACCACCCTTTTGCTAATTTGAATAAGTGCTGTGACAGTCTTGGTTTGGCCTCAGAGTCAGACACTCTCCAGCCTGATACAAAGGAAGAGATAGTGATGTAAGCCTGATGTCTACTAGAAGAATGAGGAAGAAGGTGGTCTCCCCCCCCCCCACTTTCTTTTGTTTATAAAATTGTAGCACACTTAATCCTTGGGGCAGAGATCCCTCACCTGCTTGTGACTCTCACAAGTGTTCTATGTTAATAAATCTACTTTATCGTGTTTCCCATAGCTTATGTCATTTGATCCTAAAAACAATCCAGTGGGGTAGGTGTTAACATTATCCACATTAACATAATCCATTATTCCTCCTTTCCATACAAAAGAGATAACTTGATGGAGAATGACCATGTAACTTCCTCAAAGTCACAACCAAACATTATCCAATAACACGTATCTTTATTCTTAATAATAAGTGTTTGGGCAATAACAGAAAATAGCATGCATGGAGAGTTCCTCTAACACAGCAAATAATTTGTGTCCTTTTCAGCTCAATTCAGTCGCTCAGTCATGTCCAACTCTTTGCAACCCCATGGACTGCAGCACGCCAGGCTTCCCTGTTCATCACCGACTCCTGGAGCTTGCTCAAACTCATGTCCATCGATTCAGTGATGCCATCCAACCACCTAATCCTCTGTCATCCCCATCTCCTCCTGCCTTCAATGTTGCCCAGAATCAGGGTCTTTTCTAATGAGTAAGGTCTTCAAACCAGGTGGCCAAAGTATTGGATTTCAGCTTAAGCATCGGTCCTTCCAATGAATATTCAGGACTGATTTCCATTAAGATTGGGTGGTTTGATCTCCTTGCAGTCCAAGGGACTCTCAAGAGCTCTCTGCAAGATCACAGTTCAAAAGCATCAATTCTTCGGTGCTCAGCTTTCTTTATAGTCCAACTCTCACCTCCATTCATGACTATTGGAAAAGCCATAGTTTTGACTAGATGAACCTTTGTCAGCAAAGTAATGTCTCTGCTTCTTAATATGCCATCTAGGTTAGTCATAGCTTTTCCTCCAAGGAGCAAATGTCTTTTAATTGCATGACTACAGCCACCATCTGCAGTGATTTTGGAGCCCCAAAAAATAAAATTTGCAAATGTTTCTATTGTTTCCCCAACTATTTGCCATGAAGTGATGGGACTGGATGCCATGATCTTCATTTTTTTTAATGTTGAGTTTCAAGCAAGCTTTTTCACTCTCCTCTTTCACTTTCATCAAAAGGCTTTTTAGTTCTTCTTTGCTTTCTGTCCTAAGGGTTGTGTCATCTGTGTATCTGAGGTTATTGATATTTCTCCCGGCAATCTTGATTCCAGCTTATGCTTCATCCAACCTGCCATTTCACATGATGTACTCTGCATATTAGTTAAATAAGCAGGGTGACAATATACAGCCTTGACGTACTCCTTTTCCTATTTGGAACCAGTCTGTTGTTCCATGCCCAGATCTAACTGTTGCTTCTTGACCTGCATACAGATTTCTCAAGAGGCAGGTCAGGTGGTCTCGTATTCCCATGGCTTGAAGTATTTTCCACAGTTTGTTTTGATTTACACTGCCAAAGGCTTTGGTGTAATCCACAAAGCAAAAGTAGATGTTTTTCTGGTATTCTCTTGCTTTTTCAATCATCCAACAGATGTTGGCAACTTGATCGCTGGCTCCTCTGCCTTTTCTAAATCCAGCTTGAACATCTGGAAGTTCATGGTTCATGTAGTGTTGAAGCCTGGCTTGGAGAAGTTTGAGCATTCCTTTGCTAGCATGTGAGATGAGTGCAATGGTGCAATAGTTTAAACATTCTTTGCCATTACCTTCCTTTGGGATTGGAATGAAAACTGACATTTTTCAGTCCTGTGGCCACTACTGAGTTTTCCAAATTTGCTGGCATATTGAGTGCAGCACTTTAACAGCATCATCTTTTAAGATTGAAATAGCTCAGCTGGAATTCCATCACCTCCATTAGCTTTGTTGGTAATGATGCTTCCTAAGGCCCACTTGACTTCTCATTGCAGAATTCTTCAATTTTGTGCTTGCTTGACAGAGGCCAGAGCTGGCTATATCATATGTAATTAAGTCCATTCTCCAATATCTGCCTGCCTCTCCCATCCACTGGATGGAGTGGTGGAATATAGTGATTAATCTTAAAGATCTACGTATGGCCTAGCCACTAACCATTCTACTTAAACTCTGGTAAAGAAATTGTTCCAAAGAAATGTAAGCAGGAATACAAGAAGTTGTAATCCATTTGCAGCTCTGCTATTTATTTTTTTCCCTTTTCTCTTTAGAAAAGATTAAGGTTATGCCTATACCTACAATTATAAGATAAAAAATGGTATTGTATTTTGACTATAGGTATAGTAAGCCTACATTTCATACATACACACACATATATATAAGCTATATATATATATAATATTATATATATTAATTAGCTAGGAGAATGTATACAATTGAAATTTTCATTCTACAGTTCCATGTGATCTAGCTAATGAAAACTTATCTATCTAGATAATTTGAACATAAATGAGGGTAGAATGAAAGTCAGTTCATTCACTCATTTATTTCTGAAGATAGATAGCAAAATATGTGTTTTAAAATCTGCTTCAGTTTTCTTTCATAACTTTGATTCCTCTGAGAGTAGAAACATAGGTTTGTTAGGATTTTGATTTAAGTAAGTTAGGTCAGTTAGAAAGTGTTCAGTATCATATGGCATTTATAAATTTATTTTTATCAAAAGGAATATGCTTTTAATATTAAACTGTGAAACTTTAGTGAAGCCTTCTTAGTTAAATTCTGCCCGTCTCTCTATTGTGAAGAATGAATTACTATGATCATGTTAAAGATAAGCTAGTGATTCAAATCAAATGAATTACTCAGTACTATTTACCATTTTTTAAAAATTATGGCTCAAACCAGGAAAATTAAATCCTACAAAAGAAAGGTGAAAATGTGAGTCACTTTGATTTTTTTTTTTTTTAGATTTTATCTAAGAGACAAAGCTTTGCTTATCATCAAGTCTTCTATTTTCCTGATTGCAATCTCATTTCACTTGCCCTTGATAAGACATATGTGCAGTGACCTCCAGCTTGTTAAATATTCAGCAGAAAGTTTATGGACTTTCCCATAACCTTGATTAAAAGCCTTTTGATAAAATAAATGCTGAAACAAGAACTTTATTTGAAAAACAACTTGAGTGCTCCATGCTGATTTCAGTTTCACTAATAGTACTTATAATCAGCAGTCACTGGCATACAATGAAGACAGAGTTAAAGTATGGAAAATAAATCTTTCTCTTCTTATGAGTTACTCTAGTAGAAGACTAAATGAGGTATTTACAACATGATTTAGCAAGCAGAAGACATTTATTTTTAAACTCATGGGAGGAATGCAGGAAGTGACTTACACAGTTCCATTCTACAAAATAAAAAGCAAGCATATAGCCCACCTATATCTCTGAATGTACTCAGATAGGTACTCAAATACACACAATTCATGATGCTTTGAACTAAAATAAATAGGAGGTCTGTAGATTTTGAAGTTGAAGATCTAGATGTAAATTAATAATTCAGACTGATTTGAGTTTATATAAAACCCAGGGAAATTTCTAAGGTATGAGGAATCATCATTATCTCAAGACAGTAATCCTCTGCCTAAATGTCTAAATCATCTTTATCTTAAATTGGATAAAAAAAGACTTGTTATATTTTATTAGTAATTTATGGTTTATCATTTCTTCAATGTATTATTTTGCTTTGGAATCTACTATCAGTAACTTAAAGGCATTGCAGTAAAATGTCCTGGATTTAAATGCACTATTCACCTTTAATTATAATCTGTAAAAATCTAGTACATTTAGTTTTCAACCTGATATTTTGTTTTGCTATTATATGTATAAAATTAAATCATTCATCATCATTATATCATTGCCTTCAATAAATCCTTAGATTAGAAAAAGGAATCTAGAAACTCAGAAGCAAATTAGATTTTATACAATGTTCAAAAAATAGAAGTCAATACCATAGACTTTTTTTTTTTTTTTGGTTACACCATGGGACATGCAGGCTCTTAGTTACTAGACTGAGTATCAAACCCATGCCCCCTGCAGTGGAAGCATGGAGTCTTAACAACTGGCTCACCAGGGAAGTTCCTTGATCTTCTTAAGGAGTATTTTAGCCATGATTTGTTTTTCCTTTACTTATCCTTCCTTTTAAAAATAAGCTTCCTACCCAAGGTATCTATTGCTTACATTATTAATGAGTGATTTTTGTCAGGTAGGTTTTAATGCAAAATCTGCTGATAGTTTTTGATTGAGTTATTAAATAAACAGAAGCGAAATGAAATTTACAGACAATGACATTTAAAGCATTATTAATATTTTTTGAAAGTCATATGAAATATCACTTAGTGATCATCCCTACCAGTAATGATGACATTGGAAGTAAGCTATAATCTCAGAGAAAAAGTGACTTTCTTGTTTAATATTGAGTTATCAAGTGGCACTAGTGGTAAAGAATCTGCCTGGAACACAGGAGACACAAGAGACTTGGGTTCAATCCCTGGGTCAAGAAGATCCTCTGGAGCAGAGTACGGCAACCGACTCCAGTATTTTTGCCTTGAGAATCCTATGGACAGAGGGACCTCTCCCGCTACAGTCCATGGAGTTGCTAAGAGTCGAACCCAACTGAAGTGACTGAGTACTCACAATGATAGTCCAGCTATCATTCTGCAATGCAAATTTAAAAATGGACAATATAATATCAAACTAAAATTCCTTCACAGATTTAAAGAACTTACCATTGTTTCTATAGAAAATTTCAGAGTGCCTTGGGTTTTAAACATGATAAATAGCCTAACTTGGATTAAAGTTCCAAGACTTTTAAGTACATAATTTTCACATAATCCATTAAACCAGAGTGACAACAATAGAGTATTAGTCTTCAGATGGTAATCATTGTCGGAAATTGTGTTTAAAACTTTATCAAGAATTCACCATATCTTCATCATATTAATGATCTGAGAACAAAACACAAGTACTTTGGAACATATTACATATATTACTTTTCTTAGAAATTGCATTTTAATGATTTTTAAGATATTTTAAGATGATTTGGCTTCAGGGTTATGTCAGATATATAAAACAAGTCTTTAATATAATATTTCCATGGGCTTTTAAGAACTTTATGAATCGATCTAGAAATAACAGAAAGTACACAACATAATTGAATATATATGTGTATATGTGTGCATATGGCTTCCCTGATAGCTCAGTTGGTAAAGAATCTGCTTGCAATGCGGGAGACCTGGGTTTGATCCCTGGGTTGGGAAGATCCCTTGGAGAAGGGAAAGGCTACCCACTCCAGTATTCTGGTATGGAGAATTCCATGCAATGTATAGCCCATGGGGTCGCAAAGAGTCGGACACAACTGAGCAACTTTCACTTTCACTTTCATATATGTATGTATGTGTGTGTGTGTGTTTGTGTATATTTGTAAAATTACCTAATTGCTCCCAGTGAGAGACCATGTTCACATAAGACCATGTTTACTTTCTCTTACCTGTACTATATCCTCCAACAAAACTATAATCATTAAACATTATTACTAAGCCTGTGCCCAATGATGGAGAAGGCAATGGCAGCCCACTCCAGTGTTCTTGCCTGGAGAAACCCAGGGACTGGGGAGCCTGGTGGGCTGCCTTCTATGGGGTTGCAGAGTCAGACACGACTGAAGTGACTTAGCAGCAGCAGCAGTGCCGAATGAAGCAAGTCTTTTCATAGTATATTAAAAAAGAAAGTGGGGTGTAATTAAGTTTGTCTTTAACTACATACACCCTCCCTTCCCACCCAAATGAAATCTAATGAAATAATAATCTCTGTTCACCAACCCACAGGTGGGAGGTAAGGCTTATCATTAAAAAGCGTAAGCCCTCAGCAGGTTTACAGGGAGAAAAAGCATTTTTCATTCCAACATTTGTTTAGATGGTACTTTCTATAACCAATGGGAAAAAAAACAAATGATGATTGATGTCTGCATATAGTTTTGGCAAGTGTATGAAACTGTGCTGCTGCTGCTGCTAAGTCACTTCAGTCGTGTCTGACTCTGTGCTACCCCATAGATGGCAGCCCACCAGGCTCTCCCGTCCCTGGGATTCTCCAGGCAAGAACACTGGAGTGGGTTGCCATTTCCTTCTCCAATGCAGGAAAGTGAAAAGTGAAAGTGAAGTCGCTCAGTCGTGTCTGACTTTTAGTGACCCCGTGGACCGCAGCCTACCAGGCTCCTCCGTCCATGGGATTTTCCAGGCAAGAGTACTGGAGTGGGGTGCCATTGCCTTCTCCGATATGAAACTGTAAATACATATAAAAGAAGAAATGCAGCAGAATCAGTTGAAAAGACAATGTTAATTGTTCATCTCGTATTTACCTAAGAAGCAATTGTAAAATTTGGTGTTATTAAGTGAATATCTAAGGAAAGCTATCTAGTCAAAATACACACACACACACACGCGCACACCACAAAAGCCTTAGGTATTTCTGATAAGATAGTGGGCAGTGTGTGGTGAATGGTGGGAATGGTGTGCTTCATGAACCAAATCTATATGGTAGATAATAGATGTAGACTCTTCCATTTTTAAAGTAGCACCAAAAAGAGTGTCACCTATATCTGTAAATAAACCAAATAGTGCATGAAAAGTAACAGTTTTTGTTTTTTTAATTAAGTCATACTTTAAATTGCTAAAATGGGAAAATAAATATTTTTCAAGTTCTAGTGATTCTCCTTAGGCAATACTTTTTACTGCAAGCACTTTACATTTTATCAGAATTCCCTAGGAAGTTTTCTATCTCCATAAATTATACGTGATTGATTCAGTACCTATGAATCACTTACAGTAAATCAACATGTATAGTAAAATACTTTAATAATATTTAAAAAAATATTTTCTTGCTGACTGTGATCACTGAAAATATTTCCTTTGTTTTCTCTAATATTTCCTAAAGTTATGTCATACCTATTAGTCTACTAGAATTTCCCTTAAGGCTTAATATCAGTAACATATTTTCCTCAGAATTTAGCTGGTTATTTTTTGATATTTAAGGTTTCCACCTTCATCTTGAAGTCATTTTATTTTTAGGACTGCACAGTATTTTGTTAACTAAAACAGAAAATTCAAATTCAATTCTTTAGGATGAATAACAGGTATTAGTGATAGATATTATTCAGCATTAACAAATTAAGACAATGTAACAAAAAAAAGAAGAAAATTTTTAAATTGTCATTTAAGTGTAATATAATATTATGTATGGGAAAAGTGAACCACAAACTCATGGAACCATTCGAAGCCTCTCATTTTATAAATATGTGACATGGGCCTAAATAGAATAACTAACTTCTTTAAGGACATAAAGTGTTATTGACAGAATCTAGATTATATCTCAGGTTCCCTTATCTCTAACCTTGTTCTTTCTATGTCTATATAATATAAGTAGATATGTATCTATTAATTTGATAACAAAATTATTCTTTCCTTCAAAAACAGGAAGGGGAAACTTAAAGAGGACACTAAGGATTAATTCACGTATCCATCTAAGGGCCATTTAATTTTCCATACACATGAGTATTTCTCTTAAAAGTCATTTCTATATTTGCTTAAGGATGTAGATTCAAGAAGGAGGAGAAAGAATATAAATGAGGCATTATCATTTGATCTACAGTAATTTGTCAAAACTGCAAATCATTGCTTCAAGAACTGTCATACATGCCTAACGCTGTCTTCATTAGATAATTACTTGTTATAAATCAGCACAGACTGAAGTCTGATATGACATTCAGCATTCCAGATACATAGCAGTTTCTTTACTTATATAAAATATTTTAAAAGAAATTTCATTAATTAAAAACATATTTTGTGTTCACCTATGACTTTTTGTTTTAAGAAATAGCTTTTTGTCATGTGTTTATTTGCAATAAATCACCTTAAAATATTCCAATAAAATGGCTTGGTCTCATATATAATAAAACAGGCAATGTACAGAGTATTTAAGAAATATAATTTACAATGAAATGCTTTTGTAATGGAGCAAAAATGTAGGGTTGCCATGTTTATACAACAAAAGCATAATATTAAGGATGGTTTACGTCTCTGAAAATAGTGAGAAGTTATAAAAATGGCAAGTATTTTTTTTAATTTCTTCCTGCTGAGAGTAAGTTAGCTTGCATTATCTTCAGTATGTTCAGCCTTTACCCTGGGGAGGAATATGTATTTGCACTTATGCCTACGGAGTGTGAGGGTAAGCCTGGTTTACAAATTAAAAGAAACATATTCTCTATCTACTTCTTCTAACATCCAATTCCATTCAGTTGCAAAGAAAAGTATACAGTTTGTAAATTTCAACATGAACTTTTTACTTTTGACTGTATGGTTCTTATTGCTGCTGCTGTTGCTGCTGCTACTGTTGATAGGATTCTAAACTATTCATTTCTAGGAAAAGTTCTGATAATTAACTTGAAAATTCTAAAATAATTTGAAATAACTGATATATTGTAAATGCTATAAAGGTTTAATTCAAATAAGCCAAAATGTTGAATAGAATTTGAATATCTTTGATTCCTACCATGGAAAAGAAAAAGCCATATACCATGAGAGGTGAAAACAATTCTGCCTATAATTTCCCTCAGCATCTATATTCAGAAAGCATCATGCACACTAAAAACACAGACTTCCCTTCATTTTATGTCCATTAGACTTGAGGCATAGATGCTCCTAAAACAAATTGAGAGGGGGAGAGTATGGAGAAAGATTGCAAAGAAAATGAATGATGATAATAAAACACAGTGCAAGAACAAATAATCAGTCAATAATTCTTCACTCTTTTGAACTAAACTAGAATATATTAGTGAGCAATGAGATACAGAAAGAAATAAAACTCAAACAATCAGCAGTTACCCAATTAAAGTTCCTATCAGAAAATATATCCACATTGAATTGCTAAGCAAATATGCTTTCTCAAAACTATTAGAATTTTAATAACAGACATTTCCTTTTTATGACTCAATAGGCATACACAAAAAGTAGACCTTTCTGGACACACAATAGTCAAATAAAACAGTCCAGAACCCCGCATTCAATAAGAAACTTCTCTGTCTCTTAACATTTACTTTTTGTCAATTTCTTGACTTCTTTACTCACCTCCCTCATTCTAATAATAGTTCACAGAAATCAGAATATCAACACTAGCAATGATACAGAAGGATTTTTAATCTGCTTGTGTGTAATGGGAAACTTAATAACTTCATGTGCATATCAAGATGTTCACTGACTCAATTAGTTTACTGTGCAGCTAGGGCTCTACTTTGCTAATCCTCTCTCTGCCCTGTTGTTCTGATAAGTTTCCCAGAAATAGAGAGCTTGTATGTCGCTTCACATCTTGAATAAAAAGAGCATTTATCCTCATCTAGATGGCATGGTGACATATGCATAGAATGAGTTGTTTTTCTAACCGGAATTGTCATAAAAATAAAATGCCTGCATGCTTGTGCGTGTATGTATGTATGAAGAGACAGTAAGGAAAAAAAATCATTTGAAGAATCCAGCTAGTATACATTAACACTTCAAAGCCATCTAGAAAGCTTTCCTACAATTTAGTGCAAGATTTATTCCAAAGTGTATACAATATAAATTCCAATACAGCAAATTTTGTTATATCTTAAAATATAACATAACCTTCACTTAAGGTTTATCACAGATCATCATGAATTATTATGATTCTTTAATCATCATGGCCATTGTTTCACAGATAACCTTTATCTCTATTTTGGTCAGCTACTCAAAATATTTGTTGATGTTCAGTCACTAAGGCATGTCTGTCTCTTTGCAATCCCATGAATTACAGCATGCCAAGCTTCCCTCTCCTTCACTATCTCCAAGAGTTTGCTCAAACTCATGTCCATTGAGTCAGTGATGCCATCCAACTATCTTATCCTATGTGGTGATTTTGGAGATTAAGAAAGTGAAATCTGACACTGTTTCCACATTTTCCCCATCTATTTGCCCTGAAGTGATGGAGCCAGATACCATGATCTTAGGGTTTTAAATTCTGAGTTTTAAGCCAGCTTTTTCACTCTCCTCTTTCACCTTCATCAAGAGGCTCTTTAGTTCCTCTTCACTTTCTGCCATTAAAGTGGTATCATCTGCATATCTGAGGTTGTTGATATGTCTCCTGTCAATCTTCATTCCCAGCTTGTGCTTCATCCAGTCTGGCATTTTGCTTGATGAACTCTGCATATAAGTAAAATAAGCAGAGTGACGGTATACAGCATTTATATACTCCTTTCTCAATTTTGAACCAGTCTGTTGTTCTAACTGTTGCTTCTTTGCCTGCATACAGGTTTCTCTGGAGGCAGATAATGTGGTCTGGTATTCCCATGTTTTCAAGAATTTTCAGTCGAAGGCTTTAGCATATTCAGTGAAGCAGAAGTAGATTTTTTTTTTTTTGGGGGGGGGGGTTGTTGGCAATTTGATCTCTGGTTCCTCTGCCTTATTAAAATCCAGCTTGTACATCTGGAAGTTCTTGGTTCACTTATTGCTAAAGCCTAGTTTGAAGGATTTTGAGCATAATCTTGCTGGTATGTGAAGTGAGTGCAATTGTACAATAATTTGAACATTCTTTGGCATTGCTTTTCTTTGGGACTGAAATGAAAGTTGAATTTTCCAGTCCTGTGGCCACTGCTGAGTTTTCCAAATTTGCTGGCATAATGAATGCAGCACTTTAACAGCATCATCTTTTAGGATTTGAAATAGCTTAGCTGGAATTCAACTCCACTATTTCCACTAGTGGAAATCAACTCCACTAGCTTAGTTCATAGTAATGCTTTCTAAGGCTCACTTGACTTCACAGTCCAGGATATCTGGATCTAGGCGAGTGACCGCACCATCATGATTATCTGGGACATTCAGAGCTTTTTTTGTATAGTCTTCTGTGTATTCTTGTCACCTTTTCTTAATCTCTTCTGCTTCTTTTAGGTCCTTGCCATTTTTGTCCATTATTATGCCTATCTTTGCATGAAATGTTCCTTTGGTACCTCTAATTTTCTTAAAAAGAATTTTGCTGGTCAAAATGTGGTTCCTAGAATAGCATGATAGCCATCACCTGAGGGCTTGTTAGAAATGCAGAAACTCAATTTTCCACACCAGACTACTGTGTCTAGATTTTAACAAGATCTCTAGGTGGTGTGTGTACTCATAAACTTTGGAAAGTACTGTGTGAGAATATGCATTATCACAAGAAAATATCCTGTGAAATGTTTTAACTATATATATATATATATATACACACTCAGATACATGTGCACACACTCTTTTAATACAACAATACTGTGAGACAGTTGTTATCATTGTCATTTTAATGATGAGGAAAAATGAGGCATGGGGAGCTTAAATGTCTTGCCAATGTCATCACTAGTGAGTTGTAGGACTGAGTCCAACTAAGCAGTCTGGCCCCCTCCCATTAGAATGGTTCTCTTCATAATTAATTATTTAATCTTACATATTACAACAGCAACTAGGCTCACTTGTAGACATGAGACTAAAACAGAAATGGGAGAAGATAAAACATATCTGCACTTTATCTTAATGTATTTTTTAATCTTCTGAGAGCTAAAATTCTTCAATTTTGGAAAAAAACTAAGCCTATCTGGGAGTAGGCAAACAAAGAAAATCAATGTCCTTTAAAATCAAGGTCTCTTAAGGTCTTAGCTTGAATATGCTCCAATATTTCTTTCTTTTTGCAAAAATAGCATTGCTGAAACAGCTCTGAAAACTCAGTTTAATATCTTTGATTAATTTCACCCATGCATTGGTCTTTCACACTCTGTCCTGAAAGCAAACTGCTCTTTTTCCTATATTGAGTGATAAAGTATAGACAGATTTACTTCAGACTATTGGGTATTACAGAATCCTTCTAGATGAAAGTTTGTGTGTGTGTGTGTGTGTGTGTGTGTGTGTGTTTTACTTAGCCACAGTTTATATCCTTTGAAACCCTGAGGGGATATTTCAAAGAGTTACATGGGTATTGAATTGGGTTCACTGTATTTAAGATCTTTCCTCATGATATTTGGATTTCAGATATTATATTTTAGGAGCTAAGCTGTTCTGCAAAAAGTAATGGTTAGTTCTTTCAGAAGGGAAGTCTTATGGTAAAATATGATGGTACTTTTAATTGGAATTTTAATATTTGGACTTAATTATGGTTGAATCCCAATACTCCAATTTTATATTTGAATAAAAACAGATTTTTTTGTGAGCATATTCTTTTTTTCCATTTATTTTTATTAGTTGGAGGCTAATTACTTTACAATATTGTAGTGGTTTTTGTCATACTTTGACATGAATCAGCCATGGATTTACATGTATTCCCGATCCCCCCTCCCACCTCCAGATATTTACATGAAGTTTTTGATATACACTGCTCTCCTGTCCAATTCAGCTCAGAATCAAAGCTGAGAGGAGAGGACAGAACATTAAAAGACATAAATATTGCAATGTTTGTAGTAGTTCTAAACATGTAAAAGTACCTTTCATAGAAAATGAACTCTAGGAAAAAAAAGAAAAGAGAAACAGCTGAATAAAAAGCATGATGATTGAACAATCAAAAAGGCCTTTGGTGCATTCATAGTTCAAAAACATCTCTGATGAATACCACATTCTTGTGACTAGAGTCTGAATTAAGCAAAGAATCCCTGGATTTCTTGTTAATATTTAACTTAGCCTTAAATAATTTGCTACATTAAAGATTAACTTGCCACATTCTTTAAAAATACTTAGATATGTATACAGCTCTGTAAAACTTGTTACTCCTTCAAATCAAAATCAAGAAGTATTTATGCTTTATGAGGATACACATTTTGCAGATATAAGTAGGGTGTAGTTAAATAGAGCTATCAATTAGGAAAGAATTGTTTAATTCAGTTATGGATTAATTTATATGCATAGATCTACAAGGAAGTCAATCTAATCTGATCTGAACCCAATCCTGGAAAACTTGGCCATTAAAACAAAAATGATAGTGTGCCTATGAGCCTTATACTACATCACTAATGAGACAAAGAATAGAAGTAGAATCTTCAAAAAAGCAAGTTAAATCATCGGGTTTTTTTTTTTTTTTTTTGTACATGCTTAGATAACTTTGAGCTGTAAAAGCACTGCTATTTGTGAAACTAACAAGTATTTTTCTCAAACTATCTTTTTTAATTTCAACATGACTTTCTCAATCCTGAGACTTAACTTATGTGTCATCAATCTAGTATAAATAAAAACAAAGACACTTCCTAGGTAAGACAAACTCCTTCACACAATTAAAAAGTTTGAGCAAAGTGGCAGCTCTTTTTAGTTCCTAAAAGTTATCCTGCTTTATCTCTAGTTCTAGTCATCACCCATAAAAGACTGTTGTGATTTCTTCAAACAATTTTACTACATGGCACACTACTAAATCAATGGACTTGAGTCTATCAAAGTCATTTCCCTGTTAATTATAACTTCAGCATTCTGCTAGAAAATTGAAGTTGGATAGAATGACAGGAATTTCAGAATAGAGAAAGAGTTGTTTCCAGAAGAAAAGAAAAATATGCTCATATATTCATCCTGTATTTCAACCCCTTGAGATTCCTTTTATGTACTTTTCACAGTGTTCAGAGGAAATTAACCTTCAAAAAATCATTTTAATATAAATTTTCCCTGTAAGTAGTACACACACACATACACACATAAACACAATAAAAAAATGTATGTATATCAGATATTCATAGTAAAGATTAGATAGCTTTTATGATATAGTAATCATTAACATTCAGCATATTTACAATTTCCCCTATGAAACTTTCACTGGTTAGCACCAATAGCAATTTTGGAAATTATCTGTCTATATTGCTCAGTTGCCTTTCAGTTGTATAAGATCTAAATGGGTACCTTTTAAAATTTTTAATACAGGCCCTTGTCACATATGTTAAAAAATTTCCATATGGATATATTATAACATTCCCCTTGATGAATGGTAAATATTTAAATTTTATACTTGTCTATTCTCAACAAATTGCTTCATTTAAATTATAAAATATAGCTGCTTACCAACATCATTGACTATTCTAGTTTAGAACTTGATAAACATTAAATCCTGGTTTAGAACATTAAGCTATTGATCAAAAGATTTAAATCTCAGTTCTCATTTGCATAATGAGGGAGTTGGACTAAATGGTCTTTAGGTCCTTTAGAGCTCTGAAATTCAAAGACTATATAAATGGCAACATCTGAACATGTACATTTTGCTAGTTTAATAGATACAAAATTATGACCCTAGAAGAGGCATTAGAGATCAGTATAATCCTATGATTTTATAGCTAAAGAAGACACAATAAGGTTAAAAGGCCTGCCCAAGGCCACATTGCTAGTTAATTGCAGTGCCTGAATTAGAACCCTGTAGTATGCAAAATGATGGTCTAAATGAGATTATCTGCTGTGGTCTGTGGTAAAAATATTTCATTACTAGTAATTATAAAATGAAGTATTATAATAGAACTATTAGTCAACACCCAAATTTTTAAAAAGTATGATTTACATAGAATACCTCAAAGTAATATTTCAAACCATCTCTTTTCTCATTGCTTCTGAGAGCTATACCCATAAGAGGAGAAGTTTCTAAGAAAAAAGAAACTTTTAAAGGCTAATTTCATATACATTACTTAGAAGAACTTTTGTATGTAACCTATAAAATTTCCCCACCCCAAATTTTTTTTTTCCAATGTAAGAAAGATAAAAATAAACTGTCAGGTGATCATGTGCTTTATTTTTATTTTAGTGGAACTGAAACAATAATTACTATGATTATTGAATAAAATAGGGAAAAAATGGTTCAGCAAACACTGTCACTTCTATTCTCTATTTGGAATCTTCAGTATTCAATAAAGATGCAAATTAACAAATTGCAGAAATCATGGTAAGACAGATTGTCTATAAGCATTCATTATTTAGTGATTTCCTTGATATACTCGCTAGCTGTTGAGTGTTCTATTGACGCAATCAGTTATGACAGTTGCAATTTACTGTACAATTTAAAAGTGTCATGGGGCAAAATATACTGCTAAAATGCTTCTCATTTATTAAAATTTATAAATTGGTTTAAGACAAGATATTGGTTCGTGCCTAAAATTAAATAGTCCGTGTCCCCTAAGAGTTTCATCCTGCATGACTGGTTGTATTATTTTTCAAAAAACTTCAAAAAAGAACAAAATGGCATACATTCTCTTACAGGCTAAGAAAAGTGAGAAGCGAGAGATTAAGTAGAAGAAAGACAGAAGAAGGTCATGAAAAGTATTGCCTCATGGTTCATAAATAATAGAAATATAAATGTCAAATGAACTTTATTATAGAGTATAGGTAGGCTAATAAAAATTTAGATGCAGAGGAAGGCTTATTGTGAAGAAAAGACCACCTATTCTCTGTCACTAAAGGCGGGTTTTCAAGGTAACTGACATCCCAGACTTTAGAGCGTTGGCTTTCAAATGGCAGCTTGTGCCAAGCTCCTAGTTCTTGTCATTTTCAAACAGAAAAGACTTGATTGCTTTACTTAGAATGGCCTGCTATTGACTGATAAGCCTCCATCTAATCCATATTAGATTTAAGATACTAACGATATACTCATCTTAGAGGCTGTTACACAAATGGAATCCTGTAAATGTCTTCAAGTTTCCAACTTTAGGATTTACTTTTCATTTTGATCCATGACTTGTGACTTTTTTTTATTATTATTATCTCTAGTATAAATCCTTCATTGCCATTACAAAGCCTAGATACTTTAAATGAGATGTCATATTTCAACTGGCTTGTAAGGTGATTGCATTTCCTGCATAGGAAAGTCGGGTATGATAGGATGGTATAGTAAGTTTTGTTTCACCCCCTTTCTTATTATGATATATATTTTAACTTTCCTAAGTTTGAATTTTAAAAAATTGGCTTTCCAAACCATGTCAGTTTAAGTGATAAAACTAATACAAATTACAGAGCATCTGCCACGAGATCATTGTTTATATCTGCCTAAGCACAAGCTGGAATCAAGATTGCTGGGAGAAATATCAATAACCTCAGATATGCAGATGACACCACCCTTATGGCAGAAAGTGAAGAGGAACTAAAAAGCCTCTTGATGAAAGTGAAAGAGGAGAGTGAAAAAGTTGGCTTAAAGCTCAACATTCAGAAAACTAAGATCATGGCATCTGGTCCCATCACCTCATGGGAAATAGATGGAGAGACAGTGGAAACAGTGTCAGACTTTATTTTGGGGGGCTCCAAAATCACTACAGATGGTGAGTGCAGCCATGAAATTAAAAGATGCTTACTCCTTGGAAGGAAAGTTATGACCAACCTAGATAGCATATTAAAAAGGAGAGACGTTACTTTGCCAACAAAGGTCCATTTAGTCAAGGCTATGGTTTTTCCAGTGGTCATTTATGGATGTGAGAGTTGGGCTGTGAAGAAAGCTGAGCACCAAAAAATTGATGCTCTTGAGAGTCCCTTGGACTTCAAGGAGATCCAGCCAGTCGATCCTGAAGGAGATAAGTCCTGAGTATTCATTGGAAGGACTGATGCTGAAGCTGAAACTCCAATGCTTTGTCCACCTCATGCAAAGAGTTGTTGACTCATTGGAAAAGACCCTGATGATTGGAGGGATTGGGGCAGGAGAAGGGGACAACAGAGGATGAGATGGCTGGATGGCATCACCGACTTGATGGGCATGAGTTTGAGTAAACTCCGGGAGTTGGTGATGGACAGGGAGGCCTGGCGTGCTGCGATTCATGGGGTCACAAAGAGTTGGACAGGACTGAGCGACTGAACTGAACTGAAACTCATTTAGTATACAAACTATCAAATATACCTTATTCTTTCCCAAGCAATGGCAGATAGCTGAACTCTTGGGTGGAACCATTTTTACTAATCTATTTCTATACACTATTATTTATATAACACACCAGGGACTAAAATAAGCTGGAAGTCACAAACAGTATTCATGACTGCAATGATTTTTCTGTAAGAATGCATAAAAATGACTTTGATATTATTGTTAGTTTAAAAAATGTTACTCTATGTGAATATTTTTTTCTTTTTTTCAGTAGAAGGATAAAGCTAAAGCTGTTGTCAATTGGCAACACGATGGACATTATCAGGCATTTGTCTTTCTTTTACCTTCAGAATCCAGGAGCATTGAATTTAGTCCCTTTCTTCAAGTGGGACAAAACTAACAGAATTGATATTTGATAATGTACTCCTTAGAAATACTGATTGATTTACCTTTCAAAATCTGTGACTTCAGATTGTTGAGCTAATTTGAATTATTTATTTATTATACATTTCCCTCCCTGGACTGACACTACTACACAGGCTAAGAATGAACACAGTTTTAGGAAACTCTTCATATACATAGCAAGCTGAGCGAGAATTCGCCTAGGTGGATACTTAACCTTCAAAAAGAGTGTAACTTTTTAAATATGTTGTTGCAAAAACCACTACAATATTGTAAAGTAATTAGCCTCCAACTAATAAAAATAAATGGAAAAAAAATGCATAATCTAAAAAAAGGAAAAAACAAAAAAGAGTGTAACTTTGCTTTCTTAGTTTGAATGCATTTCCTATTTGTTTCATGTTACAATATTAACAAATGATGTCATTCACTTTTATTCTTGTTATGATATGGAAATTAATGTGTGGCTTTGTTAAAAAATGCATTTAAAAATATTGGAGGACTTATGAAGTCAAATTTCCTGGGTATTTGGCAACAAGAAAAAGTACCTAATTAAAATTTGTATGAGTAATATTTGTTAAATTGTAGATTTAGATGATTTTTTCTGACATCTTTTGGAAAAGTAATGGCTACTGTCCCCTTAAATATATAAACAAGTATTGTTCTTCTTTCTATTTATAACAAACTGAATTTTTCAGATGAGTAAGTAACACAGTGTTAGTATATCAAATTTGCCTGAAAAAAAAAAAAAAAATATGGATAGGTTTATTTTGCCTTTAGCTGTCTGACTCCTAATGTTCTTAATTATGAAGGGCTGAGTTTTAATGATCCATTATTAGGTGAGATTTTTAAAGTTACCATTTTTTTTCCACCAATTTCTACATTTAGAATTAGATATTCAACTAGTCAAACATTCAATTAATAATTACTGTGGTGCTATTCATGTCAACAGTATCTGCAGAACAAGACAAAATTTGGCATTTTTCTGAATAGTATTCTAATCAATAAAATTCTTCTGTATCAATTAATTAGATTACTTGTAGAGGATCAATCAAAATGTGTTCCAGGGAATGATTAATTACTTCATTTTTTTGTGAACTAACTAGTACCATGTTAAAAGTGCTAAGCATACCTGATCTAGTGAAAGAAAAGTGAAAGTCAGAGAGATGTGTCAACCTGAGATATACTCTAGTAGGCAGATTTATCATTTTTTTAAATTAATGAAAAAATATATTCCTTTTTATTTTAATGTAGAATTTCTTTAGCCCTAAATGTTATTGGAATTATGTTTTTTTTTCTTTTGCATAACAAGAAGGAGAAAGTAGAGCATTACAAAGCACTTTTTTTTAATTGATGAAATTTTACACATATCTTGTTATTTTAAATCCAAATTTTTGACAATAGACCAAAATTTTCAGGTAGAGAGGCTTCATTTCTGAAATGACCACATAAAATAAGAGGCTTCAAAAAATGCAGATGACATAACTTTTACAATTGAAAAATCATTAAAATGTGGAAGTCTTTTTTCCCCTTTATTTAGGAGGATTTTTTTTTTTCTGAAAATGAACTGTTACAACTAGTAAACTGAAGACTGATGAATATCTTTAGTAACATTTTTTTTTCACTATTTCTTCCAAAGAAACATGGATGTTTTCTATGATCAGTTAAATTATAGCATACTAGCAGATCATTAGAAATTTGAAAGTATTGTTAATGTTTTTGTTCCAGTTCACCCATAGTGAGAGAGTAGCAAAACATCCTCTATTTAAGGGGGAGAAAACACACACACACACACACACACTCACACACACACACACATGTTGGCTACATGTGTATGAACTACTCAGAAATCTCTAAAGTTTAACATGGTAGACTAATATTTCCATGTGTCTCACTAATATTTCCATGTGTCTCAGAACTTAGTCTGAATTATAATATTAGAACAATGCTTTACAAAAGAATGTCATAAAGTATGTTTAAGTCTTATCTTCATAAATTATATTTTACCTGATGCTACTTGCAAATAAATATATATTCAATGTATGAACATAAAGTGAAAATGAAAGTGTTACTTGCTCAGTCGTGTCTGATTCTTTGTGACCACATGGATTGTAGCTCACCAGGCTCTTCTGTCCACAGAATTTTCCAGGCAAGGATATTGGAATGGTTAGCCATTTCCTTCTCCAGGAGATCTTCCTGACCAAGGGATAAAACCCAGGTCTCCTGCATTGCAGGCTGATTCTTTACCATCTGAGCCACCAAGTTAACCATATGAAATAGTGAAGTGAAAGTTGCTCAGTCATGTCCAACACTTTGCAACCCCATGGACTGTCCAGTCCATGGAATTCTCCAGGCCAGAATACTGGATTGGATAGCCTTTCCCTTCTCCAGAGGATCTTCCCAACCCAGGGATTGAACCCAGGTCTCCCACATTGCAGGTAGCTGAGCCACAAGGAAAGCCCTATGAACATAGGGCCCTATGTAATCTAGTGTGTTTAGAGTAGTCTCGAGAAGATCACACTGTCCTAAAGTCTCTTAATGCTATATCTTGACATATGCAATTCTCAGCAATACATAGTCATATTCTGTTTTCTACTACGGCCATGGTCTTGTAAGTCTCCACAAGATTCTTTGAAAATGAAAAGATATAATCTGTTACAGTATTCACAGTAACCCAGATGCAACCAATAATACTTTATATAGGCTGGATTTTTGTTTGCTTATATTTTTACTAATTAGCTAGCTTCAAAGAGCAGGGTCTATTTGAAATTATACACATAATATGATGGGGTTATGATGGGAGAAAAGCTCTGTGACATTGGCCGTCAGCCAAGGAAGAAAAAACTTCATAGAATGGTATTAAGTAACCCTCATACCAAAAGCTAAAGTCAGGAAATAGTAATTGTGAAATTTAAAAACTAAAAAAAAACCTTCAAGTGGAATGAGACAGAATATTTTATTAAACTTGTCTCCTGAAAGAGAAATGATTGGACTGAGTCTTCTTGTTTCTACTTTATCTTAAAAAGGGAAGTTAAGGGGGCAGTCCTAAGATGACACATGAATAGGATGGGGAGACCCCGTTCGCCCCCACAAATTCATCAAAAGATCATTTGAATGCTGAGCAACTTCCACAAAACAACTTCTGAATGCTGGCAGAGGACACCAGGCACCCAGAAAGGCAACCCATTGTCTTTGAAAGGAGGTAGGACAAAATATAAAAGACAAAAAGAGAAACAAAAGAGTTAGGGATGGAGACCCGTCCCAGGCAGGGAGTCATGGAGGAGGAGAAGTTTCCAAACACCAGGAAACCCTCTCACCAGCGGGTCTGTAGGGAATTTTGGAATCTTAGAGGGCAACATAACCAGGAAAGGGAAAAACAAAAACAAAAACAAAACAAAACAAACAAACAAACAACAACAAAAAACACAGAATGCGTGCCTAATGGCAACTCCCAGCAGAGAAATAGCCCAGACACTTGCATCTGCCACCAGTGAGCAGGGGCTGGACAGGGAGGCATGGGTTGTATGCTTAGGGTAAAGACCAGAGGACAATCTGAGGGAGCTAAGGTGAGATAGCAACCCAAACTGTGGGGTAGCGAGAAAGAAAGAGAGAGAGAGAGAGAGAGAGAGAGAGAGAGAGAGAGAGAGAGAGAGAACTTTCCTGTGAAAAGTTCTAACCTAAAGTGCAGCCTGGCCCACACACAGAACAAAGGATTGAGTGAATACCAAAAGAGAGCTAGCGAGCTGTAGATCGGCCAATCCTCCCACTGGAGGCACAGAGGCAGGTGGGCAACAGCCAGAGCCAAAAGACAAGGGCCAATCTTGGCCCCAGAGATGGCATCCTTCACCAAACTGTGAGCAGGCTCCCAGTTGCTAGCCAAATCTTCCTGGGATCCTGGATGGTTGACATCTGCCAGGAGGGCTGTAGCCAGAGATCAGCTCCCCAGAGGAGAAGCATGTCACACCTGAGATGGCATTCTCGTGGCATACCCAGTAAACTGAGCGACTGGGACTGGGGAGGTGATTAAGATGCACAGCCCACGTGGGACAGTGCGCTTGCCAAGCACTTGGTCGCCTGACCTGCTTGGACCTAGAAAGGGCACAAAAAACACACCCAAGCTAGTCTGTGCCTTTGTGGAGTACCTGAGAACCTGAACTTGAGCAGCTTAGACCTGGGAAGTGCATGAAATGCAGGGTCCGCTTTGGACAATACCCCTGCAGAGCAACCTGGAGCCTGAGGAGTGTAGACCCAGAAAGCACACGCCACTGTGAGCTGGAGCAAGCCCAGTGTGGGCCATACACTGCCAGTACTCCCCATGCACACCAGTGATATTTGTTTCCAGTGTTCTTCCCTCCACACAGCACAACTGAACAAGTGAGCCTAAATAAATGACCCCCTTCTGCCCCTTGTGTCAGAGCAGAAATTAGACACTGAAGAGATTTACCAACAGAGGGAGCCAAAATAAACAAAGAAGAGGGAGCCACTCTGGAAGTGACAGGTACAAGAGATTAAAACCCTGTAGTTAGCATTAACTAAACATTGGAAGGGGCCTATCGACTTTGAGAAGTATAAGTTGAAACAAGCAACTGTGTTAAACTGAATTGACCCCATGTTGCCCTCAACAGCTCCAGAGAAATTCCTATATTTTTACTACTATCATTTTTAATTTTTTAAGTTATTTATTACTCATTACTCCTTTAATTATCATTTTTATAACTTATTAACTTACAAAAAATACCCTATTTTTAAAGCAAATTCCATATATATATATAATTTTTATAATTTTTGTGATTGATTCTGTTTTGTATTTTTAATATTGTATTTTTGAAAGTCTAAACACTAGATTTTTAATCTTTGCTTTTGGGTATTTCTTATCAATTTTGTACCTTTAAGAATCTAATCTTCAGTACCCATTTTTACTTAGGGATGTGATTTCTGGCTTGATAGCTCTCTCCCCTTTTGACTCTCTATTTTCTTCCCCAGGTCACCTCTATCTCCACCCTCACCCTTCTCTTCTCTACTTAACTCTGTGAATCTCTCTGTGTTCTGGGCTGTTGAGAACGCTAAGGAAATTGATTACTGGCTAGATTTGTCTCTCCCCTTTTAACTGACCCTCTTCTCCTCCTGGTCACCTCCATTTCTCTCCTCCCTCTTCTCTTCTCTATGTAACTCCATGAACCTCTCTGGGTGCTCCAGACTGTGGAGAGCACACAGGGAATTGATTACTGGCTAGATTGCTCTCTCCCCTTTTGATAACCCCTCTTCTCATGGTCACCTCTAACTCCCCCCTCCCTCTTCCCTTCTCCTTATAACTCTGTGATACTCTCTTAGGGTCTCTCACTGTGGAGAATCTTTTCACAATTAACCTAAATGTTTTATCATCTGTGCTGTATGGATGGAGAACTCTTGAGGCTACTGTAAGAAAAAGACTGAAAGCCAGAGGCAGGAGGCTTAAATCCAAAACTTGAGAATACCAGAAAACTCCTGACTCCAGGGAATATTAACTGATAAGAGCTCATCCAAAAGCCTCCATACATACCTACACTGAAACCAAGCTCCACCCAAGAGCTAATAAGTTCCAGAGCAAGACATACCATGCTAATTCTCCAACAATGCAGGCACATAGACCTAAGCATTAAAATACAGGCGGCCCAAAGTCACACCAAACCCATAGACACCTAAAAACTCACTACTGGACACTTCATTTTACTCCAGAGAGAAGAGATCCAGCTCCACCTACTAGAACACAGACTCAAACTTTCCTAACCAGGAAACCTTGACAAGTCACTACTCCAAACTGCACCCACCCCCCACCCCCCAGCAGGGAGCAACCTCCACAATAAAGAGGAACCACAAACTTCCAGCCCACAGAAAGGCCACCCCAAACAGAGCAAGCTAAACAAAATGAAAAGGCAAAGAAATATTCAGCAGGTAAAGGAACATGATAAATGCCCACCAAACCAAACAAAAGAAGAGGAGAAAGGGAGTCTACCTGAACAATAACTCAGAATAATGATAGAAAAGATGTTACAAATTCTTGAAAACCAAACGGAGTTACAGATAAATAGACTAGAGACAAGGATTGAGAAGATGTAAGAAATGTTTAACAAGGACCCAGAAGAAATAAGAAAGTATCAGTCAATAATGAATAATGCAATAACTGAGATCAAAAGAACTTTGGAGGGAACCAACAGTAGAATAACTGAGGCAGAAGATAGGATAAGTGAGGTGGAAGATAGAATGGTGGAAATAAAAGAAGCAGAGAGGAAAAAAGAAAAAAAAATAATAATTAAAGGAAATGAGGGCAACCTCAGAGACCTCTGGGACAATGTTAAAAGTCCCAACATTCAAACCATAGAAGTCCCAAAAGAAGACAAAAAGAAAGCCACGAGAAAATACTTGAGTAGATAATAGTTGAAAACTTCCCCAAAATGGGGAAGGAAACAGCCACCTAAGCCCAAGAACAGGATAAACCCAAGGAGAAACACCCCAAGAAACATATTAATCAAATTAATGAAGGTCATACACAAAGAACAAATATTAAAAGCAGCAAAGGAAAAGCAACAAATAACACACAAGGGGATTCACATAAGTATAACAGTCGATCTTTCAATAGAAATTCTTCAGGCCAGAAGGGAATAGCAGCACATACTTAAAGTGATGAAAGAGAAAAACCTACAACCCAGATTACTGTACCCAGCAAGGATCTCATTCAAATATGAAGGGGAAATCAAAAGCTTTACTGACAAGCAATAGTTGAGAGAATTCAGCACCACCAAACCATCTCTTCAACAAATGCTAAAGGATATGCTCTAGACAGGAAACACAGAAAGGGTGTATAAACTTGAACCCAAAACAACAAAGTAAATGGCAATGGGATCATAATTATCAACAATTACCTTAAATGTAAATTGGTTGAATGCCCCAACTAAAATACAAACACTGGCTGAAAGTATACAAAAATAAGACCCCTATATATGCTGTCTATAAGAGACCCACCTCAAAACAAGGGATGCATACGAACTGAAGTGAAGGGCTGGAAAAAGATATTTCACACAAATGGAGACCAAAAGAAAGCAGGAGCAGCAATAATAATATCAGATAAAATAGACTTTGAAATAAAGGCCGTGAAAAGAGACAAAAAAGACACTACATAATGATCAATTGGTCAATCCAGGAAAAAAAAATCACAATTATAAATAGATATGCACCCAACATAGGAGCACCACAATATGTAAGGCAAATGCTAACAAGTATGAAAGGAGAAATTAACAATAACACAATAATAGTGAGAACTTTAATAACCCCACTCACACCTATGGATAAATAAACTAAATAGAAAATTAGCAAGGAAACACAAACTTTAAATGATACAATGGACCAGTTAGACTTAATTGATATCTATAGGACTTTTCACTCCAAAACAATGAATGTAACCTTTTTCTCAAATGCACACGGAACATGTTCCAGGATAGATCACATCCTGAGCCATAAATCTAAGCTTGGTAAAATAAAAAAAAAAAAAAAAAAAAACTGAAATCATTCCAACCATCTTTTCTGAACACAATGTGGTAAGCTTAGATGTCAACTACAGGACTAAGCTAATAAAAATACAAACATATGGAGGCAGAACAACACACTTCTGAATAACCAACAAATCATAGAAGAAATCAAAATATGCTTAGAAACAAATGAAAATGAAAACATGACAACCCAAAACCTATGGGATTCAGTAAAAGCAGTGCTAAGGGGAAGGTTCATAGCAATACAAACTTACCTCAAGAAAGAAAAGAAAAATCCAATAATAACCTAACACCTAGAAAACTTGAAAAAGAAGAAATAAAGAAACCCAGGGTTTGTGCAAGAAAAGACATAATAAAAATTAGGGCAGAAATAAATGAAAAAGAAACAAAGGAGATTATAGCAAAAAGGAACAAAACTAAAAGCTGGTTCTTTGGGAAGGTAAATAAAATTGACAAACCATTAGCCAGACTCATCAAGAAAAAAGGGAGAGAACCAAATCAACAAAATTAGAAATGAAAATGGAGAAATCACAACAGATAACATAGAAATACAAAGAATGATGAGACTACTATCAGCAACTATATGACAATAAAATGGACAACTTGGAAGAAATGGATGAAATCTTAGAAAATATAGCCTTCCAAAACTGAACCAGGAAGAAATAGAAAATCTTAACAGACCCATCACAAGCATGGACATTGAAACATAATAAAAGAAAAAAATAATAATTGTCTAACAAAAAAAAAAGCTCAGAACTGGGAGACTTCACAGCTGAATTCTACCAAAAATTTAAAGAAGAGCTAACACCTATCCTACTCAAACTCTTCCCAAAAGTTTCAGAGGAAGATAAACTCCCAAACTCATTCTATGAGGCCACCATCACCCTAATACGAAAACCAAAGATACCACAAAAAAGGAAAACAAAGACCAATATCACTGATTAACATAAATGCAAAAATCCTCAACAAAATTCTGGCAAACAGTATCCAACAACATTTTTAAAAGATCATACATCATGCCCAAGTGGGATTTATCTCAGGGAGGCAAAGATTCTTCAATATTCACAAATCAAACAATGTGATACAGCATATTAACAAATTGAAAGATAAAAACCATATGAGTATCTCAATAGATGCAGAGAAAGCCTTTAACAAAATTCAACATCCATTTATGATAAAAACCCTCCAGAAAGCAGGTGTAGAAGGAACATACTCAACATAATAGAAGCCATATGTAATAAACCCACAGCAAACATTATCCTCAATGGTGAAAGATTGAAAGCATTTCCCCTAAATTCAGGAACAAAACAAAGTGCCCACTCTCAGCACTACTATTCAACACAGTTTTGGAAGTATTAACCACAGCAATCAGAGAAGAAAAAGAAGTAAGAGGAATCCAGGTTGGAAAAGGAGAATAAAAACACTCACTGTTTGGAGATGGCATAATCCTCTACATAGAAAATCCTAAAGACACCATAGAAAATTACTAGAGCTAATCATTGAATATAGTAAAGTTGCAGGATATAAAATTAACGCACAGAAATCCCTTGCATTCCTATACATTAACAATGGGAACACAGAAAGAGAAGTTAAGGAAACAATTGCATTCACCATTGCAACGTAAAGAATAAAATACTTAGGAATAAATCTACCTAAAGAAACAAAAGACCTATATATAGAAAACTATAAAATACTGATGACAGAAATCAAAGAGGACACAAATAAATGAAAAAATATACCATGTTCATGGATTGAGAGAATCAATATAGTGAAAATAAGTATACTACACAAAGCAATCTATAGATTCAATGCAATCCCTATCAAGCTACCAACAGTACTTCTCACAGAACTAGAGCAAATAATTTCACAATTTGTATAAAAATACAGGTAACTTCGAATAGCCAAAGCACTCTTGAAAAAGAAGAATGAAACTGGAAGAATCAACCTGCCTGACTTCAGACTATACTACAAAGCTATAGTCATTAAGACAGTATGGTACTGGCACAAAGACAGAAATATAGATCAATGGAACAAAATAGAAAATCCAGAGATAAATCCATTCACCTATGAACTCCTTATCTTTGACAAAGAAGGCAAAAGTATACAATGGAAAAAAGACAATCTCTTTAACAAGTGGTGCTGGGAACTGGTCAACCACCTGTAAACCACCTGTAAAAGAATGAAACTAGAATACTTTCTAACACCATACACAAAAATAAACTCAAAATGAATTAAAGATCTAAATGTAAGACCAGAAACTAAAAAACTGCTAGAGGAAAACATAGGCAAAACACTCTCTGACATAAATCACAGCAGGGTCCTCTATGACCCACCTCCCAGATTAATGGAAATAAAAGCAAAAATAAACAAATGGGACCTAATTAAACTTAAAAGCTTTTAAGCAAATTAAGAAATTATCAGCAAGGTAAAAAGACAGCCTTCAGAATGGGAGAAAATAATAGCAAACGAAGCAAGTGACAATGAATTAATCTCAAAAATATACAAGTAGCTCATGCTGCTCAATTCCAGAAAAATAAATGACCCAATCAAAAAATAGGCCAAAGAACTAAACAGACATTTTTGCAAAGAAGACATACAGATGGCTAACAAATGCTCAACATCACACATCACACATTATCAGAGAAATGCAAATCCAAACCAGCATGACGTACCATTTCACACCAGTCAGAATGGCTGCTATCCAAAAGTCTACAAGCAATAAATGCTGAAGAGGGCGTGGAGAAAAGGGAAACCTCTTACACTGTTGGTGGGAATGTAAACTAGTACAGCCACTATGGAGTACAGTGTGGAGATTCCTTAAAAAATGGAAATAGAATTGCCATACAACCCAGAATCCCACTGCTGCGCATACACACTGAGAAAACAAGAGTAGAAAGAGACACGTGTACCGCAGTGTTCATCGCAGCACTGTGTACAAGAGCTAGGACATGGAAGCAACCTAGATGTCCATCGGCAGACAAATGGATAGGAAAGCTGTAATACATGTACACCATGGAATATTACTCAGCTATTAAAAATAATGCATTTGAATCAGTTATAATGAGGTGGACAAAACTGGAGCCTATAATACAGAGTGAAGTAAGTCAGAAAGAAAAACACCAATACAGTATATTAACACATATATATGGAATTTAGAAAGATGGTAATAATGACCTCATATGTGAGACAGCAAAAGAGGCACAGATGTAAAAAGCAGACTTTTGGACTCTGTGGGAGAAGGCAAGAGTGGATGATTTGAGAGAATATCATTGAAATATGTATATTTACCATTTGTGAAATAGACGATCAGTCCAAATTTGATGCATGAAACAGGACACTCAAAGTCAGTGCACTGGGACATCCTAGGGGGATGGGGGTGGGGAGGGAGGTAGGAGAGGAGTTCGGGCCTGGGGACACATGTGTACCAGTGGCTGATTCATGTCAGTGTATGGCAAAAATCACTGAGATATTATAAGTTAATTAGCCTCCAATTAAAATATATTGATTAATTTTGAAAATTAAATAATTAAAAAGAAAAGAATCCACCTACAATATAAGAGCCACAGGAGACATGGGTTCAGTCCCAGGGTTGGGAAGATCCCCTGGGGAAGGGCATGGCAACCTACTCTAGTATTCTTGCCTGGAGAATCCCCATGGACAGAGGAGCCTGGCAGGTTACAGTTCATAGCATCGCAAAGAGTGAGACACGGCTGAAGCAACTTAGCACACATGCACAGGATGGAAGGAAAGGATGGGGGCAGAACACTGTTTTCAAGTGAAAGGCTATGCAGAATTATTCTATATAAAAATTAAAATCTACCCCTCAGGCCAGTGTGAGGAGGGAAGACCAGAGTCCCTTGCTTGTTCACGTCATCATGCTCTGCCCCTATCTACAGATACTGAGTAGTATGGATAAGGCATACTCTCTTTACATTTCGGCTCACATTTCTACCTCTTCCCTCAATCTGCCTTTCTACTAAAAAGGAAAATAAGAGTTGATACACTGAAGGGAAAACTGAAATATTAAGATAGCAACCTGAGACGTCATCATACTTCTTAATTGTTTAAGATGAAAAAAAGAGAATCTGATTTTATTTTATTAATGATTGTCTGATATCTTTTGGTTAGGGAATATGTTCAAAAGTTACTTTGCCTAGATAGTGTTCTATGTGTGCACTTTTAGCTGTTGGAAATCATATTGAAATATCACATTATGGAAATTATGTGAAATTAAGCATATCTTAAAAGGAGAATTTGAAATGAAGTCGAATGTTTTATATTTTTAATTAAAAAAAGAAATTTACTTTTAAAAAAAGATAAGTTAGTATTTTTGGCAAAAGACTCAAGAGAATAGATCACATAATTTCTTCATCTAATTAGCAGATTTTTATCAACCTCGAAAGTATATTTTAAAATGGTATTAATAAATCCCTCTTGCAAATTTTGGAGAAAATCTTATTCATAAAAGTTATAATTCTATTTGTTTTTGTGAACTTACAGAGAATTTTCAGATCTATTTACTATTTTGGGCAATTCATTAGTAGAAAAGAAAGCAGATTGAGGATGTGATGCATTTCAAAATATGAAATGAGAACTGCATAAATTAATTCTATTGCTTAAGGACAGCATTTATTTCCTCTAACAGTTTACATTCTTATTTGTAGTGCTATTGACTAACACTGCACACTTTATTGGCATCTGCTGCATATCACAAAACCCATTATTATGTACTATTTCAGAGCTATAGAGCTTCTTTTTGAAGAATTAAAGTACCTTACTATCTGTATTAGCCTAAAGAGATGATTTTGCTATGGCAAATTTTGTCATCAGCTGTTTTTTTCCCTTAAATCAAAGCAAAACGTACATGTATATGCTAAAAATCTCACTAATATGCCATATTAAGATAATAGACTTCATTTAAAGTGAAATATGCTTCTGCACTTATATTATGGTCCTTTATTGTCGAAAATGAACAACATTCTCTTAGAACATGATTTAGAGGGAAATTTCTGTTTCATCGGTAGACTAGGTAGCTAATATGACTCAGAGCAAAAATAAATTTTAAACATTAAGACATAAATATTGTCACAATTATACAGAAATGAATATTCATTTTAATTATCTATACCCATTATATAGTTTATTAAAATAATAAGTAGCAAAAATATATCATTTGTAGTATCATTAGTATTGCCTACAGCCATTGCAACTTTAAAATAAAGCATAATAAAGTACTTCACTAACTTGAAATTTTCCATTGCTTCATCCTATAGAGTAATTATGAACAAAATATTTAGTATTCAAAATTATTATAGTGTCAATGTGATGAAAGAAGAAAAATGTTTAGTCCCTGGTAGAAACAAGCTTTAAAAATAAAGCTCTCAAATATGTCAGTTCATAGATTTTTACTAACAGTTACACTTTTTTTTTTAAGTATGGTTGATTTACAGTATCATATCAGTTTCAGGTATATACTTGCACTCTACTAATAAAATCAATTCCTGCAAAGAACTCTTCATTGAAATGTTTTTAAACAACTGCCTATTAATATGTATAATTGAGATAAATTAAGCTATGCTTAATTTTAAATGTCTTATAATAAAGTCTAACCCATGCCAATGTGGTATGCTCCTTTAACTATCAATAATATAACATCTTAGTCTTATTCAGCTTGAAAATATTTTTCAGGGTTATGTCCATACTGTGGATGCTTCCTCTGAGTTTACTCTTTAATGATTGCTATACAGTCTTCTAAGAAAAGTGTTTAGTAATGCATGTAATATGCAAAAGAATCAGTTCTATTTTATAAAAATGATGCTTATTTCATCTATATACTTCTGTTACAAGGTAGTGGTAGGTCTACAATTAAAACAATAGTCTATGAAGTAATAAAGAACAGCCTTTGCTTAATGCATATTTGTTACTTATTACTATATTCTTATTAGAAATTGACTCTGAGTTCATTATAGCAGAAGATACAGTCACAGCCATGTATTTCCTCCAGAAGTCATTATGTCATGTTACACATAAGTAAATGAAAGGTAGATCAGCATTGTATATTACAGAATAATTTTTCATCCTTAGAATGAATGTTGATAAATTGCTTTAAAATTGAATATAGAGATAGATGTTTAGTACTTTCTGAATTTTGTGTCTAAAATGTCTCTAAAATGTTCATATTAAAAACATCTTTAATAGCCAGCATGTACTTTTGTTGGGGCTCCCCTGGTGGCCCATACAGTAAACAGTCTGCCTGCAATGCAGGAGACCCGGGTTTAATCCCTGGGTCTGGAAGATCCCCTTGAGAAGGAAATGGCAACCCACTCAAGTATTCTTTCCTGGAAAATTCTATGGACGGAGGAGCCTGGTGGGCTACAGTCTACTTTTGTAGTGCAAAAAAGTTTGTTATACTGTCACTGGTTCTTAGTATGTATGTTTAGTCTTAGATATTATCCTGATGTTTAACCAATAATTTCCTTTTTTTTTTTTTTTTTTTTAGTTTAGAAAATACGGATTAAAACACAATGATAGGGAGACCATTTTGTTCTCAAAACTAGAGGTTTACTTAAATTATATATCCATACAATCCATAATGCTCAAAATTTTAGGAAACAGGAAGAATAAAAGTAAAAACAGACCCCAGCAAGGGCCACAAAAGAGATTTATAATTATTGATAAACAGGATGCTATAAAGCATGAGACTCTTGGGACAAATTCAGAGGGAACAGTTCATAGTCTTGAAAACAAAATATGATCCTGGGGTCAGAAAACCAACACCAGACTGTTTCTCAACTGCCATCTCAGAGTTACATGTTTTACATATCTGGTGGAAAATCTATAGATAAGAATATTAGTCTGAGTTATTTATTTGTTATTGATTACTGTTTCTTAGTTCCTCAGTGGTTAATGATCACTTTGTTTTTTGGCCCTGAAGGCCACATGAGTTATAGCTTAACCCCCTTCATATTCTTTCCTTCATGGCTGAAAGTATAAAAAAGCTGGCTTGGATTCGGTTTCGGCACCTTCACATTGGAGCGGTGTTGGTCCCCTGATCCTCTCTTTTCACTGAATTATTGTGTCTTGTTTCTCATTCTCTCGCCGTATCGTGCTTTAGGAAACCCTGCTTGCTGAGCTGGTCTCGAAAAAAATGCCTTTCAAAATTTCTGTTTAATGTTAACTTATCTTATATGTTACTTGGTCTCTTTTTTCTTCTTTCTACATCACATATATGGCAAACTTTTTTGGACCTATACAATTTTATGTATATAAAACATATCTGAGGCAAAGTATAATTCTTCAAATACAAGAATCTCCTGAGATATGTATAATCTTATAAAATTTTGTATTTCCCAAAATTATGAAAATATAGGGATTTTCAAGATACGTGTTCAAGATAATTTAATGAACTTCATGATCCTTTTTAAGAGTTCAACATTTCTGAACTGTGCAAAATATAGCCTTTAATGCCTTCAATCTGAAGATTAAATCTGAACATCTTTCTAAACAGCAACATGGCATAAGGTATGTGGTTTCAATACATTACTGAAAACCTCAGACCAGTTTTTCTACCTTGGAGTCAGGATCACTCATTTCCTCAAAAGAATTAATTGTCTATGGTTCTTATCATTGTTAAAAATTAAAAATAATTTATATTAATTATAAAATTATTTCTGTACACAAATAAATAAATAAAATGAACTGTCTGGTTTTGTATAGATAGATAGATAGATATAGATAGATAGATATATGCATAGGTAAATAAAAAGTTCTATCTATGCCTAGACAATGTGACTATTTGATTTCATAGCAAATTTCAAAGTAGATATGATCACAAATTTCAAAAATTATAAACTGCTGCATATATGCCTTCCACTTAATTTTGTATTGCTACCTTTTAAAAATGTGTTACTAACACATTTAAATTGGCCAGTGTTATTATGGTTACAGTTGTTTTACTTGCAAACACAATAAGCCCTTTAACTTCAGGACTCGGGAGGTATCAACTTACTGGATTCAGGGTCTGAGTTGCCATCCCCTTCAGTGCGGTTGTTGTTTACAGCATGATCAAAGTACTCCTCCTGAGGATAGCCAAGGGGCAGGGCATGGGATGTGCTGGGAAGGCTGCCTGCATCATGGTCTCCCAGTCCACCATCACTGTTGCTTTCTTGAGAGCCTTCTGGTAGGTGAAATGTGACACGCCGCTGGGACTGAAAGGAAAACAGAAAATTATAGGGTTTCAGCTATGATCTGATTAATTGCTTAATGCATCCAATTTAGAAAATGTATTATTTCAGCTGTCTAGTGAAGTCACATTAACATTATCTTGAGTTGTGAACAATTTCAGGCTTTTGTAAATGGTTCATTCTGTGTTCAAACCGGCTTCACCTGGCAGCAGAGTTGCTTTTATTACATTTTTAAGCAGGGCGCATCCAGTTACAGGATAAAAGTCAACTTGTTCTAAAGCTAGAGGCTGTCACCCATGTAGACATTCAAGCACATTGGAAATTCTGATAATCATTTGAACATGGGTTTATTTAACTATAATTTGACAAGATTTCATTTTTTGAACAATAAGCCTGAATAAATATTAAAAAAAATGTTATTGCTATATCTATAAGATTCTGTCTAGCTGAAACAATAAATAATAATACAAATTTATTCAATCATGTAGACTTACAAATTAAAGTTACAAGCCATCTTTTCCAAGAGTCTTAGGGGAAATATTTTGATTTGGAATTTATTTAAATTGATTCTATACTCTAAAAATAAAAATAATTAGATGGTATGGATAACAGGTGATAATTATAGAAGCAAACTATAGGTTTCATCTCTGATGGTAAATATAGCAGAACATTAAAAACATACACATGCCAACATATAAAGGTGAAGCATTTGAAGCATTTGGTTCATGATATCCAGTAGTGTGATAACTTCACCAGATGTAGCAGTGATTTTGTTTGCAGAATTGCTATATGTAGTAGTTACTCTCCAAAATAGCCCTGACAATAAACCTCACCTCTTGGCATTCAAATCTTTATGGAGTCCTCTACCACAATGAATATGGATAAATCCTGTGTAACCAAACCTTGTAGCTTGTGCCTTGCTCCCTCAGAATACTCATTCAAGAAAATCAGCTGAATTGAAAGAAGTATGACTAATGGGAGACAGCCATACCATGAGGAAGTTCAAGCTGCCCATGTAAAAAGAAAGGTAACAAATACAATACCCAGAAAGACAAAGCTGCTCCAGCCATTCAAGTTCAGGTGCCAAATATATATGTGAAGAATCCATTCTGGGCATTTAGTTTATGGCCTCATTTGAACCATCCATCCCAGCCATCTCCAGATATTTGAGCCACATGTTTGAGATATCAGTCATTGTAAAGCAGAGATAGAAATCTCTGTTGTGTACCATCTAAATTCCTGACCTAAAAAAATGTCAAGTACAACTGGTTTTTGTTTTATGCTCCAAAGATCAGGGACAATTTGTTATGTAACAATAGATTAACCAAAAGATTTAATTACTAGTAGCATGAAAGATGCAATTCAGAGATAATTACGAAATTTATGCATCTCAAAGGGTACATGTAATCAGGTACTAGGAATTTCCATGAAAGAATGCATATACTGTCACAAGTTCAGGCTTGATAGTCAGCCATTTCTTCAGAGGCTGATATTGCTATAGACTGTACGCTTGTGTCCTCTCAAAATTCATATGTTAAAAACTAATCCCCAGCATAATGGCACTTGGAGGTGGGATCTTTACAAAGTGCTTAGGTTACAAGGGTGAGGCCCTCATTAATGGGATTAGTGTCCCTATAAAACCAGCCCTAGATACCTCCCTCTCCCCTTCTTCCATATGAGGACACAGTGGGCTAATTTTGTCAGTCCAGCAAAGCTGCATTTTTCTCTAAGAAGCCATAAGATCATTTAGTTATAGATTAAACTTCATTTGATTCTAAAAATTATTTATAGTTGTTAACATATTTTCAGTTACTTCAAGTAAAATATTACAATTTATGCTTATGCAACTTTATACTATAGACATTTATCTACAAATAGTTATTGTATATAATTGAATGTCAAAATAATACTTAAGACACAAATTAAAAAGTCACTGTATATAAAATAAGCCAGTTTAGCATGAGACTAATTCACAGTTGGTGGTGCTAGTGGTAAAAAACCCACCTCCCAATGCAGGAGACAAAAGAAACATGGGTTTGATCCCTGGGTCAGGAAGATTCCCTGGAAGAAGGCATGGCAACCCACTCCAGTGTTCTTGCCTGGAGAATCCAATGGACTGAGGAGCTTGGTGGTGATTACAGTCCATAGGGTCTCAAAGAGTCGGACACAACTGAATCACTTAATACACATGCATCACCATAATTCATAACTGCTAAAAGAGATATTTCAATTTTCTATTAAGACCAAGCCATATATTTCAAGTATGTCTTATATTTCAAGTTTATCATTTAACTTTTTAAAAGCATTTGACCTAGAAAATAGAATCTATAAAGGAAAATAATTACTGCTGACAAAAATAAATGAATCTAGAGTTTTTAACACGTGTTAGTTAAGCATGGAGTCATATTGTTTAGTCACTAAGTGTGTCCAATTCTTGTAAAACCAGTACTGTAGCCCACCAGATTTCTCTGTCCATGGAATTTACAAGGCAATTATACAGAGTGGGTTGCCATTTCCTTCTCCAGGAGATCTTCCTGACCCAGGGAATGAACTCAAGTCTCCTTCATTGGTAGTTGGATTATTTACCACTGAGCCACCAGGGAAGCCCATGGAGTCATACACCCTAACAGAATTAAAAATGTGTCAGCTACAAATTGGCACTTCCCTGTCAACTAAAAAAGCATGTGTCAGAAAATGAACAACCACCACAAGGGCATTTGCCATCTGCCTAAACGGAGATTGAACCTGTGCTGCTTCAGCTGTTTACCTTCAATACCCCCTGGGGGAATTCAGGGTGTAGAGTGAGGCACTCTGTGCTCCAAGGAGTCTGGTGGAACAGGTCTTTAGGTAAATACATATTTTCAGAAATTGATTTTATGATCCCAATCCATGTTGTTGTTGTTGTTGCTGTTGAGTCGTTCAGTCATGGCTGACTCTTTACAACCCCATGGACTGCAGCATGCCAGGCTTCCCTGTCCTTCAACATGTCCTGAAGCTTGCTCAAACTCATGTCCTTTGAGTTGGTGATGCCATCCAATCATCTCATCCTCTGTCATCCCTGTCTCCTCTGCCTTCAATCTTTCCCAGCATCAGGGTCTTTTCTAGTGAGTTGACTCTTTGCATCAGATGGCCAAAGTATTGGAGCTTCATCTCAGCATCAGTCCTTCCAACGAATATTCAGGACTGATTTCCTTTAGAATTGACTGATTTGATCTCTTTGCAGTCCAAGGGACTCTCAAGAAGCTTCTCCAACACCACAATGAAAAAGCATCAATTCTTCACTGCTCAGCCTTCTTTATGGTCCAACTCTCAAATCCATACATGACTCCTGGAAAAAACATAGGCTTGACTAAACGGACATTTGTAGATAAAGTAATGTGTCTGTTTTTTTAATATGTTGTCTAAGTTTGTCATAGCTTTCCTTTCAAGGAGCAAGTGTCTTCTAATTTCATGGCTGCTGTCACCATCTGCAGTGATTTTGGAACCCAAGAAAAGGAAGCCTGTCACTGTTTCCATTGTTTCTCCATCTATTTGCCATGAAGTAATGGGACCAGATGCCAAGATCTTCATTTGTTGAATATTGAGATTTAAGCCAACTTTTTCATTCTCCTCTTTCACCTTCATTAAGAGGATTTTTAGTTCCTCTTCACTTTCTGCCATAAGGATGGTGTCATCTGCATATCTGAGGTTATTGATATTTCTCCCAGCAATCTTGATTCCAGATTGTGCTTCATCCAGCCCACCAGTTCTCATGATGTACTCTGCATATAAGTTAAATAAGCAGAGTCACAATATACAATCTTGATGTACTCCTTTCCCAATTTTGAACCAGTAGGTTGTTCCATGTCCGGTTCTAAGTGTTGCTTCTTGACCTGCAAATAGGTTTCACAGTAGGCAGGTAAGGTGGTCTGGTTTTTCCATTACTGTAAGAATTTTCCACAGTTTTTTGTGATCCAAATAGCGAGGTCAAGAAGCAACACCTAGAACCGGACATGGAATAACAGACTGGTTCCAAATTGGGAAAGGAGTACATCAAGTCTGCATATTGTCACCCTGCTTATTTAACTTATATGCAGAGTACATCATGTGAAATGCTAGGCTGGATGAAGCACTAACTGGAATCAAGATTTCTGGGAGAAATATCAATAACCTTGGATATGCAGATGACACCACCTTTATGGCAGAAAGTGAAGAGGAACTAAAAAGCCTCTTGATGAAGGTGAAAGAGGAGAATGAAAAAGCTGGCTTAAATCTTAACATTCAACAAATGAAGTTCATGGCAGGTAGTCCCATCACTTCATGGCAAATAGATGGGGAAACAATGGAAACAGTGACAGACTATTTTGGGGGCTCCAAAATCACTGCCGATGATGACTGCAGCCATGAAATTAAAAGATGCTTGCTCCCTGGAAGAAAAGCTATGACAAACCTAGACAGTATATTAAAAAACAAAGACATTACTTTGCCAACAAAGGTCTGCCTAGTCAAGGCTATGGTTTTTCCAGTAGTCATGTATGGATGTGAGAGTTGGACTATAAAGAAAGCTGAGCACTGAAGAATTGATGCTTTTGAACTGTGGTGTTGGAAGAGGCTCTTGACAGTCCCTTGGCCTGCAAGAAGATCCAATTAGTCAATCTTAAAGGAAATCAGTCCTGATATTCATTGGAAGGACTGATGCTGAAGCTGAAACTCCAACATTTTGGCCACCTGATGTGAATAACTGACTCACTAGAAAAGACCCTGATGCTGGGAAAGTTTGAAGGAGGGAGGAGAAGGGGACGACAGAGGATCAGGTTGTTGGATGGCATCACTGACTCAATGGACATGAGTTTGAGTATGGTCTGGGAGTTGGTGATGGACAGGGAAGCCTGGGGTGCTGCAGTCCATGGCGTCTCAAAGAGTCGGACACGACTGACCAACAACTCCAACTCCAACATGGTCAAAGGCTTTAGTGTAGTCAATGAAGCAGATGTTTTTCCCAATCCTTGCATCTCCTCAGATCTAAAAAAATCAGTAAATCCCTTCATGATGACATCAGCTCCTGGCGACTGCAGAAAAGCTTCTGTAAAGTGCTTGATTTCCTTGAACTTCCCCTTCACCAAAATATTATATATTGACCTTCCCCCTCTCCTTCTTTGGAGCAGTCTCTCAGAGCTATGAGGTGTTGTCTCCTGGGCTTCAGTACTCATTTGACCCAAATAAAACTTAACTCGCCGTTCTCAGATTATGCGCCATCTTTTAGTCAATAATTGTCAGTGAATAGAAAGTAAATTTCTATCAAATGATAAAAGTAGAGGCTATATATTACTTCCTGATGTAAGAGAAATATAATTTTATTTTCTCTTAACTACACAGAAAAAAAAAAAAAAGAATTTAAGTCAAAAAGATATCTCATCCTATGACACCTGTAACTAGTAACAACTAAAATTCCTCACAAAGGAATGTTCTAGAGTGAATCTGTATTTACCGGTGTCACATACTGATCTCTAATGCTCTTGATGCTCATAAATTGAATCCCTCTAAGGCTATAGTCCATGGGGTAGCAACGAGTCAGACACAGCTGAGCATCTGAGGACTGGAAGGGTAAAATCGGGGGACTAAATGGGTTGGTACGGAATCCCTTAGTGAATGCAACTGTTTTTTGTCCCTTCCTGAATGCTCATAAAATGCAAACAGTAGCATCCTGAAATGCAGTTTTTATATGTGACATTATTACATATACACCTTTGAGATTTCAAATAATCATGTAAATAAACTCCCTCGTCTATATTAATTTTAACAAGTATTGGAATGCCTCAAGTGGAGTCCAAGGTATGTTGTTTGGTCATTAATGGTGCCATATTATTTTAAAAATAGTCTGAAGTTCAAAAGTATATTGAGGATTTTTTTTCACAGTTACAAAGTTTACAGTCTAAAACATTTTTTTAACATTTCTATAATCTGTAGAAAGCAGTCAAATAGCTTTGATTAAATGTTATATTCTATTTATTTAGTGAATTCGCAAGAGGCTCTTTATCGGCACATGTGTGATTAAGTTGTCCATCTTTGTATTAAATTTCCATGAAATACTTCCTTAAGTGAAATTGTTAGAATTTAACTTTTAAGGAATTGTTTTCAAAAAGCTCCTGAAAATTTAGCTTTTAATGGGAAAAAAACAGTTACCTACTTTTTTCTAGGGTTACTTTAATGGTTTCTACTTAAGCTTGCATTTTGCAATTTGTGACACTTCTAGATAGAACTGAACACAAAATAATTATATGAACTTAGGACTTCCCTGTAGCTCAAATGGTAATGAATCTGTCTGCGATGCAGGAGACTGAGGTTCAATCCCTGGGTCAGGAAGATCCTCTCGAGAAAGGAATGGCAATCCAGTACAGTACTCTTGCTTGGAGAAGTCCATGGACAGAGAAGCCTGGCGGGCTACAGTCTGTGGGATCACAAAGAGTCGGACACGACTGAGCGACTAACACACACAAACAGCCATTTATGAACCCTTTGTATTAAATTGTGGCAACTGGGTGTAACTCATTTGTCCTTTACTTTTAAATGGATGAATCCTTAATCTCTGATGACACTTTTCTGCTTAGATTTGTAATACAGACGTGTTTAAAATACAGAGGTATTTTTTTCTTATTCAATATATTTAGTAATATTAACTATTTCATGAAAATCATCCCTTAGGTCTCTCAAGGAAAAGAATAAATAATTCCTCTTTTTCAAGTGTTGAAAATGATTGCTATGCAATATAAAAGAGCTATTACATTAATGACCATGTCATAATTTGTCTCTCTGCCACCCTTCTAGGAAGCTGTGGCATTCAAATTAAAACAATCTATTGACTGGAATAGTGACTTTATGGGATGGAAATAAATCCTGGATTATTCATGAATAAATGTCTGTAATGAAAGGCTAATTATTTTCTGCAAGTAAGAGAAAAATCAGAGTGCTTCTCCATCTAATCTATAATCTACATGCCTTGCTTTTAGCTCAAATCAATAAAAAATTCCAGAATGTATGAAATAATACTGATGTCACCTAGATGAATCATTTACAGGCAAACTATCAAATTCCCAACATTCTTGTGTCCATTATACTTCACGAAGGCATAATTCTACATCAAACATCAGGTGAATATTGTTACATCTCCATAACATGATGTAAATGGCATTTTAGAAAAGTTAATCTGGCAGCAGAGAGGCTGCACACAGATAGGCCACCCTGTGACTCTCATTATTGAACACTTGAGTATTGTGTTCTAGAGAGCTCATTAGAATTACCTGTCAAGTTTTCAAACTAATCATGCAACCTTGCATTCCCCCTGACTCCAATTCTAATATACCATTACCTACTCTACCTTAGATTCACTGCCATCACCAGAACTCTGATTAAAAGGAGTAATCATAGATAGGGTTATTATTTTTTAAAGATTACAATATGTAGGGGTGCTTTTGATTCACTTATAAAACATTCTTGTTATCAAATTATTTAACATATTTTAAGATTCTGAGTTCCCATATTCTATAATAATCAATAGCTTAATTCTGGATGTCAGAGGTGGTCTGCATTTTCCCATGGGTCCTGTCTCTTTGCAAAAGAATTTATAATTGCTCAACACATTATAAATTTAAATGTGAAAATGTCTTAGTTAGAAATTCAACTTGAAATTTTCACCAGCATTACATGGTCAGCACACATATCTCACTTGTAGCTCATAATTCTCAGTGTGAAAACACCCAGAAGACATAATTTATAGTAAACCCTTACTATTTGACCCTATACTTGTAGTCATAAACCTTCTACTTTTCCAACTCAAGTTATATTGCAGGAGAGATCAGTTCACCTGATTGTATTTACACTGTTCCATTTCATAAATTTTGAAAGCTCTGTCTCATTTCTCATTTTCCCTTTCATATTGTTTTCCTGAAATTATTACAAGACTTTTATTTTTTCAATACTATAACTTATTACTAGCATATGAAGAAAGTTCATGATCTTCTCCAGAATCAAAACTTCTCTTGGCTCCATTTTGCCATGAATTTTTTATGGCTTTTGCTTTTTTTTAAAATTTATTTTACTTTTTTAAAATTTGTTGGCAAATTGGCCAGACATTCATTTGATGGTTAGGAGACTACATGGTATTTCATGAGGGCATCTTTCCTTGAGTCATGATTCATTTCAGCTCAATCAAAATGAAAATAATCCATTTGTAGATAGTTACCATGAAAAGCTGTTAAATTGGCAATTGGCAGAGTTTTGTGAGTTTAAATTTACAAATGTTTGAGAAACTACAATTGTGTGACTAACAATGAAAATATCAGTGAAACACACTGAAATCTAACATGCTTTGAAGCTGTCATGTGTTTAAAAATTAAAACAAGATATTAAAGTTGAAATCTGACCACTGCAATGGCGTCAAAGACAAAACCCAAGTATCAATTTAAAAAAAAAATAGATGCAATATCTTTAATTTGTTTTTGGTGCTAACCTCATGTAGATTTAGCAACTTACACTTAAATATAGAAATCATTATAAGGCATTCATTATCTAAAAGCTGCTCTCTGGTAACCTCAAACTACTAAAAATCCAATCGTGCCAAGAACTAAGAAAGAAAACAAAAAGCATGTGCTGAAACATTTATCACTAAGTTACTGCTCAGAATCATATTTACTATATTCTGTTTTCATATTCAGGAGGGGCAGCCGTGAGGAGATACTCCTCGTCCAAGGTAAGGAGCAGCGGCTGCGCTTTGCTGGAGCAGTCATGAAGAGATGCCCCACGCCCAAGGTAAGAGAAACCCAAGTAAGACGGTAGGCGTTGCGAGAGGGCATCAGAGGCCAGACACACTAAAAACATAATCACAGAAAACTAGCCAACTTGATCACAGGACCACAGTCTTGTCTAACTCAATGAAACTAAGCCATGTCATGTGGGGCCACCCAAGACGGTCAGGTCATGGTGGAGAGGTCTGACATAATGTGGTCCACTGGAGAAGGGAATGGTAAACCACTTCAGTATTCTTGCCTTGAGAACTCCATGAACAGTATGAGAAGGCAAAATGATAGGATACTGAAAGAGAAACTCCCCAGGTCGGTAGGTGCCCAATATGCTACTGGAGATCAGTGGAGAAATAATTCCAGAAAGAATGAAGGGATGGAGCCAAAGCAAAAACAATACTCAGTTGTGGATGTGACTGGTGATAGAAGCAAGATCCGATGCTATCAAGAGCAATATTGCATAGGAACCTGGAATGATAGGCCCATGAATCAAGGCAAATTGGAATTGGTCAAACAGGAGATGGCAAGAGAGAATGTCGCTGATTCTAGGAATCAGCAAACTAAAATGGACTGGAATGGGTGAGTTTAACTCAGATGACCATTATATCTACTACTGTAGGCAGGAATCCCTTAGAAGAAATGGAGTAGCCATCAGAGTCAACAAAAGAGTCTGAAATACAGTACTTGGATGCAATCTCAAAAATGACAGAATGATCTCTGTTTGTTTCCAAGGCAAACCATTCAATATCACAGTAATCCAAGCCTATGCCCCAACCAGTAACGCTGAAGAAGCCGAAGTTGAACAGTTCTATGAAGACCGACAAAACCTTTTAGAACTAACAACCAATAAAAATGTTCTTTTCATTATAGGGGACTGGAATGAAAAGTAGGAAGTCAAGAAACACCTGGAATAACAGGCAAATTTGTCCTTGGTGTACGGAATGAAGCAGGGCAAAGGCTAATATAGTTTTGCCAAGAGAATGCACTGGTCATAGCAAACACCCTCTTCCAACAACACAAGAGAAGACTCTACACATGGACATCACTGGATGGTTAACATTGAAACCAGATTGATTATATTCTTTGCAGCCAAACATGGACAAGCTCTAAACAGTCAGCAAAAACAAGACCTGGAGCTGACTGTGGCTCAGATCATGAACTCTTTATTGGCAAATTCAGACTTAAATTGAAGAGAGTAAGGATAACCACTAGACCATTCAGGTATGACCTAAATCAAATCCCTTATGAATATACAGCGGAAGTGAGAAATATATTTAAGGGACTAGATCTGATAGACAGAGAGCCTGATGAACTATGGACAGAGGTTCATGACATTGTACAGGAGACAGGGATCAAGACCATCCGCATGGAAAAGAAATGCAAAAAAGCAAAAAGGTTGTCTGAGGAGGCCTTAAAAATAGCTGTGCAAGGAAGAGAAGCAAAAAGCAAAGGAGAAAAGGAAAGATATTCCCATTTGAATGTAGATTTCTAAAGAATAGCCTGGAGAGATAAGAAAGCCTTCCTCAGCATCAATGCAAATAAATAGAAAACAGCAGAATGGGAAAGACTAGAGATCTCTTCCAGAAAATTGGAGATACCAAGTGAACATTTCATGCAAAGATGGGTTCAATAAAGGACAGAGATGGTATGGACCTAACAGAAGGAGAAGATATTAAGAAGAGGTGGCAAGAAAATACAGAAATACAAAAAAGATCTTCATGACCCAGATAATCACGATGGTGTGATCACTCACCTAGAGCCAGACATCCTGGAATGTGAAGTTAGGTGGGCCTTAGAAAGCATCACTACGAACAAAGCTAGTGGATGTGATGGAATTCCAGTTAAGCTATTTCTATTCCTGAAAGATGATGCTATGAAAGTGCTGCACTCAATTGTCAGCAAATTTGGAAAACTCAGCAGTGGCCACAGGACTGGAAAAGGTCCGTTTTCATTTCAATCCCTAAGAAAGGCAATTCCAAAGAATGCTCAAACTACCGCACAATTGTACTCACCTCACCCGCTAGTAAAGTAATGTTCAAAATTCTCCAAGCCAGGCTTCAGCAATATGTGAACCGAGAACTTCCAGATATTCAAGCTGGTTTTAGAAAAGGCAGAGGAACCAGAGATCAAATTGCCAATAACTGCTGGATCATCGAAAAAGCAAGAGAGTTCCAGAAAAACATCTATTTCTGCTTTATTGACTATGCCAAAGCCTTCGACCGTGTGGATCACAATAAAATGTGGAAAATTCTGAATGAGATGGGAATACCAGACCTGCCTCTTGAGAAACGTGTATTCAGGTCAGGAAGCAACAGTTAGAACTGGGCATGGAACAACAGACTGGTTCCAAATAGGAAAAGAAATATGTCAAAGCTGTATATTGTCACCCTGCTTATTTAACTTATATGCAGAGTACATCATGAGAAATGCTGGGCTGGAAGATACACAAGCTGGAATCAAGATTGTCAGGAGAAATATCAATAACCTCAGATATGCAGATGACACCACCCTTATGGCAGAAAGTGAAGAGGAACTAAAGAGCCTCTTGATGAAAGTGAAAGGGGAGGGTGAAAAAGTTGGCTTAAAGCTTAACATTCAGAAAACTAAGATCACGGCATCTGGTCCCATCACCTCATGGGAAATAGATGGGAAGACAGTGAAAACAGTGTCAGACTTTATTTTTGGGGGCTCCAAAATCACTGCAGATGGTGACTGCAGCTATGAAATTAAAAGATGTTTACTCCTTGGAAGGAAAGTTATGACCAACCTAGACAGCATATTAAAAAGCAGAGACTTTGCCAACAAAGGTCTATCTGGTCAAGGCTATTGTTTTTCCAGTGGTCATGTATAGATGTGAGAGTTGGACTGTGAAGAAAGCTGAGTGCTGAAGAATTGATGCTTTTGAACTGTGGTTTTGGAGAAGACTCTTGAGAGTCGCTTGGACTGCAAGGAGATCCAACCAGTCCATCCTGAAGGAGATCAGTCCTGGGTGTTCATTGGAAGGACTGATGCTGAAGCTGAAACTCCAATACTTTGGCCACCTCATGTGAAGGGTTGACTCATTGGAAAAGACCCTGATGCTTGGAGGGATTGGGGGCAGGAGGAGAAGGGGACGACAGAGGATGAAATGGCTGGATGGCTTCACCAACTCGATGGGCATGAGTTTGAGTAAACTCCAAGAGTTTGTGATGGACAGGGAGGCCTGGCATGCTTTGATTTATGGGGTTGCAAAGAGTCGGACATGACTGAGTGACTGAACTGAACTGAACTGTTTTCATATTTAACTTTAACTTCTTTGATTATTTGATTCCTCAGCTCAGAATGTAATAAAATTCTTGGTAGCTGCCAGAAATAAAAATATTGACAGAAGGAAAAATTCCCACCAATTATTACTAGATCTGTCTACCGTACATATATAGAATAAATGTAATTCATCTACATGACAAACCTTCCAGTGTTCTAAATATAGCTAAACATCATGTAGTAATACTCCTATTCCAAGCTAAATTCTCCAACTTAGTTTGGCATCTATAGAGAAGCAGAATTTGTCTCCTTGGCAAAGTAATTATTTTCAGCTGATCATTTTCTTAGAAACAGCAGACATGGGAAAAACTCTGAAAACCAAGTAGCAGTTACCCTTTTATAGGAAATATTTCCATTTGTAGGGAAAACATCCATTTGTAAGGGTGTCTCCCTACTGTACTGGAGAAGAAAGATAACTAAATCTCTAGAAACTCTTAATAATGCAGAGTTCAATGACTGAATGAGATGGGAATACAAGACCACCTTACCTCCCTCCTAGAAACCTGTATGCAGGTCAAGAAGCAACAGTTAGAATCAGACACAGAACAACGGGTTGGTTCAAAATTGGGAAAGGAGTATATCAAGCTGTATATTGTCACCCTGTTTATTTAACTTATATGCAGAGATCATCATGCAGGCTGGATGAAGCACAAGTTGGAATAAAGATTGCCAGGAGAAATATCAATAACTTCAGATAGGCAGCAAAAAGCAAAGAAGAACTAAAAGAGTCTCTTGATGAGAGTGAAAAAGCTGGCTTACAACTCAGCATTAAAAATCAAAGATCATGGCATCTGGTTCCATCACTTCATGAAAAATAGATGAGGAAAAAGTGGAAACAGCGACAGATTTAATTTTCTTAGGCTCCAAAATCAATGTGGATGGTGACTTAGCCATGAAATTAAAAGGCACTCGCTCCTTGGAAGAAAAACTCTGACAAATCTAGATAACATATTAAAAAGCAGAGACATTACTTTATTGACAAAGGTCCATATAGACAAAGCTATATTTTTTTCAGTAGTCATGTATGGATGTAAGAGTTGGACCATAGAAAAGGCTGATCACTGAAGAACTGAAGCTTTAGAAGTGTGGTGCTGGAAAAGATTCTTGAGAGTTTCTTGGACAGCAAGGAGATCAAACCAATCAATCTTAAAGGAAATCAGTCCTGAATATGCATTGGAAGGACTGACGCTGAAGCTGAAGCTCCAATATTTTGGCCACCTGATACGAAGAGCCAACTCATTGGAAAAGATCCTAATGCTGGGGAAGATTGAGGGCAAGAGGAGAAATTGGTGACAGATGATGGGATGGTTGGCTGGCTTCACTGCCTCAATGGATATGAATTAGAGCAAACTCTGGGAGATAGTGAAGGACAAAGAAGACTGGCATGCTGCAGTCCATGGGGTCACAAAGAGTCATACAGGACTTAGCCACTGAACAACAACAACTACCTCTTCAGAGGAGTCTCTCAGAACTATCTGAGATGCTGTCTCCTGGTTTACAGTCGTCATTTTGCCCCAAATAAAATTTAATTTGCAACTCTTATGTTGTGAATCATTTTACTTGACAACATGTTAGCAAGTGTTTGTGTGATTTTTTTCTGTTAATCTGTCTCATAACAATTTAATTCTTAGACTACCTAGAAGAACCTAGAAGAGTAAAGGAAAATTTCTTCTTTCCTGACACATTATTTCCAAACAATTTCCCATTTTGCTAACTGTTTACCTTTTTGCCCATGGAAGTTATTTACATATTAACAAAGTCAGATTTTAAGTATTTAAGACTTTACTGTTAGTGAGTACATAGGTTTAGGAGATGATGGCTTTATAGATCACATATGATACAAGGAATCATTTTTCATAATATTAGTCTATATTTAATATTTTCAGTTGTTAAATTGTTTGAAAATGTGTTTCTAAGAAAGAAACCACAAGTCTTGTTTTGAATGGTGCTGTGTCTCTGATGTGACTTTTATATTTGCAAAATAACTCTACCATTGTCATAGTTACACAACATGTCTGCTTAATTAATACATTTTAAACAAACCAAATGTCATTCAAGCAATAGATGGTTTCTGACTTGAACTATATAGGTTGGTATCATTTTGCAGTATACAGAGAAAGGTGGAAAAACCTGGCATTGTCATTAATTGTATAAACACTTGGAGGAAAGTATTCTTTTGTTTAATGTTAGTAGAAGTCACAACAAGAAACTATGTGACTGTAATCAAATACCAGTTTAAAGCTAATGATAAACTAGAAAGTTTTCCTAATAAAATTGAATCATCTAGCATGGTAAACATAGTTTTTCATGTGTTATACTGTTAAGTAGTTAGACTAGGAAAAATGAGTCCAGAATGGCGGTGGCTAAAAGACAAAGAAGGGGAAAGCCCACAAAAATAGAACAAAGGAAGGTCTGAGGATCAGAGTGAGGACCTCAGGTAAAACAAACAGCCCTCCTGGCTAGCCCAATTTACATAATGCAGACTCAAGGGGAAGGAGACAAATATATAAAAGGGGAAAGCCTGGAATGATCAAAGCCTCTCTTTTTTGCATCCTTTGGGTCAGCCCGCCCTCACTCCTTGAGGGTGTACTAGCCTCTGTTTTTCCTAATAAAACTGAGCTGTAACACCAATTCATCCATCGCTTCAGATTTTTGCTGCAGTGAGATAGAACCGAGAAAATTACACACTCAACCAAATACAAACACTGGTAACCTGTTTGTTTTAGCCCCTTTCAAATGTACATAAAACATGTTGAGCTTCATCTTCTTTACCTACCACTTATCAGAACACATCAAAAATAACTGCTACTCATATGAAATAGGTCACATCCTGGAAATTAACACGAGATTAAAAGACTAATATCTCCTTTGAACTCTTGTTATTTAAATATATATATATATATAATATATTATATAATTATAGAGTTCTATTATATAATTATAGAGTTCTATAATTCCCATTGGTAATCAAAGAGTAAATTGCTGCTGCTGCTAAGTCGCTTCAGTCATGTCCGGCTCTGTGCGACCCTATAGAAGGCAGCCCACCAGCCTACACCATCCCTGGGATTCTCCAAGCAAGAATACTGGAGTGGGTTGCCATTTCCTTCTCCAAAGAGTAAATTAAAACAGCTCCATTTTCCAGCAACAATTGTCAGTGATGGAAGGTAACAATAAGCAATGTAGGGTTGAATATAATTGAGGGTAGAAAGAATTGCAAAGTATCAGTATCTATAGTACTACTGTTATGGGAAGCACACTGATTGAAACCGCCCACCCTGGCCAGGCACCATAGTAACTATTTGCATGAGTTGTTTTATGGCAGGAGATCCTGATAAGGAATACGGAACTAATAGGCCACCACCAGCCAGAAGAGTTCGGAAAAGATCGAGAGGAGACACTACCTGTCCGTCCACTTCCCAGAATCCCTCTTGCTAGCATCCATCTTGGCTGAGCAATGCGTGCGCCACCAGGAAAGACTCTGAATTAGAATGATTGGCCAAAGACCACCCGGAAACTAATCCCATCACCATAAAACCCAAGACTGCGAGCCACGTGGCAGAGCAGTTCTCCTGGGTTCCCTTACCCTCCTGCTCTCCACCCGGGTGCCCTTTCCCAATAAAATCTCTTGCTTTGTCAGCATGTGTCTCCTCGGACAATTCATTTCCGAGTGTTAGACAAGAGCCCAGTTTCGGGCCCTGGAAGGGGTCCCCTTCCTGCAACACTACTACATTTTTTATTGTGCAACTCTTCATACAGATGTATTTTTCTAAAAGCAGACCTCCCTCTATTTTATACACAAACAAGAACACCCTTAATTTCATCTACCACAGTCATACACACACACACACAACTGGTATTAAAAATAACCTCAAAGTGATCTTCAAGCTAAAATGTTGGAAAAAAAATAATAAAATAAGCTACTGTCCCAGGACAAAATTGATATGGCACTATCCTTTTCATTGCTTTTAAAATGTTATATACACATATTTCTAAAGTATATCTAAACTGAGGATGGAAAAGAAGCTAAAGAAATATATGTTTTGTCTCCTAACACCAAACCCTCAAATCCTTATATATTTAGCTTAAATACATTGTTTGTTTGGACCTATTTTAATATTACTTTTGTTGCCTTTCATTGTATTTGGGAATTAGGGAGAAGAAGGTATGTGATTTTGGTAAAATTGCTAGGTAGCTAATGCAACCAGCTATTCTGTGGTTCTGAAAACACCAGATGCATACAAATCACATAGTTGATGCATCAATAACACAGATTCCTAGGCTCCAACCTTCAAATATTCTGATTAAATAGATCTAAAGGAGAACTCTGATGTTGAGTTTTGTAATCCCTTGACTACAATTTCAGGGATAAAAAACAAAGAAAAACAAGGAGTCCTGCTTAACTTTGCTGAATATTTTTGAATAGACATTTTGTTGGACATTTTAACTAAGTTAGGCCCATTACAATAGTGGGATTATAACGTCAGACTGTACCTTAACTAGGAAAATTCTAGAAAATCATTATTTTATATTTTTTATACAGTAGACAATTCCTTTTGCAACAATATTCTATTTAATCCCACCTCCTACCTTGATATGTAGAGACCAATAAATGAAGGCAACTCATAGTGAATATACAAATGGAAAGCAGAATTTGCCATCCCCTACTCCCACTCCTCTGTGTCTGTGGCTTAAGGACTCATTCAGTTCAGTGGCTGTCATGTTCAACTCTTTGTGACCCCATGGACTGCAGCATGCCAGGCTTCCTTGTCCATCACCAGCTCCCAGAGCTTGCTCAAATTCGTGTCCATTGAGTCAGTGATGCCATCCAATCATCTAGTCCTCTGTCATTCCCTTCTCCTGCCCTCAATCTTTCCAAGCATCAGGGTATTTTTCAATGAGTCAGTTCTTCACATCAGGCGGCCAAAATGTTGGAGCTTCAGCTTCAGTCCTTCTAACTATTTTAGGCTAATTATTTTTAAGAAGCAGCAGAGATAAGAGAAGCTCTGAAAACTGAATAGAGGTTGCCCTTTTGTAAAAGACATTTGCATTTATAAGGGAGATCTCCATTTGTAAGGATGTTTCCCGCTTGATACTAGAAAGAAAAGAGTGAGTAAATCTGTCAAGACTCTTATCAATGGAGGAGGCAGAGACTTAAATCTGAATAACAACCATACATTATTTTACTGTGCTTTGTCAGAAAACCTTTCCTAATAGCCTCACTCCTCTGCAACATCTTTTGTCTTTAGCTGGAGATGGCATTTAACATGTTTGTAGATTGTGACCCACTGAATGTGAGGGTATTTGCCACCTATACAGTTGTGGCAGGGAGCAGGCCATCTTGAAGTTACTCAGTTTTCTTCGGTGTGTCCCAAGTATGTAGCAGGTACACACATTACCAAACTTTTGCTTTTCACCTGTTAATCTGTCTTTTTATGACAGGAGACTCAGCAAAGAACCGAGGATAGGAGGAAAGCTATTTTCCTCCAACATGTGGTGAGAAAAGCAAATTTTGTTTTTCTGAGTTGCTAGGCATTTTACAGTGTGAAAACCCCGCTCACAGCCAGAGTCTGGATATTTAGAAAAGAAGTTGAGGTTAGGATTTTCCCTTTAAGTTTCTACTTGACTTTTCCTGTGCTGTATTTTAAAAATAGCCACTGATAGTTAAGCCCCAGGAAAACGTGAGTGATCCCTGCCCCAAACACCTTATAAGCAATAGGTGTTTGCTACCCTGTTGTCTGTCTCCTACTAGTTAGTTGCCTAGGACAGAGGACTGCCCTCCCTCCAGTTCATTGCACCCTTCTCGGGCCCACCCTCCCCTCTAATTCTGGAGTCTGTAGGTATTGAATAAATCTTGTGACTTTACTCCCTTTGTATGAGTAGATTGAAACTGTCCTTTCAATCAAAATGACCCCATGGATTTCAGGTCCCCAAAGTAGGAGCTCTGATGCCAGGGAGCTCCCTGCCACAACTGTGTAGGTGGCAAATACCCTCCTCACATTCAGCGGGTCACAATTCTACATATTCTTCATTCAATAAACCAGCTCCAGCTTCCCAACACTCCCTAACACTACACAACTCAGAATTGAATCATTACATTTCTATCGATCAAAAATAGACATACACGAAAGAACATATTTTTAAACTTTACAATATTGATCATCCCAAGGCATTCGAAAACAATAGTGGTAATATTTCTTGGATTTTTTTTGCCCCATACTCTCTTTGTAGGTCATAAGTGCATTGTGTTAATCAAAGAAATCATGATCACAGACAATTTGTAATCTACTGAATAAGCTCTATAATATTTAAGATTATATTGAAAGTCAAATATTGACTCTGAAACATGACTATATTCACTCTTATTTTTAAATTCTGATGAATTATCTTTGTATATATTTAAAATTCCACATTTTTAAGCTACTATATCTATTTAACTACCTCGTTATTTTATTCATTTTAATCAATACCTATTGCTAGAATGACTTTGCATTCAGGAAACGTTCTTGTTCACTTTTGATGAAGATACATATAATACAGCTATGACATTATTAATACAAAGGTTACCATGGCATAAAATGATGACTATGTGTATGTGCATGTTAAACTTCATTGATACATATATGAGTTGATCATGTGAAAATGTATCACTGTTTTGGACAAAAACCAATATAGCTCCAAAGTTAGTATAAGTATTAAAATATATTTTCAGAGTACATGTATGTATGAATGATAGAGTAATAATATAATTTGATTTAATAAACATTAATTACTATTTGGTGCATATCTTTATAATACAAAATTCTGCTTTTTTGACACTGAAGACAAGTTCAACAATAAAACTTAAATGTGTGAACTTGATGCCATGGAGAAGAAAATTTTGTTTATATAAAATATATATATATATATATATATTTGTACATAGAAGGTCTTTAAGTTCTCCAGTGTTGAGAAAATTTCATTTGTAATACTCTGAGCTAAATATAATAAACTCCAGGTCCAATACTGAATACAACTGATGTTCAAATTCAACACTTTTTCCAAAAGTTCTTTTTCCTGAAGTGCATTCTACAATTTGGCTTAAGATACACAAACTGAAAAGATTATTTTGTAGATCTTACAAAATACAGTAGGTCATATTTTACAATGTTGAATGAGAAGTGCTATCTCTAGATCTCTGAAATTCCTATGAGACTTTGAAATAATGCCTTAGTGTTTTTTATGTATGTCCTGACAATTCTTCATTAAGCAAACAACACATACAATAATTATAGTTGACTTAGAAATTTATATAGAATATCTCCTTGAATGTCTGAAAGGTTTTATTTTATTATTACTGATTCCCAATATTGCTGATCAATGATCTGTTTTCAAAAGAATGATTTTGAACATGTTTTCAAATCTTTAAAGAAAAGTCACCCATGAGTAAATGACATAAAATTCAGGAGTAAGAACCAACAACACTTTAGGAGATGCCATATTTAAATTCAAACAGAATGTTAAAGTTAAAACTATTAAAGCATTAAATTTATTGCCATAAATAAGTATAGAGATTTCTCTCTCTCTCTTTCTCTCTCTTTTTCTAAAATGTAATCCTAAAAAGAGTTAGCAGAAGCAAATACTAATTTTTTTTTTTTTAACTGTCAGGTAAGCAATGCAGCAAGATTCCTAAAATTTGTTTCCTTTTGACATCAGCTCCTGGAAATATTTTGCTAATCAAGGTTTCACCTTCACTTAGCAAACACAGGCAACGAGGCGACTTAAAATTTTTCATAGCTTCCTAATTGAAATATGGCACAAAAGAATTAATTTAGCTCTATTGTTGAAAGATTTGCTGCATATTACTGCTGCTAGATAGTTTTCATTCAATAGGTTCATGGAACCGTAAATCTTCAAATCTGTTCAGTGTGTTTAGGTTAAGTTAGGTTAGTTTTTATGTTCCTCTAAAAGAGCCTATCTATGAACCTATTCAGATTTTATTGTAGTAACACAGCAAAATAATTACACCACCTTTTGAAAATAAGACAAGTAGCTTGATGATAAAATGTTTACCTCACAACTGATTTTAAACACAAGTTTGAAATGCATATTTGTGGTGCATTTTATAGAAGAGCTTTTACTCTGATCTAAATGATAACAAAGAAAATATGTTGTGATGTTTAAATTTAAAATTGTGACTTCAGACCTAATAAGCAAGGGGAAGATAGAGATAATCTTGAAGGTACACAAGATATACAAAAACACACATATACACAATATGCTTTTCAAAAATCCAAATGCATCAATATGTCTTATTTTCCTTCTGAAGTTATTTTATTTTTTTTTTTTTTTCACCACACTGTGCAGCAGGAGGGATCTTAGTTCCCCAGTCAGGGATGGAACCCACGTCTCCCTCAGTGGAAATGCATTCTTAACCACTAGACCATCAGGGAAGTCTTTGGAGTTATTTTAAAATTAATTTTAAAAAAATTAAAAAAAAATAAAATTAATTTTAACAAACATGACATATCAAAAGTCACTTAAATACTTATAAGGAAAAACTTCAAATTCAGAAAATTTTACTTAGGTACTATGTGCTGCATTGTTTAAAGTAATAACAATTTAAAATAAATGTAAATTGAATCTAATTCTCAAAAATGTAAACAAATGGAATGATTCACAAGAAAGTGAGGCAAACTAAAAATTATGCATGTTATTTGATATGTAATAATCCCAAATATTCAGAAACTTTCTTTTTTTAATCTCTTTTTAAAAATTTTGTGATGCCATGGTTTTATGAAGAAATCACATCTAACTTTTTTTCCAATGGTTTAATATTAACAGCAACAACAAAAAATATATAATTACAAGATGGTTACTGATAATTCATTTTGATAGCCTTTTGGAAAATAGTTTATTTTCATATACACTTTGCTGCTGCTGCTAAGTCACTTCAGTCATGTCCAACTCTGTGAGACCCCATAGACCGCAGCCCACAAGGCTTCTCCATCCCTGGGGTTCTCCAGGCAAGAACACGAGTTGGTTGCCATTTCCTTCTCCAATGCATGAAAGTGAAAAGTGAAGTCACTATGTCGTGTCCGACTCTTAGCGACCCCAAGGACTACAGCCTCCCCCGTCCATGGGATTTTCCAGGCAAGAGTACTGGAGTAGGTTGCCATTAAATATGGATAAATAAGATCTGAATCACTGTGTATACATAGTGATATGAAGTATCATTAAACATCCCATTTAATTAAATTCCAAAAGCATTTGTCAAATGTCAACAATGTACTAGATACTGTGCTAAGTACAAGGGACTGAAACATTAATAAAATATAGTTTCTAATCATCAAAGCATTGTAGAAGTCCACACTTCATGATGAAGTTGCTCAGATACAGTTATTATACTTGAAAAAAACCTCATATCCCTAAGATGAATCATTGAACTTTCTATTATTCTCAAATAAGCCTACAAAATGCTAATTTTCCCAGAGAATTATTCTTCAGTCAAAAAAGTTAAATCAATTATCAAATAGGAAAGATAATATAACGTGAATTTTGCACACCTGATAGACATTTCTTAAAGTGGAAGGAAAAAGGACTTGTCCTTGATACTCTAAAGTATTAGTTAAGGTCTTTCTGATTGTTAAAATGTTAGAATTAAATATCTAGACAAAGTGGGAGAAAAGGGATAAACAATCTTTGGACAAAAGAGAAAGATTAAAATAAATGTCTTGCGCTATGGAAATCTGAGGCAGTTAATCTCAGGGTTTGTTTGGAGTAGGGGAAATGGATAATATATGACTTACAAATAAATTGATTGGTAATAATTTTCAGAAATCTAGAATTTGGTACATCTATTTTTAAAATGATTGAGTTTATTTGATTTGTAAAATTTATACAATAAAAAGAGTGAGGAAAATGTATAGTTTGCTGAGCTAGAAATTGTTAGGCAGTCAGTCTAAGACTCTGAGACCTCAGTATTGCTTTCAATAAAGATCTCACCCCATTAACCTAAAACTCTACCGTTTGTCCCAAATTCCTGGAATGTATCCTTGGTCTGATAAATTATCAGTGTTCAAATCCAGGAAAGGGCAGCAATTAGCTTCTTTTTCATATGCCTGAGGGAAAAACAACTGGTGAACATTAATCTTTAGCCCACACATTTGGTCCATTTTAAAATGACCAGGGAACATGAAAAAGTGTGGGGACTTAATCCGAGGATCAAGAGAAGCCATAAAATGTTAAGTTAAACATTGTGACCTTTAGACTGATTGGTTAAAAATATTTTAAGGACAGAATTCAACCAAAAATTTACAAATCAATACTAGTAAGGATATAAACTGCTATAAGTCCCACCATTTTGGGAACTCTCTACCCCCTCTCAGTGTCTATGCTGAGAGCTTTGTACTTTTCTTTCCTCTAAAATAAATCCCATTTGCTTGCTACCATAAGTGTTTGCATGTTTGTGAAATTCATTCTTCAGATCTGCAAACAAGAACTCATATTCTGATTTCCCTGTGATACATTTCAGAATAAAAATATGCAAATATAAAATTAAGGCTTTGAAAATCCAATTAATGCAAGAAATTTTCACATATTGAAGTATGGGGAACACATTCTGGCTTATTCATAACTTGAATTTTATGCTAACTAAAACTACCTGCTTGTGGCCAATTACATGACACATCTGCTTTAATCTTTAAAGAAAATAATGCTTTTAAAAATCATTATATGAATAAATTCAAACTGAGTTCTCCCGCCCACAGTAGAATGAAGTTTGTATAATTTAAACCAGTATTTCTCTATATTTGGTCTAGGAATAGTGGTGATAGTAGTGGTGGTGGTTAGTTACAAGATCAAATAATTATTCAGAATCAATCTCAAGTGTCATGGTCCAGAAATTTGCATTTTTACTTGTACCCTTCATGACTCTCCTGTTCACTAAATTTTGAGTGTCACTGGCTATGGATAAATTATTAAAAACTATATTATTTTCAGCTAATTGAAAAAACTGGAAGGGAGAAAATGCCCCACACTTAGATGTGATTACAATTTTTAAATTTATATCATAACTGAATATTTCATTAACTAGAGGAATCAAAACAGTTATTGAGTACTTAAATGATATTTTGGCCACATTGAAAATGCATAATATAAATATATCAAGAAACATAATACAGCCCATACAAGCTAGAAGTATCAGAAGTTCATATAGTTGTATCTAATTCCCCCAATAATCTAGTCTCTTAAGATTAATTCAAATATTTCCTAGTGTATCTCACTTCTAAAGTACTTGTGCCCACTGAAACTTATGACTTTATGACATAGACACAACATGCATATTAGGGGAAACTGAAGAACAAATTTATACCTAATGTGCTTCTATTATATTAACAAGAAATGGAAATCATGATACCAGTAATGTTCTACACCATTTCAAGAGTAGTTTATTAAAAATTCTTTATAAACTTATAGATTGTATATTGATTATTTATGTAAAAAGATTAACAGGATAGATAAATAGTACCTTAGTAAAGCTGATAGCAGGTAGAATTTATTTTTATAAATAAATGCAAGTGACAACTGCTTCACCAAAAGGAAAAAATGTTTTACTTCAAAGCACACACACACACACACGCACACATGTGCACACATCCTTAGGATTTGTATGTCTTATATAGATTTTTTTTTTAGATTATCTTGCATCATAATAGAAACTAATGAAAATCCATTATCAAGGAACTGTTTGATTAATACTATGAAATATGGTTTCTTTAAAAAGATTGTCATGTTGAGAATTAAATTGAGATTCATGTTGATGTACAGCAGAAATCAGCACAGTGTTGTAAAACAAGTGTCTTGCAATATTTTTTTTTTAATTCCCTTAAATTTCCTTAACAGATATTTATAACATTCCTAGGATTTTAGAATACCAGAACTAAATCCAATAAATATTTTGGGTCCATACTTTTTTTAAAGATTCTTAATTATCCATGGCCTTAATTATTAGTAATAATTAAATTTTACCTAGCAAATACATATTTGAAAAAAAAAATCCCTACAAATGTGATAGTAAAACAAATAATAAAATGGTCATGTAATCAACCTAATTCATATTTTCTCTTTAACCATGATATATCAGCTTAAAATAATCTCACATGCTATTTTTATTATTACCATCTGGTTGTTCTAAATCACCACTACTCTCTCATTCTCATATGATACTGACTGAAAATAGGAAATCATCTGATATTAGAGAATTTTTTCTTTTTAAATTTGTGATGAGAGAGAAAAAGGGAGGGAATCAGTACAATAATTAGATATGTATTACAGGAATATGAAAGAGCTGAGAAAATATGTATATATATAGAATATTTTAAATATAAATTGAAGTAAGTTTGCAACTATCATATTTTAACTTAAAATTGCTTCCATGATTTAACTAAATGGAATAGAAATCTCCTGAGTCTCACTACATTTACAAGCCATTTCTTATGCAGTATCATAAGAAAAACCAGGTTGTTCTCAGTTCTATCCATGATTAAAATAAAAATTTTCCTGACTTATTTTGTCATTCTACAGCTTTATTCAAACTGAGTCACTTTGCTGCACAGCATTAATTAAGACATCATAATTCAATTACAGTTTAATAATGTTTTTAATTATAACAAATTTGAAATTAAAATTACATTTAAATTTTCAAAAAATTATTAAAGATTTTTAGTAAAAGTTTTTTAAAACCACCTGATCAATGTTAAGTATTATAATTAGTTAACTCCAATATATTACCAATTAATGTACATATATAGCATTTTAAGGAAATACAGCTTCAATGATTGCAATAAAGAATAAATTGAAAACACACTAGGATTTAAGTTTAAATGGAGTTGCTCGTATATTTTTTAGATTAATCCTTTGCCTGTTGCTTCGTTTGCTATTATTTTCCCCCATTCTGAGGGCTGTCTTTTCATCTTGCTTATAGTTTCCTTTGTTGTGCAAAAGCTTTTAAGTTTAATTAGGTCCCACTTGTTTATTTTTGCTTTTATTTCCAATATTCTGGAGGTGGATCATAGAGGATCCTGCTGTGATTTATGTCGGAGAGCATATTGCTTATCTTCTCCTCTAGGAGTTTTATAGTTTCTGGTCTTACATTTAGATCTTTAATCGATTTTTTTGTTTGCTTGTTTGTTTTTTTGGTGTTTGAGACAGGCTTTTATTTACACTTTACCACACAATTTTATTGACTTTCCTTGTCAACAGTTGTATTTTTATGGCTAATATGCCACTGGATGGATGTGTCATAAGAATTTAACAGACAACTCATGTATTGACATTTGTGTTATCTCCAATGCTGTGTAATGACAAACAATAACTATACATACTTATGTATATAATTAAAAATTATGTGTACTTATATGTGTAGGTAAAAAAATGTTGACTTTCACTTGGACTAATTCTTAGAAATGAATTGCTGTATCAAAAGAAGGGCTCCATTTGAGGGCTTTAGTGTCTACCCTCAGCTTTCCTTACAAAGTGGGAGAAAGCCTGTTTGCCCACATGCCTGCCAACAATGGGAATGGGTATTAATATTCTTTGATTTTTTTTCAAATTAAAAAGTAGTCATCAGTATGCATTTCTTCATTATAAGTGAGGCTAGACTATGTATGCAACAATTACTGGTCATTGTCATTTCTTTAATCTCCAGCTTTTGATCATTGTTAACTTTTCTCTTGAAGTTATCCTATTTTTCATATATTAGAAAAAGTCCTTTATGTGTTAAACTTTTATTTCTCCTTAAGGTAGTAAATTGTTTGCTTCTTGAAGATTTTTTGAAATATTTAACATGTCTTGGCACATCTAATTATTTTTAACCCATTTCTCTGGCTTGTTTTAAGTTTATATCTTATCAACAGGATTAAATTAACCATTTGCTCTTATTGATGGTAAATGATATGTTTGGTATTACTTCCATTACCTTAGTTTATGATATTTTGTTATTAATTCTCTCTGACATTTTCTTGTTCTATGTTTTTATATCTTTTGTTATTTGTGTTTTTTCCTACCCCACTAATTTCATGGTTCTACTTTCTATTTCTATTCATTTTTTGTGTATTCTTTGTGTCCAAATTTATTTTCTTATTTTTTCATTTATTTTTATTAGCTGGAAGTTAATTACTTTACAATATTGTAGTGGTGTCTGCCATATATTGATATGAATCAGCCATGGATTTACATGTGTTCCCCATCCCGATCCCGAATCCCACCTCCCTCCCCATCCCATCCCTCTGGGTCTTCCCAGTGCGCCAGCCCTGAGCACTTGTCTCATGCATCCAACCTGGGCTGGTGATCTGTTTCACCCTTGATAGTATACTTGTTTCAGTGCTATTCTCTCAGAACATTCCACCCTCCACCCTTGCCTTCTCCCACAGAGTCCAAAAGTCTGTTCTGTACGTCTGTGTCTCTTTTTCTGTTTTGCATACAGGGCTATCGTTACCATCTTTTTAAATTCCATATATATGTGTTAGTATACTGTATTGGTCTTTATCTATCTGGCTTACTTCACTCTGTATAATGGGCTCCAGTTTCATCCATCTCATTAGGACTTATTCAAGTGAATTCTTTTTAATGGCTGAGTAACATTCCATTGTGTATATGTACCATAGCTTTCTTATCCTTTCGTCTGCTGATGGGCATCTAGGTTGCTTCCATGTTCTGGCAATTATAAACAGTGCTGAGATGAACATTGGGGTGCACATGTCTCTTTCAGACCTAGTTTCCTTGGTGTGTATGCCCAGGAGTGGGATTGCTGGGTCATATGGCAGCTCTATTTCCAGTTTTCTAAGGAATCTCCACACTGTTCTCCATAGTGGCTGTTCTAGTTTGCATTCCCACCAGCAGTGTAAGAGGGGGTTCCCTTTTCTCCACACCCTCTCCAGCATTTATTGCTTGTAGACTTTTGGATAGCAGCCATCCTGACTGGCGTGTAATGGTACCTCATTGTGGTTTTGATTTGCATTTCTCTAATAATGAGTGATGTGGAGCATCTTTTCATGTGTTTTTTAGCCATCTGTATGTCTTCTTTGGAGAAATGTCTGTTTAGTTCTTTGGTCCATTTTTTCAGTTGAGTCATTCATTTTTCTGGAATTGAGCTTCAGGAGTTGCTTGTATATTTTTGAGATTAATCCTTTGTCTGATGCTTCGTTTGCTATTATTTTCCCCCATTCTGAGGGCTGTCTTTTCACCTTAGTTATAGTTTCCTTTGTTGTGCAAAAGCTTTTAAGTTTAATTAGGTCCCTTTTGTTTATTTTTTCTTTTATTTCCAATATTCTGGGAGGTGGGTCATAGAGGATCCTGCTGTGATTTATATCGGAGAGTAATTTACCTATGTTCTCCTCTAGGAGTTTAATAGTTTCTGGTCTTACATTTAGATCTTTAATCCATTTTGAGTTTATTTTTGTGTATGGTGTTAGAAGGTGTTCTAGTTTCATTCTTTTAAAAGTGGTTGACCAGTTTTCCCAGCACCACTTGTTGAAGAGGTTGTCTTTTTTCCATTGTATATCCTTGCCTCCTTTGTCGAAGATAAGGTGTCCACAGGTTCGTGGATTTCTCTTTGTGCTTTCTATTCTATTCCATTGATCTATATTTCTGTCTTTGTGCCAGTACCATACTGTCTTGATGACTGTGGCTTTGTAGTAGAGCCTGAAGTCAGGCAGGTTGATTCCTCCAGTTCCATTCTTCTTTCTCAAGACTGCTTTGGCTATTTGAGGTTTTTTGTATTTCCATACAAATTGTTAAATTACTTGTTCTAGTCCTGTGAAAAATACCGTTGGTAGCTTGATAGATATTGCATTGAATCCATAGATTGCATTGGGTAGTATAGTCATTTTGACAATATTGATTCTTCCAATCCATGAACACGGTATGTTTCTCCATCTGTTTGTGTCCTCTTTGATTTATTTCACCAGTGTTTAATAGTTTTCTATATGTAGGTCTTTTGTTTTTTAGGTAGATATACTCCTAAGTATTTTATTCTTTTTTTTCAATGGTAAATGGTATTGTTTCTTCAATTTCTCTTTCTGTTTTCACATTGTTAGTGTATGTGAATGCAAGGGATTTCTGTGTGTTAACTTTATATCCTGCAAAATTACTGTATTCATTGATTAGCTCTAGTAATTTTCTGATAGAGTCTTTAGGGTTTTCTATGTAGAGGATCATGTCGTCTGCAAAGAGTGAGAGTTTTACTTCTTCTTTTCCTATCTGGATTCTTTTTATTTCTTTTTCTACTCTGATTGCTGTGGCCAAGACTTCCAAAACTACATTGAATAGTAGTGGTGAGAGTGGGCACCCTTGTCTTTTTCCTGCTTTAAGAGAACTCCTGCAGCTCAATTCCAGATAAAATAAATGACCCAATCAAAAATTGGGCCAAAGAACTAAACAGACATTTCTCCGAAGAAGACATACAGATGGCTAACAAACACATGAAAAGATGTTCAACATCACTCATTATCAGAGAAATGCAAATCAAAACCACAACGAGGTACCATTACACGCCAGTCAGGATGGCTGCTATCCAAAAGTCTACAAGCAATAAATGCTGGAGAGGGTGTGGAGAAAAGGGAACCCTCTTACACTGCTGGTGGGAATGCAAACTAGAACAGCCACTATGGAGAACAGTGTGGAGATTCCTTAGAAAACTGGAAATAGAGCTGCCATATGACCCAGCAATCCCACTCCTGGGCATACACACCAAGGAAACTAGGTCTGAAAGAGACATGTGCACCCCAATGTTCATCTCAGCACTGTTTATAATTGCCAGAACATGGAAGCAACCTAGATGCCCATCAGCAGACGAAAGGATAAGAAAGCTATGGTACATATACACAATGGAATGTTACTCAGCCATTAAAAAGAATACATTTAAATTAGTCCTAATGAGATGGATGAAACTGGAGCCCATTATACAGAGTGAAGTAAGCCAGATAGATAAAAACCAATACAGTATACTAACACATATATATGGAATTTAAAAAGATGGTAACGATAGCCCTGTATGCAAAACAGAAAAAGAGACACAGATGTACAGAACAGACTTTTGGACTCTTTGGGAGAAGGCGAGGATGGAATGTTCTGAGAGAATAGCATTGAAACAAGTATACTATCAAGGGTGAAACAGATCACCAGCCCAGGTTGGATGCATGAGACAAGTGCTCAGGGCTGGTGCACTAGGAAGACCCAGAGGGATGGGATGGGGAGGGAGGTGGGATTCGGAATCGGGATGGGGAACACATGTAAATCCATGGATGATTCATGTCAATGTATGGCAAATACCACTACAATATTGTAAAGTAATCAGCCTCCAACTAATCAAAATAAATTAAAAAAAATTTTTAAATGGAAGATTATGTATTAGGAAATATTTTCATGAGTTACAATATGAGAATTATGTTCTAAAATTAAAAGAATAAACACTTATTACTATCTAGTAATAATATTTCATCATCACATCCATTATAATTGCTAGTATATTTACACGTTCCTCTCCTCCAGCTCCAAGTAGATTATAAAATTCTTGATGGTAAGAACAGTTTACAATGTATAAATATCAGGGCAGGATGATTAGTGACTTTTAGAAATAAACGAATACCACTGCCTTCCCATTGGAAAGGAAAACAGTCTAAGAAACACTACATTTTATTACATTCTTTTTGTGACTACTAATTAAATAATGTTTTCTCTGTATTTATATCAACTAACACTGATTATGCTGATAACATTCTATCATCCAGGAAGAGTATGTTTACTTCCCATGATGCTGGTAATTTTTGTGCTGGACATGTGTGCTATCTATCACATGGTGTTGAATTTCACCAATTTCACAGTCCCACTCTGGCCCTCTTAATCTCCTGAATGTGTCAACTCAGTAGCAGTTTTAATGCCATATAATTTCACTTTACAAAAAGATATTTCAGAATAAATGATAGCCCAAACTGAATAGTACTCTACACAGAGCTTAAGTGTAACTGAACATTAATAGTAAGGTACCCAAGGTGAGAAGTACCTGTCTCAAAGTGTGCCATAACTAATAGAAGCACTGAGCTACCCATGATGGCTTCTGAGTAGGTCTGTGGTGACCTAAACAAGAAGGAATTTTAAAAATGTAAAAATTTTAAAAAGAATGGATATGTGTGCACTGATTATACTAACCAGTATAGCTGATTAACTTTGCTGCTGCTGCTAAGTCACTTCAGTCGTGTCTGACTCTGTGTGACCCCATAGATGGCAGCCCAACAGGCTTCTCTATCACTGGGATTCTCCAGGCAAGAACACTGGAGTGGGTTGCCATTTCCTTCTCCAGATTAACTTTGCTACATAGCAGAAACTGACACAGCATTGTAAAGCAACTATTGAGTTAGTGTGAGTTACTCTGTCATGTCTGACTCTTTGCCACCCTATGAACTGTAGACCACTAAGCTTCTCTGTCCATGGGATTTTCCAGGCAAGAGCACTGGAGTGGGTTGTCATTCCTTCTCCAGGAGATCTTCCTGATCCAGGGATTGAACCTAGAACTCCCTAGGCAGATTCTTTACTGTCTGAGCCATCAGGAAAGATGATGACAACTATATCCTAATTTTTTTTTTTAAAGAACAGACACACATAGTTGACCTGTTGTTCCCCAACTGTTTTATTTGAATTCTATCAGAAACAATTACACTTAATCTAGCAACTGAAAAGAAAATTATAATTGGTCTGGATAAAGGTTGTTAATGCCTTAATCAATTGATACGATGTCTTAAGTGGAAGCATCTTTCACTCTTTTATCTAAAAACTGAAACACAATCCATTAAGAGCATTGGAGCAATTCATGAGGAAGAAAACAACCAACTAAAACTAAAAACCAAAGGAAATCATCTAAGATCTGAGTTAATAAATTATAGCAGTTTTGAGTTATTTTGTTTCTGCTACAAATAAGAAACAATTACAGCTAAGTCCATTTTTATCACTTGCTTACTTAGTTTACTAATAATTACTAAATTAAGCTATACCTAACCTTGAAGGGGAGAGTATATTGGTGAATTCATTCCCCCCCCCCATTTTATTGGGAAGAAATTGACACATATCACTATGTAAATTTAAGCTTGCAGCATGATGGTTTGATATTTATATATTGTGAAATGATTACCATAAAAATTTCAGCTAATATCCATCTTCTCTTATAGATACAATAAAAAGAGATTAAAGAAGAAATGAAAAAGAAATTCTTCTTGTGATGGAAACTTTCAGGATCTACTCTCTTAACAACTTTCCTATATATAATATAGCAGTATTAACTATAGTCATATTGTACAAATACATCCCTAATACTTATAATTAGAAGATAGTACCTTTTGACCACTTTCCTCCAATTCCCCCTCCTCTTAAATCTTGACACTTGTAACCACAAATCTTATCCCCTTTTGGTGGAATTTTAAAATGATTTTTATTAGATTCTACATAGAAGTGAGATCATACAGTATTTGTCTTTGAATTATTTCACTGAGCATAATGTCTTCAAGGGCCATCCATGTTGTCACAAATGGTAGGATTTCCTCATTTTTTAAATGGCTGAACAATATTCTATTTTGTACTACAACTTCTTTATCCATTCCTCCATGGATGGGCAAGTAGGCTTTTTCCAGGTCTAAGCTGTAGTAAGTAATGCTGCTGTGAACGTGGAGGTGTAGACATCTTTTCCAGATATTATTTTCTCTTCCTTTGGCTATATTCCCAGAATTGGAATTGTGGGATCATATGATAGTTCTTGGGCTTCCCTCATAGCTCAGTTGGTAAAGAATACACTTGCAATGCAGGAGACCCCAGTTCGATTCCTGGGTCAGGAAGATCTGCTGGAGAAGGGGTAGCCTACTCACTCCAGTATTCTTGGACTTTCCTTGTGGTTCAGCTGGTAAAGAATCTGCTTGCAATGCAGGAGGCCTGGGTTTGATCCCTGGGTTGGGAAGATCCTTTGGAGAGGGGAAAGGCTACCCACTCTAGTATTCTGGCCTGGAGAATACCATAGACTATATAGTGCATGGGGTTGCAAAGAGTCGGATGACTGAGCGCTTTTCACTTTCATGATAGTTCCACTTTTATTTTTTTGAGGATGCTCTACCCAGTTTTCCATAGTCTCTGTACTAAAGTAAGCCAGAAGGATAAAGACCAATACAGTTTACTAACGCATATATATGGAATTTAGAAAGATGGTAACAATAACCCTGCATGCAAAACAGAAAAAGAGAAACAGATGTACAGAACAGACTTTGGGACTCTATGGGAGAAGGCGAGGGTGGGATGTTTTGAGAGAACAGCATCGAAACATGTATATTATCAAGGGTGAAACAGATCACCAGCCCAGGTTGGATGCATGAGATAAGTGCTCAGGGCTGGTGCACTGGGAAGACCCAGAGGGATAGGGTGGAGAGGGAGGTGGGAGGGGGGATCGGGATGGGGAATACATGTAAATCCATGGCTGATTCATGTCAATGTATGGCAAAAACCACTACAATATTGTAAAGTAATTAGCCTCCAACTAATAAAAATAAATGGAAAAAAAATAAAATCTTACTAGCAGTGCACAAAGGTTCCCTTTTCTTCCTCTTCAACATTTTTAATCTCATGTATTTTTTATGATGACCATTGTAACAAGCATGAGGTGATACCTGATTGTGGTTTTGATTTTCAGTTCCCTAGTGGCTAGTGGTATTGAGCATTTTTTATGACCATTTTTTTTTCCATTGAGCATTTTGTCATGTGGTCTTCTGTATATCTTCTTTGGAGAAATGCCTATTCAGGTCCTTTGCTCATTTTTTAATTGAGTTATTTGTTTCTTTGCTAATGAGTTGTGTGAGTTCTTTATATATTGTTAACATTAGCCCTTTATTAAAGAGATACTGTTTGCAAATATTTTTTTCCCTTTCCATAGATTGTCTTTATCAATTTGTTTATGATTTCTTTTGCCATGCAGAAACTTTTTAGTTTGACATAACCCCATTTATTTTTGCATTTTTTGCTTATGTTTTAGGTGTCATATCAAAAAAAAAAAATCATTACCAAGATCCATGTTAAAGAGCCTTATTCTTCTAGAAGTTTAACAGTTTCAGGTCTTACATTTAAGCCTCTAATCCATTTCTAGTTAATTTTTGTGAGTGGCCTATGATATGGATCCAGTTTCAGTCTTCTGCATGTCAGTTTTCAATTATCCCAGCACCATTCATTGAAAGGACTATCTTTTCTCCACTGAGTATTTTTGGCTCCCTTAAGAAATACTACTGGTATATGTTTGAGTTTATTTCTGAATTGTCAATGGTCTATTTCTCTGTTTTCATGCCAGTATCATACTGTTTTGATAAATACAACTTTATAATATAGCTTGAAATCAGAAAGTACTGCTTTGTTCTCAATATTGTTTTGGCTATTTTGAGTCTTTTATGGTTCAATATAGATTTTAGGAATGTCATTTCTACTTCTTTAAAAAGTGGGGGGTAGGGGCAGAAGATGTAATGGTTAGATAGCATAACTGACTAAATGGATGTAAATTTGAGCAAACTCCAGGAGAAAGTGGAAGACAGAGGAGCCTGGTGTGCTGCAGTTCATGGGGTTGCAGTAAACAAAAACAACAGAATGCCATTAGAATCTAGATAGGAATTGCATTGAATCTACAGATGGTTTTTGGTAGTACTGACATTTTAACAACATTAATTCTTCCCATCTATGAACAAGGGATACCTTTCTATTATGTCTTTTTCCAGTTATTTCATCAATGTCTTCTAGTTTTCAGAGTAGAGAACGTTCACCACCTTAGCTAAATTTATTCCTGAATATTTTGTTATTTTGGTGTTTTTGTAAATGCACTGGATTTATTTCTCTTTCAGAAAATTCATCATTAGTGTATAGAAAAGCTACTGATTTTTGTATGTTAATTTCCTATCTTATAATTTTACTGAATTCATTGATTAGATCTATTTTTTTTACTTCATCTTTAGGAATTTGTAAATATAAATCATGTCATCTGCAAAAGAGATGATTTTACCTGTTCCTTTGAAATTCAGATCTCTTTTATTTCTTGTTCTTGCCTGATTGATCTAGCTAGGACTTCTAGTGCTTTGTTGAACGGGGTAGAGAATGTGTACCCTTGTCTTGCTCCTGATCTTAGATGAATAGCTTTCAACCTTCCACCATTAAGTATGATGTTAGTGGTCAGTTTGTCATATTTAGCCTCTATTATGTTGAGATATGTTTTTTCTGTTTTATTTGGTGAGTTTTTTAATCATGAATAGATTTGAATTATTCCATATGCTTTTTATACATAGGTTGAGATGATCATATGATTCTTTTATTCTAGCAATGTGATATATCATATTGATTGATTTGTGTATGTTGAATCATCTTTGAATCCCAGAGATAAATCACACATGATCATAGTGAATTCCTCATTTAATATGCTGAAGAATTTATTTGTTAGTATTTTATTGAGACTTCTGCATCTATATTGCTCAGGGATATTAACCTATAGTTTTCTTTTCTAGTAGTGTCCTTTTCTGGCTTTGATATTAGGACAATGCTTGCCTCTGAAGTGAATTTGAGAGTGTTCCCTCCTCTTTAATTTTTTAGAAGAGTTTGAGAGAGTTTCGTGTTAATTTTTTAAGTGTTTGATAAAATTCACCAATGAAGTAATCTGCCCCTGGGTTTTTCTTCACTGGTATATTTGAATATTTATTCAGTCTTTTCACCATTTTAGATTTTCCATTTCTTCCTGATTCAGTCTTGGTAAACTGTTTATGAGGAAATTTTACTTTTCTTTGAGGTTGTACAGTTTGTTGGCATATAGTTGATCACTGTAATCTCTTATGATCCTTTGTTATTCTGTAGTTTCAGTTACAATGTCTCCTTTTTCATTTATGATTCTTTTCTGTTCACTGTGTCCTGTAATTCCCATAGGCTTTACTCCTTTTCATTCTTTTTGCTTTTGGCCCCTCTGTTGGGTAATTTCTAATGTCCTGTCTCCAGGTTGTTCATTCTTTTTTCTGCATGGTCAAGTCTACCTTTGAAACTCTCTATTGAATTATTCATTTTAGTTATTGTATTTTTTAATATTAGAATTTCATTTTTGTATGTTTTCTATTTCCTTGTTGAGCTTCTCATTTTCTTTATGCATTGTTTTCCTAAGTTTATTTTGTTGTCTGCCTGTATTTTCTTGTAGCTCACTAAACATTCTTTAGATGTTTATTCTGAATCCTTTGCCTGATAGTTTATTTCTATTTCCATTGGGTCAGTTATCAGAGGTTTATTAGTTTCCTTTGGTGGTATTGTAATTTTTGTTATCCTTGATTCCTTATATGAGTATCTGTGCATTTGAGTAATTGTGTTCTTTCAGGCTTTACAGTTTTGCTTTGGTAGAGACAATTCGTCACCAGTCAGCTCAGTTTGGGCTTCTGGGCATGTCTGGACTGGTAGTATCTAAGGCAGGTGTTCTGCAAACTATCAGATTTACTTGTTCATATCAATTGTTACAGCTTCTAGGAATTTTCCTCAGTCCTTCTCATCAGATTAGGTTGTAACACAACCTACAGAGTGGGTGGACCTGTGCCTCAGCTCCCTTGCATGAGTTGGAGTGTATGGGGCCACTCTAGGCTACTTTTGATTTCCAAATAGTCTCTCCAGTTAAGAAAACTCACAATTACTCCCAGCCCTGCCTGTGAATATAATTGAAATTCTCTACACCTGATACTGACCTCACTCTGGTGGCGATCAGCTCTGCTTGCCTGAACCGCAACTGAGTGCCACTGAAACACACTGCTTCCAGGAGTTATTGCCAGTCTTTCTTCTCAGATCGGGCTGAAAAACACTCTTCACAGTGAGTGGATTTCTGATTCAGTTCCTTGCCTGAGTGCAAGCAAACTGGGCTCTAGAGCCGGCAAAACTCCTCTTTTGATGATGTGAATCAGGCAGATCATCACAGCCTGCTGAGTTCCCTGGTCAGGATGCACTCTTTCTTGTTTCTGCATTTGAGCAAAGCCTCTGGTTGGAATCACTACTTAGTACTGCAGGTATGAACTCCATCTGCCAAGATCCTTATGCTGGTTATTGCTACTACCCCACCCTCACCCCTGATTCTAGCTCACCATCATAGATTCCCAGTGATTGGGGTCTTCAGATTCCCCTACAAACCCATGACGTGAGATAACAGTAGGGGTTTATGAAAAGTGCTGAAAGGGCTTGGTTGGCCCCTGTTTTTTTCCCCCACTGGAAGGAAAAAAGGTTCAAGGGAGACTTCTCTGCATGTCTACTGCCTGTGTGAGGGACAATGTGATCAACATATAGCTGCTTCTCTTATTCTTCCAATGCAGTCTGTTGTACAGGGAGGTGTTTAAGCCCCACCCTTGTGTTCTAGGATCCTCTCAGCAATGCCCTCTTCTTGAATAGGTATTAATTAATATTCTTGTGAGAGGAATTAAAGTCAGAAACAACTTATGTCACCATGTTTGTGACATTCTCTTACTAAATTCACTTACTGTATTATAGTTTATTTCATTTTAAAATATATTTTTCAGGGAGGAGCTAAGATGGCAGAGGAATAGGATGGGGAGACCACTTTCTCCCCTACAAATTCATCAAAAGAACATTTGAATGCTGAGCAAACTTCACAAAACAACTTCTGACCACTAGCAGAAGACATCAGGCACCCAGAAAAGCAGTCCATCATCTTTGAAAGGAAGTAGGACAAAATATAAAATATAAAAAGAGAGACAAAAGAGCTAGGGATGGAGACCCATCCTGGGAAGGGAGTTATAACAGAGGAAGTTTCCAAACACCTGGAAACCCTCGCACTGGCAGGTCTGGGGGAAGTTTTTGAATCTCGGAGGGCAACTAACTGGGAGGAAAAATAAATAAAACCCACAGATTACATGCCTAAAAGCAACTCCCAGCAGAAAAGTACCCTAGACGCCCACATCCGCCACCAGCAAGTGGGGGTGGAATAGAAAGGAGCAGGCAGCATTGCTTAGGGTTAGGACTGGGCCCGAATGCCCTGAGGGCAATTGGAAGGAGCTAATGTGAGATAGCAACTTAAACTGTGGGATAGCAAGAGAGAGAGAGAAAATTAACCGGCCTGAACACACTGCCGGCAGAACAAAGGGACTGAGCAATTCCAGAGAAGAGCTAGAAAGGGGCAAACTCGGCCCCAGAGACGGCACCCCCTACCAAACTGCAAACAGGCTCCCAGCTTCTAACCAAAGACTTCCTGAGATTCTGGATGGTCGACATCCACCAGGAGTGTCGCAGCTAGAGACCAACTCTTGAGAACAGTCACAAGGCGCACACACCCGACTGGCAGACTGGTGCAGGCAGAAACTGAGACTGGGACCACGGAGGGGATAAGGTGCACTGCACCTGGTGAGAGTGTGCCCGACAAGCTCCTGGCTGCCTGAGCTGCTCCGGCCAAGGAAGGCACAAAACGCAGGCCCAACTGAGTCTGCGCTTTTGTGGAATACCCGAAAACTGGAACCGCACGCAACGCAGGGCCCACTCCATATAGAGCAGCCGGGAGCCTAAGCAGTGTAGATGGGGAAAGCACACACCCGTGAGCAGGGGCAAACCTGGTGTGGCCGGAATACTGTGAGTGCTCCCCACACAGGCCTGTGAGATTTGTCTGCAGCACCTGTCACTCCCTGCAGCATGACTGAACAAGCAAATCTGAACAAGAGACTACCTCCGCCCTCCTGTGTCAGGGTGGAAATTAGACACTGAAGAGACCGGCAAACAGAAGCCAAATAAACAAAGGGAACCGCTTCAGAAGTGACCGGTGCAACAGATTAAAATCCCTGTAGGTAACATCGACTACACCAGAAGGGGCCTATAGATATCGAGAAGTGTAAGCTGGAATGAGGAGCTATCTGAAACTGAACTGAACCCACACTAACCGCAACAGCTCCAGAGAAATTCCTAGATATATTTTTACTTTTTTTACGTTTTTTAATTTAAAAAAAAAAATTTCTTCTCTTTTTTTTTATTTTTCCTCTTTTATTTTCTTTTAAAATTCCCTATTGCTCTCCATTACTCCTTAACTTTCATTTTCATTTTCATATATTTTTACTATTATTTTAGTTAGAAAAATTTTTTTTCTTGTTTTATTTTTTCTCTTATTTTTTTTAAAGTCCTCTATTACTCCTTAATTTTCATTTTCATTTCACTATAACCTTGCAAAAAAAAAAAAAGAAGAGGCCCTATTTTTAAACAGAATTTCATATATATTTCTAAAATGTTTTGTGTTTGTGTTTTTGTCTTTAATACTGTATTTTTAAGAGTCTAACCTCTACTCTAAATTTTTAATCTTTGTTTTTCAGTATTTGATATCAATATTGGACATTTAAGAATCCAATATCCAGCACCCATTTTTACTCAGGAGTGTGTTGATTACTCTCTCCCCCTTTTGACTCTCCATTTTCTCCCTCAGATCACCTCTATTTCCTCTCTCCCCCTTCTCTTCCCAATCCAATTCTGTGAGTTTCTGTGGGTGTCTGGGCTATGGAGAACACTTTGGGAACAGAGAACTGCGTAGATCTGTCTCTCTCCTCTTGAGTCCCCCTTTTTCTCCTCCTGCTTATCTCTATCTCCCTCCTCCCTCTCCTCTTCTTCATGTAACTCTGTGAACCTCTCTGGGTGTCCCTCACAGTGGAGAATCTTTTCACCATTAACCTAGAAGTTTTATTATCAGTGCTGTATAGTTGGAGAAGTCTTGAGACTACTGGAAGAATAAGACTGAAATCCAGAGGCAGAAGACTTAAGCCCAAAACCTGAGAACACCAGAAAACTCCTGACTACAGGGAACATTAAGTAATAAGAGATCATACAAAAGCATCCATACCTACACTGAAACCAACCACCACCCAAGAGTCAATAAGTTCCAGAGCAAGACATACCACGCAAATTCTCCACCAATGCAGGAACATAGCGTCAACATACAGGCTGCCCAAAGTCACACCTAACACATAGACCCATCTCAAAACTCACTACTGGACACTTCATTGCACTCCAGAGAGAATAAATCCAGTTCCACACACCAGAACACCAACGCAAGCTTCCCTAACCAGGAAACCTTGACAAGCCAATCATCCAACCCCACCCACTGGGTGAAACCTCCACAATAAAAACGAACCACAGACCACCAGAATACAGAAAGCCCACTCCAGACACAGCAATCTAAACAGGATGAAAAGGCAGAGAAATACCCAACAGGTAAAGGAACATGAAAAATGCCCACCAAGTCAAACAAAAGAGGAGGAGATAGGGAATCTACCTGAAAAAGAATTTAGAATAATGACAATAAAAATGATCCAAAATCTTGAAAACAAAATGGAGTTACAGATAAATAGCCTGGAGACAAAGATTGAGAAGATGCAAGAAATGTGTAATAAGGACCTAGAAGAAATAAAAAATAGTCAATTAAAAATGAATAATGCAATAAATGAGATCAAAAATACTCTGGAAGGAACCAATAGTAGAATAACAGAGACAGAAGATAGGATAAATGAGGTAGAAGATAAAATGGTGGAAATAAATGAAGCAGAGAGGAAAAAAGAAGAAAGAATCAAAAGAAATGAGGACAACCTCATGGACCTCTGGGACAATGTGACATGCCCCAACATTTGAATCATAGGTTTCCCAGAATAAGAAGACAAAAAGAAAGGCCATGAGAAAATACTCGAGGAGATAATAGCTGAAAACTTCCCTAAAATGGGGAAAGAAATAGTTACACAGGTCCAAGAAACCCAGAGAGTCCCAAATAGGATAAACCCAAGGTGAAACACCCCCAAGACACATATTGAGCAAATTAACAAAGATCAAACACAAAGAACAAATATTAAAAGCAGCAAGGGAGAAACAACAAGTAACACACAAAGGGATTCCCATAAGGATAACAGCTGATCTATCAATAGAAACCCTTCAGGCCAGAAGGAAATGGCAGGACATACTTAAAGTAGTGAAAGAGAAGAAACTACAACATAAATTACTGTACCCAGCAAGAATCTCATTCAGATATGAAGGAGAATTCAAAAGCTTTACAGACAAGCAAAAGCTGAGAGAATTCAGCACCACCAAACCAGCTCTTCAACAAATGCTAAAGGATCTTCTCTAGACAGGAAACAGAAAGGTTGTATAAACGTGAACCCAAAACAACAAAGTAAATGGCAATGGGACCATACCTATCAATAATTATCTTAAATGTAAATGGGTTGAATGCCCCAACAAAAAGACACAGACTGGCTGAATGGATACAAAAGCAAGACCCCTATATATGCTATCTACAAGAGACCCACCTCAAAACAAGGGATACATACATACTAAAAGTGAAGGGCTGGAAAAAAATATTTCATGCAAACAGAGACCAAAGGAAAGCAGGAGTTGCAATACTCATATCAGATAAAATAGACTTTGAAATTAAGGCTATGAAAAGAGACAAAGAAGGACACTACATAATGATCAAAGGATCAATCCAAGAAGAAGATATAACAATTATAAATATATATGCATCCAACATAGGAGCACCGCAATATGTAATGCAAATGCTAATGAGTATGAAAGAGGAAATTAATAGTAACACAATAATAGTAGGAGACTTTAATACGCCACTCACAACTATGGATAGATCAACTAAACAGAAAATTAACAAGGAAACACAAACTTTAAGTGACACAGTGCACCAGCTAGACCTAATTGATATCTATAGGACATTTCACCCCAAAATAATCAATTTCACTTTTTTCTCAAGCACACACAGAACCTTCTCCAGAATAGATCACATCCTGGGCCATAAATCTAGCCTTGGGAAATTCAAAAACATGGAAATCATTCCAGTCATCTTTTCTGACCACAGTGCAGTAAGATTAGATCTCAATTACAGGAAAAAAAAATTATTAAAAATTCAAACATTTGGAGGCTAAATAACACGCTTCTGAATAACCAACAAATCATAGAAGAAATCAAAAAAGAAATAAAAATATGCATAGAAATGAATGAAAATGAAAACAGAACAACCCAAGACCTATGGGACACTGTAAAAGCAACGCTAAGGGGAAGGTTCATAGAAATACAGGCTTACCTCAAGAAACAAGAAAAAAGTCAAATAAATAACCTAACTCTACACCTAAAGCAACTAGAGAAGGAAGAAATGAAGGATCCCAGGGTTAGTAGAAGGAAAGATATCTTAAAAATTAAGGCAGAAATAAATGCAAAAGAAAGTAAAGAGACCATAGCGAAATTCAACAAAGCTAAGAGCTGGGTTTTTGAAAAAATAAACAAAATTGACAGACAGTTAGCAAGACTCATTAAGAAACAAAGGGAGAAGAACCAAATTAATAAAATTAGAAATGAAAATGGAGAGATCACAACAGACAACACTGAAATACAAAGGATCATAAGAGACTACTACCAGCAGCTCTATGCCAATAAAATGGACAACTTGGAAGAAATGGACAGATTCTTAGAAAAGTATAACTTTCCAAAACTGAACCATAAAGAAATAAAAGATCTTAACAGACCCATCACGAGCACAGAAATCGAAACTGTAATCAGAAACCTTCCAGCAAACAAAAGCCAAGGGCCAGATGGCTTCACAGCTGAATTCTACCAAAAACTTAGAGAAGAGCTAACACCTATCTTACTCAAACTCTTCCAGAAAATTGCAGAAGAAGGTAAACTTCCAAACTCATTCTATGAGGCCACCATCACCCTAATACCAAAACCAGACAAAGATTCCACAAAAAAAGAATACTACAGGCCAATATCACTGATGAACATAGATAAAAAAAAAATCTTTAACAAAATTCTAGCAAACAGAATCCAACAACATATTAAAAAAATCATACATCATGACCAAGTGGTCTTTATCCCAGGAATGCAAGGATTCTTTAATATCTGCAAATCAATCAATGTAATACACCACATTAACAAATTGAAAGATAAAAACCATATGATTATCTCAATAGATGCAGAAAAAGCCTTTGACAAAATTCAACATCCATTTATGATTAAAACTCTCCAGAAAGCAGGCATAGAAGGAACATACCTCAACATAATAAAAGCTATATATGAGAAACCCACAGCAAGCATTACCCTCAAAGGTGAAAAATTGAAAGCATTTCCCCTGAAATCAGGAATAAGACAAGGGTGCCCACTCTCACCACTACTATTCAACATAGTTTTGGAAGTGTTGGCCATAGCATTCAGAGCTGAAAAAGAAGTAAAAGTAATCCAGATAGGAAAAGAAGAAGTGAAACTCTCTCTGTTTGCAGGTGGCATGATCCTCTACATAGAAAAACCTAAAGACTCTACCAGAAAATTACTAGAGCTAATAACAAATATAGTAAAGTTGCAGGATATAAAATTAATACAGAGAAATCCCTTGCATCCCTATACACTAACCATGAGAAAACAGAAAGAGAAATTAAGGAAACAATACCATTCACCATTGCAACAAAAAAGAATAAAATAATTAGGAGTATATCTACCTAAAGAAACAAAAGACTTATACATAAAAAAACTATAAAACACTGGTGAAATAAATCAAAGAGGACACAAACAGATGGAGAAATATACCATGTTCATGGATTGGAAGAAACAATATTGTCAAAATGACTATACTAACCAAAGCAATCTATAGATTCAATGCAATCCCTATCAAGCTACCAGTGGTATTTTTCACAGAACTAGAACAAATAATTTCACAATTTGTATGGAAATACAAAAAAACTCGAATAGCCAAAGTAATCTTGAGAAAGAAGAATGGAATTGGAGGAATCAACCTGCCTGACTTCAGATTATACCACAAAGCCACAGTCATCAAGACAGTATGGTACTGGCACAAAGACAGAAATATAGATCAATGGAATAGAATAGAAAGCCCAGAGATAGATCCAGGAACCTATGGACTCCTTATCTTTGACAAAGGAGGCAAGGCTATACAATGGAAAAAAGACAACCTCTTTAACAAGTGGTGCTGTGAAAACTTGTCAACCACTTGTAAAAGAATGAAACTAGAACACTTTCTAACACCATACACAAAAATAAACTCAAAATGGATTAAAGATCTAAATATAAGACCAGAAACTATAAAACTCCTAGAGGAGAACATAGGCAAAACACTCTCTGACATAAATCACAGCAAGATCCTCTATGACCCACCTCCCTGAATATTGGAAATAAAAGAAAAAATAAACAAATGGGACCTAATTAAACTTAAAAGCTTTTGTACAACAAAGGAAACTATATGCAAGGTAAAAAGACAGCCCTCAGATTGGGAGAAAATAATAGCAAACGAAGCATCAGACAAAGGATTAATCTCAAAAATATACAAGCAACTCCTGAAGCTCAATTCCAGAAAAATAAATGACCCAATCAAAAAGTGGGCCAAAGAACTAAACAGACATTTCTCCAAAGAAGACATACAGATGGCTAACAAACACATGAAAAGATGCTCAACATCACTCATCATCAGAGAAATGCAAATCAAAACCACAAGGAGGTACCATTATATACCAGTCAGGTGGGCTGCTATCCAAAAGAGGTGGGAGGGGGGATCGGGATTGGGAATACATGTAAATCCATGGCTGATTCATATCAATGTATGACAAAACCCACTGGAAAAAAAAATAATAATAATAATAATAATAAAAAAGAAAAACAAACAAACAAAAAAAAAAAAGTCTACAAGCAATAAATGCTGGAGAAGGTGTGGAGAAAAGGGAACCCTCTTACACTGCTGGTGGAAATGCAAACTAGTACAGCCACTATGGAGAACAGTGTGGAGATTCCTTAAAAACCTGGAAACAGAACTGCCATATGACCCAGTAATCCCACTCCTCGGCATACACACCGAGGAAACCAGATCTGAAAGAGACACGTGCACCCCAATGTTCATTGCAGCACTGTTTATAATTGCCAAGACATGGGAGCAACCTAGATGCCCATCAGCAGATGAATGGATAAGGAAGCTATGGTACATATACACAATGAAATGTTACTCAGCCATTAAAAATAATTCATTTGAATCAGTTCTAATGAGATGGATGAAACTGAAGCCCATTATACAGAGTGAAGTAAGTCAGAAAAATAAAGACTTATACAGTATACTAACACATATTTATGGAATTTAGAATAATGGTAATGATAACCCTATATGCAAAACAGAAAGAAACACAGATGTACAGAACAGATTTTTAGACTCTGTGGGAGCAGGCGAGGGTGGGATATTCTGAGAGAATAGCATTGAAACAATTATACTATCAAGGGTGAAACAGATCACCAGCCCAGGTTGGATGCATGAGACAAGTGCTCAGGGCTGGTGCACTGGGAAAACCCAGAGGGATCGGGTGGAGAGGGAGGTGGGTGGGGGGATCGGGATGGGGAATACATGTAAATCCATGGCTGATTCATGTCAATGTATGGCAAAAACCACTACAATATTGTAAAGTAATTAGCCTCCAACTAATAAAAGTGAATGGAAAAAATAAATAAATAAAAAATAATAAAAAATAAAATATATTTTTCAAAACAATGCAAAATCAAAAACTGGATTATTGTCCTTTATGAACTAAATAAACAAGAATTGCTTATCCTGAATAGTGCACCATGCCTCTTCCACGAATCTTTTAATTTTCTTCATACTATCAGTGTATTTTTGTCATAGCCTTCTGAAAGGAAATTCTGATATTGATAGTCATTAATTCCTCATTGTCCTACATGGGTTCTGGCCTTACTTTCTTAATCATTAACCCTACATTGATTGCATTTGAGCTTAAGAATGAGGATTTATATACTCAGCTAATTATCAGTTTCTAGGAAGCATATCAAGTCATGTGCTTTGTAAATGAGATACATAGTATAATTTCTTGCATTATAAAGATAGTCAAATCTCATCAATGTCTCATAATATAATTTTAATAAGTTCATGCATAGGGCCTTTGTTTGTATTATGACCCAAATCCAATTGATTGTCTTCCTTATGTACCCAAAATTACCTCAAGCTTTACACTTAAGAGCCAGAAACAGAAGGAAAATATTTGACCATGCTTGCAAAGCATGCAAATTCAAAAGGAAAAACAAAAACTTGATGCTTTTAAAAATTCACTAAGGGATTTTTTTCTTCAATGATTTATAATAAAATATATTGGTAATATTACAAATATATTTACCTTATCCATAAACATGGGTACAGTCCTTGGGTCACAAAGAGTTGGAGACAACTGAAGCAACTTAGCATGCACACAAGTGGTGTTACAGTTACCATTTCCACTTCTGTAGGTATTTCACAGCACATAAAAAGTTTCTGACATGCTACATATTTTAAAATTATCTCTTTTGTCTATCTCCATAAGGACAGAAGCTTTTATCCACCTTATTCACTGTAATATGCTTGGTGAACAACATCCAAAACCTAGCAGGTAGAAGTCAAGAAATATTTGTTGAATTAATTCGTAAATGACTATAATACTTAGCCTTAAGTGACATGTTGAGAAATGTAATGTTTTATGTACTATATCTTCCAGTTTGTACCTTAAATATTGAAAACAAATGTCAAAAGTAGCATCCTCTTTTCTTATTTAAGTCAGTTCTGTAATGAACATACAAGTTGAGATATCAAATGAAACAACTGGAAATTATGTTTTGTACCTCAAGAGGAGTCACTTACACTTTAAGAGATCAGATCCAATTCAGAAAGTATATAAGAAGAAAGAGCATTTTTAAAACACCTAATATGTATTGGGTACTATATTTGAGGGAGTATTTTTTACTAAGAGTTTTGAAAATAGGATAGAATGGGAGACAAGAGAATCAAGGGCAGAAAAAGGAATAGCCAGAAAAATAAACAAAACAAAAATCTATGAATGAATAATGTAGGCTAATGATTTCAGATGTCAGTTAGATAATAAGATGATTGACTAGGATGTTTCAGGTTCACATTTTCCCAATGAGATATCAAAACACACAACAAACTTAGGAAAGTAGCTTCGTTGGAGCTTTGGCAAACAGTTAAGAACAAGCATCTAACAACTGAAAGCCCAACCAAGAAAAGTCCACACCCAAAACAGTGGGAAATGTCATGACATTTTTCCTTATTTTTGCCCTATTCACTCCCCCAGTAGTATGCAGTACAGAGGGAGCACCCCAACTGCCAGTTGTTCCCTCAGAATGAAGAGAAAGTGCCAGAACTGTTTCTAACATTCTGGCTTTTGGGAAGGGATTACTGCCCAGAGAATTCGATTTCATCTCTCCTGACTCAGAGTGCTGATGAGAATGATATAATAGTTTGGATGTCAAATTAGAGGCCACTAAAACAGTAGTGGTAGCCATGTTCTTCAAAAAGACCAAAGAATTGGCAAAATTCTAGCTAGATTTACTAAGGAAAAAAGAGAGAATACTCAAATAACTAAAATAAATGGAAAAAAGTTATTAAAACCAATTTTACAGAAATAAGGATTATACTATGAATAAATGTATGCTAACAATTTATATATATATATATATGTATGCATGTGTATGTATATGTGTATGTGTGTATATGTGTATGTATGTATGTATGTATATATATATATATATACATATATATATATATGTACACTCAGTCATTCCCAACTCTCTGCTACCCCATAGACTATAGCTTACTAAGTTCCTCTATCCATAAGATTTTCCAGGCAAGAATACTGGAGATAGTTGTTATATCCTACTCCAAGGGATCTTCCTGACCCAGGAATCAAACCCATGTCTCTTGCATCTCCTGCATTGGCAGGCAGATACTTTACCACTGCACCACCTGTGAAGCCCACAATTTAGATAACCTAGATGAAATGTACACATTTTCAGAAACGTTCAACATACTGAGGCTAATTGTGAAGAAATAGAAAATAAGCACAGTAGTCAAAAATCTCCTAACAAAGAAAATCCTGGAGTCAAATGGCTTCACTGGTGAATTTTACAAAATATTTTAAAAGAATTATACTAATTTTCCTGAATCTCTTCTAAAAATTAGAAGAGTCAATTCTTGCCAACTCTTTCTCTGAGGTAACTATAATCCTCATGCCAAAGCCTGACAGAAGACATCACAAGAAAAGAAAATTACAAAACAGTATCCTTGGTAAACATTAAGAAAGAAATCCTAAAATAATAGCAGCAAACAGAATCCAGTAGCACTTTAAGTGGATTATATACCAAGAATGAGCAGGAATTATTCCTGGAATGCAAGGATGGTTTAACATACAAAAATCAATTAATGTAATATACCACATTAGAAAAATGAAGGGAAAACAAATATAAGTTGTTTCAGAAGAAGCATTTTGACAAAATTCAGCACCCATGCATGATAAAATTTCTCAACAAACCAAAAAATGAAAGCAATAATTTCAACATTATAAAGACCCATATAGGAAAATCCAACAGCTGACATCATATTCAATGATGAATATCTATAATCTTTACCTTTAAGATCAGGAACAAGAAAAGGAAACCTGTTTATACCACTTCTATTTATATTACTGAATAGATCAATTAAGTAAAAGAGAAGTAAAAGGTATCCAAATTGGAAAAGATTATCTCTGTAAGTTTACATGAATTTATGTTAAAAAAAAAACAATAAGGATTTTACATATACATATACACAAAATGTTAAACTAATAAACAAATTCAACACTCAAAAATGAGTTATTTCTATACAGTAATGATGAACAATCTAAAAATGAAATTAAGAAAATAATTCCATTCCCAAGAGCATCAAACACATAAATTACTTTTGTGTAAACTTAATCAAGGAGGTGAAAGACTTATGCACTGAAAACTACATAATTTTGCTGAATGAAATTGCACAAAGAAATTAAAAGACATCCTGTATTCATGGATTGCCAGACTTAATATTGTTTAGGTGTCAAGAATACTTATTCTATAGATTCGATGAAATGCCTAACAAAATCGTATTTTTTTCCTAAAGAAATTCATCCTAGAATTCATATAGAATCTCAAGAAACTCCTAATAGTCAAAACAATTTTGAAAAAGAACAAAGATAGAAGTCTTATACTTCATGATTTCAAAACTTATTCCAAAGCTGCAGTAATAAAAACTGTGTTATTGGCAGAAAGATAGATATGAAGAGCAAAGGAATAAAGTTATAGAATAAATAAATCCATAAATAAACCTTCAAGTATATGTCCAAATGATTTTCAATAAGGGTGCCAAGACCATTAAATGGGGAATGGATGGTCTTTTCAACAAATGTCGATTGTAAAATATTGATATCCATATGCTAAAAAATGTTCAGACTACAGCACAATTGCACTCATCTCACATGCTAGCAAAGTAATGCTCAAAATTCTCCAAGCCAGGCTTCAACAATATGTGAACCGCCAACTTCCAGATGGTCAAGCTGGTTTTAGAAAAGGTAGAGGAACCAGAGATCAAATTGCCAACATTCGTTGGATCATAGAAAAAGCAAGAGAATTCCAAAAAAACATCTACTTCTGCTTCAGTGACTACGCCAAAGCCTTTGACTGTGTGGATCACAACAAACTGGAACATTCTTCAAGACATGGGAATCCCAGACCACCTTACCTGCCTCCTGCAAAACCTGTATGCAGGTCAAGAAGCAACGGTTAGAACCAAACGTGGAACAACTGACTGGTTCCAAATTGGGAAAGGAATATATCAAGGCTGTATGTATACTGTGACCGTGCTTATTTAAATTCTATGCAGATTACATCAATTGAAATGCCAGACTGAATGAAGCACAAGCTGAAATTAAGATTGCAGGGAGAAATATCAATAACCTCAGATAGGCAGATGACACCACTCTTATGGCAGAAAGTAAAGAGGAACTAAAGAGTCTCTTGACGAAGGTGAAAGAGGAGAGTGAATATGCTGGCTTAATACTCAGCATTCAAAAAGCAGAGGTCATGGTATCCACTCCCAATGCTTTGTGGCAAATAGATGGGGAAACAAGGGAAACAGTGACAGACTTTATTTTCTTGGGCTCCAAAATCACTGCAGATGGTGACTGCAACCATGAAATTAAAAAATGCTTACCCCTTGGAAGAAAAGCTATGACCAACAAAGACAGCATGTTAAAAAGCAGAGGTATTACTTTACCAACAAAAGTCCATCTAGTCAAAGCTATGGTTTTTCCAGTAGACATGGATGGATGTGAGAGTTGATTGATAAAGAAGGCTGAACACCAAAGAATTAATGCTTTGATGTTTTTGAAATGTGGTGTGGAGAAGACTCTTGAGAGTCCCTTGGACTGTAAGGAGATCAAACCAGTAAATCCTAAACAAAATCGGTCCTGAATATTCATTGGAAGGACTGATGCTGAGGCTGAAGCTTTAACACTTTGACCACCTTATGTGAAGAACTGACTCATTAGAAAAGACCCTTATGCTGGGAAAGATTGAAGGCAGGAGAAGAAGGGGATGACAAAGGATGAGATGGTTGGATGACATCTCTGACTCAATGGACATGAGTTTGAGCAAGCTCTGGGAGTTGGTAATGGGCAGGGAAGTCTGGCATACTAAAATCAATGGAGTCACAAAGAGTTGGACACTACTGAGTGACTGAACTAAACTGAGCAAGTAGAATGAATGATCTTTTCAATAATATGGAGACAATAAAAGTCGAGTTTAGACATAAGTCTGAAAGAAAAATAGGGCTTAAGATTTTTAAATTTATTTGTTTTTTAAACTAACTAGGGCTTGATTGTGCATAAAGATATAAGAAGATCAAATAGAAAAATAACAAAGTTTCAAAATGCAGAAATTGAAAGCCTATATATATATTCTTCAAAGATAAAAACAAGACAGTTAAAGGGAAAATTCAATGATTTTCTGAAATGTAGAGGAGAAAATCTAAGTTAAATTGTCTTAATCTCCTAAACAAGATAGCGATTGAGATAATATCTGGCAAACTGTTAAGTGGCATTGGATGGGGCTAGAGGCTTGAAAAGACTGGAAAAATTTGAATCAGCTTCTGAGGATAATGTGATAAGAAACAATTAGAGGACTAGTAAAAATACCGCCCAGAGGCACCCAGAGCCCTGACTGAACAACGGTCCAATGTCTTTTTAAATATGTATGACATAGAAGACAACAACAACAAAAACAACAATAAAAGCTAAATTAAGGCAGTTTTGCTGGTATTATTATTATTATTATTTTAACTATGAGATGAAGGGGAGAAATTTAAACTTTAGTTTAGACCAGAAATACTGAAACAGCATTTTGAGCTGAATGATGTCCAGTTTTTTTTCTCAGCTATATTATATAGCTGAGAAAAAAATATTATATATTATAATAACTTCTCCATCTTAGAATTGCTTACCTGACTTATGGACATCATATTTAGATAAACTCAATTCCAGAGAAGACTATTCTATTCATACATCTTAAGTATAATATATTGAACAAATTAAAAATATTTTGAGTATTAAAATGTTCCAGTCTTTCAAACATTGTAGAAATAAAAATGAAGTTATGCTATTGCCATAAAATTGTTTTTCAGTGTAAGTGAGAAGTAGCATCAGAAAAGAAAGGGATAAAGCTATGTTTCACAAACATACTTTTGTATACTACAAAAGTAGTATACAAGCACTTCAAAAAAGGGAACAACTAGAATATATATAGTTTTATTTGTACTGATGAACCTATTTACAAAACAGAAATAGAGTCACAGATGTAGAAATCAACTTAAATAAAAATTTTAATAATAAACTATATACATTTAAACTATAAAAATGCTTTTTCTATAGTTCTAAAATGAGGTAGAGTTTAAGTTTTATAAAATTTGGAATTCAGATCTTTTGAATTCAGGTAATTTATAAAAAAAATTCCCTGAGGAGTGAGAAAATAAGGACCCTAGCAATGAAATTTGACTGAAGGATTTTTTTTAATGCTTAAACAAATAGGTTGTTTGCTCTTACAGAAAACTCATTTATAAAGATATATTGAGTATGTGCTGGGTGCAAAGCACTGAGGAGGAGCAGAATGGCTCTTTTTTTTAACGGAGCAATATTGTGTTTTAAGACTTTTATAAAATTAACAGATGAGTAAAATAATTCTATGGAAGAATATCCTGTATATAGGATTTTATCTACGGTAGAATAAGCCCATTTATGATGCTATCAGCTAATACTTTTGTTTACTTGTTCCAATAAGATCTAGTTACCATACACATAGGCCAAAATAGATTTCTTACACTTTCAGACACCAAATTAAACATATTTTAGTTCATTTGCTGGCTCTGAGTATCTTAAATGGCAGAGTCAATCAAATCTATTGTGTCATAAAAAGAATCTGATGTTAAGTCAGCTGGAACCATTTGATTTCGATCCAATGAATTTCATCATTTAGATATGAACTTTTCCTTAAAGTTTAACTTCAATTAGTTTGCTTTTATTGTATTGTAAAAGAAATTGAATCCAACAATCCAAACTTTTCATTGCGTATATATTCCAAGGGATACATTAACCCTTAATTTTTATAAGAAATCTATTAAGATGTTTTAAGCTAATGTAGTAGCCTATAGACATTTAATTACAATTTATTCTCATGGTCCTTTTTCTTTCCTGGTGATCAGCCACTTAAAATAATGTAAATTCATGGCTGATTCATGTCAATGTATGGCAAAAACCACTACAATACTGTAAAGTAACTAACCTCCAACTAATAAAAATAAATGGAAAAAAATAAAAAAAAATAATGAGTTCTCAAATTTGGCTTTATATTAATGGTGATTATAAGTAATCAATCCCTTCTGAATAACCCAAAAGGTAGAGATAATCCATTCACACAAAATGTATGTTCATCCTCCTTCATTCCTAAGGTAATCATATGAATATATACTTTTTCTAACAAAGGGCAGTTAGTATCAAAGTACACAAATGAAATGAGATGAGAAATAGCCATTCCTGCCGCAGGCATGAGGCACCACCACTGAACAATGTGTGACAATCAATTTCCAGGGAAAATGTACACTTTAGCTATTGCCTTCAGATGACAGCTTTTCACAGAAATCAGATTATAAGGCTGAAGAACTATAAGTTAGTGAGAATAGATGAAATCATAAATTCCCTTGCTTTATTAAGACTACAAGCTGAAGTATCTACTTTCTGTAAGACTAATAGTGAGCCCCTTATGAGCAGAATTTGTAATAAATGAACAGAAGAAACTATAGATCTCAGATTCTAGATGTTAAAAGAAAAATAAGAGGAACCAATGGAGGCTAGTGGCTTCCCTGGTGTCAGTAAATAGTTGGGTAAAATGATATTCTGATTGCCCAAAATCACACTTTCGTCTCTATCTTTGAGCATAATAGATAGAGTATTTTCTCATGTCTGTGGGTCCTCAGACTCTGTTGCTTATAACTTTAGAGCTAGGAGAAATACTGAGATTCTTTAAGTCACAGTATAAATTATGGTGATTATGGAGAGACAAATATCCAAATAATCAAATTCCTGTCTTAGAACAAAGTTCAGTGAGGCAAACAACCAGAAGTGTATAACAGAAATATATGTATATATGTTTGTATATACATATTATACACAATTATAAGCATTATAACAATACATATAAGAACACTTTCATAAAAGCCTGAAAAATACAAATTTAGTACCATAAAGGATCTGGCAATGGCCCAAAATACAGATCCTACTTTAAATGAATGCATACTTTCAGCATCTTTGTGTTTTCAATAACATGAGTGCTCTATCTTCTCATCATTTTATGTGTGGTACATAATCAACAGTCAAAATTGTTTGTTGAATACACGAATGAATCTGTATGTTGAGGCTCTAGAATCTTTCTCAATCTCACAATTTCAATTATTGCCTCTCTCCAATGACTCAAATATTTGCCTTCAGCAAAGTTAGGTGTTACTTTTGAGATTTAAAACAATATCGTTTTTCAACTACATACAGGAGGGGTCCAACTGACTGCTTATAGACATTTCAAAATCAACATATCCAAAAATATAATCGATAATGCCTTCATTCCAGTCTTCTCCTTGTACCTCATGTTTTCTATTGTTTGTGGTTTCTTAAACTTGGCCCCTTAATAAGACATCACAAATTCTTGCCCTTACTGCACTCTCTGTGCTGCTATGGTTAGTTGCTCTGTTATGTCTGGCTCTCTGAGACCCCATGAACTGGGGCCCACCAGACTCATCTGTCCGTGGGGTTCTTCAGGCAAGAATACTGGAGTGGGTTACCATGCCCTCCTCCAGGGGATCTTCCCAACCTGGGGCTCAAACTCAGGTCTCCTGCCACCAGGGAAGCCCTACTACACTCTCCAAATGCCCCATATATCTCTCTTCACTTATCCCCTAAACCTCTTGCCTTCTTCCAACTGTGACTGCCTGTGACTAAAACTATTATCTGCAAATATAAATAAAATAAAAAATAACATACAATCCCAAAAAGTAACTTTCAGGAACTGAAAGTTGAAGAAAGTGAAGAAAACCACTAGACCATTCAGGTATGACCTAAATTAAATCCCTTATGACTATACAGTGGAAGTGAGAAATAGATTTAAGGGACTAGATCTAATAGACAGAGTGCCTGATGAACTATGGATGGAGGTTCATGACTGTACAGGAGACAATGATCAATGCAAAGAAATAGAGGAAAACAATAGAACGGGAAAGACTAGAGATCCCTTCAAGAAAACTAGGGATGTCAAGGGAACATTTCATGTAAAGATGGGCTCAATAAAGGACAGAAATGGTATGGACCTAACAGAAGCAGATGATATTAAGAAGAGGTGGTAAGAATACACAGAACAACTGTTAACAAAAAAAAAAAAAAATCTTCATGACCCAGATAATCACGATGGTGTGATCACTCACCTAGAGCCAGACATCCTGGAATGTGAAGTCAAGTGGGCCTTAGGAAGTATCACAATGAACAAAGCTACTTGGGGTGATGGAATTCCAGTTGAGATAGTTCAAATCCTGGAAGATGATGCTATGAAAGTGCTGCACTCAATGTGCCAGCAAATTTGGAAAACTCAGCTGTGGCCACAGGACTGGAAAAGTTGAGTTTTCATTCCAATCCAAAAGAAAGGCAATGCCAAAGAATGCTCAAACAACTGCACAATTGCATTCATCTCACACGCTAGTAAAGTAATGCTTAAAATTTGCCAAGCCAGGCTTCAGCAATACATGAAGTGAACTTCAGATGTTCAAGCTGGTGTTAGAAAAGGCAAAGGAACCAGAGATCAAATTGCCAACATCCACTGGGTCATTGAAAAAGCAAGTTCAGTTCAGTTCAGTTGCTCAGTTTTGTCCGACTCTTTGCAACCCCATGAATTGCAGCACGCCAGGTCTCACTCTCCATCACCAATTCCCGGAGTCCACCCAAACCCATGTCCATTGTGTTGGTGATGCCATCCAGCCATCTCATCCTCTGTCGTCCCCTCTTCCTCCTGCCCCCAATCCTTCCCAGCATAAGGGTCTTTTCCAATGAATCAGCTCTTCCCATCAAGTGGCCAAAGTATTGGAGTTTCAGCTTCAACATCAGTCCTTCTAATGAACACCCAGGGCTTATCTCCTTTAGGATGGACAGGTTGGATCTCCTTGCAGTCTAACGGACTCCCAAGAGCCTTCTCCAGCACAACAATTCAAAAGCATCAATCCTTTGGAACTCAGCTTTCTTCACCGTCCAACTCTCACATCCATACATGACCACTGGAAAAAGCATAGCCTTGACTAGACAGACCTTTGTTGGCAAAGTAATGTCTCTGCTTTTTAATATGCTATTTAGGTTGGTCATAACTTTCCTTCCAAGGAGTATGTGTCTTTTAATTTCATGGCTGCAATCACCATCTGCAGTGATTTTGGAGCCCCCCCCCAAAAAAAAAGCAAGAAAGTTACATAAAAACATCTATTTCTGCTTATTGACTATGCCAAAGCCTTTGACTGTGTGGATCACAATAAACTGTGGAAAATTACTAAAGAGATGGGAATACCAGACCACCTGACCTGCCTCCTGAGAAATCTGTATGCAGGTCAGGAAGCAACAGTTAGAACTGGACATGGACCAACAGACTGGCTCCAAATAGGAAAAGGAGTATGTCAAGGCTTTATACTGTCACCCTACTTATTTAACTTATATCCAGAGTACATCATGAGAAATGCTGGGCTGGAGGAAGCACAAGCTGGAATCAAGATTTCCAGGAGAAATATCAATAAACTCAGATATGCAGAAGACACCACCCTTATGGCAGAAAGTTAAGAAGAACTAAAGAGCCTCTTGATGAAAGTGAAAGAGAAGAGTGAAAAAGTTGGCTTAAAGCTCAACATTCAGAAAACTAAGATCATGGCATCCAGTCCCATCACTTCATGGAAAATAGATGGGGAAACAGTGACTGACTTTATTTTTTTGGGCTCCAAAGTCACTGCAGATGGTGACTGCAGCCATGAAATTAAAAGACGCTTACTCCTTGGAAGGAAAGTTATGACCAACCTAGACAACATATTAAAAAGCAGAGACATTACTTTGCCAACAAAGGTCCATCTACTTAAGGCTATGGTTTTTCCAGTGGTCATGTATGGATGCGAGAGTTGGACGGTGAAGAAAGCTGAGCACGGAAGAATTGATGATTTTGAACTGTGGTGTTGGAGAAGACTCTTGAGAGTCCCTTGGACTGCAAGGAGATCCAATCAGTCCATCCTAAAGGAGATTAGCCCTGGGTATTCATTGGAAGGACTGATGTTGAAGCTGAAACTCCAATACTTTGGCCACCTGATGTGAAGAGCTGATTCATTGGAAAAGACCCTTATGCTGGGAAGGATTGGGGGCAGGAGGAGAAGGGGATGACAGAGGATGAGATGGTTGGATGGCATCACTGACTCAATGGACGTGGGTTTGGGTAGACTCTAGGAGTTGGTGATGGACAGGGAGGCCTGGCATGCTGTGGTTCATGGGGTTGCAAGGAGTCGGACATGACTGAGCGACTGAGCTGAACTGAACTGAACTTTCAGCATCCTCAATACTCTTAAGTTTAAAAACCAGCAGAAGACTGAAAAACTACAAATCAATGAAAAGCATATGTATGATTAACGAGATTAACATAGATAATACATAGTAACAGAAACACTGAAATATTATTTTTTTTAAGGTTGGGTAACTGAGGTAAATTACGTCCTCAATTATAAGAGTTAATGGCAAAGACAATATTAGGACATGAATATTCTTGATTTTTAGTTTCCTCTAGACCATAAGTTTTGGTAATCACTTAGGAATGTGTTTTTAGAATGAAGCAGAGGAAACACCAGGACTTCTAATTAATAGCCTACATTTTCTGTTTTTAGAGAAATCTAACCAATAATGCTTTGGGTGATTGATTCAGCAAAACAATTGACTACTCTCCACTGAGAATCGAAATGAGTTTTTCCAACTTGGCCCCATCCTGAGTCACCTACATTAGGTATTCAGTACTTAACTTCATTTGCTCTATTCCATAGAAGCCACATTCCCGCAAAAAGAAGCATTTCCTGCTATCTTTAAGGATAATCATCTCCATTACGGTCTCTGAATCATCCAGAGTGGGCATCTTTATGCAGACCATCTTTGGATAATAGTAATCACTATGTAAATGACATTCACTTTAACTATATAACTAAGGAAACTGACATAACCAAAAGCATACTCTAAAGATCACATAAATTCCCCAGTAAGATATTCTGTGGCATATTTGTTAGCAGTTTTATTTTATTTACTCTATTAGGCCTGAAAGATACATCATTTAAGTTATTTCATTTTCTTGCTCAGTGATTATAGAAATAATACTGAAATGGTAATACAACAAACAAATGTCATTATCTCCTGTATAGCAGGCACTACCCAGATCAAACTTGTTTTCTACTTTCACTTAGTCCATTATATTCTTGCTGCATTTATTGTTTCTTGTATCAAGAGGTGAGTACATTGATTTTAAATTTTATTATGACAATGTGATTCTACTTTAAACTATGTTGTAACTATAGGGGATATATTTTGAAGAGTGAATCACTTAATAATTGTAAACTTAAGATAAACAGTTATCTTAATGGGATTTATATGACATATAGCCAAGCATATTAGCACTAAATTTGGTAATTTTGCTTCCTTAAATAATTCGGTATTAGGTTTTTTAGAGACATGAAACATTTTAGTGTTGTTAATGGATCCTTTTTATAAAGCAATATAAATTCTAGTTTCTCTGTTAGCCTGGCAAAGACCATCTGTGAATAAAGTAAATGTATTCCTAGTGCATCAAAGAAGCAGAGAAAAATGTTACAACTTTTACTTTGCTCTCTAAATTATCTCCTAGGGTTCCCTCCAAGGAATAAAAGTTGAAGCATTTACCAGGAGCACTGACATAGAAGGAGCTCCTGGTTGTCTAATCAAAAAAGACAATAGGAGCTATTCTTTCATTCTATATATGAATTGCTCGGCTGCCCAGCTGAAATACGAGGTACAGAAATAGCAACGTTTGGGTATATTTAAGGCAACATTTAAAGAGTCTTTTTGAATCTACAGGGATTATATGGATATTTGTGATATTGTATATTTGCACAGTCCCAAGATCAGGTAGCACATTTCTTTGATGGCAGTGATCAGTTACCAATGATCAAAAAATACTGCAATATGAATCTATATTCTCTCCCTGTATCCTTCTAAATGGATTCTTAGGCTGTTAGTGCTTGGTCAAGACCAAACTAGATATCTATGAGCCAGATATAGAACACAAAATATCTCTATTAGATCGTATGATATTTGCAAAAAATCCAAGGACTCTCAGAAATTTGCAAAGACAGTTTAAACTACACTAAATACATGAAGAAACCATTCACGACATCATGTTTTAATAATATATCATGGTTATAAAACTCAAAACTGCATCTTTTATTTGTTACCTTCAGATAGTAAAGAAATTTTTCATTAGATTATTTATTTTGTTTTTCATTATGTTAACATAGGCTATTCTTCAACAACTTTTTTTTTTTTCCTGAAAAATAATCAACCTAGATTTTATTGGATTCCAAGGGAGATAAAGATTACAAGAATAGCAGTTCCTTTTAGAAAGTGAAATCAATAAAAATTGCTAATTAATTAGAACTTTAATTACAGGCTAGCAAAAATAAAGATAATTTATTACAATGATGCTGCTATTGTTCAGAACATCATGCTATTTCCCTTTCTGATTGATCTTCAGTGCTAGGTTATAAGCCACGTAAGATCACTTTTATTATTTTACTGACTGACTCCACATTTATCAAGGCTTTTAAAACTCTACCACACTGAAATTTTTTGTTTTTTTTCAGAGCACCTAATTTTTTTTTTCCTCATGATTTTCCTTGGTGCCTTTATTATCAATTCAACAAATTTCAAGCATTTTATTTTCTCTTTGTCAATGTCGATGTTACTCTTGCCATCTCCTATTTGACCACTGAGTGAACATCGACATTTTAGGAATCAGTGAACTAAAATGGGCTGGAATGGGTGGATTTAACTCAGATGACCATTATACCTACAACTGTGGGCAAGAATACCTTAGAAGAAATGGAGTAGCCAATATAGCCAACAGAAGAGTCCAAAATGCAGTATTTGAATGCAATCTCAAAAACGACAGAAAGATCTCTATTTGTTTCCAAGGCAAACCATTCAATATCACAGCAATACAAGTCTATGCCCTGACCAGTAATGCTGAAGAAGCTGAAGGTGAATGGTTCTACAAAGATCTACAAGACCTTCTAGAACTAACACCCAAAAAGATGTCCTTCATCTTCAGGCTTCAACAGTACGTGAAGTGTGAACTTCCAGATAGATTTAGAAAAGGCAGAGCAACCAGAGATCAAATTGCCAACATCCACTGGATCACTGAAAAAGCAAGAGAGTTCCAGGAAAACATCTACTTCTGCTTTATTGACTACACCAAAGCCTTTGACTGTGTGGATCACAACAAGCAGTGGAAAATTCTTTAAGACATGAGAATACCAGGCCACCTTACCTGCCTCTGGAGAAATCTGCATGCAGGTCAAGAAGTAACAGTTAGAACTGGACATGGAAGACCAGAATGGCTCCAAAATGGGAAAGAAATACGTCAAGACTGCATATTGTCATCCTGCTTATTTAACTTATATGCAGAGTACATTGTATGTAATAACGAAATGGATGAAGCACAAGCTGGAATCAAGATTGCCGGGAGAAATATCAATAACTTCAGATATGCAGATGACACCACCCTTATGGCAGAAAGCCAAGAAGGACCAAAGAGCCTCTTGATGAAAGTGAAAGAGGAGAGTGAAAATGTTGGTTTAAAACTCAACATTCAGTAAATTAAGATCATGGTATCTGGTCCAAGCACTTCATGGCAAATAGATGGGGAAACAAGGGAAACAGTGAAAGACTATATTTTTGGGCTTCATCATCACTGCAGATGGTGACTGCAGCCATGAAATTAAAAGACGCTTGCTCTTTGGAAGGGAAGCTATGACCAACCTTGACAGCATATCAAAAAGCAGAGACATTACTTTGCCAACAATGGTCCGTCTAGTCAAAGCTACGGTTTTTCCAGTAGTCATGTATGGATCTGAGAGTTAGACTATAAAGAAAGCTGAGCACCGTAGAATTGATGCTTTTGTACTGTGGTGTTGGAAGAGACACTTGAGAGTCTCTTGGCCTGCAAGGAGATCCAACCAGTCTAACCTAAATGAAAGCAGTCCTGAATATTAATGGGAAGGTCTGATGCTGAAGCTGAAACTCTAATACTTTGGCCATCTGATACGAAGAACTGACTCACTAGAAAAGACCCTGATGCTGGAAAAGATTGGAGGCGGGAGGAGAAGGGGATGACAGAGGATGATATGGTTGGATGGCATCACTGACTCAATGGACATGAGTTTGAGTAAGCTCCGAGAGTTGGTGATGGACAGGGAAGCCTGGGGTGCTGCAGTCCATGGGATCTCAAAGACTCAGACACGACTGAGTGACTGAACTGAACTGAACTGTGTCAATACCAACACTTACCTTAGTGAGGAAAACAAACTCCTACAGAATAAAAGATCCAACATCTTTTATTTCTAATAAAATGTGCAAGACATAGTCAATAAAAAGGAGAGTTTAATGGAGTAGAAAGAGCCCTAGGTTGTGAACTGAGAGAACCACATTTCAGTCCCAGTTCTAGTTCATGTAAATCTGGGCAAATCAAAATACACCTGCCATCAGTTTTCTCATATGCCAAATGAGGGTTATATCAGCCTCTAATTTTTAAAATCTCTTTCCTCTCTTAAATTTTATGGCTGTTGTAGAAATCAGTTAATTCTAGGCATGAGTCCTAATTAATTTAAAATGTAAAGTCAACAGATAAGTATGAGAGTAATACATCACATCTTCAAAATTGGTATTTTTATTGTATAAAGTATAAAATCCTGATGATAATAATGAAAATTACTTTGTTCAGTTTAAGGTAATTGGAAATAATTGATGGTGTGATCATCTTTCCTCTCCTCAGTTTTCCACTGTCTGAAAATAGAGATTTCTATACAAACACTTCACAGCTCTTCTACATAATCTATATGATGCTTTATAGGCAACATTCAGGTGTGGAATGATGACCTTAAGGAAACAAAATATTAGTAAAATAACAGTTGATGTGTCAGTAATTCAGGGTGAATGAACCTCTCTTGACCCCAACACCATGAAAGTTCCACTTTAGTCAGATGTGCCCATTTTAAGGGAGAGACCACAAAATCACAGTGGAAAATTATGAAGGCAGTTGAAGAAAAATGCATTTCATCTCAAATAACTGAATCATATGATACTTGCAGCTACTGAGCATGCAGTGTTTGATCACAGTGTTAGAAATGTTGACCTAAGCCCAGTATGCACTATACGAATGCAGAAGTAAAATAATTAGTATTACACTATAAATAACATTGACAATTCTTAAGATGAAATTGTGTATAGCATAGTTGCAGGTCTTAGAAAATTACTCAAATTATAATCATGCCAAAAGAAATGGAAGAAACACATACTATTAAATGCTCATTACACAGTTAGGTAAAACAAAATAAGTTACAATAAAATTAAATATCATTAATTTACATGATGTTAAATTAGGTCACCATTAAGTTGAACCCAGTCTGAATCATTCTTGGATAACTTGTACTGAAGGCAAGGAAACTTGAAATTATTTACTTGTAAAGCAACACAAAAGCGCTTCATGGGGGTAGAACTCAATTGAAAATATGGTTCAAAGTATGTGAGTCTTATAAAACAGAGGTAATTTGAGTTCTTGAAACAGGTGTGCCTGATTAGGGATTATTGTCTCATAGGATTGAAGAACAATGGAACTGTGATCACAGTAAGTAAACATCTTGCCAGACAAAGGTTACTCAGAAGTTTGAAATCAACTCACAAGTTATTTCTTCCTATGAATTGCAAAGTAGTCAATATAAGTTCAAAATCTGCGAGCAGTGAAATGAAAAACCTAGAGAAACATGGCAATTTTCATTGTCTATCAGTGCACAAATATTACAAGACAAAAGAAGAGAATAATGGATGATATGGGTGGGACAGATATATTTTGAAGTACAGTAGTATGAAAATAAATGTAACACAGAATAAGTGGTCACAGTTTACAATTTTTGCACACATACTGATAAGCTATTCCACTTTATTTGTATTCAAGTTATGAATTTAGATCTATTGGAATTTTTTCTGAGGTTAGAAAAGAGCAAATGTTTTTAGGCATTAAAAACATCATTACATAGACACAAATTATATTTATCAGGAAGGGTAGAACATGGTTCTAATTATTATACAATCTACTTTTGAATCAATTTTCAAATTTCTTTATATAATTAACTTAATAGTCAACTAACATCCATAAATATTATTTCACCTTCAGTCAACAACTATTTATTCATCTACTATCTGTTAGAAACTGTTGTATGAAGTGAAGATACATCAATTAAAGCAAAACAAGAATTCTTGTAGAACTTGTAGTTCTTATAGAACTAATATTCTAATGTGGGCATCCAAATAAAGAATATTTAGCCATTATATAGGCTTCCTTGGAGAAGACCTGGGTTTGAGCCCTGGGCTGGGAAGATGCCCTGGAGAAGGGAATGGTTATCCATTTCAGTATTCTTCCCTGGAGAATTCCATGGGCAGAGGAGCCTGGTGGACTACAGTCCATGGGGTCGCAAAGAGTCAGACACAACTGAGCAAATTTCACTTTTTTTTCACTTTAGATCTTTATATAGCCTAAACAATCACAATTTGTGTTTGTATATTTAAATGTTAAAAACTGAAAAAAATCTAATAGAGTTATAGAAGGGGATATTCCCAATCCAGGGATTAAACCCACGTCTCCCGCACTGCAGCTGGATTCTTTACTAGCTGAGCCACAAGGGAAGCTCATATATATATGTATACAATGTCTTTAATCATTTAAATATATGTGTTAATGTACATTTCACAAAGATCTAAGGAGAAAGTTATCATGTTTAAGATCCTATGAGCTCTCAGAACAAGTATACTATCAAGGGTGAAACAGATCACCAGCCCAGGTTGGATGCATGAGACAAGTGCTCAGGGCTGGTGCACTGGGAAGACCCAGAGGGATGGGATGGGGAGGGAGGTGGGAGGGGGGATCGGGATGGGGAACACATGTAAATCCATGGCTGATTTATGTCAATGTATGGCAAAAACCACTACAATATTGTAAAGTAATTAGCCTCCAACTAATAAAAATAAATGGAAAAAAATTTAAAACAAACAAACAAAAACAAAAAGATCCTATGAGCTCTATCAGCTACAGGCACATGCACTAAGCTGCAATTATACACTAATTCCCATATACTTAAGATGCTTATAGTTCTTACAAGAATGAATGCTTCTATTTAGGAGAGCATCTAATGCATTAAAATTTGAATACTATCAAAAAGTCAGTGGTGCTGACTACCATCAATGTCCCATACTTTATTTGTCCCATTATCAATTGTTGGGTTTGACTTCCATGAATTGAAATATCTCATAGATGAATGGTCATAATCCCTGAACTTTGATTTTTGAAGCCTACTAAAGAGAATTGAAGATAATGGTGACCTCCCTCAAAAGATCCCGTGCATATACTGCTACACTCTGCCCCCAATCCCACTGCAGGCCAGCACCGACCCACGCTCCACTGGAGATTCCTGGACACCCACAGGCAAGTCTGGGACAGTCTCCTGTGAGGTCACTGCTCCTTTCTCCTGGGTCCTGGTTCACAAGGTTCTGCTGTGCCCTCCAAGAGACTATTTCCCAGGTCCTGTGTAAGTGTTGGCAGCTCTATGGTGGGGTTAATGGTGACCTCCTCCAAGAGGGCTTATGCCATACCCAAGTCTGCTGCACCCAGAGCCGCTGTCCCTGTGGCAGACCACCGCCAATCTGTGCCTCCACAGGAGACACTCAAACACAGTTCTGCCTCAGTCTCTGTTGGTTCCCTGGGTTCTGGTGTACACAAGGTTTGTTTGAGCCCTCTGAGCATCTATGGTGGGAATGGGGTTTGATTCTAAATGCGAATCTGCCACTCCTACGGTATTGCTGGGGCTTCCCCTTTGCTATTGGATGTGGGGTCTCTGCTCACAGCCACTCCAGCACCTACCGTCTTCCTGGGGTTTTTCTGACCTTGGACGTGGGGTATCTCCCCTCAGTCGCTCAACACTGCAGTGTGGTGCTGCAGTGCCACGCAGCCACCGCTCACTGCTCATACATCAGAACAAGACACAGTTGTCCCCTCACTCAGTCTGTCCCATCAGGAGCTTCCATAAGCTTCTTATCTTTAACCATCAAAAGGCAGAATGAAAACCACAATCATAGAAACTAACCAATCTAATCAGATGGACCACAGCCATGTCTAACTCAGTGAAACTATGAGCCATGCTATGTAGGGCCATCCAAGATGGACGGGGCATGGTGGAGAGTTCTGACAAAATGTGGTCTACTGGAGAAGGGAATGGCACACCACTTCAGTATTCTTGCCTTGAGAACCCCCTGAAGAGTATGAAAAAGCAAAAAGATAAGACACTGAAAGATGAACTCCCCAGGTCAATAGGTGCCCAATATGCTACTGGAGATCAGTGGAGAGCTAACTCGAGAAAGAATGAAAAGAGCCAAAGCAAAAACAACACAAGTTGTGGATGTGACTGGTGATGGAAGCAAGGTCCAATGCTATAAAGAGAAATATTGCATAGGAACCTGGAATGTTAGGTCCATGAATCAAGGCAAATTGGAAGTGGTCAAACAGGAGATAGCAAGAGTGAATGTCGGCATTTTAGGAATCAGCGAACTAAAATGGACTGGAATGGGTGAATTTAACTCAGATAACTATTATATCTATGACCTTGGGCATCCGTTAAAAGAAATGGAATAGCCATCATACTCAACAAAAGAGTCCAAAATGCAGTACTTGGATGCAATCTCGAAAATGACAGAATGATCTCTGTTCGTTTCCAAGGCAAACCATTCAATATCACAGTAATCCAAGTCTATGCCCCAACCAGTAATGCTGAAGAAGCTGAAGTTGAATGGTTCTAGGAAGACCTACAAGACCTTCTAGAACTAACACCCAAAAAATATGTCCTTTTCATTATATGGGACTGGAACACAAAAGTAGAAAATCAAGAAACACATGGAGTAACAGGCAAATTTGGCCTTGGAGTACGGAATGAAGCAGGGCAAAGCCTAATAGAGTTTTGCTAAGAGAATGCACTGGTTATAGCAAACACCCTCTCCCAACAACACAAGAGAAGACTGCAAATGGACATCACCAGATGGTCAACACTGAAATCAGATTGAATATATACTTTGCAGCCAAAGATGGAGAAACTCTATACAGTCAGCAAAAACAAGACTGGGAGCTGACTGTGGCTCAGATCATGAACTCGTTATTGCCAAATTCAGACTTAAATTGAAGCAAGTTGGGAAAACCACTAGACCATTCAGGTATGACCTAAATGAAATCCCTTACAATTATACAGTGGAAGAGACAAATAGATTCAAGGGACTAGATCTGATAGACAGAGTGCCTGATGAACTATGGACAGAGGTTCATGACATTGTACAGAAGGCAGTGATCAAGACCATCCCCAAGAAAAAGAAATGCACAAAGCCAAAATGGTTGTCTGAGGAGACCTTACAAATAGGAAGAAAAGAAGAGAAGCCAAAGGCAAGGGAGAAATGGAAAGATAACCCAACTGAATACAGAGTTCCAAAAAGCAGCAAAGAGAGATAACAAAGCCTTTCTAGTGAACAATGCAAAGAAATAGAGGAAAACAATAGAATGGGAAAGACTGGAGATCTCTTAAAGAAGATAGAGATACCAAGGGAATATTTCATGCAAAGATGGACACACTAAAGGACAGAAACATTATGGAACTAATAGAAGCAGAATATATTAAGAAGAGGTGGCAGGAATACACAGACAAACTATACAAAAAAAAAAAAAAAAAAAAAAAAAAGCCTTAGTGATCTCGATAATCATGATGGTGTGATCACTCATCTAGAGCCAGATATCCTGGGAAGTAATTTCTAGCAGGCCTTAGAAAGCATCACCATGAACCAAATTAATGAGGTGATGGGATTCCAGTTGAGCTATTTTGAATCCTAAAAGATGATGCTGTGAAAGTGATGTACTCTATATGCCAGCAATTTTGGAAAACTCAACAGTGGCCACAGGACTGGAAAAGGTCAGTTTTCATTCCAATCACAAAGAAGGGCAATGTCAAAGAATGTTCAAACTATCACACAATTGCACTCATCTCACATGCTGGCAAAGTAATGCTCAAAATTCTCCAAGTGAGACTTCAATTGTATGTGAACAGTTGTTCCAGATGTTCAAGCTGGATTTAGAAAAGACAGAAAAACCAAATTGTTAACAGAGATCAAATTGTCAACATCAGGAGGGTCATCAAAAAAGCAAGAGAGTTCCAGAAAAACATTTACTTCTGCTTTATTAACTATGCCAATGTCTTTGACTGTGTGCATCACAACAAACTGGAAAATTCTTCAAGACGTGGGAATACCAGAATACTCTACCTGTTTCCTTAGAAACCTCTATGCAGGTCAAGAAGCAACAGTTAGAACTGGACATGAAACAATGTACTTGTTCTAAATTGGATAAGAAATATGTGAAGGCTGTATATTGTTGCCCTGCTTATTTAAATTCTATGCAGAGTACATCACGAGAAATGCCAGGCTGGATGAAGCACAAGCTGGAATCAAGATTGCTGGGAGAAATACCAATAACCTCAGATATGCAGATGACACCGCCCTCATGACAGAAAGTGAAGAGGAACTAAAGAGCCTCTTGATGAATGTGAAAGAGAAGAGTGAACCTGGCTTAACTCTCAACATTCAAATAACTAAGATCATGGCATCCGGTTCCATCACTTCATTGCAAATAGATGAGGAAACAATGGAAACCGTGACAGATTTTATTTTCTTGTGTTACAAAATCACTGTAGATGGTGACTGCAGCCATGGAATTAAAAGACATTTGCTCCTTGGAAGAAAAGCCATGACAAACCTAGACAGCGTATTAAAAACCAGAGACATTACTTTCCTAGCAAAGTTCAGTCTAGTCAAAGCTATGGTTTTTCCAGTAGTCATGTATGGATGTGAGAGCTAGACCATAAAGAAAGCTGAGCACTGAAGAATTGATGTTTTTTAACTGTGGTGTTGGTGAAGACTCTTGAGAGTCCCTTCAACTGCGAGGAGATCATACCAGTCTATCCTAATGGAAATCAATCTTGAGTATTCATTGGAAGGTCTGATGCTGAAGCTGAAGGTCCAATACTTTGGCCTCCTGATGCGAAGGGCTGACTCATTAGAAAAGACCCTTATGCTGGGAAAGATTGAAGGCGAGAGGAAAAGGGGACAGCAAAGGACAAGATGGTTGGATGGCATTACTGACTCAATGGACGTGAGTTTGAGCAAACTCTGGGAGAAAGTGAAAGACAGGGAAGCCCTTGGGATCACAGAGTCAGACAGGACTGAGTGACTGAATAACAACAACATAAAGTACAAAGTCAATTAGAAAAATATTCTATCTTAGTGGGTGCTACACAAAACATTTTCTGTGGGAAATATATACTCTAGGTTAAGTTTTGAATCCATGTATAAAGATGTCTGTTAAAAATCTGTGGTATAAAAGTGAATTAAATCATTATCTAGTGATGATTATAACTACATGTCTATGGCTGCCATCATAAGTATGGACTGAGATAAGCCCCTTGACTAGAATGAATTATTGAACATAACATCAAGAAAACAAGCCTAATAGAATTTGCATGGAATATGTAAATATTCTGTAGGAAATCAGCATACACAAGGATTTATTTGTTAAATATAATAGTCAATTATAGATGCCTATATTTTCACTTAAACGTAAAATTCTATGCATCACAAGTAAATTTTTAAATACCAATCCTTACTTTCTCAGAAGATAGTCTGATAAAGCTACTGGTTTTTGGATCTGTATAGATTTTATTGATGCTATTAGAGGAGGAGATTTGGAAAGTGGAAATAACTTCTCTCACACAGAGGATCCATCTAGTGATTGAGTATTCCATTATTGCAAAGTTTAAAGGATTATAAGCCTTGAAGTGTAAAATGAGGTAAAGATACTTTGCTCCAACAAATAATCCATGAATCCCCATCTGAGTTGTTCACTGACATTAAACAGACATTTCTATTTTACTGGACAATATGACTGACTGATAAGGATTCTATGAAATTTCCTCTTCCTCTTTCTTTCCTTCACAACAAAAATGTTCTACATTAAAATGTCATGGAAGGTATAAGAACTTGATCTTGAATCTGTCATATGAGTTGATAGACTCATTGCCAATATAATATTGGCAGGTTTTACTGTACATCAAAGAACTGTGTTGATATTTATTGCTTCAGTTAAATAAAGAAAAAGACCCTAACATAATTAGAAATACAAAACAATATTTTTAAAGATGGAGTTCTTTTGAAATATTATTTACATGTTAGAAACTATTCATTTTATCAGAAAAGTTATGGACACTAACCCATAATACTATTTTAATATATGCTCAGGAGTGACTAATCAGTTCTCAATACCACATGCACTGTGTTCATTTATTTTGGAAGATAATGAGTGAGTTTATTTTGATGAGTTGTACAGTAATTCCAAGGCACAAATGCAGATGTCAGGAACAACTTGTTGAATTTCTACAATGTGAGAAAGATAATAAATAATTTTAAGACTATGAGCTTATTTTATGAAGTATTTTGAGATTTCTTTTGCAATTATTATAGTTCTTGAAATTAATATTTTAAAAAGTATAAATTAAAAGCATTCTGAATTTTAAAAAAATATTTTAAGCATTTGTTAAAAGATTTTTAAGACTTCTAATATTCTGATAGTAAGTATTTGTGAATGTTTGCATTGTATAGTTGAGGGTAGTGGGAAAAAGGGTATAAAGTTTCCTGGTTTTCTCCTTGTAATTCCTCCTTTTTTTTTTCTTTTCAAGCTAATAAGATATATTATGTGAAAGTACTGCACAGCCAGTTTACCTGCACCCAACTCAAAGTGACTTTTGATGATTTGTTTGTTTATAAGGAATAGTAGTCATAGTTGATTCAATCATGTTACTAAAAAGCAGTAGCTAAATACAACAGAAAAATCAAGCACCAAACTGAACAGATCTGTTTATTTCTATCTGTTTTTTCTCTCTTCCCAATAAAGCTATGCTATTTGCTTATTTGTATCTTTTGTTGTTTGGTTAATAAGATTTACAAATTGAACATTGTCCTTCAAAAAGCTCAAAAATTGAACCAAGTGGAAAAGAATGACTAAACATACAGAGACATGAAAAATCAAAGGAAAGAAATTGGAGAAGGAATAAAAACAACAACAAAAAGGGAAAGATGAAAGGCAAGGATTTCTACCTTTCAATTGTACAAAATTAAGAACAATTTGTGAAAGGTATTTGTCTTAACCCTGCTTCTTGAAGAGATAGTAGACAGCATTCTGTTAGGTTCCTGTATTATCTCCCCTGACTTACACACACTGTTTTATTTTTAATTTCTATTTAACATTATTAATTTAAATTTCTTTGTTTTTATCACTTCTACCATTTGCCCCTTTTCTCATTCCTTATTCAAAATTCAGCTTATTGTATAAATTGGATGTTGAGAGAGAATATAGGAGTAGCTTACAATAAAAATGTTCTTGATAAATCTGTTTTATTTCCTTATCAAATGTCATTAGTTTTATTTGCCTTGGTGATATATTTATAAAATCCATGGATGTTATTGTGATCAATAGCATTTCTACAATAAAATTTTATAGTACAATTATGGAAAATATAAAGAATAAGATTTTCTTTTTACAAGTGTTTAGCATGTCATATAAATTTCTTTTGAAATTTAAGATGACAACAGCTTACTGTAAGGGAGACTTGAGACTAAGAAAGAACATATAAATTATGCTTCTCTCTCTTCTTTGACTTGCTACATGACTTTGATAAAATAATGTAAGAGCCATATTGTTAATCAATTTTCTCTTTATTCTTGCTGCCTCATCTTTAATAATACCTTTAATTTTCCTCTAAAGCATGAAGAAGAGACCAGATGGACACAATCCCCAGATATCATCATTCATTAGCTTCATGTTCTGTATATCAGAAATTATTAATTTCTTGAGTCTCTATTGTGTACAGAAAATTGTGATAAACCTTCAGGAGCTAATGAACTTGTTGGTGAGCAGGAAAACAGACAAAAAGCCCAAAACAGTCATGTAATCCATCATTAAGGAATTTGCAATCTGATGTAGAGGTGCATGCAAGTGTGCTCATTCACTTTAGTTGTGTCCGACTCTTTATGACCATATGGACTATAGTCCAACAGGCTCCACTGTCCATGGGATACTCCAGGCAAAAATACTGGAGTGGGTTGCCGTGCTCTCATACAGGGGAATCTCCCTGATCCAGCATATTATTTAACCACTGAGCCACCTGGGATGCTAGATGTAGAGATAGAATACACAAAGCTCATGGATAACCATGACGGTGTGGGTATGCACCTAGAGCCAGAAATCCAGGAGTGTGAAGTCAACTGGGCCTTAGGAAGCATAACTACCAACTAAGCTAGTGGAGGTGATGGAATTCCAGCTGAGATATTTCAAATCCTAAAAGATGATGCCGTTAAAGTGCTATACTCAATATGCCAGCAAATTTGGAAAACTCAGCTGTGGCCCCAGGACTGAAAAAGGTCAGTTTTCATCCCAATCCCAAAGAAAGGCAATGCCAAAAAATGTTCAAACTACCGTGCAATTGTGCTCATTTCCCATGCTAGCAAGGTAATGCTCAAAATCCTTCAAGTTAGGCTTCAACAGCATGTGAATCAAGAACTTCAGGGTTTAGAAAAAGCAGAGGATCTAGAGATCAAATTACCAACATTCACTGGATCATAGAGAAAGCAAGGTAATTCTAGAAAAGCATGTACTGCTGTTTCATTGACTGATCTAAAGCCTTTGACTGTGTTGGCCACAACAAACTGAAAATTCTTAAAGAAATAGAGGTACCAGATCGTCTTACCTATCTCCTGAGAAACCTGTATGCAGACCACGAAGCAAGAGTTATAACCAGACATGGGACAACGGACTGGTTCCTAATTGGGAAAGGAGTATGACAAGGCTGTATATTGTCACCTTGATTATTTAACTTATATTCAGAGTACTTCATGAGAAATGCTGCAGTGGATGAGCTACAAGCTGGAATCAAGATTGCCAGGAGCAATATCAACAACCTCATTCAAGAAATCTCAACAAATCTCAACAAATCAAGAAATATCAACAACAACAAATATATGCAGATGATACCACTCTAATGGCAGAAATTGAAGAACAACTAAAGGGCCTCTTAATGAGGGTGAAAGGGGAGAGTGAAAAAGGTGGCTTAAAACTCGACATTCAAAAACCTACATCATGGCATCTGGTCCCATCACTTCATGCCAAATAGATAGGAAAAAGGTGGAAACAGTGGCAGATTTTCTCTTTTTGGTCTCCAAAATCACTGTGGATGGTGACTGCAGTCATGAAATTAAAAGATGCTTACTCCTTGGAAGAAAAGTTATGACAAGCCTAGACAGCATATTAAAATCAGAGACATCACTTTGATGAAAGGTCCTTTTAGTCAAAGCTATGGTCTTTCCAGTAGTCGTGTACAATGTGAGAGTAGGACCATAAAGAAGACTGAGGGCTGAAGAATTGGTGCTTTAGAACTGTAGTGCTGGAGAAGACTCTTGAGAGTCCCTTGGCCAGCAAGATCAAACCAGTAAATTCTAAAGGAAATCAGTCCTGAATATTCATTGGAAGGACTGATACTGAAGCTGAAACTCCAATGTTTTGGCCACCTGATGTGAAAAGCTGACTCATTGGAAAAGGCCCTAATGATGGGAATGATTGAGGGTGAGAGGAAAAGGGGGTGACAGAGGATGAGATGCTTGAACTCAATGAATATGAGCTTGAGCAAACTTCAGGAGATACTGAAGGACAGGGAAACCAGGCATGCTGCAGTTCATGGAGTCATAAAGAGTTGGACACTACTTAGAGAGTGAAAAACAGCAAAGTTTTTTCATGTAGCTAAATTCTTAAATGTTCAATTGTATTCTCATTTTCCAGACTTAACATGAGTCAATTTAGTTTACATATAATGTATAACTGAATGTCCAAAAAATAATATTGAATGTCATTGAGTTAGGTATTAAATTTGGTAGCATTTTCCCCCCAATTTTCTTCATTAAAACCATTTGTAAAAAATCACAAACTGTATTTTTAAAGCTATAGACAAGATCCTTCAGATAATTCAAAACTAGTTTAATTACATTAAAAATATTGTCTAATGTGATCTTTTTCTGTAAAGACAATAAGTATTTTTACATGAAGAATTAAACCTGGAGATAGAGTCTTAGATAAAACATTTTGTGTATGTTTCCTTATTTTCCTATTCAATATGAGTCACTCTGAAATAAAATTTAAGGTGTCATTACAGTTTTAGGATTTACTGTTTCTTTTCCCCACCCTTCAGTGCAATCTGACCTATTCTATTAAAGGGTGAGGTGAAAACACATTCTGAAAATGAGTCTGAATATCTAAGTGTATTTGTTTGATTTCTAAAATCATAGAAACATATAGGTTTATATCATTAGTACTCAACTGATTTCTGCTAAATCTTATGCTATCTAATACGCAAGATGACAGATAGAATTTCCAAAATGAATCCAGTTTTAAACGTTGGTCTTCCAAATGGCTTTGATGCACAGCATCTTGAAAATTGATTTTGTCTGAATTCTGTCTACTACACATTTACAATGTCATTTGAGTTACTTAAGTTTCAAAAAAAAAATGTATTTAGCACCAAGCCAACTTAAGCAAATAATGATTCTGATTATACAAAACACTCAATTTCATTAGAAATATTCTTCCTTTAGCTGGCTGTTTAGCTTGGAAAATATTTCAGATTAGCTACTAAAGAGTATGAAATAGACATAATTCAATAATCAGAAAAGTTAAACAGAAAAATACAATTATCTTCAAATATATTTATTGTTCATTTTGAGTTTCTAAGCAAGGTAAATAAACTTAAATCTGAGCTTTGATCAACCACTAGTAATTATGAATGGAGAAAAAGCAAACCAAACACTTCAAAATCAGTCTTAATACCTGAAATTCAAGGTATCAACCAACATGGCCCAGCCAGTTATTGTAGAGGAATTGGTAGCAACACTGATTAACAATTTTATCTAATTGACTATGGGTTATTTGTAGGCTTTTAACATGCTTGTTAGTTTTCTATATTTTTAAACCACTTGAACACCACTATCAGTTCAGTTCAGTTCAGTTGCTCAGTCGTGTCCGACTCTTTGCGACCCCATGAATCACAGCACGCCAGGCCTCCCTGTCCATCACCAACTTCCGGAGTTTACTCAAACTCATGTCCATTGAGTCGGTGATGCCATCCAGCCATCTCATCCTCTGTCGTCACCTTCTCTTCCTGCCCCCAGTCCCTCCCAGCATTAGGGTCTTTTTCAATGAGTCAACTCTTCGCATGAGGTGGCCAAAGTACTGGAGTTTCAGCTTCAGCATCAGTCCATTAAATGAACACCCAGGACTGATCTCCTTCAGGATGGACTGGTTGGATCTCCTTGCAGTCCAAGGGACTCTCAAGAGTCTACTCCAACGCCACAGTTCAAAAGCGTCAATTTTTTGGCACTCAGCTTTCTTCACAGTCCAACTCTCCCATCTATACATGACCACTGGAAAAACCATAGCCTTGACCAGATGGACCTTTGTTGGCAAAGTAATGTCTCTGCTGTTTAATACGCTATCTAGGTTGGTCATAACTTCCCTTCCAAGGAATAAGCGTATTTTAATTTCATGCTGCAATCACCATCTACAGTGATTTTGGAACCCCAAAAATAAAGTCTGACACTGCTTCCACTGTTACCCCATCTATTTCACATGAAGTGATGGGGCTGGATGCCATGATCTGAGTTTTCTGTATGTTGAGCTTTAAGCCAACTTTTTCCCTCTCCTCTCTCACTTTTATCAAGAGGCTCCTTAGTTCTTCTTCACTTTCTGCCATAAGGGTGGTGTCATTTGCATATCTCAATTTTTTAAAAAAGGGGATACTATAGCAGTACTCCACAGCTGCAAATTCTGCACTTTCCTTTATCAATGTAGCCTAAATTCTCTAAAATAGTAGAAGATAGTTTATTAACTTTACCTAGTTGAGAAGCAATAAATTCATTTGATAGGTTAATGATGGTAGCTATTTGAATAAGAAGCTTCTATTGGGACAAATTGTCAACCTGGTTTGTTGTTTTATTTGAAAACTTGATGTTGGTCACAGAAGATTGAATCATGCCTTCTCTGTGTGAATATAAGCTTTTGATTCAAGAGCCTTTGTAAAACAAAGTATCTAGGCATAAATAATTCTAGTTGTTAGAAAAGGAAATACAGGTCTAATTGGGAGGAGGGGGAGAGTATAATGTAGAAATTAAAAAAAAAAACATGTTTGAAGTCTAATCAAAGAAATGATTTGGAGACTGAAGTACTTACTAGCTCTGTCACCTGAGGCACATGTTTTACTCTTTAAGCTTATGTTCCTCATTTCTTTGGGTATATATACATATATATATGACTGAAACCATAGGAAGTCTGTTAACTTTCCAAAGAGAATATATATATATATATTAAATTACATATTCATATCCCAAAGGGATTGTTTCTGTTTGGAAGTTTTAATTGTATCTGTATTCCTTAGCATGGTCTCTGTGTTGTTCAGTCGCTTAGTTGTGTCTGACTCTTTGCTACCCCGTGGACCGTGGAATATGATCCTTAGAATATACCAAACACTATAAACGGTTGATACAGGTATAGTTATTCATTTTTCCCATAGTTAATCACCAACTTTTATACATTTACCCATATTTAACAACCTTAAAAATCCTTAAGATGAGCTCCCTGGAATCAAGACCAGTTATAGCAATTAATCTCTGGGAATCTACTCTAATTAGTCAGACTGATTTACTTGCTTACTCTCTCATACCAACGATAGGTTCTCATATTAATCAAAATTTCATTTTCACAATTTATTCACATTGTATTGCATCTTTAAATTCCCAAGTCTCTTGAATGATTATGAATTTGACTCTAGCTGGAAATTTGCCTTATTCAACTCTATGTCTCCAGGGCCAAGAATAATAAATGGATTGAAGGCATTCATTGGTTGAATGAATGACCTATGGATGTTAGCCTTTATTCCCAGTGATGTTACTGAGGATAATGTTTTTCTTTATCTGAAAAACTAATGACTGAAACCATAAGGAATCTGTTAACTTTCCAAAGAGAATGAGAATTTGCAGTATTATCTACCATGAGCAAGGCACCAGGATAGATTCTTCATAGAGAACTTATGGAATTCAACAATATTCCAGAAGTAGTGTAAGGCATCTTGGAGAGCAAGGTGAGAACTTCCCAGTTAACAAATATAAATTTCCTACCTTAAAAGATAAAGCACAGAAAATACATCACCCTACTCACAGATGAAACTTCAGTGTTCCAACTATTTCCATTTTTCAACCTTATGAAAAAGATCATAAATGATTCTACTATGAACTGCCAAACATACATAGCTTAAATAGGATCAGACTCATTCTTTGTGCATTGTCTGAAGAATACCTTCATACTGCCATTTAATTTTGGAGAAACCCTCTGTCACATAGAGTGAGAAGTCAAATATTTTTAGTCTATCATCCCCTTCTTACATTGTGAGGAACTGAATCCGAAAGACTGTTTTACGAACTGTTTGGTATAGTTGAGTTAATGAGATCTCAGCCTCTCTGACTCTTTTCTTAAAACAATTTTTTGAACAGATCGACCCAAAATCTTACTAGAAGAGACTCAGCTTCAATGAAATAAATATGCTAATGAAGTTGTCCATGCATCGTACATCTCATAAACATGACGTTTGTAAATTTTGAGAAGTTTGATTGAATTTGAATTAAAGTAATTGTGCAGCATACAGTTTTCCGTACAGCACACATAATGAAAGTCAACAAACTGTTTAACCAAAAAGAAAAAAAAAAAAAAAAAAAACACAAAAGAATCTTAACAAAAATATATTGGAGATATACTGTTGACCTAAAAGAAAAATTTTTGTATGTTGTCAGAAACTAGCTTTTGACATTTTCAAGTTCAAGATAATATAGACAATCAACAATTAATTAAACATTTTGGATACCCTTGCCATATGTGTAAAATAAGCATTTCTACGTATTTATTTTCAGAATTATGGAGTGTCTATGGTTTTCTTTAGAAAATGTTAATGACTTCAGGATTACAACTGAGTCTTTCAAGTATCTCAAAGTTCAATCTGATTTTGACCTTGAAGTCACCTTTGTTTTGAAATAATTTTGTGTGTACAAGTTCTTCACAGATTTACTTGGAAAAGAAGGTTTTCCTGCATGTGAGAAATAATCTAAGAATAAATTCGATGACTTTTAATGATAATTGTCTTTATATAATTGTAACGTATTTAGATGACAGTTTCCTGGTAACTGTAACGTAATGGTCACAAGCAAATCTTTAACGTTATATCTGTAGTTGTTACCTTGTAGTTTGTGTCATCTATAAGCATTTAAAACACAGCCCACTAGTTAATTTCCAAATCATAACACAGCTTTGGTAAATGACTAATACTAGCTAAATGAAAATGAAGATTCTAGTCTTATTTTTATGTCACCCACTGTACAAAGTTAGGTCAATAAAAACAAAATGTAATGATATTAAATAGAAAGAGATCAGATATTAACTCTCAAATAATAATCACTATTGTAAGTGTTTTACAAGCATACTCCTACACTCAGTGTCTGTCTGTCTATCTATCTATATACACAAACATTTATATAATACCAGATGGAAATAATATAGCCTGAAGCTATAATCACTATAATGAAGCATCATTATAGTGATGCTTCAGGCTAACCAGTAAAATACATTTAAAGAAACTTTTCTGCACAACGTTCCTAGTAGACGCTTTCTGTTACTCATTTTAAGTGTGATTTTCACACAGTTTGGCAAACTCAAGAGTGTTGGCCTGCTCCATTAACAGATGGAGTGTTATTGATCTGATACTTGCAGATTAGAGTAGAGCTTATTTTCACTCTTAAGATTTGTTATCACTTGGACATATCATTCTAGTCCACCAATGTTTGAAAAACATGCCTATGCATGCAAAGCCCGTTTGAGATGAATACATTTCGATTTCCTACAAATGCCTTGATTTTCACTTATTTTCAGGAATCAGAGCCTAGAGCACATTACTTTTAGATTCCTGATTATAGACACAAGTATTATTTAAACATAAGAAGTTACTTACAAGTAAACCAAATAGAAAAGCAGTCTCTCTTGTTGGATCAAGATTTACTTGAAATCTAAAGTTATGGACTTTCATGTTCATCTGGAATTGAAAGTAGTTATTTGTATGCCTTGAGATTTCAAAAAAAAATGATTTTTCACAAAATCAAAGTAGCTACATCCATCCAATATTGGGAAAATAATTTATTATCTTTAAATTGAAAAAAGGAGGGAGATATAGCATATCAGGAACAGACATAAATTTTGTTTTATCCTTAATGGAACTGATTGACCCTAAACCCCCTAACTCTGAGAGACAAAGCAAAATAGTCTGAAAACAAATGCTATTTTCAGAGCCTAGAGTATAAACAGATGCTTTCTGATATAGTTGAACTGCAAAAGCATTAAAATAGATTCCAGGTCCAATTTTCAACACTGATGATAATTTGCAGGTTATTTTAAAGGTAAAATACTGTAAGATTTTTTTGGTCACTAAAGATGTCAGTAAATATATCTTGCTTAACTGAACTTTCCAGAACTATCAAAGATCATTTTTAATGTCAAATTAATATCAAAAGATTAAATGGAACAGAAAGTGTTTAGACCAAATTGGGAAAATTGCCACACTAAACTAGATAAGTGATCTATCCTGTTAAACCTCTATTCAGAACATGAAACCTGTTCAATGCCCATCTTGCCTCAGGAACGTTCTCAAAGTGAGTCCTTTCAATATCTTTATTCATATGGCTGCATATGCACTTCAAGTGACTTTCTGAACAGTGAAAAATTATTTCCAAATCAATCTTCTAGAAATTTAATGCTTGATAAAATATTAGCTCTTCAGTGCAAAAGGTTTTCTCAAACAGGTAAGAATGATTTAATCACTTCATAACTCATATACAGACTTTGATCATTGACTATATAACATAAGCCACAAAAAAGGGGAAAACACTAGTTTCAAGCAAAATCTTAGGATTTAAATATCTTGGAATTCACACCCTCTGTATGTATTATTTTATCCTCACAAAGAGAAATTCATCAGGTACTACAGTCATCATCCTCATTTTGCACTTATGGATTTCTAACACAGAGGTTTAAAATAACAAGTTTTTATCACTAATTCATGGTGAACCGGGCTTGAAAACTTTAAAAACTTCAAACAAAATCAAGGGCACTAAACTAATAATCTATGCTTCCTCCTGTGTACATGTTGCATAGAATTTCCACATTTCAGTTTCTTTCTTACTCTAGGACTTAGTATTCAATATCATAGCATTTCTTGTTGGCTAAGCCTCCCTTGAACTCCTAGTCATAAACCTAAGTTGTTAAGTTTCACTTGGTCTAACCCAGTAGTTACCTTTAACATGCAGCAGAATAAACCATAGCTTATTAAAACATCCATTTTTGGGGTCCACCTCTGGAGTTTTTGATTCAGTCAATCTGGCGTGGGGCTTGAGAATGTGCATTTAGAATCAGTTCCCAAATGCTGCTATTGGTGCAGGAACTACAGTTTGAGAATCATTGATCTACTAACTCAATCCATTACTTATTAATAAGCAAAATATTTTGTGAAAGTACATGATAAAGGTAAATCATGACATTTAGATCCAGAGCTTCTCAGAACATATTTGTAAATCAAAGGCAATAATTTTCATTACTGATTTCCATTTCTTCACTGAGGGACAAGTTGTACTGGGAGATAGTGGTGATACTTCAAGAAACACATAGGAACTCAAATTACCACAGATCTTATATCTTATGCTGTTATTATAACATCTGTAATCTTTACATACCAGTGACCTACAGACACACACACATGCACACACACACACAAATATACACACCAAAGATATAGGAAAATAAGACAAAGTACAACCTGAATGTTCTTATTAACAGTGAAGTTGCCCTGTGATACCAGTAAATAAATGCTTGTGTCAAAAGAAAAGAAATACTCATTTAAACAGTATTTACTTGCTCTCTTAATTTCTCTCATTTTTATGTCTCATTGTGTTGAATGTTAGGTGCTTCCCAGGTGGCACTAGTGGTAAAGAGCCCACCTGCCAGAGCAGGAGATGCAGGAGATATGAATTTGATCCCTGGGTCAGGAAGAATCCCTGAAGGAGGGCATGGCAACCCACTCCAGTATTCTTGCCTGGACAATCTCATGGACAGAGGAGCCTGATAGGCTATTGTCCAAAGAGTCAGTCACAAAGAGTCAGACGCAACTGAAGCAACTTAGTACACATGCACACATGTTGAATATGAACATCATTTTTCCAAGAAATTTAGGTGACCCCAACTCTTAAATGTTTAGCAGATAGTTAGCAAATGGTAGTGATTTTATTTTTAAAAAACAGCCTATAATTACAAGCTAACACTACAATAATTTGGCCACCTGATTCAAAGAGCTGACTCATTGGAAAAGACACTAGTGCTGGGAAAGATTGAAGAAAAAAGAAAAGGGAGATGCAGAGGATGAGATGGTTAGATAGCATCAACAACTCAATAGACAGGAATTTGGGCAAACTCTGAGAGATAGTGAAGGACAGGGGAGCCTGATGGGTTGCAGTCCATTGGGTCACAAAGAGTCAGACACAGCTTAGCAACTGAACAATAACAACAAAAACTGTAAACTTCAAATTTGAAATAACAAAACCCTAACTATGGTACATGTTATAATTAATAGTTACCTGATAATGCTGCTAATCTGGATGCCAATTATTCATGGAATGCTGAATTTAACAAGGAGACATACAAAAGAAATGAAAAATAAGGTTCCTCAATTGCAATGATTTAAGTTGATCTTCTCTGGTGGCTCAGCTGGTAAAGAATCCACCTGTAATGCCAGAGACCTGGATTCCATCCCTGGGTTGGGATGATCCCCCGGAGAAGGGAATGGCTACCCACTCCAATATTCTGGCCTGGAGAATTCCATGGACTGTATAGTCCATGGGTCACAAAGAGTGGACACAACTGAGCGACTTTCACTTTCACTTTAAAGATATAAATTGTAAACAAGCAGATTAACTTAGAAAAGCTGAGTTTAACAAGCTTGAGAGGATGTATATTAAAATGTGTGAATGACTGAGAAGAGATTAAAGTAGGGGTTTTAAAATCAAGTTTTAAAGAAAGGCATAGACTGGTCAAGAAGGAAAAGGATCATTTAAATTAAATATGTGGTAACCCAACTTCATATATAAAATTTCCCCAGGTGTGTGTGTGTGTGTATATATATATGTATATGTATGTATGTATGTAAATTTTCCAGGATGTGTGCAGACTTGTGCAAGTTGACTATACTAGCTAGGAGTTATATAGGTAGTACATAGAGAAAGAGAGAGAGAGAGAGAGAGTTTCATATCTCAAGCAAATAACTAAGGGTGGAAAGACTGGCTCATTAATAGAAGTATGTTTAACACTTTAATAAACTCAAACTGTTTTCCAACACATTTCTTCAATTTACATTCCTATCAACAATATATAATAATTTCAGATACTTCACTTAATAAGAATTTTTAGTTTCAGGTGTTTGAATGTTATTTTATTTTGTATTTCCCTTATGAACAGGGATGCAAATATTTTAATGAAGTATTTGCTACCCCTATATAATCTTTACCGAGGTGTCTGTTCACATTGTTTTGATCATTTTTAATTTGATTGTTATCTCACTACTGAGTTGTGAGGATTTCTAAAAGTATATGTCTGGATAAAAGTCCTTTATCAAATATGAGATTTACAAATATATCTTCTTTTGTGGATTCTTTTCATTCCTTTTCATAAAATAAATAAACAAAATAATGCAAATAAAATTTTAAAGGTCTTGGGGCACACACACAAGAATATCTCTTAAAAAGTGGATATTCTTAATTTTGATGTGATACAATTAATCTTTTTTTGGTATTCTATATAAAGAATTATTCTAAATTATTGTATAACTCAAGGTCAGAAAGATCTCACATATTTTCTTCTAGAAGGCATTTTTACATTTAAGTTGATGTTTCATTTTGAGTTAATTTTTGTTTACCAATATATGGTGTGAGATATGAACTGACATCCATCCTTTCACACCTGGATAACCAAATATTGTAGCACCTTGTATTGGCAAGAACATAACTCCTCCACTAAATTTATTTTAATGCCTTTTGGAAAAAATCAGTTGTTCATATATGTGTGAATCTATTAGTGGACCCTCCATTCCATTACTCTGATCTGTTTGTCTTTGCCCCCCAAACCACAACTGCACTGATTACTTACTGTAGCATTAACAGGTCTTTAAGTCAGGCAATGTAAGTCTTTCAACACTGTTCTTTTAAGTGTCTTACACTGTTCTAGTTTTTTTTTAGCATTCCCACATGAATCTTAGCCTATAGAGTTTTGATTGAGACATGTGAGAAACTATAAATCATTTGGAAGAAAAGCTATGACAAAACTAGACAGTGTATTAAGAAGCAGAGACATTACTTTGCCGACAAATGTCCATATAATCAAAGCTATGGTTTTCCCGGTAGTAGTGTATGGATGAGAGAGTTAGGCCATGAAGGCTGAATGCCGAAGAATTGATGCTTTTGAACTGTGATGTTGGAGAAGGCTCTTGAGAGTCCCTTGACCTGCAAGGAAACCAAATCAGTCAATCCTAAAGGAAATCAATCCTGAATAATCATTGGAAGGACTGATGCTGAAACTGAAGCTCTAGTACTTTGGCCACCTGACGTGAAGAGTTGACTCATTAGAAAAGACCCTGATGCTGGGAAAGATTGAAGGCAGGAAGAGAGGGGGATGACAGAGGATGTGGTGGCTTCATGGCATCACTGATTCAATGGACATGAGTTTGAGCATGCTCCGGGAGATGGTGAAGGACAGGGAAGCCTGGCATACTGCAGTCCATGAGGCTGCAAAGAGTTGGACACAACTGAGCGACTAAACAACAATAAATCGTTTGGGGAAAATTAACATCTTAAGGCAAGCCTGGCATGCTGCAGTCCACGAGGTCGTAAAGAGTCGGACACGACTGAAAGACAGAACTGAACATCTGAACAATATTGAAAATTTCCATCCATAATTGATATTTTGGTTATTCTTTGTTAGTATGTAGAAATGCAATTAACGTTTGTATATTGATCTTGTATCCTACAGCCTTGATGAAGTCACTTGTTAATTCTAGTAGTTTTTGAACATTTTTTGACATCTTTGAAGAAAGTTTTACTTCATTTCCAACATTATTTATTTTTCTTAAGCATTGCAAGTTAAATAGAAGTGGTGACAACAGATGTTCTTGCCCTGTCCTTGATCCTATATAGAAATTATTTAGCATTTCATCATTCTGTATGTGGAGAAGGCAATGGCAACCCACTCCAGTACTCTTGCCTGGCAAATCCCATGGATGGAGGTGCCTGGTAGGCTGCAGTCCATGGGGTCGCTAAGAGTCAGACACGACTGAGCGACTTCATTTTCACTCTTCATTTTCATGCATTGGAGAAGGAAATGGCAACCCACTCCAGTGTTCTTGCCTGGAGAATCCCTGGACCGGGGAGCCTGGTGGGTTGCCATCTATGAGGTCGCACAGAGTCAGACACGACTGAAGCTACTTAGCATCAGCAGCAGCAGCAGCAGCATTCTGTTTGATGTTAACCATACGTTTTCATAAATATCCATTATCAAGCTGAAAAACTTCTCTTCTAGTCCTAGTCTATTGAAAAATATTTAAAGTAGATCAATGCTGGATTTTGTTGTATTATTTTTTGTATTGATTGAGATGCTCATTTGGTTTTCCTTTCTCAATCTCTTAGTATCATGAATTATACTACTTGATTCTGAGTGTTTAAGCCAATCTTGCATACCAGGGATAAGTCCCCCTTGTTCATGACATAGTATCTTTTACTATATTGTTGTATTTAATTCATTAAACTTTTGTTAAGAATTTTTGCATCTATGTTCATGAAGGACCATATGTTTGTCAAGGCTTCCCTGGTGGCTCAGATAGTGAAGAATCTGCCTGCAATGCAAGAGACCCTTTTTCAGTCCCTGGATCTGGAAAATCTCATGGAGAAGGGAATGGCAACCCACTCTAGTATTCTTACCTGGAGAATTATATGACTAGAGGAGTCTGTCAGGCTACAGTTCATGGGGGTCACAAAGAATCAGATATGATTATCTAACATTAATGAAGGATATTGGTGTGCAAGTTTTCTTGTTGTCTAATATTTGTTTCTGGTTTTGAGATAAGAGTAATTTCAGCCTCAAAGAATGATTTGGTATATGCCTTCTACTCTTCAATTATCTCAATGTTTTTTCAGAATTAATATTGTATAGTTTTAAAATATTGGGTAGAATTCCCTGGTGAAGCCATCCAAGCTTGGAGAATCCTTTCTCAAAAGAATATTTTCAACTACAAATTCAACTTATTTAATTGACATAGAGCTATTCAGGTTTACTGTTTCTTCCTGAGTGATGTTTTGTATTCTTCCAAATATTGGTTATATTTCATCAAAGTTGCAAAATATAGATGTATAAATGTTCATACTTCCCCATTATACTTGAAGTATCTATAGAATCTGTAGTGATGTCATCTTTCAGAATCCTGATATTAGGAGACTTTGTCTTCTCTCTCTCTCTTTTTTTTTTTTATGATGAGTCTGGCTAAAGTTTTATTGATTTCATTTAACTTCCTCAAAGAAAAAATTTTTGCTCTTATTGGTGTTTCCATTATTTTTCTTTTTATAAATGTTTATTTTATATTGGAATATAGTTGATTTATAATGTTGAATTAAAGTTTCATATATATAGCAGTGTTTCACCTATACATACACATATATCTATTCTTTTTTCAGATTATTTTCCCATTTAGTTTATTATATAATATTGAGTAGTATTCCCTTGGCTATGAAGTACTTCCTTGTTGATTATATATTTTATATATAGTAGTATGTATATGTTAATTCCAAACTCCTAGTTTATCCCTCCCCTACATCTTTCCCCTTTAGTAACCATAAATAATTTTTCTAAGTGTGACTGACTTGGTGTTTTTGCTGTGGCTTCCTTCCACTGCTACTACCAAGCTGAGGAGAAGGCCTATTTTTCTGTTTTTATTTCATTGATTTGTTAATTTTCAGTATCTCTTTTCTTCTCTTCTTCTCAATTAATTTTTATTTTTGCTTTTCATTTGCTAATTTCTTAGTGTGGAAGCTTAGATAGGTAAGACCACCTTTGTTTTCTGATATATAATTATACACTATACGTTTTCCCTTTAACACTACTCTGGGAATCTAGCCACTTTGGCCTCCTTCCACTCAAAATTCCGGAAAAGTCAACTTCAAGACTCCACTGTGCTCTCCTGTGTTTCCTCTCTCTGTGTTTCAGCATAAAATGTTATCCAGGCAGTAAGCTAAAGCAATAGCAGAAATAACCTTATTTGTTTTCTATCTCTTAGTATCACTATCCTTGTAATTTTATGTATAATATCTTGAGAATCATTGTTACATGGTGCGTGGTGGAGGATAAACCTTCTCTCTGTTACTCAATATTGGCCAGAGGCAGAAGTCGGAAATTATTTTATTGCTTGTTTTTATTTAAATAAAATTATTACTTTAAGTATCTGTGTGTGAGTGCTAAATTAATTAAGTTGTGTCTGACTCTTTGAGACACTATGGACTGTAGCCTGCCAAATTCCTCTGTCCATGGGATTCTCCAGACAAGAATACTGAAGTGGGCTGCCATGCCCTTCTCCAGGGGATCTGCCTGATCTAGGGATCGAGTCCATGTTTCATGTCCCCTGCATTGGAAGGAGGGTTCTTTACCACTAGCACCACCTGGGAAGCCCCTAAGCATCTGGGTTTCTGAAAAAATAATAATAATAATAACATAAGGCACTTTTAGTAACATATTACATGATTCAGAATCATTTGAGTTATATCTCAGAGATTTTATATTTCTGAGGAAGAAATGCTTACAGGCTTGATCTTATTTACACCTTTAAATTTTTTAAATTAATTTATTTATTTTAATTGGAGGCTAATTACTTTACAATATTGTAGTGATTTCTGCCATACATTCACGCGAATCTGCCATGGGGGTACACGTGTCATGCATCCTGAATCCCCCTCCCACCTCCCTCCCCATTCCACCCCTCAAGGTCGTCCCAGTGCACTGGCCCTGAGTGCCCTGTCTCATGCATCAAACCTGGTCTGGCAATCTATTTCACATATGGTAATATACATATTTCAACGCTATTCTTTCAAGTCATCCCACCCTCCCCTTCTTCCACAGTCCAAAAGTCTGTTCTTTACATCTGTGTCTCCTCTGCTGTCTCACATGTAGGGTCATCGTTACCATCTTTCTAAATTCCATATATACGTGTTAATATACTGTATTGGTGTTTTTCTTTCTGACTTACTTCATTCTGTATAATGGGCTCCAGTTTCATCCACCTCATTAGAACTGATTCAAATGCATTCTTTTTAATAGCTGAGCAATATTCCATTGTGTATACGTACCACAGCTTTCTTATCCATTCATCTGCTGATGGACATCTAGGTTGCTTCCATGTCCTAGCTATTATAGCTATTATAAACAGTGCTGCGATGAACATTGGGGTACACGTGTCTCTTTCAATTACCAATGCCTTAGTTGCTCAAAAGAAGTCTTTCTGTTGGAGAAATGTTCTTCAAGGAGGATTAAAATACACTTTGATTATATATTCTAGTTGAATGGAAACCTCAACATGTGTACTAATGTCAGGTGCATACTATATTGGCAATTTGAAATGTCTTCAATATTAATTTCTGTCAAAGCATGATCAAAAACTGTTTCAAACTGATCAAAGTAAAATGATGAAATTAATTATTTCTTTTCAGAATGGCAATGATTAATTCTCACACAATGGATGTTATTTTCTCAAGTAGCAAAAAGTATATGGGAGCCTTGCAGGTAGTCTAAAGGAAACCTTGTATGCTTTCTTTCTAATAAACCCCCATAAAGCTTCAGAATACTGCTCGATACACAATCACCTAGACTGCCTAAGTGTAGTTGACAAATGAGAAATTTTGAGGGCAATTGAGCACTGCAAAACCTCGCAATGTATTGACATAAAGTTATTTATTACAGTTGCTTTTGAAATGGTATAATTCAAACATTCAAAATGTTTAAGGGTTTCCAAGTTCATTCTTTTATCCTCTAATGTAAGATTTTCAGGTCTAATGCTACTCTTTCTATTTCTACACTATAATGATTTCCTTCAGATATGGCCTTTGAATGTATGTAATTATGGGCTGAAGATATATGGGATATACATGCTCTAGTCTTTCAGACCATTAAAACAGATATCTAAGAAGACTGACAAAAAACTTCAGATTAAAATGTTTTATAATTCTTTACTGTATTGCATTTTCAAATTGTAAGGTAAAGGTTTGGTATTTATAATAATTTCTTTTTTTTTTTTTTCAAGGAGAATGTGACTTTACAAATACCAATATAGGTTAAAATACCTTCATTAAATATGCAAAAGGTAAGTAAGAGTTTAAAAGTTTTGGGGTAGTCTTCCTTAGGGAAAAATGCAAAAAGAAAATAAAAATTCCTAGGTAGCATTCAGTCAATTCTCCTATCATTTTCTTTTCCATTATGTATTGATAAACATTGAGGAATCGGGTGGAGAGAGAGGTGGGAGGGGTGATCGGGATGGGGAATACTTGTAAATCCATGCTGATTCATGTCAATGTATGACAAAAACCACTACAATATTGTAAAATAATTAGTCTCCAACTAATAAAAATAAATGAAAGAATAAATAAATAAATATATCATATTGTATAGTAAATATAATGAAGTCCACAAAATGTCCATATTACTCATTTTGGCAGATTATTATCTTCCAAAGATGTCCATAAACATATCTCCTACCCTATAATTTCCTCTAGAACCTTGCCACTCCACCATCAAATGGTGGAGTCTGTATTTCCTCTTCTTGAATCAGAGTGGGCCTTCATGACTTACAGAGTGGAGCAGAAATGATGCTATTTAACTCCAATGGTAGGACACAAAATGTTGTGTACTTTCACCTTTTTAGCTGTTGGATCCATCAATTCCCCTGTAAGCAATCTCATTTCCCTGAGGCTGCCATACTGCAAGGGAGTCCGAACTACTACATGAGGAGAAACCTGGAATCTATCTGAAGAAAAAGCTCCCTTGCCAGTCTCCAACTCTTTCAGTCATCTGTTCCAGATCTATCCAACTTCTGACTGCAACTATATGAGAGACTCCAAGCCAGAAACACCCATTCCATCCCCTCCTGAATCCCTAACCTATAAATACTGTGAGACATAAAAAAAATATTTGATGTTTTTTTTGAGCCACTGAGTTTAGCAATGATTTGCTATGTAGAAATAGACAATCAAAAAATCTCATTCCTTTGATTTATTTTAAAACATCGATTTTTTGCTGTCATCAATTATTGACACTGTGATATTATTCTTTTCTGAGCATCAGTTGACTATAAAAGGAAGTAATGGGGGAAGGCTAGCTTTGATATGAATGTGGAGCTCAGGAAAATTCTGGAGCAATTGATGAAAGCAATATAAGATGACTTTGGGCATCCAGGGTACAACATGAGGACAAGTGCTAGATTAAGGGATGTATTGGAGGCAGAGATAAGCTTTGTCTCCTGAATTAAGGTGTTATTAAAGTATAAGTCAGGGTTCTGCTGACTGGTTTTTGCCACAACTGTAAGGCTACCCAGGGCACAGTTATCATCTGCCTTCTCTATAGCATGGGGAGAAACTGGAATAATGTATGATATTTGTGATTTACCTCTCATTTAAGTGAAAAATATCATTTAAAATCAATTTTGCTCTTTAAATTGGAATTATGAATTTTATCTGTTAAAGTATTATTTTATTGATGTTAGAATTATTTATGCAGAGACTATCTTAATGTAATTTTAATTGAACTCATAGTCACTGCTCTTTTAAAATTGGGAAATTTTACATAATTTGGTTAGAAAAGTAAGAGTTGTTGGCTACTATCACCTCCTTTTTTCTTTTTTTTTTTTCATTTATTTGATTTCAGATCAGAGAATGTGTGTCTGACCTGGTGAGTCATTTACTTCTCAAATTCTTAGCCATACAATGTTGCCAAGTTTGAGAGTATACAATACCATCCCTAAAGATTTCTATTGCTCAGTTTCTATCCTTCCCAACAAGATATAACATTGTCCCAAGGAATTGTAGTGTGTTAATAATAGCACTCAAGGTGATAGTGATAAATAATAATATCATATACTACACAGTTATCTTTTTTTTATACTAGGAGCTTAACTCAGCAATAAATTGTATATAAATGTTACTCAGGATAGTCTATCTTCCTGTTTCCTCTTTCCATTGAAAGAAAAATAGGAGAAAGGTCCTGAGTTATTTCAATACTTCCACAGAGTGCTGTTAAACTCTCAAGATATAAATGAAGGTAAATTTATCTGACCTATGAAGTCAGATTGTTCACTCTATTGACACTGAAGAAAGGGATTGACAAGTTGATTTGTAAGTACTAGGGACACCACCATATTAACTCACTATCTTCCAGCAACAGGTTGTCAGGTTTACACAAATACCCTATGCCCTAGGGTGGCCTCATGTGTGACCTGAGTGCTCTGGCTGACAGTACAGAGCAGGTGTGAGTGAATTTAACACATCTTGTTAAAAACCTAACTACTAGAAATGTCACAGTCCTGCATATCAAAATAAATAAATAAATAAAAGTGTGTGAGGGTTTCTTTTATGTTTGTACCTTTTATAAGCCATTTATTGTACCTTTTATAAAGATATAATAAGTTTGTATCTTTTCCCTCTCTATATTAGTCCCACCTTAAACCACCAGCTTAAGCAGAAACACACTAATCACTGTTATCAAGATAATTTTAAGTCACACAGAGAAAAGCACATATCATATAATATTATATGTGGAATCTAAAACAATGATACAAATGAATTTATTTACAAAACAGATTCACAGTCATAGAAAGCAAACTCATGATTATCAAAGGGGGTGGGGGATGGAACTGAGTTTGGGATTAATATATATACACTACTGTATAGCACAGGGAACTATATGCAATATCTTGTAATAGTCTATAAAGGGAAAATAAAAATAAAAAACGAGCATATACATATAAAACTGAATCACTGTACTGTATACTTAAAACTAACACAACCCTGTAAATTAACTATTTTTCAATTTAAAAAGGATGATTTAAAACTACTCTCTGGAATATTGATTGAATCTTATTTTAATGTAATTAATTTCCCTGAATTGGCCTTAAGTATGTTACTAAGGGGCTTCCCAAGTGACACTAGTGGTAAAGACCACCAATGCAGAAGACGTAAGAGATGCAGGTTCAGTCCTGGGTCAGGAAAATTCCCTGGAGGAGGGCATGGCAACTCACTCCAGTATTCTTGCCTGAAGAATCCCATAGACAAAGGAGCCTGGTGGGCTACCGTTCATAGGGTCATGCAGAGTCAGACATGACTGAAGCAACTTAGCCTGCATGCATGTTATTAAAGTCTGTAAAAAATGAAACAGGTATAAAATAATCTCATTTCACTTCTACTATGAAAATGAAGAGAAATCCACATATTTAAAAGAAATGGATTTAGCACTTGTACAAGCGAGATGGATCTAATAAGGGAATTTTAGGGTGTGATAATGAACCTCCCTTCCCCAGAGGCACATATCTGTGTTTCTGGTAAAATATTAGGGTCTGAAAGTTGAGAGGAATGGGCTATTCTAAGATAAGCACAGAACATTCTCCTATACAGGGCTTACCAAGCCACCAGTAAAGAGGCGTGTATGAAAGCCAGGTTTTAAGAATGAATTTGTAAATGTATTGCTTCTTTATTCATCTAATGGTAGGAGGTAAATGACAAACCCTACAGTTACTTCTTTTGCTGGTGCTGCAACAATTTGAATACCAGCCTATTTAAATAGTATAACAGCAGGTGGAAAAAATCACAGCCCGATAGCTTTTTTGATTACTTTTTATGATCTATCATAGTTTTAATTGAAACTCTATGAGAAAGGCCTTATTTCCCTTTTAAAACAAAAGCTTTAATATATTACATTCACATAAGCATAGTGATAGCATGAAATATAGAAATAGGCTTTTCCCCCTATGAAGTTTTTATGAAGTATTTGTTTATTGTAATGCACTTGCTTGTTAATTGTTTAGTTTCTTGCTTAAGCAAGCAAATAACCTAGAAAGGATAGTGTCATTACTCAGCCACTAAACGAAGTAGCTGTAAAGGTCAATTTCAAGTTAACAATATTTCCCAGTGGTTCCAGTGAAAGAACAGTATGGATCCAAGAGAGGAAACAAACTATGCAACATATCTGAAGGATACAACATCACTAAAAGATAGCTGAAATAAAATGGTATTAATAGACATGCTCTTCATTCAAGTTTTATTATAGCTCTTTGATTTCAAGCTGTTGTTCCCATCGCTGTCATTCTTTTGTCCTTAAAACAACAACATTTCCCTTGCAATAGGTTTTATTAGTGTTGTTAATATATTATTATTAATAGCATTGTGGCAGCTATTGAAACAGTATTGTTAAGAAATGACTCCTGTAAATAAAAATTTTTTTGTCAGGAACTAATTTTAGAATTACCTATGTATATGACTGTCATACAGTTGGACCTCTGACCTGTGGGTTCTTCATTTATTAATTCAACAACCATGGAAAGATAATATTTGAAAAAGAAATTCCAGAATGTTCCAAAAAGCAAACTTAAATTTGTCTTGGGTAGCAAGTATTTACATAGCATTTACATTGTATTTACAACTATTTGCATAGCATTTACATTGTATTAGGTATTATAAGTAATCTAGAGATGATTTAAAGTATAGAGAGGATGTATGTAGATTATATGCAGATACTAAGCCATTTTATATAAGACACTTGAGCATTTTTGGAACTCGATATATGTAAGGGTCCAGGAACCAAACCTCCATGGATACAGAAGAACTACTATATATATTCATATTTGTACTTTAATGAGTAGAAACATGATAAGATTAAGACAAAGACTTCATACAGCTCTAAGGCTATACTCCTGTCTTCATGATTAAATCCACTTCTTTCATATATCTTTGTATTGTACTTAACCCCTCTCAGCCTCAGTTCTTTCCATCTGTAAAATATTGATTAAAAATAGCTTTATTCTTCGGTTACTTTGAGTGATATAATGAGCAGAAAGTACATAGTAAATATGGACTAAATGTTTATTTTTGTTGTCACTCTTGTTAGTGTTCTTCCTCATACATATTTGATTCAGTCACCTATGCATTTGGAGAATATTGCATATAATTCTGGAAAATGTCAGTAATAGTAACCTAGGGCCAAATGGGTTATATCTAAGGTAATACTGAATATTTAGTACTTGTTTTCAGTTCAGTTCAGTTCAGTTGCTCAATCGTGTCCAACTCTTTGCGACCCCATGAACTGCAGCATACCAGGCTTCCCTGTCCATCATCAACTCCCAGAGCTTACTCAAACCCATGTCCATAAAGTCAGTGATGTCATCCAGCCATCTTATCCTCTGTCGGACCCTTCTCTTCCTGCTTTCAATCTTTCCTAGCATCAGGGTCTTTTCCAATGAGTCAGTTCTTCACATCAGGTGACCAAAGTATCGGAGTTTCAGCTTCAACATCAGTCCCTCCAATGAATATTCATTACTGATTTCCTTTAGGATTGACTTGTTTGATCTCCTTGCAGTCCAAAGGACTCTCAAGAGTCTTCTCCAACACCACAGTTCAAAAGCATCAACTCTGCCATGCTCAGCTTTCTTTATAGTCCAACTCTCACATCCATACATGACTACTAGAAAAATCATAGCTTTGACTAGACAGACCTTGGTCTGGAAAGTAATGTCTCTGCTTTTAAATATGCTGTCTAGGTTGGTCATAGCTTTTCTTCTAAGGAGCAAGCATCTTTTAATTTCATGGCTGCATAACCATCTACAGTGATTTTGGAACCCCCCCCAAAAAATAAATAAAGTTGTTTAAAAAAAAAAAAAAAAAACACTGCTTCCAGAGTTTCCCCATCTACTTGCCAAGAAGTGATGGGGCCGGACGCTATGATCCTAGTTTTTTCAATGTTGCGTTTTAAGCCAGTTTTTTCACTCTCCTCTTTCACTTTCATCAAGAGGCTCTTTAGTTCTCCTTTGCTTTCTGCCATAAGCGTGGTATCATCTTCATATCTGAGGTTATTGATGTTTCTCTCAGCAATCTTGATTCCCGCTTGTGCTTCATACACCTGGGCATTTCGCATGATGTACTCTGCATATAAGTTACATAAGCAGGGTTACAATATACAGCCTTGACGTACTCTTTTCCTGATTAGGAACCATTCGGTTGTTCCATGTCCAGTTCTAACTTTTGCTTCTTGACCTGCATACACATTTCTCAAGAGGTAGGTAAAGTGCTATGGTATTCCCATCTCTTTCAGAAGTTTCCCACAGTTTGTTGTGATCCACAGTCAAAGGTTTTGGTGTAGTCAATAAAGCAGAAATAGATGCTATTCTGGAACTTTCTTGCTTTTTTGATGATCCTGCCAACATTGACAATTTGATCTCTGGTTCCTCTGCCTTTTCTAAATCCAGCTTGAACATCTGGAAGCTCACTGTTCACGTACTGTTGAAGCCTGGCTTGGAGAATTTTGAGAATTACTGTACTAGTGTGTGAGATGAGTGCAATTGTGTGGTAGATTAAACATTCTTTGGCATTGCCTTTCTTTGGGATTGGAGTGAATCCCAATTCACTTATTTTCTCCTTCTGGTAAATACTTGTATATGCACATAAGTATTTACGGTCAATTTTCTGTAATATATAACTGACTAAATCCACAAAAAGTTATAAACAATAATTTAATTTAAAAATCTATATATCAACAAAATATGTTTCTTCTACAAAAGTTTAAAAATAGAAAACATTGTGTATGCCATGTGTGCAATTATGTGAAAGCTATATGTGAATATAGTAAAAAAGTGGAACATAAATAATCATTGATCTTTGAGTAGTGGATATAACAAGATTGAAATTAATTTCTCCCTTCATCCTAATATCTTCATATATTGCTAGAATTAACTATGTATAATTAATTATAATAATGAGCTTAAAATCTATAACACCCTTTACTTGCTAGTGATATGAGCAAACCTAGTGATTTATTCATCATATATTCTTTGTATGGTTGATTTGGTTGAACAAAACGTGTGTGTGTGTGTGTGTGTGTGTGTGTGTGTGAGAGAGAGAGAGAGAGAGAGAGAGAGAGATTTGTCTTTGTTAAATCTGCCCACTTTCTCTCTCCATTGTAAGTTCTATAATAAGAGAAGTGGACAAATAGAGCAAATTTCAGAAGGAGTATATAGTATATATACAGTATATATACTCAAAGAAGTATGAATGACAACTTTTGTTTGCCATGGTGATTGTTCATATTTTATTTTCCTCACTAGCTAATTGCCACAAACACATGTAGCATTTGTTTTACCATTCATAAAATTGAGCAGTATAAGAGAAGATAAAATGAAACATATTTGCATGGTTAAGTACATATAGAATGTCATATCACATAGTATTTTGGTACCAACCAAAACCCATTAACTGTTGTAACAATTCTGGGTACCATATGTTGCCTTTAACTATAAAATTTCTGAACATACATGAATATTGATTTGAATTACACCATGATCCTCACTTAGCAAAATGAAAAAAAAAAAAAAAGGTGTAACATTTTAAGAAAGCACAGGAAAGATTAGCAATAAATGGCAGCATTTCAAAATGTATTCTGTATTCACTAGACACAAATCAAAAAGTCTCGTTCTACTAATAAGTATTATTTTGAATTTACAAATTTTAATTTAGCATTGATAATAACAACTCTAATCTATACAGCATGCACTATGTGACAGGCCTGTGTTAAGCACTTTACATGTAAAATCTCATTTCATTTTCTTGATAACCCTATCTGAGGTAGATAAACATGGTTATCTGCACTTAACATAGAAAATAACTGAGCTAAATAAATCTTAATTCTGTGACCATGATCTCATTCTTAATACAAAGAAAACCTGGATTTTAAAACTCAAACCAACTTGTTTAATTCTATATTTTGTAACCTGACTGAATATTTAAAGCCTCATATTCAAAGTCCTCATCACTGATTTTTTTTTTTATCTTGAACAATCAAAATTTAAGCTGACAGTTTTGCAGGATGGTTTCAGGATACATATTGTAGACAGGCATATATGATAAATAATCAACTGACAGAGAAACATGGACTTACCATGCACTCTCAAGATAACCAGGAGCCCCATGTAAAAGCTCTATTGTATCAAGCATGGAGATAATAAGGGAAAATTCAAGCACTTATCAAAGTTATCTAAATATTTCCACAAAGCACTTTTACACTTAATAAAATCTTTTAGTTTAGCTTACATACAGCTCTGTCCACAGAGCAATGAGACTGCTTTCAAAATGTGTGTAAAATGAGGCATTTTTAGAGAAAATTTGCATTCTTCTGATAAAATGTTGCTCTTTATTAGACAGTGCCTACTTTATTCTGCAAGGAAAAATTGTTTTAAAAAGATGATAGTTTCATTGACTAGGACTTTTCATGATATAGAGCCTGTGAAGTCTTTAAATGACCATGGATTTCTTGGTCTTCAAGGATGTTAATAGTTTGCTTAACCTCTCACTGATCATTAAAACTGATGAAAACATTTGACTATTACAGAATTTTTTGCCTTTATCTTAGATGGTATTCTTTCCAATTTTTCTAGATGAGTCTATTTTCCCCTAATTAGAAAAATAATGAAAGACTTACTGAAAATTTAGGTTATTGTATATTAAATCAGCCGTTTTAATGCCTAGGCATTTTGAAATAATAAAGATACTGACCTATACCCATAAAGAGGATGTTAAACATTAATCTCACACAAGCACAAGAGTAAAAAGTATCCCTCAGGAGAAGCAAAAAGATTTATGCAAATAAACATCAACTACCCAATCTTTGTATTTCAAAAGACAACTTTTGCTTCTACTGACTATTCTTACTTTCATCTTTGCATTTGCATGTGGTTTTTGATTGCTGGATGTCACAGGCAGGACATTTCTGGTTGACAACTGTCACAAAGCATGGCAGAATCAAGTTTAGCTACAATATGTTGAATTATCTGGAATGTGGCAAATTCCAAGTCAAGGGATAGAAACATCAGTTTTGAAATGCAGATAGGCAATAAAAACATGAGGAAGACATTTTCATCTAGATGGTATATTCAGATAGAACAATTTTATTCAAAGTGGGCACTGTGATGCAAAATTGATTGCCCCAAATTTGTCTTAAGACCAAATAAATACGGCATTAGAAAGGTGATTTCACATTATGGGTTTTAGCATGAAATAAGCTAGAAAATGTAAAAAAAAAAAAAGTTAATGGTAATCACATTTTCAGAGAAATTGTACTTCCATCGCTACTACTACTACTGTCACTATTTCTACTGAAACTACTACTAAAAATAACATTTAATAAGAAGTATTGTGTGTTGAGACCTTTTATGTCTATTGATATATTTAATGCCAGCAGTAGTCAGAGGAAGTAGTTACCATTAACAGTTGGGTAAATTGAGTTTCAAAGAAGCTATGCAACTTGTTAATTTCAAATAGCTAGTAAATGGGGCATCCAGGATCTAACCTCAGGTATTCCTAATGTTAAACATGTAAGCCTTTCTTTAATACTCTCATACACTTAAGTATGAGAAGAAAAAAAGATCTGATGGAACTGCTTAGGTTTGCTAAGGATTATAAATCTTGTTTCAAAGTAGTCTACAGATGTTTACTTACTGCTTTTGTATCCAGACAATATTACGACTGAGAAATAATTAAGATATTTTACAAAATGCTGAAAAATATTATCAATAGTTACTGTCAGTTAACCGTACTTGATATATTGTGAACTGAAGAGCAGTATTAGAGAGAGAGAGAGACAGAGACAGACAGATGGAATTTTTAAGAAAGAACTATCCTTTTATCAAACAGAAATTTTCATATTTGTACAACCTAGAGTTTGGGACTCTTCAGACAAACTGATAGAATGGTGAAGAAATCTGAGCCAAAAATGTGGAAATATACTTTATAGGCTAAAAAAGGATAAACAAGGAACATCTACATATCAAATTATTTTTGTCTATCAATATGTCTTCAATTAAATGTTACTCCTGTAGCAACCTGTTCAGGGATAATTACAAAACAAGTGGTAACAGCATATTCTTTCCAATGAACATTTCTTCACTCTTGTTCCTTTCATATTTCCACTCTCTAATTCCAATGTTTGAAATCTAAGTTTTGAGAGGGTAACGGGCAGGAAGGCCAGGAGTCTCCAAATGGAGGAAATAGGCTGCAAGTGTCAGACATTTTTATCTCTCTTAAGCAGAAGGAGGAAACAAACCAGCGATATTTTTCCTTCTCTATACAAATTTAAAAGGAGGTTTCTCTTAAAATACTGTGTTGCCATAACGACACCTGGTTTCACCTGAAGTTAACTATTCTCAAACCTTGGGTTAACCAATGCATTTTACTTATGAAAATGTTTGTCTTAAGCTATGTTAATGTACTATGCATTTACCCCAGACTCTGTCTTCAAGTCAGTTCCACCTAATGGCCCAGAACCTACTTGACAAATCCTTATGTTATACTCAGATATTGTTCCCCTAATCTATGTAAACAAAACCATTTGTATGTTAATCTGCCCTTCTACAAGATTCAAGTCAATCGTTTTATGGCCTGGGATGAATCGTCTGGTGCCAAGATTATCTCAAAATACATCTTATAGATGAGGGGCCAGGTGCCATTCTGAGTTTTAAGACATTCCTTTCTTTCATTAACAGACTGCTAGTGACTATATAACATCCAGCTGAAGACTAGCAGGGGGGTACTCTTTCTGCCCCCTTCTGATGCCTATGTCAGAAGCTTTTTCTATCTCACTTATACTTTAATAAAACTTTATTACACAAAATCTCTGAGCAATCAAGCCTCGTCTCTGGCCCCGGATTGAATTTTTCTTCTCTGGAGGCCAAGAATCCCGGTGTCTTTTCATGGGTCAACAACAACCTTTCAATTTTACAGATGACTTTCTCCTTTTCCATCCTTGACTGCAATTGTTTCTTATAGTATGTATTTGCCTGTCTTTCAGACATAAATATTTTAATTGTGCTTGTGGTACTGAAGAAACAGAATTGAACTTTTCAATGTAGAAGGACACAATGCCTATCAGAAACTGGTTCTTTAAGTAAGTACAGGGATTTCATGAGATTAAAATTTCAGAAAAGCAGTTACTTGGTTTAGCAGACCTAGAAAGAGAGTTTCCAAAATCTACCAGCTCTAAATTCCTTAAAACTTAAAATACAAAGTAACTTTACTTATCTCAAAGTTCTTTCTGATATTGGCCTCTGAACAGTTTTGACCATATAGTAAACTACTTGTAAAGAGTCCTAAATGAAAGAAACTAGTAATATGTCAATAACAGATAAAGCAAACAAATCTGACATCACTGTTTTCATAATTTCACAATGGTATCTTTCACAATGGCACTAAAAATCCCCAATAATGTTTAATTAAATTTCTAAACTGAATGAATTATTGGGTGCATAATCACAGATAATGTAGTTTTATGAAAAGAAGTTTCAGATTTTAAGAAAAGAAAAACATTGCATCATATTTTAAATAGCCTTGGATATTAAGAAGAAGCTAATTTGGGAACTCCTTTTGAAAAATAAGTTTTGGCTAACTGATTAATCAATCAAATTCAGCATTTACTGTTTTATTTAGAGAAATCTGTAGATTTCTCTGCATCTTAAGCAATTTTTTTTCTGATGGGATTATGGAAGCCAGTTTCTTTTCAATGTGTCAGCAGAGATAAAGGATGATATATAATAACCATGTGTTTGGTTTCTATGATATCCCTTTAAAATAAAATCAGAGGACATTGATGGAAGTGAGGTAAGTCTTTAAAGATACAGTCTAAGTCCACATTTTCAAATTTAATTTCTACAGAAGAGCCTAAGAAGTAGTGTAATTATTCAAGAGTAATTCAAATGATCATTCCTTAACTAAGAGTGTTTACATGTATGTATATATGTATATGGTGTGTGTGCGCATGTGTGTGTGTAAAGAGAGAGAGAGAATGTGTGACAGAGAGACAGAAATTTTCTCTATCAACTCTCCCTACTCTCTAAATATATATATCTACCAAATGAGCAAATCAAACCAAACACTTTAATGCTTATCTGGCAAATAAAAAGCTCTTAAAGAGCTATTAGCACAACTATTCATCACCCCCACGTTTTTGACCCTCTATCAATTGATAGTATAATCCACTCTAGTAAAACTAAAGGATATTATATATTTTTACCCTTATTATTCTTTCTTCTGTCTAAAATATCTGTATTTTCATGTATTCTGATTTCATTACAGTGGTGTCTCAAAGAAAGAATATCCCTCATGTACATGGGTTTATGACCTCAATTGATGCTAAAACAAAATTCTATTGAATTTCAGAGTGAGCTGTGCACCATTATTTGTATCTTTCTATTACTTCTGCCTATAATGCTGTCTTTTCTGCTTCTCTTCCTAGAAAAAGCCTAATCATTCTCCAAATTCAACTCAAATATGATTTTCTTCTATCATTTTCTTATATAGTCATTCTCACAGTATTCTTTGTCTAGTATTTGGTAATTTTTTAGAGAAAATGTTAAATATATTGTTTCACAATTTATGGTTTCTTTGTATTCCTCTGATACTACCATGAGTTTGTCTAAAGCAAGCACTATGTTTATAATTTTCAGATTTTAGCACAGTTCTAGGCACAAAATTTCCCTAGAAAATTTTATTATTAAATCATATGGGGTTCGGTACTTTCTCTGACATTAATAGGGCACCAATAATTTGTTCTATTAATGAAGGGAACATTTGCATTGTATTCATTTGCCAAATCCATCTGCATTAAAAAACATAAAAATAAAGTACAATTTTGTTTTAGTTGTTACACTTTCATTGATTACCTGAGTTGTTTTCTCAACTCTCCACCTGATTTGGGTTAAGAAAGTATAGCAACATTAAGGGAAAAACAGTGTCCCCAAATTAAAGGATTACATTAATTCTAATAGTAATGTTATGGTTCAAGGTCACTTCTCTGAAGCCAGTTCTGCATAACTGAAATTATTCAGATGATTCCAGTCCATAATTAAACAAGCAATCTAGCTAGCAAACAAAACAAAACAAAAAATGCAGCTGTTAAGTAAAAGGAGTTTGAAATATCTAAACTGCTCTCTGTTGATTAAAGTTTATCAAACAGATGCCAATCTTTCTCTGCACTTTATGCTATATAGGTCTGGCATGAGTAAATGGTACATGTTACAAAATATTTTAGTATGGCATAGAGTGTACAGCTAATATCATTGTGCATCCATATGCATCTATAGAAGATGTGTAGCAATTCAACTTGCTTAGGGCTCTCTGGGAGGTATACATATTGACTGCCCTCTTCCTGTGGCATGTACTTCCCAGGGGCATGGACAGAGATTTGCAAAATTAACATTGATAATTGAAAGAAAAGAAATTAAATGGAACCCAAGTCATGGCATATTATAAAGCATCCAAATTTAAATGTATTGAAATCTGCACGTATAGATATTGTCATAGAAATACTGATTTATCCTCCTCTCCAAACATTGCAATCTTCATTCTTCATAGACTGAACAAATGGTCTAATGTCCCTTAGTTTTTAATCTTATGCCTTATTTATATGATTGAGAATCTGAATGTTTTACATATCATAAAAAGCACTCCAGTGTTCTTTGTTGGTTTATTTAATAACTGTGCAAAGAACAGTTTGAAGCCAGTATTAGTATCATTTAAATAAACTTATACAAGCATAATTTGTTCAAGAAGGGAACCCTCTTACACTGTTGGTGGGAATGCAAACTAGTATAGCCGCTATGGAAAACAGTGTGGAGATTTCTTAAAAAACTGGAAATAGAACTGCCATATGACCCAGCAATCCCACTTCTGGGCATACACACTGAGGAAACCAGATCTGAAAGAGACACGTGCACTCCAATGTTCATCGCAGCACTGTTTATAATAGCCAGGACATGGAAGCAACCTAGATGCCCATCAGCAGATGAATGGATAAGGAAGCTGTGGTACATATACACCATGGGATATTACTCAGCCGTTAAAAAGAATTCATTTGAATCAGTTCTAATGAGATGGATGAAATTGGAGCCCATTATAGAGAGTGAAGTAAGCCAGAAAGATAAAGAACAGTACAGCATTAATCTCAAAAATATACAAGCAACTCCTGCAGCTCAATTCCAGAAAAATAAATGACCCAATCAAAAAATGGGCCAAAGAACTAAACAGACATTTCTCCAAAGAAGACATACAGATGGCTAACAAACACATGAAAAGATGCTCCACATCACTCATTATTAGAGAAATGCAAATCAAAACCACAATGAGGTACCATTACACGCCAGTCAGAATGGCTGCTATCCAAAAGTCTACAAGCAATAAATGCTGGAGAGGGTGTGGAGAAAAGGGAACCCTCTTACACTGTTGGTGTGAATGCAAACTAGTACAGCCGCTTTGGAAAACAGTGTGGAGATTTCTTAAAAAACTGGAAATAGAACTGCCATATGACCCAGCAATCCCACTTCTGGGCATACACACTGAGGAAACCAGATCTGAAAGAGACACGTGCACCCCAATGTTCATCGCAGCACTGTTTATAATAGCCAGGACATGGAAGCAACCTAGATGCCCATCAGCAGATGAATGGATAAGGAAGCTGTGGTACATATACACCATGGAATATTACTCAGCCATTAAAAAGAATTCATTTGAACCAGTCCTAATGAGATGGATGAAGCTGGAGCCCCTTATACAGAGTGAAGTAAGCCAGAAAGATAAAGAACATTACAGCATACTGACACATGTATATGGAATTTAGAAAGGTGTTAACGATAACCCTATATGCAGAACAGAAAAAGAGACACAGAAATACAGAACAGACTTTTGAACTTTGTGGGAGAATGTGAGGATGGGATATTTCAAAAGAACAGCATGTATACTATCTATGGTGAAACAGATCACCAGCCCAGGTGGGATGCACGAGACAAGTGCTCCGGCCTGGTGCACTGGGAAGACCCAGAGGAATCGGGTGGAGAGGGAGGTGGGAGGGGGGATCGGGATTGGGAATACGTGTAAATCTATGGCTGATTCATATCAATGTATGACAAAACCCACTGGAAAAAAATAATAATAATAATAATAATAATAAGAACAGTACAGCATACTAACACATATATATGGAATTTAGAAAGATGGTAATGATAACCCTATATGCAAAACAGAAAAAGAGACACAGATGGACAGAACAGAATTTTGGACTCTGTGGGAGAAGGTGAGGGTGGGATGTTTCGAAGGAACAGCATGTATATTATCTATGGTGAAACAGATCACCAGCCCAGGTGGGATGCATGAGACAAGTGCTCGGGCCTGGTGCACTGGGAAGACCCAGAGGAATCGGGTGGAGGGGGAGAGGTGGGAGGGGGGATCGGGATGGGGAATACGTGTAAATCTATGCCTGATTCATATCAATGTAAGACAAAACCCACTGAAATGTTGTGAAATAATTAGCCTCCAACTAATAAAAAAAAATTACATAACAGATATTCTAATGTAAGGACAATTAGAAATGAATCATACCTTTTTCTTAGTATGATGGCAGTGTGTAATGATGGAAAGAATATAGCTTTTGCCAAGATAGATGTAGGTTTGTCTTCTCAGAACATCAGTCACTAAATATGTGATCTTGGCTGAGTCTCTCAGCCTCTCTAAGATTCTGTTTCTTCGTCTGCAAAGAGAGCTAAAAGCACCTACCTTTGCGTAAAGTGTTTTGTAATGTTCCTGTCAGTTCAGTTCAGTCACTCAGTTGTGTCTAACTCTTTGCAACAAAATGGACTGCAGCACGCCAGGCCTCCCTGTCCATCGCCAACTCCAGGAGTTTAATCAAACTCATGTCCATTGAGTCAGTGATGCCGTCCAACCATCTCATCCTCTGCCATCCCCTTCTCCTCCCACCTTCAATCTTTCCCAACATCAGGGTCTTTTCCAATGAGTCAACCCTTTGCATCAGATGCTAAAGTATTGGAGTTTCAGATTCAACATTAGTCCTTCCATGAATATTCAGGATTAATCTCCTTTAGGATAGACTGGATGGATCTCCTTGAAGTCCAAGGGACTCTCAAGAGTCTTCTCCAACACCACAGTTCAAAAGCGTCAATTCTTCGGCACTCAACCTTCTTTATAGTCCAACTCTCACATCCATACATAACTACTGGAAAAACCATAGCCTGACTAGATGGATCTTTGTTGGCAAAGTATTGTCTCTGCTTTTTAATATGCTGTCTAGTTTTGTCATAACTTTTCTTCCAAGGAGCAAGTGACTTTTAATTTCATGGCTGGAGTCACCATCTGCTCTGATTTTGGAGCCCCTATAATAAGGTCTACCATTGTTTCCACTGTTTCCTCATCTATTTGCCATGAAGTGATGGGACCAGAGGCCATGATCTTAGTTTTCTGAATGTTGAGTTTTAAGCCAACTTTTTCACTCTCTTCTTTCACTTTCATCAAGAAGCTCTTTAATTCTTCTTCACTTTCTGCCATAAGGGTGGTGTCATGTACATATCTGAGGTTATTGGTATTTCTCCCAGCAATCTTGATTCCAGCTTGTGCTTCATCTATCCTGGTGTTTCTCATGATTTACTCTGCATAAAGTTAAATAAGCAAGGTGAAAATATACAGCCTTAACGTACTCCTATTCCTATTTGGAACCAGTCTGTTGTTCCATATCCAGTTCTAACTGTTGCTTCCTGATCTGCACACAGATTTCTCAAGAGGCAGGTCAGGTGGTCTCATATTCCCATCTCTTTCAGAATTTTCAGAATTTTGTTGTGATGTACACAGTCAAAGGCTTTGGCATAGTCAGAAAAGCAGAAATAAATGTTTTTCTGGAACTCTCTTGTTTTTTTTTTTTTTTTTTTTGATGATCCAGTGAATGTTGGCAATGAGATGTCTGGTTCCTCTGCCTTTTCTAAAACCAGCTTGAACATCTGGAAGTTCATGGTTCATGTCCTGTTGAAGCCTTGGCTTGGAGAAGTTTAAAGCATTCCTTTACTAGCGTGTGAGATAAGTGCAACTGTGTGGTAGTTTGAGCATTCTTTGACATTGCCTTTCTTCGCGATCAGAATGAAAACTGACGTTTTCCAGTCCTGTGGTCACTGCTGAGTTTTCCAAATTTGCTGGCATATTGAGTGCAACACTTTCACAGCATCATCTTTTATGATTTGAAATAGCTCAACTGGAATCCCATCACCTCCACCAGCTTTGTGCATAGTGATGTTTTACAAGGCCCACTTGACTTCACATTCCAGGATGTCTGGCTCTAGGTGAGTGATCACACCATCATGATTTTCTGGGTCGTGAAAATCTTTTTTTTTTGTACAGTTCTTCTATGTATTCTTGACACTTCTTCTTAATATCTTCTGCTTCTGTTAGGTCCATCCAATTTCTGTACTTTATTGAGTCCATCTTTACATGAAATTTTCCCTTGGTATCCCTAGTTTTCTTGAAGAGACCTCTAGTCTTTCCCATTCTATTGTTTCCTCTATTTCTTTGCATTGATCGCTGAGGAAGGCTTTGTTATCTCTCCTTGCTATTCTTTGGAACTCTGCATTCAAATGGGTATACCTTTCCTTTTCTCCTTTGCTTTTGTCTCTCTTCATTTCACAGCTATTTGTAAGGCCTCATCAGACAGCCATTTTGCTTTTTTGCATTTCTTTTTCTTGGGGATGGTCTTGATACCTGTCTCCTATACAATGTCATGAACCTCCATCCATAGTTCATCAGGCACTCTGTCTATCAAATCTAGTCCCTTGAATCTATTTGTCACTTCCACTGTATGGTCATAAGGGATTTCATTTAGGTCATACCTGAATGGTCTAGTGGTTTTCCCTACTTTCTTTAATTTAAGTCTGAACTTGGTAGCAAGGAGTTCATGATCTGAGCCACAATCAGCTCAGCTCCAGGTCTTTTTTTTGCTGACTCTATATAGTTTCTCCATCTTTTGCTGCAAATATAATCAATATGATCTTGGTGTTGGCCATCTGGTGATGTCCATGTGTAGAGTCTTCTCTTGTATTGTTGGAAGAGGGTGTTTGCTATTACCAGTGCGTTCTCTTGGCAAAACTCTATTAGCCTTTGTCCAGCTTCATCTGTATTCCAAGGCCAAATTTGCTTGTTACTCCAGGTGTTTCTTGACTTCCTACTTTTGCATTCCAGTCCCCTAAAATTCAGACACCTTTTTTAGGTGTTAGTTCTAGAAGGTCTTATAGGTCTTCATAGAACCATTCAACTTCACCTTCTTTAGCATTACTGGTTGGAGCATAGACTTGGACCATGATGTTGAATGATTTGCCTTGGGAATGAATAGAATTCATTCTGTCACTTTTGAGATTGTATCCAAGCACTGCAATTCAGACTGTTTTGTTGACTATAGCTACTCCATTCCTTCTAAGGGATTCTTGCCCACAGTAGTAGATATAATGATCACCTGAAGTAAATCCACACATTCCATTCCATTTTAGTTTATAGTATGTAGGAAATAAATGTTAGTTCCCATCCTTCTTATCAAAGGAACCAAAAATAAAACAAACAAACAAAAACCCTCATTCTGTGCAATTATAGACCACAGAAGGGCCGTCTTTGTCTCTCCTTTGCTACTGTCATTGAATTGCCTTGGTTCCCCTGAGGACTAGTGAATAACTGTCATTGGAAAAACATGCAAATGATTAAATAATAGAACAACCCAGCCATTAAGAAGAAACCATCTTGTAGGGAATAGTAGCATGAGGAAAATCAAGTAATCATCAGGCTGACAGCTTTAGATATTTGATGAAATAAGTCCAAGTCACCAAAACTCACTGGAGGAAACCTCTATTACTAAACAAGTACTAGAAATTTCAGGCCTTAGAGGTATCCTTGTTAATTCCTCTCATTCAAGGATACATATTATATATAGATATAGATATAACTTGTGTTAGTAGGAAAATGATCTCAAATAAAGGAGCAAGTTCAAACAGTGGAAAATGTTTTTCAAATGCTAAATAAAATCCACTTGTATATAAATTTTAAATGGTTATGATGATTTGTGGCTGGTAGAAAATCCATTCTAATTTCTAAGGTTAGAAACTGCATATCATTCCTGCAAATAGGAAACTAACTGAGGCTGGCACCTGACTTTTTTTGTTTTTTCTTTAATGTCTTGGGTAGTAATTTATTTAAAAATAGTACATTTATGTCAGCTATACTATTAACTGGGACTGAGGATTAGTTAAAACCTTTTCCCCAGGGGACCTAATCTCTAGCTTTATCATGTAAGCTAAAATAAAAATAGGATTCAATTTCAACAGCTTTCATTTAAAGGAAACCTTTACTGGAATAAAACTATTTTATTAAATATAAAACATTTATGCTAATAACTTTTTTCCATACTATATAGAAAATCCTTTTTGAACTTACTTGACAGTGATACTAGGTGTCGCTATTTTCCTATTTTGCTCTGCAACTTCTCTACAGGGTACAACTACTTCATACCAAACATTCCTACGTATCATAAAATAAGGTAAATCTCTATGTTTTGTGGGAGGCAAATAAAATAGAAAACTTAGCTAATCGTGTAACAGTTTCATGACCACTAGCAGAAAAAGTCAGTGCATAGGTAGATCTGACCTTCTATCTCAAAGGACATCAAGCTATGCTTTTGCACTGCAAAGATGTCAAATTTATTAATAGATATGTGAAGAAATTTAAAACCAACCATTTATTTAACAAAGCTTAGATTATCTAATCTGCCCAGTGATGATGGGCTTCCTTGATAGCTTAGTGGGTAAAGAATCTGCCTGCAGTGCAGGAGACCCCGACTCATTTCCTGGGTTGGAAGGTCCAGGGGATCTTCCAGGCTACCCAGTCCAGTATTCCTGGACTTCCCTTGTGGCTCAGCTGGTAAAGAATCTTCCCTGCAATGCAGGAGACCTGGGTTTGATCCCTGAGTTGGAAAGATCCCCTGGAGAAGGGAAAGGATACCCATTCCAGTATTCTGGCCTGGAGAATTCCATGGACTAATTCCATGGGGTCCCAAAGAATCTGACATCATTGACCAATATTCACTTTCAGTGCAGATACTTAATTCTCAAAAAATGACCTTTTGCTGACCTCTTTTCTCAATAATAGTAACTATTTTTTTTTTCTATGCCATAAAGAAAATAATTCTGTCCTATGGAAAAAACTGTTAATATTATCCCACTATGTCTTAATCATATAGTTCATATATCTTATCTATAGGTCATATACAATGAGGAAACAAGTACAATATATTTTCATTAAAAAAAAAATAGTAAGTAGAGGATGGTCTTAAGATGGAGGAATAGGATGGGGAGACCACTTTCTCCCCTACAAATTCATCAAAAGATCATTTGAATGCTGAGCAACTGCCACAAAACAACTTCTGAACACTGGCAGAGGACACCAGGCAGCCAGAAAGGCAGCCCATTCTCTTCAAAAGGAGGTAGGACAAAATATAAAAGACAAAAAGAGAGACAAAAGAGTTAGGGATGGAGATTCAGCCTGGAGAGGGAGGCGTGAAGGAGGAGAAGTTTCCAAACACCAGGAAACCCTCTCACCAGCGGGTCTGTGGGGAGTTTTCGAATCTCAGAGAGCAACATAATCGGGAGGGAAACACACACACACACACACACACACACACACACACACACACACACACACACAGAATACGTGCCTTAACCATAACTTCCAGCAGAGAAATAGCCCAGATGCTCGCATCTGCCACCAGCAAGCAGGGGAGGCACTGGTTGCATACTTAGGGTAAGAACTGGGCTTGAATGCCCTGAGGACAATCTGAAGGCGCTAAGGTGAGATAGCAACCCAAACTGTGGGATAGCCAGGGAGAGAGAGAAGAAAGAGAGAGGGAGAACTTTTCAGTGAAAAGCTCTAACCTAAGGCAGAGCTTGGAGAGCTCACAGAACAAAGGAAAGAGCTAGCTAGCTGCAGACTGGCCCATCCCCCTGCCAGAGGCAGAAAGGCAGGTGAGAGACAGCCAGAGCCAGAATGCGAGAGGCAATCTCGGCCCCAGATATGACAATCTCCTAGGATCCTCCACCAAACTGTGAGCAGGCTCCCAGTTGCTAATGAAGTCTTCCTGGGATCCCGGACAGTTGACATCTGCCAGGAGGGTCGCAGCCTGAGATCAGCCCACCAGAGGAGACACACAGCACACCTGAGATGGCGCTCTTACAATGCACCCAGGAAACTGAGCAGCTGGGACCAGGGCAGTGATAAGATGCACCGCACACCTGGGATGGTGTTCTCACCAAACACCTGGTCGCCTAAGCTCCTCGGACCTGGGAAGGGCACAAAACGCAGTCCCAATCGAGTCTGTGCCTTTGTGGAGAACCCGAGAACCTGAACCTGAGCAGTTTAGACCTGGGAAGTGCTCAAAACCCAGGGCCCACTTTGAATAGTTCCCCTTCAGAGCAACCTGAAACCTGAGCAGTGTAGACCAGGAAAGCACAGGCACCATGAGTGGGGACAAACCCAGGGTGGTCCACACCATGCAAACACACCCACACACACCAAAGGTATTTGTTTTCAGTGTTCCTCCCTCCCCACAGCACAAATGATCAAGTGAGCCTAAATAAATGACCCCCTCTGCTCCCTTGTGTCAGGTTGAAAATTAGACACTTAAGAGACTTGCAGACAGAGGAAACCAAAATAAACAAAGAAGAGGGAGCCGCACTGGAAGTGCAACAGAATAAAGACCTGTATTTACAACTGATGATACATGACCACTGGAAAAACCATAGCCTTGACTGGACAGACCTTAGTTGGCAAAGTAATGTCTCTGCTTTTAATATGCTATCTAGGTTGGTCATAACTTTCCTCCCAAGGAGTAAGCATCTTTTTATTTCATGGCTGCAGTCACCATCCGCAGTGATTTTGGAGCCCAAAAAAATAGTCTGACACTGTTTCCACTGTCTCCCCATGTATTTCCCATGAGGTGATGGGACCAGATGCCATGATCTTAGTTTTCTGAATGTTAAGCTTTAAGCCAACTTTTTCACTCTCCTCTTTCAATTTCATCAGGGGGCTTTTTAGTTCCTCTTCACTCTCTGCCATAAGGGTGGTGCCATCTGCGTATCAGAGGTTATTGATATTTCTCCTGGCAATCTTGATTCCAGCTTGTGCTTCTTCCAGCCCAGCGTTTCTCATGATGTACTCTACAAATAAGTTAAATAAGTGGGGTGACAATATACAGCCTTGATGTACTCCTTTTCCTATTTGGAACCAGTCTGCTGTTCCATGTCCAGTTCTAACTGTTGCTTCCTGACCTGCATACAGGTTTCTCAAGGGGCAGGCCAGGTGGTCTGGTATTCCCATCTCTTTCAGAATTTTCCACAGTATATTGTGATCCACACAGTCGAAGGCTTTGGAGTAGTCAATAAAGCAGAAAGAGATGTTTTTCTGGAACTCTCTTGCTTTTTCGATGATCCAGCGGATATTGGCAATTTCATCTCTGCTTCCTCTGCCTTTTCTAAAACCGGCTTGAACGTCTGGATGTAAGAGTTGGACTGTGAAGAAAGCTGAGCACCAAAAAATTGATGCTTTTGAACTGTGCTGTTGGAGAAGACTCTTGAGCGTCCCTTGGACTGCAAGGAGATCCAACCAGTCCATTCTAAATGAGGTCAGTCCTGGGTGTTCATTGGAAGGACTGGTGCTGATGCTGAAACTCCAATACTTTGGCCATCTCATGCGAAGAGTTGACTCATTGGGAAAGACCCTGATGCTGGGAGGGATTGGGGGCACGAGGAGAAGGGGACGACAGAGGATGAGATGGCTGGATGGTATCACCATCTTGATGGGCATGAGTTTGAGTAAAGTCTGGGAGTTGGTGATGGACAGGGAGGCCTGTCGTGCTGTGATTCATGGGGTAGCAATGAGTCGGACATGACTGAGCGACTGAACTGAACTGACTGAAGCATTGGAAGGGGCCTGTAGACTTTGAGAACAAGTATAAGCTGAAACGAGGAACTATCTGAAACTGAACTGAACGCACACTACCCTCAACAGCTCCAGAGGAATTCCTAGATATATTTTTACTATTATCATTTTTATTTTTTTTTTATTTTTAAGTTCTTTATTACTCCTTTAATTTTCATTTTTATAACCTACTATTACCTTGCAAAAGAGACCCTATTTTTTAAAGTAAATTTGATATATATATATATATATATATATATATATATATATATATACACACACACACACACACACATACACACACACACATATATATATATATATATATATATATATATTATAATTTTTGTGATTGATTTTGTTTTGAACTTCTAATACTGCTTTTTGAGAGTCTAAACTCTAGTCTAGATTTTTAATCTTTGCTTTTTGGTATTTTTTATCAATTTCATACCTTTAAGAATCTAATCTTCAGTACCCATTTCTACTTAGGGGTGTGATTAATGGCTTGATTGCTCTCTCCCCTTTTGACTTTCCCTTTCCTCTCCCAGGTCACCTCTATCTCCTCCCTCCCCCTTCTCTTTCTACTTAATTATGTGAATCTCTCTGGGTGTTCTGGGCTGTGGAGAACACTTAGGGAACTGATTACTGGCTAGAATGTTCTCTGCCCTTTTGACTGCCCCTCTTCTCCTCCTGGTAACCTCTATCTCCCTCCTCCTTCTCTTCTCCATTTAACTCTGTGACCCTCTCTGGGTGTCCCTCACTGTGGAGAATCTTTTCACCATTAGCCTAGACGTTTTATCATCAGTGCAGTGTGGATGGAGAATTCTTGAGGCTACTTTGAGACTAAGACTGGAAGCCAGAGGCAGGAGGCTTAAATCCCAAACTTGAGAACATGAGAAAACTATTGACTCCAGGGAACATTAACCAAAAAGAGATCATCCAAAACCTCCATACCTACACTGAAATCAAGCTCCACCCAAGAGCCAACAAGATCCAGAGCAAGACATACCATGCTAATTCTCCAGCAATGTAGGAACATAGCCATAGCATTAAAATACAGGCTTCCCAAAGTCACATAAACCGATAGACAACTCAAAACTCACTACTGGACACTTCATTTTACTCCAGAGAGAAGAGATCCAGCTCTACCCACTAGAACATCAATGCAGGCTTCCCTAACCAGGAAACTTTGATAAGTCACTAGTCCAACTCCACCTCCCCCCCACCCCCAACCCACCACCACAGGGAGCAACAACCGCAATAAAGAGGAACCACAGACTTCCAGCCCATGGAAAGGTCACTGCAAACACAGCAATCTAAACAAAATGAAAGAGCAGAGAAATATTCAGCAGGTAAAGGAACATGATAAATGCCCAACAAACCAAACAGTAGAGGAAGAGATAAGGAGTCTACCTGAAAAAGAATTCAGAATAATAATAGTAAATATAATCCAAAATCTTGAAAACAAAATGGAGATACAGATAAATAGATGTGAGCCAAGGATTGAGAAGATGCAAGAAATGTTTAACAAGGACCTAGACGAAATAAAAAAGAGCCATTCAATAATGAATTATGCAATAACTGAGATCAAAAGCACTCTGGAGGGAACTGATAGTATAATAACTGTGGCAGAAGATAGGATAAGTGAGGTGGAAGATAGAGTGGTGGAAGTAAATGAAACAGAGAAGAAAAAGGAAAAAAAGAATTGAAATAAATGAGGACAACCTCAGAGACCTCTAGGATAAGGTTAATGGCCCAACATTCAAATCATAGGAGTCCCAGAAGAATAAGACAAACAGAAAGCCGTGAGAAAGTACTTGAGGAGATGATAGTTGAAAACTTCCCTAAAATGGGGAAGGAAATAGCCACCCAATTCCAAGAAACCCAGAGGGTCCCAAATAGGATAAACCGAAGGTGAAACACCCCAAGACACATATTTATCAAATTAGTGAAGATCAAACACAAAAAACAAATATTAAAAGCAGCAAGGGAAAATCAACAAGTAACACACAAGGGGATTCCCATAAAGATAATAGCTGATCTTTCAATAGAAACTCTTCAGGCCAGAAGGGAATGGCAGGACATACTTAAAGTCATGAAAGAGAAAAACCGACAACCCAGATTATTATACCCAGCAAGGATCTCAGAGGAATCGGGTGGAGAGGGAGGTGGGAGGGGGGATCGGGATTGGGAATACATGTAAATCCATGGCTGATTCATATCAATGTATGACAAAACCCACTGGAAAAAAAATAATAATAATAAAAATAAATTAAAAAAAAATATGAAGGAGAAATCATAAGCTTTATAGACAAGCAAAGGCTGAGAGAATTCAGCACCACCAAACCAGCCCTCCAACAAATGCTAAAAGGTCTTCTCTAGACAGGAAACACAAAAAAGGTTTATAAACTCGAACCCAAAACAACGAAGTAAATGGAATTGGAATCATACTTATCAATAATTACTCTAAATGTTAATGGGTTGAATGCCCCAATCAAAAGACAAAGACTGGCTGAATAGATACAAAAACAAGATCCCTATATATGCTGTCTACTAGACACCCACCTCAAAACAAGGAACACATACAGATTGAAGGTGAAGGGCTGGGAAAAGATATTTCATGCAAATGGAGACCAACAGAAAGCAGGAGTAACAATACTCATATCAGATAAAATAGACTTTGAAATTAAGGCCGTGAAGAGACAAAGGAAGACACTACATAATGATCAAAGTTTCAATCCAAGAAGAAGATATAACAATTATAAATATATATGCATCCAACATAGGAGCACCGTAATATGTAATGTAAATGCTATCAAGTATGAAAGGGGAAATTAACAGTAACACAATAATAGTGGGAGACTTTAATACCCCACTCACACCTATGGATAGATCAACTAAACACAAAATTAGCAAGGAAACACAAACTTTAAATTAAAGAATGGACCAGTTAGACCTAATTGATATCTATAGGACATTTCACTGCAAAACAATGAATTTAAACTTTTTTTCACGTACACGAAGAACATTCTCCAGGATAGATCACATCCTGGGCCATAAATCTAGCCTTGATAAATCCAAAACACTGAAATCATTTCAAGCATCTTTTCTGAGCACAATGCAATAAGATTAAATGTCAACTACAGAAAGAAAAAAAAACTTTTAAAAATACAAACATATGGAGGCTAAACAAAACACTTCTGAATAACCAACAAATCACACAAGAAATCAAAATATGCTTAGAAATGAATGAAAATGAAAACACAATAAACCAAAACCTAAGGGATTCAGTAAAAGCAGTGCTAAGGAGACGGTTCATAGCAACACATGCTTACCTCAAGAAACAAGAGAAAAATCAAATAAATAACCTAACTTTACACCTAAAGGAACTAGAAAAAGAAGAAATGATGAACCCCAGGGTTAGTAGAAGAAAAGAAATCATAAAAATCAGGGCAGAAATAAATGAACATAAGCAAAGGAGACTATAGAAAAAATGAATAAAACTAAAAGATGGTTCTTTGAGAAGATAAATAAAATAGACAAACCATTAGCCAGACTCATCAAGAAAAAAATGAGAGAAGAGTCAAACCAACAAAACTAGAAATGGAAATGGAAAAATCACAACAGACAACACAGAAATGCAAAGGAAATGGCAACCCACTCCACTACTCTTGCCTGGAAAATCCCATGGACCAAATAACCTGGGAGGCTGCAGTCCATAGGGATCCCAAAGAGTCAGACATGACTGAGCGACTTCACTTTCCTTTCCATAAGAGACTACTATAAGCAACTATATATAACAATAAAATGGACAACTTGTAAGAAATGAATGAATTCTTAGAAAAGTATAACCTTCCAAAACTGAACCAGGAAAAAATAGAAAATCTTAACAGACCCATCACAAGTGTAAAAATCAAAACTGTAAACAAAAATTTTCCAACAAACCAAAGCCCAGAACAGACAGCTTCACAGCTGAATTCTACCAAAAATCTAGAGATGCGTTAAAACCTATCCTACTCAAAATCTTCAGAAAATTGCAGAGGAAGGTAAACTTCCAAACTCATTCTATGAAGCCACCATCACCCTAATACCAAAGCCAGATAAAGATGCCACAAAAAAGAAAACTATAGGCCAATATCACTGATGAACATAGATGCAAAAAGCCTTAACAAAATTCTAGCAAACAGAATCCAACAACCTATTAAAAAGATCATACATCAAGACCAAGTAGGCTTTATTCCAGGGATGCAAGGATTCTTCAATATGTACAAATCAATCAATGTGATATACCACATTAAAAAGTTGAAAGATAAAAAAATATGATTATCTTAATAAATGCTGAGAAAGCCTTTGACAAAACTCAATGTCCATTTATGATAAAAAACCTCCAGAAACAGGAATAGAAGGAACATACCTCAACGTAATAAAAGCCATATATGAGAAACCGACAGCAAACATTATCCTCAATGGTGAAAAACTGAAAGTATTTCCCCTAAAGTCAGGGACAAGCAAGGCTTCGCACTCCCACCAATATTATTCAACACAGTTTTGGACGTTTTAGCCACAGAAATCAGAGAAGAAAAAGAAATAAAAGGAATCCAGATTGGAAAAGAAGAAGTAAAGCTCTCACTGTTTGCAGAAGACATGATCCTCTGCATAGAAAACCCTAGAGACAAAAACAGAAAATTACTAGAGCTAATCAATGAATATAGTAAAGTTGCAGGATATAAAATTAGCACACAGAAATCCCTTGCATTTCTATACACTAAATATGAGAAAACAAAAAGAGAAATTAAGGAAACAACTCCATTCACCGTTGGGACGAAAATAATAAAATAGGAATCAGTCAGTCAGCTCAGTCGCTCAGTCGTGTCCGACTCTTTGGGACCCGATGAATTGCAGCATGCCAGGCTTCCCTGTCCATCACAAACTCCCAGAGCTTACTCAAACTCATGTCCATCGAGTCAGTGATGGCATCCAGCCATCTCATCCTCTGTCATCCCCTTCTCCTCTTGCCCCCAATCCCTCCCAGCATCAGGGTCTTTTCCAACGAGTCAACTCTTCGCATGAGATGGCCAAAGTATTGGAGTTTCAGCATCAGCATAAGTCCTTCCAATGAACACCCAGAACTGATTTCCTGTAGGATGGACTGGTTGGATCTCCTTGCAGTCCAAGAGACTCTCAAGAGTCTTGTCCAACACCATAGTTCAAAAGCATCAATTTTTCGCTGCTCAGCTTTCTTCATAGTCCTCCTCTCACATCCATACATGACCACTGGAAAAACCATAGCCTTGACCAGACAGATCATTGTTGGCAAAGTAACAGGTGTGATCACTCACCTAGAGCCAGACATCCTGGAATGTGAAATCAAGTGGGCCTTAGAAAGCATCACTACAAACAAAGCTAGTGGATGTGATGGAATTCCAGTTGAGCTATTTCAAATCCTGAAAGATGATGCTGTGAAAGTGCTGCACTCAATATGCCAGCAAATTTGGAAAACTCAGAGAATGCTCAAAGTACCACAAAATTGCACTCATCTCACATGATCGTAAATTAATGATCAAAATTCTCCAAGCCAGGCCTCAGCAATACGTGAACATTGAACTTCCAGATGTTCAAGCTGGTTGTAGAAAAGGCAGAGGAAGCAGAGATGAAATTGCCAATTGCCAATATCCATTGGATGATCACAGAAGGAAGAGAGCTCTAGAAAAACATCTATTTCTGCTTTATTGACTATGGCAAAGCCTTTGACTCTGTGGATCACAATAAACTGTGGAAAATTCTGAAAGAGATGGGAACACCAGGCCACCTGACCTGCCTCGTGAGAAACCTGTATGCAGGTCAGGAAGCAACAGTTAGAACTGGACATGGAACAACAGACTGGTTCCAAATAGGAAAAGGAGTACATCAAGGCTGTATATTGTCACCCTGCTTATTTAACTTATATGCAGAGTACATCATGAGAAACGCTGGACTGGAAGAAGCACAAGCTGGAATCAAGATTGCCAGGAGAAATATCAATAACCTCAGATACGCAGATGGCACCACCCTTATGGCAGAGAGTGAAGAGGAATTAAAAAGCCCCCTGATGAAATTGAAAGAGGAGAGTGAAAAAGTTGGCTTAAAGCTTAACATTCAGAAAACTAAGATCATGGCATCTGGTCCCATCACCTCATGGGAAATACATGGGGAGACAGTGGAAACAGTGTCAAACTTTATTTTTTGGGCTCCAAAATCACTGCGAATGGTGACTGCTGCCATGAAATAAAAAGACGCTTACTCCTTGGGAGGAAAGTTATGACCAACCTAGATAGCATATTAAAAAGCAGAGACATTACAAATAGGAATAAATCTACCTAAAGAAACAAAAGATCTATGTATAGAAAACTATAAAACACTGATGAAAGAAATCAAAGATGACACAAATAGATGGAGAAATATACCACTTTCATGAGTCAGAGGGATCAATATAGTGGAAATGAGTATACTACCCAAAGCAAACTATAGTTTCAATGCATTCCCTATCAAGCTACCAATGGTGTTTTTCAGAGTACTAGAACAAATAATTTCACAGTTGGTTCGGAAATACAGGTAACCTCGAATCGCCAAAGCAATCTTTAGAAAGAAGAATGGAACTGGAGGAATCAACCTGCCTGACTTCAGGCTATACTACAAAGCTACATTCATCAAGACAGTATGGTACTGGCACAAAGACAGAAACATAAATCAGTGGAACAAAATAGAAAACCTAGAGATAAATCCACTCACCTAGGGACACTTTATCTTTGACAAAGGAGGCAGAAATATACAGTGGAGAAAAGACAATCTGTTTAACAACTGGTGCTGGGACAACTGGTCAACCACTTGTAAAAGAATGAAACTAGAACACTTTCTAACACCATATACAAAAATAAACTCAAAATGGATTATAGATCTAAATGTAAGACCAGAAACTGTCAAATTCCTAGAGAAAAACTTAGGCAAAACACTCTCTGACATAAATCACACCAGGATCCTCTATGACCCACCTTCCAGAATATTGGAAATAAAAGTAAAAATAAACAAATGTGACCTAACTAAAGTTAAAAACTAAAAATAAATAAATATAGTTAAAAACTTTTGAACAAGGAAGGAAACTATAAGCAAGGTGAAAAAACAGCCTTTAGAATGGAGAAAATAATACCAAATGAAGCAACTGAGAAAGAATGAATCTTAAAAGTATACAAGCAGCTCATGCAGCTCAATTCCAGAAAAATAAATCACCCAATCAAAAAAATGAACAAAGGAACTAAACAGACATTTCTCCAAAGAAGAAATGCAGATGTATAACAAACACATGAAAAGATGCTCAACATCACTCATTATCAGAGAAATGCAAATCAAAACCACAATGAGATACCATCTCATGCTGATCAGAATGGCCATAAATTCTACAAGCAATAAATGCTGGAGACGGTGCGGAGAAAAGGGAACCCTCTTACACTGTTGGTGCGAATGCCAACTAGTACAGACACTATGGAGAACACTGTGGAGATTCCTTACAAAACTGGAAATAGAACTCCCATATGACCCAGCAATCCCACTGCTGGGCATACACACTGAGGAAACCAGAATTGAAAGAGACACGTGTACCTCAATATTCAGCACAGCACTGTTTACAGTAAGTAGGATATGGAGGCAACCTAAATGTCCTTTAGCAGAGGAATGGATAAAAACGTTGCTCTATATATACACAGTGAAATATTACTCATCCATTAAAAAGAATACATTTGAGTCAGTTCTAATGATGTGGATGATTATGGAGCCTATTATACAGAGTGAAGCAGGTCAGAAAGAAAACCACCAATACAGTATATTAATGCATATATTTGGAATTTAGAAAGATGGTAACAATATCCCTATATGCAAGATAGCAAAAGAGACACAGATGTAAAGAACAGACTTTTGGACTCTGTGGGAGAAGGTGAGTGTGTGATGATTTGAGAGAACAGCATTGAAACATGTATATTGCCATATATGAAATAGATGACCAGTGTAAGTTTGATGCATGAAACAGGGCACTCAGGGCCTGTGCTCTGGGATGACCCTGAAGGATGGATGGGGAGGAATGTGGGAGGGGGTTCAGGATGGGTGACACATGTACACCCGTGGTTGATCATGTCAATGTATGGCAAAAACCACTACAATATTGTAAAGTAATTAACTTCCAATTAAAATAAATTAATTAAAAAAAATAGTAGTGAGAAACCTGAATTCCCATATTAAAATTATAAAACTGAATGTTAGGGACAAAAATGTGTCATGGCCACTGTAACTGCTTCCTTTCTCGAGCACATGAAGCCAACACTAGTAGCGATGGGATTGAGACCTGTGAGCTACTCTGAAAAAATTTGATTTCACTGCTTTTCTAGGGACTTCATTTTCAATTGCCAACTGTGGCAGCTCCTTATTTTAACTGAACAATGTCACTATTTAAGTAATAGGGATTTGTTGTCATTTTGTTATTCTAATTTAAGAACTATTCATTTAAACAATAATTCCCTCTTCAAATAGCACATCAAGTAAGATTACAAAATAATCAGGAAAAGAAAGAAAAGAAATAATAAATACAAACATTAGCCTCTACTTAGGAAAGTAACAGTTAGCTAATATAGAACACTACTATTTTTAGAAGGTTGACTCTACCTTGAAATGGATTCAAGGTGAAAAATAGAACTAATTTGAAAGCAGAAAACAGCCTACTGTAATCAAATGTTTACTAGGTTTCATGTAGGTTTTATGCATTATCTTAATTCAGCAAACGTTGAGAGATTGGCATCATCCCTACTTTACATTTCCAGTTTTCTTCATTGTTTGGCATATCTAAGATTATTCTCCATCTACTACTCTCCTAATAGAAATTCAGCAAACTGGAAATTTGGTTGAGATAAAAGTCACTATAGGTAAAATCACTTGGGTTTCAGAAGGAAAAAGAGATTTCAAATATATTTATAAAATTGAAAAGTTCTGGTTTCCAAATTTAATTAAACATCGCTTTCCCAATCCAGCCTTCTTATCGTGCCATATTTCAACCTCAACAGAGGAGCAAAACATGAGAGAATATTTAAAATCAGAGAAAAGTATGCAAAGTTAGGTCATAATGGAGAGTTGAATAGTTTAGAGGGAACAGGGGGCACAAAAAAGACAAGTTACTATAGTTGACTGCATGTTGAAAAACAGGGCGGGGATCCTTCATTTTCTTTGTGGAGAGAAAGCCCTATTTTGTTTCAGACAGGGTAGGAGTTACAGGTTTGCTTTTGGTTTTGTTTTGTTTTATTTATTTATTTTTTATTGTGATAAAATATGAATAGCATAGCATTTACCATTTTAAGTGTACAATTAAGTGGCATTAAGTACATTTACATTGTTGTACAACCATTGCAATAATTCATATCTAGAAATTTTTCATTTTCCCAAACCAAAACCCCATACCAATCAAAAAATAATTTCTCATTCTTCCTCCCCTCCACCTGGTGCTTGGCAAACACCATTCCACTTTCATCTCTATTAATTTCACTATTCTAGGTACCTCATGTAAGTAGAAGTTCTTTTATGAATTTGTTCTTTTATGAATGACTTACTTCACTGAGCTAATGTTTTCAAAGTACCACTATGTTGTACCATGTGTCAAAATTTCCTTCCTTTTTAAGGATGAAAATGCCAAACTGGATGAAGCACAAGCTGGAATCAAGATTGCTGGGAGAAATATCAATAACCTCACATATGCAAATGACACCACCCTTATGGCAGAAAGTGGAGAGGAACTAAAGAGCTCCTTGATGAAAATGAAAGAGGATAGTTAAAAAGTTGGCTTAAAACTCAACATTTAAAAAATGAAGATCATGACATCCAGTCCATCACTTCATGGTAAATAGATGAGGAAACAATGGAAACAGTGACAGACTTTATTTTCTTGGACTCCAAAATTACTGAAGATGGTGACTGCAGCCATGAATTAAAAGATGCTTGCTCCCTGGAAGAAAAGCTATGACTAACCTACAGAGCATATTAAAAAGCAGAGACATTGCTGACAAAGGTCAGTCTAGTAAAGCTATGGTTTTTCCAGTAGTCATGTATGGATGTAAGAGTTGGACCATGAAGAAAGCTGAGCGTGGAAGAGTTGATGCTTTTGAACTGTGGTGTTGGAGAAGACTCTTGAGCGTCCCTTGGACAGATAGGAGATCAAACCAGTCAATCCTAAAGGAAATCAGTACTGAATATTCATTTGAGAGACTGATGTTGAAGCTGATGCTCCAATACTTTGACCACCTGATGTAATGAACTGACTCATTGGAAAAGATCCTGATGCTGGGAAAGATTGAAGGCAGGAGGAGAAGGGGACAACAGAGGATGAGATGGTTGGATGGCATCACCGACTCGATGGACAAGAGTTTGAGCAAGCTCCTGGAGTTGGTGATGGACAGGGAAGCCTGGAATACTGCAGTCCATGGAGTTGCAAGGAGTCAGACACAACTGAGCCACTGAACTTACTGAACTGAATATTCCACTACATGTACATACCACTTTTTGTTTTTCCATTTATCCACTGAAAGACAGTTGGGTTTCTTCCACCTTTGGGCTATTATAAAAATACTGCTATAAGCATAAACATGCGTGTACAAGTATTTATTCAGTCCTTGCTTTCAATTTTTTTGAAGATATACCCAGAAGTGAAATTCCTGGTCATAAAGCAATTCTGCTTTAATTTTTTCAGTCCTGGTATTTTCTCTGTTGAGAGGTTTATGATTGTTGAATCAATTTCCTTATTAGTTGTATGACTATAAAGATTTTCTGTTTCTTTATGATGCAGTTTGGAAGACAGTGTATTTCTAGGCATTTGTTCATTTTATTTAGGTTATCAAGTACATTGGTGTGATCAGTTGTTAATGCTATTCTCTTATAATCCTTTTTAAAATATCACTAGTAATGTTCCATCTTTCACTTTTGCTTTTAATTATTAGAATCTTTTTTTCCTAGTCAAACTTGCCAAAGGTTTGTCAATTTTGTTGATAGTTTTGAAAAACCAGCTTTTGGTTTCATGGATATTCTCTGTTGTTTTTCTATTATCTTTCTTACTTATCTCTTCTCTGATCTTTATTGTATCCTTTGTTTTAGTTTGTTCTCCTTTTTCTTCTTGAAGGTGAAAGGTAAATTGTTGATGTAAGATTATTTTTCTTTTTTAATGCAAGTATTAATAGGTGTAAATTTACCCTCTTATACTGTTTGCACTGTATCCCATAAGTTTTGGTACACAGTGTTTTCATTTCCATTTATCTCAAGATTTCTTCTTTGTGATTTCTTCATTGACCCATTGGTTGTTTTAGAATTTTCTCTATATTGCAGATTTCCCTTCTGCTGTTGATTCTAGTTTCATTTCATTGTGATTGAAAAAGATGCTTTGCATTATTTTAATCTTTTTTTTAATTAAGACTTGTCTTGTGGCCTAAGATATCATCTTTCCTGGGAAATGTTCCATATGCTCCTGAGAAAATGTTTTCCACTGTTGTTGGGTGGAGTGTTCTGTACATTTCTCTTAGGTTCAGTTTTATATAGTGTTGTTCAAGTTCTTTGTTTCTATATTGATCTGGTCATTTCAGGTTTGAGTTTATTTTTAAATTTCTTGCTCATATTAGCTAGTTTGTTAAGGTGCATTTTTATATATCTTAACTCAGGAATACAGAACATTACGAACAAAGTATTCACACCTTTAAAATGATCAATTTCCACTATTAGTTGTGCAGTTCTGAATTATCATCTAGTGTTAGTTTTCTACAGTTATTTATACAGAGTTTTCTCTTTATTAACATATTCAACCTAACCAGTACGCCGTATTGAATAAAATGACACATTTGGTTTCAATATTGTCTTTCTCTCTCTCTGTCTTTCCAGAAAAGCTTCCTTCCAAACAGCCATAAAAACTCTGCTTCTGCATCACTCAGACAACTCAATGCCTACTATCTTAGAAACTGGAATGCAAGCTTTCTGAATAATAAATGAGCTTATCGTTTTGTATTTAAATAAAATTGGTGTGCAAAGAACATTTTACTGTTGTTTTCAAAGAGGGTTTTGGTATCAGGGTGTGGAAATATGTCTTTTCCCAACTGGGAGCACCTTTCACTCTACTGTGATCCAAATGATCGCTACATACAGAGCTTATGAAATATCGACAAGAAGTCAAAACTTATTTATATCCATCTTACAAATAATTAAAAAAGAAAATTACTACCATTGCTATCAACTTTGTTTTGGTTCAATTTTTTTTTTTTTTGGAAAAGGAAATTCTTATTCATTTATGTTGGTTAAATGTTGGTCTGGATAAGTGCATCTAAAAAGCAAGAAAAGTTTAGTATGGTGACTAGTTTGAAAGTACTGTGTCATTCAATGGCTTTTCACTGTATTAGTAACATGCAAGTATGTGTCAGCTCTTCCTCTAGGTAGATTCAACTTTAAAAGTTTTTGAGTAGCAAAGGTGTGGTAATAAGGCAAAAGAAAATTAATATGTTTAAGAGGTGTTATGAAGTGGACTGTATCTCCTCAAAGTTCGTATGTTGGAGCTGTAACCCCTAACATGAGTGTGTTTGGAGATTTATGAGATCATAAGGGTAAGGTCTTATTTCAATAGGACTTGTGTCCTTATAAGAAGAGGAAGAGACACCAGAGATCTTCCTCTCCATGTATGCACAGAAAAGAGACTGTGTGAGGCTACAGCAAGAAGGCTGTCATCTACAAATATCATATATCACTTCTATGTAAAATATAAAAAATTTGGTACAAATGAACCTAAATTCATTTAAAAGCAGAAATAGAGTTACAGACATAGAAAAGAAACATGGCTACCAGGGGGAGAGTGGGGGAGGGATAAATTGGGAGGTTGGGATTGACATATACATACCACAATATATAAAATAGATAACTAATAAGGATCTACTGTGGGGCTTCCTAGGTGACACAGTGGGTAAAGAATCCACCTGAAATGCAGGAGACACAGGAAATGTGGCTTCAATACCTGAGTCAGGAAAATCCCCTGGAGGAGGGCATGGCACTGCACTCCAGTTTTCTTGCTTGGAAAATCCCACAGACAGAGTAGCCTAGAAGGTTACAGTTCATAGGGTCTCAGCTGGACATGACTGAAGTGAATGAGCACAAGGACTTAGTGTAGGGGAGAGGGAAATCTATTTGATACTCTGTAATGATCTACATGGAAAAAAATCTTAAAAAGGATGGATATATGTATATGTATAACTGATTCACTTTGCTGTACAGAAAGTAGCATAATATGGTAAATCAACTATACTCCAATCATTTTTTTAATTAAAAAAATAAAAACAATGCTCGGGGTAGGGGATAAAAAGAAGGTTGTCATCTATAATCCAGGAAGAGACTTGTTACCAGAAACCAACCCTGAGAAGTACTTTGATCTTGAACTTCTATCCTTCAGAACATTGAAAAAATAAATTCTTATTTAGATTCTTGTTTAAGCCACTTAGTCTGTGGTATTTGGTTATGGCAGCCCTAGCTTCAGGCTTTCCACTGGCTATGTGTGGCACCATTATCAATAATTTTGGGATTTATTGAGGATTTTTTGCTGAGTAGAGTATTTATGTAATCTGCTGTTAAGTGCACCCTTATTAAAATGACCAAATCAGCAACAACAAAAAAATTATTCAGCTGGCTGACAGTGGGCAGATGTGACTATAATAGATGGCTCTCAAATATTACCATTTTCAGCATCATCTCTGGGGAAACAAAAAAAAAAGTGTCACTGGATTATATTCATTGCAATCATGGCTAACTTAAGAGGGCTGAGAAACTGTCATTGTTCTAAGTTTATCTCAATTCTACATCATCTTATTTTCATCTCAAATTCACTAGAATAATTAGTCAATGTAGCATTTTCATTTTATTGCTCTTTGATAAAAGATTATTATGACTTTTAGCATAAGGATTATTCTAGTAAAGTGGAAGAAGATAGGGCATATAGAGGTCAGAACATAAGGATGGTTGTCCTGATCCTGACAGTAAGATGTTTTGTGAGCCAGGGAATATCATTTAATATTCCTAAACCTCATTTCATCATCTGAAAAATGGGGTTTGGTGGGTAAACAAGATAATCCCTAAGGATTTCCCCAGTTCTGACAATATATTATCTGAAGATTAATATTCTTCTTACATAATATGCTCTCTTTATTTTGCCTGAAGTGAATTACAGCGGTCATAAACACATCTAACATAGATATAGACATTGTAACATGTTTCTATATTAGATGGTTCTTCTCCAGTATCATAAAAGCATATCAATCAAAACAAATCACATATCTAATCAGCATTTGTCAACTTAATAAACTCCAGTCAATTTGAGTCAGTTTCTATTTCTGCCTAATATTTTGGACTTAAAAGCTTTCAATGATAATAAGATCATCATTTTCATATATTATTTTATAGATCACATTCTCTAAATGAATACAGTGAAACCCTTCAGTAAACACAAGTTTTACTTAATTGTTTTAGTCAACTTTGAGTCCAGAGTTAAGCTGGGAAACATAAAGAAAGAATCTTGCAAAATATCTGATTAATATTATCAATTTAACTAGTCAACCAGCATGAATGATCCTGGATAGATCCTGTCTAAATATGACATAGCATAAAATACGGTTTTTGTGATTTGCCTTTAAATATTCTCCCTGTTTGTTTTCCCTAAACATAATTGCTGACAAAATTTTTCATCCCACTGGGAACTGAGAGTTCTCATGCTCTTATCATAAAATATCTCTGCCATTTAAAACTCATGTTGTATTGTAATAAATATCTGAATGTTTTTAAGCACTTTTTATCTTGTAAGGCATGATTTTAAAACACTAATGTTAATTGCAGTACGAGGGACTGTCTTGGGTTGTAATTACAAACTTTAGTGTTAGTTGTTTTCACGGGAGGGAAAAGCAGATTCTCCATATGATAATACTGTGTAAAAATCATCTTTAAAAAATGAGAATGAAATTTTACTCTTTAAAAGGGTTGAAAGATCTCAGTTCTTAAACATTTGAGGGGCCTGAGAAACATTTAAACACATGTTTATAGGTGCCAAACCAATGCAAATATGTTAATAGTTAGAGACAGAAAGTAGGACCTGCACACTAGACATACAGTCAATAACCACAGCATTTCCCAAATAGTGTTTCTTTAAATGAAATGGACATATATACTGTCAAGATTGTTCCTTTTGTTCAGATTTATATCACTTAAGGGTTCTGTAGGATACTATATAAATGATCAACCTTAGAGGAGGAGATATAAAAATCCACTGAATTTTAGAATTCTATGTAGAAATGCTGAAATTCTGTATAAAGTTTCCCTTCCTGAAATTATTTTCAAGCATTTGCTTTGCAACGCTATTGTCTTCCTCTGTTCCATTTTATTATTCTATCTATTAGTGAAATTTGGGGGTTCATTTTCTTCCAATCATGTTATTGAAATTATATTGTGCATAATTGTTATCATCTTCTTTATGTTTTCTTGGGTAATATCATCTATTCAAATGACACATCTTTACCTCCAAGGTCCAATTCTCCCAGAACTCAAGACTTCTATTTTAGTTGCCTTAAGAATATCTTCATTGTGATGTCCTACAGTTCCATCAGTTTAATGTCTCCAAAACCATACCCATCACCTCTGCCTCAATTTTTTTCCTCCCTCTATATATCTTACTTGTGCTGAAATTAGAAGCTAGTTAGAAACTATCATTCCATCATCAAAATTTTACTTGTCTTATATTCGATGTCCATATTCAATCAATTTTTCAACTTTACATTTCTTATATTTCTTTTAAATTTATTCTCTACCAGATCTTATATTAGAGTCATGGTATAGGCTCTTAAGAACTTTAATATGTAGATCTGTGCTTAGCTTACGCCAATGCTTGTCCATATAGAGGCTAGAATTGTTTTCCTTTTTTTTTTTTTTAACCCAAATCTGATCATATCACTCAGCATCTTAGAGGATGCCAAAATGTTACATTGCCAAAAGGAAAATTTTTAATTCTGTATGCCATACAAAGCCCCTCACCATCTTTGGTAACCTCATATCTTAAAGCTCCATCCTATGTAAAACAAACCAAAAAGTGTTATTTCTAATAAACTCCGACTTTATACTCTATCTTCAAATTATAGAGTGAAAAGGGACTTCTAGTGGGATATCTGAGGAACTCCACAGAGTCGCTCCCCACTGAAACTGGTATAAATTGTATAAGAGTAGCCATTTAAAGTCTTTGGAAATGAACTTAAGTCATCCAAACAAATTAAGAAATACTTATTCAAGAATATCTACTAAAATTCAGTCAAAAATAGCAAAGGTCTACAGTATCTGAATAAAAATGTATCTTTCATTTCTCTCTCTCTTCCAAGTGATTGCAGCAGAGAGATAGGGGCTCCCTGCTTCCACCTCAAATATTGCTCAGTCGCTTTAGTCCTGTCTGACCCCATGGACTGTAGCCTGCTAGGCTCCTCTGTCCATGGGATTCTCCAGGCAAGAATACTAGAATGGGTTGCCATAACCTTCTCCAGAAGATCTTCCCAACCCAGGGATCACACCTGTATTTCTTACATCTCCTGCATTGGCAGGCGGGTTCTTTACTGCTAGCGCCACCTGGGGTCCAAATCTAACCTACCATGTTTTGTGAAGTAATAAGTGGTTCCATGCCCAGAGAGAGAGGCTGAGATTTGAAACTACTGTTGAGTGCCCATCTCTTCCTTTACCAAGCCCTCAGCAACTAAACCAAGAGTATCACTCAGAGAGAAGTACACCAATCCAGGAACAGATGACTTCACTGTTGAATTCTACTGAACATTTAAAAGAGAATCAGCATTAATTCTTCACAAACATGTCCTCCCAAAATGGAAGAACCAGTGAACACTCCCTAACTCATTGTATGAGGACAATATTTCTCTGATTCTCAAACCAGACAAAAAATATCACAAGAAAACTACAGACTTGTATTTCTTATGACTATGGACATGAAAATTCTAAAAAAAAAAAAAAAAAGAAAAGAAAGAAATACTACCAAATACAAAAATTCTGAAAAAATGCTAGATAACAAACACAGCAACATATGAAAATAATTATACATAGCCAAGTGGGATTTAACCCAGGAATGCAAGGATGATTCAACATACAAAAAATAATCATATGCCACATCAGTAGAAGATAAAAATCCACATTATAATTTAAATAGATGTGGAAAACATGTTTGATAAATCCAACACCTTTTTATGGAAAAATACTCAACAAACTAGGAGTAGAAGGAAACTTCCTTGATCTAATAAAGGTTGTTTATGAAAAACCTACAGATAACATAATAACTGATACAAAAAATTGGTTGCAAACAAACAAAAAAAAAATTGGTTGCTTTCTCACTAAGACCAGGAACATAACAATGGCTTCTACTTTTGCCACTTTTATTCAACATTATTCTAGAGATTCTTGCCAGAATGGTTATGCAAAAATATAAAAATAAACAAATAAAATACATATCAATTGGAAAGGGAGAAATAAACTACTTCTATTTGCAAACGACATGATCTTGTATATATTAAATTTTTTGCAATCCACTGAGAAATAATCAGAACTAATAAAATTCAGAAGGTTGCAGGATAAAAGATCAATATATAAAAATCAGTTGCATTCATCATTTATTTTATTTTTTGTTTTTAGATATGACAGATGTAAACAACACCATATATTTAACTTTTGGACTGATTATCATTTTTATGCTTTCTCGGTTCTATAATTGCTTCCAGTTCAGTGTTTATTTTACAATTTTACTCATAAAAATATTTTATATTTGTCTCTAAGATATTATTCATGTTGATTTTCTCTATATTTTTGGTATCACTACAAGTTTTCTTAATCATTCATGAAACAGCAGTTGTCTATTTATTCCAATCAATTCACAAAACAAGAGCTGACTTCCTTTTAGGTAGTTACCATTCTGGCTTCTAGAGAATGGTTTAAAATAGTTGAATGAGAAATAGAAAACTTCAAAACTTCTGTGACTCGATAAGCTTTTACAATGTGAGATGTTTCATCGTTCACAACTCAAGACCAAAATAGCATCGTGCTTACCGAAAATGGCAGGCATATGTCTCTCTAGGGTCGTCAATCTAATAATTACTATCTATCTTTAAGTATTGTCACACAGTAGTTCTCTGACAGGATGCTCTCGTTCTACAACTGAAAACACCAAGGTATTCTGATGAGAACTAGCACATAGCACTTGCAGAACAATAGTTGATAAAAAGATTTCCCCTTGCAGTCATTGTGGGTCTACTTGTTTCTCCCCAAGACCACAGCTCCTAAAATCTATAAACAAAAATGATTTCATATGCATCCATTCCTATGGAGTGTTGGAATGGTTGGAGAAGCCATGTTCTTAACTAATGGGCATATTTCCTAAGAAGGGGAGATTATTAAGCAGACTGGAGTAAAAGCCTTTGAAACTGCTAGAGTAGCTACTACAGCAGAACTCTCTAATAATTAATATACTACTAAAATTATTATTTTTATTTTAGAATTGTTTTAGACTTCCAGAGAAGTTGTAAATGTAATACTGATAGTTTCCCTACTCCACACACATTGTTCTCTCTTACACTGCTATGATACATTTTGCCAAAACTAATGAAAAATCTTCATGAAAAAAAATTCATGACTCAGTAAGCACAATGGCGTGATCACTCACCTAGAGCCAGACATCCTGGAATGAGAAGTCAAGTGGGCCATAGGAAGCATTGCTATGAACAAAGCTAGTGGAAGTGATAGAATTCAAGTTGAGCTATTTCAAATTTTAAAAGATGATGCTGTTAAAGTGCTGCACTCAGTATGCCAGCAAATTTGGAAAACTCAGCAGTGGCCACAGGACTGGAAAAGGTCAGTTGTCATTACAATCTCAAATAAGGGCAATGCCAAAGAATGTTCAAACTACTGCACACTTGCATTCATCTCACATGCTAGCAAGGTAATGTTCAAAATTCTCTAAGCCAGGCTTCAACAGTATATAAACTGTAAAATTCCAGATGTTCAAGCTGGACATAGAAAAGACAGAGGAACCAGAGATCAAGTTGTCAACATCTGTTGAGTCACTGAGAAAGCAAGAGAGTTCCAGAAAAACATCTACTTCTGCTTTATTGACTATGCCAAAACCTTTGACTGTGTGGATCACAACAAACTTGTGGAACATTCTTCAAGAGATGGAAATACCAGACCACCTTACCTGACTCCTGAAAAATCTGTGTGCAGGTCAAGAAGCAACAGTTAGAACCAGACATGGAACAACAGACTGGTTCCAAATTGGGAAATGCGTATGTCAAGGCTGTATATTGTCACCTTACTTATTTAACTTACATGCAGAGTACATCATGCAAAATGCCAAGCTGGATGAAGCACAAGCTGGAGTCAAGATTGCTGGGAGAGATATCAATAACGTCAGATACACAGATGACACCACCCTTATAGCAGAAAGCCAAGAAGAACTAAAGAACCTCTTGATGAAAGTGAAAGAGGAGAGTGAAAAAGTCGGTTTAAAATCCAACATTGAAAAAACTAAGATCATAGCATCCAGTCCAGTCACTTCATGGCAAATCGATGGGGAATCAATGGAAACAATGAGAAACTTTATTTTCTTGGGCTGCAAAATCACTGTAGATGGTGACTGCAGCCATGAAATTAAAAGATGCTTTCTCCTTGGAAGAAAAGCTATGACCAGCCTAGACAGCATATTAAAAAGCAGAGACATTACTTTGCTGACAACGGTCCATCTAGTCAAAGCTATGGTTTTTCCAGTAGTCATGTATGGATGTGAGAGTTCGACCATAAAGAAAGCTGAGTGCTGAAGAATTGAAGCTTTTCAACTGTGGTGTTGGAGAAGACTCTTGAGAGTCCCTTGGACTACAAGGAGATCAAACCAATCAGTCCTAAAGGAAATCAGTACTGAATATTCATTGGAAGGACGGACGCTGAAGCTGAAAGTGCAATACTTTGCCCACCTGATGCAAAGAACTGTCATGGGAAAAGACCCTGATGCTGGGAAAAGACTGAAAGCAGGAAGAGAAGGGGCCAACAGAGGATGAGATAACTGTATGACATCACCGACACGACGGACATGAGTTTGCACAAGCTCCCGGAGTTGGTGATGAACAGGGAAGCCTGGCATGCTGCAGTCCATGCGGTCGCAAAGAATCAGACACGACTGAACTGACTGAATGAATGAACCAATACACTACTATTAACTAAGCTATGCTTTATTTGAATTTACTTAGTTTTTACCTAATGTCTTCTTCTGTCCAAAGAACTCCTCCAGGATTTTGTATTGCATTTGGTCTTCGTGTTTCATTAGACTTCCCCTGCTATAACAGTTTGTCAGACTTTGTTTTTGATGATGCTGATAATTTTTAGGATTACTGGTTAGGTATTTTGTAGAATGTCCTTCAATTTGGCAAAAACTTAATGTTTTAAAATTCGTATTTCATAGCAGAAGACACAAAATGTGCTTCTACATGCCAGCATAGCCTTTGAGAATGTTTTAGTTTTAAGTTCAAAGGAAACCAGATAAGTGATATAAAACTTCAATTTTCAATTCTAGTCCTAGATATGTCAACAGTAACTGAATATATGCAGGTTCCTAAAGAAGTAAAACCTGGGCCTTTTATTTTTCAATTGTATTTGATTTGTATGAGACTGCCATATCAAGTATTTTCTCATTAGGAGGTTGCATTCATTTCTTCTTTATTTGCTTTTTATTTGTCCCTTTTATAACATGTTTGAAAAATTGTTTTCTTGCCATAAGGATATCTTATGCTTAGGAATATAATTAGAACTACATAAGAAAGTGAAAAATGCTGACCAAAATTCCCAACTTCTTAGAACTTATTTTTATACCCTTGACATTTTATTTATTTTTTTTAATTTTTATTTTATTTATTTATTTATTTATTTTATTAGTTGGAGGCTAATTACTTCACAACATTTCAGTGGGTTTTGTCATACATTGATATGAATCAGCTATGGATTTACACGTATTCCCCATCCCGATCCCTGCTCCCACCTCCCTCTCCACCCGATTCCTCTGGGTCTTCCCAGTGCACCAGGCCCGAGCACTTGTCTCATGCATCCCACCTGGGCTGGTGATCTGTTTCACCACAGAAAATATACATGCTGTTCTTTTGAAATATCCCACCCTCACATTCTCCCACAGGGTTCAGAAGTCAATCAGGAACAAGACAAGGGTGCCCACTCTCACCACTACTATTCAACATAGTGTTGGAAGTTTTGGCCACAGAAATCAGAGCAGAAAAAGAAGTAAAAGGAATCCAGATAGGAAAAGAAGAAGTGAAACTCTCACTGTTTGCAGATGACATGATCCTCTACATAGAAAACCCTAAAGACTCTACCAGAAAATTACTAGAGCTAATCAATGAATATAGTAAAGTTGCAGGATATAAAATTAACACACAGGAATCCCTTGCATTCCTATATACTAACAATGAAAAAAACAGAAAGAGAAATTAAGGAAACAATACCATTCACCATTGCAACAAAAAGAATAAAATACTTAGGAGTATATCTACCTAAAGAAACAAAAGACTTATACATAGAAAACTATAAAACACTGATGAAAGAAATCAAAGAGGACACAAACAGATGGAGAAACATACCGTGTTCATGGATTGGAAGAATCAATATTGTCAAAATGGCTATTCTACCCAAAGCAATCTATAGATTCAATGCAATCCCTATCAAGCTACCAACGATATTTTTCACAGAACTAGACCAAAGAATTTCACAATTTGTATGAAAATACAAAAAACCTCGAATAGCCAAAGTAATCTTGAGAAAGAAGAATGGAACTGGAGGAATCAACCTGCCTGACTTCAGGCTCTACTACAAAGCCACAGTCATCAAGACAGTATGGTACTGGCACAAAGACAGAAATATAGATCAATGGAACAGAATAGAAAGCCCAGAGATAAATCCATGAACCTATGGACACCTTATCTTTGACAAAGGAGGCAAGGATATACAATGGAAAAAAGACAACCTCTTTAACAAGTGGAGCTGGGAAAACTGGTCAACCACTTGTAAAAGAATGAAACTAGAACACTTTCTAACACCATACACAAAAATAAACTCAAAATGGATTAAAGATCTAAATGTAAGACCAGAAACTATAAAACTCCTAGAGGAGAACATAGGCAAAACACTCTCCGACATAAACCACAGCAAGATCCTCTATGATCCACCACGCAGAATATTGGAAATAAAAGCAAAACTAAACAAATGGGACCTAATGAAACTTAAAAGCTTTTGCACTACAAAGGAAACTATAAGTAAGGTGAAAAGACAGCCCTCAGATTGGGAGAAAATAATAGCAAATGAAGCAACAGACAAAGGATTAATCTCAAAAATATACAAGCAACTCCTGCAGCTCAATTCCAGAAAAATAAATGACCCAATCAAAAAATGGGCCAAAGAACTAAACAGACATTTCTCCAAAGAAGACATACAGATGGCTAACAAACACATGAAAAGATGCTCAACATCACTCATTATTAGAGAAATGCAAATCAAAACCACAATGAGGTACCATTACACGCCAGTCAGGATGGCTGCTATCCAAAAGTCTACAAGCAATAAATGCTGGAGAGGGTGTGAAGAAAAGGGAACCCTCTTACACTGTTGGTGGGAATGCAAACTAGTACAGCCGCTATGGAAAACAGTGTGGAGATTTCTTTAAAAACTGGAAATAGAACTGCCATATGACCCAGCAATCCCACTTCTGGGCATACACACTGAGGAAACCAGATCTGAAAGAGACATGTGCACCCCAATGTTCATTGCAGCACTGTTTATAATAGCCAGGTCATGGAAGCAACCTAGATGCCCATCAGCAGATGAATGGATAAGGAAGCTGTGGTACATATACACCATGGAATATTACTCAGCCATTAAAAAGAATTCATTTGAACCAGTCCTAATGAGATGGATGAAGCTGGAGCCCCTTATACAGAGTGAAGTAAGCCAGAAAGATAAAGAACATTACAGCATACTAACACATGTATATGGAATTTAGAAAGATGGTAATGATAACCCTATATGCAAAACAGAAAAAGAGACACAGAAATACCCTTGACATTTTAAAAGAAATAGACAAATCACAATGAGAATAAACTAAAAGCACTGATTTAGTCCCCAAATGACTTTCAAGTTATGGTCTTTAATCATAGGGGATTCATCTCAGTATCCTACACTATGTATATGTAATCTACCATAATATTTTGTTTGGCCATGTTAACTCTGATACCAATACTATTTTAACATATTTAACAACACTCTTTTAATTCATTTACAATAAATATACATTATCTTATATTCAATATATATAATGATTTTTAATGACTAACCTAATGCATTAACAAATGTAGTAGATGTTTATTTTTGTTTATTTTACATGAGCATTTTTGTCACTAAGTTGAATAATTCCAGTTTTACTGATTTAGGCTTACTATATATAAAATGGTAGCTGGGGCATTGGGATTTATTCCTTTTCACTCAATAATTGATTCACAATATAAATATTTTAGAGCAAGTGTGACCAAGCAGTTTATCAATTAATTAATAAGATGGAATTCTAAACATGGAAGAAAATGAGTTAATCTATTGTATTTTCATTTCCACATTTCCAAAATAAGCATCATATCTTCTCTTGTGTATCTGGTGAAGGGAGTAAGAACAGGTGAATTAGAGGGCACTGAAATCCTTAGAACAAATACACACTTAATACATGCATATATAATGGAAACAAAATATATGTCTTCATTGTAACTAGAATAGAAATAGAGCCAAGTTTACAAAGGTGATTGCATCCATTATTATTCCAAAGTGACTAATCAAATTTTATTCAGTGTTGCATTAAAGTTTACTTTTAGTCACACTGGAACATTTTATTTAAATGAAAAAATGTGTTGTATGCCACTCACCACACACAGCTTTCCTTAAACTTGGCATCAAAAATGGCATTGTGATATCACTGAGATCTGCCTACTACTTTATTGTTCTCTTCACTTTATTTTCCATAGAAGAAACTTTCATGTAATGAAATCTCAGCTGGTGCACTCTCATGGTCAATTACAGCTTGTGTGTGTGTGTGTGCACGTGTGTGTGTGTGTGTGTTAGTCACTTAGTCGTGTCTGAGTCAGTTACAGCTTGAGTCATTGTTAACTCACTTAAGAACACTGAAAAACCCAAAAGATGCTTTGAGAAATTCATGGACTATAACATACAGTACATATCTAACTTTTTTCCTGTCAGCTCAACTTTTCCTAGGCACAAAGGCATATAATTTTGTTCCTTCTTGAGAATTTTTAGCCATGAGACACGATAACCATGACAGGAAACCCTATAATTGTTCGCAGAAAGTTAAAGGAAACAAACATTTTAATTTGATTAGCTTTCAAAGATTGTTTGGTAATGGTTAATGAAGACATAGCAGAGAAATGCACTGTCTGTAATTGTATTATCGGACAGTTTAGCTAATAAAGTCTCACATTCCTCAGCATTTATCAAGCATTTCTCTTTTCTTTCAAGGGATACATTTAAAAATCTCTGCACAGATGCCCACATGTACAGCATGACAACTGCCTTTGGCAAAAGGCTCTTTGTTTTGCTGAATGGTTACATTGTGATCTTCTTTCTCTGGCTATAGTTGATTCCTGAAACCAATATGATTCTTTCCTGGTATTAATAGGCAAACTTTTCCCCATTAATTACTCTTAGTTCAAATAAGTTTGAATTTCTTTGAGATCAACAAATTGAAGGAATTAAATAAATAAGTCATGTGGTACTCTTACAGTAGCTTTCTTTTCTTTACTTTGAATACCAATAAATACTAAAATGATTTTCTTCCTTGCCTATTGTTCTCAACAGTGACTGTGCATAGTTATGTGTGTTGGGAGGGAGTGTGGTTTTGTGGTGCAGTACATCAATGTAAAGTGTTCATAGCAAGAGGTAGGAAGACAACTTCTTTGAACATTTTCTTCTTGACTTTTCTTGCTTTCCTTCTCAGAAGATTGTAGCTCTGTTAGATTTTATTTGAATAGCTACAGATGTATTAAAAAAAAAAAAAAAACCCTTTATGTGCCAAACTCTAAGAGGTCTCCTGAACTGTTTTCAATTCAAATAGAATAAGAGGTAATCTGACCTAGAAAATAGTGCAAAGAAATGACTTCCATGAAAAGATAGCATACGGAGAAATAAAATGAGAGTGAAAGCATTTAAAGGACAGTGTGCAAGCAAAGTGCTCCAGCAACATGCAAATCCATTAAGGATCTTTCTAATTTGTAAATTCCTCATTGCTTTCAGTAAAAACTTGTCTGTTGACTAATATGGCACTTAAATATTTTTTTCTAAAGCAAAATTATTTTTTCTGCAGCAGAATCTGAAAATTGTTCACCCACTGATCAAATAAGATCAACCACTTCATTAGTTCTAAGATGCAAGTGACCATTTGCATCCATAACCCAGAGATATAAGATTAAATTCTATGCTTTCTACATCTACTATGTTATAAATATTAAATATAAAGCCCAGTATCATATATAATGACCATCTTTTCTTGTAATGTATATGGCCATCTACTAATACTTAGCCAAATAATTATACTTGACTCTACATTCTTTCTATTCAAAGCTGATTTTCCAGAAAGTGTACAGGGTGGATAGTTAAAGAAAACAAATTATTCTTGTTTTCACTGGCATTCATGTTCTCTATAATAATAAGAAGAACAAAGCCAATATGGTAAAAATCACTACAATGTTGTAAAGTAATTAGCCTCCAACGAATAAAAATAAATGGAAAAAAATTAAAAAAAGAAAAACAAAGCCTGCATCAGTTCTTTTTTTGTTTGTAAAAGGAGAGGCAATGCCATTCTTCCCTCAAATGTAATTTCTCTTGAACTTTCAGGTCAAAGAGCTTGATTACATGAATACCTGGTTAAAATGAACTTGATTGGCAGTTCTAAAAACAAATTAGCCTTATAACCCTTAATATAATCACCAATACACTAACACTATCTTTTATGAATCTAAATCGGTAACTGCATTTTCCAATGAACTCACTCTTGAAGATGAGCATTTTACACAAAATTGGAAAACAGACTCACAGGACAATTTTCAAATCTATTTTATAATAGATACAAGCTCATATTTTCCTATGTATCCCCAATATAAATACATATCTAACAATCAAAAATATTCAAGAGCGATAATAAGAGAACTTTCTATTTCTTAGGAATGAAGCAATGTAGTCCTAGAAATATATACCACATTTTCACCTATAAAACTCTCCAAAAATGCAATTTTACTCAATTTAATTTGATTTTTATTCTCTTGAACAACATCATCTTCATATTTCTGAGCACTTGATAAAGTAAATACCAATAACATTTATCGTTTCCTTGTAACCACAGATAAATTGGAGAAGAAGGATTAATGCTTTCAGACCTTCATTCGTGGCCTAGTTCTGCCGTTAACAAATCAGCTGAATGATACTTTTTGTCCAGTTCCAATCACTAATGGACATCCTCCACTTTCCTGATTTCCTTCTTCTATTCAAATGTTTTTCATAACCTTTCAGTAATTTCCCTTAGGAAAAAAAAAATCATCCTAAGAATTCAAAAATAAGGTCGAAGACACACTCTGTGTTACTTGATGCCTTCTGTCAGGCAGTCTTAGTCACTTCTCTGAGCATAATGAGAATAAAATTTTTGATCAAAATTGCAAACATCAACTGTCTATATTCAGTAGTTTATAGAAGAGCTAGTTTATAGAAGGCAGTGGCTACAAATGTCATATACTGGAGGAAGGCAGGGGAAAAAGCCAACTTGTCAAATAATACCATTTCCATTTCATACCCACAGAGTCCCATGGTAATAACTAACTATAGTTATTATGACTAGTGATAGTTATTCCTTCTCTTCAGCCAGTGCGTTTAGAGTCTTATTGAAGAAAATACATTTTCACCTGAAGGGGGGAAAATTAAGCCAAAATATGAGGCATGGGATCATAAAGAAGAAAGCTTAAATGGTAGAATCCCATGAAATGAAGGGCATATGAGTGAGATAAACTCCATTATAAAAGGAGTAGCTAGAGCAGAACTAAGACAAACCGGGTCTATTTCCAACTTTCTGTTTTTCTGAGAGGAAATGCCATTGAGCTGCCAAGCAATAGACTTTGGTTCTAATCTTGTCTATGATATAAATCAGTTGTTACCTCCTCTTTCTAAATTTTAAGTTCCTCATGTGTGAAATGATATTGATGCAGCAGATGATCTCTAAATTATCCACTAGCTTTAAGGTTTCAGACAAGACACCTCAAAAAACCCCTCTACTACATAATTGGGCTAAATATGCTTCACAGGAGATGAACACTCCTCAGAGTGAATAGGATTTGTCACAGTTTATAATCTGCTTTTGTAACTACAGCTCTGTCCCTGCTGATGTTCAACACAGCAGGGAGATGAATCACATCAGACGTGCAATTGCCTACAATAACATATCATCCTTTTCTATAACAGGTGCTTCATGAAATACTCAAACAAAAGTTTTTTTTTCTTTTGCTTTGAGAAGAAAGAAAAATCGGAAGCTATTTTTAATTTGTCATTCTGATATTACTTTTGCTCTTCCCTTTGAGCTTTAAAACTTCATTACACTGGTAAACATGGTAGAGTAAAGGGATGTAGAACTAAGGATTGACTTTGAAGAAAAGTGCTAAATTTGTGAATATTTAATAAGTCCTGCATTGAGGACTGAGAAGATTGCTATATTTTTTTCATAAATTTAATCAACAAGTATAGCATATGGAATGTACTCAATATCTTATAATGGAATAGAACATAACACACACACACACACATACACACACACACACACACACATATATATACATGCATACATACATACATACATATATGTAAAAAACTGTGTGTGGTCTGTCATGTCCAACTCTTTGCAACCCCATGGACTGTAGCCTGCCAGGCTTCTCTGTCCATAATATTTTTTAGGGAAGAATACTGGAGTGGGGTGCCATTTCCCCCTCCAGAGGATCTTCCTGATCCAGGGATCAAATCTGCATCTCCTGTGTCTCCTCCAATGCAGGTAGATTCTATACTCACTAGCCATCAGAGGTGTTGTATAAAACTGAGTGTGTATATGTGTGTGTGTGTGTGTGTGTGTATAAACTGAATCACTTTGTTGTACACTGAAGTTAACACAGTATAAAAAAACAATTCTATCTCAATAAAAGTATTTTTAGAAAACAAATTTTAATGTTAGGTACCATTTTTTTAAGTGTTTAAAAGCTTCCTTTTACACTTAAATAAATAATGTTATTCAAAATATGTGGGTATTTTGTGTTTTTCCCATTAAGAAATACATATAGACAGTCAATGAGAAATAATCCATTTCAAAATATTTATGACAGGGCTTGAAAGTTTATTGAAAGGTAATTTGATCTCCTATAGTTTTGGCTGCAAAAATCAGGCCACTCTTGGTTATTTCTGCATGCCAAGAAGCCAATTAGATTATAGCAATCACTTTCTCATGTCTAAATTGCTGAAAATTGGTCATCTGTCTCCAGAAGGAGTCAGGGAAATGTATTGTATGTCTACCAACATGTAATCAAAGTTTTAGTTTAGAACTAAGAGTGACAATGGAGATAAAAATGGGATCAAATTAAATTTGTAGAAAGATAGGGGAGTGTGTCTATCAAATTATTGACAAATTGAGAAACAACAAATTAGCAGAAATTTGTGTAGCAAAGACACACATTTTCTGAGATTTTGAGGATCCATTTGTGAGGAAACAATTTGCTGTGACACTATAAGTACAATTTAAGGATATTCTTCCCTAGTGGCTAATGTGTAAAGAATCTTCTTACCAATGCAGGAGATGAGAGTTCAACCCCTGGGTCAGGAAGATCCCCTGGAGAAGGAAATGGCAACTCACTCCGGTGTTCTTGCTTGGAATACCGCATGGACAGAGGAGCCTGGCAGTCTACAGTCCATAGAGTCCAAAGAGTCAGACATGACTTAGCAACCCAACAACACCAACAACAGACTAGATAAAGAGGTACTACAAAACTTGCTTGCTGTCATCTCTCCTGCTTGGCTCCAGTTCCTAAAGTATAAGTCACACATTTAATATTGATATCCCCAAATAGTATCATAAAGATTGCCAAGAGGTCAATATGCGGTCGCTAAATATTAAGGTAAGAAGACTCCATTTTTCTTAACATTTTATTATAATTATCAGTTGTTCAGAGTAGAGAACTAGGACTGAGGATGGAATATAGACAGGAAGATGCTGATAAGATGAGATCACAAAGAGACATGCCATGGGTCCTGCCTGGCATAAGAAGGGATGATTCAAATCCACTTGGCATGGATTGCATTAAAACATGAGGAAGATTGAAGGGAGGATACACTAGAGACAAAAAGCCTACTTCATTGAACTTTTCCCAGATTGGGCCATAACCCTATTGAGGGTACCAACAAAGTATTATTATAAGTTTATTTTATACACATTTCCAACTCATTATTGTGTGCTGTATGACAGTTTATTGACTTCCCTGGTGACTCAGTGGTAAAGAATCTGCCTGACAGTGCAGGAGACACAGGTTGGATCTCTGATTCAGGAAGATCTCCAGGAGAAGGAGTGGCAACCCACTTCAGTATTCTTGCCTGGGAAATCCCATGAACAAAGGAGTCTTGCGGGCTACAGTCCATGGGGTTGCAAAACAGTTGGACATGACTTAGTGACTGAACAACAACAAATGACAGTTTATATTACTTAAGCAGCATGCATGAAATTTAGGTAGACTTCCAGCAACTTATTCTAAAATTTTAAACTTGTTCTAAGCTTTTCCTTTAACTCTTTGTAAAGTTACTACTGGTTATTGGATAGGAAGTGGTTTCCCTAGTTTTTCTACTATTTCTAGAATACACCTCCCTTTCTGTTCTCTTCCTTATTTTTTTGTATCTGTTAAGTCTTAGTCACTCAGTCATGTCTGACTCTTTGCAACCCCATGGACTGTAGCCCACTAGGCTCCTCTGTGGATGGAATTCTCCAGGCAATAATACTGGAGTAAGAAGCCATTCTCTTCTCCAGGGAATTTTCCACACCCAGAGATCAAAACTGGGTCTCCTGTATTGCAGACAGATTCTTTAAAACTGTCTAGGTCCCAGTCAAGGCTATGGTTTTTCCAGTGGTCATGTATGGATGTGAGGGATGGACTCTGAAGAAAGCCGAGTGCTGAAAAATTGATGCTTTTTTTTTTTTTTCATCTTACATTATCATTTTATTGTAAGTTATAAATTTGACCAATTGGCTATTGAGGAGCGTGTTGATTAGTTTTGACCTGTTTATGTCTTTTCCAGGCTTCCATCTCTTACTGATTTTCATGGTTTCTAATTTTACTTCATTGTGGTGTGTGAGATGTTACCTGTTTAAAATTCATTGACTTATTTTGTGTTGTTTCTAGCATTTTGCCTGTTTTGGAGAATGTCCTGTTAGTCTTTTTTTTTTTTTTTTTTTTAATCTTTTTTTTTTATTAGTTGGAGGCCAATCACTTCACAACATTTCAGTGGGTTTTGTCATACATTGATATGAATCAGCCATGGATTTACACGTATTCCCCATCCCAATCCCCGCTCCCACCTCCCTCTCCACCCGATTACCCCGAGTCCTCCCAGTGCACCAGGCTGGAGCACTTGTCTCATGCATCCCACCTGGGCTGGTGATCTGTTTCACCATAGATAGTATACATGCTGTTCTTTTGAAATATCCCACCCTCACCTTCTCCCACTGAGTTCAAAAGTCTGTTCTGTATTTCTGTGTCTCTTTTTCTGTTTTGCATATAGGGTTATCGTTACCATCTTTCTAAATTCCATATATATGTGATAGTATGCTGTAATGTTCTTTATCTTTCTGGCTTACTTCACTCTGTATAAGGGGCTCCAGCTTCATCCATCTCATTAGGACTGGTTCAAATGAATTCTTTCTAATGGCTGAGTAATATTCCATGGTGTATATGTACCACAGCTTCCTTATCCATTCATCTGCTGATGGGCATCTAGGTTGCTTCCATGTCCTGGCTATTATAAACAGTGCTGAGATGAACATTGGGGTGCACGTGTCTCTTTCAGATCTGGTTTCCTCAGTGTGTATGCCCAGAAGTGGGATTGCTGGGTCATATGGCAGATCTATTTCCAGTTTTTAAGAAATCTCCACACTGTTTTCCATAGCGGCTGTACTAGTTTGCATTCCCACCAACAGTGTAAGAGGGTTCCCTTTTCTCCACACCCTCTCCAGCATTTATTGCTTGTAGACTTTTGGATAGCAGCCATCCTGACTGGTGTGTAATGGTACCTCATTGTGGTTTTGATTTGCATTTCTCTAATAATGAGTGATGTTGAGCATCTTTTCATGTGTTTGTTAGCCATCTGTATGTCTTCTTTGGAGAAATGTCTGTTTAGTTCTTTAGCCCATTTTTTGATTGGGTCATTTATTTTTCTGGAATTGAGCTGCAGGAGTTGCTTGTATATTTTTGAGATTAATCCTTTGTCTGTTTCTTCATTTGCTATTATTTTCTCCCAATCTGAGGGCTGTCTTTTCACCTTACTTATAGTTTCCTTTGTAGTGCAAAAGCTTTTAAGTTTCATTAGGTCCCATTTGTTTAGTTTTGCTTTTATTTCCAGTATTCTGGGAGGTGGGTCATAGAGGATCTTGCTGTGGTTTATGTCGGAGAGTGTTTTGCCTATGTTCTCACCTAGGAGTTTTATAGTTTCTGGTCTTACATTTAGATCTTTAATCCATTTTGAGTTTATTTTTGTGTATGGTGTTAGAAAGTGTTCTAGTTTCATTCTTTTACAAGTGGTTGACCAGTTTTCCCAGCTCCACTTGTTAAAGAGGTTGTCTTTTTTCCATTGTATATCCTTGCCTCCTTTGTCAAAGATAAGGTGTCCATAGGTTCATGGATTTATCTCTGGGCTTTCTATTCTGTTCCATTGATCTATATTTCTGTCTTTGTGCCAGTACCATACTGTCTTGATGACTGTGGCTTTGTAGTAGAGTCTGAAGTCAGGCAGGTTGATTCCTCCAGTTCCATTCTTCTTTCTCAAGATTACTTTGGCTATTCGAGGTTTTTTGTATTTTCATACAAATTGTGAAATTCTTTGGTCTAGTTCTGTGAAAAATATCGTTGGTAGCTTGATAGGGATTGCATTGAATCTATAGACAGCTTTGGGTAGAATAGCCATTTTGACAATATTGATTCTTCCAATCCATGAACACGGTATGTTTCTCCATCTGTTTGTGTCCTCTTTGATTTCTTTCATCAGTGTTTTATAGTTTTCTATGTATAGATCTTTTGTTTCTTTAGGTAGATATACTCCTAAGTATTTTATTCTTTTTGTTGCAATGGTGAATGGTATTGTTTCCTTAATTTCTCTTTCTGTTTTTTTCATTGTTAGTATATAGGAATGCAAGGGATTTCTGTGTGTTAATTTTATATCCTGCAACTTTACTATATTCATTGATTAGCTCTAGTAATTTTCTGGTAGAGTCCTTAGGGTTTTCTATGTAGAGGATCATGTCATCTGCAAACAGTGAGAGTTTCACTTCTTCTTTTCCTATCTGGATTCCTTTTACTTCTTTTTCTGCTCTGATTTCTGTGGCCAAAACTTCCAACACTATGTTGAATAGTAGTGGTGAGAGTGGGCACCCTTGTCTTGTTCCTGATTTCAGGGGAAATGCTTTCAATTTTTCACCATTGAGGGTGATGCTTGCTGTGGGTTTGTCATATATAGCTTTTATTATGTTGAGGTATGTTCCTTCTATTCCTGCTTTTTGGAGAGTTTTAATCATAAATGAGTGTTGAATTTTGTCAAAGGCTTTCTCTGCATCTATTGAGATAATCATATGGTTTTTATCTTTCAATTTGTTAATGTGGTGTATTACAATGATTGATTTGCGGATATTAAAGAATCCTTGCATTCCTGGGACAAAGCCCACTTGGTCATGGTGTATGATTTTTTTAATATGTTGTTGGATTCTGTTTGCTAGAATTTTGTTAAGGATTTTTGCATCTATGTTCATCAGGGATATTGGCCTGTAGTTTTCTTTTTTTGTGGCATCTTTGTCTGGTTTTGGAATTAGGGTGATAGTGACCTCATAGAATGAGTTTGGAAGCTTACCTTCCTCTGCAATTTTCTGGAAGAGTTTGAGTAAGATAGGTGTTAGCTTTTCTCTAAATTTTTGGTAGAATTCAGCTGTGAAGCCATCTGGTCCTGGGCTTTTGTTTGCTGGAAGATTTTTGATTACAGTTTCGATTTCCTTGCTTGTGATGGTTCTGTTAAGATCTTCTATTTCTTCCTGATTCAGTTTTGGAAAGTTATACGTTTCTAAGAATTTGTCCATTTCATCCAAGTTGTCCATTTTATTGGCATAGAACTGCTGGTAGTAGTCTCTTATGATCCTTTGTATTTCAGTGTTGTCTGTTGTGATCTCTCCATTTTCATTTCTAATTTTGTTAATTTGGTTCTTCTCTCTTTGTTTCTTAATGAGTCTTGCCAATGGTTTGTCAATTTTGTTTATTTTTTCAAAAAACCAGCTTTTAGCTTTGTTGATTTTTGCTATGGTCTCTTTAGTTTCTTTTGCATTTATTTCTGCCCTGATTTTTAAGATTTCTTTCCTTCTGCTAACTCTGGGGTTCTTCATTTCTTCCTTCTCTAATTGCTTTAGGTGTAGAGTTAGGTTATTTATTTGGTTTTTTTCTTGTTTCTTGATGTAAGCCTGTAATGCTATGAACCTTCCCCTTAGCACTGCTTTTACAGTGTCCCATAGGTTTTAGGTTGTTGTGTTTTCATTTTCACTCATTTCTATACATATTTTGATTTCTTTTTTGATTTCTTCTATGATTTGTTGGTTATTCAGAAGTGTGTTATTTAGCCTCCATATGTTTGAAGTTTTAACAATTTTTTTCCCTGTAATTGAGATATAATCTTACTGCACTGTGGTCAGAAAAGATGACTGGAATGATTTCAATTTTTTTGAATTTTCCAAGACCAGATTTATGGCCCAGGATGTGATCTATTCTGGAGAATGTTCCGTGTGCACTTGAGAAAAAGGTGAAGTTGATTGTTTTGGGGTGAAATGTCCTATAGATATCAATTAGGTCTAGGTGGTCCATTGTGTCATTTAAGGTTTGTGTTTCCTTGTTAATTTTCTGTTTAGTTGATCTATCCATAGTTGTGAGTGGGGTATTAAAGTCCCCCACTATTATTGTGTTACTATTAATTTCCTCTTTCATACTCGTTAGTGTTTGCCGCACATATTGCGGTGCTCCTATGTTGGGTGCATATATATTTATAATTGTTATATCTTCTTCTTTGATTGATCCTTTGATCATTATATAGTGTCCTTCTTTGTCTCTTTTCACATCCTTTATTTGAAAGTCTATTTTATCTGATATGAGTATTGCGACTCCTGCTTCTTTTGGTCTCCATTTGCATGAAATATTTTTTTCCAGCCCTTCACTGTCATACCTACACTGAAACCAACCACCACCCAAGAGCCAGTAAGTTTTAGAGCAAGACATACCACGCAAATTCTCCAGCAACGCAGGAACATAGCCCTGAACATCAACATACAGGCTGCCCAAGGTCACACCTAACACATAGACCCATCTCAAAACTCATTACTGGGCACTCCATTGCTCTCCAAAGAGAAGAAATCAAGTTCCATGCACCAGAACACTGACGCAAGCTTCCTTAACCAGGAAACCTTGACAAGCCAATCGTCTAACCCCACCCACTGGGTTAATCCTCCACAATAAAAAGGAACCACAGACCTCCAGAATACAGAAAGCCCACTCCAGATACAGCAATCTAAACAAGATGAAAAGGCAAAGAAATACCCAACAGGTAAAAGAACATGAAAAATGCCCACCAAGTCAAACAAAAGAGGAGGAGATAGGGAATCTACCTGAAAAAGACTTTAGAATAATGATAATAAAAATGATCCAAAATCTTGAAAACAAAATGAAGTTACAGATAAATAGCCTGGAAACAAAGATTGAAAAGATGCAAGAAATGTTTAATAAAGACCTAGAAGAAATAAAAAAGAGTCAATTAAAAATGAATAATGCAATGAATGAGATCAAAAACACTTTGTAGGGAACCAAGAGTAGAATAACGGAGGCAGAAGATAGGATAAGTGAGGTAGAAGATAAAATGATGGAAATAAATGAAGCAGAGAGGAAAAAAGAAAAAAGGATCAAAAGAAATGAGGACAACCTCAGGGACCTCTGGGACACTGTGAAACGCCCCAACATTCGAATCATAGGAGTCCCAGAAGAAGAAGACAAAAAGAAAGGCCATGAGAAAATACTTGAGGAGATAATAGCTGAAAACTTCCCTAAAATGGGGAAGGAAATAGCCACCCAAGTCCAAGAAACCCAGAGAGTCCCAAACAGGATAAACCCAAGGCGAAACACCCCAAGATACATATTAATCAAATTAACAAAGATCAAACACAAAGAACAAATATTAAAAGCAGCAAGGGAAAAACAACAAATAACACACAAAGGGATTCCCATAAGGATAACAGCTGATCTATCAATAGAAACCCTCCAGGCCAGAAGGGAATGGCAGGACGTACTGAAAGTAATGAAAGAGAATAACCTACAACCTAGATTATTGTATCCAGCAAGGATCTCATTCAGATATGAAGGAGAATTCAAAAGCTTTACAGATAAGCAAAAGCTGAGAGAATTCAGCACCACCAAACCAGCTCTTCAACAAATGCTAAAGGATCTTCTCTAGACAGGAAATGCAGAAAGGTTGTATAAACGTGAACCCAAAACAACAAAGTAAATGGCAACGGGACCACACTTATCAATAATTACCCTAAATGTAAATGGGTTGAATGCCCCAACCAAAAGACAAAGATTGGCTGAATGGATGCAAAAACAAGACCCCTATATATGCTGTCTACAAGAGACCCACCTCAAAACAAGAGACACATACAGAAAATTGATGCTTTTGAACTGTGCTGTTGGAGAAGACTCTTGAGAGTCCCTTGGACTGCAAGGAGATCCAACCAGTCCATCCTAAAGAAGATCAGCCCTGGGTGTTCATTGGAAGGACTGATGCTGAAGCTGAAACTCCAGTATTTTGGCCACCTCATGAGAAGAGTTGACTCATTGGAAAAGACCCTGGTGCTAGGAGGGATTGGGGGCAGGAGGAGAAGGTGTTGACAGAAGATGAGATGTCTGGATGGCATCACCGCCTCGATGGACATGAGTTTTAGTAAACTCTGGGAGTTAGTGATGGACAGGAAAGCCTGGCATGCTGCGATTCATGGGGTCTCAAAGAGTCGGACATGACTGAGCGACTGAACTGAAATGAACTGAGGTCCCAGTAGATCATCGGTACTTTTCTTCACAACCAATCCAGTATCTATTAATACAAGAGAAATTTAGGAAAAAAATAAATTAGTAATGTGAATATTTATTTTCTCTTCTTGAGGCAAGAAGAGAGAAAAGAAAGGCAAATTTAAAAAGTATTGATACCTTTGAAGGGAAACCAGAAAAAGAAAGTAAAGGAACACAATTCAGAGAAAGAAGAAAATGAAAGAGAGGACAGGGTGTCAAATTGTTGTAGGCCCATTCCCACCCTGCATTTTATCTCACACTACTAAAAAAAGAAAGAAAAAAAAAGCTCAAGTTTATTCTGGCTGATCAGCTCATTACCTTTTGTCTCATCTACAATCCAAATCCAAACTCACAGTAGCTCTACCAAAGAAAGTGTGGTTAAAAGAGATTTGCAGCAGGCAGAATTATAGGCAAATAGTATTTACCATGAATTTTTACACAGAAGTGTTGGCAAATGTCTCTTCCTTTGTTCCTTTTTTCAGTTCTAAAGGAAGAACCAGCAGCAAAACTTCATTATGTTAACTTAAGAGTCAAATAAAGGACAGAGGTAGAAATTATCCTTCTTTCCTTATGATTCTTTGAATCCAAAGAAGAAATTACATTTACTCATTTGAAAAGATATTTTCTTCATGAAAAAAAAAAAATCTCTTCTTTCCCTTCCATTTTCATCCATCCATTCAACCCCATCCCTGCTACACCTCTTTTCTAATGTCTTCCCTAGATTTTAAGTTGGGAAAATGAGGAAAAAAAAAAAAAAAAACTACTTTCCACCTTGGGGCTTTATATGTCTCTAAAATGCAATGATCATTTCCCGTGATAAAGCATTGCTATGTTCTTTTCCCTCAAACTAAAAAATAGGTCTTGGATAGAGACATTTGCCAACACTTCTAGAGGAAATTTATAGTAAACACTGCTTGCCTACAATTCTCTCTATGACAAGTCTCTATTAACCAGAATTTATCCATTTTACTAGTAGAGGGATGATGGGCATTCATGATTCCTATCAATTGGTGAAATTCATATGCACCTTCTGGATTATTAGAAAATAGTGTCAACTACTCTATATTGTATTGTAATACTTTTAAAAATGATCATCAAATGATGAAGTATACAACTATTAAATTCAACCAATCAGAACTCCTTTCTTCCTGACTCTGATTAAAAAACTGTAACTTTACTGTACAAAATCCTCACTCCCTAATGTAAGGAGTCAGTCTAAAACAGCAGGTGCGAAAAAGCAGACAACCACAGCTGTATCTTTCAATAGCTTAGGGATAGCTCAATTGAATGCATGACTTCAGGTCTTTCTATTTTTCAAACTCTGCCCTACTCACAGAAATAAATGGTGCAGTGTAACTGTACTTTCAAACAGTTGAATATGGATTCAGAAAGGAGGCTAAATTCATCTGAATTCCACACTGCTTTTTACGAAGAAAGCTATATTTTGTTGCTTCAAATGAAGTGTCAATATCCTGCAAAGTCTCATATATACTATCTTCAGCAATTTACATTTTCATAATGCTACACAGTATACTACATCATGATTTGGAAGCGTTTACAAAATCATAAATCATGTCTCTGATACTTTGATCCAAGATAGGATATTTCCACCTCTGAGCATTTATGTACAAAAAGTACTATTTGATTCATTTTCAAAGGTGAAAAAAGTGAAGCATATAATTTTAATAATAGTTTATGGAATTTTTTCTAAAGGTAGAAACTCACAACTAAATTAAAAACTAATTATCTTTCTTATATTTTAAGCAACAGAGAGTAACTAGATAGTTCATTTTGCTAGTTTAAGATCTCATAGCCATTTTTATCCTATATTGGTTGGATGCATAGGTTTTAAAAGGTTGGAATTGTGTTAGAGCAAATGTTTGTTCTATTTTACTGAACACTAAAAGTTACAAATGTGGTGTATCCAACTGTGAGTTCTATCTATATTAAAAGAATCTTCTGTGATTTCAATAAAAAGGAGAATTCCAAACATCCCACCCTCGCCTTCTCCCACAGAGTTCAAAAGTCTGTTCTGTACTTCTGTGTCTCTTTTTCTGTTTTGCATATAGGGTTATCATTACCATCTTTCTAAATTCCATATATATGTGTTAGTATGCTGTAATGTTCTTTATCTTTCTGGCTTACTTCACTCTGTATAATGGGCTCCAGTTTCATCCATCTCATTAGAACTGATTCAAATGAATTCTTTTTAATGGCTGAGTAATATTCCATGGTGTATATATACCACAGCTTCCTTATCCATTCGTTTGCTGATGGGCATCTAGGTTGCTTCCATGTCCTGGCTATTACAAACAGTGCTGCGATGAACATTGGGGTGCACGTGTCTCTTTCAGATCTTGACCTATTACTTTTATTAAAATATGTCACAGTCTGTCAGAAAATCCATGCTCTATAATAACATGGGATCATTACCATAGATTTTGCTAACATATCTGCATCACGTTGAGTTTTGATACCTTAATAATGATAATAAAACAACTAGGCACTGAATAAATGTCATCTTTCATCACAGTACAAAATATCTGTGCTTGTGTCTTCCTTGCACTATCAGTATAGGTTGCTTGTATGCAAACTGCAGTTATTTGGAGTGAGACAGCAAAGGGAAAAAAGCAAATAAAAGTGATTTTTGTGTGTATGGGCCTCCAGATACCATAGTTCACTAGCTACCCAAATTGTTTTCAGGTGTTTTGACATATCTCATCAAGTCCTTCAGATTAAAATTGAACTGCAGTCCCAGATGTGAAAAATTTTTTGCAAAAAGCCATTGAGACTTGACACCAGATTATCCCCCAAACAAAATCTCTGTATTGCATTAGAATATATCCTGCTCAAATATAAAAATAAACTCTATATATATATATATATATATATATATATATATATATATTAGGCAATAAAAGAATCCTTGTGCACAATTTCATCTTCCTTAAAACCATCTGAAACAAGTGGTCCTATCTCTCAGCAAAATTGTTCTTATCCTGTGTTTCCTGGCAGCTCATTAATTGTACCTATCAAGAAAAGGGTCAGGAATATCACTTTCTTCCATTCTTAGAATCAATCCTAAATTATGGACATTTGTGGTGGATGAACATATTTTTGTTCAATGTCTTTTCTTCTGGGGAGGTGTAAGAGAATAAACTACAGCAGGTATCAGCATAATTTTTTTTATTTTTGTGTTAAATTATAAATGCTTAAAGAGCACATAGTAATTTACAGTGTGTAACAGCTTGATTCAGTCTTACACATGTTCTGTTACATACACGTAGTTTTGATTTTTTTCTTTCTAAAAATACAATTAAGAAGCACAGCCTTAGATTTAGCAGGAATAAATATGAGCCATTCTAGTGTTTAGCACTAATCTGACTTTCACCCAAATATAGTAAAAGATAAAATAGTATTTTATGTTGGCCACTAAAATTACATAAATTGACTAAATAAAATTGATTGACTTAAATAAAATTATTTATATATTATATGAAGATATATAACTATTGAGAGGTGAACTAATGGAACTAATGGAATAAATAAATAAATATGCTTAGAAACACTGGCTATATTACTTGGTAGATATAGCATTTTATATATGTATATGCCAAATAGTTCATGAGATTATGGAAAGTGCCAAATTCTTTGCTTTAGAAAAGAAGATGATTTGTAGAAGTAGAAGTGGAATCATGTGGGAAGAATATTAGGCTTTAGAATCCTAAACATTGCTGTAAACAGCAAAAGCAAGATGAAATAAAATCATATTAAATTATTGTTTCATCAATGTTTGCCATGACATGAAAACTAGACTAAAAGAAAATCTTCACTTTTGACTGGGAAAAGTTAATCTGAAGTTCAGTGCATTCTGCTTTGCCTAATCTAATTAAACTAATTAATCTGAAGTTTATTACATACAAGCTGCAGCAGTATACACTCATAATTAGTGGATGAAAGTAATAATAATACATATTTTGTGAAGCATACTCAGTCGTGTCCGAATCTGCAACCCAATGGATTGTAGTCCACCAGGCTCCTCTGTACATGTGATTTTCCAAGCAAGAATACAGTAATGGGTAGTCATTTTCTCCTCCAGGGGATCCTCCCAACCCAGGGATCTAACCCATGTCTCCTGCATCTCCTGCATTGGCAGGTGGATTCTTTACCACTGAGCCACCTAGGAAGCCCAATAATAAAGGTAGATAATTTCAATAAAAATTACAACGAAATTCTTGGTTACAGTTTTTCTTGTCATTAGCGAGTCCAGGGATTCCCAAGTGGCGCTAGTGATAAAGAACCCGCCTGCCAATGCTGGGGATGTGAGACACGCAGTTTCGATCCCTGGGTTGGGAAGACCCCCTGGAGAAGGGCATGGCAACCCATTCCAGTATTCTTGCCTGGAGAATCTCCATGGACAGAGGAGCCTGATGGGCCCCAGTCCATGTGGTTGCAAAGAGTTAGACACAACTTAAGTGACTTAGTATGCAAAGAGAACAGGGGCAAGAAAACTAACAATCTCCTGCTCAGACGATAAGAATCTGCCAGCAGTGTAGGAGACCTGGGTTTGATTCCTGGTTTAGCAATATCCCCTGGAGGAGGACATGGTAACACACTTCAGTATTCTTGTCTGGAGAATCTCCATGGACAGAGGAGCTTGGCAGGCCCCAGTCCACGGAGTCACAAAGAGTCGGATACTACTGAGTGACTAAGCACAGCACACATACCTCCAAATGCAGCATCACTTGGTTAATCTATTCTGTTTTAAATATCTGCTTTTATATAGTGATTAAAAAAAAAGTATTGCCATAAGTGTTGCTAAAACAATTAATCTCAATTGGAATTATCATGTAGTGAGCTGGGGATGTTGTTGTTGTTGTTGTTCAGTCCCTAAGTCATGTCAGACTCTTGGAGAAAAATGCATGGTTGGCCAAAAAGTTCCTTCGATTGTTAAGTACATATAAAGGACACATTTTCCATTTTCACCAAGAACTTTATCAAACAATGTACCCAACATTTTGTTCCACTACATTCTGCCATTTTTTCAGGCAACTTCATAATTCCATCTTTCCAAAACTTTTTTGGGGGAAGTCAAAGAAATGTTCCAGGGGCCTTTTATAGCCTTCTAGGGAACTGAATTTTTTTTTTTCCATTAAAATAATTTTGTAAAGACTGAAATAAATGGACATCCAAAAGTGCAATGTCTGGTGAATATGGCAGATGGATCAAAACTCCCCAGCCAAACTGTAACAGTTTTTGCCTGGTCATCAAAAAAACATGTGGTCTTGTGTTATCCTAATGGAAGATTATACATTTTCTGCTAATTTCAGATGCTTTTTGTTGAGTGTTGCTTTCAGTTGGTCTAATTGAGAGAAGTACTTGTTGGAATGAATTGATTTTCTGGAAGGAGCTCATAAAAGAGGACTCTATTTCAATTCCACCATGTACCCATCACCTTCTTTGGATGAAGGTCAGCCTTTGGTGTGGTTAGCTGTGGTTCATTTTGCTTGCTCCATGGTTTCTTCCTTGCCATTTTATTGTACAGTATCCACTTTTCATCACCCTTCACAGTTTGTCTTAAAAATGGAATGTTTTCATTAAGTTTAAGTAAATAATCATATGTGAAAATATGATCAAGGCTTTTTTTTTTCACTTATGTAGAACCCAAACATCAAAATGTTGAGCATAACCAAGCTGGTGCAGATGATTTTCAGCACTTGATTTGGATATTTTGAGTATGCCAGCTATCCCCTGCATAGTATAACATAAATTGTTCTCAGTGTCTCATTTTAACCACTGTCAACCTCAACTGGTCTACCTGACTGTGGAGTGTTATCCAGGAAGAAGTCTTCAGCAAGAAATTTGGCAATCGCTTTCGACATGCTTGATCACCTTCTCCATACACTGCACACAACTTTGTATTTCAATTGCAAATATATCTGAATGCAAATGTCACAATCTAACAACTAGCTCAGTTTCTGCCATATAGTGGGACTTGCATAAATTTTTGTTAAGTGAATGAATGAATTTGAGTCCCCATAGCACACACGATAATGTGTATTTTAGACACAGCAGTCTCATTCATATCTGCTACCAGCTTGGTCTAAGAAGAATATGAGGCTATGATACAGCGTCCAGATGAGTTGACAATATGGGATAATTATCAGGTCAATATCTATAATTCACATGTTCTTAATTTGGACTCTTGTTGTTTGAAGGAAAAGTCATGTTACAAGGGAGTCAGAAACCCAATCAACAGAGATTATAATTCTATGCCTCATAACTTCGGACTTTTAAGATTAATTGATGTTCATTTTTCCTATAAATTGTGTATCACTCAATTACATTGATACATATTTTGTTGACTGTTTACAAATTGACTCTTTACTTTTATTAATCATTTTTCCAGATGGTTTTGCAACTTTTACTGTCAACAGCCTAAGTTTGACTTATTTTTAACCACAATATTTTTTTCCCACAATGTGTATATACAAGCACACATAAAGTTGGATAGATTGAAATACACATACTTGACCATATGTAAGCAATCGTTGCTTCAGAAATATATGTAAAAGACCTAAATGCTTGACCTTATGTAAATAATCCTTGATTCAGAAATGGAAAGGAGGTTCAGTTACTATGGAGATAAGCAGTGGTATGGTCAATAGAAAAATCCAGTGAGACATTGAGAAGCAAGATTTGATGGTGCATCTTCTTCTAGTCAGTTTAGTCCAATGAGCTCAGGACACAAATGGCCTTTATCCATCACCACCACTGATACTTAAAATTCAGCTAGTTAAAAAACTGATGCTCATACTTACAATGCTATAGGGGGAACTCATTCTGAACCTTAACATACATTTTGTCAGTTCCTTGATTCATTTGCTGAAAACAATTTTTATACTTCCCATCTGGTGGCTCAGACGGTAAAGTGTCTGCCTACAATGCAGAAAACCCGGGTTCAATCCCTAGGTTGGAAAGATGTCCTTGAGAAAGAAATGGCAACCCACTCCAGTACTCTTGCCTGGAAAATCCCATGGACAAAGGAGTCTGGTAGGCTACTGTCCATGGGGTCGCAAAGAGTTGGACACAACTGAGTGACTTCACTTTCTTATATATTTATTTTTTGCAATAATATTAGACAAGATCTCAAGTTTTCCCCACATTTGATACTACACCCAATAAATAAAGAGCTACTTTTCACTATAATGTCAAAATTTTTAAAAATCTATTAGATTAAATAGCTTTTTCTCAAAGGATTGTTTGTTCATAGTATATATATTCCTTAAAAAACTAAAATGTAGAGCTGCCATATGACTCTTCAATCCCACTCCTGGGAATATATCCAGAGAAGAACATGGCCCGAAAAGATACAGGCACTCCAGTGTTCACTGCAGCACTGTTTACAATAGCCAAGACATGGAAACAACTTAAATGTCCATCAACAGAAGATACTTCTAATTAAGAAGGAAAAGGTAAAAATGACTTGTATTTACATGATATCAAATGTGTGGATAAAAAGTGAATTGATCAATTATTGAACAAAATTTTTTCCATACAACCTGGATATTGAAATGGCTCTAAAGTTAACATCACAATTACTGGACAATTTTTCCAGAAAAAAATATTTTGATATGATATAAGCATAGCCTTAAGGAAAAAGAATGAAAAGATAGAAGAGTGCATTAAGAAAAGTTAAAGTCTAATGAAAATCGTCAGAGGCAAAAAGAGAAAATTAAAGTTACTGAATAACTGAAAAATTGCTTCAATTAATTCAGTTTAAGATAAGGTTAAATAGGAAATCATCATATAATTAACATTTGCTGGATTTTCTGATTCCCAAACTGGGATATTCACAATATGTATTGCTCACATAAACAATAAAAATGGTCAAACTACCTATGATAGATATGGTCATAGACCAAAGACTGAGATGTATTGTGTATTTAAAATTGCATTGAAAATGTATTTACTATAATATGTAAATTGATATTACTTTCAATGATTACAAATGTATCTTTTTCAGTCACTGTTAAATTGTCATTTAAAAATGTTAAAATTGCACTCAAATCATGTGTTAGTTTAGGTATTTCTAGCAGACAAACTTGCAAACCTAGGCTATTGTTAGTCTTAAAACTAGTATGCATATATATCTATAGCTAACATCTAAAGTTACATTTGACCATAGTAAGTCAACTAAATGTGGGAATTTGGTATATGGTTTTAGAATTTTTTTTTTTATTTAGTTACTCTAAATCACTTCAGTGTCTTTTATCTCCACATTATTTGACATGAAATAACTTATAAAAGACAATATATCCTAAAAGGTAAAAAGCTAGAAATGTAATATGTTGAATTTAAACAGGAAATTTTAAAAATTAATTTGTTTATTTTGATTGCAGGCTAATTACTTTACAATATTGTGGTGGTTTTTGCCATATATCAACATGAAACAGCTACGGGTGTACATATGTTCCCCCATACTGAACCCCCCTCCCACCTCCATCCCCACCCCATCCCTCTGGGTTGTCCCAGAGCGCCAGCTTTGAGCGCCCTGCTCCATGTATCAAACTTGCACTGATCATGTATTTTACATATGGTAATATGGTAATTTATGGTAATATATAGTTTGATGCTATCCTCTCATATCGCCCCACTCTCACCTTCTCCCACATAGTCCAAAAGTCTATTCTTTACATCTGTGTCTCTTTTGCTGCCTTGCATATAGGGTCATCATTACTGTCTTTCTAAATTCCATATATATGTGTTAATATACTTAAACAGGAAATTTTGTGTGTGTTAGCAAGCTGAGTTTTCTACTTACGAAAAAAGGCTTTTTAGCAAGAGAACTACACTTGCTTTAATAGATTAAAACATAACAAGGCAAATCTGTATTACCTTAGGATGGTGCATTCCCAGTGGATGAATAATTCCCAATTAATAAATTATTATATCTCATATAAGTTTCCTTCCTCTTGAATAGAGAAAATGTGGGTTAATTTGTGTCCTAAAAGGTGTTCAATGAACAAAGTTGTAACAGTTTTTCAACAGCCAATGTCTGTTTTGTGGTTTTGATGTGAGAAAACATTGAAGCTACTCTTGAGCCCTTTCTGAATATAATTAAGATCTGCACTTGAAAAGTTGCAATGTCTGTGTCAAGTTACACACCTCCAAAGGAGAGAGTTAAAGTTGAAGCTAAATAACATTCAGCTCTAAATAATAATATTCTTTCTTTCCGAATTTCTAATCTCCTAAGCCACAACTCCTCAAATTTTAATGAAAGCTTAGTTTAAGAGCATATATTTTCTTTCTTTTATTATTTTGATTGTGCTGGGTCTTCCTTGTCATGCTCAGGCTTTCTCTCATTGCAGTACACAGGGCCTTCTCTCTAGTTGCAGCACCAGGGCTTCTCTTGTTGCAGAGCCAGGGCTTCTCTAGTTGTAGAGCAGGAGCTCTAGAGCACATGGGATCAGTAGTTGTGACCTGCTGGCTTCTCTAATTGTGGGATCTTAGTTCCTCGACAAGGGATCAAAGCTACATCCCCTGCATTGGAAGGTGGATTCTTAACCACTAAACTACCAGGGAAGTCTTGAGCATCTATTTTCTTAAAAAAAGTTGCCACATATCTTAAACACAACATGGTGAAGTAATTCCAAGCAGTGATGGTAACAGAATGGAATTAGAAAGCAATGGTAAGCTGTTATTCCTATGACATTATAGATTCCCTCTATTAAGAATATTCTTATCTATACTGAAAGCATGTGGAAAAATAAACTTAACCAAAAGCACATAGAATATAAAAGAAAATGACATTGCTTGCTTTCTCTTGATAGTACTGATGAAAAAGATTTGCACTAAATATTAAATTATATATGGTTAATGCTTGGTATAAAGTGTTTCAGTGAGGATGAATTTCTGTTTTATATTAAAATATCAATAGGGATGCTGAAATAGCAATAATATTCTCTGCTAAGAAAAAGTATTAATAATAAGTGTTGTAACACCTCAAAGCACAGTGAATACATCTCTCAGAAATACTGTTATGTGCCACGCAAACAAGTTTTATGTATTGAATAGTATGTGCCAGGCAGATAATGACAATTATTTTAAAAGGTTCTATATCTAAGAAATTTCTTTGATCCTGCAACACACCACCAAGAATACATCAGGGATTTGTGGGGTGCCATTCATATTTAAACAGATTTCTTGATAACAGCCACTTGAATAATGAGTGCAGAGTGAGAAATCAAGGATTCACAGTTCACACTCTTTAGTAAAAGCAGTATAATCTTGGGGGTTTTTTGCACATTTCGTAAATAGGTCAGAGTACTCTATATATTGTCAGTTTCCAGAGTTTATTTCATGAGCACCTGATGTTTTCTTGCCATTCAGTTCTTATGCACTTCTCTCACTACCATTGCATTGCTTTAATTCACCCTCAGGATTCATTTGAACTCCACCTTTAGCTGGCTACCTTCTACTTTGATCATTTTCCAGAAATCTTTCTTGTTTGACAAAGCTTTTGGTTACTGAGTGGTGCTACAATATAATCACAGGGAGAATGGAAATATTATTCAACTAGTTTATGTTTATATATTTCTTTTTTTTTTTTCATTTATTTTTATTAGTTGGAGACTAATTACTTTACAATATTGTAGTGGTTTTTGCCATACATTGACATGAATCATCCATGGATTTACATATGTTCCCCATCTTGATCCCCCCTCCCACCTCCCTCCCCATCCCATCCCTCTGGGTCTTCCCAGTTCACCAGCCCTGAGATGTCTCATGCATCCAACCTGGGCTGGCGATGTGTTTCATACTTGATAATATACATGTTTCGATGCTGTTCTCTCAGATCATCCCACCCTTGCCTTCTCCCACAGAGTCCAAAAGTCTGTTCTATACATCTGTGTCTCCTTATATAGGGATATAGGGTTATTGTTCCCATTTTTCTAAATTCCATATATATATATATATATATTAGTATACTGTATTGGTATTTATCTTTCTGGCTTACTTCACTCTGTATAATGGGCTACAGTTTCATCCATTTCATTAGAACTGATTCAAATATATTCTTTTTAATGGCTGAGTAATATTCCATTGTGTATATGTACCACAGCTTTCTTATCCATTCATCTGCTAAAGGGAATCTAGGTTGCTTCCATGCCCTGGCAATTATAAACAGTGCTGCGATGAACACTGGGGTTCATGTGTCTCTTTCAGATCTGGTATCCTCGGTGTATATGCCAAGGAGTGGGATTGCTGGGTCATATGGCAGTTCTATTTCCAGTTTTTTAAGGAATCTCCACACTGTTCTCCATAGTGGCTGTACTAATTTGCATTCCCACCAACAGTGTAAGAGGGTTCCCTTTTCTCCACACCCTCTCCAGCATTTGTTGCTTGTAGACTTTTGGATAGCAGCCATTCTGACTGGCGTGTAATGGTACCTCCTTGCGGTTTTGATTTGCATTTCTCTGATAAAGAGTGATGTTGAGCATCTTTTCATGTGTTTGTTAGCCATCTGTATGTCTTCTTTGGAGAAATATCTGTTTAGTTCTTTGGACCATTTTTGATTGGGTCATTTATTTTTCTGGAATTGAGCTGCAGGAGCTGCTTGTATATTTTTGAGATTAATCCTTTGTCTGTTTCTTCATATGTTATTATTTTCTCCCATTCTGAAGGCTGTTTTTTCACCTTGCTGATAGTTTCCTTTGTTGTGCAAAAGCTTTTAAGTTTAATTAGGTCCAATTTGTTTATTTTTGCTTTTATTTCCAATATTCTGGGAGGTTGGTCTGGGAGGTGGGTCTTGCTGTGATTTATGTCAGAGAGTGTTTTGCCTATGTTCTCCGCTAGGAGTTTTATAGTTTCTGGTCTTACATTTAGATCTTTAATCCATTTTGAGTTTATTTTTGTGTCTGGTGTCAGAAAGTGTTCTGGTTTTATTCTTTTACAAGTGGTTGACCAGTTTTCCCAGCACCACTTGTTAAAGAGGTTGTCTTTTATCCATTGTATATTCTTGCCTCCTTTGTCGAAGATAAGGTGCCCATAGGTATGTGGATTTATCTCTGGGCTTTCTATTTTGTTCCACTGTTCTATATTTCTGTCTTTGTGCCAGTACCATACTGTCTTGATGACTGTGCCTTTGTAGTAGAGCCTGAAGTCAGGCAGGTTGATTCCTCCAGTTCCATTCTTCTTTCTCAAGATTACTTTGGCTATTCGAGGTTTTTTGTATTTCCATACAAAATTTGTTCTAGTTCTGTGAAGAATACCGTTGGTAGCTTGATAGGGATTGTGTAGTTTATGTTAATAGATTTCTAATGACCACATTTAAGTCACTCAGTTTGCATCTGACTCTCTGCGACCCCATGGACTGTAGCCTACAGGGCTCCTCTGTCCATTGGATTTTCCAGGCAAGGGTACTGGAGTGGGTTGTCATTTCCTTCTCCAGGGGATCTTCCCAACCCAGGGATTGAACCCAGTTCTCCTGCATTGCAGGCAGACACTTTACCATTTAATACACTATTACCTTGACTTGGGAGAGTGCCATGAAAAACATTATTTCAACACTTCATTCAATAACAACAAAATATCAAAAACCATACATATCATGGTTGTTATTTGGATCAGCATAAATAAATGGGCACATTACTATCCTTACTCAATACCTAGATTTAAAATATGCAATATTAAAGTATGCAATAGCCATGGGCTTCCCTAGTGGCTCAGATGGTAAAGAACTCACCTGCCATGTAGGAGACCTATGTTCAATCCCTGGCTCAGGAATATCCCCTGGAGAAGGAAATGGCTACCCACTCAAGTATTCTTGCCTGGAGGATTCCAGGGACAGAGGATCCTGGCAGGCTACAGTCCATGGAGTCACAAAGAGTTGGACACAACTGAGCAACAAACACTTTCACTTTCTTCACCATGTTATAATCATCATGACATGTTTTAAATACTATTTAACTGTAAGATTGAGTAAACAATCCAACTGGACTCTATTAACCAGGGACTGAATAAACCTATTGAAAACATGTACTGCCTTTTTGGAGGGTTTTATATCATTAACAATCACACATGCATATATTTACTAGGCTTGATTAACCTCATTGACAAACATGTTATTGGTCATTGCTTGCCCTTTCTGTGGTTACTGGTCCTACTTTGGCATGCAAACTATATTTTACCTCAATAAAATTAGGGCACTATTTTCATAACATTCATGAAAGGACCAGTCAGTCCAATTTTTTCCTCAATGAAACTTAAGATTTTATATGGAGGCTTTGCCACAGAAACAAATCAAATTTGCTAAATCTAAATTAAAGACAGTAAGAATTGAGTAAATTAGTTCTCAATGTTGTCTAATATTTGAAAAATCTAGGAAGCTTAAGAGACTACCTATGCTTGGGTCCCACCCTAGAGATACTGATGTGCTTGTTTGGGATGCAAACTGGGTATTGCCAGGTTTCAAAGATTCTTAGGTGAGTCTAACATATAGTCAGAGCTGAGAAACACTACAAAAACTACCTCCCCACTTGAGAATCACTGTGCAGTGAGCCATGTTAGCTGACAATCATAAGAAGATTGGGAGAAGCAACTGGACTAATTGAGTATTTGCTACCTACTTGCTTCACAAAACCCAACAAAAGCTAAAAACTTTACCCACTAAGAACTTTTGTTTACTAAGTTTATTACATTGGTTTCTGCTATGAAGTGTGAATCTTTTTCCTGCAACAGGTGGCTTCTTTCCTCAGCTGTGTAATTGTATTTCCTGTTTTGCAATAGTCACTGCAGTTTTTATGGCTAATCCAAAGCATAACGTTTTCAATCAATTTAGCACCCAGACAACTTTACATATGCATTACAGAGATAGTATCTTCTCATCAATAAAAATGATACACAACCTGTTCTGAGTTACACAGCAAACAATTCCCAACAATCACCTTTATTACAAAATATGAAACAGATCCCAGAGACAGTTCCTTTAATGCTAGAGATTTACAGCATTGCATTCACAACTGCTTACTATGAAAAAAAAAAAAACTAAAGGTCAGTATTTGAGATTTGCTCCCCTACACATCTTGTTTTAATGAAAATAAGGAGGAAAATCTGTCATGTTAGTAATGAGATGCACTGTTTGAAGCATTATGCATTTCAAGGAGAAAACCCAATTCATTCAGCAATCAATGTTTAAAGTATATTTGGATAACAGTAGCTCTCATTCATAAATAATAAGCTGTTATCTGATAAATACTATAGGCCAGGAGGAGTTAAATACAATGCGAAGGGGTATGCTACTTGAACAGAATAAAAATACAGTGGTTTATGTGACTGATATAAGCTAAAAAGAGACCAAAATATAGGTGCTCAAAAACATAAAGAAGAAGCCATTATATGTTGAAGAAAGGTTATTGAATTTATGGAAGCTCTTACCTCTCAATGAGTAAGCCTGATAGAAAACTTAAGTACACATGAGTGGAATTTCTTTTTATTCAAGAAGAATACTCTATAATAGATTATTATAGTAGCTAAATAAGATTGTTAAATAAGCTAGTTGAATAAGATTGAATTTTTAGTTTGCATATCTATTTTCCTGACTACATAAGGGGGTCCTTGAGGTCAAAGAAACTATCTGAACCCGTAGATATTTTCATCACAAAGCACAGTCTGACACACAGAAGCCATTTGGTATATGCTTGTTAAATAAATGACAAATTTTCATTAAATATTTACTAGGTTTCAAGTAGTGTGATAGGCATAGACTAAGTAAGTTACAAGACATCATGAATTATTAATTCTTTATACCTCAACATTAGACTGTAAAATTTATCACTTTAGTGTCTCTAAAGCATAAAAGTTAATCCTAGAAACTTCTTTTAGGCCATCAAGAAATAATTTAAGTAAATGAGGTAGACTAGTTTCACAGGAATCCTCAATAGATGGGCTAGGAAATTAACTAACATGTTCATAGCTTTTTGGTAAGATAACATCTGATGATTAATTCTCAGAGGCTTCCCTGTGAGTTCCCTTTGAGTTAAGTGGGATACTTGCCCACCTTAAAAATTAAATGCATGGTGAGGGGCTAATATGTGAGAAATAAAAGAATACAAGGAAGTATGTCAAAGATAATGTATCTAACCTAATGATCACAAGATACAAGACTCTAAAATTTCTGTTTGTATTTATAAATGTCTGATTTAGCAACACTTGCTAACTATTTCTATTGAAGAAATGTATGTTCAGAAGAAAATTCCTGAATCTTCCAATATAAATGTTGCTTGGTAAAAAAGATGACTGGCACTATTACTCCACTTATACTGCACTCTAATGGGACTTCCCTATAGCTCAGATGGTAAAGAAATCTGCGTGCAATTCAGGAGACCCAGGTTTGATCCCTGGGTCAGGAAGATCCCATGGAGAAGGAAATGACAACCCATTCCGGTATTCTTGCCTGGAAAATCCCATGGACAGAGGAGCCTGGTGGGCTACAGTCTATGGGGTCCCAAAGAGTTGGACATAACTAAGGAACTAACACGCACATACTGCACTCTTAAATCCAGATATTTTGTCATAGAAAAAGATAAAATATTTGAATTGATATTGTCATGCATTCCCAGACTTCATCTACCTTCATGAGTCTAGTCTACTTATAACATTTGTCATTAATGTGTGCTTGTTCTAGTCCTCAAATCATGCTGCTTAAGGGACATAACACATACAATAAATATTTAAAATAAGATAATAAAGGAGTTTTTGATGGTTGAAAGACTCAATGAAAATTCTACATATCTTGTTACTATAAAGATCACAGAATTTTGGATATTAGAAAACAATTAAAAATTAGCATCACTGCTAAAGAACATGGTATAACATATGTGAACATGACTCATATATGCAGTAGAAACTGAAATAGAATCTGTCCTCTACTGGTGGCAAAAAAGCTATAGATCATGGAATAACTAGGCCTCAGCTCAGTCATGGAGAAAAACATATGATTGAATGAAATAAACATGATTTATCTAGTAGTCCAAAAGAAAGTAGTCAGCAGATATCTCTATAGCAATGATATTGGCAAAGTTTATTAGAAAACATTATCCAATAAATCGCCTAAGAAAGATTCCTCTCTTAGCTACTTTCAGAAATCAAAATATATGAATTAAGAAAGTGATATGCCTAAAGTGCAACCAATATTGTAAATCAACTATACTTCAATTAAAACAATAAAAAAATAGGAAAGTAAACTTTAAAAAAACACCAAAACTTTAAATGGATGAATTATATCTCCAATAAAGCTGTAAACCAAAAGAAGATGAAAGCAAAATAAATCTTTTTATAAACTTAAACATGGGGAATTTTCCATTTCAAAGGTGTCATTAATTTAGCAGTGAGAACATCTATGTCACTGTTTCTGATATGAAAATCTAAGTTTAGAATAGAATTGTAATTGTTTCAATTGTTTGGTTGAGATCAGAGGCATAAATCCTAATCTGAACAGTATACTTTAGAGTATCAGTTTCAATGTACCAGGGGTTGAGTTATTCATAGACAGTACCAGACAAGGCATCTAAATTATGTACTGATTCAGATGGCACTGACTGAACAGAAGCAAGGACTTTCAATAGTCACGAGAAAAAAAGGAATGGAAAACTGCCCAGTCTGTGAAAATGGAAAGAGTACATACAAGATAGGCTGAATTTGCAACTACACCTAACAGTATTGTAAAGCTAAAGACCTGGGAATAGTGTATTTAATACACATAAGGGTGCTATTCAAATACACCTTGAAATTGCTTTCTTCTTTTCTACTTCTTTGAATAAAATATATTTCAAAACCTTTTAAAACTCTGACTTATTTTACTTAAGAAGGCACTGTCTATTGTTTCCCATACATTCAGAATAGGGCATACAATTGAAATGAATATGTATGATTTTATTTCAGACTGTCCTCAGTACTATGCCACACACAGAGTGAAAACATCTGTTTCTCAGAGATATAATGGGTGAAATTTTGATGCTGCAAGGTGAGACAATGGGTAGGCAAAAGACTTAGAACATTTTCAATAGAGGCTTAGAGTTTTTCACTAAGGGACAAGGAAGAGGACACAGTACAGGCACCCCCTATCCCCTTTTTTGGCATAAGAGGAAAGAAAAATAACATTTTTAAAGAAATAGCCCAAACTGGACAGTTCAGTCAGTTGGGACCTTACAGAAAAATACTTGAAAAAAATATTCAGAGCACCGAAGTTTTAAAAAGAAGATTCTTCTCAGCATTGATTTTCTTAGGATACTTCCACACACACCAAAGAACAGGTTACAACTGCCTGAATTAGGGCTAAAGAGTAGCTCACTGTTTGTGATATGCATTTCCTTATATTTTACATGAAGTTAGAGGACCCTAAAAAGATTTATAAATCCCTATATAATCAAGCATTTGCTACTACATTAGCTGAATACTCCACATTTTATTTTGGGAAAGTAGAAGTCAGTTTCCTTTAGTTTAAGTCAGTTCGGTTAAGCTCATGAAAATTTGGAAATTTAAAATAAGATAAATACAGCAAATATTTATAAAAAAGTAAACATGATAGGATAGTGTCCTAGTGATAGGTTCAGGGCAGGCCATCCCAAGATATACTGCTTCAGCATATTAATTATTTTGAATTAAATTAACAAGAAACAGCAAGTGCAAGGACACTCTGACCTTCCTTTGTCCCTTTAATAACAGGAAATGAATCTCCAATGTGAAAGATATCTTTCCTGTTCAAGGAGAAAGATAGAGATTCTCATCACCAGAGTCAAAGAAGTCTGGGCTGAAAGGTTGCACAGAAAATCCTTGCTACCTTACTTCTTTACTAAGTTTACTACCCCAAACCCAAATCCCTGCATATTGTCAATTCTTCACAAATTTATTGTTTCTTTATCTGAAAGGTGTAAAAGCTGCCTGCTTTGGTTACTTCTTTGAGCATTTTGAGCTCCCATACATATGAAATTAAATTTGGTTTTCTCCTGTTAATCTGTCTTATATCAATTTAATTATTAGACGAGCCAAAGGATCTAATAGGGAAAAGTTTTCACTTTCTACACTGGGAATTGAAAGGATACGGAAGAAATACATTCTTTATTAACATGAACTCACAATCCAGTTTTGAACACCATGTTTATGTGTAGAAATGGATGGACAGATCACAGACGGCTTTATGGAAGAAAGCTTCCCAGAAATACTGAGAGAGGGACAGTTTTTAAAATGTCAAATGTAACAGAAATTCTGGAGATAGTAAGCAGAAAATATTGGACAAATGATGAAAGGGTTATATTTCAACTGGAAGGAAAGTTAATAGATTATAGCAAAAAATGTGTGGTGGGAAAATGCAGTTAATAGATATGATTCTCTCAATTTAGTAGTAAATTGCAGCAATGACTAAAGAGTATTTAGTCTACTTGGAGGGGTGGCTATTTCACATTTATTTTCCTTGACAAATGGCATTTATGTATATTTAAAGGAAAAATGGAAGTGGCGTGTAGAAAGAGACTAAAGAGCTAGATACTTCAACAATTAAAAGGGAGCAAGTAAGACACTAGAAAGAAAATCAGAGATATATTGGGGTTACTAAGATGGTTTCCGTCTTAGGACAGTAGGACCTAAAGTAATTCAGGGTTGGAAGTTGTAAAAGAAATTTGAAGATAGTTGAAAAGGTTTGGGACAGTCATTCAAGCCCCAGGACATAAAGTTAATGAAAAGGAGCATAGAAAGACTTCTCAACAATACCTAGAGCCACAGGGGATGTTTAATACTGTGAATGTGTAGTAAGTACAATTTAGTGATTTTTTTCTCCTTTTGCCAAAGAGTATTCAGTGACCTATGGAGAATATGACCTGTGATGGGACTATAGTTGGAAATTGGCACTATAAACAAAGTGAGAATCCAAGAATGAAAAGTCAAGAATGGCAATGATGAGATGGGGAAAGAAATATAACCAGGAATAAATCTCATAAATTGGGATATGAACAATTAGAAGACCTAAGAAGGAAAAGTTCAAGTTAACCAGATAGAATAATACAATGCAGATAATCAAGTTATGGTAATAAAAAGAGAAATAATTCAAAATCATGGAGTCCTTGTAATCACTGTATATAAGGGCTATAGGATCAACAAACCCAGCAATGAAAATAAATTAAAAACAGATCAACAAAAACAAGCATGTAAGACAACATAGATATTTATTTATGGTGATAACTACATTAACAGTTTTAACATTGAATATCAGATGCAAGCAGAAGTCTTGAATAAGCACAGAAGGAGAATCCAAAGATCAAACCAGAGATATCCTTCAAATTATCTGTCACTTTTTTGGCTACTAAATTTTCAGTCACTACCCATTGAGTTAAATAATCTATTCCAAAGCAAAATAAGAAGCTGTTAAGACACTACCAAAAGACTCAGAATATACCTGCAGTACAATGTCCCTGTAAGATCCTATCTATGGAACATATGTAGGAAAAAGGTAAATAGATTTGCTTGTGGGTGATAATGCTAAATTAGAGCACTTAGTGTGATTTAACTTTCTCATAGCATTATTAACATTCAATTGAATGTTTGATAAGGAAAACTATTTAGTATAAAAGAAATAGCATTTACAATTGCTGTAGATTTAGCTTCATGCATTTGTTAGCTTATCATGCTGTAAAAAGTATGTATAAAATAATATTTCATTAAAGCCAAGGCTTGTGGATACATCTCTTCATAAACATACTCTTAAATTAGTTTCATTTAGAGATAACCTTTAAAAAATATCTCAATATGCTGTGTTGTATTCAAACTCCTAAATTATACAGTTAGGATGATTTATTATGAAGAAACTCCCCCCTCCCCCAAAAAAAAGAGACTTCCCAATATTCTTGGATTATTGAATAGGATAAGGGAAGAAGAAGTGCCATGGAGACACCACTAAAATGGTTAAAAATATATATATTTTCAGATATATATATATTTCAAAAATATATATATATATATATTCTTCCACATTCTCATTGCCTCCCTCTTCTTCATGTAGCATTGGAGCAAATGGTTACACAAACACCAGAGGTCTGGAAGAGGAGAGGCCAATGACAGACAATGGTTTTTATTTGCTTTTTGACTATAGCTACTCTTTCTGATACCCACTAGCCTAGTCTGAAAGAAGCCACTTTGTAAATTCACCTCAGGCAAATATAAAGAAATAAGAAATATACTTCTTTGAGGACCTCACTCAGTTCTGTTTCTGCCACCTTCAGTTTAGAACTTTTGTGAACATACTCTTTAACGAGCATGGGCATTTGTGCAAACCCTGAGGGCAATTTGGACTCAGGCTTAGCTAAAGGGTGAGGGATCTTGGGAAAAAAAAAAAGTCTAAGTGGAAATTTTTAGGTTAATACTAAGGGAACCAGTTTGTGTTTGAGCAAGAAACGTTACTTTGTTTTAATATTAACCAGGTCCAAGCAATTGTACTTCTCTCAAGTTGAAAATAAACGTAGCTAACAGTACTTTATTCAATCACAGGTGGTTATGTATTGAAATGTGGTTTCCCCTTAATTAACTCTTAGCCCTCCCATACTAAAGAATGATGGCACTGTGGAGTATGGCATTTGCTTTTTCTCTTTGAATGTCACTAGCTTCTTTATGAAATGTAATCTTTTAAAGGGCAGGTAGAAAAACTTGTCTATCTTTGTACCTTAAACCTCTGATTTGGAATCTAAAAAGAAAAAAGAAAAAAAAGAACCTCTGATTTGGAATCTAAAACTAGTCTGTTTGGTGAGGCCTCTGAAGTCATTTAAATGTAAATAGCTAGGGCAGTCATTGAGCAACTCTAGGTCCTTTGATGTTTGAGACTCTAGGACAAAGCATTCATTTAGAAACTTCAGTCTTGGCTAATATGGGGCCCCCTTTTTTTTTTTTAACAAATGCAGGAACCTTATATTTTTCACTTTGAATTAAACTGAAAATAAAAGCCATATTTTATAATCTAAATTTAAAAGCCTACATAGGTGAAGTTCAAGGGTTCAAGAGATTATTGAACTTTTTATGGAAACATCTGCAATAAATCCAAGGTTAATGAATATTCTGACACTATATATTTAAGGTTTATAGCTTCCTGAATTTAATATCCAAAATATGAATTTAATATCCAAAATCAAATGTATATATAAATGCAATGAACCAAAAATAAAGGGCATCAGAGGACAGACCTAATCGCCATAATATATGTTAACCATATTACATCAAGCTAGGTATGGAGTGAAAGGGCTTGATAAGTAGCATCATCAGAGATGACAGAGGTAATTTTTTTTAAAAACTATTATTCTTCCAGAAGCATCTTAAAACATTAAACATATTCAGGGTAATTACTAAAACACACACATAAAAAACAATTTTGATATGAAAGAAGTATTTGTTTCATGATTTCAAGTTTTTCTCTTTTCTTTTTTAAAAGGTATTCTGGACAAATTGTCTGGATTCAAACCATATCTCTTCTATTTGTGAGCTCTATACTCTGGCAAGTCACTTAAGCTCTCTGTACCATGATTTCTTCATCTGTAAAAGAGTTTATAGGATTCTCATTAAGACTAAATTTGTAGTAGGTATAGAGACACAGATGTGGGTATAGAAGTATAGATATATACATATATGCACTTATATGTATGCACACATACACACACACAGTGCTTTGAACAGAGTAAGCACAATATTAGTGAGTTAATGTTGCTGTGTTTACTTTGATATAGAAAGGTGCTGGGAAAAATGACCAACTGCTCACAGCTGTCCCTTTCCTATCCTCTGATTTTGAGGCGGGAGAGAAGTAGGTAGGGCACAACCATTAAAAGAATGACACAGTTGTTGAGAAAAACATGATGCCACATAAACTGGTTAGAACCTACTAGGTCCAAGATGGCGGAAGATTTCACTTCCAGCGGACCTCGAGCCTCATTATATGCTTATTGTAATGCATTAGCATATGCTAAATGACATACCCACTGGCACCATTATAGTTTGGAGGCCAATAGTGAAAGACCCAAAAGTTGGTGGTGTCCCAATTCTTGGAAGTCTCTGCCCCTTCCCAGAAATAGTTGGAATAATCTACTTGATAGCCTATGAAATTACCTAGCCCATAAAAACTAGCAACCTGTATTCCCCGGGGCTCTCTCACATTCTGAGATGGAACAAATTCTGCCTATGGAGTGTGTGTCTGCCTGAATAAATTAGCTTCTATTCTACTTGGACTCCTTGACTGTGCAAAGCCAAAGACCTTCCCTTGGGGGCCCATCCCAGGGACTTGCCTGAGACCTGGGATATGACCATTCCCTTGCCACCTCCTTCTCTTACAAGACTTTGTCTTGATCAAACTTTAGTCAAGCATCTCTCTTTCTTCCAGGTGTCAGAGCTCTGGTTGCTCCCAAGCAATGAGCAAGCACTAAAACTGTGGAACACATCCCCTTTATGAGGGTCTCCTGGGAATCAGCAGACCACAGCAAGACACTTTTCCTGGTGGATCTCACTGGTCACTTATCATGCTTGTCCAGTTTCTTATTTAAAAATTCTGTTTATTTCTGCTTACTCTTTATAACTTAAATATATATATATATATATATATATATATATATATATATATATATAGTTGGATTTTAAAAACTTGCAGATTTCTGAGATCAGACCCTTCTCTCTATTCTGAATAAAATCTCTCCCTAGGCCCAGATTTGCTTTGATTTGACCAAAAAAAAAAAATCTTTCACTAAAACCACCATTTCCATTGCTCTTTATATTGAGATTATATTAATGTTTTAATATTCACAATTGAAATGTTTTAAGTTAAAATTTCAGGAGCCAGGTACTTTCTGATTTCTCCCAGACATTGTATACAAAGGCCTAATTTTTAAAAAATAAAAAATACTTTTCTATTTATAGAATAACTACACTAGATAAAATTTGCCATTCTGTTCTTCAACATTCCAACTTATGACTGAGAAAACAGGTCCATTTCTAAATTTATCAGATGATTGAGAATGTTGGAACACCTAAAATCTGTAGAGCTTCTCTCTTTCACTTTATATAGCTAGTAACATTTCATTACCCTTGCTTCCTTCCTTTTAATTGTAGAACTCTTCTATGACCTTTTGCCTTCTGGGGGGAGTTAGTTCTCAAAAAGTCATCATTCCAAGGTCACAGTGATAAGATATTCAGAAAGGCATTTGGAAATTCAGAAAGTGAAAATTTTCTAAATGCTGATATTTTAGTTTATCTCTCAAACACTAGTGAAAATACATTTTGACATTCTCCTCAGGCACCATTTTCTGGTAATTCTCACACTTGATAAAGCCATCCAGGGCTAACAGAGTACCTCTAGCATAGTCTAGATCATCCTTTGGTAAGTTGTTTTTCAAAAACAAAATCTAGTCTCCCAAACTATAGGAGGATAATTAATATTACAGACAAAAAAATCACATTTAACCTAGCATATGGTTATGTCAATGTTTTGGTTCCTAATATGAGCAGCATTTAAGGCTTACTGATTTTAATTTCCAAAATACCTTCCATCATAAGCTTAACGGAAACCCATTTCTTTCAACCTCAAAACATGGTGAAGAAACCAAGGCATAAATTCTAGGAAATAAATGACAGTGAATTATTTTTATCTTTAGTGGTGGTGCAGTCTAATCAATGAGGTAATTAAAATTTAACAATATGTGTGACCTAGTTTATTTTTTTAATAGTAAAAAACTTCAAATTTTTCTAGAAAGCTAGACTGTTCATCTATATGTGAGCAGAACTTAAAATTTTCACATTGAAGGAAGGAAAAATATACAACATGAAAAGTCTCTTCAAAAAAATGTTATTGGGAAAACTGGACAACTACATGTAAAAGAATCAAACTGGACTACTTTCTCACACCATATAGAAAAATAAATTCAAAATGGATTAAAGACTTAAATGTAAGACCCAAAACCATAAAACTCCTAGAAGAGAACATTGGCAGCATGGTCTTAGGAGATATATATATATATGTATATATACACTCCAACTCTCATTGCAGCATTATTCACAATAACCAAGATATGGAAGACACCTAAGTGTCCATCAGTAGTCCATCAGTAGATGACTGGATAAAGAAAATGTGGTACGTATGTATATATGTACATATATATATCCAACCATTAAAAATGCCATTTGTGACAACGTGGATGAATCTAGAAAGTATTTTGCTAAGATCAATAAATCAGACAAAAACAACAACTGTAGGATCTCATATGCAGAATGTAAAAACCAAAACAAAACAAAAACAAACTCATAGATACAGAGAACAAAATGTGGTTGGAAGAGGTAGAGATAGAGAGATAGAAGAGATAGAAACCTCCAGTTTTAAAACAGGTAAGTCATGTGGATGTAATATACAGCATATTGTGATAACTTATATGATTGTATATGGTTACTGGACTTATCATGGTGGTGATCATTTCATAATTTATCCAAATGTCAAATCACGATGTAATACATCTGAAACTAACATAATATTGTACATCAATTACATTTCAATTAGAAAAAAAATTCACATTGAAATATGACATTTTAAAGCCCAGTTTCTCAGAGAACATCAATCTACTGATTAACCATGTTTATAGTATTTTTCTCTGTGACCTTATCCGGCATCATCATGCTTCATATTTACTAACTTTTGCTGTCACGGTTAATTGTGAACTGACACCAAAATGGTCCCTTCTATTGCCAAAATTTATCATAAAGTAACTACATTACCAGAACATTCACAAAGTGATGCTGTCAGCAGTATGTTGTTTAGGCACACTGGGAAAAGAAAGTGTTGGTGAAAAATAAAATAAGCCTTGAAAATTGCTTCCAGGACTGTGCAAGTAATACAAAATGTAGAGACAGCTCAGCTTGAAGCTCTTTTAAGGCAGAACTGCAGCATATGTCATCTTAAATACTTACAGTTTTAACTGCCCTTAGTAGCTACTGTAGCTTCAGAAATTTAAGAAAAGATAGCACAACAAATTTTGAAGTCACTTTTCTTTGAAATTTGCATCTTACCTTTACTGCCTTTTTCCCCTCGGATTTCCGCTGATTTAGGATAAAACGTTGGCAAAGGAAGCAAAGGAAAACAAAACAAAAACAAAAAATCAGTTTCAATTTGTTATTGCAAGTACATTAAAAATGTCAATATTCTCAGTGCAATAATACACAATTTTGGTCTTCTAGTGAAACTATTTTTATGTGTTGCATTCTTCAGTGGTTTCAGGAAAAGTATATTAACAACATTGTAAATATCATGCAACAATATGTAGAACAATATAAAACCTTCGATTGGCATCAAAAATTGTTATATGCTTAGCTCACATAGGCATTAGCCAAGAAAAGACATCTTTCCAGTAAGATATTTTCTTATTATATCATTTATTTTCCACTCATTTTAAAATGGATGAGTTTTTATCTCAAGCATAAACACATTTCTTAAAAAAAAAAAATCTAAGCTGGTTGGAGATTCATGATTTAGGAGTAAACATAAATATCTATACAGCTTTGGATACTCTCTCTAAATACCTAAATATTAATTTTTGTGGGTCTTAGAACACCTTAATTCAATTCTATTCAGCTAAATCCTTTTTGCAGCCATCATGGTAAAGTCATTCTTTTCGCTTTTATTTAAGACTTCTTTTTTCATCCCATTCAACCTCAGGAAATGAGCAGTAAACCGGTTTTGAAGACTCTGTAAGCATTTAGGCCATGTATCCCTTGAATTCATTCTCCTTTGTATGGGATGAATACATCACATGATAAAAGTATCATGTACCTAACATTTCTAGCTAATTATGGTCCCCAAAGTCTTTTCTCCTAATATTTTCTCACACTTTCCTACCATAGTTACAGTTGTGTAAATGTTTCTTTGAGCATCTCAGAAAATTGGGGAGGAAATAGAGTTGAATTTGAAATAAGGGTATGTACAAAAAGAGATACAATAAATATAGTAAGGGAATGAATGCTGTTGTACAGTGCTTTGATATGATTTCAGATTTATTTGTTCATTACAAATATTAAGCTGTTTTGATTTAAGAACAAAGTTTTTAAAAGTAATATTGTTTTGATAAGAGAACTGAAGTTGTTACGTCAAGATGTCATTATCAACATTTGCAACTGTTGATAAGTACTCAGTAGTAGTTCAGATACTAAGGGGCACTGCTGGGGTCTTATCAATTAAGAGCAGATGAAGATGCAACTATGGCAAGGAGATATTAAGAGTACAAATATCCAGAGTCTATGAAAACCATCTGAGAGTGTTCAGTCCAGACAAGGTGACTCTTGCTGTTCTAAATAGCTCTCTGACTTTGGAGTATTAACTCCTGCCTAGGAAGGTGGATCTCTGCTTAGCAGTAGTGACAATCATGCAGTGGTCTGGAAGGAGATTATCATGCTGGCCAGCATTAATGCCTTCATTTTCTAGTGATATGCTCTAGTAACAAGGGACTTTCATCCTTGCACATAACAACTGAACATCAATTCTAAGTTGGCTAAGCTCTCTCTCCCAAAAGCCATCTCATAGAAATGTTAAGGAACTGTTGAAGGAAACCCACTGCTTTGGCCAGACACAATGATAACCTCTTGCCTGTGTTGTCTTGAAACAGGAGGTCCTGATAAAGAATGTAATGCTGCCACTGAAAACTAACTGGGAGAATTTGGGAGGGGTCAAAGAAAGGGAGAGAAGATGATATGTCCTGCCAATCTCCCAGAAACCCTCACTCTGGAATCCATCTTGGCTGAAAGATGCAAACACCACAAGGGAGGACCCTGAGTCAGATCAAACATGAGCCAAGAAAGATGATTGATCAGCAACAACCCAGAAGCTAACCTCATTATCATAAAACCTGAGACTGCACACCATGTGGCAGAGCAGTCCTTCTTGTTTCTGTTACCCTCCTGCCCTCCACCCAAGCGCCCATTTACAATAAAATCTTTTGCTTTGTCTGTAAATGTGTCTCCTTGGACATTTCATTTCCAAATGTTAGACAAGAGCTCACTCTAAGGCTCTGGAAGGGGCCCCCCTTCCTGCAAAAAAAAGGTACACCTCAGATAAATTTGGCCCTTATTCCTTTCATCATGCCCTTTGTCTGGAACAATAGTATAATTAACCTATCATTGGTTTGGGGTATGTTGTTTGTTTATTGGCTTATTAAGGGACATTATCTATATGCTATTGGCTTATGAAATTATAATTCCCAGAGTAGATCTGTGTTAAATAAAATATTGGCAAAGATAATCTCATTCTCTGAGCATGATTTGCCTTGAAACAAAACAAAGGCTCTATATTTTGTTATCCAATGACTTATTCTCAGACCAAAAGGGGTATATCTATATATATTTTTTTCCTGTCATTTTAATATAACTTAAGTTTGCAAAATTGATATTTGAGGCAGATATCCTGACATAGGCACAATTCTATTATATAAGGAAATCAAAGTGTGCTTTTTTTTTTTCTTTCCACTTTGGATAGTTATTTTTAACTTTAAATATTCATATTGTTCTTATGCATTGATCAAATTCAGCCATCAATGGCTCTGTGTTAGAATTTCATTTGTCTGTGAAGCCTTAGTCTGAGCATAATGCTTTGAATAATCTCTTTGAAGAAAAATTCCTTGGATTTTAATGTATTTAAACAATTGGTATTTACATATCCCTTTATTATGAGTGATAATTCTTAAATAACAGGTTAAAAATATCAACTTTCCTACAGAAATAATACCATGTACAAAAAAGCACTCAAAACTTTATCCATATCTAAGAATATAACATTCATATCAATGTATGGCAAAACCACTACAATACTGTAAAGTAATTAGCCTCCAATTAAAATAAATACATTAAAAGAAATACCTTTCTTTCTTTTATAGAACAATAAATCTCTCTATATTTGCTCCATTAGAATTTACTTTCAAGAACACAGTAGATTTTAGTTAGATGTTTTACCACTTATTACTGAGCAACTCAAAATTCTTAGCAAGACAAGTGAAAATATGAAAACATTAGTTATATCTATCTCAGAAAATCAGTGGATTATTGAAAAATTAATGACAATAATTAAGGCTAGTCAAATATTGAGGAGAGCACTTCTTTATCACTGCAGTGAAAAAAGACAACTCCAGAATATGTGTTTATTTCCTTAAATTATACATTTTAATTAAGAGCAATTGCCTATGCTGTGCTACTTTTGCCCTTCTCTGAGAATTTCTATTGAGAAAAGCCCAAAATAGATCAAGTGGGAAATATTAAAATGATAGTCTTTGCAGTTTTCTTACCACATAGGCATAACACAGTCTGTCACTATAAGTGGGCCATTCTCATGACAACTAGACAAGCATTAGAATTAAAAGACAACACAGAAATATATTGACAGGCATGTGAGTAGATTGGCATTTTGATACCAGATTTGATGATAGAAACATTTTTAAAAAATCAATTCTGGAAGGGAAAACACATGCTGAAAAGCAACTTCTATTTTAATGAGGACATGGATTTTTAATCATTTTATGTTTTTTTAAAAATAACCCCAAGAGATGAATATTGAATCAACAAAATCACTGTCCAAACTAAATTATATATAGTGAAGGGGGGAGAAAAGTTCACCAGTCTGAACTTTATGAGCTCAGAAATTTCTATAATATACACTCATCGAGTAGTTTTCACACATTCTTATCAACCTCTAAGTGTAAATAAATTCTCTTACTACCAATAAATAAATATTTCTCCTATTTTGTCTAACTTTCAAGATTGATAGAGCTGATTGACTCATTAGAAAGAGGGGTAATATATAGAGCAGAAGAGGAGCAAGTATGTTAATATCAAGAGAATGATCCAACTAAGAGATCAACCTTAAATTTTAGTTAGCTCTCTTCTGTATCACACAGAATTAGCATAGTAGAATATGGGGGCAGATAAGTCATCACAGTGAAGAGTTATTCAAGTATACACTGAGGCTGTAACTGTATTCATATAATTGAAAGAAATAAAATCAAATGATTTTGGTATTCCTCAATATCCATGTGCTTTCGTATTTTATCTTTGTCTGTTTTCAACCTGTGCGTTCAGAACGAACACAGCAAGAACAAGGTATGAGGTCAAGAAGTGATCTCTAACCCAAAAGAGTATGGCCTCCCTGCAGGTTCTCTGAGAAATCCTAGTTCCTTCTTTTACCCACCTCCAGGTATACTACTTCTCTTCCTTTGCTTATATGCATAAAGTACAGTTGTTGCCTTCATTCTGCTTTCAAGTATTGCTGTTGCTTGCAGAGCATATATCCTCTTGAGTATAACTATTAAGAATTTCTGATCACTAAGGCCAATGATAGATGGAGTGTTAATCACTCAGTCTTGTCTGACTCTTTGCAACCCCATGGACTGTAGCCTACGAGGCTCCTCTGTCCATGAAATTCTCCAGGCAAAAATACTGGAGTGGGCAGCCACTCCCTTCTCCAGGGAATCTTCCTGACCCAGGGATCGAACTTGGGTCTCCCGCATTGCAGGCAGATTCCTTACCACCTGAACCACCAGAGAAGCCCCATTGACAGAGTAAAAGTTGTAGGAACTAAAGTTAGACACCAAGGACACCACATTTCTGAACACAGGTAACAGGAAGAGGAAGAAATATGTTAGAGAACAAAGACACCAGAGCTTATCCTTAATTACTACTCTGCCTGCTGATTAGGAAAGAAATAGAAAGGTATGTGTACAGAGACAATTCATTTAATAAGGATAGATAGCTTTTAAAGCTTATTATGATGATCACTCAATAAAGCATCAACAATCATTAATTTTTTTTAACTGAATGATAGTCACTTTACAATGTTGTGTTAGTTTCTGGTGTACAGCAAAGTGATTCAGTATAGCATATATATATGCATATATTCTTTTCATACTCTACCCACATAGGTTATTACAAAATATTGAGTATAGTTCCTTGTGCTATACAGTAGGTTATCTATTTTACATATAGTAGTCTGCATATGATAATCCCAAATTCTTAATTTGTCTCTCCCCTTTTTCCCCTTTTGTAACTGTACATTTGCTTTTTATGTCTATGTGTCTATTTCTGTTTCATATATAAATTCTTGGGCTTCCCTGGTGGTTCAGTTGGTAAGGAATCTGCCTGCAATGCATGAGACCTAGGTTCAATCCATGGATCAGGAAGATCCCCTGGAGAAGGAAATAGCAACTCACTCCAATAGTCTTCCCTGGGAACTCTCATGGACAGAGGAGCCTGGTGGGCTACAGTCCATGGGGTCACAAGAGTCGGACATGACTTAGGGACTAAACCACTACCACGATATAAGTTCATTTGTATCATTTATTTTTTTTAGATTCTACATATAAGAAATATTATATGATATTTATATTTCTTTCCCTGGCTTTACATTACTTGGTATGATAATCTCTATGTCCATTCAATTGTGACTCAGTTTTTGTCAGTTGGATCAGGTGCAATGGCAAATTGAGATGTTCACTGTGGTCAAAAATAACAAAAAGCACTTCTGATGACACGAGCAGGGCTGTGATGGTAAGTTTTCTGAGTGGCATAGTCAAAATGAAAGCATTTATGATTGTATACACAGAGTAGATATCGAATAAATATTTGTCTAACAAATGGCCAAAACTGGGTGAGAAGTTAAAGAAAAAAGTCTTTATGGTGCATGTGTGTTTATAATATAACAAGTTAGAAGCCTAAGGAATCAGGTCTAATATTAATACTATATCAGGTAAGCCTATCCCTCCTCCTAATATACACTTTAAAAATACCAGAATGTGAAGTATAATTTTTACTTGGTTTAAATCTCCATGCAACTACCATGGCCTAGTTTATTTTTTAGTAGGCTGGTACATGTGACATTTATTTCAGAAATTTATTCAATTATCAACTTAGAGTGCTGTTGGCTTCAGTGGAAAGATACTGGTGAATCTAATAAAAATAGTAAACTTAAATGTACTCAACATGTTTACTATTTTCTTTCTAAAATGTAAATCACCATTTCAATAGAACACATTTATGAGAATATATCTAGGTATTTTTATTGCCTTATTCTCTTTTTTTTTCTAAATTTCAGATTGGTATAAAAGTTGTATATATAGTGTCAACTCATCAGTAAAGAGATTATGAAATTTGAAATCAGAAGATCATTGGGTTTCAGTCCTAAGTTCACAAGTAGCTATATGAATTTTTCAAGCAAAACTTTAGAAAACTGTATCTTCCTCCTACACTAAAACCAAGGCATTAGCTACATTTAATGATGATCATGATGGGCTTCTCTGGCGGCTCAGACGGTAAAAATCTGCTTGCAATGTGGGAGATGCAGGTTCTATCCCTGTGTCAGGATGATCCCCTGGAAAAGGAAATGGCAACCTACTCTAGTATTCTTGCTTGGAGAATTCCATGGACAGAGGAGCTTGGAGGGCTATAGTCCAAGGGGCCGCAAAGAGTTGGACACAACTCAGAGGCTACACTCAATGATGACGGTGGTGATGATTGTGACATTGACAGGAATAATATTGCTATAACTTTCACTGCCACTGGTGTCATCACCTTTCATTTATTGAGTGTGAAGCATTTCAGTAAATGTTTTACAAGTGTCATCTCTCTGAAATGATATAGTGACACTTTGATGGGAGAAAATTATCATTCCCATTTTACAAAGAGGAATATGTGAATCAAAGAGGTGACAAAATTTATTTAGTCACTATACTTGTAAGCTTTCACCTCAGCTCTTCTGGATTCCAAAGTTCTAGAATGTAATCTCCATGGCAGCACACATTTTGTCATTTTAAGTTTTGGAATTCTGCTATATTCTTAATGCCTAAAACAGTGCCTGATACTAAGGAGACTTGCAATAAATATCTGTAGATTGAATTAAATAACAAGATATTCCTATATTTTTTAATTGCATAGATAATTAGAGCTGGGGCATAATTGATTATGACTCTTATTGGAAAGTACAAATTTTAGAGCTTCAGTGATTGGATTCAACTGTTGCCTCAGTCACTTATTACCTATGTGACCCCAGGCATGCTTCTTCTTGTCATTTTGGCTTAGTTTAATCATCTATAGAACTGAGAAATATGAGTTCCTACCTTACAGTATTTGTTACAAGGGTTAAAATAAACTAGGAGCATTGAACAGTAGTTGGCGGTTTTAATAGTATATATATATTAGTTCTTATTGCCGTGATTCATATTAACACATTTATTGATATACAATTTACATACTGTAGAATTCATCCATTTAAAGGATAAATTCAGTGTTATTTTGCATATTCACAGGTACCTGCAACCGTCATAATAGTTAATTTTAGAGTATTTTGTCACCTCAAAAAAGAAAGAGACACGTGCACCCCAATGTTCATCGCAGCACTGTTTATAATAGCCAGGACATGGAAGCAACCTAGATGCCCATCAGCAGATGAATGGATAAGGAAGCTGTGGTACATATACACCATGGAATATTACTCAGCCATTAGAAAGAATTCATTTGAACCAGTCCTAATGAGATGGATGAAGCTGGAGCCCATTATACAGAGTGAAGTAAGCCAGAAAGTTAAAGAACATTACAGCATACTGACACATGTATGTGGAATTTAGAAAGGTGATAACGAACAGAAAAATATATGCAGAACAGAAAAAGAGACACAGAAATACAGAACAGACTTTTGAACTTTGTGGGAGAATGTGAGGGTGGGATATTTCAAAAGAACAGCATGTATGCTATCTATGGTGAAACAGATCACCAGCCCAGGTGGGATGCACGAGACAAGTGCTCCGGCCTGGTGCACTGGGAAGACCCAGAGGAATTGGGTGGAGAGGGAGGTAGGAGGGGGGATCAGGATTGGGAATACATGTAAATCCATGGCTGATTCATATCAATGTATGACAAAACCCACTGGAAAAAAAAAATAAAAATAATAAAAAAAAAAAGAAACCCCACATCCTTTAACTGTCACCCCAACCTTTTGTTTCTCCCAAGCTTTAAGCAACCACTAACTTACTTTCACTTTATATTTCTCTGTTCTGGACTTATGAATAAAAGCATGTAATATGCAGCCTTTTGTGGCTGGTTTCTCTCACTTATCATAATGATTTCAGGATTTAGCTATGGTACATCATGTTTCAATAAGTCATTCCTTTTTATGTCCAAGTAATATTTCACTATGTAGATATACCATGTTTTGCTTAAACACTCATCAATTAATGGGGATTTGAGTTATTTACACCTTTTGGGTATTATGAATAATGTTACTTGTAAACACATACAGCAGTTTTTGCTTGGACATGTGTTTTCATTTCTCTTGGGTATACTTGTATGCCTAGGAGTGAAATGGCTGAAAACTCTATGCTAAATCATTTGAGGAAATGCTAGACAGTTTTCCAAAACAGTTGCACTGTTTTACACTCCCATCAGTAGTGTACAAGTGTTCCAATTTCTCCACACCTTTCCCAACAATATAATTTTATTTTTAACTTATTAACTTTAGAATTAAATACCATCTAAATATTAGAATTAAGTATTAGAAAATTTATAATTAAATACCTGTCTAAATATCTTTTAAACTATATGCTGGAGTTCAAAATTATTTTAATTGGGTCTGTAAAACTATGTAACATGAACTATTCTACTATTAATATATGAACTCAATGTGCTATTCCTTGTTACTATGATATCAGTGAACAGATTGCCAAACTCATCCCTTCAAAGGGTTGAAAAGTTATCTATGTCTTGATATAGGTCTTCCTTTGTGGCTCAGACAGTAAAGAATCTACCTGCAATGCAGGAGATCTGGGTTTGATCCCTGGATCAGGAAGAACCCTTGGAGAGGAGAATGGCTACCCCCTCCAGTAGTCCAGATATGAATTTACACATAATTTGAAATACGTTAAGGAAATTCTCTCTGAATGAAACTTTTAAAAATGGTTGCCAAATTATTATTTATTCAAGTCCACCTACCATATAGTGTGTGTGTGTGTGTGTCCATGCTAAATCATGTCTGACTCTGCAACCCCATGAACTGTAGCCTGCCAGGTTCCTCTGTCCATGGGATTTTCCAGGTAAGAGTACTGGAGTGGGTTGCCATTTCCTGACCCAGGGATCAAACACGCATTTCCTGTGTCTCCTGAATTCCAAGGATTCTTTACCCCTTGAGCCATCAGGGAAGCCCATGGAACAATGACATTGCATTTGCTGAATATGGGGGAAAGGGATTGAGAGTACTGGATTAAATCCAGCTGAAATGATTTTTCATGGGTCCTGAATCTTGGAACATGCAGAGATTATATGTAGCACCAGAAAGAGAGCCAAACTAAAGGGGAAAAAAAAAACAATGCTTTATTCAGAATTGATACTAGAATTGATCTAACAAAGCTAAACAAGAGTAAAATATTCCCAAAATGACCTAGAAGCAGAATATCATGGATGATACCAAATCCACTGTTTCTTATTGAAGACAGGGTTGGGGTAGAATACTTTTGCACTTGCTCTCACATAATCGTTCTGGCTTTTTCAAAACCCTACTCTTGTCCTGAAATATTCTTATACTGTGACAGTAACAAAAGCAATGTGACAAACACATCTGCTTTCTGAAAATATTGCCTGTCAGTTGAAACAATGTCTCATTTTTAATTGTTTGAATTTTGCATAAAGATACCTCTGTTTGCTGCTAAAAATGTATGCAATTGTCTTTAGCATCATTTTAAATTACAGATCATTTAACATGTCCTTCTCATGAAATGTAAAAACCTGACAATGCTGCATTGTGTCTATTAAAGCTTGTAGATGTTACAATATAAACATCAAAGTAATAAAGTGATTATAAGAATAAACATCAGAATACAAATGATCTTTCTTTTTTCTAGAAGGAAAACATTTTTTAAAGTGCAGTAGCTACCAGACTGCTTACCTCTGTGAAGGTCTTTTTTTTTATAATAGATGAAAGCATAAGTAGATCTATGATAAAATAAAAATTTAAAAGCAACCTATGTGTCTGCCTTTATATCAAACTCTGAGATAAACAAAGACCACTTGAAAGTAGTGTTATTAGTTCATTAGCATTGTTTCAAGTGAAAGTAAATGTTAATCTTATATAAATACTAGTTAAGCATGTGACTTTCTGATTGTGACTTGAAACTAAGATACTTAATTTATTCTTTAGCTTTAATTTTAAACTAATATTACCTAGCTTAGAGAAGAGTAAGTTATTACAACTGTCTGATACCAATTGTCATTTCTGGCTTATTTTCTATATGGGAAAAATATTCCTTTTTAAGATTATCATTCAGTTTTCTTGAGCTTTTAGCTGATTACTGATATATTCTCCCCTATTTGAAACTCCTCTAGCAATTTTATGCTGAATTTCCACTTTTCATGCATTTTCTGTGGAATTTCAACTTTATTTCAAGTCATTTAAAAAAACAGAAACTCAAATGCCTTCATTTTTTCCCCAGCTGCATGCATTGCTTTTAGGTTTGCGAGGCTTCATTAAGTTTGTCTTAATAATGTTAATTCAAATAAAGCATAATAGCTTTAGTGGATAAAATAATGTACTCCAACAACTCATGTCCACTCCAAACTCATAATTTGATCTTATTTGTAAGAAAAAATTTTGAGATGTTAGATAAGGATCTTGAGTTGAAATCATCCTGGATTTAGAGATGCCCTAAATCCAATAACTGATGTCCTTTTAAGAAGAAATTTGAAAATATTAGTCTCTCAGTCATGTCTGACTCTTTGGGACCCCATGGACTGTAGCACATCAGGCTTCTCTGTCCATGGACTTCTCCAGGCAAGAATACTGGAGAGGGTTGCCATTCCCTTCTCCAGGAGATCTTCCCAGTGCAAGGATGGAATTCAGGTCTCCTGCATTGCAGGCAGATTCTTTATCAACTGAGAGGACACAATCAACAGAAAGAAGGTAGCCAAGTGATGGCAGGCCAAGATTGGAGGGATGCAGCTACAAGCTAAGGAATGACAAAGATTGTCAAGTGCCCCCAGAATCTGGAAGGAACAAGGAAGCATTCCTTTGGGGGCTCTCAGAGGCACTAAGGATACCTTGATTTCAGAATTTGAACCTGCAGAATTGTGAGAGTGTAAATTTCTGCTGTTTTTGCCTTTTTTTTTTTTTTGGTAATTTGTTCTGATGCAAACAAATAGTGAAGGGAATATGTTCCCATTTCAACAACAACAAAAAAATACACGAGGATGTAAAATAGATTGTTCTATTTTCTGATTATCAAACCAAAATTCATTGAAAGATTATTGAATACCAATCACTGTATTCTATACAATATGTATATTTTTGGAGGACTGGGATAATCATAAGCAAGCATACCATACAATAGAAACAGAATATCCAGTTTTAAATAAACAGATACAGGTTCCACTTTTAGATCATTCACTCATATGTGAAACATTTAGCAGAAGCCTCTTTGGTACTATGTACACATATTCTAAGTTATAGAAAACTGAATGGGATAAGGCCCTGACCCAAAGGGATCTCAGAGTTTAATAGGGAAGCCAGAAGTAGTAATCAATAAATACAATATTACATATTAAGTGTTACAATGGGCAGATGAATAAAATGCTATCATACCACGAGAGAGCAATACTATCATACCACGAGAGAGCAAATAGCTGTTTAATGCTGAGCAAGTTCTTCGAGATCTCTGAATCTGTTAATTGATCTGTAAAATGGAGATAACAATAACAATTCATAGCCTTCCTACCTCTGGAGATTATTTTGAAGATGAAATAAAATAAAATAAAATCCTCTTCCTCTGATCCCTCATTTCTTCTATATTTTTCTTTCCCAACTATTTTGAAAATCTACTATTTTTTAAGAGTCCTATGAATCAGATTCTCTCTTAGGTATTTAATAAGCATTCTTTGAATTATCCTTAAAATAGTTGAACATGGTAAATGTAATCATGCTAATATTACATATTTGGAAATCGAGGTGCAGAGATTTATACTATGTGCTGAAACTGCATAAATCAAGAAGGAAATATTCTTCTCATCCAAGCCTGTTGTAAGTCTTAGGTATAAATACATAAAAAAGTAAATATTATACTACTAGAAGTTAATGTTCTATGTGCCTCAATACCTAGTAATAAATTAGATGTTGAATTATGTTTCAAATATGTATGAACAAGTCCAACTAGATAAATATTGTATATTCCCTATAGTACTTTATTAGCTCAGAAAGAACATTCTTATGTGTTTCTATAAAGTAGTCATACCCATTGATTTTAATGGTAGGCAATTACATTTGTATTTACCTACTGGATACTGGATGGGATGGACCTAACAGAAGCAGAAAATATTAAGAAGAGGTGGCACAAATACACAAAAGAACTGTACAAAAAAGATCTTAACGACCCAGATAATCACAATGGTGTGATGACTCACCTAGAGCCAGACATCCTGGAAAGTGAAGTCGAGAGGACCTTAGAAAGCATCACTACGAACAAAGCTAGTGGAGGTGATGGAATTCCAGTTGAGCTATTTCAAATCCTGAAAGATGATGCTATGAAAGTGCTGCACTCAATATGCCAGCAAATTTGGAAAACTCAGCAGTGGCCACAGGACTGGAAAAGGTCCGTTTTCATTCCAATCCCTAAGAAAGGCAGTCCCAAAGAATGCTCAAACTACTGCACAGTTGCACTCTCATCTCACATGCTAGTAAAGCTATGCTCAAAAATCTCCAAGTGAGGCTTCAGCAATACGTGAACCATGAACTCCAGATGTTCAAGCTGATTTTAGAAAAGGCAGAAGAAACAGAGATCAAATTGCCAATATCCGCTGGATCATCAAAAAAGCAAGAGGGATCCATAAAAAACATCTATTTCTGCTTTATCGACTATGTCAAAGCCTTTGACTCTGTGGATAACAATAAACTGTGGAAAATTCTGAAACAGATGGGAACACCAGACCACCTGACCTGCCTCTTGAGAAACCTGTATGCAAGTCAGGAAGCGACAGTTAGAACTGGACATGGAACAACAGACTGGTTCCAAATAGGAAAAGGAGTATGTCAAGGCTGTATAATGTCACCCTGCTTATTTAACTTGTATGCAGAGTACATCATGAGAAACGCTGGGCTGGAAGAAGCTGGAATCAAGCTGGAATCAAGATTGCCAGAAGAAATATCAATAACCTCAGATATGCAGATGACACCACCATTATAGCAGAAAGTGAAGAGGAACTAAAAAGCCTCTTGATGAAAGTGAAAGAGGAGAGTGAAAATGTTGGCTTAAAGCTCAACATTCAGAAAGCTAAGATCATGGCATCTGGTCTCATCACTTCATGGAAAATAGATGGGGAAACAGTGGAAACAATGTAAGACTTTAATTTCAGGGATCCAAAATCACTGCAGATGGTGATTGCAGCCATGAAATTAAAAGACGCTTACTCCTTGGAAGGAAAGTTATGACAAAGCTAGATAGCATATTAAAAAGCAGAGACATTACTTTGCCCACAAAGGTCTGTCCAGTCAAGGCTATGTTTTTTCCAGTGGTCATGTATGAATGTGAGAGTTGGACTATGAAAAAAGCTGAGAGCCGAAGAATGATGCTTTTGAACTGTGGTGTTGGAGAAGACTCTTGAGAGTCCCTTGGACTGCAAGGAGATCCAACCAGTCCATCCTAAAGGAGATCAGTCCTGGGTGTTCATTGGAAGGACTGATGCTGAAGCTGAAACTCCAATACTTTGGCCACCTCATGCAAAGAGTTGACTCATTGAAAAAGACCCTGATGGTGGGAGGGATTGGGAGCAGGAGAAGGGGATGACAGAGGATGAGATGGCTGGATAGCATCACCAACTCAATGGACATGAGTTTGAGTAAACTCTGGGAGTTGGTGATGGACAGGGAGGCCTGGTGTGCTGCGTTTCATGTGTTTGCTAAGAGTCAGACAAGACTGAGTGACTGAACTGAACTGAACTGAGCTGGATTTCTCTAAGCTAATTTTCCCTTAAAATTTACAATTACATTTATATTAACTGTAAGAATATTCAGTATTTTTACATATGCAAGCCACATGGCCAGCTGTAAAATATGGAGCCTCCAATATTAGTTTATTTTATATAATGTAGGCAAACTACTATTTTGTTGTTGTTCAGTCACTGAGTCGTGACAACTCTTTGCCACATCATGGACTGCAGCATGCCAGGCTTCCCTGACTTTCACTGTCTCCCAGACTTTGCTCAAATTCATTGTCCACTGAGTCAGTGATACTATTTAACCTTCTCATCCTCTGATACCCTCTTGTCCTTTTACCTTCAATCTTTCCCAGCATCAGGGTCTCAGTTGCTTAGTTGTGTCTGATTCTTTATGGCCCCATGGACTGTAGCCTGCCAGGTTCCTCTGTCCATGGGATTCTCCAGGCAAGAATACTGGAGTGTGTTGCCATACTCTACTCCAGGGTACCTTCCTGACCCAGGTAATCGAACCCACATCTCTTGCATCTCTTGCATTAGCAGGAGGATTCTTTACCACTAGCATCACTTGGGAAGACAAGACTACTATTAATAAATAGTATAATTGGCCAATTTTCCAATTTTTTGTTCAGTTTCCATCTGGTTAATTTAGATGCATCATATATGTAGAGAGGGCATCTTATTTGTGGAGAAAAGACCAAGGATTCACAATCTAGTTCCCCTTTGGGGTAAGAAGGACTATTCAGTGCGACACTGTTGGGAAAATGCAGCCTAGAATGAATTCTTGCTTCTTCTATCTCCTCTAACTTCCTCATCCATTCATTCACCAGGCTAGTTATTAAGATACAGTGATCACCAAGGTTGGAGAAGGCAATGGCACCCCACTCCAGTACTCTTGCCTGGAGAATCCCATGGACAGAGGAGCCTGGTGGGCTGCAGTCTATGAGGTCGCGAAGAGTCTGACATGACTGAGCAACTTCACTTTCACTTATCACTTTCATGCATTGGAGAAGGAAATAGCAACCCACTCCAGTGTTCTTGCCTGGAGAATCCCAGGGACAGGCAGCCTGGTGGGCTGCCGTCTATGGGGTCGCACAGAGTCAGACACGACTGAAGTGACTTAGCAGCAGCAGATCACCAACATAGAAGCAATCATCTTTGTGCTTACAGAGATTATAATCTTCATAAGGGGATAGATAAGAATATAGATAATTACAATACTTGTGATCTCAAAATAGTTTGGCAGTTTTTTACTCAATAATAGAAGTATCCTTTATAATTTTATTTCCCAGAGAATAATTTCTAAACATTTAGTTACAGCTTTGTTAGTGTTAGTAGCTCAGTCCTGGCCAACTCTTTGTGACAACAGAGTTATAAAGTGAACATTAATTAATAGTACAACTGAATATTTACTGTAGCTAAACTCAAATATCTATGATGCTGCCAGATTTCTATAATATGGAAATAAAAGCACTTCTCCTGATTGATCTATGAAGTCTTGAATTATCAAAGACATATTAAAACTGCATAAGATGGGGTCTGAGCTTTATTTAAAAAGGTATATCATTCCCCTAGAGGCTCATCTGCCTCAGACGTCTTCCCAGTACTTAGCTTTTCATCAAGTAGTTAGCATCTTCCATCTGTTGTGGATTTTAGTTCTACTGAAGTATCTAAAATATTTTAAGCTTGTACATTTTTTTACTGCTTTGTGAATCTACTATGTAGATTTTCATTTTTTTCCCAATTTATCACATTGACACATTTACCACATTGACATTGTTATTTTCAGTGTCCAGTTCAACATAAAACAGTGGATGGTTTCATTTATCTCTCTGCTCTGTATTCAGGACATTTTTATATTTATGATTGGTTATTTTTCATTAGTATTTTTAGAAGAGTTGTAATTCTTGGGAGCTTTAACTATAGAATTTTATCAGTCAACAAATATTTATTGAGCATCTACTATGTGACAGGCAAGGTACTTAGGATCATTGGCTCTGGAAGTAAACTGCCTAGCTTAAAACTCAGTTCTGCCACTTATTAACTGTGTGAACTTGGGCCAGCTGCTTAATTTCTATATTTCTTGCTTGAGCTTGTCTATCTGTAAAACACCAAAAATAAAAATAGCAGCTCTATAATAGGATGTTTGTGAGGGCTAATTGAGTTAATACAGTTGAGCACTTAACACTATCATACAGTGAGTTCTCAACAAACACTGTCTGTTATTGTTAATATCATAATCATTATTTAACTATGCACTGGGAAACCTTGAGTACACTAAAACAGACAAGGAAGAATCTTACAATCTACTGACCAAGTCAGCTACTAAAAAATACTTAGAGATTATCAGTGAATTAAATGCTGATATATAAGAAAGTGCCTTGAGTGGTAGTAAAAGACTATGAGAAGGGAAACTTTTGCTTTGAGCTCCCAAGTGAATCACTATCTCATAAAAATGAATTATAGAAAACTGTATAATACTGATCTAGTTTGCCTGAAGCATATAATATAAAGTCCCAGTTTAAAAAAAATCAAATATTTTATTCAGCTAGTGACTATGGTCAAAAAGTAAAAAGCTAAGTTTATTAAGGGCTTTAAACATTTATAAATCTCCAGAACCACAAGACTTAATACATGGCTCTTAATGTTAAATCAAGTAGTGAAACAGAGGTTTCTATCTTGGGCTCATGGGATCAGAACCTTGGCCCAGATGATGAGCTCTTTATCATATTCATTCTAATTGTGGCTCATCTTGAAATGATTAGATCTATTGTTAGGAAGAGACCTTGTCAGTGCTAAGGATACAGTGATTAATAGAAAATTCAGTATAATTCCTTTGGATATATGTCTAAAACCTCAAGTGAGACCTGAACCACTATATTAAGTGATTAAAGAAATTGTAATTGCCACCCTTTATTCACATTCAACAACTAAGTAGGAATTAATCATTGCAAGAAAAGAATAGCAGAAAGCAATGTATTTCATAATTAATATTTTACAGATAGATAGCAAAAATTTAAAATGGGTTACAGGAACAATGCTTGATATCATAAGCTAGAAAACACAAATCATCAGAAATGCTCTAACAAAATCTGGTTTAATTTCAGTAAAGGTCAAATTTACCCTTGGGGCCACCCCTTTTTTTTTTTTTTTTCACTATTATAGGAAACTTAGCTTTGTTTTGTTTGTTTTTTACTTCAATAAAAAGTAGAAAGTGAATTTCAGTCAGCTCTGCCTGATAATCTCCAGAAATTTCATCTTAATAGCAAGCTGTTTGTAGGTGAGTTAGTCTGACATGTTTGTTTAGCACAGACATGTTTCCAGGTTGTAGCATATCAATATTAAAAGCTCAGGACTGTCTCAGTGTTTCCCTAAATAAGGTCATGGCTCAAATAAGCAGAATTTAATATAGGTACATTTCCTCAGAATGAAGATATATCAAAACAAGTGTCAAGTGAAAGGAGAAAGTTCTGTTAACTGAAAAAGTACAGTGATATGATTAGAACTGTAGAGAATTACGTCAAACATTTGAGGAAGAGTTGATTCCAAGTATTTTCCAAGAAAAGCAAGAGAAGACATGAGGCATGGATCGACAGTGGGTCAGGGGCACTGGCAGCAGCAGTACTGGCATAAAACCTTTTGGAGGAGAGTTTATTACACTGACCATAAAGCTTATAACCTACTACAGAACTCCTATGGGACTGGGTGGCCTCAGGCCAACCTACAGGGAGGGAGCATAACATCAGCAGAAAACTGCATTAAAGATTTATTGGTCATGGCTTGCCCACTAGGGCAAGACCCAGTTTTCCCCACAGTCAGTCCCTTCCATTGATTTAGGTCATACCTGAATGGTCTAGTGGTTTTCCCCACTTTCTTCAATTTAATTCTGAATTTGGCAATAAGGAGTTCATGATCTGAGCCACAGTCAGCTCCCGGTCTTGTTTTTGCTGACTGTATAGAGTCCATCCTAAAGGAGATCAGTCCTGGGTGTTCATTGCAAGGACTGATGTTGAAGTTGAAACTCCAATACTTTGGCCACATGATGTGAAGGGCTGACACATTTGAAAAGACCCTGATGCTGGGAAAGATTGAGGGCAGGAGGAGAAGGGGATGATAGAGGACAGATGATTGGATGGCATCACCAACTCAATGGACATGGGTTTGGGTGGACTCCAGGAGTTGGTGATGGACAGGGAGGCCTGGCGTGCTGTGGTAAATGGGGTCACAAAGAGTCGGACATGACTGAGTGACTGAACTGAACTGAACTGATAGAGCTTCTCCATCTTTGGCTGCAAAGAATATAATCAATCTGATTTTGGTTTGACCATCTAATGATGTCCATGTGTAGAGTCTTCTCTTGTGTTGTGGGAAGAGGGCATTTGCTATGACCAGTGGGTTCTCTTGGCAGAACTTTATTAGCTTTTGCCCTGCTTTGTTCTGTACTCCAAGGCCAAATTTGCCTGTTACTCCAGGTGTTCCTTGACTTCCTACTTTTGCATTCGAGTCCCCTATAATGAAAAGGACATCTTTTGGGAGTGTTAGTTCTAAAAGGTCTTGTCAGTCTTCATAGAACTGTTCATCTTCAGCTTCTTCAGTGTTACTGGTCAGGGCATAGGCTTGGATTACCGTGATATTGAATGGTTTGCCTTGGAAGCAAACAGAGATCATTCTGTCATTTTTCAGATTGCACCCAAGTACTGCATTTTGGACTCTTTTGTTGACTATGATGGCTACTGCATTTCTTCTAAGGGATTCCTGTCCACAGTAGTAGATATAATGGTCTTCTGAGTTAAATTCACCCATTCCAGTCCATCTTACTTCACAGATTCCTAGAATGTTGACATTCACTCTTGCCATCTCCTGTTTGACCACTTCCAATTTGCCTTGATTCATGGACCTAACATTCAAGGTTCCTATGCAATATTGCTCTTCACAGCATCAGACCTTGCTTTTATCACCATTCCCATCCACAAATGGGTGCTGTTTTTCCTTTGGCTCCATCCCTTCATTCTTTCTGGAGTTATTTCTCCAGTGACCTCCAGTAGCATATTGGGCACCTACCGACCTGTGGAATTCATCTTTCACTGTCCTATTTTTCTGCTTTTTCATACTGTTCATGGGGTTCTCAAGGCAAGAATACTGAAGTGGTTTGCCATTCCCTTTTCCAGTGGACCACATTCTGTTAATCGACCATTCAGGTATGAACTAAATCAAATCCTTTATGACTATACAGTGGAAGTGAGAACTAGATTTAAGGGACTAGATCTGATAGACAGAATGCCTGATGAACAGTGGACAGAGATTCGTGACATTGTTCAGGAGAAAGGAATCAAGACCATCCCCAAGAAAAAGAAATGCAAAAAAGCTAAATGGCTGTCTGAGGAGATCTTACAAATAGCTGTGAAACCAAGAGAGCAAAAAGCAAAGGAGAAAAGGTACAGTATACACATTTGAATGCAGAGTTCCAAGAATAGCAAGGAGAGATAAGAAAGACTTTCTCAGCAATCAATGCAAAGAAATAGAGGGAAACAATAGAATGGGAAAGACTAGAGATCTCTTCCAGAAAATGAGAGATACCAAGGGAACATTTCAGGTAAAGATGGGCTCAATAAAGGGCAGAAATTGGATGGACTTAACAGAAGCAGAAGATATGAAGAAGAGGTGGCAAGAATACACAGAAGAACTGTACAAAAAAGATCTTCATGACCCAGATAATCATGATGGTGTGATCACTCACACTCACCTAGAGCCAGACATCCTGGAATGTGAAGTCAAGAGGGCCTTAGGAAGCGTCACTATGAACAAAGCTAGTGAAAGAGATGGAATTCCAGTTGAGCTATTGCAAATCCTAAAAGATGATGCTGTGAAAGTGCTGCACTCAATATGCCAACAAATTTGGAAAACTCATCAGTGGCCACAGGACTGGAAAAAGTCAGTTTTCATTCCAATCCCAAAGAAAGGCAATCCCAAAGAATGCTCAAACTACTGCACAATTGGACTCATCTCACACGCCAGCAAAGTAATGCTCAAAAATCTCCAAGCAAGGCTTCAGCAATGCATGAACCATGAACTTCAAGATGTTCAAGCTGGTTTTAGAAAAGGCAGAGGAACCAGAGATCAAATTGCCAATATCCACTGGATCATCAAAAAAGCAAGAGAGTTCCAGAAAAACATCTATTTCTGCTTTCTTGACTACACCAAAGCCTTTGATGGTGTGCATCACAATAAACTGTGGAAAATTCTGAAAGAGATGGGAACACCAGACCACCTGACCTGCCTCTTGAGAAACCTATATGCAGGTCAGGAAGCAACAGTTAGAACTGGACATGGAACAACAGACTGGTTCCAAATAGGAAAAGGAGTATGTCAAGGCTGTATAATGTCACCCAGCTTATTTAACTTGTATGCAGAGTACATCAGGAGAAATGCTGGGCTGGAAGAAGCACAAGCTGGAATCAAGATTTCCAGGAGAAATATCAATAACCTCAGATATGCAGAAGACACCACCATTAAGGTAGAAAGTGAAGAAGAACTAACGAGCCTCTTGATGAAAGTGAAAGAGGAGAGTGAAAAAGGTGGCTTATAGCTCAACATTCAGAAAACTAAGGTCATGGCCTCCGGTCCCATCACTTCATGGCAAATAGATGGGGAAACAGAGGAAACAGTGGCTGACTTTATTTTTCTGGACTCCAAAGTCACTGCAGATGATAACTGCAGCCATAAAATTAAAAGAATCTTACTCCTTGGAAGGAAATGTATGACCAACCTAGACAGCATGTTAAAAAGCAGAGACATTACTTTGTCAACAAAGGTCCATCTAGTCAAGACTATGGTTTTTCCAGTAGTCATGTATGGATGTGAGAGTTGGACTATAAAGAAAGCTGAGTGCCAAAGAATTGATGCTTTTGAACTGTGGTGTTGGAGAAGACTCTTGAGAGTCCCTTGGACTGCAAGGAGATCCAACCAGTTCATCCTAAAGGAGATCAGTTCTGGGTATTCATTGGAAGGACTAATGTTGAAGCTGAAACTCCAATACTTTGGTCACCTGACGAAAAGAGGTGACTCATTTGAAAAGACCCTGATGCTGGGAAAGGTTGAGGGCATTAGGAGAAGTGGATGACAGAGGATGAGATTGTTGAATGGCATCACTGACTCAATGGACATGGGTTTGAGTAGACTCCGGGAGTTGGTGATGGATAGGGAGGTCTGGCATGCTGTGGTTCATGGGATGGCAAAGAGTTGAACACGACTGAGAGACTGAACTGATACTGAGCCCCTCCCATTAGGAATCTTACACAAGCCTCTTATCCTCATCCATCAGAGGGCAGACAGAATAAAAATCACATCACAGAAAATTAACGAAAATGATCACGTGGATCACAGCCTTGTCTAACTCAATGAAATTATGAGCCATGCCATGTAGGGCCCCCCCAAGGCACACAAGTCATGGTGGAGATTTCTGACAAAATGTAGTATATTGGAGAAGGAGATAGCAAACCACATCTTCATTCTTGCCTTGAGGACTCTATGAACAGTATGAAAAGGCAAAATATATGACACTGAACGATAAACCTCCCAAGTTGGTAGGTGTCCAATATGCTTCCGGATAAGATTAGAGAAATTGCTCCAGAAGGAGCAAAGAGACTGAGTCAAGGCAGAAATGATGCCCAGTTGTGGATGTTTCTGGTAGGAAAGTAAAGTCTAATGCTGTAAAGAACAATACTGCATAGAAAACTAGTAAATGAATCAAGGTAAATTGGAAGTGGTCAAACAGGAGTTGGTAAGAGTGAACATTATAACACTGACCCAACACTAACCTAAAGCAGTGTTAATAAAACAAAACCATAATACTAACCAATATCTTCCATGTGTGTTAGCAAATCAAAATCAACAATCTATAAAAATAATCACATACCATGATCAAGAGCATTCCAGGTATGCAGGACTTGTTCAACTTTCGAAAAATAATGTCATCCACTATCAAAACAAGCCAAGAAAGAAAATTATATGGTCCTACCAACTGACACAGAAAGAGCATTTTGAAACCAAGCGAGACCATGTGGGCCCCTGGGCACAGAAACTTTCTGTGTCTCCTGTTCCTTGTTTATGGTGAATAAGCTTCAGTCTCTATGACCTTCAGGGCTTCCCTAGTGGCTCAAATGGTAAAAAATCTGTCTGCAATGCAGGAGACTTGGGTTCAATCCCTGGGTTGGAAAGATATCCTGGAGGAGAGAATGGCAGCCCACTCTAGTATTTTTGCCTAGAGAATTCCATGTACAGAGGGGCCTGGCAGGCTACAGTCCATGGGGTCACAAAGAGTCAGACACAACTGAGTGACTAACACTTTCACTTTCTATGACCTTCCCTGAATTCCAAGGGGCAGTTCAAACAGTTGCTAATCAGGGAAGGGACAGCATGCAGAGACAAGGGAGGAGCAGTCAAGAAACAATACTGCAGCCTTGGGGCAGGGTTCTGGTTCTGCCTCAAGATCTTTGAGCTTCAGTAGAACTAAAACCCACATGGAAGATGCTAACTACTTGAAGAAGCGTTCTTCATTCCAGAGAGAAGGTCACAGTTTGACAACCTTGAGAACCACAGATGTTCATCAGGAGACCACCTGAGGCTAGATTAAAAGAATGCAGGCCCTGCACATAGCCCTAATCCTTATCAACAACCCCACAATTGAACTATTGCTATAAAACTCCTCACTAACTAAATACCCCTGAGTTGGGACACACAGTTTTGAGGGCACAAGCCCACTGTGTCCCGCTTTGCCTGATAAAGTGATAAAGCTGTTTTTTTTTTTTCCTACAACACCCAAAACTCTGTCTCTGAGATTCAATTCAGCACCAATGTACAGAGGCCAAGTTTCAGCATCAAACTGGCTATTTTCAAAAAGACAACAAATAATGGGTATTGCAAGGGTATGGAGAAAAAGGAGTCCTCACGCACTGTTGGTAGGAGTGTAAACTGATGCAGCCACTATGGAAAAAATATATAGAGATTTCTCAAAATATTAAACATTAAACTACCAAAAGCACAATCTTTAAAAGTAAAATTAATTATGTTTCACCAAAATTTAAAATGTTTATGTGAGACCCTGTGAAGAGGATGAAAATGCAAGCTATGGTTTGGGGGAATATATTTGCAATTCATATATCTGACAAAGGGATAGTATCTACAGTATAGTAAAGAACAGTAAATGCAATTTATATAGTTGAATTTATATAAGTTGCATTATATAATGCATTACATAGTTGCATTTATATAAGTTGCAACTTATACAGTAAATGCAATTTATAAAAAAAAAAAAAAAACTCAGGTAATCTATTCAGAACATGAACTAAAGATATGAACAACCATTTCCTTAAAAACAATATACAGATAGCAAATGAAAAGATTGTCAGCGTAATTAATATCTTAGTCTCTTTGGGCTGCAATAAATAGGTAACATAAACTAGGTAACTTAGACACAAAAAATATCTCTTTCTCACAGCTCTAGAGGCTGGTAAGTCTAAGATTTGGTTGATTTGATGTTTGGTGAGGGACTAATTTCTGGTCTGTAGAAGGTCTTTTCGCTGTGTTCTCACATAGTGAAAGGGCAAGGGAGCTTTCTCAGACTTCTTTTATAAGGACATTAATTCCCCTCATGCCTGGCCTCATGACCTAATCATCTTCCAAAAGCCTCACCTCCTAATACCATCACCTTGAGGGTTAGAATTTCAGCATATGTATTGGGGGTGGGACACAAATATTCATACCATAGCAATTAGCCATGAGATGAATGCAAATTTAAACCATAATGAAATAGCATTACACATCTATCAGAATGGCTAAAGTTAAAAAAAAAAAAAGTAACAACACCAAATATCAGAGAGATTGCAAAGAAAATGGATCATTCATTCACTGTTTATGGGAATAAAAATGGTACATACACTGTGGAAATCAATTTAATGGTTTCTTATGAAATTAAGCATGTGACCCAACAATTACACTTTTGGACATTTATGTCAGAGAAATTAAAACTTACATCCACACCAAAACTTGAACACTAATGTTCATTGCACTTTATCTCATAATAGTCAAAAATTAGAAACAAGTCAGATGCCCATCCACAAGTGAATGGTTAGACAAATTATGGTGTCACGGTATCAATACCATGAAATGCTACTCAGCTATATAAAGGAACAATTGAAACATACAACAACTTGGGTGAACTTCCCAGGAATTATGCTGAGTGAATTATCCCTAAGGTTATAAACTATATGATTTGATTTATTACATTCTTAAAAATCTCAAAATTATAAAATTTGAGAATAGATTAGAGAGTACATATGGGAAGGAATGGTGTGAGGGAGATGAGTATGCTAATAAAAAGGCAATAAGAGGAAAATTTTGGTGATGGAACTGTTTGATTTATTGACTATGGTGTTGGGTACATAAATATACACATGTGATAAGGCTGTATAGAACCACATATGCACACACAAATGCAAGTGAGTATATGTAAATTTAATAAAATCTAAATGAGTTTAGTGGATTGTATAAATGTCTATATCTTGGTTTTGATATTATGTTAAGAGTGTTGCAAAATGTTACCACTGGAACAAAACAGGTAAAGGGTATAAGGGGACATAAAATATGTGTCATCACATTTAAATCTAGAAGTATCTCAACAAAATTACAATTGCAATTTAAAAAGCAAAACTTACTTGAGTTTAAAAGAGAGCAAGCAAGGAAAAGCAGAATTTTTAGAAGCCAAAAATTTGCCATGTCTGGGACAAAATATATTTACTATAAACATTTTCTTTGGTGCAACAGACTTCTACTTACGAGTATATCCAATTTTTATAGTTATAACAAATTTTTAGTTCTTAGTAACTGGAGTTTTTTAATGCTCAATTGTTTTAAAGAAATGACAAGAGGAGATAAAATGTGGAAAATGAAAGAAATTCTAAGCATGAAGCTGAAAAGATTTCATCATGGGAAGTACTGGATTTGGACACAACTGTAGCACATCTTTCATGTGTGATGTGACAAGATATACTGAGAAGAATATATTGTTTTCCATGTCACTGCACACCATTTCTTTGTTGATGAATTCATTCAATTCTTTCTAATTTTATTTAGCATTTGTTAAAGAAAAAAAATAAGATGATACATATCTCCACTCTTTTTGTTTAGATTTATTCTCATTTGTGTGGTCCTCAGAAACATCACAGCCAATAGGTCTTTTTTATTACTTTTTGCAAGGTGAACCAAATTTGTAATAACTATGTTTAAAATATGATGGAATTTATTTGAACCACTATTCTCACTTATATTTAAATGCATACCATTAAAATCAGTTCAACTTTATCATTACTATTTCAATATCAGCTCCTTGTATCATCATATGAATATATATACTAAGCAACATTTTTCTTGGGCAGAGTAACCTGCATTAAAAATGTATACACAAACTATCCTCTTGTTCATAATTTCAAGATTTTTGCTGAGATTAATAAAAAATGAAAACTCCTAGAGCAGCATTAAACTGTGATTGTCTGACATGGAGACACTTTTTTAGCCTGGTTCTAGTCTAGTCAAATGGCAAACTTCAAGTGATTGAAAAAGTTAACTGTTCAAAAAAAATACTAATTATATATCAACTTTTGCAAACAGACTTGTAGAGTTTTTCATTAGCAGAGTCACATATTTGACCAACAGTATAATTGGGAAAATTGACCAAATGATTATTTTAAATGCAAAATAAAATAAAATTTTAAAATGTAGTCTTTAAAATTTAAAAGGTAAAGGTGAATTTTATTGTATATTTAATTATACTTCAATGAAAGTATAAAAATACTAATGACATTCTAGGTGATCAGTTCTGCTTGACAGAATTTGAAGCTGATCTCCACATTTATCTGAGTCCCTGTACTTTAATTGTGGGTAGCACCTATGAGATGTCACATGTATGATTATATTATATGACAAAAAGGGAATTGTCCTGGTTGGGTGTCCTAATCACATGAGCCCTTTAAAAGCAGAGTATCTCCAGCTTGTCAAAGAAATAGAAGTCAGAGAGATGCAGAACAGTTTTTCTGGAAGAAAAAATATAATTCCTGTTATGAACTGCCTATGTTGAATGTCACATATCAGGGAACTGGGAGTGAATTCTTGAGCTAAACTCAGCCAACAGCTAGCAGATAAATGAGGGCCACAGTCCTACAACCACAGATGAATTTTGTCAACAACCAGTATGCTGGTAAGAGGACTTTGAGCCCCAGATGAAAATCACAGGCCTGGTCCATGCTTTAATTTTAGCCCAGTGAGTCCCTGAGCAGAGAATCCACTCATGTGACTGGACTTCCAACCCACAGAAACTATCAGGTAAAAAAAAAAAATGTGTATGTTTTCTAAGCTACTAAGCAATGTGTTAGCTAGCAAGAGAAAGCAAGTTGATGCTTATATAAGTGTTCACTGGAACATTATTTCAACTTTGTCATATATTTAAACATGCTTTTAATTAAATGTTGAGATAAGAAGAAAAAGGCTGAACAATATTGGAGGAGTAGTTTGTTAATCTTCACAATAAGCTTTGGTCTCAGTAGAAAAATAAAGGGTGCTGCTTACTAATCTCAAGCATAATTCATCTGAGCCTGTGCCAGAGGGTGCAGATAAGTGTAATAATAAATAACTACACTGTATGGTGCATGATGAAGGAGAAAAAAAGTTTTCTCAGTTGCATTACAATGTTTAATCAGACTATTGGGTCAGTTAATGTATGAGCTAAAGATTGGCACATCTATCTCCTTAGCTGTCTGGAAAGAGAATATGTGTATTGTCCATGATCTGGAGCTGCATGATTCAGTGAAGATCATTTAAAATGTCTCATAGACAAAATATATATATATAATTTCAACTGCAGTGCCTCTGTACCAATATTTTTAAGTTAATTTTCATGATTAGGTATATTAAAGTTTATTGAAAGTAAAATTTACCATGGATATCACAAATCATATGTGCTTTCCATTTGAAACAAGTTTATTTCTCTGCAGAATGGATTTTAAACTTGGCATCTGCATAGCACTAACCATCTATGCTACCATCTATGCTACTATGCTTCCTCATTCATTTGTTTTTCACATCCCATATATTGGGATTTGGAATAAGAGTTTATGAAATGAATGGGTCAATCCTTAAATATTAATTCAAGAAGCAAGGATATGAAATCAGCATTTTGCATTTTCTCTGAAATCTGGTATCCAAAAGCATTCTGTGAAGCACTGGACTGATATTTGGCCATTGCTTTTTCTTGTTTAGTTACTTCACATATAGCTTGTGGTTTTGGAGTCCACCAGGCATAGATTTAGCAGTAGCATAGATGGTAGCATAGATGCTCTCTGACTTCTGTTTCTTTGACAAGCTGGAGAAAACTCTGCTTTTAAAGGGCTCATGTGATTAGGACACCCAACTAGGACACCCAACCAGGACAATTCCCCTTTTGTCATATAAAATTTAACTTTTGCAAGTTAAATAAAGCACATATTTTAAGACTTGCAGGGAGTTAACAAGTATATAACAATGGATAGAAAGGAAATATAAAAAGCAAACCAACTAATTTATTTTTCTAAAATAAATAACTGAATGTTTTGTCATAAGCACCTATGAGCCACCAGTCACAGATTGAACATATAAGTTTTTATTAAAACCTTCTGAAAACTGTGGGTATGTGGGTATATGCAATATTTATAATTTTTAAAGTACAGTTTATTGACCACTTACTATTTACTAAGCACTGCACTTTACATGTATTTTATTTACACTATTAATGTAACGGTAAGAGTTAGATACAACTGTTTTTCAAGTCTAGCCTACTTAATCATATAGATGGGAAACAGTAAGAACAATTATAAACAATAACAAAGGCTAGAATTTATGAGCACTCTGGGCTTCCCTGGTGGCTCAGCTGGTAAAGAATCCACCTGCAATGCAGGAGACCTGGGTTCAATCCCTGGGTTGAGAAGATCCCCTGGAGAAGGGAAAGGCTACCCACTCCAGTAATCTGTTCTGGAGAATTCCATGGACTGTGTAGTCCATGGGGTCGCAAAGAGTTGGACACGACTGAGTGACTGTCACTCACTCATTGAGAGTCAGATATTATTATGAGCCCTTGTGTTATTATTATCTGTATTATCTCATTTAATCTGTGCAAAAACTCAAAGAGACAGTTATTTTGTTTTTAAACTTCCACTATATAGATGAAGAAAGTGTAGCTCAGAGTTGTTATATGACTCACCCCAAATTAGTCAATGTATATCTGCTTGAATTTTATCATCATGCATATGCTAGCCTGCCTAGTGAATATGATGTTGTCCACAAGTAACTATATTATATAATGATCATAGACAATTAGATATCTATATAAAATATTCACAGTACACATGTAAAAAGTATTTCAAAGCAAGATTAAAAAGTCAACATTTTTCAAGATAATGAGGTACCGTTTTAAAATGTTTGTTTTCAAAAATTTCTGAAAATTGTGAGAACATCCCAATATGCTCAAAACATACAATTTGGGCTGAGGTTAGTTTTATTCCAAAGATGTGGAAGTTTATCTTGTAAATAAGGCACTTGTTTAAAAGTCTATGAGCTTTCTGTGGATAAAATACTGGAATAAACTTACTTTCATCATGACAGACAGGAACATGAAAACATGTAGAGAGACTACTCAACCACAAACTAATTTAATGCCCTCAATAGATAAACTCATTACTGTTCTGAAGCTGCAAACTTAGCCTTATGTAACTCTGTACTATGTTGCTGATTTGTTTTAACCATGCCTCAGTATAAATGATTTCATAGATGATGGACTTGTTTCACCATCTGTAATTAAATATGGACCCAGACATACACACCGAGGAAACCAGATCTGAAAGAGACACGTGTACCCCAATGTTCATCGCAGCACTGTTTATAATAGCCAGGACATGGAAGCAACCTAGATGCCCATCAGCAGATGAATGGATAAGAAAACTTTGGTACATATACACCAAGGAATATTACTCAGCCATTAAAAATAATTCATTTGAATCAGTTCTAATGAGATGGATGAAACTGGAGCCCATTATACTGAGTGAAGTAAGCCAGAAAGATAAAGACCAATACAGTATACTAATGCATATATATGGAATTTAAAAACATGGTAACAATAACCCTATATGCAAAACGGAAAAAGAGACACAGATGTACAGAACAGACGTTTAGACTCTGTGGGACAAGGCAAGGGTGGGATGTTCTGAGAGAATAGCATTGAAACAAGTATACTATCAAGGGTGAAACAGATCACCAGCCCAGGTTGGATGCATGAGACAAGTGCTCAGAGCTGGTGCACTGGGAAGATCCAGAGGGATGGGATGGAGAGGGAGGCGGGAGGGGGGATTGGGATGGGGAACACATGTAAATCCATGACTGATTCATGTCAATGTATGGCAAAAGCCACTACAATATTGTAATTAGCCTCCAACTAACAAAAATAAATGAAAAAAAATAAAACAAACAAACAAATAAATAAATAAATATGGACCCAGAGACTAAAGGAAGCAACAATAAATATGGAACTGAAAACTGAAAAAGTCATTGCTTTAGAACATAGGGCAAGATTAAGGAGGTACTCATTATAACTACTTACTGGGTATAGAAAAAGGAATTTATATATTCTTTTGTATCCTGGTACTGACAGTTGGATTACAACAATCATAGAAAAAAAATTTCATTTTCAATAGTAATAACTCTTTTATTGAGGACTTACATTATGTCAGGCATTATTCTTTAATTGTACTTGCATTATATTATTAAACTCTCCACATACACTTTTGCATTAGGAATTGTCACTATCCCACTTTACAGATGAATTAACTGAAACATACAGAATTTAACCAATTGTATGTGTGTGTGTTAGTCACTCAGTCATGTCCAGCTCTTTGCTACCCAATGGACTGTAGACTGTTAGGCTCCTCTGTCCATGGGATTCGCCAGGCAAAAATACTGGAGTGCATTGCCATGCCCTTCTTCAGGGGATCTTCCCGACCCAGGCTTCAAACCCAGGTCAACTGCATTGCAGGCAGATTCTTTATCATCTGAGCCACAAGGAAAGCTCATATTTAACTGATTAAATGAAGTTAAAAAAAAAACTTGTTCATAATGACAAAGCTAAAGTGAGGAGAGACAGGATTCCAACACAAAACTATCTGATTCCAAAATTTGCTCTACTGACAGCATTAAAGTAATTGATAAAGTTATTTCTTATGGATTTCATTTTCCCAAATCTAAATCTAATTATAAATTTCAGGTAAATGGTAAAGAGTATTTCACTATTCAATTTTATAGGTACACTTTTTTTAAAAGCCAATTACCTCTTCCTACAGAAGACCATGTTTATCTCTGTAAATGAAAAATGAAAATGAAAACAAATGCCACTTTTGAAATAAGTATAATGCATAAATAGATCTAGATAATACAAAATATAGGAGGGAATATTAAATAACAAAAGATGTATGTAATCTTGCAAAAAAGAAAATTGAGGAATGAACTATTGCAATTTTAAAAACAATGAAATCCTTACAGAATACCTCATTATTACATAGATGTAAGATAAAATGGGTGATTTAAACATAAACAACACTAGTGTTTAAATTAAAATTTCATTAAAAATCTACTAAAGCATATGATTGCCTATAAAATAACTCTAACCTTTAAATTCACAATAGTCATTTTGAGTGAATTTATCCCGTGTCAAAATAGAACAGTATGCTCTTTGTGAAAGTCACCAGTCACAACTGATAGAAGTGAAAAGGAACAATGGAATACTAGTTCATCTCTATAAAATTCAGATTTTAGAAATGACTTAAAAATGAAATTAATATCTTTTCACATAGATTACAACCTAACAGGTATATACTGGGAGATGTCTTTTTATTTTTGTTCTTTGACAACTTTTAAGGATTTGAATGCACAGTTTCTAAGTTGGATCTAAAATTGTCATTTGTTTGGCAAATGATTTTGCCATCCCAAATTATCTTTATTAGAGAAGAAAAAAAAATGAATAGATCCCTTCATTGATAATATCAGTGAGTATCAAACTGTCTAAAACAATATTTCACTTGGACAGTACTTAGTAAGGCCACCTAATAGAAATTTATTTTCTCTTTGTGAGCCTATTTAAAAGTACCAATATATTAATTAGATAAAAGAATTTACCTTAGCTATGATATTTCTGTAATAAAGTAAACACTTTTTTCTAGACTCTGTTGTGCATAGTAAGAAAGGCCAGTATAACTAGCATCACCCTACCAGGTTTCTCTTTTTATTGGCTTGATTCTTATTAACAATTTTGGGAAATTACTTTAGCCTTAAAAAAAATTGTATCTTCTTTATCTTGTATACATTTTCCCAATCAATAACCCTTTGTTTGATCATTCTAGCAGGGTTTTACAGCAGTCAGGTGAAATTTTAGAAACTCAGAAATGTCAGTGAGTCATGAGAGGAACTGGTTAGGAAGGTAACACAAGGACTAGGGCTACTTTTATAAATTTTAAAACCATTGTTAAAACATATAAAATAATTGATTTCATTTTTTGTTGCCTATTCATTCTCTCAAAATGCAAATTAATATAGATCACTTCCAAAATTATTTTTCATTAAAAATAGACCCCACTTTCCCATCTCTAAGTTTTAAATCCCATTCATCAACAATACTACTTAGTCAAGACTAAAGTAGGGGATCTGGAATTATTTCTCAGATCTCAGCTGACTGGGCCTTAACTTGATTAATCACCACAGTACATGAGTCCTTTGATTTTCACATGTTTAAAATAGTTAATGTACTTAAATCTACTTAACATGTACTTAACAGAGCAAAAGTCTTGGATTTCTTTGTTAACATTGTGAAAAATAGAATATACTTAATAGAAAGTTTTAGCTTCTTAGCATCTAAAAGGTAAAGAACTTTTTTATTACAGGAATATCAGGATTAGGTAAAACAGTAGAGGTTGGTTATGCAATCTAAGCTGATAGTATCTATTTTTCTTAGGAATACATCAATTGAAACTTGAGTTGACAAGTTTTTCCAAGAAGAAAAACCAAAATCCTGCACATAGCTGTACATAAGGGACAACAGCAAGTTCTGGGGTGCATTGCAAGCTATTGTTTGATCAACAATCATTTGATTTTGAGATGCAGTTCAAGCAAGTGCAAAGATGAATTCCTCTCAACATGATCCCACTACATGGGTTTCCAAATTTGCTCTTTAAATAAGTTGACCCTTTTTTCCTTTTTCTTTCCCTTATGGGAGAAGGAATATAAAGACAGCTTTGAATGGTGGAGGGCTGCTCTGCTGGCTTTATCGAAGCTCTAGAGATACAAACCAACACTGTCATTTTCTAGTCATGATAATGAAATAACAAAGTCCATTTGCAGAAAATTTTGAGAGATTACACTAGCTACAAAAGCAAAATTAGAACTCTTGTATTACAAGGAAGAAAATATGTTCAAGTTGATTTTATTTATATTTCTGTTTCATGTTATCATTTACACTGTACCATCCTTATCAGAAAAGATGTCTATTAGGGTAAGGAGCCTTATTTGTCAAAATTCTTACATAATTGGTCAAGAACTAACAATGTCACTGTAACAATATTGCAGTGTTACTGAAATCATAACCTGAACCTGACAGCTGCAATTGAGTACAACCCAAACATGCAAAGCCTCTGGGAGTCTCAGGGTTATTTTTGAAAATCCAACAATACAACCAACAATCATCTATATAAGCAAGCCACTGCATTTCTAGACCATAATATAGCTATAAAAAAGAAAAGAATACATTTTGTGCTTGTATTTCTTTTTTTCCTTATTGTATCAATGAGTACTTTCAATTAAAAAATCATGCTTCTTAAGTTTCTTTCCTAATATGTTAAAATATAATTTGAAGGTAAATAATTAATAAATATATATTTATATCATCCTTTGCAATACATAGGCGAAGGAATTATTTTTATTACCTTTTAATGCACCAATTCTTAAGAAAGACATTTATCATTGGTTTAGCCAATGATAAAAATTCTTCCTTCTGAGAACTTGAGTGAAATACATTGGCTCCTCCATGGTCCACTTACTAAAGTGACAGCTTTCTCCAGATGTAAATGCTCACAATAGGAAAAAGAAAAAGTGCTTTTGAAGCTAGAATAAGAATGATAATCCTTACATTACTCATTGTTTCATTTAGAACACACAAACGTATTCTGTGAACTTTGTCATAAAATGGTACAATTCATACTCATCATATATATGCACAAGTCCCTTGGGAAAGAAGGCCTAAAAATGAAAAACTATGATGAGTTTGCTAAATGCCAATATGAAGATGCATGCTAAAACTACCTTATACGTTAAATTTTATATTGTCTGGTTTTGAGTACTTTGAGCTATCTGCATTGAGTACATGCCATCATGCCTTAATAATGATAACTCTGCAGAAAATATTACCCTCTGAATCTCCTCTGGTATGGTTGGGCAAGGCCCTTCTTTCTCCATTTTAGCAGCTGCTGTCCCAGATCAGCTTGTCAAATCTATGTAGTTATCATTGTGTCTGCATGCTCTGACTAGCCTGTCTTCTCTTTGTAGGTAACTTTTAACTCAGTACAACTATTGACACACCATTCATTTGTTTGTTGTGTCCAACTCTTTGCAACCCCATAAACTGCAGCATGCCCAGCTTCCCTGTCCTTCACTATCTCCAGGAGTTTTCTCAAGCTCCTGTTCATGGGGTTAGTGATGCCATCCAACCCTCTCATCCTCTGTCATCCCCTTTTCCTCCTGCCTTCAATCTTTCCCAGCATCTGGGTCTTTTCTGGGTTGGCTCTTTTTTATCAGGTGACCAAAGTATTTCAGCTTCAGCTTCAGCATCAGTCATTACAATGAATATTGAGGGTTGATTTCCTTTAGTATTGACTGGTTTGATCTCCTTGCAGTCCAAGGGGCTCTCAAGAGTCGTCTCCAGCACTACAGTTCAAAAGCATCAATTCTTCTGGCCTCAGCCTTGTTTATGGTCCAATTCTCACATCTGTACATAACTACTGGAAAAACCATAGCTTTGACTAGATGGACCTTTGTTGGCAAAATAATGTCTCTGCTTTTTAATACGCTATCTAGGTTTGTCATGGCTTTTCTTTAATGGAGTAAGTGTCTTTTAATTTCATGTCTTCAGTCTCAGTCCACAGTGATTTTGGAGGCCAAGAAATATAGACTGTGCTATTTAATGCTGTAGGGTTTATGCCAATCAAAAGCAAATGATGTATTTAAAAAGAACATATTTTTCCTAGAAAAGAAGTGTATCTCCCATTTTCGACACTAATTATAACAATATTATTGAATTATCTGGTTGTCTTGGCTCCTTGACTACCTCCTAGAACATGAGGTCTAGAAATATTGCATTATTCTACGAAAGTCAAGCTGTTAAACCAAGTGAGTACTGACATAGGAAATTGAAACCACTATGTTCTCATACAGTCATAAACTTGGAATTTCCTTTCATTTGGGAGAATGACTTTCAATGAGTGCTGCAAAAAGCATGAGGTATGTTGTAAAGAATGTAAAAACGTATAATTGAAACACCACTGCTCTTGCATCAATGACTAGGAGTAGCCTTTACTAGTTAAGATTCGAACACACTTGAAATATCTGTGGATAGTAAAACTACTCTATAGAGTCAAAAGTACCCATGTATATTCTTTATTACATTAGTTACAATTAAATAAATATATATATATGTGCAAAAATTCAGAAGTGAAAATAATTTCTCTTTGTGCTAAAGCACACACACAGATGACTAGTTCCAACAATGATTTGAATTACCCTTATACAATAAAGCACAGGATAAAATAGAGAAAACTTTAGCAAAATGGAAAAATTATAATATCAAGACCTGAGAAATACATACTACCATAGCTCATAGGTATTTAAATTTTATAGTCAAGCAATGAAATTTGCTCTGACCTTGCATGACAAAGAAAGCACAAGAAATCATCTAAGTTACTATCAAGGCCTATGACATGCAGTTCTAGGAACATATGAGTTGTATATTAAATTATGTAGAATGCTGTATAATAATTTCTATATTATTAAACAAATGAGGAAATACTATGTGCTAATAGGTACTAAGTATGACAGTAAAAAAAAAGAAACAAACATAATCAAAGAGGCCATAGGTTATTACCATAGTATATTACCAAATATAAGGAAACAATCCACAATGTGAGTTGTTTCTTAAGAAAGCACATTTGTGTGAGGCTCTAGAAGGCATTAAGTGGAGCTTAGAGTGCAAGGAATTGGAAGAAGCAATGGATAAGAATAGGCAAAGAGTTCAGATGAAGTCAAATTTTACTGCCTACCTATATTTAGGCCATGCCTGAATGTCAGCATGAACAAGCTTTCTCTTTGTTGCAAGTCTCTAAATTACATTGTCAGCCTTGCTTGCAACTCTTTGTGACCCCATGAACTGTAGCCTGCCAGGCTTCTCTGTCCATGGGATTCTCCAGGCAAGAATACTAGAGTGGGTTGCCATGCTTTCCTCCAGGGGATCTTCCTGACCCAGGGCTCAAACCCACGTCTCTTACATTTCGTGCATTGACAGGTGGGTTCTCTACCACTAGCACCACCTGAGAAACTCCTTGTCAACCTTGGACTCATTGTATATAACTCTATGTCCTGGAAAAAATATAATAAGTGAATGTATGCACTTACACATGGACATGTGTAATTCCCCTATGGGCAGCAAAATTATATTAATTGGCAAGTAGAGTTGTATGCACTAGCCTTTAGAGAGTTACAAGTAAGACAGATACTCTATATTTCTAAGAATTTCAGAAGGAATTAAAATATTTTATATTTACAGGGCATTTGGGGTATCTTTTAAAATTTTGAGATGTAGCAAAGTTGCAGAGTGCACCATCTAGTGGTTCAGTGTAGTACATGACAATATCCTCTTGTGTTAGACTGCACAGAGTTCTTGTTTTGCAGTTTTGTTTTACAGTTGTGTTATCCCTTATGTTTGCCTCTATTGCCACTCACCATAGTACTCCATTCTTTTGAAGAGAAATTAACACAATTAGCATAGCATTTATAATATCCCCTTCCATAAATCTGTTCTGCCATTGTTCATCTTAAACTACAGAAACTTCATCAGAGACACCTGATTCATGCAATAATATTAGCTGGGATATATATTATGGTCAAAGAATGGGTGAATCCCAAACGCAATCGTCCATCTATTTTCACAAAATTGATATTACATTCGGAGCAGTATATGGACCTTTGCCTTCCTCATAGCTTCTCAAATCAACTGTCTAGCCTACATTGGAATTTTGTCTGCCTAGTCACATTTGACTTGAAATATGTCTTCTTTGTTTACTCCAGCCCAAAGATGTACTCAAGAGTTTCATGATGGCCCCATGAGGCTTTGCAAAATAATGCAGAATTGGGACTTCCCATGACCAATTACATCCTGGGGGAGAAGTGTATCTTACGAGTCCATGTTCATAGAACTTAAAATTGACATATGTCTAGTTATTTCTTATTTTCCATGCGTTTTCACATGCCAGATGATGCTTTTCACATTTCTAACATTCTCATTCAACTACTGTTAATGACTAAAGAACAGAAAACTGCATATTTAGCTGTAGTTGTATATAACTATATCTCTACACAGCTACAAAGAGCAAATATAAACATATTAAAGGCCTTGCAGGCCTCATACAAACAATAAGCCTCCTAGCACTTGGTTACCTTAATCCAGAATAGAATTTCCCCAGTTCACCAACTTAAACTCCTACTGACATTTTTATTGCCATTATTAGAACAGTTTGAAATAACGGCAGGGAAAAGAGAAAGAGATTTTCAGGGATATTCATTCTTCAAGATAATTTGGAGTTTTTTTTTTTTTTTTTCTTAGACCTTCAGCTATAGAATATCAAACATTACACAGAAGAACTACAAATTATTTTAAATAAATAAAACATTTCCTCTATAGCATACTTTTTCAGTTAGTAAATAGTGAAAAAGCTTATATCTAATTCTCTTCTAAGGAAATGGCAACCCACTCCAGTATCCTTGCCTGAAAAAATCTCATGGACAAAGGAGCCTGGTGGGCTGCAGTCCATAGGGTCGCAGAGAGTCGGGCACGACTGAGCAACTAATACTTACTTACTTACTTACCTCAAAATGGGCATATTTGGGAAAACAAAAGGAAAAAAAATGCTCTTCTCTACTAAGACAGAGTTAATGAAGAAAATTAGAATCCTCTTTCTATTTTTACTTTGGTCGAAGTTACCTGTTATACATAGACAAATTCTCTACTAGAAATGAAGCATTTATTGAAAAATGTCTAAAGGTACTATCTTTGTTCTCCATATTCGCAGATGTTAGTGAAGAATTGCAGTGATTTTGCTGCTTATTCCCTGTTGCTACCTTCTGTACTTTCGGCCTATATTCTATAGTTGTGGCAGATTGAAAATAAGAAATCCCTGAAACAGTGACAAATGTACTTCATCGCCTTTCTGCACAGCCATTTTCTCTTGTGGTAAGACTAGCAACAGAGAATCAAATTGGAATGTCCTGCGGTGTATGACTTCTCTGGAATATTTGCTGACAGTGGCAGAACATTCATCAACAGCTCTGCAAGTTGTATAGCAACTTCTTCCTGTTGTCTCTTTGTCACTGAAAAGTAAAGGAACAAGTTTCCTGGACACCAACTCTATTGGTCACTCTAGCAACATTCATATTCACCAAACCAAGATAATCTGGATAAAGAAATGCTCCTGCCTTCCAACATGAGAGATATATACATTCATACACATAGACAGAAATGCTTTAGGATAAAGTTGGGATATAAAAAAAAAATAAGACAATGGGAGAACAATGTAAGTTCCAAGGAATGCTGTGAGTATGCCTGTTCAAACTATCTTAAGGTTATGTTTTATGTTATCTGGTGTCCAAATTGCAAAAAATAAAAAAGCAAATTCTTTTTGTACATGGATATTGTTCTCAAACAATTTCCCTTATACTTAAAATAGTTCTCAACTATTTTTATCATAAGTATAATTTAAGAATATGAATAAGATTTTTGCCTTACAAAGATGGAATATTCTCACTTTCAGATTATCCAAATTTCCTGTGATTGCCCTCCAATGACTTTAATTACCCAGTGTGATCAATAGGACATTAGTTTAAAAAAAGTCACCAACAGTTCTAAGTTCTTCTACTTGAAAGCAATTTTAATACTCTTATAGGTATTGTAAACTGTGCCTAACTAGGCAGTTTTTTTTTTTTTTTTAGAAATCTTTTTAGGGTGGCGAGAAACTATTTTTCAATAAAGTAAGATTGTAAAACAAAAATCATATAACTTCGCTCACTGACTATACCAGGGCCTAGTCTGCATAGCAACTGAGGTCATGCTCTAATAAATAAATATGTTAAATTACAACTTACTTCTTTATTTTATTTCAGTTTACCCAGAATAAACATTAAAATCTGATTTTTGACTTGTCAGTGGCCTGAATGGTTAATAAGTTATTATAAAATTGGAAAAGCTATGATGTAATTGTACCCAGAAAAAAACTTATATCAGTGCTGTCACTTTTCTGATATTAGCTGACTATTTATTTCAGGTGCTGTCATGAAAGTTTCAAGTCTACACTTTTTCTCCACTCTGGGCTGTTAGTGCATCTTGACAGTATTAATAGCTCCCTAATGTAATTACACACTAAGCTGAAAGTGCAGCTCTCTAGGTGTTAGCATTTATATTTCAGAATCACTTAGCAGGGAAGAAAACAAGTTTAAATTCTTCTGTGCCAAGCAATCCTACCACTCAGTTATCTTTGGGAATTGTCTGGGGGAAAAATGAGATCATGGCAAAATGAGGAGGGACCTAATGGCTACTGCATGTTGTCCTTATGATCTGATTGCTACATCCACAGATGCCATTTATTTTTTCTCCTACTACAACTTTACTCATGCTGTTGACAATTTCCTCACTTTAGAACTCACTAGAATATTCTCATTTTATTTTTTCCTATCCAAATCATATTCATCTCTGAAGTCCCAGCTCCAATCTCACCTTTTCTAAGAAGCTTTACTGGATACTATAGCAACTATCAGTCACATCAGTCTGTAACTCCTACACTACTTTAACTCTGCAATGCAAAATTTTAGCACTAAATTAAAGCAGACTTGTGGCTTTTAATGTGATTTTTCTCCCTGTAACCTAGCAGGATCCTATGGGACTTTCCCAGGACAGACATCTTCCCCCATATCCTCTTCTATAGCTCCTCTCTGAAGTACTCAGGTAATAGTATCACATATATATTTCTGGAGTTTTCCAGATGCTAAAAATCACCACCACAGGGAAGAAATTAACTACTGATGGTCATGAACATGTAGTTCCCAGACCTTCTGGTGCCTAAGGATCAATTGCCATGAGTGAATCAGAATTGTTCATGAGATGATCACGTATGCTGGGATGCCTCTCTTTCACGTGGCCTTTAAAACTGATTTGCTGAAATTCTTTGGAGAGTTCTGATTGTTGGGGAACAAGCCACATATTCTTGCATGGCCCTGCAATAAAATTTTCTTTGCTCCGAAACTCTAGCATTTTGGTTTGTTTGACCTCATTGTGCATTGGGCACACAAACTTTTGCTTGGTAACACTGGGGCTTCCCAGGTGGCACAGTGGTAAAGAATCTGCCTGCCAGTGCAGGAGACACAAAAGATGCGGGTTCAACCCCTGGATAGGGAAGATCCCCTGTGGGAGGAAATGGCAACCTGCTTCAGCATTCTTGCCTGGAAAATTCCATGGACAGGGAAGCCTGCCAGGCTACAGTCCATGAGGTCATAAAGAGTTGAACACAACTGAAAAAGAGAGAGAGATACCCATTCAAGGCATAGGTTTCTTGTAAGAAAGAATTAATTTTTGAACATCTGTATATCCCTTAGTCTATACAATGCACATCTGAAAATCTGATGAATTGCTTTGAGTGAGATCTTTATAAGAATTGATAAGGTCTCACATAGTGAAGGAGTTAATCATCATTTTTCAGTGGGGGAAAAATGGCCATTACTTGTCCTTGGAAGTAAATAGAACAAGCAGCCATATAATATCCCTTTTTAAATGTTAAATAAAAAGATTTAAGGAACAATAAAAGCTGCAGTTTTAGAACTTTTGCTGTGTCCTATCACTGACCCAATTGTTTGACATGTATTGTTGAATTTGCCCTCTGCAGCAAGTATGGTATTACCATCTCCATTTTACTGATGAGAAAACTGAGACTTAGAGAAATTAACTAGTTTGTCCATTGTTGTATAGTTAGTAAAGACCGAATTAAGATTCAAACTTCAGTTTCCCAGTTTACAAAGCTCAAGGTTCTTAAGCATGAAGTATGTTTTGTTGCCTCCCCAAAATGAAATTGAATTCAATGGCTACTGCTGCTGCTGCTAAGTTGCTTCAGTCCTGGCTAACTCTGTGCAACCCCATAGACTGCAGCCCACCAGGCTCCTCTGTCCCTGGGATTCTCCAGGCAAGAATACTGGAGTGGGTTGCCATTTCCTTCTCCATGAATTCAATGGAGAGGGAGTAAATGCAGAATTCCTGCTTTCAAATTTGAATACAAATAGAATCATAGGGGCAGACCTTAGAGATACCCTGAGGTCTCCCTGCCTAGATCCATTTTCTTTTGGCAGTTCAAAAGCAGTTTCTGAATTTCCCATTTGAGTGTGACTTAAACCATTACCTTCTCATTTTGACACATTTATTAAAGGAGGAAAGAGAAACTGAGGGAAGTCCTCTCTGCTAAATCCTTGTTTCATATTTAATCTTCAAAGTTACTTGATCTCAGTCTTAGTATGCATAAATTAACTAATTGTATGTACCAAAGCTGCTGAACTGAAGCCCCAAAGAAAAAAGCAGGTCTTCAAATTTCTTAGGCATTGTGTAAGATGTCAGATGCTTGAATAGCGGTGCCAGTTATGGGTGTTTCCAAACACGGTCTAGACATAAAAGGAATTTGAATTCATGAAGAATTTTTAAGATTCTATGTCTACTCCTATTACTTTTATATTATTGCCTTAAGTTCTATGCCTCAAGCAGAAAAGTGTAAGCTTATTCTTTTTATCTATTAAATAGTTTAATCTTAATAAAAAATAATAAAGGTAGGACAGATCCAATAAAATAAGTCTATTCTTAGTCCCTCCTTTTGGAGCAATATAAATTATTCCTTCAGTTAGTGTTCTGTTCTGATTACATCATTTATTTAGTTTATTTCTGAGCCCAGTTGGTACATATATGGTAGCCTCTTCTTTAAAAAACAGTTCAACCTAAAGACTTCTGGATTAAGTACAGATTATTTAAATTTTCTTTGCAAAAGTTTACACAAATTGTAGTATCTCTACAGTAAATTTCCTTATATTCAATATCTATTCACTCAACAAGCTACTTTTACCTCTTCTGTAGCATGAATCACAGGAATTTATCGATATGTGAAAGAAGTACCAGAGGTGACAAAACATGTTTGCTGCCTATAACATGCTCCTATATTATTATAAGACTAGTACCAATAGTTCTTATATTATTTAATTATATTATGTTAATAATACTTAAATTATTTGATGTAACAGTACATCAAATAACTAATGAGCATTTCATTTTCTTGTTTACTATGTGAACCCCAAAATTTAAGCACCCATTTTCTCTCTCTTGCCAGGATTTTAAGCATTTTCTAAGTATCTATTAGAGAACATGAAAAACATTGAAGGAGGAAACAGACAGAATAAGCTCCATCATGAAAGCAGGACTCCATCTTGGGCCAGACTGTGAACTTTGATCTATATGCCCAGTATCTATGGAAATAACATACCAACTGGAAAACCAGATGCCCCAGATGGAAGAGCCCCAGGGCTCGTACCTAGACTCTGCGTCACCTAAAAGGATACCCTATTTATCTGTGTAACCGGATAGAATAATAAATTCTATTATGCTTATTGGGGTGTGACCACAGGCCTATTGATAATTGTCCACTGTTACCTACCTAGGCTTAAGGCATACAAATCACGGGTTAACTTTGATTGTATCTTTCTTTTCCTTTGTCCAGACTAGTTTCAGAGAATTTGGGGAGGTGGGTTTGAGCACGTACACTTAGGGTATATAAGGTTTTCACAAAAACTGGTTGGGGTCCTTGGCTAAGAGGAGACTCTGCCTTGGGCCCCCCGGTTTAATAAACTGCACTCCACTATCTGCATTATCCTTCTGAGTGAGTTTGTTTCCTGGAATGCATGGCTACAACATTTGGTGCATTTGGTACAACAACATCATTAACTTCTTTGAGGTCACTAGATCATTCAATTAATCAGTACATACTTACTGCTTGAGTATTACAGGGTAACAGAAAACTAATTGTGAGATTTCTTAACACAAGTTTCAATGTCAATTTGCTAGCAGACACCAGAAAATAAAAATCTAGATCGCCAAGGCTGTATGTTGATAAGATTGACTCTTTACGACCCCATGGACTGTAGCCCTCTAGGCTCCTCTGTCCATGGGATTCTGCAGGCAAGAATACTGGAGTGGGTTGCCATGCTCTCCATCAGGGGATCTTCCCAACCCTGGGATCAAACCCAGGTGTCCCGCATTGCAGGCAGATTCTTTACCGACTGAGTCACCAGGAAAGCCCAAGAATATTGGAGTGGGTAGCCTACCCCTTCTCCAGAGGATCTTCCCAACTCAGGAATCAAACCGGAGTCTCCTGCATTGCAGGTGAATTCTTTACCAGCTGAGCTACCAGAGAAGCCCCATTGATAAGGTTACATTCTCTTGAACACTGACAACACCAAAATGGGAAGGTAAATAAATGGATATGTTTTTAAGTAGCAGGTATAATACAGCTTTTCATGTCTCTTTTCAGTTAGTTTGTGTTTTATTTTATTACGTTATATTTTTTACTATCGTTATAACTGCTTGTTTACATGCTTCACTTTTAAAGACACAATCATTTTTTATAAAGTATGTACGTCTATTTTTCACTCTTTGATATAGCAATGTTCTCCATGTTCATTGTTATAGGAATATACTTGTTTCATTGTCTGAATTGTAATGATTAGCAGAATTTTTCTATAGGCTTTTACTGTATCTTAATAGCGTCTACACTACAGCATCTATGAAAGAAGAAAAATAAATGTGAAGCTCTCATGGTCTGAATTATTAAACCTCCCCACTAACATATTAGTTTCTCTCCCCAAGGAGTACAGAAACTTAGAAATGCAACAATCTGAATTACAGTTTTGATTTTTAAAAGCCCACAGTGATACTATTTAAGTTTAGGTAGTATTTCACCTTAAAAATACGGTGCAAAACCTTCAGATCATGTTTAGGAAGATATAAAACAGACTAAACAGTCACAAAGTTATATTATTTCAATGAACAAAAGACACGAGTTCGTTTATTAAAAATTAAAAAAAAAATAATGTGTGCCAGGAAACCCAACAGCGTTAGGATTATGAGGCATAACCAGGAGCATTATCACATTATCTTAGAGAATATATTTCTGAACAGAAAATAAACTTGAGTGAATATAAATGACTGCAATTTATTGAAATTTGCATCAAGTTTATAGATCTTTACATACTAAGTAATGCCAGGAAAAAAAAAAAAAACAGAAATAGGAGTTAAAACTAGCATATTTCACAAGATCAATGCAGGGATCAGGTGTTACATTTGTCAATGAAATGAAAGAAGCAGAGGAAAGCTGGGGAAAAGCCAACAATAAAATTCAAATACAGGAGTTCTAAGTCCACTCCTTGTAGGGAAGTTGATATTATATGTGGGTCCATGTGTATGACAGAAAGGACACTGGGGGCATTTCCTTGTCTGCTTCAAATTTTTTTTCTAAGGATTAAAATTTTAACATATAGACCACTTGAGAGCTTACTTGTCTTGGCCTCTTAATCTCTGATTTTTTTTTTATGTACTTCCATGATAATAGCTCAGAATCAAAATATTATAAAAGACACAAGGGTGTGTGTGTGTGTGTGTGTGTGTGTGTGTGTGTGTGTGTGTGTGTTGTGTTTAATATTTCTAAAAGGTCATTTTGAGTTCTGAATTTGAGATTCAACTAAACTTTCAGTACTTGACAATCAAGAATGATTTTTGATCTTTAATCTGTTCCCCTCATGTACTTGTTCATGCACATGAAGTTTCTCAGGGTAATCCAGTTCAACCTAAAATTGGTCTAATTAAAATTATTTTTTTTTTTACTGTTGATATTGAGACTGCTCTGTTAATCAGAGCATACTATATTCAGAGAAAGAAACATTGTAGAAAGAAATTTAGTATTTAATTTACAAAATTATTCTACAAAAATATTGTAGAAAGAAATTAAAATGGGAGATCTGATTTCCAACTCTACCACTTCCTACCTGTGTGAGGTTATGAAGTAATAACTATTACTGCTGATTGAGGGTAAGCTGAATACAAAGCACTGTGCTTTAAAAGAAAATTAGCAAATATGTCATTGATCCTAATCCCATTCTCATCATCCTACTCTGAATTCCAGCTCCAATGTCACCACCAACCATAAATCCTTCCTAACTTCTACTCCTAGTCAAATGCAATCATTTTCCCATGTTCATAGTATTGTTACTTATTCAAATATTTAGCACCTATTTATTTTTATTTTATAATTAGTGGTTAGCATGCCTTTTTCTTACTAAGCTGTGAACTACTGGAAGACAAAGCTTGCATTTCTTTTTTCTTTCTCATGGTTATATTACCAGTATTTGCCTCATGAGTTCTCACAAACTAAACACTCAATAAATGCTGTTTTTGATTTATTATTGTGTTAAGTGACAATAAAGTAAGAAAGAAATAGTACAAACAGCTTACTTTGGAAAATATTAGACCAAACAGAGAGAGTTGGACATATGGCACAAATTATTTATTTACCTTCATTTAGAGCAAAATGCATTTTGTACACGTGTAAATTATATTGCCTCAGAAGAGGTAACTCTCAAAGATGTTTTTATTAGACTATTAAAAGAAAAAATTTGCATTTGATATGTTGTAAAACTACTTTTCAAACTAACAACAAAAAAGAGTTGTTGTAGTAGAAAAAAAATATCAACAGAAGCTCAATATGTTTCCATGCTACATGTTAACAACAATGCCTAACACTCAGAGGTGATGCACGGGAGAAGAGGAAAGGCAATTGTCTTGGTGGAGAACACCCACAGAATTCTCAAAGCATACCTGATTAGCCAAAACAAACATTTTAGACAGAGCTAAGGTAAATGATACCTAAGGCATGTGCTCCATGATTAAGTGCCACTTTTAAGGAGTTGCTGGAGTTGTTCATTTAATTATGTTCAATTAATTATGCACTGTTGAAGTGCATGTATTAAATTCCTTCAAGGATCCAAAAAGTCTGCAATATTTTTGTATCATCTTTTCCCTATAAACATTATTTACTACCATCTCTTTAGGGCATTAGGGAAGAGACATGCTATGCTGGTTAAGTGACCTTAGTGTTGCCTTCAAGTATCAGAAAGCTTTAATAAGCATTACTGCCTCAAAAGTCAACTCTCAACATACTTTGATTAGATATTTCTTCAGGTTTCCTGTGGTCAGTGGGGAAGGGAGGCTGGGGGCTGGGATGCAGAGGTGTTGCCATTCTTATTCCTTGCATCAGAACACTTGAGATACTCCCTTACAGCAGCTCATTTTCTCTATGCATGAAGCACATCTTAAATTTACACAAAGTTACATGTCAGTTGAGTTCAGTCGCTCAGTCCTGCCCAACTCTTTGCAACCCCATGGACTGTAGCCCGCCATGCTCCTCTGTCCATGGGATTCTCCAGGCAAGAATGCTGGAGTGGGTTGCCATGTCCTCCTTCAGGGGATCTTCCCGACCCACAGATAGAACCCATGTCTCTTGCATCTCCTGCAGGCAGATTCTTTATGGCTAGTGCCACCTGGGAAGACCACATGTCAGTTACATATATCTCAATAAAACTGAAAAAACAATGGTCCAAGAGTCCCACAGTTATCTCTCACCGTCAAATACATGTGCATTAAAGAGGCAAGACAGATCACTAAATCCACAATTTGTGTACCTTCAGTATTAATGCCCAGCAAGCGGGTTCCCATTTCTGTAAATCCACAGAGTACAAGAGTAGCTCACATATAAACAGATACTTTAGAAAGAATTCACCCCCAAAATGATTTTACGGAGTATATTAAGAGATCACTCAGTAGCACTGAGCAAATTACTTATAGTTGATTTTTCAAATGTAGCTTTAATTAGGATGTCAATTATTGAAGTCTCCAAGCAGCAGAGTTCATTTGATCATGTTTCAGATTTAGCCTCACTACCAGGAACACTGATGGAATTCTCAAGAGCAGCAGTGATGATGGATAGAAAGTGAAAGGCAGCTTTGCTTCTTGGGTCTCTTGTTCTACTATTTCCTACCATTTGAACCCTTGCCAAAGAAGGACAGAGTTTAATGAATTAGTTATTTTAGAGGCTAAGTAATCCTCTTCTTTGGAGACTTTAAAAGAAAAATGGAAACCACGTTGTGAGATGAAATAGGTTGAAAGATAGAGCAGCATGGACTTTTTGAGAATAAATGGATTAAGAAATAAATAATGTTGCATTAAAATAGAAAACACTGATCTGTGGCCTGGAGTTCAAACAATCAAACTGTACACACACACAAAGTCACACACATATTCATATATAAAATTAACTTTTATTGAATATTTACAATGTGCCAGACATTGTACTAAGTAATTTACATAGGTTATGCATAACCAATTTCTGATAAAAGAAATGTATTAGTATTGTCATGATAAATGATGAAAATAAAACTCAGAGCTATCAAACAGTTTGGCAAAGATTACATAACTTGTTAGTGGCAATGCTGATATTCAAACTCAGACTTTTCTGACTCCAATGTGCAAACTCTAATCTAATATGATATATGACCTCATCTCCTGCATTGGTAGGTGGTTCTTTACCACTAGTGCCACCTGGGAAGCCTAGAAGAAAAGTGTAAGTGAATACCAGTCCTTAAGTGGGGGAGAATATTTTGTCTCTCACTGGAGAACTCTTACGGAATTCAAGATACAGTACTAGATATGGAGTAATGAGTTGAAATCCATCCTTGCTCTCAAAGAGCTAACACTATAGAGGGAGAAGAAGATGTGAGCACAAATATTTGAAATGTAAGCCTGTGTGTCATAAAAACCTTGAGAGGTACATACACAGTGCTATGGGAGCTCAGAGAATGGAGAGGTAATAGTCAATTGGGTGAACTGAAAAGCATTTCACATGATACCTTAAAAGATGAGTACTATGCCAGTGTTTCAGAACAGGAGGAGATAAGGGAGAAACATTGTTTGGAAAGGGAGAAATATATACAAACAAACAGGTAGGGGGAATAAGAAAACTGAAGGAAGAGTAGAGTCTAGTTTGATTGGAACATATGGTAGGCATTGAGCAAATGAGCCAGAAAGAAACGTGTAGCAAGACCAGAAAGAAAGTGTGGGTCAAAACATAGAAACATGGTTTCAATGCAATTCTCTCAAATCATCCCACCCTCGTCTTCCCCCACAGAGTCCAAAAGACTGTTCTATACATCTGTGTCTCTTCTGCTGTCTCACATATAGGGTTATCATTACCATCTTTCTAAATTCTATATATATGCATTAATATACTGTGTTGGTGCTTTTCTTCGTGACTTACTTCACTCTGTATAATAGGCTCCAGTTTCATCCACCTTATTAGACCTGACTCATGTGTTCGGGGAGGGAGGGGGGTTTGGAACCAGGGGACACATGTACACCCATGTCAATGTATGGCAATGTATGGCAAATTCATGTCAATGTATGGCAAAAACCATTAGAATATTGTAAAGAAATTAGCTTCCAATTAAAATAAATTAATTAATTTTTAAAAAACATGGAAACATGGGACTGTAACTAAACTTCTTTCAGTAAGTAACGGGACACAGTTGAAGATTTTTAAAGTAAGACCCTCCATATGGACCTTCCAATCAGTATTGGAATTTAGGATGAAATATAAGGTAGTTCTTTGAGAATAGACAGATAGGAGAAATCTAGGAGAGGGGAGAGGAGTGGCAGTTTTACAGCAGTATTCCAGGTGTGCTTTTGCAGCTTTATCATAAAGAACATATAGATGAAATATATTTGTAAACTCACTCTGATAAATTCTAAGGTAACTCAAATCTGACCAAAGATCTTCGGTAGAAACCTGGTGAGAGTTTCAATATGAGTATAAAGTCTTCTGTTGTCCTACTCATTTTTCAATAACTTTAGTTAACAAAATAAGAGCTCTATATCACAGAGAAGGGCTAACAACTGCAGAGGAATCAAGATGCTCTACAATGTTTGCTAATAGGAATTAGCAGCTGGAAATAGCAGCAGGGGAGAAGGACTAGCTACTGCAAAGTCAAAGAAAACAGAAAACAAAAGAAAAAAGGGAAATCTTTACTGCCAGAAGCATGTAAACTGCTAAATTGCTCTAGCATTGCTTCTCTAACATTTGGGCACTAACATAAAATGGAGAAATTTGACATTGTTGCATGTGAAACAGAATGTATTCTAAACAAATAAGGCCTGGAATGACAGATTTACTATTTAGATTATCTGTCAAATTCATGAAGTGAAGTACTTTCACATCACATTAAAGAATGGTATGTTCTATATGTTTTATAGATTGTAAACATTATATGTTCCGTGTGTGTGTGTGTGTGTGTGTGTGTGTGTATGCATGTGCATTAGTTACTTCAGTCATGTCCAACTCTTTGTGACCCTATGGACTGTAGCCTGCCAGGCTCCTCTGTCCATTGGATTCTCCAGGCAAGAATACTGGAATGGGTTCCCATGCCCTTCTCCAGGGGGTCTTCCCCATCCAGGGATCAAACCTGCATCTCTCACATCTCCTGCATTAGCAGGTGAGTTCTTTACCACTAGCACCATCTGGGAAGCTCACATATATACCCAGGGATTGAACCTGGGTCTTCGACACTGCAGACAAATTCTTTACTGTCTGAGCCACCAAAGTGTGTTTGTATATATATAAAGCATAAGTGTGGCATAAACTGTTTCCAGTTTTTTTCCACATTTATGGTAGAAATCAACAATTGGTCTGATGATTAGGTAATAAATTAGACCTATAGATGAGATTTTGAAAAGTTTTTCTTAATTTTGTTCTTTTGTATTGGTGTGTAGCCAATTGACAATGTTGTGATCATTTCAGATGAACATCGAAGAGACTCAGTCATACATACATGCGTATCCTTTATTTTTTACTAGTTTTTAACTTAGTTCTAGATTATATCAGCAGGTAGACCAAAGTAACTTAGGGACCATATATACTTGTTACTATGAATCTGTGCAAACTCAGCAGTGCTTCTTCTAATAGGATTTCTTTAATTTGCTTATGATAGTTTTAGATTGGCTAAAAGGAAATCTCTTAAGCAGATAATCTCATGCTGATCTGAGAAAATAATATATAAACTTGAATTAACTGGAATTTTTCCTTCAGTATATCTGCTGTCAAAATGAAGAGGAATGAAAGTATGATGATTCTGGCAATTATCTAGTTTTCCGTTATAAATACTTCTGAATGTTGTTAGCCCACTGAACTGTAGGAGGTGAAAACCAACTCTACATTGGCCCTGAAATGATTTGTGTCATATACGGGAGTATTTTAAGACGCTCAGTCATCTTACTACCTAAGTGCAGAGTGTCACATACTAGGGCAGGCCATGGGAACTGAATGTCCATGTTTGCTATTGCCAGTTTCACTCAGTCAACTCATATACCTGGAATTTTCCCTAACTTCTTGTTTTACTTTCCAATTTTAGATGGGATTGGAGAAAAATGAAAAGGAATTGAATATCTGGCTATTGAACATCATTGCATGCCTGGTTTAGAATCTACTGTGTTAACACTCATAGCAATTCTATAAGAATGATATAAACATCCTCATATTACAGGTGTGAAAACAAATTCATATGCTTTATCACCGACCCCAAGCTTCACATGTAGTGATGGAAGAGCCATCGGCTGTAGTCTTACAATAAAGAGAATCCAATAATATGGTTGCCTAACCATGAATTACCAGCACTGCTTAAATATCTTTTCTACAGAATCCTTCCCACTAGTTCAGGACATCTGGCTTCTGAAAGTTAGTCCAAGTTTATCATATTCCCCCTTGGGCATTCTAACTTACTTGCTGACAGCTCACTTTTAAGGATCATACCTTCACCCTGAACGGTGTCCCCAACTTTACCCCGCCTAATTTGATGTGTATCCCTTTCTCATACAGTTGACATTTAATTCCCAACATACTTTATTTATGACCTCACTTGATAGAGTACACCAAGTGATGAGATTTTAACACTGTGATTTCAGTGTTATCAAAAAGTTTCATCTGTGATTATAAATATAATTTATTTTGCTTGGGAGGTAGACATTGCTAGAGGACTCATGTGCAAGCTAAGTCATAATCCAGATTCTGTGTAAAGAAATTATTAATATGATAAAAAGTATACTCATCCTTGATTTCTTTCTTATATTTTGAAAATTGAGACTTTTCATTCATAAAAATTACTATTATACCAGTTGGTATTTTTGGTCCATATTCATATTCTACTTTAAAGCTTAATAACCAGTGGATATTAACATCATAGTTATCAATTTTTCAAAACTGATTGTCAATATTTTGTAGTCTAAGAGTTCCAGAAGAATGGTTCCCATCTGTTGCAGTGTGTATTCATCTGCTATGGGTGTTTACAAGCATTTTATCTGTGGACATGGCACAAATCTGCTATGCTGCTGAGATTCACTAATATGCAATGGGAATCAGTGGGATGTCAGGTCACATGTGGGATACATGTTTCACTGAAGAGACTTTCTCTATGAACATAAGAATGGGAGGCAGTGTATGGTTGGGGGAAAATCATGAACTTTAGAATCAGAACACTAGAGTTTGAATCCCTCTAACACTCAACCTGTGTAGCCTTACACACATTATTCAACCTCTCTGAGCCCCAGTTTCCTCACTAAGAAAAGCAGATATTATAGCTGTACCTCAACAAAGCTGCTGTAGGGACTGGAGAAAAGGAAGAAATTGCTGTGGAGCACCTAGCATGATGACTTTAGTAGTCACTTAAAAATAAAATCATTAATGAGTAAAAGTAAAATACTGACACCACTAAAGATCAAGGACAAAGGCTAAACTCCTAGGACTCTGGTCATAGAACAAAGCTGCATATTTTCCATCTGTCTGAAAATAAAGCCTTATATATAATGTCACATCAAGGCATGTTGATTTCTTTCTTTCTTTCTTTTTTTTTTTTTTTTTTAACCGAGCTTCCTATTATGTCAAGACTTAAATCTGAAGTCGGCTTGGCATTTTAAGGCTTTCCAAAAAATAACCCTTGAGGATGAAAATAAACCTCAAAAGTTCCCAGATTAAGCTTTGGGAAATTTTTGATCTCATATCCTTGTATGATCATCCTTAGCTTACATTCCCATAGAACATATACTTTATATCTACAACATTAAGGAATCATAACCAAAACAACAAAAAGTATCCTGAATTTCCAGCCAAAAGATAAGTGCTTTGGGCTTTGAGGAAAACATGAATTATGAAGTGTGTGGTTCAAAAGAAATTTCTTTAATTAGTGTATATCTTAAAAACATTATCAAAAACATCATCTGATATGAAACCAAGGTTGGCAACTAAAGAAATTTAGTGGTATGTGCACTTTGGAAATTGTTCTGTGGTTTCATGACCCCGATGAATTTTTTTCAAGATACTTTTGCTGCCAATGAACAAACATAAGTGGCCCCACTGAGTAGAAACACATTGAAATCAATACAAAATTCTGCCTGTGTGTATTCTAACATTTCAGAATTCAATTATACACAGTCTAAGAAGGCAGTTTTCTTGAATTATCTATTTTTTTTCCTTGCCAGAGAAGCAAAGACACCAGTATTGACCTGAGCACCTAAACTTTCCTTTGGTGTTGTTTTATTTCAAAACAAAACAAAAATCAGTATCATAGGCCATTTAAAATATGAAGGAATTGTAAGAGTTTATTTTACTTTATGAAAACTGATTCATCAAAGCCCTGTGGATTTCCTAACCATGCTGTGGTAAAATATAAGATTAGTGTGGCAATTCCTTCATTTACTTTTTACATATCGAATTAGTGATCCTGTTAGCCACTATTTCAAGATTACAAGGTAATTCTTTAAAACCATGGGGATTCTCACATTCTATCACTGTTAATTAGCCTTTCTCATCCTGCAGAAAGATTTTCATTAAAGATTATCATTGTAGATTTAATATTTCTAAAAATTGCATTTTTCTGATTATTTTTAAAACCTCATATTCTTTATGATCCACATGTCTTATTGTTCTTTTATTTTCATTCTAGCATCATAAAGGGGTCATCTTACTTTATCATATGCAAATACATGCAGGTGTTCTAGCTGAATAGAAAGCTATGCTAGTTTAACACTAAAAAGAGACTCCTTTTAAAATATCTCTTGCCCTAGGGACCATCTTCCACTATCGTTGTTCATTCCTGGTGAGAAATTATTAAGCAGTTGTTACAAAGACGAGCTTTAGAGCCAGACCCAGGAAATCTGCAATCTGTCTTTGGTACTTTCCAGCATCTCTTAGTGCTTCAACTTACTCATCTACAAAATAAACTTAATAATAATAGGCTTAATAATAGCTATAAGTTTGTAATGAGAATTAAATGAGTCAATGTTTTAACTGCTTAAAAGGCTACCTGCTATGTAGTAACTTTTATATAGATTTTGTGAAATAAAAGAAATATATTCCATTGCTACACATGACTTTCATTGTCTTTCCAAAGTAAAAATGTGTACATAAGATGTTATGGAAAAACTCAAGTGAACTTTTTGGCCATCCCAACACTTTTCTTCTTTCCCTGTACCACTTCATAGAGTTTGCACTATTTTATTTACTTTCTGTGTCAGAGGTCAGTTGTGTTCTTTGTGGGAGACTTGAGTTACTAGCTATGGGTGTGAAGGTTTGGGGAGTTAATGACAAGTAACTGCAAGGAGATCCAACCACTCAATCCTAAAGGAAATCAGTCCTGAATATTCATTGAAAGGACTGATGCTGAAGCTGAAACTCCAGTACTTTGGCCACATGATGCAAAGAACTGACTCATTGGAAAAGACCCTGATGCTGGGAAAGATTGAAGGCAGGAAGAAAAGGGGACAATAGAGGATGAGATGGTTGGATAGCATCACCAACTGGATGAATATGAGTTTGAGCAAGCTCTGGGGGTTGGTGATGGACAGGGAAGCCTGGCATGCTGCAGTCCATGGGGTCGCAGAGTCGGACATGACTGAGTGACTGAACTGAACTGAACTGAATGGGTTCATTCCTCACTCACATATTCTACAGCAGTTTCCTAATACTACTGTTCTAAGCCACTAATTTATTAATGAATATAAGTCATGATCACAACACATCTGGATTTAATGAAGTACAGTGGCAACCAAGTTAATGTCTATATTCATAATCAGACTATCCTTAGAATTTTTTCACAAGCAAGGCCATTGTTATTGAAAGTCATAGAAAACCATAAAAAGATTCCTCCCACATATACTAGTTTTATTTTGTTTTAAATTTTTGACAGAATGTTATTCAGTTTTAGACTTGTTTGTGTGCTGAGCATTGTAATTTCTAAGAGTCAGGGGGCAGAAAAGGTGGTTGAACTGGGAGAATTTATTATCCGAGGGGAAAAGTTCAAGTTATTATAAAATGCTTCATTACCAAAAAATAAGAATTCCACATGAACTGACATATGTAAACAGCATGTGCAAAATTAGGAAATGACCATTTCTGAGTAGCTCTCTATTTCCCCCAGTACTACACAGATGCTAGGATATTAGCTGCAGTGAATATTTATGACCTCATAGTTGTCCCTTATACACTGAAAAGCTACTGTGAGTGATTTGCTTTTCTTTTCAATGCTTTTTTTAAAATCATGTTAATTTTTAAAAATCTAACTTGGAATTTCAAGACATGCACCCCAGTTGTATACAGACTTTTCTAAAGATTCTAATAAAACTCTAAAAATTTACTTATAAGGTTATTTCTTATAAGGAAATGAACACTTACATTTTTATTTTCATTATTCAAAGAATAAGTTGAGCTATTTCATAGTTCACAAGTTACTTTAATTAGTTGAACTTTACAGATAAGAAAAATTCTGCTTAATGGGACACCATTGCAGTATTTGCCCATTTAAATGAAATAAACCCTCCAAGTCACTGTCTGTATCATGAGTTTTAATTGTCATCTGAATGGCAGAGGGAAGCATTATCAAAGAGTTTACAGATTTCAGTGGAGGAATAGAAATAATTTAATTTTCAGGTTATACTCTATTTCAGTAGTTTCTGTTTAGATTGTTGCTTTAGAAATTCCGCAAACGAGTAGTGAATATCTTACTAAATATAAGGAACTATAAAACTTATTTATAAAATATATGTTTTCTTTAAACTTTTCAGAGGCTAGCCCATTGTTTACCAAAAACAAGGTTGGAAAGTCCCTATCTATATTATATTCATAGTAATAGTACGCAGTGCAATCCACCACTCTATGACACATCTTAAATTTCAATTGAAATCTCACACAGTAAGGACACCCAAAGCTGTCAGATACCTACAAGATTTACCTAATAAAAGAGTCTCAAGTAAAACACACTGTATAAGAAACAACTGCATGTCTAACAAGATTTAAACAAACAGGAGAATCAGTAATCAGCAAGAAACTAGTACAGTTAATTATACTGCACTCAATTTAGTAGAATACAATCAGGAGTAACTGGCTGAAAAAAAAATATTGCAGATAGAGCAATATCTTATTCATAGATGAAGAGTCTTACTTAACAATGTCTAATTTCAGTTGATATCTATTTACCCTAGCCTACTTCATGTCACACTAGTAGTTTAAATCTTTGGACCTTAAAATACAGATTTTAAAATTGTGTGCTTTTCCTCAAAACTGCTATTCAGAAGACTAGCTAAGTTCTTAATTAAGTATATAGATGTGGATTATATCACCATGTATTCTACATTCTCATCAGTTTTCTTGAGACTGGATCAGAAGTGCAAGAGTAGAAAGTTTGAAATTTGGCAGAACTTCATAAATTTGGATTCAAGTAATTTAAATCTAGTAAGAATCTGGACAGCTCCTGGGTTGCAATGAACTTTATTTAATTAATCATCTCTTCCCATAGTGCATGCATTAATTCTGCAACTCTTCCTAAAGAGCATAAATTAACTCTGTAAAATATTTAAGGATATTATTATTATAGAACACGTAACTTCCATGAGTTTCAGAAGCACTCATCAAATAATAAACAATGTGATTCTCTCCTCATTCCTTTTGGGTTGTTTTTCTAATACTCTAGATATACATTTATGTATCTACCTTTTAAAAATTTATTTCCTTAGTAACATGTAAAAGATATTTGAAAATATCTGGATAGAGGGTAATTTATGGTTATTAATTTGGCACCCAAGGGGTCAGATGCAGGACCTCTATATTATTAGCATCATTAGGTAAACCAGCTACAGAATAACAAATCACAAACAAATGTTTAGATTGATCTCATTTCATTTTTAAATTCCCCTAAGGCCTCTATGAAGAAAACAAATGTGATTGGCTTTGTCAGTCGCATTCTGAGCAGTCCTGATGGAGATGAGTAAAAGTGGATTCTTTAAAAATAGCTTATAGGTTAATTTCTTTTTAAATTCAAACTGGTTTTTTTCAAGGAGGTCATACTAAAATTTTCCTAATTAACATAAAATCAAATTGTCCTATACTTTAAATTTCCCAGGTGACTCAATGGTAAAGAATTTGCCTGCCAACGCAGAAAATGAAGGAGGCCCAGATTCAATCCCTGGGTCTGGAAGATTCCCCTGGAGGAGGAAATGGCAACCCACTCCAGTATTCTTGTCTGGAGAATCCCATGGACAGAGGAGACTGGCAGGCTACAGCCCATAGGGTCACAGAGTTGAACACAACTGAGCATGCACACATATATACCTTAAATTTAAGTCATACTACAAAACAGTGGCTCTCAATTTCTGTTGTTGTTGTTCTCCCACTACCTTGTAACTAGACTTAAACATCAGTGAAATAATCATTTGGAAGATACTTTTTGGGTGATGCTTGCATCTAATTCAACAAATAAACTACCTCCACTATTATTATCGAACCACACTAGGAAGAAATAGGTATTTATAGTCATATTTTCACATTAATAGAGGGCAAAGTCACCTAAAGAAGTTTCAAAGAACATATATTGAGAAATATAACAATTTTTTATATATACATTCATAAAAATCAGTTAAAGGGAAACATCATGTTTCCTTTCAAACCTGTGGATGGGGATGAGTCCAGATCTCCACAGTAGTTGTTTCTTTCATGGGTGTGTGAGATCGTACAACTTCCTTCATTGGCTTTAAAGAGGGAAAAAACAGAAATATTTGTTAAATGATTTGTTAAAAATGAAAAACAGTACATTGCACACAAGCATCAAACACAGGTAAGTAAAAGAGTGCCTGGGTAAATATCTCTTTCTAGACATTGCAGTTATTGAGAATTTACAATGCAACAGGAACAGTTCTAGGTAAGAGAATAAACAAGAGAAAAAAGAATTCTTTTTTTCACAAAGCTTATATACCAGTGTTATATTTAAGAGTTCCATTAAACATATGAATAGGATTGTGGAGGGCGATTTTAAAATATTTAAATGGATGAACTTCAAGCTGCAGACACTTTCAGTCCAATACTTTTACAACTCAATGGCTTCAATGACTTGTATTCACAAATTTACAGTGTCTGAAATTAAAATCTATCCTGGAAGTGCCACCACACCACAAATTTGCTATTTATCATAGGAAGATATTTAATAGTTGCTATAAATGACAATAAATTTATGAATTGGTACACAGATACTAGCATACCAACCCAGAATAATTATCATGATCTCGAAAAGACATTTTTTATCCATTTTATTTTTCTCAAGACAGAGAGCATATTCTCTGTTTTAATAATGTTGACTATATTTAGAAAAGGCAGAGGAACCAGAGATCAAACTGCCAACATTCGCTGGCTCATTGAAAAAGCGAGAAGGTTCCAGAAAAACATCTACTTTTGCTTTACTGACTACACCAAAGCCTTTGATCGTGAGGATCACAACAAACCATGGAAAATTCTTAAAGAGATGAAATACCAAACCACCTGACCTGCCTCCTGAGAAATCTGTACGCAGGTCAAGAAGCAACGGTTAGACCTGGACATGGAACAACACACTGGTTCCAAATAGAGAAAGAGTATGTCAAGGCTGTATATTGTCACCCTACTTATTTAACTTATATGCAGAGTACATCATGAGAAATGCCAGGCTGGATGAAGCACAAGGCAGAATCACGATTGTCAGGAGAAATATCAATAACCTCAGATATGCAGATGACACCACCCTTATGGCGGAAAGCACAGAAGAACTAAAGAACCTCTTGATGAAAGTGAAAGAGGAGAGTGAAAAACCTGGCTTAAAACTCAACATTCAGAAAACTAGGATCATGGAATCTGCTCCCATCACTTCATGGCAAATAGATGGGGAAACAATGAAAACAGTGAGAGACTTTATTTTCTTGGGTTCCAAAATCACCACAGATGGTGACTGCAGCCATGAAATGAAAAGACACGTGCTCCTAGGAAGAAAAGCTGTGACCGACCTAGACAGAATATTAAAAAGCAGAGTCATTACTTTGCCAACAAAGGTCCGTCTAGTCAAAGCTATGGTTTTAATATGTATGGATGTGAGAGTTGGACTATAAAGAAAGCTGAGCACGGAAGAATTGATGCTTTTGGACTGTGGGGTTAGAGAAGACTCTTGAGAATCCCTTGGACTGCAAGGAGATCCAACCAGTCCATCCTAAAGTAAATCAGTCCTGAATATTGATTGGAAAGACTGATGCCAAAGCTGAAACTCCAATACTTTGGCCACCTGATATGAAGAGCTGAATCATTTGAAAATACACTGATGCTGGGAAAGATCGAAGCAGGGAGGAGAAGTGGGCGACACAGAATGAGATGGTTGGATGGCATCACTGACGTGATGGAGATGAGTTTGAGTAGGCTCTGGGAGTTGGTGATGGATAGGGAAGCCTAGCCTGCTGCAGTCCGTGGGGTCACAAAGATTCAGACACAGCTGAGTGACTGGACTGACTGACTATATTTTCTAAATGTGTGAATTTCGTATATGTGATAAAGGGTTGGGAACATCACATTTTAAGGCTCAGTTGAGAAAGAATTATTATGCTTTAATTTAAATGAAAATTGTGTTTATTCTGCAATGACACTATCAGTTCAGCTCAGTTCAGTCGCTCAGTCGTGTCCGACTCTTTGCGACCCCATGAATTGCAGCACGCCAGGCCTCCCTGTCCATCACCAACTCCCGGAGTCTATCCAAACCCATGTCCATCGAGTCGGTGATGCCATCCAGCCATCTCATCCTCTGTCGTCCCCTTCTCCTCCTGTCCCCAATCCCTCCCAGCATCAGGGTCTTTCCAATGAGTCAACTCTTCGCATGAGGTGGTCAAAGTATTGGAGTTTCAGCTTCAGTATCAGTCCTTCCAATGAACACCCAGAACTGATTTCCTTTGGGATGGACAGGTTGGATCTCCTTGCAGTCAAAGGGACTCTCAAGACTCTTCTGCGACACCACAGTCCAAAAGCATCAATTCTTCAGTGCTCAGCTTTCTCCACAGTCCAACTCTCACATCCATACATGACCACTGGAAAAACCATAGCCTTGACTAGATGGAACTTTGTTGGCAAAGTAATGTCTCTGCTTTTTAATATGCTATCTAGATTGGTCATAAATTTCCTTCTAAGGAGTAAGCATCTTTTATTTTATTTTAATTTTGTTTTACTTTTTTATTTGTTTTTATTTTTTGTTCCATTTTTTTTATTAGTTGGAGGCTAATTACTTTACAATATTGTAGTGGTTTTTGCCATACATTGACATGAATCAGCCATGGATTTACATGTGTTCCCCATCCTGAACCCCCCTCCCACCTCCCTCCCCATCCCATCCCTCTGGGTCATCCCAGTGCACCAGCCCTGAGCACTTGTCTCATGCATCCAACCTGGACTGGTGATGTGTTTCACACTTGATAATATACATATTTCGATGCTGTTCTCTCAGATCATCCCACCCTCGCCTTCTCCCATAGAGTCCAAAAGTCTGTTCTATACATCTGTGTCTCTTTTTCTGTCTTGCATATAGAGTTATCGTTACCATCTTTCTCAATTTCATATATATGAGTTATTATACTGTTTTGGTGTTTATCTTTCTGGCTTACTTCACTCTGTATAATGGGCTCCACTTTCATCCATCTCATTAGAACTGATTCAAATGTATTCTTTTTAATGGCTGGGTAATATTCCATGGGGGTATATGTACCACAGCTTTCTTATCCATTTGTCTGCTGATGGGCATCTAGGTTGCTTGCATGTCCTGGCTATTATAAACAGTGCTGCAATGAACATTGGGGTACATGTGTCTCTTTCAGTTCTGGTTTTCTCAGAGTGTATGCCCAGGAGTGGGATTGCTGGGTCATATGGCAGTTCTATTTCCAGTTTTTTAAGGAATATCCACACTCTTCTCCATAGTGGCTGTACTAGTTTGCATTCCCACCAACAGTGTAAGAGGGTTCCCTTTTCTCCACACCCTCTCCAGCATTTATTGCTTGTAGACTTTTGGATAGCAGCCATTCTGAGGGCTGTCTTTTCACCTTACTTATAGTTTCCTTTGTTGTGCAAAAGCTTTTAAGTTTCATTAGGTCCCATTTGTTTATTTTTGCTTTTATTTCCAATATTCTGCGAAGTGGGCCATAGAGGATCCTGCTGTGATTTATGTCGGAGAGTGTTTTGCCTATGTTCTCCTCTAGGAGTTTTATAGTTTCTAGTCTTACATTTAGATCTTTAATCCATTTTGAGTTTATTTTTGTGTATAGTGTTAGAAAGTGTTCTAATTTCATTCTTTTAATTTCATGGCTGCAATCACCATCTGCAGTGATTTTGGAGCCCCAAAAAATAAAGTCTGACATTGTTTCCACTGTCTCCCCATCTATCTCCCATGAAGTGATGGGACCAGATATCATGATCTTAATTTTCTGAATGTTGAGCTTTAAGCCAACTTTTTCACTCTCCTCTTTTGGCACTATAGCTGTGACAAAAATAATTCAATACGCATTGATATTACCAAGCTAAGCCTTCATCACAACATTCCAACTCACAAGAAAGCAACAAAAGAATTAGGGAATTAAAATGAAGCATATCATCATAGAATTTCATCACAAAAATAAATAAAAATGATTGACAAAAGTTAGTTTCTGAAAGGTTCATTTGTTAGCTAATCAGAGAGAACCACTCACTGATGTGAGTTATTAAATCAGGATTGCTTAGATAACCAAAGAAACAGGTCTAGAGAACATAAACTTAAAACTGTTAGCATTTCACCACATTGAGAGTAACATTAATGGTGATTTTTTTTTAAGGCAAATGATATTAGGTGGTTTTCCTTGTCTTCTTCATGAGTTAACAGATGCTACCAACAACTTTTAATTATTGATACTTACTTGAGGAAGCAATAACAAGTTTGAAGTGACTGAAGAATGAATTGTGTTGAACAGAATAGAGAAAAATATTTCCAAAGAATTTGACAAAACTTGATGTGGAATCTGCTAAGGTGACTTACAATTAATGGTGGGTAAGATAAATGTGGCACAGAAAAAAAGTTTAACTGGACAAATACACAAGACTTGGGACAATGTAAGGTGTTCAAAGCCTATGTTTATTTGTACTAATATTATACATCAGCAGGTATTTTGTGCAAAATATTTGAGTGTATCATGTGTTATTGAACTAGTGAACTAGTTCACTATTGATAATGGTACCATATTCATTATGTGAACTTTCATCTAAACAGCACACTGAATATTCTGACTTGCCCTACCATATAAGTAGTTAGAATATAAATTGGTTTATAAATGGCAAAGGTTTATTTTTGAGCTCAAAGCCAAGACTGAAATTTTGCTGAATTAGAAGTTCCCTTGACCATTATTATTGAATACTGACTCACTCTGGCAGTTAGCTTTTATTGCAAACTTGATAATGTCTTAATAAATCAGTCTAAAAGTGTTAGGTTAACGAGTGCTTATATGCAAAACTTATACTACAGTAAAGTCATTTTGATGACAATCAAAATTTTGAATCACAAGTAATGGTAAGTTACTATTTACACTCCAGACCTCTAGAAGTTCAAACAAGCAAAATCTCCATCTGTGTACACACACAAATTTTCAATGAGTTGCAGTAAATATGGAATTAAGGAGTTTAACTAACTGTCAATTATAAATGATTAATCTTTGCTACTTCCCTTGTGGTCTAGTGGTTGAGAATCCACCTTCCAATGCAGGGGACGCAGGTTCAATCCCTGGTCGGGAAACCAGGATTGCATATGCCATGGAGCAACTAAGCCTGTGCACCGCAACTACTGCACTTGTGCACCACAACTAGAGAGCTCATGTGCCACAACATAAGATCCCTCATGGTGTAACTAAGACCTAACACAGCCAAATAAATAAATATTTTTTAAAGGAATGATTAATCTTCAATATAATCACCCTAAATGGCAGATATGAAGAAAAAATCTAATAGAATTTTTCACGTACCTTCTAAGGATAGATATGCTGAGTTAAAACTATATGCTTCTGGACTGATATCAGTATTTGGCGGTACCTATCTGTGTGAAAAGACATTTCACAAGCCCATTAATTAGTAGTTCTCTACTACATGGAAGGAGATCCAACCAGTCCATCCTAAAGGAGATCAGCCCTGGGTGTTCATTGGAAGGACTGATGATGAAGCTGAAACTCCAATACTTTGGCCACCTGATGTAAAGAGTTGACTCATTGGAAAAGACCCTGATGCTGGGAGGGATTGGGGGCAGGAGGAGAAGGGAACGACAGAGGATGAGATGGCTGGATGGCATCACCGACTCGATGGACATGAGTTTGAGTAAACTCCGGGAGTTGGTGATGGACAGGGAGGCCTGGCGTGCTGCGATTCATGGGGTCACAAAGAGTCGGACACGACTGAGCGACTGAACTGGCTAACTGAACTGACTACACGAAACTTTGTACTCATTTTTACTACACTTGATGATGTAAATATCATCAGTTGAAATTTTGTGGAAATTTGGTTTCTCTTTTGTTATATATAAAACTTTCTGAAACTGAGCAGGGCTTTGTGGGGTTCCTGGGCACAAAAGTCTTTCTATTTCCCCTGTTTCTTGTTTGTAGGAAATAGGCTTCACACAGGCTCCATGACCATCCCTGGTTCCAAGGGCATGTTCAAACAGTTGCTAATCAGGATAAGGAAGGGATAGGAGAAAAGGGAGGAGCAGTTAAGAAACAATAGTGCAATCTTGGGGCAGGGTCCTGGTTCCTCCTCAACGGATATATATAACAATATTTTTGAGTTCTTCCGCTGGGACTAAGATCCCAACCAAATGGCAGATGTTAACTATTTGATGAAACATTCTTCAATCCAGAGAAAAAGTCAGAGTTTGATAACCTTGAGAACCACAGAAGCCCCTCATAAGACCACATGATGCCAGATGATCTGTGCATTGAAGGAATGCAGGCCCTGCATGCACCCTGATCGTTTTCAGCAGCCTTGCTCCTTGAACCATTACTGAAAAACTCATCACAAGCTCCCTTGGAATGGGACACATGGTTCTGAGTTCATTAGCCCACTGTGGCCTCCTTTGCCTGCAATGTCTTCCTTTGCCTGGCAAAGCAATAAAGCTATTCTTCTCTACTTCACCCTTTACAGAAAAAGTTTGCTGATCTTTGATCTAGAGGAAAAGAAAAGAAACACTAGTAACTATAATTCATGGACAAGTCTATGAATTAAATACAGTCCCTAGAAGCGGAGGGTGAAGAGGAGAGTTTTTCTGGCAATTTAGTCTAAGGTAGGGAAATCCAAGATGTGTTCTATATGATGGAAGATGTAACTGAATGATGGGACAAATATATGAGAAAGTGAATTAAGCATATACTCCTGATGGACTTGTAAAGTCAACTGGTGATTTTACAGGGGCTTCCATGGTGGTCCAGATGGTAAAGAATCTGCCTGCAATGCAGAAGACCCAAGGTTTGATCCCTGGGTTGGTCAGATCCCCTGGAGAAGGGAATGGCTACTCACTGTATTATTCTTGCCTGGAGAATTCCATGGACAGAGGAGCCTGGTGGGTTACAGTCCATGGGGTTGCAAAGAGTCAGACACAACCAAGTGACTTTCAGTTTCATGTTTTCATTATACACTAAAAAAAGCAGAAATGCTCAAATGTATTTGAGCAAAGTGTTTTGTGCCATAGGAGTTCCTAGGCAGATTTGTGCTCAGGTCTCAGATTTAGCTTTATTAGTAAACCAAGTCTAGTAGTGCTACATTTCCCATGCACATTTTAACCATTTGTTTTTAACATTTTCTGTCAATTGTGAGCAGTTTTATGTCTGTCTGTGGAGCTATCTGTTAAATATATCATGCCACGTTGTAGAGGAGCAAAATTGCCACCCTAAGATATATATTTTTGACATGAGGATTAATGTAGGCTGATTATTTTTAAGAAACAGAGGGCTCAGGAAGTTTTTCCTTTTCCTTCCCCCTTAAATTCCTAAAAGCATTTAGATAAAGGGCCTATTCCAAGAACAGAGCTATCACTAGAGATATTTGCAAAGAATATAAGCATGATGAGATGGGGGAAACTCAGCAGGGCCTCTGTGTCCCACCCTCTCTGCAGGGCCCAGGGAACATTTGTTTACCAAACATTTGCATTTCCATCCCCATGCGAATTGCCTCCCTCAGCTTTGAAGTCCCAAATCACTACCCCCAAGATCTTTCTTTGTGTAGAGCTGAAGATGGTATTTAAGGTGAGACTGTCAGCCATTTTGGTGAGTTATTCAGTTTTCCTAGGTCTCTCCTATGTATACCTGTTATTCAATTTTTGTTTGATTTTTTCCTGCTAATTTGTCTCATGTCAACTTAATTCTTAGACCAGCCAGAAGAACTTAGAAGGGTAGAGTAAAAAATTTTCCTCTCTGTGCTGTGATTAGTCGCTCAGTCATGTCCGACTCTTTGCAACTCCATGGCCTGAGCCTGCCAGGCTCCTCTGTCCATGGGGATTCTTTGGGCAAGAATACTAGAGTGGGTTGCCATGCCCTCCTCCAGGGGATCTTCCCACCCAGGGACTGAACCCAAGTCTCCAGTGTTGCAGGCAGATTCTTTACCATCTGACACAACAGAGAAGCCCATTTCCTCTCTGACAACATTCAAATGTTCACTGAACTATATAAGGATGGTATTTTAAGTGGTCAAATACTTAAAGCTATATGTGGATGTATATTTTCCACTTAAATCTGGCAATTAAACATCTCTATTGTATAATTCAAATATTAAGAAAAATCTATTGAAATTTGTTTTGTAAAAAAATAACAAATTAAAGTTAAAATAATACTCCCACCCTTAAAAATGTTCTTCCATTACCCCTCCCCCTTCTACCAAGCCCCACAGTTTTAATGCTAATAACTAGCAAATAGTCTAATAAAATAGCTCTAACATACAGAACTGCTGAGCATTAACTACAATGAAAGTAAGATAAATGGCTGTTCTAGGAATATTAGTGTTCAAAAATATATATTTTACTTTTTAAAAAAATGAAATATTGTTAACCATTGACACATGAAAATTAATATGCTGATCTACAGTTCTGTTCCCTTACATGTACCACAAACTGAACCAAACTGCATTTTCCCTTTTATGGAATCAGATGTCAAGTAAAGTGCTTTATAATAATCACTATCTTTAAAGATTTAAACCTCATTTTAATCCAGTTCATATTAAGACAGTGCTCAATAGTAAAAAGTGGGAAGTATGTCTTACCATTGAGCATAAAGAGTTTTGAGAAGTTTCACTGGTATTACTGCTAAAAGTAAAAAAAAAAATAATAATACTTTCAAGAGAAGGATGGATAGATATTGGATCTCCTTATCATTCTTGAGTCAAATATTACTAGTTCATAGTTTAGACATTGGAAAGGAATTCAATGTTATTTCAAAATGTATTATATCCTTAAACACTAATATTTCACCTGTGATGTTCTGTTGGTCTAATAAAATAGTCATGTGTGAAAGAAAAAAAATGTTCATTTATCTATTTTACCTTTCAGAATCTGGAAATTTTATGGCTTAAAAATTTGCCTATAGTCTGCTTGAATGATTTTATCTACAAATGTGTGAAGAGTCCAGTTAATAAGAAGTATTGATTCAGAGTAAATGACCAAAACTCAATTAAATCTCCCCCAGTTTTGGGGGGGGGGGTCTGAGGCAAGAAGTAAGGAAATTTCAGCCAAATTTCTATTCACAGAAATGTGAATTATAGCTCAAAATATATACAGTGATACAGTTTCTGTGATCGTCAGAAACGTATTTTCAGCTGCCACAGGATTTAGTCTTTCAAAAAATAATGGGAAACTGTTACAGGTAACCTACAAGAGTAAAATTCACTTCCCCAGCTGTAAGGGGACATCAGAGGTTGAGATGGTTGGATGGTATCACTGACTTGGTGGACATGAATTTGAGCAAGCCCTGGGAGTTGGTGATGGCCAGGGAGGCGTGGTGTGTTGCAGTCCATAGGGTCACAAAGAGTTGGACACAACTGAGAGACTGAACTGAACTCAACTCAACTGTAAGTGCCTTGCCAAAAAAAGGCTTATGAAGCAACGCAATTTGATTGAACCCTCTAAATATAGCAAGACCTTCTAACTCTTCTCAATTTTCCTGACAGTGTCACACAGAATCTGAGCTTCAGGGGCGTAACGTATTGACTGCATACCTTCCCCCGACTAATCCCCAAATTACTGGGCCAGGCAAACCCAGACTGATTCTGTGATCATTTTAAGGTGAAATGTGAAATGCATCCCTTATTCTCCCTGTTGAAAAATTTTATTGCCACTTAAATCTAATGATAAGAAAATCATAGTTAAAATAAGATCATGATATCTCTGACTAGAGTCTCAACATTATATTATTGTTTCAAAATCTAACAAAAAAAAAAAAAAAAAAAAGAGAATCCAGAGGAGCTTCAGTGATTTAGCAATTACATTTCTTTGTCAAATATAACTGGTTTCCCATTAGAAATGCAAGTATGTTTCCATTTTCTTGGCAATCATACACACTCCAGGAATCTCAAATTTTGCAGAAATGTGACATTCTAAATTGTCACAATCATCCCTTTATTTAACTACAAAAGACTACAAGTGAATTTAACTCATAGATTATTGTTATTTTCTTGACGTATATTTGACATATTGACAGATTAGGGGGGAAAAGTCTCCTCAAACTAGCATATGAGACAATTTTAGGAGAATCCTATGTAATATCTACCAGAAAGATATATGCCCAAAGAAATGTAAGTATGCAGGTGATGTTTCTAGAGATAACATTTACAAAAATTTTCCCTCATTCTCATTTACTTTAAAAGAAATCAAAATAAAATAAAAAAAATCCATCAAAACTGTGGAAACGTTTACAAATATGAAGTGTAATTTGATCCATATTTTTGCCCATAATATGTTTAGTTGAAGGATTTTGTGTTAAAAGCCTTGGGAAAATATCAACTTTCAATTTTTGTTATAAATCACAGGGAAAATTTTTCAATGATAGTACACTCCAGAAAGTTCCTGAAATAGGAAAAATCCCTTAGTTAATTCCTACTCTCTTTAAAGTTTCTTAAGGTCCTTCTGCGTGTTTTTCTGTCTCACAATTAGCAAAGTGTAGGCAATGTGTAAAAAGGAAAAGATAGGTACTAAATATTTAAAAGGAATTAACATCTACTTAGCAACATAGTGTTATAAGGCAGGGCTATTGGAATCTGCTTCTGGCTCTACGTCCTACTAGTTTTACAAACTCTGTCAGATTAAAGACGACTCTCAGTTTCATTATCTGTGAAATGAGTAAAATATGAGCCTCTTAGGATTGTTGTACCTATATGTTGATATACTGTTATACCAAGTTACTATAGTAAAGTGCCTGACACTTTACAAGTATCCCCCTACAAGTATAGGGATATATTTTCCCTAATTACATGAAGTGGAAACCATCTAAAGCCACCCACCATGTGGTTCTCTCTCTCCCACTCCCTCTTCTTCTCTCTTTTTGCCTCAATATTTTTGAAACTACTAATTCCAATTACTTACAAAAGGTTCTTGCATATTTGAAAAATTAAAATTACAAACCACTACAATAAATAGCACCATAATATGATGATTGAAGGGAGAGGGCACAAGGAAGACAGACATTATTATCTACTTTTTCAAATTATTGCATAGCCTCTAATTTGGAGAAACCTGTTTTGATTATAGAAAAAAATTCCTCTTAGCAACGTAAAAATAAATCATTTGGGAATTTAGTTGGTGTTTCCAAAAAGTTGGTTTGTAGAGCCAGAGATTTTGTGAAATCTTCAAAGTCTGAAAGCCAATATTAATCATGTTTATGAATGTCTAAAGATGAATAAGGCCAAATTGACTATTTAAATTTTTTCAATGAATTGACTAATTAAAATGTTATAAAACGTGTGTAAATTTGCTGAAATTCCAATGAAAAAAAATTTTTTGGATTGAGGCAAGAAAGAGAGAGTTTAGATTGAATAAATTTAAAGATGGGAGTTTGATACTTGGTACTCATTTAAAATTTTCAAGTTTCCTTAAAACATTGTCCCCAAAAGTACTGCATAGATTACATGTTTGAAGAAGTATGACAAATTTAATTTTAACTAATAAGTTATACAGAGTAAAGCCTTCCCATATAAACTCACAGACTAAATTTATACCACATTTTTGGGCAAGGAAGTAAGGCCATAAAATACACTATTTACTATGCTTCCTTTCCACATGGTAATTGGGACACATTTCTCAGAGTTAAAAAGTTATGAAAACCTATGTTTATCTGAATTCTGGTATAGATAGCACATTGTGGTTCTGGAACACCTTATGTCCTACGATTAATTCGTCTTTATTGTTTGGATCTTTTTTATTTCTTTATTTATTTGCTGTTTTTTTTTTTTTTACTTGCAAGCTGGTGTTAAGAGACATTGGTTTCTCAAAGGAAAGCACACATTTGTTAGTGGTAGATGGAATGGTGTAGAAAAGATTTACCAGGTTCAGTTCAGTTCAGTTCAGTTGCTCTGTTGTGTATGACTCTTTGAGACCCCATGGACTGCAGCACACCAGGATTCCCTGTCCATCACCAACTCCCAGAGCTTGCTCAAACTCATGTCCATTGAGTCAGTGATGCCATCCAACCATCTCATCCTCTGTCGTCCCCTTCTCCTCCCATCTTCAATCTGGACCAGCATCAGGGACTTTTCCAATGAGTCAGTTCTTCGCATCAGGTGGCCAAAGTATTGGAGTTTCAGCTTCAGCATCAGTCCTTCCAATGAATACCCAGGACTGATTTCCTTTAGGATGGACTGGTTGAATCTCCTTGCAGTCCAAGGGACTCTCAACAGTCTTCTCCAACACCACAGTTCAAAAGCATCAATTCTTCGGCGCTCAGCTTTCTTTATGGTCCAACTCTCACATCCATATATGGTTACTGGAAAAGCCATAGCTTTGACTAGATGGACATTTGTTGGCAAAGTCAAGTCTCTGCTTTTTAATATGTTGTCTAGGTTGGTCACCTGTTTTCTTCCAAGGAGCAAGTGTCTTTTCATTTCATGGCTGCAGTCACTATCTGCAGTGATTTTGGAGCCCCCAAAAATAAAGTCTCACTGTTTCCATTGTTTCCCCATCTATTTACCATGAAGTGATGGGAGCGGATGCCATGATCTTAGTTTTCTGAATGTTGAGTTTTAAGCCAGGTTTTTCACTCTCCTCTTTCACTTTCATCAAGAGGCTCTTTAGTTCTTCTGTGCTTTCTGCCATAAGGGTGGTGTCATATATTTATCTGAGGTTATTGATATTTCTCCTGGCAATCTTGATTCCAGCCTGTGCTTCCTCCAGCCCAGCATTTTGCATGATGTATTCTGCATATAAGTTAAATAAGTAGGGTGACAATATGCAGCCTTGACATACTCCTTTCCCAATTTGGAACCAATCTGTTGTTTCATGTCCAGTTCTAACTGTTCTTCTTGACCTGCATACAGGTTTCTCAGGATGCAGGTAAGGTGGTCTGGTATTCCCATCTCTAAGAATTTTGCACAGTTGGTTGTGATCAACACAGTCAAAGGCTTTGGTGTAGTCACTAAGGCAGATGTTTTTCTGTAACTCTCTTGCTTTTTTGATGATCCAATGAATGCTGGCAATTTGCTCTCTGATTCTTCTGCCTTTTCTAAATGCATCACTATGAACAAAGCTAGTGGAATTGATGGAATTTTAGTTGAGCTATTTCACATCCTAAAAGCTGATGCTGTGAAAGTGCTGCACTTAATATGCCAGCAAGTTTGGAAAGCTCAGCAGTGGCCACAGGACTGGAAAAAGTCAGTTTTCATTCAAATCCCAAAGAAAGGCAATGCCAAAGAACATCAGGTTAAAATAAACTAAAATTTATTTTAAGAATACATAGTTTTTCTATGATAACTGCTATCATCAAAGCTTAAAGGATGAAGGCTTAGGGAAAATGCTGTTGACTTATTCAGTAGGCATATCCAGTGTTTTCCAGACTGGTCTGAGTCCCTCAGATGTGGTTTGGCATTTGAAGAATGTTTTGACCCTCCTTCTGGTTGTAGTTAGGCCTAAGGAAAATGTGACAAAAAGAAGGGAGTAGGCTGTGAAGAATATACTCACTTATCCATGAAGATTCCAATGGTTCTGCCAAAAGCAAACAGCTATTTTGAAATTGTCTTCAAGGGTAACAAATCACTAGGTGAAAAATCAACAAGCTTGGAGCACTTAATTAGATCTTTTATCTTAATAATCAATAAGTCAAGTGAATGCTTGTGTGTTTAGGGAAGGGAGGCAGTGTTATAGAAGGGAGATGAGTTAACACTTAGAAAGCTCAAAGATTTAACAAAACCTGACATGAGATTTGCCAGATGGTTTGGTACTGGATTGTAAAACTTGAAACTAATCTTTGTTTAAGAGTTTTAATGGTTGTATATCTTTTATAAAGCCTCTTGCTCTTCTGCTATGGTGATTCTGCAAAATTATAGATCAGGCTTTAAAGAACAGCTTCTATGAGCAGAGTCTCCTTAAATCTCAGCTAAACTGAGCAAGAAGATTACATGTTATTATGATGTAGCACACAGCACAGCAGGATTTTCCCCCAGAAAACATAATGATGTGAAAATGGATAAAGCTATCACTCTGTGCAAAGAGGTCATCTATTGAAGAACAATGATTTTCACACAGATTATATGTACATGTTGAAACATTCACATTGCAAAAGCTTTTTCTTAATGTTTCTTTGAAGAACTCTGATCCTGACAAGCAATCAGATCTAGATAATAAGACTCAGTGATCTTATCTCCAGGAGGTGGCTTGCCCCAGGGCACTTGAGAGAGATTGTGTCTGTCACAGACATTTACTGTAAAAAAAAAATGATAGCACTTGTGTTTGTTTTTGTTTAATTTGTGGACAAAGACTTACAGACAAGTGCAAAAGTAAGTCCTCTTTTGCAACCCACAACTCATTGTTCAGTATGAGTTTTGATACAGATACGAAGGAACATGATCCATAAAATGGGTGTGTATTGATGAGCATAAAGATTGCTTCCAGGGCTATAAAGTTAAATAAGCTTTTAAATTACCAGCTGTATTGATCCTAGTACTCAGTTTTAATGTTGACATAAAACAAACAAAGATGGGCTCCTTTTTTTAGGCTTTTATCTTCGGAATACAGTGTCTGGATTTTCCAAAGGTATTGGCATATCCCAATGATCTCTGTCAAGTTCTAGGGTGTGATAACTTAGGAATTAATATGATTTGAACTTGATAAGCTTTTAGAGAACTAGACATCCCATCTCCTGACCCTAAACAGGATCCTATAGTGAACTGCTTGAGGAAATTGGATCTTAAAGATTACAGGTGGCAAACTTTGAAGTGCACTCCACTGAAGATCAGAGAGGCCCAACTAAAACAGCTGTGGCATCACAGCTGTGGATTGAGCAGAACTTTTTGTAGGGCTGCCTTGAAGATGACAACTTTGGAGGAACTATGGTGACTGGCAGTGGAAAGAATCAGGACATGTGAAAATCCTTAAAAATTTATTGACTTAAATAACTTTGCCTATGTTATGAATAAAAAGAAACCTTTGTGCAGAAAAAAAAATGAATTATAATATGTATTTACCAGGTAATTTATATTTAGTCCCAGCTTACTGATTTTATTTGAAGGAGAAGACATTCTTCTCAGTTTTACATAATTTAAGTTTACTGCACACTAAAAATACATATTCTTATTAGCACACAAAAGACCAAAAAGGTAATACACAGAACTATAATCCTGTATGTATTTTCATATTTCATTATTCCTACTAAAAGCTAATTAATGCATGTGACATAATAATGAGCCTCAAATATGCAGTAGAAGAGTTATGCTATCATCAGATTATTTAACACCAGATTGTTTGAATTTCATCTTTTAAATATCAACAGCAACAGAATATACCAATAAATTATGCTTAACACCTTTAAAGAGCAATTTGTGTTTGCTTATCCACTAGATTAATTCTTGCTTTCAACTCTCTGATAATGACTGGAAATTACTCCTCAAAGTAGACACGGATATTTCAAACAAATCACTGATAATTATTTTGCAAGAACTAGACCCAAATAAAGACACAAGTATGTACACGCATGGGCTTCCCAAGTCGTTTGGTGGTAAAAGAATCAGCCTGCCAATGCAGAGGACACAGGAGATGCAAATTCGGTCCTTGGGTGGGTAAAACCCCTTGAGAAAGAAATGGAAACCCACTCCAGTATTCTGGCTGGAAAATTCCATGGACAGAGGAGCTTGGCTACAATCCATGGGGTCCCAAAGAGTCATACATGATTGAGCACATGTACATGCACAGGCATACACATGCACACACAGACACACGCACACACACAATTATAAAATTCATTTAGTACTTTTCAAAGTAATTATAGTCATTGCAGTTACCATAAATTCCAAGAATACACCATGTAAGAAGAATCTGAGCTAATGTCTTAAATGATTTCAAATTCTTTAAAGGTGGCTATGAAAGCATTAAAAACTATTCTAAGCTTACAATTCAAAAATAACAATTATACATTTTCAAATATTTTGTAAATTGTTAGAGAAAGGATGGGGTTGGTAGTAAATTTTTGCTCTAAAGTGCTTTTTCTAATAGAAATTGAAAGAGCTCTAAAGAGTGAGATTAACTGATTATTTAGCAGCTTAATGTAGGGTAATTTTTATACAAACATTAATTTTTATAATTTTTCTAAGACATGTAAGAGCAGAAATAATTCATGCATTTATTGCACATTTTAAAACATGTGTCTTTCACTTGGAAACATTCCCATGTATAAATCTCTTTAATGAAGAAATATATGATAATTTATTACATGTTATAACAATGTTTAAGTTGAAATATAAATATTATTGTGCAATTGGAAAGAAAAATACGGCAAGTTTGATCAAATGTATGCTAAAAATACTAAATTTGACTGCAATTTATCAAAAACTGTAGCATTCCTATTATCCACAGAAATATACACAGTATAGATGAAGCTAAACCCCTGAAGATTTAACTCTTTCCTGCAATGAAAAATATGACACAATAAAAATTGTTTAAGTTATTGGCATCCTTTTTGTCTCCAATAAAGAAACTAGATCAGTATATAAACTAGATGCCATCATGAAGAGGATATGCTGTATATCAGTAGTACTAATAACCACATTCCCTGACAATCTCTGGTAAAGATAAATTAACCTTCCTTAAGAACACACACATAAAACAATGTCTTTATCTCTACCACCAGTCTGTAATCTTGCTTGCAGTAAGTTTTCCTAATGATTATGTCAAATGCAAAATCTCTCTTTCAGTTAAATATTAAAATCTTGATTGGTAATTCCTAAATATTAAACACATTTGCCCTTAACTATAAATGAATTATAATTGTAGCATCTGTGTCTATTCTAACTTGCCATCATTCAGCCACAAAAATGATGACACCAATTGTTTAAATAGAGAATGGAATTATGGACTTCTAGTTTTTTCTTCTAATGTTTCCCCCGTGAACACAAAATCTATGGGAAAAGGGTTGTCAGACAGCTGGTGGTCACAGCAATTATGAATTAGCTTTCTTCTCAAAAATCAAATTACAAGTCAAAAATTACAAATTATATGCTTTTTTGTCTCCTTATATTAGGACATTAGATTCAAGTGTGGGACAGAGAGAGTGAATTGTCTTATTTCATTATGGAAATCATGATTTCCCTCAGGATTTATATCATAAGGCATAAAAAGAGACTTCTTCCCAACCATGAAAATTTAGTGAAGGTATATTAAGAATTTAGAAAATCTGTTTTCATTTCCAAATAAAGATTCACACACTTAGTAGATTCTTGTCTGAAAGAAAACTATCTCATGAGATTGCTGTCATGAAAGTCTTCTGAATTTTTCAAAGGTGCTACTTATATTGAATTTTTTGGCAACATGTGTGTGTGCTTAGTCTCTCAGTCATGTCCAACTCTTTGCGACCCTATGGCATGATCAAATAGGGATCCTCATTGCCACTATGAGAACTTGACTTTGTAAGCATAAATTCAATATTAAAGAATTAAAAACAATCCATGTAGACCCTATTTAAGCTATTAATTAAAATTAGTTTTCAAGATCAAAAAGCTTACTAATTAGCTACTTTAAAAGCATTCATCAGTATTGCTTGCTAAACATACATATATCTCCAATTCCTAGGTTGATATGAATAAATCAGTAATGAAATAAAGTGATTTCTACAGTTAAAAAATATGCTAGACTAAGGTATTGTTAAATCTAATTTCCTTTTGTAAGAACCTGCAGAATATTATATTAATATTATTATACTAAAGTCCTTCATAAAATAATGACATTTCTAATTCTTCAAGAGATCCTTCTGGAAATCTCAAGTGATATGCTAAGCAAATGTTTTGACCTGAATTTGTCTACAACCTACATCAATCAGCTAAAAACCTGAAACAAAGAGTAAACAGAGGAATGGAGAATAATGCAAATAAGTAAGAATGGAAAAATAAATATATATATATATATATATAATTAGTGAAGAAAGAAAGAAGTTAGCTGTCTGAAATATTACAGGAAATACTGTAGCTGAAATAGAGACATAACCTATATAACTGTGCCCCTATCCTAAGTGATTACTGAATTTAGATGGATAGTAAGGCAAAGGGGAAATATGCCGATGTCAACAACAAAAACTAAATAGAGTCCATATTAGCTTAATTATAGCAAATTTACCTTGACCAAAACAAAAGGAATAGTAAGCAAATATGAAAATGGAAGGTTAAAATTGGAATTAATTTACAAAGAGTAGAAAATTAGCACTGGTTATTTTTGTATTAGAACTTTAGGAAAAATTGCATATTATGACATTATAATAAAAGTAATAAAAGCACCAGCAAAGTAACAACATCACAATTATGTCTCTTTATAGGAAATTTTCTAAACCTATGTTAGATTAAAATTTCAAGTTTATTTCACAGTAGGTTTTATAGAAAATGGTCTTTAAGGACTAGCTAAAAAGGGGAAAAATAAAAATGAATAATCTATATTTCTGAGAAAACAAACATTTCATATATCAAGAAATTTATGATCATGTATTATTATTATTATTTTCCCATTGAATGTATTGAAGAAACATCTATTTACTAGACTCATTGGAATCTTAAGAGAAATGAGCACTCATTATATACACACATGGGAACAATATTTAGACTGATGAGAAAGACAGGAACGTTGAGATCCTTTTGAAGTCAAGGGAAAATTCAATAATTTGGCAGTGTTTAGTGGGTACAGTGATTGCAGAAATAAACCAAATTAATAGCAAAGATTTTGAACTATTATTTTTAAGCTGCCTACTTTAACTCAAACCTAACCTGATTAAATAATATACCAAACAGGGGTTTTCAAAGAAGATATGAACGTAATGATTCTTCTAGCTCAAGACCTATGTGCTGCGTGCTTAGCTGCTCAGTTGTGTCTGACTCTTTCTGACCCCATGGACTGTAGCTCACCAAGCTCCTCAGTTTATGAGAATTATCCAGGCAAGAATACTGGAATGGGTTGCCATGCCCTCCTCCAGGGGATCTTCCCCACCCAGAGACTGAACTCAGGTCTTCTGCATTGCAAAGGGATTCTTTACCATCTGAGCCACCAAGGGAAGCATATTATGCTTTAAATTTCAAACATCTAATCAATTTGGCTATTTGCAACAAAATATTTTGTATATAAATAGTTTGAGTTGATAGGAAAAATAACAGTTTCGGAACACAGGGTTTAAAATCACACAGACCTGAATCAAATGCCTTTTGTGCATGTTAACTTATTCTGAATTCTTGTACAAGTTAGTTAATTTATCTGAATCTTTGTTTCCTCACCTTTAAAAGGGATTGGAATGACGATTAAACAGATATATGTGTATAGCAATTACAATAGTACCTGGCATATATCATTAGTATTCAATAGATGCTGCCGTCTATTTCATGTAAGTCCAAAGCAAATATAATCACCTTGATCCATAATCAATGTTTGGGCATAAGAGGGTCTACTTTAGTTTCCTATTGACTCCAAGAAGGAAGAAAATCATAGTTTAATACAGTACTTCAGTCACAACATATCACCTCTTTGAGAATGACTTTGTAACAATTTACATCTCATTCCACATAATTTCACTTACAAGATATCCTATGAAACAGCCTCAGACTACATTACTAATTATATTTCTCTCTCTGTCTTCCTCATACCGGCCCATCCACACTGTCTTCCTTGTTTCCCTTTTACTATATAACCATGTTCTGACTCCTTGTTCTTGTGCATTTTGAAATGTCTTCCTCTAGATTTCCACAGGGCTTAATCCCTGGAGAAGGAAATGGCAACCCACTCCAGTATTCTTGCCTGGAAAATCCCATGAATGGAGGCGCATTGCAGGCTACAATCCATGGGGCTGCAAAGAGTCAGACACGACTGAGCAGTTTCACTTCACCTCACTTACTGCTTTCAGATCTTTGACGACATAGGAATGAAAGCTATGTCGAACCCAGACAGCGTTTTAAAAAGTAGAGACATCATTTTGCTGACAAAGGTCCATAAAGTTAAAGCTATTGAGCTCCCCTGGTTGCTCAGATGGTGAAGAGTCTGTCTGTAATGCAGGAAACCCAAGTTTGATCCCTGGATCAGGAAGATCTCCTGGAGAAGGAAATGGCAACCTGCTTAAGTATTCTTGCCTGGAGAATCCCATGGACAGAAGAGCCTGGAGAGCCCCAGTCCATGGGGTCACATAGAATCAGACACGACTGGGAGACTAACACTTCACTTCACTTCATGGTTTTATTGGTAGTCATGTATGGATGTGAGAGTTGGACTATAAAGAAGGCTGAGCACTGAAGAACTGATGCTTTCAAACGGTGGTGCTGGAGAAAACTCTTGAGAGTCCTTTGGACAGCAAGGAGATCAAACCAGTCATTCCTAAAGGAAATCAACTCTGAATATTCATTGGAAGGACTGGTGCTGAAGCTGAAACTCCAATATTTTGGCCACCTGATAGAAAGAGACAACTCACTGGAAAAAGACCCTGATGTTGGGAAAGATTGAGGACAAGAGGAGAGGGTGTTGACAGAGGATGAGATGGTTGGATGGCAACACTGACTCAATGGACATGAGTTTGAGCAAACTCTGGGAGATAGTGAAAGACAGGGAAGTCTGGTGTGCTGCAGTTAATGGGGACACAAAGAGTCAGACATGACCTAGTGACTGAACAACAACACATATTTAAATTTGCAGTTTTTCAATATGTTCTCACAATCTCTAACTTCCTTCTCTATTTTATTCAATAGTACTTAATATGTTGACTGTCTTCATTTTCTAAGGCCACTATAACAAATTACCACAATTTTGACTGCTTGAAACAACAGAAAATAATTTCATAGTTTGGGAGGTCATAAGTCCAAATGTGTTAGCAGATTCGGTCCCCTCTGGAGGCTCTCAGGGGAAATTTGTACCATGCCTCCTCTCTCCTGGCCTCTGATGGCTACTGGTAACCTTTGGCATTCCTTGACTTGGGGCTATATAACTCCTATCTCTGCCTCCTTCACATGGCCTTTTTTCTGAGTCTCTGTGCCTTCCCCTCTTCTTATAAAGGGCCTATCAGTGGATCTAACTGACTCCCCACCCACAATACATGAGATTCTTAATTATATCTGCAAAGACTCTTTTTCCAAATAAGGTCACATTTATAGGTACTAGGGATTGGAACTTGGACATGTCTTTTGGAAGGATACATATTAATCCACTAGATTAATTTAGTGTAAATGTGTTTATCTATATTTATTTATTCATCTATTTGTTCATTCTCAGTGTCCCCCTACTAGAATGCTGTCCATGACAAAGGTTAATTTTTTTGTTGTTGTTTATATTTGTGCCTTGTTTATATTGTGCCTCTGGCACACAACAGGAGCTAATAAATATGTGTTAAATAAATGAAGAAGAAAATGTGTATGAGACACAGAGGTTATCAAGATAATTGAAGCCAAAAGTAGAAAAAAGAAAAAAAAAACAGGAAAAGAGAAGTTGAAAAATAGGGTCAGACTGTGTGAAGAAATACAGAAAAGACTATAGCCTTTGAAGCCAAAAGTATTTACACGTGAAAGAAAAGAAAGGAAAAAAATAATCATGGTCACTTCATTTCCTGGAATAGGGACTGCTTTGAATAACTTATTTGTTAGAAATGAGCAAGCTGATGTTAAGGCTATGGGTTAAGGAGAAATAAGATCATTTTTTAAAAAATTATTCAATTAACATTAACTGAGAAGCCACTATATGCCAAACAGAGTTTAGGGTGTAGAGTCAAAGAACATAGCTGTCTGAGACTGTGTCATCACTACTATACTATGTTTGATGTGTTCCCATTCAGTGTCATTGTCTCAAAGATTTAGAGACATCCGAAAAGCTAACTAACCTTCTGCCTCTATTTTCATTATTAAGTATTTTACAGATACTCCCAACACACTGAGTGTCAAGAATAAAAGCTGAAAATAGATATGTTAGCTTGATTACACTAAAATGCATATGATTACACTAAAAAGCATGACAGATATAAAAACATCACATAAAATGTTAAATGAAATTATCAAATGATATACTAAGAAGAAAGCAAAATAATATGCTTAGCAATATATGCTTTAAAATATGCTTGATAGAAAAAATAAAGTTGCATCTGCTAAGAAATATTTTCTAGACCGAGAGGATGATCAACAGAGATTTGCTACAGTGCCAATAAACAAACTTTTAAAGAAAATTTCTGTAATGTGAATGCACACTATGTAATAGGCTGACAAAAATTTAACCATTGATAGTTTCGTATCTGTATAATACTTGAACAATAATAACTGCAAATCTACTGTTAAATTTAAATTTTAAATGTCCTTGCTTTCCATTATCATTTCTATAGAAGCTTAAGATAGATCATATATTCATTCAAAGCTCTAAAATAATTTAATGTATAAAAACTACTTTTAAGAGTGTCACCAGGAGTTAGAATCTTAGTCATATTGCTATATTAAAATCACTTATATTTGGATTTCTGCCAACCAAACTTGACCATCTGAAATTATATTTCAGGTATATATATTCATGGTGAAAATCACACAAATATGTGATTATATTGAAAGCATATTTTACCACAATGAAAGAACTTCCATTAGTCAAGTTCCTCCCTTGTAAATGTCGTAAAATCAATACTTTTGGCATCATCTTTGAGATCACTTTTGTATATAAACTTGTTAAATGTGGATGTCTTTGTAAGCTGTCGAAAAGGTAGAGACAAAGATATTCATTTAATTTCCTTTCTTAAGCCCTTTGAGATTCTCCAGAATACATTTCAGACTCATCTCATCCATCCTCTCTCATTGCCAAATATGAAAATATGAATAAAAAAAGAAAATATGAATGAAATAATAGGAAAAATTAATAGGTGGTGTCTTCCTCCCATGCAATATTCTGTAGCTATTTGCAATGATGCCAGTTTTTTCTAATCAAAACAAAAAATGTTTGAGTGGCTGCCCTAGGATTCCCTTCTTTATAAACCCCATTTAGATTTGTTCTTCCTCAGCAAGTCCCCAACATAAATTTCCTTTCTGTATTATTCCATTAAATAGATTTTAGAGTTTTGTTTTCTCAGAACCATCTATAGTCAATCACAGGCTAATTTGATTAATATATCCTAAAGTATTCATCTCTTACTATGCTAATTCTTATTAGGCTGAATTCATAGAGACTAATGTCTTAATCCAACTTAATAACTATAATCATGAACTATGTAGAGGCTGAAAATGCCAATGAGGGAAGAACTTAGAGAGAAAACGAGAGAAGCAGGAAATTAGGGAGATAGGACCCCCCAGTCCTATCTCATCATTTTCCAAATCACGCCATTCATATCTAGTCACAGCTTTCTCATCCTCTGTCACATAGATTATAGGAGTTCCTAACTCTCTCCTCATGGGTATATATAAATATAAAACCCACCCATGGAATGAGGTGACAATTGTTTCAGTCAGTTGTTCAGTCTCCTGGACTTTTCAAGGACTTTATGTAATCAGTTTTCATATATAAGTTTCACTCTCCTTGTACACTTCATCTAAGTCATCACCTTTTGCTTCTTATTTTCACTGACTGTAAAAAATCCATATAGGGGGTTTTCAAACCTTTGATAACACAGAGAAGAATAAATACCCTCATGTTTATATTCAAGATTAGCCATGGGGATCCACGGGCTGTGGGTTTGATCCCTGGTTAGGGAACAAAGATCCTTCATGCAGTGTGGTCAAAAAAAAAAAAACAAGGTTAACCATAGTTTAGAGCAAACAAAAATCACTTGAGCCTTCATCCCACACTGGAAACAAATCATTCATGTTATTTAATAAAGATATGATAACATTTTAAATCACATATTCAGAAGTGTCTGCAATTTTTTCTTCACTGAAATGAAAACCTAAACTTGCAGATTACTTCACAGAATCTATTCTTTCAACAGTACTGGCAGAATTATAAACAGCATAAAACTTCTACTTTTATAACTAATTTCTTAAAATATTAAGATACATATTTTGTCTTAGGAAGGATTTCATTATTTGCTTAGACGTTGACAGTGTTTTCCATCACCACTTTAAATTAATTCCATTATAAATTCAACATTTTATAGTAGGTAGGATAATGACTCTTCCAACCTGTCCACATCCTAAACACTGAATTTGTAAAATGTTAACTTGAAAATTGGATTAAATTTAGGTACTTGCAGTTGGAGAGATTATCCTGGATTATCCAGGTGGATGCAATGTAATCACAAGTGTCCTTAGGAAGGAAAAAAAAAGGAGAAGAGTCGGAGAAAAAGATGTGAAGAGAGAAGTAGAAGGCAAATTGATGCAGCCCTGAGCCAAGAAATGCAAGCAGTCTTTAGAAGCTGGAAAAAAATAAGAAAACAGATTCACCCCAAGAGCCTCTGGAAGGAATATAGATAGGCCTGTTGACACCTTGATTTCAGCCACATAAAAATCATTTGGGATTTTTGATGTCCAGAAGTGTAAAATAATAACATTTTTTGTCTTAAGGCACTGGTTTTGTGGTATATGTTACAGTAACAATAGGAAACCAATACACCTACCACATGGTGAATTTAAACCATATATATTCTGAAATGTGTAAATATATAGGTTAGACACAAAACATTTTAAATGACAATGACAGCCCTGAAAATACTGACCAGTGCTGATTTGTTGGGATGTAAGAAAATTCAGTGGGTTTGGCAGCACAGTATCTACATTTCCACCAAAGCTCAAAATATACAAAATTTCATGAGTACAGGTCGCCATGAACTGTGCAGGACACTTAAGGATACTTCACATGAACATTCATTCACTCATTTATTCAGTAAATATTTAATAATCACCTAATAAATACTATGGGCTTCCCTGGTGGCTCAGAGGTTAAAGTGTCTGCCTCCAATGCGGGAGACCCGGGTTCGATCCCTGGGTTGGAAGATCCCCTAGAGAAGGAAATGGTAACCCACTCCAGTAGTCTTGCCTGGAGACTCCCATGGATGGAGGAGCCTGCTAGGCTACAGTCCACGGGGTCGCAAAGAGTCGGACACGACTGAGCGACTTCACTCACTTCACTAAATAAGTACTATACACTGCTCCACATATGGACAGTTGTGAATAAGACCATCAAAATTTCTGCCGCATAGAGCTTATATTCTGTAGCAAATGTGAAAGAAATAAAATCAACAAAATGCATAGTCTGTATGCTTTTAGAAAGGAGAGATTAAAAAAAAAAAAAAGCTTTCCTAAGAGAACAATGCAAAGAAATAGAGGAAAGCAACAGAATGGGAAAGACTAGAGATCTCTTCAAGAAAATTAGAGATACCAAGGGAACATTTTATGCACAGATGGGCACAATAAAGGACAAAAAAGGTATGGACCTAACAAAAGCAGAAGATAGTAAGAAGACATGGCAAGAATACACAGAACTTTACAAAAAAGATATCAATTACCCAGATAACCACAATGCTGTGATCACTCACCTAGAGCCAGACATCCTGGAGTGTGAAGTCAAGTGAGCCTTAGGAAGCATCACTATAAACAAACCTAGTGGAGGTGATAGAATTCCAGTTGAGCTATTTAAATATTAAAAGATGATGTTGCTAAAGTGCTGCACTCAATATGCCAGTAAATTTGGAAAACTCAGCAGTGGCCCCAGGGCTGGAAAAGGTCAGTTTTCATTCCAATTCCAAAGAAAGGCAATGACAAAGGACGTTCAAACTACCACCAACTGCATTCATCTCACACGCTAGCAAAATAGTGCTCAAATTTCTCCAAATGAGGCTTCAAGAGTACATGAACTGAGAACTTCCAGATGTTCAAGCTGGGTTTAAAAAAGCCAGAGGAACCAGAGATCAAATTGCCAACATCTGTTGGGTTATTGAGAAAGTAAGAGAGTTCCAGAAAAACATCTACTTCTGCCTTATTAACTATGTCAAAGACTTTGACTGTGTGGATAACAGCAAACTGTGGAAAATTCTTCAAGAGACAGGAATACCAGACCACCTTACCTGCCTACTGAGAAATCTGTATGCAGGTCAAGAAGCAACAGTTAGAACTGCAAATGGAACAGTGGATTGGTTCCAAATAGGGAAAGGGGTATGTCAAGGCTGCATATTGTCATCCTGCTTATTTAATTTTATGCCGAATACATCATGTGAAATGCTGGGCTAGATGAAGCACAAGCTGAAATCAAGATTGCCAGGAGAAATATCAGTTCCCTTAGATATGCAGATGAAACCACCCTTATGTCAGAAAATGAAGAGGAACTAAAGAGCCTCTTGATGAAACTAAAAGAAGAGAGTGAAAAAGTTGGCTTAAAAAACTTCAACATTCAAAAAACTAAGATCATGGCATCCAGTTCCATCACTTCATAGCAAATAGAGAAACAATAGAAACAGTGATAGACCTTATATTCTTGGGCTCCAAAATCACTGCAGATGGTGATTGCAGCCCTGAAATTAAAAGATATTTCTCCTTGGAATAAAAGCTATCACCAACCTAGACAGCCTATTAAAGGCAGAGACATTACTTTGCTAACACAGGTCTGATAAAAGTCAAAGCTATGGCTTTTCAGTAATCATGTATGGATGTGAGAGTTGAACCACAAAGAAAGCTGAGAGCCAAAAAATTGATGCTGCTTAACTGTGGTGTTGGAGAAGATTCTGAGAGTCCCTTGGTATGCAAGGAGATCCAACCAGTTCATCCTAAAGAAAATCAGCCCTGAATATTCATTGGAAATACTGATGCTGAAGCTGAAACTCCAATACTTTGGCAACCTGATGCAAAACCTGACTCCTTAGAAAAGACCCTGATGCTGGGCAAGATTGAAGGTGGGAGGAGAAGTGGATGACAGAGGATGGGATGGTTGGATGGCATCACTGACTCAATGGACATGGGTTTGAGGAAGCTCTGGGTGTTGCTGCAGCCCATTGGTTCACAAAAAGTTGGGCACGACTGAGACATCTGAACTGAACTGAACTGAACTGAACTGAATGCTGTGGGGCAAAATTCAATGCAAATCAGAGAGGCAGAAATTTCTAGAGAGTATGGTTGCTATTCTACATAGACAGATTAAGGAAAGTCTCATTGAAAATCTGATTTTGAGTACAGACCTAAAGGAGTGTTTTGTTTTTGTTTGTTTGTTTGTTTGTTTGTTTTTAAGCAAGCTATAGGGATATCTGGGGAAAGGGAGTCCTAAGCAAATAAAGCAGCAAGAATAATATTCCTAACACAAAAGAGTGATATGCTAGATGTGTCTAATGAACAGTAAAGGGACCAGTGTATATTGAGTATAATGATTAAGAAGGACAGAAACATATGAGATTAGAGAAGAGACACAAGGCCTAGAAAATCATATAGGGTCTTTCAGACCATTGAGAACATTGACATTTATTCTGAGTGAGTGACAAGGAATTGGAAAATTTTGAACACAGGAGAGACATAATCTGACTTGAGTTCTTAAAGGATTTCTCTAGATGTGTGTAAATAGATTGGAAGGCAACAGGAAATGTAGGGACGCCTGTTAGAAAGCCATTTTGATAATCCAAGAGGGATATGATGATGGTTTGGACGAAGGGGTTATCAATGAGTTAATCAAAACCAGCTGGATTCTATATAAGACAGAGCCCGCAGGACTTGTTAAATGATTGGATATGTGACGCTACAGAAACAGAGGAGTAAAGGCGGATCCCAAAGTTTCTTCAGGACCAATTGAGATGGCAAAAGCTCAGGAAGAGCAGATTTGGAGGGAGGGAATCAGGCATTGAGTCTTGGGTATATTGTTAGAAAAGCCTGTAACACATTCAGGTAGAAACTCTGGAGTTTGGGGGAGACGGACAACTGCGGGGTATACATTTGGAAGTCATCAGTATGCAGATGTTATTTAAGCCATGAGGCAGTATAAGCCCACCAAGATGGTGAGAATTAATAGGAAAGAGAAGTTCAAGCCTTTCCCCCTGCAATGTAGAGAGGCTGAGAAGATGACGATTCAGCAACAGACACCTGAGAATGAATGGCTTTGGGGTTAGAGCAACAAGGGACAGTAAAGTCCAGGAAGCCAATGGAAGAAAGTCGTTCAAGTAGGAGTGAGTGACCAATCTAACCAAATGCTACAAGCAGATCAAGTAAGATGGGAATTTTGAACTGATCACTATATATAGCCACATAGAGATAAGTATTGATCTTGCTATAGCTACTTCAGTTGAGTAGTAGGGGAAACTCCCGATTGGAGGGGGGATAAGATGTCTGTCAGGCTATCCAAACATTTTTCAGATTTTTATAACCATATTACTCCTAACTGCTTTCTGAATAAGTTAAAAAAAGATAGCATGATACAAGCGTGGAATTCATTTTTAATACTGCCTATTCCATTACATAAGTTACACATAAAGTAATAAGCATTTTCCTAACAAGAAATTGTGATATTTTTTATACCAAACATTTTTCAAACAACTGAACAATTTTTCACTATTTTTCTTTCTCCATGTTATTCTAATTATATGCTGAGCAGTTTAGACATGTGTCTTTTTTATACAATGTTTTTATGGTCAGTAGTAATATAGTTTTATGTTCACTTTTTGAAATTCAGATGGATTAAAATTTTCAAATCTTTGTGTCATCATTAGAGATGGGTATATACAGTAAAATAAAGCAAAAATGCTTCTGAAAAGAGGGTTACTTGAAGTAGTCTGCCTTTTGTAAAATGAAACCTGATGCCTTAATGTGTTTATATCCTTCATAAAAATGTTATACTATAATTATTAATATCCATTTGCTTTAAATGGTCCATGTTGTCTTGTTTATATACAGAGTGAAATGGAAAATTAAAGAAATAATTCAAATACTTTAAGATAAAAAAGTACAGCTTTACCAGCTCCTAATTGAATGCTGTGTTTTTGACTCAATCTGTAGTTTCTATCAGCAGGAGAGTTTTACACCTATTACATGAAGAGATGCTCATTATATATTGTGAAGTTGATTTTTTTTTTTAAGAAAAAAAAAAGCTTTTGCTTCTGTTAGTTATAAATTTCAGAGAATGTGATCTTTTGACTTGGGATTACTAAGTTGTTTCATTCTTATACTTTCTTATATATGTGGAGAAACATGAGAGATATTCTTGACTGAGAAACAAAATACATGCTGGGAAAAGCTGATGGAGAAAAGAAGCATTATCTGAAAGCATTTCATATGAATTCATATGTTTAATATTAATGATGGCAGTGAAAGATTTTCTTACCCGTTTTACATGAAATGTTTTATTTAATCCTGAAATAGTCTCTGATTTGAAACAAAAGAACCTTTTCTTTATAACTTTTAGTCTTAATGATTGTGAAGTTTGTTTGGCTTGTAATACATAGTGAAATTCATTATTTATATCATTAGATGAGGGCTTTTTCAAGCTTGAGAAATATCTGTCTACACTAAGGAATATTCCCATTGTCCTTGGGAAGTCAGTATGAACCTTAATATATGTAAATTATTAAATAAGACTTAGAACCTGGAAACCATGGATTATAGGACATAAGTGAAAACTGCACAATTATCTGATGAATTTTAAGCAAGGCAAAAAATCAATTTAGAGATACATTTTCAAATATATATTTCCAAATTACATGAATTTACCATAATATTTTGTCATATTCAAAATTTTTAAAGTATGTAGCCATCATCAAGCAACTGCATTAAGTAATACAGAATAATATCATAAAAATATGAATACTAAATAAATTCATGTTTTAATTTTTGAGATCTGTCTGCAGCTAGATGTGATTCTATGGTTATAGAATATCTGAAGCAGGAAAGGATGGATGCAAATGATGAATATCAATTGAACATCTATAGACATCCTAGTTTACTGAATAATAGTCACTGGTTATTCACCAGGTACCATTGAAATGCACACTGTTGTGTGTTAACAATAAGCTATAGGAGTAGGAAACAGACAGAATAGGCTCCATCTTGAAAGCAGGACTCCATCTTGGGCCAGTCTGTGGACTTGAGCTATATGCCTAGTATCTATGGAAATGACATACCAACTGGAAAACCAGACCCCCTGGGTGGAAGAGTCCAAGGGCTCGTGCCTAGACTCTCTGTCACCTAAAACAATACCCTAATTATCTGTGTAACTGGATAGAGTCATAAATTCTATTATGCTTATTGGGGTGTGACCATAGGCCTATTGATAATTGTCCACTGTTAACTAGGCTTCAGGCATACGAATCATGGGTTAACTTTGATTGTATCTTTCTTTTCCTTTGTTCAGACTAGTTTCAGGGAATTTGGGGAGGTGGGTTTGAGCACGACACTTAGGGTATATAAGGTTTTCACAAAACCTGGTTGGGGTCCTTGGCTAAGGGGAGACTCTTTCTTGGGCCCACTGGTGTAATAAACTGCACTCCACTATCTGCATTGTCCTTCTGAATGAGTCTGTTTCCCGGAACACGTGGCTACATTTGGTGCATTGGCCAGGAAACTCCTCACTTTGAGGAGGAAAGTCCCACTTGGGACTACTCTGAAGTCTTGTGGCTTGAATCTTCTAGAGGGAGGAAGGTGCCTCACCCTTCTGGAAGGATTCTGCTTCTCAATGCCTGGACCTGTCACGTTAGCAGGTAGTGGATGGCAGCAGGGGAACTGAGTGCTCAGGTGAGGAGGAACCCAACCGTCAGGGGGTTTCAGGGGGGGTCCAGGGTCAGAGGGGGCCTACCCCTCTGGGAAGGACTAGAAGGGACATGGACCCGTAGGAGTCTGGACTAGGCAGGTGGTGGAGATTGCTTGGTACAAAGTTCGACAAGCGTTTTAGGGCTTAGGAAGGAAATTTGTGAATGTCATTTAGGAGGTGGTGTCCACACCATCTTGGGGAAAATTGTTACCAAGCAATCATCAGGGGATTGTTAGGAGAAGAAACTTGGTCTTTGTGTGCTAATATTCTGCCCTCCTGGAGGAAATGTCCCACCTGCTGTGGAATTCTTGACCCCCTCGGAATTGTCAGGCTAGAAGCAGGGGGATATATAAGTGAGTACAAATTGGCTTTTCCTGAGATGGCCTGGGATGTGGGATATTTAACCCATCTGTGTTTTCATCTGCACCCAATCAAGCCCAGCAAACCAGAACGGACTTTAAAAGTTAAGGGAGAAATGGTCTTGGAGCACGTGGTATTCTGGTTGGGCCATGCCAACTGGCAGGTGAAGACATGCCAATCTCCCTTCTCCCTCTGGGACCTGGCAGGTTAAGGCCCTTCTTATCCCAATTAGGAAGGAGGCAGAATGGCAATGTAAGTATTTCTTTGAGTGAAAATATCAGAAGTGCATAGGGTACAGAGAACTTTGTAGACAGAATGAAATGGAAAATTAGAAGAAGGTCTGAGAAGGTAAGCAAGATGTGAGGAAATGAATCTAAGGCTACTGTATTGGAGTGCATTATTAAAAATTTAAAGGAGGGATTTGGAGGAGACTATGGGTTGAAGATGATGCCTAACAGCCTCCACATACTCTGTGAGATCAAATGGCCCCCTGTGGGAGTAGGATGGCCACCAGAGGACACCATGAACTGAAAAACAGTGGAAGCAGTCTATACAGTAGTCACAGGAGAGCCAGGACACCCAGATCAATATTCATATATTGACTCATGGCAAGGGTTAGCTCAAGACCCTCTTCCTTGGGTGAGGTTCTGTATCCAGAAGGGATAGGGAAAAATATTAATGGCACAAAAATTGACTGATGATAAAAAATTCTACAGGATTCGGACAGAGATGACCTGCCCCCTCCTCCATACTGGATGATGACATGCCCACCGCCCAGTACTCCACCAGGACCGGAGTCTGCCTTAAAGCCCAATCCAGGGCCAGGTGAAGTTCATGCAGCAGCTGCTGTTCCTAGGGCAGCTCTCCCAGAGATTGTAGAGCCACTGTTTTGGCAGGCTCCGATCCCAGAGATGGAGACCTCTGGTCAACGCCCCCAGGATTCCACCTCAGCAGGATCTCCTAGATTGTATCCACCTCTCCCGGGGAGCACTGATGGGAAGGGGGAAGGAAACACAGGAATTAGAGGCTGCACTCTTCCAAGGAACAGGGGGAAAGAACCCCACTACAGATGCCCCTCAGAGAGCTACAACAGCCTCCAATTCAGGATGCATGTGGGCACTACCATCAGTCCCCTGTAGACTATTCTTACCAGCCATTTTCCTCTGCAGATATATTAAACTAGAAGAGACACACTTCACCATATTTGGAGGAGCAACAAGCCATGATTAGACTAACAGAGACTATGTTTCAGACCCACCGCCCTACATGGGATGACATAATCCAATTACTAGTCTCCCTCTTCAGCACTGAGGAAAGACACAGGATCCTAACTGAGGCAAGAAAATGGTTAAGAAAAATGGCACCTGAGGGTACTGCAAACCCCCAGCAGTGGGCAGAACTAGCCACCACGGATGAGAGGCCCAACTGGGACTTTAACACAGAGGAAGGGAGGGGCCTCCTGGAGAGATATCGGGCAGCTATTTTACAAGGCCTCAAGAGGGGGGCCCGAAAACCTATGAGTATGGCAAAACCCTCCAAAGTGAGTCAAAGGGAAAGTGAATCACCCTCTGAGTTCTATGAAAGACTGTGTGAGGCCTTTAGAGTTTATATGCCAATAGGTCCAGAGACTGCTGGGCCTCAAATGGTGAGGCCTCAATCCTCACCTTGTGTCTCAATCCTACCCCGAAAATATCAGATGGGAAGACACCAAGTGATTCATGAATTTTTATATATCCCTGAATGCCAGTACCTTTGTTGGGAAGAGACTTGCTGTCTAAATTGGGGGCACAAGTGACCTTTCCCCCCATGAAAGACCCACTCTTCGAATGGGCTCAACCACCTATTTACTCTTCCTCTCAGTAACCCCTCAAGTTGAGTGGTGGAGAAGGCAATGGCACCCCACTCCATTACTCTTGCCTGGAAAATCCCATGCACGGAGGAACCTGGTAGGCTGCAGTCCATGGGGTCGCTAAGAGTCGGACACGACTGAGCGACTTCACTTTCACTTTTCACTTTCATGCTTTGGAGAAGAAAATGGCAGTGTTCTTGCCTGGAGAACGCCAGGGATGGGGCAGCCTGGTGGGCTGCCGTCTATGGGGTCGTACAGAATCGGACATGACTGAAGCAACTTAGCAGCAGCAGCAGCAAGATGAATGGAGGTTCAGGAAGGGAATGATCTTCCTCCTTGCAAAAGAGGTCCCAGTGGTAACAGAACTCAAACATGGTACAATTATGTCAGCACCCGCTTTAGGCCCGCCAGACCTTGCTAAGCCATTTACTCTTTATGTGACTGAAAAGGACAAGGTGGCTATGGGAGTGTTGTCCCAGCCTATGGGGACATGGGACAGACCAGTGGTTTATCTCTCAAAATGGCTGGACAATGTTGCCATTGGGTGGTCAGGATGCTGACGGGCAGTTGCTGCAGTTGCCTTACTGGTCCGGGAGGCAACCAAGCTGACTTTGGGCCAAGATTTGATTGTAAAATTCCCACGTGAGGTCAACACTCTCCTGCGAGGGGAACCCCATAAATGTCTATTGACATCCTGGATTACTCAATACCAGGGACTGTTATGTGAGAACCCCCATGTTACTATTGAGCCTTGTCAGGCCCTGAGTCTGTCCACTTTCCTTCCTGTGGGAGAAGGTGGGCCCTCACATGATTGCAAGGAAATCCTAGAAGAAGTTTATGTCAGCAGACCTGACTTGAGAGACCAGCCAATCCTGGACCCAGATTTGGTCCTGTACACCAATGGCACCAGCCTGGTGAAAAAAGGACAATGACTATTGGGATATGCGGTAGTCATGGAAGAACCCATCATTGAGGCTAGCTCTCTGCCTTCACACTGGTCTGCTCAACAGGTCAAACTATATGCTCTCATCCAGGCCCTCCAGCTGCCAAAAGGTAAGAGGACAAACATTTACACAGATTCCAGGTATGCTTTTGCTACTTTACACGTACATGGGGCTTTATATAAAGAGCGAGATCTTCTGACAGCTAACAGAAAGGACATTAAAAATAAAGAAGAAATCTTGACTCTATTAGAGGCTGTATGGGAACCTGAAAAGGTAGCAGTGATGCATTGTTGGGGTCACCAAAAGGAAGACAGCCCCACAAACATAGGGAAACCGACTAGCAGATAAAGCTGCAAAACATGTGGCTGAGAAATTTGGGGCTGCTGGTGGGGGAATCTATCAGAAACTTTGTATTCCCAAAAATACCTGAGTTAACTTTGATTCTCCTACAGTATACCCTGTAGGCCAGTATACCCTGGCCCAAGACCAGCTGGCTGAAGCAGAAAAGGCCACCAAAAATGAAAGAGGTCAATGCTGCTCCTGGACATAAACAAAAACCTCCAGAAATACAGTTAAAAGGCACTCTAAGTGGACTTTAAATGCTGCCAACACTCATGGTATGTAGCTTCTCAATATATTTGGAGGTTTTCCCCACCCTAACTGAAAAAGCAAATGAAGTGGCTCACTCTCTGCGTCAAGAAATAATCCCCAGATCCAGGTTCCCAACCCATATAGGATCAGACAACAGCCCTGCCTTTGTAGCTGACTTAATTCAACAGGTATGTAAAGTTCTAAATATCAAGTGGAAATTACATACGGCATATAGGCCCCAGAGTTCTGGGATGGTGGAACGAACCAACCAGACACTTAAAAGAGATACTCTCCAAGTGGATCATAGAGATCGGCTGCTCCTGGGTGGACTTGCTTCCAACGGCTCTGCTCAGACTCAGGGTGACACCATGGCTCCATGGCTATTCTCCATATGAAATTGTGTATGGGAGGCCCTCTCCCATAATAAAATAGGTGTCAACAAATTTGCCTCAGGTAAGGGGAGATGAGATTTCACAGCAGATGGAACAACTGGGTAAGGTAATAAATCAGGTAACTAAGTTTGTACAAGAAAGGGTGCCATTCCCCCTTGGGGGACAGATTCACGAATTTGTGCCTGGGGATCAGGTGTGGGTCAAGGATTGGAAACACGACTCCTTGGCCCCACATTGGAAGGGTCCATATACTGATTGTTCTAACCACCACTACAGCAGTTAAAGCTGCAGGTGTCACTCCCTGGATCCACCACATGAAGATGAAGGGAGCATACCATGAAGACCCGGAGGACGCTGAGTAGACTACACAAAGGGACTCCACTGATCCCCATGAAACAAAGATCATCTTAAAGAAGAAAAAGAGATGAAGCTCTACAATCAACTGCTGCTACAAGGACTTACCAGTATCATCTTGAGACTAACCAATGTTTCAGCACAAGGAGGGATCTGTGCTATAATTAAAGTTGAATGTTTTGTATATATATTCCTGATTTATCTGGCAATATATCAGCCACCTTAGATGACATGAAAGGTCAGGTAAAAGCTATGTCTGTTGATAATCTTCCTTTTTGGACTTTGGTCCTATCTTGGGTGAAGGGTGATTGGTGGAAAACTATATTTACCATTGTTATAGTTGCCTTGATAGTTCTTCTTTGTGAACCCTGCATTTTACAATGTATTATGAATTTTGTAACCCAAAGGTCAGTGTCATTCTCCCAAATTGGTGGTCGGAGAGCCAGGGTACAATATATCCCTATGATTGATGCTCATACTATGAAGTAAGAGCATCAAGAGGGGGGAATGAAAGAAGAAACAGACAGAACAGGCTCCATCTTTAAAGCAAGACTCCATCTTGGGCCGGACTGTGGACTTTGAGCTATATTCCCGGTATCTAGGGAAGCGACATACCAACTGGAAAACCAGACCCCCCGGATGGAAGAGCCCCAGGACTTGTACCTAGACTCTCCATCGCCTAAAAGAATACCAAAACAGATGGGAATACCAGACCACCTGACCTGCCTTTTGAGAAACCTGTATGCAGGTCAGGATGCAGTAGTTAGAACTGGACATGGAACAACAGACTGGTTTCAAATAGGAAAAGGAATACGTCAAGGCTGTATATTGTCACCCTGCTTGTTTAACTTCTATGCAGAGTACATCATGAGAATTGCTGGGCTGAAGGAAGCACAAGCTGGAATCAAGATTGCTGGGAGAAATATCAATAACCTCAGATATGCAGATGACACCACCCTTATGGCAGAAAGTGAAGAAGAACTAAAGAGCCTCTTGATGAAAGTGAAAGAGGAGAATGAAAACGTTGGCTTAAAGCTCAACATTCAGAAAACTAAGATCGCCTAAGATGGCGGAGGAATAGGATGGGGAGACCACTTTCTCTCCCACAAATTCATTGAAAGAACATTTGAACGCTGAGCAAACTCTACAAAACAACTTATGAACGCTGGCAGAGGACATCAGGAACCCAGAAAAGCAGCCCATTGTCTTTGAAAGGAGGTAGGACAAAATATAAAAGATAAAGAGAGACAAAAGACTTAGGGATGGAGATCCGTCCCAGGAAGGGAGTCTTAATAGGGGACAAGTTTCCAAACACCAGGAAACCCTCTCAGCTGTGGGTCTGGGGGAAGTTTTTGAATCTCAGAGGGCAACATAACTGGGACGAAAAATAAATAAATAAAACCCATAGATTATGTGCCTAAAGGCAACTTCCAGCAGAGAAGTACCCCTGACACGTACACCACCAGCAAGTGGGGGCTGAACGGAGAGGAGCGGATGACATTGCTTAAGGTAAGGACTGGGCCTGAATGCCCTGAGGACAATCTGAAGGAGCTAATGTGAGACAGCAACCCAAACTGTGGGATAGCCAGAGAGAGAGAGAGTGAATTATCCCATGAAAAGCCCTAAAGTAAGGCACTGCCAGCCCGGTCACAGAACAAAGGACTGAGCAATACCAGAAGACAGCTAGCCAGCTGCGGACTGGCCCATCCTCCACCAGAAGCAGGCAGACGGGTGCCAGTCAGAACCGGAAAGGGGCAAACTTGGCCACAGGTTGGGCATACCCTACCAAACGGTTGACATCCGCCGGGAAGGTTGCAGCCAGAGATCAGCTCCCCAGAAGAGATACACAGCACACTGGAAATGGGCGCGCCTGGAAACCGAGCAGCTGGGACTGGGGAGGTGATAAGACACCTGGTCGCCTGAGCTGCTCGGACCGGGGAACGGCACAAAACGCAGGCCCAACCGAGTCTACACCTTTGTGGAATACCCGAGAACCTGAACCTGAGTTGTTTAGATCTGAGAAGTGCATGCAACTCAGAGTCTGCTCCCTGCGGAGAAACCTGAAGCCTGAGCAGTGTAGACTGGGAAAGCACACAAGCCGTGAGTGGTACAAACCCAGTGTGGCCAAGACACTGTGAGTAGTCTCCACATACAACAGGTATAATTATTTGCAGTGTTCTTGTTTAGGTTCACTTGTTCAGTCGTGCTGTGTGGAGGGAGGAGACCACCACTGCCCCCTTGGGTCAGGGTGGAAATTAGACACTGAAGAGACCTGCAAACAGAAGAAGCCAAATAAAAAGAGGGAATTGCTTTGGAAGTGACAGGTGCAACAGATTAAAATCCTTGTAGTTAGCACCGACCACATTGGAAGGGGACTATAAATATAGAGAAGTATAATCTGGAGCAAGGAACTATCTGAAACTGAACTAACCCCATACTGCCTGCAACAGCTCCAGAGAAATTCCTAGATATATTTTTACTATTATAATTTATTTTTATTTTTTTATTTTTTTAAATCCTCTATCACTCTTTTAAATTTCATTTTTATAAACCACTATAGCCTTGCAAAAAAAAAAAAAAAGACCCTATTTTTAAAGCAAGATTCATATATATTTCCTATACTTTCTGTGATTTTTTTTAATATTGTATTTTTAAGAGTCTAACCTCTACTCTAGATTTTCAATCTTTGTTTTATAGTATTTGACATCAATTTTGTACATTTAAGAATCCAATCTTCAGCACCCATTTTTACTCAGGAGTGTGATTACTGACTTGATTACTCTCCCTCTTTTGACTCACTTTTTTCTCCCCCACGTCACCTCCATCTCCTCCCTCCACCTTCTCTTCTTAACCCAATTCTGTGAATCTCTGTGGGTGTTCTGGGCTTCGGAGAAAACTCAGGGAACAGAGTACTACCTAGATCCATCTCTCTCCTCTTGATTCCCCCTTTTTTCCTCCTGCTCACCTCTATCTCCTTCCTCCCTCTTCTCTTCTCTATGTAACTCCGTGAACCTCTCTGAGGGTTCCAGACTGTGGAGAGCACATAGGGAATTATTTACTGGCTAGATTGCTGTCTCTCCTTTTGATTCTCCATCCTCTCCTCCTGGTCACCTCTATCTCCCTCCTCCCTTTTCTCTTCTCCAAGTAACTCCGTGAACTTCTCTGGGTGCCACTCACTGTGGATAATCTTTTCACCATTAGCCTAGAAGTTTTATTATCAGTGCTGTATGGATGGAGAAGTCTTGAGGCTACTGTAAGAATAAGACTGAAAACCAGAGGCAGGAGGTTTAAGCCCAAAACCTGAGAACACCAGAGAACTCCTGACTCTAGGGAACATTAACTGATTAGAGATAAGCCAAAAGCCTCCATACCTACACTGAAACCAAGCACCACCCAAGAGCCAATAAGTTCCAGAACAAGACATACCACACAAATTCTCCAGCAATGCAGGAACATGGCCCTAAGCATCAATATATAGGCTGCCCAAAGTCACACCAAGCCCAAACACATCTCAAAACTCACTACAGGACACTTCATTGCACTCCAGAGAGAAGAAATGCAGCTCTATCCATGAGAACAGTGGCACAGGCTTCCCTAACCAGGAAACCTTGACAAGCCACTCGTCCAACCACACTCACAGGGAGAAACCTCCATAATAAAGAGGAACCACAAACTGCCAGCATAGAGAAAGGTCACCCCAAACACAGCAATCTAGATAATATGAAAAAGAATAGAAATACTCAGCAGGTAAAGGAACATGATAAATGCCCACCAAATAAAACAAAAGAGGAGATAGGGAGTCTACCTGAAAAAGAATTTAGAATGATGATAATAAAAATGATCCAAAATCTTGAAAACAAAATGGAGTTACAGATAAATAGCCTGGAGACAAGGATTGAGAAGATTAAAGAAACTTTTAACAAGGTCCTAGAAGAAATTAAAAAGTCAATTAATAATGAATAATGCAATAAATGAGATCAAAAACATCCTGGAGGGAACCAACAGTAGAATAACGGAGGCAGAAGATAGGATAAGTGAGGTAGATAGAGGTAAATAGAATGGTGGAAATAAATGAAGCAGAGAGGAAAAAAGAAAAAAAGATTCAAAAGAAATGAGGACAATCTCAGAGACATCTGGGACAATGTCAAATACCCCAACATTCGAATCATAGGAGTCCCACAAGAAGAAGACAAAAAGGCCATGAGAAAATACTCGAGGAGATAATAGCTGAAAACTTTCCTACAGTGGGGAAGGAAATAGTCACACAAGTCCAAGAAACCCAGAGAGTCCCAAACAGGATAAACCCAAGGCAAAACACACCAAGACATATATTAATCAAATTAACAAAGATCAAACACAGAAATAAATATTAAAAGCAGCAAGGGAAAAAGAACAAATAACATACAAGGGGATTTCAATAAGCATGACAGCTGATATTTCAATAGAAACTCTTCAGGCCAGAAGGGAATGGCAGGTCATACTTAAAGTAACAAAAGAGAAAAACCTACAACTCAGATTACTGTACCCAGCAAAGATTTCATTCAGATATGAAGGAGAATTCAAAAGCTTTACAGACAAGCAAAAGCTGAGAGAATTCAGCACCACCAAACCAGCTCTTCAACAAATGCTAAAGGATCTTCTCTAGACAGGAAATACAGAAAGGGTGTATAAACTCTAATCCAAAACAACAAAGTAAATGGCAGTGGGATCATACTTATCAATAATTACCTTAAATGTAAATGGGTTGAATGCCCCAACCAAAAGACAAAGACTGGCTGAATGGATACAAAAGCATGACCCCTATATATGCTGTCTATAAGAGACCCACCTCAAAACAAGGGACATATACAGACTGAAAGTGAAGGGCTGAAAAAAGATATTTCATGCAAACAGAGATCAAAATAAAAGCAGGAGTAGCAATACTCATATCAGCTGAAATAGACATTAAAATAAAGGTTGTGAAAAGAGACAAAGAAGGACACTACATAATGATCAAAGGATCAATCCAAGAAGAAGATAAAACAATTATAAATATATACGCACCCATCATAGGAGCACCACAATATGTAAGGCAAATGCTAACACATATGAAAGGGGAAATTAACAATAACACAATAAGAGTGGGAGACTTTAATACCCCACTCACACCTATGGATAGATCAGCTAAACAAAATTAACAAGGAAACACAAACTTTAAATGACACAGTGGACCAGGTAGACCTAATTGATATCTATAGGACATTTCACCCCAAAACAATTAATTTCACCTTTTTCTCAAGTGCACATGGAACCTTCTCCAGGATAGATCACATCCTGGGCCATAAATCTAGCCTTTGGTAAATTAAAAAAAAAATTGAAATCATTCCAGTCATCTTTTCTGACCACAGTGCAATAAGATTAGATCTCATTTACAGAAAAAAAAAAAAAAACTCAAAAATTCCAACATATGGAAGCTAAACAATATCCTTCTGAATAACCAACAAATCATAGAAGAAATCAAAAAAGAAATCAAAATATGCATAGAAACCAATGAAAAACAGGCTTATCTCAAGAAACAAGAAAAAAGTCAAATAAATAACCTAACTCTACACCTAAAGCAACTAGAGAAGGAAGAAATGAAGAACCCCAGGGTTAGTAGAAGGAAAGAAATCTTAAAAATTAGGGCAGAATTAAACGCAAAAGAAACAAAAGAGACCATAGCAAAAATCAACAAAGCTAAAAGCTGGTTCTTTGAGAAGATAAGTAAAACTGACAAAACTTAGCCAGACTCATCAAGAAACAAAGGGAGAAGAATCAAATCAACAAAATTAGAAATGAAAATGGAGACATCACAACAGACAACACAGCAATACAAAGGATCATAAGAGACTACAATCAGCAACTATATGCCAATAAAATGGACAAATTCTCAGAAAAGTATAACTTTCTAAAATTGAACCAGAAAGAAATAGAAGATCGTAACAGACCCATCACAAGCACGGAAATCAGAACTGCCATCAGAAATCTTCCAGCAAACAAAAGCCCAGGACCAGATGGCTTCACAGCTGAATTCTACCAAAAATTTAGAGAAGAGCTAGCACCTATCTTACTCAAACTCTTCCAGAAAATTGCACAAGGTAAACTTCCAAACTCATTCTATGAGGCCACCATCACCCTAATACCAAAACCAGAAAAAGATGCCACAGAAAAAAAAAAAAAAGAAAAGAAAGAAAAGAAAACTACAGGCCAATATCACTGATGAACATAGATGCAAAAATCCTTAACAAAATTCTAGCAAACAGAATCCAACAACATATTAAAAATATCATAAATCACGACCAAGTGGGCTTTATCCCAGGAATGCAAGGATTCTTTAATATGGGCAAATGAATCAATGTAATACACCACATTAACAAATTGAAAGACAAAAACCATATCAATAGATGCAGAAAAAGCCTTTGACAAAATTCAACATCCATTTTTGATAAATACTCTCCAGAAAGTAGGAACAGAAGGAACATAACTCAACATAATAAAAGCTATATATGACTAAACCATGGGAAACCCTATCCCCAATGGTGAAAAATTGATAGCATTTCCCCTAAAGTCAGGAACAAGACAAGGGTGACCACTCTCACGACTACCATTCAACATAGTTTTGGAAGTTTTGGCCACAGCAATCAGAGCAGAAAAAGAAATAAAAGGAATCCAGATTGGAAAAGAAGAAGTAAAACTCTCACTGTTTGCAGATGACATGATCCTCTATATAGAAAACCCTAACGACTCTACCAGAAAACTACTAGAGCTAATCAATTAATACAATAAATTAATTAATACAGTAAATCAATTAATACAGTAAAGTTGCAGGATATAAAATTGACACACAGAAATCCCTTGCATTCTCATACACTAACAATGAGAAAACAGAAAGAGAAATTAAGGAATTAATTTCATTCACCATTGCAATGAAAACAATAAAATACTTAGGAATATATCTACCTAAGAAACAAGAGACCTATATATAGTAAACTATAAAACACTGATGAAAGAAATCAAAGAGGACACAAATAGATGGAGAAGTATACCATGTTCATGGATGGGAAGAATCAATATAGTGAAAATGAGTATTCTGCCCAAAGCAATCTATAGATTCAATGCAATCCCTATCTAGCTACTAACGGTATTTTTCACAGAACTAGAACAAATAATTTCACAGTTTGTATGGAAATACAAAAAAACCTCGAATAGCCAAAGCAATCTTGAGAAAGAAGATTGTAACTGGAGGAATCAACCTGCCTGACTTCAGGCTCTACTTCAAAGCCACAGTCATCAAGGCAGTATGGTACTGGCACAAAGAGAAAAATACAGATCAATGGAACAAAATAGAAAGCCCAGAGATAAGTCCATGTACCTATGGACATGTACCTATGGACACCGTATCTTAGACAAAGGAGGCAAGAATATACAATGGAGAAAAGACAATCTCTTTAACAAGTGGTGCTGGGAAAACTGGTCAACCACTTGTAAAAGAAAGTAGAACATTTTCTAACACCATACACAAATATAAACTCAAAATGGATTGAAGATCTAAATGTAAGACCAGAAACTATAAAACTCCCAGAGGAAAACAGGCAAAACACACTTCAACATAAATCACAGCAGGGTCCTCTACGATCCACCTCCTAGAATATTGGAAATAAAAGCAAAAATAAACAATGGGACTTAATTAAAATTAAAAGCTTCTGCACAACAAAGGAAACTATAAGCAAGGGGAAAAGACAACCTTCAGAATGGGAGAAAATAATAGCAAACAAAGCAACTGACAAAGAATTAATCTCAAAAATATACAAGCAACTCCTGCAGCTCAATTCCACAAAAATAAACAACCCAATCAAACAATGGGCCAAAAAACTAAACGGACAATTCTCCAAAGAAGACATACAGATGGCTAACAAACACATGAAAAGATGCTCAACATCACTCATTATCAGAGAAATGCAAATCAAAACCACAAAGATATACCATTTCACGCCAGTCAGAATGGCTGCTATCCAAAAGTCTACAAGCAACAAATTCCGGAGAGGGTGTGGAGAAAAGGGAACCCTCTTACACTGTTGGTGAGAATGCAAGCTAATAAAGCCACTATGGAGAGGAGTGTGGAGATTCCTTAAAAAACTAGAAATAGAACTGCCGTATGACCCAGCAATCCCACTGCTGGGCATACACACTGAGGAAACCAGAACTGAAAGAGACACGTGTACCCCAATGTTCCTCGCGGCACTGTTTATAATAGCCAGAACATGGAAGCAACCTAGATGTCCATCAGCAGACAAATGGATAAGGAAGCTGTGGTACACATCCACAATGGAATCTTACTCAGCCATTAAAAAGAATTCATTTGAATCAGTTCTAATGAGGTGGATGAAACTGGAGCCTATTATACACAGTGAAGTAAACCAGAAAGAAAACCACCAACAGTATGCTAACATATATATATATATATATATATATATGTATATATATATATATATATATATATATATGGAATTTAGAAAGATGGTAACGATAACCCTATATGCTAGACAGCAAAAGAAACCCAAATGTAGAGAACAGTCTTTTGGACTCGGTGGGAGAAGGTGAATGTGGGATGATCTGAGAGAATAGCATTGAAACATGTATATTATGAAGTATGAAACAGATCGCCAGTCCAGGTTTGATGCATGAGACAGGTGCTCAAGGCTAGTGCACTGGGATGACCCTGAGGGATGGGATGGGGAGGGAGGTGGGAGGGGGGTTCAGAATTGGGAACACATGTAAACCCACGGATGATTCATAACAATGTATGGCAAAAACCACTAAAATATTATAATTAGCCTCCAGCTAAAATAAATAAGATAAGATAATATATATAAAAAAAAAAAAAAGAAGAAGAAGAAGAAAACTGAGGTCATGGCATCCGGTCCCATCACTTCATGGCAAATAGATGGGGAAACAGAGGATACGGTGGCTGACTTTATTTTCTGGGGCTCCAAAATCACTGCAGGTGGTGATGCACCCATGAAATTAAAAGACACTTACTTCTTGGAAGGAAAGTTATGACCAACGTGAACAGCATATTAAAAAGCAGTGACATTACTTTTTCAACAAAGGTCTGTCTAGTCAAGGCTATGGTTTGTCCAGTGGTCATGTATGGATGTGAGAATTGGACTATAAAGAAAACTGAAGGCAGAAGAATTGATGCTTTTGAACTGTGCTGTTGTGGAAGACTCTTGAGAGTCCCTTGGACTGCAAAGAGATCCAACCTGTCCATACTAAAGGAGATCAGTCCTGGGTGTTCATTGGAAGGACTGATGTTGAAGCTGAAACTCCAGTACTTTGGCCACCTGATGTGAAGAGCTGACTCATTTGAAAAGACCCTGATGCTGAGAAAGATTGAGGGCAGGAGGAGAAAAGTACTAATGAGGATGAGATGGTTGGATGGCATCCTCGACACAATGGACTTGGATTTGGGAGGACTCTTGGAGTTGGTGATGAAGAGGGAGGCCTGGTGTGCTGTGATCCATGGGGTCACAAAGATTCGGACACAAATGAGCGACTGAACTAAACTGAATTATCTATGCAACCTAATAGAATCATAAATTCTATTGTGCTTATTGGAATATGACCACAGGCCTATTGATAATTGTCCACTGTTAACTGCCTAGGCTTAAGGCGAATGAATCACGGGTTAACTTTGATTGTATCTTTCTTTTCCTTTGTTCAGACTAGTTTCAGGGAATTTGGGGAGGTGGGTTTGAGCATGTACACTTAGGGTATATAAGGTTTTCACATATAAGGTATATAAGGTTCGGGGTCCTTGGCTAGGAGCAGACTCTGCCTTGGACCCATTGGTGAAATAAACTGCACTCCACTATCTGCATTGTCCTTCTGAGTGAGTTTGTTTCCTGGAACGCGTGGCTACAACACTATAAAATCCAGACATTTTTCTTCAATTTTCATTATTTTAAGAGTCACTGGGGCCTTTAGGATTTTTGTAAGAATTTCAAGTGCTTTCATTCTACTTGGAATTCTTACTGTTCACAAAATAAATTTCAAATTATTTTGTAAAAATTTTTTTGTTCTGTATTTGTGAATTTTTATCTTTAAAATAATGGGAAAACAAATCAATCTGAATTTTCCTCACAATTCATTTATCAATGGCTTATAATCCTTCCTTGAAAGAATGAAGGCTCAATGTGTAAATAGTGAGTGTTGGTGGTGGCTGGTGAGAGGTGTTAGAGTATGCCAAAAGCAAAACAAATATTCAGTAGTACCACTAAATATAGAACATTTTGAAAATTATACATATATGTGTACATATAAATAAAAATTCTTCAAGAAATTATAATTATATACAATGCTTGTGCTGTTCTTATTCATTCAGTCATACCCTATTCTTTGAAACCACATGGACTATAGGCTTCTTGGCTCCTCTGTCCATGGGGATTCGCCAGACAAGAATACTGGAGTGGGTTGCCCTGTCCTCCTCCAGAGTATCTTCCCAACCCAAGGATCAAACCCAGGTCTCCTGCATTGTGGGTAGATTCTTTACCAGCTAAGCCACCAGGGAAGCCCAAGAATACTGGAGTGGGTAGCCTATCCTTTCTTCAAGGGAACTTTCCCACCCAGGAATTGAACCGGGGTCTCCTGCTTTGGAGGCAGATTCTTTACCGGCTAAGTTACCTGGAAAGCCCATACAACCCTTATGTATCATATAAAAACATGTATTACAAAGAACTGGCTCAGTTCTAAAAAACTGTTCTGTTTTCTTTGAATGCCACACTGAAATTCAAGAATTCAACTCAAAAAATGACTATTACATTTATGCTTTAAACACATCAAGATGTTTCTAAAACGTAAACGGACAAGTCCCAAAGGATAAAAATTCATTTGTCTATATGACTACAAATTTAAATGGCCCTATCATTCAACTGACTTGTAAGTTTTACTGACTATTAGAAAATAGGTCACGTTCAAAGTGAGAGGGTTTTGGATCATCTCAATTCTGGATTGTAGCCCCAAAGATGCTTTTGTAATGAAATCAGAATGTGCTACTGTCTACATGCTGAGTTTTAACTTATGTACTTTAATAGCTGTTGCTGCTGGTAAGTCGCTTCAGTCGTGTCCTACTCTGTGCGACCCTGTAGATGGCAGCCCACCAGGCTCCTCTGTCCACAGGATTCTCTAGGCAAGAATACTGGAGTGATTTGCCATTTCCTTTTCTGACTTGAATAGCTAGGTGCATTATTTGTACCAGAACTCCTCCAAAGAAAAGCACAGGGCACAATGTCCCTAACTAAGCTTGAATGAAGAATCACTTAAGTCACTTAGTTTACAGTTTAAAACAACTGATAGTTACAGTGAGGGCTGTGACTCCTCATTCCCACACTCTTCAAAAAAGTATGGAAAACTATTCCAAGGTCTGTGGTATATACCCTAAAGAACATTAAAGAATATGGCAGAAGCTATTAACTGAAGCAGGAATATTGTAATATCTTCATGTATATATTTTTTCTCTTCTTCTACTCTCACGTAAAAGTAGTAGACAGCTTGAATTATAGAATTGCATATGGTTTTACAAGCAAAGATATAAAGGTTAACTCTCAAAACTGACAAATATTCTGCATGTTGAATCTGAATCTAATTCTTGAAACAATATCCCCTGCTATATTGTACATTGAATGACTATATGTGTTGGCAGGTGTTGTAGGAATTGAAGGAAGTTAAACTTGGAAGACAAAGGAAGCTTTACTTTTCAAGCAACTCAGCACATTGCCTGAAAATATCTACAAGCCTGTGATTTGACTAATCCATTAAATTCCTGTGGCATTTACAGTGAGGATTTTAAAGCTCTAGTGAAATCTATTACAATGAATAATAAGAACCAAGTCAAAATCTCTAAATCTATTCTTTTTTTTTTTCTAGACCCAATCTGAGAAGTCATCTCCTATGTACATCCTAAATTTGGGGAAACCAAGGTAACATCCCAATGATGAACCATATGTTGGCTGCACTTGTTCATTCTGCTTCTTCCAGTAAACTTGTAGTGTAGTGGTGTGTCACAGTGAAAAGGAATACATAAAATTCAGTTTAGATTCAGTTTTATTCTGCCACTTTTTTTCTTTTTTGCCACACCAGCATGTGGAACTCCCCCCACAAGGGATTGAACTCATGCTCCCTGCCTTGGAAGCATGGAGTCCTAATCACTGGAACACCAGAGAAACCTGCCACCTTTTTTTCTGTCATTTTAAGACAGTTACTTTGACTGTTAAATAGGAAAATTACAATGTTTTACCTTAAAAAGGAAACCAATCTAAATAATTTGCCTTCATGGAGTTATAGATTGGAAAGTTCTTATTTGAGCGATTTTAGCTTATCACAGAGGTACATGAATACATGCATATTTTTGTGTACATGTGTGTATTTTTCAGGGGAGAATATCTTCTTCAGTTATGCATAATTCATACCTGCTTCAAAAAGTTTGAAATTTTTAGCTAGAGGTGCCTAAAATTTGAATCCTTTTTGTCTGAGCGCACACACACACACACACACACACACACACATATAATACACATGCAAACCTATTCTTTTTCAGTTTTTTTTTCATTATAGGTTATTACATGATAACAAATATACTGCCTGTGCTATACAGTAGGATGTTGGTTATCTAATTAACATTTGAATCTTGTAGACCCACTAGGATCATTGAATTAATCATCCAAAAGTATGGCTTATTCTTCATGACTTTTCTGCAAAATCAGATTTCCACACATACACACCCCCCCCCCCCCCACCCAACCAGTATATTGAACTGTATGCTAGGCTGTATGAGCATCCGGGATGGCTCAGTGGTAAAAAATCTGCCCACAATGTGGGAGACCCAGGTTAAATCCCTGGGTCGAGATGATCCCCCAGAGAAGGAAACGGCCACCCACTCCAGTATCCTTGTCTGAAAAATCGCATGGACAGAGGAACCTGATGGGCTACAGTCCATGGGGTCGCAAAAGAGTTGTACATGACTTAGCAACTAAACAATAACAACAACAGTGCTAGGCTGTAATAGTTTTGCAGGGAAGCTGCATATTTACAATATCTATCTTTCTTTTCCTTGAATGATTAAAGGGCACTTTAAAAATTCTGTATATTTTAGGTGCTTTTATGCTGAAACTAAGTTTCTTAGAATTATTCTGTTGTGGTTAACCAAGTTTAATAGCTTCTGGGAAGCTATCATTTTTCATTACTGAAATACAAGGAGCTATGAAGCTAGATTTTTGTTTGTTTGTTTGTTTGCTTTGTAGAACAAAAAGATGGTAAAAGTTCTAGATCTTAACATCATAAAATAACATTTATTTTGGATAGTTTAAAGACTTAATTTTATGTAACCAAGAGACCTCAGAAAGGTAGGTGAAAGAGGGATGGTACCCAATCATGTGCTGTGCTTAGTCGCTCAGTCATGTCTGACTCTTTGCAACCCCATGACCTGTAGCCCACCAGGCACGTCTGTCCAGGCAAGAATGTGGGAGTGGGTTGCCATGCCCTCCTCCAGGGGATTTTCCCAACCCAGGAATCGAACCCAAGTCTCTCATTGAAGGCAGATTCTTTACTGTCTGAGCCATGAGGGAAGCTCTCATTCTTAGAGAATTAGATCTTTCTTTTCAAGTCAAGCACTTTCTTGGTTTCAGCATGCAATCCTCTCAAATCTGCATTTCCAAATATGATGTAGCTTTTTGTTTAATATTTGATTCTCCACATTTTCTGATTCTCACATGCATGTGTCATGATACCTGCAACCTAAAAAAAAACTGAACTCAAGTTCTCAATTGAACTCAATGCTCAGCCATTCCATTTTCCCATAAGCATCATTGTCAGTATAGTTTTCAAGCAGTGGAAACATCTTTGGTGGTCTCCATTCCAATAATGTGAACTCAAATCCAAGAAAGACTCTAGCAAAATCATCATATTCTCTTCCAAGTCAACCAACAACATCTTTACCTTTTGCTCTGTTATTCACCTTTGCTTACTTACAACTGGGTATTATAGGTTTATTATCTCTTTGTACTACTAATTTTAATCACTCTTGTATATAGTCTCTTGTTTTTAGGGTCACCTTCAACACTAAAAATAAAAGTAGCTTCTCCTTTGTCCCAATTTCCATCCAAGATTCTATGGACTATTTCATTTGTTTTTTTTTTTTTTTTTTTTTTTCTTAATGGGTTTGCTCTTATCTTTATTCTCATTTATCAAAGTTTCTTGTTTAGGTGAATAATTGTGTTCTGCTTATCATTACATGTTTTAAATTATATATTTTTTTTAATTGAGGCAATGTTGATTTAGAACATTATATAAGTTTCACATGTGCAACATTATATTTGTACTTTGATATACACTACAGAATTACAAATATATTTGGAAATCAGATCTGAAAATCAGATTTTCCAGGAAAAGTTGTTTGTGCCAATTAAATAGAAAAGCAAAGTCCCTTTGTACTCTTTTTTCTACATGTCTACTTTCCTGGTTAATATTGAAGTCATCTTGAATGTGTGACCTAATCAATTTTGGCTGTTTCTTTTCAAGAAGGAGTTAAATGATACTCTTTGACTTGTCAGATTATGTCATTATAACTTCTAGTATATCCAGAAGAAGCTTAGAGAATCAATTGCCTCAAACAAAGCAGGACTTCCCTGGTGGTCCAGTGGTAGGAATTCGCCTGCCAATGAAGAGGACATAAGTTTGATCCCTGCTCATGGAAGAGTTCGTATACTGTGGGGCAATTAAACCCATGCACCTCAACTACTGAAGCTGGGCACCCTAGAGCCCTGTGCTCCACAACAAGAAAAGTCAGATGATGAGACGCTTTCACACCAAACTAGAGAGTAGCCCCACTTGCCGCAACTAGAGAAAGCCCATGCATAGCAACAAAGATTCAGTGCAGCCAAAACTAAATACATAAATGAATAAAAACAACTAAACAAACAAAATTAATGGCTCTTTTCATATTCTTTATTCTGGAAAAATCACACAGTAAGAGTTATTTCATGGTTTAGCAAGACTTTAGCACTGAGGTCAGTACAGACCTACCTGCAATAAGTCCTACACTATTAGGATATATCATCAGAAAGAAATCTAATCTCAAAGTCAATACCCTGCATTGGTTAATGTTTTGGGACCCCCAGAAAGATTAATGCCTTTTCTGGCATTATTTGGGTAAAATAATCCTTCAATTAAAACCTGGTCATAGAAGATTAAGATAATGAAATAATTTCTTACAAAGATACATTTAAAAAAAATATAAACAATTTCAAGATACTGAGGGAATTTTCTGGGTAATTCAAATATAAATCTGTTAATCAATTGGATATTTTATGGAAAATTATCTTGAGAAAGAAATCAATGACCATAATTATGTGGACAACTGCCTTAAATATTTTTTGAATAGACATGTCTAGTGAGTGCTATATTTCCAAACATGTAAAGAGAAGATTCATTCATTTTAAACACAAAAGGAAACCTGTATCACCTTAAGAACAATCTCAGTCATTTTCTAAACAACTGATTTTTTTTGGAATTCATCCACTGCTCAGATCTTTGTTCTTCACTGAAGCTAGCTACATAGCTAGCTTACAAAACTATGTGCTGAGATGTATATGGATTAAACATTTTGCCCACAAGGTTTTTTCTTTTGTTTGGTTTTGCTGCTCCTCTACTGAATTATTGAGCACTGTACATATAGTTTCACCAGTAATCTAAAGTCAAATAGCTTTTTAAACTAAAATCTCTGTGAAGCCAACACACTTTTGGTGATAAAAAGATAAGCAAGAACTGTAAGGAAACTCCCTTAACCTAACAAAGGACAACTATAAAATAACCGCAGCTAACATCATAGGGAATGGTGAAAGACTGCTGCTGTTGCTAAGTCGCTTCAGTCGTATCTGACCCTGTGCGACCCCATAGATGGAAGCCCACCAGGCTCTTCTGTCCCTGGGATTCTCCAGGCAAAAATACTGGAGTGGGTTGTCATTTCCTTCTCCAATGCACGCTAAGTCACTTCAGTCATGTCTGACTCTGTGCGACCCCATGGACAGCAGCCCACCAGGCTCCTCTGTCCAAGGGATTCTCCAGGCAAGAATACTGGAGTGGGTTGTGATTTCCTACCCCAGGTGAAAGACTAAATGCTTCTTTACTAAGATCCAGGGTATTTGGCCTCCCACTTCAATCCAACATTGTACTAGAGATTCTAGCTAGAACAATTAGGCAAGAAAAAAGTAATAGATGGCATCTAGATTGGAAAGGAAGAAGTACAGCTACTTCTATATGAGAGTGACATAGTCTTGTATATAGAAAATCCTAACTGAACTACTTTATGGTAGCAATTCCTATCCAAAAATGAAATTAAAATAATTCCACTTACAATAGTATCTAAAAGATAAAAATATTTAATAAATTTAGCCCAAAAAAGTGCAAAATATTTGTACAGTGAAGATTCAAAATATTGTTGAAATAAATCAAAGAAATATTAAATAAATTGAGAGATATTACATATTTATGGAACAGAACACTTAATATTGTTATGATGACAAAACTTTTCAAATGAATCTATAGATTCAACATAATCTCTATCGTAATTCCAACTGCATTATTTTGAAGAACTTGACCAGTTGATCTTTAAATGTATAGGGAAATACATAGAACTCATTCAAACAATAAACAATATTGAGAAAGAAATACAACAACATTGGAGAACTCATACATCTCAGTTTCAAAATGTACTACAAAGCAAGAAAAAGAAGTACTAAAAATAAGGACATATAGATCAATGGAGCATGATTGAGTTCATAAATAAACCTTCACATTTTCAACCAGTTTCTTTTGTACAGGGTTATACTAAGACAGGCTTCCCAGCTGACACTAGTGGTAAAAATCTACCTGCCAATGCAGGAGACACAAGAAACGTGGGTTTGATCCCTGGTTTGGGAAGATCTCCTGGAGTAGGAAATGGCAACTCATTCCATTATTCTTGCCTGGAAAATCTCATGGACAGAGGAACCTGGAGGTCCATAGGAGCATAAAGAGTCAGATATGACTGAAGTGGCTTAGCATACAGCACATACTAAGCACAATGGGGAAAAAGGGTCTTCTCAACAGATGTTGCTAAAAAGAATGGATACCTACATACAAAAAAAAAATAGCATTTTGGAATCCTTTCTCACATTGTATGAAAAATTAAATCAAAATGGGTCATAAACCTAAATTTATGAGCTAAGACTTTAAACCCTGATTAAAAAAATATAGGAAGAAATTTTCATCAATTTGGGTTAAGCTAGCAGCACAAATATCAGTAGAAAAATAAATAATATTGAAATTAATCAAAATTTAAAACTTTTATGCTTTAAATTATGCCACAATATAAGTGAAAAGACAAACCACAGAATCAGGGGAAAATTTGCGAATAGTGTATCTGATGGTAGACTGTCTATAATGCATGCATAGAGAATTCTTAAAAGTTCATTAAAAAGAATAAATAAGAATAGAATTTTTTTCAAGGATTATGCACAAATGAACAAAAAGTGCATGAAAAGATGATAAATGCTATTAGTAATCTGGTAAATACAAATTAACACTGCTATAAGTTACCACTTTACACCTATTATAGGATTAGTTGCTTTTGTTTAGCTGCTAAGTCCTGTCCAGCTCTTTGCAACCCTGGGGACTGTAGCCCACCAGGTTATTCTGTCCATGGTATTTTCCAGGCAAAATACTGGAGTGGGTTGCCATTTCCTTCTCCAAGGGAACTTACCAACCCAGTGACTGAACCTGCATCTCCTGCATTGGCAGGCATTGGCCAGCAGATTCTTTACCACTGAGCCACCAGGGAAGCCCCATACTATAGGATGGTTACAACCAAAAAGACAAACAGTAACATGGTTTTGAGGATATGGAGAAGTTGAAACTCTCAAATATTGCTGATGGGAATGTAAAATGGTACAGGTGCTTTAGAAAATAGTTCTGCTCAAAATGTTAAGCATATCACTGACCCAACAATTCCACATTTAGAGAATTGAAAACATATGTCCATACAAAACTTGTACACAAATAAATGCTCAGAGAGTACTCTTCACAATAGTCATAAAGTGAAAATAATCCAAATGACCATCAACTGATGAATGGATAAAAAAAGAAAAAGTTATATATACATATGATGGGCTTCCCAGGTGCCACTAGTAGTAAAGAACTTGACTCCCAATGCAGAAGACATAAGAGACACAGGTTCGATCCCTGGGTCAGGAAGATCCTCTAGAGGAGGGCATGGCAACCTACTCCAATATTCTTGCTTAGAGAATACCCTGGACAGAGGGGCCTGGAGGACTTCAGTCCATAGGGTCACACAGAGTCAGACACGACTGAAGTGACTTTAGCACGCATACACACATATATACAATGGAATATTGTTCAGTCATAAAAAGGAAGTACCGGATACATGCCAAAATATGGATAAACCTTGAAGACATTACACTAAGGGAAAGAAGTTAGATGCAAAAGACCACTTATTATTTGGTTACACTTATATAAAATGCCCAGAAGAAGTACATCTTATAGAGATAGAAAGACCATTAGTGGTTGCCTCGGCTTACAGGGATTTGGTGAATGACAGCTAATTGATACTGGGTTTCCTTTTGGAATGATAAAAATGCTCTAAAATCTTTTGTGACGGTGGTTGCAAACTTTGAGAATACATTAAAAATCATTGAATTGTACACTTTAAATAAATGGATTTTTACAGTATGTGATTTGTATCTCAAAAATGCTGTTGTAAAAATCAATTTAAAAAATTACTCAGCATTCATTTGTCAACCAATTTTTTAACACCTACTTTGAGTTTCTCAACTTTTAGTGTGCATTAGAATAAGCTAGAGTGCATTCAAAAATCCCAATACCCAGACAGTGTCCCAGACCAATTCTATCAAAATCCCTAGGGGTAGGACCAAGGTTATCAATATGTACAACCAAGGTGAGGAACCACAGTGTAAATGTAAAGAACACTTCTGGGCACTAAAACTGAAAGGTGACTCTGAATCTCCATTCCTTTAGTTGTAAAAATCAGCATAATACTATTGGTCTTTAGTGTTAATGTGAGCATTTGTATTAAAAAAAATTGACCATAAAAAATAACCAAAAATTATTAGATTTTAAGGAGAAGTGTTAGTGGTAGAATTTGAGTGTTGGGTATATTGATGTCTACTGCTAAATTAATAAATTCACTGTTAAATTATTTGCTGGGTGTGTGAAATTTTTCATTTCTTCACCCCTGAAACAAAATTTGAGAATTGATTCTATTACAGGGACTACTATATTTTCTTACATTTCCCTTTTATTTGAACTGTCCTTTAGTAACCTTAGATTTTCTATTCTTTAATAACAGAACCAAACTTCTTTAGATGCATGATTCATATATATATACTTTAAATATATAATGTTGTTTGGCAGGAAAAGCATAGATAAATGATAAAATATTAATAAAATTAATAGTTTCCCTTAAATATATCTGCAATATTGGGTAGGAAAAGATAGTATAATCTTTTATGCATCTTAGCACAGAATATTTTGAGACAATAATAACTACAACCTTGCTAGGAACTGAGGGTGATATGATATATATAAATATTATTTTTATTTATATGTCCATATTTTCATGCAAAATATACCCTTTTTCTAAATCATGTGACATTAACCATAGAATAATTAGGCTGGAAAGTACTTTTATGAATTTCTTCAGCCTAAGTTAAAACCAGAGACGTTACTTTGAGAATAAAGGTCCATCTAGTCAAGGCTATGGTTTTTCCAGTAGTCATGTATGGATGTGAGAGTTGGACTATAAGGAAAGCTCAGTGCAGAAGAATTGATGCTTTTGAACTGTGGTATTCGAGAAGACTCTTGAGAGTCCCTTGGACTGCAACGAGATCCAACCAGTCCATCCTAAAGGAGATCAGTCCTGAAAGACCGATGTTGAAGGTGAAACTCCAATACTTTGGCCACCTGATGAGAAGAGCTGACTCATTTGAAAAGACGCTGATGCTCCGCAAGATTGAAGGTGGGAGGAGAAGGGGATGACAGAGGATGAGATGGTTGGATGGCATCACTGACTCAATAGACATGAGTTTGAGTAAACTCTGGGAGTTGGTGATGGACAGGGAAGGCCTGGCATGCTACAGTCCACGGGTCGCAAAGAGTTGGACACGACTGAGCGACTGAACTGAAGTTAAAAGCTACCACCATATCAATCTATAAAGTATCTGCCCACAATGTGGGAGATCCAAGTTCCATCTCCAGGTCAGGAAGATCCCCTGGAGGAGGAAATGGCAACCTACTCTATATTCTTGCCTGGAGACTCCCATGGACAGAGAAACCTGGTGGACTACAGTCCATGGGGTCACAAAGAGCTGGGCACATCTGAAGCATGCACTGGGTCTATACTGCTGTCTGTTCATACTCCACACTGTAAAAAGTTATTACAACTAATATTTTTACATGTGTCTCCTCCACTAGATTGTGAGATCCTTGAAGGCAGGAACTGTATCTTGTTAGTCATTGTATCACCCATTCAAAACTTTTTTCTTAGTGTTTATTTTCAACCAGATACAGTGGTAGGTGGTAAAAATTCAATGAAGTTAATGTTTAGCATACTTCATAGCTTACAGTGAGCAGTGAAAAAGTATTTATGGACCTTGAAGAGGGAATAAATACAATGATATATTCCAGCGTATCAAAAATACAAAATAGCAAAGAGGTTATATTAAGAACCCATCCAATCAATTATTCATGAAGTTGGCTAAATTAATTACAAATAATAGATATGCAGTCTCTTTCTAAAGTTATTGGCCCAGAAATATATGGGGGTGGTGAAATTCATATAATAATGTTGCCATTTGCCATTTGAATAAAAGCTAAATGTAAGGAGATCACTAACTCTTTTCCTGTGAAATTAAAACTCTGTTTCAGTCTCCATCTGTTGTGAGGAGTACTGTGGATGAAAACATTCAGAAGAGTAAGAACGTTTCTGAAATTCATTCTTAGCTCTAATTTTGTTGTATAAATTTAGAGAATTTTTTTTAATATCTCTGAAAGCATCGTACTATAGCAGCTTTTCTCTCATAAGAGTTAGAAGACTCACCTGAAGTCTATAATTTTCACAATGCTTCAAGGCATTGAACCAAGTTTAGACCTCCATTGTAAATGAATGTAACTGACGTCCACAGTACGTGATGTTCAAGCTGGATTTAGAAAAGGCAGAGGAATCAGAAATCAAACTGCCAATATCCACTGGATCATTGAAAAAGCAAGAGAGTTCCAGAAAAACATCTACTTTTGCTTTATTGACTATGCCAAAGCCTTTGAATGTGTGGATCACAAGAAACTGTGGAAAATTCTTAAAGAGACAGGAATACCAGACCACCTTACCTGCCTCCGGAGAAATCTGTATGCAGGTCAAGAAGCAACAGTTAGAACTGAACATGGAACAAGAGACTGGCTCCAAATCAAGAAAGGAGTACCTCAAGTATACTGTCAAGTCAGGTACATCTTGTATATTACCAAGTGTGTTTTCAAGGAGTATGTCAAGTATATCGTCACCCTGCTTATTTAATTTTTATGCAGAGTACATCATGAGAAATGCTGGACTGGATGAAACACAAGCTGAAATCAAGATTTCTGGGAGAAATGTCAGTAACCTCAGATATGCAGATGACAGCACAGTTATGGCAGAAAGCGAAGAAGAACTAAAGAATCTCTTAACGAAAGTGAAAGAGGAGAGTGAAAAAGTTGTCTTAAAGCTCAACATTCAGAAAACTAAGATCATGGCATCCAGTCCCATTATGCCATGGCAAATAGATGGGGAAACAATGGAAACAGTGACAGACTTTATTTGTTTGGGCTCCAAAATCACTGCAGATGGTGACTGCAGCCATGAAATTAAAAGCTGCTTGCTCTTTGGAAGAAAAGCTATGACCAACCTAGAAAGCATATTAAAAAGCAGAGATGTTACTTTGCTAACAAAAGTCCATCTAGTCATAGATTTGGCTCTTTCAGTCGTCATGTATGGATTTGAGAGTTGGACTATGAAGAAAACTGAAAGCCAAAGAAATGATGCTTTTGAACTGTGGTGTTGGAGAAGACTCTTGAGAGGCCCTTGGACTGCAAGGAGACTCAACTTGTCCATCCTAAAGGAACTCAGTCCTGAATATTCATTGGAAGGACTGATGCTGAAGCTGAAACTCCAATACTTTGGCCACCTGATGCGAACAACTGACTCATTTGAAAATACCCTGATGCTGGGAAAGATAGAAGGTGGGAGGAGAAGGGGACGACAGAGGATGAGATGGACGGCATCACCGACTCAATGAACGTGAGTTTGAGTAAGCTCTGGGAGTTGGTGATGGACAGGGAGGCCTGGCGTATTGCAGTCCATGGGGTCACAAAGAGTTGAACACCACTGAGCGACTGAACTGAGCTGAACTGACTTCCCCTAACTGAGTAAGATAGGCAAGGGAGAGATTAAAGTAAGGGAGAGAGAATACAATGATAAATTACTATTTCTGCTACTGTATACTCTAGCAGCCTTACATTCTTCCAAGTGGATTTAAACCTTCTCAGTTTTTGTCCCTACAAACAGTTCATTTCCCAGAAATGAAGACTGACTTACATTTCCCAATTTATTTTCTTTCCATTCAACTTGAGAAAGTATTTTATATATACTGTCTTCAGTCTAAAGAAAAGAATCAAGAATGTAGTTTTCTAGTCTTTTGTTGGCAAAACAATCCTTCAATGGTTTGCCATATAATCTAATAATAATTTCATAAAACACACACATAACATGTTTTAGACAAGGCACTATTACTAAGCTTTGAAAATTTGAAGGAAAATTGTCATGTCACCAACCTAGATCCAGAGCTGACCAGAAAATATACGGAACTTGATAGCACTGTGATTCAACTTCTAGTTTGGCTTTGCCCAAGAATGTGAACTTAGGAAATTCACTTCGTCTCTCTGAACCTAATTTTTCTCTTCTTTTAAATGAGATTATTGGGCAGAGGATATCTAAAATTACTTTCAATGGTAAAACTAAATGATTTGATGGTAAAAAAAAAAAAAAAATGGAAAGCTGGTAATTTGTCCTCAAAACTACAGAGAATAGGCACCCTCACAAGTTTATTTTCTGTCCAAATTTTGACACTTTTATGGTTTAAGAGATTATTGTGTACTCTAAATTTGTTGCAAATAAAGCAACAATGTTAACGTTTGAGTCACAGGTTGATCTAGTCCTCATCCTAGCAAGCTATAACTTGTTTTCTTCAATAATACCAATCAGAAGTCATCAGATATGTACTGACCCATTTTCTATTATACAATGAATAATTTTATTTAAATATAAATGTATAAACAGATTGTAGTGATATCCCACTCTCTAAGTTTTTCCAACTGCCTCATTTTTATGAGAGGAAGAAATCAGATGACCAACGATTACCATAAGAAATCACTAAATAACAAAACAGGTAACAAAATCTTTCCAGGAATTTAACTAGTCAAAGTCATCTATTATTAAAAAGCAAGGAAATACCTATAACCATTTTCTATGATACGAATTTTGTTTTCATCCTAAGGCAACATAGGAAATTAATAGTTATGAAGAACATGAATAAAAAGCAGACTTTGGAAAATGAGATTTGATTTTGACTCTTTCAAAAACCACACAATTCCCTGAAATTAAATATCATTAGATGTCGTCTTGTAAAGTAGACACCAAATATTTTACTGAAATAAATTATTGCTATATTTCCATTTTCAACTGAAATATGAATAAATATTTCTCTTCATGATTCTATGGCTGAGAGTCTCTAGATTGCTTATTTTCTCATTTAGACTTAAAATTATTCATCTGCAGTGTTATTCAATGTTTATTTTAAAACTTCAGAGAAGCTTAATTTTCAGTCATATAACTTCCAGTTTTTATAGTTTTTAGAGAATCCTTTTAATAAATATTTTAATGTTTAATATTGCACTTCATATTGAGTGAGAAAAAAAATTAACAGGTAAAACTACAGTATACAATTGAGGTTAAGATGTTTCAGCAAAAAGAAATACAGGTGCAGGTTTAAATGACAGGAAAGTAATCATTTTCATGTTCATAATAAGGAGAGTTGCCAACATGATAATGAATAGAATCATCAATTTACAACCATTGGTGACATTTCCTGTTGTCATTCAGCAAACTAATTGCCTCTTTTGTCAGATGAATTTCTTATTACTGAAATGTTGCAAGAAATTCTGTTTGGGCAAAAGAAGTTCTGATATTTAAAAATTTCTACTTAGGCAATTTTTTTTATATATAAGTAGTGTTCAGATGATTAAGGTGACATTTATCAGCAAGAGCTCCATGTGAAATGTTATACAAAGTATAGAATTGTGAAGTTTGTGGAAACTCATATTTTAAATAAAGAGTTTATAAAATTAGAAATTATTTTCTTTTATTAAAAAGCAGTCATATCTACTCAAAATAATTATGGATCAGAAGTAACATCAAATTAAAAGTAGAACATCATTTTGTAAAAATTAAATTGATATAATAATTGCATTAACTGAATACAGTACAGTGTGTGCATTCTCTGAACACTTAATCTCATAAGTACTAATATATACCAATGATATCTTTTTTCCCTTTAAAATATTGAAAATATATTTCATTATTATATGATGAAATAAAACAATGCAGTGGTTATCTTCAGAACTTTAATAAGAGAAACAGATAGTATATAAAGAAATACTTGGAAACTCAATTTATATTTAAATATTAACATTACTGTATATTATATTTAGCTACACATTGTTTTAACACATATTTTCATAAGTTTACACAACAGAAGTAATGTCATTCACACATACTATCCTCACACACAGTAACTAAAAGAACCAGGTAAACATCCTTGAGCTATGTTGGGCATTCAAGTCTTTTTGCAATGCAGATGATATAACTTTATTAGTTTGTCTTTTTTGGCCAAATTCCCTTTGCAAATTCTGTGTGTCTAGTGATAGTCACATAATCCTTTTAGGAATTTCATGAAAATTATTTCCTGCTATGGAAGATGCATTTATAACAGGAAGTACTAGAAATGCAAAAGTGCAAACAATGATTTTTTATTAGCTGGAAAGCCATCCTTAAGCGTTTAAATATAATACCAGACACATTACCAAAGCTATTACAAGGCACATAACTACTCAAATCTGAGCATGGACCAGTTCTAAATTGCTTTAAAAATCAATAATATATATCACTGGTCATAATTATGGAACATCAGTAGCAATGTAGGGTTGTATATAATTATGGTACATCCATGGCACTTTACAACAAAGCCAATGGCCCCTTGGACTGAATCTCATTCACTTGTGCTGCCTAATCCTGTTTAAGTGGGGCATTACATATGTATGTAATAGAGCAAGAAAAAAAGATGGTATGACAAATACCCTGTGTAGACATCAAAATCCTATAGGCAAGATGATTTGAGAATACATTAAGGGTAGTACAGAGGCTGCTTTATTTGAGGGAGTCCATGTTCATTGTTAACAATATCAACCAAATACAAAATAAGATTGTGATCTCAACTAATTTTCATCTTTCAAAATGTACATAGAAATTGGCACTTATCAGAGCATATTTAAATTAGAGATTTTACACTGGGTCTGCAATGCAACTCTTTTTGTGTTCTTATATATCTGGAACTCTTTGTTACATCTAGTCATGATATTTTAAAATTACTTTTTCAAATCAATGACTCAATCTTAAAATATTATCATGAGGATAGTTTCTCATACATCATACTATAAATTGAGTTCTTGCATCAAGACTGCTGTGTTTTTAACTCAAGAATTTGTGGTCAGATGGATGTGTTAATATTTATTTGAAGCAACTGACTTTGCTTTTAGTCTTATTCACATTTTCATTGCTTTTTTATGTATGTTGAGACTTCAAAGCTTTCACTCAAAAACATTCATAAATACATTATTCACTCCTGGCATATCTCAGACTATTTCTAATGAGACAATACACAGCAAAATTTAATTACTTATAATTAGTAAGAAAAATGAAGAAAAATAATTATGGTATGTTCCTTCCTAAACAATTTTCTACTCTGTCCTCTTTATATGGGCTAAATGTTACTTTTCTAACATTCTGACTCAATAATAAAGTCCTTCTAGTTAGTAAACCAAAATAAAACAAAACAAAACTAGAAAAAAAAAAAAGCAACGTAATGTAATGGATATACGTATAACTGAATCACTTTGCTATACACCTGAAACAGCACTACTTTTTGCCAATCAATTATGTGCTAAGTCACTTCAGTCATGTCCAACTCTTTGTGACCATATGGACTGTAGTCCACCAGGCTTGTCTGTCCATGGGATTCTCCAGGCAAGAATACTGGTTGTGTTGCCATTTCCTCCTCCTGGGTATCCTGCTGCCCCAGGGATCAAACCACAGTTTCTTAGGTCTCCTGCATTGGCAGGCATATTCTTTACCATTAACACCACCTGAAAAGCCAGGTGGCACTAGTGGTATACTCTAATATAAAATAAAGCTTAAAGTTAAAAAGCCCAGCAATCACACTTTTTATTAGTTTATGTCAGTAACTGGAAGGCAGTGCTATAAATACTATTTCTAAGTTTCTGGAAGGTGCAGGATACTTGAAAACTAGATAATAATACTAATTAAAACTTTTCCTCATAAAATTATTGATTTAAAATTGGAAAACAGGACTTATTACCTAATTTAAGTGGACGGTAAAGATAGCAATATAATTCAACTATTAAAGTTTTCTCTTTGGGTCAAGATGATTCATTTATATTTAGAAAGTACACTGTGTTTAAATGATAATTTAATTTTTAAAATTGTGAAATGTATGAACCCCAATGCTCATTGCAGCACTATTTACAATAGCCAGGATATGGAGGCAACATAGATGTCCACTGATAGATGAATAGATAAAGAAGTTCAGGTACATATATATGATGGAATATTACTCAGTCATAAAAGAAACAAATGTGAATCAGTTGAACTGAGGTGGATGACCCTAGAGTCTATTATACAGAGTGAAGTAAGTCAGAAAAAGAAAACCAAATATTGTATATTTGCACATATATATGGAATCTAGAAGGGCTTCCCCAGTGACTCAAGGATCTTCCCAACCCAGAAATCAAACCCAGGTCTCCCGCATTTCAGTCAGATTCTTTACCATTTGAGCTACCCAGGAAGACCAGAGAAGATTCTAAACTGCATTGCTATTTGGTCACTCTTAAAATTCAAGCTATTGATCACAAAGATAAATAAGGTGAACAGAGCCAACTATTTATAAAACACATTTCCTATGAAGTGCAACTATATTAGGATTTAAAACTGATAAACTATTTAAAAGTATTCTTGATATTTCCTTACCTAGAGCAGAAAGGCACTGTTGAACTGGTTTTCAATACATAAGTTATTATTTTCCATGCTATTAGTAACAAATACTGTTATCAATGGCTTCCCTGGTGGCTCAGATGGTAAAGAATCTACCTGCAATTCAGGTAGACCTGAGTTCAATCCTTGGGTGAGGAGGATCCCCTGGAGAAGGAAATAGCAACCCACTCCAGTGTTCTAGCCTGGAGAATCCTGTGGAGAGAGGAACCTAGCGGGCCACAGTCCATGCAGTCAAAAAGAATTGGATGTGACTGAGCACACACACACTATTATTGTTATTGTTAAAATATTTCTTTATATTATAAAAATGAACACAAAAAATTCTAAAAGAAAATTGGCATGATGGAAATAAAGACCTAAAAAAAATAGAAAGGGTAAAATATTTTTAAGTTCTAACTGAGCTTCTTAATAGGTGCTGATTATGAGAACAATAACAGAAAGAAAGTGAATATTTGAGTCTATCAAAAATTATTTATTCCTTTTTAATGTAAATATCATTTGGAATAGAAATAAACATAGCTTCAAAAACTACTTCATTATAAATGTTACCCTGATGTGCTTTAAAATTGTTTTATTATAACAACTGAACATGTATTTAACAACTTTCTTTTACACTCTGTTAATTTTATTTGGTTAATACACCAATGATTCTAGCTTTTGCCATTAAATGTTTCTATATCCTCCACTTTTGCTCCTGCCAGATAAGCAATGGCAAATGACAATTAATCCTCAATAGGGAAAAAACTTAAGTTTTGTTAATTGTCAACAGTGTAATTAAACCAGGACCTATGATGATCAGCTGATTAATAGTAGAAGGCAAACCATTTGATAAGTTTAAGGTGAGGAAGAATAGGGCCTTTACCTCAGTAATAGGAAATTGATTCAACTCAGACATTCATAAAAGCTACTATCCTGCACACCAGAAAGATACCTTATTGTATGGTTCTCAAAGATTAGGGACATTGGGTGGATGACCCTTGCTGACTTTCAGGTTTGGAAAATGTGCTCTAACCGTCTTCTAAATAATTGTGCTGTGCTTAGTCTCTCAGTTGTGTTCAACTCTTTGTGACCCCATGGACTGTAGCTCACCGGGTTCTCTGTCTATGGGGATTATCCAGGCAAGAATACCTGAGTGGGTTGCCATCCCCTCCTCTAGGGGATCTTCCCAACTCAGGGATCGAACCCAGGTCTCCGGCATTGCAGGTGGATTCTTTACTGTCTGAGCCACCAGGGTGTTTTAATACAGGACATACTACAACCATTAGATTTTATATTCCAGAGATAGATATTTAGAAGTAGTAATGCATTAGTTAAATAAAGCACCTGTCTTATTTAACTGAAGTGAAGTGAAAGTTGCTCAGTCGTGTCTGACTCTTTGAGACCCCATGGACTATACAGTCCATGGAATTCTCTAGGTCAGAATACTGGAGTGGATAGCCTATCCCTTCTCCACGGGATCTTCCCAACATAGGGATCAAGCCCAGGTTGCCCACATTGCAGGTGGATTCTTTACAGCTGAGCCACAAGGGGAGCCCAAGAATACCAGAGTGGGTCGCCTATCCCTTCTCCAGCAGATCTTCCCGACCCAGGAATCGAACAGGATTTCCTGCACTGCATATGGATTCTTTACCAGCTGAGCTATCAGGGAAGCACCTACTTAACTAAAAGTATTTTCAAACATCTGTTATGCATGTCATTTAAAACCCATCCAAGAAGAAGTTAAATTCAAGTACCATTGCTATCTTTTGATTTCTTATGCAACAGGAAGTCAGGACATTAATTTCATGAGTGTGAACTTATTCTTTGTGTATGATTTTGAATCAGTAAAGTTCACCTATGTACAAAGAAACAGAGTGACTTCTCAACCCAAAGTTTTTGACTTGAGCAACTGAAAAGACAGTATTGACATTTGCTGATTACAAGATTACCGCAAGACCAGGCTTGATTGTAAAATGCTAACTTGGATTCATTTTAGAAATATTTCTCCTTGATTTAGCCTAGAGCTACAGCTTGACATGGTAGACCTCTGTCTATCATGCATGGTCCTCCCCTGAAGTATTTTTGTTATGAGAAAGTAATAGATAAAGAGAACATATGATTGATCATTAAACTAGTAAACTCTTGAAAGTGAAAGGCAGTGTAAATATATTATACTGCAGCAACAGACATAAACTGCACCATTCCAGAAAAAGAAGAAAAGTAGATTAAGACAAAGACTAACTACTTGGAATTTAATTTGTCATGTACTAAATGGAATCCTTCTTCATGACATAGAAGAGATTTTATATAGGAACTCCTTAAATATATTTTCCTGAAGTATCTCCTGTAGTATCTTAAATCACTTAAACTATTTTAATACCATTATATAACAGAGTTAATCAATAATGGAATGAAACTTGAGAAAACTGGTGGTCAGATTTCCTACTTCCCAATCAATAGATAGGCAGATGAATGTCTATCTACAAATACATTGCTAGTCACAGCAGATTTCATTCATTAAAGTTGAATAACAAATTTATGGTATAGATCTTACATGTTTTTTTTTAACCTAAATATGCTGACACTTTATTTATAGTTATGCTGCTCATTTATGTCTTACTTTTTAAAAAATTTCCACAGCCATTAATTTTCAATATTTTCCTCATCATATAACTACCTTTTTTGTTGTTTTTATGATGCTTTTATACTCTTTTGTTACTGGTTTCATCAACAACAATAACGAAATCTGTAATAAATCAGGTTTATTTATAGACAAGAACATTTTGTTCTTATTACTTCTGTTATGTCTGTTGATTCTTGTAAAATTAGTGTTGGTATTAAAAGTATATAGTACTTATAAAAATCCTAGATTTACTTAGTGATAGAATTCTTTATAGTCCCTGCCATATTCACCACCCCAATACATTTCTGTCTTTTGTAAGCCTCTCACTTACAGTGAATAGGAAAAATCCTTTAACTAATAAAAGCAATACAAGTTTCAAATATATATAAACTGCCTACAAAAGAAATGTCTGAGATTTCAATACACCCCTAATTGTTCTTAAATTTGCTCTTACATTATCTAAATTGTCAACTTGATCAAAATAAGTCACAAAAAATCACTGCAAAAAAATGATTGTTTTCAAGCTGCATACAAAGTCTAATTAGGCTCTGTTTCATAGGATTATGTTCCTCGTATAGGCACCATATAAGATGGCATCACAGTCTAAGATAGGAATGACATTTTATTCTAATTGGATATGCTTCATAAAAATGAAAGAGAAGATTCCATATAATGGAACTATACAGATGCATCTTATTGTGTGTCAAATATCAGACTTTGTGATAGAGATTTTAATGTTTCCCCCAAGTACATCTTCTGGGAGAAAATTGTATTCTCAAAAGAATTTCACTGTACCTCATTAGTAATAGTAATATGACTATTATCAAAAGGGATGAGGTGAATCTTTAAATGTTTTTAGACTTTTGTTCATGAAGCTTGAAGAAAGCTTTGCTGTTCTGAGGGGGGCTTCATAAAAGTATTCATCAGTATTTTGTGGCTGTGTATATACATAAACGTATAAAAACATTCATCTATTTTAAATAAGCAAAAGCTCTTGAAATAAAAGTTTAAAGTACAATTCTAAAGCACATTTTCTTTATAACTTCCTTTCCACCATTCTAAACAATTTAGCGTTCCAAGTACTCATAAAGTATTCGTGAAGTGTAACTGAAACTAAACAAGTGAATGTCAGTCTTCCAGTATATAAGCTTTTGGGAGTGTCCTATGTTGAACTACAACTGAAAAGGACATAAAATTGAAGTATTTTTACTAATTATTTGACTAATGTTTAAAACAAACCAAAAAATAAGTGATATCTTAATCAATTTCTGATGTAATGTGATTTTGTATTGGATGGAACTATTCAAATATAAAAATGTTTGTAAAAGCATTGATGTTTGTAAAAGCAGTGAAGTACTCTTAATCATCAGCACAAATTCTTTCCAGTTTTAAGTACATTCTGCTTCATTGACAATTAACTTATCTGTTATCATGACATGATGCCCATCCAAAAGTTGTAATGTCACAGTGAAAAGATACAGGTGCAAAACAAACATAGGTGAGGTTTTAAACCACATCTACCTCTGCTTTCATCAGCTTATGATTTTCTTACTTTTTGTGATGCATTTGTGGTATCCTACCTTTTATGTTTATGCTATTTGTTTCCTGAAATTTTAGATCTAGAATGTTAAAAGCACATAGCCATATGTAAACTGTCTCAAGTTTTCAGAGATATAGTTCTACAGAAATGTACTGGATTGATATATCTATTAATATTCATATATAAATGAACTCTATAAGATTTGCTCATAAAGGTGAAAAACCTTTTTCTCTAGTCATGTCTACAATTATGGTGAAATAAACTAAATGTAATAATAATAAATAATAACTCTTCAGTTTAGTTCAGTTGCTCAGTTGTGTCCAACTCTTTGCGACCCCATGAACCCCAGCACGCCAGGCCTCCCTGTCCCTCACCAACTCCCAGAGTCCACCCAAACCCATGTCTATTGAGTTAGTGATGCCATCCAACCATCTCATACTCTGTCGTCCCCTTCTCCTCCTGCCCTCAATCTTTTCCAGCAGATACTAAAATGAAGTTTTGTTCACATTTTATCTCCAAAACAGAAGCAAAAGATTATAGATCAATAAATTGTTTCACAACCAAATTACACTAAAAAATAAATATAATATGCCATGTTAACAAAATAAAGAATATTATTTCGGGGCTGGTGCACTGGGAAGACCCAGAGGGATCGGGTTGGTGGGAGGGGGTATCGGGATGGGGAATACATGTAAATCCATGGCTGATTCATGTCAATGTATGGCAAAAACCACTACAATATTGTAAAGTAATTAGCCTCCAAGTAATAAAAATAAATGGAAAAAATAATTTAAAAAAATAAAAAAATTCAAGATCCAATCATATTAATATTTGCATATATGTCAAATTATCCAAGGTGAATTCCTGAAATTATTCTTGCAGATGACCTTATAAAAAATGTTTTCTAAGTGGCTGAAGAACATGTTTGTGAAATAAAATAATTTCCTAATGTATATTTTATGTAAATCTATGTGTGCTAAGTAAGTGGTTGTATTGTAGTCTATCATAAATGTTATTCCTGTACCCTAAGAAGAATTTCAGTAAGTGAGGAATATAGTTACATAGAAGGAAAAAAGAAGAAAATCTTTAGGTTTATGTTAGGACAACAAATACCATTTTTGAAACAAATTATTCGAAATTTTGTAAGTATTTTTTAGCACAAACAATAACATACCATAGTCTATTCTGTACTAATGGAAAACTGCAGCCTATTCTAAAGAGAATTAAATAGGTAAAGCTCCCAAACAAGTTCCTGTCTTCTGAAGCTAAAGAGAAAACAGGAACATAAAACCTTGTTTATTTAATACATAAAGAAGTAAAAATAAGGTAAAGGTATAGTTTAAAATGTCAAATTCAAATTACATGATACTGTACATTTTATTACAATTTGGGTACTTAGGTGACCTTGTTGAGCAGCTGTTAGATTTAAGATTGTATAATTTTAAGGTTAATTGAATTTCTTAGGTTTATATTTCTAAAATTGCCTCTACATAAGTAGACTTTTTGAGATGAACATTTTGTTCTGTCAGTAAGGATTGCCACCACCTCCCAAGCTTCCAGCTATTACCTGCCTCCATTTTTGCTTGATCATTTTTGTTACCTCTTCCCCTCTCCTTGGACCTTGCCTGTGACTACTATGTTTCTAATTAACAAAGTACAAAAGAAGCTTCCCTGACACTCAAGAATGTCCTACTAACCTTCCCTTCACTAGAAGTTTTTCCACCTTAGAAAAGTAACTTTGCTTCTACCTTTTGACTAGCATTATTCAAAAGAAATATAATGCAAATCTCAAATGAAAGCCATGTATTCAATTTTAAAATTTCTATTAGCCATGCTATAAAAAGTAAAAAGAAATGGGTGAAATTAATTTCAACAATATAATTTATTGAACCCAATACACAAAAATGATTTCAAAATATCATCAATATGAAAATTATTCATGAGATTGTTTTTCACACTAAATCCTTACTATCCAATATATATTTTATACTCAGCACATCTCAATTCAGACCATTATCATTTCAAATGTTTGAGAATCATATGTGGCTAGAAGTTTCAGTATTGCCAAGATTTCAAAGATTTTAGGAAGTTTTCCTGGCCTGAAGACCCTGAAATATATTAGAGTACTATGTACAAGTCTAGACAGTCTATAATTTAATAGAAAATATTACAGAACTATATTATTCTATGACTAATTTATAAATACTTGTACTTGCTTGTATTTATCTCAAATCTATGCTGCACTGAATACAAAAAAAAATTTAAAATTCAGTTATTTTGCCTGACAATAAGAGTAGAAAATGAGTTACTGTCTTTTATCACAGCTCTGACACTTCTCCAGTGTTCTGCTCCAAAGTTGTCAACTTGTCTGGCACTTTTGGTAATTTCCCTCTTGATAAATAGGTGTGTAGTAAATTAAGAAATTCAATTAACCTTAAGTAAATGACTTATCACTAAAAGAAGTCAAACTGTCATCAAGTTCTCTGCTGGATTTTAGAAAAACCTGTGAACACCTTGCCAATAGGTTAAACAAGCAAGCAAGATTTACAAGGAATGTTCTTCTTTTTCCCCCCTACCCCCTTCATTATTTGTCATTGTGCAACCAAGCTTTGTTGGCCCAAAGCCCAATCAATAGCCACAGTCTTCTTTTCTAATACACATTAAGGTAGAATCTAAAAAGAAGTCCCCTGGAAATGAAATTTGAAAAGCTTTCCCAAAAAATCTGAAGACATAAAGTTGTCCAGAAAATGTTGCAATTAGAGACTATGATAAAATAAGAGGATTAAATTTATCAGGTTTTATTGTCATTTTAAAAGATAATTCTTTTAGGCCTAAAGTAATTCAAAAGTCCCATTCACAATTTTATTTCTGCTGATGGTTTTTAAAAAAATGTATCATCTCAAACTCCAATTTCTTCCTCCTCAAATTAAAATATTAATAGACCCTCAAATAACAGTTATCTCTTTCCCATTTAAGGGAAATCAATATATACCCCTATATCATATACCCTTACACCTATTAGCAACATTCTATGAGTATATATTACTAAAGCTATAGCTTAACCTCCAACTTTTCCACCCTGCAAATTCTATGTGGCATTTATGGTATATTAACAGGTCTTCTACAATTTTAAGAGTGTACTTAGACTAAGAATTACCAGAAGAATTCTGCAATGTGGGCTTGCTCATAGATACCTCAAAAGTCCACCCTAAAATGCTTAATGAAGAGAAAGAAGAAAAAAGAAATAAGCATTTTGAGACAATAAAGACCTTAATTAATGGGGAAAAAAAACAGTATTGTCTATTGTTCCTTTCTGTGATATATTTTGACTTTTAGCTACAACATAATTTGCTCATATATAAGGGCTCTACATTGCCCCTGCCATCTCCAAAAAGCAAGAAGTTGTATACAGCAACATTTTCCAGTTTAATAGACTCCCAGAGTGAAATAAAAGATTGTTGTACCTGACTGGAATGTCTTTGGGGATTCTCAGTTGTCAAAATTAAATTTCAAAATAATAGTTCAGTTTTCATTGGCTTATTCTTCATCATAGGCAGGAAGAAAAGAAGAGTATACTAAAACACCCACTAAATGTGATGTTTATGAGAAAACCTAGGTCTTAGGATCTTTATGATGAAAAATATATATATTCAGGGGTTGTCTGTTATGTGCAAAGCACATTTGCAAGGCACTAGACCAGAGGCAATGGGATATTTTAATGCTTTTGCATTCTGCAACTGGATATATTATACATTTTTTTAAAAAGCAAAAACTTTGGAACAGCTTGACATTTTTATTTGAAAAATAGTTTCTAAGCATGTGGAACTGAACCATCTTTCAAGAAATTATAAAACTGCTAAAAAAAAACAATATTAAGTCATCATGGAATGTATTAAAAAACCCATTGGGGTAGGGGAATTCTGGAACTATACAAAATTAAATATGACTTCCAAGTCTCTACTTCTCAAGGAAATTAGTAGTTTTGTAATGATAGTAGTGTGTAAGACCATTTCACTCATCTATTTATTTACAAGTTTCAAGTACCTGTGTGTGTCAAGCACTGACAGAAACTTGGTTCTGTGTTTTGGTTCTGTTTTAACTGACAATATTGAATAAGAGTTTCAATCTGCTACCTCTAATTAAAATGCAGACTTTAAAAATATCTAGCTACAATTATATCTTTTTAAAATAAAATAACTTGGGTATTTTCTACATATGCCATTTATAGAGCAAAACCGTCTTATTTGATACAAGAGTGTTTTGCTAATACAGTTTTAAGTCTCTGGGAAATGTAGACTTGACTTGCTACGTCAGATGATTTCCGTGAAGTCTAAATTCTGTTCTACAGTTTCCTGCAAAACAGTTTCCTGTTTCTATAGTTTCATCACAAAAAGCAAGATAAATTATAAAAAATAAAACATATATCAGCTGCAGATATTTGGATTGATAAATATTCATCAAGTGACTATAGCAACACTTCTCCAAAAGCTCCAATTCTTTATCATCTGTTCAAGGGCTGTCTTCACACTTTCAAGATTCCCTTTGTTTATATTTAATGAATAGAACATTGGAGCAATTGTATATATATTTGAATTAAACACAAGCAGTCATTTACTTTGCACAATCATCTCACTGTGAACAGGTTATGTTCATGTGAAAGCCAAGCTTATTGCCCAAACTGACACTATGGTGATTATGCAATGATTTTAAATAGATAAAGCAATCAAAATACATGAATCAATAGTGCTTAGCCAAAAAAATGTGGGGTAGAATGGTAGCACTGTTTGGCAATTCTGCAAAGATGTTATATATAATCCAGTGGCATGATGTCACTTAGATTTTCTATATTCAACAAGCAATACTGTAGCTCCAGTTCAAAGTTTAGAAGCTTAAATCAATTAGCCATAGTCAAGGTAGAAGATTATCAACACAAATTTTTAACACATCAATGGTATCATGTCATCCCTCTCCACTGATTTCAAGAAAAATAAAGAAAAATTCAGAACTAAAGAATGAAGTTCTGTGAAAGCCTAGTAATACTGACATTAGGATGGCTGGTTATCCAGGATTACACAATAAGAGGAGAACAAATCTGAAAGTGATACTGTCTGAAAAACAAAACAACCAAGTAACCGAGAGAAAACAGCCAAAGATAACTAAATTTGTAATGGTATTTTAAAATATCACATATTTATTTACATGTAGAACTAATAGAACAACAGCAATTCTTGAAACGAGCTTTGTAAAGTGCATATCCCATCCTTTTTTTTTTTCCCTTCTCTTCAATTAATTGGACTTGTTTGAACATGATTAACTCTATATTTATCTATGACTGGCTGAAAGTGAAAGTGAAAGTCACTCAGTTGAGTCTGACTCTTTGTGACCCCATGGACTATTGGTTTCCATCTCCTACTATAGAAAAGAAAACCTTGGCAAAAGAAATAAGCAATGTGAAAAGACAGCCTTCAGAATGGGAGAAAATAATAGCAAACAAAGCAACTGACAAAGAATTAATCTCAAAAATATACAAGCAACTCCTGCAGCTCAATTCCAGAAAAATAAACAACCCAATCAAACAATGGGCCAAAGAACTAAACAGACATTTCTCCAAAGAAGACATACAGATGGCTAACAAGCACATAGAAAGATGCCCAACATCACACATTTCAGAGAAACGCAAATCAAAACCACAATGAGATACCATTTCACGGCAGTCAGAATGGCTACTATCCAAAAATCTACAAGCAATAAATGCTGGAGAGGGTGTGGAGAAAAGGGAACCCTCTTACACTGTTGGTGGGAATACAAACTAGTACAGCCACTATGGAGAACACTGTGGAGATTTCTTTAAAAAACTGGAAATAGAACTGCCATATGACCCAGCAATCCCACTGCTGAGCATACACACCGAGGAAACCAGAACTGAAAGAGACACGTGTACCCCAATGTTCATTGCAGCACTGTTTATAATAGCCAGGACATGGAAGCAACCTAGATGCCCATCAGCAGATGAATGGATAAGAAAGCTGTGGTACATATACACAATGGAATCTTACTCAGCCATTAAAAATAATACATTTGAATCAGTTCTAATGAGGTGGATGAAACTGGAGCCTATTATACACACTGAAGTAAGCCAGAAAGATAAACACTGATACAGTATACTAATGCATATATATGGAATTTAGAAAGATGGTAATGATAACCTTATATGCGAGACAGGAAAAGAGACACAGATATATAGAACACACTTTTGGACTCTGTGGGAGAAGCCGAAGGTGGGATGATCTGTGAGAATAGCATTGAAATGTATATATTATCATATGTGAAACAGATCACCAGTCCAGGTTCAATGCATGAGACAGGTGCTCAGGGCTGGTGCACTGGGATGACTCTGAGGGATGGGATGGGGAAGGAGGTGGGAGGGGGGTTCAGGATGGGGAACACATGTACACCCATGGCTGATTCATGTCAGTGTATGGCAAAACCACTACAATATTGTAAAGTTGTCAGGAAGCCTTTTATAGGAGGCTTCTTGTGTGCTGTTTTGGGTCTGTCATGAATTCTCTGTTCCTTATTAATTCATGGATATTCAGGAATTTAGAGGAGTGGCATGCTGCTCCCAGGACTGAGGAATGCACGCATTTCTTTCGTTAGTTTCTCCATACAGTGATAAGTAACTATTTACAACTCTCCCTTTTTATGAACCATACGGTAAAAGTGATTATTTACAACCCTCTCTTTGATATGGATTGCCTTATGTTCCCTTGATAATTTGTAAGTCTGGACTTTTGATCTTTATCTTTGCTGAAAAAAGCTACCTTGTAAGACAGTATATATTCCCAAACTATGTTGAATAAAACACCCTTGTTCCATCAGAGCTTGGGTCCCCATGTCTTTCTTTCTTTCTTTCTTTCCTTCTCTCTCTCTCTCTCTTTCAAGCTAATTCTTTGGAGTGCAGAAGCCCACTGAGCTTACTTTCTTGCCTGGGCTTGCAAGACCCTCGTGAGAGGGTGCCCTGGGCCTATGTGAAGCAGTGAAAGTCCCGTGTCAGGGGCTTTATTGGTTTTCTGCATAAACCAAAGAATATCAGCCTCTTTCTCTCTCTCTTTACTTTCTTATCATCGACTCTGGATCACCAGGTTCCAGTCCATTAAAGGACCTCAACAAGTGGCGCCCGAACAGGGACCTGGTACACGTGGCAGTTAGGACGGAGTGACTGAAGGGCCTATTGAAGTCGGTAAGTACTAAGACGTGTGTCAAACGGCTGGAAAGCCGCATCACTTTTATACTTTACTTCATCACTTATTTAGAGTTCAGTGACTTTCGGATTCATGCCAGTGAATAGAGGCTTGCCTTCAGACAGTGGTTGAATGTAACCCTTGGTTCCCTAGTGAAGATAGTTTTGATTTAGAAATTTGGCACCAGGTCAAAGAGAATGTTGAACGAGCCGCCAGTCAGGGAAAAAATATTCCAATAGATTTCTGGCCCCTATAGGCTCTCATTAAAGCTGTGATTCTGCCATTTCAAGGTAATTCTAGCCCTCCTGATATTTGGCAACAGGCAGAACACTTATTACATGAATATGAATTAGATGATGAAACCTTAAAAAAGGCCCAACTAGAACAACATAATATATTTCAGAATTTTCCTACAAGCCCTGCCCTGGTTGCTCCAAGTGTTCCTCCCCTGCCAGCAGGCACAAATCCCAAAGTCTCTCCCTTGCTACAACTTAATGATTCTGGCAACGACTCCCCTAAGACACATTTTGACATTAAAACTCACAACACCTTTCTGAATAACAATAATAAGCTTTTATCACATACTTTTAATTGTAAAAATTTGCTACCTATTCATTTTCCTCTGCCACAGAGGCTTTCTGAATTGCTGGCTTTGCAGTCACAAGTCTCTGAAGCTGATGGTCTCTCCACCTTTCCAGTTTTAAGAAATGCTGATGCTCAAGGGTAAATAATACTTCAATATGAAGGTATTAATTTTTTTCACATGCAACAAATGAAAAACGCTGTAACTATGAATGGCCCACATTCGTCTTTCACTAGAGAGATTCTAAATGCTATGGTGTCTTCTATTGGAAACTTTATTGCCTATGATTGATAAATTTTAATAAAAGCTCTCCTTAAACCAGGAGAGTATCTTCAATGGACAATGTGATTTCAAGATATAGCCAGAGATCATGCTAAAAAATAAAAAACACTCGAGCTGGCGCTCCCCAAAACCAAGTTACTTTTGAAATGTTAACTGGCACTGGGCAATTTGATGCTATAGAAGCTCAAATACAATGCCTTCCTTTGTTGCATGAACAATTAGAAACAGTGGCCCTTGAAGCCTGGGACTGAATTACTCCTCAAGGGGAACCTACAGGTAGCCACCCTAAAATATTGCAAGGACCTAATGAAAATTATGCTGATTTTTTTAGCTAGATTAGAAACTGCTATTTTCCATACTGTAATTGGAGAGGAAGCTAAAAGGCAACTAGAGAAATTACTTGCTTATGAAAATGCAAATCAGGAATGTCAAAAGGCTATAGCCCCAATTCGTGAGACAGGGACTATTATTATTTGAAGGCTTGTTGCAATCTAGGATCAGAAACTCAAAAAATGCAAATGCTAGCTTCAACAATGGTTGCTTGGTTTAAAAGGTGAAATGAAGCATGCTTTACATGTGGAGATAAGAACCATTTAAAAAGGGACTGCCCTGAAAAAGCTAATAAAAAACCTCCAAAAGTCTGCCCCTGCTGCTGTTAGAGGAATGCATTGGGCCAAAGAGTGTAAACCTAAATTTGATATTGAAGGGAAACCTATTCCAGTAAACTCCAAGCAGGGGACCCCACAGGTCCCCTTCAACAAAAACCAGGGGTAAATTCATCTTTTCCCTCAAACCCTCAACATCCGGCAGTCCTGCCGTCGATATACCAGCCCTAAATTAGTTTGTCCTCTACCCTCAAGCTGTCCCTTCTAGAATACCTACCGGACTTTTTGGACCCCTGCCCCTAAACCTTCAGTCTTTTACTTGGCTGATCTAGTTTGACTTCTAAAGGAATTACTGTTCACCCTGGAGTAATTGATTCAGATTATAAAGGAGAAATTCAAATTATGATGTCATCTCAGATTTTATGGCAATTTAAAAAGGAAGATGAAATTGCTCAATTACTTTTTTTACCTTACATTTCTATTAACTCCTCTAATGATGTACGGATGGGCGAATTCGGCAGTACAGATCAAAAACAGTCCTTATGGACATCATTCTTATCTGAATTGTCCTGACCAAATATAAACACCAAAATTAATGGTAAAAGGTTTTCTGGTCTCCTCAACACTGGATCTGATATTACTATTATTTCCAAGCATCTATGGCCCAAATCCTGGCCTATACAAAAAATTCCTTGCCATATTGCAAGGATTTCTCAAATCAAAGTACAAGAGGTTTATCAGAGTACTCAAATTTATCCATGTGAGGGACCAGAAGACCAACCTGCAACATTAAGACCTTATGTGATAGATGCACCCCTTAATTTAATGGGAAGGGACTTACTCATGCAATGGCAAACTCAGATATACATTCCACATTTTTCCTAGGGGCCACTGTTTATTTAACAGACAATACAATTATTAAAATAACTTGGAAAAATGACGAGCCTATTTGGACAGAACAGTGGGCCCTCACGAAAGAGAAATGACAGGCGGCTAAGGAACTCATAGATACACAACTAGAATTAAAGCATATTGAGTAATCTTGTTCTCCTTGGAACCCTTTTATTTTTGTTATAAAAAAGAAATCTAACAAATGGAGTCTCCTGACAGAAGTTAATGCTCCTATGAAACCTATGGATGCATTGCAACCAGGAATCCCATAACCTACCACTATTCCTCAAAATTGGCACATTATTATTATTGATTTACAAGATTTCTTTTTTAATATACCTTTACACATTTAGACCGAGAGAGATTCGCTTTCTCTCTCCCTTATCCTAATCATATCTGACCTCGTAAACAGTAACAATGGACTGTACTGCCACAAGGGATAATGAATTCTCCCACCATGTGTCATTACTACGTAGCTAAAGCCCTTGAGCCTGTGAGAAAGCAATTCCTAACTTTCTTGTTATTCACTATATGGACGATATATTGTTTTTGGCTCCATCTATCTTAGAAACTCAACAAGTGTTTGATATAGCTCAACTATGCTTAAAATACTCTGGATTAATCATTGCCCCTGAAAAAATTCAAACCTCTACACCTTACCATTACTTAGGGTTTGTTGTTAATAGACAACGTACTACTCCCCAACTATCTCAGATCTGTACTGGTAAATTATCAACCTTAAATGATTTTCAAAAGCTCTTAGGTGACATAAATTGGATTAGACCTTCTTTAGGCATTGCTAATTATCAACTGAATAACCTATTTAATACTTTAAAAGGAGACCCTGATTTAAATAGCCCTCGTTTACTTTCTCAAGAGGCACAAGAGGAACTCTATTTAGTGCAAAATAAATTACAAAAACAACGTCTTACTCGCATTAAACTAGATTTACCTCTAGAATTATTTATACTCCCCTCTCTTCATTCTCCCACAGGACTTCTTGCCCAAAAAGAACACCCAGTAGAATGGATCTATACCCGTTTTAGGGGAATAAAGTCATTTAAACCCTACCTTGATTTAATTTCTCTAATCATTATCAATGGAAGAAATAGGACTACAACTCTAATTGACTCTGATCCTCATAAAATTGTGATACCTATCAATAAATCTCAATTTGAGAATGCATTACAAACTTCTACCGATTTCTAAAGAGCTTTTCTGGAATATTTTGGAGAAATTTTATTTCATTATCCTTCTGGTAAGCTGTGGAATTTCTTCAAAAACACTGAATTTATGATTTCCCACATTATCAGCTCACAGCCTATACCACAAGCTGAGGTTTTTTATATAGATGGGGCTAAAAACGCCAAAGCTTCATTCTAGTCTCTTAAAGAATATAAAGTCTTTTATACTAAATTTCATTCTGCTCAACAAAATGAATTATATGCTTTTATTCAGGTTATTTGCCTACATCCTTACCCCATTAATATAGTCTCTGATTCTATATATTCAATTTTTGTATTAAAAAATATAGAAACCTCCACCATAAACTCCAATCAACCTATTATTCAACAACTCTTTTTTGAACTGCAATCTGTTATTAGAAACCACAATTCTCCCATTTATATTACACATATTTGAGCACATTCTTGCCTTCCCGGCCCCATGACTTATGGTAATGAGCAGGCTGATAAACTGGTTTCCTTTGCTACTCCAGAGGAACAGCTTGCTCTGTTGCACAACAGTGCTGGCTCCCTACATCTGCTGTGGAAAATGCCATACCGACAGGCTAAAGAAATCATTAGTAATTGCTCTACTTGTAGATCTCTACATCTTCGACCCATCACACAAGGTATTAATCCTAGCGGTTTGCAACCTAATGAACTATAGCAAATGGATGTAACTCGTTGCACTGAACTTTCCCCATCCTCTTTCCTACACATCTGTATCGACACAAATTTCTCTTTTATCTGGGCCACATCTCTTCACGGTGAGGCTACACAACATGTTTTACCTCACTTACTAGTTTGTTTTGCTGTAATGGGAATGCCCAGCTCTATTAAAACAGACAATGACCCTGTCTATATTTCTAGACACTTAAACAATTTTTACAATCTTTTTCTATTAAACATATTACAGGTATTCCTTATAATCCACAGACACAAGGCATAGTCGAACGACCACATCACCACTAAAGTTGCAAGTAAAAAAATTAAAGAAGGGGGAATACCCAGGAATACTACTGTTTTCCTTATCTAAAGCAGACTTTACTAGATTCCAATATAAAATATTTTCTAAACCTATAACTATTGTTAATACAGCTTTATTTGTTTTATTTTTTATTTTTTTTTTTAACAAGAGCAGAAGAACATTTTGAGGAATTGAAGGACACTTCTTTTCCTCTGCCCATTTGGTACCAAGACAGGTTAACGAAACAATGGAAATCTGGGAAACTAATCTTACAGGGAAAGCGGTATGCTTGTATTTCCCCAGATAGATTCAACGAACTCACATGGCTTCCTCTTCAGAAGATTCGACCCAAGGGGGCCCCCGGCCTTCAAAATAGAGACGAAACAACAAGAACTCCAGGAGGACGAAATTCCAATACGGGCCATGGCGGCTCTAAAGATCTCCAGGAAGTGCCGCCCTCAGCGGCATCAACCTCATGATCTCCCCACTTGGAGACAAATAAAATCCCTACTAATCAAACTGAAAATTTGACCTCTCAACAGGGAATGCCTCGGAGTCCTGAATACATTTTCCTGGCAATGCTCAGCCTGCTTGCCTGTGCCTCCCCCATTCGAGCTCTGACTAATCACACTTACTGGGTTACATACCCAACCCCCCTCTACTACAGGTGGTCAAATGGATGGAGAGAGGACCAATCATTTCAACCAATGCCTCTATACATATACCTTCTCCCTGGAGCATTAAAGGGCCCACACACCCTGAAGAAGAAGGGAAACTAATTAATATTTCTCTAGGTTATGAAGTCCTTCCTTTGTGTATGGGCCCAGCAGAATTATGCTTAAACATTAGCCAACAAACTTCGGCTTTCACCCTGCCTCCCTAAAAGGATTTTCAGACGTTGCTTGGATTATTTACTGCCCTTTCTTTTTCTGTGAACCATGTTTATACTACTGAGACTTTAGGGAAAGAGTTAGGGAAAGAACAAAGAACATTATGCAAAGTGTTTATTTATAAGAACTTTACATATATTCCTGTTTGTTGGGACAAATGTCAAGCCAAGTCAGGAAAATTAATATTTGTGGCTAATCATACAATTGTTGATTGGTGACCCCACGGAATGTGGTCGTCTAACTGCCCAGACGATATCAACCGTACTGTGTATGACTATGCTACTCAAGTGACATGGGAGGTCACTGACACTAAGATGGAGCATAACCATAACAAAGGGCTTCTTGGGTGGCTTGACGGTGGATTAGCCCTACCTCTTCCTAGAATCGTCCTTGATAAACAGAGTGAGCCTGAACAACGGGACATCTGGGAACTTGCTGTGAGCACTGAAGAACTTAGGACTTGGACCGGACATTTCACAGGGACCCATCATGGTCATAGTAACAATTTCTTTCACTATAATCAGTCATATTTTATAGAGGTCTGTGTCCCACTACCTTTTGTTATAGCCATAGGAAATTTAGAATTTAATAAGACTTTACATTCTGTAACTTGTATTAATTGCAAACTATATACTTGTCTTAACTCCTCTATTTCTTTAAGAAATTATTCCCTTTTGATTCTTCTATCTCGACATAATTTGTGGTTACCAGTAAATCTCCAGTGACTTTGGGAAGAAGGTCCCATGGCTGGACTTGCTTCCAGATTACTTACTAAACTGTTCCAACGATCTAAATGATTCGTTGGATGGCTGATTCTTGGCATTTTGGAGTTAATAGCTATTTTCACCACTGCTGCCGTCGCCGGTGCTGCTTTACATACCTCGATTTAAACACATAATTTTATCCAAAATTGGACTGCAGATGCTCATAATATGTGGGCTACTCAGGCTCAGGTAGATGAAGATATTCATGAGGAAATACAGAAACTAAAAGCAGCCATCAAATGGGTCGGAGATCAATTAATAAATTTGCAAAAACAAGTGATACTAAAATGTAATTGGACTTCTACTCAATTTTGTGTTACTCCTTCCTGTTCAATTCAATCATAGTGCCTACAACTGGGAACACATCAAATTTTATATACAAAATATACATGATAATGCCTCTCTGGATGTATAATTATTGCAGAAGGAAATCTTTGAAACTTTTTCTAAACGTCTGACCTCTTCCACTAATCTGGATACTTTATTATTATTATTATTATTATTTTTAATTTGGATACTTTAGCTGAACAACTTGCTGACCAATTATCTGGGCTAGACCCACGAGGATGGTTTCAAAGTATTACCCACAGCATCAGGTCTGGAACTGTAACTTTGATGATTGTCTTGGTAATTATATTTGTTGTTTATCATTGCCTTTCTTTAAGGTTGGTTAATACTAAACAAAGTCAATGGGTCAGGACTTTTTTTACAAATATAATAAAATAGGGGGAATTTTCAGGAAGCGTTTTACAGGAGGCTTCCTGTGTGCTGTTTTGGATCTGTCATGAATCCTCTGTTCCTTATTAATTCATGAATATTCAGGAATTTAGAGGAGTGGCATGCTGCTCCCAGTGCTGAAGAATGGATGCATTTCCTCTGTTAGTTTCTCCATACAGTGATAAGTAACTATTTACAACTCTCCCTTTTTATGAACCATACGGTAAAAGTGATTATTTACAACCCTCTCTTTGATATGGATTGCCTTATGTTTCCTTGATAATTTGTAAGCCTGGACTTTTGATCTTTATCTTTGCTGAAAGAAGCTACCTTGTAAGACAGTATATATTCCCACACTATATTGAATAAAACACCCTTGTTCCATCAGAGCTTGGGTCCCCATGTCTGTCTGTCTTTCTTTCTTTCTTTCTTTCTCTCTCTCTCTCTGTCTCTCAAGCTAATTCTTTGGAGTGCAGAAGCCCGCTGAACTCACTTTCTTGCCCGGACTTACAAGACCCTCGTGAGAGGTCACCCTGTGCCTAATTGAAGCAGTGCAAGCCCCGTGTCAGGGGATTTATTGGTTTTCTGCATAAACCAAGGAATATCAGCCTCTTTCTCTCTCTCTTTACTTTCTTACTGTTGACTCTGGACCACCAGGTTCTGGTCCATTAAAGGATCTCAACATAAAGTAATTAACCTCCAATTAAAACAGATACATTTATATTAAAAAATTAAAAAATAAAAAATAAATAAAAAGATAAGTGACTTTGCATATGTGAATAAAACAGAGACACAGATATCAATATAACTCCCAAACATCCTAAAAAATAACTAATGATCTTAATGTAAACAATAAAATTAATATATAATGTATATTTAATAATTAATAACAGCATGTCATATTTTATCAAATTTTTGAAATATGTCAAATGAAGGAAGAAAAAAGAAAATGTGAATTAGGAAAAGTAGAGTGGAGAAAGTAAGTTGTACAGAATTTTAAATTCATATATGTGTATGTATATGAAAAAATTAAGGGAAACTTTTGAAGTAAAGATTTAAATCATCCTATATAAGGCTGTCAAGATTTAAAAATTAAAGGACAGTAAGTAAGGATATCACATTATCTAGTAAATTCACTGCAAAAAAATACAAGAAGTTATTTGTCAAATGGATTAAATATTTTAAAGGTGTAGTATGTGGGCATGCCTTGTGTATCTGTGTATGGGTGTGAAATTCACAGAACTTTTGCCCAAGTATTTCAGTTAAATGCCAAATCTATGAAATACTTTGGTTGTCAAATTGTGCTCTGATTGTTCCAGTCATTATAACAGACTCATTTACTCCCTGTCTTTGCACCTCACCTACAAAGAACCGAGCCACTTGATTTTCAGAAGCACTTTTATACATGGCCACAGTTGTACTCATCTCACATGTTAGCAAAGTAATCTCAAAATTCTCCAAGGCAGGCTTCAGCAATACATGAACCGTGAACTTACGGATGTTCAAGCTGGTTTTAGAAAAGGCAGAGAAACCAGAGATTAAATTGTGAACATCCACTGGATCATTTCAAGATCATCTCTTGAAAACTCAAGAGAGTTCCAGAAAAATATCTATTTCTGCTTTCTTGACTATGCCAAAGCCTTTGACTGTGTGGATCACAATAAACTGTCGAAAATTCTGAAAGAGATGGGAATACCAGACCCCCTGACCTGCCTCTTGAGAAACCTGTATGCAGGTCAGGAAGCAACAGTTAGAACTGGACATGGAACAACAGACTGGTTCCAAATAGGAAAAGGAGTACGTCAAGGCTGTATATTGTCACCCTGCTTACTTAAGTTATATGCAGAGTACATCATGAGAAACGCTGGGCTGGAAGAAGCACAAGCTGGAATCAAGATTGCCAGGAGAAATATCAGTAACCTCAGATAAGCAGATGACGCCACCCTTATGGCAGAAAGTGAAAAATAACTAAAGAGCCTCTTGATGAAAGTGAAAGAGGAGAATGAAAAAGGTGGCTTAAAGCTCAACATTCAGAAAACTAAGATCATGGCATCCGATCCCATCACTTCAGGGGAAATAGATGGGGAAACAGTGGAAACAGTGTCAGACTTTATTTTTGGGGGCTCCAAAATCACTGCAGATGGTGATTGCAGCCATGAAATTGAAAGACGCTTACTCCTTGGAAGGAAAGTTATAATCAGCCTGGACACCATATTAAAGAGCAGAGACATTACTTTGCCAACAAAGGTCCATCTAGTCAAGGCTATGGTTTTTCCAGTGGTCATGTACAGATGTGAGAGACGGAATGTGAAGAAAAATGAGCACTGAAAAATTGATGCTCTTGAACTGTGGTGTAGCAGAAGACTTTTGAGAGTCCCTTGGACTGCAAGGAGATCCAACCAGTCCATCCTAAAGGAGATCAGTCTTGGGTGTTCATTGGAAAGACTGATGCTGAAGCTGAAAGTCCGATACTTTGGTCACCTGATGCCAAGAGTTGACTCATTGGAAAAGACCCTGATGCTGGGAGGGACTCGGGGCAAGAGGAGAAGGGGATGACAGAGGATGAGATGGCTGGATGGCATCACCGACTCGATGGACATGAGTTTGAGTAAACTCCGGAAGTTGGTGATGGACAGGGAGGCCTGGTGTGCTTCGTTTCATGGGGTTGGGAAGAGTCAGACACTACTGAGCGACTGAACTGACTGACTGACATAGTAAGACAGTGGTGTTTTATAGTTATCTGATGAGTTTGAGACAATCTCTGAAAAGTGTTCAGCTAAATTTATACATCCAGTTATTATCATAACATTTTATAAATCATGTACATCTACCTTGTCTGATAAGATGTACCCAAACAAGTCCACATATAGAACAACATTTAGCAATGCTGCAGAACTTTAAGCAATGAATAGTCACATCTTAAAACTTACACATAGCTTTAGGACAGGTGGAATATTCAAATTATAGGTGACTAGAAACATATTCTTAAAATATAGCTGTTCTTCAAATTTAACTTCGTTGAGTTTTGTTTGAATACGTATGTGTACTCTAACTTGGCATCCCAGAATACTACTTAATGAACGCATTGTATCAATAGAAATATTGCAGTCAAAGTTATTTTTTTAAAAAACGCTAATACGTTTAACTAAAGCACATGGAGTCATTTAAACTATAAAATGGTAATTCAATTGATGTGAGGAAGAAAATGGTATTTGAAAGCCAACATTGGACTTAAACGATCTTTTTGTTGAATCAACTATCTTATAAACAATATGAAATTTAAAATGGGAAAGGAAAAATTTCATTGTTAATGTAGTTTATACCCTTATTTTTTAAAATTAAAACTATGTCTTTGCCTGGCTTAAATTAAGATGTGATCATCTCTTAACAGCATTCCCTTGCTTTGCTTTTATATTTTTAATAAACTAAGTGATTAATCACGTTCCACTTTATACCTGCTGATCAGCAATCCATCAAGATATGGTCCCGTATTAACATGGCTTGTTAATTTGCAATGTTAACACTTTGGTAAATGGCATAAACAATGAAAAATAGAATCTGAAATTTTAAAAAAATCTATGCACCATTCAATACTACTGTTTACCAGTAAAATATGCCCTGCCATTCATATCAAATTTCAATTAATTTAATTCACTCGTGTGAGAAAAATTTTAAGAAAAAAGTTAAATCAAGTTAGCGTACTTTTCTACTCTCCACCTGTTTCCCTTCCTTTAATAATAACTATAAGCATTCTATAAATGCATGTCATCATATCCAGACACAAATGAAACAGAATGATGATATCTGATCCCTCCCCCCCAAAAAAAGAAAGACAGAGTGATAATGGATAACAATCTATATTACCTACATGAGCTGTTCTTATTAGAGAAGGAAATGGCAACCCACTCCAGTACTCTTGCCTGGAAAATACCATGGAGCCTGGTGGGTTACAGTCCTTAGGGTTGCAAAGAGTCAGACACACTTATCAACTGAGCACACAAGCATGGGCGATTCTTACAGTTCTGTTTACATACTCACCTATCTTTTCTCTGTAACTATAGAAGAACAATACACATTTTACTAGCATATCTTCATTTTGAAATGTTGCCACTATGAGCCGTGAACGATGCCTGGATTCTTGGTCTTGGGAGGAGAGGTGTTTGATCTGGGGCCAGTAATGGGGCTTGATTGCTCAGAGCTTGTGTGTAATAAACTTTTATTAAAGTATAAAAGAGATAGAGAAAGCTTCTGACATAGACATCATAAAGGAACAGAAACAGTGCTCCTTGCTAGTTTTTAGAAAAAAGTTATGCACCTATTCTGTTCAGCTCAGTTGCTCAGTCATGTCCAACTCTGAGTGAACAATGGACTGCAGCACGCCAGGCCTCCCTGTCCATCACCAACTGCCAGAGTTTACTCAAAATCATGTCCATGGAGTCAGTGATGCCATCCAACCATCTCATCCTCTGCTGCCCCCTTCTGGTGGAACCTTCACTCTTTCCCAGCATCAGGGTGTTTTCAGATGAATCAGTTCTCGTCAGGTGGCCAAAATATTGGAGTTTCACCTTCAACATCAGTCCTTCCATGAATATTCAGGACTAATTTCCTTTAGGATGGACTGGTTGGATCTCCTTGCATTCCAAGGGACTCTCAAGAATCTTCTTCAATACTACAGTTCAAAAGCATCAATTCTTTGGTGCTCAGCTTCCTTTATAGTCCAACTCTCACATCTATACATGACTACTGGAAAAACCAAAGCTTTGACTAGGGGGACATTTGTTGGCAAAGTAATGTCTCTGCTTTTTAATATGCTATCTAGGTTGGCCATAGCTTTTCTTTCAACAAGCAAGCGTCTTTTAATTTCATGGCTGCAGTCACCATCTACAGTGATTTTGGAGCCCAGAAAAATAAAGTGTGACAGTTTCCACTGTTTCCCCATCTATTTGTCATGAAGTGATAGGACCAGATGCCATGATCTTAGTTTTCTGAATGGTAAGCTTTAAGCCAACTTTTTCACTCTCCTCTTTCACTTTCATCAAGAGGCTCTTTAGTTATTCTTCACTTTCTGCCATAAGGGTGGTGTCATCTGCATATCTGAGGTTATTGATATTTCTCCCCCAGCAATCTTGATTCCAGCTTGTACTTCATCCAGCCCCACGTTTCTCATGACTGTAAGCTGCATATAAGTTAGATAAGCAGGGTGACAATATACAGCCTTGATGTACTCCTTTTCCTATTTGGAACCAGTCTGTTGTTCCATGTCCAGTTCTAACTCTTGCTTCCTGACCTGCATACAGGTTTCTCAAGAGGCAAGTCAGGTGATATCCTTCAGAATTTTCGACAGTTTATTGTGATCCACACAGTGAAAGGCTTTGTCATAGTCAATCAAGCAGAAGTAGATGTTTTTCTGGAACTCTCTTGTTTTTTCGATTATCCAACAGATATTGGCAATTATTCTCTGGTTCATCTGACTTTTCTAAAACTAGCATGAACATCTGGAAGCTCACGGTTTGCCGGGATAATTTTGAGCATTACTTAACTAGCATGTGAGATGAATGCAATTATGTGGTAGCTTGAGCATTCTTTGGCATTGCCTGTCTTTGGGGTTGGAATGAAAACATCTTTTCCAGTCCTGTGGTCACTGCTGAGCTTTCCAAATTTGCTGTCATATTGAGTGCAGCACTTTCACAGTATCATCTTTTAGGATTTGAAATAGCTCAACTGGAATTCCATCACCTCTACTAACCTTGCTTTTAGTGATGCTTCCTATGGCCTACTTGACTTCACATTCCAGGATGTCTGGCTCTAGGTGGATGATCACACGATCATGATTATCTGGGTCATTAACACCTTTTTTGTATAGTTCTTCTGTGTATTCTTGCCACCTCTTCTTATTCTCTTCTGCTTCTGTTAGGTCCAAACCATTTCTGTCCTTTATTCTGCCTATCTTTGCATGACATGTTCCCTTGGTATCTCTAATTTTCTTGAAGAGATCTCTAGTCTTTCCCATTCTATTGTTTTCCTCTATTTCTTTGCACTGATCACTGAGGAAGGCTTTCTTGTCTCTCCTGGGTATTCCTTGGAACTTTGCACTCAAATGGGTATACCTTTCCTTTCTTCCTTTGCCTTTTGCTTCTCTTCTATTCACAGTTATTTGTAAGTCCTCCTAAGACAACCATTTTGCCTTTTTGCATTTCTTTTTCTTGGGGATGATCTTGATCACTGCCTCAGGTACAATGTGACGAACCTCTGTCCATAGGTTTTCAGGTACTCTGTCTATCAGATCTAATCCCTTGAATGTATTTTTCACTTCCACTGTATAATCGTAAGGGATTTTATTTAAGTCATACCTGAATGGTCTAGTGGTTATCTCCACTTTCTTCAATTTCAGTCTGAATTTGGCAATAAGGAGTTCATGATATGAGCCACAGTCAGCTCCCGGTCTTGTTTTTGCTGACTGTATAGAGTTTCTACATCTTTGGCTGCAGAGAATATAATCAATCTGATTTCAGTATTGACCATCTTGTGATGTCCATGTGTAGAGTCTTCTCTTGTGCTATTGGAAAAGGGTGTTTGCTATGACCAGTGCGTTCGCTTGGCAAAACTCTATTAGCCTTGCCCTGCTTCATTCTGTACTCCAAGGCCAAATTTGCCTGTTACTCCAAGTTTTTTCTTGACTTCCTACTTTTGCATCCAGTCCCCTATACTGAAGAGGACATCTTTTTTGGACGTTAGTTCTAAAAGTTCTTGTAAGTCTTCATAGATCCATTCAACTTCAGCTTCTTCAGCATTACTGGTCAGGGCATAGACTTGGATTACTGTGATATTGAATGTTTTGCCTTGTAAAGAAACAGAGATCATTCTGTCATTTTTGAGTTTGCATCCAAGTATTGCATTTCAGACTCTTTTTTTTATTAACATTAATAGCACACTACTATTTAAAGAAAGGAAATATCTCTAAACTCAGAGAGTGGCACCAGGCCCCTCACCCACAGCATGCATTTTGAGATAACATTGGCACAAGCTGAGTAATCCAGGGCCATAAAACAGTTGACATGAATCTTGAAGAAAGGTAGATTTCCAAGTAAATACATAGTTCATTAACATAGCTTAAGAAAAATGTTTCCATAAGAAAAATGCATTGGTTATCTCAATGTTTGAGAAAAGTTAAGTTCAGGTGGAGTCAGGTGTTGTCATGCCAACACAGAATTTTAGAAGAAACCTCATTTTAATTTTGTATAGAGAAAGGGAAAAAATATTAAAAAAAAAAAACAAAACAAAAAAAACAACCTTCTGACACTTGTGGTTGGTTTCCTCCTGCCAATTAAGACAGAGAAAGAGAGAGAGAAAAAAAAAACAGCAACAACAACCTGATACTTGCAGCCTATTTCCTCTGCTTGGGGACTCCTATATTACGTACTGAGCACCCTGTGTTACAGGACTCCTGCCTATTACCCTCTCAATTTCATGTAAATTTTCTCATGTACCTCTTAGATTGAATGCTAAGAGAGGAGATGAAACACAAGCTATGTATATATTAATACTAACACTAAGCGAACATTTTAGGACAACTAGACCTTACAGCACAGACCTGATTGTGTTTATAAACTTTGCTCATGGAGGTTGAGGGGAATATAAATTCACAGGAAAACTAATTTTGGGGGAAAAAAGCCATTTGTTTTGTAAATTTAGTGTTAAGCGTTCTTTCATGTCTCAAGACTTTTGATTTTTCTTGACTGGGTGTTTCTTACACAAGAAAAAAGTTGTAAAAGGACCTTCATTTCAAAATTAGGAAAAAAGTGTTGTAAAAGCACAGCCATTATTTTTGTTTTTATGTACTGTTTTATTTCATTTTCTGTTCTTGGGTGAACTATGCAAGAGCTCAGATAAACATATCTCTTATAGTGGGTTCCTCCTCAATAAATTGGGGCTTCCCTGGTGGCTCAGAGGTTAAAGCGTCTGCCTGCAATGCAGGAGATCTGGGTTCGATCCCTGGGTTGGGAAGATGCCCTGGAGAAGGAAATGGCAACCCACTCCAGTATTCTTGCCCGGAGAATCCCATGGATGGAGGAGCCTGGTGGGCTACAGTCTACAGGATTGCAAAGAGTCAGACACGACTGAGCAACTTCACTTCACTTCCTCAATAAAATCCATAACTAGTAAAGTCCCTTAGATATAACTTCAATTAAAAGTTGAAGACATTTCTATTTCCAGTTTTTTAAGGAATCTCCACACTGTTCTTCATAGTGGCTGTACTAGTTTGCATTCCCACCAACAGTGTAAGAAGGTTCCCTTTTATCTACACCCTCTCCAGTATTTATTGCTTGTAGGCTTTTGGATAGCAGCCATTCTGACTGACATGTAATGGTACCTCATTGAGGTTTTGATTTGCATTTCTCTGATAATGAGTGATGTTGAACATCTTTTCATGTGTTTGTTAGCCATCTGTATGTCTTCTTTGGAGAAGTGTCTGTTTAGATCTTTGGCGCATTTTTTGATTGGGTCATTTATTTTTCTGGAATTGAGCTGCAGAAGTTGCTTGTATATTTTTGAGATTAATCATTTGTCTGTTTCTTCATTTGCTATAATTTTCTCCCATTCTGAAGGCTGTCTTTTCACCTTGCTTATATGCTTATATGTTTCTATGCTTATATGCTTGCTTATATGCTTGTATTCTTATATGCTTATATGCTTGCCATATGACCCAGCAACCCCACTCCTGGGCATACACACCGAGCAAACCAGATCTGAAAGAGACATGTGTACCCCAGTGTTCATCACAGCACTGTTTATAATAGCCAGGACATGGAAGCAACCTAGATGCCCATCAGCAGATGAATGGATAAGAAAGCTGTGGTACATGTACACAATGGAATATTACCTAGCCACTAAAAAGAATTCATTTGAATCAGTTCTAATGAGGTGGATGAAACTGGAGCCCATTATAAAGAGTGAAGTGAGCCAGAAAGATAAACACCGATACAGTATACTAATGCATATATATGGAATTTAGAAAGATGGTAATGATAACCTTATATGTGAGACAGGAAAAGAGACACAGATGTATGGAACAGACGTTTGGACTCTATGGGAGAAGATGAGAGTGGGATGATCTGAGAGAATAGTATTGAAATATGTATATTATCAAGCTTGAAACAGATCGCCAGTCCAGGCTGGTTGCATGAGACAAGTGCTTGGGGCTGGTGTACTGGGACTACCCAGAGGGATGGGATGGGGAGGGAGGTGGGTAGGGGGTTCAGGATGGGGAACACATGTAAATCCATGGCTGATTCATGTCAATGTATGGCAAAAACCACTACAATATTGTAAAGTAATTAGCCTCCAACTAATAAAAATAAAGAGAAAAAAAACTTTCAAACCAGAAAAGAATAAAATAAATAAAAAATAAAAGTTGAAAACATGCTCAATCGTGTCTGACTCTTTGCAACTCCATGAAATGTAGCATGCCCAGCTTCCCTGTCTGTCACCAACTCCCAGAGCTTGCTCAGACTCTTCTAAATTGAGGCGGTGATGCCGTCCAACCTATTCATCCTTTGTTGTTCCCTTGTCCTCCTGCCTGCAATGGTTCCCAGCTTCAGGGTTTTTTCCAGTGAGTCAGCTCTTCGCATCAGGTTGCCAAAGTATTGGAGCTTCAGCTTCAGCATCAGTCCTTCCAATGAATATTCAGGACTGATCTCCTTTAGGATGGACCGGTTGGATCTCCCTGCAGTACAAGGGACTCTCAAGTCTTCTCCAACACCACAGTTTGAAAGCATCGATTCTTCAGTGCTCAGCCGTCTTTATGGTTTAACACTCACATCCGTACATGACTACTAGAAAAACCATAGTTTTGACTATATGGACCTTTGTTGGCAAAATGCTCTCTCTGCTTTTTAATATGCTGTCTAGGTTGGTCATAGCTTTTCTTCCAAGGAGCAAACTTCTTTTCATTTCATGACTGCTGTCACCATCTGCAGTAATTTTGGAACCCAAGAAAATAAAATCCGTCACTGAAAAGTGAAAACACTTTTCCCCTTCTATTTGCCATGAAGTGATGGGACTGAATGCCATGATCTTCATTTTTTGAATGTTGAATTTTAAGCCAACTTTTTCATTTTTGTCCTTCATCTTCATCAAGCTGCTCCTCTTCACTTTCTGCCATTATAGTGGTATCATCTGCATATCTGAGGTTGTTGATATTTCTCCTGCAGAAATTTTTATTCCAGCTTGTAGTCTTCGACCCCAACATTTCACATGATGTACTCTGCATAAACATTGAATAAGCAGGGTGACAGTATACAGCCTTGACATACTTCTTTCCCAATTTTGAACCAGTTCATTTTTCCATGTATGATTCTAAGTGTTGCTTCTGCATACAGGTTTATCAAGAGATGGGTAAGGTGGTCTGGTATTCCCATCTCTAAGAAATTTCCAGTTTGTTGTGATTCACACAGTCAAAGGCTTTGACATAGCCAACAAAGTAGAAATTTTTTTGGAATTCTCTTGCTTTTCCTATGATCCAGTGGATGCTGATGATTTGATCTCTGGTTCCTGTCTTTTCTAAATCCAGCTTGTAAATCTGAAAGTTCTCAGATCACATACTGCTGAAGTCTAACTTGAAAGATTTTGAACATAATCTTGCTAGCACCTGAAATGAATGCAATTGTGTGGTAGTTTGAGCATTCTTTGGCATTGCCCTTCTTTGGGACTGGAATGAAAACTGACCTTTTCCAGTCCTGTGGCCACTGTTGAGTTGTCCAAATTTGTTGGCTTATTTAGTGCAACAATTTAACAGTATCATGTTTTAGAATTTGAAATAGCTCAACTGGAATTCCATCACCTCCCTTAGCTTTGTTCGTAGCAATGCTTCCTAAGGCCCACTTGACTTCACACTGTGGGATGTCTGGCTCTAAGTTAGTAACAACACCATTGTGGCTTTTTGGGTCATTAAGACATTTTCTGTACAATTCTTGTGTGTATTCTTGCCACCTCTTCTTAATCTCTTCTGCTTCTGCTAAGTTCTTGTCATTTCTGTCCTTTATTGTGCTTATCTCTGCATGAAATGTTCCCTTGGTATCACTTAAAGGTGAGCAAACTCTAATAATATCATATAGTGGTGGTAGTTTAGTTGCTAAGTCATATTTGATTCTTGCAACCCCATGGTGTATAGCCCACCAGGCTTCTCTGTCTATGAGATTTCCCAGGCAAAAATACTGGAGTAAGCTGCCATTTTCTTCTCCAGGGGATCTTCCCAACCCAGGGATTGAACCTGCATCTCCTGGCAGATTCTTTTACTGCTGAGCCACCAGGGAAGCTCAATATTATCTGTAGATAATCTTAATATCAGGAATTTTTTTAAAGGGAAGAAAATGAGCTTAATTTTCATGAAAAATCATGATATTCATCTGCATCTACATTAGCAATCAAAGAGGAGAGGTGAAAACAATCTCTGTGTAAATGCATTTTCAAGGACATATGCCCTGCTACTGCTATTAACAATTAGCCAAAACATTTGCATCCAGATTGAACATTCTCCTCTGTCCAATAAAATTCAAATGTGCTCTGCATGTGTGAAAATCCTAGGAAGACTGTTGGTGAAAATTAAAGTTGATGATAGTCCTCACCCTAAGATTTCTTGCTGCACATGATCAAAATTTGAATCTTGGCATGATCATTTTTGTATGTGAGGGCTGTTTAATACATTATGCATATGATTGGAGAAACTAATTAAATAGATTAACATTAAACTAAATATTTGGATCTGAGTACAATACAACAAATTATTGGCCATTGCATATTACAATTACATTGTATTCCTTTAATTTCATGGTTCTGATACAATAGACATTTCTTTAAGTCAAATCTAGTATAAAAACTAGCAATTACAATTTGACAATCTAGGCTACTTCAATATTCAGAGAGTATATTACATACCACATTTGATGCTGTATTTCCAATGCACATATTAAAGGGTATTTCCACCAAGTGCCTATGCTGCAACAATTTTATGAAGTTGAAAATAAATTCTGATGCTAGAGTAAAGCTTAAGCGGAGCATGCCAGTGTTTATAACAGGACATGCCACTAAAAAACTTTCACAAAACATTATGCTAAGTGAAAGAAGCTAGAGACAAAAGACCATGTATTTTCTGATTACATTTATATGAAGCACTCAGAACAAGCAAATATATAGAGATATAAAGCAGATTAGTGGGGGTTTGCAGCTGGATTGGGGAAGGAGGGATGATTGCTAATAGGTGATTCTAAAGTTAATTGTGATGATGGTTGCACAACTGTGCAAATATAATAAAACATTAATTTGTACACTAAATCTGTAAATTGTATACCATGTGATTTATATCTCACCAAATATGTTACCAAAAAAGGACTTCATATACCCAAGCACATAGAGAAACATCTTATGAGATGTCTGTATGCTTCATTGCCTGCTGGAACTAAGGGCAATATAATTTACAACCATTAAAGTCACTTCAAGTTGATCTTTGCTGCTGCAGACATTTTTCAACTTGAATTGCAAGCTCGCCAAGGTGATGTTTTTAAAGGACAAATGAAAAGGTTTCCTTCATTCTACAGTTTAACAAAAATCAGCTCATTATTTTGTAAATATACTTCATATTCATACATATATAAAAATATTGATACACATATGTGTGTATACATAGGTGTCTATGCATATATTTGCATATGGTATAAGAAGAATGTCTGGTAAATCCCAAAGACAGAGAAGCCTGTCGAGCTACCATCCATGGGGTCGCAAAAGAGTCAGACATGATCTAGTGATTGAACAACAACAAGTATGTAAAACGACCAGCAGAGGGAAAGTTAGACCTATTACAAGATTTGTTTTCTTATTATTAAGATAAACATGTTTAGGAAGAAAGAAAATAGAAGCTACTCACCCCAGGCCCCCACCAAGTTAGTAATACAGCGGGTAACAAAGGGATCCTGATTTTAAAAGAAGATAAGTTGATATCATTCCTCACTCAAAAACCATTGAAAGTTTCTCATCTCACTCTTATTAAAAGTTGGGGTCTTTAAAGTGGCCTGCAAGTCTCTACAATAGGGGTTTCAGTATGCAAACAGTTTCTGTGAAGGGACAGGTAGTAAATATTTCAGACTTTGCAGGGCGATAATGTGCCTTTTGCAACTGCTCATTTCTGCTCTTATGGGAAGAAAGCAGCCATAGGCAGCACATAAAATATTGAGCATGACTGTGTCTCAATAAAACTTTATTTATGAAATTGAAATTTGAATTTCATAAGATTTTTGCCTGGGAAGTAATATTATTTTTCTGGAATACTTTTCACCATTTAAACATGTAAAAATCATTCTAAATTCTTAGGTTGTCCAAAACCAGGCATAGTTTGCTGACTCCTGCTGTCTCTCCTGCCCTGTCTCCACTTCCTCTTCTCCTAGCTAGTTCAGCTCCAGAGAAGCTGATCTTCTTTCATCTACCTCATGCCTTTGTAATTTTGTTCCTTCTCCAAGGAACCAGTTTACCCCGGACAGTCACATGGTTTACTCCCTCATCTCTTTCAAATCTTCACTCAGTTGTGACCTACAATATCCACAAGAAGTTTGGCTTTTATTTCTTTGCTTTGCTAATGCTGCTGCTGCTGCTGCTGCTAAGTCACTTCGGTCGTGTCAGACTCTGTGTGATCCCATAAACGGCAGCCCACCAGGCTCCCCCATCCCTGGGATTCTCCAGGCAAGAACACTGGAGTGGGTTGCCATTTCTTTCTCCAATGTGTGACAGGGAAAAGTGAAAGTGAAGTTGCTCAGTCGTATCTGACTCTTAGCGACCCCATGGACTGCAGCCTACCAGGCTCCTCCATCCATAGGATTTTCCAGGCAAGAGTGCTGGAGTGGGGTGCCATTTCCTTCTCCGGCTTTGCTAATGAGTAGTTCTGAAAAGCTAATGTGGGACTAATTAGCATTCTAGTGTCTAAATTTGAACACATAAGACTTCTTTGCCATGTTCTTGTAATTTGTAAATGAAAACCAATTATTGCCTGAATAATAACAATGAGCAACCTATCATCCCCTCCCAAATATTTTTGTTTAGAGCTAATGATATTTTTGCTAATGTCATCTTCAAATTACAGTATGCCTGTACTTGGCTGTATTATTTCTTTCTCATCACCAAAGACTGAAGCTCAGATTTTCTTCACCAAAATTATAATTTCCACTCCAATTATTGTACTCAAAAGGCAGATCCTCCAACTGACTTCATGTATTCCACCGCACACACACACACACACACACACACACACACACACACACCCGTGCACTTATACACATATACGCATCATAATCATTGAACTAAAGTCTGAGTTATGGAGTAAGTTAAACTTGATTAGTACTAGTAAACTGTTCTCTCCAAGATACATATGATAATTTCCTTGGGCAGTGCTCACAATAATATTTACATTGAAACATAAACCCTACTCTTGCACAAGCACTTGAGGGACATATTCTAGAACTCTTATTGGAATAATAAAGCAGAATATTAATGAAATGTAGTGCCTTACTTGCAAAAAAATTAAGCCTTTTCACACAGGACCTTTTACTGAAGAAAAGCATCATGGCTCATATAGTAAAAAGCACTGTTATTATACTTGAAGAAATTATTTGTTCTTGGATAGGATATTCATTGAATGGAAATACTGCAATTAATTTAAGCTATCATTGTGACAAATTGGATGTGATGAGACAATGAATGATTCTAATCTCCCTTTTAGTTAAGCTACATTGAAGTGAGGGACAGACACAGGATAATAATAAACTCTGGACTCAGAGAAGACCAATAATAAAATTGCATTATAAAATACATTAAATAAATTAAATATGAAATACATTAAATATACATAAAAAAATCCAGACAGACAATCATTTTTTAAAATGATGGAAACAGTCTCAGATATCTTAGTTTTATTTTCAAATATCTGTTACTTTGTAAGATCTCTTTGTAACATCTAAAACAAAGATATGTTTCTGAGAAAACTTTTTTATTTGAGGGCTGTTTTTCTGAAACATAGTATCATAGCAATAAGTTTTATTATGAAGGAAGTATAATCTGTTCCAGAATGTGTATTCTGTTCCCCTCTGAAAGAGTCTGTCCATCTACATGTATAGGTATAGGTACATATATAGGTCATGTACACTATCTGTACACTGTCCTTATATTCTAAGGTATCTGATTTCTAATAAAAATGCATTTATCAAAATAAACAGCTAGAAATATCACATCTTCCTATAATACAAAGTATCCATGAAACTTTTGAAATACATTTTCAAAAGTATCTGAACTTTACTAAGATTAATGTGAAAAAAAAGATTAATGTGAACAAAACTTTAGGACTTGACAGTAGCAAAATAAAATCATTCACAAACTGTAGAGAAAGTTGTAGCTAGTCAATGTAATAGTGTTAGACAACCTTGTAAGCTAATTACTATAATTTTAAAAGTAAAAACATCTACTCAATATGATTATATTCTCTTTATATATAAATTAGTGTACAGTGTTATTCATTGGGGGATTATTTTTCGTGAAACTGAAAAAAGCAAAGTGCTTTACTTTTAAGAAGCCCTCAAAAAACCTAAATCAGGAACATTGAATTTGTATTGTTTTGCTTCTAAACATGAACTTTCCTGATGACATTTTCAAATGTTAAGAAATGTCAGATATTAAAATATTAATGGAAAAAGATGAATTCTTCTTAATTTAAAGGAAGTTTACTTTTCCTATTAATACTTTAGATTAGAACAAACTGTGAATAAAGTTGCAAATTAAAGAAATAAAAATTATTCCATGTCACAGTAGGTTACTTTCTCATCAGACTGAAGAGGAAGTTTCTAACTCTTGCTGTGTATCATGTAAGTAAATCCTCTTAATTATGTATTTTTTCTGTCTTGATTTAACATTCAAATCCATAAAAATTTTAGTCTAACCTTAAGACTTTGAAAGGTAAAATGAACACTGTACATATTTTTAAACCCAATAAACATTAATCACAACTTAACACAATAGAATAAAACTATTCACTTTCCAGATGATGGGATGTAAAACATTAGAAAATTATCTTGTCCAGATAATGAATCGGTAAGATCAATTCAAGTGATTCATACATGTATTGTTTTCAGTATAACATTCTGCTAAATGGTAATGTATTTTTCACTCAACTGAAATTTTCTCCAGGAAATTCATTGAAGTATAGAAAATATTCGAACTTGATATGCAAATACTATATTATTATTGTTTTAGCTTTAAAAATCTAAGAATAACCTCAATTTCTTCAACTCAAAAATTACTCCTAGGTTGATATATGCACAAATCTAGTAGAGGTGATGTAATTACAGTTGAGCTATTTCAAATCCTAAAAGATGATGTTGTGAAAGTGCTGCACTCCATATGCCAGCAAATTTGGAAAACTCAGCAGTGGCCACAGGACTGGAAAAGGTCAGTTTTCATTTCAATCCCAAAGAAAATCAATGCCAAAGAATATTCAAAATACCTCACAATTGCACTCATCTCACATGCTAGTAAAGCTATGCTCAAAAATCTCCAAGCCAGGATTCAAAGATACATGAACCGTGAACTTCCAGATGTTCAAGCTGGTTTGAGAAAAGGCAGATGAACCAGAGATCAAATCGCCAACATCTGCTGGATCATTGAAAAAGCAAGAGAGCTTCAGAAATACATCTATTTTTGCTTTCTTGACTATGACAAAGCCTTTGACTGTGTGGATCACAACAAACTCTGGAAAATTCTGAAAGAGATGGGAATACCAGACCACCTGACCTGCCTCTTGAGAAACCTGTATTCAGGTCAAGAAGCAACAGTTAGAACTGGACATGGAAAAACAGACTGACTCCAAATAGGAAAAGGAGTATGTCAAGACTGTATATTGTCACCCTGCTTATTTAACTTATATGCAGAGTACATCATGAGAAACACTGGGCTGAATGAAGCACAAGCTGGAGTCAAGATTGCCAAGAGAAATATCGATAACCTCAGATATGCAGACGACACCACCCTTCTGGCAGAAAGTGAAGAGGAACTAAAAAGCCTCTTGATGAAAGTGAAAGAGGAGAGTGAAAAAAATGCCTTAAAGTTCAACATTCAGAAAACTAAGATCATGGCATCCCATCCCATCACTTCATGTTAAGTAGATGGAGTAGCAATGGAAACAGTGAGAGACTTTATTTTTGCGGTCTCCAAAATCACTGCAGATGGTGACTGCAGCCATGAAATGAAAAGACACTTACTCTTTGAAAGGAAAGTTATAACCAACTTAGACAGAATATTAAAAAGCAAAGTCATTACTTTGCCAACAAAGGTCCATCTAGTCAAGGCCATGGTTTTTCCAATAGTCATGCATGGATATGAGAATTGGACTATAAAGAAAGCTGAGCATCAAAGAATTGTTGCTTTTGAAATCTGGTGTTGGAGAAGACTCTTGAGAGTCTCTTGGACTGCAAGGAGATCCAACCAGTCCATCCTAAAGGAAATCAGTACTGAGTGTACATTGGAAGGACTGATGTTGAAGCTGAAACTCCAATACCTTGGCCACTTGATGTGAAGAACTCACTCATTTGAAAATACCCTGATGCTCGGCAAGATTGAAGGTGGGAGGAGAAGGGGATGACAGAGGATGAGATGGTTGGATGGCATCACTGACTCAATGGACATGAGTTTGGGTAAACTCCGGGAGTTGGCAGTGGACAGGGAGACCTGGCAAGATGCAGTCCATGGGGTCACAAAGAATTGGACATATATGCAATATAAGATATTTTTGAAGTAATTATTTATTTCCCCAAATTTTCATGGAAACAATACAATCACTCATTTTTGTTCAGCAAATCTTTAGTAATACCTATCACACACCAGGTATTCTGTTTGTTTCTAGAGATTTACAGGTAAACTAAGTAGATATTGTTACAGTCTTCATGAACTTTTTTAAAAGCAGGAATGTCTATTCACATTAGGATAGAAGAATGCATTCTAACTTTCAGTCCAAATAAGCAGATGCATGTGTTTCTTCTATGTTTCCTCAGATAATTATATTCTACAAGCTGTAGAAGGGCATCTGTGCACTAAATGAGTTAACATTATTTTTTCTAGGTCATTCTAGCTACTGAACCACAAAGAGATTATTGAATATATCAAATAGTAATGATGTAATATAGGTTTCATCAAAATAAAAATACATATTCTGATCACAAATAATTAGAAATACACATCATAATTAATGTGAAACATATATAATAACTATGTATCCCAAAGAAAATTTCAATGTCTATTTTTTCCATAATAATAATAAAACTGAGTTAATAATAAAAGTTTCTTAAAGAAGATAGACTAATGTCATTTAGTCTACTGATATAGTAGGAAGACACTAGTGTGACTCAGACTAGATGATGATTTAAAGGAGTCTTTTAAGATATAGGAACACAGGAGTAAATATGTGAAATAGTTTGCAACAATAATACAAAGAAGAACCTTGCCAATATGTGCAACACTAATAGATTACCAATCTTCAAAATTTTGTATTGATTTTCCTAGTGTTCTATAAATGTATATATTACATATGATATATATCCTTCTAGTAAGAGGTAAACAATATTAAGAAACCAGATCTTAAATTTGAAAGTGTTTTTAGATAATATGAGCTAAATTACTCATAAAATGGTTACACTCTAACAGTACAAAACTACCTTAAAATGTTAAGAAATTAATTAGAGATATGTATTATTTTTATATTAATCTCTATATAATAATTGGGTAAAAATAAGAAGAATTCTTTATTTTTATTAATTTATTTTCTGGAAATATAAGGCAACATTAATTTCAACAATAACAACTAGAATAGCTATTAATGTAATGTTTGGACTCTTAGGTGTGTTTGTCTGAACATTGTGCTCTCTTATTACTGATGATATCATCTATAAAGATATGTTTTTTTAATAGCAAATCATTTTCTTAGAAAATGAATTTTAATGAATAATCTGTCCTCTCTTCAATTATTCAGTTAATTTGTGAAAAATATTTTCTGATGACCCAGGAATCATCTTAAAGAACTAATACTGAGAAATTTCAGATAAAAACCCTTTTTTTTTTTAGTTATCTAGGTCTTCCTTCCCTGCCCAAGGCACACATAATTCTCAGAACACTATTTCTTCACCCAAGTGTGTTGCTAACTGACTGAAATCCTAAAAGAATGAATTCAGAGATGTCAGATCAATTATTTCTTTTCTCTTTCTGTAAATACTGCTGAGCTCAGATTCCCACCAGAATGTTTTGCATTGATATAGCATTTATTATTTTCTTAAGTTGCTTCCACATGCGTTGTAATTAACTTCAATACCTTACTTGGAAACCCATTGGTGCTGGAGTCTGAAGAGTATTGATTTTGAGAAGCTACTTACAAATCTTCACATATAACATAGAGAATGAGCCTAATTTGAAACAAAATATTCTCTACTGAGACAATGTAACTCTCTTGGCCATTTATTCTTTTCTAATAACCAGATCCCCTCTTCTACTTTAATCTGATTCAATAATCACAATAGCAGTAACATAAAACTAATAGCTTTGCATGGACAATATTTTACATTTGGATTGAGGTATACAATTAAAGGTGAAAAAAGAAAATGAAGAGTAAGTATGTGACTGCTCCTGATGCAACATTTAAATACTTTTAAAGGATTTAAGACTAATATTTCAATTATCAAAATAAAATTTTAGCATAATTATAATCAAATACAATAAAGGTAATTAGTCTAATTTAACAGTGGAGGAAAGAAATGAATCCAGCAATAAGGATAGTCAAAATTTTTGCAATTTAGGTAAGTCACTCAACTTCTGATATAAAAGTATCAACTTCTATATTGAAGGAAAATGAGAACACTAATAAATTTTGCAAAACATTTGCATAGAATAGTATAGATGTTTATTAATTAATAATATATAATTAATAATTAATAATTTAATAACCACACATTTTAGTAATAAATAAATTTAATGGCTTGGCAATGAATACATCAAGTAAAATATATACATCTCCCAGAAACAGTAATTAATTAAACCCACATAATTTATCATATTATACTGAAAAATCTTTCATTCATCATATGGAATCAGCTTTTAGACAATTATGAGCATTTCTGTATCAGATATGCCCATTAGAAAGGTTAAAATGAAAAAAGAAAAGACTTATCTAGGATTAAAACTGAATCAAATGTTGTAAGTAATCAAAATCTTGCTACTTGACAACAAAATTCAGCTTTCCTGATTGAAATACTGACATCATTCGCAGTGAAACTTTTTGTGTACATAGTTCAAACAAAACCAAAAGAAGTAAACTCCTAAAACATATTTTTTAAGATATTAAAAATATGTGTGCGTTCTCTCACACTTTAAACTTCTTTCCTTTAAAATCTAACCTAAAAGAAATACACATACACACACAGAGATCTTCATTCTAGTGAAACTATTCCATATCAAAAGAGGGAATATTTTCAGCATTTAATTAAAAATTTATGATTACCATGATATATTCATTGAAATGTAAGGGTTCTGCTTAAACAATAGCAGAATGAAAATGCAGATGTGCTTAGGAAACAGCTTGTCCTCTTTTGTTTTTCAGTTATGATGTCAACCTATTTTTTAAAATAATTTTATGGAGGTATGACTGACATATATATTATTCATTTTTAATTGTTAAGAATTAGTTTGGGGCCTTCTTGACTGATTCATAAAGGTCAGATTATAACTATGCTTACATTTGAAAAAAATGAGCAAATGTCCTATAACTGTTACTTTACTATAACATTTTTTGTGAAGATCAGGCACTTATCATTAGGTTAGTAATAGTTTTGTTCATTAAAAAAATTTCATTTAAGATGTTTGCAATAACCACTGTGGCCTACTGCTATATGCTATGTCTATAAAGCAATGAGATGGAATTCAATAAGGCATGAAAATCAATGCCATTACTTGTAGTTACACCTATGTAGCAGTACTAAACAGAACTTTGCTTTGTGTTTGAATACAGAACAGTATGCCTGTGGCAACGTCACTTTTTGAGATTTTTATATGAATATAAAACACATACAACCAACATAAATAACTTTCTTAGATGCATATACAGTTGTAATTCTACTAACTCTACCATTTTGACTGAAAGAACACAATGTTGCTTATGTAGAAGATACAATTATGAGCATTAGCCTGTTAATATATCCTCATGTATGATTGGGACCAACTATAGTGGATCATGAAGCTAAATGTTATCTGACTCTACTGTATTGTTTTTTTCAAATAATTTAATACCAAATTTCATTTTTATTCATTCATTCATTCAGAGTGCATGATTAAACAGTATGTACATAAAATTCAAATATGTACATCCATTCATGAAATAAATATTTACTGAGTTCACATTATGTGCCAGATACTTGTTAGGCACTGGAGATGCAGTTATGAGTAAGACAAACACATTCCCTAATTCACCCTAATCTAGCAGGTAAGACAAGCAACAAACAGGAAAACAAGTGGATGAATGAATAGAAGATTACAAACCTAATGCCCAGGGCCAGATATGAACCACAGACATGCTTTGTTTGGTCAATACGTTGTTCCAAAATTATTGTTTTGCCACATTAAAAAACATGGAACATTTATACAAACATTTAGAGTCCATTGTTTATTGAAGATCTTAGACTATTTTTAACATTACAGTTCTGTTTACAAATAGCCTGATACCAAATATTTCTTGCCCGGTTTAGACCCAGAATTTCATATCCAATTGGCCAGAGTCATTGCCAAACTTCAAAGAGCTTTATAAGCAGACCTATTTAACCCATTTATTTTACCTGACTGGCTCCTGTGGCACTGGAGTTTGTAATCTCCGAAGTACATCTTTATTACAATTGTGATACAGACAATAGGAGAAAAAAAATGAAGTATTAAGGTGAGATCTACTTAACAGAATAGTAGGGCTCTGGACAATTTTTCTGAGGATGCTGAAACCTGAAGTTGGAGAATGGAAGGTGCAGCAGTATGCTAGGAAGAAAGCATAGCAAGCGCAAAGACACTGAAGTAGGACAGAGCTTGCTTTATTTGTTTATTTATTTATTTTTATGTCATAAAAATAAAGAAAAGAAGTCAGTGTGCCTGGAATACATATTGAGCAAAGAGGAAAAGGGAATGAAATGACAAGAGTCAGTCAAATCATGTAAGTTGTTTTGTGTGTGTGTGTGTGTGTTCAGTTGCTCAGTCGTGTCTGACTCTTTGCAACCCCATGGACTATAGCCCACCAAATTCCTCTGTCCATGGAGTTTCCCAGGTAAGAATACTGAAGTGGGTAAACCATTCCCTTCTCCAGAGTCTTCCTGACCCAGGGATCAAACCCACATCTCCTGCATTGCAGGCAGATTCCTTACCAGCTGAGCTACCAGGGAAATCCATGCAAGGTGTTGTCGATCATAGTAAAGATTTGTTGCTTATTCTAAATATATTGGAAAGTCATGCTAATCTCAATTATATTTTTCAGCATCACTCTAGCTATTTCGAAAAGAAAGGAGTTGTGAAGAGATGTGAGAATTTTAGTTGGGGAGATTTTAGGAAACTAATACAATAGTGTGTACCAGATGGACAATGGCCTGGCAGAAGCAGTGCAGATAATTAGAAGTTGATGAGTAAGACAGAGGCAGAATTAATAGAGTTTAGTGATGGACTGAATGGAGACTGAGTAGTGGAAATAGAGATAAACTGAGCTGATATTTGTATTCTTTATTGAGAAAGGTATGATGAAGGAGGAACTAGGTTTGTACAGCAGAGAGGCAGTTAAGATTTAAAGTACCTGTGACTTATGCCATTGTGGATATAAAGTAGGCAGTTAGATACATATCTTGAGAGATGAGAACCATCAGCATATAGATAGTATTTAATGCCTTAGAAAATAATACCAAGACAGATCACAGGGGAAAAGTAGATAGTGCTCCAGCACCAAAATCTGAGGAACTACAGTATTTACAGTTTGAGTAGATGCTGTGACTATGATACATTGTATGGTTCTTGCTCACAAAGAGATTACAGTCTAATTATACAAACACACACACATATATAGATAGATATAAAATCATTGGATTATGATAAACTGGGGAACAGTAACAGTATAGTGTGGCAGATAAGAGAGAAGGGAAGGAATATTCGTCTAGGTGGGGGAAATCAAAGAAGAACGCTTGGTAGAGAAATTCGATGTGGTATTAGAGAAAAAAGTCATCCAGGTCAACAGGCAGAGGTGATGGGGACAAAAGGAAAGGATATGAGGTGAGGATAAATTTTTCCACAAAATAAGGATGCAGCACAAATGTGCTCACCTTACAGGAACCACAGGTCACCCAACTGGTTAAAGCATAGGGTGAATGAAGGGTGATACTTTGAGGTTACAGTTTCCTTAAATATAAACTTTAAGTACTCAAAGAGTATCACTTGGCCTTCGTTCTCACCATACCACCACTTAGTATGATATTCGTTGATTCCTTTTATCTTTTATTTGTAGAGTAATTTCTAGCCAGGTTTATAAATATAGTACCCATGGTAAATATAAAAGAAACAACAAAGATTATGAACTAAAAATTTATCATAGAAATCACTTTGAAACTAGTTACAAGTAGACCAAGAAAACAACTAGTTCAAAATTCAGTACTTTCAAAAATTGTTTCTGAAATGGTCCCATTATGCTAATTTCAGACGTAGGAATAATAACGTGGTTGCATTTCTAATTGAATTTGCTTTTTCAAGAGGTAGCTGCTTCTTTATATTCATTTGTCCTTTGAAGATTGATGTCACAGATTGCCTTTCTACCTCCATTTCAAATTATTCATTTGTCTATCCACTTGACATCGTTTTTTAATTTAAAAAAAAATTCCTTTCTTTCACAGGGGAGTGGTAATGGGTTACAAAGGTATATTCCACTGTAGTTTTACCTTTTATATTTAAAAGTTAAAAGGATATCTATACTAATTATTTGGAGAAAAAAACTATTGTTTCCTTCTAATCATACAACCTCCACCCAAACCCAAAATTTAATGTTCAACTTTCTTTAATTTCTAATATTTAAATATTAAATATTCAAATATTTAATTTCTAAATATTTAAATATGAGTGAAAAAGTAAAACCACTTAAAAAAGAAAAAAAAATGATGCTATCATTGTTTGAATAAAGGAATTATATTTTGTCCCAACTATAAATTTTTCCTAAAAAGCACTCTAAGAGGTAAGAGAAGCACTGTGTAACAGATGACACACAGATTAGGAAAGACATGTATTGAGAGTACAGACACCCTAGTGACTTGACATAATGTTTATAAAGATCTAAATTATTTAGTTGAGTGTCAGAGCTGATTTTTTAAAAAATTAGAAGGTTTGTCTGAAAATAAATATCATGTAACATGTAGAAGCTAATTATTATAAAATATTAACTAAGTTTGCTTATTGGACAATGCTACATGTTCATAGTATCAACACAGTGACTATGATCAAAGAATTTCATAACTGACTGAAGTGAAAAAATACATGAAAGTGTACTAGACCTCTGAAATACATTTTTTTTACATAAAGCCCACATGATTAAAAGGTGTCACAGTTCAGTGTATACACTACAAATTTTGAATGTTTATGGAGAATCCTATTTTATTAATTTTGTTCAGCTAAAACACTTAAGTCTGAGAGAAGAAAATTAAGTTCAAATAAATTTTATTTTCACCTATCATAGTCATGTTATAATTGTCACTTAATGAAAGACTAGTCATTTTTTTCAACAAGACTTTAGCTTCCAAATTCATATGGCCTGTTTTCATTCATGGGTCTTAAAGGCATGAAATATCACTAAATATATAATGCTCAAGGTCAAAGAGTATAAAATATGAATTTGGCAATTAGCATCTAAAATCACTTCATCAGAAATGAAATCCTACTTATTGTTAATCTCCATTTTAACTATACTTATTTTTTCTTTTACCTGAACATCTAAGGAAAAGTTAGAAAATGGTGCCATTCTACAAGTGATTATTTTTACTTGAAAATACATATTGTGGATCCCATAGGGATAACTTTGCATTATCAGAAAAATATCATAGCATACTTTTCTGCCCCTTTTCATCTTACTGCATACTGACGGTGTGTTTTGAAGCAGTTTTATAATATATAATATTGATGTACTTGACAATCAAGACCACATAATTATTTCTTCCCTCCAAAAGTACAAGAAGACAAAAACATCCTTATTGTGTAAAAACCTCTAATTCACTTTTGCAAAAAATTAAAAATGTGTCTTCCCTCACAGATAAATGAAATATATAAAATATTAAAAATCCATAAATATACTTTAGGTATTGACATACATTTAAGAGCACACAGAATTTGTTAAACAAGGGGCTACCTATTCAGTCTAGCTTGAATGCATGTATTCTGCAAAGAATTTTATTTGGAAAGAATAGAAATAATGGAAATAATAATGAAAAACAATGGGAGCTACTATTAATGAGTTAACTTCAGTTTAGGAGATTATTGAATTGCTTTGGGCCTTCCACAATTCCTCCATTTTTTCTAATTTTCTATTCATTTTAATGAAGTACTTTTGGCTTATGTGGAATATCTATACCTAATAGTATATTCCAAAAAGTTATGCCACATAGGAATTTGCTGCTGGTAAGGTCTGATTCTATCACATCACTCTAATTTTTAAAAAATTATTTATCAGCATGTCTCAATACTGCTTACAACCAAACTAAAAATTGTACAGGCCTAGTTTGCATACTCAATAAATTTTGGAATATGACAAAATTGAAAGAATATGCTTCTAGAACTATTGATTTTTAAAGATATATTTTTAATTCATATTGTAAAGCACATGTGGAGGAGGGCTGTGAGACTGAAGGCTCATCAGGCAAGACTTCCCAGAAATGGAGATAGCAACTAAGAAGTTGATATCATTGTTTTCTGGTTTTGAGGTCTTTTAAGCATGCTTAGAAATTAATGAATACATGTGCATATTCCACCCTCTCCCTTTCTTGTGGGTGGGATTGGAGTTTTTAGATTGCAGGCTGCTAGTTAAGCAGAAAACCATATTTAAATTTCAGCATTTATAGTCTTGTTTAGTTACATGTTAGCGAGATTTTTCTTTATCCTGACATCTTGACTTCTCCACTTTAAATGAAAGATTTTTATGAAGCATTAGGATAATGTACATTATTATGGCAGGAAAACCCCAATTGCCTTGTTTCTAAAGGGTATGTGGTTTCATAATGCTGTTGGTGGTAGATCTGTGTTGTAGGTTGGAAATCTATAGTAAAAGTAATCCATGGCTCAAGAAATAAGGTAGGTGCCAAGTACCTGCATATAAATGGGACATTTGTGGCTGTTAAGAGACTACTGTTTTAAAACAGCTTCATTGCATGACCATAAATCCATTAGACATTTATATAGCCCAGCTCTAATCTCAATGTTCCCTGCATGTGGAACTGCAAGAGCTATAAATGTTATTACACATTGCTCATTAATATGCAAAAGTAAACCTGTATACTCAGTGCATATTGCCTTGGCTTGTTAATGAGCATTTCATGGACTGTGTAGATGCTGAGCTACATTTTGATAGAAACACTGAGTTGTTTCTTCAAGCCTTATGTTTCAGCATGCTTGTTCTCACTTTGATGTATAAATTAGAGCACTACATTGTAGGGACCCAGGGGTTACTAGAGATGTTGAATCTTTCCTGTGAAATTGAATATAGTTCTCTTAAAATGCACTTCTGAGACATTTCTTTCTTCAGTTATTTAATGCATAGAAGAATTTCTGCTGCACAAAAATCAACCTCTACCTTTATAATTACTTTTATTTTCCTTATTTAACAAAAAGTTAATTTATCACCTTTCCTATGAATTGCATGAAAGAATAAGATCTTAAATTTTGAAGAACTTCCACCAGTATACACAAATCTTTTTTTATTTGTTCTTCTGGAGAATATTTCTGTAAATACGATATTACTTTTGATACTTGAAGAACAATAAAAGTAAAACTTTATAAATCTTGAGAAACTTATAATATATGAACAATTCACCTATTCCTTCATTTAACACATATTAATTGTTAAAGTAAGGACATTTTAATCTTGTCTACATAGATAGCTCTAATATCAAGTAGAGATAAGAATGAGTGATAAATGGTGCATGCGTGTGTGCTAGGTCACTTCAGTCATGTCCGGCTCCGAAACCTTATAGCCTGTAGCCAACCAGGCTCCTCTGTCCATGGGATTCTCCAGGCAAGAATACTGGAGTGAGTTGCCATTTCTTTCTCCAATAAATGGTACTGGAACTCAATGAATAGAGAGGTCACGTCCAGCTATTATAATTTAGAAGACTTCATGGGAGAAGTTTAACTTCAATAAAACATTGGAAGGGCAGATGACATTTGGATAGAAGTGTAGAGATTGGAGAGTAGTAAAGGAGAGCTTTCAAGAAGGAGCTTTGCAAATAGATGCAAAAGCAGAGAGCCAAAAAAAACCCCACAAGGCATGTTTAGACAATGTCTAGGAAATAAGCTTGGATGAGACAAAGTGTTTGCATAGAGGAAGAAGCAGAAAAAATAGTGAGAATGTGGAGAACTTGGAATAACTTTGATCTTTGTCCTTTAGGCAAGAAGTTTTCAAAAACCGAAAAATTTTAACTTTGTAAAAGGTCTTCCCAGCTTTTTAAATGGAAACTTTGCAGAATCAAAGCCACAATATAGAAAATAGATAAAAGTGCTGCTATTGTGGTTGATGTAGAAGTAGTCCCCCCTCCTCTGTACCTAACCCACATACACTCACTGACATTCCTGAAACATTTAGGATGTGCAAATATTTTTAAAATGTCCATTTAAACTAAAAAGTGTCATTATAGGTTCTTGTGCAGAAAAATTGAGCAATAAAATAAATGTTTCAGATGAAAGCAATCTACCTCCAGTGTTAATAATCCCTTGCACCAAAAATACAAAATATAAATTACAGTCTTTTTTAAAATTAAATAAATTGCACTGAAACAACTTGAGCAATTCTTCAAGGAATCTCCAAATGAACAGGTTCAAAAATTAATAAAACTCAGATGTCTTGACCCAATACTCCTCCCCAAAAAGGAGAAAAATGGCTGAACAAATTAATAGCAAAAAATTTCTTAACTCATGGTTAAAAGTTTAATAATAGTGAATTAAATACCTAAATGAAGTATCCTGGTATAATAAAAAGAGAAGCAAATAATTTTTAGAGTAATTAAAGCAAAAAACATGATGATACAACAATGACATATGAAAACATCATAATGAATCTAAGTAGAAAATGAACATGCCTATTCAAATTATCCACACAAATGACAATAAGTAGCAATTATATGATCAAAATCATTAATGTTTTAATTCAGTTGTATTTTCATTGGGGGAAAAAGCAAAATGTTAAATATTTCTTAAACTTTGGGGAAAATTATTTATTTAAAATTTTTAAAACAATATGACATGACACTATAATAACTATAAAGTAATATTTCTCACCACAGTCTCATCTTACTCCCAGATACTATCCATTTGTCAAGCCTCCTGCAACCCTACAAACCCACCATGATATATATTATCTGGCTTCCGGACAAATAAAACACAGATTTCCTGTCCTGATCATTTGCAGTTTTTGTCTTGTGTATATTAATATCTCTCTTACTAAATTATAAGATTCATAAGATCAAGGATTGTAACATATAATTTTTTGGTTTTGGTTTTGCATTTTTTACAATGATTAGTTGATCAACAGTCAGTGCAGTTTAGGGAAATGAGCATTTGAGTGATGGTTGCAAGATAAATGTTGGCCCCAGATCTGTCATTAAGTATGTGACTTGGAAAAACTATTTTATCTTTCAGGATTTCAATTTTCTCTTTTATAAAATGATGGCATTGAAGTACATATTCTAAGGCTCTTTCAACTTAGTGATTCTATGATTAAAGAAAACAATGAATAGCTGATGATTGCTTTCTTTCTTATGCATTTCCTCCTTACATGCTATCTTATAATTAAATAACTATATGGAATATTGATTATTATTTGAGGAAATTTACTTTCATCAAATGACATTACATTTTGTTTGAGACTATTAAAGTTTTTTTGAACTTAGTTTCTAATAGAAAGACAACCACATTTTCATGAAAAACTTTCTTATTGATAGCTAGAAGCATTCAGGTAAGATATGAAATTTTTAGGTAGATACTTTTTATTTTATTTTTTTTTTTTACTCTGAGTCTTCAAGTGTTTCGGGAAAAGACATACTAACTTCTTAAGTATTTTTTAAAAAGGAGAAAAAAAAAAGCTATTTAATCTTCAGTGATTCAAATACAGCACAGAATGTTTAAGGCTAATACAGAGTTAACTTTTCATAGCCTCCAAACCTATAGCGAGAATGTTGATATTAAAATACCACTGATGCAGATTAAACTAAATCAGACACATAGTAATCTTTCTTTTGCCAAGAAGTCTAAGGATATAGACACTCTTTTCAGGTGAAAATATTTTGTTTGCGGAGTCACCAAACTTTCAGAAAACCCCAAATGCTCACTGGATTTACAGATTAACCTGCCTTAAGAAAGGTTATCTGTGTGCCCTGGTTCCACTAAGAAAACAAAGCAGAAACTGAGAGATAATGAGAGCTGTCAAGTATATGATGTCTTCTGAAATTTGAAATTTTATCTTTGATTTTTTAGATGTGTAATTTATACTGGCACTCGTATAGTGAATTCTTAACCTTGGATTTTATTTTTCTCTTTCTTTGAAAAATCTAAGATTTCTTCTTCCAGTTGAATTACTTAAACCACATAGACAACTCTCTTCATTTTCAATAAGCTGGAATTTCTAGTTAGCTTTACCTATAGGCATAAGTTTAAAATTAAAACCCTTTTAAACATATAATTTATTTATATTTAGGGACTAAACAATCTGTTAACAAATATCATTTGAATTATGAAGCAACTTTTTAAAAAGAGTAACTGCTAAGAAGAATTGCAGCTCAATTGGCCAATAGTTGAATTATATAATGTCTTCTTCAAAAAATGGACCATCAAAGAAAAAGTTGCTCAGTTATGTCTGACTCTTTGCAAACCCATAGACTACACAACCCATGGAATTCTCCAGGCCAGAATACTGCAGAGGGTAGCCGTTCCCTTCTCCAGGGGATCTTCCCAACCCGGGGATCGAACCTAGGTTCTCCTGAGTTGCAGGTGGATTTTTCACCAGCTGAGCCACAAGGGAAGCCCAAGAATACTGGAGTGGGTAGCCTATCCCTTCTCCAGAGCATCTTCCTGACCCAGGAATTGAACAAAGGTCTCCTGAATTGCAGGCAGATTCTTTACCAACTGAGCTATCAGGGAAGCCCAACAAAGAAAAACTTAATCCTATTTTAAAATTTGTAATGGTAATAAAACATTTATATAACATTATTCAATTCTTAGAAATACACATTTTAGACAATATTGATGATTCTAACCATAATCACCTATGCATTTTAATTTTATATCCTTACTCCTTACAGCTTATTCAAAACCTAAAGGAATAAAATTTTTTATTGCAAGGTTAACACTTAGTAGTTCAAAGGATAGAGGTTATGTTTGCAAATGCATTACTGAAATTCTATTTTAAAATTATTTCCTCTCATAGTTTCCAAAAAACAAACAAACAAAAACAGTTTTGTGGTAAAGGTTAGAACGGGAAACAGAACACTCGCATTGTATTCATACCACAACGGTGAACTTTTATATTGATAGATTGCTGCTGCGGCTAAGTCGCTTCAGTCGTGTCCGACTCTGCGCGACCCCATAGACGGCAGCCCACCAGGCTCCCTGGTCCCTGGGATTCTCCAGGCAAAAACACTGGAGTGGGTTGCCATTTCCTTCTCTAATGCATGAAAGTGAAAAGTGAAAGTGAAGTCGCCCAGTCGTGTCCGACTCTTAGTCACCCCATGGACTGCAGCCTACCAGGCTCCTCCATCCATGGGACTTTCCAGGCAAGAATTGATAGATTGAGGGAAACTTTTTCTTATCACATTGAAATATGGAAGGTAAGACTCAATGCAGCAGAAAACTAACCACAGGATAATAGTGTTTTGCATTTTTCTTCTGGAATCAAGATTGCCGGGAGAAATATCAATAACCTCAGATATGCAGATGACGCCACCCTTATGGCAGAGAGTGAAGAGGAACTAAAAAGCCTCTTGATGAAAGTGAAAGAGGAGAGTGAAAAAGTTGGCTTAAAGCTCAACATTCAGAAAACTAAGATCATGGCATCTGGTCCCATTACTTCATGGGAAATAGATGGGGAAACAGTGGAAACAGCATCAGACTTTATTTTGGGGGGCTCCAAAATCACTGCAGATGGTGATTTCAGCCATGAAATTAGAAGACGCTTACTCCTTGGAAGGAAACTTATTATCAACCTAGACAGCATATTAAAAAGCAGAGACATTACTTTGCCAACAAGGCTATGGTTTTTCCAGTGGTCCTGTATGGATGTGAGCGTTGGACTGTGAAGAAAGTTGAGCACCGAAAAATTGATGATTTTGAACTGTGGTGTTGAAGAAGACTCTTGAGAGTCCCTTGGACTGCAAGGAGGTCCCACCAGTCCATCCTAAAGAAGATCAGCCCTGGATGTTCATTGGAAAGACTGATGCAAAAGCTAAAAAAACTCCAATACTTTGGCCACCTCATGCAAAGAGTTGACTCATTGGAAAAGACCCTGATGCTGGGAGGAATTGGGGGCAGGAGGAGAAGGGGATGACAGAGGATGAGATGGACGGATGGCATCACTGACTCAATGGACACGAGTCTGAGTAAACTCCAGGAGTTGGTGATGGACAGGGAGGCCTGGCGTGCTGTGGTTCATGGGGTCGCAAAGGGTCGGACACGACTGAGCGACTGAACTGAACTGAACTGAAACCTCTGCTGAACATGTGCTTCAGTTTCTTTCTTAATATTCAAAATTGATGCATGCTGATTGAAAATACAGTGTCTTCCCAAGGCAGTCAGTCTTGAAAATACTAAATTCCTTTTCTTATCACATTGTTAAATTCTTCTGAGTGAATCCCAAGTCCAGCTTTACTAAATACACTCGCCAGTCTACTGTCATTGAAGCACTTTAATTAAAAAAAAAAAAAAAGGAAAAACTAGAGAACTAAATTGTAATATATTTCCTTTCATACTTATGCAGACATTGTGAGAAAATCTATACTTTGAATCTGGTGTATTTTCAGGGACACATCTTGGACTGTATGATGCTGACAAAGTTAAGCAACAGCCAAGACATTATAATTAAGTAATTTTTACTCATTTGACTTGTCAAAGAACTTTGCTTCCTAGTAATCACAATTATATTTTCTCTTTATCAGTTCATGTTGTTCACACACAAAAACACTTTGCAAACTATCAAATAATCTTAATAAATTAATTTGATTGATGGTTTTCTATGTATATTGTAAAGGTTACTATCTCAAGGAAGTTAAACTTTTAAAATCTGGTGATACAATATTCTATCTAAATATTATACTTCAGATGTTCTAGATCTTAATTGATCTTTGCCTTTATAGCTCCTCTTTGGGCTACCATTCCTCACCCTTCTCTTGAAATGTTATACTAGGATTACCCGGCATCCAATTTTTTTTTGTGGAAAGCAGTTTGTTACGAAAAACAACAAAAAGTAGTTAAAACTGTAGTTTATGATATGAAACCACACACTTTTAAAAAATGTTCTTAAATTTTTCAATACCAATCCAGTAACTGGGGTGAGCTTGAGTCATTATACAGCAGGAGCTGAGAAAGAAATAAAAGAAAGTGACCAGTTAAGCTCAGCAGTTACAAGGATAGCCAGGCTATCATGTGGGCTAGGTAGTTGAGAGCAAGTAATGCTACTTCCAGCAAAATTCTTGTGCTAATTTTCTGCTTCAAGTTTTTACTTCTGACTTAGTCTCTGCCTACACCCAACAGCAGTTCAGTTCAAATAGCCACCTTTTCTTACAGTATTGTGAATTACTTGGTCTCAGTAATTTACTATCCTTCTGCTAAAACAAAGATAAAACTATTTATTCTCTATTTAAAGGTGTTAGATTTAACGAGTTAGCAGTGACAAAAAGTGCAATATTGCTATGATATATACATATATGTGAAATGAAGTGAATAAAGAAGTCTATAAAAAATGCAGCAGCTATGACAACACTGCCTCACAGACACGTTACATTTCCAAGCTGCTCATGGAGATTTAGGCACTGGATCCCATTAACTGGGTGTCACACAGATCAAAGGGTGTCACACAGCTAAATCCTAGTGAACAGCTTGGAAAGTGTAAATGATGTTAACTATAGAATTAATTCATTATTTGAATCTATTTAAAGGGACAAATAACTAAACAGAAATAAGGCTCTTTTGATTTTCTCCAATTTGAAAAGTTTTATGATAATATATTAATCAGCAAGTATTTGAAGACTTCCCAGGCCTTTACCATGGTAGCATAACTTAGCAAGATAAATAATTATTCATTAAATATTAACACAAATAAAGTATTTGAATTAGCACATATTTGATAAAAAAAAAATATACTGTGTGCTACTACCAGTTTTGCTCAATTATCCTTATATTTCTTACATTTGCAGGAATTATTTTGCTAAGACTGCAAGGACATTTACAGTGCATGCATATGTGGTAAGTCGCTTCAGCTGTGTTCAACTCTTTGCAACACTGTGGACTGTAACCCGCCAAACTCCTTTGTCCATGGGACTCTCCAGGCTAGAATACTGGAGTGGGTTGCTGTGCCCTCCTCCAGGGGATCTTTCCCACCCAGGGACTGAACCCACATCTCTTATGTCTCCTGCATTGGCAGGCAGGTTCTTTACCACTAGAGCCACCTGGGACTTCCATTTACAGTAGGAACATATAAATACAACTGGAATTGTGCAACGGTCATAAGAAAAAACTTTAAAATACTTCAGTATACAACTTTAAAATGAAACAAGGGGAAAGACATGGCTGTAATCTTGTAGGAAGGCTAAACATCCTAAAGCTGATTCTTCTCCTTAAATTAATCGCCAAAACAATAGTAATATTTTCCTAGAACTAGATAAGTTGATTTTTAAACTTCATTTGACCCAACGATCTCACTTCTGGGACTATGTATGAATGATGTCTGTGCAATGTTATTTATTACAACACTGTTTACCATTTTAAGATTGTAGTTAAATCCTTGTATCCATCTACTGGGGACTGTATATAACAAATAGGATAGATACTATGAAACTGTTTATATCTACATAAAGAAACTTTGAAACACACATAAGAAAACAAAGTGATTGCTTAGAGAGACAAGGATAAGTGGGATAAATAGGGGCTGTTAATGGAAGTAAGGTTTCTAGGTGTGTACCTTGTTACATGGTTTTGAGCTTTGAACCATTCAAATACACTACCTATTTAAACACAAAGAAATTAAATTTTAAAACATTAAACACCTGAGAAAAGGGAAAGGTTGCAGAATATGTGATCTACTAAATGCTGTAAATGGTAATCCTGCCAATATGGTAGAAATGTTTCAAAAACATATTTGATTTAACCATAATTTGAATTAATCTGTTGAGTTCACTCATCATTTATTTTTGACTACTTGTGACTTGATTCTGGTTTTCAGAGAAATTACAGACAAGACCTCTTCTTTTCACCTAAACATCATACCATACATTGCAATTGGTTTCGATTACTGTCAAGGACAGTAAAAAATTCTGGAATATTTTTTAGCATGTGAATATAAACAGATCTTTACTGAGTGACAGCAGGAGACATAGCAATAGACTAAATGATTGAGTTTTCTATAAAAATGTCACTCTGGCCCCTGTTCGCAAGTTGCTAACAGTCGCAATTTACTCAAAACACATATTGCCTCTCTTCTATGGGGAAAAAAAAAAAAGCAACAACTGCCTTTTTCTTTTCCTATAGTGACTGCAGGCCAAAGGTGTAACAGAATTCAGAAGTGAGAGAATAAAGAATTTAGCAACCACAGTTTCACTTAGATTAAGGTTACTTAATTTGGGGGAATTGTATTCAAAAGATTAAAATGATTAATCTAGCTCAGCATATGGCTTGCAATTGAAGACACCTGGCTCACAGCTTGCTATAAGTTTGATACATGATCTTCTTTGGCATTTAATGCCACAAAGTTTAAAGGGAACATACTAAAAATAAGAAACAGCAATAAACTTTGGCAATAATTTCTCTCACAGTTTCTGCCAAGCTGGAAAGATATGTCATTCATATTGCTTAATTGGATTCATTTCCAACAAATACAGACTTTCTGTAAAAGTTTCTAAACAGCTGTACACATGGAATTAATAACAATGCAAAGCATTTATTGAACCAAGTTGTGAATGAACAATTCACAATTCACAGAAATGACAAAGAAATACAAGAACAAAAAAGTGATTAAAGTATGAGAGCAGTTTTTAGATATGTCTCTCTAAAATAAATATGAATTACAAGGTAGTAGTTTCCTTGATTCATCTCACACGCTAGTAAAGTGATGCTCAAAATTCTCCAGGCCAGGCTTCAGCAATACATGAACCATGAACTTCCAGATGTTCAAGTTGGTTTTAGAAAAGGCAGAGGAAACAGAGATCAAATTGCCAACACCTGCTGGATCATCAAAAAAGCAAGAGAGTTCCAGAAAAACATCTATTTCTGCTTTATTAACTACGCCAAAGCCTTCGACTGTGTGGATCACAATAAACTGTGGAAAATTCTGAAAGAGATGGGAATACCAGATCTGCCTCTTGAGAAACCTGTATGCAGGTCAGGAAGCAACAGTTAGAACTGGACATGGAACAACAGACTGGTTCCAAATAGGGAAAGGAGTATGTCAACGCTGTATATTGTCACCCTGCTAACTTAAGTTATATGCAGAGTACATCATGAGAAACGCTGGGCTGGAAGAAGCACAAGCTGGAATCAAGATTGCCGGGAGAAATATCAATAACCTCAGATATGCAGATGACACCACCCTTATGGCAGAAATTGAAGAGGAACTAAAAAGCCTCTTGATGAAAGTGAAAGAGGAGAATCAAAAAGGTTGCTTAAAGCTTAACATTCAGAAAACTAAGATCATGGCATCTGGTCCCATCACCTCATGGGAAATAGATGGGGAAACAGTGGAAACAGTGTCAGACTTTATTTTTCTGGGCTCCAAAATCACCTCAGATGGTGACTGCAGCCATGAAATTAAAAGACGCTTACTCCTTGGAAGGAAAGTTATGACCAACCTAGATAGCATATTAAAAAGCAGAGACATTACTTTGCCAACAAAGGTCCATCTAGTCAAGGCTATGGTTTTTCCAGTGGTCATGCATGGATGTGAGAGTTGGACTGTGAAGAAAGCTGAGTGCCAAAGAATTGATGCTTTTGAACTGTGGTGTTGGAGAAGACTCTTGAGAGTCCCTTGGACTGCAAGGAGATCCAACCAGTCCATCCTAAAGGAGATCAGCCCTGGGTGTTAATTGGAAGGACTGATGCTGAAGCTGAAACTCCAGTACTTTGGCCACCTCATTCGAAGTGTTGACTCAAAGAAAAGACCCTGATGCTGAGAGGGATTGGGGGCAGGAGGAGAAGGGGACGACAGAGGATGAGATGGCTGAATGGCATTACCGACTCAATAGACATGAGTTTGAGTAAACTCCGGGAGTTGGTGATGGACAGGGAGGCCTGGCTGCTGCGATTCATGGGGTTGCAAAGAGTCGCACACGACTGAGCGACTGAACTGAACTGAGTGTCTTTGATGTGGGCAATATGACTTGGCGTTATGGATTTAGGAGCTCACAGATCCTTAAATATAAGAGGGCATTTGGAGCTTCATTGGACAAACACAGCCTGCTCAGTTGAATTTGACATTCCTAAGAACATTTTCAGAATTGTGCTTGTTCTTTTAACATGGATAAGGTTCTAGTTAGTGGCCCAAAGGAAGAAAAATATGATGAGCAAATTCAAACATGATGTTTCAGCTTTGTCCTTTGGTTTAAATGGCCAACTACATGTTTATTTAAATAAGGGTTTTTAATATTTACTAAAAACAAAATCAAAATAAAGACACATGATATCACAATCATTTATCTTATTAGTTCTATGTGGCATACCTTAGACACACACTTACTAAGAACTTAATTATATTTAGAATTAAGTCTAAATCAACCTAAATTTGTTCCTGTGCTCAGTTTCTGATCACATAACTTCACAACATAAAATGTAGTTTTTCACTAGTTTCATTAGTGTAAGTCAGAAAATGCTGGTGCAAGAAGGAAAAAATAAATAAATCCTTAGAATCAATGAGACAGCATATGTTACATTAAGTTTTTTCTTAAACATCTGGGTTTTAGGACTGATATAATTGACTATAAATAAAATGTATTGAACTGTGAATATATAATATAAAATATATATGTGTAAATATGCATTCATATACAAATATAATACACACATATATATAGAGAAAGCACAAACAAAATATTCATATCTAGAAATTCTGTGTAGTTCTACTTAACACACTTTTAGCTAATAGAATCTTAATCTGTAATATGTATATTAACAGAGTGTCAATTCTGCTAAATAAAGAACTTTTCTCATGAATATACACTATCATTAGAGAAGTAAAAGGCTTAGGAAAAAGTAAAAAGAAAATTTGTTGGTGTCAGGGAAACAGTTTAGTGAAATGTATTTCTTTACTTTTTCTCTGAGGACTTTTTAAATTTTGCTTTCTAACCTGCAAGGAGAAAATAAATAAAATTAAAGGCAGATTGAAATAACATTATCAATATTTTACACCTTCTTATTAATTAAAATATTATCACAAGATGTACATCTCTGTCTAATAGTGATTGGCTCGTGTTTGGCAGATCTATTAAGTTCAGTTCCCATGTTAATTCCAACTTAATTCAAATTTTCATCTAAACTACACACATACACACACAGACACTACCCTGGGCCCTCTCAACTATATGTAAGCTTAGCTGCTCATTCAATCTTCTCAGATAGTCTCTGTGAGATCAAGTAGATGTAATGTCCTCAAAGTGCCTTGTTATCTTAGCTCAAAACATCTTTCACTGAATGGATCTCTACTTTCATATATATATATGAAAGTATATATTTATATATATAAAATTCAGAATGGATCTCTACTTCTTCCATCCATGAATCAGGTGATGTTCCCCTGATTATATTAAACTTGGATAAAGATTGATCTAACAAGTGACTTCTATTGTTGAATATATTAGAAATTTAAATTCACCTTGTATATATAAGGAAAATTCCTTGTTCTTGATGCCCACTGTGATCAAGCAGTGACTTGTTGGTGACTATTTCTGATATTTGCAAATTTTTAAGTTTTAATAATTACATTGCTTTCAAGAATTTGCCAAAAATGTTAAACATGTTAGCCTTTTTTTTTTTCCAACAAAAATATGTTTAATGGTTGCCTGAAACCATTCAATGATCCTCTTTGTCCAGGAAATTGAATCAGTTCAGTTCAGTTCAGTCACTCAGTCGTGTCCGACTCTTTGTGACCCCATGAATCACAGAACGCCAGGCTTCCCTGTTCATCACCAACTCACGGAGTTTACTCAAAGTCATGTCCATCAAGTCGGTGATGACATCCAGCCACCTCATCCTCTGTCATCCCCTTCTCCTCCTGCTCCCAGTTCCTCCCAGCATCAGGGTCTTTTCCAATGAGTCAACTCTTCCCATCAGGTGGCCAAAGTATTGTAGTTTCAGCTTTAGCATCAGTTCTTCCAATGAACACCCAAGACTGATCTCCTTTAGGATGGACTGGTGGGACCTCCTTGCAGTCCAAGGGACTCTCAAGAGTTTTCTCCAACACCACAGTTCAAAAGCATCAATTCTTTGGCACTCAGCTTTCTTCACAGTCCAACTCTCACATCCATGCATGACCACTGGAAAAACCATAGCCTTGACTAGACGGACCTTTGTTGGCAAAGTAATGTCTCTGCTCTTTAATATGCTATCTAGGTTGGTCATAACTTTCCTTCCAAGGAGTAAACGTCTTCTAATTTCATGGCTGCAGTCACCATCTGCAGTGATTTTGGAGCTCAAAAAAATAAAGTCTGATGCTGTTTCCACTGTTTTCCCATCTTTTTGCCATGAAATAATGGGACCAGATGCCATGATCTTAGTTTTCTGAATGTTGAGCTTTAAGCCAACTTTTTCACTCTCCTCTTTCACTTTCATCAAGAGGCTTTTTAGTTCCTCTTCACTTTCTGCCATAAGGGTGGTGTCATCTGAATATTTGAGGTTATTGATGTTTCTCCCAGCAATCTTGATTCCAGCTTGTGCTTCCTCTAGCCCAGTGTTTCTCATTATGTACTCTGTATATAAGTTAAATAAGCAGGATGACAGTATACAGCCTTGACATACTCCTTTTCCTATTTGGAACCAGTCTGTTGTTCCATGTCCAGTTCTAACTGTTGCTTCCTGACCTGCACACAGGTTTCTCAAGAGGCAGATCTGGTATTCCCATCTCTTTCAGAATTTTCCACAGTTTATTGTGATCCACACAGTCGAAGGCTTTGGCATAATCAATAAAGCAGAAACAGATGTTTTTCTGGAACTCTCTTGATTTTTTGATGATCCAACAGGTGTTGGCAATTTGATCTCTGTTTCCTCTGCCTTTTCCAAAACCAGCTTGAACGTCTGGAAATTCACAGTTCATGTATTGCTGAAGCCTGGCTTGGAGAATTTTGAGCATTACTTTACTAGTGTGTGAGATGAGTGCAATTGTACACTAGTTTGAGCATTCTTTGGCATTGCTTTTCTTTGTGATTGGAATGAAAACTGACTTTTTTCAGTCCTGTGGCCACTGCTGAGTTTTCCAAATTTGCTGGCATATGGAGTGCAGCACTTTCACAGCATCATCTTTAAGGATTTGAAATAGCTAAACTGGAATTCCATCACCTCTACTAGGTTTGTTCATAGTGATGTTTTCTAAGGCCCACTTGACTTCACATTCCAAGATGTCTGGCTCTAGGTGAGTGATCACACCGTCGTGATTATCTGGGTCGTGAAGCTCTTTTTTGTACAGTTCTTCTGTGTATTCTTGCCACCTCTTCTAATATCTTCTGATTCTGTTAGGTCCCTACCATTTCTGTCCTTTATCGAGCCCATCTTTGCATGAAATATTCCCTTGGTATCTCTAATTTTCTTGAAGAGATCTCTAGTTTAAAGCAAATCTGAGTCAATGTTATTGCCATTTGAAGAAAATTTCCAAGATTTTCTAGGAAAGAGGGAGATTTCCCAATGTAGAAATATCTGGCTTGTCAATATCCATAAACAATTTCACAATGTGTACAAATTTAATTATTAGGAAGCACAGAATAACTACTGTTGAAGTGCAGGGCACAAGTTTTAAATGGCACAACTTTTAATATTATGGATCTTTTAAATTTCAAACTTCACTATGAGGAAGTGACAAGTAATCACTTGATGAGGATTTCTCATGGTCTTAAACTTTTAATTGGACTTAATTTAAGACTATAGAGACCACTACATGAAAAAGAATTACTTCTAGATGAGAAATACTGCAAACATTGCCACACTAATGCAGAATGAAATATTTTTATTTTTTATCAAATACTACCTAAAAGTATAACTTTGAGGGGGATATATATTTCTAGACAACAATCTAAAATATTCTGAAATAAATTGTTATTGGAGAATAAAAACATATTTTGTATTAAGAATTGAATTCTGAATACATAGTACAACATTTCATAAAGGTAACCAGAGAACAAAAAGTCAGTCAAAGAAGCAAAGACATAAAATATAGAGAAAGCCTGAAAAGTAGTGGATATTGGGGGAGCAAGTGCATTAGCTTTTATAAAAACACTAATGGCAACCTAGGTATTTATATGGCAAAAATGCCATGGGGATATGGGGATTGAAAAGATATCAATTTAATGACTTTCAAGTACAGAGATTTAATATTTGACCTTGCATTTTCTTTAGAATGAAATTTCCCACATAATTCCGTTGTTAATCTATGTTCACTAGGTGAAACAAAGTGTTACTATATGCACTGTAATGAAAATGCTCTCTTCTTGAAAAAAGTAATTTTAATATATCTGTGTTGATAATAATGTATATGTGTTTTTCTGTGTATGCCATTGCAAGCAATCAAATCAAAGGAATTTTTTAATATTTTTTAATCTCTAGATTTTAGAAATTACTGTGATACTCTCTCCAGGCATATTTTTAAAAGTATTATATATATATATATATATATATATTTTTTTCTTTCTAAAGCAAGGAAGTATTCATGAAGGTACAGCACATTGTCCTGGTGAATTCTGTTGGCAAAATCAAACTGTTCTAAATGCTGGATTACTAGGGGCTAAGCGAATTGGAAAGTATGATCATCCAATTTGTAGACAGCCTAGTAATGGAGATGATAGAGCAGTTGGAAGTTAGAATAGGAGTCTCAAATTATCTCAGGGTATAAAAAGGGGAAGAAATAAGACTTATCTCTGAAGCAGGAGATAGATGGGCTCCAGATTAGACCTTTACAGCCAGCCTCCTCTTTACACTTCCTTATAGAAATAACAGGAACAGGCTAAATATTTGGCATTTGCCTCAGGTGGACACTTTAAGATAACAGTAATGGCAGGGGCAGAAAGAGGAGCTGAGCCCTGGGCAAATAAAAGATAAAGAGGCCACATATTTCTCATTCTAAAGGTCAAGGAGGCCTTCCCAACTACACATGTGCAGAAAGGTCAAAAAGGGAGGGGCTCCACCCCATAGAAAGTGATGTCAACCTACCCATAAGCCTGTTCACTAGGCTCTATCTGGCTAAAAGACACCCCTGCACACTGGGGAGGACCCTGAATAAAGCCAAATACAGAGAAGGGAAAACAAAATAATTAGCCAGAGGAAACCAGGGGGAAATGTGCAACATAAATGATTCAGACTACCACGAGGGTGTGACTCTATGTGGGTAGGTCTGCTTGTGTCTATTCACATGTATTCTTTTTCCTTTTAATAAACACTTTACTTGTTTCACTATTTTCTGTCTCTTTGTAAAAATTCATTTCTACAAAGCTGATGGGCCAGGGCCTTTCACTAGCCACTGTCCCTTGTCATCTAGTGGCTAGGATACAGCACTCTCAGTGCCGTGGCCTGACTTCAGTCTCTGACCAGGGAACCAAAATCTTGTTTCAACCTCCTATAGGTTGAGGCCATCTGAAATCATTTCCACAGTCCAAAAGTATATTGCTTTAGAAGGAAAAGAGAAAAAAGGGAGCTACTATTCAAATGTAACTTGATATCCTCAGTTACATATAAGCAATTAAATTGAGTTACACACGCATATCATAGGGCCTCAGAGGATTTTTTAAACAAGGGATGATGGTTCAAATTGCAATTTTTATTTTAAATACCTACTTCAAATAGATTCAGTAATGATTGCTAAATTTATCCCTGTTTCATGTATTTATTACAAATATTTTTCAAACAAAAGGTTTGACAAAATGTTATTGTCCATTTTTTTCAATTATTTAAGCCAGTATATGGGGGTGTTAACCAAACAACTATGATGAATATTTTGAAGAGTAAAATATAAATAAGTGGAAAGGAATAAAGCTTCATGAATAAAAATTTCATATGTAATTTATGTTTAATCAAAACTGGAATATTTAGGACAAAAATAAGGCATGAGTATAAGCAAATTTGTATTAAATGATTTATACCAAGCAATAGCTTAACTAAATGAGGAAATGTGGACATTTTAATGTTTTGGACCAAAATGAGTTTTAAAATTTTTAGAGTTAATCACTTTCATATCACCATATATTTGTCCTATAAATGTTGATGGGCTTCCCAGGTAGCTGAAATGGTAAAGAATCTGCCTGCAGTGCAGGAGACCTGGGTTTGATCCCTGGGTAAGGAAGATTCCCTGGAGAAGGTCATGGCAACCTACCCCAGTATTCTTGCCAGGAGAATTCCATGGACAGAGAACCCTGGTGGGCTACAGTCCATGGGGTTCTCAAAGAGTCGGACATGACTGAGCAACTAACACACACACACACACACACACCTATACACACATACACAAATGCTGATACACTGGCAAATTGAGTCACTTTCTCTGAAAAATCAGAGGATATCCTATGCCTCCTTTTGGCATCACTAGACACAGCATTCTTGGTGGCAATCTGCAACTAATTTTCCAAGGCTACTGCTTTTCACATAGATATATTCCTAAAGAATTTATAGTTGAAGGGCTGGATGCACGTTAATGAGCTTCTAGAAGGGAGAGTGGTTAGGTACAAAATCATATGAAATGTCTGGGCCTATTTACTTCTTACAGTGGTGGGGAGATGTCTTTGTCCCAAGAATAAGTGCAGTTTCACTGAGGAAATTCTTACTACCACTGTGGAATCCATTCGTCTGAATCTTAAATGATCAATTCAAACATGGCCCAACTCATATTGACAATGGTAATAACTTTCTTCTTTAGTTCAAACTGCACATAACATCTCATAATTAAATGTTTTCTTCTTGCTAAAATAGTTACCTGGTTTAAAACGTGCAAATTATGCTGAAAAAGAAAAACAGTGAAACGATACCTAGTCATTAAAGCACATTCTCAAATAGATTCTTCTCACTCTTCAAAATGTGGAGATGTAAACCTAGCCCCTTGGCACACAAGAGTCACATTTCTCCATATCTATAGAGATCACTACTATCTCCATTTGTACTCCCTAGAGAAAGACCGATGTCTTCAGTGCATTACCTTGTCAGGTCCTGAAGGATATAAATTACATTTCCTTGCCTGCTGTCATATTGGGCAATTATATAACCACATCAACCTACCTAGATTTTAGAATAATTATGTATTCTCAATTATGTATAGCTGAAAAATACAAAGATAGACATATCTGACAACAGAGAAGACAAGAAATCTGAGAACAAATTTATGCTGCTGCTGCTGCTAAGTCGCTTCAGTCATGTCTGACTCTGTGCGACCCCATAGATGGCCGCCCACCAGGCTCCCGTGTCCCTGGGATTCTCCAGACAAGAACACTGGAGTGGGTTGCCATTTCCTTCTCCAATGCATGAAAGTGAAAAGTGAAAGTGAAGTCGCTCAGTCCTGTCTGACTCTTCGCGACCCCATGGACTGCAGCCTACCAGGCTCCTCCCTCCATGGGATTTTCCAGGCAAGAGTACTGGAGTGGGGTGCCATTGCCTTCTCTGGAACAAATCTATACTGGCAGCCTAATCTGGGAGTTTAAATGAAATATGCAAACAGTTGTAAGGATGTACTTCACATGCTTCTGCTATCATTGTTGGATTCATAACTCCACAGTCTTCTAAACTGACTTCCTGTTTTAAGAACTAGAAATCCCTGAACCACTTAATCGACTGTAGGACAAAAAAAAAGCAAAAACCTCACTAAAGCATTACTACTTATGTTAATATGATAGCAACTCAATTTATTCAAGTGCTGATCAATACTAAACAATCAGAGAGAGTCATGAATTATGTATTTCAAAAAAACCTGGTGCTTTTTAATGGAATGTCACAAGGTTAACCAACTGGTAGACATGGATTCCCTTGGGCACAATTTCACATGCAGTGCTTACTACTCCAGTCGATGGAAGAACAATAGCAAAATAGAGCTTTGTTTGAAATACATAACGAACTGCTCTCATAAACCTCAACCTTCAGAAATCATTATACATGAGAGTTTGATACTGCAGACAATTACCGGATCTCCATTTGTCTGGCAGTATCATCTCTTGTTGCTTTTTCTATTCCTTAACCATGTCTCAGTAATTATTGATAGCACGATTGTCATAGATTGCCCTGTTAATACAAAGACATTAGCAATTAAAACAACTTGTTATGTACTTCCTACTTCAGAGGTCTCTAGTCTATCTCAAGTCTGTCTCCATTTCTCAGTAATGCTTACTGTTGAAAAACCTGAAGGCCTAGACTTCACTTTCTTATGTCTGAGTCACTCATGTAACTATTTCCCCACTTTCTGCTTTTATTTGTATTCACATCAGTAGAGTTTTACTCTACCATTTTAAAATCAGGACAATTACCTTTGAAGCTAAAGTTAGAATATCAATATCAGAACTGGCATTTTCTAGGCGTTTGTAAAGTCTATCAATTGATATGGTTAGAAATTTAAGTAATCTCTTAGCTCTTTAAGATTATTTGGAACCCATTCTTACAAGAAGTTCCTCTCATGCAGCCCTTATTATTGGAAACTTTACCATTATTCAGAACTCTGAAAAATTGCATTGTCATGGCTTATCATGCCCTCAATAAAATGGTGGCAATGTATCTAAATCGTATCTGAAAGTGTTCATTTCTCTGTATAGCTCTTCATACACTCAATGGTAAATCTTGACATTTCTAATGTCTACCACTCTTAGCAATGCCATACAATGAGTCTATTCCTTCCAAATGTTGTTCAAAATAGAGGCTGTAGAAAAAACGAATGAAGTAGCTATGTGACTTCACCAACATTATAATGGAGATGCTGACCTTGAAGAAAACTGGGAGTAAATTGCAAAAGATTTATTGCAATAACAATAAGATGCTGAATCAGTCTCTGAGCAGTCTGTCAGTTCATTTAATCAAACTGCAAATCACCTGCAGCCACATGCTTATGCTATATCCCCTTCTCAACAAGCAGGAAAAGGTTTAAAAAGACAACTTATTTAGGATAGGTATGGCCCCACTAACCCCAAAGGAATGTAGAATGTAGGCTTTTATTTTATTTTAGATGTTCCCAATAAGCTAGGTTCAAGAGACCAAGAAACATTAAAAAATGAAATGACTAATACAGTATAGATGTATATAATCATATGATGCAAAAATGATTTAGCATCTACCCATATTAGACTATCCCGAAGTCAAATGAACATATAGTATTTAAATTGATATTTATTTAGGAAGAGTAAATGTTCTTCAGCTTAATGAATGTATACCATAATTCTATCTGCATTAAAGCATGTTATTACCTCCTATATTATGTGCATAGTTATATCAGAGCTTGTATGTGCCTTGAAAATACTTTATATTCAAGGTGTAGAATTGGAAAACCAATATGTTTATGCTTCTTATGAACATTGCTAATAACATTTGTATGTATCTGAAAGGATTGCTGAACACTACCTAGTAACAAGAAATTGTCTTCAGATGCTCAGATGAGACATCTCCTCATTCCAAGGGTTATTTCATTATCCACTTTTCTCTTTAGTAGAACAATCTGTCCTAAGTTTATTTTGTCTTAGTAACTTCTTCTTTTCTGTTATCTGATCATAACAATGTGAAAATATTTTGGGGATGTTAATATATGAAGAATTTTAAGATGATGATATTTTGTGGGAAACTACCTTTGATGGATATGAAAAAAATAAATAATCCTAAAGATGTAAAGGGAAAGAAATCCCAATTCTGATAGAACTGGGGAAATAAAGTAATATAAAAAGTTATTGGAGCATTTTCCACTCAACTTGCAGAAAAAAACACACTTAACACTAGGGAAATGCAGTCAGTTACTATCTCTGTACTGTGGCATTCTGATTTGAATCTATATGATATTTCCCAGATGTACATTGGCTCCTCCAATCACACACTAGCTAATAAATTGAAAGTGTCTTTGAGCTTTAGAACATAATTGTGGGGAACTGTAATAAGCAAAAGCAATTTCTCTTCTTTTAGCCTGTTTCTTACTTATTTAAAATGAGAATTGTCAGATAATTCAAGGACTAGCTAAATGAGCAGACGTGCAGACGATTCAATGATTTCCCAGGATGAGATCAAAGTATTAAAAAGAAGAAGAATTCCTTAGAAGGAGGAATATTTAATACTTAATCTAAAATAATGACATAACTGTTATCGTAGTTTTTAAAAAAGTATTAACAACAACAAGAAAAAACTGCTGCAATTATTAAGGCAATTGAAAATATTCAAAGGAAAAGATGTGTTGCTCAGAATTATATGGTCTACTGGTTCTATAACCATGAAACTTATTAAATCCATTTAATCTCTTACTTTAAAAGCAGTTTATATATGTATATATATACATACATACATATATATATATGTGTGTGTGTGTGTGTGTGTGTGTGTGTGTGTGTCATTATTTACTTTGACCTGAAATGGCTGACAGCTTTAAATTTCCATGAAATGTAGTCAAACTACAAATCTCACACTTAAAGTTATTGGGGCTTTAAGAGAACCCAAGTGATCAAGACCTTCTTTATGCAGTTAAATTGTTTACTAATCAAATAAGAAATTTCAAACTAACTAATTAAAATCAGTGTTATTTAAATCCCATTAATCATCCAGCACAGTCATTATTTGCCATTGCAAGAACAGACTTGGAGGGTAAAAAAACAGTACACATGCTATAGGATGAGTAGCTTTTTCAGCTGGCTCAGTCATAATTCCAACATTAAATGATGAAGAAAAAGATCAACAAACATTTGGAAATAATTATCATGAGTCAATTATTAAATAATTATCATGAATCAAATGCAAATTTGACAGAAAATATACTTGATATATTAAGATAAAGAAATTTGTGTGGTTGTCTTTCTCATAGTTCTGAGCTAACTAATAAAAGAAAAACTTGTACTTTTGAGTGCAAGAATATATGAAATACAAGGGGGCAAAATGAGTATGTCCTCTAAAAATGCCTATGTTTTACAGTTCATTTACTATTTTTGAGTTCAGATAGCTCCTTAATATTAATAGATAAACTTTTGATGAACATTATTTTCAATTAGGCAGTTATCACCATTTCTGTGGTCTAAAAAGTAATCCCTTTTAGAAGATACTGTAAAAAGAGGCTCAGTCCCTAATTAACTTATAAGATTCTGGATCCTTTAAAGCATATTTAATGTTAATATGCATTGATTAATGATAGTAATTCCATATTGATTTTTAATATTAAAATCCATAGATAGTATATGCCTTTGCCTTTGATATTATATTTTTAATTAGCCATAATATAATTAGCATCAAGTGACTTTCAAACAAAGTCTTCCTTTCTACTTTTGGTATAGAAGACAGTTGTTCAGCAAAAATGTAAAACATATGTAATTTTTAATAGCTACAGTAAAGAAAGCAAGAAGAAATTTGAAATTAATTTAACCCAATATATCTAAAATGTTCTAACTTCATTATGCAACCAAATAGATTGAGAGGTACAAACTATTAGGTATAAAATAAGCTACAAGGATATATTATATAACTTGAAGAATATAGCAATTATTTTATAATAGCTATAAATTGAGTATAACCTTTTAAAACTGTGAAGCACTATATTGTACACCTATAACTTATATAATATTATATATCAACTATAATTCAATACAATTTTTTTAATTATTAAAGAGATATTTTACATTCTTTTATCCACACTAAGTGATCAAAATCTGGTAAATACTTTACACTTATAGCATATCTCAATTCAGTCTTGCTGTATTTCAAATGCTTAACAGTCACACATGACTACGAGCTATCATACTGGCCACCACAGATGGAAAAGATCCTCTGCAACAATATTTTGCTTTGATAGACATAAATGAATTAAGCCTCTGAGGTTCCAGCTCTGTGATATTTTTGCTTTGCTTTCTTTCATAGGTGCTATTTGAAAAGAAAAAAAAAAAAATAAAAGATGTTCTGACCATAACTTAGCATCCCTTCTTTAGATTTCAATGTCTCAATATGCCAGATGGTTGAAATTCTTTGGACTTTTTTTTTTTTTTTTGCTTTTGCTTCTACAATATGATGGTGGGGGTTGTAAAAGATCAAAGCTGAGCACATACTGTCCAGTAATGGTAGAATTCCAGGGTAAAAGAACACAGGGAGCTATAGCAAGTGGGTGGCATTTTTTTTTTTTTTTGCAACCAAGTTAAGAAGAGAATTTAGACAATAAATTTCTATCACAAGAGGAGTCAGATTAGAGGTGGTGGGGGAGACAATTTTAACTTGAGTCTTCACATCCTAATGAAAGGTTAATTTTAATTCCAAACAAGTAATTCAGTTCAGTTCAGTTACTCAGTCGTGTCTGACTCTTGGCAACCCCTTGGACTGCAGCATGCCAGGCCTCCCTGTTTATCACCAACCTCTGGAGTTTACCCAGACTCATGTCCATTGAGTCGATGATGCCATCCAATCATCTCATCCTCTGTCGTCCCCTTCTCCTGCCTTCAATCTTTCCCAGCATCGGGGTCTTTTCCAATGAGTCAGTTCTTCGAATCAGGTGGCCAAAATATTGGAGTTTCACCTTCAGCATCAGTCCTTCCAATGAATATTCAGGGCTGATTTCCTTTAGGATTGACTGGTTGGATCTTACAGTCCAAGGAACTCTCAAGAGTCTTCTCCAACACCACAGTTCAAAAGCATGAATTCTTTGGTGCTCAGCTTTCTTTTTAGTCCACCTCTCACATCCATACATGACTACTGGAATAACCATAGCCTTCACTAGATGGACCATTGTTGGCAAAATAATGTCTCTGCTTTTTAATATGCTGTCTAGGTTGGTAAATAGTATTTAACTTATATCAATTAAAAAACTTATGGATAAATGAGTAATTGATTCAGATGGTGTTAATGAAAGTAAGCTAACTTCTTTTATAATCAGAACTATAGCTTCAAGTAATCATATAACTATATCCACCAATGTGCCATTATGTATTGGCTCTTTTAAAAACACTCCTAACTAAAGAGCCTCTTGATGAAAGTGAAAGAGGAGAATGAAAAGGCTGGCTTAAAACTCCAAATTCAGAAAACTAAGATCATTGCATTTGGTCCCATCACTTCATGGCAGATAGATGGTAAAACAATGGAAATATTGGGAGACTTTATTTTAGGGCTCAAAATCACTGCAGATGATGACTGCAGCCATGAAATTAAAAGTTGCTTGCTCCTTGGAAGGAAAGCTATGACCAACCTAGACAGCATACTAAAAAGCAGAGACATTACTTTGCTAACTGTAGTGTTGGAGAAGACTCTTGAGGGTCCCTTGGACTGCAATGAGATGCAGCCAGTCAGTCCTAAAGGAAATAGGTCCTGAACATTCATTGGAAGAACTGATATTGTAGCTGAAGCTCTGATACTTTGTCCACCTGATGCGAAGAATTGACTCATTGGAAAAGACCCCGATGCTGGGAAAGATTGAAGGCAGAAGGAGAAGGAGACGACAGAGGATGAGATGATTAGATGGCATCATCTACTCAATGGACATGAGTTTGGGTAAACTCTGGGGGTTGGTGATAGACAGGGAAGCCTGGTGTGCTGCAGTCCATGGGGTCACAAAGAGTCGGACACGACTGAGCGACTGAATTGAATTGAATAAGTTATGATTAGTTCCAACTCTGGTAGTCCAACCAAGTGCCTGTGATTCTCAAGAGGTGCAATTACTGCATCCTAGCTACATACGCCCCTGAATTTTCTTATTAGTATAATCAAATCTCTTTTAATTTTATACATATAAATTATTAGTCAAAAAAATTTATCTCTTGTTAATATTAGACTATTGCAATGAAGCAAGATGTTCAAAAGTTAATTCAATCATATTAACTGAACTCTTCTAAGTTCTCCAAAAACCTAGATCACTTTGATTTAGAATGGGTGACCACAAAAAATATTCCAGTAAGTAATATAAAGTAAGCTACTCATATGGTTTTACCAAATTATTCTTTCCTCTGTAAAATGCCTTTTGTAAAGTAGTGGTTATTACATATTCACATCTTCAAATCAAGTAAAACAAAATTTAATTTGGAGCTCAAATGTAGGCCTTATTAGTTTAAAAGTGAAAGTCTCTTAGAAGTGTCTGCCTCTTTGCGACCCCATGGAGCCCATGGAACTTTCTAGGCCAGAATACTGGAGTGGGTAGCCTTTCCCTTCTCTAGGGGATCTTACCAACCAAGAGATCAAACCCAGGTCTCCCGCATTGCAGGTGGACTCTTTACCAGCTGAGTCACAAGAGAAGCCCAATAATTTTGGAGTGGGTAGCCTGTCCCTTCTCCAGGGGATCTTCCTGACCCAGGAACAGAACCAGGGTCTCCTGCATTGCAGGTGGATTCTTTACTAACTGAACAACCAGGGAAGCCCAAACACAACCCGAAATAATGGTTAGATAAACTTTTAGAGTTCTTTGACCCCTGTTAATGCAAATATAAGAAATAGTGCTGTGCAAGGGGAAGGTATGCTTAAAATTTGTACATTTCCTAGTTTGCAGTTTACATGACTATGTATTTAAAATTTCATCTTGTGTTTAAAGGAGTCAGTTCTATATTTTTTTCTGGAGCCTAAAACTATGCAGAGCAAATATGATTTAGATTAATTTTCAAAGTAAAATATTCCTTGTGGTTGGAATTTTGTAAGTTTGTTTCAATTTATTTCTTGGGTTTATTCTATACTCTTCTTAAATGGGCACAGAGCTTAAATTAGGTGCAGTTTTCAAGGTTGGAATATACTTCTCTTAACCAGTAGGGTAAGCCAACATCACATTACAGTAAGGTTTTCATGAGACACAGCGTAAGCACTTAGCACAATTTAAAAATAAATAATAGATAGTAAATTAAGAATTGCATACTTCACAAAAATTTCTGGTGGCTCCTACCAGTTCTGACACAGTTCCATCTGACCATATATTTCCTAGATAAATGCACCATACATAACAAGATACCCATTTCAAATATTATAGTATTAGTGTTAACTGTGATCATTCATAGCATTAATATGATCCAGGCCTGCAACCATAACAGTGATCCTGTCATTTAAGCACTGCTGTGGTCCTGAACCATTTTAAATCTAAATTCCACTAAAATTATTTTGTAATATGAAGTTTTATCATATAATAGCATCTCAAGACCCAATATTTTGAATTGCTTAACAGTGTCAATTGTTTTTCTTCATTAATTTTGAAATTATTAATTTATAATTTATAATAACATTAAATATCCAGGAAAGTATGATCTTTACCAACACAGAAGAAAGAAATGTTTCCAATTTTACTTTTCAAATATAGCCTACTGTGTTTTAACATTTTCTTGAGAATGTGGAATGCTTGACATGAGCCAACATCAACAAATAAAAGGATCTTAGCATTTTAGAGCAAGATATACCCTATATAAAAATCTAATCAGAGCAAGATATACCCTATATAAAAATCTAATCAATCACCTCACTTGAAAGATGAAGAAATAAAGCTAGGAGAATTGAGAAGTTCATTTTCCAAGGTCACACTAGGTAGAAGCTGTGCTGATACTAAGTGGCAAGTGTTCTAATGCTGAAATTAAAACACAATACTGGTTGTTTAGAAATTAGCATGAGTCTAATTGTTTTACCTTCATCAGTTCAGTTCAGTTGCTCAGTTGTGTCCGACTCTTTGCTACAATATGGACTGCAGCACACCAGGCTTCCTTGTCCATCACCAACTCCCAGAGCATGCTCAAACTCATGTCCATCGAGTCGGTGATGCCATCCAACCATCTCATCCTCTGTCATCACCTTCTCCTCCTGCTTTCAATATTTTCCAGCATCAGCATCTTTTCCAGTGAGTCAGTTCTTCACATGAGGTGGCCAAAGTATTGGAGTTTCAGCTTCAACATCAGACCTTCCAATGAATATTCAGGATTGATTTCCTTTAGGATGGACTGGTTGGATCTCCTTTCAGGCCAAAGGACTCTCAAGAGTCTTCTCCAACACCACAGTGCAAAAGCATCAGTTCGTCAGTGCTCAGCTTTCTTTATAGTCCAACTCTCACATCCATACATGACTATTGAAAAATCCATAGCTTTGACTAGACAGACATTTGTTGGCAAAGTAATGTCTCTGATTTTTAATATGCTGTCCAGTTTGGTCATAGTGTTTCTTCCATGGAGCAAATGTCTTTTCATTTCATGGCTGCAGTCACCATCTGCAGTGATTTTGGAGCCCAAAAAAAGAGTGTCTCTCAAAATTTCATTGCTTTCCCATCTAGCTACCATGAAGTGATGGGGCCCAATGCCATGATCTTAGTTTTTTTAATGTTGAGTTTTAAGCCAGCTTTTTCACTCTCCTCTTTCACTTTCATCAAGAGGCTTTTCAGTTCCTCTTTGCTTTCTGCGGTAAGGGTGGTGTCATCTGCAGATCTGAGGTTATTGATATTTCTCCTGGCAATCTTGATTCCAGCTTGTGCTTTAATTCACCCCAGCGTTTCTCATTATGTACTCTGCATATAAGTTAAATAAGCAGGTGACAATATACAGCCTAGATGTACTTCTTTCTCAATTTGGAACCAGTATGCTGTTCCATGTCTGGTTCTAAGTGTTGCTTCTTGACCTGCATACAGATTTCTCAGGAGGCGGGTGAGGTGGCCTAGTATTCCCATCTCTTTAAAAATTTTCCAGTTTGCTGTGATCCACACAGCTACAGGCTTTGGTATAGTCAATAAAGCAGAAATAGATGTTTTTTTTTTTTTTTTTATTTTTGTTTTTGTTTTGTTTTGGAACTCTCTTGCTTTTTCGATGATCCAGTGGATGTTGCCAATTTGATCTCTGGTTCTTCTGCCTTTTCTAAATCCAACTTGAACATCTGGAAGTTCTCGGTTCACATACTATTGAAGCCTGGCTTGGAGAATTTTGAGCATTACTTTGTTAGTGTGTGAGATAAGTGCAATAGTGCAGTAGCTTGAGCATTCTTTAGCATTGCCCTTCTTTGTGATTGGAATGAAAACTGACTTTTTCCAGTCCAGTGGCCACTGCTGAGTTTTCCAAATTTGCTGGCATATCGAGTGCAGCACTTTCACAGCATCATTTTTCTGGATTTGAAATAGCTCAACTGGAATTCCATCACCTCCACTAGCTTTGTTCATAGTGATGCTTCCTAAGGCCCACTTGATTTGGCATTTCAGGATGTCTGGCTCTAGGTGAGTAATCACACAATGGTGGTTATCTGGCTCATGAAGATCTTTTTTGTACAGTTCTTCTGTGTATTCTTGCCACCTCTTCTTAATATCTTCTGCTTCTGTTAGGTCCATCCCATTTCTATACTTTATTGTGTCCATCTTTGCCTGAAATGTTCCCTTGGTATCTCTAATTTTCTTGAGGAGATCTCTAGTTTTTCCCATTCAATTGTTTTCCTCTATTTCTTTGCAAAGATCACTGAGGAAGACTTTCTTATCTCTCCTTGCTATTCTTTGGAACTCTGCATTCAAATGGGTACATCTTTTTTTTACTTCGTTACCTTTAGATTCTCTTCTCAGCTGTTTGTAAGGCCTCCTCAGACAATCATTTTGCCTTTTTGTATTTCTTTTTCTTAGGGATGGTTTTGATCACTGCCTCCAGTATAATGTTAGGAACCTCTGTCCATAGTTCTTCAGGCACTCTGTCTATCAGATGTAATCCCTTGAATCTATTTGTCACTTCCACTGTATAATTGTATTGAATTTGATTTAGGTCATATCTGAATGGTCTACTCGTTTTCCCTACTTTCTTCAGTTTAAGTCTGAATTTTACCTTCATGGTTCATATCAATTACCTTACTAAACATAGTAACTGTACTTGTTTAATTTTAGTAATAAATATAGTGACAACTATCAAGACTTGTTTTTCCCAAATGTCTTTCCATTGCAGGGAAATACATAATGTAAATTAACAGCAAGTTTCTTTTTTCATTTACATATAGCACTAGTGCTCTAAAAGATGAATGCAAACTCTCATATCCAATATACTTCATTCTTTTACTTATTTAATGAGCTCTAATACTTAACATATCAAACTTTACATATTCATAGTTTGTTTCAAATACATTACCATATTCTATAGCATCTTCTTTAAATTCTGCAATAATTGTGCTATTGATATTTGCATATTTGTGAAGGTAATAGTTTTTTTTGTTTGTTTGTTTAAGACAGTGAAGAAAAAGTTGGAAAGCCTAAGAAAGCTGCTAGTTGTCAAACTACATTTTTCTTCCACTTCTCAACCTGAGATTAATAGTACATTCCATCATTTGTTAATGTCTTATAATTACTGACAAAAATTAAAATTTTGTACACTTTCTGAAGCATTTAATATTTAATCTTTAATAATTGGTATTTTTATAGGCTGTTAATCATGTACTAGCTTTCATACATAGTGAAATTTCTCTAATTCAAGTCATCTGCCCACTTGCTTTAAGGAACATTGATTGACATTTCTTTACTTCTTAAAAAAGCAATATCCCTAGGGACACTCATCTTTTTAGTATGACTTATAAAGTATTCAGTTTAGTCTCACTATCCTATCATATCACATATTCTGAAGTACTCCATATTATCCTTGTGACAACAACAGTAAAACATCACACCATTAACTTTATTTATATGACATTCCGACAAATGCTTTTATTATTCTGTTTGTTTGTTTTTAACATTTATTTATTTTAATTGGAGGCTAATTACTTTACCATATTGTAGCAGTTTTTGCCATACTTGACAATAATCAATGATGGGTGTACGTGTGTTCCCCATCCTGAACCCCCCTCCTCCCTCCCTCCCCATCCCATCCCTCAGGGTCATCCCAGTGCACAGTGAGCCCTGAGCACTCTGTCTCATGCATCAAACCTGGATTGGCAATCTATTTCACATACGAAAATACACATGGTTCAATGCTATTCTCTCAAATAATCCCACCCTCGCCTTCTCCCACAGAGACAAATGATTTTAGATGTTAATGTGTACTTCTGCAATTTACATAGTTACGCCAAAGAAATACAGAAGTCTCCTGGATATTGCTAGATTAATCTATTGAAGAAATAATAATTCCTCAAAGGTTAGGAGTGTATATATGCAAAGATATGCCTTATTTGGAAGTATGGTTACCTACAAACTGAATTAAGTCTTTATTAAGTGTTTGAAATCTACCCAATCTTATTTCCTCTCTATATCCCGACTCCTCAAGTGTGTGAGAGCAGAATGATACCAGGGCGTCAGGCAGACCTGAATCTCAACCCTAGCTATGTCACACATTAGATCCATGACCCTGAGAAAACTGTTAAACTATTCTAGGTCTTGTTTCTCCATCAGGGAAACAGATAGTAAATAGTACCCACCCCAGAGGGTTGTAACAAAGATAAAATTAAATAAATAATGTAAGGAGCTCAGTCTGTCAGATATTTTTGCTTTTTCTAAATCAAGCCATTCCTTACAGTATTCTCTGCTTATAGTGTTGTTTTTCATCTATTGTTCCAGTATTTGAATGGCTGCTGCAAATTAAAGATATCACATCATAGTCATCTCTTAAGTCAAAGTCTGCATCTTACCTCTTCTATGATGCCAATATCCAGTTCTGTGTATCTGTGTATGAGTATGTGTATTGATCAACACTAGATGAATTATGTATTTTATTCCAGTTCCCCATCTCTGTATCACTCTTCATATATCATTGTTATATGAATCCTCCACAATAGAAAATTAATTTTGAGAGGAAAACATGCACAGGTGTACATGAGACACAGGTGTTTCATTTTGCTGACATATTTTTCATCAGAGTCGATCCCCCTCCCCAATTTCCCAATAAGGTATTCAAGCAGGGTTGCATCCAGGTTGAGGGGGGCTAATAATTATATGAGGGATACTTTCTAGTGTTTTAGTAATATTACTTTAATAATACTATATTTGTAATTTTACAAAAAATGTATGATCCATGTCACACATTGATAGAAGAGCAAACTACTCTGTGACTTGAAATGAGAGGTGTGCTTTTATTGGTATCAAGGTAAATCATTGTCTGTATCCAATAATTGCTCCTGGTAAAGTTTCCAACTTGTGCTATCATCTTCAAACTTTTCTACTCCATGATAACAAATAATACTGAAAGGGAAATTGTTTTCAGCTAAAAGGTTGTTCTAGTTTGACTCTTTTTTAGTATGAGTTAGTTTTATAATTTTGACAAAAATGACATCAACAACAGCAAAAAAAAACAAAAAACAAAAAACAACTTATTATTAGAAGACATTTGCATTTGTTTTGGTAGATAGTTTGAATAGGAAAAAAGAGTCCAGAATGGTGGTGGCTAAAAAACAAAGAAGGGAAAAGCCCATGAAAATAGAACAAAAGAAAGTTGGGGGACCGGAATGAGAACCTGAGGTGACACAAACAGCCTTCCTGGCTGGCCCAGTTTATATAGGGCAGGCTCAGGGGGCAGGAAAAAAAGATATATTAAAAAATGGAGCCACAGTTGAGCTGGGGGCTTCTCTTTTCTTCACGTCTTTTGGGTTGGCATGACCTCATGCCTCGAGGATGTATTTCCCCTTGCTTGTCAAATAAAATTGAGCTATAACACAGAGCTGTAACACTGGCCCATCCATCCCTTCAAAGTTTTGATGCGGTGAGACAGAACTGAGGAAATTATAAACTTCCCCATCAGTTTCCTATTACTACTGTAAATAATTTACTACAGACTTAACTGTTTAAAAAAACACAAATTTATTATTCTGGAGGTCAGAAATCTGAAATGGATCTTATGTGCATAAAATCAAAGATTGCCTTTCTTTCTGGAAACTCTAAGGGAGATCTGTTTCCTTGCCTTTTCCAACTTCTAGAGACCACCCACATTCCTTAAATAACAGTCCTCTAATAATTTCATGGTCAGCAGGGTTAGGCTGGGTCTTTGCCACACTGCCATCTTTTGTCCTCCCTCTTCTGCCTCCTCTCCTACTTTTAATTATCCTTTTGTTTACATTGGGTGCACCAAGATAATCCAAAATAACCTTTCTTTTTTTTTTCTTGGCCTCAATGCATGGCTTGCAGGATCTTAATTCTCTGACCAGAGATTGTCTCCTTACCCCCTGCAATGCAAGCACAGAGTCTTAACACTGGACCACCAGGAAAGTTTCTAAACTTCCTATTTAAAGTCAGCTCAAGAGTAAGTTTAACTACATCTGCAACCATAATCTTCTTTAGCCATGTATCCTGACATATTCACATTTATCAGAGATTAGGATGGGGACATCCTTGGGAGGCCATTATTCTGCCTACCACAAGGTTCTTTGGGAAATCACTGAGCTATAATTAAAGTTCATTCATGTAAGCTGATCATTAAATAAATAATATGAGTTACAGTTTCTGGGTCAGTGATTCACTCCTTCATTCAATGATTACAATTTTCTCTATTTGCAATAGTTCAATAAAGTTGCTGTGAACACTGAAATAGGCAATACTGAATCATTATTCCTAGGGGAAGATTCTGTGTGAGTGTGTGCATGTACACATATACATACATACATACACACACACACACACACACACACATATATATATATTCTTAGGCTTGAAATGTGATAGCTGGACAATAAAGAAGGCAGAGAGCTGAAAAAATGATGCTTTCAAACTGTGGTATTGGAGAAGACTCTTGAGAGTCCTTTGGAAAGCAAAGAGATCAAACCAGTCAATTTTAAAGGAAATCAACCCTGAATACTCCTCAGAAGGACAGATGCTGAAGCTGAAGCTCCAATACTTTGACCACCTGATTCGAACAGATGACTCACTGGAAAAGCCCCTGATGCTGGGAAAGATTGAAGGCAGAAGGAGAAGAGGGTATCAGAGGATGGGATGGCTGGATGACATCATCAATTCATTGGACATGAACTTGGGCAAACTCTGGGAGATGGTGAGGGACAGAGAAGCCTGATGTGCTGCAGTTCATGGGGTTACAAAGAGTTGGACATGACTTATGACTGAACAACAACAGGCCTGAAATTCCTAGTAGATTCTATTTATTTGACAAAAGAGAAAATGGCTTTCATACACATTAAATGATTTGCCTCAGGACAACCATTAACAGGTACCACAGTTGAGATTAAATTTCATTCAACTGGCCCCAGTCAGTGCTTGTGTTACACTGCAGTGCCCCTCCACCACTCCCATCTTCTGGTCATTTCTTAGAGCTGAGACAAGGCAGAAAGGCATCTGGTGAATCTCAGTTGAGAATGCACACACTAGCAACTCAAACTTTTCACCACTCTCTGCATGTCTACAAATGATTGTGAAAATCCCAAAATCCTTGCTTTGAGGGGTACAAATAGATTTTAGTGAAGTATGTTTGCAAATGTAGACTGCAAATAATGAAGATCAGCTCTATTTTCTAAGCATTTACTGTGTAGCAAGCATTGTTATATGTTCTAGAGAGAGAGAGAAACAGATTTGGTCTTACAACACAGAGGATAAGTTAAAGAATAAGAAAATAGATAGGTAGAGACATCCATGGAAGTTCTATGTGGGTGGCACTAGTGGTAAATAACCCACCTACCAATGCAGGAGATGCCTGAGACTTCAGTTCGATCCCTGGGTCGGAAAGATCCCCATGATGATTGATGATGGCAATCCACTCCAGTATTTGTGCCTGGGAAATTCATTGGACAGAGGAGCCTAGCGGGCTAACACTCCATAGAGTCACAAAGAATCGGACACGACTGAGCAAGATCATGGAAGAGCTGGACTGATATCTCCAGAAATGTAAATATGCAAGAATACACTGAATGACAATGCCAATGAAACAGCCATGTAATCTCATTTTCTCTAACCTTGAATAATTTCATTTTCTTTTGCTATTCCCAGAAAGTAGGCTTCGGAGGGGGGGGATGAGTGAGGCTTAACACAACTCTGAAGAATTAGCATAGTCAGCTGCTCAGCTGAGCAAAAGGTTTAATGTAAAGTACCATCAGTCGGGAAAGTGGTACCATGCTATACAGACAGTGTTGCTGTTCCTTTTTATAACTGTCCTCATTCTGCCAAAAATTTTAAGAATCATTCATTAGCAGCCTTTAAACAACTTGAAGCTGTTACACCCTGCAAATATTACAAGCAAATCTCAAGAAAACTTACCTAAATCAACAACATTTGTAAACACATATCTAATGTTGAATTTCAAAAAGTAAAGCAAATGGTGCCTAAAACGAGTATACTATCTATACAACTGAAAAAGGAAAAGAGAAAGAAAGAATTTAAGATTCCTTTACTATTGGGATTCAGCTAAAATATTTTATAAATATTTTGCAATATGAGCAGATCTTTGCAATGCTTAAACTAAAATATTGTCAGGATGCCAAATTTTCCAGAATCTCCATTTTAAAATAAAAAATCAATTTTCAGTAAGAGACAAATTTATTCATAACTATTATTATTACAAAAATTAAAATAAAAATGAAGGCTTAGAAATATACATATTTCTGTTCAAAGAGCAGGTGAGAATATTAATTTTTTTAAAGCATGCAGGAAATAGTGAAAATAGTTTTAATAATCTGTTGAGTCCACAGGGTAAAACTACTCTACTTTATTTCTAGGAACAAGCATAGTGCTAATGAGAACAGTAATAATAATAGTTATAAGGCAGTCATTTTCCTTACTGAGGCACTCAAAATAAGATAGTTTAAATATGGTTATAAATAAAAATTTAACCTTTTTATTACTATAATGAAAAATTGTGAAAATGTTTGATTAAGGCTGTGGAGGTCCAACATCTTAACAGAAATAAAGTTATTCCTGATTTTGCCTAACTGGAAATAAATAAAGCTCCAAGCTTTAGTTTAAATTCCTTTAAAAAATTAACAGTTATACCTTTCTGTGTTTCTTATTTTTCTGGAATTTACGAACTATATTGGGGAATGCAATGGCATCCCACTCCATTACTCTTGACTGGAAAATCCCATGGATGGAGGAGCCTGGTAAGCTGCAGTCCATGGGGTCGGGAAGAGTCAGACACGACTGAGCAACTTCACTTTCACTTTTCACTTTCATGCATTGGAGAAGGAAATGGCAACCCACTCCAGTGGTCTTGCCTGGAGGATCCCAGGGACGGGGGAGCCTGGTGGGCTGCCATCTATGGGGTGGCACAGAGTCAGACACGACTGAAGAGACTTAGCAGCAGCAACAGCATGAACTATATGCTAAGGTGGGATTTATGTGACCAGTTTGTTTACACTTGTTTCTTTACCCTTCTTTCCTTCTACCCTTCCTTCCTTCTTTATTGCTCTCTTCTTTTTGTTTTTGAAGTATTTATTATGTGGTCAATAAGGATGAGAACTGCTATGGAAGCAATGAGAAATACTTTCTTCCAAATGACACTCAGTATCACATTCTATATTGGTGAAGCTAGAAGGAAATAAATCTAATGAAGTTCACTCTCCTAATTTTGCAGTTAAAGAAGTCAAAGACCATGAAGTGGAAATAAATTCACAAATATCACATGACGATTCAATAGCAGAATTAAAGCTAGAATGACTATTTCCTTATTTCTACTCAGGTGTTCCTTCAATTGAATAACTGCATTATGCTGTCTTCTATTCATGCAACAAGGATGCACTGACTGCTTACTATGGTCCAAGAATCACATGAAAGCTATTGGGAAAAATGCATGGATTTTCTAAAAAGTTTACTATGATCATGGGGCTGACTCATCTCAGTACTCAAAGTTTTGAGATTAAGTTTTTAAATGATAGTAATTACTATTTAATTTTATGTATGTGAAACAACTGCTAATGACTTAAGTCATGTATAAACTCACCAAAGAAAGTTGCATACTAGTGTAATTATTTTCAGACCATAATACCAACTATATGTTGTTGGTGTTCAGTCACTAAATCATGTCTGACTCCCTGGGGCCCCATGGACTGTAGCACATCAGGCACCAGATATATATGAGTAGCTTTTGTCATGACATGCACAAGCAACAAAAAGATGAGAGCAGTTAATGGCTGTGGAGAGTCCTGAAAAGCTGTCTGGGATAGCTATGAGGAACTCTATGAGGACTAGTAACAATTTTGTCTTGCTCACCTTTATTTCTTTGCACAATTCTCAGCCCATGATAGGTCCTAAAGAGTTTTGTTGTTTGAATGATGTGTATGAAAAGGTTTACTAGCAAGATAAATGAAAGACAATGAGCTTATTTCATTGAACATTACTGTTTTAGAAGATAGAGGGAGTTTATGAAATTATTACTAATATTCCAAGTGAAAAGAGCTTCCTTTATCAAATAAGTCTATTCCTCCCAAGATTTTCAGCCCATACTTCTAACACACTAGATCTAACTTTGCATCTAGGAGACCATTTGAATGCACAGAGAAAGGTTTTTCTGTATTTTTAGTGCCAGAAAATAAAAACTGAGGATCTAGAAATTTTGAGTAAACCCAGATGGGCAGATGTCAATTTTATTGTATTTAGGAAATGGCAACTCACTCCAGTACTTGTGCCTGGAAAATCCCATGGACTGAGGAGCCTGGTCGGTTACAGTCCATGGAGCCACAAAGACTCGGACACGAGTGAGTGACTTCACTTTCACTGTGTATTCAGATCAGAATATTGTGTTAGCTGGCAGGAAACAAAAATGCCAAATGCCAATAAAATTAGATGATTCATATTGGGTTTTACTGAAATAATATCATTTGAAGATTTTACATGTTTGACAAGGGAAACTTCAGTCCCACAAAGGCTATGGGGTTCCCGTTATATTTCCCTTTTGGTATAATTCTGCTTTTATGATGCTGATCCTTTTCCAACCTTTTTAATATGTCTGTTCCACATTGTGAGCGTCAAAGTCCGATCTCAGTAAAATTCAAAAGAGGAGCCACTTAATTGATCACAGACCTTACTGAAAAAATTCCCAAACAAATTATAGCTGGGTCCTTTGCTTCCCTTTCTGGGTGATAAACATTGGCTTCTCACTACATTGCACTAGGAATGATTTCTAAGTTTGGCTCATCTTCATTTGATGATGACAATAATGAACAGTTGCTGTAGTCTTTCACTGGTTTTCTCTCAGAGACAGGCAAAATGTTAGAAAAAGGATTCAAGTAAAATGATGCATAACCTTTTTAGATACCATAAACCTGCCGCCATTGGAACAATATTTGAGCTAGAGGTTAAAAATTTCCTTCTACAGACTTCCTTTCTCTTCATCTTTTACCAGTAAGTTTCTCTAATACCTCCTTTGCTCATTTAGAGAGATAGTTGTAGTTAAAAGGATGGTGCCACAAGTCTTCCAGCTGGATTGATTTCACTATTACTATTACTTCATTTCCATGATAAAGAATGGAATACCAACAAGAGGGCACTCATAATTTCCCACAGCCTCTAATGTACTATCCACTATGTCTTTGTACACAAGTGCTTAATACAGTGGAAAGAGTCATGGTCTACAGTGGATATACCTGAAACATGGACTTCTTTTTACTAAATGTTTGGTTTGGGAAAATTGATAATACTGAAGTTCCATTTACCCATTTGTAAAATGAGAAGGTTGATAGTTACTCTCATGAATTTTTGTGAGGATTAAATGATATTTTTAAAATGTCATTGAAATTTGTTCAATTCTTCCAAGTTTGTTTTATGGTTCTGTTTGAATTTGTTTTGAAGAACCAGAATGACCTTGGAACAGATACTTTATTTAAGTTGAAGAAACTTAAAATATGCTTGAAGAAAGTAAAATTTTCTCAAAGGAAAAAAAGAAATCTCTAAAGCAATATATAATCTGAGTCACTTTCTGAAAGTTTCACTGTTGCTTTTCTTCAAGACATTTTTTTTCACACTATGGCATTGAGGTGCCATAGAGGGGAATACAATTTGTTCATTCAAATAGAAATCCCATACAAAATATTTGCTCAGAATCTTGCTTCTCAGAGATGAGTTCAAGAACCATCTGTTTTCAGGGATGCTGAGGTACCTTTTTACAATGCAGCTTCTTGTGCATGACCTCTGACCTACCAAATCTATGTGTTGTCAAGATTCTCAGGTGATTTTCTGAATTCTAAAACTTTGAGACTACCTATTCTAAGGAAATAAAATGGCTAGTTATTATATCATTTCAGTTTAGGCCTCTATGAGGAGATTTAGGTAAAAACAATAAAAATCATTTCAAGGACCTTTGAATTTAGAGTCCAGCATTGTATGAGGAAGAAAATAATCCCACCTTAGAGTTACTATCAAGAATGAAAGTATTCCCATGCATATATCAAACAATTTGGTTCTGCCTCATTTTTGGTATTGATTTTTAACTTATAAGATCTATGTCCTTTCAGTACATAGATACAGAGACACAATTGGGAAAAGCTGTTAACATGAATTGGTTCAGTGGCTGTGATGTCATATCACAAATTAGCTTTTAATTGCAGAGGAAATTCCAAGAGTCATGTATGGATATGAGAGTAGGACTATAAAGAAGGCTGAGTGCCAAAGAATTGATGCTTTTGAACTGTGGTGTTGGAGAAGACTCCTGAGAGTCCCTTGGATTGCAAGGAGATCAAACCAGTCCATCCTAAAAGAAATCAATCCTGAATATTCATTAGAAGGGCAGATGTTGAAGCTGAAGCTCCAATACTTTGGCCACCTGATGCAAATAGCTGACCCTGATGCTGGGAAAGATTGAAGGCAAGAGGAGAAGGGGATGATAGAGGACGAGATGGTTGGATGGCATCACTGACTCAATGGACATGAGTTTGAATAAGCTCCAGGAGATGGTGAAGGATAGGGAAGCCTGACATGCTGCAGTCCATGGGGTTGCAAAGAGTCAAACATGACTGAACAACAACAACAACCAGAGTAAATAGAACTAAGAATATTGCAATACTATTATGAAAGAAAACTAAGAAAGGAGGAAATAAAAGCAATTTTTCTAAATACAGAAAAGAAAACCATGATTTTAGTTGGAATTAACACCCTTCTAGAACTAACACCCCCAAAAAGATGCCCTTTTCATTATAGGGGACTGGAATGCAAAAATAGGAAGTCAAGAAACACCTGGAGTAACAGGCAAATTTGGACTTAGAGTACAGAATGGAGCAGGGCAAAGGCTAATAGAGCTTTGCCAAGAGAATGCACTGGTCATAGCAAACACCCTCTTCCAACAACACAAGAGAAGACTCTACACATGGACATCACCAGATGGTCGACACCAAAATCAGATTGATTATATTCTTTGCAGCCAAAGATGGAGAAGCTCTATATAGTCAGCACAAACAAGATCGGGAGCTGACTGTGGCTCAGACCATGAACTCCTTATTGCCAAATTCAGACTTAAATTGAAGAAAGTAGGGAAAACCACTAGACCATTCAGGTATGACCTAAATCAAATCTCTTATGACTATACAGTGGAAGTGGGAAATAGCTTTAAGGGAATAGATCTGATAGACAGACTGCCTGATGAACTATGGATGGAGGTTTGTGACATTGTACAAGAGACAGGAATCAAGACTATACCCAAGAAAAAGAAATGCAGAAAAGCAAAATGGCTGTCTGAAGAGGCCTTACAAATAGCTGTTTAAAGAAAGGAAGTGAAAAGAAAAGGAACGATATACACATTTGAATGCAGAGTTCCAAAGAAAAGCAAGGAGAGATAAGAAAGCCCTCCTCAGAGATCAATGCAAAGAAACAGAGGAAAACAAAAGAATGGGAAAGACTAGAAATCTCTTCAAGAAAATTAGAGATACCAAGGGAACATTTCATGCAAAGATGGGCTCAATAAAGGACTGAAATGGTAGGGACCTAACAGAAGCAGAAGATATTAAGAAGAGGTGGCAAGAATACACAGAAGAACTGTACAAAAAAGATCTTCACAGCCTAGATAATCATTATGGTGTGATCACTCACATAGAGCCAGATATCCTGGAATGTAAAGTCAAGTGGGGCTTAGGAACACTATGAACAAAGCTAGTGGAGGAGATGGAATTCCAGTTGAGCTATTTCAAATCCTTAAAGATGATGCTGTGAAAGTGCTACACTCAATATGCCAGCAAATTTGGAAAACTCAGCATTGGCCACAGGATTGGAAAAAGTCAGTTTTCATTCCAATCCCAAACAAAGGCAATCCCAAAGAATGTTCAAACTACTGCACAATTGCACTCATCTCACACGCTAGAAAAGTAATTCTTAAAATTCTCCAAGCCAGGCCTCAGCAATACTTGAACCATGAACTTCCAGATGTTCAAGCTGGTTTTAGAAAAGGCAGAGGAAACAGAGATCAAATTGCCAATATCTGTTGGATCATCGAAAAAGCAAGAGAGTTCCAGAAAAATATCTATTTCTGCTTTATTAACTGCGCCAAAGCCTTCGACTGTATGGATCACAATAAACTGTGGAAAATTCTGAAAGAGATGGGAATACCAGACCCCCTGACCTGCCTCTTGAGAAACCGGTATGCAGGTCAGGAAGCAACAGTTAGAACTGGACATGGAACAACAGACTGTTTCCAAATAGGAAAAGGAGTATGTCAAGGCTGTATATTGTCACCCTGCTTACTTAAGTTATATGCAGAGTACATCATGAGAAACGCTGGGCTGGAAGAAGCACAAGCTGGAATCAAGATTGCCGGGAGAAATATCAATAACCTCAGATATGCAGATGACACCACTCTCATGGCAGAAAGTGAAGAGGAACTAAAAAGCCTCTTGATGAAAGTGAAAGAGTGGAGCGAAAAAGTTGGCTTAAAGCTTAACATTCAGAAAACTAAGATCATGGCATCTGGTCCCATCACTTCATGGCAAATAGATGGGGAAACAGTGGAAACAGTGGCTGACTTTATTTATCTGGGCCCCAAAATCACTGCAGATGGTGACTGCATCCATTGAATTAAAAGACACTTACTCCTTGGAAGGAAAGTTATGACCAACGTAGATAGCATATTAAAAAGAAGAGACATTACTTTGCCAACAAAGGTCTGTCTAGTCAAGGCTATGGTTTTTCCAGTGGTCATGCATGGATGTGAGAGTTGGACTGTGAAGAAAGATGAGTGCTGAAGAATTGATGCTTTTGAACTGTGGTGTTGGAGAAGATTCTTGAAAGTCCCTTGGACTGCAAGGAGATCCAACCAGTCCATCCTAAAGGAGATGAGTCCTGGGTGTTCATTGGAAGGACTGATGTTGAAGCTGAAACTCCAATACTTTGGCAACCTCATGCGAGGAGCTACTAATTTCAAAAGACCCTGATGCTGGGAAAGATTGAGGGCAGGAGGAGAAGGGGAGGACAGAGGATGAGATGGTTGGATCGCATCATGGACTCAATGGACATGGGTTTGGGTGGACTCCGGGAGTTGGTGATGGACAGGGAGGCCTGGCGTGCTGTGGTTCATGGGGTTGCAAGGAGTTGGACACGACTGAGTGACTGAACTGAACTGAACACCCTTCAAATAAATATATGAAATATTACTTGTGAAATTAATTATTGGGTAGGAAAAATTCTCAGAAGAGCATTATATGGAAGCAGTATTGATTATTTAGAAATGAAATGGATTCTCTATTGCATTTTGTCCATCCCTGATTTATGTCTCTATAACATCAGTTGCAGAAAAAGAGATGTTTTCCAATAAGCTAAATTGCTTGGACAATAGGGGAATAAGTAGAATCATTTCTACACAAATACCTAGAGATAGTGGAAAATCAGGATTAAAACACACCAAGAAAGATAATTCTGTTATAAGATACACTAACATATTTAAGTTTTTTTTCTTAAACTAGATCATTATGTACAGTAGGAAACATGAATGTTTGTTTTTCTTCTTCAGTTTTAGACATATAAAAGTTCAGTTAAATTTCCTAAAAATATCAAAATTTTCCTAGCACAAGCTTTACTTTATATCTGAAGCTGAGCTATGTGTCTTAATTTGGCCTCATTATAACTTTATTTATTGAAATACAGAATAATTGCCATCGTTTCTGTACTTTTCCAATGTCTCAGTTTGCTTTTAAAATATCTCACATTACAGAAATGTCACAATCAATTGCTAACAAGAGAAAAAGTTTGATAGAAAATAGCACTATGACAAAAAGAAATCAAAGAGATAGATGTTTCTTGTTGTGGATCCAGCAACTACCTGAATAAAAATTATGCTTTTATCATGTTCCTCAGAGAATTCTTATTCAGATTTTTACAGATCATGCTTTGGGAAACATATCTAATGGAAATAAAGCTGCTTTCAATGAGAAGATCAGAATGACATCATAAGAAATAAATGAACCCAGTGAGCATCAAGTTGTATTGTATTACATATACATAATGCACTTGTAAATAGCACCATAACAAACACGTTTATAGCTTTTGCCTCAGTTAGATTGATCTATGTTACTCTCACCTTCTACAGTTCCAAAATAGGTACACTCTTCCAGCACTTTATTCATCCAGCTGCAAACAACTCCCACCATTCTTGAAACATCTTGATTAACAGTCCCATCACCAGTGAGTCTACCTACCTCACCTGGGCTCATATTATATCTAAAAAAACTGACCTTCCAGAAAGTAACCATCAGATACTTACTGATGTCACAGTTTGTCTTGATTTGTTTACACAGACAAGTCTATTCCCCTCCATCACCTCAGGGTTCCTCTGTGACTGCTCTGCAGACACTTGGAAAATAAAAAGTGGCTAAGGTAGATGAAACATGGTTATATAGCCTATCTTATTATTACACTTTCTGTCAGTTGGCTTTCTGTGTTCCACTCATTATTAGATATGGAATGATCAATGTCTGCCTCATTTTCAGCATTGGTTTAAAGGAAAAGAAGCAGGGTACACATTTTTCTTTAAGAAGTACATTGCCACTTTTCCTGGTAACAATGGGCAGTGTATCTGATCCTATTTTATCACTCCTGCATGGCTTAAATTTTAGTTCTGAAAAATTTCTGATAATTTATTTTATATCATTGGCTATATCTTGAAGAGCCAATACATATTTGATCCCTGAAAATGTATAATAACTGGACTTTGCAAGTTAGATAAACTATTATTAATAGGCATGTCTGACATATTAAAAGACAATTCTTCACAACACTCTAACATCTCTAGATTGAATCTTTGTAGACACTATAAATTTGTTTTTTTAAACTATATGAGTAAGAAATTGATTTTAATGGAAGTATGGAGATTTAAATATCTATCATTTTAATATGCCTTTAGGGGCTTCATGAGTGAATAGATAAATGGTGGTTAAAGTAAGCAAAACTTTTGTAATGCTAAGAAAAGAAAACTAGTTTGATTCACAGCAGTGGCCAGTTTGTAATAGTAACTGTACCAATTAGCATCAGAAAAACAGCTCCTCTTCCATGGGGTAATGACTGATACAAATAATCACAGGGATAATATTAAATGATATTGAGTCTAGCTTTCCCTGATGTCTCAGTGGTAAGGAATTGCCTGCAATGCAGGAGATGCAGGAGATGTGGGTTTGGTCCATGGGTTGGGAATATTCTCTGGAGGAGGGCATGGCAACCGACTCCAGTATTCTTGCCTGGAGGATCCCATGGACAGAGGATTCTGGTGGGCTACAGACCATAGGGTACAAAGAGTTGAAAATGACTGAGGTGACTTAAAGTGAAGAGGAACTAAAAATCCTATAGATGAACATGAAAGAGGAGAGTAAAAAAGCTGGCTTAAAACCCAACATTAAAAAAACTAAGATCATGGCATCTGGTCCCATCACTTCATGGCAAATAGATGGGGAACAATAGAAACAGTGAAACAGACTTGATTTTGGGGGGCTCCAAATCACCACAGATGGCGACTGCAGCCATAGAATTTAAAGATGTTTGCTCCTTGGAAGAAAAGCTATGACCAACCTTGACAGCATATTAAAAAGCAAAGACATTACCTTGCCAACAAAGGTCCATCTAGTTAAAGCTATGGTTTTTCCAGTAGTCACGTGTGGATGTGAGAGTCGGACCATAAAGAAGGCTGAGTGCCAAATAATTGATGTTTTTGAATTGTGGTGTTGGAGAAGACTCTTGAGAGTCCCTTGGACTGCAAGATTAAACCAGTCAATTCTAAAGGAAATCAGTCCTAAATCCTCATTCGAAGGACTGATGCTGAAGCTGAAGCTCCAATAATTTGGCCACTTGATGTGAAGAACTGACTGATTGGAAAAGACCCTGATTCTGGGAAAGATTGAAGGCACAAGGAGAAAGGGACGACAGAGGATAAGATGGTTGGATGTAATCAGTTTGAGTGGGATCTAGGAGTTGGTGATGGACAGGAAAGCCTGGCTTGCTTCATGGGGTCAAACAGTTGGACACGACTGAGTGACTGAACTGACTTTTTGTGCAAAAATAAAATTCCAAATCTGCTGTCAATAGATGCTTCTTAATTTGGTCTTTTTCTAAGAGACACATAGTAATAAAATGGTCCTGCAATGAGTATACTAATATGTGTCAAGTGGTAGTGAAAATCAAAGTTAAATAAAGGAACCTAGTTCAAATTTTATTCAGGCATATTTATTCGTTGCCAATATATCCCAGTAGGTCCATTTCCTTGTTATAGAGATTCTCTTCTAGGAAAAGTTAAAGTTATGAGACTACTTTAAAACTTCCTCTTTACCATCTTTCTAAATTCCATATATATGTGTTAGTATGCTGTAATGTTCTTTATCTTTCTGGCTTACTTCACTCTGTATAATGGGCTCCAGTTTCACCCATCTCATTAGAACTGGTTCAAATGAATTCTTTTTAACGGCTGAGTAATATTCCATGGTGTATATGCAAAACAGAAAAAGAGACACAGAAGTGCAGAACAGACTTTTGAACTCTGTGGGAGAAGGTGAGGGTGGGATGTTTCGAAAGAACGGCACGTATATTATCTATGGTGAAACAGATCACCAGCCCAGGTGGGATGCGTGAGACAAGTGCTCGGGCCTGGTGCACTGGGAAGACCCAGAGGAATCGGGTTGAGAGGGAAGTGGGAGGGGGGATCGGGATGGGGAATACGTGTAAATCTATGGCTGATTCATATCAATGTATGACAAAACCCACTGAAAAACAACAACAACAACAACAACAACAAAAAAAAAAACTTCCTCTTTACCTTTTCTGTAATAGTAAATGCAAGGCTTTGGGGATACCAGTTAAGAGCTCTTGCTAGCCAGATATTGGGTATTTTCTATCTTTGCAATGCAAATACTCTTATACTTTTACATTTTGAATTTCTCTTGAGCAACTGGTTTCTTTTAAACATTTTGTTTTGTTTTCCATTTCAAAGGCAAATAAGTCACATTGAGCTTACTTTTTAATCCCAAGTACTTTTCTCTTGAACTGGAGGAGTAACAATGACCACATTAAACTAAGGTAGAAATGTCTCACTGATGAGGCTTTGAATGATGAAGTGAAACTTTTCATATGAAGTATCTCACTGGACTCCCACAAAATCCTGTGAGTTGGGCACATGCCATCCCCATAGGCCACTTTAACAGATGAAGTGACTAAAAAGTTTACACAGTCAGGATATGACAAGGACACTGATCTTGTCCATTCCTTATAAAGAGCACTGTTTTACTTCTGGGTCCAAAACAAATATAAACAGATAAAGTTAAGCCAAATTTACAACTTGTATATGGTTTAGGAACTAATGAGGCATTTATATAAGCTCTCGACACACTTCAAATCATCCTCATAACAATGTTAAATGTTGAAAGGTTCAGTTCAGTTCAGTTCAGTTCAGTCGCTCAGTCGTGTCCAACTCATTGCAACCCCAATAATCACAGCACGCCAGGCCTCCCTGTCCATCACCAACTTCCAGAGTTTACTCAAACTCATGTCCATCGAGTCGGTGATGCCATCCAACCATCTCATCATCTGTCGTACCCTTCTCCTCCTGCCCCCAATCCCTCCCAGCATCAGGGTCTTTTCCAATAAGTCAACTCTTCGTATGAGGTGGCCAAAGTATTGGAGTTTCAGCTTCAACAACAGTCCTTCCAATGAACACCCAGGACTGACCTCCTTTAGGATGGACGGGTCGGATCTCCTTGCAGTCCAAGGGACTCTCAAGAGTCTTCTCCAACACCACAGTTCAAAAGCATCAATTCTTCGGCACTCATCTTTCTTCACAGTCCAACTCTCACATCCATACATGACCACTGGAAAAACCATAGCCTTGACCAGACGGAACTTTGTTGGCAAAGTAAAGTCTCTCCTTTTTAATATGTTATCTATGTTGGTCATAACTTTCCTTCCAAGGGGCAAGCGTCTTTTAATTTAATGGCTGCAATCACCGTCTGCAGTGATTTTGGAGCCCAAAAACTGTCTGACACTATTTCCACTGTTTCCCCATCTATTTGCCATGAAGTGATGGGACCAGATGCTATGATCTCAGTTTTCTGAATGTTGAGCTTTAAGCCAACTTTTTCACTCTCCTCTTTCACTTTCATCAAGAGGCTCTTTAGTTCCTCTTCACTTTCTGCCATGAGAGTGGTGTCATCTGCATATCTGAGGTTATTGATATTTCTCCCAGCAATCTTGATTCCAGCTTGTGCTTCTTTCAGCCCAGCATTTCTCATGATGTGCTCTGCATATAAGTTAAATAAGCAGGGTGACCCTTGATGTGCTCCTTTTCCTATTTGGAACCAGTCTGTTGTTCCATGTCCAGTTCTAACTGTTGCTTCCTGACCTGCATATAGGTTTTGCAAGAGGCAGGTCAAGTGGTCTGATATTCCCATTTCTTTCAGAATTTTCCACAGTTTATTGTGATTCACACAGTCAAAGGCTTTGGCATAGTCAATAAAGCAGAAATAGATGTTTTTCTGGAACTCTCTTGATTTTTCGATGATCCAGTGGATGTTGGCAATTTGATCTCTGGTTGACGTTTTTAATTAAATGGTTGTCTATGAAGTAGAATCAGGAGCATGAGTCTAGGTTCTACTAAGTATGAGTTCTGTGAACTTGGCCAAGTTTCATACTATTTCTGAGCCTTCATTTTGTCATTTGCAAAATGGGAATAGCAGCATCAACCTCAACTAATCTGAAAATCTAAATGACAATGACTTAGTAAGCACAGATGAAAATGCTTAGCATGAAACTTAAAAGGTATTAAACACTCATTTCAATGTTAGCTGGGCCTTCTGCCACTTATCTGAAAAATTATTGCCACAAAAATGCGAGTTAGTCAAACCTCTTAGGGTTTTGTCATTTTCAGAACATCCCTGATCATGCCATACTATGAAATTTTTAATAATTACAGACATATTGGTCACTAATTATGAATCACCATTAAGAAGATTACAAAATGCTATGAATCTGATATGAAGCCAATTTTGTAGCTATTTTTAAAAATAATAGGTTGACTTCTGGGGTTTATTATCATACCATTGCCTGTTGAGTTAACATAGTTTGTGGCCCTATGACTCCTCATGCACTTAAAGCATGTATTCAATATGCCAATAAAACATAAATTGTCTTCTGCTAACCTAATACATAACACACTCAGGAGTTCTGAGAAACATCTGAAATGTATTAAAGCTGTTTCTAATAACTTTCTAGATTCAGATTACAACTCAAACATGATTGGTATTGTAATTAAAATTAGCACACATGAAATAAGAAATTCTGTGAATAAAAATAGATTTACCACTCAATGAACATATATTAATAAAATAAATATTCACAGATCTTTCTTTCCACAGTAGAAAAATATTTCTGCATCTAATTTCAGCAGTAAAAATAAAATAATTTTTTTTTGAATTTTTTGACTTTAATTCAATAAGTTCACAGTAAATAAGAAAAATTTCTTACTTCATAAAGCTTTGACAGAGAGTACACTAGAGAGCCTAAATAGAGAGGAGAAAGCTATAATTCTTTGGGAAATAATATTTTTAAAGAATCAAAATTATAAATATAATGGAGTTCAAATACATTACAGGTAGATATAATCTGCAAATTTATTTTTTAACATAGTGTTTGCTATGGTTTAGAAAGAAAAAACTAAATTCAGTAAAATATAGACAAATCTATACCTATTAGGTTGACTGAAATTTTGAGGAATGTGTTTGTCTGGGAGTTTAGTTTCTACTCTATTTCAGTAGCCTTAGTATAAACCTAGAACTGAATTGAGAGAGAGAATGAATGATTCATAACTGGGCTATACATATAATACTGTTTTCTGCACAGTTCTTTTTCCCCTCCAAATTTAATATCTTCACCATGATTTTTGTTCTTCTGTGATTTATAATATATTAAAGAAGGAAATTAATCAATGAAGAGTTGAAAATCAGCACACATTTATATATCTTTTCTAAAACAAATCATTTTCATGACTAGTATTCCTCATTCCAACAAAACTCACATATAACTATAATTTAATAAATGGTCCCTTGTAAGAATATTTCCCATTTTTCCTGCAATAATCAACAATTTTCAAAAATATTGTGACCACCAGTTTTTATAATTATGTGAAATCTACATTCCACACCATGAGTCAATTCATACTATGTAAACAAGCAGGTTTACAAGGCAGGAGAAATGGAAGATGGGATATTCATTCTAACTGCTTTGTGCTACTAAAGAGTTTAACAATGACATGAGAGACAAATTGGGAAGAATGAAAACAGGATTTTACTACTTTGTTACTCCTCAGTGTGTCAGTGTTGGTTTTCACTGGAGCTGGAGGGAGAGACTAAAGTAGAGTGCTTTATATGATAGCTCAATTGAAAGTGTTCAGAATAGAGTTTACATTTTTTAAAGTGTTTGTATGAGAATCTTAACAGATTTATTGCTCTTTCCCATCTTGCAAGATGCCGGATGAAAAGGCTGAGAAGCCAGATACTAAGAAGAAAAAACCTGAAGCCAAGAATGTTAATGCTGGCAACATGGCTCAAAAGGTGAAAATGGTGAAGAAACTTAAGAAGGGGAAGCCCCACTGCAGCCGAAACCCTGTCCTGGTCAGAGGAATTGGCAGATATTCCCGATCAGCCATGTATTCCAGAAAGGCCCTGTACAAGAGAAGTATTCAGCAGCTAAATCCAAGGTCAAAAGAAAAAGAAAGTTCGGGTTCTTGCTACTGTCGCAAAACCAGCTGGTGGCGACAAGAATGGTGGTACCCTTGTGGTCAAACTCCGCAAAATGCCTAGGTATTACCCTACTGAAGACTACTGCCTCGGAAACTGTTGAGTCACAGCAAGAAACCCTTCAATAAGCACGTGAGGAAGCTGCGTGCCAGGATCACTCTTGGGACTGTTCTGATCATCCTCAAGGGGCACCACAGAGGCAAAAGGGTCGTTTTCCTGAAACAGCTGGGCAGTGGCTTGCTACTCGTGACTGGGCCTCTATCCCTCAATCGAGTTCCTCTGCGTAGAACACACGAGAAATTTGTCATTGCCACCTCCACCAAAATCAATATCAGTGGTGTGAAAATCCCAGAACATCTCACTGACACTTACTTCAAGAAGAAGAAGCTGCATAAGCCCAAACACCAGGAGGGTGAGATCTTCACACAGAGAGAGAAATATGAGATCACAGGGCAGCACAAGGTTGATCAGAAAGCTGTGGACTCACAAATTCTACAAAGAATCAAAGCTGTCCCTCAGCTCCAGGGCTACTTCCGCTCTGTGTTTGCTCTCACAAATGGAATTTATCCTCACAAAATAGTATTCTGAACTTCTTGCAAAGAACCTAATTAAATAACTTGTCCATTAAAAAAAAAACAGATTTATTGAGGTATAATAAAAAGGCTATAAAGTTCACACTTTTATGTGTGTAATTTATTTATTTATTTTTAAAATTTCAACACTATCAAACATGGTCTTTTGGTTATTCACTTGAATGCTCAGAGTTATTTACCCAGACTCTAACTTCTTATCATGTTTTAATATCCTTTAACTTTAAAAACTCCCACCCTAACATTTGTCTGATGCTTTGGTGATTGTTGAGACCAACAACAACCAGAAAACATTGTACACTCTTAAGATTGAAGTCCCATACATCCTCACACCTTCCCATATTGCTAGAAAAAAAGGCAAATTTGCATAGTTTCATTATATTGTTACTGACAGTAAAAGGAAAAAATAGGATATCAACTGCATGTATTCATGTGTCTCAACAGTTGATATTTTGTTCCTAACCATATATAATAAATAATTGATTAACATATAGTACATTTTCATCAGCTTGGAATTTAGAACATATTATGTTGGAAATCCTTCCTGGGTCATTTATCATGATATAATCATAAAAAATCATAACCAGAGAATGTGCTAATCATCAGACAATTGCACTCATCTTCCATGCTAGTAAAGTGAAAGTGAAAGTTGCTCAGTCTTGTCCAACTCTTTGGACTCATGAACTGTACAGTCCATGGAATTCTCCAGACCAGAACACTGGAGTGAGTAGCCATTCCCTTCTTCAGGGGATCTTCCCAACCCAGGGATCGAACTCAGATCTCCCACATTGCAGGCAGATTATTTACCAACTGAGCCACTAAGGAAGCCCAAGGATACTGGAGTGGGTAGCCTATCCCTTCTCCAGTGGATCTTCCCAACCCAGGAATCATACCAGGGTCTCCTGCATTGCAGGTGGATTCTTTACCAGCTGAAGCCCTCCGTCTGACCTACCCTGACCCCATGCTAGTAAGGTCATGCTTAAAATCTTGCATGCTAGGCTTCAACATTATGCGAAAAAATAGCTTCCAGATGTCCAAGCTGGGTTTAGCAAAGGAAGAGGAACTAGAGATCAAATTGACAACATTTGCTGGATTATAGAGTAAGCAAGGGAATGTCAGAAAAAATATCTACCTCTGTTTTATTAACTACACTAAAGTCTTTGACTGTGTGGATCATGACAAACTATGGAAAGCTCTTAGAGAGATGAGAATACCAGTCCATCTTACCTGTCTCCTGAGAAATCTGTATTTGGGTCAAGAAGCAACAGTTAGAACCCAGTATGGAATAACTGATTGGTTCAAAATGGACAAAGGAGTACAACAGGGCTGTCTGCTGTCACCCTGTTTGTTTAATCTATACACTGAACACATCATGAGAAATGCCAGGCTGAATGAGTTACAGGCTGGAATCAAGATAGGCAGGAGAAACAACAACCACCACAGATATGTGGATGATATCACTCTAATGGCAGAAAGTGAAGAGGAACTAAAGAACCTCTTGATGATGGTGAAGGAGGAGAGTGAAAGAGCCGACTTAAGACTAAATATTAAAAAAACAAAAAAAGAAAAAACTAAGATCAAGGCAGCCAGCCCCAATACTGCATGGAAAATAGAAGGGGAAAAGGTGGAAGTAGTGACAGATTTATTTTTCTTGGGCTCCAAAATCACTACGGAAGGTGACTGCAGCCATGAAATCAGAAGACGATTGTTTCTTGGCAGGAAAGTGATGACAAACCTAGACAGTGTGTTGAAAAGTAATTCTATATTTTGCATCTGATTGTCTGTCTTTGCATCCAACCATTTATCCCTCCATTCATCTATCCTTCAGCCTATGAGCTAGTTCTATTGAACTAATCTCCATGCTATAGAAATTAGTATGAATAAACTCTTGAACATTTATTGTGTAAAAAAGAAAAAGAATATCATCTAATGGTGTTGAAACAGAGGAAAGGGGACCATCATGTTATGAAGTTCATTAAAAAAATATTTCTTGAATTAGATTAGAATGTAAACCAGCAAACTTGGTACAATATGGTGTTACATTGGGTTCCAGTGCAATTTGAGCCGGAAATTACAAGGAAATTATAATTAACTTACAACATGCAGTGGAACATTTATTTTCATTCAAAATATTATTTGCTTATCATACTTAGTAGGTATGCTCCTAAGTACTGCATATATAAAGACAAATGTGTAAAAGCCTTACACTTGCAGGATTTATAACCTACTTTCCTGGTATTTAGGTTAAATACTCTTTTATGGAAAGCAAAGTATTATTATTAAAAACTCCATTTAAAAACATGAGGAAACTGAGGCTCAGAACTGTCCATTGACTTGTCCCAGATCACACAACTAGAAAGCTTCAAGGAGCAAGAATTCAGACCCAAACAGTCTAGCTCCAGAGTCCGTACTTTCACAAAAATGGGCTCTGTGTATACAGTGTTTCTATAGTGAATACTTAATAAGTAAAGAAAGCATTAGAACATAATTCCAGTAGACTATGGAATTTTATGCTGGGAAATCATTCGACCACGTTTCAAATTTATGTCAATAAAATGATAAGCAATATAAAAAAAGACAAACCTTCCATTCACATCAGTATCTTGCTGCAAGCTACTGTGTAACACAGACCTATTTAATATGTGTCTGATCCACTGAAACTTCAAATTGATAGGTAAATCAAAATTTAGCTGAAGAATTTTTTCCCCAAATAGCTACCCTTACACTTGAAGCCTAGTTTTAATACCCTTATACTTATAGCATTAGATTTATTTTTTTTAATATTTAACTTAGAATATTCTCCTGTTTTTCCTTTTGTTAACTAGAGAAGCATCTCAGTTGCCATTAGTAAGTCCTTGAACACACTTTGATGGCTTCTTATTAACCCTTGGAGACTGTGACGGCTATACAACCTCTTAGTTCTCAATGTGAAAATTTATATCCCCTCATGACCTTCCAGCAACAGCAGAGGGTGATTTTGTAAGACATTAGCATAATGAAACCTTTTCAATAAAGTGATAAATTGAGCCCATCTCAGAAAACAGAACACACACTTGGTAATTGATTGTAGTCATCGTCATGTGGAGGACCCCATTCATATCATATGCTTTGAACTCTGATGAGAACGTCACCTTCTCCTATACCCCGGAAGTTTGCAAGATTCACCTGGAAAAGAAATGTTTTCTTCAAATGGATCCAGGAGCACTTTGAGGAATAGTCATCATTATATGACATAATTACCTCTCATGAAAGTGTCTAATTTAGTTCCTGTTCTTAAGTCTCTTTCATGTAAATTGAAGTTGATGGTCTCATATACAAGGTAAGGGGCAGGGAGATGAGAGCAATGTGAGTTAGCTTTTGTCTGATGTAACTCAGAGATTTTTCATGGCCAGATAGGGAAAGTGTAGATGTGAATATGATCTTTTAATTCAGCAAAGCATTGTGAATATATTACCAGAAAATATTTCTGCATAAGCTAATAGTCGATTGATGTTTAAGAAGTGATTATATTTAGGTGACAACTCATTTATTTAAATATACTTCATAAAAGGTAAATACCTAGTGAGATTTTATACAGGCATGGACTAATTAGAAAATAAATGGATACTTCATGAAAATTAGTATATTTTACTCTGTGGCTAGGAGATCATTTTAGACCTCTGCTTTCAGTAAGTACTAAACAAAATTCTTAGTTTCACAGTTGAATTTCTCTTTTTGGTGCAAATATATTATAAGCATTAATATTGTGGGAAACTGCATTTTCATGATAAATACTGAAGAATCTTGCACCTGTTGGATTCATGAGAAATGAGGAAAAACTATCCAGCAATAAGATGATGACCTAATATGTTTGTGTATACATTTTGCTCTGAATCCTGGGAGGGTCAAAAATCAATTTATATCTACTTTTGTTTTCCTTCTCTTCTATGCGATTTCTTATTTTTAAAAATTTCTTTTGTAGCTTCTCATTTTAAATGCGGAAGTCTATTTTAGAGACATCCAAGGGCTGTGCTATCAATAAATACATAAATGATTTTAGAGTGGAGACTGTCAAATTATAGTTACTTGCGGGGGAAAATATGCAGGAAATTCAGCTTTTAAAAAATTCCTTCTAGAAAGAATTCTACTTTACTGAAACTAAATAAAATGTCACTGTCTAAATTGAAAAAAAAAAAAAAGAAAATATAGTTTTTGAAGTATGAATTATAGCTTTCCTACAAAGTAAACATAATTGCATTTCTCATAGCTATAACACTTATTGTTGTCCGTGCGTGTGTGCTTAGTCGCTCAGTCCTGTCTGACGCTTTGTGACTCCATGGACTGTAGCCTTCCAGTCTCCTTTGTCCATAGAATTTTCCAGGCAAGAATACTAGAGTAAATTGCCATTTCCTACTCAAGTAACCGAAAAAGAACAAATGAATTAACTTGTCTTTCAGGTCATCAAAACTTTGGCATGTAAGTATCAATAAGAGCTCTAATTTGATGCCAGATATTTGTTAATTTTGGAATTCAAATCATACCAGCAAGCATCAAGGATAAACTTAATATGTTGAACAAAATGGTTTTCAGTTGTGCTAAAATCATTAATTTTATATAATAAACTATGGAAAATACTATAAAAATATGAAAAGGAGCAATCCTTTTAGTAAATATAAAGTGTTGGTGATATTTTTATTTTTAATAAAAATGCATTTTTCTCTACAGATGTCAGTCTTTTCCATCTATAAATGCAATTCATATCTTTTAAAGGCTCAATCCACTATTGCTAAAATAGGAATTTGAATTATGTGAATCCCCTTAAATTCCCTAGGACATCCCTTAAAACTGCATTCAATGTGAAAATATAACAGCTAATGCCATAAAATGAATTTATTTTCTGGTAGATACTTTCAGATGGCATTTTTAACAAAAAAAAACAGAAATCAAAAAGTGGTGGCCAAAAGTTGCCACATTTAGCTTCTCTGGGTAAGAAAGTATGCAAAAAGTAAGTACATTCCTTTTTAGTACTTACTATAACAAAGCTTTGAATTGCCTGGTAATAAATATGTGGCTCATAAATGTTCTGTTCAGTTCAGTTCAGTCGCTCAGTCATGTCCGACTCTTTGCAAGCCCATGGACCACAGCACACCAGGCTTCCCTGTCCATCACCAACTCCCGGAGCATACTCAAACTCATGTCCATCGCGTCGGTGATGCCATCCAACCATCTCATCCTCTGTCATTCCCTTCACCTCCCACCTTCAATTTTGCATCAGGGTCTTTCCCAATGAGTCAGTTCTTTGCATCAGGTGGCCAAAGATTGGAGTTTCAGCTTCAATATCAGTCCTCCCAATGAATATTCAGGACTGATCTCCTTTAGGATGGACTAGTTGGATCTCCTTGCAGGTCAAGGGACTCTCAAAAGTCTTCTCCAACACCACAGTTCAAAAGCATCAATTCTTTGGTGTTCAGCTTTCTTTAGAGTCCAACTCTCACATCCAAACATGACCACTGGAAAAACCAAAGCTTTGACTAGAAGGACCTTTGTTGGTAAAAGAATGTCTCTGCTTTTTAATAAGCTGTCTAGGTTGGTCATAGCTTTTCTTCCAAGGAGCAAGCATCTTTTAATTTCATGGCTGCAGTCATCATCTGCAGTGATTTTGAAGATCCCCCAAAATAAAGTCTCTCACTGTATCCACTGTTTCCCTGTCGATTTGCCATGAAGTAATGGGACTGGATGCCATGATCTAAGTTTTCTGAATTTTTAGTTTTAAGCCAATTTTTTCACTCTCCTCTTTCACCTTCATCAAGAGGCTCTTTAGTTCCTCTTTGCTTTCTGCCATAAGGGTGATGTCATCTGCATATTTGAGGTTATTGATATTTCTCCTGGCAATCTTGATTCCAGCTTGTGCTTCATCCAGCCCTGCATTTCACAAGATGTAATCTGCATATAATTTAAATAAACAAGGTGACAATATACAGCCTTGACGTATTCCTTTCCCAGTTTGAAACCATTCTGTTTTTCTGTGTCCAGTTCTAACTGCTGCTTCTTGACCTGAATACAGATTTTTCAAGCAGGTCAGGTGGTCTGGTTTTCCCATCTCTGTAAGAATTTTTCAGTTTGTTTTGATCCACACAGTCAAAGGCTTTGGCGTAGTCAATAAAGCAGAAGTAGATGTTTTTCTGAAATTCTCTTGCTCTTTGAATGATCTAACGGATGTTGGCAATTCGATCTCTGGTTCCTCTGCCTTTTCTAAATCCAGCCTGAATATCTGGAAGTTCACAGTTCATGTGCTGTTGAAGCCTGGATTAGAGAATTTTGAGCATTACTTTGCTAGTGTGTAAGATGAATGCAATTGTGCGGTAGTTTGAGCATTCTTTGGTATTGCCTTTCTTTGTTATCAGAATGAAAACTGACCTTTTCTAGTCCTGTGGCCACTGCTAAGCTTTCCATATTAAATGTTAAGTACCTTGACTTTACTAGTTAAAACTGGATAGCTTTTTTGTTTCATTTGTTTTGAGTTGTATATGTAAACCCAAAGTCCTGCGGTCTCAAAATTTTAAAAGGAATGAGTGTTTGAGAGAAAGAACACTTTTAACATGACCAAAGTGAGAAAGTAGCTGTTGAGGAGGAGAGAAATGTGTTTTCTTGAAAACAGAAGTCTCACATCACTTTGTAAGCAGTAATTAATAGTATTTTGGAAGGATATATTTTCAGATGATCATACGACATCTCCAAACCTCAGTCAATTAGACTATCCATCATTTCTCCCGAACTATGAAAGTCCTGCAATTGAAGACATTCCCAAGTTGGTATATAACTAACTAAGAATCAACATCTGATATTGAGATTAATATTACTTTAATCTGAAAAATGTAGTCAGCAAACATTCTTTTCCCTCCTGTACACCCAACTGCAGTGAATGCATCCATCTTGCATTTAAGGTGCATCCACAAAAGCAGGACTGTGTAGCCCAAAGTGGCTCCTGTGCATATATCTACTTTGATCTTGACAATTCATTGAGCTGAATAACATCTGCTTTTTTCAAGCCTGTTAAAACCTTCTTTTATAGCTGCTTGAAAATGCATTGTGTGAATGTTTCTAAATCCAACTTCCAAAAATCTGTCTCTGTATTCTTACCACAATAGGTTTCAAACTTCTCTCTGGAAGATGGATAGGGGAAACTATTTACTCTGACTTCTTAGAAACAACAACAAAAGAGGAGATATTATTCACCTTTCTATATGTTACCTGAAAATGTAAGCCATAAATATACCCTGGTTATGTTACACTATGCCACATATCAGCTTTTAATGTATAGCATGGTCACACATGGGGACTTCCCCGGTGGTCCTAGTGGTAAAGATACTGCCTGCCAATGCAGGATATATAAGAGATGTGGATTTCATCCCTGGGTAGAGAAGATTCCCTGGAGGAAGGCATGGCAACTCACTCCAGTATTCTTGCCTAGAGAATCCCATGGACAGAGGAAACCAATGGGCTACAGTCCACAGGGTCACAGAGTCAGACATGACTGAAGTGACTTAGCACGCATGCACGCATGATCACAACACATCCCAGAACAAGTGAAAATACAACTAAGCAAAGGGATAATGCTAAAGTACATAAAAAACAGAATCATCTTGAATGTATTGATGATCAAAGAAGCTGGAAGCTAGATTGATCCAGAGGCCCAGTAGTGACTCAATCTATGTGTATAGAACAAGACTAATTATGGCAAAAAGAGAATGGCTGAAGTGGAATCCCAGCTTTTCCCAGGAAACCTGAAACACAAATATATGATTTGCAATGACCCTAAGGAATGCAGTGGTGTGGCTTGAGCTGACTAGTACCTGCTTGTGAGAGTAACAAGATATCTTTATAAGATATATTTTAACATTTTTTGAGATGTTATCTCCTTTGCTTGATATATCATCTGTTATAATATGCAGTATAAGGCTATATAAAATATGCTAAAGTGATTACAGTAATAATAATACTGCAATTTATATTTAGAAATGTAAGATTATTATCAGTCCTTTCAAGATTTAATTTAAAGTTTATCTTTCTTGGTTATTGCTAAATATAATCCCTAGGGATTCCTTCTGTAATTCAATGAAAGATGAAATGGGCACGAGAGGGCTGAGAACATGTGACCATATAGATGTGGTTACATTATACATTATTTGATGCAAATAAAGGAGTCCCCAAATAACTCATTTTCCTGTCTAATGCTTTGACTTTTAGTATTATTGTACTTACATTAATCAGAAAACATTGTAGTGGCAACTGCACTAAATCACAGGACATTTCTTTAAATAACAAGAATTCACTCATTTGGTCTTGACCATAGATTGATAAGAAATACACCAAATGCTTACGTATTTTCCTCACAGCTACTAGCAGGTAGATAACCTACATGCAGAGAATAACGACCACCACAACAAATACAATAAACACCCGTGTAATAAAAAGTATAAGGTGGAAAAAAGCAAACTCAAAGTCAGATGCTAAAATTGTACAGATTTTTAACTGCCACATATTTACACTTTAAAAGTCTATGTAAATCCATGGATGATTCATGTCAATGTATGGCAAAAACCATTACAATATTGTAAAGTAATTAGCCTCCAACTAATAAAAATAAATGAAAAAAAAAGTCTATGTTTACTTAGCAATATAATAAAGCCATGGAAACTTTCTGCCTCCTCTTACCTATACTATTAGTTATGTATTTAGAAATTCAGGAATCCCTTTCTAAACTTTTTTTTTTTTTTTACTATATATATCCATTAAATATACAGATATATGATCTCAATTTATCTAGAAAGGGAGGAGTTGCCAACATTATGAAGCATTTACAACTAAATTTCTTTTTGGAAAATAAATCAAAACAAAAACAAATCCTCTAAACAATATACATATATTCATCTCAATTCCGTGTTCAGCTCCTGTCAGTGAAAACGTTAATGACAACATAGTCATCAGAATTACTCTGTCACAGTTCTGCAGAGATTTTGCTAATTCTTTTCAATCCATTTCATTAGTTGGAAAAAATAAACATTTTGAAAAGTCAAATCCTGATTTACAAGTGGGAAATTTGAATAAATTACATCCTTCCCATGTTCAATGAACTTTAAAAGAATTTCACTACAACCCATTACCAGATAACTAGGCTCTATCTTTAGGAATTTCAACAACATATTTATATTAAATTGACAAGTTGAACAAATACTTTGCTGAGTATTTCAGCCTTGTAAGATTTTAGATAAGTGGAATTTTTCTCATTAACTCTATCAATCATCTGTAAATACAAGATTATACATACCTAATACATTGATGCTGCTATTTTAGACCTCCAGAAAGTTGTCTATGATAGTATGTTTGTCAGTAAAGCTCAACCACTTAAAGGCAAATTAAAATTTTATATTGGATTTGTATATGATTGAACTTTTGTGAAGATTATACATCATTCTGACTGATAAATTGACAACTTGCTATTTCTGTGAAGTTTTTTTTTTTTTTTTCATAGAGAACGTTTGCTTATAAATTATAGCAGCCAAGGGATTTCCATTCTGTGTGCATTAATTTTCTTTTTCTAGCTCTAGGTTTTAGATTTATCACTATGGGCCAACTGTCTATGAAAGCTTAAGAAGGAAAGATAATTTAGTGCTCTGATGAAGGACTCAGAATATCAGTATTATCTATTTTGGAAAAATATTCATTCCTAAACACAAGATTTGAAATATCTTCAAAATTATGGGCCTTATGGGAGAGCAAGCCTAGCAGTCTCCTAAAGACATTTTAGGCCCTCTGCTAGGCATACATTCAATGATTTACTCCCCAGTCCTCTACATTTTATAAACCATTACACAGTTGCACTGACAAGGAAACAAATAGAGCAATAACCACTAACTGCAGTAATTGCATTGAAACTTTACTGAAAAAGAGTCAATAGAAGTAAAATGTGTTAAATAAATTATTTGTATATTTAAGCACTGTTGTTCTTAGTGTGCTAACATACCAGAAACAATAATTAATTTCTAAAAAAAAACTCTATTAATTTTTAACTATATATGTATCAATATTAATATACAAGTATCATCCCTTTCAAGATGAAACCTAGGGAATTTTTATTCAATAACAGCATGAAAGTATCTATCATCTGAAAAATGCATAGTTATATTTAAGTCACCTACAATGGTACAATAAACTGAAAATCACTGAAATGTGTTATTTAAAAAATTAACAATGGTACTGCTTCCTGAACTACAGAGTTTTGGGTTTTTTTCAGAATTATTTGCATTTGGAAATAGCTACTCACTAGCAAAAAGTAGTTCATTGATAGAAAATCACTGTATAGTATAAATGTTACTATAAGAGCCCATATTAGATGTTCATTAGAAGAAAATAACAGATGTGTTTTCATCTGAGTCATGTATTTTACACAGAGAATTCTTGAGAAAGATACATTTAATACAGATTAATTTTCCACTAACACCTATACATGTGTTTTTAAAAAATAAACATAGCTGATATTTATTCAAGACAAAAATTCTGATCATTCAGTAAAAATATGACAGCATCCCACTCCACAGTATATATTAATTTAATAAGTGAATATTTTAAGATATTATAGGCTTTTTATAGACACTATTTCCTAATTTTGAACATTAAACTTTAATGCATTACATGGGAAATATTCACACTAATGTTCTTACCACATATATTTTAATTAAAAAGTATTTTGGTAAATTATTTGTTTTAGAATTATATCACATTTATGAAGTTATTTTTTAAATTATAATATTTGTTATTTATATGGTACTCATTCACCCTTTTACAATATTAAATATATACAGTGTATTATTGTAAATTGAAGCTCAAGGAATATAACCCAGAATTATTTTCTCCTTTACTGGCCTAACTACCAAAGTTCATCAACTTACACTGCCTTTTACTAATGTGAAAACTTAAGGAGTGCTTCCTTGGTAGTCCAGTGGTTAAGAAGCTGCCTTGCAATGCAGGGGACACTGGTTCAATCCCTGGTCCAGGAAGATCACACATACCACGGGGCAACTAAGCCTGTACATCACAACTGCAGAACCCATGCACTCTAGAGCCTGTGCTCTGCAACAAGAGAAGCCACCAAAATGAGAATCCCACATGGCAACTAGAGAGTAGCCCCACTCATCACTACTAGACAAAAGCGCACACAGCATTGAAGACCCAGCACAGCCATAAAAAAAAATAGATAAATATTTTTAAAACAACGCATATCTAAGAAGCAGATATCCTGGACTGTGATTTCAAAACCCTGCATATTTGTATAACCAAATTATGATATGGTTTGCACTGGATTATTATGACAAAATATCAAGACAAAAGTAGAAAAATGCTCTTATCATGAGACAGTACCAATAAGGTGATGGTTTAAGAAACAACTTTACTTAGATTTTATATTTCATAGTCTACTATATGAACAAGTCTACTTTTCAAAGTGTTATTAAAAAAAAAAAAAAAGATCAATAACATAAGCAGTAACTCCTAAAATATTCAAAATCAAGAACCATAATGCCAAAGTTTTGAAACTACTGAAAAAAAAATTGTCTTCTATCATTTTCAAAATGCATTAATCTTTACTGCAATCTTTTCCCCACCAGAAAATGTAAAAATGTAAAACCAGTTACTATTTAGAAATACAAAAGCTTGAAATCTACTTATTGTAGCTTTTTAAAGTTTTTTTGACATGATTTTTCAATATTAATCAAGATCTCATTGTAAAATGAGCAAACAAATCAGGTAAGATTTCTTTTTGTGTAATAAGTGATAAAATAAGGTTTTACCATGAAAAATTATTAATTACATACTTGATAACATTTTTTAAATTCAAAAGTTTTCTCTTGATTTTCAGAAACACTTAATGCTATCTAAAGGTAATAACAGTTTCAAAATGTACTCCTTCTTCCTGATTTCTTTGCAAAGAAGATGCCTGAAATTGCATATGTTACAATAAGTTCAAAGAATAACTCACCTAATGTCAGATTGAATTGGTAACCTAAACGAAATAGATATGGTAATCCCTGAAATATGATGGATCTGGGAACATTATGACAAAAGGATTTAAATGATATAGCAGCCCCAAAATCTCATATCCATTATAAATGCCTCATCTCCTCCAATTTCTGATGTCACATATTTTAGATTTTAACTACATAGAGGGAGAAATTTCATCCTCACTTGACTGCCCAAAATGAGGTGGAGATGAGTAGTAATACAGTGAACTGAGATGGAAAGGCAGTTAAAAGGGAATGGGGGGAGGATTTGAGCATATAAAGTATTACTGATTATGTTCAGTTAATTACCTGTGGGAGGGATGATAAAAGGCACATTGGACTTTGAATATAATCTTTAAGCACTTCATAATCAGTAAGCTTGCTTTGCTAGTGCTCTTCTAAGGAGCAGAGTCACTGAAGTCTCCTTTAATCAGTAGTCATCCCTATCCTGTCTTGTAGCAGGTGTGCATTTTACCAACAAACTAAGCCAGATTCTCCAGATAGATAAGCTACTCCTGGGGAGTGTAATAATCATTTCTGGAAGCTGCATTAATTCTTTCAGGCACTGAAGCAGCAATTTTCAATGGTATCCTCTGGACCACTGAAAAGACAAGAAAATGTCAAAATCAACAGTGTGTGTAGGTTGCTCAAAATGGCTCGTTGAGTCTCCATTTCAACCTGGCATAATTTGTAGTTTAAGCAAAAAATCTCAAAAGGAGAGAACAGACAACATGTTATTGCTCTGCCTGTGTTTGGGGCCTCCTTTGTACCATTGTTTACACCTGTTGAGTCTTAGGGAAACTATTCAGAAGACCACAAAGCATAAAGTAATTTGTGACTATTTCAGCTTCATGGGGTTCAAACAAGGAAATATGCAAAAGAACTCATACACAATAATTCACTGAGAAGAGAATAGAGCCTTATTTGAATGAGGAAAAAGTAGAAGGAGATGAAGTTAAATAGAAATGACTCATATTGGTAATTTGAAGGAAGATTGTATAGGGCTAGTCTAGACTATTGTAAGGACGTTAGGTTTTGGTTTAAATGAGGAGAGGTATTAGAGATATGAACAGAAGGATTAGCTCCTTTCTTTTTGAGAGTCTCTCTATGGAAGCTTTTTTGAGAATAGAGTGTGGAAAGCAAGTGGAAAAATACAGAGATGATTATGAAACTATTGAAATAATTCAGGTGAGAGATAGTAGTGGCTCAGGTTAGGGTACAAATAGTGAAATTTATAAGAAATTGGTTGCTTAATAAATTCTAGGTCTGACTTAAAGTCACAAGTAGAAAGCTTTAAAATAAATCAGATTGTCAAGCTGGCCCTAATTTTTGCTATCACTGTCTTACAGAATATGAAATATGTAATGGAACTCACAGAGAAGCTTTGGGGAAGTTTCAGCCAATTTTCAGAGACTTCCCTCACTGTGATTTTAAATAAATTTTAACATTTACTTTTGTTTCTCTTAATTAGTTAATAAACTTTTGATGGTACTTACCGTACAGGAAGATTTACCCTAGACACTGTGAGATAATTAAATAATAATATTTAGAAAACTCTACTCAGACTGGAAAGGGAAGGCTAGTTGATAGAAAAGCTGCTAGAAGAACTATTAAGGAATTTAATGAGAAAGAGACAGCTCAGTCAGGATTTATCTATGACAAACTATAAGAGAGAAAATGAAATTAAATGGTAAAGGCCTATAATTTTTAGCAAAAAACATTAACATTAAAAATGCATAACTCAGATGGTAAGAAAATTATATAGCATATTTTCTTGCAATTCAATGTCATTGAAATGGACAGATACACATATAACAATAACTTAAGTTTAATATCCTAGCCGAAACATTGAATGTTAACTCAGTTCTCTCAGGAATATTATAGCTTGGTTTATATAAGTGATTGTGAGATACTTAACTATATTTTTGCAGCTATACTATAGGATTATATGGATTTTCTAATGCCTCTTTCATGCATGGACTAACCACTAAGCATAATTGATAAATCTAATATTCATGGATGAATGAAAAGAAAAGTGATACGGTATCACTTTCATGCTTCTTTTGCTATAACATATACAAGATATAATAAACCTAATTTATGACTCACATTTCTGTCTTTCTTGGTGATAACACACACAGTCCCTAGGGCTATTTAACTTGTTCTGCATATTTCCTATCCTTCAACTAAGAGGCAATAAGTGAAAATTTCTTTGGCCCCCCATGCTCTATATTATTTGGCTTCTGTACAGCTAGTAGATGGAAATTTAGCTACTGTGAGGGCATTTAGATACCGATTAGGAGTTTTGTTATACAGATCAACAAGACCCTTGGCTCTTGTATTCCAGTGAAATAAGAAAGTTAAATTTTATTAGATCATACCAATAATCACCATGTTGCTATGACAATGCTAGAATCATCGGGACACATACATGCATAAATATGTGCATATCCAAATAATATCCAAATAGTCCAAATAATAATATCCAAATAATCCACATTATGTATATGCACACATTTATGTATGTGCTATGGGTATATATGTATACACATGGATACACTCACACACACTGATTTTAGCACAAGATAGAAGTTAGAACATATTCCTCAAAAAAGATTAGACATGGTCACAAAAATGGCACTAAATAACACTGATGATTGTGAGAAGTAAATATTCATCACAATCACATTTCCATGAAATAAAAGGCAGAGGTTGATCAAACAGGCTTAAGTGCAAGCACATGCAATTCCCCCTTTTGAGCCTAGAAGCATTTCTTTGCAGCTTCAGAGCAGATATTTGCCTCCCAGTACTGGTTTTCCAGTCAAGCAAAAGGACCTCCAGGTAATAATAACCAAACTCATCTTGAAGCAGATGCAGCTTCTACCCTCATATGAAGGAAGAAGAAATCAGACAATAAGGTATAATCACAAGCTGTCTTTTCTTCCTTCTAACCACACCCTACCGTATTTAATGGAAGAACTGCCATATTCAAAAACACACACTCACAGTGGTTTAATTCCTAAAATTGGGAAAGTATTTTTTGGGGGGAGGAGTGGGGGGAGTATTTTTCCTTCAAGTCCCAAGGGAAACCCAAGAATATACTACTTTGTTTTATTCATATCACTTGATAAATCCATACAATTTTATCTCAAGACTGGATAAGTGTTCCTTAAGTATAGGGGAAAATATATTGCTTGTTACACTCACATTATCTTTTTACTTAAGTGGATAATTTGAAAACTTCCTATACACTAGCAATGAGAAAACAGAAAGAGAAATTAAGGAAACAATACCATTCACCATTGCAACAAAAAGAATAAAATACTTAGGAGTATATTTATCTAAAGAAACAAAAGACCTATACATAGAAAACTATAAAACACTGATGAAAGAAATCAAAGAGGACACAAAGAGATGGAGAAATATACCGTGTTCATGGATTGGAAGAATCAATATTGTCAAAATGAGTATACGACCCAAAGTAATCTATAGATTCAATGCACTCCCTATCAAGCTACCAATGGTATCTTCACAGAACTAGAACAAATAACTTCACAATTTGTATGGAAATGCAAAAAACCTTGAATAGCCAAAGCAATCTTGAGAAAGAAAAATGGAACTGGAGGAATCAACCTGCCTGACTTCAGGCTCTACTACAAAGCCACAGTCATCAAGACAGCATGGAGCGGCACAAAGACAGAAATATAGATCAATGGAACAGAATAGAAAGCTCAGAGATAAATCCATTTACCTATGGACACCTTATCTTCGACAAAGGAGGCAAGGCTATACAATGGAAAAAAGACAACCTCTTTAACAAGTGATGCTGGGAAAACTGGTCAACCACTTGTAAAAGAATGAAAATAGAACACTTTCTAACACCATACACAAAAATAAATTCAAAATGGATTAAAGATCTAAATGTAAAACCAGAAACTATAAAACTCCTAGAGGAGAACATAGGCAAAACACTCTCCGACATAGATCACAGCAAGATCCTCTATGACCCACCTCCCAGAATATTGGAAATAAAAGTAAAAATAAATAAATGGGACCTAATTAAACTTAAAAGCTTTTACACAACAAAGGAAACTATAAGCAAAGTGAAAAGGCAGCCTTCAGAATGGGACAAAATAATAGCAAATGAAGCAACAGACAAAGGATTAATCTCAAAAATATACAAGCAACTCCTGCAGCTCAATTCCAGAAAAATAAATGACCCAATCAAAAAATGGGCCAAATAACTAAACAGACATTTCTCCAAGGAAGACATACAGATGGCTAACAAACACATGAAAAGATGCTCAACATCACTCATTATCAGAGAAATGCAAATCTAAACCACAAGGTACCATTACACGCCAGTCAGGATGGCTGCTACCCAAAAGTCTACAATCAATAAATGCTGGAGAAGGTGTGGAGAAAAGGAAACCCTCTTATATTGTTGGTGGGAATGCAAACTAGTACAGCCACTATGGAGAACAGTGTGGAGATTCCTTAAAAAGCTGGAAATAAAACTGCCATATGACCCAGCAATCCCTCTCCTGGGCATACACACCAAGGAAACCAGATCTGAAAGAGTCACATGTACCCCAATGTTCATCACAGCATTGTTTATAATAGCCAGGACATGGAAGCAACCTAGATGCCCATCAGCAGACGAATGGATAAGGAAGCTGTGGTACATATACACCATGGAATATTACTCAGCCATTAAAAAGAATTCATTTGAATCAGTTCTATTGAGATGGATGAAACTGGAGCCCATTATACAGAGTGAAGTAAGCCAGAAAGATAAAGACCAATGCAGTATACTAACGCATATATATGGAATTTAAAAAGATAGTAATGATAACCCTATATGCAAAACAGAAAAAGAGACACAGATGTACAGAATAGACTTTTAGACTCTGTGGGAGAAGGCAAGGGTGGGATGTTCTGAGAGAACAGCATTGAAGCATTGAAACAAGTATCAAGGGTGAAACAGATCACCAGCCCAGGTTGGATGTATGAGATGGGTGCTCAGGGCTGGTGCACTGGAAGATCCAGAGGGATGGGATGGGGAGGGACGTGGGAGGGGGGATCAGGATGGGGAACACATGTAAATCCATGGCTGATTCATGTCAATGTATGGCAAAAACCACTACAATATTGTAAAGTAATTAGCCTCCAACTAGTAAAAATAAATGAAAAAAAAAAAAATACTTGCTAAGTATTCACTATTTTTTTTTTTTTCCTGTAAAGGGGTAAATCATAAATAATTTAGGCTTTGTAGACCATGATTTTTGTTGCAAATACTCTGGTCTGGCATTGTATTGTGAAAGCAGCCATAGATGACATATAAACAGATATGACTGTGTTTGAATAATACTTTATTATGGACACTGAAATCTGAATTTCATATAACTTCCACATATCACAAAGCATCATCATTTTCAATTTTTTTCAACATTTTTAAAATGTAGAAACAATTCTTAACTCACAGGAAAACTAGATATAGCTCAGAAATCATAGTTTGTAAATGCTATATTTACAATCTGAGATCCTGTCTTCCACATGTAAGATTGTGACTAAAAGCAGAGTGGAACTGGAAGACAGGCAATGAGGTGTGTGCATGCTTCTGCACACACAACACAGTTAGATCCTAAACGAGACATGGCTATATGTTAAGTTGGCTGTTAACAAACTTACCAGAACATACATAGTTGAGTAAAAGACATTTTCAAGTGATCATCCTGAGGAGTTGTAGTCATTACTTACAAGGAGGCTTCCATTGCTCACACCATTTTTGGAATATTTAATTTCAAATTGTATTTCAAAGTATCTGCTATAAAGGCAACGGTATTTCAGACTCTGTACATTCTGGTATATCTGTTTAAACACTATTAGCATTATCTTTATATAATGTCTTACTTGGTGATGAAAGTGAAAGTGAATTCAAAGTGTCAGTTGCTCAGTCGTGTCCAGCTCTTTGCTACTCCATGGGTGTAGCCCACCAGGCTACTCCATGTAATTCCCCAGGCAAGAATACTGGAGTGGGTAGCCATTCCCTTCAGCATGGGATCTCCCAGACCCAGGAACTGAACTCCAGTCTCCTGCATTGAAGGCAACTTCCCTGGTGGCTCAGATGGTAAAGCATCCGCTCGCAATGCGGGAGACCTGGGTTCGATCCCTGCGTCTGGAAGATCCCCTGGAGAAGGAAATGGCAACCCACTCCAGTACTCTTGTCTGGAAAATTCCATGGATGGATGAGCCCTGTAGGCTACAGTCCTTGGGATCACAAAGAATCAGGCACGACTGAGCAACTTCACTGGTTCACTGACCATCTGTGCCAGATACATAACATTGTATTTCCATTGTATTCCATCAAATATGAACATTGTTTTATTCATTCTTTTAGCTAAATTCTGAATTATCTTTAAAACCAAAAAAGATGTACACAATTTTATTGACATTTATTTAATATATACTTGAAAAACAAACTTTAATATAATTTAAGGTTGAGACTCAACTGATAATGCATAAAGGCTTCAGAAAATCTTTCTCCAGTCATTTCTGTGGTAAATCCTTTTCAACACTCCCCATCAGCTCTGGCAGCAAACATTAATAGTAAGAATGAGACAAACAGATGCCAAATACCTACTAAAGCCTCTAGGTAGTTGCCTCAGCTTAACCATTTGGCTAATTTTATGGTTGTTGTTATCCATACTTTTCATAACCGGATAAAGTATAAACGTCTCTTATTTTGTATAAAATGTAAATATCTATTTACTATTAAGATGATGCAATGTAACATTTCCATTAAATCTAGCAGATTTTTCCCAATGAGACTATAGACCCGTACCAGGCTTAGCATTTTAAGCCCACAAGTGATTTTAAGCATGAATTTTATAAAGTAAGGCATCCATTAATTTAACTACTCATCATGATATTGATTGTACCTAGCTCTATTCAAATACTGGTATAAATTTATACTTTCAAGAAGACCACACTTGCAAAAGTTGTTTTTAAAACCTTCCTTCAAATTATTTAAACACATTTTGTACAAATTCAGTTTTCTGTATTTTATTTTCAAGAGAAAAACAACTTATTGAAGCCAAGATAATATGGTTCCTAAAGCAGTACGGATGTGCAGAACAATTTTACATATGGGCTAACTTCTCTTCGCCCATTTAAGGAAGTATCATGTATTCACAGCTGGAAATTCTTTAGTAAGAGGTCTTCTAGGGTAAAACCAGCTGCCATTTTACTGTCTCCCAAAGACAAGCCACTCAGCAGCACATCAAAACATTACAACGTTAAACAAAAATAACACATGGTCTTTATGAACACACAGCTGTTCGATGCATTCACTGCCGATTCATTATTTTCATGCAAAGCAAAGAATCAAGTTGTGTCTGAATGTTTTAGAATAAAATGGATATATACTAGATGTACCTATTAGGTTGTAATGGCCGTGAACATCAAGGTTACCTTTTTTAAACTATCATAAAAATCAAGAAATCCCTTTTAGATATTAGAAGATTCACTAAGGTGACTTTAAAATTTATCAGAAATATTGCTTATGAAAAATATTTGACCAAGAGTTGGAAGGTCTAGATTCTAAAACTGACTCTACTGCTAACAAGATTTGGACTTTGGGTAAATCACTGTTGTCCTTTGGGTTTTAGAGGCTTCATCTGTAAGAAGTATTGTTTTTTCTGTTTTTATCAATCAAGTTTTCTCTATCACTCTGTAACAAAATTTTCTCTTTCTTTGTATCTATCATCTATCTATCTTTCTAATTTCCTGTGCTGTGCTTAGTCTTTCAGTCATGTCTGGCTCTTTGTGACCCCCATGCCTACCAGGCTCCTCTGTCCATGGAATCTCCTGGCAAGAATACTGGAATGGGTTGCCATGCCCTCTTCCAGGGGATCTTTCCAATCCAGGAATCCAACTCAGGTCTCCCATACTTCAGGTGGATTCTTTTCCATCTGAGCCACAAGGGAAGCCCACCTTATACATTATACAGTCTTCCTAAGGGATATGAAAATAGGGAATGGTATTATCTAAATCTTTTCTCAGAAAAATTCTTTTGCAATGTAAAATTTACAGTTTCCTCAGATTGTCAAATCCTTCAAGGCCATAAACTTTATTTTCTATACTAGTGTACACTTTGTGTATTAGATTGGTCTCTTAAATACAGAGGTTGGTCACACAAATTAAGTTATATTTTTTTTTCAGAAATATTTGCCTTTTCCAGATGAACTCCAATTTGTACTGTTAGTTAAATGATATACTAAAATACAAACGCCCTAGATAAAAATAGTAATTGTTGCTTTTTCACTAGCTTTTGATTTTTCAGTATTCATCTAAAAGAGAAATAAGACCTGTATATACCAATCTTGTAGGATTATTTTAAAAAAAATATTTGAACACACGAAACCAATCTTTTTCATACACGTGGGAAAGAAATGGGTGGATTATAAACTAATGAGGTAATGAAAGAACTCTTTGGGATAGCAAGGCAGTACCAATATACCAATCATTGTAATGAATTGATAATATATGTAGGGGTGAACCACAAGGGAAGCCCACCTTATAAATTAAACAGTTATTCTAGGGGATATGAAAACAGGGAATGGTATCATCTAAATCTTTCTCAGAAAAATTCTTTTGGAGTGTAAAATTTACACTTTCCTCAGATTGTAATTTGAAAAACTCAACAGTGGCCACGGGACTGGAAAAGGTCAGTTTTCATTACAATCTCAAAGAAAGGTAATGCCAAAGAATACTCAGACTACTGCACAATTGCACTCCTCTCACATGCTGGCAAAGTAGTGCTCAAAATTCTCCAAGCCAGGCTTCAACAATACTTGAACTGAGAACTTCCAGATGTTCAAGCTGCATTTAGAAAAGGCAGAGGAACCACAGATCAAATTGCCAACATCTGCTGGATCATGGAGAAAACACGAGAGTTCCAGAAAAATATCTATTTCTGCTTTATTGACTATGCCAAAGCCTTTGACTGTGTGTATCACAATAAACTGTGGAGGATTCTAAAAGAGGTGGGAATACCAGACTACCTGACCTGCCTTTTGAGAAATCTGTATACAGGTCAGGAAGCAATAGTTAGAACTGGACATGGAACAATAGACTGGTTCCAAATCGAGAAAGCAGTACGTCAAGGCTGTATATAGTCAGCCTTCTTATTTAACTTATATGCAGAATACATCATGCAAAATGGCGGGCTGGATGAAACACAAACTGGAATCAAGATCGCTGGGGGAGAAATATCAATAACCTCAGATATGCAGATGACACTACCTTTATGGCAGAAAGCAAAGAAGAGCTAAAGAGCCTCTTTAGATGAAACTGAACGAGCAGAGTGAAAAAGTTGGCTTAAAGCTCAATATTCAGAAAACAAAGATCATGGCATCCAGTCCCAACACTTCATGGCAGATAGGTGGAGAAACAGTGGAAACAGTGGCAGACTTTATGTTTTTGGGTTGCAAAATCACTGCAGATTATGACTGCAGCTATGAAATTAAAAGACGCTTGCTCCTTGGAAGAAAAGTTATGACCAACCTAGACAGCATATTAAAAAGCAGAGGCATTACTTTGCCAACAAAGGTCTGTCTAGTCAAGGCTATTGTTTTTCCAGTAGTAATTTATGGATGTGAGAGTTGGATTATAAAGAAAGCTGGAGCACTGAAGAATTGATGCTTTTGAACTGTGGTGTTGGAGAAGACTCTTGAGAGGCCCTTGGACTGCAAGGAGATCCAACGAATCAATCCTAAAGGAAATCAGTCCTGAATATTCATTGGAAGAACTTATTTTGAAGCTGAAACTCCAATACTTTGGCCACCTGATGCAAAGAGCTGACTCATTTGAAAAGACCCTTATGCTGGGAAAGATTGAAGGCGGGAAAAGAAGGGGACGACAGAGGATGAGATGTTTGCAAGGCATCCCCGATTCAATGGGCATGGATTTGAGTAAACTGGGGGAATTGGTGATGGACAGGAAGGCCTGGTGTGCTGCGATTCATGGGGCCACAAAGAGTCGGACACGACTGAGTGACTTAACTGAATTGAACTGAACTGTAGGAGTGAGAGAATGTCATGTCATTGGGTATGTCTGTATGCACAGAATAAGAAAATAGAGAAATAGGAGATATAATCACTTAAAACATTTTAATAATCACCAAAGATGGCATATTTTTGGGCAAATCTCTGTAAATCGGTTCAGTGTTAAAAATCTGAAGGTCAATTCACATTTGGGGAATAATGCAACTTACATATTTTCTATTTTAAGTGAAAGTTGATAATTTGGGAATGTACTTTTGCTCTGCACAGTATCTTGTATGTATTTGCTTATTATGATGAAAGAAAACATTATTTTTTCATTAGTTTAAAAACACACATTCCTATTAGAGTATTCTTTTGTGAGAAATTCCAAGATAATAGTACATTTAAAATATTGAAATACTTAGTAATTTCTTATAATTGTGTTATAATTCTGTTTTATTTCATAAAAGATCAACGGAAAAAATTTCTAATAATTTTGTGTAATATAATCCCATCACAAAGTACAGTGAGTTCCATTTTAAGTATATATTGAAAAAAATTAATCTGAATACTATTGAATAGTATTAACAGTTTTGGTAAAATTATAGCTTTCAACAATTATTTCTCTATAAAAATGTTCCATAATATTACTTTCAAGAGAAAATAATTTGTTAAATAAGAAATTTGTTACTCTAAAATATATAATTATATTTATGATTATATGAATTATATAAATTATAATTATAAATATTTATATATAATAATTATTTATAAATATATATTATATATATAACAATTATATATATTGTTATATATATATAACACAACAATATATAATTGTTATATATATAATATATATAATTATAAAATATATAATTATACAAAGAATATAATCTAACTTTTGGGATAAACTTTTAAGTTTGTAGTAACAATTAAAGTCAACTATATCAGAACTATTCATATGAAAACAGAAGCAAAATAAGTAGAACATATTGAGGCAAAAATAAATCAATGATAAAAAGTCTTCCATTTTATTCTTAGCGTGATGATATTGCCTCACTGTATGTAAAAAGACATATACTTTTCATTATTTCAAAACTTCCTTAAGAGTGGTTTTATTCTAAGCCATTTTGTTGCTTGTTATTGATAGTATATTTGAGCTTTAGGAAAGAATACTTTGCTAAAAAGTTAAAGTCCAAAGTCATAAAATTATTATCTTAATTATTTTAGAACTGGATCATAAAATATCCTGCATAATTTTTCCAAATAACAATTGTATTTTAATATTTCCATTATTCTTACCTGGAAGCTAGGAGAATAGCATTAGAGTACTTCATCTGAAGGGAAATCCAACCATAACCATGTCCAATCTTAATCATGGGAATAAACTTAGAATTTTTAATATAGTTAGTAAGAAGGAGATAGAGAATTTACTCCTTATCTACAAACACAGTTGTATTTACTGTATCCATATTTGGCTAAAATTGTTATTTATGTAAAATAAATTATTTGTGAAAATCTCTGCTTGTTTGTTTGTTCTGTTTTCTTTATTAGTGCCTAAGCATCAGAGGTGTATCCATAAAATCAACTAGTCAGAGTTTTGCTCACATTCACCTGTTATCTAAAGATGATAAGTCGGTGTTGATTTATTTGTAAATATACTTTACTTTTGATCAATACAACAATCTGTATCATTCATATTATAATGAATACTCAATCTGCTGAGAAATGTACAGAAAGGAAACCTAATGTTAATTAGAAAACAAGATGTTAATTAAATATAACTTTAAATATGATAGAAATTGAACATATAAAATACCATTGTACTTCATTGTATGTGATCATACCTTAGTTACCTAGAACCCATTTTTCACAGATTTTTTTTCAAGATGCCAGTGGACTGAGTTCTAGATAACTAAGATATTCACATTAATTAAGGAGTGTAACTTCAGAGTAGTCTGTATATGATCTAGCCCTCATCATACATAATGATTACTTTCTCACCTGGGAAGAGTAGAATCTGTTCGCTTGTCAACTGTCTCATGTTTTTCAGTCATAAGTTTAAGCTTTGTTTAAGCAAAGAGAACTAGAGCCAATACTAGAGGTTTTTTTTTTTTTTTTTTAAATTAGATTTGTATTTCAATGCTGTCATGTTCAGTCTGCTTACTCTGACTAGTGGGAGCAAGCCAGCTACTCCTATAGCCTTAATCCAAGACCATGCAACTTTGGTAGGGCTAAATAAAAAATAAGAAAGAAAGATATGCCCTGCTATATTATTTTTAATCAACACCAGTAATGAAATCACAGTTATCATAAATGGGTCACTCTTCTACCCATCTGATTCCATGAATACCTCCTAATCTCTCCTTCCTCAAGCATGACTAGTGCTAACTTTATATTCTTCAAGTAAAAAGTCTGAAGCTGTCATTTTTTTTCTGAAGATCCATTCCCTCTGCTCTTCTAAGCCATGTGAATATTGGAGGAAATATTTTACTTTTTTCTTCTAATTTCTTGCTATTTATGTAACATTTTTAGTAACAAAGTTGAGTATTTTTACATAGACTATTTCTTTTTTTTTTACATAGACTATTTCTAAGCATATTTGTCTGATTGAAGTTTTATGAGAAACATAGTTGTCTTACCCCCCAAAAAACAGATAATTAAGAGTGCAAGTAAATATCAATACACAGATTTTAGTTTTTTGATGGTTGATCCCAGTATTCTATTTGGGGGATAACCTATCTTAAATAAGTGTACTGCATCAAATGATGCAGTACAAATGATGAAAATCATTAAATAAAAAACTAATTTATCAAAATACCATATTCACCAACATGTCAATGTTATCGTATTATTCGTTTATGGAAATGTGCTATCAATCAGGCAATAGATTTACTGATATCTAGTAAATATTCAGTACTGTGTTAGGCATGGTGATAGAACAGAAAAAACTGAACTTATAAATCCTAACCTTCAAGAAGCTTATAATTTGGTTGGAGAGAAAATAAGCATGTCAAAGGATGTGTGTGTGGGCCTGTGTCTGTGTGCACACACATGTGTGTGTGTGTGTGTGTGTGTGTGCTTAAAAGAGGTTGTTGTTGTTATTTAGTTGCTAAGTCATGTTCGACTCTATGACCCAATGGACTGTAGCCCACCAGACTCATCTGTCCGTGGGATTTCTCAAGCAAGAATACTGGAGTGGGTTGCCATTTCCATCTCCAGAGGATCTTCCCAACTCAGGGATCAACCTTATGTCTCCTGCATTGCATTCGAATTCTTTACCACTGAGACACCAGGGAATCCCCAAAGGATACACAAATAAAAATACACAAATATGCACAAGCACTCACACACACTCACTCAAAATATTTTTATACATACTGTAAAGAAAGGATTAGTCTAAATGGACCGAAACTACAGATTTAAGATATAGTATAATTATGTGAGATGTGATATAAGCAAATTCTACAATAGCAATACAGAAACAATAATAAAGATGATAAAATAAAATATTCACAAAATCATTTAAATCATACATTATTCTTCAGTTAAAGAAAGACTGGAATGCAATATGTCAATGACCTTTGCTCCTGATGAGCTTCTACTCTAAAGCAGAACAGTATACACAGTAAGTCTACAATATTCATATTATGTATTTTCATTTTGGGAGAATACACACGACATAAAATTACCATTATAAAGTACACAATTCAGTGACATTCAATACATTTGCAATATTGTGCAGCCATCACCACTATCTAGCTTCAGAACTTTTTCCTCACCCTGAATGGAAATCTCATATCTATTAAACAGTCACTCCCCATTCTTTCACCTCCCAAGCCACTAGCAGCCACTAATCTGCTTCTCTTCTCCGTGGATTTGACTATACTGAATGTTTCATCAAATGGTTTATAGATCCTTGTTACTGGTTTCTTTCACTTAGCATAATGTTTTCATGGTTCATCCATTTTGTAGCATGTAAAATTACTTCATTTCTTTTTTATGACTGAATAAAATTCTATTGTATAGATAAATCATATTTTGCTTATCCATTCATCAGTTGATAAATGTGTGTTTTGAACTTTTGGCTACTGTTAGTAGAATATGCAATATATTAATCAATGTATTGGATGTATATGATAAAATCATACACACCAACATATATACATATATAATAGATCACACACACACACACACACACACACACACACACACACACACACATATATATATATATATATATATAGCAAGAATACTCGAGTGGTTAGCCATTTCCTTCTCCAGAGGATCTTCCCAACCCAGGAATCGAACCCCAGTGCAGTGTCCTGCATTGCAGTCATAATCTTTACTGACTGAGCTATGAGGGAAGGCCCTATGTTAACAAGAGTATTTTATTTTTTTCTGCTTATATCGTTAGTCTTTTATTTAGGCAAACCTGATGAAAAGGTAATGAGAAAGCTATGGAATGTTCTGGGAACAGCAATAGTGGCATGGGTTTAAATGGACAGTCTGAAAGCTTTTTAATTCAGTGTATCTGTTCACAATGTCACAATGTAAACATTAAATTTAGATAAGACACCATCTCATACATCAAGATATACCTATGGTATAAGTATAGATCTCATAGTCCTTTATGCAAAAGTTTTTTCTCCTACATTTTCCCCTTGTAGACATTTGTTAAAATTACAGCATTTCAAAAGCTCATCTGTTTGTAATTTTAATTTACTTCATATAAACTTACAACATACTCTGGGGATTTCAACAGCCTTAGTTCTTATTTTTCTATGTTTTATAAGGGTTAATATAAGTTTCCAGTAGTAAAAGAATAAATTTAAGCTTCTTATATCCTAAATTAAAACCCCTCAAATAAAGAAAATAGGTATAGACATTGAATACTATATTTACCTTCTGTTAGCTTCACTAATAAAAACTAAAGTAAAAAGCACTATACAATAATAGGCCAAATGTTGCAGCAAGTCAGTACACACTGAATAGGCACAGTAACAGAAAATTTTATTCTTGACATTAATAACAAATGTAAATATAAATGAAGTCAGATTAATTACCAGAAAGGAACATTACTCCTACAACCAAGGATAAGAGAAGATGACTGTAACAGTCCTATTTCTTTATATTTCCCTGAAAGCAGCCTTGTTAAAACAGCTTTGTCAGCCATCCTCCAGATTTTCAGGTCCTGAGGAAAATTAGTTCTTTTCTAATTCTGTCAGCTTTACATTTATCACTTCACAGAAACACAATTTTAATATACCAGAACCCCCAACTCCACTCCTTTTTATTAAAGACAGGGAGAGAAAAGCCAAGATTGTAATCTGAATTTTAACAGGATCCATAGCATAAAGTTTTTTTTTAAATACGTATATTATTCATTTAACCTTCAGCTTTCCATCTGTAAAAGGATAATTCAAAACAGCGGTAGTCATAGCAAGTTTTCTTTAATCTTTGAAATAAATCACAGTCCTTATAGGTAAAAGTTAACAGAAGATACACTGTTCCAATTTGTTTGGCTGCTAAAAGCTTTAGGTTGTATTTGTTCAAAATTACTTTTCATAAAATATGAGCCATTCTACTGTTAACATATCACATTGTGAAACTAATTAACAAGAACACAGTCTTGGCAAACTTGATAATTTGAAAAGACTCTAAACTTCAACAAATTTCACCTTGGTATACTCAGTATGTTCATCTTTGCAAGTAGATCTAAGCTGGTTTGCAAACTGTTTAGTTACTCCTGCAAATGAATGTAGGTACAACTTTTATGTGGCCAATGTCACCTTTGATTTAATGATATCTATTGCCTCTTGTTAACAAGGGCTCTGGCACTATTTTTCACTTTTACATTTCCAGGACCAAGCCCAATATTTAGCATATGATGTATTCATTACATGTTTGATGTATGCACAAGTTAATTAATGAGAAACATAAGTTATTGCTCTCAAATTCTACCCACACTAGGCTGCAATTTACAGTAGTGGAGAAGTGGTCTCTATAAAGTTAAAAGCATGGAATTTCATGCTGACCAGACCTGAGATGAGTCATTGCTCCACGATTTATTAGCTGTGTGGTTTAAATCACTCAACCTCAAGTACTTCATCTAAAATATAGAGGTGATAATAATACTTGCCCCATAAAGTTATTATGAAGCCAAAGAAAGAAAATATTTCTCCCCCAGTGAGCCCAGAGTAAGTGTAATAGAGGATGAGTCTGGGAAGATGGTGGTAGTTTTTGAAACTCCCAGAATCTGCATAGAAAAACAGACAGAGCACCTAGTTTGCAAAACCAAAAAAAATGGAAAAATATTTGCAAGTGCATTAGGTGACAAAATATTCCCATGATTCTCAAAATAAAAGTGGATGAGGAAAAATCACCAACAATTATGAGGCCAGCATGTTATCAAGGAAAAAGCAGAAGTGAAGGATGGCTGATGGACCTGAGAACAAGGGAACCCTGAAATAGTAAAAAGCATTCACTGGAAAGGACAGTGAACAAAGTTGAGAGAGCAGCTGAAGTTGATAAGGGTTTAGCCCACTCCAAATATGAGTGAATATAAGAGGCCAGCATTTGTAAAATAACGGACTGCAGCAGTGTAGCCTGACCCACTTTTGAAAATGACCAGTCAAGGGTCCCTTCCAGGACAAGGCCCTACACTGAGACAAAACCTCTGGGTGTGGAATCAAAATTGAGCAGGATAGGAACAATAATGATGAAGGCAACAGAAGATCCAGATAAAGTAGGGGAGAGAAAGAATATCATGTTATCTCAGAAAGGAAGCCATCATTTTTAACACAATGATGGAAAAAGGAGCTCTGTGAAGTAGGTAGCACCCACGAGCTACCCTGTACACTGCTCCATCTAAAAGTTCAAAAAAATCTAATAATTTTACATAAGAATGAACAGTAAAATATTATTGAGGTAAACTTATACAAAGTTATTATGAGACAAAATAAAATAAGGAGGATAGTATTCCTACAGTTCATAAAAATGTATTAAAACTATACAACTTACTATTTTAAAGTGAACTAAAAGACATTAAGAAAAGTACACAAGACATGAAAGAACAACATAAAGCCGACTTATAAGTTGTTAAAAAAAATATAAGGTGACAGAATTCAGGAAAAAATAGAAACAAATTCATCTCAAAAATTTTCCTTTTAAACGTTAAAAAATAAATAGAAGTTAGAGAAAGAAAATATGATATCATTTATATGTGGAATCTAAAAAACAAGAGTATAAATGAACCTATCTACAAAACAGAAATAGAGTCACAGATTGTAGAAAACAAACTTATGGTTACTAAAGGGTAAGGGGTAAGGGCAGGGAGACAGATAAATTGGGAGATCGGAAATGACATATACAAATAGATAATACTATATATGCAAGTAGATAACTGATACTATATATACAAATAGATAACTGATACTATATATACAAATAGATAACAGATAAGGACCTATTGTATATCACAAGGAACATTACTCAATAGTCTGTAATGGCCTATATGAGAAAAGAACCTGAAAAAGAGTGTATATATATATATATATATATATATACACATATATATATATATATATATATATATATACATTCATAAGTGATTCACTTTGCTGCACACTTGAAACTAACATAACATTGTAAATCAACTATACTCTAACATAATTTTATTTAAATAAGAGATAAAGGTTAAATGATAGAAAATCTTTAGAAGCAATAAACAAATTTAAAGAAATGATAATGGTTTAATAGAAAGTGTCAGTTATTGAAAATAGGTAAAGAAGATTCAGTACACAAACAATAGGACTCACTGAGGAAGAAAGTCCAACAAAAGGAACAGAACAAATACAAATACAAACTGAACAAAAAAATTGAAACTACATATTGACAGAAAATATCATGACACTATGGGCCTGAAAATGTCAACCTAGAATGACCTACACCATTATATTTTCTTTAAAAAAGTACCAGAATTAACAAAAGAAAAAGAGAAAAAACTCAGAACTTCTAAGAGAGTGAATTATTTGGGAATAAAACATATCATCATAAGACTTTTCGGTAGGAATTGTGCCAGAAGGAAACGGAGTATATGGTAATTTTATATCTAGTAAAACTGACTTACAGTTATAAAAATCATAAGCTATGTTTATCAGTATGAAAGAACTCAGGAATATTGTTTCCACAAGTAATCCAAGATTCCATTAGAGAATAAGCTTCAGACTGGAGAGACTTAAAAATAGACACCAGTATTCAATACTAAGCATTAAACATATAGCTATTGTAGAAAGAAGATTAAATTAAGACTAAAACAAAGAGAATGTAGCAAGTATATTTATGTGCTATATAATATATAGATATACTAAAACTATTTTTAAAATAGTGCACAATGAGGGAGTATAGCCAAAAATATTTTAACTCTGTCAATGATTATATTAGTCACGTTAGTATATGTATTATTATTCTGAAACAATTGAAGGTGCAATATGGGATGAAGCAAATGATATTTAGAGACAATTCTGATACTTTTCATACCTTATGTCCTTGAGAAATAGGGTAATAGATCTGAAAGAAGGCATGGATAAAATACAGAAGACATTATATTAAAAAGCCTTATAGTCTTGAATTTGAAGTATCAGTGTAAATCTATGAAGTGTTTTAAGTGTATATATATATATATATATATACACACACATATACATATATATATATATGCCTACCTATACACATACACACATTTTTCATATCTCTGTCCACTGCAAAGACCTATAAGAATGACCCAAATAGTATCAATGGAGATCCCTAGTACCTAGAATTATAGTTTCAAAATACTACCCTCTAAAAGAAAAGAGGCCCTCTTGAAATACTAGCACATTTAAGATCTAAAGCAGGAAATCTACAACTCTCTCAGTCATGTCCAACTCTTTGCGACCCCATGGACTATATATACAGTTCATAGAATTCTCCAGGCCAGAATACTGGAGTGGGTAGCTTTTCCATTCTCCAGGGGATCTTCCCAACCCAGGGATTGAACCCATGTCTCCCTCATTGCAGGGGAATTCTTTACTAGCTGAGCCACAAGGGAAGTCCAGGAATACTGGAATGGGTAGCCTATCCCTTCTCCAGCAGATCTTCCTGACCCAAGAATCAAACTGGGGTCTCCTGCATAACAGGCAGATTCTTTACCAACTGAGCTATCAGGGAAGCCCAAATAAGGGAGAAGTAAATTAAATTAAAGTGGAAGTTGCTCAGTCATGTTTGACTATTTGCAATCCCATAGACTGTAGCCCATCAGGTTCCTCTGTCTATGGAATTCTCTAGGCAGGAATACTGGAGTGGCTTGTCATGCCCTTCTCCAAGGGATCTTCCCAACCCACGGATTGAACCCTGTGTCTCTCACATTGCAGAAAGATTCCTTACCATCTGAGCCACTGGGGAAGTCCATTTCACAAGTAAGTGAGTAGCATTTCTTTTATAAAAGTGTTACAGGAAATTATTTAAAAGAAATATAGAATAATAATATCATCATTTTGAAACCACAGTGTATTAATGGATTTGGGGACTGAACATTTCTTACATCACAGAAAATATGTAATCAAAAGATAAAAATATCAGTAGACATATTTTTCCCTGTTCTATCTGCTAACTACAGCCCTAAATACTGAACATGATATATAAAACTAACATAAGGAGTGTCTGAAAGTTGGAGAGAGATCACTCCAGGAGCCTCAGGACCCAGAGAAAGTCATGGTGGTGAGGCCCTGGGTTTTCTTTTTGCCTTGTGTATCCAGACTGTATACTGGAGAAGTCAGTAACCTGGAAACACCAACAGACATAGACCAGAAGAATCCCATCAAATGCCTGCTCTCAGTAACCAAAGTTCCTGGAAAGGGACAGCTGAGCAAAAAAGAAATTGTTAGACAGCAGCCTCTTGACTCAGTCCTACACCACAGAAAAGTACGTGGTTGCACCCCTAGTTTTCCACCTTTGGCAGACTGTTCTTAAATTCTTCTCCCTCTCACCTTTCTTCTTGACTATTACCATTATCCTTCCAGAGTGATCTCAGACAAGACAGTGTGGGGGCAGTAATGAGTCATTCCCACCCATCCCAGCCAGGGAGGGATCAGCGGAAGATTAGAGGAGAGGGTGGAACCCCCACCTCATCCTAGCAGTAATAAGGGATCACCCCTACTAGCTCACTGCTCAAGGCAGAGTGAAAAACATAGACTTATTCCTTCCACAACAGGCAGTAACAAAATGCCCCTCTCCCTCCCCATGGGGTAGATGGTGTCAGAGAAGACCTAGTGAAAAGTCTGGTCTTTTAGCATTGCACAACACTAAGGAGGCCAGCCTCTCTCAGCATTAGTGAAAGCCCCTTCGGGAGTAGTAGTAAGGCCTCTCTCAACTAGGGTGGTATTAAGAGTGGCCTCTTAGGGAAAAGGGACTTCTAACCCCACTCTATAACAAATCCCAGCCCCCACAGGGTATCAGTGAAATTAGTGGGGAACTGAGACTTCCATACAAGACCTTCTAGAACTAACACACAAAAAATATGTCTTTATCATAAGGGACTGTAATGCAAAAGTAAGGAGTCAAGAAATACCTGGAGTAACAGGCAAATTTGGCTTTGGACTACAGAATGAAGCAGGGCAAAGGCTAATAGAGCTTTGCCAAGAGAACACACTGGTCATAGCAAACACCCTCTTCCAACAATGCAAGAGAAGACTCTACACATGGACATCACGAGATGGTCAATACCGAAATCAGATTGATTATATTCTTTGCAGCCAAAGATGGAGAAGTTCTATATAGTCAGCAAAAACAAGACCAGGAGCTGACTGTGGCTCAGATCATGAACTCCTTATTGCCAAATTTAGACTTAAATTGAAGAAAGAAGGGAAAACCACTAGACCATTCAGGTACAGCCTAAATCAAATCCCTTATGATTATACAGTGGAAGTGACAAATAGATTCAAAGGATTAGATCTGATAGACAGAGTGCCTGAAGAACTGTGGATGGAAGTTCATGAACATTGTACAGGAGACAGTGATCAAGACTATCCCCAAGGAAAATAAATGCAAAAAGGCAAAATGGTTGTTTGTGAAGGCCTTACAAATAGCTGTGAATAGAAGAGAAGCAAAAAGCAAAGGAGAAAAGGGAAGGTTTACCCATGTAAATGCAGAGTTCCAAAGAATAGCCAGGAGAGATAAGAAAGCCTTCCTCAGTGATCAACACAAAGAAATAGAGGAGAACAATGGAATGGGAAAGAGTAGAGATATCTTCAAGAAAATTAGAGATACCAATAAAACATTTCATGCAAAGATGGGCACAATAAAGGACAGAAATGGCATGGATCTAGCAGAAGCAGAAGATATTAAGAAGAGGTGGCGAGAATACACAGAAAAACTATTAAAAAAAAAAAAAAAAAAAAAAAGATCTTCACAACCCAGATAATCATGATGGTGTGATTATCAACCTAGAGCCAGATATCCTGGAATGTGAAATCAAGTGGGCCTTAGGAAGCATCATTATGAACAAAGCTAGTGGAGGTAATGGAGTTCCAGTTGAGCTATTTCAAATCCTAAAAGATGATCCTGTGAAAGTGCTGCACTCAATATGCCAGCAAACTTGGAAAACTCAGCAGTGGCCACAGGACTGCAAAAGGTCAGTTTTCATCCTTACCCCAAATAAGACAGTGCCAAAGAATGCTCAAACTACCACATAATTGCACTCTTCTCACACGCTAGTAAAGTATTTCTCAAAATTATCCAAGCCAGGCTTCAACAGTACGTGAAATGTGAACTTCCAGATGTTCAAGCTGGATTTAGAAAAGGCAGAGGATCCAAAGATCAAATTACCAGCATCCTTTGGATCATAGAAAAAGCAAGAGAGTTCCAAAAATACATATATTGTTTGCTTTATTGACTACTCCAAAGCCTTTGACTGTGTGGCTCACAACAAAATGTGGAAAATTCTTAAAGAGATGGAAATACCAGACTGCCTTACTTGTCTCCTGAGAAATCTGTATGCAGGTCAAGAAGCAACAGTTAGAACTGGGCATGGAAGGATAGACTGGTTCCAAATCCAGAAAGGAGTACTTCAAGGCTGTATATAGTCAGGCTTCTTATTTAACTTATATGCAGAATACATCATGCAAAATGGCAGGCTGGATGAAGCACAAGCCGGAATCAAGATTACAGGGAGAAATATCAATAACCTCACATATGCAGATGACACCACCTTTAAGGCTGAAAGCAAAGAAGAACTAAAAAGCCTCTTGATGAAAGTGAAAGAGGAGAGTAAAAATGCTGGCTTAAAGCTCAACATTCAAAAAATGAAGATTATGGCATATGGTCCCATCATTTCACGGCAGATAAATAGGGGAAAAAATGGAAATATCGAGAGATTTTATTTGGGGGGGCTCCAAAATTACTGCAAATGGTGACTGCAGTCATGAAATTAAAAGACACTTGCTCCTTGGAAGAAAAGCTATGACCAACCTAGACAGCATACTAAAAAGCAGAGACATTGCATTGCTGATAAAGATCCGTCTAGTCAAAGCTATGGTTTTTCCGGTAGTCATGTATGTATGTAAGAGTTGGACTGTAAAGAAAACTGAGCCCTGAAGAATTGATGCTTTTGAATTGTGGTGTTGGAGAAGACTCTTGAGAGTCCCTTGACCTACAAGGAGATCCAACCAGTCCATCCTAAAGGAAATCAGTCCTGAATATTCATTGGAAGGACTGATGCTGAAGCTGAAACTCCAATACGCTGGCCACCTGACGGGAAGAACTGACTCATTTGAAAATACCCTGATGCTGGAAAGATTGAAGGCCGGAGAAGAAGGGGATGACAGTGGATGAAATGGCTGATGGCATCACCAACTTGATGGACATGAGTTTGAGTAAGCTCCGGGAGTCGGTGATGAACAGGAAAGCCTGGCATGCTGCAGTTCATAGGGTCGAAAAGAGTCAGACACAACTGAGCCCTGAACTGACTGACTGAATCCATCAAGTTTACCTCTTCTTACTCATTCTTGAATATGTTGTTGTATTTTACATTAAAAATTAAAACCTTCTCAAAGTATTATTTACTATGCTTAATTGTGTGAAATTTTAATACTTCATTCTACTACTTCAAATCGAATGTATCAATGTTTCTATACCCCAAGATGCTGACAGATATTTTTCTAATGAATTCCTCTTATGCCTTCAGTACTTATTCCCCAAATTAAAGTGGTTTAAAAGACTCTGGCAAGTTGCTTAATTTAAATAAAAAGAATAAGTGAAAAAGTTATACTGACCATTTTACTGAAATGAATATATTTCACATTTTTATTCTCTAATATTTGACATAGAGATATTAGGAGGTATGTGAACAATCTATATCAGGTTAATTCTCTCAATAAATGAAAACAAAGCTACAAATACAAAATGATCGAGATTTTAAAATTTAGATTTGTTATAAGTACCTTCTATTTTTCATATTAAAAGTAATTGTAAAATCTCCAAGCAGTTCATTTATTCAAATGCTGCCTAATCTCTGATCACTTGAACACATAATCAGCTTCACACTTTTGCCCACTTGAGAATTATTGATTCTTCCTATTAAAACAAATACAGATTCAGGTGATACATATTATAATTATCACAGCTAATGTTATTACTGCATGTAAATTGATTAGTATAATTAGGATATGGTTATCTGTATGAGACAGAGAAGTAAATTTTTTATAGGGGTTTTGGAGAAAAGAAAGATTAAGACAATATAACCCTCAGCGACCAAATAAAGGGAAAATAAGTTAGTGGTATATGTCATTATTACTTATGCTTGTTTCAATATGTATTAGCTAGCGGTTTTGAGATAGCAAGGTTTTGAATGACTTCAGTATAAGAAGAGGGGAAGACTGGATGTAGGGAAAAGAGAGGAAGAGAAAATAAAGGAGGCCAAGAGAGAAATGGGAAAAAAATGGAAAGTGAAAGAAGAAAAAATAAGTTGAAAGGAGGGAAATTAAAGGGAAGAAAAGGAGGATGAGAGAAAAGGGAAGGGGAAATAAATACAAGTTTCCATACGAAATATTATATGTTATGATAATCATGCTATCTACTGCAACATTGCTATTCAAAAGAAGTATGCTAATAAGTGGAATTCTATTCCAAGATTTCTTTATCTGTGTTTTAAACTTTTAACTTGTAAAAACAATAGCTTTGATATATTCACAGCTCATAAATTAAATAACAACAAAATCATCACACCATGAGAGACACACAGATGAATAATACTTGGTTTTGCTCCAAAGGAATTTACTTTTCCATTGTGAGAGTTTTATTATAGACTATAATATGTTTCAAAAATGTTTCAATTCTTAACCCTCAGTGAAGTGCAAGCTACCTAATTCTCTCCCCCCCGCCATTTATTTTTATAAGTTGGAGGCTAATTACTTTGCAATATTGTAGTGAGGAATACATGTAAATCCATGGCTGATTCATGTCAATGTATGGCAAAAGCTACTTAATTCTTAAATGGTTTATTATATAATGAACTTCACACAGAAGAAAAGCAAAATGAATTGTTGACTGAGTACTATGTTTTATTTCAGTATGTAATGTCTGGTTCTGAATAAAGAATGATTTACTAGATTAAGACAAAAATTGACTTTCATCACAAATTCTATGCATTTTTGATATGCAAATAAAAGCCACTTTACCGTAATATTTGGACTTCCCTGGTAGCTCAGTGGTAAAGAATCTGCCTGCCAATGCTAGTGATCCAGGTTGGGAAGATCCCGTGGAGTAAGAAATGGCAACCCACTCCAGTATTCTTGCCTGGGAAATCCCATAAACAGAGGAGCCTGGTGGGCTACATTCCATGGAATCAGAAAAGAGTTGGACACAACTTAGCAACTAAACCACAACAATGCAATAAGAGAGAATGATGGCACTCAAAGGAGCTCATGCCCCATTTACAGAACCTAGGACTATGTTACCTCACATGGCAAAAGAACTTTGTAGATGTGATTAAATTCCTTGAGATGGAAGATTATTCTGGATAATGAAAATGGGCCCTATCTAATTACATGAGTTCTTAGAAGATGAAAACATATCTGTATTTTCCTGGATACAGTCAAAGGGAGCTATTAGAATAAAAGTGGGAGAGAAGGACTCCCCTGGTAGTCCAGTGGTTAAGACTTCACCTTACAATGCAGGTTCAGTCCCTGGTCAGAGAGTTAAGATCCCACATACCTCACAGCCAAAAATAAACACCAAAACATAAAATGGAAGCTATATTGTAACAAATTCAATAAAGACTTTAAAAGTGGTTCACATCAGAAAAAATGAATAAATAAAACAAGATTGAGAAAGATGCAGAGTTGTGGCTTTGAAGATGGAGGAAGGGACCATGAGCCAAATGAGCCAAGAAATGTGAGCCAATTATAAAAGCCAGTAAAAGCAAGGAAACAGATTTGCCCCTAGAACTTCCAGAAAGGAAAATGGCCTTATTGCCATCCTTTTAGCCCACTGAGATCTGTGTTGGGCTTCTAATCTTCAAGAATGTAAGATAATATATTTCAGTGTCTTAATCCACTAAATTTGTGATAATTTATTACGGCAGCGGTAGAAATTTAAAACACATTCACATATTATTCAGTGTCTGCATACTGACATTGACATAGGATCAATGACATACACAGATAATGTGTTATAAAATGGTTGATACATACATAATTTAACTTAGACTTAGAACATTTATGATTCAATAATTTAAATCCATAATAACTTAATTTTCCTGAGAAATTTGAATTCTTGAGGGTTTTGTGGGTATAACACAAAACGTACCTCCAAAAAAATAGCAGTTTGTGCTGCCAGCATTTTTAGATTACCTTGTCTATTTCTTCCTTACCTTATTTCATAAAATCTACTTTCAAGAAAAGGCTGGGGTTTACTGTGCTGAAATAACTTAATTGAGCTAACCACTGAAAGAAATAGATTCCTGAGGAATGGAGCCAGATAAGTAAGTGGGAGAAGAGGCATCTGCTGTCCTCACCATGGTGGGATATATCCCTGTGGGAGGCTGAAAAACATCTGTGCTTCATGAAACCATTTCATGAAAGAATTATGCTTCTCCACCAGACATTTCAAGTTCTTAAAACGATGCATTTAAAAAAGACTGTTTTTCATACTAGCATTTCACTTAGCATTTGGCTTATTTTTATTCTGAATTAATTTAAATGTTCCTATAAATTAGATTTCAATTTAGACATGACTTTTTTCTAGTTTTACAAACAGTACCCTTTCCTTCTGAAATGGTAGTTCTGTGAACTTAGAAAACAAGAAAGACAAGACTAGTGTATTTAAAAGTTAAGCCCAAATGTAAGGAAAACAAATAACAAATCTTCATGAAATCCCCAAGTTCATGATTGAGCATGGCAATATTCTTTGAAGAAAGCATACAGTACAAGGAAAATAGAGATTTTGAGTATTTTTCCTTGTATATCATAAATTAAACTTTTGAGTATGTAAACCTACTAGACTTCCATTTCTGATGATATGGCAGAATGAGTTCAGGTAGTTGCTCAGTCATGTCTGACTCCTTAAGACCCCATGGACTGCAGCACGTCAGGCTTCTCTGTCCATCACCAACACCCAGAGCTTGCTCAAACTCATGTCCATTGAGTCGGTGATGCCATCCAACCATCTCATCCTCTGTCATCCCCTTCTCCTCCTGCCTTCAATCTTTCCCAGCATCAGGGTCTTTTCAAATGAGTCAGTTCATCACATCATGTGGCCAAAGTAATTGGAGCTTCAGCTTTAGCATCAGTCCTTCCAATGAATATTCAGGACTTATTTCCTTTAGGATGGACCAGTTGGATCTCCTTGCAGGTCAAGGGACTCTCAAGAGTCTTCTCCAACACCACAGTTCAAAAGCATCAATTTTTTTTTATTTTTTTTATTAGTTGGAGGCTAATTACTTCACAACATTTCAGTGGGTTTTGTCATACGCTCAGCTTTCTTTATGGTCCAAAACTCACATTCATACATGACTACTAGAAACACCATAGCTTTGACTAGATGGACAAAGTAACATCTCTGCTTTTTAATATGCTGTCTAGGTTGGTAATAGCTTTTCTGCCAAGAAGTAAGCATCTTTTAGTTTCATGGCTGCAGTCACCATTCACAGTGATTTGGGGGCCCAAAAAATAGTCTGTCACTTTGTCCATTGTTTCCACATCTATTTACTGTGAAGTGATGGGACGGGAGGTCATGACCTTTGTTAGTTTCTTGAATATTGAGTTTTAAGCCAGCTTTTTCACTCTCCTCTTTCACTTTCAAGAGGCTTTTTAGTTCCTCTTCACTTTCTGCATAAGGTGGTGTTATCTGCATATCTGAGGTTATTGATATTTCTCCCTGCACACTTGTTTCCAGCTTGTGCTTCATTGAGTCTGGCATTTCACATGATGTACTCCGCTTATATAAGTTAAATAAGCAAGGTGATAATATACAGCCTTGATGTACTCCTTTTCCAATTTGGAACAGTCTGTTGTTCAATGTTCGGTTCTAAATGTTGCTTCTCGACCAACATACAGATTGCTCCAGAGGCAGGTAAGGTGGTCTGGTGTTACCATCTCTTGAAAAATTTCCCACATTTTCTTGTGATCTACACAGTCAAAGTCTTTGGCATAGTCAATGAAGTAGAAGTAGATATTTTTCTGGAATTATCTTGCTTTTTCTAAGGTCCAACAGGTGTTAGCAATTTGATCTCTGGTTCCACTGCCTTTTCTAAATCTAGATTGAACATCAGGAAGTTCTCAGTTCTCTTACTGTTGAAGCTTAGCTTGGAGAATTTTGAGCATTACTTTGCTAGTGTGTGAGATGAATGCAGTTGTGCAGTAGCTTGAACATTCTTTGGTATTGCCTTTCTTCTGGATTGGAATGAAAACTGACCTTTTCCACTCCTGTGGCCACTGCTGAGTATGGTAGAATAGATCATCTGAAAATTCTTCTGTTAGCAGAACTCATAGAATTATAATACTGAGAACACAAGTAAAGGAAAGCAATCCTCCAGGGCAGAAATAATAATAATAAAATAAAAAGAAGACTGGGACTTTCCTAGCCACCGTGTTGGAGAAGGAGGGATTTCCACTGGTTAGGCCAGCCAGATGCACACGCAAGAGCCAGCACACAGGCCCAGGCTAGCAGCTCCAGGGGAAGGAAAACAAAGGGGTTTGTAATTCCATTGCAACACCTTGTCTTAGGTTCATATGAGGTGAGACCTCTAAAGTGAAGTGAGTGAAAGTCACTCAGTTGTGTCTGACTCTTTGTGACCCCATGGACTATACACTCCATGGAATTCTCCAGACCAGAATCCTGGAGTGGGTAACCTTTTCCTTCTCCAGAGGATCTTCCCAACCCAGGGATTGAACCCAGATCAACAATGCAAGCAGATTTTTTACCAGCTGATCCACAAGAGATCCCTTAATAAACCCAGAATCTTTAAGGACCTATACATTGGGAATTCCCTGGTGGTCCAGTGGTTAGCACTCTGTGCTTCCAATACAGGGGGCATGGGTTTGTTCCTTGGTCAGGAAACTAGGATCTTGCCTGCCTGTATGATATGGCCAAAAAAAAAAAAAAAGTCCAAGTCAATTAAAGAACTATGCACAGGTTGGATTTTTTTTTTTTTTTCTTTTTAGTTACTCTTCACAACAGTGAGATTTCAAGAATCCAAAATTTTCTTAATTTGACCTCTGGGTGGGAAAAGGTCTCTTTCGAGAATTTATTAATACAGAACTGTATTTTAAGAGGTTGTAGTATAAATTTATATTACTCAAATAGTGTATGGATGCCCAAAGTGAAAAGTTAAAACAGTGGTACCAAATACACAATACTCCTGGGTTGCCTGGCAGTAGTAAACTCTAAACTTGTCCAGAAGGATGCATGTTCAATCCAGGCAGAATAGAATTTATAGAGACAAATCATCCATCTTTAAAGACTATTTCCAAGTTCAAAATTTACCATAGAGAAGAGTCAATAGACACACAAATAACCCTATTGTTGTCCTCAGGAATTTTGAGAATCAATAGATAGATGAAAAGAATTATCTTTAATTAAAGAATAAGAGAATTTTTAAAACAAAGAATAAAACGTTATCACAAAACACACATATTTTCAAAGAAATTAAACTAGCAAAAAGAATAAATATATAGCTATTAAAATTAAAATCTAGCAGAATATTTATTCAAAAAGAGAAAATCCCAGAGTGATACAATTTTAAAGAGTAAAAAACTAGAACATTTTTAATAAGGTAATATAGTAAAAATTAGGGCAATCATGCTACATGGAGTTCACCTTCTTTTAGATTTTACCCTGATTTTAAAATAACAATCCCAAGATTAAAAAGCATCACTCATGTATAGAAGTCTAGATGCATAATTGTAGTTCCAGGAAAAAAAAAAGAGAAAGAAAAGCAATTTTCCATATAAGTATACAGTAATAAATTTGGATGATTTTCAGTATTCACTCAAATTAAGGACTTCAAATGAAACTCTAAATATTAATAGAGCATGGTAAGTGCTGAATATTTTCCATAAATATATTATGAGCAATTCTTATGATACTCTTTTGTCTGCAGTTTATAACATATAGCATGTATCTTTCACATGCAAACAAATTTTTCATCTTATTAAACTGGCTTCATTGATGCTATAAATGATTAAGTGGTAGATCATGAATACCTATAAGTTTTTGTTTGCATTTTTTTCTAATTAATTCCTCTTTCGTACAACAACAGCAGAAAGTGAAGGGCTCATCAGGTAGCCACTCATGCTTTTTATCGGATCTTGCTTGATTGTAGACTGTCAGACCACTTAGTAAACCACAACTGTAAATCCCTGTTGAATATTTGATTTTTACAAGAATGAGTCATGATTCTGTTGGATTTAAAAAAAAAAAAAAAAGGTTTATCTGAGGTAGTGATCAGTTTGATGGAACTCAGTTCATTTTTTTTCCCTTATTCAATTCGTCATTCAATGATTGAATGGTGAGGAAGGTATAACTAAAAAAAAATAAAACAAGCAAACAAAACTACTGTCAGTGATAGCACTGTAGAGTCCACTATTAAACATTTTTTCATTGTAAGATTTTTGCTGTACTATGAACATCTTGGAGACATGGAGCAAATCTTCCCTACTATTTATATCCAGAGTCTAGCAGAAAATTTCAAAAATAGTAGCCACTCCGTGATATTTACTGAATTAATAAAATAATTTCAACTCTCCTTCCTTTCTGATATAAAATAAGTGGTAATGCACTTTCATCAGTTTTACACATACCCTTCATTAAGGCAACACAAAATGCTCTATAAAATCCCTCACTCTTTGTAATTATCACTTGTTAAAATTGCTTTTTGTCCTTTTATATACTTTGGAAGGACTGATGCTGAAACTGATCTCCAGTATTTTGGTCATCTGATGCAAACAGACAACTCATTGGAAAAGTGCCTGATGCTGGGAAAGATTGAGGGCAGAAGAAGAAGAGGGTGTCAGAGGATGAGATGACTGGATGGCATCACTGATGCAATGGACATAAACTTGGGCAAACTTTGGGGGATGCTGAGGGAGGCCCAGAATGCTGCAGTCCATGAGGTCGCGAAGAGTCGGACAAGATGTTGGACACTGAACAACAAAAATTGCTTTCCTAAGCTGTCCATCAAAAGATATCATTAAAGAACTAGAAGAAACTTTGAATGCTATTGAGAAATCATTCAAATAGGGTGTGGCTGGTCAAGGGTCAGCTTGACTCTGCACTGAAAGAAATATGGTATGCCATTGGTGGAGATGTGTGTGGAGAGCAGTTCAGAAAGAAGGAATAGCTTAATCCAGGGTCCCAGAGCTATTATTAAAAGATAAATACTTCTGGTTCAGGTTAGAGTCATCAGCTTTTTAAACATTAAATTTTCTATTCCATGTCTTGCTTTCATTCACTTCAATTTTGTCCTAAACTTAGAGTAAACAACCACAGCTGTTTTTAATTCTCAGAAATTAGAGACCAAGCGTATTCTTGCTAATTTTAAACCGGGATAAGATATTAATATATCATTCTGTAAACTCCTCAGTGCCTCCTCAGTTTCTGATGTACCCCTTTAACCACTGATTATTAAGAACTTCAGTTCTTATTTGATGAATCAGAACCTGGAAAATTATATTCACCTGAATTCATTGCTTTCAAAAAATGTTTGCTTTCAAGTAGAACATTTGACAATAGCTGATGACTCTTTTGCTATTCAGTAATTGTCACTTGGTTATACTTCCATTGGTTATGAAGATAAGGCATTTTCAAAATTTTGTATTTCAATTTGTTTGTTTATTTATTTATTTTTATTAGTTGGAGGCTAATTACTTCACAACATTTCAATGGGTTTTGTCATACATTGACATGAATCAGCCACAGAGTTACACAATTTGTAGTAATAAGTATGATGACTATACTTCCACACAATTTATAACCACTTTATAGAGAAATAAAAGCATCTTTCCTGTGTAGTAAATAAAAGTTCACACACTCTGGGGAAAAAAAAATGTCAGATGAAAGGGAACAGCATGGAATAGGGTAAAGATTCCCAATGTGGGAATAAAGAGGCTTGGATTTTAGTCCAAGCCCTGTTATTAGCTACTTTTATGTCTTTGAGCAAGTCATTTAGATTCCCTGAGTTTCTGTTTCCTTATCTATAAAATTATGTCCTCTACTTTCATGTTAAAAATAATCTAATACAAATGTTGTTGATAGGAAGAAAAACAGAAATGCATTAAAGAAGACAATATAAAAAGTAAAAGCCTGTCATTATTCTTTCTTGTCTTGCACTGATACTTTAGCAAAAGTATTAAGGTGCCTTTAATAGTCTTAAGTAATACAAATTATACATTAATCTCAACCCTAGAAGATTAACTTTTCTCCATTCATATTCTAGAAGACTTGCTGTTTTAGAATTTGTGTAATCTCACTCTCAAGAATAAATCTACTGATTTTACCACGGTTATTTATTCAAAATTGATACCCTATTCATGTTTGTTACAGACAAATAAACAAGATATCATTAGTACACTATGTTTTCAACCTAAATTTTATCTGAATGCTGTTCAAACAGTTTCACAACGCATTCAGATATATAGAAAATTCAATATTTTTGATTTGTTGTTAAATTTTAAACTGACAAAACTGTCCTTTATGGAAGACATATTGTATAATAAATGCAGACATGAAATACTAAACTACACATATCATAAGCCTCAAATCATCAGAGATATCACTAGAATTTTACTATGCCCTAAGATATTGGAAGAAATCCTGGAAATTGAGAAAAATGATGGCAGCTGCTGTCACTGATGCTGGAGCCAAACCAAACTACAGTGTCCATATGGAATCAATCACAGTGCCCTGGGCCTTGCCTTTATCACCATCTCCAAAACCATATGCCATGGGTATAAGATAAATAAGCATGATGTCATGAGGAAGTCTGAGCAGTGATGAGAGGGAAATACTGAGAATCAGGCAGAGAAGCAGTGGGATAGCAGCTGTCTGCAGAATATAAGTAGGGGTTAAAAGGGAGATCACTCTTTCACCTATTCAAGAATCATGCCTTCTGTACCTATTATGTACCAGACACTGTTAGGTGCTAGTGATACAAAAATGAATTAGACCCAACCTTGCTTATGAGAGAGCTCCTTGTATAGGAAGTGAAGCATAGACACATAAATATTAAATCACATTTAGCGGTGATAGGTGCTACAAAAAAGCTATGTGCAAAATGTGATTGGTAGTCCAGAACAAGAATCAACTGCCCAGGAGACTCAGGAAACTCTGCATGGGACAAGGGAATCATCCGATGATTTGGTGCTTAGGAGAAAAATAGGAATTTTCCAGTTGAAGGAGAGAGTCAAAAGGAGTATAGGCAGAAAAAAGCACAGGTGAAAGAAAGGGACATGAAAAAGTACTCAGGCTAAAGGGACTAGATTTAGCATGCTCAGCTGGAGGTCTTGGTGCATGTTGTGGAGGCAGGAGGTTAAGAAAAAGTAGAAATGAAGAGACTAGAATAGTAGACTGGAACTAGATGATGAAACATCTTATCCACCATGTTAGAGAGTCTTGATCTTACCCTACATTCAACAGGGAAGTCAACAGGATTTATAAAGAAGTGCTTTTTAGAATGCTATGTCTGAGGAAAGTGTAGAGGGGTAATTTGATAGGGAGGATTACAGGAATGAAGGGTGAAATATTAATTGGGAGACTGGGTTACAATAGTATAAACAAAGATGATAAATTCAAATGCTTTCAAGTGATAGTTGCTCAGTTGTGTCCAACTCTTTGCAACCCATGGACTGCAGTTTGCTAGGCTCTTCCGTCCATGGGATTTTCCAGGCAAGGATACACTTGAGTGAGTCATTCCCTTCTCCAGGGGATCTTCTTGACCTAGGGGTCAAACCTGTATCTCTGCATTCCAGGCAGATTCTTTACTGTCTGAGCCACCAGGGAAGCCCAAATGCTTTCAAAGTCCTGGCAAATAATGCAAATGTGAAGCTGGTTCCTGCTCCTGCCCCTTACCTCAGACATTAAATTAAAATAATTAAATAAATAAATATCCAGGCCAAACATCACTTAGGATAAAATTTGCTTTAGGGATGCCAGTTTTGTTTTGTTTTGTTTTACCTAGGAAAAAGGAGGATAACATTTTGAATTATGTAATGAAGAAATGAGGAACACAAAAGAGATGGTGAATTCCAGATCTATTTGAGTGGTGAATAGAACTGTTTCAGCTATTTCTGAATCCCTAGGAAATCAGCTGTTGTTCAGTCACTAAGTCATGTCCAACTCTTTGCCACCCCCTGAACTGCAGCATGCTGGCTTCCTTATCCTTCACTCATGCCCATTGAATTGGTCATGCCATCCAACCACCTCATTTTCTGTCACCCCACTTCTCCTCTTGCCCTCAATCTTTCCCCACATCAAGCTCTTTTCTAATGAGTTGGCTCTTTGCATCAGGTGGCCAATATACACTAAAAATTTCATGTGTGCTAACTGACTCCATCCAATAACAGCTGAGGAGAAAGTAAGAGAGAAAACCCTGCTCCTCATGCACTGCCAGTGGGCAAGAACTCTGCAGGACTTAAGTGCTAAATCATTTCAGTTGTGTCCAACTCTGTGACCTTATGGACTGTAGCCCACCAGATTCCTCTGTTCATGGGGATTCTCCAGGCAAACATGCTGGAGTGGGTTGCCATTTCCTCCTCCAGGGGATCTTCCCAACCCATGGATTGAACCGGAGTCCCTTATGTCTTCTGCATTGGCAGGCAGGTTCTTCACCACTAGCTCCATCTGGAAAGCCAAGATACTAAAGGTATAAGTCAATGCCATTTTTTTTTTAAACATATTGAAACCATAACTTGGCCCTAGCAATACAAAAAATTGCCTAGCCTTAGTCAGAAGCTATTTTATTTATTTATTTTTAATTTTTATTTATTTGTTTAAATTTTTTTATTTTTTATATTATACATTCTTTTAAGGTGGACAATAGCTAGATTAAACAACTGGGCAAAAACAAACAAACAAAAACTATGCTAAAGCAGTGAGAAAAGCCAAAACGACTATACCATTAAAAGTTATTTTCAATTGCAATTCTGCTATAACTTTATACAAATAATCATTTTACTTCTTCAATCTACATCTAAATAGATATATATCTAAATATTATCTACAACCATGGTATGGCAAGAAAGATTGCAGACAGAGTCCATTTAGACTTGAAGTGAGAGAAACATAAATGAGGAAGTACAGAAACTTAATTCTAAGTGTTGAATAATTTCTGGACAAAAGGGGAATTCTAATGGATAATAAGAATAATAGATTGAATACAGGTGGTTACCTCAAAACAACATGGAATGTTAAAATGATTTCCCCCACTTAAACTAACCTGATCATAAATTATTACTGAGGTAATATGGATAAATATTATTTTAAAAACTACTATATGTGATTTTAAAAAGCACCACATGCAATTCTGATACATTTAAGTACAGCATTTAAATGCATTTCCTGCTTTCAAAAATGACTGCAATTTACATGTTTCATTTACATAAAGATAGTAAGTCTCATATATGTCAGGTGGTTAATAATAGGTTAAGTGAACAGTGGTTAGTTAACATAATAGAATGGAAAACTTTGTATCAGAAGATTGATATGATATGCTTAAAAAATTTAAGAGCTAAAAAAAAGAAAAGAAAAAAAATTAAGAACTGAGTGAGAATTTAGAGTCTTGATCATATCACAGCTGGTTGCTGTGCAACCTTAAATAAGATACTTAATCTCTGTGTTCAGAGTCTTCTTTTGTGAAGAAGGATAAAGGAAGGCCAAATTGCAAACCAAGAATTCCTTTTAACAAGCAGTCTAACATTCAGTGCCCTTGTAAAATAAGAGAATGTCTAGCTTTGAAATAAATTTGGATGAAAAATTTAATTGCCCCAAACTAAAAATCAAGATCTTTTATCTTTAAGAATGGAATAACTGTGCCTTCAAAATTACATCTGATTACTTTTGCTGCATGAAAGCAAAAGTACACTTAATATCTACGGGTTACAAATTCAAAAGTTTCCAAGAGCCAAGCAAAAATCATAAAGATGTGAAGTTTCCAAAATACAAAATAATATGAGATGATGGGGTCTATGAGCAATGGGAGAAAGCATATCTTACAATAACTCTCACATTCAGTTCTTTTTTTTTCCCCTAAACATTGCCTGTAAAAGCCCATCTTTAATCAGATTCAGACAGTGTGGCATAAGATCGTGACCTCCAAACCTTGCCTTCAATTATTAGGTCCTAAAGTGTCTTTTTTTTTTTTTTTCACTTGGGAAGTCATACTGCTTCTTACAAGTCAGTAAACTATCTTATCAATGGCCAGTTTTTTCCTCATTTTATCTCATGCTATCAACAGCATTTAACCTATTGGATCAACCCCTCCTCTTAGATAACTTCACTCATCTGTCTCCCCAGACACCATATACTCAGATTTTCTTCTGAGCCACTCCTCATTCTCCTAGTTATTCTCCTAGATCTATAAATGTTGGATGACTCTAAAGTTTATTCCCCTCTGTTTCTACACATTCACTCCTTTGGTGAATTCCAGTCTCTCATCTTTAAATAATAGCAATATGCTGTCAATCACCAAATGTATATTTGCAGCCCAGAGTTTTCTCCCAAACTCCAGATTCCTATATCCAACTGACCATTTAACATTTGGATATGGATGTCTGACATTTCAAATTTAAGATGTCTCAAACTGACATCCTGTTCTTTTCTGCAAATGTGCCTCACTTACATTCTTTCCAATCTCAGTTAATAGCACCTCTATTATTTCAGTTACTGAAGCCAAAAATCTTGGTGTTATTTTGACATCTCTGTTTTTCTCACATCTTACATCTCAGTCTGTTGGGGCATCATCCTAATTTTACTTTCAAATAAATATAGAATCTGGCTACTTTTCAACACCTTTGCTTTTTACATCCTGTTTCAAGGCACTATTCTCTCTCTCCTGGGAATCACCGAAGTCTCTACTTGCTCCATTAAGGCATAGACACTATTCTCAGCACAGCCACCAAAGTGATCCTTTCAAAATTAAAATTATTTCATTCTTTTGGACAACAGCCTGCCACAGCTCTCTGTTCTACTCTGAGTTAAGCAATTACCCTCACAATAGCTTCTTACAAGGCCCTTAAAATTCTCTCCCTTGCCACCATCAGCATCCCCTCCCACTATGTTTTCTCCTAACATTTCCCTTCAGTTTAAGTTGCTTTAGCTACACTGTCCTCTTTGTAGTTCCATGTACATCCTGGTAATGTTTTAATGTAATCACCTAATTATTCCCTGTGAGTGGAAAATTCTTCCTTAGATATTTACTTAACAAACTTCCACACCACATTTAATATTTCTTCAACTATTACCCTCTCATGAATCAGACCCTGACCACCTACAAAACTGCCACCACCCCAAGCCCTGGCACTTTTAATCCTGTTTACACTGCTCCAGAAAAGCTATCATATTTTAATATTCTCTACAATTTAGTAACTTGACTAAGTCAGTTCAGTTCAGTCGCTCAGTTGTGTCCGACTCTTTGCAACCCCATGAATCGCAGCACGCCAGGCCTCCCTGTCCATCACAAACTCCCAGAGTTTACTCAAACCCATGTCCATCGAGCCAGTGATGCCATCCAGCCATCTCATCCTCTGTCGTCCCCTTCTCCTCCTGCCCCCAATCCCTCCCAGCATCAGGGTCTTTTCCAATGAGTCAACTCTTTGCATGAGGTGGCCAAAGTACTGGAGTTTCAGCTTCAGCATCAGTCCTTCTAATGATATTTCCTCTTCCTTTGCTAGATTCAAAGTGCTATGAGAACAGACATCTTTTATTGTTCATCTCAAGCACCTTGAAGAATGTCTAGGCCACAAATAGTAAATATTTGTTGTGGTTTATTAAATTATCAGAAAAGACAATTCATCAGGGAATTTAAATTCAGTTTTTAGAGTCTTGGTGTTATTTTTATGATTATCAATAAAAGGAAGTAAAATAAATGATGTATTAAGTGCCTACTATGAGTTAGTCACTGTGCTAAGATATTTACATATATTATCCCATTTTATTTTTATGACAACCACATCAGAATGGCATAATGTGTCCTGTTTTCCAATAAAGTTAAATAACTTGTAAGTTACATAGTCAAGCTTTGCACCTATGTTTACTTAACAAAAAATTTATGACACTCAAAAAGAAGTTGTATGATGTATATTCTTTAAGATAATTAATAGACAACTGTGAAATAAATCCTGGAAACATAAGGATAACTGTCCATGAGATTGATGTACAATTAACCAATGTCATCCATTTACAATTTAACATTTCTGTTAACGGTTTGCTCATATTATAGAAAAAAAATTCAGATTTGTAAAAAGCTTTCTACCACTATAAAGTTGAGAATAGAGAATTGATAACAAATGGGAAATACCCCCAAATATGGAAGCTTCACAAAATATCTGGTAATTTTATTTTTAAAGTATATCTTACATGTAGCTAACACATTGTTTAGGCTGATATTAAAAAATATGTGAAAAATTATACTAGAGACTGTAAAATGGGTTTTCTTCCAGTTTCACTTAAGCTTTCAATGCTTAGAATTGAACAGATCAGCTATGTGAAGAAATATCAAGGGCTTGTCTGAGAGCTTCTGTTCACTGTCACAATTCTGCCAACTAGTTTCCAGAACAGGCCAAAAAATGTGTCACTTAAAAGGTTAATGCATTGTCTACAAGACAAATTGTTTACTAAGCATGAAGTAACTGTTTTCAAGAAGAAACAGCTATGTTATCATTAGAAGTAAAGCTATCATGATCTTACGGTCACTTATATCAGAAATTCAGCCGCCTTAACTGCAGTGTACAATTTGTCTTCCACACTGGATTCATTGTCTATGTAACTGACAAAACTCCCTGCTTTAGAGCCTATTCACATGATGGAAATTAAGTCATATGTTTGTACAGATATAAATTACTCTAAAGCCTTCCTCAGAAGCAGAAGTCAATGTCCTTTCCAACCTTGCTAAAACACCAAAACACGCTGAGTAAGCTTAATTGAATTGTTTTATTTTACTAAAGTATGCAAAGCTGTTCTTCTTTTTAATAATAATTGTGACCTCAGGCTCTCATAAATGAATTTGCTGCTCCCTTTGAAGAAAAAGATCAAGAAAAATTTCCCAAGTGCAAAATCAAAAAGAAAAGAAAGCTTTCTTTGCTTACTTGAACTATACATCTTGTCTTACTGTTACTTTAATGTTTTCTTAAGTAGGAAAATTAGTACAGAACAGGTAGCTATGCTTTTTTCTCCCTTGCCCATTCTTCTAAAGAAACATATTTATGAAAATTTCCGTGATTTTTAAATTATGATAACTAAGTACCTTTTGCATGACATTAATACTACAGTTTACAATGCCTTGCACCTTCACTAGCATTTGGACTTCACAGTCCATTCAAAACTTGCAAGTAACTAACAGTGACAGACTTTACCGTCTTGGGTTCCAAAACCATTGTGGATGGTGACTGCAGCCATGAAATTAAAGGAGGTCTGCTCCTTAGAAGAAAAGCAATGACAAATCTAGGCAGCATATTAAAAATCAGAGACATTGCTTTGCCAACAAAGGTCAATATAGTCAAAGTTATGGTTTTTCCAGTAGTCATGTATGGATGTGAGAGCTGGACAATAAAAAAGGCTGAGCGCCGAAGAACTGATGCCTTTGAACTGTGGTGTTGGAGAAGACTCTTGAGAGTCGCTTGGACTGCGAGGAGATCAAACCAGTCCATCCTAAAGGAAATCAACTGTGAATATTCATTGGAAGGACTGATGCTGAAGCTGAAGCTAGAATATTGTGGCCACCTCATGCAAAGACCTGACTCATTGGAGCAGACCCTGATGCTGGGAAAGATTGAACACAGAAGGAGAAGGGGATGACAGAGGATGAGATGGTTAGATGGCCGTACTGGCTCAATAAAGTTGAGTTTGAGCAAATTCCAGGAGATGGTGAAGGACAGAGAAGCCTGGTGTGCTGCAGTCCATGGGGTTGCAAAGAGTCGGACATGACTGAGTGACTGAATAAAAACAGTCACTGAAAGTTTATGAGGCTAAACTCTGTATAAGGTATACTTGCTGTATCATAGCATTTTACTCTCAACGAAATAGGTATCTTTATAGCCCAATTTTGAGATGCAGCAACTGAGTCACATAAAATCAAGGGAATCACATGTGAACACACAACTCATAAAACAAAGAAGTAGAATTCATGCTGTCATACGTCTATGCCACTGTTAAAAGTTATTCTCAATTGCATTTATAAATTAGGCACTCTCTCCCATTTTGTTGACCTATAATCCAAAGGATTGTGGTGGAGTTTTTTTTTTGCATCATGTTTTATGGCATTTGATGCTTAGTAAAAAAAACAATAATAATCAGAACTGCCTTTACTGAGTGTCTCCTAGGTATTCACTACGAAATTTGCCTTATTGCTAATTTTGACTAGAACCATGCAAGATATGTATTATTATACTTATTTTATGAATGAGAAAACTGAGGTTCAATGAGTTTAATTAAAATATCCCAGGTCACATTGCAAGAACTGGAAGAATCAGGATTCCAGGCCATTGCCTTTCCATAGACCATACGGCCAAAAGGATGACACTCCTTTGACCATCCTTACTACTTGGATGCTCAGTGAATTCTAAGCAATGTGTCTTTAACTTCCTAAGGAGACTGTACGTTTTAAAACAATCACAACTATATTCTATCTTAAAAAAAAAACTTTATTTTCTGTCTAACAAAACATTATTTTCTAAGACATTGCATGCAAAATGAGCAAAGTCTTGTTTAGATACTAATTTTATAGTGTAAATTGGTACAGGGAAAGCTGCTTTGACTTGTGGATGTATTTGTAAATGTTGCCTTTGGGCTTGCAAAGTATTCTTCTCTGGAGTCAACAAACTGCAAATATAATTAAGCTACCTTTTCTGAGGTGACCACTTTTTAACCAACTATATATTTTTTTAATATCAGCTGCATTCCTTTGGGTAACAGTGGGGTAGTTGGAATTATGCAATTATGCTGTATAGTATTTTAATTAAAAGATGTATCACTGAATACTTAAACATTCTGTGTCTGCCAGAACCTACAATAATTATGCAAATGTGAGAGAGCAGGGGAAGAAAATTCACATCTTTTCTGTTTATATTTCAATTAGATTGTGAAAACTCATTGCTGAAACTGAAAATTTCACATTTTCTAACAGATACAAAAAGTTCAGAAATGCTGTTTTTTAGTTCTAAGCTACATCAAATTCTACCAATATTAATTAAAATTTAGCAAATTCATATTTTGTATCTATATGTTATATATGAACCCACAAAGTACAACTGAACTAGGTGATTCATCTTTAGATTTATAACAATATAGGGTCAGAAATCACAATGTTTTGTTGTAATATTTCAATGTGGCATGGTGAACTAGATTCTTCCAAATTGATAAGTTCTTCTGGAGTTGAAAATAACACTTCTAAAACAATTTTTCAGGTCATCAGGGTATTTGATAATAACATGGAGTGGTAAATTGTTAAGCGTGGCTGAAGCACATTATGTTAAAGTCCTATCAGCCTCAGAAAAATTAAGCTAAGACTGAATAAGAGGAGATGTACAAGAGAAGTAAAAATATACTTTTGCTGTCAAAAGGGCTCTGGTCTAGAATCAGGAACATGAGATTGGGAGATTTGTGTCGAACACAAACTAGCTGTGAGATCTTATGTACCATTCTTTACTTGCTCGGGACTCGGTTGCTTTAACTGTTAAATGGAAAGGGAAGGGAAAGGAAAAAGGAATGGATAGGGAAAAAAATAGATGTATTTGTAGTATGAGAGGGGAAATACTATTATACATACAAATCTAAGGCATTTCTATTTTTATTTTACTGTTCATACTGAAGATAGATTGACTATTAATAGTTAATGGCATGACCCTACTGGGAAAATATTAACATGGCTCAGAAAGGACTACAAAGAAAAGTGAACTCCCTATCCAAAACCCATTCTTCAGAAATCATCACTGCTAGCAATTTCTTCTCTTATCAGATTTAAAAAATAAATGCTAAGGCTTTCTATTTGAGTGAAAAGTTGTTTTTAAATCACCTTATATTTGAAGACTTGCTTTTCCAACCCACTACACAGCTCTGATTTACTTCGTAGTACAGATGTGTGTGTGTGTGTGTGTGTGTGTGTGTGTGTGTGTGCAATGCGGATGGAAGCAAATAGGCTGTAGTCAGAAGACCTTGTTCAAGTCCCAGCATTGTATCTTATCAGCTGGGTTGCGGGGTAAAAAGTGAAAACTCTGAGTATACATTTCTTATCAGTAAAATCAGAATAGCAATATTCCCTCTCAGAGCTATTAATGAAATATGAACATGAACATGCTTTTTAAACAAGTGAAATATTAAGTTGTCTTTATGAGTATAGTTTTTAGAAAGCACAAATATTGATCTGTCTAGATAGGAACAATGGAATAAAGTACTCCCGAATTCAAGTTGCCTACTCATATCATATTGTTAAGGGGTTCTGCCCTTGTTCTACTTTGTCAGCTCTCTGGGAATGTTGAAAACTGACTATGAAATAAAGAAACATTTCTGCTTATCTCCTTTTCCCACAGCATTCTCACCTACAGAGATTGTTCACAACCTTCCAATAAGTATATACAGGTAACTGAAAAAACAAAGGAAGAGCAAGGAAAATAAGTGACACAAAATCAGTTCCCTCCAACATCTCTCCCATAAATTTAATTTCCCTTCACCCAACAAACTGTCAAAAGCAATAGGAAAAAATACAGGACAAAATCTTCAGGTAAAAAACACATATTCTCTATATTCTAGGAAATAGTGTTCCAAATAAGTCAATTTACTCCTGAAAGCATCAAATATTCATGTGTTCAACTCACAGAATGTTGCCTTCTGAAAAAGCTTAGAGAACCAAAAGTACCATTCTGTAAACTTCCATTCCTTTATAGGTTAATGTGTTTGACTTCAGAGCATGTAACTAACAGTTGCTTAAAGAAGTTTCTTAATTGAAGCTGGACTTATATTAAGAGATAGCTATAAGGAAACAGAGAGTGGAAAACCAGTTCTTTCTAAATTGAAATAAAAAAAATCAGGTTCCATGATTTGTGGAACTGACTTTGTGTTCTTTGTCAAATCCTTTAGTTGTTTGGTCCCTTTCTTACTCAACTATAAGTTTAACTCACAAGTGTCTCTAGAAGGCACTGAACTTAATGCCTGCTGTCAACAAAGTCAAAGCTTGGAATTGCACATTCTACATATATGGCCTCTAATTCTTCTTTTAGCCATGACTGCAGGGGAAAGAAGGGTATCAAAAACTGGGGTTGCAAGGGCCCATCACCATGCTTCACATATAAGAATGATAAATTGTGCTTGTGGGAATGACCTCCATTTCTACTCTTCTGTGCCCTCAAATGTAACTTAAGAATAGAATACAATAAAGAACAACCTTCCTAGCCACTATAATTTTACTTATCATTCCATATTTTTCTCTCTCATTCACTGTCTTTCATTTTATGTTATTTTCTACTCTCATCATAATTCATTAAAATGGAGGAATACCATAACTTTGCATCCTCATTCGTTCCTTCTATTTGTGATAACTTTAAATGCATCCTCTGTTTTTCCTTTTGAAAGCATACTGCACTTTACTGAAAACAAAAGTGAATAAACTGTTTCCCATTTTCATGCATCTTTAAAATGTTGACAACTTCAAATTCAGTATCTCTCATCATTATGTAAAAAACAACTGCAAGAAAGATAGAAACTCAGTGACCCACAAATTATAGCTAGATTTGGCACCATTGAAATTAAATGTAAGCAGTTTCCTTCAGCTCAGGTATTATCTCTTTCTCCTGTTTTTCAAGAGCTATCTACTGTTGCTGAAGACCTAAGGGTCTAAGCTTGTACTCTATTCATTACAGGTCATCTCACATTGCATGTTGCTGGGCCACAGAGGCACAGATTTGAGATGGCATATGATCTAGCACAATCTGTTGGTTCTCTAAACTAAATATATGTTAATGCTGCTGAGGGAGGACAGTCCAGAAGAGAAAACCACACTTTAGCAAGACCATTTTCAAATAGAAAAGAGGATGTAGAAACATTATTTAAGTTCAATGGGTATAAAGCTTTATAGTATAACCATCAAAATTCTCTTTTAAGTGGCCTTCAGGTAGCCACAGTAACTATGTTTTCAAACAAAAATGCTATTGTTCATTAATATAACATGGTTTAATCGTATTAACATTGGCCTGTATTTCTTTCTAGCTAAAAATCTGGATGTAGCCTGCAATATAGACTTTTAAGCAAGATTCAATGACTTTATAGTTAACCAACTAATAAAAAGCATATAGTGTGAAAATTTTGCATCTTTAACAAAAATTAAGTTCAAATTCTCTGACTCACTTCACGGAGAAAAAAAGCAAGCCTTATGAATTTGTTACTACTGCAGTAGATGATATCAATAAGATACTAATAAAAATACTATCTGTCTAGTGGGAACAGTGCCAATTTGTCTTGAGGGCCATTTTATTAGCATTTTATCCAATATTTTTAATTATTAATATCAATTCATATCTCAAAATATGAATTACACTAATGTTCCTAACATCATGAACTTTTCTATAATGCTGCTCTTCATACATATAATAAACATTAATCTTATAGATGTCAATATGATCATGTTATCAAACTACATAGTAGAACTTTATAAGAATCTGACTTCCAGATCCGATTTCCAAATAATAGTGATAGAGCAAATATATCTTCTCTGGTTCTTAGTCTAATTACAGACTATTAAGAAATATACTAAGATACATTGATACGTTGGTCCCAGGGCTTATAGAAAAAATAAAACATATTGGTAAGATACTAACATGCATGTAGGAACAAGATACAAATTTGATAGAGACAAGGCATTTTGTATTTGTGGCTAGACCTCTAATGAAAAATGAATAGTGGATGCTGAATTTCTGATTTTTTCCCTCCTGTGCCAACTTTCTCTGAAATTAAAATGGCAGAACTGTAACTAACACAGATACCCTGGTAATTATTTAGTGAACCAGATGTGCCAATTCATTTTACTTTTGTTACAATAGACAATCTGATATCTCTTCAAGGTCCTTCTACATCACTTGGTTTAGATTGTGATTAGACTCTCTACTGGTTGATATGTCTGAAAGCAAATGCTGTTTGTTTGTTTGTTTGCTTGTTTCCCTTGCAATATAATTACACAAATAAAGCATCCAAAGAACTGTTGCATCCTAGCTTTATCTATCTATCTGTCTATTTATTGGCAGGTTTATCATTTTTCAAAGTTGAAAAGAGATAACTTCTTAGCAAAAATGAGAAATCAGTAAACTGACCAAAGAAAAATGATAAATAGAAAACTACTACTAGATGCTGAGCTTAAGTAGTCAAGAAAATGTCATAAAATGCTTTTGTTCAATCTATTTCAAACTTTATGAGCCAAAACAGAACTCAAGTGTTAATATGTTTACATTAAAACAGAGGTTACTGATTAATAACTCATCCACTGTCAAATCAACCCTCATTTGCAACATATTTACCTAATTCATCTGTTATGGGTATTCTTAAAAGTAATTGTCATTCTAAAGTATTTTCAGTATGTAGAATCTTTCATATTGGATAGATCTTCTAGAAAGTTTGCTATAAAATGAATTTCCATGAAGTCTACTTTCCAATAGAGAGGCATGGCAGAGAGGTAAGGAATGCTGTTGGGATACTTAAGGGAGTTTTGTTTTTGGCATCCAGTTCTAATAACTAACAACACTTTTTAGAGGTATTTTTGAAAGAACAAGGCATTAAGAGTTACAACACTCATAATAATGACATAATAGCTGCCATACCAATGAGCAGGTCTAGGATTTGCTGCTATCACTTCTACTGCAACTTTAGCAGGCAAGGGCTCTTCAAAGAGCAATGGGGAGCTTTCTTTCCCACCGGAGCTGAGGGATAATCCCTCATCTATAATAATGAAAAAGTTAGAAATTTCCAAACCCTTAGCTGAGAATCAAGAGAAAATGCAATTTTCCCCATGACTTTATTAATTTTATGAGAGGAAAAGTCATGCGTGCTGATTTGCTGTTTATCACATGATTGTTGGATTGGGACAATTGTGAAAAACAAATAGGAAGACATCAGAAGTCATAGTAATTTTTCTGAAAATGTTGTGTTGTTAAAAATTCATGTCAATGTATGGCAAAAAAAAAAAAAAAAACCACTACAATATTGTAAAGTAATTAGCCTCAAATTAAAATAAATTAATTTACAAAATACACAGAATGTCAAAATTTAGTAGCCTTCAATGATTCTAAGTTCTGTCCTAAAAATGCCTACCCTGTTCTTCTTAATATTGATAATAATGCAAATAATTTCTGAATCTCTTATGTTTAAATATTAGGGTTATGACTTGAAAAATCACATAGTAGAATAGAAAGTCTAGTCTTCAAGTCTGCAGAAAAATGAAGTCCACACAACACCGTACTATGAGTACATCTGCTGTCCTGCTGTTTTAAATTGTTTCAAATGCTATGCTCACACAGTGTTCCATAGCAAACAGCAGTTGCAATTGTACTGACTTTCAAACGACTTTCACTCCAGTGGCAGAGGCTGTTTTATAGTCCAGGTACACTCACATTTAACACAGTGCCCCAAGAGTAAAATAACAAACCATTGTTGACTAGTTATCATTTCTACTTGAAAAATGAAGATCCGTTATTTACTGATACTTAGGATGTAGTCATAAATGCCTTCAGCTGAAAAGCTACAAAAATGTCTAGATCTTCTTTTGAAAAAATAATAAGGCTTCTCATAGTAATTGTAACTTCCTTATATCTCTCTAAACATGAGAGTGATTTCACAAGACTCCTTTAATGTACAATATCCCATTTTTCAAGATGTGAAAACGAAATCTGATTTTTTGAAAGGAAACTTTAACCTAGGTTAAATGTATCCTATGCTAGGCACTAGAATAGTTTCTAAATGTTATGAATAAAGAAGAAACCAAGTAAACAATAATCACATGGCCCTTACACACTAATGGAGAGAGCAAAACACTCTGTCCATAACTGTATTTTAAAATATTTTGTGTTTTGAAGTATATTTTGAAAGGTAGAAATATATTTGGTCTTGTAATATGTTCTATGAGAACTTAATATGCTAGGATAAATTGCTAAGCCATGCAATTCCGTCTGATGTGTTTTCAACTCTCAGCTCCTCTGAGGCTGCTCTCTTTAGTGGCTCACTTAGAATCAGTTGCCCTTCCTGTCAAATATGCCCTTACCTTTCCTCATCATTTACTTACTAGTACTGGATTTTTGATCTTCTATTTCTCATTGCCTACAAAAGTCTTGCCCAGCTTTGTAAACAACCATGATGTATAAATTCTACCTCATCTGTAATATCTTCCCAATCATTTCAGTCTCTACTTCCTCCTCCTCTGAACTTATATCAATTCAGTTCAGTTCACTCACTCAGTCGTGTCTGACGCCTTGCGACCCCATGAATTGCAGCACGCCAGGCCTCCCTGTCCATCACCAACTCCCGGAATTTACTCAAACTCATGCCCATCAAGTCGGTGATGCCATTCAGCAATCTCATCCTCTGTCGTCCCCTTCTCCTCCTGCCCCCAATTCCTCCCAGCATCAGAGTCTTTTCCAATGAGTCAACTCTTTGCATGAGGTGGCCAAAGTACTGGAGTTTTAGCTTCAGCATCAGTCCTTCCAATGAACACCCAGGACTGATCTCCTTTAGGATGGACTGGTTGGATCTCCTTGTAGTCCAAGAGACTCTCAAGAGTCTTCTCCAACACCAGAGTTCAAAAGCATCAATTCTTTGGCACTCAGCTTTCTTCACAGTCCAACTCTCACATCCATGCATGACCACTGGAAAAACCATAGCCTTGACTAGATGGACCTTTGTTGGCAAAGCAATGTCTCCGCTTTTTAATATGCTATCCAGGTTGGTCATAACTTTCCTTCCAAGGAGTAAGCGTCTTTTAATCTCATGGCTTCAATCACCATCTGCAGTGATTTTGCAGCCCCCAAAAGTAAAGTCTGACACTGTTTCCACTGTCTGCCATCGTTTTCCCATGAGGTAATGGGACCAGATGCCATGATCTTAGTTTTCTGAATGTTAAGCTTTAAGCCAACTTTTTCACACTCCTCTTTCACTTTCATCCAGAAGCTTTTTAGTTCCTCTTCACTTTCTGCCATAAGGGTGGTGTCATCTGCATATCTGAGGTTATTGATATTTCTCCTGGCAATCTTGATTCCAGCTTGTGCTTCTTCCAGCCCAGTTCCTATTTGGAACCTATTTGGTTCCTATTTGGAACCAGTCTGTTGTTCCTTATATAGTACCAGTTAATTAATTATTGTCCCTTTCTGATTAATTTTTCAAAGACTAAACTCTTACAATATATCTGGAATAGATTTTAAAAATCTTCAAATCTATCATTTTATAGCAGAGAAAACTGGGTCTTAGAAGCTGAGTAATTTATTCAGTCATCCAGTTTACAAATGCAGAAGTAGGTTTGAAGCCTTAGCACTTGATTCTCAGTGAAACATTTTTCTGCTCCACCAAATCTGTTTATACACGACTATTTTGATTTTTTTCTTGGTCACTAGTCTGTATTTTATAATAATAAAATGCAGTCAAATTCCAAACCCTTTAGCCTACGATAATATCTCTCAGGTTAATTCATTTATTTAGGAACCAAAGTACTTTCTATTGTATATATTTCCTCTTACATAGGCCTCTTTGAAAAATCCTTGGAAATTTTGATCTGAGCAAATAAAATGGACTGTTTCAGTCATTTCCTGTGCTTGTTTAGTTCCTATTGTTTGAACTCATCTTTGTAAGAATCTTCCTTGAGGTAATCAATTCCCAAAGATCATATATACCTTTTTACTGCCCTTTCCATGCAAATTAACCTTCAAGTGACAGACCCACCACATTATTGCCAACTCCATGTTGCCCATGTAGTGAGCAAAACTTCAACTATCATTTACATACAGCTTTTTATTTTTGTTTGCTTTGCTTGCTGATTTATTGTGTTTGTATTTTACTGGTATTTCTTTTTAAAGGGGATAATATTGGGTTTGGGTGGCTTCCCTGGTGCCTTAGATGGTAAAATATCTGCCTGCAGTGCAGGAGACCTGGGTTCAATCCCTGGGTCAGGAAGATCCCCTGAAGAAGGGAACGGCAACCCACTCCAGTATTCTTCCCTGGAGAGTTCCATGGACAGAGGAGCCTGGTGGGCTACTGTCCATGGGGTCGCAAAGAGTCAGACATGAATGAGTGACTAACACAACACAATATCGGGTTTAAGCTTCCCTTCATAAGAAAATTAAAGTTTTCACTTAAAAATAACTTTATTCTAATAACAATTAAAAACTCTCAGTTAAAGTACAGCACTGGAAGCTTCAAATCCAAGAAGAGTAAGACTGTTTACATGTGAATAAAATATATGAATAGTGGAAGCATCATAGGTTTGCTTCTAGGAAATTCTAAGAAGAAGATTGCCATTTGCAAAATTCAAAACATTTCAGGGGCTTCAGGCACCTAGATTACAAAGGTGAAATGGGTTGAGTGGAACAACTCAAAAGAAAGCCTTGAAGGCACTTCTGTCCTAGTGGTTGGGTCTAATTTTAGAACTAGAAAGAGAATTTGCCCTCTGATTTTCAGAAATTTGAGTAGTTGGCTGACTACCAGCAGGTTGTTCAAGTTACTCAATGTGTCTACCTAGAGAGATTACGATTTAAGGTGGCCATATTCCACATACCAATCAGAGAACTGGAAACGACTAGATTCACTAATTTTGGTACAGTTTCCATGCTGAGGCCTGAGGCAAAATCACTCTATATGTTACCAGAAGAGTGGTAGAAAAAGAATTTCTAACACAGAACCCTGCTCTAGAGCACTTTTGAGAAAAATCTCCGTAGGCATTTTTTCCTCCCTAAAATTTCTTTTTCACCTTTTATACAGTTTGTGAGGTTCTCATGGCAAGTATACTGGGGTGGTTTGCCATTCCCTCCTCTAGTGGGTCATGTTTTGTCAGAACTCTCTGCTGTGACCCATCCGTCTTGGATGGCTCTTAACAGCATGGCTCATAGCTTCATTGAGTTACACATGCCCCTTCTCCACAACAAAGCAGTGATCCATCAGTTTAGGAGAGAGAAACATCAAAAACCTCAGATATGCAGATGATAACACTCTAATGGCAGAAAGTGAAGAGGTACTAAAGAGCCTCTTGAAGAGGGTGAAGGAGGAGAGTGAAAGAGCCAGCATAAGATTAAAAAAAAAAAAAAACACAACTAAGATCATGGCATCCAGTCCCATTATTATATGGCAAATAGAAAGGGAAAAGGTGAAAGGTGAAATAGTGACAGATTTCTTGGGCTCCAAAATCACTTCAGACAGTGACTGGAGTCATGAAATCAGAAGATGATTGCTTCTTGGCAGGAGAGTGATGAAAAACCTAGACAGTGTGTTGAAAAGCAGAGACAATACTCTGCCAACAAAGGTCCATATAGTCAAGGCTATGGTCCTCCGAGTGGTCATGTATGGTAATGAGAGCTAGACCATAAAGAAGGTGAGTGCCAAAGGATTGATGCCTTCAAATTGCAGTGCTGGAGAAGACTCCTAAAAGTCCCTTGGCTAGCAAGGAAATCAAACAAGTCAATCTTAAGGGAGATCAGTCCTGAATATTCACTGAAAGGACTGATACTGAAGCTGAAGCTCCAGTATTTTGGTCGTTTGACATGAACAAACGACTCATTGGAAAAGTCCCTGATGCTGGAAGAATTGAGGAAAGAAGGAGAAGAGGGCATCAGAGGATGAGATGGCTGAATGGTATCACCATATGCAATGAACATGAACTTGGGCAAACTCCGGGAGATGGCGAGGGGCAGGAAGGTCTGTCGTGCTGCAGTCCATAGGGTCACAAAGAGTAAGACACGACCGGGTGACTGAACAACAACAAAGATTTCTTTAAAGCCTCTAACTGCAAAATTATATTTAAATCTCTAACAAAAGTATAGCTTAAATCTTTATCTGAAAAATTAGATCAATATCTAGTATCAAATGTAAGAGTTTCAAACATAAATTTCCCTCCAACTACTGTGTCAAAAAATAATATTTTTTTGTAGAAAGTATTTATGTGAAATATATCATGCAAGTGCACATATGTTCCCTAAATGTGAAGAGACAGAAATGGATGACTCCTGTCCTCCCTATTCTTAAATTGCTTCTTGCTTATGAAATGGAGCAGGACTTTATGGTGTAATTCCAGGTACAAATCCCCAGTTTCCTGTTTGTAGGAAATAGGTTTCATTCAGCCTCCTTGAAGTTCCCTGAATTCCAAAGGATGAATTCAAACAGTTGCTAATCAGGGAAGGAAACGACTACAGAAACTCATGAGGAGCAGTCAAGAGACACTAGCGCAGCCTAGGGGCAGGGTCTTGGTTCATCCTCAGTTCAGATCAATTCAGTAGCTCAGTCATGTCCGACTCTTTGAGATCCCATGTATTGCAGCATGCCAGGCTTCCCTGTCCATCACCAACTCCTGAAGCTTGCTCAAACTCATGTCCATTGAGTCACTGATGCCATCCAACCATCTCATCTCTGCCATCCCCTTCTCCTCCTGCATTTCCCAGCATCAGGGTCTTTTCAAATGAGTCAGTTCTTTGCATCACGTAGCCAAAGTATTGGAGTTTCAGCTTCACCATCAGTCCTTCCAATGAATATTCAGGACTGATTTCCTTTAGGATGGACTGGTTAGATCTCCTTGCAGTCCAAGGGACTCTCAAGAGTCTTTTCCAACACCACAGTTCAAAAGCATCAATTCTTCAGTGCTCAGCTTTCTTTATGGCCCAACTCTCACATCCATACATGGCTACTGGAAAAACTATAGCTTTGACTAGGCAGAACTTTGTTGACAAAGTAATGTCTCTGCTTTTTATCATACTGTCTAGGTTGGTCATAGCTTTTCTTCAAAGCAAGGAGCAAGTGTCTTTTCATTTCATGGCTGCAGTCACCATCTGCAGTGATTTTGGAGCCCAGGAAAATAAAATCTGTCACTGTTTCCATTGTTTCCCCATGAAGTTATGGAGTGGTACATAACAAAATACCTTTGAGTTCTTCTGCTAGAACTAAGGCCCACAGCCAGAAAGAGAATGGTACCCTTAGGCTAAACACAACATTCCTGCAGCACTGCCCTGTCACTTGACCAAACACCAATCAGAAAAAGTCACACATCCTGCAACCCTCACTCCAAGTTTGGCTGTAAAATCCTCTTCGCGGAAACCATTGGGGATTTCGGGGTTTTGAACACAAGTCAAACATTCTCCTTGCTCAGACCAGAGATAAACATTTCTCTGATCCAAACTCTAATGTTTTGGTTTGTTTGGCCTCACGGTTCATGGGGTACACAAACTTGTATTTGGTAACACCTACAGTTTCTTTGGGTTTCCCTGGTGGCTCAGATGGTAAAGAATCTACTTGTAATTCAGGAGACCTGGGTTCAATCCCTGGGTCAGGAAGATCTCCTAGAGAAGGGAATGGCAACCCACTCCAGTATTCTTGTCTGGAGAATCCCATGGACAGAGGAGTCTGTCAGGCTCAAGTCCATGGGGTCCTGAGTTGGACATGACCGAGCTTTCACAGTTTCTGTTATCTTATTAACATTAAGACTTTCACCTGGGTGAAGTTAAAACAACTATTTCTGGAACACCAATATCAAGGTGTTTCAGTCTGCTATATCCTGCTCCCAAAACACACACACTCCCCTAGTTTGTAATCACAAGTGTACACTTTTAGTGTCAAAACTTTTGTCACGGGTCTCAGAAGGAAAGCAAAAATCTTCCTGGGGGATAATTTGATAGCATGGTTTTTATGGTAAATGCACCCCCTCGTTGACCACTACCTAATATCAGTTCTGTGCATATAGGCACTTGGGATTAACTTTCACCATCTATAGATACAGTTGCATTAGGCATTTCAGAATTAAATTCCACCCCCCCAGACCAAAAACTGAAACATGCATTCAGGTAGAAAACATATGCAGAGTTAATAAAATGAAGATCGTATTAAGGTCCAACTTCAGTGATTTTAACCCAGCCTGCTTTATAAAACACCTAGAAGTATTGAACTATCTCCATAAATATGTATGAACTTTGAATAACTATAGTGGATAGAAAAAAGGAAAAAACTGGGAATTAGAGAGAAGGTAAGAGAATGAAATCTAGAATTAATGAAATGCAAATTATTGCTATATGTTTAAAATGTACATTGCTTCAAACTGTGCTTTGCATAGAAATGACAAGCTTTTCCTAATTGAATATTTTAAATCAAAAAAAAAAATAAATAAAAGAACAAGAAGATAGATTTGAATCCAAATCCGAACTCCAGACATCATGCATGGATGATAGAAACACAGTTCCACTATAATTTTTATGTTCATTCAGTGTTGCTATTGTTCAGTTGCCCAGTCATGTCTGACTCATTGCAATCCCATGGACTGCAGCTTCCCTGTCCCTCATCATCTCCCAAGTTCATGTCCATTACATTGATGAGGTCATCCAGCCATCTCATCCTCTGATGCCCTCTTCTGCCTTCAATCCTTCCCAGTATCAGGGACTTTTCCAATCAGTCAGCAGTTTGCATCAGATGACCAAAATACCAGAGCTTCAGCTGCAGCATCAGTTCTTCCAATGAATATTCAGGGTTGATTTCCCTTAAGATTGACTGGTTTGTCTCCTTGCTGCCCAAGGGACTCTCAGGATTTATCTCCAGCACCAAAGTTCAAAAGCATCAATTATTTGGTACTCTGCCTTCTTCATGGTCCAGCTCTCATAACTATATGTGACCACTGGGAAGACAATAGCCTCTACTAGGAGGACCTTTGTTGGCAAAGTGATGTCTCTGCTTTTCAACACACTGTCTAAATTTGTCATAGCTTTCCTGCCAAGAAGCAATCATCTGATTTCTTGGCGGCAGTCATCATCTGCAGTGATTTTAAAGCCCAAGAAAAGAAAATCTGTCACTACTTCCACCGTTTCTCCTTCCATTTGTCGTGAAGCAATGGGGCCAGATGCTATGATGATTCCTGGGTCGGGAAGATCCCCTGGAGAAGGGTTAGGCTACCCACTCCAGTCTTCTTGGGCTTCCCCGGTGGCTCAGATGGTAAGGAATCCACCTGCAATGCAGACCTGGTTTTGATCTCTGGGTAGGGAAGATACCTTGGAGGAGGGCATGGCAACCCACTCCAGTATTCTTGCCTGGCAAATCCCATGGACAGAAGAGCCTGGCAGGTTACAGTCTATATAGTGGCACAGAGTCGGACATGACCGAAGCGACTGAGCACAGTACAAACAACCATGATCTTAGTTCTTTTTTAATTTTTAGTCTTAGCTGTTTTTTTTCACTCCCCTCCTTCACCCTAATAAAGAAGTTCTTTAGTTCCTTTTCACTTTCTGCAGTGACAGTGGTATCACTGACATATCTGAGGTTGTTGATGTTTCTCTTGCCTATCTTGATTCCAGCTTGTAACTCATTCAACCCAGCATTTCTCATGATGTGCTCAGCATATAATTTAAATTAAGAGGGTGATAGCAGACAATCCTCTTGTACTCATTTCTCAATCTTGAACCAATCTCTTGTTCCATACAGTGTTCTAACTTATAATGTAGAAAGCTTCTTCAACATTTATACATTAATTGTATAATGTTTAAAGTATAAATTATAATATCCCCACACTAAGAGTATGAATAAAAAGTAAAATTTAATGTCTAGTTGAAGCAAAATAATGTGGATGGGCACTTCAAAAATGCCTCCTCTATATCTGATTCTGGGACTGTAATATAGTCTATGTGTTCTTTTTTGTCAAATAAAATATATAAAAGAATATAAAAATAACACCTATAGCCGAAGGTGTATTGCAGGGATTATGAGGACTGCAATCAATACAAAATACTCAAACACACTAGTGTACTGAATAAAATAGCTCAGAGTATGCAGGAGGGAGATTATTTTTTTCATACGTGTGTATATGTGTGCACACATGTGCATGAAAATATTCCTCATCCACTGTATTTGGTGTGTGCCTCATTTAAAATTATTATATAGGTACAGCATCTACATACTAAAAATTGTTTAGCTACTACTGGAATAATTGATTATACAAAAAATGTATTACCAACTAAGCTATGAGGGAAGCTTTTTTGAATACACTGCATTTTCAGAACATCAAAAGACATGCTTTCTTACTCATAAAATTTTCAGATATATTATAAAGTACATGTGTTCTGATTTTAAAAGATGTTTAAAATAATAGAGATTACATTTTTCAAGGTTAGTACAAGGACATTGTGCATCTAGCTCATCATGAACAACAAAACTGGTCTTTTGTTATTTTAGGGATTAAAGAAGCCTTTGAAAATTAGGAATTTCATTTAGGGTATGTTTCACTTTACTTGTAAAGGCCAGAGTTATCTATATTTCCTTCTAACCACCATAAAATCTTAGTGTTTCAGTTTTGACTGCTAGCATGTGACAACAAAAAGAATTTATGTGTCACTCTAGTATTGGAAGATTTACTTGCATATTTTAGGGGTGAGGTTTAAAGATTTACTCCTAAAAGATTATAAAGTAGAAATAAAATTAGTGACTTTGTACAGAGTTTTTCACTTTATCACCTGAATGGTATTTTACTTTAATATAAACTTGACATTAGCTTTCCATAGGAACACTGTGCTTTTAAAAACCTGATAATTTCCAATGAATATGAAAACACTGATATCATCTTGACATTGTAAAAGATATACATAAGTTCTATGAAGACAAAGAAAAATAAGTGAGGCAGCTGCATTTATTATAAAAACTTTCAGAGAATAGAGATTTTAAGTGTGACTTTATAGTACTGTGTGCCAGATGGTGGTTTTGACCTGACTATTCATGTGATTACTTAATGGATTGATGTATTTGATATGTGTTTTGAAGATTATTCATTTTAGTAGTATTAAATGTCCTTTTAATAGTTCTACAAAAGGATTATTTTCTGTCAACTAATGATATTAATAACACTACACTAAATAATAAACACCTTAGTTTCATATTACACTGGTTGCTTAAGTGTGTAAGTCCATTTCAAAAGTAAACCCATACATAATTCTTTCACTATTACTGAGGGATTTTGAGAGATCAACTAAAATAAACTATCTCAGTTTGCATTCTCTTAGAACATTTTCCTTCCAAACTATTTTCCACAGATAGAGTTAGTGTATAAGTATTCAAGAAAAATGAGAATTTGTTAAAGGATTTGATGTTATACAATGCACTGCATGATTCATTCAAAAAATTCACTTCATATATTTTATGTTTAATATTTAAAAGTTACTATTGTATAGATTTTGAGGGTGAGTATTCCTATTGCCTGATCTGAAATAGAAAAATGTTAACAATTTTTGAGATGTTGCAGACCAATACCTTTCACCACAACAGCTTCAATGTAGCTATGGTTCTCCTACTAGAATTTCAAGCTAAACTATTTCTGTGAGTACTTCTTACCAATTTTACTCATTTCAACATTAATTTCAATTTCCTCTTTTGTGTGTGGAATAGTTAACCCTAATTTTATCATGATGTCATCAAGGAAGTCTTATTGCTCAGTCACCCAGTTGTGTTCGACTCTGCAACCCAATTGACTGCAGCATGCCAGGTTTCCCTGTCCTTCACTGTCTCCCGGAGTTTGCTCAAACTCATGTGCACTGAATCGGTGATGCCATCCACCCATCTCATCTTCTGTCGTACCCTTCTCTCCTTGCTTTCAATCTTTCCCAATTGTGTATTGAAAGTGGAAAGTTGTAGGTCTGTTTATAGCATTGAAAAACAACAGCAATAACAAAAATACAGGAAGACATATCATTTTGGACCAAGCAGTTCTAAAAGGAGAGAAACAGTTAAGCAAGCTAAGGTGAAATCACAGATGGTTCTCACCGTATATGTCAACTATTTTAAAGATTATATCAAAAGCTGGAAATAAACCTTTAGTCTGTTATTGTTGCTTACATTCTAGTCTGAATGAATATAGAACATCATGGTTAACATAGTTTATGTGCTCTCTTTTAAGTTAGTCAAATTTTTTTCTATTTTCAAATGTCAAATGTGGTGTACTGATAGATTAAAAATTACTTTGTTACCGTCTTAGTACTCTACCTGCAAAAATAATTTTAAACAACTGTTTATGATTTATGTATGCATCAAATACAATTTTGACTCCAAAGTATAGAAATCTAAACTTTTGTTTTAACAATAGTTTCAAGACATGAAGAAATGGAGGAAGGGAAATATGATAAAGAAAAAATATGTTAAAAACATCTAATAAAAATTACTTCCTTCATATATTTTATGTTTCTTAGTATTAAAATTGTTAATGTATTGATTTTGGAAAATCCTCGTTTTCTGAATTCAAATACAAGCATTTTTAACAATTTCTGAGGTGCTAGAGACCATTACCTTTCACAACCGTTTCAATGTAGCTATGCTTTCAAAACTATTGGAATTTCCATCTAAACTGCTTTTGTGAATACTTTTTACCAATAAATAAATAGCATGACATTTTACAAGTTAAGTTTCTGGCTGTCTAACTTAAATATTTAATAGTGTGATTTTGGTGTGTTGATTTAAATCAAATTTCTAAAATATGTAATTGCCACAACTTTATTGAGATATACTTGTTATATAATAAATCATACACAAAGTGAACAATTTGATCAGATATGAATTATGTATATGAAGAGCATATCATGAGAAATGCTGGATTGGATGAAGCACAAGCTCGAATCAAGATTGCCGGGAGAAATATCAATAACCTCAGATATATGCAGATGACACCACCCTTATGACAGAAAGCAAAGAAGAACTAAAGAGTCTCTTGATGAAAGTGAAAAAGTTGACTTAAAACTCAACATTCAAAAACTAAGATCATGGCATCTGGTCCCATCACTTCATGGCAAATAGATGGGGAAACAGTGGAAACAGTGACAGATTTTATTTTGGGGGGCTCCAAAATCACTGCAGATGGTGACTGCAGCCATGAAATTAAAAGACACTTGCTCCTTGCAAGAAAAGTTATGACCAACCTAGACGGCATATTAAAAAGCAGAGACATTACTTTTCCAACAAAAGTCCACTTGATCATGATGTATGTTACGTTGAGTTTGATATCATTTTATATAATTTTGTTTATAAGTGTGTGCCTATATTCATTAAGGAGACTGGTCTTTAGTTTTTTTTTGTTGCTTATATTTAATTTGATATAGGATGGTCTCGGCCTGATACAATGAAGTGGGTAATACTCTTTCCTGTTTTTTGTTTTGTACTGGAGCCCATTTTACAGAGTGAAGTAAGCCAAAAAGATAAAGACCAATATAGTATACTAACGCATATATATGGGATTTTGTTTTGTTTTGCTTTATTTCTAATTTCATTGGTTCCGACTTTGGTATTTATTATTTCCTTTTTCTGATTATTTTGAGTTTGTTTGTTGTTGTTGTTATTGTTGTTCCAGTTTCTTAAAGCGGAGCCTGAAGTCTCTGATTTTACACTTTGCTTCTTTACTAATAAACACAATATAAATGTTCTCCTATTTCCTGGTTTAGCAGCATCCCGTAAATTCTAATACATTGATGTTTTCATTTTTATTCAGTTCAAAACATTTTCTTATTGGAAACACAATTTATTTATGTATGTTATTTAGCTTTCTCAGTTATTTGGATACATTTTCTAGATGTCTTTCAATTATTGATGTATAATTTTGTGGTCACTGAACATATTTTGGATGCCTTGAATTCTTTAAAATTATTGAAAAAAAGAAAAGTGTTATAATGCAGAGTCTTAGTAAATTCTCTGGCAGTGCTTGAAAAAAGTGCATTCTGTTGAGTGGAATGCTGAATAAATGTCTTAAGGTCAAGTTGGTTGATAGTGATGTTTATATATACTGCATCATTTTTGATTCTCATTATACTTGTATATCAAATAATGAGAGAGGACTATTGAAATCTCTTATTAAAATTGTTGATTTGTCTTTTTCTGCAGTTCTATGCTTCATGTATTTTGTAGTTATATTATTGGATGCATAAACATATAGAATTACTATGTCTTTTGGGTGAACTGATGTCTTCATTGTTATGAAATATCTTTCTTTGAGATAGTGAAGTATAGGGAAGCCTGGTGTGCTGTAGTCCATGGAGTTGCAAAGAGTTAGATATGACTTAGCAACTGAACAAAAACAAATACCTGTTAGTATTCTTTACTCTTATATCTGTTTTCCTGGTATAAATGTGAAAGTGAAACTCGCTCAGTTGTGTCCGACACTTTGCGACCTCCTGGACTATACAGTCCATGGGATTCTCCAGGCCAGAATCCTGGATTGGGTAGGCATTCCCTTCTCCAAGGGATCTTCCCAACTCAGGGATCCAATCCAGGTCTCCCTCATTGCAGGCAGATTCTTTACCAACTGAGTCACCAGGGAAGACCTGGTGGTATAAATATAGCCATTCTAAATGTTTGGCTATATTTTGCATAGTATATAATTTTCTATCATTTTACTTTTAAACTATTTGTATCTTTATATTTAAAATATATTTTTTTTGTTAGCAGCATTATAGTAGTCTTGTTGTTTTTTTTTTTAAATCAGATCTGACAGTTTCTTCATTTTAATTGTTTAGACCTATTCCATTTAATTTGATTATTGGTATATTTATGATTGTTACTAATTTTGCTATTTGTTTTCTATTTTTTCTTTGTTCAAGTTTTCCTTTCATTGCCTTCTTTTAAACTGAACCTTTATGATTCAGTTTTGGGCTTCCCAGATGGTGCTAGTGGTAAAGAACCCTCCTGCCAATGCAAGAGATGTAAGAGACACAGGATTGATCCCTGGGTCTGGAAGATCCCTTGGAGGAGGGTGGATTGCTTTAGAATTATTCTGTATGTCTTTTAACTTTTCACAAATTTCTTCAATTGATATTATAATAATTCTCATGTAATATAAAATATTGTATACTTCCATTTTTCCTCTCCCATTAGCCATTATTGAAATATACTTTACTTTTTACTTGTATGTGCTATAAACTCCACAATATATTATTTCATTTTGTGTAGTCAAGTTACCTTAAAAGAGAGTTAAATAATATGGAAATATCTTATATAGTTAACCTGTTGTTATTTCTAGTGCTCTACATTCCTTCATATATACCCACATTTTTATCTTATGTTTTATCTTTTTTTGCTTGAAGAACTTCCTTTTACATTTCTTGTAATGTATGTCTGCTGGTAATAAATTCTTTCAGCTTTTGTATGTCAAGGATATCTTTATTTTTGCCTTCAGTTTTAAAAGATATCTTCAATGGCTGTATATATATATATATTTTCTTTTAGCACTTTAACAATCCTCCTTTTTTCATTTTTTACTTTCAATAGTTTGTATCGCGATTTCTTCATATTAACCGATCTTTTATTCTTTCACGTCTAATGAGATGTTTATCCTATACTGTGCATTTTTCCATCACAAAGATTGTAGCTTCCATCTCTAGAAGTTTGATTTGAGCCTCTTTAATATCTTTCATGGGGTTCCCTGGTGGCTCAGACAGTAAAGAATCTGCCTGCAATGCAGGAGACACAGGTTCAATCCCTGGGTTGGGAAGATCCTCTGGAGAAGGGAATGGCACTCCAGTATTCTTACCTGAAGAATACCTTGGACAGAGGAGGCTGGTGGGCTACAGTCCATGGGGCTGCAAAGAGTTGGGCACTAATATCTTTCATATCTAAATTTAAATTTTGAACACACAGAATATGATTCTAATAAATTTTTAAAAGTCATTTTATGCTAATTCTCACATCTGTTTCAGTTCTGGGTCAGTTTCTATTAATTCATTATTCTCCTCATTATAGTTTATGTTTTCCTGCTTTTGTGTATGCCTGGTAATCTTTATTTGGATGTCATCCATTTTACATTCACTTTTTTGGCTGTTGGATATTCCCATTTTATCTGAGATTCATTTAGTTTATTTAGAAATAGTTCAATCCTTTCAAGTCTTCCTTTTATTATTTGTTAGACAAATCCAAAGTAATACTCCATCTAGGGCTATAGTCCCCACTGCTAAGTAAGATCTTCCTGAGTATTCTACTCAATGCCCCAGAAGTGTGAATTTTTTCAGTCTTACTAGTGGGAACAAGTACTATTCCCAGCTTTATGTAACCAACTGACACCATTCTCCAATACTACCAGATGGTTTTTCACTGGCCTCAGATGGTTTCCTCACACATACACTGATGAATAAGCTGAAGAATACATGAAGGAGATCCTCTACTCATCCCCAGGGCTTTCTTTCTGTGTAGCTCTCTTCTCTTCAACACTGTGTCCAGGAAACTCTAGCCATCTTGGTGTCTTTGGATTCCCATCTCTGTCTCCTCAACTCAGGGAGTTTTCAGGCTCCATCTAGATTATCTCTCCCTGTGTTTAGCCCTGGAAACTCCCTCAAGATTGTAAACTGTGGTAATCTTAGAGTTTACTTCATTCCTTTCTTGTCTCTAAGGGATCAATATCCTTCACTGCCTCAAATTCAGAGTTATGTTTTATACACCATTTCCCTCTTTCTTTAGGTTGTTTCAGATGGTATGGCAAAGTTGATCTCATTTACCACATCTTGGGCTGAAGCAGAGTTTTTAAGTAGTTTTAAAAGCCACAAGTGTGCTTCTGAGGATGTATCTTATGAAAACAGGTTTCAATTCAGAAATTTCAGGCTACTTTGACTTCTCCAACTTTTGGCTATTAAAGGGAACTTGTAGCAATTTTGATTCAAGGCAATATCTATTTATGCATAGTATCATTCTTTTGAAAATTTGACGTGAGGACATATACATAATTGAAGCTAATGCATTTTTTGCGGGGATTGACATAGTTTCATTATGTCATGTCCTATTGTTAGTTTTCTCAATATGGGGACAATTGTGTAACATTCAATGGCCAATTTAAAATTAATGGTGGCATTATTGGCCCAACTAAACAAATAGACATATATAATGAATTTAATTCGATTACATGAGCTATAAAGGCCTTCTTTGCATGAGGAAATTGAGCTTAATTTTTTAAATTGATGAAGAAAAGAAAAATGGCTTAAATTATATCATACATTAAAATTGCACTATGGATGAAGGAAAATTATGTGCAGGCACTGAAGGCAAAGAGTAATATTGTAATGCTTTAAACTAATGAGAATAACTAATAAATGTAATCACTATTCTACACTTAGCATACTTTACTTTAGCATGGTAAAAGCTATGCATATAAGAGTCAAAATTTTAAATCAGAGGATTATTGAAAGTAACACAGGATTATCAAATATATTTCCTCATATTATTTTTAGATTCATGAAAATGTGGATAAAATAAAATGGAAAAATTGAGAGCAGTAATTTCACAAGCAGACAATATCCAAATCTCCTAAATGTTATTGCATTCATTTGAACTAAATGATATCTCACTTCCTTCATGATGAGTAAATTTTGGACTTTTAATACTTTTTCTTATGTATGATGCACTGAAACATCTGACTTAAATCACCAGGCATGCTCATTTTACAAAGTGCAGAAAATAATTGGACAGACAGTAGTTAAGAGGAAAGCAAAGAATTTCATATACTAAATAAGAAAAAAATTAATTGCACTATGCTTCTGAAAATATAACTGCACACTATTAGTGGATATTATTGTTTAAAAGGAAAAATAGTCATGTAAACTGAGTTAGAGACACAGAGAAGATACTCATTCTTTTGTTCTCCTTCTTATTCTGTATATGGACAGTTGAGCAAAAAAATGTCAGTGAGTTTAAACCCATTCTCTTTTATAAAATCTATATATAATTTTAGAAATATGGATCATATTAGGTGGAATTTATATAATCAGTTATATAGCATTTCTATCTGGGCTCTTAAAGCTATTATGATTTAACAAAAATTATTATTTTGCCAGTTGTGACTTTGAATTAAAGTACTTAGGTCATTATCTAAATAATTAAAATAACATATAAATATTGAGATCAGTTCAGTTCAGTCACTCAGTCATGTCCAACTCTTTGTGACCCCATGAACCGCAGTACTCCAGGCCTCCCTGTCCATCACCAATTCCCGGAGTCCACCCAAACCCATGTCCATTGTGTCGGTGATGCCATCCAACCATCTCATCCTCTGTCGTCCCCTTCTCCTCCAGCCTTCAATTTTTCCCAGCATCAGGGTCTTTACTATTTTTTTTTCCATTTATTTTTATTAGTTGGAGGCTAATTACTTTACAATATTGTAGTGGGTTTTGCCATACATTGACACAAATCAGCCGTGGATTTATAGGTATTCCCCATCCCGATCCCCCCTCCCACCTCCCTCTCCACCCGATCCCTCTGGGACTTCCCAGTGCAACAGCCCTGAGTGCTTGTCTCATGCATCCAACCTGGGCTGGTGATCTGTTTCACCATAGATAATATACATGTTTTGATGCTGTTCTCTCAAAATATCCCACCCTCGCCTTCTCCCACAGAGTCCAAAAGTCTGTTCTGTACATCTGTGTCTCTTTTTCTGTTTTGCATATAGGGTTATCATTACCATATTTCTAAATTCCATATATATGCGTTAGTATACTGCATTGGTCTTTATCTTTCTGGCTTACTTCACTCTGTATAATGGGCTCCAGTTTCATCCATCTCATTAGAACTGATTCAAATGAATTCTTTTTAATGGCTGAGTAATATTCCATGGTGTATATGTACCACAGCTTCCTTATCCATTCATCTGCTGATGGGCATCTAGGTTGCTTCCATGTCCTGGCTATTATAAACAGTGCTGCGATGAACATTGGGGTACACCTATCTCTTTCAGATCTAGTTTCCTCAGTGTGTATGCCCAGGAGTGGGATTGCTGGGTCATATGGCAGTTTTATTTCCAGTTTTTTAAGAAATCTCCACACTGTTTTCCATAGCGGCTGTACTAGTTTGCATTCCCACCAAGAGTGTAAGAGGGTTCCCTTTTCTCCACACCCTCTCCAGCATTTATTGCTTGTAGACTTTTGGATAGCAGCCATCCTGACTGGTATGTAATGGTACCTCATTGTGGTTTTGATTTGCATTTCTCTGATAATGAGTGATGTTGAGCATCTTTTCAGGTGTTTGTTAGGCATTGGTATGTCTTCTTTGGAGAAATGTCTGTTTAGTTCTTTGGCCCATTTTTTGATTGGGTCATTTATTTTTCTGGAATTGAGCTGCAGGAGTTGCTTGTATATTTTTGAGATTAATCCTTTGTCTGTTGCTTTGTTTGCTATTATTTTCTCCCAATCTGAGGGTTGTCTTTTCACCTTGCTTATAGTTTCCTTTGCTGTTCAAAAGCTTCTAAATTTAATTAGGCCCCATTTGATTATTTTTGCTTTTATTTCCAATATTCTTGGAGGTGGGTCATAGAGGATCCGGCTGTGATTTATGTCGGCGAGTGTTTTGCCTATGTTCTCCTCTAGGAGTTTTATAGTTTCTGTTCTTACATTTAGATCTTTAATCCATTTTGAGTTTATTTTTGTGTATGGTGTTAGAAAGTGTTCTATTTTCATTCTTTTACAAGTGGTTGACCAGTTTTCCCAGCACCACTTTTTAAAGAGGTTGTCTTTTTTCTATTGTATATTCTTGCCTCCTTTGTCGAAGATAAGTTGTCCACAGGTTCGTGGATTTATCTCTGGGCTTTCTATTCTGTTCCATTGATTTATATTTCTGTCTTTGTGCCAGTACCTTTTTTTCACAGAACTAGAACAAATAATTTCACAATTTGATGGAAATACAAAAAAACCTTGAATAGCCAAAGTAATCTTGAGAAAGAAGAATGGAACTGGAGGAAGCAACCTGCCTGACTTCAGACTATACTACAAAGCCACAGTCATCAAGACAGTGGGGTATTTTCAAATGAGTCAGCTCTCTGTATCAGGTGGTCAAAGTTTTGGAATTTCAGCTTCAACATCAGTCCCTCCAAAGAACACCCAGGACTGATCTCCTTTAGGATGGACTAGTTGGATCTCCTTGCAGTCCAAGGGACTCTCAAGAGTCTTCTCCAACACCACAGTTCAAAAGCATCAATTCTTCTGTGCTCAGCTTTCTTTATAGTTCAACTCTCACATCCATACATGGCTATTGGAAAAACCATAGCCTTGATTAGATGGAACTTTTTTGGCAAAGTAATGTCTCTGCTTTATAATATGCTGTCTAGGTTGGTCATAACTTTCCCTCCAAAGAGCAAGCGTCTTTTACCTTCGTGGCTGCAATCACCATCTGCAGTTATTTTGGAGCCCAGAAAAACAATTTCAGACACAGTTTCCACAATGGAAACATATTTGCATACATGCATGCTGAGTCGCTTTAGTTATGTCTAACTCTGTGCAACCCTATGGACTGTAGCCTGCCAGACTCCTCTGTCTGTGGGTTCTGGAATGGGCTGTCATGCCCTCCTAAAAGGGATCTTCCTGTCTCAGGCATCCAACACACATCTCTTATATCTCCTGCATTGGCAGGCAGGTTCTTTACCACCCAGGGCCACCTGGGAAGACCATAACATATTTAAGCTTACTGAAATAACAGTTAATATTAACAGCGAGAACTTATATATAGAGTACAGCACGAGAAGCGCTGGGCTGGAAGAAGCACAAGCTGTAATCAAGATTTCCAGGAGAAATATCAATAACCTCAGATACGCAGATGACACCACCCTTATGGCAGAAAGTGAAGAGGAAATAAAAAGTCTCTTGATGAAAGTGAAAGAGGAGAGCGAAAAAGCTGGCTTAAAGCTTAACATTCAGAAAACTAAGATCATGGCATCTGGTCCTATCACTTCATGGCAAATAGATGGGAAAACAGTGGAAACAGTGTCAGAATTTATTTTTGGGGGCTCCAAAATCACTGCAGATGGTGACTGCAGCCATGAAATTAAAAGACATTTACTCCTTGGAAGGAAAGTTATGACCAATCTAGATAGCATATTATAAAGCAGAGACATTACTTTGCCAACAAAGGTCTGTCTGGTCAAGGCTATGGTTTTTCCAGTGGTCGTGTATGGATGTGAGAGTTGGAGTGTGAAGAAAGCTGAGTGCCGAAAAATTGATGCTTTTGAACTGTGGTGTTGGAGAAGACTCTTGAGAGTCCCTTGGACTACAAGGAGATCCAACCAGTTCATCCTAAAGGAGATCAGTCCTGGATTTTCATTGGAATGACTGAAGCTGAAGCTGAAACTCCAGTACTTCGGCCACCTCATGTGAAGAGTTGACTCACTGGAAAAGACCCTGATGCTGGGAGGGATTGGGGGCGAGAGGAGAAGGGGACAACAGAGGATGAGATGGCTGGATGACATCACCGACTCGATAGGCATGAGTTTGAGTAAACTCTGGGAGTTGGTGATGGACAGGGAGGCCTGGCGTGCTGGGATTCATGGGGTCGCAAAGAGTGGGACACGACTGAGCGACTGAACTGAACTGAACTGAACAGTGAGAAAGTAGTAAGCATCCTCATTGAATATCTAAAAAAGAGATAAAATATTAATTCCATTCAATTATCATTTTCTTAACAATACTTTGATACAGATAAGCAATGAACTTTACTCATTCAAGGCTTAATGCTATGATAATACAAAAACTTCACCTAAATCTGAACTTAAATCTTAAATCATAAATCCTTCCTTTAAAGATGCTCAAAGACCAAAACAAAGCAAATAACTTAAAATCTTACCTCCAAGTTAATAGCAAACGTCAAAAATCATAAGCAAGGAATCGTTTCCAATATTATTCAAATTATACTTTCTAAGGGGCAAGCTATATATTTCAAAGAGAGTTTTATGTTTCAAGATGATAAACAAGTCAGGAATGAAAATACAGTTGTACTTTGTAGTTTGAGATAAGAGATCAAATATGTTCCTGTATGGGTGTGAACCAATTAAGTGTGAAGAAAGCTAACATTATTCAGGAAAATCTAATTTTCATCTCAGAAAGACTACCAAATACTATTTATCTTCAATCTTTTCCAATTTTTTTAACCCTGTTGATTGCAGAGTATTGAGGAGAAATATTACCCCAGTAGATCCCAATCAACTGAAACAACTCACCCCCTCTTGGATCTTATATAACTTGATTGAAAAACATAAAACTCCTGGAAAGAACAAAGAGACTCATGCTTCTCCCCAAAAGGAGCAGTGATACACAAAAAAACATGACAGAGTTTGGTAGATATTTTCAGTACTAGGTCACTCTGTGTGTGTGTGTGTGTGTGTGTGTGCATGTATGTGTGTGTGTGTGTGTGTGTGTGTGTGTGTTAGTCGCTCAGTTGTGTCCAACTCTTTGTGATCCCATGGACTGTAACCCACCAGGCTCCTCTGTCAGTGGGATTTTCCAGACAAGAATACTGGAGTGGGTTGCCATTCCCTTCTCCAGGGGATCTTCCCAACCCAAAGATCAAATCCAGGTCTCCCACAATGCAGGCAAATTCTTTACTGTCTAAGCCACCAGGGAAGACACTAGGTCACTCTGAAGGTTTAATTCTCTATCATTAAAATACCTGAAACTGATAATATAAAATAGCATGTAAATTTAAGAATGAATGATGCTTACAGAAAATATCTTTAGAATAAGTGACAACAGAGTGGGGAAATTTCAGTGTAAAGAATAGAGAATAGCTGTCTGTGGAAACTGAAATATTTTCTTTTATCTGTCCCTTATTTCATGGTACTCCTTTCACTATCCTTTTAGAAACTTTCCTTTACCTAATAACCCTTAAAACTTTTTGCACTAGATCTTCTCTAGTAACATGATATTTATAGCCATGATAAATTGAAAATACATTCCATTATTTTTCTCATTTGCATAGTCTATCTTTCTATACAATGACTCTTTTAAAACTTGTATTTCCTAGACTTGATAAATAATTGGGATAACACAACTTGCTGAGATATTTTCTACCTGAATTAACATACATTGAAATATACTTACTTGTTTCTCTTTCAAATTTCTTGTTTTCATTAAGCTGTGTCTGTTGAATTTTATTGCTTTTTTACTTTTTGAGTTGCATCTTGTAAAATTAACTGTTCTCCCAACAGCCCAATAACTCTGTGTTCATTTTCCGACTTTAAGATGATTTGTTTTAGACACAGTGTTATTTCAATTTAATTATACTAACAGATATACAGTGGATTCCAGTCTAACTTCTTTTGTTTGTCTAGGACTCTCAGGTGGGAAAAGACAAAACTCAAATTTCCTTTAATTCAGTAAAGAACAATCAGAACAAAAGTCCTCTATTGAAAAAAAAATGAAGATGGCCTCAGTTGGATTTGTGACATATCAGGCATGTGAACACCAACAATTTGATAGACAGAACAGAGTTACTAGGACTTTGTGTAAAAGATTAATTGAAATAGTATACCCCACAGTGAAATTTTAAGATCATATGTTAACTTAAAGTCTAACATAAACAGTTTCTAAAACGTTCTGAAGAACTGGATAGGATCTCCCCCGCCTATTTTAGCATATCCCAAAGAGATACATAGACCATGTCCTAGAACTAATGTCTATTAACCTTATATCAGTCAGAAACAATCTAGCTAATAGAAGAGTACTGTGCCAAGAATTTCCAATTTGAACAAGAAACAAAGGGTGACCTCTAAATCTCAGGGGAAATAAAGCCATGATCGCAAAAAGAGCAGATTATCTTTTTAAAAAGTTAAAACTAGAGGCATAATAGCAGTTGACAGACATCTTTAATTGTGGGTTCTATTCTAACTCAAGCCTGGAGGAACTAAGCATTCCCCCAGTGCTTGTAAAATTTGAATGCCATTAATCAGTGATTCTTACTACTTGGAATGTGCAGCTCTACAGTAACGTTCCAATGGTCAAGGACAATTAACAAAGGGAACAGCAAAGGGTAAGATGAAGAAAAGGCCCATCTTAAAAGAAGATAAAAAATAAATAGCTGAGGTGAAACATTTAGTTATCTCAAGAAAAGAATAGTGTGCCTGGGATGTTAGGCCTGTTTTTGTCCTAAATAACAGACTGAGAATATTTTCTTTGGGTGGAGACATATCCTTAACCACAACTTTGCTATCACTCTTTCTCAAAAGCACCCCTAACAAAAGGGCCATTAAAAATCTTTCTACTCAGAAATCTGATTTTTTCATGTGATTTCTGTTTATTGCTCAGATATTATGGTTGTTACTACTTTTTCACTAGAAATTTTTAAAGGGGAGAATTTAACACTGATTTCAAGCAATTTGCTTATGCTTGTCTGACACCTAAAACATTCACTTATTCACACCAACTATCCCATTCAGCAATTCTTATTCACTGACAAATTTAGAAATAATTGCTTACTACCTAAGCAGTTCATAAATATGCATTGATTTTTATCAACAAACTGGGAAACTAGAGTATATTTTAATAAAAATGCATCTAAATATATCAAGATTACTAGCTCACATTAATGTCTTTCCTATATAGGCTGGATTCTTTTTTCCTAGAGACATTTGATTTAAAATAAGCAAGGGTGGAATTATCTTCAAATATTTGTATAGAGAACTGTGATAAATTGTGTTTGAAGATTGAAATAATGTATTCTAGGTATTTGAACTGCCTCTATTGTAATAAAAATTCACTAACTGAAGTAATATCATAATATGAAAAAGTGAAAGTGTGAACATGTTACTCTTTCAGTTGTGTCTGACTCTTTGTGATCCCATGGACTATAAGTCACCAGGCTCCTCTGTCCATGGAATTCTCCAGGCAAGAATTCTGGAGTGGCAAGAAGAAGGAATCTTCAGGCAAGAAGATTCCCTTCTCCAGGGAACCTCTTCAACCTAGGTATCAGACCCCAGTTTTCCTGCATTGCAGGCAGATTCTTTACCATCTGAGCCACCAGGGAAGCCTTATTATACATATAAACATCCTCCAATATTTTTACATAAGGTAGTTCACTCTTCTCCTTAAAAAGAAATGGTCAATGAGTAGCCCATTTCTCTCCTAAGGAAATAATTTACTCTGGTGTGTCAGAACTTTCTGAATACAGCTTGGCTTGTAAATTACTTCAGTCTTTCAATTGGCTTCAATCAGGGATTAATAAGTAGCAACTAGTTTGCAAGGCAAAGTTCTTCTTTTAGCAATTAGAGGTGATTTTCAAAATAAGTGAATCAAGGACCCACTTGATGCACCCCAAATAATCTTATAATCAAAACAGTGATGTTTAGTAAGTCAAGCAATTAAATAATGTTTTTAATGATAATTTTTTCATGATATCTACAGAAAATGCATCATTTCAATAATGAGCACTAAAGGAGGATTTTCCACCCAAAGATAAAGGAATCAAGGTTAAAAACAGATGTGTCATCCCAGGAGCCCTATACTCCTATAAGAGTTGTGGAGAGAAAGGCAGTACAACCAGTCTATACCTCCTATTTGAAATCCTAATTGTAATTAAATCATTACTTTAATAAAATGATTGTAGGATGTTTTACAAAATTAAATAGATACTATTTAATTTTCAGTATGTTTCAGTACAGAGTAACTCTAGAAATTATCTCTATCTTGTTTCTGTTTCTCTCTTCTACACACTTATCCATTCTTGTACTTCTCTCGTCTCCACCCCCATGTTCTCCATCTCTTTTCTCTCTTACTGGAATTCCAGTTGAGCTATTTCAAATCCTAAAAGATGATGCTGTGAAAGCACTACACTCAATATGCCAGCAAATTTGGAAAACTCAGCAGTGGCCACAGGATGGGAAAACATCAGTTTTCATTCCAATCCCAAAGAAAGGCAATCCCAAAGAATACCCAAACTAATGCACAATTACACTCATCTCACACACTAGTAAAGTAATGCTCGAAATTCTCCAAGCCAGGCTTCAGCAACACGTGAACCGTGAACTTCCAGATGTTCAAGCTGGATATAGAAAAGGCAGAGGAATCAGAGGTCAAATTGCAAGCATCGGCTGGATCATCAAAAGAGAGTTCCACAAAAATATCTATTTCTGCTTTATTGGCTATGCCAAAGGCTTTGACTGTGTGGATCACAATAAACTGTGGAAAATTCTTCAAGAGATGGGAATATCAGACCACCTGACCTTCCTCTTGAGAAACCTGTAAGGAGGTCAGGAAGCAACAGTTAGAACTGGACATGGAACAACAGACTGACTCCAAATAGGAAAAGGAGTGTATCAAGGCTGTATATTGTCACCTTGCTTATTCAACTTATATGCAGAGTACATCATGAGAAACGTTGGACTGGAAGAAGCACAAGCTGAAATCAAGATTGCCAGGAGAAATATCAATAATCTCAGATATGCAGATGACACCACCCTTACGGCAGAAAGTGAAGAGGAACTAAAAATCCTCTTGATGAGAGTGAAAGAGGAGAATGAAAAAGTTGGCTTAAAGCTCAACATTCAGAAAACTGAGATCATGCCATCTGGTCCCATCACTTCATGGCAAATAGATGGGAAAACAGTGGAAACAGTGTCAGAATTTATTTTTCTGGGCTCCAAAATCACTGCAGATGGTGACTGCAGCCATGAAATTAAAAGACACTTACTCCTTGGAAGGAAAGTTATGACCAACCTAGACGGCATATTAAAAAGCAGAGACATTACTTTGTCAACAAAGGTCCGTCTAGTCAAGGCTATGGTTTTTCCAATGGGCATGTATGGATGTGAGAGTTGGACTGTGAGGAAAGCTGAGCACCGAAGAATTGATGCTTTTGAACTGTGGTGTTGGAGAAGACTCTTGAGAGTCCCTTGGACTGCAAGGAGATCCAACCAGTCCATCCTAAAGGAGATCATCCCTGGGTGTTCATTGGAAGGACTGATGCTGAAGCTGAAACTCCAATACTTTGGCCACCTCACGTGACGAGTTGACTCATTGCAAAAGACCCTGATGATGGGAGGGATTGAGGGCAGGAGGAGAAGGGGACGACAGAGGATGAGATGGCTGGATGGCATTATTGACTCGATGGACATGAGTTTGAGTAAGCTCCAGGAGTTGGTGATGGACAGTGGGGCCTGGCGTTCTGAGATTCATGGGGTCGCAAATAGTCGGACACGACTGAGCGACTGAACTGAACTGATAGATTCTCTCTGCCTCTCTTCATGGATCCTAGATTTTTTTTTTTCTTCAACTGTCACACTTTTTAAATTTGCTTTTCACTGAAATATAGTTCATTTACAATACTGTGTTAGTTTTTGTTGTACACCAAAGTGATTCAGTATGTGTGTGTATATATGTATATACACACACACACATATACATATATATACACGCACACACATATATACATATAAAAGAATATACATATATATTCTTTTTCATGTTCTTTTCCATTATGGTTATCACAGGATATTTAATATAGTTTCCTATGTTAGACAGTAGGACCTTGTTGTTGTTTTTTTATTGTCACTCTTTCTTTTTAACTGTACTTCTCTTCCTCCTCTTTGCCCTCTTCCCATATTTCTCCCCTTCATCTTTACTGTTCTCTGTCCCTATTTCACACTCCCTTTCTCACTCTAACCTCTCTCTCTGTCTCCCCTCCTACCGTCTCTCACTCCTTTTCTTTCTCCCCATCCAAAAATCACAAATCTCCATGCCACTTTTTGCCATTTCTTTTCTTTTCTTTTTTTATACCCTCACATAATCATGTATAATGTTCCACACCCACAATTTTTGTTTGTCTCAGCTTTGATCAGGAAAAGACCATAAAACATTAAAAGAGTATTTTTGAGTGGAGAATTTTTAACTCCCTAAAATTTGACTTCTTTCTAGGATTCAACTGCATTCATCAAACATTGAAAAATATTATTTTAGACATCTTTTGCTGAACCCAACCCTTGACAAAAGACTGGTTAATGCATGTGTAAAATGCTTTATTTCTTTTGCAGTTAGGAGCTATTAAATCAGTCATAAAATTTTAAAAACACAGTTAGGAGTAGCCTTAGAATTAATGCAGTACAAACTATTATGAACTTCTTCAACAGAATCCTCTGTAAGTGGCCATCTATCCTTTGCTGTTTAAATTCCGGTATTGAGAATCTCACCACTTCATTAGATAGCTCATTCCATTTTATTAGAAAACCATGCCTTCTAATGAAATAAAATATGTCTGTGTAAACTCCACTCATAGGTTAACACTAATTACTCCATGTACATTAGTAGCCTGTTTCAATGTAATTAATTTTGCCTTTCATAATTTTTCTGGCAGCCCAACATGCACATATTTTTACTGCATCTTATTATATGAAAGTTAATTGGAACAAACTGAAAAAGTTTCCAAAAGGTTTTCTTTCCTGCAAATTTATGCTGACACACACGCACACATACACACACACATACACACCTTTGTGGGAAAAGGAAAGAGAAGTGAAAATATTTCCTATAATGAACCCAAAAGACTAAATTCACCTAAGTTCTCTTTCCAGAACACTGTTTCTGAATATTTCTTCTAGAATTTCTTCAACTTTAAAATATTATATATTTAGAGACCTAAGTCTACTTAAGACTAGCCATAGAATGGCCACACAGAATTTGTCCATATGTGTATAAATTTCATGCTTAAATTTTGTGTCTGAACACCATAACCACAGTGATATTTACACTAAAATGACTGACTCTGGGAAGACATCAGGCCAGTTACAGAGCTTACCCACCATGCCCTGTAGTGTCAGCATCAAGGGCCAAGTCATGGCATCAAACCAAGTTCCAAGTCAAAATGAATAGTTCTCACTGTGTTGGGAATTTTGTGAAAAACTAAACCCTAAATGGGATGGATGTTGTGACAAGGACACCAGCTCTGTTTTATCTAGTATCTAAAGGCTACTGACTCCACTTTTCACTTTGAAGTTATACCCCAAAATTTCCTTCTCTTCTGATCAAGAAATTTAAAAAAAAAGGTCTCTTTGAATAGTCTCCTTTTGTCCATACTCTTTTTCCCAAATATCTTTCCCTTGTGCATTGTTTAATCTGTTATTGTTATAGAATTACATGACTGTATTTTCCCAGAGTTCCTTAGGAGAAATTATTTTCTTTTTATTTCATTAATCTTCTCTCTCTCTTACACACACACATACACTCACCACTACTATCAGATAAGCTTTTAAATTTGGTCATTTTTTTTTTTTGCATTAAAATGAGTTTCTACCCATCTCTAACAAGTTTTTCCTATCACTTTAATGCACTAAATAGCCTATATTTCAGAGCTATGTACAGACTTTGGACTGATATAACATCTTTAAGACTGTTTTGCCTTAAAAGCTCCTCTTATTGGGTCTATTTTCTTCTATTTTTTTTTCTAGTTCCTGGATTTTTTCTGAGATAGTATTTATATGTATTAATATTAATCAGTTTTCCTACTATTCCATGAATTGAAACTTGCTTTCTGTCATTTCTAACATCTTCTTTTTAAATAGGCCACTCCAGATTTCTTAAAAAACTGGATATAGTGCACCAGGCCCGAGCACTTGTCTCATGCATCCAACCTGGGCTGGTGATCTGTTTCACCCTAGATAATATACATGTTTTGATTCTGTTCTCTCGAAGTCTGTTCTGTACATCTGTCTCTTTTTCTGTTTTGCATATAGGCTGATTCATGTCAATGTATGACAAAAACCACTACAATTATTAAAGTAATTAGCCTCCAACTAATAAAAATAAATGAAAAAAAAAAAAAAACTGGAAATAGAACTGCCATATGACCCAGCAATCCCACTTCTGGGCATACACAGTGAGGAAACCAGATCTGAAAGAGACACGTGTACCCCAAAATTCATCGCAGCACTGTTTATAATAGCCAGGACATGGAAGCAACCTAGATGCCCATCAGCAGATGAATGGATAAGGAAGCTGTGGTACATATACTCCATGGAATATTACTCAGCCATTAAAAAGAATTCATTTGAATCAGTTCTAATGAGATGGATGAAACTGGAGCCCATTATACAGAGTGAAGTAAGCCAGAAAGATAAAGAACATTACAGCATACTAACGCATATATATGGAATTTAGAAAGATGGTAACGATAACCCTATATGCAAGACAGAAAAAGAGACACAGATGTACAGAAGAGACTTTTGGACTCTGTGGGAGAAGGCGAGGGTGGGATATTTTGAAAGAACAGCATCTAAACATTTCTACTATCAAGGGTGAAACAGATCACCAGCCCAGGTTGGATGCATGAGACAAGTGCTCGGGGCTGGTGCACTGGGAAGACCCAGAGGGATCGGGTGGAGAGGGAGATGGGAGGGGGGATCAGGATGGGGAATACATGTAAATCCATGGCTGATTCATGTCAATGTATGACAAAAGCCACTACAATATTGTAAAGTAATTAGCCTCCAACTAATAAAAATAAATGGAAAAAAATTAAATAGGTCACTCCACTCTTTTCCTCAATGGAAGTTATTTGTAACTTGCCAAGTATCTGACGAAGATCTAATCACCAACACATCATGAATTTGCATAAAACTAATGGAGGAAGAGCAGTGCTAAAACTAACCAACTTTCTGGGAATCAAAATTTCCAGAGGCAACTAAATCTTTATCATGTATCTTTCCATATAGACTCCTGGAATCTGTTTAAATGACTGAAGTTATTAAACACGCTAATTTCTATTTCACTTCCTTTTCACTTTCTCTACTATAAAGTTTCATTTCATTAATTGTTCCAGATTTCTAGTTTTAAGAGCAAGTCAGAACCCTTTACAAGTGAGTTAAGAATGTTATGTGTTTTAGTGACCAATTGAGCCAATATAATCAATAAAGATCCCCCTCGTGAGAACTGATTCAAATGAATTCTTTTTAATGGCTGAGTAATATTCCATGGTGTATATGTACCACAGCTTCCTTATCCATTCATCTGCTGATGGGCATCTAGGTTGCTTCCATGTCCTGGCTACTATAAACAGTGCTGCAATGAACATTGGGGTGCGTGGATGAAACTGGAGTCCATCATACAAAGTGAAGTAAGCCAGAAAGATAAAGACCAATACAGTATACTAATGCATATATATGAAATTTAGAAAGATGGTAACGATAACCCTATATGCAAAACAGAAAAAGAGACACAGATGTACAGAACAGACTTTTGAACTCTGTGGGAGAAGCCGAGGGTGGGATGTTTCAAGAGAACAGCATTGAAACATGTATGTTATCAAGGGTGAAACAGATCACCAGCCCAGGTTGGATGCATGAGACAAGTGCTCAGGCCTGGTGCACTGGGAAGACCCAGAGGGATCGGGTGGAGAGGGAGGTGGGAGGGGGGATCAGGATGGGGAATACATGTAAATCCATGGCTGATTCATGTCAATGTATGACAAAAACCACTACAATATTTTAAAGTAATTAGCCTCCAACTAATAAAAATAAATGGAAAAAAAATCCCCCTCGTGGATCACAGTCTTGTGGCAAAGGGCCTTGCAATTATGAAGGTATGGGCCATGCTGAGCAGGGCCACGCAAGATGACGGGTCATAGTGAAGAGTTCTGACAAATTGTAGTCCACTGGAGGAGGAAATGGCAGTCCACTCCTGGATTTTTGCCTGAAGAACCTTATGGATACAATGAAAAGGCAAAAATATATGACACGGGAAGATAAACCTCCCAGATTGGAAGGTGTCCAATATGCTACTATGAAAAATTGGAGGGCAAATACTAATTGATGCAGAAAAAATGAAGCGCCTGGGCTAAAGCAGAACAACACTCAGTTGTGGATGTGTCCGGTGATGAAAGTAAAGCCCATTGCTGTAAAGAATAATACTGCATAGGAACCTGGAATGTTAAGTCCATGAATCAAGGTAAATTGAAAGTGGTCAAACAGGAGATGGCAAAAGTGAACATCAACATTTTAGGAATCAGTGAACTAAAATGGATGGGAATGAATGAATTTAAATCAGATGACCATTATATATACTACTGTGGGCAAGAATCCCTTAGAAAAAATGGAGTAGCCCTCATAGTAAAAAATGAATATGAAATACAGTACTTGGTTGCAACCTCAAAAACGACAGAAGGATCTCATTTCATTTCCAGGCAAACCATTCAACATCAAAGTAATCCAAGTCTATGCCCTAATCACTGATGCTGAAGAAAGTGAAGCTGACCAGGCCTATGAAATCTTACAAGACCTTATAGAACCAACACCAAAAAAAAAAAAAAAAGATATGCTTTTCATCATAAAGGATTGGGATGCAAAACGGGAAGATAAGAGATGCCAGGAATAACAGGCAAGTTTCTCCTTTGAGTACAAAACAAAGCAGGGCAAAAGCTAACAGAGTTTTGTCAAGAAACCACACTGGTCACAACAAGCACTCTTTTCCAAAAATCCAAGAGACGACTTTACACATGGACATCATCATATGGTCAATATCGAATTTAGATTGATTATGTTCTTTGTGGCTGAAATGGAGAAACTCTATAGAGTTAGCATAAACAAGACCTGGAGTTGATTGTGACTCAGATCATGAGCTCCTTATTGCAAAATTCAGGTTTAAATCGAAAAAAAGTAGAGGAAATAACTAAGCCATTCAGGTATGACCTAAATCAAATCTCTTTTGGTTATACAGTGCAGGTGACAAATAGATTCAAGGGATTAGATATGATTGACAGAGTGCCTTAAGAGCTATGGACAGAGGTACATAACATTGTACAGGAGACAATGACCAAAACCATCCCAAAGAAAAAGAAATACAAGAAGGCAAAATGGGTGTCTGAGGTGGCTTTACAAATAGCTGAGGAAAGAAGAAAAGCAAAAGGCAAGATAGAAAAGCAAACATATACCCAACTGAATGCAGAGTTCCAGAGAATAGCAAGGAGAGATAAGAAGAATTTCTTAAAGGAATCATGCAAAGAAATACAGGAAAACAATAAAATGGAAAAGACTAGAGATTCCTTCAAGAAAATTGGAGGTATCAAGTGAACGTTTCATGCAAGAATGGACATGATAAACGATAGAAATGGTAAGGACCTAATAGAAGCATAAGAGATTAAGAAGAGGTGGCAAGAATACACAGCAGAACTATGCAAATAAAAGATCTAAATGACGCAGATAACCATGATGGTGTGGTCACTCACTTAGAATATCAGAACTGAACATCCTGGAGTGTGAAGTCAAATGAGCCTTTAGAAGCATTACTACAAACAAAGCTAGTGGTGATGACAAAACTGCAGTTGAGTGATTTAAAATCCTAAACATGATGCTGTTAAAGTGTTGCACTCAATATGCCAGCAAATTTGGAAAACCTAGCAGTGGCCACAGGACTGGAAAAGTTTGGTTTTTATTCCAATCTTAAAGAAGGGTGATGCCAAAGAATGTTCAAGCTACCGCACATTTGCACACATTTCATATGCTATCAAGGTAATGTTCAAAATCCCTTAAGCTAGGCATCAACAGTACATGAACTGCTGAAAACTCCAGGTGTACAAGCTGGATTTAGAAAAGGCAGAGGAACCAGAGATCAAATCGACAACATTCATTGAATCAGGGAGAAAGCAAGGGAGTTACAGAAAAACATCTACTTTTGCTTCATTGACTAGGCTAAAGGCTTTGACTGTGTGAATCACAACAAACTGTGGAAAATTCTTCAAGAGATAGGATTACCAGACCACCTTACTTGTCTCCTGAGAAATCTGTACTCGGATCAAGAAGCAACAGGTAAAAATGAACGTGGAAAAACTGACTGGTTCAAAACTGGGAAAGGAATAAGACAAAACTGTATATTGCCACCCTGCTTATTTAACTTATATGCATGCATCATGTGAAATGCCAGGCTGGATGAATCGCAAGCTGGGATCAAGACAGTTAGGCTAAATATCAACAACCCCAGATATGCATATAATACCACTCTAATAGCAGAAAGTGAAGAGGAACTAAAGAGACTCTTCATGAGGGTGAAAGAGAATGAAAAAGCTTGCTTGAAACTGAACATTAAAAAAACTAAGATCTAAGATCATGGCATCCTGTCCCATCATTTCATGGCAAATAGATGGGGAAAAAGAGGAAATAGTGCCAACCTTTATTTTCTTAGGCTCCAAAATCACTGAAGATAGTAACTGCAGCCATGAAATAAAAAGATGTCTGCTCCTTGGAAGGAAAGCTATGAAAAACCTAGGCAGTATATTAAAAAGTAAATACTTCAGTTTGCAGACAAAGATCCATATAGTTAAAGCTACGGTTTTTCCAGTGGTCATTTACCAGTGTGAGAGCTGGACCTTAAATAAGGCTGAACACTGAAGTATAATGCTTCTGAATTGTGGAGCTGGAAAAGACTCTTGAGAGTCCCCTGGACTGCAAGCAGATCAAATGAGTCAATTCTAAAGGAAATCAACCTCAAATATTCATTGGAAGGACTGATGCTGAAGCTGAAACATTGGAAAAGATCCTGATGCTGAGAAAGATTGAAGGCAGGAGGACAAGGGGGCAACAGAGGATGAGATAGTTGGATTGCATCACTGACTCAAAGAATATGAATTTGAGCAAACTCCAGGAGATGGTGGGTGACAGGGAAGCCTGGTGTGCTGCAGTCCATGGGGTTGCAAAGAGTTGAACAGGACTTAGTGACTGAAGAACAACAACAATCGATAAAGAGAGTTAAAACTGGATTTCTCCAGTCAGATTTCTTGGGCTTGAATGCCAGCTCCATTACTTCTTAGGTTGATGAACTTGAGCAATTTACTTAGTGTTTCTGGGCTTCAGTTTTGTTTTTGTTTTTTTAACCTAAAAAATAGGATTTAAAGAAATATATTTCATAGGACTCTTATGTTACACACATTCAAGTGTTTAGATTAGTACTTGGTATATAGTAAAAACTCAATAAACCTTCTTATTCCTCTTTTTACACTTTCTAAGTGCTTGACCATCAGATGGATTAATGTGTAATACAGTAACTAAAATGAAATATAAACCAAATAATTCACACCAACTATCACTCTCAAAATGACTATAATGATTTTATGAAATAGATGAAAAACAGGTAATTTCAGTTTTTAGCAAAAATTAAGCAGAATTAATTGATTGTCAGAATTTGAATTTATTAATTCATCTTTACTAATTCAAAATTACTAAACAGTATAGAAAATAGACTATTCATTACCATTTAAGCTTGGTACCACTTAATCAGATAAAAATATTTATATATATATACTATACCTAAATATTTGATTCATTTGCTCCTGTTTAACTTTTGTTCACAAGCTTATACAATTCGTTCATTCCCCTAATCTACCATGGCATTTGATCAGTTCCATGACATCCTGGAGCAGTGAATTCTGTAAGGTGAAATATAATATTTAATGTCAATTTCAAGGATATTGTATCAGACCACAATACTTGAAAAGTCAACAGCATTTTGTATCATTTTTGGAGCATGTATCATTCATTATGAACTCTTACACATGCTATTTACATTCTCAGCTAGGATATACCAGTCCTTCAATTCCCACTATAAAGACATTTCCTCACACATCAAACCACTAATTGCTAAACTGCAATTTGAGAGTTTGAGAATGTCTTAAAGTGTACTGTCTACACAAACTCCTGTTAATTTTAAAATTCAGTAAGTGTAACAAAATCCTTATTTTCTTCCTCTCGGCCTAATATTTGCATTCAACTTAGGCTACAGTTTTTTCTTGATTTACAGTAACTACTGATGAAATTAATCATAGTCCTTTTAGCATCTTTTCTATTCAAAGCAATCACTTCTTATATAATATATATGAATAAACGATGCTCCTTTGCATGATATAAGGCTATGTTTTTACTATAGGTGACTGCAAAGAATTCAAACCACCAGAGTCAAGTTTCATTAGGTTTTTCATTTTACAAAAATCCAGGATAAATAGTGCAGTCTTTTATATGCATAGTGAGAGAAGTGTTACTCAGTACAACAGTCAAGAACATATTCACAGCCTGCTGTCAGTAGTGAGTACAGATAAGGGGAATCACTAAAATAAACCTTGAAACTTAATTTCCAGTCTAGGTGTCTATTTGTCTCAACTTTTTTTATTTTTAACTGAAAAATAGGTGCAGAGAAATATATGTACTTTTATCTGGCCATTTATTTTGACTATAAAATAGACTAAGTTTACCTTTTGATGGTGGACAAATTATTAATACTCTCCTAGTAAATATGGAACTTTCATACAAAACTTCCTCCTTCAAACACTTGTGAATTATGAAGACTACTCAAGTCTAAGCCAAAGCCTAATTAAGTAGTAGATCCGAACCTGAAAACAGATTCTGTAGGTGTTACACTGCCTCTCTCAGTATTCTCAGTGTTTTTTTTTTCCCTTCATCTTCCCCATCAACAAGGGGGGAAATTCATAGAAAGGTTATGACAGATATCAAAGACATGCTGCATGAGCTTCAGTTCAGTTCAGTTCAGTTGCTCAGTCATGTCCGACTCTTTGTGACCCCATGAACTGCAGCACATCAGGCCTCCCTGTCCATCAACAACTTCCAGAGTTCACCCAAATTAATCTCCATTGAGTCAGTGATGCCATCCAACCATATCATCCTCTGTCATTCCCTTCTCTTCCTGCCTTCAATCTTTCCCAGCAACAGGGTCTTTTTCAAATGAGGCAGCTCTTCGCATCAGGTGGCCAAAGTACTGGAGCTTCAGCTTCAACATCAGTCCTTCCAATGAACACCCAGGACTGATCTCCTTTAGGATGGACTAGTTGGATCTCCTTGCAGTCCAAGGGACTCTCAAGAGTCTTCTCCAACACCACAGTTCAAAAGCATTAGTTCTTCAGTGCTCAGCTTTCTTTATAGTCCAACTTTCACATCCATACATGACCGCTGGAAAAACGATAGCCTTGACTAGATGGACCTTTGTTGGCAAAGTAACGTCTCTGCTTTTTAATATGCTATCTAGGTGGGTCATAATTTTTCTTCCAAGGAGTAAGTGTCTTTTAATTTCATGGCTGAAGTCACCATCTGCAGTGATTTTGGAGCCCAAAAACATAAAGCCAGCCACTGTTTCCCCATCTATTTGCCATGAATGATGGGACCAGATGATATGATCTTAGTTTTCTGAAGGTTGATCTTTAAGCCAACTGTTTCAGTCTCCTCTTTCACTTTCATCAAGAGACTCTTTAGTTCTTCCTCACTATCTGCCATAAGGGTGGTGTCATCTGCATATCTGAGGTTATCTGTATTCTCCTGGCAATCTTGAGTCCAGCTTGTGCTTCTTCCAGCCCAGCGTTTCTCATGATGTACTCTTTATGTAAGCAGGCGCAGGAGCGGTGGCTGTGCAGCGCAGGAGTGGCAGGAGCGTTGGCCGTGAGGAGATAGCCCATGTCCAAGGTCAGGAGCGTTGGCCGAGAGGAGATAGCCCATGTCCAAGGTCAGGAGCCGCGGGCGTGAGGAGATATCCCATGTTCAAGGTAAGGAGCAGTGGCTGTGCTTTGATGGAGCAGCCGTGAAGAGATACCCTACGTCCAAGGTAAGAGAAACCCAAGTAAGACGGTAGGCGGTGAAAGAGGGCATCAGAGTGCCAACAGACTGAAACCACAAACATAGACAACGAGCCAATCTGATCACATGGACCACAGCCTTGTCTAATTCAATGAAACTAAGCCATGCCATGTAGGGCCACTCAAGACGGACGGGTCATGGTGGAGAGGTCTGACAGAATGTGGTCCACTGGAGAAGGGAATGGCAAACCACTTCAGTAGTCTTGCCTTGAGAACCCCATGAACAGTATGTGTGAGCTTAGACAAATCCTTTCACTTCTCTGTCTCCTGAGATTCCCATCAATAAAGTGAAAGAATGGGACAAGGAAGCTCTTCTACTTTCATGAGGCTAAATTCCCTGCCATTTACCTTGTTTACAATATCAGTCATATCACAAGATTTTTTTTTTAAATCTCCTTTGAAAGGCAGCATGCTTGATGGTTAAGAACATGGCCTCTAGAGTCAAGAAGCCTGGATCTTTACATTACCACTTACTAGTTCAACCAATTATCTAAACTCTCTGTTCCTTAGTTTACTTATCTATGAAATGGGGAGGATAATGGAATCTATACCATACAGTTATTGTGAAAATTAAATGAATTAGCATTTTAAAACATTTAGAAAAGTTCTTGACATTTAGATAGAAGGTGAATTTGTTATGTGAGCTAACTGCTAATGACAACAACCTGGAATCAAATTGACTTATCACTATTTTTCTGAGCTATTTCCAAAAAAACCTGTCTTGCATTGAAGAGCATTCAAATATTCTAAACACATATGTGGCATGCTTATGTGTATTAATTTCCTGTCACTGCTGTAACAAATCACCATAGACTAGTGGCTTAACAAAATCTGTATTATAGACTAGTTTAACAAAATCTGTATTATAGTTCCAGAGGTCAGAAGTCCAAAATAGGTCTTGCTGGGCTTTAAAGGCAAGGTGTCAGTTGGGCACTGTTCCTTTCTGGAGGCTCTTGGGAAGAATCCCTTTCCAGATTTCTGAGGCCACTTATATCCCCCTTTCCTCCATTTTCAAAGCCTGTAGAGGGTAGAATGCCCAACTTCCCATCACCATGATCTCCTGATCTGTCCTTCTCTTCCACATTTAATTCCACTTTTGATTACATGGAACTCACCCGGTTAATTCAGGCTACTATGCCTATCTTAATAGCATCTGGTTAGCAACCTTAATTCCATATGCATATTTAATTAGCCTTTGCTACCTAAAGTTTCACATTCACTGATTCCAGGGATTACAACATGAATGTCCTTGGGAGGACATTATTCATCATAGCACAGCATATATTTTTTACAATGAAGTCCACAAAATATGAATTAGTTTTTCATTTTTATTAATTCAAGAACCTGTTTCTTTTGACTTAGAATTTCCAGGAAGTGCTCCTTCTTAGAGTCTATGTGAAATCGCAGACCCTATGAATCTGGTTTAAGAGTTAGTAGGACATAAACATTTTTTGCTTTTGCTAAAGGTTATATGTAACAAAAGTGTTTTTAAGCTGTGAAAGATACTTGCAATAGAGATCTAAGGTTCTATCATCCAAAATATCTTAAGAATTTCTACTATAGTTTCAAAATTAAGAGCATGGGTTCTAGAGATAACTGACTGCATTTACATCTGAGATTTATCACTTACTAATTATTTTATTGACTACACGAAAGCCTTCAACTGTGTGGATCACAATAAACTGTGGAAAATTCTGAAAGAGACGGATATACCAGACCACCTGACCTGCCTCTTGAGAAACCTGTATGCGGGTCAGGAAGCAACAGTTAGAACTGGACATGGAACAACACATTGGTTCCAAATAGGAAAAGGAGTACGACAAGGCTATTTATAGTCACCCTACTTATTTAACTTACATGCAGAGTACATCATGAGAAACGCTGGGCTGGAAGAAGCACAAGCTGGAATCAAGATTGCCAGGAGAAATATCAATAACCTCAGATATGCAGAGGATACCAGCCTTAAGGCAGAAAGTGAAGATGAACTTAAAAGCCTCTTGACAAAAGTGAAAAAGGAGAATGAAAAAGTTGGCTTAAAGCTCCACGTTCAGAAAACTAAGGTCATGATATCTGGTCCCATCACTTCAGGGGAAATAGATGGGGAAACAGTGGAAACAGTGGCTGACTTTATTTTTTTGGCTCCAAAATCACTGCAGATGGTGACTGCAGCCATGAAATTAAAAGACGCTTCCTCCTTGGAAGGAAAGTTATGACCAACCTAGACAGCATATTAAAAAGCAGAGACATTACTTTGCCAACAAAGGTCCGTCTAGTCAAGGCTATGGTTTTTCCAGTGGTCATGTATGGATGTGAGAGTTGGACTGTGAAGGAAGATGAGTGCCAAAGAATTGATGCTTTTGAACTGTGGTGTTGGAGAAGACTCTTGAGAGTCCCTTGGACTACAAGGAGATCCAACCAGTCCATCCTAAAGGAGATCATCCCTGGGTGTTCATTGGAAGGACTGATGCTGAAGCTGAAACTCCAATACTTTGGCCACCTGATGTGAAGAGTTGACTCATTGGAAAAGACCCTGATGCTGGGAGGGATTGGGGGCGAGAGGAGAAGGGGACGACAGAGGATGTGATGGCTGGATGGCTCCACCGACTAGATGGACATGAGTTTGAGTAAACTCTGGGAGTTGGTGATGGACAGGGAGGTCTGGCATGCTGTGATTCATGGGGCCACAAAGAGTCAAATACGACTGAGCGACTGAACTGAACTGAACTGAACTGCTTTATCTTCACATAATCATGCTATGCCCCAGTTTCCTAATCTGTAAAACAGAATTCAAAATATTTCCTTAATAAATAATATATGCTAACAGAACAGAGTCTGACACTCAGTTAAGTGGCATATGCATGTTTACTATTATTACCAAGTTATAATAAATGTTGAAATTACTTAAAATGAATTATTAAAATAATAGTAATAGATCTTGACTGATTTTAAAGTACTAATTTAAGATCATGGCATCCGGTCCTAACACTAAATGGCAAATAGATGGGGAAACAGTGGAAACAGTGGCTGACTTCTTTTTTGGGGGCTCCAAAATCACTGCAGATGGTGATTGCAGCCATGAAATTAAAACATGCTTACTCCTTGGAAGGAAAGTTATGACCAACCTAGACAGCATATTAAAAAGCAGAGACATTACTTTGCCAACAAAGATCCATCTAGTCAAGGCCATGGTTTTTCCGGTGGTCATGTATAGATGTGAGAGTTGGACTATAAAAAATGCTGAGCACAGAAGAATTGATGCTTTTGAACTGTGGTGTTGGAGAAGACTCTTGAGAGTCCCTTGGACTGCAAAGAGATCCAACCAGTCCATACTAAAGGAGATCAGCCTGGGTGTTCATTGGAAGGACTGATGTTGAAGCTGAAACTCCAATACTTTGGCCAACTGACCTAAAGAGCTGACTCATTTGAAAAGACCCTGATGCTGGGAAAGATTGAAGTCAGGAGGAGAAGGGAACGACAGAGGATGGGATGGTTGGGTGGCATCACTAACTCAATGGACATAGTTTTGGGTGGACTTCGGGAGTTGGTGATGGACAGGGAAGCCTGGCATGCTGAAGTTCCTGGGGTCGCAACGAGTTGGACACGACTGAGCGACTCAACAGAACTGAATTATATTATTGAACACAGGCTCATTTAAAAATGTAAATTTTATATGTCCATGTGTAATGGAGAATATGGACTACAATAAAGGCCACTTCTTTTTTTTTTTTTTTTTTCCATTTACTTTTATTAGTTGGAGGCTAATTACTTTACAATATTGTAGTGGTTTTTGTCATACATTGACATGAATCAGCCATGGATTTATGTGTATTCCCCATCCCGATCCCCCCTCCCACCTCCCTCTCTACCCCATCCCTCTGGGTCTTCCCAGTGCACCAGGCCCGAGCACTTGTCTCATGCATCCAGCCTGGGCTGGTGATCTGTTTCACCCTAGATAATATACATGTTTCGATGCTGTTCTCTCGAAACATCCCACCCTCGAATGAAGGCCACTTCTATATGATAGAAAACATTGAGTCATAAAATGGGTGAGATATTATCTGCTATCAACTTCAAAATGAAAGAGGATCAAATATTTCTAAGGAGAGAGATTCTCTGACAGCAAGATTGTAAATGAAAAATCCATCCACAGACCAATCATCGCTGGAGGGGCTCTGTGGCAAATTATATTAGTAACTTTCTGGGTGATATTTTGAGTCTGTCTGGAAATCCACATAGTCAAAGGGATTTGTAGATCCAAAATTTTTCAAGCGTGTGCTATCGGCAAACACTCATATTATTAAATGACAGATTAGGTTAACTGGCTATTTATGTCTCAGTTGAGATTTACCTAAAATTGAAGGTCTACTAATGAGCAGGTAAAAGAGAGTTCACATGATCCCAAGATTCCTAAGACAGAGTTTTTCAAATTATGAGCATAGTAACAATAAAATTAGAGTTAATGGGGAAAAAAATTAAAAACTAAAAGATAAATTCAGGAATTTTTTCCATTGAAACATTTTTCTCATCACTCTGTTTTGTTCATTCAAAAATGTAACTAATAAATATAGACTAAAATGTCTCAAATGTCAAGAAAGAATCACAAAGCAAATTGTAATAAGCATAAATACCTACATATTTTGTAGGTTGTCCATTATCTCTGTTAATCTTCAGTTCAGTTCAGTCACTCAGTCGTGTCTGACTCTTTGTGGCCCCATGAATCACAGCATGCCAGACCTCCCTGTCCATCACCAACTCCCAGAGTTTACTCAAACTCATGTCCATCTAGTCGGTGGAGCCATCCAGCCATCACATCCTCTGTCGTCCCCTTCTCCTCTCGCCCCCAATCCCTCCCAGCATCAGGGTCTTTTCCAGTGAGTCAACTCTTCACATCAGGTGGCCAAAGTACTGGAGTTTCAGCTTCAGCATCAGTCCTTCCAATGAACACCCAGGGATGATCTCCTTTAGGATGGACTGGTTGGATCTCCTTGTAGTCCAAGGGACTCTCAAGAGTCTTCTCCAACACCACAGTTCAAAAGCATCAATTCTTCGGCACTCATCTTTCTTCACAGTCCAACTCTCACATCCATACATGACCACTGGAAAAACCATAGCCTTGACTAGACAGACCTTTGTTGACAAAGTAATGTCTCTGCTTTTTAATATGCTGTCTAGGTTGGTCATAACTTTCCTTCCAAGGAGGAAGCGTCTTTTAATTTCATGGCTGCAGTCACCATCTGCAGTGATTTTGGAGCCCCCCAAAATAAATTCTGACACTGTTTTCACTGTTTCCCCATCTATTTCCCCTGAAGTAATGGGACCATATGCCATGATCTCAGTTTTCTGAAGGTTGAGCTTTCAGCCAACTTTTTCACTGTCCTCTTTCACTTTCATCAAGAGGCTTTTTAGTTCCTCTTCACTTTCTACCATAAGGATGGTGTCCTTTGCTTATCTGAGGTTATTGATATGACGTTTTCCAGTCCTGTGGCCCCTGCTGAATTTTCCAAATTTGCTGGCATATTGAGTGCAGCACTTTCACAGCATCATCTTTCAGGATTTGAAATAGCTCAACTGGAATTCCATCTCCTCCACTAGCTTTGTTCATAGTGATGCTTTCTAAGGCCCAGTTGACTTCACATTCCAGGATGTCTGGTTCTAGGTGAGTGGTCACACCATCGTTATTATCTGGGTCATAAAGTTCTTTTTCGTACAGTTCTGTGTATTCTTGCCACCTCTTCTTAAAATCTTATGCCTCTGTTAGGTCCATACCATTTCTGTCCTTTATCGAACACATCTTTGCATGAAATATTCCCTTGGTAACTCTAATTTTCTTGAAGAGATTTCTAGTCTTTCCAGTTCTGTTGTTTTCCTCTATTTCTTTCCATTGATTGCTGAGGGAGGCTTTTTTATCTCTCTTTGCTACTCTTTGGAACTCTGCATTCAAATGGGGATATCTTTCCTTTTCTCCTTTGCTTTTTGATTCTCTTCTTTTCACAGCTATTTGTAAGGTCTCTCCAGGCAACCATTTTGCCTTTTTGCATTTCTTTTCCATGGGGAAGTTCTTGATCCCTGTCTCCTGTACAATGTTATGAACCTTCGCCCATAGTTCATCAGGCACTCTGTCTATCAGATCTAGTCCCTTATGTCTATTTCTCACTTCCACTGTATAGTCATAAGGGATTTGATTTAGGCCATACCTGGTCTAGTGGTTTTCCCTACTTTCTTCAGTTTAAGTCTGAATTTGCCAATAAGGAGTTCATGATCTGAGCTACAGTCATCTCCCTCTTCTTTTTGCTTCTTTGTGGCTGCAAAGAATATAATCAATCTGATTTCGGTGTTGACCATCTGGTGATGTCCATGTGTAGAGTCTTGTCTTGTGTTGTTGGAAGAGGGTATTTGCTATGACCAGTGCGTTCTCTTGGCAAAACTCTATTAGCCTTTGCCCTGCTTCATTCCACACTCAAAGGCCAAGTTTGCCTGTTACTCCAGGTGTTTCTTGACTTCCTACTTTTGCATTCCAGTCCCCTATCATGAAAAGGACATCTTTTTTGGGTGTTAGTCCTAAAAGGTCTTGTAGGTCTTCATAGAACCATTCAACTTCAGCTTCTTCAGTGTTACTGGTTGGGGCATAGGCTTGGATTACCATGATATTGAATGGTTTGCCTTGGAAACTAACAGAGATCATTCTGTCATTTTTGAGATTGCATCCAAGTACTGCATTTCGGACTCTGTTGTTGACCATGATGGCCACTCCATTTCTTCTAATGGATTCCTGCCCACAGGAGTAGATATAATGGTCATCTGAGTTAAATTCACCCATTCCAGTCCATTTTAGTTCGCTGATTCCTAGAATGTCAACATTCACTCTTGCCATCTCCTGTTTGACCACTTCCAATTTGCCTTGATGCATGGACCTAACATTCCAGGTTCCTATGCAATATTGCTCTTTACAGCATGGGACCTTGCTTCTATCACCAGTCACATCCACAACTGGGTATTGTTTTTGCTTTGACTCCATCCCTTCATTCTTTCTGGAGTTATTTCTCCACTGATCTCCAGTAGCATATTGGGCACCTACCAACCTGGGGAGTTCCTCTTTCAGTATCCTATCGTTTTGGCTTTTCATACTATTCATGGGATTCTCAAGACAAGAATACTGAAGTGGTTTGCCATTCCCTTCTCCAGTGGACCACATTCTCTCAGACCTCCGCACCACGACCCATCCGTCTTGGGTGGCCCCACACAGCATGGCTTAGTTTCATTGAGTTAGACAAGGCTGTGGTCTGTGTGACCAGATTGGCTAATTTTCTGTGATTATGGTTCAGTGTGCCTGCCCTTCGATGCCCTCTCACCACACCTACCATCTTACATGGGTTTCTCTTACCTTGGATGAGGGATATCTCCTCACGGCCGCCCCTCCTGACCTTGAACATGGAGTAGCTCCTCTCAGTCCTCCTGCACCCGTGCAGCCGCTGCTCCTTGAATGTGGGGTAGCTCCTCTAGGCCACTGCCCCTGACCTCGGGAATAGGGTAGCTCCTCTGGGCCGCCGCCCCTGACCTTGGACGTGGGGTAGCTCCTCACGGCCATGCTTCTGTGTGGTCGGTCGAAGCCAGCGCGCTTCTGTGCGATCCATCGCAGCTTACTCTTAGCAGTTCAGTAGGCAGTTTGGGATCATTTTACGTATTCACTTTCCTTTTAAATTTAAAGATTTATAGTGACGGAGCAAAATTCTTTTTACAACTTCATTGTCTTTTCTTTGGAATTGTTTACTGAATACAAAATGTACATTTGAATTATTTGGCATAGAAGGGACTTACTGAGGGCTTTAGAAAAAATGCTTCTGGTACAATATAGTGCATCCCTATTTTATCCACCATTGCATAGAACATCTATAAATGGCCCCAGTGCTTGCACAGTGCTATAGGGCTCATTCCCACTATCCCTGAGCTCTGGTTACTTCAAATGCTCTGCTAATCGTTCTGTGCTCTAACATGCTCTGGAGGAAAATCTAAATGTTCACACAAAGTCAAAGAGGAGTCCTGCTAATGAAATCAAGTGAAGGGAATAAAATGTGTTTTTGTCAATGTAGACCCCTTAAGCTAAACTTTGGAAGGTAATGCACATGGATTATTCAGTAGAAAAGCTTTTAATTAGTGTTACTTTACACTTACTCCATAAAGGGCAAAAATAATCAAAACAAGCCATCAGGCTTGTTGAGTGTGTAACTAAGCAAGTTTTCAACAAGCTGAGTTCACATTAGTTATCTACTTGAAAAGTACCTAACCGTTAATTTAAAACAAGTCACAAAGTGTGTCTAATCAAGTTATTTCAGAGGAAACATACTTTTTGTTTCTTTAATATTAATAATAATAAAAGTTATTTTTAACTAAATTTCATTCTAGTTATTTCTATTGTGAATTTCTTTCTCTTCCTGATTGGATTCTCTTTTTCTCAGTACCGCACTCTTTATTCCTGGTTGTGTAGTGTAAAGTGAATTGAAAACACTGATTTCTAAAAGATTTGGTGATGACATACTGACAGAGAAAAAATACGCAAATACTCAACCTCTGCCTTAATATTGATTTCTAACCAGCCCAAAGAGTTAATGTAATTGCTTTAATGGACAGTTGTCTACAGCTTGTAAATCTGAATCAACCCATATCACTCTTAGAGTGCAGTGCCCCAAAACTTATTGATTCAAATATTGTCTCTAAAAACAAAGATAATCATTTTTTGAGACTTCAAATTTAATTTAAAGACTGTGTGTAAGTGACACTAGGTCAGTGTTGCCATCAGGTGAATGCCTACTGACCTTGACAGCTCTGACATTTTAAACAGGCAGTTGGTAATGATTGACTCACAAGAGAACAGCTCATTATTTATAGTGCTATATCTTACTGAATTGACTTGATTCTGACCTTAGTAGTTTTCATCTGCACCTGAGCAGTGTAGAATTACAGACCCTTATTGAACTGAAAAGTAATCTGTTCTTTTGTATTCTCTAATTTTAGGCTTTCATTTTTTCAGTCTCCCTGAAGGATTTATATGCTCTCCTGTGGGTGATATTCTATCAACAGTGTCCCAGGGGAAGTATCTCTGGATTGTGCACTTCTCTTAAGTTTGTATTGTCCTGAGATTTATTCTGTGAATTAGACATTATCTTAATATTTGAGGAGAGAGAATCGGTATACCAGTGGTTTTTGGATGAAGTCATTTATCATGTTCAATTCAGTTCAGTTCAGTCACTCAGTTGTGTCCAACTCTTTGCGACCCCATGAATGCCAGGCCCCTTCTCCTCCTGCCCCCAATCCCTCCCAGCATCAGATTCTTTTCAAGTGAGTCAGCTCTTTGCGTCAGTTGGCCAAAGTATTGGAGTTTCAGCTTCAGCATCAGTCCTTCCAATGAACACCCAGGGATGATCTCCTTTAGGATGGACTGGTTGGATATCTCTGCAGTCCAAGGGACTCTCAAGAGTCTTCTCCAGCACCACAGTTCAAAAGCATCAATTCTTCGGCACTCATCTTTCTTCACAGTCCAACTCTCACATCCATACGTGACCACTGGAAAAACCATAGCCTTGACTAGACAGACCTTTGTTGACAAAGTAATGTCTCTGCTTTTTAATATGCTGTCTAGGTTGGTCATAACTTTCCTTCCAAGGAGTAAGTGTCTTTTAATTTCATGGCTGCAATCACCATCTGCAGTGATTTTGGAGCCTAAAAAACTAAAGTCAGCCACTGTTTCCACTGTTTCCCCATCTATTTTCCATGAAGTGAAGGGGCAGCCATGGTAAATTAAAAAAAAAAAAAAAAAAGAATCTCATACCTAAATCCATAAAACTCAGGTTGATTTTCCATGCCATTTAATAAAGCAAAACTCCCATGGAGTAACTGAGCACTTTCCTTGATTAAAAGTGGAAAATCCACCACTAGTATAAAATGTGAAAAAACATTTTTGCAGTAAATATCCCCATAGCAATATTCCCTGAACACATTTCAGACCCAGTAGAATGCCTCTTGATCAACTAAAGCCTGATTCACATCAAGCTCACAATTACCTATCATATTAGATATCTTTCTCCTCTTATTTGCCAATGTTTAGATGTCAAGTAAAGTTACATTCCTCTGATTAACATATATTTCTGTACTGGAAAAATTATGCTTAAAATAAGCATTTGAAATGAAATTTCAATAATAATATGACATTCCATTTGTGCTTTGTTGTTTTTGTTTAGTTGCCAAGTCGTGTCTGACTGTTCATGGCATTCTCCATGGGATTCTTACCCAGAAAATGCAAAATACCTTTATGTGTGATCTCAAGATTAAAAGAAATCATGGTAAATATTTTTTAAAAATTACCAGGAAAAAGGTTTAGGAGACTGAAAGCAACAAAATTCACAGTGATAGGAGTAGTAGAGTCACAACTAAATTCAACGTCCTTTTTTGTGTACAACCCACCAATGTAAGGGTAAGTATAGTGTCCTATCATTATAAGAATAGTAATTATGAGACTTAACTCTCCAACCCCATCCCAGGGCACATGCACACACAAGCATACACACAGCATTATAAGGGGACTTAAGATTGACTATTTACTAAGCAATAATTTTCTTGGAAGACTTCCCTGGTGGCTCAGTCAGCAAAGAAAATCCGCCTGCAGTGCAGGAGACTGGGTTGGATCCCTGGCTCAGGAAGATCCCCTGGAGAAGGAAATGGCAACCCTCTCCAGTATTCTTGCCTAGGAAACCCCATGGACAGAAGAGCCTGGCAGGTATAGTCTATGGGATTGCAAGAGTTGGACATGACTTAGCAACTAAACCACCGCCACCACCAATTTCCTTGATGGAAAGGCTAAAAAGCTGACTTAAATGAGGTAATAATATAACACAATAAAAGAAATCAAGTAGGGACTTCCTTGGTGGTCTAATGGTTAAGACTCTGTACTTCCAAGTGGGGGGGGGGGGGGGGGGCGGGCATGAGTTTGATACCTGGTCAGGAAAGTAAGATTCCACATGCGAAGTGGCATGGCCGAAAGATTAAAAGTAATAATAATAATAGAAGAGGAAAATTTATTTTAAAAAGCAATCAGGTTATAAAGTAAGTGACAAGTAAATATTAAGAAAGAAATCTGAGCAGAGAGGTGATTAACGCTGATTAAATACAGCTATTAATGAATCAACAAATTTAGATTAAAATGTGTTTAAGAATTATTTAATCAAATATCTCAAGTCACAGTGTCTCTCTTCAAAGTACCTAATTCCATATATTAAAGGTAACACTCCTTTTACTGCAAGGCCAGTTCTGTGGGGCAAGGCTCTATGCTCAATAATAGTTCCTAGATACTCCCTTTTCCCTACAAGATAAGTTTAGGAATAAACACTGTGTTTTAATCTTTATGTTCCTTCATTTGCTAATATATCAAAGCATAATGAATGAAAAAATTAACAATAAAAGTAGGATATCAAGGCAAACAATTTTAATTCAATACCCTACTAACAAAAAGGAGCTTATAGTTAGGAATTTATTTTACTTGAATTTTCTGGATGAGAACCTGAGTTCTCCATGTGATTTATACTGAGAAACCAGCAAAAGTTTGTATGTTTGCTGACAGAAATATATTAACTTCAAGATTTTTGGAAAATACATTGGATGTCATACATAAAATATTATCTTACTAATTATGCACTACTTGCCCAGAATAATATATTCTAATTGAAAGTCTTATAAAATTACAGTGCAATGCATATATTAAAATATACATACTACATAAGATTCTTATAAGTTTAAGTTAAGTAATTTAGCACCTTCATTGTGCAATGTGTCAAAACTTTATTAATACAGAGTGCCATTACAAATGTGTTGCTTGCAATTATTTTATCATAAAGTTAAACGATACCCCATGAATTTCTTAATATTTTTTCAGTTCAATCTATTATTGCAATCCTAGAATCAAATTCTAAAATCTGTAACTTCTTTAGGACAAAACTCTGATAAATGATTTTAATTGTTCTTAGATAAACATAGTCTAGAGATTGCATCTGTTATAGTTTGATAGTATGTTATAAAAGGCGATTTGAGAAATAAATTATACATTTTAAGTTAGAGCCAGATCTCAGATCTTAAACTCAAGATGAGGAAGTCTTAACACTCTTTATTAAGTGAGAAATTTGAAGTAGAGGTTGACATTAGCAGAACGTGACTATAGGAAGTGTTAGTTGCTCAGTAGTGCCTGACTATTTGCGACCCCATCGACTGCAGCCCACCAGGCTCCTCTGTCTATGGGATTTTCCAGTCAAGGATACTGGAGTGGGTTGCCACTTCCTTCTTCAGGGGATTTTCCTGACCCAAGGGTCGAACCCTGGTATCCTGCACTTCAGGCAGATCCTTTACTGACTGAGCTGTGAGAGAAGGCCCTGACTATAGGAAGATGATTCTCAAACCAATTGGTTCCATAGGCTGCAGAGGACACAGCTTGAAACCAGGAAATCATTTATAAAATGATCTTAATATTTAAGATGAAAGATAGTAAAACTGTATGCTTTACTTCAATACACACACAAAAAAAAAATTTACCAAAAAATAAGAAAATAAGATCTTAAATTTAGATGGTCATATTGTTAATAGAAACATATAAATTACTCCAGACTTGAAATGAAGAGAACTTGGAATTAGATAGATAAGAAGGTGATGAAGAAAGATGTTTAACATCATAGCTTTATTATTTTTGTATTACTTCAAAAATCTCAGAAACCTATTATTTGTGATTAATGTCCTACAAATGATGCAAAATTAAACACATGAACAACTCTCATCAAAAATTAGGCATATATGGGCATCCCAAATAAACTTTCTATCTTCATACAAATGAATGTATCTTAGCTGTAAGACTGCTATGCTTTTGGACTCCTACATGTAAATAATTCAGATAATTTCAAAAGCTTGAATTAAAATCTTTATAGATGGCTTCTTATATTTAATTCAATGATGTTATAATTCATCACTAAATGTTGTAAATCACTAAAACATCACTAAAATGTTGTAAATGCTAATGTCAGAAATTTATGTTGCCATTTATTTTACTCAAAAGAAACTTCAATAAATTTGAAAGGTAAAACAAGTTGCAGCAAACCAAAGCTAAAGGAAATCTTATTACCTGATTATGTATATGTGATGGTTTTATAGGAATCCATCATGTCAGCAATCAGTGGTGAAGAAATTCTCTTTAGAGAACAAAGAGGATAGATGACTGCAGTTTGAGTTCAGATAATTATTTGCAAAAGTTTATTTGCTTATACCATGTTTGGAGGGAAATATTTGAATATATTTGATACTTCACCAGTTGAAAATAAATCTCCTTAAAGGTCTACACACACACAGACACACACACACACACACACACACACAAAAAAAAAAAAATGTTGTATTAGTTTCAGAAAAGACTCAGGAAGAAAAACATATGAAAGGAAAGAGGATAGATTCACCTTCTTTAAAACAAGAAATCAGTGATTATTATCTTTCTTTTATGAGTTTGGTAAAGTTTGTGTTAGAAACAAAGGCCAAACTGAAAGAGTCTTGTGTTCCTTACAAACTTCAGGATCTTTCAGTTTTATCTTTTTGTTTTTGAATCCATTTTACTTGTATCTGTATTTTTGATGTTAGTCTCTAAAAGGAGGGAAGAGTGAATAAACACTCTATACTCTATGTTTACCTATTTCTAATGAGGTGGATGAAACTGGAGCCTATTATACAGAGTGAAGTAAGTCAGAAAGAAAAACACCAGTACAGTATATTAAGGCATATATATGGAATTTAGAAAGATGGTAACGATGTCCCTATATGCAAGACAGCAAAAGACACACAGATATAAAGAACAGATTTTTGGACTCAGTGGGAGAAGGTGAAGATGGGATGATTTGAGAGCATAACATTGAAACATGTATATTATCATATGTGAAAAGGTTCAGCAGTCGAAGTTCAATGCATGAAACAGGGAACTCAAAGCCAGTGCACTGGGACAACCCTCAGGGGTGGGATGGTGAGGGAGGTGGGAAGGGTGTTCAGGATAGTGGACACATGTACACCCACGGTTGATTCATGTTAATGTATAGCAAAAACCACTACAATATTGTAAAGCAATTAGCTACTATTTAAAATAAATTAATTTAAAAAACTGCTGCTTTGTTTACACAATTCCCAAAAGAGAACAACGATTTTAAAATATATATATATACATATGAACTGAAGAGCCTCTTGATGAAAGTGAAAGAGGCAAGTGAAAAAGCTGCCTTCATACTAAGCATTATAACCTTATATGCAAAACAGAAAAAGAGACACAGATGTACAGAACAGACTTTTGGACTCTGTGGGAGAAGGCGAGGGTGGGATGTTTAGAGAGAACAGCATCGAAACATGTATATTATCAAGGGTGAAACAGATCACCAGCCCAGGTTGGATGCATGAGACAAGTGCTCGGGGCTAGTGCGCTGGGAAGACCCAGAGGGATCGGGTGGAGAGGGAGGTGGGAAGGGGATCGGGATGGGGAATACATGTAAATCCGTGGCTGATTCATGTCAATGTATGGCAAACATCACTAAAATGTTGTAAAGTAATTAGCCTCCAACTAATAAAAATAAATGGAAAAAAATTTTAAAAAATAAAAAACTGCTGCTTTGTTTACACAATTCCCAAAAGAGAACAACGATTTTAAAATATGTATACATATGAACTGAAGAGCCTCTTGATGAAAGTGAAAGAGGCAAGTGAAAAAGCTGTGTTCATACTAAGCATTCAAAAAAAAGAAAAAAAAAAAAAAAACGATCATGGCATCTAGTCCCATCATTTCATGGCAAATAGATGGGCTTCCCTGTAGCTCAGTTGGTAAAGAATGTACCTGCAACCCAGGAGAGCCAGGTTCGACCCCTGGGTCAGGAAGATGCCCTGGAGAAGGAAATGGCAACCCACTCCAGTATTCTTGCCCAAAGAATCCCATGGACAGAGGAGTCTAGCAGGTTGCAGTCCCTGGGGTCGCAAGAGTTGACTTAGCAAGTAAAACCAAAAACCAGATGGGTAAACAATGGAAACAGTGATAAACTTTAGATTCTTGGGCTCAAAAATCACTGCAGATGGTGACTGCAGCCATGAAATTAAAAGACGCTTACTCCTTGGAAGAAAAGCTATGATAAACCTAGACAGCATATTAAAAAACAAAGACATTACTTTGCCAACAAATGTCCATCTAGTCAAAGCTATGATTTTTCCAGTAGTCACGTATGGATGTGAGTTGGACCATAAACGAATTTGAATGCCGAAGAATTCGTACTTTTGAACTGTGGTGTTGGGGAAGAGTCTTGAGAGTCCCTTAGACTGCACGGAGACCCAACCAGTCCATCCTAAAGGAAATCAACCTTGAATATGCATTGGAAGGACTGATGCTGAAGCTGAAGCTCCAATACTTTGGCCACCTGAGGTGAAGTACTGACTCATTGGAAAATACCCTGATGCTGGGAAAGATTGAAAGCAGGAGGAGAAGGGGATGACAGAGGATGAGATGGTTGGATGGCATCACTGACTCGATGTATATGAGTTTGAGCAAGCTCCGGGAGTTGGTGAAGGACAGGGAGGCCTGGTGTGCTGCTGTCCATGGGGTCGCAAAGAGTCAAACTCCACTGAGAAACTGAACTGAACCAAATACATATGTATGGACTCCCTTAGTGGCTCAGATGGTAAAGAATCCACATGAAGTTCAGGAGACCAAGGTTCAATCCCTGGGTCTGAAAGATCCCTTGGAGAAGGGAATGGCTACCCACTCCAGTGTTCTTGCCAGAAGAATCCCATGGACAGAGGAACTTGACATGCTGCAGTTCATGGGCTTGCAAAGAGTTGAATATATTTGAGTTACCAAAACGCATACATATATATCACACACACATATTAGAATGCCAAAACTCTAATATCTAATCATGTAACCTTAAATAAGTTTATTTTTATTTAATATTTCATTAAAGCTTTAATTTGCATTATTTGATCATAATTATAGCATATAGCAATTGAATTTACAGAGTTTTCATAGAATGTCTTCTATCAAAGTCTTTTGATTCAAAATTTTGAAATTCTAACCTATGGCATGATTTTAGAGCTATATTCATAACAGTTGTGACCTCCAAACATTCTTGCTCTTTCTTTATGAACTCAAAATCAGCTAGACAGCTTTTCAAAATAATTAGCCTCCTTAGATGAATATTAAAAGCTATCAAAATTTTTAAAGTTGCTATATATAAAAGGAGAAAGCCACAAAGCTAATTGATTTTGCAACTTATGATCACTGATAGGACTGTCAAATTTTCTGGTGGGGACCACAATGCATATATATCTATGCATTTCAAAATTGTACCTGGTACAAAACAGACTCTCAATACATACCTTTGTTATTTTTGAATGAGTCATTATAGTCTAAGTAATTTTTAATCCAACAAAATGTATATACTCAGACAAAAAATTTACTCTATTCTTTCTGTGGAGGTAGATTTATCTTTAGAAAGTTACCAATCAATCAATAGAGATATGGAAATTGTAAAGTGCCATAAATATCTTGTGATTTTTTTGAGAAGCTTGACTTTAAAGACTGACAATTTCTAAATGATTTATTTGGAAGACTTAAAAGCCTGGTTACATGCTAAGTGAAATAATTCAAAATATATATTGCATCATCCAAATCATTCTGCATACTAAGTAATTAGTCATGTGTAAGATTGCTCACAGGACTGGAACACATACCCAAAAAGTCATGATTCACAAGTCAATCTATGTTAAGTATAGCCCCTTCTTTAAAATTCCTGCTTTAGAACATTTAATTTCATTACTTAATTCATTATTTAATTTCATTACCTTAATTTCTTTTTTCTTGGTAGGTTAACAAGTGTTATAAATATAGTGGCTAAATTGACAAAAGTCTAAAGTATGTAAGCTCAATTTCTGATAGTACTGTAATTTCCTTTTACTTATTCCATCATACTTAAATGTAACAAATTAAATGAAAATGATGTGAAGATTTATCAAAAACAGTAAAGTTAAGTGTTTCAGTGGAAAAACACATTAAATAGATTTTCTAACGGTAATGTCTTATAGCATTCCAGTTTCATAAATTGAATTAAATATTACAAAGTTTGTGAAAAAATCTGTTCATCTAAAACATTTTTAGGTAATTCATACTAAATAATGTAACCAGAAAAAGTCATAATTATATGTTATGAAGTATTGAAGAAAGTAGGGAAAACCACTAGACCATTCAGGTATAACCAAAGTCAAATTCCTTGCAAATATACAGTGTACAGTGGAAGTGACAAATAGATTCAAGGGATTAGATCTGATAGACAGAGTTCATGAAGAACTATGGATGGAAATTCATGACATTGTACAGGAGGCAGGGATCAAGACCATCCCAAGGAAAAGAAATGCAAAAAGGCAAAATGGTTGTCTGAGGAGGCCTTACAAATAGCTGTGAATAGAAGAGAAGATAAAGGCAAAGGAGAAAAGGAAAAATACACCCATTTGAATGCAGAGTTCTAAAGAATAGCAAGGAGAGAGAAGAAAGCCTTCCTCAGTGATCAATGCAAAGAAATAGAGGAAAACAACAGAATGGGAAAGACTAGAGATCTCTTCAAGAAAATTAGAGATACCAAGGGAACTTTCCATGCAAAGATGGACACTATATAGGACAGAAATGGGATGGACCTAACAGAAGCAGAAGATAGTAAGAAGAGATGACAACAATACACAGAAGAAATATACAAAAAAGTTCTTCACGACTCATTTAATCGCGATGGTGTGATCACCAACCTAGAGCCAGGCATCCTGGAATGCGAAGTCAAGTGGGCCTTAGGAAGCATCACTGTGAACAAAGCTAGTGGAGGAGATGGAATTCCAGTTAAGCTATTTTAAATTCTAAAAGATGATGCTGTGAAAGTGCTGTACTCAATATGCCAGCAAATTTAGAAAGCTCAGCAGTCGCGACAGGACTGGAAAAGGTCAGTTTTCATTCTAATCCCTAAGAAAGGCAATGCCAAAGAATACTCAAACTACCGCACAATCGCACACATCTCACACACTACCAAAGTAGTGCTCAAAATTCTCCAAGCCAGGCTTCAGCAATATGTGAACTGTGAAGTTCCAGATGTTCAAGCTGGATTTAGAAAAGGCAGAGGAACCAGAGATCAAATTGCCAACATCCGCTGGATCATTGAAAAAGCAAGAGAGTTCCAGAAAAAAAAAAATCTATTTCTGCTTTATTGACTATGCCAAAGCCTTCGACTGTGTAGACCACAACAAACTCTGGAAACTTCTTCAAGAGATGGGAATACCAGACCACCTGATCTGCCTCTTGAGAAACCTGTATGCAGGTCAGGAAGCAACAGTTAGAACTGGACATGGAACAACAGACTGGTTCCAAATAGGGAAAGGAGTACATCAAAGCTGTATATTGTCACTTTGCTTATTTAACTTGTATGCAGAATATATCATGAGAAACACTGGGCTGGATGAAGCACAAGCTGCAATTAAGATTGCTGGGAGAGTATCAGTAACCTCAGATATGGAGATGACACCACCCTTATGGCAGAAAATGGAGAACTAAAGAGCCTCTTCATGAAAGTGAAAGAGGAGAGTGAAAAAGTTGGCTTAAAACTAAACATTCAGAAAACTAAGATCATGGCATCTGGTCCCATCACTTCAAGGCAAATAGATGGAGAAACAGTGGAAACAGGGACAGACTTTATTTTGGGGGCTCCCAAATCACTGCAGATGGTGACTGCATCCATGAAATTAAAATAGGCTTGCTACTTGAAAGGAAAGTTATGACCAACCTAGACAGCATGTTAAAAAGCAGACATTACTTTGCCAACAAAGATCCATCTAGTCAATGCTATGTTTTTTTCCAGTAGTCATGTATGGATGTGAGAGTTTAACTATAAAGAAAGCTGAGTGCTGGAGAATTGATGCTTTTGAATTGTGGTGTTGGAAAAGACTCTTGAGAGTCCCTTGGACTGCAAGGAGATCCAACCAGTCCATCCTAAAGGAAATCAGTCCTGAATATTCATTGGAAGGACTGATGCTGAAGCTGAAACTCCAATACTTTCTCCACCTGAGGCAAAGAACTGACTCATTGGCAAAGACCCTGATGCTGGAAAAGATTGAAGGTAGGATGAGAAGGGGACAACAGAGGAGGAAATTGTTGGATGGCATCACTAACTCTATGGACATGAGTTTGAGGAAACTCCAGAGTTGGCAATGGACAGGGAGGCCTGGTGTGCTTCAGTCCATGAGGTGGCAAAGTCAGACATGATTGAGCAATTGAACTGAACTGAACTGAAGTATCCCAAGTATCCCCGAAAATATTGAAATATACATGGTTCTATGCTCTGCCTAGGTAATTCTACAAAACATATGCAAATCATTTTTATGTTCCCATAATATCAATAAAACCTAGATGCTTGGAGTTATCAGGAAGTTTAGTATTCTAGTGATAAAGCACTATTTTATTTAATCTATTAGATAATATATACTGAGGCTTTAGAAACATACAAGACAAAATCAGGAGACCCCATAGTGTAGCTGACAGCATGCTTAATGCAAATAGGATGCTTCCTCTTTTCTTTCTTGAATATTTCTTTTAGAGTCTGTATTGGTGAATAGTTAGACTTATTATCTTTTCAGTAAGGCTGAAATTGCTGTTCATTAATGATGGAGGAGAATACCTACTGTTCCTACCTCTTCCAGAATTATCTGTTGGCGTCAATCTCACATTAATTTAGCCGGAGAATATACAATCATTTATTTTGCTTATTCTTTCTTCACCTGAGGTAGAAGTAAAATGAAAAGCCCCTGAAAAACTGATGGTATGTATAATAAATTATCCAGAGTCCACTTTACTTTCAGAGACTGGTTTGGTTAGAATAAGTGTATTTAGAACTAAGTGGATCATTTTCATTCAACACCTTTGTGATAGGCAGAATACTAAAAGTCCTCTCTCAAGGTGTACATCAGACTCTCTGGGACTTGGAACATGATGAGATGTCTATGATTGTGTTAAAATAGTGCCAAAAGGAATTTTGCAGATGCAATTAAGGTTACTAATCAACTGGCTTAAAGTTCATAAAAAAGAAGATTATCTGGGTAGGCCTGATCTAATTACATAACCCTTTTAAAAACAGACCATTTTCTCTAGCTGGCAGCAGATGTCAGAGAGATTCGAAATGCAAGAGGGATTCAACACATGGGAGCTATTTCCTTTGTGGAGATGAAGTGGACTGAGAATTAAGAACCTACGAGTGGCCTCTAGAAATCAAGAGTGGTCTCTGGCAGATAGTCAGCAAGAAAATGGGACCTCAGTCCAGGAACTAAAATTTTCCACCACCTGAAAGAGCTTGGAAACAAATTCTTCCCCAGGGACTCCAGATAAAAGCCTTGGCCTTGTGAGACCCTAGGCAAAGAACCCAGTCAAACTTGCCTGAACTTCTGACCTAAACAAGTGTGAGATAATAAGTGAGTAGTTTTAAGTTTCTAGGTGAATAACAAAGACAAACACAACATTTATTTTTTATAGATAAGAAAACTGAGTCCCAGAGAGGTCTACAAATATAAAATTATGTCCTTAATTTTCATTCTTCTTATTCCACTTACACTTTCTTTGTGTTCTTACATTGGCAACTGTCTGTGAATCCCACAAAACAAAATATATAATTATTTTTAAATATCCAAATATTCATAAAATTAAAAAAGCTGACAAGGAAATAATACATGAATTACTGAGTTATCAAATGTATTAATGTGGGAATTATTATTATATATCTACATACTCTAATTAATTATAACCATTTTCCTTGTTGCCTTGACAGTAATAAATTGATTAAACTCCTTATTTTACTAGGTCCAGAATCTTTGGGTGTCCATAATAGCTTTTCTACATATATATTCAATTAATTATTTCAAAAAGCAAACTCTAGAGATAAGCTTAATTACTCTGGCTTAGCTAGTTTCATGATTTCATAGTGAATGAACATGCAAAAGTCCCTAAGTTTTTGCAAATTTCAGAAATAAATATAAAATCAACTATTTTTGTGTAGACATAAATGGGTTTTAAAAATACATCATATCAAATTAATGGAGTTTCAGTAATCCTATTAAGGGAGAGAAACTGCTGATGTGACTCTGAAATCTGTCACTTGCTTGAGTTAGCATGTATTTGTTCTAAATAGCTTGTCAGTCATAAGAAAAATATCAAACTATGGTTATATTGGAGTTCTATAGAAAAATAAAAGGGACAAATTAAAGTAAGCCTTAAGAATGTGTCCAAATAGCAGTTTGACAATGTGTGTGTGTGTGTGTGTGTGTGTGTGTGTGTGTTTGTACGTGTATCTTTATGTATGCTTCTTGGCATTATTGCTGGTTAAAGTTAAATGAAGTAATATGAATTGAGAAGGTAGGTTAGTGTCTTGGAAAAAAAAAAATCAGGGAACTAGGTAGCAGCCAGGAGATTTGACTAGTCTGTCATAAATCCTGTTTCCCAGTCTGTATTCCCTGTAAATCCCCTTCCACTTTATGGATACAATTTATGGTTGGGCCTAATTAAGCTACCTTGGGTCATATTTAAGATTTTTTTTTCTTTTCAGTTATATGTCCTATTCCTCCTCCATAAATATAACTCTTATGATGATCACAGCATTATAATGTTGAAGATTATAAGAATGTACCTAGAATTTTTAATCAGTGGAACTTCAGTCTGACTTATCTTCCCTTTGATTCTATACTCCTTCAACACAAATTGTGTTATATCACTCATATTGTTCAGGCTCTCAATTAATTATTAAGATTCACTTCTATAGACCATGACTCAGAGTGGTTTGATTTTTCTGGAGATAAATCATTACTTTTGGGAAAATGTTTTCTTACTGTTATGTACCTCTGCATTTTGGTACCTGGAAAACATGAACATACTGGTATGCTTCGTGCCAAGTGTACTGATTATATTAACTGAGGGCATTGATATAATATTCATTTTGTTGAGTCAAGTATGAGTATTTGTTTCTGATAAAATTAAAATTATTTTTTAAGTTAAGCAACAAGATAATTACTTCTCTACATATTAGTTTCAACATTCCAGGGTCAAGATTACAGTGAGACATTGAGGTTTCTCTATCAGAGCACTTACAGGACCTTGAAAGTGAATGCCTCTTAATTTTGTAGACTAAGTGACTCCTTCATTTCAACTTAGTCCCAGCCATGTAATGTACATTAATTGATGTTTATATTATTTAATTTTATATCTCTTCTTCTGTCCAGATGTTATATTCAGTCAGAATTGAAGGTATGTAAAATTGCCATGTATGTGTACATTTTCAATACTTGATAATTAAGGGCAAAAATGTGATATGTTTTACAAGTGGTATTTGAAGGTACTAAAAAGCATGCTCACCAAATACTTTCTTTCAAATGATAGGACATTGATTTTTAACATAAATTGCAGGGTAACAGATTTATCCCTGGATATGAGAAGTAGATTTTGTTTAATATAGTTATTAAAATAGTCAAGCATATGTCAGTCAGTCAGTTGGGTTGCTCAGTTGGGTCTGACTCTTTGCAACCCCCTCAGCTGCAGCACTCTAGGCTTCCCTGTCCATCACCAACACCCAGAGCTTGCTCAAACTCACGCCCATTGAGTTGGTGATGCCATCCAACCATCTCATCCTCTGTCAACCCCTTCTCCTCCTGCCTTCAATCTTTCCCAGCGTCAGGGTCTTTTCCAATGAGTCAGTTCTTTGCCTCAGGTAGCCAAAGTATTGGAGTTTCAGCTTCAGCAACAGTCCTTCCAATGAATATTCAGGACTGATTTCCTTTAGGATGGACTGGCTTGATCTCCTTGCAGTCCAAGGGACTCCCAAGTCTTCTCCATCCCCACAGTTCAAAAGCATCAATTCTTCAACCCTCAGCTTTCTTTATGGTCTAACTTTCACATACATACATGGCTACTGGAAAAACTATAGCTTTGACTAGGAGGATCTTTGTCAGCAAAGTAATATCTCTGTTTTTAATATGTTATCTATGTTGATCATAGTTTCTCTTCCAAGGAGCAAGCATCTTTTAATATCATGGCTGCAGTCACCATCTGCAGTGATTTTGGAGCCCAAGAAAATAAAGTCTGTCACTGCTTTCATTGTTTCCCCTTCTATTTGCCATGAAGTGATGGAATCAGATGCCATGACCTTAGCTTTTTGAATATTGAGTTTTAAGCCAGCATTTTCACTCTCTTCTTTGCATATGTAGTAACAATAAAGAAAAGAGCTAACACTTATCAGATTAGACTAGCTGTATAGTTGTTTTCCAATTGCTAAGTTGTTTCTGACTCTTTGGGACCCCATGGACTGCAGCACGCCAAGCTCCTTTGTTCTCCACTATCTCTTGAAATTTGCTCAAATTCATGTCCATTGAGTTGGTGATGCTATCTAACCATCTAATCCTCAGTCACCCTCTTCTCCTTTTGCCTTCAATCTTTACTAGCATCAGAGTCTTACCAATGAGTCAGTTCTTCACATCAGGTGGCCAATGTACTGGAGCTTCATCTTCAGCATCAGTCCTTCCAATGAATATTCAGGACTGCTTTCCTTTAGGATGGACTGGTTTGATCTCCATGCAGTCTAAGGGACTCTCAAGAGTTTTTCCAACACCACAATTTGAAAACATCTTTCTTCAGCTCTTAGCTTTCTTTATGGTCCAACTCTCACATCCTTACATGACTACTATAAAAATCATAGCTTTGAGTATATGGACCACTGTCTAAATTTGTAGTAGCTTTTCTTCCAAGAAGCAAGTGTTTTCAAATTTCATGGCTACAGTCAGCATCCACAGTGATTTTGGAGCCCAAGAAAATAAAATCTGCCACTGTTTTCATTTTTTCCCCATCTATTTGCCATGAGGTGATGGAACTGGATGTCATGATCTTTGCTTTTTTTCTTTGACTTTTAAAAATTTATTTTTAATTGGAGGATAACTACTTTACAATATTGTTTTGAATTCTGCCATAGAGCAATGTGAATCAGCCATAAGTGTACATGTCCCCTCCCTTTTGAACCTTCCTCCTCAACCCTCCACCCCATCCCACCCTTCTAGGTTGTCACAGAGTACCACATTTAGCTCCCTGTGTTATACAACTTCTCATTAGCTATCTCATTTACGTATGGTAATGTATATGTTTTAGTGCTACTCTCTCAGTACCTCCCACTCTCTCCTTCCCGTGCTATGTCCAAAGTCTGTTCCCTATGTTTGTATCTCTATTCCTGCTTTGCAAATAGGTTCATTAGTACCATTTTTCTAGATTTCATAGATATGCATTAATATATGACACTTGTTTTTCTTTCTGGCTAACTTCAGTCTGTTTAACGGGCTCTAGGTTCATCCACCTTACTAGAACTGCCTCAAATGTATTTCTTTTTATGGCTGAGGAGTATTGCATTGTATATATGTACCACAACTCCTTTATCTATTAATCTGGTGATGCATATCTAGGTTGCTTCCATGTCTATCTATTGTAAATAAGTTTCAATGTTGAGTTTCAAGCCAGCTTTTTCACTCTCTTTCACTTTCATCAAGAGGCTCTTTAGTTCCTCTTCACTTTCGCTACCTTTTGCATTTAGTGATTTTACTTCCAAATAAATATCTTTAAAGGTTATAAAAGCTGTGTTTGAAATTCAGATAATAAACATTAAATTAGAAGTGATATTTGCATGAGATTCATATTGAACTATTTTGATAGGATTTTATGAATTTTATCTCTTGATATATGGTATAAAAAACAGCCAGCCAAATTGCTTTGTATATCTTAACTGAACCAAGTAATTATGATTTAGGGAATAAGGTGAGAGTGACATTTTGAATAAAGGCCAGGCACTTTCATAGAAAACAAAACATGCATTTGACATTGCTGAACTTTGTGAACTAGATAATGATACTGGTAAATGTGATCTGATATAAGGATACTTCTTCTTTTTGGATGTGTTTGCATTCTTGCAGATCATCATATATGTCTTCTCTGAGGGTTGCAAATGTCAGTATTAGGATATATCTTATTTAAGAAAGTTAAATATTGTTTATCTAAAAGTTATTGGGAATGGTCTTTTTTGTTTGTTTTGATGACTGTTTGTATGAACACTTAAGAACTTGCTTAAATCTGTGGCTCAATATTTCTGCACAAGGCACCTAGGGCTCTCTTACGGTAACATTTCATTGTTTATGCAAATCACCAAGTTGCTAAAGCAAGGTGTTTCAGCTAAGCATATAAAAGGAATACATATTGTAGTTGAATATTAGTATTTTCCAACTTTTAATTTCATTTTCATTTCCAACTTTTCCAAATTCTAATTTCATCTCTTCCTAGGTTAGGTAGTCTTTACTGGGAACTAATAAGACTCAACATGGGAAACATTAGCATTGTTATTTTCATTGCTTCACATAAAGTGAAACCTTATCACGGTGATACCATAGACAAGCCAGAGACAGAAAGGCCAATTTGCTCATCAGCAGTCTTTTCAGATTAGTTGGAACATTTTGTTTCACTAAGAGATGCTGTAAAATATATATATATATATATATATTTCAGGGATCAGAGCTTAATGAAACTGGCTTCAATGGCTAGGTACTATTGGGCAGTACTGAAGAGTGAAATTACCTTAAAACTGGAAATCTAATCATATAATGTGTCTTTTCAGACAAATTAAAAAATGGATGTGACATACCAGTTTCCAGGATCTCTCCTGAACTGGTTTTCTACTATTTATTAGACAATGCCAAGTTAGATCTGAATCTAGTGAGGCATCAAAAAGATTACTAAATTTGATTTTTTCTTTCTAGCTTGAATTACTCTCCTTTGAAGTTAGCAAGCCATAATAAATGCCTGCACCTTCTTTCATTATATCAATGAGCATTTTTTAAACCAGCAAAACACTGCAAGACTTTCAAGGGAATATATATTTTTAATGCATTTTCCTTTGGGTGCATTGTGTTTCTTATGACTGAATGTTTAGAAGGTGGAGTGTATTAACAACATATGAGCTATATTATGTGACAGAAGCAGAGGCTCAGAAAGGTCGATATTTTTTTCAAAGTAGTTGTGAATAGCAGCATCAAAATAGTTGCTCAGAAAAGTTTTAACTTTTTCTTTAAATTTATCATTTTAAACTTACTTTTTCTAAAAAGGTACTTCAGCTAATTGAGAGTGATCAAATTTCCATCAGCTTTAACTTGGATAAAAATCTTGAAGTAAATCATTTGGAATAGTTTGTTTTGAATAAGCTGTTAAAAATGCCTCTTCTCAAATAAATGATTTTATAATGTACTATTTTCAACTTTATTTTGAATGTTTTCTACAGTTTTAGAATTACAGAGTTATGTATGATTATGTTTGAACCATTAGCAAAGAAATAACTAAAGTGAATAAAGTTGTCCTTTACATTGGCAATATATCAAATTTGATTTTTAAAATATTAATTGAAAAACATTTGTACTAGTTGAGACCATCCCAGCTTGCATATCTTATTAAAATAAATGTAGGTCAATGTGTGTATGTGTGCTGAAAGTGGTGTGTACTTGTATGTGTATCTGAGTACTAACAATTGCTCTTTGGAGAAGTAACAGAAATAGAGAACTTCAGAAGTCATTCAACAAATAAAAAATAAGAACACAATTCACCTTACCTGTATCTAAAGTTCAGTTATTTATAAAACCACCAAAATCAGTTTAGCATTTGCTAATATTTAAAAATCGCACTAGTGAAAATAGGTTCCTAGTACACGTGATTTTTATATTTACTTTTGCCATACGATTTGAATTTATTTTAAAGATAGAATTATACACTGTACATTATCTGCATGTGATTAGCAGAGCTCCCTAAAGTTTACTTTTTGGTAATTATACAGTGTGTTCATTTAGCATCATAATAGTGAAAAGGCATTTTTAGACAAATTATTCTTGATTTTCCTCAAGGAGGCTTATCTTTCTTAGAAAAAAGAACAATAAGAGAGCAATGATAATAGTTGTTCCAAAAGTATTAATAGTTTTGTGTTTTATTTTTAAATACTGATCATAAACATTTGGTCACTTACTATCCATCTAACCAGTGTTATGATTCTTCAGTGATTTAATGAGCTCTATTACTACATTAGATAAACAAACAAACAAGCGAAAGCCTTTCCTAAGTGGCTATGTGATGAAACTGATGTGGTTACTGTGGGTACAAAACTAATACAGACATTGCACCTGCCATTGAACAGCTCAGTCTAGTGACTAAGCTTATTAATGAGCAACGTTTCAAACACATGGATGAGGATTCATTTAATGGAGGTATGTTTGTATTCAATATTTATCATCTCTGTTTGCACATCCAAATCACCTGTTAAGAAACCCAAGATAGTTAGGCTTCAATTCAGATCTACTCTATCAGAATCTCACAGGAGAGATTCTCACCTCTAAATGCAATTTCAACCCATAGCCAGTATTGTGAATCACTGGTCCAGACAGTGATCAAATGAAAGGTCATCTTTATCAAAATACTTAATATAATGGGTCAATGATGATTCAGCTTGTTTGTCTCATTCTAATAATAGGGGAGAATGAAGTTTGCTTTACTCTAAGTAAAGACAAATTGAGAAAATGCTGAAAAACATTCAATATATCATTACTTAGTAGGTATTTTAACCCTCTATGACAAACACTGAAAACAAAGACTTCAATATGCTGAATTTTATTAAAATAAGATTTAAAGTTATTTCTACATATCTGTACAATAAAGTGATGCAAATGTTAGCTTCTAAAGCTATTTGGAAGCTAAAAATGTCTTCTTTATTACAGTATTAAATACATAGCATTGTACTTTTTTCTAGTGTGGAATATGCTAGTTTTTATTTTAAATATGACCCAACAATTAAAAGATATTATGTGTACACTGAAAAACCACATCCTGAATTGTACTTTTTATAAGTGACTGCTCTGAAGTGCGAGTTTTGAGTATAAGAGTAACAAGTGGTTGGTTTTACATATAAAAGATTAAGAATTAATGTGTTGATATGCTCTTGGGTAGAAAGAACTAATACTGTTAAAATGGCCACAGTACTCAAAGCAACCTACAGATTTAATGTGGTTCCAAACTACTTATGACATTTTTCACAGAATTAAAACAAATAATACTAAAATTTATACTGAACCACTAAAGACCTAGAATTTCCAAAGAAATCCTAAGGGAAAAGAATAAAGCTGGATGCATAGCACTCCCAGACTTCAGATAGTACTACAAAGCCACAGTAAGCTAAACAGTATTGTGTCACAAAAACAAATATATAGATAAATGAAACAGAATAGAGTCCAGAATTAAAACCCATAAAACTATGGTCAATTAATATTTGATAATAAAAGGCAAAATGTACAATGGAGAAAATACAGACTCCTCAGCAGGTGGTAATGGGAAAGCTGATAGCCTCATGTAAATCAATGAAACTAGAACACTCCCTTACACCACATACAAAAATAAACTTAAAATGGTTTAAAAATCTAAATAAACTTCTAAGAAAACATAGGCAAAACATTCTCTGACATAAATTGCGGCAATATTTTCTTAGATCAGTCTCCCAAGCAAAAGAAATAAATGCAAAAATAAACAAATGAGACTAATAAAACTTCAGAGGTTTTGCACAGCAAAGGAAACCATCAGCAAAGCAAAAACACACTTACTGAATGAGAGAAAGTATTTGCAAATGATCCGACTGAAAAGGGGTTAATTTCCAAAATATACAAACAACTTACGTAACTCAATATAAAAAAAGCAATCAAGAAACAGAAAATCTAAATATACATTTTTCTAAAGCAAACATAAAGATAGACTTATCTGTCCATGGAATTCTCTAGGTAAGAATACTGTAGTGGTTAGCCATTCCCTTCTCTAGGTGATCTTCCTGACCCAAGGATCGAACCTGGGTCTCTTTCATTGGCAAGCAGGTTCTTTACCTTGTGAGTCACCAAAGAAGTCCAGATAGCAAAGAGGCACATGAAATGATGCTCAGTATTGCTAATTATTAGAGAAGTGCAAATCAAAATCATGATGAGATATCACCTCACACCTTTGAGAATGGTCGTCATCAAAAGCAAACATCCTCTTCCAACAACACAAGAGATGACTCTACACATGGACATCACCAGATGATTAACACTGAAATCAGATTGATTATATTCTTTACAGCCAAAGATAGAGAAGCTCTACATTGTCAGCAAAAACAAGACCGAGAGCTGACTGTCTCAGATAATGAACTCCTTATTGCAAAATTCAGACTTAAAGTTCTTCTACTTCATTGACTATGCCAAAGTCTCTGACTGTGTGGATCACAACAAACTGTGGAACATTCTTAAAGAGATGGAATACCAGACCACCTTACCTGCCTCCTGAGAAATCTGTATGCAGGTCAAGAAGCAACAGTTAAAACCAGACATGGAAAAACAGACTGGCTCCAAGTGGGAAAAGGAGTGTGTCAAGGCTATATATTGTCACCCTATTTATTTAACTTACATGCAGAGTACATTAGGTGAAATGCTGGGCTGGATGAAGCACAAGCTGGAATCAAGATTGCCCTCAGATATGCAGATTGTACCACCCTTGTGGCAGAAAGCAAAGAGGAACTGAAGAGCGTCTTGATGAAAGTGAAAGAGGAAATGAAGAAGCTGGTTTGAAACTCAACATTCAGGAAACTAAGATCATGGCATCCAGTCCCATCACTTCATGGCAAATAGATAGGGAAACAATGGAAACAGTGACAGACTATTTTCTTGGGCTCCAAAGTCACTGCACATGGTAACTGCAACCATTATATTAAAAGACACTTTCTCTTTTGAAGAAAAGTTATTACCAGCATAGACAACAGAGACTATTAAAAAGCAAAGGTTTTACTTTGCTAACAAAGGTCTGTCTAGTCAAAGCTATGATTTTTCCAGTAGTCATGTATGGATGTGAGAGTTGGACCATAAAGAAAGCTGAGTGCCAAATAATTGATCCTTTTGAACTGTGGTGTTGGAGAAGACTCTTGAGAGTCCCTTGGACTGAAAGGAGATCAAACCAGTCCATCCTAAAGGAAATCAGTCCTGAATACTCATTGGAAGGACTAATGCTGAAGCTGAAACTCCAATAATTTGGCCATCTGATGCGGAGAACTGACGCATTGGAAAAGACCCTGATGCTGATAAAGATCGAAGGCAGGAGGAGAAGGGGATGACAGAGGATGAGATGGTTGGATGGCAACACCAACTCAATAGACATGAGTTTGAGCAAGCTCCGGGAGTTGGTGATGGACAGGGAAGCCTGGTGTGCTGCAGTCCATGGGGTCAGAAAGAGTCAGACATGACTGAGTGACTGAACTGAAAATGTCAATAATAAAAGCTGGAGAAGGTGTGGAGAAAAAGAGAATCCTTGTACATTGTTGGTAAAAAATATAAATTGGTGCAATCATTATGGAAAACTGTGTGGAAGTTCCTTAAAAAACTAAAAAATAGAGTTAACATATGGTTCTGCAATCCCACCCTTGGACATATATCTAGAGAAAACTTTAATTCAAAAAGATACATGCACCCCAATCTTCATAGCATCGCTATTTATAATAGCCAACACTTGGAAGTGGCTTAAATGTCCATCAACGAATGGATAAAGATGTGTGATATATATACAATGGAATATTACTCAGCCATAAAAAATAATGCCATTAGTAGCAACATAGATGAACCTAGAGAAAGTCAGACAAAGACAACTATTATATGAGACAAACAACAAATATACTAAATATTATATCATGTTTTCAGTCACTTAAGTAAAAATATGTACAATGGCTATAAAGGGGGAAAGATAACAAAAAGGAACATGGATATATCACTCTCTCAAAAAATTGACTTTTTATTATGTAGTGCTTTGCAATTGGAAGTAAAAATATAATTTAGCAGAAAAAAAATTCCATTAAATGAAACTTTGCAACGTTTCTCTATAAAAATTACTTTCTGTACAAATATCAGCTATTGTGTATGAAACAAAAAAGTATATAATAATGATATCTATTAGAGTAATTGATAACCAATAGGATGAAATATAAAGAAGTTTTAAAATCTAGTCACCTTAAACAGTTTTCATATTTATGCTTACAATAAATTTCTAAAACTGTAATTTCATACTTTTGGTAGGCATTACCAAAGTTTACTTCTAAAAGCTGATGCTTACATACTACCACAGTGTCTCTTGGCATGTCTCAGTAGATGATGACTATATACTATAAGCATTGAGTTTCTTTTTCAGTATCTATTATTTTCCCCACATAATTATTTTGAATAAGATATCTGGAACAATTTCAAACAAATAATGGTTTAGTCACTAAGTCGTGTCCGACTCTTGCGACCCCATGGACTGTAGCCCCCCAGGCTCCTTTGTCCATGGGATTTTCCAGGCAAGAATACTGGAGTGGATTGCCATTTCCTTCTCCAGGGGATCTTCCCAACCCAGGAATCGAACCCAGGTCTCCTGCATTGGAAGCAGATTCTTTACCAACTGAGTTATGAGGGAAGCCATATTATTACTTATTACAAACTTATTACCGATCTTAATGGAATCTCCTCTGGTATTTCTCTGTGAATTGTAATGTTGACTTTTGGATAAGTGCACAGAGTGATTTATGTTCAACAAGGTTCATTAAAAGTTTGTTTATAATACCATATAATTTAAACATCTAACAATATATTAGATAATTTATGTATTATGGAATATCTATATAATACAGAAATATTTAACAATCAAAATTTTTATTTTAGAAGACTATTTAATAAAATAATAAAAGACCCCTATTTCGTAAAAAAAAATCATGGAGTATATACACAGAAAAAAACTGGAAAATGCACACTAAAATAACAATATATATTGATTTTTAGCTGGTAGGTTTTCAGGTAACTTATCTTTTCTTCTTTATTTTATTTACCCATCTTATTTTTCAAACTTTCTACAATTATTACATGTTATTTTATAGTCCAGAAAGTGTCAATTACTGACAAGTACAAGTTATTTTGGGAAAACTTAATGTCCAAACTTGATGGTAGTTGAAGAGCTCTTTGCTTATTAATCAATTAATCATAGTTGAATTATTTCCACTAAACTATATAATAAAGAAATACAAATACATACTTGTGCTAACTTGAATATATTCCCATCATGTAAAACTATGCTAAGTATCTATTTATAATAGCTTTCATATGGACCATATTCATTTCAAAATATTTAATCCCTGAACTCATCTTCTCACCTTCCCCCTCATGGATTAAAGAAATTAGAGCATCCCCAGCTTTACATAGAGAACACAAACACATTTTTTTCTTCATCTCCTCAACTCCCAATTCTTTATAGAACTTGCACTTCTAATTCCCTTGGTTCAAATTCTAAATACTAATCTCCAACTAAGTGCCTTAAATTTGGGGATCATGTTAGAAATATTATTCGCTGATCTCCCCATTTAATTTGTCAAGCCTGATTTTCAATTCTTACCTATATCACACTAGTCCTGGCCTTTATCTCTAATCTTTATCTCAACACAACATTCTCCTAGCTAATTTCCCTACTTTAAACTTGGCTTCTGTCTTCTGATATGATCCTTAATTCTTTAATTAGCTATCTCAGAAACAGTTTTCACCATAATATATTCCCACTCGTTATATACATTGTATACATTGTATATGTGTTATATCTTAGAAATGTGCTTATGCTGGAAACGCAGGAATTATTCTCCCAAATCTCAAATTCTAGTGGATTTAAAAAGATTTTATGTGACTGTGGTAAGAAAGAGGCCTTCCTGATTAGCTTAGCTTGTAAAGAATCCGCTTGCAATGCAGGAGACACCAATTTGATTCCTTCCAGCCAGCAAGTTCCCCTGGAGAAGGGATAGGCTACCAACTTCAGTATTCTTGGGCTTCCCTGGTGTCTCAGAGGGTAATCTGCCTGCAGTGTGGGAGATCTGGGTTCGATCCCTGGATTGGGACGATCCCCTGAAGGAAGGCATGGCAACCCACTCCAGTATTCTTGCCTGGAGAATCCCCATGGACAGAGGAGACTTGCAGGCTGCAGTCCATGGGGTCACATAGTGTCGGACACGACTGAGCAACTAAGCACAGCACACACACACACACACACACACACACACACATGTAAGAAAGAAGTTGGTTAGGGGAGGTTTCATAAAGATGCCTGATCTGAGTCATAAAGAATTCATGGAAGTTAATCACCTGAAAAAGAGCAGGCCTCCACTAGGAAAAAACAGGAATGAATTTGCAGAGACTAAGAACAGCATGTTGTATAATAGAAAACGGAAAGCAATTTGATTTTCTTGAAGCATATACTATGACCCAGGCAGGGATGGGTGAAACCTATGACTGAAAGTAAGCAGAGAGCTTTGTATGCTTTGCTAAAAAGCTAGAGCATTTATCATGAAAATTATGAGAAGCCAGTTAAGGATTTCAAACACAGAAGTGGAATGATACAACATACAATCGAAATAAAGCATCCAGTTTTTTTTTTTTTTTTTTTTTGACCTCACTAAGTAGCTTGCAGAATCTTAATTCACTGACCAGAGATCAAACCTGGGCCCTTGGCAGTGAAAGCGTCGACCTAACCACTGGACTGCCAGGGAATTCACATCTCTTCAGAATAGTCATCATGATCTCAAAGTTTGTTTCAAAATTTGCAAATATCAAGTGTCAATCAAAACTGAAGATGAAACACTAATGAGTGCTGAATTCTCATGCTTTAGGTGTACTTTCTTTTTAGATTTTTTTTTTTTATTTTCAGTGTATTGTTTCATTTAAATTTCCTACATGTTAACTTTGTGTGAACTAAACAAAAAGCACAATATATACAAAAAAATTAACATCTATTGTTTGTGTAGAGACTGCTTTCAGTGGAAAAAGACTAGATAGAAGATGAATGGCATTCAAGCAGCTATTGCATTTGTTTATGTGAAAGATGAAGATAACCTAAAATAGGACAATGTATTAGGGACAGAAAGCAACATAGGCTACCATTCTGAGAGTGTGGAATATGAAATTAAAATATTTGGAGTTTACAATTCCAGAAAAATAAATTACCCAATCAAAAAATGATCCAAAGATCTAAACAGACATTTCTCCAAAGAAGACATACAGATGGCTAACAAACACATGAAAAGATGCTCAACATCACTCATTATCAGAGAAATCCAAATCAAAACCTCAGTGAGGTACCATTACACGCCAGTCAGAATGGCTGCTATCCAAAAGTCTAGAAGCAATAAATGCTGGAGAGGGTGTGGAGAAAAGGGAACCCTCTTACACTCTTGGTGGGAATGCAAACTAGTACAGCCACTATGGAGAACAGTGTGGAGATTTCTTAAAAAACGGGAAATAGAACTGCCATATGACCCAGCAATCCCACTCCTGGGCATACACACCGAGGAAACCAGATCTGAAAGAGACACCTGCACCCCAATGTTCAGCGCAGCACTGTTTATGATAGCCAGGACATGGAAGCAACCTAGATGCCCATCAGCAGACGAATGGATAAGAAAGCTGTGGTACATATACACCATGGAATATTACTCAGCTATTAAAAAGAATACATTTGAATCAGTCCTAATGAGATGGATGAAACTGGAGCCCATTATACAGAGTGAAGTAAGCTAGAAAGATAAACACCAATACAGTATACTAACGCATATATATGGAATTTAGAAAGATGATAATGATAACCCTATATGCAAGACAGAAAAAGAGACACAGATGTATAGAACAGACTCTTGGACTCTATGGGAGAAGGTGAGGGTGGGATGATCTGAGAGAACAGCATTGAAACATGTATATTATCAAGTGTGAAACAGATCTCCAGTCCAGTTGGATCATGCATCTCCAGTTGGATGCATGGGACAAGTGCTCGGGACTGGTGCACTGGGAAGACCCAGAGGGATGGGATGAGGAGGGAGGTGGGAGGTGGGATCAGCATGGGGAACATATGTAAATCCATGGCTGATTCATGTCAATGTATGGAAAAGACACTACAATATTGTAAAGTAATTAGCCTCCAACTAATAAAATAAATGGGAAAAAAAAGCAAAATAAATAAATAAATAAAAATAAAGAAGGCTGAGTGTCAAAGAATTGGTGCTTTTAAAAAAAAATAAAATAAAATATTTGGAGTTTAAAGATCAGATTTACTGACTGTTACTGTGTAACGTGTAGTAAATCACTCAACTTCCCTAAGCCCCATTTTCCCCATAAGTGAAAAGGCAAAAATGATACCTGTACCATTTTTAAATGTAAATGAGATGTTCTTAAAGTTCTTGGCACATGCCTGGCCTGTAGTCAATTTTCAAAATACATTGTCAGCTATTGTTTTCATTATTTTAATAATATGTCAAAGGTAAGATTAGAAAAAAATGTTGAATTATTGCAACGGGTAAGGGTCAGGAGAGAAGGAAGCATAGGATATTATCTAAGTTTTCTACTTCAGTGATTTGAGTGAATGGTGACTCCATTAGTTGATACAGGTAATGAGCCAGATTTGGGAAAAGGAATTCAGAGGGAATTGATCCCATTTGAAAAATGTTGAGTTTGAGGATCCATGGACCATTGATGGGAAGATGTCCATAGCAAAGTTTAGCACATCTGCTAGAATTTCAGGAAGAGGTTAGAGTTATACATGGGGGATTAGAATTTGTCAGGATATAGGATGAATATGAAAGACAGGGGGAGTGTAAAGTGATGAGAACAATAGATGCAAGATATAATTCTAAGAAAAAATGAACACCGATGCCATGGACAAATGATGAAGTACTGACACACATACAGAAAATAAAATTGTCAGAAGGCCGAAGAAAAATCAGAAAACAATATCATCATGGAAGCCAAGAAAGCAGAACTATAAAAGGAGGGAATCAATGAGGCAAAGTGTCAAATGAAGGAGAAATGTACTCAACTTAAAAGATGTCCTTTAAGTTTAGCAAACAGGAGGCCAGTGCTAACAAGTTGAGAGATGTGAGTAAGTGAGCAGATGTTGAAAAAGACTACATGATAATGTTCTGAGGAGTAAGTGGGAATTAAGGAAGTATAGACAGTAAATATAATTTTCCTATTTGAGGATATACAAGAAACGGTGTTTCAAAAATAAACATCAAAATTATTTTAGTCAGGTATCATTGCCTTCTCAAAGTTATCCAAAATATAGCCCTAAAACAGCTTCTTAAATGTATCTCAAAGATATCTGAAAACTGTTCTAAAAATACATGTGCTTTAGCTCATTTAATTGCTACCAACAGGGACTTCGCCATCTTCTCCATTTTCCTACCAAATCCTACCTTAAAAACTAAATCATGGTTCATTCTCTCCTCCATGAGCCTCTCTCATTCTACTCTAGCCCATGGTGATTTCCCTTTTCAAACTCAAAATGAAAATGATTCCTGTACTGCCTTGTATTTTAGACATTTATTTTCATGGTTGTACAATGTATGTGCTGTACTTAATTGCTCAGTTGTGTCCAACTCTTTGCAACCCCATGGACTGTAACCCAACAGGCTACTCTGTCCTTGGGATTTTTTCAGGCAAGAATACTTGAGTGGGTCGCCATTTCCTCCTCCAGGGGAATCTTCCTGATCCAGGAATCAAACCTGTGTCTCCTATTTCTCCTGCGTTGCGGGCAGATTCTTTACCCTCTGTGCCATCAAGGAAGCCCATACAATGTATAGGTCTAGATAATGCATTTTCAGTTTTAAAACCAAACTTTGAATCACTCCGTTGTTAAATGAAGAAGTTAACACAGACATTTATAAAGGCACAGTATGGCTAGAATTCTATCATTTTAAATAGCATACATGTTTTAAATATACAAGATTATGCTTAGAAAAATTAGAAATTTATTTATCAAAATGCTAAAAAGGGTTAACTTTGAATAGGAGGAATGTAAAGTGATTCCTATTTCCATCACTGTATTTTTCTTTATTTTCTAAATTTTCTATCAGAAAATTTCATAATCAGAAAAATTAACTATAGTAGAAATAAAATAATTATGCTATTGAGATGAAAATCTATAAATCCTTCATTTAAAATTTTATGGATGTGTAATTTGCTTTGCTAAACCAATATAAACAACTTAGCATTCCAGGTGTGATGGAAATAAAACACTTTAATTAAAAATTATTTAGCAGATTTTAGATAATATATGATATAAGTTAAAGTTTCAAACAATTTTTTCTGCAATTTGGTTTCCATAGTATATGAAATCTAATTATGCTGAATCTAGGCTCTATTAAAATTTTTGTCTTAATGTTTTATCTCTAGATACCTATTTTAATTAGAACTATCCTTTGTAAGATAGCCATTCATGTATACAGATATAATAGAGTAAAATGGCTAATATTAAAACAACTTATGAAGTCAGATTCTTATCATTATATTATAAACTTTTTTCTCTTAAGTCATTTATTCACAGTTGAGAAAATAGAGTGTTATTCATATTTCCATATGCCTAAGAAAAATGAATGTGAAAAAGATAATTAAATATATATTTAAGGCCATGCATAACAACTTGAATTTTCTGAGTTTGCAAGCTACTTCTGAACAAAGGCATTTTGGGTTTTATGCCAAAGACTGAAGAGTGGACAAGAAATGGGCTTTGGACAGGAAATGGACAGTGAACTTAAAACTGAGTTAGGCCAAACTTTGTAAAATTTCAGACAGGCTAATTACCAGTTGCTTGAGCTTGAGTAAATCACTGAATTCTTTGAGACTCCCAATTAGTTTGAATTAAATTGAGTCTCTCAATTTAGTTTGCAATGTGAGGATGACACTAACAATATCTTGTTCACTGGGTAATTGACAGGATTAGTTGAAACAATTGATGAAGGGTGTTAGCATTTAGGTGCCTGTTATGTGCCAGTCACATTTTATAGGTTATCTCATTTCACTGTCAAAACAACCCTATGAGTTTGACATTACTGGTAGACATTTTTATGGATCACGATCCTGAGACTCAGAAATATTAACAAGTTTGATGGAAGACCCAAAGCTAAAGATCACAAAGTCAAGTTTAGAACCCAGATTGCCTGATTTGGAAGCCAGTCTCCTTCCTGCTGCTCCAGTGTGCCTATCACAGAGAAGGTACACAGAAACAGTTTTCCCCTGCTTATTTTTTTTTTTCTTGAGATGACTCACTATAGCTCTATCATTTCTAAAATGGCTCTTACTTGCCACGAAAATGGTCTCAGCTTCCTTAATTAAATGCCATGAAAAACCCATGGTTTTAAGGAATTTGATTCCATATGCTTACAAACTAGTCTAAGAAATACTTGACATAATTTAGTTCAAGAATTAGAAGTATATTTCAGAAACACAGGAGTCTCCCCATATAATCACAAGCTGATCATATTGGGAACTTGCATGAAATATTAATAAGATATTTGTAATCAAGAACACATCAATTTCAGTATCCTGTGAGGGAAGAAACGTGATTGTAGAGCAATTTTAAAGGCATTTTAGTTATAGTATATTGGTAACAATTATTATTTATGTAGATCTCTCATTTTTCAAATGCTTTATGCAAACTCATCTCATTTGAGGTTCTGAAAAACCCATCCTCTTCATTTTGCACATGAAGAGATTGAGTCTCAGAGAGGATAAGTGACCTTTCAAGATCACAACAGATTTACTATTAATACATAGGAAAGCTTAAACTTCAACCATGGTCTAATTCCTACAACAGTTTTATTTTGTTACTGTCACTTTTTTCCATTATATTAATACTACTCGATACTACTTTATACTGCTGTTATTCAGGGCACAAAGTTATCACAAAATAAATAGGTTTTTTATTTAGTGGTAAGAATCCTGAACTGGAAGTCAGGAGATTTAGCACTCATCACTTGATTCTTTTAAAATTGAACTGTGTGACCTTGGGCAAACCATTCTCACATTCTGAATCTTATCTCCTTCTTCTAACATTTTATGATTCTGACACTACATTAGCTTGTCAATAATTTACACAATCCTTAGAATGCAAACTTTATTTCCACCAGCTACATTTAAAAATTCATTCAGCTACAACTGAAAGGAATTTAAAGTTAACATTATTGTCTCAAGCATACTCATTACTTCTCCTCAAGCTCCTGTAAAGAACACACAGGATAGGGTTCAAGAAGCAGGGCTGTTTTGTTGCTCAGCTTTTGTTAAGCAGTTAGTAAAAAATTATGTTTGCTTGCCATGCTAAGTCGTTTCAGTATTGTCCGACTCTGTGTGACAGCATGGACTGTAGCCCCACCAGGCTCTTCTGTCCATGGGATTCTCCAGGAAAGAATACTGGAGTGGGTTGCCATATCCTCCTCCAGGGGATCTTCCCAACTCAGGCATCAAACCCACATCTCTTACATCTCCTGCATTGGCAGGTGAGTTCTTTACCACTTGCTAGGGTTGCCTAGATTCTTGATTTGAAACAGTGATGTATAGGTGAAAGAGTACTTAAATTGGTTAAATTGGGTTTGAGCAAAAATTTTGGAAGCCTGTGAGAATCCAGTTTGTCAGTTTGTTTGTTTTTAATCTATAAAATCAGTGTAATATCAATAATATCTAGCTCGTTGGATTGTTCAGATTAGATTAATTGATCAGTGTGGAGCAGAAGTTATTATCTACTTCATGCCAAACACTGTACTATGAACATTTTTATACACAGTCTCTTTCAATCCTCACTTAAAATCCTGTTAATTGGACATCTTGATATCACACATGAAGATCTTGAGGTTCAAAAAGATTACAAGCATACAGCTAGTATCTAAAAATCCAGTTTTGGAAACCAAAACTGACTTTAAAGTCTAATTATGTCACACTCCATTTTGCTGTTCAGTGTGCCTAGCACTACTCCTGGTGCCTAGTTCAGTTCAGTTCAGTTCAGTTCAGTCACTCAGTCGTGTCCAACTCTTTGAGATCCCATGAACCGCAGCTCACCAGGCTTCCCTGTCCATCACCAACTTTTGGAGTCCACCCAAACCCATGTCCATCGAGTCGGTGATGCCATCCAACCATCTCATCCTCTGTCGTCCCCTTCTCCTCCTGCCCTCAATCTTTCCCAGCATCAGAGTCTTTTCAAATGAGTCAGCTCTTTGCATGAGGTGGCCAAAGTATTGGAGTTTCAGCTTCAACATCAATCCTTCCAATGAACACCCAGGACTGATCTCCTTTAGGATGGACTGGTTGGATCTCCGTGCAGTCCAGGGGACTCTCAGGAGTCTTCTCCAACACCACAATTCAAAAGCATCAATTCTTTGGTGCTCAGCTTTCTTTATAGTCCAACTCTCACATCCATACATGACCACTGGAAAAACCATAGCCTTGACTAGACGGACCTTTGTTGGCAAAGTAATGTCTCTGCTTTTTAATATGCTGTCTAGGTTGTTCATAACTTTCCTTCCAAGGAGTAAGTGTCTTTTCATTTCATTGCTGTAATCACCATCTGCAGTGATTTTGGAGCCCAGAAAAATAAAATCAACCACTGTTTCCCCATCTATTTACCATGAAGTGATGGGGCCAGTGCCTAGTAGGCACTCCCAATTTTTTTTTTTTTTTCTTGAACTATCCTTTTCTCTTGTCCTTCTTTCTTTTCCAATCCTTATTTTCAGAACCTAATGTATCACGGGAATCTGACATATACATTCCCTAAGTGGTCTTAAGGGGTTAATGAAGCTTCCTAAGTAAGTGCTGAACCTTTCCCACTTGAAAAAAATGTATAATATTGTTTGGTACATATTGAACACAAAACCCTGGGAGATAGTGAAGGACAGGGAAGCATGGTGTGCTGCAGTCCATGGGGTCCCTAAGAGTCAGACATTATTTAGCAACTGAACAACAACAAAAATTAATATTCCCTGATGGCTCAGATGGTAAAAAGAATACACCTGCAATGCGAGAGACCTGGGTTTGATCCCTGGATTGGAAAGATACCCTGGAGAATGGCTTGGCAACCCACTCCAGTATTCTTGCCAGAAGATTCAATGGACAGAGTAGCCTGGTAGGCTACAGTCCATAGGGTTGAAAAGAGTCAGACACGACTATGTCGTGACTAACCAGCAGCAGCAGCAGCGTAGCTATAAATTAATTGGTTAAACTGGGAAGTATAATCAAGAAACAAAATATTTTTCAAATTCTCCATGTAATACAAAGTTAATTAACTCTACATGACTAAAGCAAAAATTCATATTGTACTAAATTCATATTTTTAATACTTTTTATAGCTATTTGGTGGTCCATATTTGATATATATTTCTGGTTATTTCTAATACATCTCATTAGGTTAATTAGAAATTCATAACTATACTGAATGCATTATGTTCATTTTTATTATAAATTGATATAGAAATTAACTTATATTTGGTAACACACATTTATACCCTTCTCTTTCAAACTCATCTTGTAGCTTAACAAACTACAGGACGTTAGAATCATACTATGTTTTAAAAATTGCAAAGGCAAAATGGAAAATGAACTATCTGCAGAAAGTTCAATTTGATTAAATACTTTTTGAATAGCCACCGTTTTCAAAGTTTATTTGGTAGTTCATATTATATATTGAGAATGGAAGTAGATGGAAGAGAGGCTTCTTTGTTTATGCTATTTGCATTTTTCCAACTGACCTGTTCACAAAGAATTATGCACCATGATTTTCAGAATGAACATGGTGCTTGCCAACCTTATGAAATCTAGCAACAAGAATCATCTAAAAGATCATCTATCTAAGCTTATTTTATTTTTCTTTTTTTTTTTTTTTACTGGTATCTAAGCTTAATACATGAGCATGAGTCCAGAAAAGGGCAAAGAGAATTGGGAAAATCTACATCAGTTTATTGGGTGTTGATTTGTACAGCAGAGGAGAAATTTGGTAAGAAGGTGATAAAAGTGAAGGAACTTTGAGCTTCAGATCAAGAGCTGTGGGAGTCATAGATATGCCAGATGTGATGAAGTAGAGAGCAAGGAAAACTTGAGAGTTAATCAGATCTAACCACAGATCCTATCTTGGCTACTTACTCTGACTAAAAGAACTATCATATGTAAGGTGCCTAGCACACCTTACATAAAGGTGTGCATATGTACATAGGACATAAAATAGGGGCTCAGTAAGTTCTCTCTCTGGCCCTTGGTTCCACCATCCTTCAAATAATAGAGACAGACTTTAGGAAACCTTAGGAATGATCATTTGTAAAAGGATACTGTAGGATTGTATTGTAGCATATCACATGATATCTAAGATTCATTCCTTCTGAAATAGAAGCAGATCACAGATGTAATGATACAGCTTATAAAGGTTATAGGAAATACTACAGGTCTGGGAATTAGATTGGTTAGCATACTATAAAAAGAAGAGCAAAAAAGCATTTTCAGTAATTCAAGTAAAACATTTATCCAAGTTCAAAACAAAAATTTTATCATTAGAAGAAAATCTTTGTCTTCTTAGTTTTTCTTTTTAAATTAGGATTTAAATTTAAGTTCTATTAACTCTATGTTTATAACATTAGTGTTATATAGATCTAGATCTCTCTGGAAATTGAACCTATATGGAGATTTTTCTGGACTACTAGATTCCTTTAGGTAAAGGGAAACCTTGGGAGGAACATAAATGACTTTTTGATGTTTCTTCCAAAGAAGAGAGAAAGGGTAAAAGCTTGGTGGATGAATAGATGAAACTTTAGAAATGATCATTTGTAGAAAGGCCAATTGCAGGCATATCAGAGAGAGGCAAATTAATGAATATATAAGTTGATGAAATTGAAGAAATCTTAGCGTGAAAGCCATTTTTTTTGTATCTATGATCTACTTTGTTTAAATTGGGAAAGCATTTGAAAATGTAAAATGAAAATAAAACTAAGAAGCCAAATGGCACTAACCCATAATTAAGAAATGCTCAATTATATATATATATAACCCAATACTTACTTCATATTGACAGGAACCAAATATCAAAATTTCAAATCTTACCAATAAAACAAATGGATAAACAGAGAAAGTTTAAAAATCCAGAAAAAGTACTTTTTTGGGGAATGTGTATGATGAAGAAATTTCTCATGATTAAATTAACCAGTTAGATTTAATTAGAGAAGTAGCTGTATCTCTACCTCAGTCAATACTGCAAATACCAGTTAACACAAAGCTTTCTGATATAACAATTATTTTGCTGAAAAAAATCAGAAGTACTTTTTAAATTTATTACCACGTATCAGAGTACTGGTTTTGTGGTCCACTTGGTAACACATCATTTGCATACATACCTTCTATTATTGGACTACTTTCCTTAAGGCTAAATACAGACATTACCTATCCCTGTAGTAAGGCCTTATGAAAAGTGTGTACTCAGTAACTATTTAATGGCTGAATGAATGAGAATGATCATTCATCCTCATTCTTGAAAGCCAAGGTTTTAGTTTTAACCCTCTGGCTACTACTGCCTCTTTCTCTTTTTCTGTTAGGCTTTTAGTTTTTTCAGCACTAGCACCCTCTCCTTGTGTCTCAATCTCTGTTTCACAAGACTTAAGTACCTCATTGCTTTAGCTATGAAAACTATACTTCTTTCAGTGTGAAAAAATGTAATTTCAAAACAGCAGGTTGTGTGGGTAAATTAACTTTACTCTCCGTACAGTGCATATTTACCTTGCAATAAGTGCAGTGATCTCTGCTCAGGGAATAAGAGAGTTCAGGTGATTTGACTGAAGTACATCACAGAGTGATTTTACTAAGTGTTATGAAAAGTATTATAAGGACAGGATGGACAAAGACTTATTTTCCAGGGTAGAAAGGACCAACTAGTCCAGAATTTGTCTAAGTAATTGAGGCTTTTTCTCTTACTGGGTTGACAGAGGCAAGACACATATTCTTATCTGAACATAGGACCAGAGAAGAGAGAGGATTGACCTATAGCATACTTCCAATGTATGTTAAGAGGACAAGTCTCTGTCAGCGGGTCAAACATCTCCCATGGCCATACGTGATAGTCAACTTGGGGTTTCTAACACACTTCATAAGCCAGACCAATCTGAAGAAGAAAGAGAATGTTGACAATTCTATTAACAGGGTTAGGTTTTCATATGAGAGGGGATGTGGAATTTTTCTCCATGAAAAGCAAAATGCACCATGAAATTTAAAATTTCACACACAAGCCTAAAGACAGTTGTGGTAGGCTTATAGTTAAGGCAGATTTGGCATATAGCTATGGTAATTTTTGAGTTAGATTGATTTTAGATAGGATTGTTTCCCCAAAATAAATCAGAGTAACAAATACATTTTGACTTTAGCAGATGAAAAAAGAGTAAGTGAGCATGTGTTTTATGAATGATAATGCTTATCTTCCCAGGGCCATGTCATTTTGAGATGCTACTTTTGCTAAAATACCTAAAAGCAGTATGTGGTTCTGTGGTATATGGACTATATTAAGATCAAATTGAAAAATATGATATTAAAAACCATACAAATATGAAGGGAAAGTTTGTTCACTAGAAATGTGGCAATGTATTACTCTTACAAGCTTTTCCTGTTATTGAGCCCTTAGCCTTATATTTATATCCAATCTTCCACTTTATTACCCTATCCTATTATTGGTTCTACATTCCCAAGGTGTGTGTTCTGAAGAAAATAGCCACTGAATTTAAGATTGCTAGTAATTGTTTTTATTTTATCTGGGATAGCTGGAAAACTCTCAATAATTATAAACAAGCTAACAAAACATTATTTTCCTACTCATGGTGATGTTCATTTCCTTTACACAAAAAGGTAAAATAAATAATGATTTTTTTGTTAACAATCACTAACTAGTATGGAAATGTTTTCTAGTAATGTTGACATTCCAGCATCCTGATATAAGGCTGCTTAGCAACAATATGAAAGAAAACTAGCCAAAACAAAACCACAGTCTCCAAGGATACTTCCTGCATGCAACTTAGATTTTTTTCTGTCATAATAAGAACCAAGGGAAAAACATACCAATTCAAGAACTATCTGGTTTATTTTCATTTCTAGGAAGTAGGTGGTGTATTTGCTTTCAGTGTGTGTGTCAAGAAGTGCATTCCTTAAAGACGTGTATGTGTTTATGTGTATGCATGCTTCTGTAATACACTCTCAATTTTGGGAAGGTATATGCGGTTTCTGAGTTTTCAGGGTAGCTCTACCAAGTTATAATTTGGATGTTAGCTACATTTGTTATCCCACGGCTTTCTCCATCTGTCCTGTTTTCACAGTTTGATAACTTTGACTTTCAGTATTGAGGGGAAAGAAATAAAATGAGTTCTATCTGTGATGACCATCTCATCTCAATACTTTGGTGACAGTTTTTATGTATATAAAAGCACATTTTAACTAGAGTTCTCAATATCTGTTTGCTACAATTCACTATGGAAAAAGTTTCTCTATTGAGGACAAGAACACATTTTTCTTACTGTATTTATAAGAAATGTCACATTGAGATGCTCCTTTTGCTAAAATACCTAAAAGCAGTATGTGGTTCTTTGGTATATGGACTCCATTAAGATGAACGGGTTAAAATTTCCCATTTATAATTTTAAGTGCAACTAATGGATGGAAAATGTAACAAGAATAAAATTAACTGAGTTAAATAATTTAAAATCTCTCTAAGATTAATGAAGAAAAATGATATAACATCAATTTTTTGGAAATAGTTTCCAGAAGCTACTGTTTGAAAGGTTATATGATCTAGTCATTTATTAAGAATTTGCATTTTACAAGGATTATGTTAGTTTAATGTTAAGAAACAGGAAAGATATTGAAGAAAAGGGTACCATCCAGGCTTCTTTCATTTTTAATAAAATCACAGGTAACATTCTTTCATTTTATCATATTCTCTCTGCTACTAAAAGTATGTTTTCTAACATTATCTCCACAGTTACACTTCTACTTCACTGACAATGGGTTAGTTACTTTTGTTGTTCTCACAGAAGTGTCTTAACCAAAGGAAGTGCTCAATGCAATTCTGGTAAGTCGTTCAGTTTTATGGAAGTACCAAAGTGCAACATACAGTCAAGGAACAAGAAGTGGTAGGTATGACAAAAATGTGGGGTGCTTGGAGTAGTAGGAGATAAGGATGAGCAAGTAGATCTGATTAAACATGTAAAATCTTTGAAAAATAGAGTAATTAAGGTTTTATCTGATATGCAACATCTGCTTTATTGACTATGCCAAAGGCTTTAACTGTGTGGACCAAAACAAACTATGGAAAATTCTTAAGGGGGTGGGAATACCTGACCACCTGACCTGCCTCAAGAAATCTGTATGCAGGTCAGGAAGCAACAGTTAGAACTGGACATGGAACAACAAGACTGATTCTAAATACGAAAAGGAGTATGTCAAGGCTGTATATGGTCACCCTACTTATTTAACTTATATACAGGCTACATCATGAGAAATGCTGGGCTGGAGGGAGCACAAGCTGGAATTAAGATTGTTGAGAGAAATATCAATAACCTCAGATATGCAGATGACACCACTTTTATGGCAGAAAATGAAGAACTAAAGAGCCTCTTGATGAAGGTGAAAGAGGAGAGTGAAAAAGTTGGCTTAAAACTCAACATTCCGAAAACTAAGATCATGGCATCCGGTCCAATCACTTCATGGCAAATAGATGGGGAAGCAGTGGAAACAGGGACAGACCTTATTTTTGGGGGCTCCAAAATCACTGCAGATGGTGATTGCAGCCATGAAATTAAAAGACGCTTGCTCCTTGGAAGAAAAGTTATGACCAACCTTGACAGCATATTAAAAAGCAGAGACATTACTTTGCCAACAAAGGTCCACCTAGTCAACGGTGTGGTTTTTCCAATAGTCATGTATGGATGTGAGAGTTGGACTGTGAAGAAAGCTGAGCGCTGAAGAATTGATGCTTTTGAATTGTGGTGTTGGAGAAGACTCTTGAGAATCCCTTGGACTGCAAGGAGATCCAACTGGTCCATCCTAAAGGAAATCAGTCCTGAATATTCATTCGAAGGACTGATGCTGAAGGTGAAGCTCCAATACTTTGGCCACTGGATGCGAAGAACTGACTCATTAGAAAAGACATTGATGCTGGGAAAGACTGAAGGCAGAAGGGGACGAGAGAGGATGAGATTATTGGATGGCATCACAGACTCAGTGTACATTAGTTTGAGTAAACTCTGGGAGTTGGCCATGGACAGGGAGGCCTGGTGTGCTGCAGTCCATGGGGTTACAAAGGGTTGGACACGACTGAGTGACTAAACTGAACTGAAAGGGGACATTTTTTCTCTTCACTTGATCAAATCTGTGTTTTAGGAAAGTGTTTTGGGTACAGGGTTAAAAAAAAAAAAAAAAAAAAAAACTTGGACCAATGGAATTAGGAAGCAGGCCAAACTATTAGTAGTGGAACCAGTAAATCCTGATGAAAACCTGAATAACTAAGTTCAGTTCAGTCGCTCAGTCGTGTCCAAATCTTTGTGACCCCATGAATCACAGCACAACAGGCCTCCCGGTCCATCACCAACTCCTGGAGTTTACTCAAACTCATGTTCCTCGAGTCGGTGATGCCATCCAGCCATCTCATCCTCTGTCATCCCCTTCTTCTCCTGCCCTCAATCTTTTACAGCGTCAGGGTCTTTTCAAATGAGTCAACTCTTCGCATGAGGTGGCCAAAGTATTGGAGTTTCAGCTTCAGCATCAGTCCTTCCAATGAACACCCAGGACTCATCTCCTTTAGGATGGACTGGATGGATCTCCTTGCAGTCCAAGGGACACTCACGAGTCTTTTCCAACACCACAGTTCAAAAACATCAGTTCTTCAGCGCTCAGCTTTCTTCACAGTCCAGCTCTCACATCCACACATGACCACTGGAAAAACCACAGCCTTGACTAGACAGACCTTTGTTGGCAAAGTAATGTCTCTGCTTTTTAGTATGCTATCTAGGTTGGTCATAACTTTCCTTCCAAGGAGTAAGCGTCTTTTAATTTCATGGCTGCAATCATCATCTGCAGTGATTTTCGAGCCAAAAAAAAAAAAAAAAGTCTGACACTGTTTCCACTGTTTCCTCATCTATTTGCCATGAAGTGATGGGACTGGATGCCATGATCTTAGTTTTCTGAATGTTGAGCTTTAAGCCAACTTTTTCACTCTCCTCTTTCACTTTCATCAAGAGGCTTTTTATTTCCTCTTCACTTTCTGGCATAACGGCGGTGTTATCTGCATATCTGAAGTTATTGATATTTCTCCTGGGAGAAATCTTGATTCCAGCTTGTGCTAAGTGGAAAGGGTTTAAACACGTTCAAGGTATTTTAGAGGCAAGATCAACAGTATTTGGTTGCTATTTGGGTGTGACTCTGAAAAATGTTGATGACTTTAAGATTCTTCCTGAAATGGTTTAAGTAACTATGCTTGCTCACTTCAGATTTCAAGGAATTGGGAATGAATACCTAATACATACTTGTAAGATACTCTACTAGTGATACACATAGACACCCACACACACGCTTCTAATTATTTCAATAAAACCTTTTAATTTTTCTTTAAAAAAAAAAAGAAAGAAAAACCTGTATATTCAGGGATTTTCTGCACTAGAAAAACTGAAAGTTTTTTTTTTTTTTTTTAATAAAAACATACTTTCCATTAAACTTGCTGGGTAAGAGACTTTTTACACTAATAAAAACCAAGAGAGATCCTTGATTGTTCCACATCTCTACCCTTTAAAACTCCATCCCTCACCATAACCACTATCATTCTCTACATTTCTTTGCTCATAGTAGCAGCTTGAGAAATATTTAATTAATCTCATTTGAACTCATTGTAAACTCCATTATGTATAGCACGTTCTAAGAAAAATAGTAGTTAGTAAGTGGTACCATATTAACAATGTTCAAAGAATTTGAGTACAACAAAATGCACAAAACTAAAACTTTAGTTGAAAATGAGTCACTTCAATCTACTTCATTGCTTTGGATCAGTTATCTCGCAATATTAGTAACCAGGGATGCCAATATATAAAGTTCTGGTTAACACAATGCAGATAATGAGTTATACCATCAAACTGCAAGATATTAATGTGCTAAAAATTATTTTAGGATCCCTGGTGATGTTAATGAAATTGGTTGACCCTGCTGACAACAAGCACTTCAAAAAATATCAAAAAATATGTTATTGCAATGCAGAAACAATTTTATTTATAGCTTTTTCACTTATACAGATTTATACATATTTTATGCACTGAAAAATACATCAGATACAACCAGTGTTAGTAAATATATGTATTCCAGTTTAAAGATGCTCCATAATAGTCACTCCAACATATTTACACAAAAACCTGTTTATTCCTTTTTTAAAACTATAGCTACAAATAATGAAGCAAAAACAAAATTTTAAGAATGGCTGTTTATGATGGCTCTTGTATTTTTAATCTTCATAATTTTAATGTTACTTTACACAGCTTTTCTATAATTGCAGTTTTTAATACTAACTCCATTCAAAAGCAGAAGTGATAATTATACACATTACCCAGTCTAAAAATTGAACTTATTCTCACAAATATTTCCAAAATTCATGTCAATTAATAGTCTGCACTAAGCTATTTGTAAAAGTATATGTGTGTATACACATTCATAAATAATTCTGTATGCATGTATATGATTATGGCAAATCCATATCTTAGCCTTTGATGGAAATATAAACCCATAAAGTTGCAGATTTATGAAACTAAAAATCTGACATTGTATAGAGCACTAAGAGTTATTTATGTCTTTTTTTTGTTTGTTTCAGAGATATTGAAAGTAAATAAGGTACTGATTCAAATAAAGAGGATTATTTTAATGAATTGTTTTGTATATGTTTTAGTTATGCCAACTGAGTAAAAGTTGACCATTACTGAAGGCAAATTTATCTTAGCTTTTTTTGTGTGTGTGCAGAAGTAGAATCTGCACAGGTACTTAGATAAGAAAAAAAAATTATTTTTCATGTATAATAATTTAATGTTATTGGATCTGTGATCCTTCAGAAAACAGGAAACTTTATGAAGGGATGCTCCGCAGTTACATTAGAGGCAAAGCAATTTGGAAGTAAAAAAAAAAAAAACAACACACAAGCATGTATTGAAAATGCACTGGATATGACAGCAGTTTTATTAAATAAAAGGTGCTGTGTAGGATGATATAAGGGATAAAGGATAATTAAAGTTTGGAAGTCAGGCATGAGTTTAAAAGAAGAGAGAATAACATTGCAAATGTAGATGCGTGATCTTTGAACAAGTTGTCTTTTTGCTTATATTACTTTTTTCTGCTAAAAATTTGACAAAACCATAAACTCAAACATGTGTGTACTTATTATACATACCCTAATCCATTTTAATCCCACTGTATTAGAATTACATAAACATCAAATTAAAATGAACTTTCCTCTAGACTTACAATTAGGTATCTCAATTTTAAGAGTTTGATATGGCTGTCTTTCAAGTTCCACCCCTAAAAAGACTTCATTGTATGTACCTCATCATTTCTACAATTTGCGAGTATTTTGAAATAAATGTGTGTATAGTCTTGCAACCAACTAAAATTTATGTATGTAAAACAGAATTGTAACACCATGTAGAATTTTGTTGTTAAATGTTATCAATTGCTCTAGATTCGGATAACGATAACTTCATATAGCATGTCACTTTTTGTCCTATTTAAAATGAAAAAAATATATAATATTATTTTGTAGCACTATATAAAGTCTGTATCTTTATAGAGTCAAACAGTTTTATCAGATAGACAAAATATACCCGTGTTCAATGAAAAACTGCATTTTGGCTCCAGATATTTTGGCAACATATAGATAAAGCTATGATACCTATCTGGAAGAGAACTCAGCACCTTCTCCTGAATAACTATATGTGAAAAAAATGCAATTATTCAATCTGAACATCATAAATAATGTATATAATTATCTACAAGAAAGGCACCCAATACATAGTTTTGAATGAGTGATCAAATAAAATTAATAATAAGATATAATCATTCATTTAGGAGTTCATAAATCAATTTTCCAGAGCCCATGCAATTCCATTTTTGTGTGTTTTTTCTCAGCTTGAATATGAGACTAGGTCTGTGTTTATATATCAAAAAAGCTGATCAAATTTGTTCTTGTGTGTGTGTGTGAGGTTGTGTTAAATTACTTCAAGGCTGTGATACTGAAAAACTATTTGAGCTGTATATTTGTTTTACTGGGAACATTTTTGGTTAAGGTGATAGCATTTATGAGCAATTCTGTTTAGTTTTAAAGTATTATTGTAATAGAGATCTACATTAGTTTTGAAACTGAAGTTAAAACTGATATGTAATAAGACAAGTAAATACAATTTAATGCTTATTTTTGGATTTCTGAAAATGTCTTTCACCAGTATTATATATTCATTTACTTTTAACAACAACCAGATAGAGTGAAGTGGTATTATACAAATTTTCTCTAAGTATCTAATGAAACCATTATTTTGCTATCTAATGTGTTTTATCAAGTATTAAGACAAAAAAATGAAAATACTTTGAAAGTATATTTCAAAGACAACAACATTCTATGAAATAAATCAATGAATAATTAATAAATGTAAGGCTCCAGGACAAGGGAGAAAAGTGAAAATATTTCTAGAATATCTACTGAAAAATTTCATTTTGATTATTATATCAATTTGACTATCTGAAAACTAATAGAATGTGTCTTTTTTTACTTCACAAAAACACTTACCCCTAATTGGATAGTACAGTGTATGTGTAGATAATTAAATATAATTAATCACTTATAAAGGGAGTTCATTTTAATTGAGAATATCTAGAATATGAAAAAGGCAAGAGTTGGTTATGAGACTTTTTGGAAATAATTAGGTAACATGGTTGTTATTCTAACAGAACTGATGGGAGATAGTTAGATGGCATTCTTTTTATCAAAAAAGCTTTTTTATCAACTTGATATTCTCACTAAAGGGAAATTAGTCTCACAGTGGAGATATACAGCATGCCTCTTTATTATATCATCAACTAGTCAGACTCTGCTATTTAATAAATATGTCTAATCATAAATCAATAAAAATAAACAATATGTAAAATAATTGTGCCAATTACCACTATGTATAAAAAATTCTGCATGTATAGTTTATCATAATAAAAGAACAGAATACTTCTTTAATTTTAAACTGCACCACTTTTAAAGGTTAAACAGAATTACCAAGTGAAGTTTAAAGAAAAACTTACTGGAATAGCTTGAAATAAAAACATATAGTTTAAAAATTCTTCATCAAAATCTATCTACGATTTACTAAATTTTTCTACAACAAATGTGTATTGCATGTCCAATAAAAATAAAGGCATATGATTATGATACAGTTTTTAAAAGTCTGCTCCTAATTCAAATACCACATAAGGCCACAGGTGTTATAATATGAACAACCATAATGCATAAAAAAATTACACAGTGGTTCTGTTGAAAAATAATTATAGACAACACATATAGCTTCATTGCCAAATACAGACTGAAACTGAAGAAAATGGAGAAAACCACTAGACCATTCAGGTATGACTGAAATCAAATCCCTTATGATTATATAGTGGAAGTGAGAAATAGATTCAAGGGACTAGATCTGATAGACAGACTGCCTGATGAACTATGGATGGAGGTTCATGACACTGTATAAGAGACAGGAATCAAGACCATCCCCAAGAAAAAGAAATGCAAAAAAAGCAAAATGGCTGTCTGAGGAGGCCTTACAAATAGCTGTGAAAAGAAGGGAAGCATTTTATTCTTTTTGATATACTTAGGAGTATATACTTAGGATATACTTAGGAGTATATCTACCTAAAGAAACAAAAGACCTATGCATAGAAAACTATAAAACACTGATGAAAGAAATCAAAGAGGACACAAACAGATGGAGGAAACATACCATGTTCATGGATTGGAAGAATCAATATTGTCAAAATGGCTATTCTACCCAAAGCAATCTATAGATTCAATGCAATCCCTATCAAGCTACCAACGATATTTTTCACAGAATTAGAACAAATAATTTCACAATTTGTATGGAAATACAAAAAACCTCGAATAGTCAAAGTAATCTTGAGAAAGAAGAATGGAACTGGAGGAATCAACCTGCCTGACTTCAGACTCTACTACAAAGCCACAGTCATCAAGACATTATGGTACTGGCACAAAGACAGAAATATAGATCAATGGAACAGAATAGAAAGCCCAGAGATAAATCCACGAACTTCTGGACACCTTATCTTTGACAAAGGAGGCAAGGATATACAATGGAAAAAAGACAACCTCTTTAACAAGAGGTGCTGGGAAAGCTGGTCAACCACTTGTAAAAGAATGAAACTAGAACACTTTCTAACACCATACACAAAAATAAACTCAAAATGGATTAAAGATCTAAATGTAAGACCAGAAACCATAAAACTCCTAGAGGAGAACATAGGCAAAACACTCTCCGACATAAACCACAGCAAGATCCTCTATGACCCACCTCCCAGAATATTGGAAATAAAAGCAAAACTAAACAAATGGGACCTAATGAAACTTAAAAGCTTTTGCACAACAAAGGAAACTATAAGTAAGGTGAAGAGACAGCCCTCAGATTGGGAGAAAATCATAGCAAATGAAGAAACAGACAAAGGATTAATTTCAAAAATATACAAGCAACTCTTGAAGCTCAATTCCAGAAAAATAAATGACCCAATCAAAAAATGGGCCAAAGAACTAAACAGACATTTCTGCAAAGAAGACATACAGATGGCTAACAAACACATGAAAAGATGCTCAACATCACTCATTATCAGAGAAATGCAAATCAAAACCACAATGAGGTACCATTACACACCAGTCAGAATGGCAGCTATCCAAAAGTCTACAAGCAATAAAGGCTGGAGAGGGTGTGGAGAAAAGGGAATCCTCTTACACTGTTGGTGGGAATGCAAACTAGTACAGCCGCTATGGAGAACAGTGTGGAGATTTTTTAAAAAACTGGAAATAGAACTGCCATATGACCCAGCAATCCCACTTCTGGGCATACACACTGAGGAAACCAGATCTGAAAGAGACACGTGCACCCCAATGTTCATCGCAGCACTGTTTATAACAGCCATGACATGGAAGCAACCTAGATGCCCATCAGCAGATGAATGGATAAGGAAGCTGTGGTACATATACACCATGGAATATTACTCAGCCATTAAAAAGAATTCATTTGAACCAGTTCTAATGAGGTGGATGAAACTGGAGCCCATTATACAGAGTGAAGTAAGCCAGAAAGATTAAGAACATTACAGCATACTAACACATATATATGGAATTTAGAAAGATGGTAACGACAACCCTATATGCAAAACAGAAAAAGAGACACAGAAGTACAGAACAGACTTTTGAACTCTGTGGGAGAAGGTGAGGGTGGGATGTTGCGAAAGAACAGCATGTATATTATCTCTGGTGAAACAGGTCACCAGCCCAGGTGGGATGCATGAGACAAGTGCTCGAGCCTGGTGCACTGGGAAGACCCAGAGGAATCGGGTGGAGAGGGAGGTGGGAGAGGGGATCGGGATGGGGAATACGTGTAAATCTATGGCTGATTCATGTCAATGTATGACAAAACCCACTGAAAAAATAAATAAATTAATTAATTAATTAAAAAAGATTAATTAATGGATAATTGAAAATTGTTTTATAAGTTTTTCAATTTAAGTCATTGAAAATAAAAGTAACTGAAAAAATGTAATGGCATGACTATTCTACTTGTAAAAATAAACTTTTATATTTAATGAAAAATAAGGAAATGCATTTAGCAATTTTATTTTTTCAATTTATGTACTGTGGATTTTAATCAAAAGAAAGTAATAGTCCTTTGAGTGCTTCCAGGGGTGAAATCATATAGCATATTCTAGTTAATCAATTAGATAGTCCCTAAAAGTTTATTTGATGACCTCTTAAGATTTGCTATCTGTTTTCTCTATTCACTGGCTAGAATATGAATCAGAGAGACCATCAAGGACACTGCATTGAGAATATTCTAGGAGTCCATTAATGGCAACACAAGAGATGGGAAAATATCTGAGACTTTGTAAGCCAAACATGCAATAACACCAATGATTAAATTAAAAGTGTCATCAAAGCAACTGAGAAAGAAGGAATCAACTAGAAAAATACATATTTTTGTTCTTTCTGGCTCTTGTGAAAAATGAGGTTTAATGTTTTCCATACTGTTCCCAAAGGGTAATATTATTTCTTCAAGCATAAGCAAAGGACAGATCAAGGGTAGTTAATAATCAAAAGCAGGATCCATTTTCATCTATGGCCAAATTTTAAATACTGTTAAATCTCAATCATCATTAGTTTATATGGGTAAATATTTAGCCTCAAAGAGCAGGAAAGAAATCAGTTCAGAAGTTCCTTTCTCACAGAAATAGTATTCTGTGAGATGGGATCACTAGCAGCTTTAAAATTAGTTTCTATTTTCATCCTTTACAAAGATGACACCCAAGCAAATATTGAGGGATTCTGAATAACTGTTTCAAGACATTTTCATCTTCATATATACAAAGGAGTAATTAGGAGTTTTCTTTATTACAGTCATAAAGGAAAGGGTCACAGAAGTAGAAGAAAAATGAAGTGTTCTCTAGTTCACAGAATGTGTCATGAAACAACACTTTAAATGCTCTTATATAATGATTATATGTACAAATGGTCATGAAGCCCCAGTAGTTGATCATGGGACATGTAAAGTATTAATTCATTTTATTGGGCTTCATCACTTTACTCACAATTAAACTGAGGCTATGGATTTTAGAAACTCCTACTCTTAGTACACCATCTTGGTACCTGCAGGGCATTGACTCTTAAGGGTATAATGAGTTGGCTCAATTTTGACATTCCTTGAAATGGTTTGAATTAAATTGAAATATTTAATTTAAGAAGTGGGAGAGGAATTATAAGGTTATTCTATATGAATAACTTTCACAAAGGTAAATTTTAATTTTAGGTATTTTTCTACAATAATTGTTTATAAGTATTGCAATACAATATTGTAATTTATGTGACATTTTTCATTACCAGTAACAGCTACAATCACAATCTTTATTATTAACTAAGTTATATTTAAAACACCAGATAGCAAGTATGTTCAAGGAATTTGATATTAATGAAGGTACCAGAGACTCTGTACTGAGTAAATGGAAATGTTAAATTTTAACAGGAATCTTTAAAAAATATTTCCTACATATTAGATATACAAGAATTACACTAATTTTAAATGTTAAATAAAGCATAAACCTCTTATAATACCTTTACACCAAAGGACACTTCAAATAATACACTAATTTAATGTACATACATAATAGACCAAATTCTATTCTCACTTTGCAAGGTAAGATGATATACAATGAAGCATTTGAATGAGAACACAGGAAACATCTTGTTATGTAATGATTTTAAGGGTCCTTTATACTCCCTTGTTGTTGCACAAAATCTTGTGTTTTTTTAACTTTTATTAGTACTATTAAGTCATAAGAAGCTTAAAAAATACAATACAAAATTGAGAAACATTATTCCTTCCTCAATAAATATGTACACCCAGTTTGAGGCATTCAGTCATTTGTATAGGAAATTGATAGATCAACATATTGTGGAGAATAAGTTAAAGGGCAAATTACTCAAAGCAATGGAATGTGTTCAGAAAATTAATGTCAGAGAAATAATGTAGATCTATTTAGCTGTGACACTAGTGTTGTATATTTTCCTTTGTAGTTTCAAAATTAAGATAAAATCTTTCAAAATATCCTATTTAAATCCTTGTCTCTACTCTCATATGACTGGAATTATGTTTCATTATATAAGAAATACCAACATGTTTTTTCCAAAATGTCAGGGAGTATAAAGAACTGACAGTCTTCTTTTGGGAGGTAAAAATAGAAAAACAACAACAAAAAAAAACTTATTTTTCAGTATTTACAGAAAAAAGAAACATAATTACAGCAAAAATAAAATTTTAATGATTAAAGTAGTGAAACAACATGATTATAGTCAATATAAAAACCTATTAAAATTTGTTTATATAGTCTAACTTTTAAGCAGAGTGATGGATATTTATACTTATTTTCTCAACATCACTGTATTAGTGAATATTTTTCAAAAAATCAACTAGAGTGTTTTTGGTTGTTGCTGTTTGGAGTATTAAAGAAAATCTCTTGCCCTGGATACCTTTCAGAGGGTAGCTTGGATAATTCAGCTTCACTTCCAAACTCCTGGAGATGATGTTTAAAATCTTCAGCAATTGAACAAGGCAAGTAATTCCATGTTTCATGATTGATATACTAACCATCAGTTTGTGCATCAAGACACATTATATTACATCACAATTGTTAACATTCAGAGCAAGCAAATGGAGAAACAGCATGAAAAAACATTTTTTTAAATCACACTGCACAATTTCTTCCACAAATTTAAAATTGTGATTGCAAATTATAGCCAAAGTAACATGAGGTTCAGTGGGACATAATTTTTAATGTGTTTTGCTTGCCTTTATAGTGGGAAATCCAGACTACAAGATTAATGATCTTAGCCAAATTTTGAAATCACAAATCACTGAGTTTTTTGGAAGGGGAATTGAATTATGTTGTTCCTAGAAAGTTATATCTCACTGTAGATTTCAATAGTTGATGTCCTGGAATCAGTCTAGGACAAGAAAAATAACATGTTATCAAAATTAGGTGGCTGTGTTCTAGGAGTCTTAGTTGCCAAGCATGCTATGTGGCTAAAATTCATATTGCTAAAATACAGATACACGAGATCAATGTTATGGAATTTAACAGTGGTGAATACCAATCCTATTCCAAGCTAATTCAGACTCCTCTTACCATTTCATATCCATGTATAATACCTACATTCATGTAGCCATGAATTGTTTCTTTTTGAAATGAAGATCTCAAATACATGGCTGAGACAGTGACTTGTACACAAAAGGCCATTTCAAGATAGCAAATTCATTTATTTTGTATTTTCCAAATACATTTTCTTCACAATATTTTAATGGGAGAACTGTGTTAAACAAGGTTTCATTTTAGCATTGTATCTCTTTTATAGAAGTATCAAAATTGATTCTAAAATGATTATTCTTACTGTTTTTGCAAAGTCACACCAACCAAACACTATCTGCTTGCTCTGAAAGATGGAAATAAAAAGCAAACTGTAGTATCATCTTTCAAACTTCTTGTTTTAAATTTCTACTACAATATATACAGAAATGCCATCCAGAATATTTGTAAAAATTTATATCAAAGAGGAGCATCTTTGCTGGGTTTATACCATTAAACCCAGGTATAAATGGTTTTGTGCAATAGATACACTTCTATCTAATGAATGTTTCATATTTTTCAGAACACAAATGTCAGAAAAAACTGTGGAAAATACTTGATTCTCTTTTTAAAATGTGAAATTTTTTTTATAAATTTACTTATATCTTACTGCCTCCTAGAACCAATTCATTTCTTCACTCTCATATTTCTATTCAGATGAGCAGTGAACTAAATGTAAATATCACCCTAAAGCCTCCTTTGAAAAGTGTATTTCTCACTTTGTTTAAAGTCAATTGAATTTAATTCTGCCTTCTGATAACAGTAATATTTTATTCCACTGCCAGAATTTCCTTAAGGAACAATGAATTTTTATTTTATTGGCTGACAGTTTTCCCCAATTTGTATGATTTTTTTTAAAAGAAGACACCTACTGTATTTGAATTTTTATAAATACATGAGTTCTTTTTCAGTGCTCAATGAACATTTAGCATTCTGCAACATCAGTAAATATAAGATGACTCTCTTGGCATTAATCAGAAAATGAAGTGTATATTAGAAAGGGTGAAGAACATTGCAAATGTTGCAAGAAATACGAGGACTCAAATTATTTTTAGTATCACATTAGTCTGCCTAAGTTCACCAATTCATGTCCAGAAGATATTTAGTAATTAATCTGAAACATCTGTCAACCAGTGACATAAAATACATAATTTACCTATTTCTTAAGATCTGAAAAAATTGAATTTCATCTGAGAACACATTGATTCTAAGATAGTCCTTCTAGCTAATAAAAATCAAATGATAACCAAGATTTTATTCTCATTAGCATTTACTTTCCTTATTTTGCTTGTCCTGTGAAATTATTATCCTATGTTTAGGAAAAGATTCCTTTGCTAAATAAAATAAAATGTCTTAATAAAAGTTATTAATTTTATTGGCTTTCTCAGGATTAGAAAATAATATAAAAGAAGCAGAAGATATTTGGAAAACACTTCCAATTTTTTATTTCATCTGTGGTTTGCTTACTGTATGTTCATGTCTTCATGTAAAATAAGTCTAGCTCTTAAACATCTCCATGCTTTTGAAAACAGTTGAAACCAGAATTTTCTCTTTTAACAAACTTCACAAGCCAATCTATTAAATATGATGCTCTGTGAAAGTAATTCACAAACCCTACTCACTGTAGATTTTTAAGTGGATAACAAATTTACCCCTTGGAAAAGTGCTATTAGGCTACACAACACACATAAAGTGCTAGTCATAAAAAATACTTTTTTGTTGAGAAATGTTTTCAAAAAACAGAATGATAGCAATGAGAATTAGGAAATGAGATCACATTTTTTAATGGTTAAATATAAGTAAAAACTCACCATGATGAGATGTTAGGCATCTGTTATGTTTGCCACCCATTTAAGATCCACCTTGGTAGAAAACATGGGGCTCATGTGAACTGTAGAAATAACCACTGCCCTGTAAACTCATTCAAAGCATATAAAAAACTCCACAGAGAGTAGGATTCTATTTTATGATTTACAATAGCATAATTATGAAATTACTGTAATAAAAATGAATGCACAACTGAATTAGTTCTTAATTTTGCTCAGTGATTGAGAAAGGCTAACATTGTATTATTTAACTATCCATATCCTTGATTGACATCAATTATTTTTCATTATTTTCATTGCTATTTGGAATCCTAATAGACTTCTTTAATATCTCTAACTTTGGTGAGAAGAAACTTATTCTGACTTTCACATTACTACATTTTATTAAGCCTAGCTAGGTTTTTAGAAGCTTTTATTCATTGAAATTGAGATGAAGACCTTCTTAAGAGTAACACAAACAAAGTCAACATATGGCATGATTTTGAGAGAAAAAAATGTAGATTAATTCCAACATATAACTTTATTAAGGAAATAATCATACTTAAATTACTTAATTTAGTTGTGGATTTCTAGATACATTTTTATTCATTTCTCCATGAAATACAGATAAAAAGACTGTATAAGCTCTTGTTTTCATAATTTACTGGGTTTTAAATTATTGTATGCAGATGCCTTGGGTCTTGATATGCTCATATTTTCCTTCAGGCCCATTAAAGAAAGCAATCATATTTCATTTTCCAAAAGTCATTATCTCTTAAAAATGTCTCTTGAAGGGCTCAATACCTTGCATGAATATGCAAATGCTCAAATGAATATCTAGGGTAGAGATCTCATATATATTTCATTCTCTTGACTGAACATGAGAGTAGCATGACTTAATTTTCCTAATTTCACTCTTGCTACATTGTGTCAATACAGATGTATAAACCAGAATAATGGTGAGTTCTTAATCTGAAAACTATACTCCCTTTTCATTGTGGGGGCTTGGGAGCATGGTGAGTGGGAAGGATATCTTGATGCTATTTGACAATCTTGGGTAGACAGATTTTACCAACTGAAGCTGGAAGTCTCAGTACCATTAAGACCTGCTTATCAGATTCCAAAAGGTATTACTGTGATATATGCAGCCTGGGCTGTTCTGGTCCTCATGCACACAACAGTACTGAGGACAGTGTCATGACCCCTGACATGACATGACCTCCAAAAATTTTGGAGTTTTTCCAGTATATTCTCTAGCAGGAAGTGTCATAGTGCCATCTACAGACAACACTGCCCCTATTATAATCATTATTCCTCACCCAATTTTCCTATAATTAAGAGTCATTTTATTCTGATTTTCCATCAAATTTAAATGAATTCATATACTTATTCAGATATTTCTGCAAAATATGATCATTTTGATCCCCTGTTGAGTCAGTAGATTCTGTAAAGCCCTACTTAAACTGAAAATAGTTTTGAAAAATAAAGTTAGAAAGGTTAAATAGAAACTTGGATTACCTACCAGTCTGGTGTGTACAGACACAGGGGTCTTGAAAGTTGTCACTGGATAGCTGCACTCAGAAACGCTGTAGGGATCAGAACTGCTGGAGGAACACTTGGAGATGGAATCACAGCCCACAAAGGTGTTATCAAGAGGCAGTTCCTGGATGATGTGGTGCTTTGAATTTAGGGGAGTTTCCGGCTGGATCTGGAAAGCAGGCTGTGGAGAGGCAGATTTGTAGTGCCGGGCCAAATCAGGGCTGTCAGGCTTGAAAGTAGTAGGTGTAGTGCCCCAGTTGTACTTGCCCATGGTTTGCTCTTCCAATTCAATGGGAAGGTCTAGTGTGACGGCATTTCTATCATTGTCAGCATCGTCTGCCTTAGCTTCTTCAATAGTGACAAAGTTAAGCAGTAAGTTCTTAGGGGTATGCTTCTTCTTCTTCTTTTTCTTCATCATCATCATCTGCCTGTTTTCAGGGTTTGGAGTAACCCATTCGGAATTCTGCTTGTTTTTCTGAGCAGCCTTAAGGTGTGGTGATTGGCGGCATCTTACTACAGCAGTGATGAAAATAACAAGAATGACAGTTATGGTGCCAGCAACAATGGCAACCATGATCTTGACATAGTCACTTGATGGTGAGGATGTATCAGTTGTCTCAATATTTTGGGTCACTGGTGTTTCAATGTTTTTGCGCACCAATTCATAAATCAGTGTAGCATTGGTCATCGACTCATTCACAAATAGATTAACATTTATGACACTGAAGAGAGAATCAGGTTGCCCTAAATCCTTGGCTTTGACTATCAGTTTGTGTAAACCAAGATCTGCAAGGACACATTTCTCCTTCAGTGTAATGTTGCCTGTTGTTTGGTCAATCATAAACAGACCTTTTGTGTTCCCTCCTACAATGCTGTAACGAAGCTCAGCATTCATGCCAGTGTCATTGTCAATAGCGACTACTGTGAAGACCACTGTGCCTGGATTAGCGGATGGTGGAACCAATTCAAAGGAGTAGTTGGAAGGAGGGACAACAAAAACTGGTTTGTTGTCATTGACATCGACCACATTTATAGTGACTTTGGCAGTTGAAGAATGTGATACCCTACCACCATCCTCAGCCTTTACATAGAAAGTATAAGATTCTTGTTTTTCTCTATCAAATGAAATATTCGGTCGGATGACACCAGTCTGTGGATCAATTGTGAAGTCATCATTTGCATCTAAAATGGAGAGAGTGACTGCAGAATTTTCTCCATAATCAGGATCAGTTACAGTGATTAGTCCTACTGTGCCATGTCTTGGAAGGTTTTCTGGGACATAGAAGTTGTACTCATTGTGAGTGAAAACTGGACTGTTGTCATTCTGATCAAGAACGGTCACTAAGACTGTGGCATTGGTTATTAAAGATGGCATCCCATTATCTTTTGCCAGAACTGTGAATGAATATTTTTCCTGTTTTTCTCTATCCAGTTTCTTCACTGCAGTCAGGATGCCTGTACGATGATCCAGGTTGAATTCAGACGGAGCATCAATGCCTAGCAGGTAATGTATCTCAGCATTACGCCCAGAGTCTGCATCTGTTGCACTTATTTTTGTCAACTGGGTACCAGGAGAGTTATTCTCAGGAACAGAAAGACTTATGAAAGACTGAGTGAAAACTGGAGCATTGTCATTTTCATCTTTTAATTTGATGAGGAGCATGGATGATTGATTCAAAGGAGGCTTGCCAGCATCTGCGGCCAGTAATTTAATGGCATATTCTCTTGTGGACTCATAGTCAAGATATGCAGCAGTCTCTAGGAGGAACTGATTACTGAACACTGGCCTTAATCTGAAAGGGACTTCATGATCTGTAAAGCATGTCACCCTACCATTATGGTCAGCATCCTTATCTGTCACAGTTATGAGAGCAATTTTGGTGTTGAGAGGAGCATTTTCTGAAAGAACTACAGTGCCATTGATTGGATTGATGATGTATCTTATGTCAATCAATGGGACATTATCATTGACATCAGTAACATTTACTAGCACCATTGCTCTTGCTGGCATCAATCCACCATCACTTGCCAAAACCAGTAACTTGTGGTTTGGAGACTCCTCCCTATCCAGTGGTTCTTTTACTGTGATAAGCCCAGTAGTAGAGTTGAGGTGAAATAGCCTCTTGGCCATGCTGGAGACAAGATTGCTGAAATAGAAATGAATCCTGGCATTTTCACCTATATCAGCATCTGTGGCATGGAGCTGTGTTACTGAAGAACCTACAGGAGCATTTTCTGGTATACTGACTTCAATCTCATCCTCCTTAAAAACAGGATGGTTGTCATTTGTATCAGCAACACTGACTTGCAAAATAGCAGTACTGGATCTTTGAGGAAAGCCACCATCTTCAACCTTTACTTTCATTACATATGTATCTTTTTCTTCCCTATCTAACTCCTTTTGAACTATTAGTTGTGGCATCTTCTCTCCTTCTGGCGTTTCTATGATATCAAGCCCAAAAATATTTTGACCCTGAAAAACAAAGAATGAAACATTTTAGCTTATGTTATTATTTAATGAGACTGGTTTTCAATTTCTTGAAGCCACATGACACAGGATCAACTAAGAAATAAATGCCAGAGACTTGGGTTCTAAGTCCCAAATTTGTCTATAATAGTGTCACCACAAGCAAGGTGCTTAACATCTCCAAACATTTGTGAAATTTGAATTGTTCTAGAAGATGTTCTGAGGACTTTTCAGGTCATAGCATTTACAGTGATAAATGTAACTAATTTTGTGAATTGTTAAAGATTTCAAAAGGAAGAATAATGTAGAATTTTAAAAAGAAAAGGAAATGATAAGTGAATTAACCATGGTTACTCCAAATGAATTAAAATATCTTACTGTAGATTTCAGCTTTTAGGGAAGTTTTCACTACCAAAAGTAACAATTAAGTATAAAATACTCAACCAACACAGAAGTGCATATATCACATCTAACAAATACAGCTAAAACCTTTGGCAAAGGGAGAAAATATGCAAACTCTGATAAGAATAAAACATTGTGTAAAGAACACAAACTTTCCTTTTTTTCCCCCTATAGAAAAAGGTGTTAAAATGAATTTTTAGGAATTCCTGAAAATTCCTGGATCCTGGTGATCCAGTGGTTATGACATGGCACTTTTACTGCCAGGGCCCAGGTTCAATCCATGGTCAGGGAACTAAGATTCTGCAAATATGGGGTGACCAAAAAAAAAAAGCATCTTAGAGGTTAACAGCACAATGTTATTTAAATTCTTTTTTTTTTTTTTTAATTAGCAGGCACAATAGACTGAACCTAACATGCCAAAATGTCAAGTTGGAAACTATAGCTTGAAATAGTACCCATATTTTATTCATGACAAAAAAGTCACATTATGGAAATGTTTAAAATCAGTCTCTGCTGGTTCTGGCTTCCCTCCAAACCCTTAAGGAGGTGATTCAAGTAATATAAAATTGCAAAATACTTAAAGTGCTTGGGCTCTCTTAAGTGCTACTGTTAATCAGCACACAGAGGGTCTCATACACTTAAAGCTTTTTGTTGTTCAGTTGCTAAGTTCTGTCCAACTCTTTGCAACTCCATGGACTGCAGCATTCCCTGTCCTTCACTATCTCCTGAAGTTTGTTCAGATTCATGTCCATTGAGTCAGTAACGCTATCTAACTATCTCATCTTCTGCTGTCCCCTTTTCCTTTTGCTTCTCCTTAAGTCTTTAAAGTGGCAACCCACTCCAGTGTTCTTGCCCAGAAAATTCCATGGACAGAGGAGCCTGACAGGCTACAGTTCATGGGGTCACAAAGAGTCGAACACGACTGAGTGACTAACACTTTACTTTTTTTCTTTTAAGCCTTTAAAATAGTCAAATGTCTTAATTGTTATAAAGTCCAACTTATGTAAAAAAAATTTTTAATCCCTTCTCCAAACTACAATAAGATGAGCTCTACACAGCTAAATCTTGTTCGCTGATTGAGGAGTAGTGTTGACTGGCTCTCAGAGGCAGTTCTAGCCAGTGTTTACTTGCAGCATTTTGACAGAACTGAGTAAGATAAAAAGCTACTGGAAGCTGTGAAGAAAAGATCAGAAGATCTTAAGATTCTTAGTACATGGGTGATTTATGAACCCTTTCATATACACACATACAACCACACACCACAATTTTAACTCTCCAATATATTTTTTAACATAAAAGTTGCTGACATGTGGTGAAGATTAGTTATTGAGATCTCATTTATGTGCTCTGTCCTGAAAGAACAGGATAGCATCTGAGGTCTTTTTCTCATAATTTTGTGATACTAGTGTCTAAAATAAGATTCTAAATGTTAGAAACCAATGAATGATACCAAGCTTTTAGGGATCACTAGACTTTATGGTGAGATTATATGGTAATACTATCTTTTTTAACTTACCAAAATATTATAATTGCTTTACATAAATTCTAGGGCAATACTCAAGTACAACTACATTTTTCCTCATGAATTGCTTGAAGATAATTTTGCATTTCTTGAAATTTTTTGTGTGTGTTTAGATTCACTTATACTCTTATTCAAATTGAGACCATAATATATCTTGATGGAAGAATTAAATGTTTATTATGAAATTAAAGGTGGCATTTCAGAAATGTTAATTAAAATCACCAGTTCGTTTCAATAAAATTTTAAAAAAATTTCATGAGCTAAGCAATGTGTAATAACCTTGTTTTTAATTCATAAACTAAATGAGCAGTTTATTAATATTTTATTCATATAACCAATAAACAGTCTGCTTTTCCTTTGCCAAGGGAAATATCTTCCATGTCATATCTATACAAGTGTGGAAAATAGCAAATCTATTTTAATAAAAAACAATTTTGCAACAATGATAATAAATATAGATACAATATTTACTATTACAATTTGATCTAAGTAAACTTAGTTATTAATGATAATTTTACTTTTGTAATGATATTTCAAAAGACTTTTAAGAAGGTTCATATGTGGGATATCTCATTTATGGGTAGAAAAAATAGTCTCTGAATTGCAGTTCACAAAAATCCATGGCAGTTAATACAATTTTGTTAATTCTTGGCATGCTAATAGCAAGTGGCTAGTATGGACACAGCATTCATCTAGGCACTGGGGATAAGGTGGTGAGTAAACATATTTTACTAATGCAATGGAAATTAAACTTTAGCTAAGATGAGAGAAAATCAATAACAATCTAAGTATCTACTGATGTTGATACTAATAGATCTAGGCTAATTGAAATAACTACATTTTTATTAAAAGCTATAGAGGTAGATTATAAAGTATTATTAGAGGTTATATAAGGGAGAAATAGCATGTATAACATAGCATAAAAAATAATATCTTAAATTCTTGAATTTCAAGACTCAATTATCCAATCTATGACTGTAACACAGCTGAGGAAAAGAATAGTTTGAATTTTTCTGAAAAAATCTTATGGGGATAATTTTTAAAATTTTTATAGAATTTGTTACAATATTATTTGTTTTATTGTTTGGTTTTTGACCACATGCCATGTGGGATTCCAGCTACGTGACCAGCGACCAAGCTCACAGCTCCCCCTCACTAGAAGGCAAAGTCTTGACCACTGGATGGCCAGGGAAGAATTAAAATTAATTTTTAATTTTATTCACTTATGTTTATGTCTTTTATGTTAGTATATTTAAAATTTGATCTTACGTGTTTGAATTTTGAATTGACCTTTGCTTTCCCAAGCAAATGATGGCAGGTTTAGGTTGGTTGAAAAATCCAAGAGCAGCATGTTCCTTGTTGTTTATTTTATGTGAAGTGACAATAATGTTAAAAGATAGATTTTTTTTTTTTCAAATTTTCAAGATGACAATGAGATGTAGAAAGTGGATAATGGATACTGTCTATATTACTCTTCTGTCTTCTATGACTGCTCTGTCCAATATAATAGCAATTAGTCACAAGTATTTACATTTAAATACTTGTAAATGAAGAAGTGGATGACAGGAGGAGAAGGGGACAACAGAGAATGAGATGTTTGGATGGTATCACTGACTCAATGGACATGAGTTTGAGCAAGCTCCAAGAGCTGGTGAAGGACAGGGAAGCCCGGCTGCTGCAGTCCATGAGGTCACAGAGAGTTGGTGACTGAGTGACTGAACTGACTGACTGATTTACATTTAAATTTTGATTAATTAAAATTAGATTTAAAAATTAGTACCTCAGTCTCACTAGACACGTCTAAGTTCTCATAGCTACATGTGAGTACTGGCTACTACATTTTACAGCTCAGATATAGAACTAGTCCATCATTACACAAAATTCTATTGGATTGGACTGTTCTAAGGTGTCATATTTTTCTTAATAAAATTCTACATTCAGGTCAGGCGATTGTGTGCATACATCCCACTCAGATATTTAGAGCTCTCCAAATGACTTGCTGGTTTATATATTTAAATTCCATATTGTCCAAGCAATTTGAAAAGAAATTCCCCACGTGGAAGATACAAATCATTTCAGTTCAGTTGGTCAGTCATGTCCTACTCTTTGTGACCCCATGGATTGCAGCATGCCGGGCTTCCCTGTCCATCACCAACTCCCAAAGCTCGCACAAACTCATGTCCATTGAGTCAGTGATGCCATCCAACCATCTTATCCTCTGTCGTCCCCTTCCCTTCCTGCCTTCAATCTTTCCCAGCATCAGGATCTTTTCCAATGAGTCAGTTCTTCACCTCAAGTGGCCAAATTATTGGAGCTTCACCTTCAGCCTCAGTCCTTCCAATGAATATTCAGGACTGATCTCTTTTAGGATGAACTGGCTGGATCTCCTTGCAGTCCAAGGGACTCTCAAGAGCCTTCTCCAACACCACAGTTCAAAAGTATGAATTCTTTGGAACTCAGCTTTCTTTATGGTCTAACTCTCACATCCATACATGACTATTGGAAGAACCATAGCTTTGAGCAGACGAACCTTTGTTGGTAAAGTAATGTCTCTGTTTTTTAATATGCTGTCTAGCTCTACCCCATGTCAATTAGTGCAACTGACATTCAAACCCACATGAACATTGAAAAACAACTGAAGCTCTTTGCCATATGTGAGACTATGAAATGAGAACAACGGGAAAGATGAAAGGAGAAATAAAGATATATGACTGCAGAGGAGGAGCCAAGATGGCGGAGGAATAGGACGGGGAGACCACTTTCTCCCCTACAAATTCATCGAAAGAACAATTGAACGCTGAGCAAATTTCACAAAACAACTTGTGATCGCCAGCAGAGGACATCGGGCACCCAGAAAAGCAACCCATTGTCTTTGAAAGGAGGTAGGACAAAATATAAAAGATAAAAAGAGAGACAAAAGAGCTAGGGACAGAGACCCATCCCGGGAAGGGAGTCTTAATAGAGAAAGTTTCCAAACACCAGGAAACCCTCACACTGGCGGGTCTGGGGGAAGTTTTTGAATCTTGGAGGGCAGCTTAACTGGGAGGAAAACTTAAATAAGGCCCACAGATTACGTGCCTAAAAGCAACTCCCAGCAGAAAAGTACCCCAGACGCCCGCATCCACCACCAGCAAGTGGGGGCGTAACAGAGAGGAGCGGGCGGCATTGCTTAGGGTAAGGACCAGGCCCGAAGGCCCTGAGAGCAATCAGAGGGAGCTTTTTTAAACTGTGGGATAGCAAGAGAGAAAATTAACCAGCCTGAACACACTGCCGGCGGTTCACAAAACAAAGGGACTGAGAAACTCCAGAGAAGAGCTAGCCTGCGGCGGACCAGCCCATCCCCACCAGAGGTAGGAGGCAGGGGGGAGGGGAAAGGGGCAAACTCGGCCCCAGAGACCGCAACCCCTCCCACACTGCAAACAAGCCTCCAATTTCTATCCAAAGACTCCCTGAGATTCTGGATGGTCGACATCCGCCGCCGGGAGGGTCGCGGCTAGAGGCAAGCTCCTGAGAACAAACACAAGCCGCTGGAACCCAACCGGGGCGCGCAGAAACTGAGGCTGGGGCTGCGGAGGGGAGAGGGCACCCCGCACCCGGGGAGAGGGCACCGGTCAATCTCCTGGCTGCCTGAGCCGCTCAGGCCGGGGAAGACACAAAACGCAGGCGCAACCGAGTCCGCGCTTTTGCGGAATACCCGAAAACTGGAACCGCACGCAATGCAGGGCACGCTCCCTATACAGCAGCCGGGAGCCTGAGCAGTGTAGACGGGGAAAGCACAGACACCCGTGAGCAGGGGCAAACCCAGTGTGGCCGAAACACGGTGAGTGCTACCCACACACAGCGATATCTGTCGGCAGCGCCCCGCCCTCCCCGTAGCAGGACTGAACTAGCGAACCTAAACAAGAGATCACCTCCGCCCGCCTGTGTCAGGGCGGAAGTTAGACACCAAAGAGACAGCAAACAGAAGCCAAATAAATAAAGGGAACTGCTTCAGAAAGGACTGGTGCAACAGATTAAAATCCCTGTAGGTAACACTGACTACACCGGAAGGGGCCTATAGATATCGAGAAGAGTAAGCTGGAATGAGGAGCTATCTGAAACTGAACTGAGCCCACCTGACCGCAACAGCTCCAGAGAAATTCCTAGATATATATATATATATATATTTTTTTAATTAAAAATTTTTTTCTTTCCTTTTCTTTTTTATTTTTTCTCTATTATTTTCTTTTAAAATTCCCTATTACTCCCCCATTACTCCTTAACTTTCATTTTCATGTACTTTTACGATTTTTTTAATTAGGGAAAAATTTTTTTTTCTTGTTTTTTTTTTTTCTTTTTCCTGCTTTTCTCTCTTATTTCCTTTTAAAGTCCTCTAATACTCCTCTATTATTCCTTAATTTTCATTTTCATTTCACTATAACCTTGCAAAAAAAAAAAAGAGAGAGAAGCCCTATTTTTAAACCAAACTTCATATATATTTCTAAATTTTCTTGGTGTTTTTGTTTTTGTTTTTAAATATTGTATTTTAAACAGTCTAACCTCTATGCTAGATTTTTAATCTTTGTTTTTCAGTATGTGATATAAATTTTGGACATTTAAGAATCCAATATTCAGTTCCCATTTCTATTCAGGAGTGTGTTGATTACTCTCTCCCACTTTTGCCTCTCTGTTTTCTACCTCAGAACACCTCTATTCCCTCCTTTCCCCTTCTCTTCCCAATCCAATTCTGTGAATCTCTGTGGGTATCTGTGCTACGGAGAACACTTTGGGAAGAGACAACTGCGTAGATCTGTCTCTCTCCTCTTGAGTCCCACTTTTTCTCCTCCTGCTCATCTCTATCTTCCGTCCTCCCTCTCCTCTTCTTCATGTAACTCTGTGAACCTCTCTGGGTGTCCCTCATGGTGGAGAATCTTTTCACCATTAACCTAGAAGTTTTATTATCAGTGCTGTATAGTTGGAGAAGTCTTGAGACTACTGGAAGAATAAAACTGAAATCCAGAGGCAGGAGACTTAAGCTCAAAACCTGAGAACACCAGAAAACTCCTGACTACACGGAACATTAAGTAATAAGAAACCATCCAAAAATCTCCATACCTACACCAAAACCAACCACCACCCAAGAGCCAATAAGCTCCAGAACAAGACATACCACGCAAATTCTTTAGCAACGCAAGAACATGGACCTGAGTGTCAACATACAGGCTGCCGAAAGTCACACCTAACACATAGACCCATCTCAAAACTGATTACTGGACACTCCATTGCACTCCAGAGAGAAGAAATCCAATTCCACTCACCAGAACACTGACACAAGCTTCCCTAACCAGGAAACCTTGACAAAACAATCGTCCAACCCCACCCACTGGGTGAAACCTCCACAATAAAAAGGAACCACAGACCACCAGAATACAGAAAGCCCACTCCAGACACAGCAATCTAAACAAGATGAAAAGGCAGAGAAATACCCAACAGGTAAAGGAACATGAAAAATGCCCACTAAGTCAAACAAAAGAGGAGGAGATAGGGAATCTACCTGAAAAAGAATTTAGAATAATGATAATAAAAATGATCCAAAATCTTGAAAACAAAATGGAGTTACAGATAAATAGCCTGGAGAAAAAGATTGAGAAGATGCAAGAAATGTTTAACAAGGACCTAGAAGAAATAAAAAAGAGTCAATTAAAAATAAATAATGCAATAAATGAGATCAAAAACATTCTGGAGGGAACCATGAGTAGAATAACGGAGACAGAAGATAGGATAAGTGAGGTAGAAGATAAAATGGTGGAAATAAATGAAGCAGAGAGGAAAAAAGAAAAAAGAATCAAAAGAAATGAGGACAACCTCAGGGACCTCTGGGACACTGTGAAACGCCCCAACATTCGAATCATAGGAGTCCCAGAAGAAGAAGACACAAAGAAAGGCCATGAGAAGATACTCGAGGAGATAATAGCTGAAAACTTCCCTAAAATGGGGAAGGAAATAGCCACCCACGTCCAAGAAACCCAGAGAGTCCCAAACAGGATAAACCCAAGGCGAAACACCCCAAGACACATAGTAATCAAATTAACAAAGATCAAACACAAAGAATAAATATTAAAAGCAGCAAGAGAGAAACAACAAATAACACACAAAGGGATTCCCATAAGGATAACAGCTGATCTATCAATAGAAACCCTTCAGGCCAGAAGGGAATGGCAGGACATACTTAGAGTAATGAAAGAGAATAACCTACAACCTAGATTACTGTACCCAGCAAGGATTTTATTCAGATATGAAGGAGAATTCAAAAGCTTTACAGACAAGCAAAAGCTGAGAGGATTCAGCACCACCAAACCAGCTCTTCAACAAATGCTAAAGGATCTTCTCTAGAGAGGAAAAACAGAAAGGTTGTATAAACGTGAACCCAAAACAACAAAGTAAATGGCAATGGGACCATACCTATCAATAATTATCTTAAATGTAAATGGGTTGAATGCCCCAACCAAAAGACAAAGACTGGCTGAATGGATACAAAAACAAGACCCCTATATATGCTGTCTACAAGAGACCCACCTCAAAACAAGGGACACATACAGACAGAAAGTGTAGGGCTGGAAAAAAATATTTCATGTAGAGACCAAAAGAAAGCAGGAGTTGCAATACTCATATCAGATAAAATAGACTTTAAAATAAAGGCTGTGAAAAGAGACAAAGAAGGACACTACATAATGATCAAAGGATCAATCCAAGAAGAAGATATAACAATTATAAATATATATGCACCCAACATAGGAGCACTGCAATATGTAAGGCAAATGCTAACGAGTATGAAAGAGGAAATTAACAGTAACACAATAATAGTGGGAGACTTTAATACCCCACTCACAACTATGGATAGATCAACTAAATAGAAAATTAACAAGGACACAAACTTTAAATGACACAATGGACCAGCTAGACCTAATTGACATCTATAGGACATTTCACCCCAAAACAATCCACTTCATCTTTTTCTCAAGTGCACAGGGAACCTTCTCCAGAATAGATCACATCTTGGGCCATAAATCTAGCCTTGGGAAATTCAAAAACATTAAAATCATTCCAGTCATCTTTTCTGACCACAGTGCAGTAAGATTAGATCTCAATTACAGGAAAAAAAATTGTTAAAAATTCAAACATATGGAGGCTAAACAACACACTTCTGAATAATGAACAAATCACAGAAGAAATCAAAAAAGAAATCAAAATATGCATAGAAACAAATGAAAATGAAAACACAACAACCCAAAACCTATGGGACACTTTAAAAGCAGTGCTAAGGGGAAGATTCATAGCATTATCGGCCTACCTCAAGAAACAAGAAAAAAGTCAAATAAATAACCTAGCTCTACACCTAAAGCAACTAGAGAAGGAAGAAATGAAGAACCCCAGGGTTAGTAGAAGGAAAGAAATCTTAAAAATTAGGGCAGAAATAAATGCAAAAGAAACTAAAGAGACCATAGCAAAAATCAACAAAGCTAAAAGCTGGATTTTTTAAAAAATAAACAAAATTGACAAACCATTGGCAAGACTCATTAAGAAACAAAGGGAGAAGAACTAAATTAACAAAATTAGAAATGAAAAAGAAAAGATCACAACAGACAACACTGAAATATATAGGATCATAAGAGACTATGACCAGCAGCTCTATGCCAATAAAATGGACAACTTGGAAGAAATGGACAAATTCTTAGAAAAGTATAACTTTCCAAAACTGAACCAGAAAGAAATAGAAGATCTGAACAGACCCATCACAAGCAAGGAAATCGAAACTGTAATCAGAATTCGTCTAGCAAACAAAAGCCCGGGACCAGATGGCTTCACAGCTGAATTCTACCAAAAATTTAGGGAAGAGCTAACACCTATCTTACTCAAACTCTTCCAGAAAATTGCAGAAGAAGGCAAACTTCCAAACTCATTCTATGAGGCCACCATCACCCTAATTCCAAAACCAGACAAAGATGCCACAAAAAAAGAAAACTAAAGGGCAATATCACTGATGAACATAGATGCAAAAATCCTTAACAAAATTCTAGCAAACAGAATCCAACAACATATTAAAAAAAAATCATACACAATGACCAAGTGGGCTTTATCCCAGGAATGCAAGGATTCTTTAATATCCGCAAATCAATCAATGTAATACACCACATTAACAAATTGAAAGATAAAAACCATATGATGATCTCAATAGATGCAGAAAAAGCCTTTGACAAAATTCAACATCGATTTATGATTAAAATTCTCCAGAAAGCAGGAATAGAAGGAACACACCTCAACAAAATAAAAGCTATATATGACAAACCCACAGCAAGCATCACCCTCAATGGTGAAAAATTGAAAGCATTTCCCCTGAAATCAGGAACAAGACAAGGGTGCCCACTCTCACCACTACTATTCAACATAGTTTTGGAAGTGTTGGTCACAGCAATCAGAGCAGAAAAATAAGTAAAAGGAATCCAGATAGGAAATGAAGAAGTGAAACTCTCGCTGTTTGCAGATGACATGATCCTCTACATAGAAAATCCTAAAGACTCTTCCAGAAAATTACTAGAGCTAATCAATGAATATAGTAAAGTTGCAGGATATAAAATTAACACACAGAAATCCCTTGCATTCCTATACACTAACAATGAGAAAACAGAAAGAGAAATTAAGGAAACAATACCATTCACCATTGCAACAAAAAGAATAAAATACTTAGGAGTATATCTACCTAAAGAAACAAAAGACCTATACATAGAAAACTATAAAACACTGATGAAAGAAATCAAAGAGGACAGAAACAGATGGAGAAATATACCGCGTTCATGGATTGGAAGAATCAATGTTGTCAAAATGGCTGTACTACCCAAAGCAATCTATAGATTCAATGCAATCCCTATCAAGCTACCAACGGTATTTTTCACAGAACAAGAGCAAATAATTTCACAATTTGTATGGAAATACAAAAACCCTTGAATAGCCAAAGCAATCTTCAGAAAGAAGAATGGAACTGGAGGAATCAACCTGCCTGACTTCAGGCTCTACTACAAAGCCACAGTCATCAAGACAGTATGGTACTGGCACAAAGACAGAAATATAGATCAATGGAACAGAATAGAAAGCCCAGAGATAAATCCATGAACCTATGGACACCTTATCTTCAACAAAGGAGGCAAGGATATACAATGGAAAAAAACACAACCTCTTTAACAAGTGGTGCTGGGAAAACTGGTCAACCACTTGTAAAAGAATGAAACTAGAACACTTTCTAACACCATACACAAAAATAAACTCAAAATGGATTAAAGATCTAAATGTAAGACCAGAAACTATAAAACTCCTAGAGGAGAACATTGGCAAAACACTCTCCGACATAAATCACAGCAGGATCCTCTATGACCCACATCCCAGAATATTGGAAATAAAAGCAAAACTAAACAAATGGGACCTAATGAAACTTAAAAGCTTTTGCACTACAAAGGAAACTATAAGAAAAGTGAAAAGACAGCCCTCAGATTGGGAGAAAATAATAGCAAACAAAGCAACAGACAAAGGATTAATCTCAAAAATATACAAGCAACTCCTGCAGCTCAATTCCAGAAAAATAAATGACCCAATCAAAAAATGGGCCAAAACTAAACAGACATTTCTGCAAAGAAGACATACAGATGGCTAACAGACACATGAAAAGATGCTCAACATCACTCATTATCAGAGAAATGCAAATCAAAACCACAATGAGGTACCACTACACGCCAGTCAGAATGGCAGCTATCCAAAAGTCTAGAAGCAATAAATGCTGGAGAAGTTGTGGAGAAAAGGGAACCCTCTTACACTGTTGGTGGGAATGGAAACTAGTACAGCCACTATGGAAAACAGTGTGGAGATTTCTTAAAAAACTGGAAATAGAAGTGCCATATGACCCAGCAATCCCACTTCTGGGCGTACACACTGAGGAAACCAGATCTGAAAGAGACACGTGCACCCCAATGTTCATCGCAGCACTGTTTATAATAGCCAGGACATGGAAGCAACCTAGATGCCCATCAGCAGACGAATGGATAAGGAAGCTGTGGTACATATACAACATGGAATATTACTCAGCCATTAAAAAGAATTCATTTGAATCAGTTCTAATGAGATGGATGAAATTGGAGCCCATTATACAGAGTGAAGTAATCCGGAAAGATAAAGACCATTACAGTATACTAACACATATATATGGAATTTAGAAAGATGATAATGATAACCCTATATGCAAAACAGAAAAAGAGACGCAGATGTACAGAACAGACTTTTTGACTCTGTGGGAGAAGGCGAGGGTGGGATGTTTCAAGGGAACAGCATCAAAACATGTATATTATCTATGGTGAAACAGATCACCAGCCCAGGTTGGATGCATGAGACAAGTGCTCGGACCTGGTGCACTGGGAAGACCCAGAGGGATCGGGTAGAGAGGGAGGTGGGAGGGGGGATCGGGATGGGGAATACATGTAAATCCATGGCTAATTCAAATCAATGTAGGACAAAAACCACTACAATATTGCAAAGTAATTAGCCTGAAACTAATAAAAATAAATGAAAAAAAATAAAATAAAAATAAAGATAAAAACATAAAAAAAAGATATATGACTGCTTAATTCATTACCTGATAATTTTAGCACACATGCATTATCGACAAAAAAAAAAAAAAGTTTGGGATAATTGTATAGATAGTATCCTGAATTCCAAACTTACTTAGAATCATTTCCTTCTTTTTTATAGGGACAAACAACTTCAGAAAATCCTTTTCTCTCTCAAATGGTCATCCTTTGGTGAGAGCACACTCACTTGTGTATCTTTCTTGGAAATTTGCTTAAGCCTCTATCACATTAATGAAGGAGAGTGTATGATAAAATGGCATCAAGCTTCACTATATCTAAGGACATAGCACCCGGCATATTCAAGACATATACAAACACAATAAATAAGCACTTGTTAGATGAAGAAATGCAAGCATTAAAATGAAGTGCTCAGGCCTGGTGTACTGGGAAGTCCCGGAGGGATCGGGTGGGGAGGGAGGTGGGAGGGGGGATGGGGATGAGGAATACGTGTAGATCCATGACTGATTCATGTCAATGTATGACAGAAACCACTACAATATTGTAAAGTAATTAGCCTCCAACTAATAAAAATAAATGGAAAAAAATGATAATTCCCATTCTAAAAGAAAAAAAAAAAAGAGAGAGAGAGGGCAGAGTTTGGTTGTTCTTGTTTCTGATTCTCAGTCTATGCCCAAATTGGAATATACTGTAATTGTTGACTTAGGTTGTTGTTTTTGTTTTTTTTGTTGTTGTTGTTGTTTGTTTTCTTTTACTTTAAATTGTCCAGAAAACAATTTTAGAATTATTTCATAAAACGATTACTGTTTATGTTATGGATGTGATAAGATGCAGAGTCAATCTCTGGAAAAATTTATAACCTAGTTGTAAATCCTTATTTTTGGAAGAAATAATAACGAGTACTTAGTGTGGGTGGTCTGTGTACATATAAAATACAAAACCTTACATCTATCAAATACACACATATACAAAGAAAAAAGAGAGAACAAAACTCAGAGAAGAAAACAACATATTATTTGAACTGAGTGTAACACATTATAAGTTGATTTTGGATCTTAATATCTTCAGCTTGTTTTATCTCACATACACAAAATTTCCAATTCCAGTTCAGGTTAGGAAAAAAATATGGACTTACAAATAAACTCATGTTTCAAAAGACTTAATTTACTTTGTAAGTCACATTTCTTCCTAAATTCAAAAATAAGCTTTGAATTTGCAAATCCAGGATAAAAATTGCTGAAATAAGCAAGATGTTATTACGCTCATCTGAGACTTTAATTCTTTGTAGGGATTTGTAAAATCAAGGAAGAGAAAGTTAGTGTTGGATATAAAGTTCCCAAGAAAAGTATTTTTGCTTTATTTTTTAATTTTATTTTATTTTAGTGGTTTTTGCCATACATTGACATAAAAGTATTTTTGCTTTAAAAAATGAATATGGAATATTCTTTGCCAAGTTAAAAGCTATTTTTTGCCTATTGTTCTTGGAAATAATTAACTGAACCATTGTACTAAACTTTAACATTTTCGACATATTCATGTGCAAGACACCACTTCATTGCCTATTGAAAGGTAATAAATAACACAGCACTTCCAGAGCTATAAATCTAGTACAGTTGCCAAAAAATGCATACAGTGCCAATAAGTACTAAAAATAGTTTCAAAGAGATTGAATTCTAAAACTGATTACATAAAAGCTGTTTACTCTGTAGATCGAGGAATGCCGCAGTAAAGACTAAAAGTTTATTTCTGAGCTTTACCACTGCTTGGTTTATCAAGCATCAAACTGATTTTTTTTTAAATTTTCTTTTTCTCCCCTTACATTACTGATTCATCTTTGGGCCAGAGAAATGCAATGGTTTATCCATTTGCATAGTTTCAAATGGATAAAACCAGAGATAAGGCTATTTAAGAAAACAGTAAGGAAATAAATGTAATGTTCTCAATATAAATATAATGGATACTATAATAAATTTGCTTTAATTCTATTAAAAGTTTATTGGTTTCCTATAGGCTCCCTAGAACTATTAGCAACTAATAGCAACTGTTTCTGAATGTTCAATATTGTGATGTCATTTAGATTCCATGCATTATTTCCAGAACATTTCTTTCAGCATTCATTTGTAGCACTGCCAAGGGAAATACAATACAAAATGGATTACATGTAAAATGACCTGAATTGTTAGTCACATATTTGATTAGACTTGAAGTCACCAAGTCCCTACCTACTTTAAAGTTATATTATGGAAAGCAGAGTCATGTATTTAAGAAACTATCAACTCTCTTTGGGAGAAAATAATTTACATTAAAATATTAATAGCACTGGTGCTAATTTTGGCAAAAGCATGCACAAGGTTTAAGGCATCACGCATGTTTATTTCATCCATTCAATATTTAGCAAAGACTAATAGAATAATGGCATTCATAGCATATGGTTCTTTTGTCTTAATGTTAGTCCTGAGAAAAGTAATTCCTTCCACTGACTTATTTTTTTCTCTATTTCACCAGATTTCAACACTAGGAACAGTTTATTTTTTCTCTTTGATGAAAGAGTAGGTACTCTAGAAGGTCACTGAAAATGACAGTGTCTTGATACTACCTCTGTCTTTTTCTTTTAATTGTAGTATAACTGCTTTACAGAGCTATGTTAGTTTCTGCTGTAGTGAATCAGCCATATCCCCTCCCTCATGGACCTCCCTCCTACCCTCCCACCTAGGTCATCACAGCACCGAGCTGGGCTTCCTGTGCTTTATAGCAGGTTCCCACTATCTATCTATTTCACACATGGTAGTGTATATATGTCAGTCCTAATCTTCCAATTTATCCCACCCTCCCCTTCCCTCTTTGTGTTCATGTGTCCATTCTCTATATCTATTTCTCTGTACTTGCCTTGGAAATACGTTCATCTGTACATTTTTTTTTCTAGATTCCACATATATGCATTAATATATGATATTTGTTTTTCTATTTTTTAAAAAAGTTATGTTTTTATTACACTGGGTTTTAATTGCGTGTGCTTTCTTTAGTTGTGGAGAGCAGGGGCTACTCTCTTGTTTGAAGCATGGCACAGGGTCAGTGGTTGTGGTCCATGGGCTTAATAGCTTCGTAGCAGGTGGGATCTTCCCAGACCAGGGATCAAACCAGTGTCCCCTGAATTGGCAGGCAGATTCTTATTCACTGGACCACCAAGTAAGTCCTATTTTTCTCTTTCTGACTTACTTCACTCAGTGTCTATCTTAAAGAGTATTCCTCCCTTACTTCAGGATCGTGTGTGTGTGTGTGTGTGTGTGTGACATGTTTAGATTTATCTATGTCCTTCCTTTTTTGTGGTCATGTGTGACTATCACTATTCTGTGTCCTCCAACTAAAAGAAGAATCAAATTATGTGATTATATTATTTGGAATAAGCATTCAGATTGAAATGTTTTAAAGTGTTCACTTAAATTCATAATGTTACAGACTGGCACAAAGGAGATTTAATTGAAGATACCAGGGTGATTATATCCATGAGAACAGATGGAAGCTGAAAGAAATCCATTCATCAAGTTTCCACTTTTTTCAGTCTATTCTTCACTTAGTTTTGAAAAGCCAGATTTTGACTTTTAGCAAAAAAAGGGAAAATCTTAAACAAATGACTAAATATGAGACATATATAAATGAAACAGAAAACAAAATCTGATTCACTCTACCAACATCCTAGGAGGAAACCAACATTTTTTACGAGTATGTATAATAATTCAACATTATCTTTCTTATCTGCTCCATTGCATGCTAGCTCACTCTCTTTCTCTACAGTTTCTAACACTTGCAAAATCTAAGTATGCCTTATAACATAAAAAATCTCTTTAATACTAGCAAATGTTTAGAATACAAATTGGACTTGATCCCAGAAATTTTAATGTTTTACATTTTATTTGAAAATATTGCCTTTTAAGGATTATATTTTTAAGCATGTGATTTTAATCACTAACTGTTTTTAATTGAAAACACATGCAAAACAAATGAAATGTCACTCTTAATTGTTGTTAATCAGCTCTTTTTAGCAGCTGCTTCCCTTGTGCTCAAGTTAGATGAGCTTGTTTCAGAAGAAAACAAGAATACAGTATATTGAATCCTTCAATCTCAGTAATAGAAGGAACTTCAGATATCATCTAGCCTTCCTTCTCCTTCTACACAAAGGACAATGAGACTCAGTGAGGTTAGGTGATTTGCTCACGATCACACAGCTAGTTTATGGTAGAGGCAGATTTGAGCACCAAGTCCCTCGACTTTGAGTTCAACAGTTTTAACTATGGTTGCCTCTTAAAAGGGAAGCCTTACTGATGTTGGCAAGAATTCTTGTACTATGGAGAGTTCTCGGGCTTGAGATAATCAGCAGGTCAGTCAGTCAGTCAGTTCAGTCGCTCAGTCGTGTCCGACTCTTTGTGACCCCATGAATCGCAGCACACCAGGCCTCCCTGTCCATCACCAACTCCCGGAGTTTACTCAAACTCATGCCCGTTGAGTTGGTGACGCCATCCAGCCATCTCATTCTTTGTCGTCCCCTTCTCCTCCTGCCCCCAGTCCCTCCCAGCATCACGGTCTTTTCCAATGAGTCAACTATTCGCATGAGGTGGCCAAAGTATTGGAGTTTCAGCTTCAGCATCAGTCCTTCCAATGAACACCCAGGACTCATCTCCTTTAGGATGGACTGGTTGGATCTCCTTACAGTCCAAGGGACTCTCAAGAGTCTTCTCCAACACCATAGTTCAAAAGCATCAGTTCTTGGGCACTCAGCTTTCTTCACAGTCCAAGTGTCACATCCATACATGACCACTGGAAAAACCGTAGCCTTGACCAGATGAAATCAGCAGGTAATCATTACCAAAAAGAATAAAACAAACAAACAAACAAAAACTGTTACTTTATCCCCATTGAGCCACTGACAGAAAGATTTCTATATGATCCTTCACTAATAGATACTCTTGCAAACCTAGCTGATTGCTTATTAATATCAGAATGATAAAATTCAAGATGCTTCAGGCCAATTATCAGAGAAAACTTTAGGTAAAGACAGTTAGTATGTAAGATAAGGTAAATCCGGGGGTTAAGGGGGAAATACTGTTAGCAAATCTAAGGTCTTATGAAGACATTTTATATTTTAAGTCTCAGAGCTTCTAAAGTAATTATAACTCTGATTGTTTCTATACTGTCTGAATTGTGGAAAGTTCTCAACCAATTTCTGTTGGATTTAATCCTCAAAGCTCAGAAATCTCCTTTATTCAAAAAAAGGATTTCAGTTTCTATATCATATGGTAAGGTCATTTCTTCTCTGTATCAGGGTGTTGGAATATTGATTAACTGGATGTCATGATAAATATGGTGGCAAATTTTCTTGAGAGAAGTTAAGTAAATGACAAAGTTATCCATGGATTATATTCTCTTGAAAATGAGTAATCATTGCAAGAATAGCTCAAATCCTTTGCTCTTTAGGGAATGAAGTTTCAAATAGGCAGTGACTAATAATAGATGGCTCATTCTAATCAAGGCAATGCTGAATAATTGGAAGTCATTAATGCTAATGCTATCATTGGTGAACAGACAAATCCTGTGGATGATGATGATGATGATGATGATGATGATGTGTGTGTGTGTATATATAGTATTCTTAGTCACCAAAACATTGTTCACATTTGTTAATGAAAGTACTAGATTTCTCAGTGATCTAGTTTTTAATAGGTAGTTTGTAGCCCAATAGTCAGAGGCATATCATCATGGAGGTAGGGGCAGGGTTTGTTGGAATATGGATGGGCAGCAAACCTGAGTCTTTTCTCCCCTTCACATTTCACAGATTAAAAGAGTCTTTTTACTAGTGGAGGTGAAAGTGAAAGTCACTCAGTCATGTCTGATTCTTTGCAACCCCATAGACTAAACAGTCCATGGAATTTTCAATGATGAATATAGCAGTATAGATAAAATTATTGTAGACATATGGTCAAAATATATTTTCATGCCCCACATAGCAAAAGAAAAAAAATATTAAATTTAAGAGCTAAGAATTATTGATCATATATAAACCTATTTGTAAAGACATTGAATTAATAAGTGCTTCTTTTAACAAGACAGTCATATTAGTGCTATCATACAAGGCAAACTATGTTACATTCATCTTCCATCAGTTATTAATTTGTCTAATATTAGAAGATGTTAATTTTAATCATTTCTTATTCTTAACAATAGCAAATAGTTTTTTTCAAAGTTTATTTTACCTATAAGTTTAACTATATTAAGTAATAATTTTTACACAGCCATGAAATGAAATTAGAAAAATAATGATTTTACTAATAAAAAGAATAAGCCTTTCTTTACTAGCTGAGTTATAATTTATAACATTCTTCAAACAAAAGTATTCATACATATTAATTTTATCCTTCTTATTTTTATTCTAAGATTGAAAATTAAGCTGTCAAAGGGTACACATATTTGTTTAATATAAATATTCAATTTATAAAGTGGACTCATTGTGTAAGTTAAGATTTTTAGTGTTAATAATGAATGCATTATCTTGATATATAATAAAAGAATATTGGCATACCTTTGTGCAATTAATGAATGGCTTATTCCATCTGAAATTAGAAGAAAACCATATCTCAAGCTATTTTGCTCTATCATTTAGCATAAAGTTCTCCTTCAGTTTCATAGATAAGAAAGTAACTTCTACACTGAAAATCAATTATAATATTCTGAAAATTATAAAAAGCACTATTACTTCATAAAATCTCTATCAAAGGTAAAACTTTTTTATGTGCTGATTAATACTTTTCCACTTATGACTCTTAAGGCTTAAGAAACTGTTCAAATTGTATTCATTATTTAAACATGGTGAAATATTCTCTTATCTAGAAATGCTCGACATTTGAAGGTTTGGGAAAGTGTTCAAAACACCCTGACTTGCCCTAGGAGCTACTAAAAAGGACAAAATCTACTGCTACCATACTAGGCTATGCTAGGGTGGGCTAAAAAACAAGGTGGGGTTAAAAAAATGTGAAATAAAAAAGGGTGGGCTAAAGCAGTAGTTCTTTGCTGAAGAAATCCCAACCCCCTCCCCAACACAGGATATTTAGAAAACTCAGGAAATATTTTTGGTTGGCAATGCTGTTGGATGTATGCTGTTGGGACATAGTGGGTACATTAATAAACTTTATACAATGTACAGGACAGCCCCTGTCCTGTCCTATCCAACCTCACAAGAAAGAATTATCCAGGGGTGTGATCCTAAGATGGTGGAGGAATAGGACAGGGAGACCACTTTCTCCCCCACAAATTCATCAAAAGATCATTTGAACGCTGAGCAAATTCCACAAAACAACTTCTGAACACTGGCAGAGGACACCAGGCACCCAGAAAGGCAGTCCATTGTCTTCAAAAGGAGGTAGGACAAAATATAAAAGATAAAAAGTGAAACAAAAGAGTTAGGGACAGAGACCCATCCCGGGGAGGGAGTCATAAAAGAGAAGTTTCCAAACACCAGGAAACCCTCACACTGGTGGGTATGTGGGGAGTTTTGGAATCTCAGAGAGCAACATAACCAGGAGGAAAAATAAATAAATAAAACCCACAGATTATGTGCCTAAGAGCAACTCCCAGCAGAGGAGTAGTCCAGACACTCGCATTTGCCACTAGCAAGTAGGGGCTGAACAGGGAGGTGCGGGCTGCACTGCTTAGGGTAGGGACTGGGCCTGAATACCCTGAGGACAATCTGAGGGAGCTAACGTGAGATACCAACCCAAACTGTGGGATAGCCAGAGAGAGAAAGAGAATTTTCCCATGGAAAGCTCTAACCTAAGGCACTACCAGCCCGTTCACAGAACAAAGGACTGAGCAAATGCCAGAGGAGAGCTAGCCGGCTGCAGACCAGCCCATTCCGGACCAGAGGCAGAGAGGCAGGCGGGCAACAGCCTGAGCTGGAAAGGGGCAATCTCGGCCCTGGAGACAGCATCCTCTACCAAAGTGCGAGCGTGCTCCCAGTTGCTAACCAAGTCTTCCTGGGACCCTGGATGGTTGACATCCACCAGGAGGGTTGCAGCCAGAGATCAGCTTCCCAGAGGAAACACACAGCAGACCTGAGACAGCGTTTCCGCTGCGCACCCAGGACCCGAGCGGCTGGGGCAGGCGAGGTGATAAGACGCACCGTCCCACCTGAGAGTGTGCTCGCCAAGCACTTGTTTGCCTGAGCTGCTCAGATCTGGGAAGAGCACAAAACACAGGCCCAACCGAGTCTATGCCTTTGTGGAGTACCTGAGAACCTGAACCTGAGTGGCTTAGACCTGGGAAGTGCATGCACCCCAGGGCCTGCTTTAGACAATTCCACTGCAGAGCAACATGGAGCCTGAGCAGTGTAGACTGGGAAAGCACACAGGCCATGAGCGGGTGCAAACCCAGTGTGGCCGAGACACTGCGAGCACTCCCCACACACACCAGTGATATTTGTTTGCAGTGTTCCTCCCTCCCCACAGCACGACTGAACAAGTGAGCATAAATAAGGGAACACTTCGCCCCCTTGTGTCAGGATACAAATTAGACACTGAAGATACTTGCAAACAGAAGAAGCCAAAATAAACAGAGGGAACGGCTTTGGAAGTGACAGGTGCAACAGATTAAAATCCTATAGTTAGCACCGACTACATTGGAAGGGGCCTATAGATCTTGAGAAGTATAAGCTGGAACAAGGAACTATCTGAAGCTGAACTGACCCTACACTGCCTGCAACAGCTCCAGGAAAATTCCTAGATATATTTTTACTTTTAATTTTTTTTATTTTTAGCACTTTATTACTCCTTTAATTTTCATATTTATAACCTACTACTACCTTGCAAAAAATAGACCCTATTTTAAAGCAAATTTCATATATATTTTTTATATTTTTTATAATTTTTGTGATTTTGTTTTTTGTAAGATTGTATTTTTGAGAGCCTAACCCATACACTAGATTTTTAATCTTTGCTTTTTGGTATTTGTTATCAATTTTGTACCTTTAAGAACCCAATTTTCATTACTAAGTTTTATTTAGGAGTGTGGTTACTGGCTTGATTGCCCTCTCCCACGTTTGACTCTCCTTTTTCTCCCCTAGGTCACTGCTATCTCCTTGCTCTCCCTTCTCTACTCTACCAAACTCTGTGAATCTGTTTGGCTATTCCAGGCTGTGGAGAACACTTAGGGAACCGATTACTAGCTAGATTTGTCTCTCTCCTTTTGACACCCCCCCCCCCTTCTCCTCCTGATCACCTCTATCTGCTTCCTCCCTTTTCTCTATGTAACTCCGTGAACCTTTCTGGGTGTTCCAGGCTGTGGAGAGCACATAGGGATTTGATTACTGTCTAGACTGCTCTCTGCCCTTTTGATTCCCCCTCTTCTTCTCCTGGTCACCGCTATTTCCCTCCTCCCTGTTCTCTTCTTCATGTAATTCAGCGAAGCTTTCTGGGTACCCCTCACTGTGGAGAATCTTTCCTCCATTAACCTAGATGTTTTATGATTGGTGCTATATGGATGGAGAAGTCTTGAGATTACTGTAAGAATAAGACTGAAAACCAGAGGCAGGAGGCTTAAATCCAAAACCTGAGGACACCAGGGAACTCCTGACTCCAGGGAACATTAATCAATAAGAGCTCATCCAAAAGCCCCCATACCTATGCTGAAACCAAGCTCCACCAAAGAGCCAACAAGTTCCAGAGCAAGACATACCACACAAATTCTCCACCAACTCAGGAACATAGCCCTGAGCTTTAATATGCAGGCTGCCCAAAGTCACATGAAACCCAAAGACATCTCAAAACTCACTACCGGACACTTCATTGCACTCCGGAGAGAAATCCAGCTCCATCCACCAGAACACCGATGCAAGCTTCCTTAACCAGGAAACCTTGACAAGCCAGTCGTCCAACCCTAGCCACAGGGAGAAACCTCCACAACAAAGAGGAACTGCAAATTGTCAGAAGGCAGAAAGGTCACCCCATACACAGCAATCTAAACAAGAGGAAAAGGCAGAGAAATAGTCAGCAGGTAAAGGGACCTGATAAATGCCCAACAAACCAAACAAAAGAGGAGGAGATAGGGAGTATACCCAAAAAGGAATTCAGAATAATGATAGTAAAAATTATCCAAAATCTTGAAGACAAATGGAGTTACAGATGAATAGCCTGGAGACAAAGATTGTGAAGATGCAAGAAATGTCCAACAAGGACCTAGAAGGAATAAAAAAGAGTTAATCAATAATGAATAATTCAATAAATGAGATCAAAAGCACTCTGGAGGGAACCAACAGTAGAATAACTGAAGCAGAAGATAGGATAAGTGAGGTGGAAGATAGAATATTGGAAATAAATGAAGCAGACAGGAAAACAGAAAAAAGAACTAAAAGAAATGAGGACAACCTCAGAGACTTCTGGGACAATGTCAAATGCCCCATCATTTGAATCATAGGAGTCCCAGAAGAAGAAGACAAAAAGAAAGGCCGTGAGAAAATACTTCAGGAGATAACACTTGAAAACTTCCCTAAAATGGGGAAGGAATTATTCACCCAAGTCCAAGAAACCCAGACAATCCCAAACAGGATAAACCCAAGGTGAAACACCCCAGGACACATATTAATCAAATTAGCAAAGATCAAACACAAAGAACAAATATTAAAAACAGCAAAGGAAAAACAACAAATAACACACAAGTGGATTCCCATCAGGATAACAGCTGATCTTTCAATAGAAACATTTCAGGACAGAAGAGAATGGCAGGACATACTTAAAGTGATGAAAGAGGAAAACCTACAATCCAGATTACTGTGCCCAGCAAGGATCTCATTCAAATATGAAGGAGAAATCAAAAGCTTTACAGACAAGCAAAAGCTGAGAGAATTCAGCACCACCAAACCAGCTCTCCAACAATTGCTAAAGGAACTTCTCTAGACAGGAAACACAGAAAAGGTGTATAAACTCGAACCCAAAACAACAAAGTAGATGGTAATGGGATCATACTTATCAATAATTATCTTAAATGTAAATGGGCTGAGTGCCCCAACCAAAAGACAAAAACTGGCTGAATGGATACAAAAACAAGATCCCTATATATGCTGTCTACAAGAGACCTATCTCAAAACAAGGGACACACATAGGCTGAAAGTGAAGGGCTGGGAAAAGATATTTCACACAAATGGAGACCAAAAGAAAGCAGGAGTAGCAATATTCATATCAGATGAAATAGACTTTGAAATAAAGGCCATGAAAAGAGACAAAGAAGGACACTACCTAATGATCAGAGGATCAATCCAAGAAGAAGATATAAGAATTATAAATATATGTGCACCCAACATAGGAGCAGCGAAATATGTAAGGCAAATGCTAACAATTATGAAAGGGGAATTAACAGTAACACAATAATAGTGGGAGACTTTAATATCCCACTCATACCTATGGATAGATCAACTAAACAGAAAATTAGCAAGAAAACGCAAACTTTAAATGATACAATGGACCAGTTAGACCTAATTGATATCTATAGGACATTTCACTGCAAAACAAGGAATTTCAACTTTTTCTCAAGTGCACATGGAACCTTCTCCAGGATAGATCACATCCTGAGCCATAAATCTAGTCTAAGTAAATTCAAAAAAAATTGAAATCATTCCAAGCATGTTTTCTGACCACAATGCAGTAAGATTAGATGTCAACTACAGGAGAAAAATTATTAAAAATTCCAACATATGGAGGCTTAAAACCATGCTTCTGAATAACCAACAAATCACAGGAGAAATAAGAAAAAACAAATCATGCATAGAAATGAATAAAAATGAAAACACAACAACCCAAAACCTATGGGATTCAGTAAAAGCAGTGCTATGGGGAAGGTTCAGAGCAATACAAGCTTACCTCAAGAAACAAGAAAAAAGTCAAATAAATAACCTAACTCTACACCTAACACAACTGGAAAAGGAAGAAATGAAGAACTACAGGTTAGTAGAAGGAAAGAAATCATAAAAATTAGGACAGAAATAAATTGAAAAGAAACAAATGAGACCATAGCAAAAATCAACAAAGCTAAAAGCTGGTTCTTTGAGAAGATAAATAAAATTGACAAACCATTAGCCAGACTCATCAAGAAACAAAGGGAGAAGAATTAAATCAACAAAATTAGAAATGAAAATGGAGAAATCACAACAGAAAACACAGAAATACAAAGGATCATAAGAGACTACTATCAGCAACTATATGCCAATAACATAAGCAACTTGGAAGAAATGGACAAATTCCTAGAAAAGTATAACTTTCCAAAACTGAACCAGGAAGAAATAGAAAATCTTAACAGACCCATCACAAGCACAGAAATTGAAACTGTAATCAGAAATCTTCCAGCAAACAAAATTCCAGGACCAGATGGGTTCACAGCTGAATTCTACAAAAAATTTAGAGAAGAGCTAACACTTATCCTACTCATCCAGAAAATTGCAGAGGAAGGTAAACAGCCAACTCTTTCTATGAGGCCAACATCACACTAATACGAAAACCAGACAAAGATGCCACAAAAAATAAAACTACGGGCCAATATCTTTGATGAACATAGATTCAAAAATCCTTAACAAAATCCTAGCAAACAAAATCCAACAGCATATTAAAAAGATCATACATCATGACCAAGTGGGCTTTATCCCAGGGATGCAAGGATTCTTTAATATCTGCAAATCAATCAATGTAATACAGCACTTTAAGAAATCAAAAGATAAAAACTATATGATTATCTCAATAGATGCAGAGAAATCCTTTGACAAAATTCAACATCCTTTTATGATATAAACCCTACAGAGAGCAGGAATAAAAGGAACATAACTTAACATAATAAAAGCTATATATGACAAACCCACAGGAAACATTATTCTCAATGGTAAAAATTTGAAAGCATTTCCCCTCAAGTCAGGAACAAGACAAGGATGCTCACTCTCACCACTACTATTACATAGTTTTGCAAGTTTTGGCCACAGCAATCAGAGCAGAAAAATAAATAAAAGGAATCCAGATAGGAAAAGAAGAAGTAAAACTCTCACTGTTTGCAAATGACATGATCCTCTACGTAGAAAACCCTAAAGACTCCACCAGAAAATTACTAGATCTAATCAATGAATATAGTAAAATTGCAGGATATAAAACTAACACACAGAAATCCTTTGCATTCCTATACATTAACAATGAGAAAACAGAGAAATAAAGGAAACTATTCCATTCACCATTGCAATGAAAAGAATAAAATACTTAGGGATATATCTACCTAAAGAAACAAAAGACCTATATATAGAAAACTATAAAACACTGATGAAAGTAATCACAGATGACACAAATAAATGGAGAAATAGACCATGTTCATGGATCAGAAGGATCAATATAGTGAAAATGAATATACTACCCAAAACCATGTATAGATTCAGTGCAATCCCTATCAATCTACCAACGGTATTTTTCAGAGAACTAGAACAAATGATTTCACAATTTGTATGGAAATACAAAGAAACCTTGAATAGCCAAACAAATCTTGAGAAAAAAGAGTGGAACTGGAGGAATCAACCTGCTTGACCTCAGGCTCTACTACAAAGCTACAGTCATCAAGACAGTATGGTACTAGCACAAAGACAGAAATATAGATCAATGGAACAAAATTGATAGCCCAGAGATAAATCCACACACCTATGGACATCTTGTCTTTGACAAAGGAGTAAAGAATATACAATGGAGAAAAGACAATCTCTTTAACAAGTGGTGCTGGGAAAACTGGTCAACCACTTGTAAAAGAATGAAACTAGGACACTCTGTAACACCATACACATAAATAAACTCAAAATGGATTAAAGATGTAAATGTAAGACCAGAAACTATAAAACTCCTAGAGGAAAACATAGGCAAAACACTCTCTGACATAAATCACAGCAGGATCCTCTATGACTCACCTCCCAGAGTAATGGAAATAAAAGCAAAAATAAACAAATGGAACCTAATTAAACTGAAAAGCTTTTGCACAACGAAGGAAACTATAAGCAAAGTGAAAAGATGACCTTCAGAATGGGAGAAAATAATAGCAAATGAAGCAAATGACAAAGAATTAATCTCAAAATATACAAGCAGCTCCTGCAGCTCAATTCCAGAAAAATAAATAATCCAATTAAAAAATGGGCCATAGAATTAAACAGACATTTCTCCAAAGAAGACATACAGATGGCTAACAAACACATGAAAAGATGCTCAACATCACTCATTATCAGAGAAATGCAAGTCAAAACCACAATGAGTTACCATCTCACGCCAGTCAGAATGGCTGCAATCCAGAAGTCTACAGATAATAAATGCCAGAGAAGGTGTGGAGAAAAGGGAACCCTCTTACACTGTTAGTGCGAATGCAAACTACTAAGGCCACTATGGAGAACAGTGTGGAGATTCCTTAAAAAACTAGAAATAGAACTTCCATATGACCCAGCAATCCCAATGCTGGGCATACACACCAAGGAAACCAGAATTGAAAGAGATGTGTGTACCCCAATATTCATTGCAGCACTTTTTACGATAGCCAGGACATGGAAGCAACTGAGCTGTCCAATGGCTGATGAATGAATAAGAAAGCTGTGGTACATATACACAATGGAATATTACTCAGCCATTAAAAAATACATTTGAATCAGTTCTAATGAGGTGGATGAAACTGGAGCCTATTATACAGAGTGAAGTAAGTCAGAAAGAAAAACACCAATACAGTATACTAATGCATATATATGGAATTTAGAAAGATGGTAATGATGACCCTATATGTGAGACAGCAAAAGGACACAGATGTATAGAACAGTCTTTTGCACTCTGTTGGAGAAGGTGAGAGTGGGATGATTTAAGATCATAGCATTAAAACATGTATATTATCATATGTGGAACAGATCACCAGTCCAGGTTTGATGCATGAGACAGGGTGCTCAGGAATATTGCACTGGAATGACCCTGAGGGATGGGATGGGGAGGGAGGTGGGAGGGGGCTTCAGGATGGGGAACAGATGTACACCCATGGCTGATTCATGTCAACGTATGGCAAAAACCACTACAATATTGTAAGGTAATTAGACTCCAATTAAAATAAATAAATTAAATTTTTTTAAAAAAAGAATTATCCAGCTCCAGATGTCAATACTGCCAAGATCAAGAAACCCTGGGGCAATACACTGAGAATTACAATCCTAAAAGAAAAAGACTAAATTGTATCCAAAGTTTTACTGTGAAATCAATATAACAATGATATTCAATTCTTGTAGGAGACAGCAAACAAATAATCAGAAGAGCCTCAGAAATATAAATGGAAAGGAATTAGTCACATTTGTGTGTTGCCTCATTTATACAAACATCACTTTTCTATGGCAGTAAGCTGAATATAAACATATTTTCGTATAGACTATCTTATCTTGTGGTTAATTGTACTTTTAAGAACTCTGCAATTACCAATAAGTAATACCTAATTGTGTGTGTGTGTGTGTGTGTGTGTGTGTGTGTTCATGTTCAGTCACTCAGATGTGTCCAACTCTGCGACCCCATGTACTGTACCCTACCAGACTGCTCTGACCATGGGATTTCCCAGGCAAGAATGCTGGAGTGGGTTGCCATTTCCTCTTCCAAGGGATCTTCCCAATCCAGGGATTGAAGCCGGGTCTCTGGTTTCTCTTACATTGGCAAGTGGCCTCTTTACCAATTGCACCACCTGGGAAACCCATCTAATTTTAAGCATTACTAAAACTAAATTTTTAAAGTCAAGTTTCAATTCAAGTTCCAAGACATATTCTTATTCAATAAGGGCTAATGCTATAGATGACAAAGAAAAACTGAACATATAGCAAACATGATGTAAACATAAAATATATTCTTTTCATTTGATATTAATACATGTCCAACTTTTCATTTTATGTTTATGTTACTTTAAACCTAGTGTCATTTTATTATTTTAAAAATAAAATTTGTGAACATATTTTATCTGTGACAATATCATATGAAAAAATACAGTGGTTTAAATATCTAGGGTTTTATATATATTTTCATAATACTATAATACTTAGTTTTATGCATTGCTTAGTGATTTATTGATGTACAGTCAGTAAACATGTTTATGACAAAATATAAGAAATTTTCCACAGCTCACTACATATCTTAGTTGATTTACATCATATTGAGTACTAATGGATAACCCAGTGGACCATACAGGAAAAAAGAGTATAAAGGCAGAGTTATCACTTACTTTCAATCTACCAGAAAGCTGCTCTAGTCAGATTCCTTACTTATTACAACAATGCCTTTCCCTTATCCCACTAAAAGAGCTGTCATAAATGTCAAACGATAACAACAATTCTTGACAGTTAAGGGTTATCAAATAAAGGCTTCAAAGTACAAAGTTAGTAGAAAGGAATTTTTAGTTTCACTCTTTGGAATTGGAATATTTGAGGGGCTTTACCTCCTTTTTTATTCATTAAAAGGATGATGCTGAAGCTACAATATTTTGACCACCTGTTGTGAAGACCTGACTCATTAGAAAAGATCCTGATACTGGGAAAGATTGAAGTCAGGAGGAGAAGGGGACAACAGAGGATGAGATGGTTGGATGGCATCACTGACTCAATGGACATGAGTTTGAGCAAACTCTGGGAGGTGTTGAAGGACAGGGAAGCCTGGCATGTTGCAGTCCATGGGGTCATGGCTCAGCAACTGAACAATGAACAACAACCTCCTTTTTTGATATCTGCATTAAATACAGTATGACAATTAAGGTCATAAATAAGCAAAGATATTCTCAGTCCTGATGAAGCTACAAGTTTTAGTTTAAAAGGGTAGAATAAGGGGGATAAAAAGATATAATTTTTAACTGTAATAGGAAAATGCTGTGCATTTAGAAAGTCACTTCTCGTTAAGAATTTTAGAATAAAATGTTCTCAAAATCAAGTTCTAAAATATAATGTCCATGAATACATTCTATAGCATTAATAATTTACTTCAATTAAAGGATGATAATCGGGCAATGTGGTAAAAATAAGAAAATTATTTTCTTATCTTAACTAAGAATTAATGTAAAAATCTTACATGTTAAAGCCAGTATAATATTATATTTCCCCGCTGGAAATCAAAGCAGAACTTAAAATTGTAGGTATCCACAGCCTCTGTATGTTTTCACAACATCAGTAAAGGGATAGAAAAAAAAATGGCTCAAGGAAACATACCAAAAAATCTTCCAAGGTTATGTAGCTACACCACAATAAATTGCTAAAGAATCTTTTTTATCAAAGATGTCCAGTATTATGATGTTTATGATACCTACAAAGTCCAACCTGAAATTCCCTTTAAAAATCCTCCCAATTCTAAATAAGCACAGCAATTGGCTTTGATCTACCTTCTGAGAAGAGGGAAGATGCTGCTCCCTATAAAATACTTTTCTCTATCTAATAAGAAACCAAAGATAAGAGTGTTACAACAACAAACTGAACTAAAGAGGGTAGTTTATTAATAACAGGGAAAAAATTGTGAGTTAATCCAATCCCTTGAAAAATTCTGGAATTTAAAAATGTTTTCTGGGAGTCTTTTTTTAATTGAGATATTCTGCTTTACAATATTGTTATTACAACATTGTTAGTCTCAGCTATATAGCCTGGGAGTCTTGATATACATTTGTTGAAGTGGAAAATTTCTAGGAAATATTTTTAAAATATATTGAAGATAAAATGCAATGGGAAAAGACATAATTCACCTGAAATTGATTGTTAACTACAGAATAACAAAGTATTGACTAGAGTTTAGAGGGAATAGCTTATAGAGAATTATGATCAATTACATTCATGCACATACTAGCAAGTACAAGAAGCTAGAATATTGAAGCAATACTCAAAATATGTTTTATTATCTAACTCTAATTTAATGTAATCACAGGAATTTGAAAACACTGGGATATATATTTTTTAAGTATAGTAAAATCCTATCAGTGACTGGTAAACATTTATTAAATAGTAGTTTTAACTTCTGAAAAAAGACATTCTTCTCTGATCAAAATCATTTTGTGATCTGGTAAACTGCCCAGAGATAGAAAAGGAACACCTAATTAATATAAAGTTAAGAATTTAAATAATAAGCAACTTGCATTTTAAAGCACCATTGCTCTAAAACTGAATGTATACTATTAAACCACTGAATTATTAAAGTAACTGAACTCTATACCACATCTTGTATTTCAGTTGATTTTTATTATCAAAAGAATTATTTAAAATTGCTATAAACACTATGAACTAGGTACCCGAATCTAAACAATTATTTTTATTGAGGGCTATGCTATAATATTCAAGCTATCTCTAAGAATTGAAAGCAAGTTTCAAAATAAACACACTTGAAATGTGTTTATTAATTCATTGAATCACTCTGCTTTTCATGAATAAAGTTATATAAAAGAACAGTAACATTGATATGCAAAATTGACTTTTAAAATAGAATTCTGCATCATATCTGGTTCAATGAGTCAGTGCATATAGAACATTTAGGGTGTGAAATTTAAATTTATCTTGAGAAAAATGATTAACTCAACTAGAATAAGATTATAACTGATTTGTATAATATATATATGCATATATATCTTTTGAGGGTGTCTTAAGTGCCCATATTTATCTATTTTTAAAATATACATATTTTAAGAATTTTCAAAACTCTGAGTGAAATCCATGCAAATTAAGAAAACCAAAGCATATGACATAAAAATAATTAATTATTGGTGACATGATGGTTTTTTAATGTTGGTGCATAGAGAAACAACAGAATACAATTTGATACTGCATACATAGTATCATTTATTCTCAAATCAGCATAATTAAGGAAAATATAAACTGTTCTTTTAAAAATATTTATGAAGAATATGTCCATGCAGACAAAATCACTATTATTCTCTTATGAAAACCACTCTACGCTCTTATCTACAATCTAACTTTTAGTTCAAGAAGATTTGCAGGAGATTCTCTAACTCATCAACTGTTTAGGCTATATTCAAAAGACCTCTAAATAAAAAGATACTCAGGGAAAACTGTGTAAAAAAGGAGAAATAGAGTAAGATTTAGCATCCTAAAACCTTAAATGTTTAGAACCTTGGCCAGGGGCTGAAAGTGAAAGTCGCTCAGTCATGTCTGACTCTTTGCGACCCCATGGAATGTAGCCTGCCAGGCTCCTCTGTCCATGGAATTCTCCAGGGCAGAATACTGGAGTGGGTAGCTGTTCCCTTCTCCAGGGATCTTCCCAACGCAAGGATCGAACCCAGGTCTCCCACATTGTAGGCAGATTCTTTACTGTCTGAGCCACCAGGGAAGCCCAGAGGCTAATCCTTTTTAATTTTTGTGAGTCAAAGTTTGGAAGTAAAAGATAGATAGCCCTATATACTTAAATAATGATTAAGAAAATCATATGTCCAAAATAAAATAATTTTTAATGAAATTACATCTGTTTTCCATGTTATTCTCTTGCCTATTTATCTTTAGTGAATACTACATGAGATGAACAATGCCAGCTCAGAAATTGATTCACCCTGTATAAATGAGATGCTTGTGGCTCAGCTGGTAAGAATCCACCTGCAATGCAGGAGACCTGGGTTAGATTGCTGGGTTGGGAAGATCCCCTGGAGAAGGGAAAAGCTACCTGCTGGGCTGGAGGAAGCACAAGCTGGAATCAAGATTGCTGGGAGAAATATCAATAACCTCAGATATGTAGATGACACCACTTTTATGGCAGAAAGTGAAGAAGAACTAAAGAGCTTCTTGATGAAAGTGAAAGAAGGAGTGAAAAAGTTGGCTTAAAACTCAACATTAAGAAAACTAAGATCATGGCATCTGGTCCCATCACTTCATAGGAAATAGATGGGGAGACAGTGGAAATAGTGGCTGACCTTACTTTTCTGGGCTCCAAAATCACTGCAGATGGTGATTGCAGCCATGAAATTAAAAGATGTTTACACCTTGGAAGGAAAGTTATGACCAACCTAGACAGCATATTAAAAAGCAGAGACATTACTTTGCCAACAAAGGTCCGTCTAGTCAAGGCTATGGTTTTTCCAGTGTTCACGTATGGATGTGAGAGTTGAACTATAAAGAAAGCTGAGCGCCGAAGAATTGACGCTTTTGAACTGTGGTGTTGGAGAAGACTCTCGAGAGTCCCTTGGATTGCAAGGAGATTCAACTGGTCCATCCTAAAGATCAGTCCTGGGTGTTCATTAGAGGGACTGATGTTGAAGCTGAAACTCCAATACATTGGCCACCTGATGTGAAAAGCTGACTTATGTGAAAAGACCCTGATGCCGGGAAAGATTGAAGGTAGGAGGAGAAGCGGACAATGGAGAATGAGATGGTTGGATGGCATCACTGACTCAATGGACATGGGTTTGGGTGGACTTCAGGGTTGATGATGGACAGGGAGGCCTGGCGTGCTGTGGTTCATGGGGTCGCAAAGATTTGGACATGACTGAGTGACTGAACTGAGCTGAACCCACTCCAGTATTCTGGCCTGGAGAATTCCATAAACTGTATAGTCCATGGAGTTGCAAAGAGTTGGACACGACTAAGTGACTTTCACTTCACTTCACTTCACTTCAGCATGTCTACTGCCTAAGCAATAATCAAAATAAGCAATTATCTTTTTTTTTTTTTCTTTTTAAATTTTTATTATTATTATTTTTTTTTCCCAGTGGGTTTTGTCATACATTGATATGAATCAGCCATGGATTTACATGTATTCCCAATCCCGATCCCCCCTCCCACCTCCCTCTTCACCCGATTCCTCTGGGTCTTCCCAGTGCACCAGGCCCGAGCACTTGTCTCGTGCATCCCACCTGGGCTGGTGATCTGTTTCACCATAGATAGTATACATGCTGTTCTTTTCAAATATCCCACCCTCACATTCTCCCACAAAGTTCAAAAGTCTGTTCTGTATTTCTGTGTCTCTTTTTCTGTTCTGCATATAGGGTTATCGTTATCACCTTTCTAAATTCCATATACATGTGTCAGTATGCTGTAATGTTCTTTATCTTTCTGGCTTACTTCACTCTGTATAATGGGCTCCAGCTTCATCCATCTCATTAGGACTGGTTCAAATGAATTCTTTTTAATGGCTGAGTAATATTCCATGGTGTATATGTACCACAGCTTCCTTATCCATTCATCTGCTGATGGGCATCTAGGTTGCTTCCATGTCCTGGCTATTATAAACAGTGCTGCGATGAACATTGGGGTGCACGTGTCTCTTTCAGATCTGGTTTCCTCAGTGTGTATGCCCAGAAGTGGGATTGCTGGGTCATATGGCACTTCTATTTCCAGTTTTTTAAGAAATCTCCACACTGTTTTCCATAGCGGCTGTACTAGTTTGCATTCCCACCAACAGTGTAAGAGGGTTCCCTTTTCTCCACACCCTCTCCAGCATTTATTGCTTGTAGACTTTTGGATAGCAGCCATCCTGACTGGCGTGTAATGGTACCTCATTGTGGTTTTGATTTGCATTTCTCTAATAATGAGTGATGTTGAGCATCTTTTCATGTGTTTGTTAGCCATCTGTATGTCTTCTTTGGAGAAATGTCTGTTTAGTTCTTTGGCCCATTTTTTGATTGGGTCATTTATTTTTCTGGAATTGAGCTGCAGGAGTTGCTTGTATATTTTTGAGGTTAATCCTTTGTCTGTTTCTTCATTTGCTATTATTTTCTCCCAATCTGAGGGCTGTCTTTTCACCTTACTTATAGTTTCCTTTGTAGTGCAAAAGCTTTTAAGTTTCATTAGGTCCCATTTGTTTAGTTTTGCTTTTATTTCCAATATTCTGGGAGGTGGGTCATAGAGGATCTTGCTTTGATTTATGTCGGAGAGTGTTTTGCCTATGTTCTCCTCTAAAGCAACTACTGATAACTGCAACTAGGACAGCAAATTCAGTTATTTGTGAAATAGAGATTACTAAACACGTGGGAAAGAACAGAGTTATGCAGTCCATTATTTGTGGGGAAAAGAACAATGAAAAACCTTTCAATATCACACTAACACAAAATACAAAAGCTGTTGTCAGTGAAAAGAATTGTCAATAACTCATTGTGGCAGTGTATTGCAAATATGTGTGAATCAACTGTCACTAACTCATTGGAGCAATCAAGTTTAAGAAAGCTTAACAGTTGTAGCAGATGGAACAATTGTCAGTAAACTGTAGCAAAGTATGAAGATACTTTGAAATAACTCCTGTGGTTATGTAAGACAATAGTTTATGTTTACTTACAGCTGAATCTGACTAATACACCATGCTTTAAAATGAGGAAAAATACAAAAATAATTGCTTACTAAATCCCACAGTTGTCTGATAATATCAGGGGGCTATTTGGTAAAATGTTGTTTTTTACTTTAATCAATACCCAAATAAGGTCAGCCACTAATTTGTAGGTTATGTATTCAACAGAAAATTACCTCAGATAGGAGTCAATTTTTTTGCCTCAAACCTTTGACAGTTTAGATTATAGAAGGCCAGACATAGTTAATGAGATTACTATGTACAAAATATCAAATAAAACTAGTGGGGAAAAATTTTAAATTACGTTAAACTACTTAAATTTGGCATAGTATGACTATATTTGTGTAGACAAATATAGCTCAGTAAGTCATGTCTATTACAATAAATAACCAACAAATCAGAATTCTGAGTTAAAGAGATTAAAATCTCAGTTTTATTAATCTAGCAATTCTGCATGTAAACTGGTTTTCTATGTAAGACTTCTATGTTTATAAAAATCCATTCATTTTACCACTTAGGTATTTGATCTAAAGCATCATTTGAAATACAAAAGTAAAACTCTAGGCAGCTAAATATGCCTAAAAGACAGGTTTTCTGGAGAAAACAGACTTCAGAGAATGTCTAGAATCCTAAAAGCTACAGATGGATAAACTACTTCAGAAGCCAGCCAACATTTCAACTAAGTGCCATATATATATATATATATATATATGTACACACACACACACACACACACACACACACACCATCCCCAATGAGTAAATTTTCACCAGTCCTATGATTACTTCCAGTTAAAGGTGCATTCCCACACCATTACAGTGGCTTTCAAAGGCTTAAAAAAGACAGGATGGCCATCATGACTTCTTTGACTTAGAGAGTTCTAGACTGGTTTTGGAATCTATGATAATGAGGTATTTGAAGGGGTGATATGGTGTTGAAGAAAATGGTATGGCTAAAAAAAAGAAAGAAAGAAAATGGTATGGCTATCTGTAGGTAATCCTTTAGAATCATTTTCCTTACAGAAAAATTAGAAGATTTGAATGTCTCCTGCAATTCATAAAATCTATTAAATATTTAAGTTCTCAGAGAAAAAGCAGTGAGACACCACTAAATGAAGTCAAGAATATAATAATCAAAATAAGAATTTTATAATTTTTTGTGAATTCAACCAACCTAAGTAGGCTTCATTTCATATTTATTTATTGAAGGGAGCTGAATATTGAAGTTAATTTAATAATCATTAGTTTGTAACTAAGCATGATTATATTTTCCAGCTTTTTGATAGCTATATGTACTCTCATATTCACCCATACAATCATTCAGTGACTTCAATAAAGCACTATGTTCAACTAAAAGTAATCTATAAAGTTCCACACTTCTTAATTTATTTATAATCCATTAAACTGTTTTTTTTAATTTATGCATTCCTATGTTGTTTAGAACATCACTTTGTTCTTCTGTTAACTATTTACTTCATTATTTTCCTTATTGACAGCAAAGTTCTTCTTGTCCCTAACTTATCTACTTTAAATGCATGCTTCTAAGCAAACTCTTATTGTCAGTGAATATTATGCCTCCCTCATAAACCAGGAAAACATACCAATATCCATGAAAGGCTAATTCTAGCAAATCTCTTATTTGAAAACTGACTTTTAAAACATTAATTTAGAATGGCTAAAAATTAAAAATTCAAATTTTCCATGTCTCTCCTACAGAATCTACTGCAAAAGACAATTTTGACTGACTTACAAGAAAAGAAATAGGAAAATAGGAAAAGTTTTCAGTGTGGAAAAAGACAAGATAGAAAATCTTATATTTCAAAATGGCATATGAATGAGATGTAAATAAAGCAATTCCAGATGGTAGAAGCTATATATGAGAAAGTATTCACATTAGCAGCATCATAGTCATATGGAGGGCCAAGAGGAGGGAAAGACAAATGAAGAGAATGAAACATTTGATTAAAGAGGTAAGCTAAAGAAAGTAAATGGTTGTTTTAAAATGAACTAAGTCCAGAAATATATGTGGTGCCAGTGGCATTGATTAAGAAAGAGAATAATGCTGTCACAGTTTCCTCTGTATACATACATAAAATATGCATGAAAAGATTAGGTTGTAAAATAAGCTTTTTGAAGAGTATAAAGTGTACTTTTAGAAAAATTGGGAAGACTATAATTAGTCTTAAGCTACACAGCAAAACTGATGACTGTTTATAATACAATTTTCTTCAAGGCACTCAGCAACTTTTATATATTTTTCTTATTTCATTAATTTTTATAGTATCCCTACCTGCAAGATAAGGCTAATTTTAATTTTCTCTATTATAAAGGTGAGAAATTGGAGGCATAGATAACAAGTTTGATAATTAAGATAATAGAAAGACTCATGTAATTACCACCACTAAAATAGGAACTAACATTTTCATCAAAAAGATTTTATTTCCAATCTCAAAGTTGTTTTGAAGATAAGTGTTGAGAGAAAGTATGACTGCCATAATTGCAGACCTAGTAAAAAATAAAATATCAGAAATTAATGAGTGCTAGGTGAAAATCTACTACAAGTAGATTGGGAAATTTTAACTTGTCTGAAACTGTGAAGACTTAAAGATAATTCTGTTCTTAATGTCAGAAGGACAAATTCAAGATAAAATGTTCTTTTAATATAGTGAATATTTTCTTCCTTACTACCATTAGTGTGAAATATACTCCCCATAATGCCTGTTATAAGCTCTCTGGGGACAGTTACTATTTCTCAAACATATTTTTGTCCCTCAAGACTTTGTATACTGGGCACTCATTAAGTATATGTTAAATTTAGATGACTAGAATTGGACTAAGATATTAGTTAGTAGTCAATTACTGTTACAACTAAAAATATTTAGTAGAACAGCTTTCCATTCTTTAGAGTTCCACTTCATTCAATTGAAGAAACTTAAAATAATGGACTTCTATGTTTAAAATAAGAAAAAGGATGAAAATGTTCATGAGAATATCCTGATTCCATAAAAATAAAATTCCCGATTGAGATCTCAAGGATAAATATAAATTAGGTTAGATAACCTAAAGCTTCATTTTACAACATTCCACTTTTAAAATTCCTTGTTTTTTGAATGAAACAAAGCTTAAAAGTACTTTTAAGTCTTTTATTTGTATCTCCTATTATATAACTTTGTATTACTTTTATTAGTTTACCTGAAAGTTTACAGATGTCTACATGTAGCAATTAAAATATTATGTCACTGAACATTCTTTGGGGCTTTCCAGTGGTAAATTACCACTTTGGGGCACTAGTGGTAAATTACCTACTTGCCAAAGCAGGAGACATAAGAGAAGCGGGTTCACTCACAGGGTAGGAAAGATACCATGCAGGGCATGCAACCCAATGCAATATTCTTGCCTGGAGAAGCCCATGGGCAAGAGGAGCCTGGCGGCCTATGGTCCATAGGGTCACACAGAGCTGGACATGACTGAAGCAACTTAGCCTGCATGCACACTTTCTGTACCATCTGAGCCACCAGGGAAGCCCTAAACATTCTTTAACTGTGTTAAAAAAAAAAAAAAAAAAAAAAAACAGTATGTTTCTTATGACTGGTCATCTAAAATTACATCTTATATTTCACAGAAACTGAAAAATATATGCAAACAAAAAACCAATGTAAAAATAATATTTCAAAAATAGTTATTTACGCTCTGTGTTTTAAAGTTAAACTGAAACTAATACTTTCTTTTCTCTGGTACATTCTACCTGCATTCAGAAACTAAAAGATACTTCAGCAAAGATATACTAAAATTTAATTTGTAGTCAAAGCAACCTATTTGATCTATTATGCTATTGAATTATTCACACTTTCTATTGATTTATGAAGATGACTAAAAACTGATAAATACAAAGGGAAAATATTAATTTTTTCAGCATTCTATTTTGAAATGAGAACTATTTTCATATGCATTTTATATTTTTTGCTAAAGAATAATTTCCTCAAAACTGGTCCAAATTCACATAAAGCTTGGTAAAGGCATAAAGTGTGGTAAAAACATAAAGCTATATAAATTAATTTCTTGATCAAATTAGGTCAAAATCAGAAATTTCCCCCAAAATGACCTCATTGTCTTTTTCTTTTTTTTTCTCATTGCCTTTATCATCACTTTTGAACAAGAAGTTTTCACCTCAGGTGCCAACACTTTACCAATCCAATTTTTTTGGTGTACGACTGAATGTAAGATCATATTTCAGCTCTCTGAGTGTTGTTACACAGTCAGTATAAAGTGGTATAGACAAAAAATAATAATTTATGCTCAACTAACTACATACATTGGAATGTTTATTATTTTAGATTACTAGCATCAGTCAAAACTATGGGAGCTAAACCTCATGTTTTCATTAGAGTTCTATACCAAATAATTTTGACTTGTAATTAAATACATATTTATTTAGGTTGTAAGTCATTACTTTTGGCAGGCACAAAATTAAACATCAAATTGATTTTATTTAGATATAGTGAACAATGGAATAACAGATCAATAAACCTGTGCCTTATAGTAATTGATATAAAACTTAGCAGTATTTCTTATAGCTCATTGCTATTATCAGGTCAAATAGTAGAATGTGAGTAAATTAATCAAAGTTGGGGACATATTTGCTCTTCAGAATCTCAATTTATAAATTCTACAATTGAGCTATCTAAAATGTCCTACATATATGTGCTTCATTGGGACTATTAATAACACACATATTTAATGAAAGGCAGTAATGAACTATACTAACCAGGACTCTGATAATAGCAATGAAGTCAAAAGTTACTTAATCCTATTAGTGTCACACTCTCATTTTAATAAGACCTGACAGCATTAATAAAGATCCATTTATGAAAAGAATGAGTTTTATGTTGTCATTTTTCCCCACTGGAGGTGCACTTTAATAATAACCCCCAGCTTTCAGGGACCTAACGGTCATTAGCATTTGATTGTCATCTCTTTTACTTTTTAACACAGATCAAAAATGTTAATCTGCACATCACAGAATTCAAAGAACATAAAATCAGTTTATCTTAAAGTGGAAGGGCTGAATTTCCAAATAAAACTTCATAGTAGAAAAATGAAGAAATCACTATATTCAAACCCTTCTGAACATCTTTAGAGGCAACTGTGTTCTAAAGCAGTTAAACACATTGTTATACCATATTATGCCTGCAATGGCATTATTGAATTTGTACTCACTCCTCCTTATACTACATACTATGTTAAGCTATGCATATATATGATAAAGAAATATTAATTCCTTCAGAATAATAAAGTTTGCTTGCTCTTTGCCTCCACAGCATATTATTTGATGTCTCATTCTTGGCAAGTATATTCAAGGTTACTAAATCTAATGGTAGACACAATTTTCACAATGTGGATTTTCTAATCCCATATTTCAAAGCAAATCTAAGTATAACCTTAGTTTCATAAATCCAAGTTCTTGATCAAGAGGGAAGATGTTTGGTTCTCATTTAGTTTTAAAAGTGAAAATCACATGTATCTTATTTTAAACAAAATAGAAACAAGGACTCAAACCTTGATTATTTGAAGATTAAATTTTTCTGGAGGTGGATGGAAATATGAGGATGCCTTATGAGATGGGCAAAGATGTGTGAGGGCTTTGAGAGTGGTCACCAATCTGAGAAAAACTTGATCTTCACGCTCCGTCAGCACAGTCAACCTTTGAAACATTTCATGCCTGCCTCAAGGGAACTAATCAACACGCTGTCACTGGGCTAGTATGGAAATATTACTATTGATATATGTGGGAGAAGATGAAAATCTGAAGCAGAAAATGAAGACATATGCAGCATCATTACATGAACTAATTTCCCCTGAGTTCCAACCATAGGAAGAAGTAAATACCTGTGGTTTATATCCATATCTTGAGTCAGATTGGGTGCTTGAAGTGTATTTCTATTTGTGAATATACTGTTTCCCTGATGACAAGACTTAGAATTTGAAAAGATATTTTATAAGTAACAGGCCATTGGAATAATAAAGTGGAAGTTAAAAACACACTGTAATTTCCTACTTATAACTCTATCAAATACTACTAAGAATAAGTGGCATATACGTAATAGATGACACATCAGTTCAGTTCAGTTCAGTTCAGTCGCTCAGTCGTGTACGACTCTTTGTGACCCCATGAATCTCAGCACACCAGGCCTCCCTGTCCATCACCAACTCCCAGAGTCTAACCAAACCCATGCCCATCGAGTCGGTGATGCCATCCAGCCACCTCATCCTCTGTCGTCCCCTTCTCCTCCTGCCCCCAATCCCTCCTAGCATCAGGGTCTTTTCCAATGAGTCAACTCTTTGCATGAGGTGGCCAAAGTATTGGAGTTTCAGCTTCAGCATCAGTCCTTCCAATGAACACCCAGGACTGATCTCCTTTAGGATGGACTGGTTGGATCTCCTTGCAGTCCAAGGGACTCTCGAGAGTCTTCTCCGACACTACAGTTCAAAAGCATCAGTTTATTGGCACTCAGCTTTCTTCGCAGTCCAACTCTCACATCCATACATGACCACTGGAAAAGCCATAGCCTTGACCAGATGGACCTTTGTTGGCAAAGTAATGTCTCTGCTTTTTAATATGCTGTCTAGGTTGGTCATAACTTTCCTTCCAAGGAGTAAGCGTCTTTTAATTTCATGGCTGCAGTCACCATCTGCAGTGATTTTGGAGCCAAAAAAAAAAAAAAAAAAAAAGTCTGACACTGTTTCCACTGTCTCCCCATCTATTTCCATGAGGTGATGGGACCAGATGCCATGATCTTAGTTTTCTGAATGTTGAGCTTTAAGCCAACTTTTTCACTCTCATCTTTTACTTTCATCAAGAGGCTTTGTAGTTCCTCTTCACTTTCTGCCATAAGGGTGGTGTCATCTGCATATCTGAAGTTATTGATATTTCTCCTGGCAATCTTGATTCCAGCTTGTGCTTCCTCCAGCCCAGCGTTTCTCATGATGTACTCTGCATATAAGTTAAATAAGCAGGGTGACAATATACAGCCTTGACGTACTCCTTTTCCTACTTGGAACCAGTCTGTTGTTCCATGTCCAGTTCTAACTGTTGCTTCCTGACCTGCATACAGGTTTCTCAAGAGGCAATAATTATATATATAGTATACAATATGCATATATGTATGTATAATTTCCATGTAGTGTATACTATATACCATGTATAATATATATAGTTTAAAATATATTATTTAATAACATTTTAAAATGGTATATTTATCATGTATTGAAATGGCATACATGCATATGTGTGTATAACAGATATATAGTTATAGATCTTTAGCATGGCTAGTCCAAATTAAGGATAATTAAATCAGAATATCATGGGAAATTCTCATTATAGCATGGGTTTACTTGAAACAGGGAAAAGAGAAGATTTCATTTCTGGATGCTTTTTTAAGTGACAATTTTCACATCAAAAACTTTTATACATGAATCTTTTTTTTCTTTAGAGTAATCTAATCTCTCAAAAAAGTTGCAATTTAACCTTGCCATGGTCATATAAGCTTTATTACATCATAACTTTCTTTGTACTAAGCAGAATCACTTGTTAATCATGTTAGTCATTCATTCCTCACTTTTTTTTTTTGCCTTCTTTTGTTTCTTTTCTCTCCTGTTAAACTTTCTGTGATCTCCACTCTCAAGGTTATCTGTCTGTCTGTGTTTCTCTCAGTCAAATCTAAGATTCAGAAGACCTTATTCTGGTTTCCAATTTACTAATCATATCAGTATAAACAAAATAAATTACTACTCTGAAATGAAATTTCCAACTATTTAAAATGTGAAATAACACTTTCCTGTTTATTTCAAAGCACACACAATATCATAAAAATGTGTAAATGAAATTAAACTATATGTTATGGTTTTGAAGATCAATATTATAAGTTTTGTCTAGACTATTTTTTATTATACACAATTTGACATTTATCAAATGACTGTATTTTCTGTTAATTATCTTGTTAATTAACATACATCTGTTAATAACAAGACCTTTCATGTGTAAACTGACCTAATTTTCTCCTGTATCTCCCACTTCTCTCCCTTTGTTATCTGAACGTTTAAGTACAAATCTCATACTTCCTTAGGATAAACTGTGATTTTGCTAGTCCTATCTATTCAACAAATGTAAAACAAGTTAACATTAATTCAATTTTCAACCTATTCTGCAGGACAGGGTATCTTTTAAAATAAATTATTATGGTTGGCTTACTTTCAAATTATAACACTTTAATAAACTTTATGGATGGATTGTAACATGTTTATTTTCTTTCTTTTTATTTAACCTCCCTATCCCCCCCAGTATATATGCCACTTTCATGACAGGACCTTTTTGTAAGTCAGAGTGCAATCAGTTAACACATGTCATGGCCTTCTGCAAGCCCAGGGGTATGTTCTGTGTTCCATTCTCATTATTTTTAACAAGCTGTCAGGACAGTATTTGCCCATGGGGCCGTACAAATACCCCAGTGCTTTAGGTATATCATATAGTTCACTTTTGGCTTAGTGCACATTCTAAAACAGAATGAAATTTTAGAGCATATCTATTTCTAAGACTCATCTCAGTACCTCTAGTGAGCCTGTCTTTATGTCACTTGCTGACAATCTTTCAAAGAAATTCAAATGAAAAAAGACTTCAACAAACCTAAGTCATTCCAGTGGGTTTATTTGTTTTATTTGAATTTGTTAAGCAGCTTTCATGACAAACAAATTTCTTGGAAGTTCATTAAGTTGCCCTGAGGGAAACATGACAAAATTATTCTTTGAGTAAAGCACTACATTTCAAAATAACACTTTTGTCAGGATGGTTGGGTGAAGAGATCCTATTACTAATTCTTGATTTAAATTTGGTAAGGTCTCATTTTGATTTCAATAAACTATTTTTTCTTTGTTTTAGCTATGCTCTCCAATATGGTAGCCAGTTACCACAGGTGGCTACTAAAATTAAGATTAAGTAAAATTAAAAATTCAGTTCCTTGGTAACACTAACCACATTTCAAGTACTCAATAGCCACTTGTGGCCAGTAGCTACCATATTTGATACTACAGATTACAGAACTTCCCTCATTGATGCAGAAAGTTTTACTGGACATTGTAACTTTAGAGATAGTATCCACTCTGCTACACAATTACTATTTAAAGTGATAAGCCTCACATTTCTGTAAACAGTTAATTGTTTCAATCCATCTCCAAAAATATTTTATGCAGGTATATCTACCCTCTACTTAGTGCTTACTCTTCCCAATTTTACTCCTATGATGTTTATAGCACCATCCTCATATTATGATTGGAGAAACTAAAGGTCATAAAGATTAAGCTGGAGGTGGCTTTTCTAGTTGGTCACAAGCACAAAATTGTGATCTACATCTTTCTGACTCCTGCATATTTTTCCATTTCATCAAATAAAGGGATACCACTGTAGGGACCTTACCTAAAAAGCCTCATTTATAACATTCATCCTTTTTCTGTTTTTACTTCTTATAATTCACACACAAATTTGCATTTCACTTGAAATTACTCAAAAGATCTCTAGAGTTAGATTTGTGAATGTATTTGTAAATAAATACATCTCTACAACATATCAGCATCAGCAAAAATCTTCAGATGATATACATAAAAATATTTTATTTACATGTTCTTTTAATCATTGGTCATCATGATAATCATAATCTGGTAGTGAATAGTTAGAAAATGCTTATAAAACTTTGACAATCACTTGACCATGTCTATATAATATCTGCACATTTGTTCTTTTACACATTTCCCAAAATAATTCAAGTGATTATGTATGTATTACTTGGGTATGCATTATTTCACATACCCAAATCTGAGTTTTCTACTACTCTATATACCATATAGGTAATTAAAAGGAATCACCCATTCACTTGATAAATTCATTCCCTCTTCACGATTTTAAAGAATATCAAATATTTCATCTATTCTTCCCTCTGCATTTCCCATCACAAGGTCCAAATCAAACCAAATAGGTTCTTTAGAGTAAGGAATTTTTTAGCTAAAAAAAAAAAAACTTACCGTTTATAGCAAATGAATGTTCTGTGTTTTCAAAGATTTGGAACAAAATGAAAACATTTAACATTAACAACACGTGTCTAAAATTTAATCTTACTTTGTGACTCAGATGCTTAAATATCTTTCCTTGACTTGAAATCAGCATAAAATATATTTGTTATTCCTATATAAGTGTAGAAATGCTAGTAATAAAAAAGTTCTATTCACCCCTAAAGTAGATTTATTTGGCATCTTTTCAAATGACAAGATAAAGCTTTCTGTCTAAAATAATCACTTAGAAAAACTGATAGGTTTTCATTCTTAATGCTTAGATTTGCTTGTTCAGGCCAAGTGTGAGGCAGAGTCATGACTAGACAGATGAAAAGTAAGATGTTGGGTAAGTTATTGATTTTTAAGCAGCAATGCTGAGCTCCTTGTCTGACTCCTATAATAGATTGTTAGTGGAAACACAAGCAATTGCTTGAAAATGAATATACTTAAGATGATTCTTAACCCCATGCCATTGCAAAAATTGCATTGATAAATTTTCTCTGCTATGCTTTAATCTTCGAATAATTGTGGAGATGAATCACTCAAAGTATGAAGTACACTAAGATCCCCTTTTCTTCCCTTTAAAAATTGAGCTGTCTTTAACAAAGTATTTTTAAAACGCACCTTAATTAGTTGGTAGTTTTGAACTCCATTTATTCCTGTGTCTGGATCAATGGCCGCTGGGAGAGCATATCGAGAGTTTATAGCCGAGTTCTCTGGAATTGATATATTGATAACCGTTGCAGGGAATAATGGTGCATTATCATTTATGTCTTCTATCAGAAAACGTATTTTAACCAATCTAAATATTTCATCCGGCAGAACGGCAACCTCCACTTCATAAAAGCAACGAGTGTCCACTATGATGCCAGCACACAATTTCTCACGATCAATGCGAGCTCCAGTAGTGAAGATCTCACCTGTGCCCTCTTCAATTCGAATCAGTGGCACATCTCCGGTCTTGTATACTAACTTGAATTGCATAGGAGTTGTTAAAGACTTGTCTGGAATTAGCGACAAGTTGAGGTCTTTCAGCAAGTCGCCTATGAGGACGTTTTCTGGCATTTCTTCCCGAATGGTGTAGTTCTTCTCCTGGGCGCCAGACTGAAACACGACACATGCTAACAAAACCGCAAATATATACGTCCCGGACAACAAGTCCATACCAGGCAGGATTGCACTAGGGTGTTTTTTGTATCCCCCGCGGAGAACTGTCAAAGAGAAGAGAAAACAAAGAGGAAGAGGAAGAAGAAATTATTAAAGCCAAGTACTAAATGTAAGTTAACTAAATGCTCAGTTTTAAGTTAAAATCATTAAATGAAATAACAAGGTCCTACTGTATACCACAGGGAACTATATTCAATATCCTGTAATAAAACACAATGGAAAAGAATATGAATGAGAATATGTATATGTATAACTGAATCACTTTGCTGTACAGCAGAAATTAATAAAACAACCTTGTAAATCAACTATAATTCAATAAAATTTAAAAATACCAAAATCACTAACTGAAAATACTAGCACAGTAGACTCTCTTAAATAAACTAATGACAGATTTGTTTTTAATCTAATAATATGCATTTTACATTAAAATGAAAGATAATTAAGAAAGATACCTTGATTATATGAGACCCAAAGTATTTATAAAGGTGTTCATCATTGAGAAAATATATAAAAGATAATGTTATAATAAGATAGTTAGAAGTAATGCAGTATGGAAAAACCACTAAATATTGTAAAGTAATTAGCCTCCAATTAAAATAAAATTTAAAAAAATGTTTAAAAATAAAGTAAAATAATGCAGTATTGTAAAACAATTTTCCTTCAATTAAAAATACATTTTTAAAGAAAGATAGTCAAAAGTAATAAAAATCATTTAAAATATTTCATTCAATAGTTAAGGAAAAATAAAGGGATATTTGTCACTAATAACAAAAATATACTCATTTACTCTTTGTTACAACGTGGCTTTCAAATGCAGTTCTTCCATGTGAAATGAATGTTTTATGCAATATTCCATGTGTTCAGCTCTGGGCCTCAAAATGTAAATATAGATCTAGATTAGGAAGTTTGGATTAAAGAAGAAATGTCTTTTCAGAGAGAGAGGGTTTGATATGGCAAATACTTAAACATGGGAAGGACAATTGTGTGAAAAAGGAATTAAAGTTGTCTTTCTTTGAATGACAGGAACAAGATCTGGTATAAAATTATAAAGAGGCAACTTTCAGATCAACATGAAGAGCTGTCTATTAATTCCAGAAAAAGAATGATTTTCAGGAGAGACTGAATTCCATGTAGTTGGAGATACTGAAACAGAAGCTATATCACCAGTTTAAATTTGTATATTTATGATTTGTTAGCATCTGAACATTCAGTGAGAGAACTGGAATACAAGACATACCAACTCACAGAATTTGTTTATTGTTTGCATGAAGTAGTCCATGTAAAAATGGGTTTTCACATCTACAAACTGACATAACTGTTGTTGTTTTTCAGTCACTAAGTTGTGTCTGACTCTGAAGCATAAGAATTATCCAACTAAAAGAAACAGCTTGACTAGAATTTAGAAATAAGAAGGGCATTTAAAAAAAATTTGTGAAGTTAAAATAGAGAGTCCAAAAACAAACAATGTCTCTGGCTGCTTTCCCCCTCCTTGTTTATTACTTTTCATTCCCTAAAATTTGCCATTTTATTTCAGTTTAGTTCTGATAATGTTCAAACAGGAACTTTTATTTATTTGTAATTTGCAAATTTCTCTTCAATTTGTACATTAATTCTCAATTCCTATTCTCAATTTTATTTGTTGGATATAGTCTCAATTTGGCATATTAAATATGTTTTAATATCTAGTATCATGATACATCATAATATGCTTCTGGATGTTATTTGTATGTATCAATGATATGCTCTATAAACACAAAGAGAAATTTGTATTACACTGCTCTAAACCCTGTAGGACACTATATTTTTATAATTAAGTATGGATTAATATAGCTATCAATTCATTCCAAAATTTTAAAGAATCAGATGATAGATGGTCATTTAAAAGATCTGTTAGAGATTTTTAAAAAATAAAAAATAGTTAGAGAAAACTATTAATGCACAAAGGTATCTAATTAAGGAAATTCTCAGTTTTCATTGATAGTTAATAACCAATTTAAAATTTACAAAAAAAATTCATTTGAATCAGTTCTAATGAGATGGATGAAACTGGAGCCCATTATAAACAGTGAAGTAAGCCAGAAAGATAAAGACCAATACAGTATACTAACGCATATATATGGAATTTAGAAAGATGGTAACGATAACCCTATATGCAAAACAGAAAAAGAGACGCAGATGTACAGAACACACTTTCGGATCTGGGAGAAGGCGAGGGTGGGATGTTTCGAGAGAACAGCATCGAAACATGTATATTATCAAGGGTGAAACAGATCACCAGCCCAGGTTGGATGCATGAGACAAGTGCTCGGGGCTGGTGCACTGGGAAGACCCAGAGGGATCGGGTGGAGAGGGAGGTGGGAGGGGGGACTGGGATGGGGAACACATGTAAATCCATGGTTGATTCATGTCAATGTATGGCAAAAACCACTACAATATTTTAAAGTAATTAGCCTCCAACTAATAAAAATAAATGGAAAAAAACTACAAAAACTTTTAATTATTGTTCTAAAAACATCATGAAATGATATAAATAACTTGCTATGGATATTATGATCTGATTATGCCAGACAGTGTATTACATTAAAAAAATTTAGAAAATATGCATATTGACAGGCCTGAAGACAAAAGTGGGGGAAAAAGAAACCTACCCATTTGCAATCAGTAACAGAATAAATGCATTTGTTGCAATCATTGAGATAGTTTGGGTCATGAACAGAACCAAGTAATGAGGTAAATAGATCTGAAGCATCTCATTTTATAAATTTTTATCACAGAATTTAAAAATTATATATCATGGGTCCAACCACTTTCCTATGTTAAAGAGTTGGTATCATTTTTTTTAAATTAAGTATCATGGTGAGTAATGCTAATGCTGAAGACATTTTCTATCCTAGTAAACAACACAAAAAGACTATTGCCTGTGGTATTTTTAGCATCATTTGCTCAATGATGAGCACTGGGATTACGTAATATAGAAACCTTTTCAACTCATTCTCTTGTGAATTATTGGCCTTACTCTCCTTAATGAATGTGAGAGAATAAACACACCCCATTTTTGCTTACTATGTGTCAATATGCATACATATATGTGTCTCCTACTGCAAAGCTAGGACATCTAAAAAAATTGAGTGTCTGTGTGTGATTGTATAAATACCATGCAAACATAAGCAAAAATAAAAATAGGGCAGTTACAATAAGAATTAAACTACCACTCTATTCTTATCTTACCCTTAGTTATTATGCATTATTACAACTGGCAGAAGAATACTACAGATCTTTTTTTTTTTTTTTTAAGCAGTTGCATGCATGTTGCAATCTCTACACAAGAGGGAGGATTAAGAAAAAGATCTAATTCTAAGCAGTCCTGCTATCCCAATCCATTCGAAATATGTTCTATTTTACTTTTAATAATAGCATCAAATAAAACATTTTAAAATGTGTTTCATCACTTGAAATTCTCTCAGAGGTTTAGAAAACCAGAAAAATAAATTGTGAAAAAAGATACTTCAATTTCTAAAATTTAGCCGAACTTATTTAGAAAAGGTAGAGGAACCAGAGATCAAATTGCCAACATCCACTGGATCATCGAAAAAGGAAGAGAGTGCCAGAAAAACAGCAATTTCTGCTTTATTGACTGTGCCAAAGCCTTTGACTGTGTGGATCACAATAAACTGTGGAAAATTCTGAAAGACATAGGAATACAAGATCACCTGACCTGCCTCTTGAGAAACCTGTATGCAGGTCAGGAAGCAACAGTTGGAACTGGACATGGAACAACAGACTGGTTCCAAATAGGAAAAGGAGTATGTCAAAGCTGTATATTGTCACCCTGCTTATTTAACTTATATGCAGAGTACATCATGAGAAATGCTGGGCTGGAAGAAGCACAAGCTGGAATCAAGATTGCCAAGAGAAATATCAATAACCTCAGATATGCAGATGACACCACCCTTATGGCAGAAAGTGAAGAAAAAAAGAGCCTCTAGATGAAAGTGAAAGAGGAGAGTGAAAAAGTTGGCTTAAAGCTCAACATTCAGAAAATTAAGATCATGGCATCCGGTCCCATCATTTCATGGCAAATAGATGGGGAAATAGTGGAAACAGTGGCTGACTTTATTTTTCTGGGCTCCAAAATCACTGCAGATGGTGACTGCAGCCATGAAATTAAAAGAAGCTTACTCCTTGGAAGGAAAGTTATGACCAACCTAGACAGCATATTAAAAAGTAGAGACATTACTTTGCCAACAAAGATCCATCTAGTCAAGGCTATGGTTTTTCCAGTGATCATGTACGGCTGTGAGAGTTGGACTATAAAGAAAGCTGAGCGCCGAAGAATTCATGCTTTTGAACTGTGGTGTTGGAGAAGACTCTTGAGAGTCCCTTGGACTGCAAGGAGATCCAACCAGTCCATCCTGAAGGAGATCAGTCCTGGGTGTTCATTGGAGGGACTGATGTTGAAGCTGAAACTCCAATACTCTGGCCACCTGATGCGAAGAGCTGACTCATTGGAAAAGACCCTGATGCCGGGAAAGATTGAGGGCAGGAGGAGAAGGGGACGACAGAGGATAAGATGGTTGGATGGCATCACCAACTCAGTGGACAAGGGTTTGGGTGGACTCCGGGAGTTGGTGATGGACAGGGAGGCCTGGTGTGCTGTGGTTCATGGGGTTGCAAAGAGTCAGACACGACTGTGCGACTGAAGTGAACTGAACTGAACATATTGCAAACCTAGAAGAAATAGTTACTGTCCAGTTAGTAATTACTTTCATGAAGGTGTAGTTACATGTTCAACAGATATTTTTAAGGAGTTCACATATACCAGGCACTGTTGTAGGCACTGAGAATAAATCAGTGAGCAAAACAGGCAAAATCCTCTGCCCTCACAGAGGATATTTGATAATAGAAACATTCCAGATAATTTTTGAGTGTTCAATCAATGTATAACAAAGTTTACTCTGCCTCTATCAGGATGTAAACATGCATGATATAAATATGCATGAAAATTACCTCAGTCTCCAAAATTTGATTCAAACCCTTGAATTTACCACTTGAAAATGCATTGTTGTGTTTAAAATTTTGAAGTCTCTTTTAAAATGCTGAGTTTAATTTTTTGAATGACCAGTACAGAAATTTAGCTACTAAATATGGATAGAAAGAGCCATTGCTTAATTTTCTGGAAGCATGATGAATTTAACTCAGCTATTTAGTGTAAAGATTCCTATGCACATACTTTTGTTGGTGGTGGTGTTTAGTTGATAGTGTTTGACTCACTGGGGGTCCATAGACTGTAGCCCACCAGGCTCCTCTGTCCATGGGATTTTCCAGTCAAGGATACTGGGGTGGGTTGCCATTTCCTTCTTCCAGGGATCTTCCTGACCCAAGGATTGAACCTGAGTCTCCTGCATTGGCAGGTGGATTCTTTACTGCTGGGCCACCAGGGAAGCCTGCACATAACCATTATTTGGCTCTAATTTTCCCTCTTCCATGAACAAACTATAAGATTAAATTTCTTTACCATGCTCCCACATCCACATCCTGCTATTATAGTCTACTGTTAGTTTAGAAATTGATAAGGGAGGTACAATGAAAACAGATACAGAGAATTAAAATTTTCTACAAGTTTCAGTAGTTCCAACATTATTTAAGTACTGTTTTTACAGGCAATATATAGTGATTAGATAGGCAACAGTCATAGTTGGACAGAATCATGACAATCAGAGAAAGCAAAAGTAGAAACAAAATAAGCAACTTTGAAATTTTAAAATATGAAAAGCAAAAATGCAAGTTTATTTTATAGTCTCTGAGCAATTTAGATTTAAAAAAGTAAACAGATAGGGGAACTAAGTCTTTACTATATGCAGTTCTAGAGATTTCAAACCATAAAAGTGGTATTCAAATAGTTTGTCAGAAAAATTCCACTGCATAATTTTCCTGACATGTTTATTACATTTTCCTTCAATGTAGTGCTGTATTTAACTTGTAATAAAGTATATGGAGCGTTCCTGGTAGTTCAGACAGTAAAGAATCTGCCTGCAATGCAGGAGACCAGGGTTCGATCCCTGGGTCTGCAAGATCCCCTGGAGAAGGAAATACCCACTCCAGTTTCTTGACTAGAGAATTCCATGGACAGAGGAGCCTGGCAGGCTATAGTCCATGGGGTCACAAAGAGTCAGACACGACTGAGTGACTAACATACCCACACACACACATACACACACACACACACACACACACACACACACATGCATATTTAAAGTATTTCTATATGAATGAGTGTCTTACATGCTACAATAACAAATTGCTAAAAATAGTACAAATTTAAGTATTATATGAAAATAAGAAATATATGTATGTTGCACATGATCCTAACTCCACTTGGCTCTCATGACTGTAATTACTATAATGTCTCATGAAGTCAAAAATAGACAAATGAACAACCATAATATATTATATAATTGCTTCCATGTTCTTGTTTTCATGCACAAAGCTTTTTTCACAGACTGGGAAAACAACAGTGTAGTTCTTCAGGTTGACAAGAAGCCATGTAGGACATGTCAAGAAAAGCAACCACATCTGGTGAAAGACAAATGGGAGCAACTGATAAACTCAAATACTTTCAAAGGGATTGACTACAAGTAGAGTGGGGTAGGTGCACTGGCTTTCCTATTTGATATGACTATTTCCCATGTACTCTGACACTTGAAATGTCAAAATGAAAGATTTAGTAGGGTAATTTAATTCTATAAAACTGATATTTTTATTAAATTTTATTCCACAAAGGACTCATTTATTGTACATTTGTATGGGTCTAATCTTCTCCAAAAAGTGGATTCCATCAGTGTTTCTTCCTTCTAAAAAAAAGTTTATGTTTTATCAGGGATGTGCTTGGCAGTACAGTGGTTAAGATTACATGGTTCCACTGCAGGGCACATGGGTTTGACCCATGGTGAGGAAACTAAGATCCCCGCATATGTGTGGTGCTGCTAAAAATTTTTTTAAAATAAATAAATATATAACATGTTTATGTTCTTTTCATTCTATGGGATCACAAAGAGACAGAAATAACTAAAATGTTAACATTAATACTCTACAACAGTTAGTGCAGTGTTCTCTAACAGGGCTTCAAATCTGTTAATAATCAATGCTCAAAAATCACTTATAAGACAATTTGTGAAGGGTGCTCTTTTATATTAAATTTTCTGGATTTTTAAACATGATTTAGAGAGCATTTGAAACATGACTTTACAGATTAATCAAGCAAGAGACCTATTTCATTTGGCAAAAATATAATTGTTGCTAATCATCATATGTTCTTTTATCACCTTGTTCAGTTCAGTTCAGTTCAGTTCAGCCGCTCAGTCATGTCCGACTCTTTGCGACCCCATGGACTGCAGCATGACAAGCCTCCCTGTCCCATCAGCAACTCCTGAAGCTTGCTCAAACTCATGTCCATCGAGTCACTGATGCCATCCAACCATTTCATTTTCTGTCATCCCCTTCTCCTCCTGACTTCAGTCTTTCCCAGAATCAGGGTCTTTTCCAGTGAGACAGTCCTTCACATCAGGTGGCCAAATACTGGAGTTTCGGCTTCAGTATCAATCCTTCCAATGAATATTCAGAACTGATTTCCTTTAGGATTGACTGATTGGATCACCTTGCAGTCCCAAGGGACTCTGAAGAGTCTTCGCCAACACTACACTTCAAAAGCATCAATTCTTCGGTGCTCAGCTTTTTTTATAGCCCAACTCTCATATCCATACATGACTACTGGAAAAATGGTAGCTTTGACTAGATGGACCTTTATTGGCAAAGAAATGTTTCTATTTTAATATGCTGTCTAGGTTGGTCATAGCTTTTCTTCCAAGGAGCAAGTGTTTTTTAATTTCATGGCTGCAGTCACCATCTGCATTGATTTTGGAGCCCAAAAACATAGTCTTTCTCTGTTTCCATTGTTTCCCCATCTATTAGCCATAATGTGATGGGACCAGATGCCATAATATTAGTTTTTTGAATGTTGAGTTTTAAGTCAACTTTTTCACTATCCTCTTTCACTTTCATCAAGAGGCTCTTTAGTTCTTTTCCACTTTCTGCCATAAGGGTGGTGTCATCTGCATATTTGAGGTTATTGACATTTCTCAAAGCAATCTTGATTTCAGCTAGTGCTTCATCCAGCTTGGCATTTCACATGATGTGCTCTGCATATAAGTTATAAATAAGCAGGGTGACAATATACAGCCTTGCATACTCCTTTCCCTGTTTGGAACCTGTCTGTTTTTCCATGTCTGGATCTAACTGTTGCTTCTTGACCTGCACACAGATTTCTCAGGAGGCAGGTCAGGTGGTCTGCTGATCCACACAGTCAAAGGTTTTGGTGTAGTCAATAAAGCAGACATAGATATTTTTCTGGAATTCTCTTGCTTTTTCAGTGATCCAAATGAATGTTGGCAATTTGATCTCTGGTTCCTCTGCCTTTATAAATCCAGCTTGAACATCTGAAAGTTCATGGGTTCATGCACTGTTGAAATCTGGCTTGGAGAATTTTGAGCATTACTTTGCCAGTGTGTGAGATGAGTACAATTGTGTGGTAGTATGAGCATTCTTTGGCATTGCCTTTCTTTGGGATTGGAATGAAAACAGATCTTTTCCCGTCCTGTGGCCACTGCTGAGTTTTCCAAATTTGCTAGCATAGTGAGTGCATCACCTTCACAGCATCATCTTTCGGAATTTGAAGTAGCTCAATTGGAATTCCATCACCTCCACTAGCTTTGTTCCTAGTGATGCTTCCTAAGGCCCACTTGACTTTGCATTCCAGGATGTCTGGCTCTAGGTGAGTGATCACACCATCATGATTATCTGGGTGGTGAAGATCTTTTTTGTACAATTCTTCTGTGTATTCTTGCCACCCCTTCTTAATATCGTCTGCTTCTATTAGGTCCATCCCATTTCTGTCCTTCATTGAGCCTGTCTCTGTCCATAGTTCTTCAGGCACTCTCTCTATCAGATCTATCTCTTGAATCTATTTGTCACTTGCACTGTATAATGTAAGGGATTTGATTTATTACCTTGAAGTGAATTTAACCATGATTACTTCAATACCTAGCAATTACTTTAATATGTTTGGTCTGTAAGTAACATACTATCATAACAAATAGTTCCTAGATTCACTGAGGATAAAAGGATAATTTCCATTTGGTATAGCATTTTAATTTCTCTAAGTAGTTTCAAATCAGTTATTTCTTTTAATCTTTATAACAACTATATGATTTTTATGAATATCTGTAGGCATTGATTTATGTATTAAATATTTATATTGATTAGTTGGTAATTTCACACTCTAGAGATCCTCTAAATGATCATGTTTAAAGAAGGTAAATAAATGGGATAAATTTCTGACTTCACTGAGAATTTATTGAAGAGTCTATTTTGATTTTTAGATATGTAAGGATAAGTGAATACTTTTATTAATTCCTATCATCAGAAATTAATAATAAAACAGTATAGGTCTAATCAGAAAAAAAAATGTGATGACTTGGTATATTTTCTATTTGTGTTAGCTTCTAATTTATCAAAATCATGATGCAATAAATTCAACAGTTAAAAGCAAATGAGATATACCACCAGAATCTTGGAAATGGTGTTGAAAACAAGATTCCAGTTGATAGTCTGAAAAATGAATCAAGGTAAGATATCAGTTATAGGAAAATGAATGGGATCTATCAACCTATTGTTCCAAAGAACAAAACGTTGACTTTCATCCTTAATAGCTGCATTCATTCACCCAGGGAGACAAAGAAGCCTTTCCTGGTAAGATGACTTCAGGGTGACATAAATCCTCAATCAGTGGCTACACTTCATAGACCACTAAGCAAAAATGACACAGCAACTTTTAAAAAACCAGTTTTGCTATTTGGTTAATCAACTACCTAATAACAAGTACCTCAGTCTGAAAGTTCAGCCAAATTCCCTTCTTCTTTTAATTCTTATTCCCTTATACATATTTTAATATTCATACTGAGATTTTCATTTTGTTTCACTTCAAAACTCAAACTGGATGACAAGTTTAAAATGATGACATCAATGAATCAATGGGTAGAAAAACATTTGAACCCCTAAATGAGACTACACAAGGCACATTTTGATGCATTTAATTTGGGGCAGGACAATAATCATACAGAATTCTGGCTTTAAAAATAGAATTAGCATTTATTAATTAAACACAACCTTCTGTCAGTTCTTAATTTGTATAAGAAACTTATATTGTAGGGTCAGCCCCATTTTCATAAAGGAATAGTTTTTTTTTAGTTTAGCTCTTTCCCTGCTTATGAAGAACATAACTAACTTTGCTTATTTATGAAGGTTTGCAAAACAAAAACAAAAACTTAATCTTCTGGAAAATACATTTCACACTGATTTTAGAAAAGTTTGCCAAAGAATGTAAATAAAGACATAATTCTTCCTGTTAGGTATCTCCTGAGGTTCAAATTATTTGTATTACTTTACTCCCCCCTAAAAAAAAAATGTTTGGTTTTTAGAATTACAACTTACATTGTGATGATTTCAACTGAAATAGAGTATAAAATAAGTGAAAAATGGTCATTCTATTATTTTAGATAATTCACAATTTCTGAACAGATGATAAATGTATATCAGTATTCTCACACTTGCTTATTATTCTAAGAAATATTTGAAATACTGAAAATTATTTATCCTTTGCAAAGGAATTCAGTACCTTAATGGAGATGATAGAATGAGCTATCACGACCAGAAATATTTCACACTTATTAAACAGACACTCACTCTAGGAAATTGTGATCACATGCTGCATTAATTCTTCCTATAAACTGACAACCCTGGAAAATGAAGGCCAGTGATATTCACGACAAAATTGCTTTGTATCAGGACTTGATTTTATGGATGGCACAAGAATAAAACTTTAGAGAAGAAAGATAATTAGACCCTCAAAAATCAAAGAAGGATATTTTTCACTCTATAGTCAAATTTAGACCATAAGCATCTGGAAATATTCAATTCAGTATAGTCACCCTGGCCATATGTATCTATAAAAATTAAATTAAAAATTCAATTGCTCAGTTGTACTAGGCACATTTCAAGTGTTCAGGGCAAATAGGCAAATGTGACTAGGGGCTACAGTATTGGACACTGTAGGTTATAGAACATTTCTACCATGGCAAAAAGTTCCATTGGACGGTGCTAATTTAGAGAAAGAGGAAAATAATCTTGAGCTATGCATGCATCCAGCAAAGTGGCAATCATGGCTGGAGTAACCAATTCATAGGCAAGAGACCAAAAAATGATAAACTGAGATGATGAAGTAAAATTTATTATTGAATTATTTAGTAATGAATGCTGTTTTATGACATTAAATCTTGAAACTAGTAGATAGTGAATATTTTTAAGAGATTGGTAACTTCTTAATTCAAACAGAAACAGTCAAACTTCCTCTTGGTTTAAATTAGAAATCAAACTCCCTGAGATCCTCTGAGAGAAAAAATGTGGCTTTACAGTTATAAATAAATAGTATCTGACAATTATTTTCATAAAACATTATATGATCCCCATAAAAATTATGAGAAATACAATGTAAATAAATGTATTGTATCTGATACACTAAAATTATGAAGAGGCAATATACCAGTGCAACTACCCATTTTGATAGTTTTTAGGTTATTGTTTAGGGTCAATAGTAGTGTGAGGTACTGACTATTTTCTCCTGATTTACCACCATCATAATCCTTATAGGAATATGAAGAATATAATGCATGATAAAAATCACTAATTCTTCAAGAACTCCAGACAGGAAACTGAAGAGTATAGTGCAAATATCCCATACAGACCTCTATTTAAGTTTATTTTGCTTTAAAATGCCAGAAATGCATGCATATTATAAATAGTATAATATAGAACCAGGCTTCCCTGGTGGCTCAGCTGGTAAAGAATTTGCCTGCAATGTGGGAGACCTGGGTTCGATCTCTGGGTTGGGAAGATCCCCTGGAGAAGGGAAAGGCTACCCACTCCAGTATTCTGGCCAGGAAAATTCCATGGACTGTATAGTCCATGGGGTTGCAAAGGTCGGACACGACTGAATGACTTTCACTTCACTTCACCTCAGTAGAGAACTACGCAATGCAAGCCTGTATTGACTGTTATATTTTCTTATATTTCTATTTTTGTGCAGATTTAATCCTTGACCTCCAAGTTGTCTGCATTGCTGGATACAGTCTTAAAAAATGTTGCTGATATTTAATTTTTATGTACATATATACATTGTAAAAAAAGAAACATAATTTAACAAATAAAAGACAAAATTTTTAAACGTAAAGAAAGTGATTTAGTTTAAAAACTGAGAAAAGTTGATTTAAACCACTAGTGCGAACTAAAATGGACTGGAATGGGTGAATTTAAATCAGATGACCATTATATCTATTTACTATTGTAAGCAAGAATCCCTTAGACAAAACAGAGTAGGCATCATAGTCAAAAAAAGAGTCTGAAATGTAGTACTTGGATGCAATCTCAAAAATGACAGAATGATCTCTGTTCGTCTCTAAGGCAAACCATTCAATATCATGGTAATCCAAACTATACCCTGACCTGTAATGCTGAAGAAACTAAAGTGGAACGGTCCTATGAAGACCTACAAGACCTTCTAGAACTAACACGCAAAAAAGATGTCCTTTCCATTATAGGAGACTGCAATGCAAAAGTAGGAGGTCAAGAAACACTGGGAGTAACAGGCAAATTTAGTCTTGGAGTACAGGATGAAGCAGGGCAAAGGTTAATAGAGTTTTGCTAAGAGAACGCACTGGTCATAGCAAACACCCTCTTCCAACAATACAAGAGAAGACTCTACACATGGACATCACCAGAGGTCAACACCAAAATAAGACTGACTATATTCGTTGCATCCAAAGGTGGAGAAGCTCTATAGAGACAACAAAATCAAGACTGGGAGCTGACTGTGGCTCAGATCATGAAGTCTTTATTGCCAAATAAAGACTTAAACTGAAGAAAGTAGGGAAAACCACTAGACCATTCAGGTATGACCTAAATCAAATCCCTTAACGACTATACAGTGGAAGTGAGAAATAGATTCAAGGGACTAGATCTGATAGACAGAGTGCCTGATGAACTATGGACAGAGGTTCATGACATTGTACAGGAGACAGCAATCAAGATTATCCCCAAGAAAAAGAAATGTAAAAAGGCAAAATGGCTGCCTGAGGAGGCCTTACAAATAGCTGTGAAAAGAAGAGAAGTGAAAAGCAAAGGAGAAAAGGAAAGATATACCTATTTGAATGCAGAGTTCTAAAGAATACCAAAGAAAGATAAGAAAGCCTTCCTCAGTGATCAACACAAAGAATTAGAGGAAAACAATAGAATGGGAAAGACTAGAGATCTCTTCAAGAAAATCAGAGATACCATGGGAATACTTCATGCAAAGTTGGGCTCAATGAAGGACAGAAATGGCAGGGACCTAACAGAAGCAGAAGATATTAAGAAGAGGTGGCAAGAATACACAGAAGAACTGTACAAAAAAGATCTTCACCACCCAGATAATCATGATGGTGTGATCACTCACCTAGAGCCAGACATCGTGGAATGTGAAGTCAAGTGGACATTAGGAAGCATCGCTATGAACAAAGCTAGTGGAGGTGATGGAATTCCAGTTGAGCTACTTCAAATTCTAAAAGATGATGCTGTGAAGGTGATGCACTCACCATGCCAGCAAATTTGGAAAACTCAGCAGTGGCCACAGGGCTGGAAAAGATCTGTTTTCATTCCAACCCCAAAGAAAATGAAAATAAAGTCGCTGAGTCATGTCCAACTCTTTGTGACCCTATGGATCACAGCCTACCAGGCTCCTCCATCCATGGAATTTTCCAGGTAAGAGTACTGGAGTGGCTTGTGATTTCCTTCTCCAATCCCAAAGAATGGCAATGCCAAAGAATGCTCGACTACCACACAATTGCACTCATCTCACATGCTAGTAAAGTAATGCTCAAAATTCTCCAAGTCAGGCTTCAACAATACGTGAACGGTGAGATTCCAGTTTTCAAGCTGGATTTAGAAAAGGCAGAAGAACCAGAGATCAAATTGCCAACATCTGTTGGATCATGAAAAAAGCAAGAGAGTTCCAGAAAAACATCTATTTCTTCTTTATTGACTGTGCCAAAGCCTTTGACTGTGTGGATCACCACAAACTGGAAAATTCTGAAAGAGATGGGAATATTTGACCTGCCTCTTGAAAAATCTGTATGCAAGCAAGGAAGCAACAGTTAGAACTGGACATGTAACAACAAACTGGTTCCAAATAGGAAAAGGAGTACTTCAAGGTTGCATATTGTCTCTCTGCTTATTTAATTTATATGCAGAGTACATCATGAGAAGTGCTAGGCTGGATGAAGCACAACCTGGAATCAAGATTGCCAGGAGAAATATCAATAGCCTCAGATTTACAGATGACACCACCCTCAAAGCAGAACTCGAAGAAGAACTAAAGAGCCTGTTGATGAAAGTGAAAGAGAGTGAAAAACTTGGCTGAAAGCTCAACATTCAGAAAACTAAGACCATAGCATCTGATCCCATCACATCATAGCATCTGATCCCATCACTTCATAGCAAATAGATGGGGAAACAGTGGAAATAGTGGCAGACTTTATTTTTGGGGGCTCCAAAATCACTGCAGATGATGACTGCAGCCATGAAATTAAAAGACACTTTTTCCTTGGAAGGAAAGTTATAACCAACCTAGACAGCATATTAAAAAGCAGAGACATTACTTTCCGACAAAGGTCTGTCTAGTCAAAGCTATGATTTTTCCAGTAGTCATGTATGGGTGTGAAAGTTGGACTATAAAGAAAGCTGAATGCCAAAGAATTGATGCTGTTGAACTATTGTGTTGGAGAAGATTCTTCAGAGTCCCTTTGACTGCAAAGAGATCCAACCAGTCCATCCTAAAAGAAATCAGTCCTGAATATTCATTGGAAGGACTGATGCTGAAGCTGAAGCTCCAATACTTTGTCCACCTGATGAGAAGAACTGACTCATTTGAAAAGACCCTGATGCTGGTAAAGATTGATTTCGGGAAGAGAAAGTGACGGCAGAGGATGAGATGGCTGGATGGCATCACCAACCCAATGGACACTAGTTTGGGTAAACTCTGGGAGTTGGTGGTGGACAGGGAGGCCTGGAGTGCTGCAGTCCATGGGGTTGCAAAGATTTGGACAGGGCTGAGAGACTCAATTGAGAAAAGCCTCTTCTGAAATGAAAATGGAATCATTCAGTTTCTCTGTGCAATATTTTGTCTTGCTCCTAGTCTCTTTTTTCTCTAAAATTCTTATTTCTTAGGAGTCAGATGTTCCCAATTTTATTGTATTTAAATTCTATTTGGAAAAAAATGGACAAATAGATTTCATGTGTAGAGGAAGATCTGTCATTCTAATTTTGTTTATATATTTATCTTTCAGAATTTATTATATGTAAAACAGTAAACTAACATGGGCATTTTTGTGCATAAAGTATTGGATTTTACATTTCTATATCTATTATATAATACTGCTTTGTTTTCATTTAGTTATACTTATTTCCTTCCCACCTGTCAATAAGCTAACATGTCATTATTAAAATATGCCCTTTTTAAAAGGGCAAGATTTTACCCAACATTACTTTCAAAATAGCAATTGAATTCACAGACTAAAACAAGGTAGAAGAAACCAGACTTTTATTTCTGTGTTGTGAGCCATATTCATGAGAAAATGTAAAATCAGTTTTTCTTAGGCATTATTAAGTGTAAGAAAAAATAATTCATTGATAGCTAATTCCACCATGCTTACAAAAAGAAACCATTTTATAGAAGTATTGTTAAAATATACTTTTGGTGTTATCTTCTTGCTTTAAGAATAAATGAAAAGTTATCTATAACCAGAATGAACCAAAAGACTCCATAAAGCTCCATTCTTGCTACTGTCTTAATGACCAATATTAATGATTTTAAATAAATCATACAGGGATTCACACCATTTGTGTAAAGCTATTGTTAAATATGTTTGATATGGAAATCGAGACAAGCATTTGTTTCCCAACTTAAAAGTCAAAATCACAATATTATATCCAAATATAAATTGCCTTGATACAATGAAATTAAAAAAAAAAAAACTTTTTTAAGAGCTTTCACCATGAGCTATGGAGATGGATTGCCTGGTTTTGAATCCATGCCACTTATTAACTGTGCAACCTTGTGCAAGTTTTTAAAAATTCTGTCTCATGTCAATGTATGACAAAACTCACTGCAATGTTGTGAAGTAATTAGCCTCCAACTAATAAAAATAAATGAAAAAAATAGAAAAAAATACAATTAAATTATATATTTAAAAAAAATAAAAATTCTGTCTCATTAAAAATATATATATAATACAGCATCTACCCCATAGTCTTATTGTGAAGATTAAATGAATTAACATATGCAAAGCATTTATTTCCTGGGATTCACACGTGTTTGCAATCATTATTGTCGTCACTATTTAACTAAAGAAAACAAACAAATGCATTGTATTTCCTATACTCACTGAAAGCAAAAACGTCTAATCCCATGGGAGGAAAAAAAAATTGGACTTGAATTCTAGTATCAACTCTGACTTTAAGGGCTTCCCTGGTGGCTCAGTGGTAAATAATCCACCAGCCAATGCAACAGACATGGGTTTGTTCCCTGATCTGGGAAGATCCCACACGCTGTGGAGCAGCTAAGCCTGTGCGCCACAACTACTGAGCCTGTGCTGTAGAACCTGGAAGCCACAACTACTGAAGCCCACTGGTCCTAGAGCCCCTGGCTCTGTGGCATGGAAAAGCCCATGCATCGCAACTAGAGTAGCCCCTGCTCAGCTCACTGCAACTGGAGAAAAGCTCTCGCAGCAACAAAGACCCAGCCAAGACAAAAATAAACAGTTTTTTTTTTTTAATTTGCCTTTAAGTATTTATGACTTTGGACAAGTCATTTAATCTTTCTGTGCCTCTCTTTCTTCATTATGGTGAGTAGAATTGGAGACCTCTAATATTCTTTCTTGTTCTAGCATTTTAGATTGAAATAAGCTTTCATCATAAATATGCACTTATTTGTATAATGAATCTCAATTATGTGTAGTGCAACAGCTTTAAAAAATTTTACATCACAATTCTATATGTAAATCCAAAATATATTATTGTCATCAACTGCATATTTTATATCATTTTAATTGATTTAAAATTATGTTTACATGGGTTAAAGGCTACATGCCTGTTTGCAGGAGGTAGTGATTTTATGGACTCTAGCCTGGCAAAAAAACACTTCTTCATATAATTTAGAAATAAAAACTTTGTTTTAAAAGAGTATTTTAATGATTATTTTCTATTTTCAAAGTTTTTTAGTAATAAAATTTCCCCTCAAAAGGAATATATTCCAATGACATTTATCTTTAGATATTATGGTCAGTTTTCAAATACATACATTGAACAGTGTATCCCCTTGATGAAATAGAAAACATATACTAACTCATGGCTAATTTTAACTGGTATTTGCTTTTTTAGGACCAAATGTAAGTTAGAGAAGGTAGGAGTTTATTTTCATTGGATAATTGTAATACATTTTGAACCCCTGTAATATATTTCGACTAAGTGGATCACAATAAACTGTGGAAAATTCTGAAAAAGATGGGAATACAAGACCACCTGACCTTACTCTTGAGAAACTTGTATGCAGGTCAGGAAGCAACAGTTAGAACTGGACATGGAACAACAGACTGGTTCCAAATAGGAAAAGGAGTATATCAAGGCTATATATTGTCACTCTGCTTATGTAACTTATATGCAGAGTACATCATGAGAAATGCTGGGCTGGAAGAAGCACAAGCTGGAATCAAGAATGCTGGGAGAATATAAATAACCTCAGATATGCAGATGACACCACCCTTATGGCAGAAAGTGAAGAAGAACTAAAGAGCCTGTTGATGAAAGTGAAAGAGGAGGGTGAAAAAGTTGGCTTAAAGCTCAACATTCAGAAAACTAAGGTCATGGCATCTGGTCCCATCACTTCATTGCAAATAGACAGGTAAACAGTGGCAGACTTTTTTTTGGGGGGGGGGCTCCAAAATCACTGCAGGTGGTGATTGCAGCCATGAAATTAAAAGACACTTACTCCTTGGAAGGAAAATTATGACCAAACTAGACAGCATATTAAAAAGCAGAGACATTACTTTGCCAACAAAGGTCTGTCTAGTCAAGGCTATGGTTTTTCCAGTAGTCATGTATGGATGTGAAATTTAGACTATAAAGAAAGCTGAGCACAGAAGAATTGATGCTTTTGAACTGTGGTGTTGGCAAAGACTCTTGAGAGTCCCTTGGGCTGCAAGGAGATTCAACCAGTCCATCCTAAATAAGATCAGTCCTGGGTGTTCATTGGAAGGACTGATGTTGAAGCTGAAACTCCAGTTCTTTAGCCACCTGATGGGAAGAGCTGACATATTTGAAAAGACCCTGATGTTGGGAAAGACTGAAGGCAGGAGAAGGGGATGACAGAGGTTGAGATGGTTGGATGTCATCACCGACTCAATGGACACTAGTTTGGGTAAACTCCAGGAGTTGGTGATGGACAGTGAGGCCTGGCGTGCTGTGGTTCATGGGGTCGCAAGGAGTCGGACACAACTGAGGGACTGAACTGAACTGAATACATTTTGTAATACTTTATAATACAGTTTGAACTCCTGTGTTGAAAATATTGAAACAAACACATCTCACAAAATCAAACAATTTTTTAAAATGGTATTTCCAAATAAAATATGCCATCATGATTTTGTATTGAAAATGATAAAAAGTCAAATTCTCTAAAGTTTATCACTTTAAAATTTAAAAGATAATTTAAACCTGTTACAGCTGATAACTGCAACATTACACCTTAAAAATTTTCCACTAATTACAGCTGCTAGTTTTCAAGGGGAACAACAGTGAGTCCGATTTGACATAAGGACAGCTTTTCCACCTCTTTTTTTGTTTTGTTTTGTTTTGTTTTATTCAGAAGATTTGTGTTTAAAAAAAAAAAAAAAACAAAGCATTGCAAATATATTATCTATCCAACCAGTACATTTTTGTGGACTGCTTTTACTTTTTTGATGTTAGAAAATAAATAGTAATTGTTTTGTAAAACTTTATATACAGCAACCAAAATGAAACAACAGAAACTGAAAACCAAGAAACTCCACGTGTTACGTAATAATGCTACCTATTAAAATCTACAGAATCTAAACCCTGAGGCTAAAACTAAAAGGTCCTTGATTAGTTGCTTCCAACATAGGTCTTTTCTCACTAATTTAAAATCCATGACATCCCCTCTTCAGTCAAACCAACACCCACTCTCTAATCATAACATTTTTCAGATCTCTGGTCATCCATGGTCCTCATCTGCTTCAGGGCATTTCACACAACTCATTTTCTCTAAGAAACTTTCACAGAGTAACATTACACAGGGGATATTTGAATAAGTATAAAAGTAAGCATAAGCTTAGAAGTAAGTGCTTAAGGGACTTGTTAAAATATGGCAACTATGGAGAAGGCAGTCAACAAAGTCTGGGAATGATCAGCTTTTCATTTTTTTAAAATTTAATTTGGAAAAAATCTCATTAACAGTTATTACGTGTCATGTGCTTTTGAATAGCACATTCCTTTACTCATCTATTATTTCTCTCTCAACCTGTAAAAGTATACAGAATATCATTTTGAACTGAATGTACTGTTGAATAAAAATTTTACCTTGGTTTAATTTGGCTTTGCTGTCTTAATGGTAGGGTTTCCTGGGTAACTTAACGACAAAAAAAAAAAAAAAAAAAAATCTACCTACCATTGCAGAACTGGGTTCCTTACCTGGGTTGGGAAAATGCCCTGGAGAAGGAAATGGCAACCCAATCCAGCATTCATGCCTGGGAAATTCCATGGAGAGAAGAATCTGGTGGGCTACAGCCCATGGAGTCACAAAAGTGTAGGACACAAATTAGCAACTAAACAACAACAATAATCTTAATAATAAACGATCACTAAGAAAATGGGGACAGTGCATTCTATTTTTTTTTTTTTTTGGTAAGTCCAAAGTTTACCAAAAACTTTTGGTAAATTTACTATCTCACGTCCTATTGAAAGCAAATCTGGTACACGTTTTAGGTCCTTAAAACATTGTATACGTGTTAAATGGCAATAATGAAAAGGATTGAATCAGCCCGTTGATGATCAAATTACAAATTGTCTTATTCATCAGTTCAGTTCCATTCAGTTGCTCAGTCACGTCCGACTCTTTGCGACCCCATGGACTGCATCACGCCAGGCCTCCCTGTCCATCACCAACTCCCAGAGTTTACTCAAACTCATGTCCAACGAGTCAGTGATGCCATCCAGCCACCTCATCCTCTGTCGTCCCCTTCTCCTCCCGCCTTCAATCTTTCCCAGCATCAGGGTCTTTTCCAATGAGTCCATTCTTCCCATCAGGTGGCCAAAGTATTGGAGTTTCAGCTTCAGCATCAGTTCTTCCAATGCATATTCAGGACTGATTTCCTTTAGGATGGACTGGTTTGATCTCTTTGCAGGCAGAGGGACTCTCCAAAACCACAGTTCAAAAGCATCAGTTCTTCAGTACTCAGCATTCTTTATAGTCCAACTCTCACATCCATACATGACTACTGGAAAATCATAGCTTTGACTAGATGGACCTTTGTTGGCAAAGCAATGTCTGTGCTTTTTAATATGCTCTCTAGGTTGATCATGGAGGAGGAAATGGCAACCCACTCGTGTTCTCACCTGGAGATTCCTGTGGACAGAAGAGCCTGGTGGGCTGCTGTCCATGGGGTCACACAGAGTCGGACATGACTGAAGCGACTTAGCATGCACGCATGCATTGGAGAAGGGAGTGGCAACCCACTCCAGTATTCTTGTCTGGAGAATCCCAGGGAGAGGAGCCTGGTGGACTGCCATTTATGGGGTCACACAGAGTCGGACATGACTGAAGCAATTTAGCAGCAGCAGCACCAGCAGGTTAATCATAATTTTTCTTCCAAGGAGCAAGTGTCTTTTAATTTCATGGTTACAGTAATCATCTGCAGTGATTTTGGAGCCCAAAATAATTGTCACTGTTTCCCCATGTATTGTCCATCTATGAAGTGATGGGACCACATGCCATGATCTTAGTTTTCTGAATGTTGAGTTTTAAGCCAACTTTTTCAGTCTCCTCTTTCACTTTCATCAAGAAGCTCTTTAGTTCTTCTTTGCTTTCTGCCATAAGGATGGTGTCATCGGCATATCTGAGGTTATTGATATTTCTCCTGACAATCTTGATTCCAGTTTGTGCTTCATCCAGCCCAGCGTTTCTCATGATGTACTCTGCATATACGTTAAATAAGCAGGGTGACAATATACAGCCTTGACGTACTCCTTTCCTGATTTGGAACCAGTCTATTTTTACATGGCCAGTTCTAACTGTTGTTTCCTGACCAGCAAACAGATTTTTCGAGAGACAGGTCAGGTGGTCTATATTCCCATCTAATTTTTCCACAGTTTATTGTGATATACACAATCAAAGGCTTTGGTGTAGTCAATAAAGCAGACATAGATATTTTTCTGGAACTCTCTTGCTTTTTTGATGATCCAGTGGATGTTGGCAATTTGATCTCTGGTTCCTCTGCCTTTTCTAAATCCAGCTTGAACATCTGGAAGTTCATGGTTCATGCACTGTTGAAATCTGGCTTGGAGAATTTTGAGCATTACTTTGCCAGTGTGTGAGATGAGTACAATTGTGTGGTAGTATGAGCATTCTTTGGCATTGCCTTTCTTTGGGATTGGAATGAAAACAGATCTTTTCCAGTCCTGTGGCCACTGCTGAGTTTTCCAAATTTGCTGGCATAGTGAGTGCATCACCTTCACATTATCATCTTTTAGAATTTGAAGTAGCTCAACTGGAATTCCATCACCTCTACTAGCTTTGTTCCTAGCGATGCTTCCTAAGGCCCACTTGACTTCACATTCCAGGATGTCTGGCTCTAGGTGAGTGATCACACCATCATGATTACCTGGGTGGTGAAGATCTTTTTTGTATAGTTCTTCTGTGTATTCTTGCCACCTCTTCTTAATATCTTCTGCTTCTGTTAGGTCCATCCCATTTCTGTCCTTTATTGTGCCAATCTTTGCCTGAAATGTTCCCTTGATATCTCTAATTTTCTTGACGAGATCTCCAGTCTTTCCCATTCTATTGTTTTCCTCTATTTCTTTGCATTGATCTTATTCATGACAGTTTGATCTTATTCATGACAGTTTGTAAAGTCAAGATTTTGTAAATGTAGTAATAATGTGATGAATTATGTTCCAACTACCCGTAATGGGCTTGAACAATTTGGGAAGGACTGTGAGGCACTAGAGAAATGAGGAGCGGCAGAGGGTATGGACAAAACTGTGGAGAAAACTAAAAAGAGTGGGAGTACAAAGGATAGGTAGGCAAGGGATGATTTTGAGTATTGGGATGAACTAGGAAAAGTATTCATGGAATCTAAGCAGGACAAGGATGGATGAAAACTAACTGAAGGAAATTGAATTTGGAAACCTAAAAAGTAGGTAGAGATTTGGAAGAATTATACAAACTCAAAAGCACAGTGAGGAATTTGGCAAAACTGTAATGAACTGATCATGACTTCATTGAGTGGGAGACTTGAAGGACCAAAAGAAAAAAAAAAAAAAACAGGGAAGGTGTGGGAAGATTTCATGGATATGAGGTCTTAGGCACCACTGAGAGTGGATCTGAGTAGAGTGTGGATTTGAGTACCTAAAGTGGATGGAGGGAAAAGATAGAGGTAATAGAGCTAATGGAAGGGAACAATGAAAATAATGATGTAACAAGTAAAAGAAAGTTGTTTAAATTTTCTTCCCTAAGTAAAAATTAAGTTACTGGAGAAATTTTATATAGACTAACAATTTTAATATATTACTTCTTTTAGGAATGCTGGGAATGGGGGTGGGTTGGGGTGGCACATATTTCACTTTCTTATTCTGCCACATGGAAGAGAAAAACTGAGAATGGGAATTTGTGACAAAGAACTTAAATACATTATTTTAAAATATAAAATATATTGTACTACTTTATCACAGTACTACTCAGTACTGTGAGAAGGTTGAAGGGTTGCACTGGAGGACATATTATTCACTAAGTCTACAAACATAAATGATTTCTGAAAAAAAATTAAAACCTCCATGACACCTTGAACATTATTTCAAATTTCATTTAATTAAATAGAATCTTAAAAACTTTTAATCACTTAAATGAAGAATGGGGGATACACTACCAGCTTATTTAATCAAATCATTTTCCTATTAATGTTAAGACATTCCATGTATTTACTCACTAGAAAAATCTCTTGGGACTTCCCAGTGGTCCAGTGGTTAAGACCGCCTTCCAATGCAGGAGGTGCAAGTTTGATTCCTGGTGAGGGCATGAAGGTCCCAAATGCCTTGGAGTGTGGCCAAAAATGAAAAAAAAAATCATTTTTTTGCTAGTTGGTATATATTATATTTTTTGTTGTTGTTTTGTTGCTAAATCATGTCTGACTCTTTTGCAACCCTATGGACTGTAGCCCGCCAGGCTTCTCTGTCCATAGGATTTCCCAGGCAAGAATACTGGAGTGGGATGCCATTTTCTTCTCCAGGGAATCTTTCCAACCTCGGGATCAAACACACATCTCATGCATTGGCAGCGGAATTCTTCACCACTGAGCCACAGGGATGCCCATTATATTAATTGACTACCTTCTGTGTGCTAGGCACTGAAAGGCAAAAATGGGAAAGAACAGTCACTCTACCTAAGTTGGTCCACAAAAAAGAGGTATTTGGACATTTTTAATACATTGATAGTGTCTGTGGTCATTCAAGTCAATAGAAGCATTTGCTGTAATATGGGGGATTTTTGTTGTTGTTTTACATCTCTCCCAACATGATATTAATCAGTATACTGGAATGAATATAAACTTCCGTTTCCCCTTACCCATTTTAATGTTAAAATTTTAAGCTTGATGCAAATCTTTTAAGGAAAAGAAAGGTTTGAATACTAAAAATGGGAGTTCAGATAAAATCTGTGCTGAAAAGTTCCAGAAGAAGTGTGATTTATATGGTATTTAACATATATAAAACTCACCTTGAAATATCTGAATGAAAACCCACTTTTGCACAGTCCTCATAGTGCTCTGCAATCAGATGTGGGGTGGAGGATAAAAAGAGAGAGGGGAAGAAACATCTCTGCCTCAAGTGCAATGTAATTAATTGAAATTTAAAATAGATGTACCAAAATGATCGGGTTTTGATAACCCTATACTATGCTACGTGGGAGGTTCCACAGCAGGACCTGCAAGGTCCCTTTAGTTTTAGGGATGCAATGACTCTGTTATACCCTGATGGATAAAGTGCTGTTAGCAGCAAATCATTCTGGACTCTGAAATGCAGTCACAAAATATTCTAGGAATTCAAAATGAGGCAAAGACTCTGCTACCCTTATTTGCCTGATAGAGGAAGATCAAATAAAAATGTATCCACTAAATGGGCTTTCTCTTTTGGACTTATATAACAGTTCTCTAAACCTAACACATAGAATTGGTAATCTGCAGTAGGATTATGAAACAATAGAAACCATCGGAAAGCCATATAGACTCACAGTACTGTATATATGCGCACTAGGTGTAATCCTAGTCCTTCGATTAACAGTATTTCTTCCCCGAAGCTGAGGAAAAAGGTCAGTCCTTGAATACTAATCACATATTATGTCATTAAGAATTAATAACCATGAAATGTTAATTTAAAATTCCTTCAATTATTAAACTGATCTAATGCTTCTTGGTATCAATTCACACTATCTTATAGGGGGATTTCTAATTCTGTAAGGAGGATAACAAAATGTTGTCTCAATTCCATATATATGCATTAGTATACTGTATTGGTCTTTATCTCTCTGGCTTACTTCACTCTGTATAATGGGTATATTATCAAGGGTGAAACAGATCACCAGCCCAGATTGGATGCATGAAACAAGTGCTAGGGGCTGGTGCACTGGGAAGGCCCAGAGGGATGGGGTGGGGAGGGAGGTGGGAGAGGGGATCAGGATGGGGAATATATGTAAATCCATGGCTGATTCATGTCAATGTATGGCAAAAACCACTACAATATTGTAAAGTAATTAGCCTCCAACTAATAAAAATAAATGGAAAAAAATGTTGTCTCACCCAAGCTTGTCACTTTCTTCACAAGGCTACAAAATTGAGAGCAGCTGAGGCAGGACCTCTCTGGCATGTGGATGGAATCCTTCTTATTCACAAAACAATTTTCCAAAGGTCAAACACTTGAATTTGGATTTCAAGAAACCAAAAATCTACATTCAAAAAGTAGACCACACAATAGCAGAGGTACATCATTATACATCACAATCTTCCAATTCGCTGTAATGGCTACAAAATAAGAAAATGTTAATGACCTTTGCACAGTTTTAGATTTTGGAAAAGGGGAAGCAAAGCACATAAATCTGTGATTTCTATATGATCTTATGGATCTTTCTTGGATTAAAAAACAAAAAGTTCACAGCAATTTTGGAGGTAGGGTATGCTAGAAATGTATTTAGGCTTTAGACTAGAAGAAGCTTTAAAAATTTCAAAATGCCAGCCCACACTGCTGCATTCTTAATACCAATTAAGTCAGATCTTTTAAAGGATTTAATGCACATTTGTGTAGAAATCATGGAAATTTGCTACCTATTTCTATTATATTTTTAGTTTTATATTGGTGTTGCAAAAACATAGATTAACTGAAAATGTGACTAGAATCTCACTGGTATAAATGTTCTTCAGGGAATAACAGTTTACATTGCAAATGGCTGGAATTTATACTTTTTAATACTGGAAATGGGAATGCTATGCTTTATCATTGCATGATTATGACTTTTCTAGAATTCCAGACACATGTATTTCTCACATCCATTTCTCTATCAAAACTTTTTAGAGCAGCGCTATGCAGAACTTCCTGTGATGGTAGAAATAGTCTATATCTGAATGTTCCAATATGGTAATTAAAGGTGGATATCAAACCCATGCAATGTAGCTAGCGCAACTAAGAAAATCCATTCTTAATTTTGCATAATTTTAATTAACTTTTATTTAAACATTTACATGTCCTAGTAACTACCTTATTGAGTATCACAGTACAGAGATACTTTGTATTCTGTATTTAATTTAAGGTATGCATGATTTGGAACATTGAACATGATTTGTTCATTGGCACAAGGAACAATGGACTGGTTCTAAATTGGGAAAGGAGTATGTCAAGGCTGTATATTGTCACCTTGCTTATTTAACTTATATGCAGAGTCCATCATGCAAAATGCCAGACTGGATGAAGCACAAGCTGGAATCAAAATTGCGGGGAGAAATATCAATAACCTCAGATATGCAGATGACACCATTCTTATGCAGAAAGCAAAGAGGAACTAGAGTCTCTTGATGAAAGTGAAAGAGGAGAGTGAAACAGCTGGCTTAAAACTCAACTTTCAAAAAACAAAGATCATGGCATCCAGTCCCATCATTTCACGGCAAATAATGGAAAACAATGGAAACTGTGACAGACTTTATATTCTAGGGTTCCAAAATCACTGCAGATGGTGACTGCAACCATGAAATTAAAAGATGCTTGCTCCTTGGAAGAAAAGTTATGACCAACCTAGACAGCATATTAAAAAGCAGAGACATCACTTTACAGACAAAGGTCCATCCAGTCAAAGCTATGGTTCTTCCAATAGTCATGTATGTATGTGAGCGTTGGACCATAAAAAAAGCTGACTGCTGAAGAATTGATGCCTTTGAACTGTGGTATTAGAAAAGATAGGGAATACGTGTAACTCTATGGCTGATTCATATCAATGTATGACAAAACCCACTGGGGAAAAAAAAAAGAGTTGGACACACACACACACAAAAATAGTCCACAAATTATCAGCTAACATCCAACAACATCCTTTCTGTATCTAAAAAAAAATAAAAAGAAAAGAAAAGACTCTTGAGAGTCCTTTGGACTGCAAGGAGATCGTCCATGCTAAAGGAAATCAGTCCTGAATATTCATTGGAAAGAATGATGCTAAAGCTGAATCTCCAATACTTCGGCCACATGATGTAAAGAACTCACTCATTGGAAAAGACCCCAATGCTTGGAAAGACTGAAGGCAGGAGGAGAAGGGGATGACAGAGGATGAAATAGTTGGATGGCATCACTGACTCGATGGACATGAGTTTGAGCAAGCTCGGGGAGTTGGTGATGGACAGGGAAGCCTGGCGTCTGCAGTCCATGGGGTTGCAAAGAGTCAGACATGACTGAGTGACTGAACTGAATTGAAACTGAATGCATGATTTGGCTTTTCTGGTGGCTCAGGTGGTAAAGAATCGCCTGCAATGCAGGAGACCTGGGTTTGATCCCTTGCTTGGGAAGATCCTCTGGAGGAGGGCATGGCGACCAACTCCAGTATTCTTGCCTGGAGAACTCCCATAGACAGAGGAGCCTGGCAGGCTACTGTCCATGAGATCACAGAGTCAGACATGACTGAGCGACTAAGCAGAGCTCAGCATTCATGATTTACTTATGGAAAATGTGTGTTATTAGGATACTCATGTTTTTCCATCCATGCATCCATTCATCAACCATCTAGTATGTAAAACCTCAGTATGTAAAACAACATGTTAAGTTTACATAATAAAGGAGATTTATGTTAGGTTAAGTTTAGGTTGGTGCAGTGGTAAAGAATCCACTTGCCAATGCAGGAGATGCAAGAGACATGAGTTTGATGCCTGGGTCAGGAATATTCCCTGGAATAGAAGATGGGAAACCACTTCAGTATTCTTGCTTGGAAAATTCCGTAGACAGAGGAGCCTGGCAGGTTATAATCCACTGAGGTCGCAAAGCGTCAGACATGACTGAGCATGCATGCACACATATGGTGTGGGAGATAAGCCAAGACCTGTACAGGATAAGTAATACTGTACATTGAATAGGCTAACTGACGAAAGAAACAGCAAAATGCTATGGGAATACCAAAGAACACTTTTGAATAATGGAATTAGGAAGAGGTTCATGGATTTCTTTAAATGTTTTTGATAAGTATGCAACGCATATGAAGGACTGTAAGGAAACAAGATTGCAAGATAAGAAAGTCTGAAGGTTAGCCTGAAATGTGGGGATTATAAAAAGGGGATACTCAAAGCTTTTTTAAATGACTGAAAAAGTTAGTGCCAAGAACAGATAAGGTAAAAGGAGAATGAACATGTTTGTAGGAAAATGTTGAGGCTAAATAAGAGAACACATTTTAATCTAAGATTTTTCTTAATTTATTTAATTATAAAAAGTTATTTGTTATAAAAGTTCATTTTATTTTTTTTTTGTTTTGTTTTGTTTTTTTTTTCCATTTATTTTTATTAGTTGGAGGCTAATTACTTTACAATATTGTAGTGGTTTTTGCCATACATTGACATGAATCAGCCATGGATTTACATGTAAATTTTTAATTTGAACACTTTATCATCATTACCATCTTTCTTTTTTTTTTTTTTTATTATTATTATTTTTTTCCAGTGGGTTTTGTCATACATTGATATGAATCAGCCATGGATTTACATGTATTCCCAATCCCGATCCCCCCTCCCACCTCCCTCTCCACCCGATTCCTCCGGGTCTTCCCAGTGCACCAGGCCGGAGCACTTGTCTCGTGCATCCCTCCTGGGCTGGTGATCTGTTTCACCATAGATAGTATACATGCTGTTCTTTTCAAATATCCCACCCTCACATTCTCCCACAAAGTTCAAAAGTCTGTTCTGTATTTCTGTGTCTCTTTTTCTGTTCTGCATATAGGGTTATCGTTATCACCTTTCTAAATTCCATATACATGTGTCAGTATGCTGTAATGTTCTTTATCTTTCTGGCTTACTTCACTCTGTATAATGGGCTCCAGCTTCATCCATCTCATTAGGACTGGTTCAAATGAATTCTTTTTAATGGCTGAGTAATATTCCATGGTGTATATGTACCACAGCTTCCTTTAAATGAGAAAATTTTAGGCAAAATAAATTTATATATTAACTTTTATTGTACTTTTGATACATATGATCAACATAGAGACCACTATTAAAGTGAAGTCATCAATCATCTACCTTAACTTCCATCTTGGCCTCTAAAGACTAAAGATTAGGATAGCTACAATAAGGAGAGCTAAACACAAACATGTGAATTTTCCCTTAATTCCTGTATAGAATTCCTATGGGGCCATGCCAGATAACCTAAGATGTATTAAATTATTTTTCATTCCCTAGGAGAGTGCCTTGAATTCCTCAGCAAGTATTAAATTATGTATTAACCTAAAAGCAAATATCAAAACACTTTGGGAAAGTAGACATCCTTACAATGTGATATAGGTAGCTAATCAAATGCCACAAATATGAAAACAAACTGATTAATTTATTGATGCCCAGATCTATCACATGTTCCTTTTGAATATAAATATATAAACATTAAATTTGAATAAAATTTCACATCTATTTGCAGAGATCATTGATATTTTTGCTTTGCTTCTCTGAATTAATGTCCATTGTTTCAAACAGAAAATAGTTTTTGTTTCCTTTGCAAGTAGAAAATTAAATATTTTCACAGTTTGAATAAATATGATTTTATTTAAACACTCAGGTATTGAATATCAATATATAATTGATTATACTTTGAAATGTGGGAGATAATCAGGGTTTTATCTTTGCCTTTAATAAAGACTGGACCTACAATGTTATCTTCATAACTGAATTTTCATCTGTGGATTTATAGAACTAACAGATATGGGTGTTTTCTTCTGAGGAAATTATGATTTCAAGGAATTTGATTAACATGAGTGCTCATTTCTTCCCTTAATAAGAAATTTGAAAGTTTATAATTTGCAGACTTTTACAATTAATATTTTATTAACTGTTCAGGTACACTTTTTGACTTAGGGGCCATGCCTATGTAGGTAATTTTCTTTTTTCTTTTTCTTTTTCATTTATTTTTATTAGTTGGAGGCTAATTACTTTATAATATTGTAGTGGTTTTTGCCATACACTGACATGAATCAGCCATGGATTTACATGTGTTCCCCATCCCGATCCCCCCTCCAGCCTCCCTCCCCATCCCATCCCTCTGGGTCTTCCCAGTGCACCAACCCTGATCACTTGTCTCATGTAGGTAATTTTCTTCCTACTTGAATGATATATGGGGATCAATAGGTTGCAAATATACAGTTTGCTGACACATGGATTCTTAACTCCTGGAATTTCTGCCCTCTAATAAAAAGTATCTCTATTAGCTTGTCCATCCAATGGTATGTTGCTGGGTGGATTAAAATACTACTTTTCTAATCTCTCTCTCATACACACAGTCACACACTTTCTCACACTCACACACATACCATTTTTATTTTTAATTAAGAGCATAAATGGCAAATGCTTGAGGACTGAATCATATTTATCTCTTTAAATTACTTTTAGTTCTTGGTAAAGCAATATGTCAATGTGCCTAATTCACTTCAAACAAAATATTAAAGGAAGAACTGCCTATGAGAATAAGTTTAAGTAGTAATTGACTTGATTGTACATTTAGGATATGTATAGTTTATGTACAGATATAATTCCTCTGAAATTCAAGATGAACTTGAAGCCAAAATATAGCTAATTACATTTGACCACCTCTCAGAGAATAGCTTCCTTCTTGATAAATTGTTATAATAAAAGTGAAATGGCCAATAATTAATTCATGCTTTGAGTTCTTCCACTTTAATCCTGCTAGCTGATGACTTACTAGTAAATTTGTATAATTGCAAACTGAAGCAAAAATTACCTAAAGCTTAAGCACATTTATTGTAGGAAAATCTGGTGTTGGGTGAGATACCAAATTTCAGGTATAGCATTATTAAGATGAACTACATGTTAAATGTTGAGTCTAGTAATACTAATGGTAATGTGCACTGTACAGAATAGCAAAGGATCATGCAAATTTTCACATGTAGAAAATATAGAGATTACAGTAATATTACAGAATGTTTGAAGGTCGATAGAAAGCAGTATGCTACTTTCAGGGGCTTCCAGGTGGCGCTGGTGGTAAAGAACCTGCCTGCCAAGGCAGGAGACATGGGTTCGACCCCTGGGTTAGGAAGATCCCCTGGAGAAGGGCATGGCATCCCACTCTAGTATTCTTGCCTGGAGAATCCCATGGACAGAGGAGCCTGGTGGGCTACAGTCCATGGGGTCACAAAAAGTCGAACATGACTGACGTGACTTAGCACGCGTGTGTGCTACTTTCATTAAGTTATACTTTCTCCTGGTTGGCCAACATATTTTAATCAGTTCAGATAATTAAACTCCATGATTTTTTTTCCATGAGGCTCTGAGAACTTAATAAAGAAGTCTTGGAATAAAACAAATAATAAATCTTTAAAAGAACTGTCATTGATAAGTTTCTAGGTGTAAAAAAAGTTATTCTCATGTTTCTAAGGTTAAGAGATCATCAAGCAAACAACACATGGTTAAAGAAGGTTGAAAGATCTGACCTAAGATTTTGCTATTAATAATATACAAGAAAATCAGATAAAGATGACTGGGGAGAGAGGAAACTAACTTATCAGCTAAAGGAAACAATAGTCTACACTAGACAATCATCTTCACTGGTTGATTTGACCTTATGAATGTATTTATCAATTCCAGTCACTATCTGCCTTAAGTATTGATTCTCCCTGTTCACCTTTACATCAGTAAGATTTACTAAGAAGTTTCTGTTAAAAACTAAACTATTTGAACTTTTTTTTAAATTTATTTTTTTATTTATTTTAATTGGAAGCTAATTACTTTACAATATTGCAGTGGTTTTTGCCATACATTGACATGAATCTGAATTAAGAGTATTTGACTCATTGCCTCTTCCTGATCATTAGATGCATAGGTCTATAAGAGACCACATCCTTTTTTGTTTTTGATAGTAGAAAACTTTCATCTTTATTCAGATTTCACACAAACTATGAATAAAACAATGTTTACTCTCTGCTCTTCTGCACATGTTCAGACATGGCTGCATGAATCCAGCAAGGAATACAGAAACTAGCTCCTGCCAATATCAAGAAATTTTATGAATATTTTATTTTTGTATTTTTCCTGCACTCAGTAAGTGTGGTCAAGTACTAAATTCCACATGGCCTATTATCTTTCCACCAGTTTAAGTCCAAGCCTAAACTCAAATTTTAACTTGCCTATGCATATTTAATTTATATAGAAATATTTAGTTTCTCGGTGAGATTAAAATTCTCATTACCTCTGTGCCTTATTAGTTGGAAAATAATAGGAAAAGACATTCTCATGGCAAGGTAACTGAAATTTACACTCCTTTTGACTTATCATCTTGAGAAAAGTTTCTTTTGTGGTTTCAGATTTCTGCAGGCTACAAGTTTTTAAACAGGTGTACTGTGGAGATTATGACAAATCTGCACAGAGAGAATTTAAGATATCTAAGAGAATTGTCACAATCATGGAAAAAAGTGAGAAACATCCAATGCCCATGCTTTCCTTTTAAATCAAAGCAACTTTTTCCAGTGGAACTCAAACCCTTTAAGTGGTTGTGTTGTAGTAAATACAAGACATTCCTTCACTTTCATTCTTTCTATTCTAGCAAGTTTGTTGTTGTTGTTGCATACATCAGGACAGGAAAAAGACATATATATTTTGTCTCAATTTTCAAAAATTAGTAAACTTTTAGAATATTTAGAAGATACATAGAATATCTCCTTATAAGGAAATCAAAACATTCAGCTATGTGATTACAATCAATTTAAAGACAGCACTCAGATTGGGAGAAAATAATAGCAAACGAAGCAACAGACAAAGGATTAATCTCAAAAATATACAAGCAACTCCTGCAGCTCAATTCCAGAAAAATAAATGACCCAATCAAAAAATGGGCCAAAGAACTAAACAGCCATTTCTCCAAAGAAGACATACAGATGAAAAGATGCTCAATATCACTCATTATCAGAGAAATGCAAATCAAAACCACAATGAGGTACCATTACACGCCAGTCAGGATGGCTGCTATCCAAAAGTCTACAAGCAATAAATGCTGGAGAGGGTGTGGAGAAAAGGGAACCCTCTTACACTGTTGGTGGGAATGCAAACTAGTACAGCCGCTATGGAAAACAGTGTGGAGATTTCTTAAACAACTGGAAATAGAACTGCCATATGACACAACAATCCCACTCCTGGGCATATACACTGAGGAAACCAGATCTGAAAGAGACACGTGCACCCCAATGTTCATCGCAGCACTGTTTATAACAGCCAGGACATGGAAGCAACCTAGATGCCCAGCAGCAGATGAATGGATAAGGAAGCTGTGGTACATATACACCATGGAATATTACTCAGCCATTAAAAAGAGTTCATTTGAATCAGTTCTAATGAGATGGATGAAACTGGAGCCCATTATAAAGAGTGAAGTAAGCCAGAAAGATAAAGACCATTACAGTATACTAACACATATATATGGGATTTAGAAAGATGGTAATGATAACCCTATATGCAAAACAGCAAAAGAGACACAGATGTACAGAACAGACTTTTGGACTCTGTGGGAGAAGGCGAAGGTGGGATGTTTCGAGAGAACAGCATTGAAACATGTATATTATCTATGGTGAAACAGATCACCAGCCCAGGTTGGATGTATGAGACATGTGCTCGGGCCTGGTGCACTGGGAAGACCCAGAGGGATCGGGTGGAGAGGGAGGTGGGAGGGGGGATCGGGATGGGGAATACACGTAAATCCATGGCTAATTCACGTCAATGTATGACAAAAACTACTACAATATTGTAAAGTAATTAGCCTCCAACTAATAAAAATAAATGAAAAAAAAAATAAATAGAGTTTGAATAGTAATCTTTCTTCTCTCCTTTACTTATATAGTCCTGCTGACCTCCCCACATTATAATCCTTTAAATTATTCACATAAGATGTACTAAATTATTCAAGAAAAATGTCCCAGTCACTTCACTTATCCAATGTCACTTTCATATTACTGAACGTTGTTTTCACTTTTTTTGAGGGGGGTAAGCATTCTGTCTATTTTGCCTACATCTTTTCGTCCTGATCACTTATTTTACTGTGAAAATGCTCTAAATATAATACACGTAACCAGTGGAAATTATTGTGGTAAATATAATGCTTTTCTTCCAATATTAGAACCTTAGAATATTTGAAATTCCTTTTTGAGATGTTACTACAAATACAAATTTAAAAATACATAATGTACTTGTATGTATATATGTATGTGTATTTATTTAACATGTATATATGAAACACATAGTATTTAAATCAAAAGAAGCAAGTATCTAGTATAAAGAATGCCAGAAGACTGTATGAAACTAAATTTTTGAGAGAATGATAATTTGGGGGCTCAAAAATTCATCTTCTGTGTATACTTATTTGGGGAGATGGGGGACTAAAATAACTGAACATTAACTATGCTGTTATAATCATTTTTAAATAGATCAAGTGAGTAGGATGAGTAGGAATAGAATCAACAGAAAAAGTTAAATCTGATTATTGTTTTTTATATTAACAAAAAAAGTCTGAGAACAAAGTTTGGTATATTTATTATCTTTATTATTTTTTTGTTGTTATATGGATAAATTTTATTTTATTTTTTTATTTTTTATTTTTTTTTACTTTTTGGATTCCTGCCTTATTTTTTTTTCATTTATTTTTATTAGTTGGTGGCTAATTACTTTACAATATTTTAGTGGTTTTTGTCATACATTGACTTGAATTAGCCATGGATTTACATGTATTCTCCATCCCGATCCCCTCTCCCACCTCCCTCTCCACCCGATCCCTCTGGGTCTTCCCAGTGCACCAGGCCCAAGCACTTGTCTCATGCATCCAACCTGGGCTGGTGACCTGTTTCACCCTAGATAATATACATGTTTCGATGCTGTTCTCTCGAAACATCCCACTCTCGCCTTCTCCCACAGAGTCCAAAAGTCTCTTCTGTACATTTGTGTCTCTTCTTCTGTTTTGCGTATAGGGTTATTGTTACCATCTTTCTAAATTCCATATATATGTGTTAGTATACTGTAATGGTCTTTATCTTTCTGGCTTACTTCACTCTTTATAATGGGCTCCAGCTTCATCCATCTCATTAGAACTGATTCAAATGAATTCTTTTTAATGGCTGAGTAATATTCCATGGTGTATATGTACCACAGCTTCCTTATCCATTCATCTGCTGATGGGCATCTAGGTTGCTTCCATGGAATGCAAACTAGTACAGCTGCTATGGAGAAAAATGTGGAGATTTCTTAAAAAACTGGAAATAGAACTGCCATATGACCCAGCAATCCCACTTCTGGGCATACACACCTAGGAAACCAGATCTGAAAGAGACACATGCACCCCAATGTTCATCACAGCACTGTTTATAATAGCCAGGACATGGAAGCAACCTATTTATTATCTTTAAATACATCACAAAGGGAATCAGCAACTTCTAGAAGTAATGACAGTAAGTGATTCTATCAGTATTTTTGTCACTTCCATAAATGAAAATTGAGTGGTTTTTGCCATTTTATATAGGTTATATTTACTAGTTGTCAACACTCTCTGACTTTATCATGTTAAAAAATGAAAGAAAAATATTATTCTTGGATCATTCTCTAGAACTGAGTTAAGTTTCTCAGGAAAATTAAGAGTTTATGAATAGAGTCAAGAAATGTCTTTAACCAAATGTCTTTTTTATCATGACATTTTATTGTATGTCTATTATTATCATTTTTATATGAATCTTTTTAAAAGCTTGCATACTCAGCTTATTTGAATAACTGGTAGCTCAAAACTAAAATATTTATACATATTCAATGCAAAAAAATTACACTTTATATCCTTTTGATAAAAATAATTAGTTTAGAAATAAAATGTCATTTCAGGCATAAAATAAGGAAATTCACTACCACATATATGTAGACTGAGTAGTCATTTGAGAAGGGTAAATAATACATTTATTTTAAAATAGAATTTTCTCAGATAAACCAATAAATGTATTATTAAATATTTGAAGGCAATAAATTTATTTTTTCTAATTAATTAATGATATTTTAAGAAGTCAAATTTGTTCTTTACCCCTGTTTCATTAAAAATGATCAGAACCACTTTAAATATAATACTGCTGTTTCATGTATGTGGCATTCTTATCAATAAAATATATTTAGAATCACCACAAAAATCCAAATTAGAATGGCAATTTTAATGATATAAAAACTATTAAAACAATTTCAATGATTTTTTAAAAATTGGGATTAATCTTAGATTATGAAAAGACTTGCTTTTCTAAAAAGGGAGATCATATCACATTAACATTGCTTAAATTGTCAAAAAATAATCTTCTTTATTCCTACTGACTTCCATTGCCAGCACTGGTACCAATCCAAGAAGTCTAAAATTTCCACTATTTAGCAAAGAGCAGGCTTTATTGTAATCACACTATCAATAGTGATTGCTTTAAATCTAGGAAATTGGATAGTCCTCCATTCAGGCTACTGAACTCCTTCCAAGATTATTTAAGTGCTGGCAAATTCTTGCAAGCCAAAATCCTATTAAAATAAAATATACAGGAAATAAACGTCCAGTTACTACAAATTATAATGGGGACACATATCTCAGTAGATTCAGAGTTAGATTCATCTTACAAGTTTAAATTCAGTAATTCAGTTCAGTTGCTCAGTGGTTTCCGACTCTGCAACTCCATGGACTGCAGCAGGCAAGGCTTCCCTGTCCATCATCAACTCCCAGAGTTTACTCAAACTCATGTCCATTGGGTCAGTGATGCCATCCATCTTATCCTCTGTCATCCCCTTCTCCTCCCGCCTTCAGTCTTTCCCTGCATCAGAGTCTTTTCCAGTGAGTCAGTTCTTCCCATCACGTGGTCAAAGTATTGGAGTTTCAGCTTCAACATCAATCCCTTCAATGAATATTCAAAACTGATTTCCTTTAGGATGCACTGGTTTGATCTCCTTGCAGTCCAAGGGATTCTCAAGAGTCTTCTCCGACACTACAGTTCAAAAGCATCAATTTATTGGCACTCAGCTTTCTTTATAGTCCAACTCTCACATCCATACATGACTACTGGAAAAACCATAGCTTTGACAAGATGGACCTTTGTTGGCAAAGTAATGTCTCTGCTTTTTAATATGCTGTCTAGGTTGGTAACAGCTACTCTTTCACGGAGCAAGTGTCTTAATTTCATGGCTGCAATCAATATCTGCAGTGATTTTGGAGCCCCCCCAAAATAAAGTCTCTCACTGTTTCCATTGTTTCCCATCTATTTGCCATGAAGTGATGGGATGGGATGCCATGATCTTAGTTTTCTGAATGTTGAATTTTAAGCCAACCGTTTCACTCTCCTTTTTACTTTCATCAAGAGCTCTTTAGTTTCTCTTCGCTTTCTGCCATAAGGGTGGTGTCATCTGCCTATCTGAGGTTTTTGATATTTCTCCCAGCAATCTTGATTCCAGCTTGTGCTTCATCCTGCCTGGCGTTTCACATGATATACTCTGCATATAAGTTATATAAGTAAGGTGACAATATACAGCCTTGATATACTCCTTTCCCAACTTGGAACCAGTTCATTGTTCCATGTCCAGTTCTAACTGTTGCTTCTTGACCTGCATACAGACTTCTCAGGAGGCCGGTAAGGTGGTACAGTATTCTCTTGAAAAATGTTCCATAGTTTGTTGTAATCCACACTGTCAAAGGCTTTGGTGTAGTCAATAAAGCAGAAGTAAGTAGAATTTTTTCTGGAACTCTCTTGCTTTTTCTATGATCCAACAGATGCTGGCAATTTGATCTTTGGTTCCTCTGCCTTTACTAAATCCAGCTTGAACATCTGGAATTTCTCGATTCACATACTGTTGAAGGTTCGCTAGAAGAATTTTGAGCATTACTTCGCTATCGTGTGAGATGAGTGCAATTGAGCAGAAGTTTGGACATTCTTTGGCATTACCTTTCTTTGGGATTGGAATGAAAACTGACCTTTTCCAGTACTGTGGCCACTGCTGAGTTTTCCAAATTTGCTGGCATATTGAATGCAGCACTTTAGCAGAGTTATCTTTTAGGATTTGAAATAGCTCAAGTGGAAATCCATCACCTCCACTAGTTTTGTTCATAGTGATGCTTCCTAAGGCCCACTTGACTGTACATTCCAGGATGCCTGGCTCCAGGTAAAGTGATCACACCATGGTGGTTATCTGGTTCATTAGGATCTTTTTTGTATAGTTCTTCTGTGTATTCTTGCCACCTCTTCTTAATATCTCCTGCTTCTGTTAGTTCCAAACCATTTCTGTCCTTTATTGAGCCCATCTTTGCATGAAATTTTCACTTGGTATCTCTATTTTTCTTGAAGAGATCTCTAGTCTTTCCCATTCTATAGTGTTCCTCTATTTCTTTGCACTGATCACTGAGGAAGGCTTTCTTATCTCTCCTTGATCCTCTTTGGAACTCTGCATTCAGATGAGTATATCTTTTCTTTTCTCCTTTGCCTTTCACTTCTCTTCTTTTCTCAGCTATTTGTAAGGCCTCCTCAGACAACCATTTTGCCTTTTTGCATTTTTTCTTGGAGATGTTCTTGATCTCTGCCTCTTGTAGCATGTCCTGAACCTCCATCGATAGTTGTTCAGAAACTTTGTCTATCAGATCTAATCCCACAAATATATTTGTCACTCCAAATATCATAATATTTAGGTCACTCCAAATAAAAATAAAATGTGACTTTCACTGCTGAAAAGAAAGTTTACTTCATTCTGGAAAATCATGCTTGACTATTTCCTTTCCTTTGAAAATAATTAAGGATAAGTGTACCATTTATATGCAAATGCTTTTCAATCAGTTTATGTTGAATTTTTTTCTGTTATTCAGATACAAAATGTAGTCCATCTTAGCTTTTGTTAATAATATTAAAATGAAGTAACAGACCACCTCTGTCTCCTGAGAAATCTGTGTGTGGGTCAAGAAGCAACAGTTAGAACCTTACATGAAACAACAGACTGGTTCCGAATTGGGAAAAGAGAGTATATCAAGGCTGTATATTGTCATCCTGCTTATTTACCTCATATGCAGTGTACATCATGTGAAGTGCCTGGCTAGATGAATCACAAACTATAACCAAGATTGCTGGGAAAAATATCAACAACCTCAGATAGGCAGATGGTACCATTCTAATGGCAGAAAGTGAAGAGGAACTAAAAAGCCTCTTGATGAGGGTGAGAGAGAAGAGTGAAAAAGCTGACTTAAAAGTCAACATTCAAGCAGCAAAGATCATGGCATCTCGTTCCATCACTTCATGGCAAGTAAAAGGGGAAAAAGTTGAAACACTGACAGATTTTATTTCTTGAGCTCTGAAATCACTGCAGACAGTGATTGCTGCCATGAAATCATTAATAAAAGATACTTGCTCCCTGGAAAGAAAGCTATAACAAACCTAGAAAATGTATTAAAATGAAAGACATCACTTTTCCAATAAAGGTCTGTATAGTCCGAGCTATGATTTTTCCAATAGTCATGTAAGGATGTGAATATTGGACAATAACAAAGGCCGAATGCAGAATTGATGCTTTCAAATTGTAGTGTGGAGAAAACTCTTGAGTCTCTTGCATTGCAAGGAGATCAAACCAGTCAGTGCTAAAGGAAACCAACCCTGAATAGTCATTGGAAGGACTGATGCTGAAGCTAAAGCTCCCATACTTTGGCCACCTGATGACTCAGGATAAGACCCTGGATAAGACCCTGATGCTGGAAAAGATTGAGGGCAGGAGGACAAGAGGCGACAGAGGATGAGATGGTTAGAGAGCATCACTGACTCAAAGGACATGAATTTGAGCAAACTCAGGGAGATTGTGAAGGACATGACTTCACAACTGACCAACAACAAGTCCTCATTGAAACTCAAGAAACTTTTTTATATTGACAAAGGAAGATACAAATGATTCTCTTTAAAAGTCTGTATTATTGGCTTTAAATTCTTCTGAGCTGAATAAATAACAGCCCTACTTATCAAATCACCTTATCTAAAACCCAGATGGGATAATGAAGTTAAAAAAATAGTCATGTCTATATTAAGAAAAAAAGAATGAAAAATATTTAAATATTGAAATATTTAAACTAAGTATTCCTAAAAGTTAAATGTAAGCTATCATATACCTTAAATTGTTGATGATGGGCAAAATATTATGATAGGATTAGTTTGGCTTTGGTTTTGCTGTTTACTCAAGTGTAGTGGATAGTAGCAGAAAGTGCCTCAGTTGTTACAAGAAAGCTATTGCTGCTTCAAATCTCAGATGAAAAACAAATAGGTACATAAACATGTTACACGTAGATAATCATTTTAATTACAACAAAGTTATCCATCTCATATTACCTTTGTTCAAAACGCTAGTCAAAAAAATATGCTTACATGTTCCTTTTTATCAAACAACATTTAGCTATATAAATCAAAGCCTTATTCTCCTGGGCATATATTCCTTTATTGCACATCTCCAGATTACTGAGATGCTTCCCAGGTGACTCAGTGGTAAAAGAATCCACCTACAATGCAGGAGATGCGAGTTTGATCCCTAGATGGCGAAGATCCAGTGGAGAAGGAAATGGCAACCCACTCCTGTAATTTTGCCTGGGAAATCCAATGGAGAGAGGATCCTGACAGACTACAGTCCACAGGGTTGTAAAACACCACCACAGACTACTGAGAGCAAGCAAGGAGCCAAATTTACAGCAAGGGGCAAATATTTGCCTTAAGGAGCCCAAGAACACATTCCTAATTGTTAATTTTGTATTCATTTTTAGAAAAAGGGGTAATTTTAAAATAGGATAATAAAAAAGTAAACATTAATTTTTTTCACATAGATGTGCATATTGTGGAACTGAAATAGAAAACAGAGTGACTTGTAGTAAAATATTTAATCTTTCATCAACTTACTTAATAAAGAAAGGGGGTGAAAATTCAATGGAAAAAAGGAAAAATATAGTAGAAGGAAAAGATAAGGGGCTGGAAAGTGGAAGAGCATGAACGTGTTGGGCAAAAACTCTAAGGAGGTATCAGGTCAGTCTCCCTACTGTGTGAACTTGGCAACTTTCTCTAACAGAATGTGGTTGTGCTTGTTATTAAGGGGTCAAAGTTCTGCTAGTGTATTAGAATTGGTTTTATAGATGAAAACTTAAAAGATCTAGTCTGTTTTTCCATGATTAGTATATACAATAATCTCAAACATTTTATGAACATGTGTCTAATAATTATATTGGCACTTGCTTAAGCAAGAATATATGGGCATATTTATCCATAAAAGTCCTTCCATAAATACTAATGTCTAATATATGAATAATGTACATGTATCAAAATTCTACAAATGTATTTGCAATTATATTTGGGAAAATATACAATTTAGTTATATACCATCTCATCCAATTTTATAAGGTTATGTATAACACCTAATTTTAAAAACTTATTTGTGAACATATCAGTGTTCAGTGTTTGTGGTCATTTATGAATACAAATGTATACCATTTAAAATATTTAAGCCCTCATATCTTTCAGCTCTATTATTCTGAGTAATACAATTGTTTTCACATCTCATGACTATTTGAAGTCTCTCAAAAAATATTCAATGAGCATTATTTTTAGTTCACAATCAGGAAACTATTTGGGTAGTTATGCAGAAATTTATAATAAATCAACTGAATGGGCAGAAATCTATCTTCTTTTGTGAATCTTTAAGAACATTATTAAGTTCATTTACATCACTTATTACACTATATCAAAAAATGTGCTTGACTCATCATAACAAGTAGTCTATTAAAGTGTATCCCACATTCACTCTTGTGAGTCTAGCATGATCCCTCAATAGAAACAGAGCCACTTAACAGAACTATATATGTTTATGATTTATTATTTAACTGCAAGGTGATAGAAATTTCAGTTGCAGATATTTCTTTTAAAAATCCATCAGAAATACAATCATTTCTGTCTAGGAGAAGATGATTTTCATTCAAATCTCTAACTTTGTGCAACAGTCTTCTAAACTTACTATTTTAAATTACCAAGGATCCAAAATATTTTTTCAAATAAAATAACCCAGGAAAATATTACAAAATATGGAATAAATCAGAAATAAGCTAATCAAAGTCTGGAGAAAAGTAGGGTTTGAATGAGTACTAAATTGGTGATATAAAGAAACTATAATAAGCTGGACACAAATATTTATTTTTTAAAAGATTTTTAATGCATATGTACTTGTGATTTTTTTATAATTTCAGACATTCAATATATTAGAGGATGAAATAATCCATGCCTGGGTGAAACATCTACCAAACAAGAACTGAATTCCTACAGCACCACTGCTATCTGGTGATATTAATCATATAGCCCAATATCAGGAAGACAACCAAAGTTTTACAAAATAGTTTCTCTTCTGTGAACACTAGAATTCTCAAGTAACAAAGGCATTGAGTATCAGTAAGGGAAATACAATTGCTAAGTGTTATTAAATATAAATGTATACTTGTCAATATCTAATTTGAAGGCCACCATGTATCACAGATTGTAAAGGTGTGTGTCTATATATGTTTGTATACTTTTATTTTAGAAAAGTTCTATTTTACAAAAGTTCATATATCACTATAATTTTAAAATGTGTAATATCTGCCTATTGGAATGAGAGTCTACTTAGGCAAAACTCCACTAGGCTAAGTTTCTTCATGCTGTGAAAGTGTTGCACACAATATGCCAGCAAATTAAGAAAAGTCAGCAGTGGCCACAGGACTGGAAGAGATCAGTTTTCATTCCAATCCCAAAGAAAGGCAATGCCAAAGAATGCTCAAACTACCACATTATTGCACTCATCTCACACGCTAGTAAAGTAATGATCAAAATTCTCCAAGCCAGGCTTCAGCAATACTTGAACTGTGAACTTCCAGATGTTCTAGCTGGTTTTAGAAAAGGCAGAGGAACCAGAGATCAAATTGCCAACATCCACTGGATCATTGAAAAAGCAAGAGAGTTCCAGAAAAGCATCTATTTCTGCTTTACTGACTATGCCAAAGCCTTTGACTGTGTGAATCACAATAAACTGTGGAAAAATTCTGAAAGAGATGGGAATACCAGACCACCTGACCTGCGTCTTGAGAAATCTGTATGCATGTCAGGAAGCAACAGTTAGAACTGGACATGGAACAACAGACTGGTTCCAAATAGGAAAAGGAGTATGTCGAGGGTGTATATTGTCACCTTGCTTATTTAACGTACATGCAGAGTACGTCACGAGAAACGCTGGGCTGGAAGAAGCACAAGCTGAAATCAAAATTCCCAGGAGAAATATCAATAACCTCAGATATGCAGATGACACTACCCTTATGGCAGAAAGTGAAGAAGAACTAAAGAGCCTCTTGATGAAAATGAAAGAGGTGGGTGAAAAAGTTGGCTTAAAGCTCAACATTCAGAAAACTAAGATCATGGCATCCCATCCCATCACTTCATGGCAAATAGATGGGGAAACATTGAAAACAATGGCTGATTTTATTTTTGGGGGGCTCCAAAATCATTGCAGATGGTGACTGCAGCCATGAAATTAAAAGACGCTTACTCCTTGGAAGGAAAGTTATGATCAACCTAGACAGCATATTTAAAATCAGAGACATTGCTTTGTCAACAAAGGTCCATCTATGCACGGTTATGGTTTTTCCAGTAGCCATGTATGGATGTGAGAGCTGGACTATAAAGAAAGCTGAGTGCCAAAGAATTGATGCTTTTTGAACTGCGGTGTTGGAGAAGACTCTTGAGAGCACCTTGGTCTGCAAAGAGATCCAACCAGTCCATTCTAAAGGAGATCAGTCTTGGGTGTTCATTGGAAGGACTGATGTTGAAGCTGAAACTCCAATACTCTGGCCAACTGATGCGAAGAGCTGACTCATTGGAAAAGACCCTGATGCTGGGAAAGATTGAAGGCAGGAAGAGAAGGGGATGACAGAGGATGAGATGATTAGATGGCATCACCGACTCAAATGACATGAGTTTGTGTAAACTCTGGGAGTCGGTGATGGATAGGGAGGCCTGGCGTGCTGCAGTTCATGGGGTCACAAAGAGTCGGATACCCCTGAGCCACTGAACTGAACTGAAGCTTCTTGTTGTACTTATCAAGTAGAGGCATCTGAGGTCATCTGTGTTCTATACTTGCACTGCATTTGCATCGTTATTGTATGACAATGGTAATTATTTTTAAAAATACCTAAGACAAGATATTTTAACTTTTGACTGGTCTTTGATCAATAACCTTGACTCACAGTTTTCCATTCTGGCTAATAAGCCTTAAGGATATGATTAAAAATTAAGGAATTGCTGTACTGCATTTGTCTGAAGTAGAAACACAAACTGAGTTATTTGGACAATAATCTAATGTCTACATAAACTTAAAATAGTTAATTTGAAAAAAATTCAGCTATAATAATTGATTGATTCAACTAAATGTGATACTATGAAGATTAATTGTAAGTAAGTTCAATTCTACCTTTGTGGTTCAAGATAATGTTAGTGATTTAGTTGTTTATTGTTGAGACATTTCATTCTTCTAATATTTATTCTAGCATTATGTATAAGGATTTCAGAACAGAGACTAAAATTGAAGGCTCTTATTTTAACTTGGAATGTCCAAGCAAATCCATTAAAAATAAAAATTACTACATGTCTCTAGATCAAACCTGTCAAATTTCAAACACAAATGAAATAAAATACAACAATCTTTGATGACAAAGAGCATAAGCCATCTATAATTTTAATTTTTTTAAACTGATTATATAATCTACAACATAAATTGCAATTATCAAAGGATAAATCTAGGTTTTAAATTAGATCAGTAAAGTGTGTGTCTGCATTTGTCAGGCTGTAACTGAATTGTTAATGACAGGTGATTTATAGATGGAGTATTTCTCCTACAAATAAGATGTACATAAGGAAAAAAAAATATTTCATTTAACTGATGTAGTTTATTGTTTCCTCAAGGCATGTTATTCTACAGCCTTACTACAGTTAATAAAGCTGAGAAATGGATAACTGAAACATGTCTAAAAGAAATAAAAATATCCATGTACACAGTCATTATTAATACAGTTAATGATATTTCAAAAATGTAGACAATACTCAATACTGACCAATATTCTGAAATAATCTAAATGGGAAAATAATTTGAAAAAGAATAGATAGATATATGTACATGTACAACAGAATTACTCAGCTGTACACCTGAAACAAACACATTGTTGCTCCAGTATAAAATCAATTTTTTAAGAAAATATGGACAAAAATAAACTTATATTTATCACTGTAGTTAAAAGTCTTGGCTGTGAAGTAAAAAATATCTGAAGGTGATTCCTGACATAGTTGTTTACTATCTGTGTAACTCTGTGCTCATTTGCTCAGTCATTTCTGACTCTGTGCGACCCCACGGACTGTAGCCCACCAGGCTCCTCTGTCTATGGGATTTTCCAAGAATGCTGGAGTGGATTGCCATTCGGGGAAAGTCTCAATTTGCATATTTAACACAGGGATAGAATACACATATATAATTATGATTATCACATGTGCAAATTATATATACAATGCAAAAATATAGAGAGATTAGCAAGTGTACAAAAATAATAGTAGATGTGTGCTTGTAATCATCACTTTCCATTAAATGACCACTGATTTTTCAGTTATTGTAAACATTTTAGTTTTGAGAATCAGCTTTCAAGTAAACCTTTTCTAGACGAAGAGCTAAGAAAATTTGATCAATAATTGCGGAAAATAAAATGCTGTTGTCTTTTCCAAGTGAAAACTCTTCAAACTTTGAAAGAAAAAAGGTACATTTAGTTACATATAATAAATTGTGATTCAACCAAGTATAACCAGAGCAAAATATGACTAAGGTTTTTGGTTTTTAGACTATTTCTTTACATTTAACCAAAAGTCATTAATTTATGTTTTGAAAAATAGCGTGACCTTTGAAGGTGTGTTTGCTAAGCAAAAGTTTACAACTCTACTCCATTAATCTATTAAAAGCCTAATATGTTAGGCATTTTTAGCAGGAGAGCAAACACCTTTAAAATAAACAGGGGAAATATTTAATCTCCTATAAATAAGCAAAACATAAGTTTAATAAATTGGATCACTCATAATGTTTATGGAACATTAAAATTTTAATATATTTTTGGTCCAAAGTAACAGGGACATGCTGTTAAAGTCAAGATGACTACAAAACTGTTTTTGTAGTATTTCTTCAAAAAGAATTTTTAGATTCAAGACTGATCTATATCGTGACACAGAAGAGTATTATAGTAAAATTTCAGTCAACTTAAGTTGCAGTATAAAAACTTCATGTAAAATATATATCTAATATATATATATTAGATTTACTTGATGTAAAATCATATATCTAATATTCAAGTTGGTAAATTATTTAAAATATGTAACATTGTCTTATAAAACATAAGACTTTTTCATAAAATTTGTCAATAAATTAATATAGTTAATTTGCTCAAAAAGAGTCACCGTTTTTGCTATTTAATACACCCTCGTTTAATATTTATTATTCAAATCTAAAACCAAATTAGTGGCAATACTTTGGAACATTTCAGGCTTTTGATCATTACACATCTAACTTCTCATTATTAATGTAAACCCTTTTCCTATGGTAAAATATATAATATTGTATGATACAATGAAAAGCATACGTACCAGAGAGACCTAAATTCTATTCCAGACTGTCACTGACTAGCTTTTGTGACATTCTGCAAGTAACTTCAAACAAAATGGGACCTTCTGGAAAAAAGCAAATCTTAAGTAAGTGTAATTCATTACACTTAAACAGTATCTGTGTTTTATTAAGTTACTTATAAAAAAGTGCAACTTATGCACAGAGTCCAAAAATTCTACAGGATGACCTTCCTAAGCAAAAACAAACAAACAAAAAAAAAAAAATGAAAAAAACTAGAGATTCAAGGATACTCCATAATGTCTATGAGCATGCTTTTCACAAAAATGTCCCTATTTCTCTAGTTGGAGGCATTAATAATGAGAACAGAAGGAAAATCCTAACAGCAAACAAGTTAAGAATATTTTCATCAAAACATTGCTGGTTATGAGTTACCTCAGCATACCATTAATTCCCTCAAGCTTGAGTATCTGTCTCATCACCTTTGCATTATTGTCTGCAGAGAAATGTTAATCTTAACCGAGAGTCTATATCTAGGAAAAATCTCTTTTCTCTTTCTTCCTTTATTAAAAAATTTAGATCATTGCATAATTCTCAGGATAAGTTACTTATAACCAGTGTTCCAATCTATTTAGCATAGTAAAAAGCTCACGGAATTTGAAGTTAACTCCTAATTTGGTGTGGCTTTAGGCAAGCTATTTAGCTAATTCTGGGCTATGTTGATTCTTCATTTGAAAAGAAAAAAGAAAGACAAGGAGGATAAAAATGTCTGTGCCACTTAACTCACAGGGTTGTTTGGAGTGTTAGATAACTATATGTGAAGTCTTTTGTCAGGAGAAATTCATCAATATCAATTTTATGTAGAGGAACGGTATTTTTAAGGAAACATTACAATAAGGGTAGTGTTTGTCTTTTATATTCAGTAGCACTTTGGCAGAATATGTGTCATCATTTACACTTTTAAGTCTACTAATTATCTCATGAGATTCATTAAAGTAACTAAACAGGGTTTGCTTCTCTGACAACAAAATATATTTTTGTAATACCTTCTAATAATCTAGTCCTTCCAAGGGAAAACAAAATGTGATTTCCCAGTGGGTAAAACTATTCACCCCACGGGATTAACTACTATTACAAAAATTTATCTTAAAGAAATGCTTGAATGTAATTCAAATAAAATGAGAAACCTGAAACCTCTCAAAGTTCCAGGTTGCAAGCATTGCCAGGACTTAGAGCAATACACCTCAGTTTATGACTTAACATTCTATATCTAAGCCAACCCATTGCAGCAATAGATTTTCCTTTTTTCCTTCCAAATACTCTCCCTCCAGATCTATTCTCACAAATAGTTTTATCTTTACAGAGAAAGAAAACTCTTAGGAACTTGGCTCTTGTGTATTTTAAATTGGAAACAAATACTCATGTCTTTTTGTAAAAAGTCTTATTGGATTTATCCATCCCAAGTACTCTTTTCTTGTTCAATATGATCACATCCTTATTTCCCAGCTCACAGAGACAATTGTGTCATTGCATACTTACGTTATATGTTTGAAATGACTAAAACTAGTGATATCCTAATTGTGCCAAATAAAATTCAATGAGTGCTCACTACAACTTTCTAATACAAATTCAAGACTCCTAAAAGATTAAACATAATAAACAATTGTTCCTTTGATATAGAGCCTTAATCATATTTGAACCCTCAATTACATTATATACACTGGCTGATGGAATGAATATTTTTCCAGGGATCATGAGAATAAGAATCTAGTGTACTCTTTGACATTCGACAGATATGTGAACTTAAGGGGGAAAAAACCATGTCTAAGTGGCTTTCCTCATATGTAAAAATGGTTAGTACCTATTTCACAGGACTGTTGTGAGATTCAGATGAGATAAAATTTGTAAAATCCTAAAGTGCAAAGAAAACAATTTAAATGATAATGTAATCAGTCACATACTTAGAAATCTGGTGTTAGTGCCTGTCATATTTACCAAGAGGTGCCATTTCAGGTGATTTCTTTAGATTTAATGCAAAGACTCATGATGAGTCTACTTTGGTTTTTGTTTCTGTTTTTGTTTTTTTTTTTTTGTACAATATTAGTTTTTTCCATAAATGCACTTGTTTCAATTACTGGAAACGGTTGTTCTGAAGTGATTTAGGTGCTACCATTAGTGTATGATATAAATAAGATAGAAAATATAATAACTTTATCAAAAGAAATATTAAACATTATATCTCAGAATGTCTTCCATTTCTTTGAAAGATGATACTTCCTTGAGTTGTCAATCTCTATCCTGGAATCTAATCTTAACTTGGAATTCTAATTATTTTCCAGTGAATAAATCAACCCATTTCCTTAGGAATGCTATTACTAACTTTTGCAATTCTGTATTATAGAAATTACAAGCACTTCAGCATTTAATGTATATTATATGACACTATCTACTGGCTGATTGTGTTTAATCTTCACTGACATTTTTTTCCCATTTATTTTTATTAGTTGGAGGCTAATTACTTTAAAATATTGTAGTGGTTCTTGTCATACATTGACATGAATCAGCCATGGATTTACATGTATTCCCCATCCCGATCCTCCCTCCCACCTCCCTCTCCACCCAATTCCTCTGGGGCTTCCCAGTGCACCAGCCCCGAGCACTTGTCTCATGCATCCAGCCTGGGCTGGTGATCTGTTTCACCCTAGATAATCTACATGTTTCGATGCTGTTCTCTCGAAACATCCCACCCTCGCCTTCTCCCACAGAGTCCAAAAGTCTGTTCTGTACTTCTGTGTCTCTTTTGCTGTTTTGCATATAGGGTTATTGTTACCATCTTTCTAAATTCCATATATATGCGTTAGTATACTGTATTGGGCTTTATCTTTCTGGCTTACTTCACTCTGTATAATGGGCTCCAGTTTCATCCATCTCATTAGAACTGATTCAAATGAATTCTTTTTAATGGCTGAGTAATATTCCATGGTGTATATGTACCACAGCTTCCTTATCCATTCATCTGCTGCTGGGCATCTAGGTTGCTTCCATGTCCTGGCTATTATAAACAGTGCTGCGATGAACATTGGGGTACACCTATCTCTTTCAGATCTGGTTTCCTCAGTGTGTATGCCCAGAAGTCGGATTGCTGGGTCATATGACAGTTCTAATTCCAGATTTTTAAGAAATCTCCACACTGTTCTCCATAGCAGCTGTGCTAGCTTGCATTCCCACCAACAGGGTTAAGAGCGTTCCCTTTTCTCCACACCCTCTCCAGCATTTATTGCTTGTAGACTTTTGGATAGCAGCCATCCTGACTGGCATGTAATGGTACCTCATTGTGGTTTTGATTTGCATTTCTCTGATAATGAGTGATGTTGAGCATCTTTTCATGTGTTTGTTAGCCATCTGTATATCTTCTTTGGAGAAATGGCTGTTTAGTTCTTTGGCCCATTTTTTGATTGGGTCATTTATTTTTCTGGAATTGAGCTACAGGAGTTGCTTGTATATTTTTGAGATTAATCCTTTGCCTTTTGCTTCATTTGCTATTATTTTCTCCCAATCTGAGGGCTGTCTTTTCACCTTACTTATAGTTTCCTTTGTTGTGCAAAAGTTTTTAAGTTTCATTAGGTCCCATTTGTTTATTTTTGCTTTTATTTCCAATATTCTGGGAGGTGGGTCACAGAGGATCTTGCTGTGATTTATGTCAGAGAGTGTTTTGCCTATGTTCCCCTCTAGGAGTTTTATAGTTTCTGGTCTTACATTTAGATCTTTAATCCATTTTGAGTTTATTTTTGTGTATGGCATTAGAAAGTGTTCTAGTTTCTTTCTTTTACAAGTGGTTGACCAGTTTTCCCAGAACCACTTGTTAAAGAGGTTGTCTTTTTTCCATTGAATATTCTTGCCTCCTTTGTCGAAGATAAGGTGTCCATAGGTTCGTGGATTTATCTCTGGGCTTGCAATTCTGTTCCATTGATCTATATTTCTGCGCTGACACTTATTTTAAATCTTTACTAAAATTATATGACTTATGATTAAATTACTGTGCAGTGAAACAATATTTTCCTCTAACTTAAAAAATCTCATTCTATTAAGATGTATCCATATTCCCTCTGAAACAGGAAAAAGGAGAACTGTTCTAAAGTTATACAGCTGGATTTGATTACTCTAATTCACAAAATTTTGTTTAATATTTTTAGCGTTTCTCATATTTGTTAGATTAGTCCAAGAAATTATCTCATATTTTTATTCTGGTTGTTATGATCCTGAAGTAGTTTGGTGTTTTCAGTCGGTTCAGTTCAGTCGCTCAGTCCTGTCCGACTCTTCACGACCCCGTGAAGCACAGCATGCTAGGCCTCCCTGTCCATCACTAACTCCCAGAGTCTACCCAAACCCATGTTCATCGATTCGGTGATGCCATCCAGCCATCTCATCCTCTGTCATCCCCTTCTCCTCCAGCCCTCAATCTTTCCCAGCATCAGGGTCTTTTCAAATGAGTCAGCTCTTCCCATCAGGTGGCTAAAGTATTGGAGTTTCAGCTTCAACATCAGTCCCTCCAATGAATACCCAGGAGTGATCTCCTTTAGGATGGACTGGTTGGATCTCCTTGCAATCCAAGGGACTCTCAAGAGTCTTCTCCAACACCACAGTTCAAAAGCATCAATTCTTCGCTGCTCAGCTTTCTTTATAGTCCAACTCTCACATCCATACATGACCACTGGAAAAACCATAGCCTTGACTAGAAGGACCTTTGTTGGCAAAGTAATGTCTCTGGTTTTTAATATGCTGTTTAGGTTGGTCATAACTTTCCTTCTAAGGAGTAAGCGTCTTTTAATTTCATGACTGCAATCACCAACTGCAGTGATTTTGGAGCCCAGAAAAATAAAGTCAACCATTGTTTCCACTATTTCCCCATCTATTTGCCATGAAGTTTGGTATTTTACATGAGTCAATTTTATATAATTTTTTGAGTTTTAGGGCCATTGTAAATTAACTCAATTTTTTCCTCATTCTGTCTTAAGTCTTGACCAGCATATTTTCATAGAAGTACAGTAATATCTCTACTTTCTATAGTTTCCATCTCTAGTCTTTGAAAATAGAATTTGAAGAAGTCTGTTATTTTTCATGGTTTTTTTGGTCCTGTTTTTTGTATTTCTTTTCTTCTTTGTGTACTTCAGAGTTTCCTCCTTATATATATATATATATATATATATATATATATAATATTTTGCTTGCTATACATGCTTCCTCAGGCACATGGAAGCAGTCTATGCTTAACATTATTAAGTAAGAGTAATGAAATCCAAGCCATTTTGCCAGACACCCAAGTTCATTTAGCACCTACAAAAAGCATTTTAGTACAGTTGGCCCTTTAGTTCACTAGGATCATGAAGTTGCACCAAACAAGCTTTGCTGTTGCTATTAAAGTATAAGAGCTTAGCAAAGTCTAATACAGTTTCATTGGGAAGGCAGTAGCTGCTGAATCCCAATGCCACAATTAAGACATGAAGTAACAAATTTTTTCAGTTGTTTCCCTCACCCTGCCAGAACCACAATTGTGCCTAACAAACACAGTCTAAACACGCACAACTTGACTTATCTCAATAACTGTTTTCAACATTGTTTAATTTGACACTGGTTCCATACCAATATGTACTGCACACAAAGAAACAGAACTATGAAAATTTCTTAAATGGATTATGAATGAAAAGTTCTCTTGGATTAAATGGCTATTCTGCTGCAATCTAGGATAAAAATCTAGGTGTGAAGAAAGTAGCACCATGGGCTTTGAGCGGAATTTTATGGGATAGCAAATATAAAATAACCTTTACCAAGTCTCTTTTGTTGCTGTTGTTCTTGTTACCTTGAAAAATGTCAGACACAAAAAGAAACTAAAAATAATGTTTTTGACTTATGTAAATGAAAATTTAATTAATTATTGTACCCTGTATACAAGCATATGTGCTAAGTCGCTTCAGTTGTGCCTGACTTTACAATTCCATGGACTGTAGCCCACCAGGCTCCTCTGTCCATGGAATTCTCCAGGCAAGAGTACTGGAGCAGGTTGTCATGCCCTCCTCCAGGGGATCTTCCCAACCCAGGAATCGAACTCACACCTCTAGCATGCAGGTTCTTTACCACTAGCGTCACCTCGGAAGCCCCATTTTATTCTGATATTTGAATAATTAACTCTTATGTTCATTTTCAATATGTCACAAATGAATATCTTCAAGGATCTACACTATATTAAATTCAGAATTTTTGGATCTTTTTGGAAAAGTTTTTAAAATATTAGCAAGCTACTGACACTGTGTGGTCAATGGTTTTCTTTTTGAAAAAGTACAACTGTATGTATGTAGTCCTTATAAATAGATTCGACAATATAATGAGCAAGCAACTTTTATTCTGAACTATAGTTTCAACTGTTCTAGCTACATCAAAGATTAAGATCAATTTTAATATCCAGGTATAATAAGCATATATCATTTTTAATTTTTATATATCCCATCCTTTGTAAAATAGCTAAAGGGAATCTTTTAAATAAATCTGTAAACATTCGCTTACTTCACTTTTTTCATGCGTGTTTACCAGACTAAAAATTAACCCTTCTTTTCCAATGTGGTTTGAGAGGAAACAACAGCCTACATTCCTAGGTAACCTATTAGAAACGCAGAATTTCAGGCCCCAGCTACAATCTACAGAATCAGAATCTGCATTTTAACAGGGTTCCCAGATGAAAGGGATGTGCATTAAAATTTGAAAAGTACAGGAATAGGACTTAACTTCCTAGAAACTAGAGTTTAAAATAAATCATCAGCAGTGATGGTGACTGATCAGAAGCTCTATTTCTTTCTCAAATGCTTAGCTTCTATTATAGCTGCACTGTTTTATATATATATATTAGCATTGGCCTTATATTCCCATGGGCTTCCCAGGTGGCTCAGCTGGTAAAGAATCTGCCCGCAGTGTGGGAGACCTGGGTTAGATCCCTGGCTTGGGAAGATCCCCTGGAGAAGGGAACAGCTACCCACTCTGGTATTCTGGCCTGGAGAATTCCATGGACTATATAGTACATGGGGTCACAAAGAGACACGACTGAGTGACTTTCGGTTTATATTCCCATAACTGTTTACTCTTGTATGCAATTTGAAGGCATTTAGAAGCCACGTGATATTTAATGTATTCCAACTCCCTTCCTCAAATAATCCTTCTTTGCACTCACTCACTTTATAAAATGGAAAGCATATATCTTAGCTGTTTTATCTCATGAATGTTAAAACTAAGATCTTGGGCTAAGAAAAGTTGCAGGACAAGGGATGATGTAAGAAATGTGGAGCCTGACTGAAGGCTAAAACGTCCATCTTAAACTGAGTGATTTTTTTCCTGGTGTAAGCAGAAAGAACAATGGAAATTCTGCCTGATGACCATAAAGCAAGCTCTCTGTTAAAGTTTTATCCTATTTGTGTGTTTTTGCATGTGTTTATTACCCATTCTTAAGTCTCTTAAAAAAAAAATTCATGTATTCCCATGTTTCTTTTGAAGATTCTTGATCCTAGTAAAATTAGCAAACAAGTATCAAATGACAGTTAAGGTATTCCAAATACCAAATATGAGAAGTGAGAGAGAAGCCAGCCTAGGCATTTTCAAAAAGGTTGCATATTTCACACTAAACTGAAAACCAGGTCCTATCACCTAACACTCTGAGAGTGTTCTTCTCTACTTGATTTCCTTTCCCCCTTTCTTCCCCTCTGCCACAAAGTAAAACAAAGCAGTGTAAGGTTATTCAGGGGAGAAAAGTAAGCTTGGTTTAGCACATTATGCCTGACCCATACTCCTGAAACCATGTACCTTGTGTCCTTGTCTTTTGAAGTAAAATGCTGTCTCAAGAGTCAATGAGTGTGAAATGTGAAGATATAGAAACAAAGAATATCTGTTGGGCTAAGGAACTGGTAACAATTTAGACTATAATTCTGCCACATAACAGAATCACCAAACTCCCAGTTCCCTGAAAGATACAGATAAAGGCCTGACACACATTTCTAGGTTGTTTTTACAGGAAGCAGACTCCCCTACCACCACCACCCAGATGAAAACTGCTGATCACAAGCACATAGACCCCAAACTGGCTGAAACCAGAAAGCTGATGACGCTTGAAACCTTACCTTGATGCCAATCAATCCAAGAACTGTCCACCAGTTGATCATGCCCTGCTCCTCGAACACTATAAAACTCCTCCCTACTCCCTCCAGGGTGAGTCACACGATCTTCAGGGCATTAGCCCACTGTGGCCTCCTTTGCAGGGCAAAGCACATAATAAAAGCTACTCTTTTCTACTTCACTGAAAACTCTGTCACCATGTTTCTATTTGGCACTGGTGAACAGAGGCCAAGTTTATACAAAACTCCCTTACACACAACTCTGACATGAGCTGCAAGATCATGCAACAGACCAAAGTTTAGAAAATTCACTTACAAATTTTCCCAAATTATATTTAAACATTCAGGAAAATGTACATTTAAGTCCTTAGGTAAATATTCATTTGTAAAAACAAAACCATTCTTTGGGGTATGTATATGTCTTGCTATCTTAAGTAAATGGACTTTTCAAGTAATTTTAAAAGACTTAAAATATTTATACACTTTAATGCATAGATACTTTATTCACTTTGCCTTCATGTCAATACTACATTTTGCATGTTTTATAACATAATATGCACAACAGAGGTGTTTTTAATAATCTAAGTTCAAAAAAAAAGTGTAAAAAATATACCATTTTCTATGTCTAAGTCAGATTGGGAAATTGTCCAGCTTAATAAAGCCAAAGAAATAAACAAACAAATCCTGGATATTTTTAACTTTCTGATAAGGTACAAAACTATTATGGCATTTGAGCAAAGGAGGGAACAGGCAAGGTTGCAGGGTAAACTTAAGAATGTTATCGAGTAATACCTCATATGAGGTCCTGTTACACTCATTTTACATTTCTGAGACTTAGTTTTCTTGTCTATGAAATTAAGGAGTTGGATTAAATTATCTTTCTGGCCCCTTCCACTTTCAGAGTTTCTGAAATCTGGGCCATTCTTGGCATACTGTAATGTAACACCTGACACTCAGTATTTGTTAAATTTAGCATGGCTATATGTTACATTTTTGTTTGTGGTGCTTACTGTGCCCAATCAGAATGTAAGCTTCTCAAAGCAGATACTGCCTTAAAGTTCTTTAAGAACTCCCTTTTTTAACCCAGCCCAACCACTGCATTTAAAATTTGCAGTGCTGAACAAGCAACAGGTTTTTAGATATTGAGGGCTAATGAATCCAGGTATTGAAACTAGAAATACCTATAGAGCCACATGATAAGGACAGAATATATGGTAGAGCTTTCTGTAAAACGTATACATTTTTTTTTTTCACTGGAAAGGGCCTTGAAATAATGTAAAATTTCTCCAAGTTACTTTTGGGAAAACTGTATTCCAGGGAGATGAAGTTATTTGCCCAAGATCACTCTCTGGATACCAACAAAATATCAATCGTAAAATATATTGTGTTCACACAATTTAAATAAGCCTTTTGCCCTCATTTCCTATACCAAAAATCACAGGATGAAGGAGTGCATAATCCTGAAGGCAACAGAAAATGGTGTGCACATCAGGAGCTTAATGTCCTTCAGTTAAAATGATATAAACCTACACACAATTGATTCCTAAAGATATTTTGCTTCAAAGATGGCATATCAGAACAAAGTCAGTATTTACAAATCACTGTCAAACAGTCTCTAAAACAAATCATATATAAAATATAAATGTCTTTCAAGAAAAATGAATTAGGCAATAACACTAAATATTTGCCACATTAGGTAAGCTTAAACTTTATGGAGTGTCATTCTGATGAGTCATAATTTGAATTATCCTTATAAATAAAATAGAGAAAGTATATGAGCATATATGAGCATGTACTGTTAAATTTCAATAGTCTTACTATCTTACATAGTTTTTACAGGGTTAGTGCACAAAGAATTAAAAGAGGAGGAGAATATGACACAAGTAGACAGTTAATTGACAGACTTATTTAGATATATTCAAATGTACTTTGGAATTTTTATTTTTTAATCCAAGAAGCATTCTTTTTTGTTTCTTTCTTTTTTTAAACATTCAGAACTTTGAGAAAATTTACTCAAAGAAATGAGTGGCAAGGCAGGGTGTTGGCAAAAGCCCTCGCTTGGAAACCAAAAGTCCTATATAAACTTCCCCTCTTGCTACTGGGGAAGCCTTAGATAGGATTTCACTTGTCTGACCTTCAGTTCCCCCGTTGAAAAAATAGGTACAACCATGTTTCTTCTACTTAAAAGATTTTTATGGGATTAAAATGATATACTTTAAAAAATTATATAAAATACTGTATAAATTAAATTAGGGGAATGAATTGAAACAAAACAGTACCTGAAATTTTAATGTTTTGTTTACATTTCATATGATGACAATAAATGAATTATAAAAATCAGTAATATCTTGATTTGCATTCTAATCAATTGAAAATTTTAAAAGAAATAAATTTTCATCTAGTTTAATTCAAATTCATCAGGAAATCAGTTTTATTATCATGCTAGAAGATAGGTTAGATTAATAAAATAATTTTTAGAGAAAAGAGAAAAATCCTCTCCCAGATTTTATTCTCTTCTTTCCTCTTTCCTCTTTTTGGAGGAAGAAAATTTGGGAGTGTTTTTTTCAAATGTATGTATTCAAGATGAGCAGATTAGGTGGAAAAAAAAATATTCTTTCAGATCTGGGCTGAAAATGATAACTATAGCTATCCTAATTTTAAGTTTCAAAATTTATTATACTGATTTGATGCTTAACACATTAAAGACAATTAAAAGGGTGATTTAAATCCTTGATCAGTTGAGGGTGTTTAAACTGCAAAAGATAACAGAAACATTTATGATTTCTGCCAAGTCACTCTTTTAATTCAAAAACCGTAACTGAAAAAAGACTCCTTATTCAATTTATTTTCACCGTTTGATAACGAGAATGCAGTCTTTCTACAGATATAACCAAATCTCAAGACACTTTTCACTCTAAAATAGCTTTCTCCATGTAATAAACCTGTGCTTTACAATTAATGTTGTATAGAGCATAAATCTTGAGGGACCTTGGCATACAGATCATTTGATATTTTTTCTTAACAAAAGATGACTACATTTCAAAATGAACTTCTATTGAAAAATAACACCTTCTCAAAAAGCATTAGATTAACTTAAACAATGCAAGCCAGTCTGGAATATCAAGACATCTTCATTCTAGATACTAAATGATCAATAAAATCTTCCAATACTAGAACCCTGCTCAGACAATGACATATAATTTGAAATGTTATAAAGTCAATCTAATTAAATGTACTTATGAATTTTATTTTTCCCAAAGGTAAAATTTACATATACCATTGGTGGAAGAATGTGCCATCTATTTTTATGGCATACTCTTTCTTAAATCCCCAATTCCCAGTGATGCTGAGCCAACCTCAGTACATGGAGAAGTATGGACAATTTGAGAACTGCCCATTTCCCATACACACACAAATATCTTTTTACCAACAAAACTTAAAAAGCAAGGGTTCCTTTGCCTCTGAAGAGGCAAACCTGTTGTTGGGGAAAACCTGTCTGAGGAGAATGGCCTCTCAAAATACTTAAATTTGAGCCACTGTGACAATTCCACAAAGCAAAAAGGAGGAGGAATAAAACAGAAAGAAACTTTCACTGAAAATATAAATAGAATGACCCATGGGAAGAGGACACACCAGAAAGAATGGGATGCAGAGAAACAGTTTCAGAGTGTGTGATGAGAAATTCAGAAAAGTTGGAATTACTCCCCAAAGTACAATATTTAAATTCCTTGTTGTAACCAAAGGAAAACAGACATTTGCAGGCATTATATATATATATATATATATATATATATATATAATATATATATATTATATATATATATATATGAAATACAAGGAATTCTACTATAAATCTTGTCTGAAATAAAACAGCAAAAGACACACACAGACAGCAAAAAATCTGCGTGAGGAAAATTTGACAAATCCAGAAGTTTAAAGTAGAAGTTCCTTGGTTCCTTTAAAAAAAAAATCTTTGAGGTCAATGAGGGAAAGAGAGTCCAAGGTGGCTAGTGGGAAGGAAGAAGTAAAATGGGGATAAGAGGAAAAATTACCTAGATAGGTAATGAAGGGAAAAAGCAGCAAGGGAAGACTGACAGAAGGAAAAAGCATAGAGATAGAGGTGCTAGCTAGTGCCTAAGAGGAGGAAAAAGCCAAGATTAAGGGATTCTAATGGTTGGTAGAGAAACAGCTGAAGCTGGTAAGGGTGGGAGAAATGATAGGGGACACGGAGATGATGCAAGGAGGTGTGTGGAAAATGGAGTGCAGTGGGCTTTATAAATGTGCTTGCAAGTTGCTGAAGGAGTTTGCTCTGATGGTAGAAGACAGGGAATTTGGAAGGCTTGGTGGGGAAGGTGAGATGACCCTAAAGATAAAACTATAGAGATGATTAGGGCGAAAGAGAAATTATCTTTCAGCAAATAGCATTCATTTATTTCTTAGTTCTACTGCTTTACCTTGTGTGGTGCGTGTGTTTAGGCCCTCTTCAAAATTTGTCCTCTTTTCTGGATGTGACAGTATCTTCTTAACTTATTTACCTTCACTCTCTAGTCCAATACCTTAGTTTACCCAAATACACATTTAAAGACATCTGAAAACAAGAAAAATATTTCTATTGTGTGCCACTTACTGCCCATTTTTTCCACCCTGTTTTGTTGTTGTTAACATACCTACTTTAAAAATCTTCAAAGTGGCCTATGCCTACAAAATACACACACAACTGCTAACTCCACAGTGGGACATCAATCCCACCACCACCACCTTACTTAGTCTGTATCAGGCTCTTTCAGGTCCACTTCTTGGCTAGTCACTGCTTAGGAATGCCTATTTTTCAAAGCCAGAGAGACATCTTCTTTATGAATCTCTTCTCGACCTCTTAGCAAAAATTAATTCCTCCCTCCATTATGTTCAATTAAAGCATTAATCACATTGTATTATAAATTTGTCAGTCTCCTGGCTCACAGAGGCCCCAGATACCTTTCCACATGCTCTTTTGTATTCCTGGAGCCTACCAAACTGTCTGGCACAGTAGGTTTGCAGATTCTTTGGTGAATAAGTAAACATATTACACCTCCTTTAAAATATGTGAAACAAGATTATTGGAGAAAATTAGATTTCAAAATTTCATCCCCTGAATAATTCCCCTTCCCACTAATAGAAAATGTGGCAGCCATACATATTTTGTCAATTTAGTTTAAAGCCAGTGGCTTCTATAAAGTCTCCTTGTCTGGGAACCTCCCCTCTCTTCCCCAAGAACCTTATAAATCCTGGCTAAAGGCTGTTATGGACGGCTTGCACAGAGAAAAGGAGAATTTTCTGCTTTCTAAATCCCTTACCAGATTTCTCCCTGCCACCAGCAGTCTGGAAGCTCTCTATCAGATTTCTATCTTGCAAAGAACATGAAGTTTTTAATACCTAGAGAAGAAATAACGTGTAAACTGCAATTCCTTCTGCCAGGACTCCCAGCTGCCAAAACCCAACACTGCTTGGACATCCATCAGAATCGCATTCAGGTGATTTTTTTTTAAGTGGGGTGGGGGCTCCTTTCAACCCTAAGCAAATTATTGAACTCTAGAAAATGAATTCACTTTTATGCTTGGTCTGAGTTTTCTTTCCATTCCTGTATTTCAAACGCATAGGAACTTTTTTGCTGCTTTTGCTGATACACAAAACCCTAGGTTTACAAAACGGAAGAATTCTCTGCTTCTGCTCCCTTTTCCCCAAACTCCCCTACCTGGCTCCAAACCAAAATACAGTCAGTAGGTAAGCATTTTATTGCGATCCCCTCTGACGGTAATTTCTTTGGAAAGGAAGCTCAGTTCCGAGGCCCAGATGCTTCCACACACCCTGCCTCCGCCCCTCCTTTTTGCCCTGTAAAGCCTTCTCCAACGGCGCGCTGCGGTCCTTCTCCCAGAGCTAAAGAAAGAACTGTCTGCAATCGGGGAAAATGGATTAGCCTCCAATTCCGGGAAGCAGGGGTTTGCTCCGTAAAAGAAGAGCAAACTCAGAAAGGTAGGCCCAGCGGGCTTCTGTCTTGTAAACCCCCATTCCTGAACGTTCCCAATTTGGCGCTCCGGCCTCTGGAAGTGACTGCGCAGCCTTATAATAAAGAGGACGGTGGCCTCTTCCCTGCGGCAGCAGCCCTCAGAGCCTTTCCGCAACTTCCAAGCTCCAGTCCCTTCTTTCACTGAAAGGGGACCCTCCACACTGTGCAAGCCGCCTCCGATCGCCCTCCTTCCCCACCGCACCATTTCACTGGGAACGAGACCCTCTTCGCCTTCGAGGGGGCTTGCTCTGTTGAAGGCAAAAAGCCACAGGATTTTAAGGATGCCAGTCTTCAAATCACCCGGGGAGGACAGATGACAGTGGAAATTTAATACTGGTAACTGTTATTATTTCATCTTTAAAACTTGCCCTCCAGAACGACGCTAAATAAGTGGATTCACGGTGAATAGTGAAGATGCAAGCTGAAAAGGAGCGGGGTCGTTGGGTGGGGGTCGTGGGGAACAGGGAAACGAAGGGAAGGAGTGCAGAAAGACCCTGAATCTGTATTAGATTCCGGGGTTCAAAACCTGCCCTGGCCCAGGTTGCAGCAACACCCCCCACCCTCCCACCCCCGGGGCCTCCGCAAGCCTCTGCGGAGCGAGGGAGCGGGAAGGAGGGGCGGAGAGCGAGAGCGCGGGAAGGAGGCCGAGGGAAGCCAGGGCGGCTGCGCACTGGGAGCGCGCGGGGCTGGGCCGCTCGCGCTCCCGGCCGGGACCGGCCGCTTAGCCTCCTCTCGGCCCGCTGAGCCGCTCTGGGGCTGACATCATTGCCAGAAGGAGGGGCTGCCCGTGCCGAGGCGACTGGAGAACAAGGTTCTCGGGCCTCGCTGGCGTAGGCGCTTCCTCGCAGCTTGGCAGGCGCAGCGCGGTGGCGGCCAGATTCAGCCCGCGTGAGCTGAGCGCGGCAATTCTTAATTTAGCGGAGGGAGGAAGGTATCTTTAGACCTTAGCGCGTCCAGCTCTGGGTTCTTTCGTGAGAACCGCCCGCACACCGTCCGCACTTTCCTCTGATGAACCAGACAAAGGCAAGAAAGGGGAAAACATGTACAAATACTATTACTTCGACTGGCTTTCAAATGTCCGCCCCCGCCCCCCAGCCCCGCAACGAGAGGTCAGCTCTGAGGCTGAGCTTTCCTGCCGCGATTGTTTGAAACAAGATTGAGAGTGGAATTCTATCTAACCTTCACCAAGTTCAGAAGGTGCCCGCACGTACCTTTTTTTTTTTTTTTTTAAGTCACACCTGTTTTAACCTTTTATGGGACGGGAGGGAGTCGCTTTAGTCTAAAGGGACGCTACCTTGTCCTGCGTTTTGCTCACTGTTCAGTATTCTCGGCACGCTCTTCAGGTTGTTTCCTCGTTGCAGCGCTAAGAACACCAAAGCAGCTCCCCCAACACCATCGCCCCCTCCCATTATTTCCTGCCCCCCTCACGGTCTATCCCGACGTTTAAAGACTTTCTTCCACACACTTTCCTTCGCACAGAAACGGTTCCTATGTGAGGTTTAAACCCAACCTGAAGATGTTTCCACGCAAGGACTCGCTTTTGTTTGGTTCTCCCAGCTTAATTTTATTTATTCTTTTGTCCTTGCCCCTCTTCTCTCAAGTCTTTTTGCTTTGTGCATTTGTGCCGCAGTGGCTCAAGTTTCGATTCCCAGCCCCCAGCCAACATTTTTAGAAAGGTACCCCGCTCGGAGACTCCAAGGCAAGCCCTCAGACGCGCGGGCACACGCACTCAACATACGCACTCCTGCGCCCCGCACCCCAAAGGCGGCCAAAGCAGGGAAGCGCGGAAGAGGCCTTTTGCAGTTGAGCTCTATAAGTCTTTCCTTAGGGGAGGAAAGGAAGTGGCTGGCACTATAAACTGTTCCAAAGTGGCACCTCCCCCCTTTATTTTTGCAAGGGGAAGATGTCAATTTGCGGCTAAGAGCGCACTTTCAAGTCGTGTTTCCAATCGAGGGCAGACTGCCGCTCCGCTCTTCGAAGTCTTTAAGAAAAGACTCATTTGCGGCTATGCCTTTTTAAAAAGTCACCTTTTCTGATGACTCTCTTAAGAGGCATTCATTTTCGCGAAAAGGGACTGGTTTATGGCTACGCGCTTTAAAAATTAATTCCTTTGTGGACACATAAACTGTTTCTCGGTCCTATCTTAGTCAACGTCATTCATTTATGGGATAGCTAAGCGGGTTCTGGGTAAGGGCTGAAAAGTCATTTATTTTGGAGAAAGAGCAGTCCCTTTATGTTTGGCTAAGCTCCTAGAAAAAGTCTTTTTTTTTTTTTTTTTTTTTTTTAATGAGAAAATGATGCCGTTTTTCGACTGCAAGACGTTTCTTTAAAAAAAAAAAAAAAGCTAGGCAGAATTTTCCACACCTACCATCTCCACATCCAGCAGGTGCTGGCTGAGCCCGGCCCCAGAAGTAGGGCGGGAAGGAAGGGCTGGGAGGCGAGGGGCAGGCGAAATTACAAGGGCGACCCTGAGCGCTCCGTGGCGCGCTGCGATCTCCTCTCTGCCCCAAGGGTCGGACCCCCAAGGATTAGGGCCAACCTGGTAAGGATCCAGACCTGGAGCCCCCAGAGACGGGAGCGCAGCGGCGCCAGACCACGCGAGAAGTCCAACGCGGGCTCCGGGCTTTGCCGCTCGGTTCAGAGCGCTCCTCCTGGCTAACCCGAGAATCCCGAGTGTGATCTTTCCTCAATCCCTGCCCCAAGCTTAAGAGTTTGTCTCAGCCTCGCTGAAGCTGTATCCGTTAAAGCGAAAGTCCTTTTTGCACGGCCAATGTCGGGCAAATTCACGCGCGGACACTTTTCTGACAGAAGTGTTTTCTTAAAGTAACCAAGGCAAGCCGACTGGTGGCTATGCCAAAAAGAGACTCTAGCTGCGCTCACCTCAGGGGTTTGCTCTTATCTTCAGGGAAGAGATGGGGGAAGGGGGAAGGGAGGACAAGGGAAGCATCTCTAAAACCACTCTGGCCGTAATCAAGACCCTGAGAGCAGGCAGCCGGAAACCTCCGCGCACCAGGTGCGGGACTCAGGCTTCACATGCCGCACTCTGTTCTGGCCCCCGGACAGGATCCTTACCTTGTTGTCCACGCCACTAGAGTAGAAATGAGGTGGTAGGTAAAAAGGAGAAAAGGCTTCTACTCGCTCCACGGAGACTGCGATTGCTGTAGCGGGGCTCTGCCGCCACAGCTCGCAGTCCGCGGAGCAGTTGGAGTCGCAAAGGCGTCCTTTTAGGCTGTTCAGGCCGCCCGGGTTGCCTGGGGTTGCCTGGGCTGTCTGTGACGCTGTTTCTGCTGGCTTTCCGCTTTGCCGCGCGGGTCGCTGCGTGCAGCTCAAGCTCACGGCTCCTCCCGCCCTGACAGTTCGCCGACTGCAAGGAGCCAGGGCCGAGCCAGCCCTTTTCAATGGCGAGGGGGAGGGACTCGATGGAGGGGGAGAAGGGGGAAGGAAGGGGGGTGAGTGAGTGGAGGGCGGGCGGGGGGAGAGAAGTGAACCGGTGCCCTGGCCCCCTGCTGGGAGGGGATGGCGCAGCACCAACTGCTGGGTACCCCCCTCTGGTCCCCACTCCTTGCACCCCACATCCCCCACCGCTTCGGGGGCGGCCCCTCCTGGCTGACGGGGAACCGGGGAAGAAGGGCGGGGGCGAGATGGAGGTAAGCTTAGGAAGTTACTGCTCGCCGCCCCAAGCAGGCGGCAGAAGGCGTACAGACTGCACCCTCGCGTGCGGGACCCGCTGCTGGGGAAAACGCGCCGCTTTCAGGCTTCCCGCTTTGCTGAGCGAAACCGAGGGCACGTTCCGCTCCGCTCGGTCCTCCGCTCGCTGCTCTCTTTGGCTTTCCTTTAAGTTGAACTCATTCACATTATCTTACAGAAGTTTTATTTTTCTTGTTACGTGTGATTTCTCGCGATCCCGCTAACCGTCCTCAGTCCCGCTAGAGAACGCGCATCCAGCAGCACCATTTTCTCATACAAAGGATACTTAAGGCAGCCTAGTGGAAGTAGGGGCAAAGCTGCAGTTGGAGCCGAGAGACTGTCTCTGCATATATTACTCTCTGCTGTGAACCGGGTCTAGTCCCTCGATTTCCTTCAGACGGATCGTCTGGGGGTGGCGGAGAGAGGAGTGAGGGGGGAAACAGCATTTGGCTACCCCAGGAGCAAGTACGAGTGAGCCTAAGCAGGTTTGGGCTTTGGGCTGCTTAAGTGGGGTCCAGCCGCTTCTCTGCCAGGGACCAGGCAGCATCGCGGGCGTGGACAGCGCGTTTCCGTGGTGTAGGAAAGGATGCAGGAGAGGGAGGAACCCAGCCGCAAGACTGATGCTTGCCAGCGCGCTCCGTCTGCCTAGTCGGTGACGCCCGGGCGGGCATCGCGGTGCCAGGTCTTCCAAGACTACTAGAGAGATCAGGGGCAGTCTGACTGGTTTGTGACTCGGAAGGGTTTCTAGAAGCAGGGCTAATTCCCCCGTCCCTGTTATGGAATTACAAGCAAATAGCAACACCAACCAAAACCTTCCCAGCTGGTCCACTCTGATTCTTACTCCAAGGAGCAAGTCCTTAAATTTACCCAGAGGCTGGAGAATGAACCCGGTGAATGCTTTAAATTTTTCCCTATAAAAAATGTAGTATTTTAGGTTTAGGTATTAGCATCCGTTTTCCATGCTTAACCAGTAGAAAAACTTATCTTTCTAGTGCTCTGCTTTGTTTTGGGAAGGAGGAAGCTCTCTTTCCTGAAATAAAAGAAGGAAAAGTAGATAATGTTTTCCAGCGCCAAGAGCGCAGTATTCATTTTTATTTTTTTTCTACTGAATTGTAGGGGGAATATATCTCCATAGGGATAGAAAATCAAGAAGGGAAAATTTGTGCCAATTATCATGAGTTGATTTTATCTAATAGCTTATTCCTGGAAAATTATTATTATTATTATTGAAGGGCAAATCTTTCTGATTTTTTTCCCCAGTATATCCCTCATTTCATAACTGCCTTCTTTTCAATTCCTGATATTTTAAAAGGATAAAACCCTAGTTCAGATAATCCTCACATCACCTTTTGTTTTTCTCTTGTTTTTTTTTTCTTTTCTTTCTTTCTTTTTTTAACATTTACAACCACTATCAGAAGGAATAATAGCAACGCAGTTCAGTGCAGTCTGCATGAAAAGAGGATACAGGAAGTATTTACTGTTACACTTTACTCCTCATGTAACTCTGCTTCCATTAGTCACGTATCCAGCACATACATTGTCCTCTTCTTGGGAGCTAGGAGATGTCTTGGAGTTGAAATCAGAAGTTGTCAAATGGTTATAGTTTACAGCTCTGACTCTTGGGATTTGCACTGCTACATAAGACTCAGTCATAGGTGACGGCAGGAAGTCAATGAAAATAAAATCAGTGATTGATCCAGGAAAGTGTGGCAAAGCCATGCTGTGGAGGCACTCTCAGGGTATTAATAGTCACTCATAACATCCACATTAGACATCAATTAATTGATGTATTAAGATTTCCATCTAAACCCAAGGCAAGAGGAGAGAACTGTCCAGTGACTATTATGAAGTATTTAAAGTTATCAAGACAGAATCATGAGGTTAATATTAATTATCTACATTTTACAGTTTCTAGAACTGAAGATCACAGACAGGTGATATGCACAAGATCATGGCACTAAAGAGTAGCAGACTCTGAATTTTCATTTAGAGTATAACTCTAAACTTTAGCTACATGTTTGCTTTACAATGAATCTGGATTCTTCTATATATACTGCACATTTAGTCTTAAGTGTCTTGTACAGTAGAAAATGATCTCTGTAGATTAGAGACATTACTTCCAGACCTAGTTCAACTAAATAACCCAGAAAATCATCTGAGAAATTCAGTTTGTTTATAAAAGTGGCAGAAATCCACATTTGAAAATAATGAAAAAATGTTCCCATTTTCTCTTGTTCTGTCTGATGGTGGCACCAATGAGCAACGGAATAACCAAAAGCCAGGCCACCCGGCAAAAGCTCTTTACTTGGTGCTCTAACTCTAAAAGGACTGATCAGGACTCTACTCTGCTTGCACACAGAGAGAAGTCCCTGAATGAACGCCTTTTATGCACATTTGCATTATATACCTTGTCCTGCTAATCCTCAAAACCACTCTATGAGATAGGTATTATTAGCTTATTTTTTCTTTTAACAAATGAGGAAACAGAGACTCACAGAAACTAGATAAAATGCCCAAGGTTATAGAGCTATAAAGTATAGAGTTGGGAAATTCAAACCCATGTCATTTCCAGTTCACTATGCTGACCCTCAGCATATGGTCTTCAGATTGTGTAATTACACATTTTCAGAATTTGTATTACATCAAAAATCTTATAATTAACAAAAGGAAACTTTAGGAATTGTTTTCTGTAGGAGATACCATGAATGAACTGCTATATTCATTGCATTTGTTTATTCAGTGTTCCAATTTGGAACTTTAACCAGGGTTCTACTAAGATTGGAAAAAGGAAGTTATGGTAATGTGTACTCATAAACATGGAAATATGTGCAATCTCTGAGGAGTAAACTATAAAATTATCATATAATTATAGAATGGCTCATACAAGAAAATTAAAATACTTCAATGAGTTAGAATGTTTCTCAGGCCAGTGAGAATTGATTAAAACTGAGAAATAATGTGGTAATCTGAAGAAAGGGTTGATCAGCTGTGCAGACCTAATAAAAGAAGCCTCAAAGAGATGAGTATTGGTAACTCTTATCCATGTACATTTTCATCTCACTGGCAAAAACCACCCTTGATATGAGATTGATGAAGCTAATCACATACTCTGCAATTTCAGTTGCCTTTGCATTGAAACACCTCTTATCAAACACTCTATCATCTGATTGTGATTTGCTTTCCCATGTACACTGTCTAGAGAGAGAATGCATAGATCTTGAAGATGGATGAAACTATGTGCCAGTTATTTTACATCAAATTCCCTTCATCTTTATGTCATCCACAACAACTTGTACCTATATTACACATGAATGCTATAATCAATAAATCATCACTGAGAAAGTAGGTGCTTGTATGGACAGAAAACTGTAAAAATGAATAAATTACATTCTCTGTTATATTTTTCATAGTTAATGTTAACCATCAACAGCAATTGAAATTAGTAAGAGGCAGTAAAGCCTAATGATTAAGAAAAGAACTTTAGTTTTAAACCAGATTTGAAATTCTGGCTCTGGCATTTTCTAGTTGTGTGGCTGTGGCCTAATTAATCTCTAGATCTGTACGTATAAGACAGAGACTAGCCACATGTGCTGCTGAGCATTTGAAACTTGACTAACCCAAATTGAGATGCACTGTAAGTATGAAATACATAGCCTATTTTGAAGAGTTAGCACATGTACGTACACACATGTATATGAAATATGTAATATTTTTATATAAATTACATGATGAAATGGTTATATTTTGACTAACAGATTAAATAAAATATTATTAAACTAATTTAACCTGCTTATTTTCAATATTTTAATGGGCTGCTAGAAAATTTTAAATTATATATGTGGTTTGAATTATATTTTTGTTGTAGAGAGCTATCCTAGGAAGCTTTGATTTCTTCATCTAAAAATGGGGATGATAATCTTATGTAGCTCAAATTGTTGTAATGATATTTAAATAAAATAATGTACCGCAAATGCTTAGCACAGTGCTTGACTTTTAGTTTAAAAGTTGTCACTCTGCAAGAGTTAGGAAATAAAGATAAGTAAAATTATGAAACACAATCTGTAATCCTGAATGGGTTAGGGACTGCTCAAAGAGAAGGCTTTAATTATGAATTAGTTTTCTTTATCTCAAGTGAAATCATTCTAATTCTCTCTAGAAACAAAGGCAAACATACATGTGTGGTTGTGGGGGGAGAACAATATTTGTGACATATAAAAATAATACTGTGCATGCAAGTGTTGTGAACAGTTCAAGGGTACTTTCTCAATTCCAAACATTTTTACTACCGTAGTTTGTGAGACCCTTTTACATTTAATTGGTAGATATTTCTAGTGTTGGGGCATTCAGGTGACATAAATAAGGCTGAAAGGCAAATACTTTTCTGCAGATACAGAAATGGGAGAAAGCATAGTAGTTCACTGTACCTATGACAAAAGTGCATAGCTCAATTGGAGACACTAGAGGGTGCTATTAGTGAGGGCTTAGAAGGATGAATAAAGTCAACACTCTTCCTGGTCTCCACTGCTATAGATTATAAGAATTTGAAAAGGGCATATCTGTGAAAAGAAACTAACACTTCTCCATTCCCTCTTGGACATGACTTGCAAGGTTTTTTTTTGTTTGTTTTTTTAGTCTTGAGACTGCCCTTACAACATTCCCGAAATAATAAAATATTAGAAGTTTGCTATAGTACTTGGGCAAATAATTGAGAAAAGTTTGAAGTGGTTCCCTGCTCTGGGAAAAACACTACCAAAGCCCAAGGAAGGGAGTAGGATAAATAAAAATACACAAGAAACGGCTTCCAATGACGGAAAGACCCCAACAACATCTATACTTAAGTTGGGGTGGGAAAATGTTTTGATAGTCATGCCATATAATATTTTCTCTCTCTCTCTCTACTCACTTGCAGCTACTCACTTGCAGAGGATGAAACTGCAGCTGACTTTCTTTCATCGGAGCCTGGAAATTACAGTCTTATGTGTATAACTGAACTTTGCTGAAGCACTGAACACTGATTAATGCAATTAAATGAATACAGGTAAGGTACGTGGTATTGTCCTCAAGGTTGCAGTTTCCTACTAAAGAATGTACTTCTACTGTACTCTCATTTTTTTCTTTTTTACAGATAAGTAGTTGCAAACTGTACCAGAGGAGGCTTTTCATCTGTGTGTTATTTGCCTGTATTGTGATGTAAACACATGAGCAGGGGAAAGTATTGTGTATTTTAAAGCGTAGAAGGATCAGAATACTATTAACGGTTTCTATCCTTATTTCCTTAGGAGAAGCTTTAGCTAATATCACCAGATATTGCCTGGCGAGGTGAAAGATTCAAAGAGATTTTGGTTGATGAGGAAAACAAAATTCCTTTTTGCTGTTTCTTTTAACAATGAGATTGAATTTTTTTCCACCCTGCCAAAACTCCTATGTGGTCATGTCTTCAGGAAGTAGGCATCAGGGACTGCTTTAAATTTAGGAAATACACACACTATGAAAATAATCACATAATGTTTCCAAAGCAATATATTGGGATTGATAAAAATATACATTTTTAAAGAATCCTGAATTAATCCCATACCACTCTGAGCCTTCTTTATTTTTAAGCCTCTTTATTTCTATTATAAGATATAACTATGATGTAAGTAGATTTAACTTTCACATGGTTTGTAAAATCAGTTATATTTTCTAATGTATGATAACAAATATACTGTGCATTTCATTGAAACATGTAGGGAAACTGCTTTAAGTTTTGTTTTTGTTTTTAATTAATAAACAACCATGACTGTGGTTTAGTCAAAGAAGTGTTTAATAGATGACTACTTTGAGCCATTTTTCATTGACTGGGATAAATTTGTAGAAATCCCATTTTAAGTGATTAGACTGCATTTAGATAGTTAACATAGGGTTTCTGTTTTCTTTTAAAACTGAACAGTTTTATCTCATCATTACTGAAACTTAGCTGAATATCAATTTATTTGGATAAAATACAAAAAACAAGAATTCTTCTTAGTTGCCAAAATACAGCTCGTCTCAACTATTCATTTTAGATTTCCTGCCACACAAGGTGAAAAATGGTGATTCATTTTACTTTTGGACAAAAAAAAAAATCAAAAACAATGAGTTGAATCTTTGAATTAATTTTTCTTTCTTGACTAACTTCTAAATAAAGTGAAACCACAGATTCAGTCTGGCACACTATTGAATCTATCATGGTTATCTTTTTTGTCAGGCTAGATAGGGAAGGAAAAGTGTTTGGAACATAGAAGGGCTCTCCATTTAAGGAAAAAAAGTGTATACAAAACTGGCAATGAAAATGAAATATAGTTCCTGGATTCCTTCCATTGTGAATATTGTTATTATTAGGCTCCATTTTCCCTACATCTGTTGTTGGAGCTCAAAGCACTAAAGGAGCTTCACCTTCAGACTGAACCTAATCCTGTCATACCAAAAAATCCTTCAAAAATTTCCACCTTGTCAGATGGGTTTTCAGATTTGATATCTTTTCAGACCCACTGTTCAGTGTTCTTGTGGTGAATCCAACAAATCTGAATTTTACTCCGAGTCCAATACTGGTGATTTAGTTTGTGCAGTTAGCCATCTACCTCAAATACGTGAGTGGCACTTTAGTACCCACTGCTGGGACAAGAGTGCAGCCTCTGATAATCAGTTCAAGCATTGGCATATTGTTTACTTTCCACCTGTCTATATCCCTGGTGCCCTAGTCTCAGTATCAATGAAATATTACCTGCTTGGCTAAGGGTCATGATCCCAACAAGACATCTTTCTTAGAAATGTCCTATAAATACCAAAATAACTTACGATTCTAGCCTCACATTTTATGTTTTATATTCTTGCACCATTTATTCTATAGAAGATGCTTAAGTGGGTAAGGTATGTTTGTTAAGCCTTTTGCACTTCATCACATTAAGTGATAACATTCAACAAAGGTTATTATTCTTGAACAGTACAACTGAATTACTTAGCACCCACACAGTTTCACGCCCATCAATTATAAATTATTTTCCAAAAACAAGCATAGAGATGTAACAATCATAGAAAAATTACAAATAAAATATCAGAAGGTGTGAAAATAACTTTGTCATAAATTTGTTAAATGACAGAGGTTTATAACTGTCCTATGAATGAATAAAGCGTCCCCCTTTTTACAAGGATCACTTTGGTTAGGGAGCCTGAATCGATTTCTGAAAAAGCAGCAGTATTTTACAAGATAGGATGTGTGGTAACTTTGAAGCATACATCAATTAGTGACACAGACAATGAAATGTATATCTCCAAATGTAGTGAAGGACCTCAAGAATTATATACTTATATTGAAAGTATTACACTCTTATTTGTCAACTATTGTTCTAAACTTACATCTCATGGAGAATTAAATACTACTATAGCTTATACTAAATTAAATTTGTTTTTAACTCTGTCATTCTAGTCTCTTCTTCTTCTAAGGTCTTTTTGAGTTAACAATGAAAAAAATAACATAAATTAAAATTTTCTCTGAGATATAATGCTTGATTCTTATACTTTACAGAACATCTACAGCATGAGATTCAGTCTTAACTGGCAGAAAGTCTGATAAACAATATCTTTATTGTTACATTAGATTTGCTCTACCAAGAAGCTATCAATTATAGTCCAATAAATTCTTAACGAAACTTACTTAACTTAGAGTTTTATTTGACTAATAATAAATGAAAAGACATTTTACAACTAGAAGTTAGTCTTTTGTCTCCAAAGCGTGTGTGTCTCTAGGAAGAGAATGGGAAGAGAAGAAGGGGTATAAAGAATAGGTAACCTCAGGGTCCTTGAAGGAAGCAAGGCAGTACAGGTCCCTTTCCCTTTTAAAATCATTTTGTAAAGTTTCTCCTTCAACTTCACTGTAATCACTTTTAAAACTTATTTTATGCAGCTTCTGTTTCAAATGTTTAAAACTTTTAAGTATTCCGGCAGGGTAAAGTGCTCACATGGAGACTGGTGTGGGGCCAAGTGGAAGTGACAACAGAAAGGCAATTGAAGTCACCATTCTCTTCACAGTGACTTTTCATAAGGCAGACTCTGGAAAGAAACAAAAGGAATTATCAGTTAGGAATACTGAACAGATACAGGTAGATGTTCAAACCCATCTCCAACCTCTTCACCTCTTTACTTTGAGCTGCCAGTCCTGAGTTCCAGCAATGTAGTTTAGAGCAGGGAAAGGGCCGTGATGGTGTGTGTGCTGCCTGAGGCCCTTTGTTGTTGTTTAGTTGCTAAGTCATGACCTACTCTTCTGCAACCTGATGGACTTTAGCCCAACCAGGCTCCTCTATCCAGGGGATTTCCTGGGCAAGAATACTAGAGTGGGTTGCCATTTCCTTCTCCAGGGGATCTTCCCCACCCAGGGATAACACTCACATCTGCATTGATAGGTGGATTCTTTACCACTGAGCCACTAGGGAAGCCCCTGAGGCCCTTCAAAGGACAACAAAGGAACAAGTTTGGAGTTGGGAGAGTTGGGGACAAACCCAGAGGGGAAACGGGTTTATTTAGAGAAGGACTTCCTGTGTCTTTAGTATGCAAATATGTGGCAAGGGCCTGTGAAGAGTTTATTCAGCCAGGGAACCCTTTTGAAATAGTACAAAAAGTGTTGCTAGTTAGTTTTAGAAGCACCTCTCTGAACTCTTGAAACTTGTCTACCCCATGGTGATAAGGTTAATCTTTCTCCATAGAGCTGTGGTATGCTATTAATATTAACATTCATGTCACCCTTGATGTGCTGCTGTTCAAAGCAAACCAGACCCCATTTCAAAACTGGGGACAGGAGGAGCAATTTGTAGATATGGAAACAAAAAGGAATAAATTGAAGAAATCTGTGCATTGTAGCACAATAATGAGAGGTTCTATTGTAACTTTTGCCATAATACATTACGTTTTTTGTCTGGAACTTGTCTAGAACACAATTTTAATTTAAACTGCTCTCTTAAAAATCTTTGGCTGTATTTTTTGCAGCATGGCATAATGGGAACAGAGTCTAGAAAACTTGGATTCAATTTGTGATTCTGTGGCATTCTAGCTGCAGAACATTGGATAAGTTGCTTTAACTCTCTAAATTCCAATTTCAATAACTGTGTATTGAGAAATATAATTACCTTGAGAATTGTTATGAGGAATAAATGAGATGACGAACATAAACACAGCTAATGGAGTACCTGACATAGATAGTTTAACATAGTTGGATGCTCCAATAGATTTAGACTTCATCACATACCTAAAGCAGTCACTGAGGTAAAAGAAAATGGGGGGTAGGGATTGATGTATTATTCATCAAGTCATTTGCTAGTTCATTTATTTATTCATACACAAATATTTAATGAAGAAGTATATATTCAAGGCACATTTTAAGGTAAATTAATTCCTTAAATAGTCTTCCCATCTTACGTGTATTTTATAGATTTGGGTATTGAGTAATACAATGCTGAGTACAGCTAAGTTAATTGAGGGAGGCGAGGAGAAAGGATTGGTAACCTCAGCTTATTTGCAGAAAATAAATACCACCTCCTACCTCATCTCCTACCATATAACTTACATCTTCCCTGGGGAGACATTTGCCCTCAAGTACACTCCAAAATTAAAATTAATGCTTTGTATTAATGTGTGTATATTTATGTGTGTATACATATATACATATAGGTGAATAGATATAGATAGACAGACAGATATTTTGAAATAGTTGTCACTAGTTTAGACTATTTGAACAGCCACATAGTGATCGAATGATTGATGTAAACAGAGACAGACTTATTATGAAGCAAATGAAATTTTAGCTTAAAACCCCCAATGCACATGGACCTCTTCTGAGGCCTGGTATTGGAAAATCAAATGTCTTAGGAGGGAGAGATAATCAAATGATATGTAGCCAAAAATGTTGGGGAAAAAACTATTGTAGAGATATATCAAGCAGTTTATTTATATATGTATGCAATTGCAATTTTTGTGATGGCAGCTTTTATAAATTTGTCATTTGTTGTTATTCTTTCTCTTTATTTGGCTGTACTGTGAAGCTTGCAGGATCTTAGTTCCCTGACCAGAGATTGAACCCACATCCTTAGCAATGAAAGCACAGGATCCTAGCCGTTGGACTGCCAGGGAATTCCTACTGTGATTCTTTTTTGTCTGTAAATTAATATTTTGTTCATACTAAATTTTGTGTTGGTAATTTTATATCCTTTTGTTAAAGAGAGCCCCTGTGTTTAAGCTCCATATTCCAGAATACCAGGGTTCATCCCCTACTTTCAATGTCAAAATACTTCCCTTTTGTTCTTCTCAGAGGAAATAAAAATACCATTAAAAGTAGAATTTAAGGTATAGGCTTGGGTCTTTACTGAGTGGATTGATTTAAACCTACAAAATGACTTCAATTTTTTATTTTGAAAAGATTTTGATCATTTATTTTACCTTCTGCAATACGATTCTTAGCCATATCAGCAATTAAAGGGAAAATAAAAACAAAATCTCCAAATACTTATGGAAGAGATCTCAGTCGTTTAATTAAAAGACAAAAAAACATGCAATCTGTACCATATGGAACTCTGAAAACTAGGAGGGACCCTTATAGTCTTAGAAATTATAAAATTTGTTCAAGATTTGGACTTCTGGTCATAGGATATTTTTCTTCTCAGATAATCATCTGTCATGTTTAAAGGATATATGAAATTCCTGAGAAATCAAATTAAATAGAATTTTGTATTGAACATAAAATAGAAAACTACCAAATCAGTCTTTCTTTTCAGTTCTATGATGACAATTCTTTCTTGGATTAGATTTTTTCCACTTTGAACTGCTAAATATATTGTATTCCACACAAAGGAGCATTAGTCAAACTTCAAAACTTTCTTCAGAACAGTTGTCATTTTTGTTATTTTTAAATGACAAGAGATTGGAAGCAGTACAATGATTTTATCCACTCCAACTGAGATTCTGTGCCATTATTTAAAATCTGCTCTGAGAAGAAACATGGAATCATAATTCATAGACTAAATTAAAATGAATGGAATTCTTATATGAAAATAGAGGAATTAGATTTTAGTAGATAATAATAGTGCAAGAAAGTCTTGTTTTTATGTTTGTTGTAATACTGTACATAGTATTTTTCAATTAAAAAACGGTTGATACTAGAATAAGAAAAAGAGCAGTTTGAAATTTGTTAAAGGGAAGCATTTGTTAAAAGTATGATTAAATCTTGAGTATTTCCTCTTGGGAAAGTTCCTTTAAGTAAAGTATGTGTTTAGAGGAGTGGCTTAAGATCTGTTAGTTAATGATGATGAACAGTGTGCTGCCCACATATGTGTATGATCCTGCTTGCTCCTTTTAAAATAAAGAATAGCATCAGTGACAGGTTTCCTTTAAGTTAAAAAAAAAAAAAAAAAAAGACATTCGTTAGAGGGTTGGTTAATGGCAAAGGGCCTAGTGTGGGTGGAAACAAAATATTTTTTTCTGTACAAAATTAACTGGCCTATGTGACTCAAATCCATGGCCTTGGACTCATTAACACAATGCTCTAACTAATTAAGCTAATGAATCTCAAAATAATGACAAATCCTCAGTTTGAAAGAATAAGGTTCTTCTTTAACTTGGCTTGTTAAAACGGATACAGACTATTAAGCAAGGATGCCAAAAATGTGCTAACACTTCCTGAAATCACAATGACAATAGGGAGAAAGAATTGTCTTTCTCTCTTTTCCTCCTGGTACTTGTTCATAGTGGCAGAGAATGTCATAAATTAGCATTCAGTAGTCTACTGGCCAAGTGTTGATAATACTGATAAATATGAAAGATGATAGGGGGAACTCAAATATAGAGATAGAGATCAGAAATGATGGTCGTTGTTAAATACTATGTTTGTATGTTCATAAACAAATTGGAAACATAAGAAATGTAATACGTTTTCTATTTGAGACATTTGGTGCTGAGTCGGAGGTCAGCTACCACCAAATCTAGTATTGTGGGATCAACACATCTAAATTGGGCAATTAAATCTTTTGCTCATTGATCATTCTAGTGATTTTAAGTGCAAGAGAACTGAGGACCAATACATCAGTTTGCTTATTAAGCTACCTTAAAGATTCATTCAGACAACCATATAACCCTTACTATTAGTTCAATGATACTTTCACTTAGAATGATGTCTTCTAAAGTATGTTCCTTAGATTTGTAATTAATATTAGCTTTAAAAGTTCTGAGATGTGTTAGAACAAAGAAATAGGTACAACAGTTTCTAGCCCAGAATTTTCCCAAATTAATCACCTGTGGAATCTGTCTTTTTCTTTTCTTTTTATTATCGTTCTGTTGAACGCATTTTGAGAAATGGTGACTTAAAAGCTAATTATATTCTTACTGAGAAAATATATAAAAGAATAGATGAAAATTACTTGTATATTGAAGAAATATCACAAGGAAGAAACTGAGGCCCAATTATGTAGGTATAGCTTCCTTTATTTAAAAATAAAATATTATTAATTTTATTAAAATATAAAATGTAAAATTTTTATTAAAATTTATAAAGTTTTAATATATAAAATTATGCAATATAATATTTTAAATTACTAAAATCAAATTAATAGATTTAAGTACAATTCTTTAAAATCTACGCATTTGAGCCAGAGTGTCTTCATTATGAGTCAAAACATGCATGAGTACAAAAGAAGCAATATCAGATACATGGACAAAGCACAATTCCTGCTAAATTGCTTTCTGCCTAATTAAAATTGTCCTTATAAAATCCATTACATGTAGTTTTCTTTCACTTCTTGCCTCAAACCTCTGTTATGTTGTCTTACATTATTTTGTTGTGAAGTAGCACCTACAAGACCTTCTAGAAGTAACACCCCAAAAAGATGCCTTTTTAATTATAGGGGACAGGAATGCAAAAGTAGCAAGTCAAGGAACACCCAGAGTAACAGGCAAATTTGGCCTTGGAGTACAGAATGAAGCAGGGCAAAGCCTAACAGAGTTCTGCCAAGAGAACACACTGCTCATAGCAAACACCCTCTTCCAACAACACAAGAGAAGACTCTACACATGGACATCACCAGATGGTCAACACTGAAATCAGATTGATTATATTCTTTGCAGCCAAAGATGGTGAAGCTCTATACGGTCAGCAAAAACAAGACCGGGAGCTGACTGTGGCTCAGATCATGAACTCCTTATTGCCAAATTCAGACTGAAATTGAAGAAAGTGGAGATAACCACTAGACCATTCAGGTATGACCTAAATCAAATCCCTTATGACTATACAGTGGAAGTGACAAGTAGATTTAAGGGACGAGCTCTGATAGACAGAGTGCGAGATGAACTATGGACGGAGGTTCCTGACATGGTAAAGGAGACAAGGGTCAAGACCATCCCCAAGAAAAATAAATGCAAAAAAAGCAAAATGACTGTCTGAGGAGGCCTTACAAATCACTGTGAAAAGGAGGGAAGCAAAAAGCAAAGGAGAAAAGGAAAGATACATCCATTTGAATGCAGAGTTCCAAAGAATAGCAAGGAGAGATAAGAAAGCCTTCCTCAGCGATCAGTGCAAAGAAATAGAGGAAAACAATAGAATGGGAAAGACTAGAGCTCTCTTCAAGAAAATTAGAGATACCAAGCGAACATTTCATGCAAAGATGGGCTCAATAAAGGACAGAAATGGTAGGGACCTAACAGAAGCAGAAGATATTAAGAAGAGGTGGCAAGAATACACAGAAGAACTGTACAAAAAAGATCTTCACTACTGGATAATCACAATGGTATGATCACTCACCTAGAGCCAGACATCCTGGAATGTGAAGTCAAATGGGCCTTAGGAAGCATCATTACAAACAAAGCTAGTGGAGGTGATGGAATTCCAGGTGAGCTATTTCAAATCCTAAAAGGAAGTGCTGCACTCAATATGCCAGCAAATTTGGAAAACTCAGCAGTGGCCACAGGACTGGAAAAGGTCAGTTTTCATTCCAATCCCAAAGAAAGGCAGTGCCAAAGAATGCTGGAACTACCGCACAATTGCACTCATCTCACACGCTAGTAAAGTAATGCTGAAAACTCTCCAAGCTAGGCTTCAGCAATACATGAACTGTGAACTTTCAGATGTTCTAGCTGGTTTTAGAAAAGGCAGAGGAACCAGAGATCAAATTGCCAACACCCGCTCGCTCATTTAAAAAGCAAGAGGGTTCCAGAAAAAACATCTATTTCTGCTTTATTGACTATGCCAAAGCCTTTGACTGTGGATCACAATAAACTGTGGAAAATTCTGAAAGAGATGGGAATACCAGACCACCTGACCTGCCTCTTGAGAAACCTGTATGCAGGTCAGGAAGCAACAGTTAGAGCTGGATATGGAACAACAGACTGGTTCCAAATAGGAAAAAGAGTATGTCAAGGCTGTATATTGTCACCCTACTTATTTAATTTACAGGCAGAGTACATTATGAGAAATGCTGGGCTGAAAGAAGCACAGGCTGGAATCAAGATTGCTGGGAGAAATATCAGTTACCTCAGATATGCAGATGACACCACCCTTATGGCAGAAAGTGAAGAAGAATTAAAGAGCCTCTTGATGAAAGTGAAAGAGGAGTTTCATTCTTTTACAAGTGGTTGACCAGTTTTCCCAGCACCACTTGTTAAAGAGGTTGTCTTTTTTCCATTGTATATCCTTGCCTCCTTTGTCAAAAATAAGGTGTCCATAGGTTCGTGGATTTATCTCTGGGCTTTCTATTCTGTTCCATTGATCTATATTTCTGTCTTTGTGCTAGTACCATACTGTCTTGATGACTGTGGCTTTGTAGTAGAGTCTGAAGTCAGGCAGGTTGATTCCTCCAGTTCCATTCTTCTTTCTCAAGATTACTTTGGCTATTCGAGGTTTTTTGTATTTCCATACAAATTGTGAAATTCTTTGGTCTAGTTCTGTGAAAAATACCGTTGGTAGCTTGATAGGGATTGCATTGAATCTATAGACTGCTTTGGGTAGAATAGCCATTTTGACAATATTAATTCTTCCAATCCATGAACACGGTATGTTTCTCCATCTGTTTGTGTCCTCTTTGATTTCTTTCATCAGTGTTTTATAGTTTTCTATGTATAGGTCCTTTGTTTCTTTAGGTAGATATACTCCTAAGTATTTTATTCTTTTTGTTGCAATGGTGAATGGTATTGTTTCCTTAATTTCTCTTTCTGTTTTTTCATTGTTAGTATATAGGAATGCAAGGGATTTCTGTGTGTTAATTTTATATCCTGCAACTTTACTATATTCATTGATTAGCTCTAGTAATTTTCTGGTAGAATCTTTAGGGTTTTCTATGTAGAGGATCATGTCATCTGCAAACAGTGAGAGTTTTACTTCTTCTTTTCCTATCTGGATTCCTTTTACTTCTTTTTCTGCTCTGATTGCTGTGGCCAGCACTTCCAACACTATGTTGAATAGTAGTGGTGAGAGTGGGCACCCTTGTCTTGTTCCTGATTTCAGGGGAAATGCCTTCAATTTTTCACCATTGAGGGTGATGCTTGCTGTGGGTTTGTCATATATAGCTTTTATTATGTTGAGGTATGTTCCTTCTATTCCTGCTTTTTGGAGAGTTTTAATCATAAATGAGTGTTGAATTTTGTCAAAGGCTTTCTCTGCATCTATTGAGATAATCATATGGTTTTTATCTTTCAATTTGTTAATGTGGTGTATTACATTGATTGATTTGCGGATATTAAAGCACCATACACAAAAATAAACTCAAAATGGATTAAAGATCTAAATGTAAGACCAGAAACTATAAAACTCCTAGAGGAGAACATAGGCAAAACACTCTCCAACATAAATCAAAGCAAGATCCTCTATGACCCACCTCCCAGAATATTGGAAATAAAAGCAAAACTAAACAAATGGGACCTAATGAAACTTAAAAGCTTTTGCACTACAAAGGAAACTATAAGTAAGGTGAAAAGACAGCCCTCAGATTGGGAGAAAATAATAGCAAATGAAGAAACAGACAAAGGATTAATCTCAAAAATATACAAGCAACTCCTGCAGCTCAATTCCAGAAAAATAAATGACCCAATCAAAAAATGGGCCAAAGAACTAAACAGACATTTCTCCAAAGAAGACATACAGATGGCTAACAAACACATGAAAAGATGCTCAACATCACTCATTATTAGAGAAATGCAAATCAAAACCACAATGAGGTACCATTACACGCCAGTCAGGATGGCTGCTATCCAAAAGTCTACAAGCAATAAATGCTGGAGAGGGTGTGGAGAAAAGGGAACCCTCTTACACTGTTGGTGGGAATGCAAACTAGTACAGCCGCTATGGAAAACAGTGTGGAGATTTCTTAAAAAACTGGAAATAGAACTGCCATATGACCCAGCAATCCCACTTCTGGGCATACACACTGAGGAAACCAGATCTGAAAGAGACACGTGCACCCCAATGTTCATCGCAGCACTGTTTATAATAGCCAGGACATGGAAGCAACCTAGATGCCCATCAGCAGATGAATGGATAAGGAAGCTGTGGTACATATACACCATGGAATATTACTCAGCCATTAAAAAGAATTCATTTGAACCAGTCCTAATGAGATGGATGAAGCTGGAGCCCATTATACAGAGTGAAGTAAGCCAGAAAGATAAAGAACATTACAGCATACTGACACATGTATATGGAATTTAGAAAGGTGATAACGATAACCCTATTTGCAGAACAGAAAAAGAGACACAGAAACACAGAACAGACTTTTGAACTCTGTGGGAGAATGTGAGGGTGGGATATTTCAAAAGAACAGCATGTATACTATCTATGGTGAAACAGATCACCAGCCCAGGTGGGATGCACGAGACAAGTGCTCGGGCCTGGTGCACTGGGAAGACCCAGAGGAATCGGGTGGAGAGGGAGGTGGGAGGGGGGATCTGGATTGGGAATACATGTAAATCCATGGCTGATTCATATCAATGTATGACAAAACCCACTGGGAAAAAAAAATAATAATAATAAAAATTAAAAAAGAAAAAAAGAAAAAAAAAAAAAAAAAAGAAAGTGAAAGAGGAGAGTGGAAAAGTTGGCTTAAAGCTCAACATTCAGAAAACTAAGATTATGGCATCTGGTCCCATCACTTCTTGGAAAATAGATGGAGAAACAGTGGAAACAGTGGCTGACTTTATTTTTCTGGGCTCCAAAATCACTGCGGATGGTGATTGCAGCCATGAAATTAAAAGACGCTTACTCCTTGGAAGGGAAGTTATGACCAACCTAGAGAGCATATTGAAAAGCAGAGACATTACTTTATCAACAAAGGTCCATCTAGTCAAGGCTATGGTTTTTCCACTGGTCATATATGGATGTGAGAGTTGGATTATAAAGAAAGCTAAGTGCCAATGAATTGATGCTTTTGAACTGTGGTGTTGGAGAAGACTCTTGAGAGTCCCTTGGACTGCAAGGCGATCCAACCAGTCCATCCAAAGGTCAGTCCTGAATACTCATTGGAAGGACTGATGCCAAAGCTGAAACTCCAATACTTTGGCCACCTGATACAAAGAGCTGACTCATTTGAAAAGACCCTGGTGCTGGGAAAGATTGAGGGCAGGAGGAGAAGGGGGCGACAGAGGATGAGATGGTTGGATGCCATCACCGACTCAATGGACATGGGTTTGCGTGAACTCCAGGAATTTTTGATGGATAGGGAGGCCTGGCGTGCTGTGGTTCATGGGGTCGCAAAGAGTTGGACACGACTGAGCGACTGAACTGTACTGAACTGATCACCCCTGAGAAGACTGATTGAAAAATAATTAGTTTGACAAATGATTTCAGATGATAGTCACAGTGTAAATGAATCTCATTTTATCATAATTTCTTTGTCTTTGTTTTGTTAAGAGATTTTTTTTCAGACATGAAGGGGAACTGTCATGTATTCCAGTGTATATAATTCAGCGGATCGCTCATTTACCAATTTTATAGGTTACTGACATTCTAAGAGATTATAGTGTCACATAAATTTTGCCTGTTGACAGCCAAAACCAACAAACATTAAAGCCCCATATTTAAATCACTGTTTGTTTCTGTTAAGATTAAAAACAATATTCAACATAGGCGTTATTAAAAGTAAGACACTTATTTTTAGTATTTTTATTAAATGCTCCACAGGAAGTAATATACTTAAAAGATCTATGACATTGTAGGTTCATTCTCTTTACCAAAGTAGTTTTTGAAAAATAATGAAGGAATTTATAGTACCAACTTTGTCATTTATATTTGTATTCCTGTTTAAATCTATCAGATATATTCTTTTCTAAAATTAACCTGACTCAGATATACATATGGGCTTTCAATTAATTTTAAAATTGTTTCTAATTGAATAACAAAATATTCCCTCATTGATGTAAATGGTTGCTTATATGGTAAACTTTATCATAAGTTTAAGACAAATGCAACTTTTCTTTCAAGTGGAATTCTGAATTCATGTAGTTTATGTGCTGGTGCACAGGAAATACATATCCATTAATTACATATCTCTTTGGAATAGTGGCACTACTTATTTTTAGCACACTTAAGACAATTTTTTAGAATTATTTATTTATTATATTTTTAGCTGTCCTGGGTCTTTGTTGCTCCACAGGCTTTTCTCTAGTTGTGACAAATGGGGGCTACTCTCTAGTTACTGTTCACAGGCTTCTCATTGCAGTAGCTTCTCTTGTGAAGCACAGGCTCTAGGGCTCCCAGGCTTCAGTAGTTGCAGCACATGGGCTCTGTAGTTGCGGTTTCTGGGCTCTAGAGCACAGGCTTAGGTTCAATAGTTTTGGTGTCCGGGCTTAGTTGCTCTGTGGCATGTGGGGTCTTCTTGGACCAGGGACTCAACACCTGTCTCTTGCATTGGCTGGTGATCCTTTACCACTGAGCCACCAGGGAAGTCCATAACCAACTGTTTTTGATATCCTTTTTAGAAGAGCATCTAACTTCCCTGGTGGCTCAGTCGGTTTTGAATCAGCCTGCAATGCAGGAGACCTGGGTTTGATCCCTGGGTCAAGAAGATTCTCTGTAGAAGGAAATGGCAACCCACTCCAGTATAATTGCCTGGGAAATCCCATGGACAGAGGAGCCTAGCAGAGGTCGCAAGAGTCGGACACGACTTAGGGACTAAACCACCATAATCCCAGTCATATAATTCCATGGTCACAAACTTAGTTTGTGTCATTTGGAAGGAAATAAATATTGTGTTCTGAAATGTATCAGTATAATGGGATCTGGGTCTTTCATAAGTCTAATAATCTCTGTGGGGTATTGACTTTTCTTGGCTTTTATTATAGAATCCATCAGTACTGCTGTACAAATTTCAAAATCACTTTTGGAGCTGGTAATAACTAATACTTTGTGTGATGAGAATACAAGAAGTTATTTTTCAGTGATGTTTTAAGTGAAAACTTAATCTGCTTTAATCTCTAACCAATAAAGAAGAAAAATTAAATACATTTTATGACAGCAAACTTCATTTCATAACTGGGAAGACATTGTGGTCTTTTAAAGTATGAAAATCAAAGGGCAAATAACACAAAGGAAAAAAGTTGCTATGACAGTGTTGGGGTTGCTTCCTCTTCTGTTCTTAGACAATAAAATATTCTATATAAAAAACAGTGAATGTGTCTTTTTTTTTTTTTGAATGGGACAATTAAAGTCATGATTTTAAACAGGTATTTGAAACTAGAAGGCATGTTAATGATCGGCTTCAGATGTTTTCACACTATTCCTCAGAGTCCTAGGGCTTCAAGGAGATGCATTAGAAGCTAAAGAATGAGGTGCAGTGAGAAGCAGCAAGCTTTTTAGGAAAGGTCCTGGGTTATCCTTAGCTTTTTTTCTGCTGTGTATGTGTGGCTTCACTTAATATTTTGTATGAAGCCAGAGTTTTGCTGCTAAAAAATGAAAAGTAACTTTAAAAAAATCACTGATCTAGGCCATCATCCTCATTTTACAGTTGAGAATACTGAGGCCCAGTGGATTTAAATAACTTATTTATGATCATACCCATTTACTGAGTGGCAGAATAAATTGTTCATCAAAGTAATATATTTATTATTCCTTATATTTACATATGATTTTGAACTTTTCAAAGCAACCTCACATCTGGTATTTGATTTGATCCTTGAAAAATAACACTATTAAGTAGTTATAGAAAGCCTTAGTTCAATTTTAGAGATGAGGAAATGAGGTTCAAAGACATAAAACCACCAGAGTTATACCACATTATTGGTAGAGACAGGATGAAAACTAAGTTCTTTTGACACACAGAAGTTTGCCCTATATCATAGTTTGTTCTAATAACAGCTTGCCTAGAAAGTGGCAGTTTACACAAATGTGGCATATGTCCTTACAAAATGCTTATCAGAAGTTCACGATACTGTTACTATAGACTCTCAGTACTCACAGATGTTTTTTTTGTCCTTTATTTTTGTGTATGTGTCTATGTTATTTATTTATTTGTTTATAATTGGAGGAAAATTGCTTTCCAATGTTGTGTTGGTTTCTGCCATACATCAACATGAATCAGCCATAGGTGTACATATGTCCCTTCCCCCTTGAACCTTCCTTCCTCCTCCCACACCATCCCACCCCTCTAGGTTGTCACGAAAAATTGGATTGAGTTCCCTCATCACACAGCAAATTCCCACTAGCTACTATTTTACATATGGTAATGCATATGTTTCAGTTTTACTCTTTCCATTTGTCCCTCCCTCTTCTTCCCCCACTGTGTCCACAAGTCTGTTCTGTATGTCTGTGTCTCTTGCTGCCCTACATATAGGTTTATCAGTACTGTTTTTCTAAATTCCATATACATGTGTTAATATATGATATTGGTTTTCCTCTTTCTGACTTACTTCACTCTGTATAACAGGCTCTAAGTTCATCCACCTCACTAAAACTGACTCAAATGCATTCCTTTGAATAAGTGAGTAATATTCCATTGTATATCTGTACCACAACTTCTGTATCCATTAATCTGTCAATGGACATCTAGGTTTCTTCCATGTCCTGGCTATTATAAATAGTGCTGCAATGAACATTGAGAGTGCATGTGTCTTTTAGAATTATGTTTGTTTTTTTTTTTTTTTTCAGGGTATATGCCCAGTAGTGGGATTGCTGGGTCATATGGTAGCTTTATTCCTAGTTTTTTAGGAAATCTCCAAACTGTTCTCCATAGTGACTGTATCAATTTACATTCTCAGCAACAGTGCATATCCTCTCCAGCATTTATTGTTTGTTGATTTTTTGCTGATGACCATTTTGACCGATGTGAGGTAATAGCTCATTGTAGTTTTGATTTGCATTTCTCTAATAATAAGTGATGTTGAGCATCTTTTCATGTGTTTATTAGCCATCTGTATGTCTTCTTTGGAGAAATGTCTATTCAGGTCTCCTCCCCATTTTTTGACTGAGTTGTTTGTTTTTCTAATATTGAGCTGCTTGTGTTGCTTATATATTTTAGAGATTAATCCTTTGTCAATTACTTCATTTGCAATTATTTTCTTCTGTTCTGAGGGTTGTTTTTTCATCTTGTTTATGGTTTCTTTTACTGTGCAAAAGTTTTTAAGTTTAATTAGATCACGTTTGTTTATTTTGTTTTTATTTCACCACTCTGGGAGATACATCATAGAAGATCTTGCTGTGATTTATGTCAAAAAGTATTCTGCCTATATTTTCCTCTAAAGAGTTTTATAGTTTCTGGTCTTACATTTAGGTCTTTAATCCATTTTGAATTTATCCTTGTGTACGATGTTATGAAGTGTTCTAATTTCCCATTTATCATTGCAACAAAAAGAATAAAATACCTAGGAATAAACGTACCTAAGTAGACAAAAGAACTATATACAGAAAACTGTAAAACACTGATAGAAGAAATTAAAGATGGCATTAACAGATGGAGAGATATATCATCTTCCTGGATTGGAAGAATCAGTATGTAAATATGACTATACTACCCAAAGCAATCTACAGATTCAATGCAATCCTTATCAAATTACCAATGGCATTTTTCATAGAACTAGAGCAAAAAATTTCACAATTCATATGGAAACACAGAAGACCCCCAAATAGCCAAAGCAATCTTGAGAAAGAAGAGTGGAGCTGGAGGAATCAGCCTTCATGACTTCAGACTGTACTACAAAGCTACAGTCATCAGGACAGTATAGTACTGGCACAAAATCAGAAATATAGATCAATGGAACAAGATAGAAAGCCCAGTGACAAGCCTATGCACCTATGGGCACCTTATCTTTGACAAAAGAGGCAGGAATATACAATGGATAAAAGATAGTCTCTTCAATAAGTGGTGCTGGGAAAACTGGACAGCTATGTATAAAAGAATGGAATTAGAACACTGAGATTTTAACAATATCTCAGCCCACTTTCTCATCTTATTGATGAAGAAACTGAAACTCAGGCTAAGTAAAAGGGCTTGAATTAAAATTCACATATCTTAAATTCAGGTCAGCGTTTTTTTTTTTTTCCCCCCAAATAAACTGCTTTACACCTTAATTTATAAACGCATAGCTAACTAGTGAAAATACACATTCCCGCCAGAGTTCCAACAACCTTCTTTTTAATTATCTAGCTCTTCTGTTTTACAATGCCAAAAGATCTCATTGCAGTAGATTTACAAACCCTATAAAATGGATGTGATAAGCCCTTTTATGATTTGCAGTGACCCTAAGATTGCATGTGTGCTCAGTCGCTTCAGCCATGTCTGACTCTTTGCAACCCTCTGGGCTGTAGCCCACCAGATTCCTCTGTCCATGGTATTATCCAGGCAAGAAAATTGGAGTGGGTTGCTATGCCCTCCTAGAGGGGATCTTCTCAACCCAGGGATCGAACCTGTATCTCTTGCATATCCTTCACTGAGAGTCAGACTCTTTACTCCTAGGGTCACCCAGGAAGCCCCACCCTAAGTAATAAAGGCATGTTAATGTGCAAGGAGGGGTTATTGTTGTTCAATTGCTCAGTTGTGTCCGACTCTTTGTGACCCCACGGACTGCAGCATGCCAGGCTTCCCGGATATCCTTCACTATCTCCTGGAGCTTGCTCAAACTCATGTCCATTGAGTTGCCATCCAGTTATCTTGTCTTCTGCTGTCCCCTTCTCTTCCTTATTTCAATCTTTCCCAGCATCAGGATGTTTTCCAATGAATCGGCTCGTTGCATCAGGTGGCCAAACTATTGGAGTTTCAGCTTCAGCATCGTTCCTTGCAGTGAGTATTTAGGGTTGATTCTTTAGGATTGACTGGTTTGATCTCCTTGCAGTCCTAGGAACTCTCAAGAATCTTCTCCAACACCACAGTTCGAAAGCACAAATCCTGTTGTAACCACGCATTCCAGGAAACAAACTCACTCAGAAGGACAATGCAGATAGTGGAGTGCAGTTTATTACACCGGCGGGACCAAGGCCTCTTAGCCAAGGACCTCTAAGCCAAGGACCTCTTAGCCAAGGACCCCAACCAGCATTTGTGAAAATCTTTTATACCCCATGTGTACGTGTCTGAACCCACCACCCCAAATTCCTTGAGACTTACATAAACAAAGGAAGGGTAAATACAATCCCAATAACCCCATCACTCATGTGCCATGTGCTCAGACAGTTAACAATTAGCCAATAATCAATAAGCATGAGGTTACACTCTGACGGGTACAGAAAAATTTATGGCCTGTCTGGAGGAAGAGGTGATTAGTATATATGTTCTCTTAGGTGATGAGTAACCTGGATACGATCTTCAATATTCCCCTGTCTGGAGGGGATCTTAGCCTTCTGTTGTTGTTTCCATAAACACTAAACACAGAGTTCAGAGTCCATTGCAGAGGTGGCCGAGCATGATCAGCATGAACAGGCCTAAGATGGAGTCCAGGTCCTATGAATTTCTTCTTCAATGTCCATTGAGTTGTCATCCAGTTATCTTGTCCTCTGTTGTCCCCTTCTCTTCCTTCTTTCATTCTTTCCCAGCATCAGGATTTTTTCCAATGAATCGGCTCGTTGCATCAGGTGGCCAAACTATTGGAGTTTCAGCCTCAGCATCAGTCCTTGCAGTGAGTATTCAGGGTTGATTCTTTAGGATTGACTGGTTTGATCTCCTTGCAGTCCAAGGAACTCTCAAGAATCTTCTCCAACACCACAGTTCGAAAGCATCAATCCTTAGTCACTCAGCCTTCTTTATTTTCATAGAAATAGTTTTCTTCATCAATTACTGTGTGAAATTACTAGTGAATAAGTTAATACCCATTTTTCTATCCAGTAGAAAGATTCATTCTCCATGTTTTTTCAATGAGGTGTCAATGCACTAGAAATTTAACTCTTTTGAAATGTAAAGTTCCCAGACAATTCAGACTCAAGAACTGTGCTTATTTAAACAATTGTTTCCTTTCTAAATCTCTACTAGATACATTAAAAGTATTTTTTCAAATGGTTACTTTTCTGGGTGCACTCTGTTTCCATTATGCCACCTCAGATGTCTTCTTAATGGTAGAGCTTCTTTCACAGATAAACTTGCAAAAGGAAATGTGATTTAGTGTATCTCAGGTAATAACTTTACCAGCAATTATATACACCTCAATTAACCATTGTCTATATTGGAATTATGCACCTATATTCTTGCCAGTAAAAAATAAGCAGGAAAAATATAAGCTACTCTCATGGATTTATGGCTTCTTGTTTAGCTGAAATTAAAATAAGAAATTATTAAAGAAGACCCATTTGAATGATGCAGTTCATTGAGGAAAAATATGATTCCAATGGTATCAATAAATTAAGCATAACAACGTATTCCAGATCAGTAATTGCATACAAATTTTTTATCAAAATAGACTAAGTTTTTCAAATACAGTAAGAATAAGATAAACAGTTTAGGAGAAAGTGAAAAGAAGACAGTTTATGAAGATATGATCATTTCAATAAATATGGTTGGGTAGTGTAGGAAAGTTTCTAAAAAACAAAGAAGCCACAGGGCAAGAGTGGTAACCCTTGACCCCTAGAAACTATAATTCAGGACTGCTATGTATGTTCCTTCAGTTTTTCACAGCACACCAGATTCACAACTGGAAGCTTAAATCAAATTTAAGCATTCTACAATTTTTTTTTTTTCTTTTGGAGGAAACACTACTATGGCAGCCAAATTTTAAGGATCCCTCCACTCCTGGACTCCAGTTAAGATTTTCATTCCCTGGTTTTTCAATCAAACGCTTATCTGAATTCTATCAAGAAGGGATTTAGCGGATGTAATTAAAGTCCCAAGTCAGTAGAATGTAAAATACAGATATTATCTAGGTGACCCTGACTCCTTTAAAAACAGAGTTTTCTCCTGCTGGACACAGAAAGGAAAGTGACAGATCCAAAGAACATGAGGGATTCAACATGCCTTTCTGATGTTGAATATGGAGGAAATCATGTGAAAAGAAATGTGAATAGCCATTAGAAGCTGAGAGCAGCCCCCAGCCAGCAACCAACAAGGGAGCAGGAACCTCAGTCCTACCCCTAAGGAACTGGATTCCGCCAGTCACCTGAATGAGCTTGGAAGCAAATTCTTCCCCTAAACCTACACCAAAAGAGCACAGATCTACTAACACATTGGGTTCAGCCTTGTGAAACCTGAGCAGAGAACCCAGTCAAGGCCGCCTGGATTTCTGACCTATAGAACTACAAGATAAAAGTGAGTGTTGTTCTATACTACAAAGCTACAGTCATCAAGACAGTATGGTACTGGCACAAAGACAGAAATATAGATCAATGGAACAAAATAGAAAACCCAGAGATAAATCCACACAACTATGGACACCTTATCTTTGACAAAGGAGGCAAAAATTTTCAGTGGAGAAAAGACAATCTCTTTAAAAGTGGTGCTGGGAAAACTGATCAACCACTTGCAAAAGAATGAAACTAGAACACTTTTTAACACCATATACAAAAATAAATTCTAAATGGATTAAATATCTAAATGTAAGACCAGAAACTATAAAGCTCTTAGAGGAAAACATAGGTAGAATAATCTCTAACATAAATCACAGCAAGCTCCTCTGCAATGCACCTCCCAGAGTAAAGGAAATAAAAACAAATATAAAAAAATGGGACCTAATTAAACTTAAAAGCTTCTGCACAATGAAGGAAACTATAAACAAGGGAGTCTATTATACAGAGTGAAGTATGTCAGAAAGAGAAACATCAATACAGTAAATTAATGCATATATGTGGAATTTAGGAAGATAGTAATGATTATCCTATATGCAAGACAGCAAAACAGACACAGATGTAAAGAAGAGACTTTTGGACTCTGTGGGAGAAAGCAAATGGTGGGATGATTTGAGAGAGTAGTATTGAAACATGTATATTACCATATGTAATACAGATGACCAGAGCAAGTTTGATGCATGAAGCAGGGCACTCAAAACCAGTGCTCTGGGCCAACCCAGAGGGATGGGGTTGGGGAGGGAGATGGAAGGGGGGTTCAGGATTGGGGGGGACACATGTGCACCCATGGATGACTCATATTGATGCATGGAAAAAACCATCACAATGTTGTAAAGTAATTATCTGTCAGGGAACGTTTAACTATAGGATTCCTGTATGTTGTTTTCTGTTTCTCATGAACCCTCTGTTCCTTATCAGTTCCTGGTAAACAGGAACGAGTGGAGCCGCATGCTGTTCCCAGGACTGAGGTCATGGGATGGAATGCATGCGTGGATTTCCTTCAATAACCTGTTACCCTAAAGTAAAACTGTTTAGCCACGACCCTCTTACTCAGGATATGGATTGTCTTCTGGCCTTGTGACAATTGTTATTTCTTGTTATTCCCTTGGTAATGGTTGTTATACGTTTGGTTTTTATTCTTTGCTTAACTTTATTTTTTACCTAAAGCTTCCTTGTATAACAATATATAAGCTCATGCAAACATGAATAAAACACCCTTGCTCCACTAGAGACTTGGGTCCCCTGTGTCCTTCTTTCCATCTCTTGCTAGTTCTTTGGAGTGTGGAGGCCTGCCGAGCTCACTTTCCTGCCCGGGCCTTCAAGACCTCCTTGAGAGGACACCCTGTGCCTTCGTGAGTGGTACAAACCCTATTCTAGGGCTTTATTGGTTTCCCACGTAACATTAGTCTCTCTCTTTTGCTTTCTTTTCATCAACTCCTGTCCCCAGGTCCAGTCTGTCAAGAAGACCTCAACAATTATCCTCCAATTAAAATTAATTAATTATTTTTTTAAATGAGTGTTGTTCTAGGTTACTAATTTTGTGGCAATTTGTTACGTTAGCAATAGAAAATCAATACAAATGCCCTGAAAATATCATTTGAAGATGGTCTATTAGCTAATAGAGCAAAGCTTTTTGCCCAAATTCTTCAGAAAAGCAGAACGTCTTATGGGTGACCTATCACATATTTTTCTTTTTGATTCTTATTCCAAGTACCATTGCTTTCAGGGGCAATTGGGACAACTATTTGTGCAACTACTGACCTGAAAAACTCAATCAAATGTAGAGGGATGTCTGTTCTCATGCTTGTTTTCCCTTTAAATTTCACTTCCTTTTGCACCTTTAATCTCTTCCACAGGACATCATTAAGAGTGACTTTGTGGCAAAACCGTTAATGAGGCTAATTTTTCCATAAACAAAATTTTAGGTAAAACTTTTAATTGTGTATGTCATTAAGTGCTTCTTAGAACCAGCATCCTATTTGTTGGAAAAAGGTAATAATTCTTTAGGGCTCTGGTTGGTCAGTGCAGTGTGCCTATAGTGACCAGAGGTTATAAGATTTGATATTTAAACTTGTAAACTAAAAATCCAAGTCTTGTAACCCCTTTGAAATAAGGGAGGACAGAACTCCTGTGATTCATGATACTGATGCTTCAGGAAAAAGATAAAGAAAATATATAGAAATGTGGCTGAGAGTATACTGTTGAAAGATTTTCAGTTATAAAAATATGCAACTTTGTCACTCTTCTATGGAGCTAAACAACTATAAAATGACTAATACTTTGTATTTTATCTTCTTTTTCTGTATTCAAAGGCAAGACTTTCCTGTTTTCTCAAAATGACACATAGTTCAACATGTAATAATAAAACTGGAGAATAATTTTGTTTAACTCTATTAATTAAAACAAATTTAGTTAACTCAGCATCGTTTTTGGGTGCAAAACTAAAAATCAAACCAAACCAAATTAAAAGATAGTAGTGTTAAATGAAATCTTACAAACAGATATCATTTACATTTTAGTATTCTTTATTGTATTTATATTTTGTTAGATTTAGGGATTTCAAAGTTCCTGAAAAAAAAAATGCCACTACAATATCAACTCCTGAAATATGAACTCCTGTGACTAGAAACATGTTTAACTTATGAACAGTTTATTTGCTTGTTGTTTTAGAGCAGAATACAGTATAGATCTAGCAGTAGCCTACTGACGTTAATAACTTAATGCACTTCAAAGAAAAATTTGTCATTTTGTCACCTAAGGCAATACTCTCTAATGAAATGGATGACAATAAAAGTTTCATATGTGCTATGACTAGATGAAGATAAATTTTATTGTAAACAAAGTGTTATTACAGCAAAGGCAGTAGTAGTCCTGTTATGTAGTGATCACTAGTCATTATATCTAAATTATAGTACATCCCAAAATAGGAGTGACATTACATAAAATATTACACTCAAGCTGGATGGTCTCAGGCAGGATCTAAAATAACACATTCATATATTTGGACATGTAAAGTGCTTGCCCTGAAACTTTTACCACTCATGAATTTCTATTTAAATATCATTCCCTATTTGTGGGATTCAGTGACTGGCTTGTTCTCTGAATCAGTCTCATTTACCTACTTCCTGTGTGTCTCCATTTCATTTCATCTAAACTACTGTTTAGAACTGGAAAATGTGCAACATTTAAGAGAAGATACTTTATCTCTTTAATAAGTGCCGTCTAGAGAAATGTAATATTGGATTATGTTTGATTTGGCTTGTAAATATTGATTATTAATGTAGCATGGTGAAGAAAATGATAATAATTCCTTTGTCTCTATGAACAGAAAATGAAAAATTCTGAAGTCTTATTCTTTAATGTTTAGATATACCACTGTGGGGCAGTCATAACAGCTAAAATAGTAAGCTACTTTAAGCAAGCTATTTTTGACTTTCAAACACTTTCATGTGACTTTCATGTGCTTGAATTCAAAGAAAATCTACATATAATAATTTTTCTGAGATCTTAAAAATTGTGTAGCTCTTTTTGCTAATGGATTTCAAGGGGTTAGTTTATTACCCTTTATTTTTTGCTTATTCTTACCATTTCTCCTTTCTAAAATTAACCTTCAGTTACATCAAGTAATTATTTGACATTATTTTTTAAAATTGAAATACTGATCCAGAAAATGTCAGATAGTAAATGGAAACCAATCTACATTTCCAAGTGCTGCATTTACTTTCTTCTGCATCATTTAAGAAATAAGCTGAGATGTTAATAAAGATATTATAATCATTCTCATGACACTTATTATAAATGTGGGTTAAAGAGCATTTGTGACATTCTGTATTTCCACAGTATTTATATTAGAGAATTATTCCCAAGTATAGAGCTGACAGGATTTTTATGGTGAATTTTTATTTTGAATTTTTTTTTTTTCAGTATAATGACAATGTCAACCCCAGTGATAAGCTGGTAACTCCACAGACAAATGGAGAGTAAAACTGGAAAATTCAGAAGCAGGCAATAGTAAGGGAAATTTGATACCTAGTATAGAAACTAGCCACGGGATCTTAGGGAAAGAAATTTTTTCTTAGGATGACAACTAGCAAGAGTAACATAAGCTCTGACCCTTGAGTTACTGGAGTATTCAAGATCATAAGACAAAATATACAGTCACTTATCAAAACTATATTAGAAGATTCTCGGTTTTCAGAATAAAGCAAAATTCAGTTCTCAGGGCATAAAGTCAGCATTGGATTCCTCCTAGCTAATGATGAGATTGATATAATAAATATGGCATGGCTAAGCCAGCAGATAGAAGCCAAATAGCTGAATCTGAGGAATAAAAAGGACCTGTAAGAAAGAGACTAACTTTTAAGATCAAAGCGTCTAGACAAGGGTTTCTTAACCTTGACACTATAGACATTTTGGTCTGGATAATTCCTCATGGTGGGGGTGCTCTTGGGCAGAGTATGATGTTCAACATTATCCTTGACATCTACTCCACTAGATACCAATAGCACTCCCCTCCCTGAATGTGGCAATCAAAAATATCTCCAAAAGTTGCAAAATGTCCCCAGAGAGGCAAAACTGCCCCAGGTTGAGAATTATTTGTCTAGAGTATAGGAAGGTCTCAGTCTGCTGTAGAGAAAAGCCTAACTATATCATCAGAGTGTTTGAAGTGGAGAACATAAGGCTGTTTCTGACCACCAGTAAAAGAGTCCACTGAAAACGGATTTTTAAATGATCTATTATCTGCCCTTGAATATTAGCAAAAATATTACTGACCACAATGATTAATTATGTCTCACAACAATATGTAAGATATTATTCTTTATAACATCAAGCATAGAGGTACAGTTACCAATTAATTTGAGATTTAGATGGTAAATCAACTTCAGTCTTGACAATATAAAATAAAATAGGTTAATATTAATTGTGCATTTTTTAAGGCAAGTTACTGTAGGAGAAAAAAGTGTAAATTTTACAGTTGTACACAAGAAACTTATAATTGTATCAGGACTGTTAAGATATGCCATAAATTTTAAATACTAATATGAGATTTACAAGGTAAAACAATTGATTAATTACAAAAGTAGTGGCAATAGAAGTTATAAATTCTCAGGAGTTAGAGTTCTAAAAGTAGTGGACAGATTTTGGAACCAAATGGCAAAGATTTTATTGAAGAATGTTGAGTATAAGAAGGATTTAATGAAACTACTCTTCAGGAGATTAGTTTGATAAAGATTAGTATAATGAAATAGGAGTAGGGTGGGAGAAGGTGCAAAAAAGTCTTACTAAAATGGTAGTATAGTAATCCAGTGATGAGAAGTAAAGAATCTGAGCTAGTATAGTAGCAATGGGCATTAAAGGGAGGTAAATGATGAAAGATTTGATAGGACTTGGATCAGGGAGGATATAAAGTGTAGACGTTGACTGATACTTTTAGTTCAGATATCTAGTTAATGATGATTACATTAGTAGAAATGGAAAACTCAGGATAGAGAGCTGGATTTCAGGGAAAAGCTGACATCTATATTCAATTAGTTATGAGGAAAAACAAGGCATTTATAAGATAGTGTCCAGTAAAAAAAATTGTATCTGTTAGTTTGGAGCTTGGAAAAATCTCCAGAAAAACTGGAGATATAGATTTGGATTAAAATAAATAAATAAATAAAAGCTTTTCCCAAAGGGCCAAGAGTACATTGTAAGTCATGCCTAGTTTGTGGGATTCCTTGCTCAGTTCTTCTCCCTGTGGAAATCATACATTGACAGGAAAGATATTTCATGAAGTAAACCTCGCTTCTGTTAGCTGGCTTATCCATTGTAAAAAGTGTGCATTGTATTACTCTTCAGTAGTTTAGAACAACTGCTATAACATCCTTTCAAATAATGGCTGTAAATCTTGGAGTAACAAGCACGGTTTGTCTGCTTATGTAAAAACATCAGTGCCTTCTTCCTGCTGTGGCCAAATGGCTGCAGGCTGTTTCATCAGCAGCTTTATCACAATCATATTTTCATATTATGAAGTCTGAATTACCTGATAGGAACACATTTTTTCCAGTGATTTTTTTTTTTTTTGTTATTGTTGATCTTGTTCATCTGTGTTCTCTCTGATTGCACCAGCTTACCTAATTGGACCAATGGAATATGTTAGAGAGGAGACTGCTCAGAGAAACAGAATTGTTCCTTTTGAAAAATTTCCAGGAATGACTGGAAGATTTTAAGACCCCTTCCAGTGCAAAATGACTACAACTCCACATCTATAATTGTAGTCTTTAATTTGAATTTATTTTCATTTATCAAGAAGAATGCTTTCTGGAAGTGCTTATTAAATTGATATTTTTTTCTGTGAATGCCTTTGGTGACTACTGAAATGATGGAAAGTAAGAATGGTGTAGTAAAAAGTTATATTAATTAATTAAAACATTTTTCAGAATGTATTTTTGGAACTACTTAGGTTTGTTAACCCAGAACTCCTCTTTGTGGTTCCTGCCCCCAACCCATGTAAGAAGGTAAATTCCCTAATAGCATTATCAGGAAATTTTTTTATAAAGCTATGTCCTTGCTGGTTAAAAGAACTTTAACTAAGAAGAGAGAGGTGTTTTATATTTCAGGAAAATACTATAAGTCAATGTTAATAGAATTTTTTTCTTGTTAAAAATAAAACATGTAACTGTGATATCTTTTTTAGTTTTATATTTTTCCATGGTAATATTTTAGTGCATTTGCTTAGGTCGTGCTAGAGCTAAAAATAAAAGCTTAGTAAATTTGATGCTTCCTGAGTTTATGGCATGACTGGCTTTTTTGTACTTACCAACATACATTAAAACCATATTTCCAGGGTGGGATATTTCAAAAGAACAGCATGTATACTATCTATGGTGAAACAGATCACCAGCCCAGGTGGGATGCATGAGACAAGTGCTCGGACCTGGTGCACTAGGAAGACCCAGAGGAATCGGGTGGAGAGGGAGGTGGGAGGGGGGATCGGGATGGGGAATACGTGTAAATCTATGGCTGATTCATATCAATGTATGACAAAACCCACTGAAATGTTGTGAAGTAATTAGCCTCCAACTAATAAAAAAAAAAATAAAAAATAAAACCATATTTCCTTGTAAGAAGCTCTAAAAACAGATACTTTTGTTCCTTTATTTATTTTTCTCTATTGTGTCCTCACTCAGCAGGTAGGTAAGCTGGTCTTGTTTAGTAATTTTGTTGAAATATGATATTTACTAATATTTTACACAATGCTCGGAGAAGAAAAAAACAAATCTTTTAGGATGACCTCTTGGAGAGGTTTATCCTGACCTCATCAGCTCTGCATCCAAGGTCTATGAAAATGGCTTACCAGATGTGTGACTTGTAACTGTTTGGATAGCTCATTCTGCCAGCAGATGCTTTATGAGTCTTAGCTCACACTCTATATAGACCATGATTTTTGATGCCAGATAGCCTTCACATGTCCCTATCACTGGTGCCAGTGATTCCTCTTGCCTGAGCTCTGTAGTGTAATAACTCATTACTGACTGGCAGCTGAGTCATAGCATATCAGCTTTTGAAAGTCTTCTCTTAATAACAGCCATATATTATTCAATTAGCACTGCTTCATAATTAATACTCTGTGACCACTCTATCTGCTGGTATCATGATGGTAATTTCCTGCTCATGCATGACATAATATAGATATTTTCAAATGAGTTTCTATCTAATGTTATGGTATTTAGAAGCAAGTATCACCTTACTACTCAAAACTGTGATTAAGGGTAAAGAATGCTAATGTTTTAATCTTGTATATCTAACCAACAGGGAAACAAGAGTCACCATTTATTAATTTTATCAAGCTGACTGGATGAGGCGGTATAAAGCAATTATGCCCCCTTTGTGAGTTGTTAGTAGCTTTACAGAATCAGGTGTTCAGAATTATAAAGAGCTCATATGCACCCTTGTCCACCATGCTAATTTCACAGATGCAAAAGCTGAAGTCCAGGTAAGTTATAGTTGCTAGTTAGTGCCAGGTTAGGAATGAAAGCCAGCACTTTTGACCTTCAATTAAGAATCTTTTGACATGAAGCTAAGTTTTCATCATCACATCTTACAGAGCTATACTGGGTTATCATGCATGGTGCACCTGCAATATAAAAACACATTGAAACATTCATGCTGGTGATTAAAAGGCTACTTTGGAAGTTGTTACCTCATATCCTGTGGTAGGCTTAAATTGGGCACAATTTTATATACCATCAGATTTATAATGTAAAATAAAACTAGTAAATAATATTGCTAATGTTGTTATTTTATTTTATTAATATAAATTTATTTTAATTGGAGGCTAATTACTTTACAATATTGTAGTGATTTTGCCATACATATTATTGGGCCCCAGAGCAAAATGAGGTTACCTTACTCACTCAAGTGCTTTGAAAACAATTGCTTCACAAATGTGAATTGATAGCATTGCTTTCTATTACTCAAACAATAGTTCCTTCGGGGAAAGAGATCTTCTTTCATGCCCTTCACCAAAATTTTAGTAAAGTAGGGAGTACTAGTGCTAATTATGTCTATATCATTTAGTTGTTGTTTAGATGACTGTTTTGAGATTAAATGGATCTCTGTATGTATATGGGCTTCCCTGGTGGCTCAGAGGGTAAAAGCATCTGTCTGCAATGTGGGAGACCTGGGTTTAATCCCTGGGTCGGGAAGATCCCCTGGAGAAGGAAATGGCAACCCACTCCAGTACTCTTGCCTGGAAAATCCCATGGAGGGAGAGGCCTGATAGGCTACAGTCCATGGGGTCGCAAAGAGTCGGACACCACTGAGTGACTTCACTTTCACTTTTTCACTTTCTATATGTATATAAGTTAGAACAGTGATCGTGTGTTGTAAATTCTTCTTCTTGTTGTTGTTCATTCCCTATGTTGTGCCAGCTCTTTGCAACCCTATGGACTGTTGCCTGACAGGCTCCTCTGTCCATGGAATTTTCCAGTCAAGAATACTGTAGTGGGTTGCCATTTCCTTCTCCAGGGGATCTTCCCGACCCAGGGATCAAACTGGCATCTCTTGCATCTCCTGGATTGGCAGGCAGAGTCTTTACCACTGAGCCACTTGGGAAGCCCCAATCTATAAAATAGGAACATCAATAATACATACCATAGGTTATTTGTAAGGATATGAGTTAATATATGTAAAACACTTAGACCAGTACCTGGCACATAGAAAACACTTTGTAAGTGTTAGACATTACCATTTTATTATGCTTAATATTTTAATAGTATTTATGTATTAGTGTATTAATTCATCCAAAATATCATTTGCAGCTCTGCTATGTTTGACTCATGATAAGGATATAGTTTATTGTGGGAAGTAGGCAAATAAATAAGCATTCTGAATTGTCATTAATGATATGCTGTGGGGAATGCAGTGTGTTCAGGGAGCACATTAAAAGCCACCTTCCCTGTTTGTGTATCTATATGGGTGGGAAGGGGACTGAAGATGGGAGTGGTAAGCATGGTGGATAAGAGATAATGGCTCAAAGAAGACTTCCTGGCTGAAAGAAAAAGCATGAATAAGAGGATGGGATGAGAGGGATGGAAGGAGAAAATTCACAAGAAACTTAGAGAAAGCCCAGTAAAATGGAAAAGAATGAAATAATTCCAGAATGGCTGAGACAGAGTATAAGGTAAAAATTGAAGAGGAATGAGGCTGTAGAGTTAGATAAGGAAGGGCTCAGCTGACAGCAATAACCTAAAGCCATGATAATATGTTGAGAAGAGAGATTGGAGAGTCAGTTAACTGTTTTAAGAAGAGGAGTGAAATGATAGAATTTGTGTTTTGAAAATATGACTTTGACTGCAGCATGGAAAATAGAATTAACTTGGATAAGGCTGGAGATGAGGGGACCACTTAGAATCAGCTGTAGTAGTGAAGGTGAGAGATGATGATATCTTATATAAGGGAAGAAGAAATAAGATTGAATGAAAGCAGATTTCAGACATATTTGATAGGTCAAATCAATGGAACAAGACAATAGATTGGATGAAGGGATTAGGAAATGTTAGATATGTGACTCCCAAGTTATTGACTTGGGCAAGTAGCCAGGTGGTGGTACCATCCACTGACATAAGAAAGGCACAAAAGGGATCACATTTGGAGGGAATGGAGGGCATCATTTCAGGCTTAGACTTACTTTGAAATCTCTAAGTGGAGATGTGAGGTTAGCAGTTGGATATGTGGGTCTGGAATTTAAAGGAAGGATTAGGGCTGGAGATTTGGGAGTCATTTGTGCAGAAATGGCAAGTGAAGCCAAGGAGAAAAATGAGATAACCCTGAGAAAATATGTAAACCTACAAGGAAAAATTGTTTATATTATAATAGAACAAAAAGTTCTAAATCTTCTTTTGTCTCATTAACCCTTTCAGCAGTCTGGTGAAGACTTAAGGACCCATTTTCAACATTATGTTTTCTCACTATATAAGTGTATATGTGAGTGTATATAGTATATATGTATATACATACACATAATACACAGTTATATATTTAGCATATATAATTTAGCATATAGTAATATAGTTACAGAAAAATTATATTGAAATAAAGTTATCAAAATATTTTAAGACATATTATAAACAAATACATGTGCTTTTTATTAACACATCAAATTACAAGAGCTAGTGGACCTAATAATCACCTTAAGTTCAAAGTAATAAGGACGTCAAATGATACTTTGAGATATTTTTAACAATTGTGATGTGATATAAAATTATTTGACTTTTATGAATGACAAAGTTATAGGTATTATTTATAGTGTTTTAATTTTTTAAAGTAATAGTAACTTTCATTTTGGGGAAGGAAATGGCAACCCACTCCAGTGTTCTTGCCTGGGGAATCCCATGGACAGAGGAGCCTGGTGGACTGCAATCCATGGGGTTGCAAAGAGTCAGACACAACTGAGCGACTAACACAGCAACTTTCACTTAAACTCTTAGAGGTTAGTGAAAATAAAGATGTAATACATCCACACCCAAATCACATGACTATTATTCTTGGGATCTTTGAAATCTGTGGACTCCAGATTAACAGGCTATTAGAGCCCTGCTAAACAGTGATACCCAATGGGATGTGCAGAGTAGGAGGAGCTCAAAAAGGAGGCCAAACTCAAAGTGTGAGAGAAGTCAAAGAAAATGTTATAAAATGGAAAGCAAGGCAAGAGGGTATTTCCAGAAGTAGTGATTCCTGGTGTTGAATGCCACGGAGAAGTCAAATAAAGTAAGAACTGAGAAGTGTTCTTCAGATTTTGCAGGGAAGAGATCAATGTTAGACTTGACAAGAGGGTTCAGTGATGGTAGTAGGTGTGCTGCTGGTGGTAGTGACAGAGATTAGCTAAATTTCAGTAGGTTAAAGAGTGATTGGTAGGTGGTGAAAGGCAGATGGCAAACAAAAATGTCTTTCTGGAAAGGTGATGATATAAAGAAGCATACATAGATGTAAACATGGACCTAAAAGAAAGGTTTAAAAAAATTTTTTTTTCATTTATTTTTATTAGTTGGAGGCTAATTACTTTACAATATTGTAGTGGGTTTTGTCATACATTGACATGAATCAGCCATGGAGTTACATGTATTCCCCATCCCAATCCCCCCTCCCACCTCAACATCACTCATTATCAGAGAAATGCAAATCAAAACCACAATGAGGTACCATTACATGCCAGTCAGGATGGCTGCTATCCAAAAGTCTACAAGCAATAAATGCTGGAGAGGGTGTGGAGAAAAGGGAACCCTCTTACATTGTTTTTTTTATTTTTAAGATAGCAGGCAGTTGATCATATATGCTTATAGAAAAGTGTCTGTAATGTTAAAAAAGAGCATAAATACATTGAGTCGAGTTTTGAGAAGGGGCAGAGGAGGAAGTGGACTAGGAGAATTACTAAAAATGCTTTGAAATTTCCAAAGTAAAATGCTGTCCAGAACAATGGACAATAACATCTCTTTAAAACCTGAGAAGTCTGTGATGGTATAGCCCTTCCCAGGTCAGGGATTTTAGTCTTTGATTACACCAAGACAGTTTGAACATGAAATGCCCTACCCCAGGATTTACCTTTCTATAACCTCTTAATCTATAGTTTTCTTCAACTGATACAGTTTTTTCTCCATATTATTGAAGTTTGTGTGTGTGTGTGTTAGATGAAAGACCACATTAAAACACACAAGGTGTGGGACTTCTCTGGTGGTCCTGTGGCTAAGACTCCATGGTCCCAATGCAGGGGCCTGGGATTTGATCCCACTAGATCTCACATGGAACAACTAAGACTCAGTGCAGCCAAGTAAATAAGTAAAAAAAAAAAAAAAAAGGAATGTATAAAACTTCTTTAATTGCTCTCCAAGTATCAATAGTACTAAGATTATATTATTTAGCCATTTTTCCACAGGTAACCTAACCCAACTCTGTGACATACATTTAACAGTATGTTAAAAACACACTCTAATTTTTATTTTTTTTAATTTTTTTTCACCCTCTAATTTTTAAATAATGTTTAGGGATGTTGTACCCTTCCTACTCTTACCTTATAAATCATCTTCTAAATTTTTGCCCTTGAAATATACATTTAACAAAGCATTTGTAAGAAAATAGGTTTCCCAGGTGGCACTACTGGTAAAGAACCCACTTGCCAATGAAGAAGATATAAGAGATGGATTCGATCCCTGGGTTGGGAAGATCCCCTGGAGAAGGGAATGGCTACCCATTCCAGTATTCTTGCCTGCAGAATCCTATAGACAGAGAAGCCTGGTGGGCTACAGTCCATAGGGTCACAAATAGTCAGACACCACTGAAGTGACTTAGCACACAAGCACATAAGTCCCATGATGCAAAACTAAGTTATATGGAGGTGGGTCACATTGTCCCTGATCAGGAATGTGGGCTCTGAAACCAGACTGTCTAACTTTGAATCTTGCCTCCACCACTAAGTTGCTGTGTGACCCTGGACAAGTTACTTAATCTCTTCATGACTCAGTTTTCAACTTTATATACAGGGATAATAGTGGTACCTGTTTCCTAAAGTTCAGTACAGTTCAGTCGCTCAGTAGTGTCCAATTCTTTGCAACCCCATGGACTGCAGCACGCCAGGCCTCCCTGTCCATCACCAACTCCGGGAGTTTACTCAAACTCATGTCCATTGAGTTGGTGATGCCATCCAGCCATCTCATCCTCTGTTGTCTCCTTCTCCTCCAACCTTCAATCTTTCCCAGCATCAGGGTCTTTTCCAATGAGTCAGTTCTTCACATCAGGTGGCCAAAGTATTGGAGCTTCAGCTTTAGCATCAGTCCTTCCAATGAATATTCAGGACTGCTTTCCTTTGGGATGGACTGGTTGGATCTCCTAGCAGTCCCAGAGACTCTCAAGAGTCTTCTTCAACACCACAGTTCAAAAGCATCAGTTCTTCGGCACTCAGCTTTCTTTATAGTCCAACTCTCACATCCATACATGACCACTGGAAAAACCATAGCCTTGACTAGATGGACCTTTGTTCGCAAAGTAATGTCTCTGCCTTTTAATATGCTGTCTAGGTTGGTCATAACTTTCCTTCCAAGGAGCAAGCGTCTTTTAATTTCATGGCTGCAATCACCATCTGCAGTGATTTTGGAGCCCCCAAAAATAAAGTCAGCCACTGTTTCCACTGTTTCCCCATCTATTTGCCATGAAGTGATGGGACCAGATGCCATGATCTTAGTTTTCTGAATGTTGAGTTTTAAGTCAACGTTTTCACTCTCCTCTTCACTTTCATCAAGAGGGTCTTTACTTCTTCACTTTCTGCCATAAGGGTGAGTCATCTGCATATCTGAGTTCTTAGAGTTCCTAAATTTCCTAAAGTTCCTTAGTTCCTAAAATTTCTTTGAAGTTAAAATGAGTCAGAGTAGACAGAAATTTAAGATGATGCCTGGCAAGTGGTGAACACAATGGTTCACATGCTAAACACCATACCCTATAGCATGTTTTCTGTGGGACAATAATGGAGAAGGAAATGGCAGCCCACTTCCATATTCTTGTGTGGGAAATCCCATAAAATAGAGGAGCCTTGGGGTTTACAGACCAGGGGTCGCAAAGTGTTGGACATGACAAAGCACAGCATGGCATAGGGCAATAAATGTTTTGCTAAGTAGGCTAAAAATGCTTCATCATTTTATTGAACATAAATCTGCTCTGTGTAAAAGTGCTAACTGGATTTGTGCCCTGAATGGTCGGCCTCAAAAACATAAATACATTTCTCGACGTCCATAATCTGTGAATATTATTTTATATGGTAAGATTGAATATTACCTTATATGGCAAATGATGTGATTATGATTAATTAAGGATTTTCAGAAGAGATTGTAAGATTATCCCAGTTGGTCCTAAATCCAATGACTAGTGTCCTTTTTAGAGCAAGACAAAGGGACATTAGACAGATGAGGAAGAGGCAATATGACTGTGGAGGTAGAGCCAGGAGTAATGCATTCACAAGAAAAAAAGCCTGGAACCTCCAGAAGCTGAAAATGGCAAGGAATATATTAGAGTTTTCTGAGGAATTAGAAAGCTGATAACATCTTGGGTCAGACTTCTGGCCTCCGTAACTGAGCAAAAATACATATCTGCTGTTTTAAACCACCAAGTTTGTGGTAAATTTGTTATGACCATCCTAGGAAACTAACATACTAGGACAAGTTGCTTAGTTCACTTGTATTTCTTGGACTAGCTTTCCTTTTTAATCTGTCACTAAGCATTCTGTTTGATTTTTTTTTTTTTTTTTGAACCCTCTTATTTGACTGTTTACAGCATTTTTGGACTCGTAGAGGGAAGCAGCTCCAATGTTAATTTTTCAACACACAAAGGGAAAAGTTTAGATCTCACTCATTATTTTAATCATAATCACCATCATCTTACTTTAGTTAACAAAGAACTACCATTTATTTAGAAAGTGCACACCATGCTAGTGTAGTTTATTCCTTGACATAATTGGTTTTCTTCTTTTTTTCCTTCTTCACTTAGCTTTTTGGCATATATTGATTTAATTGCTCACCATTCCATCTGTTTTCTCTCTGTGTTATTCCTCCACCCTTGAATCTGTCCTAAGGAGATAAACCACCATATTGTTTCAATCTATCTTAATGTTTTGCATTTCACAATATTTTCACATAAATGCTAATTTGATCCATATATTAATTCTGAGGTAGCCATGTCAGAATTATCATTACTTTTTTGTAGATGATGAAACTGAGGCTTAGAAAGGGTAAAGAAGTGTGCTCTTCCAAGTTTTGTGGGCACATAAATCATCATGTGACCTTGTTAAAATACAGATTATGATTATGTACATTTGGAATAAGACCTGAAATTCTACATTTCTGTTAACTTTCCAGGTGATGCCTATGCTAATGTTTTGTGAACACACTTTGAGATGCAAGGAAGATTTAGTTGATAGATTTATAATAAAAAACTAGAAACCAAAACTGTAGAATTATAGAGGCTATAGCTGTAAACTTTATATGGTGGTTCATAGTCATATTTAGCAAGGCAAAAGATTAAATATTTAGATGCCAAAAATTCAAGTATAAAGGTTTTTACAAGTGCTGCAAACTCTCTTTTGTAGTTTTTTCAGTTATTTGTGAAGTTCAGTTCAGTTGCTCAGTCAGGTCTGACTCTTTGTGACCCCAGAGACTAGCAGGCCAGGACTCCTTGTCCATATTTGTGAAAGATGCCCCATAAAAATGAGACATTTCTGACGTCTTTGTTTATACAGAGCATACTATTCATATAGGAAATTCTGATTATATATACATATGTATATTGTATATATGGAAATTCTGATTCATATATATTTATATATGAATAAAAACAGGTGTAGCATTTAAACTCTCACAAACATATTAATGATATTATATATATACATTTTAACTTGGAAGGTTAGCTGTTCATCGAGCCCACTTGCCATTTATGAAGTATTGTGTTAGTATTGCATTAGTTTACAAATTATTTTAATAATGACTTGGAGCACTAGGGTGTATAACTATTTGAATGTGTCTTTCCAATGACTGTACAGTGCTGCATCTTCTTGCACCTGAGAAAGTGTTTTCCTCTACCTGCCACTTTAAGGAGCAAATTTCTAGTCATTTGGCAACAAATGCATACAATTTTGAATACATCTCATTCATATAATTAGGATTTAAAATGAAGCATATTGCCAAATAGTATTAGGACAGCAGATGCACAGGGACAATTGTCTTCTCATTATTCTACATTTTATTAGGCATTATCTTGTCTTTGAAACCACTAGACCGTTCAGGTATGACCTAAATCAAATCCCTTATGATTATACATTGGAAGTGACAATAGATTCAAGGGATAAGATCTGATAGACAGAGTACCTGAAGAACTATGGATGGAGGTTCATGATATTGTACAGGAAGCAGTGATCAAGACCAGCCCCAAGAAAAAGAAATGCAAAAAGGCAAAATGGTTGTCTGAAGAAGCCTTACAAATAGCTGAGTAAAGGAAAGTCACAAAAGGCAAAGGAGAAAAGGAAAGATATACCCATCTGAATGCAGAGTTCCAAAGAATAGCAAGGAGAGATAAGAAAGCCTTCCTCAGTGATAAGTGCAAAGAAATAGAGGAAAACTATAGAATGGGAAAGACTAGAGATCTCTTTAAGAAAATTAGAGATACCAAGGGAACATTTCATGCAAAGATGGGCAAAATAAAGGACAGAAATGGGGTGGACCTAACAGAAGCAGAAGATATTAAAAAGAGTTGGCAAGAATACATAGAAGAACTGTACAAAAGAGATCTTCATGACCCAGATAATCATGATAGTGTGATCGCTCACTTAGAGCCAGTCATCCTGGAATGCAAAGTGAAGTGGGCCTTAGGAAGCATCACTACAAACAAAGCTAGTGGAGGTGATGAAATTCCAGGTGAGCTATTTCAAATCCTGAAAGATGATGCTGTGAAAGTGCTGCACTCAATATTCCAGCAAATTTGGAAAACTCAGCAGTGGCCACAGGACTGGAAAATATCAGTTTCCATTCCAATCCCAAAGAAAGGCAATGCCAAAGAGTGTTCAAACTATCGCACAGTTGCACTCATCTCACACGCTAGCAAAGTAATGCTCAAAATTCTCCAAGCCAGGCTTCAACAGTACATGAACCATGAACTTCCAGATGTTCAAGCTGGATTAGAAAAGGCAGAGGAACCAGAGATCAAAGTGCCAACATCCTTTGGATCATCAATAAAGCAAAAGAGTTCCAAAAAAACACGTCTACTTCTGCTTTATTGACTATGTCAAAGCTTTTGACTGTGTGGATCACAACAAACTGTGGAAAATTCTTTAAGAGATGGGAATACCAGACCACCTGACCTGCCTTCTGAGAAATCTGTATGCAGGTCAAGAAATAACAGTTAGAACTGGACATGGAACAACAGACTGGTTCCAAGTCGGGAAAGGAGTCAAGGCTGCATATTGTCACCCTGCTTATTTATCTTATATGCAGAGTACCTCATGAGAAATGCTGGGCTGGATGAAGCACAAGTTAGAATCAGGATTGCCAGGAGAAATATCAATAACCTCGGATATGCAAATGACACCACCCTTATGGCAGAAAGTGAACAAGAACTAAAGAGCCTCTTGATGAAATTGAAAGAGGAGAGGGAAAACATTGACTTAAAACTCAACACTCAGAAGACTAAGATCATGCCATCTGGTCCCATCACTTCATGGAAAATAGATTGGGAAACACTGGAAACAGTGACAGACTTTATTTTGTGGGGCTCCAAAATCACTGCAGATGGTGACTGCAGCCATGAAATTAAAAGACACTTGCTCCTTGGAAGAAAAGCTCTGGCCAACCTAGACAGCATATTGAAAAACAGAGTCATTACTTTGCGAACAAAGGTCCATCTAGTCAAAGCTATGGTTATTCCAGTCTTCATGTATGGATGTGAGAGTTGGACTATAAAGCAAGCACCCAAGAATTGATGCTTTTGAACTGTGGTGATGGAGAAGACTCTTGAGAGACATTTGGACTGCAAGGAGATCCAACCTGTCCATCCTAAAGGAAATCAGTCCTGAATATTCACTGGAAGGGCTGCTGCTGAAGCTGAAACTCCAATACTTTGGCCACCTGATGCAAAAAACTCATTGGAAAAGACCCTGATGCTGGGAAAGATTGAAGCCAGGAGGAGAAGGAGACAACAGAGGATAAGATGGTTGAATGGCATCACTGAGTCAATGGACATGAGTCTGAGTAAGCTGCGGGAGTTGGTAATGGACAGGGAGGCCTGGCGTGCTTCAGTCCATGGAGTTCCAAAGAGTCAGACATGACTGAGCCTCTGATGTCTGAGCGACTTCAGTCAGACATGACTGAAGTCCGACATGAACCGTCTGGTCTTGTCTTTATCCTCTCTCTCTCTCTCTACCTCTCTTCCTTGCCACCTGTCCATCTGTCTCTCTATCTCTTTATCTCTGTCTCACTAAGACATCAGAGAAGTAAAAGAACCAATGAATCAGTCTTTCCTCTCGCAAGGACTGTCATGCTTGCAGACTCAAGAAAAGCAGTAAAAGTAAATTGATTAGTTTCCCTGTAATTTCAGTTATTAATGTATAATGGGAAAGTATCTAGAGAGTTGAACGTAAAGGAGGGACAATATCCTGCAGCAAAAAGTCAAGTACTTCTGAGCAGTAATAATACACTCACTTGAGAAATGGTGGGCATTATTTTTTTTATATTTAGAAAAAGATGTTCCTTCAAAACCTACATGACTAGGACTTCACTCAGCAATGATTCAAGGTTACATCCTTGAGTCTTTGTACAAGGGTATTTACTTGTTCAACTCATAGTCAGTAGGGACACAGCTGTTCTAAAATTCTAGTAAGCTTAGAAGTTGCTTGAATATCAATGAGTACATATATTTAACCTGGTATTTTCATTCCTACCCCTTATTTTTGAAAAAACAATCTGCATTTCCCATTACTGCACATTTTTGCTATTTTTTTTCTTCAGGAGGGCAAAGGCTTACATAGTGAGAAATTTCATTGATAAATATTAGTGACATGCACAGGGCAAATACAGGTTATGGGGAAAAGCCCTTTACATGTTCTATATATTATAAAAAGAAGTGTAAACTCTCCTTTTTGTACTTAAAAATTCATAATAAAAATATTTAGTCTCCTGAACTAATTTGTTCCTACCTAACTGCTGCTTTGTTCACCTACCCCCAGAGTTTTTTGAAAGATGGAAAATAAGATTCCTTACTATTCTTGATATAGATTTGTCTTCCCTCCCAGAAAGATCTCAGTCAGATGGAAAGGGGAGATAGCCTTTTAAAATGTCCCAGATTCAAACATGAACAGTATGATCCATCTGGTAGCAGGAAAAAAAAAGAGAATTATTCTGAAATAGATGTTGCTGCACCAACTCTGACATGCAAATACTTATTTCTTTCTAAATATACACCATTGAGAGTAAAGTGTTAACAATTCCTCATGTTATTTACTTATCTTACAATGCATATATTTGTAAATTATTAATTTGTCCCTATTCTTAGACACTAATCCATTACATTTGCATCACTAATAAAATTTGTATAATATTTTAATAGATACTATTTGACAGGGTAAACTTATTATAGGAATGGAAGAGTTTTAAAAGGGCAAATTTTCCATTAGCATTAAGCAGAAATCAATTTCTTGCTGTTATGAATTTCAAATAATACTCAAAACCATGCATTCACACAGCAGAATCATAAGATCATTTTGATCTTAGTTAATTAGGGAGCAGAAATGATGGGGATTAGTCCTGATCTCTGCCACTGGCTTCCTTTGTGACCATGACCACACATTTCCTATCTTCTTTTTATAGTTTGGATAATAATAAGCCTAATCTTTCTCAGAAAGATTTTATATAAAAGCACAGAATGCTTCTTCCTTTTAACACTCACTGAATCTTTCTGGAGGGAATAATGGGCTCCAAGTCATCAAATTTTCAGTGGATGAACTGCAAGTGCCTTCAAACTTTGGGTACATCAGTTCAAGACTCCTGTTGACCACAAAACATTTATCTTCAATATAAAAACATTCACTGATAGAAGAGAAGAAGAGAAAACTCAGGTAAGATAGAAAATTGACGGATTATTCTGAAGGAAAATGGTTCTAAGGTAGTCACAAAGACAATTAGACTGTACATATTGAAAGCCAGAAACAGTGTCTTATTCAACTTTATATTCAGGAGATCTAACATAGTACTTGGTACATAGTAACCTTTTAATAAATTTTTGTTACACTGAATTCAGAACAAAAATTAAACTTTTTGAATTAGTTGGAGAGGTCTTTTGCTTTGAAGAAAGTGTTTTCAGGAGACCATTTTTATACTGAATTAGTTGGGGGTTGTCATAGAAGATGTTAACTACTGCACTTGGAAATTAAGTCTTTTTGTAAAACAAAGCAATATGTTGCTAAATTTGTCTAATCCAATTTCCTCCATTTGTTGAATCCATGGCATTGATTGCTGTCAGTTCCTTCATCATTTGAGTAATATTAAACAAAATGTGCTAGTTTACCAGCTGTGACTATATAGCAAAAAGAAAACTTAGGCATTTACTAGAATATTCAAAATAAATAATATCTTTGAAATTATCAGTAGTTTGAAACTCCTATAACATATAATTTTGAGGTCTGATGCCACTCCACAAATTACAGAAAGGTCCTTAGGTGGAGCACAGTTTAAAAAGCTGCTGATGTGGGACCTTCACCCAGATCTGAGGAGAGCAGTGAAAGCAATAGGGAGTTGTTGAGATGTCTTTCCAGCTCCGTGAGAGCAAATATAGATTAGTCAGTTGTGAAAAACATTGCTACTCCTATGAAAGGGAAAATGATGGAAGACACAAGAGTTAAGATGTCATTACAGTTACTATATTTGTGTATGTGACATTTCCTTGAAGTCATAGCAAAGGTGATATTCCAGAGGAGAAGAAATTGTCTTTTTTGTGTGATGCCACAAAGCCTACATTAGTGTGGATTCTGAGTTCTGTGGTTGACCAACATATCCTGCGGCCCTGTGGACAGTAGCCTACCAGGCTCCCCAGTCCATGGGATTCTCCAGGTAAGAATACTGGAGTGGGTTACCATTTCCTTCTCCAGGGGATCTTCCCGACCTAGGGATTGAACCCGGGTCTCTCGCATTGGAGGCAGACGCTTTAACCTCTGAGTCACCAGGGAAGCCTCTATCTAGGTGCTGCTGCTGCTGCTAGGTCACTTCAGTCGTGTCCGACTCTGTGCGACCCCATAGACGGCAGCCCACCAGGCTCCCCTGTCACTGGGATTCTCCAGGCAAGAACATTGGAGTGGGTTGCCATTTCCTTCTCCAATGCATGAAAGTGAAAAGTGAAAGTGAAGTTGCTCAGTCGTGTCCGACCCGCAGCGACCCCATGGACTGCAGCCTCCCAGACTCCTCCATTCATGGGATTTTCCAGGCAGGAGTACTGGAGTGGGGTGCCATTGCCTTCTCCACTATCTAGGTGCAGTTAGTTGCAAACAGGTGGCAAATCTAAGGTGGAACACTCTCACTGTGAGGAAAAAGGCTTTTCCTGGAAATGTTAATCATTGCCTCTTTTAGGAACTATTTCCAAATTCCCCTGAAACTTCCTTGCTTTATTAGGAAATGATGGGTTATGCTGTGGTAAAACAAACAAACAAATCTTGATCCCAGTAGTTTAAAAGACAAAGTTTTTTCGTTGCTCAGACCTGTTCTCTTATGGGTTCAGGCAACTCCATGAAGCATTTTGTCCTCTGTATATTGACTTGGCATTACAGATTGCTTATGTCAACTGTATGTCAAGATATAAAGTACAATTACTGTAACGGGGAAGGAACAGGGTAGACAGTAAGCATCAACACATTTTATTTTCCAAAGCATGTCATATAGCCACATTTATGGCTCTTTCTGGATGGACACTCCTTCCATTGTTTCATGATTTTTCCGAGATTGTTAATGGTCTGTGCCATCATGTTAACAACAGGTTAACAGTACACTATTACAGCCTAATATAACAAATCACAGAAACAAACTGTACTTCGTACAATGTCCATTCTTGATAGCATCTTCCTCTAAGCTCAATATGGCATATGCCTTGTTTTGGAAGTGCTTATTGCATGTATTTTCCACAGTTTTGTGCATTTTAATCTTGCTTCAAGAATTCCAACTCCCCTCACAACTTTTCCATCAAGCTATCATTACATTTTTCTTTCAAGATAAAAATCTTACATTTATTGGTTTAATTCTTCATTTAGTAGTTTAATGTACATTTTTGTAATCACTGCTATTACTAGGATTAAAAAAAAAATTGCTTTCCACAACTTACATAGAGCTTGAGTGGACTACTCAAATAAATTTTTCCCCACAGCACAATTTCTTTTCATTGAGTGCTTTTGCAGTCTGTGAAGTTCACTTATAGTGCATGTATTGCTTATAGCAGAAATGCTTGTTTTGCAGCCATTGCTGTTCCAGTACTGGTGAAGTAGATATAACCAGAATGAGGCTGTAAAGGGGCTTTGCTCTAGTTACCAGATCATCTCAGGTTTAAGGTGCACATCAGTTCAGTTCAGTTCAGTTCAGTCGCTCAGTCGTGTCTGACTCTTGAAACCCCATGAATCACAGCACGCCAGGCCTCCCTGCCCATCACCAACTCCCGGAGTTTACCCAAACTCATGTCCATCGAGTCGGTGATGCCATCCAGCCATCTCATCCTCTGTTGTCCCCTTCTCCTCCCGCCCCCAATCCCTCCCAGCATCAGGGTCTTTTCCAATGAGTCAACTCTTCACATGAGGTGGCCAAAGTACTGGAGTTTCAGCTTCAGAATCAGTCCTTCCAATGAACACCCAGGACTGATCTTTATAGGTCACTATATAAATCAAAGAGACCCTGGGGACTTTGAGTAGCACTAGAGTAGTCCAGACTTTGTTTAATAATCATTTAAAAACGTTTTGGGCACCCATTTCATTGTTTTACTATGTTACTCTATATGTTGAGGATCTGCCTGTTGCAAAATGTCTGGTAATTAATAATTAATACTTTTATTGTAATATAATATCCTTTTGTCCCATTAAGTCCAGAGTGCTTATAAATTGATGTTTTCATCTTTTATTAGGCTGTCCAATAGAGATTGCCCCCATTTTTACATGGAGAATTACTCCAGTGAGAAATGATCATTTAAAATCAATGCAGATTCTTTGTGTCATCTTTATCTCTGGTCTGGTTATCACACATGCAGCTTCACTGGTTAGAGTAGCTGCCTTTCATTAAAAAAAATGTTTTATTTAAATGTGAAGATATAATGCCAGTCAGATGCCAATATTATAAAAACAGTTAAATTCAAATAATTTTCACAAAGATCTTTAAAATTTTAACTGATTACTTGAAAAAAATTAACTTTATCTTAAGAAAATGAGAATAAAAGTGATTAGCAATTAGTGATTATTTTGTTTGTAATCTTTGTAAGAAATATTATTAAAAACAGTCACTTTTATTCTCTTTCCCTTATTAAAAGTATGTGAATGCATTGGTACAGTCACTGGAATTTCTGTGAGAGTTGTTACTGTCTGTATGAGAGGCTCTTGCAAACCCCATCACATCTAGGATGGGACTAGGTTAAAGGTGCTCATGACACATTATTTGGTAGTGAAAATTAAAAGATGATTAAACAGGAAGATTTCTTATTAAAATTGCTTTTGATTTTATATAAAGGCTTAAAATATAATATCCCATCTCTCCATCTCTAATTTTTGGTAAGGAAATGATAAGTATATTAAGCTAGGGTACATTTAAAAGTGTTACATTGAGACAAATTATTATAAATTGTGTGTCTGTATGTCAGGTATACTGCAGCTGTTCAATGTGAAACCTTCCCAGAAAGATTTATTCTACTTTTGCTTTTTCAGGATTCTGTAGCCCTGGCAAAGGAAGAGATATCAAAAAGGGCTAGAAAATGATTTACTGTCAAACATAGTCCTTGACTACTAAGCTAGGTAGTAGCACTAGGAAAGCTGCCACAATTTTATGAGATGAACATAAAATAAGAGGTGAACAAGCTTTGGAGTTCTCAAAGGTCCTTTCATCAGTTACCACCTTCATCCTGGAGAAAGGAGCTCTTATTCTCCAAAGCAGGTGTATCCAATGTTTTTCTATGCCAGATGTATAAAAGACATTTCATTGTTAAAATAAATATTAGAGTATTTGTGGAAAACTCTTTGCAAAGTACTTTGACTTTAAAGAAAAGTTTGAGAAAATAGTGTACATGAAGGGCTGTATCTTTGTAGTTCTTGCTCGAGAGAGTAACTCAGTTCCTATTAGACATTACCAGTGAGTATGTTAGATGGAAGTTGCTATCAAAAATAACAACACCATTTGGATATTTAATAGATTTTGTAGAAATATGCATTTTAATGTCTAATATGTTGCATTGCAACTGCAACTTTTCTTTTGGTACTAATCATATGCGTGTTCAGTCGCTTTAGTCGTGTAGGATTCTTTGCAACCCCATGGACTACAGTTGCTAGGCTCTGCTGTCCATGGGATCCTCCAGGCAAGAATTCTGGAGAGGGTTCCTGTGCCCTCCTGCAAGGGATCTTCCTGACCCAGGAGTTGAACCCGCATCTCTTGTGTCTCCTGCATTGCAGGTGGACTCTACACATTGAGCCACCTGGAAAGCCCACTCATCATATAAGTCAAGTCAAATTGCTGTTAGAAAAAAAGATTCAAGCATAAGAGGCAGGAATTCTGAACTTTATCTGCAAATTGGGAATAACATTTTTTCCCATACAGTTTTGCTGAGAAATTGAATAAGATAATATATATTAATGTGCTTTGTGATTGTAAAATGTTCTGTAGATATTAATCCTGATTCCAATGTCAATTACAATAAACATTATTATTCTTTTAAATTCCAGTAAGTGTTCTTTATTCCAGTGTGAGAAAATATCTTTTATTTCTCCACCAATTGCATGAATTTTCTGGTGAAATATGGTATCTATGCCATTTGATCACTGAAAGAGAAAAAAAAAATAATCAACAGAATATCTATTTTGTGTAAAGGAAAGGGAATAAAATTGGAGCTAGTCGCAGCCATCCCAGGCATTTTTCAAAAGATGGCTTCGTTTTTACCTATGACTAAGATTCTATTTATATTGTTATATGTTTTTGAACAAATATAAGGAGAGATCAAGGGGTAAAATTGTTCTTTGTCTGGCTTTACTTTTGTCCTTCTATTTGGCTTTCTGGATCATTCTTCAGTAGGAGAAAATTTCAAAGAAATTTACAATCACTATGATTTTATTCATCTTCTGGGGTAATGGACAAGATTTCTCAAGGTATGAACAAGAAAAATAGCACTGACCAGTTTTTAAATTAATGTATCTTTCAAGTATAAAACCTTGTCTTAATTAACCATGATTTGAATTTATCTGTTGAATTATTTCAGGGAAAAAAAGATAAAATAATTATAGCTCCTAAAGCATATGTGTATTTTAACTTTTTAACTGCTGTTTTATAAATTTAACAATTTGTATTTCTTTGGCATAAATTGTGCTATTCTGGGTTCAATCAGTGTTTGAAAGAACCTAATTTTTGTAATAATATCTATTTATGAGTGTATATTTACATGTTTATCACCAAAAACAAAAAAAATTTTGACATGTACTCAGTTAAATATCTGAACATGTATTATCATATATACTACATGATTTTAAGCTAACCATAGATTTAAAAATGATTATCATTTTATTAGTGGAATTAAGGTTTCAGCTATTTTTTTCCCCTCTCTCTTATCCTAAATTAATTCAATTCTTATCATGATTCCACCAAAGTTAGAGCCTCTGGAATGTGTTATTAAACCTTATGATTCTATTAATTTCTATATTAGTAAAGCATATACATAGTTTGATTATAGAAATAAATACTTTTCGGCTATTAAGAAAAGAAAAAGTTGAAATATTTATTTATATTGATTGAGATAGATGACCAGATCCTATATACTCTTTTTTTTTTTTTCAACCTTGGCTAAACCTGTGATGCTGACCAAAATCTTTCACAAAGACTACCTTGGAAGCAACGTCATAGATAAGTGCTGTGATCACAAAGATAAGTGAGTATGCTTTCATTATCCTACTCAATCTCATTTCCTACTTGGAACAACTGAACTTTTTTTGTTGAAGGAAGAGGTGGGAAGTGGAACTTTCATAGTAAGTTGCACATTGTAAATTCTCAGGATAGTTGTTGAACAAATGTAAAATCCCTCTAGTAAATACTCTACTTGCCACGTCCTACATCAGAACATAGACAGTCATGTTAATGGAGGTATATAAAAATATCGGTGTCCAAATACTAAAATCTTTCATCTTTACGCAGGTTATGTGATTGTAGTACAGACAGTCAAGAATACAGACATCTAGGAAATGAAGAATCTGGGGTAAGTTGTGCAGCAGAAAGATATATTTGAGTTTTGTAAAAAGAAGAAATAATTTCATCACTTCATACCAGATTTGAAAGCACTGCTGTGGGAGCCATTTAAAAGCTGGCAGGGAGTGGAGGTGAAGGAAAATCAGACACGAAAAAAGCCAACTGACAATAGTCATGTCTGGATTTGTTACCTATACTAAAGTAAAAATTAAAGATTATTTTATCAGGATAATTAAAACAATTTTGTTTCATTACCATTATTTTACTGACCATTGTCCAAGAATTTATTTTTAATGTAAAGTACAATAATAAGTTTATATACCATTACTAAAATCAGGTCTTATAAAAGCTCTTAATTTTTTTTTTTTAAGTTTACAGTCAGGAACAGTAAGTATATTTTTATTGTATCTAAGGTTTTTATTTTTTTTAAATTTTCATTGAAATGTATTTGATTTACAATGTTGTGTTAGTTTTAGGTGTACAGCAAAGTGATTCAGTTTATATATATACGTGTGTGTGTATCTGTCTGTCTGTCTGTGTGTGTATGTATTGGGTTCACCCAAAAGATCATTCGGGTTTTCAGTAAGATATTAATTGACTTTTTGACCAAATCTCTCTCTCTCTCTCTCTCTTTCTTTTCATGTGCCTTTTAGCCATTTGTATGTCTCCTTTGGAGAAATGTCTGAAGGCTTTTTAAATATTGACTGAAGAGCATGATATCTTTTATGACACTTTGTATTGACCATAACAATGGAGGAGGCTCATATTTCTGTAGCTGTCACTGATTATACAGTGTATTTCTGTTACTGCCTTGACATGGGTTGTGTCAGATAGCTTCAGATAAGGAGGACGATAGGTGACCCGAACCTGCAATCTCTATCTTTGAGATACATATAGCAATCAAAAATTTGCAAACTATGACTGTGGGCTTAGGAACAAAGCAAAGTTTATTAAAGCATAGATACCCTCTCAAACGGGCTTCCCAAGTGGCTCAGTGGTAAATAATCTGCCTGCCAAGCAGAGGAGGCTTGTTCAATCCCTGGGTCAGGTAGATCTCTTGGAGAAGGAAATGGAAACCACTCCATTATTCTTGCCTGGAAAATTCCATGGGCAGAGGAACCTGGCAGGCTACATTCCATGGGGTCCCAAGAGTCAGAAACAGCTTAGCAACTGAACAACAGCAACAACAACACACTCAGAGGGAGGCAGGGCTGTTTCTTCAAAGTGAAACCAACCCTCCCATACAGGCTTAAAGGAGTTGTTCTGGGAGGAAGCAGGTGTGACCATGGGTGAGTGACAGGAGATTGCTATTTGATTGACTCTCCTGAGTTCTGTAACAATTTATTATTGCATATGCCTTCACCCTTGATTTGTTAAGAAATGTTCACCATGAGGAGGGCAAAGCCACACACATATTTTATTATAATGTTGGTATAATGAGTTTGGATTTATTAGAGATTATACGGCTGTCTAGTCTGGGCATGCACAGCCCATAGCAGTTGTCTTGTGTTACAATGCTCCCTCTTTATCAGGATAAGCTGCCCACCACTTGACCATAGTTTCGCCTGTCCTGGGTGAGGTCAAGAGAGGGTCTCCAGATGGTTGGGGCATAACTAGACCATTTCTCTCTTGTCTTTAGCCACCATCACTTCTTTGCTGCTACTGTCAGGAGAGAGTTCCCAGATGGTTGGGGTGTGACTTGGTTATTCCTCTGTAATAAGAAAAAAAAAAAAAATCCTTATTTTTTTCCCGCCTATGTCACATCCTTTCTGCTAATGTTGATTATGTAACATTTCTATTTTTCACATCTGTGAGTTAAATCTTAAGATAGCTTCATCATGTGGTAAAGCTGAAATAAAATAATATTATGTAAATTGCATAACCGATACTTGATGCTTTCTAAATTGTAGCTCAGGTCATTCATAGTCATCACCATCTTCTTTTTTAAATGTCAAAGAAAATATTGTCATTGTATTTTATTCTTGTTATTTTTTTTTTTAAAGTCTGACTGTATATACATATGGGCTTCCCAGGTGGCACTATTGGTAAAGAATCTGCCTACCAATTCAGGAGACGTAAGAGCCATGAGTTTGATCCCTGGATCAGGAAGATCCTCTGAAGAAGGAAATGGCACCTCACTCCAGCATTCTTGCCTGGAAAATTCCATGGACAGAGGAGCCTGGTGGGCTGCAGTCCATGGGGTCGCCAAGAGTGGGACATGACTGAGCATGCACACACATATACACATAAATATTGCCTCCTCTGAATTCCTTGGCATGTCCTTCTTTAAATCTTTTTCTTCTCTGTTTCTAGTTCTCCAATAGAAGTTGCCAAATTTAGTATAGTTTAGATGTAGCTGAACCCCACTATATTGTATAGGGATATGAGAGTAAATAAGGTTCTTTGTTTTTATTATTTTCTGGAGTAATTCACAGTGAATGACAACCTAAGTCCTGTTTCTTGTCCTTAAATGATAGCATAGATAACGTAGTTTGGTTATCTTTTTTTCCCCTCCTGAAGTGAATTGCCTCCCATTCACTTATCTTCAAACTTTTCTAGGACTTCTCAGGTGGCGCTAGAGGTAAAGAATCCACCTGCCAAGGCAGGAGATGTAAAAGATGCAGATTACACCCCCAGGTTGGGAAGATCATCTGGAGAAGGGCATGGCAACTCAGTCCAGTGATTCTTGCCTGGAGAATCCCATGGACAGAGGAGCCTGGCAGGCTACAGTCCATAGGATTGCAAAGAGTCGGACATGACTGAAATTACTTAGCACGCATGCACAAACTTTTCTTGAAGATTATCTGATGCTTTTTGTCAACTAAAACAATCATGTTGTAGCTTCTTATGGTTTAATGCACTTATATAAAGTGTCATTTTTTTTTCCATTTGACTCTGTGCCATTTAAATAAGCTGAGAGATACGAAGCAAAGCCATTTAACAATGCACTGTTATGCAGGCTTCCTGAAGATTTGTCCTAAAATAACTTAACGAAGGAGTGTCTCCCAATAGAATATAAGGCTACATTTGTGCTATCCTTTGAGGAATGCTGTGACTCCTCCCCTGTCCTCATCTACTCTCTGTCACACTTAAAAATGGCTCCATTCTTAACTTTCTGTACTGTGAGTGTCTAAAGCAACTTTTAGAATGCTTTAAGTCCTGGTGGCTTTCCCAGGTTCAAGAGAACTTTACTAATCATCAAAGACCCAGATTAAATACTATTTTCTCTGGGAACACCTTCTTGATTCCTTGAGGAAATTAAACTTCACCTCATTCTCCCTCTGTTCCTTGCCCACACTTTAGTTGTAGCATCAGATTAATATACTTGTCCTCACAGTAGTTAGCACAGTGCCTAGAAGAAAAATGCTCAATACATGCGTGAACAAATTTTTAAAAATAAATGAGCCAAATGCTTAAGGTAAAGTTTTTATCTTAAGCTTGAAAAAACCTCAGCAGGGAATTCTTAATAAGATTTGTATGTGAGTTGGTTTGTTAGGAATGAATGGTTGTGAGGAATGAATGGAGTGGAGAGATGTTTCTGATCCAAATGAGAGGGGAGTTCTCTGTTGAAGAGAAGTATAGAAAGACAGGTAGATAATTCTTACAGTTTTACTTAGAGCCAACTATACCTCTGCATATCTAATCATGAGAAATTATTTACCTTATACAGGATCAAATGTAAACTAGAAATTGCTGTCAATGTGGAGAAGGTATAGAAACATAGAAACACACATATTAAGAAACAAAGAATGACAAAATTTAAAGCTACAATATTTTGATTTGTAAATATCCATTTAGAAGGATTAATTTCTTTGGTAAAGAAGCTATGTTTTAATTTTTAATAAAGTACAATGTGAAATATTAAAAATTCTGAATTAAATGTTACATAAAATGAAAAGTTATAGTATTGCTCTTGCATGAATCTGTATCACTCAGATACATGATTTTCTGCTTATGCACCTATAGAGGGGAATTTGAGGGAGGGTTCTTGTTTTATTTTTCTTTTTTCTTAGCAGTTTGTCAGAAGAACAGAGGTGTTTAAGTGGGTTCATATCTTTCTGAGTGACAAGCATCCATGACTTTATTACTATATGCCCACTACTGTTTTCTTATACAGCAATCTTTTCTATGAGATTTTCATTCAATTATTATGTGTTTTCCTTTATTAGAAATAAAATAAATAAGACATCTTTCCATTTATGGAATATCTTAAGGAATGGCATTCAGTTAGAGTGTTGTAGCCATGCATTCCCGGAAACTAACTCACTCAGAAGGACAATGCAGATAGTGAAGTGCAGTTTATTACACCGATGGGCCCAAAGCAGAGTCTCCTCTTAGCCAAGGACCCCAACCAGCATTTGTGAAAATCTTTTATACCCCATGTGTACGTGTCTGAACCCACCACCCCAAATTCCTTGAGACTTACATAACCAAGGGAAGGGTAAATACAATCCCAATAACCCCATCATTCATGTGCCATGTGCTCAGACAGTTAAACAATTAGCCAATAATCAATAAGCCCGAGGTTACAATCCAATAGGTACAGAAGAATGTATGGCCTGTCTGGAGGAAGGGGTGATTAAGGTATGTGGTGATGAGTATTAGGGTATTAGGTGATGAGTAACCTGGATATGATCTTCAAGGTTCCCCTGTCTGGAGGGGGTCTTATCCTTCTGTTGTCATTTCCATAGGCACTAAACACAGAGTTCAGAGTTCATTGGAGAGGTGGCCAAGCATGATCAGCATGAACAGGCCTAAGATGGAGTCCAGGCCCTATGAATTCCTTCTTCAAGAGAGCTGGAACTTTATAATAAGACAGAACTGACATAGACACAAATAGATGTAATGTTGAATATTACATATGGAAATAAATTAAAAAAAACATTTTTAGGATTGTGAGTGGGAAACACTGAAGCATAACAGAATTTTTTTTTCACATTCCAATTAATTTATTCTGTAAAAACAATACTTTAAAAAAATTTTTTTTTACAGTAAACTTTTCAACTACAAACCTCGAATACATGAAAGATGTTCCAAGGACAAGCATAACAGGATTGATAAAACCCAAACTGACTAAATGTGTTCTCACAATATAAGTTGGCATAAAAATAAATAAAATTTTCTGTGATCACAATTGCAACAATAATGTACACATGATAATGGTTTGTGGATGAGTATTAACGATTCTAATTCTAGTTCCAAAAGAAAACAACAGATCATTTAAAAGTCTATATTTAAAAGTCAATGCTTTGTCTTACTTCCCATAGGGCTACTGCTGAGTTCAACTTTAAAATGTAAAGTATCCAGCTTGAGTGATTAGCTTAAATTGTATTGGCATTGGGGAAAATAAATCATTGCCTTTATCTTGAAGTAACACTAAAGACTCACTTAACATATGGAAACTGAGTTTGTGTATGTAACAACATGAGTTTTGAGAAGTATAAGTTGTCAACTAGCTATTTCTAATATGGAATAGGTATTTTACAGTATGATTTAACTTTACACATGGCCTCAAAACTGAAGGACAATTTTAAGTTCACCTTCAATATGCCAACATTATGTATCTAGGACATGGGTTCCTGGGTTCTGTCACAGAGAAGAAATCCCTTAAGCATTATGTTGAGTGGTCCTTTAAAAAAATGCTAATTCATATTTAACTGAGTGTTTGGTGATGATGGAGTAAAAGGCAGGAGAATGATGATCATAACTGCCTTGATAAAGGATCCTAGATTTGTATGAGCTTATGCAAAAATCTTGATAATCCTTAGTGGTTAAGGGCAACTTCATGCAACCAAATAACATGAAATTAAGTCAATAACCTTAAAAAAGGCTAAAATGTCCCCCCCCAAACATATCAGAGAGGAATGTGAATAAGGTACATACAAACTGGGGTTCTGTCAATGACAACAAGGACTATGTGTTGGTTCATATCAAATTCGAGAATATTGGACAACCAAACGTATAACCTTCTTGTGATTTTCTTAGTATGCAGCATTCATTATGATAGTTAGGTCCCTTCACTGGTTTTTTGCAAGTCTGAAGTTGTGTTTCTTGTGTCATTGCCGGCATCTCCACTCTCAGAGCTGCTTTTATTTTCTTCTGCTTTGCAGTCCTTGTCATCTTCGTCTCCTGGAGATTTCTGGGACTGTTTAGAGGATTTCTTTGAAGCGTATGACTTGTTCCGCTTTGAGCCCGCTTTTTCACTCTTTCTTTTGCCTCTTCCATCTTCCTCTACTCTGTCTCCTTCTTCCTCACTGCTTGCATCAGCGGTATTTCCGCCTTCTTCGGTTTCTGAAGAGCTCTGTTGCTGAATTGCCTGGTATCCACTAAATGTTACTCCTGGGTTATCTTCTATTTCCCACAATCCTTCATTAAATCCCTTCCGTTTGTTTGATTTTTCCAAACTTGTCTTTGTATTCCTTTTAAGATCAGAGGTCTCTGGGACCTAGAAAAGCAGTTTCGTGGGTGCCAAAAAAGAAGATAGGGTACTTAGTGGCTGGAGGCGTCACAGCTCCCTCTGGGAGTTCATCGATGCGGGCGGGCCAGTGCGGGTAGCCCTTCATCTTGGCGAAGACCAGGTCGCCCGCCTTGTACTCGCGGGGCCGCTCCACTTCCTGGTCGTTCTTGGGCGCCGCGAAGATGCCAGGAGGCTGCCCCCCGCCGCGGGCCGACGGACTGTGCCGCGCTCCCCGCGGGCCTCGCTGGAGCCGGACAGGCGGGCGGACAAGCAGCCGCTCAGACTAGGGGAAGCGTCGAGGCGGCGGCTGAGGCGAGGGGCTGGGCCGAGGTCCCCGCCGCCGCCGGGCGATTATTAAATATTAAATTAAATTTAAAATATTAAAATAATTTAATATTTTATATTAAAATATAAATTTTAATATTTCAGAAAAATGCCAGTTTCTGGTACTAATTCCCTCATAGATGTTTTAAACATTTTGGTGATGTTCCCCTGAGGTATAGCAGCCTTAACTGTCCTTTTCTTAACTGGATTTCTGGTTCCGTAAGCCTTTTCAGTACAATTTTCAGTCAGCAGTGGCATTTTCTCAAAATTAACATGTAGAAGGTAGTGTATAATTAGTAGAGAGTATGTGCTTTGCTCCCTAACTGCACTTTGAGAACATTTTCTGTGCTTCTAGCATCAATCTACCTCATCCCACCAGGAACGAACAGCCCATTTTATTCTCTCTTGGTTTGGACCATATGGCCCATCTTTATGAATGAATGGCTATGTATGTGGCATGATGCGAAAACGTCCGACATGCCCCTTGGTTTCTTAATATCTCTCCTATGCTTCCTGCCAGTATTCTTTACAAGGTCTTATATTATCATTCCTACTGTAATTTTGAACAGACATTTTAACTTTTATTAGCTGCAGTGTTTTTGTATGCACAGCAAAAGTACTGTGTTATTCTTAGGTTCAAGTTAGATTATTTGTGTGAAATGCTTAGTAACAACAACAATGTGGTAACTATGGCAAATGTGAGGATAATTTCAATATATTTTTTTCGAAGACATTATAATTACTCACTAGTATTTCTAATTCTTCTCCCTTTCAAGGTGTAATTGAAAGTTGGACTTCCCTTCCCCTTTGAAAATAGGTGCGGCCATTAGAGTTGCCTTGAGCAGGCAATAAAATGTGAGCAGAAGTTATGAGTATTATTTCCAAGCAGAGGTCTTAAAAATGTTTGTCTTGTTCTCCCTCACAACTCGCTATGTCAGTTAAAGTAAATGACAACCTTCCAGATAGTGGAGATTCGGTCAGACTGTGTCTGAGTGAAGACCTGTGGAGCAAAACAGCTGACATATAGGGGATGTAACATGAGGCAGAAACAAACCGCTGTTTTTAAGCCAGTAAGATTTTGGTGTTGTCTTTTTACCATACCATATATTATTGTATCCTGATCGGTTTAATCTTATTAAGTCTTTCATTATGTTGAGTATTTTTTAATTGTGGTAAAATACACATGAACACAGGATACTTTCCCATTTATTTATATGTTGTTTAATTTCTTTCAGCAATATGTTGTTTTCAGTGTACAATTCTTTCATCTACATGGTTAAGTTTATCCCTCAGTATTGTATTATTTTTGCCATACGTTATTTGTTATTATAGTAAAATATGTATGGCATAAAGTTTACCATTGTAATTATTTTTAAGTGTACAGTTCAGTGACATTAACTATATTCATATTATTGTGCAACCATCACCACTATTCATCTCCAGAACATTTTTCTCACCACAAACTGAAATTAATTCTGTGCCAATTAAATAATAACTATCTATTTCCCTCACCCTCACTCCCTTGTTACTACTATTCTACTTTTTGTCTGTGAATTTAGCTACCCTGGGAAATTCATAGTATAGAAATCGTACAATATTTTTTTTAATGGTTTCTTTCACTTTGTATAATGTCTTCAAGATTGATTCATGTTGTAACCTGTCAATATTTTCTATTCATTTTTAAAGTTGAACAATAATTCATTGTATGTATATAACAACACATTTGCATATCCATTCAACCGTTGAGGAACACCAGAGTTGTTTCTACCTTTTGGCTATTGTGAATAATGATCCTATATTATATAAACATGAGAATTCCTCTTTCACTTCTTTCGGGTATATACCTAGAAGTGGAATTATTGGATCATATAATTCTATGTTTAATTATTTTAAGAATTGTTGTACCATTTTCCATAGTACCTGTTCCATTTTACATGTCCCCCAGCAATGCAAAAGGAATCCAGTTTCTCCATATCCTTGCCAACACTTATCATCTTCCTGCCTTCCTTTCTTTTTTTTTTCTGATAGATCTCAGGAGCTATGCTGAGCTTGGAGACAGAGAGAGAAAGGGAGAGAGAGGGCTGAACTGTTACATGTCACAGTAGCCCATTAAAACAACAAACCAAAAATAGAAAAACAAAGTGATTAATCACTTACTGTGGTAGTAGAAGACATTAAAACCAGGAAAAGTGCCACTTTCCTCTGTTCCCCCATGGAACAGTTCACAAGTGGAAGATCAGGTGTATCAGAGCAGACGTGGGTTACTTCTCAGTGTTGAGAGAGCCCCAAATAAAAGGCCCCAATAGTTTTATGGACTCAGGGGTTGCAGGTAGGTCAGGGAGAGGGCTCAGAGTGGACTGGTACTGAGTCAGAGTAGATAGAAGTGACTTTGGAATTTCCTCCATCTTCTTCCATAAGGAGGTCTTGGCAGAGGTGCTTGAAGAGGACCTCGAAGGAAGTCCTCAGGTGAAGAGACATAGTAATCAAGGCACCAAGGCTAGGAATGTAAATATGTGAAGGGCATGACTAGCTAGGAGAGCCTGAGACCTTGACTACAACTCTCTTCAGAGATTGTGATGCACTGATTTTACCCTCAGTCTGCTGTGGGGAGGACAGCTTCCCCACTCTCACTCCCCAGGAGCCCTGTCAGGTCAGGCCTGAAAAATCACACATTGATTTTTAACCAGGGGTTGGATAGGCATTTTAATATTTATGAAGTGGTATCTCACTGTGGTTTGGATTTGCATTTCCCTGATGACTATTAATGTTGAGCATCTTGCTTTTATGTGCTTATTGGCCATTTAGATATCTTCTTTGGAGAAATGTCTATTTAAGTCCTTTGCCTGTTTTTTAAACAGGTGATTTTGGGATTTTTTTGTCATCGAATTGTAGGAGTTCTTCATAAATTCTGGATATTAATCTTATCATATATTCCAACACCTTTTGTTGAAACTATTCTTTCCCCATTGCATGGCCTCAACACCCGTTGTCAAAAATCGTTTGACCATTTATGTGAGGGTTTATTTCTGAGTTTCCATACTATTCCATCTGTCTTATTCCACCATGGTTTTGTAGTAAGTTTTGAAATCAGGAAGTGTGAAACCTTCATTTTTATCTTTTCCAAGCTCATTTCGACTATTTTGGGTCTTTTGAGATTCCATATGTACTTTAGGATGGATTTTTATATATCTGAAAAAATATCATTGGTATTTTAATAGAGATTGCATTGAATCTCTGTATCACTTTGGGTACTATTGACATTTTATCATTGTCTTCAAATCTATGAAAATGAGATTTCTTTCCATTTATTTGTGTGTTCTTTAATTTTTTTCAATCATGTTTTATAGTTTCCAGTGTACAAGTCTTTTTTTCTCTTGGTTAAGTTCATTCCTAAGTATCTTAACTTTTGATGCTATTGTGAACAGAATTGCTTTTTAAATTTCCTCTTCGGATTATTCATTATTAGTGCATATGAATACAACTGACTTTTTTGTGTTTAGATTTTGTATCACACAGTTTACCAAATTTGTTTAGTATTTTTTACAGTTTTTTTTCGTGTGTGTGTGTGAAATCTTTAGTCTTTTCAACATTGTCATTATCTGGGTTTCATATAAAGGTAATGCTGGCCCCAGTAGAAAGACTTAGGAAGTGTTTTTTCTTCTTCAATTTGTTGGAAGAGTTCGAGAAAGATTGTTGTTCTTTCTTTAAATGTTTGGTAGATTTTACCTTTGAAACAATCTGATCCAAGGCTTTTCTTCTTTGCATGGTTTTTAATTACGGAGTCAGTCTCCTTATTAATTTAGGTCTATTCAAAATTTCTATTTTTTTTTTTTGCAATTTAGTCTTGATAGGTGGTATGTTTCTAAGAATTTGTCCATATCTAAGTTATCTAATTGGTTGGTGGGACATTGTTCAAAGTGATATTTTAAGTATATTTTTGTTTCTATAAAATTATGAATCAACTTTCTGATTTTAATAATTTATCATCTCTTTTTTCTCTTAGGCTATTTAGCTAAAAGTTTACTAATTTTGTCGAACTTATCAATAATCCACCTTTTTGTTTCATAGATTTTCTATATTGTTTTGTCATCTCTTTTATATTTTATGTTTGTTATTTCCTTCCTTATGTGTGCTTTGGCTATGGTTTGTTTGCAAAATCTTATTCCCTAAGATATAAACTTAGGATGTTGACCTATGATTTTTCTTCTTTTTAAATATAAGCATTAACAAATATAAATTCCCCTTGTAGCACTGCTTTTACTGTATCTCATAAGTTTTGATGGACTGTGTTATTTTCATTTATCTTAAGTTATTTTCTGATTTCCTTTGTGACTTCTAACAACTCTTTCCTTAGACTTGGAGGATTTTGGACCATTATTTCTTCAGATGATCTCTCTTGTCACTTTCTTTTTTTTCTTTTTTTCTTTCCATAAAGCATACATTTGTTTTCTGATTATACCCAATACGTCCACTGGGCTCTGTTCACTTCATTTATTTTCTTTGCTCTATTCAGACTAAAATTTCAAATGTCCTGTATTCAAGTTTGCTGATTATTTCCTCTCTCTGTTCAAGTCTCTTGTTGAAACCCTCTAGTGACTTTTTCAATTGAGTTTTCATATTTCCCATCCCCATAATTTGTTTGGTTCCTTCTTATAATTTTGATTTCTTTGTTGATACATTATTTTGTTCATAAGTAGCTTTTTTAATTTTCTTCTTTTTCCATGCTTTCCTTTAGGTTTCTGAGAATATTCAAAACAGTTGTTTCAAAGCCTTTGTTTAGTAATTCTAATGTTTGTGTTTCTTCAGAGATTGTTTCTGCTACTTTTTTTCCCTTAATGGGCCTTGTGTTCCAGTTTCTTTTTATGCCTTGTGATTTTGTTGTTGTGATTAAAAATTGGACTCTTCAAAAATAATTATTTCTCTTTGCCTTCACAGATTGGCTATTTGCTGATGAAGTCCTTTACTAATTAGTTGGATATTGGTTACAAGCCTTGGTATATTAGCCCAATATTAAAGCTTAAAGTGTATTCAAGTCTTTTTTGACCATGCTTCTTCTTCAGGCCTGTGTGTAGCTTTTTCATTTCCCCTGAATACATAGATTATTTTCAAATATCTTAAATTTCTGAAGAGGTTCTTCTTAGCTTCTCCTCAAGGCCTTTGATAGTCTATTGTTCTCTGTTTTATAGTCTTTTGGCCCTAGCATTTGCAAGTGTGCAGTTTCCCTACTGCTTTTTTTTTTTTTTAATGGACACTCTGCACAGCATATGGGATCTTTGTTCACTGACCAGGGGAAGCTGTGCCCTCTGCAGTGGAAGTGCGGAGTCTTAACCACTGGACCACCAGGGAAGTCGTTTCTCTACTGCTTTTATGAGCAGTGCCCGTTGTTTTCTGTTACTTCACAGCCTGATATATGAGTTCATGTTTCTTCTTTCCCCTGAGTTAGGCAAAACAGAGACAAGTCCTTCAGGAAGCCCCCAGACAAGCTAGATCATTGGAAATAAGGTCTGATCTACTCTGTCCAGTTGAAGGTAGGGAACTGAGAACTGAGTTGGAGCCTTTGCCAAACTAACATCAGGTTGCATCAGGGAAGGGACAAAATAAAGAAAAGCAAAAGGACCATGAATTTTCCTATTGCTTTAAATGTTGCTTTCCTTGATTGGGCATTTGCTTGGGTGTTGATAAATTTTGTTTTCCAAAGTTCCTACAGAGCTATTTTAGCAAGTTTTTTTTTTTTTTTTTTAATGTTTTTTAATGTATCAGTGGGAAAACAAGAGCTTGGAGCTTCATAGTCTGCTATTTTGCTAGAATAACTTTTTATTGAGTATTTTAAGAAATCTTAATTCTTCCATCAATACATTTACCATATCTCTTTGATTTGTCACCTGTAAATGATATTATTTATATTGAACAAGACTAAATGAAGTGCAAAAACTTATGGAAGACATTTGGAAAGCTTTCTCCAATTTTGTCAATGATCCGTTCAATAATATACTTTTAAGACCAGTTGTCTACTGAGTCAGAAACCCCCCAATCCTGTTATTCTGGTCACATTAATTTCCACTTGTCTCATTTTTTGATTCAGTTTTAAAAATTGTTCTGACCTAAGAAGAAAACTAAAGGTAAAGGAGAAAAGCAAAGATACACCCATCTGAATGCAGAGTTGCAAAGAATAGCAAGGAGAGATAAGAAAGCCTTCCTCAATGATCAATGCAAAGAAAAAGAGTAAAACAATAGAATGAGAAAGACTAGAGATCACTTCCAAAAAATTAGAGATACTAAGGGAATATTTCATGCAAAGATAGGCACAATAAAGTACAGAAATGGGATGGACCTAAGAAGATATTAAGAAGAGGTGGCAAGAATACACAGAAAAACTATACAAAAAAGATCTTCATGACCCAGATAACCATGATGGTGTGATCAATCACTTAGAGCCAGACATTGTGGAATGCAAAGTGAAGTGGGCCTTAGGAAGCATCACTATGAGCAAAGCTAGTGGAGGTGATAGAATTCCAGTTGAGCTATTCCAAATCATAAAAGATGATGCTGTGAAAGTACTGCACTTATTATGCCAGCAAATTTGGAAAACTCAGCAGTGGTCACAGGACTGGAAAAAGTCAGGTTTCATTGCAATCCCAAAGAAAGGCAATGCCAAAGAATGTTCAAACTACTGTACAATTGAACTCATCTCACATGCTTGCAAAGTAATGTTCAAAATTCTCCAAGCCAGGCTTCAACAGTACATGAACCATTAACTTCCAGATGTTCAAGCTAGATTTAGAAAAGGCAGAGGAACCAGAGATAAAAGTGCCAAAATCCTTTGGATCATCAAAAAAGCAAGAGAGTTCCAGAAAATTATCTATGTCTGCTTTATTGACGGCACCAAAGCCTTTGATTGTGTGGATCACAACAAATTGTGGAAAATTCTTCAAGAGATGGGAATACCAGACCACCTGACCTGCCGCCTGTGAAATCTGTATGCAGGTCAAGAAGTAACAGTTAGAACTGGACATGGAACAACAGAATGGTTCCAAATTGGGAAAAGAGTATATCATGGCTGTATATTGTCACCCTGCTTATTTAACGTATATGCAGAGTACATCATGCAAAATGCCAGGCTGGATGAAGCCCAAGCTGGAATAAAGATTGCCACGAGAAATACCAACAACCTCAGATATACAGATGACACCACCCCTATGGCAGAAAGTGAAGAAGAACTAAAGAGCCACTTGATGAAAATGAAAGAGGAGAGTGAAAAAGTTAGCTTAAAACTCAACATTCAAAAAACTAAGATCATGGCATCTGGTCTCATCACTTCATGGCAAATAGATGGGGAAACAATGGAAACACTGAGAAATTTTATTTTTTGATGCTACGAAATCACTGCAGATGGTGACTGCAGCCATGAAATTAAAAGACACTTGCTCCTTGGAAGAAAAGCTATGTCCCATCTAGACAGCATATTAAAAAGCAGATACATTACTCTGTCAACAAAGGTCCATCTAGTCAAACCTATGGTTTTTCCAGTAGTCATGTATGGATGTAACAGCCGGACCATAAAGAAAACTGAGTGCCAAATAAATGATGTTTTTGAACGGTGGTGTTGGAGAAGACTCTTGAGAGTCCCTTGGATTGCAAGGAGATCCTACCAGTCAGTCCTAAACGAAATCAGTATTGAACATTCATTGGAAGGACTGATGCTGAAGCTGAAGCTCCAATCCTTTGGTTCACCTGATATGAAGAACTGCCTCTTTGGAAAATACTCTGACACTGGGAAAAGCTGAAGACAGGAGAAGGGGAAGACAGAGGATGAGCTGGTTGGATGGCATCACTGACTCAAAGGACATGAGTTTGAGCAAGATGCAGGAGTTGGTGACGGACAGTGAGGCCTGGCGTGCTGTAGTCCATGAGGTTGCAAAGAGTCAGACATGACTGAGCAACTGAACTGAACTAATTTTGTAACTATATTAAAAATAGAGGCAATTCGTTTTTCTTGACTTTCAGAACCTTTTTTTGCCTCCTAGTGATCACCAGTTTCTTTGACATTTTCTCTTAAACTATGCATTTGATAATCTTTTTTATTTTGATATCAATTTCAACTCAAATACCTCCCCAAATACCTCCCCAAATCTGCTCTTCTGCAAGTTTTATCTCATGCATAGCAATTTCATCTTTCCAGCTGTTCATTCCAAAAATTGCAATCGTTTTCCACTCCTCTGTTTCTCTGACAGCTACGTTCAGTCCTTCATCATGTCCTTGCATAGCTGTTCCAAACACTAGGTCAAAAATGGTCAGATTTTTGAAAGATTTCAGTCATTTCTACTCTACCTCCAGGTTCTTCTAGGTGAAAACAAACAAAAAGACAGTATTCCTTACTGTTTTCACAAAGTTCTTTAAAGGATGAATATTTCTTCAGTCTTTATAAGACTTGTGATTTTTTTTTTCTTTTGTCCCCCTTTCTCTTTGATCACATTATATAATAATATACTTGTTGGATATTTTGTTTTCTGATGAATGGAAGTATTACTTAATATTATTTTCCTACTTTAACAAATATTTGTTTATACATTTGCAACAAAAGAGTTTTCAAAATTTTACTTCAAGTCATATATTTTAAATTGTAAGCAGCTGCTGACAAAATGGACTTCTATCACTCTATAAATTTAGCTAACCTTCACTATTTCAAGATATTGCATCTGTATTGTTTGTTCATATACTTATTTCTAAGTACATTGACAAAATCACTAATGGAGTTTGATTGAGCATTGAACAAGTGTTGTTAGTGTTCTGCTGGTGCAGAGATTTGAAATTAACTGGGCTTCTCTGATGAATCAGCAGGTAAAGAATCTTCCTACAATGCAGGAGATACAGAGATGCAGGTTTGATCCCTGGGTCAGAAAGATCCCCTGGAGGATGAAATGGCAGCCCATTCCAGTATTCTTGCCCATAAAAATCCCAGGGACAGAGAAGGCTGGCAGGCTACATTTCAAAGGGTTGCAAAGAGTCAGACACGACTGAGCACAACATAGCAATGGAACGTTATAGCCCTGAGATTGTTGTGACTCTCCAAGATGATAAGTAAGAGTTGTGAAAACAAGCACATGTGAGAAATTCAAGTATTTCTTCCTGGAAAAGGAAATTTAGTGTGATGGTTGCTGCTTCTTTGCTAAGACATGTTGTGACAATAGAATAAATGATTACATGGGTTATTGTAATAGTAAACTTAGAGCAGTTATAGCAGAAGCTTTAGCTTTGAATTTTAGCAGAAAAAGATAGTAATTGACAGTATTCAAATTATGTTATGAAGTTCATTGTAATCAAAATGGTATGGTATTGTATTAAAACAGACACTTAACACAAGATTGGGCATATTCAGAGTGGTATGGCTGTAATTAAGCAATTGAATTAAGACTCTCTATAACCTAAGGATAGGTCATATAGTATGGAGGTTAGAGCTTAGGCTTTTGAAACAATCTCTGTGTGTGTGCTAAGTTGCTTCAGTCTTGTCAGACTGTTTGTGACTGTAGCCTGCCAGGCTTCTCTGTCCATGAGATTCTCTAAGCAAGAATACTGGAGTGAATTGTCATGACCTCCTCCAGGGGATCTTCCCAACCCAAGGATCAAACCCATGTCTTTTATGTCTCCTGCATTAGCAAGTGGATTCTTTACAACTAGCACCACCTGGAAAGCCCTTGAAACAGTCTATCTGGATTCAAATACTCAAAAAAGCTAGTTACTAGTGTAATTTTCATTTTGTAGACAAGAGAGATAAATGCTTAGCAAACAGGTTAAATTAATTTTCAAAGTCTTATTGAGAGTGGTAGAGCCTGATCTTAGCCCTATGGCTTTTTGAATTGGCACTCATACTTTGAAACGAGTATTTTCAAACATATGGCAACATTTCATAGCTCCATGTCTTTATTGATGTTGTTTATTCTGCCTGGAATATTCTCCACCGGTTTTCTTTTTTAATTCTTTGCTCTCTCTTTTTTTATTCATGTATCATATTTTATTTCATTAAAAAAACCTACATATGCTTAAGGAGTACAACATGATTTTTTTATATACATAGTGAATTAATTACTACAGTAAAGCTAATTAATGTATCTTTTTACACATTTGCAAATTTTTTTGTGTTGAGAGTGCCTGAAATCTCTCTCAGCAAATTTCCAATATAGAATATAGTATGAATAACTATAGGTTTTTTTTTTTAATTAAGAATAAATCTAATCAAGGAAAACTTCTTGATTAAATCAAGGAAAACTAATCACTACACTGAAAACTATAAAGCATTGATGAAAGAAATTAAATCTGATACAAATAAATGGAAAGATAGTCCATATTCACAGATTGAAATAACTAATGTTAAAATGACCATACTACTGAAAGCAATATAGAGATGTAGTGCAATCCCTATTGAAATTTTAATGGCATTTTTCACAGAAATAGAATAAAAGATTTTAAAATACATATATAACCATATATAATGGCAAAAGACCCTAAACAGCCAGAACAATCTTGAGAAAGAAGAATAAGCTAGGAGGCAACACACTTCCTGCTTTCAAATTATGTTACAAAGCATGAGTAATCAGAATGGTTTGGTACTGGCATTAAAACAGATACATAGAAAATAGAAGAGGATCAAAGGCTAAAAGTAAAGCTGAGCATATACAGTCAACTAATTTTTTGACAAGAACACCAAAAATAAATAGTGGGGGAATGCTAGTCTCTTCCAAAAATTATGCTATGCTTCCTTTACCTTCTCACACTCCAGTTATTGCCCTGTGTAACTTCAGGATAACCAAAATTCTGGATTCTATTACCCGATTATTTTTGCATATTTAAAAATGTACAAATGGCATTATATTTTGTGTGTTCTTTTATGTCTGGATATTTTTTGGTTCAATATTATGTTTGTGAGATTTGTCCTCAATCTACCATTGTGTGTAGCAGTATACGTTATTTTTCATAACTGTATAGCAATCCATTGTATAAATACATTTTCAGTTCCTTTTCTGCTCTACTGTTTATGGATACTTGATTTTTTAAAAATCATTTTCAATGATAAATAGTGCTTGTATGGCCATTATTTTATATGTCTTTGTGTACACATATCTGCTACCATAGTATTTTCTTAAACAGTATGCTATTTTAGTATTTATTACAGAATTATAGCATTACATTACATGTATCTTTTTGCCCTACAGGTTTTTCAAGCTCATAGCCTCATATTTGATTATAGGTAAATGTAAATAACTGTTTTTATAATGAAGTAATGAATGATCAATTTCCTGACAGTGTTTAAGAACTTGCCATAATAAAGTCCAGAAAAAGCTATTTTTTAAGTAACACCATTCTATGAACTTGCAAACTGCTTATAATAAAGGAAGTTCTTGACAAGAGCAACTATCAGCAGCTGTGAAAGTCACTCAGTCATGTCTGACTCTTTGTGACCCCATGGACTATACATTCCATGGAATTCTCCAGGCCAGAATACTGGAGTGGGTAGCCTTTCCCTTCTGCAGGGGATCTTCCCAACCCAGGGATCAAATCCAGGTCTCCCACATTGCAGGTGGATTCTTTACCAGCTGAGCCACCAGGGAAGCCCAAGAATAGATCAACAACTATACCAGTTACATATTTCCAGTATTAAAACTACTGTCTTCTACTACTTTAAGTGTTTTAATGGTATTATTTTTTTTCCAACTGAGAGCTGTGATGTGGGCAAAGGTATTAATAAATGTGTTTAGTGGTAAAGAACCTGACTGCCAATGCAGGAGACATAAGATATGTGGGTTCCATCCCTGGTCAGGAAGATACCCTGGAGGAGGGCATGGCAGTTCACTCCAGTATTCTTGCCTGGAGAATCCCATGGACAGAGACGCCTGGTGGGATACAGTCCATAGGGTCACAAAGAATTAGACATGACTGAATGACTGAACAACAACCCCCAAACCTTACAACAGTAATACCTCTATTAACAGATAGTCTTTCACCCTATAGTTTACTTATGAAAATAGTACAATGAATATTCAGAGAAAATAGTAAGATATTTTTATTTATACACAGGCTTTAATTACTTGCTATAAATTCCTCACAGAACTATTTGAATAATTAATATGCTTAGTTTTACAATTACTTATCCACAATCGTTTTCAGCATTATAATTTATCATGGATTAAATTACTCCTATTCAGCCTCTTGGAGGCTAGATTTGTATCCCAAAATAGGCAGTAAAATGTTCAGTTAAAATAATTAGCTTCTTAAACTATACAGGCATTAGATTTAATAAAAGATATCAATGTATTTTCAAGGAAATTTTAAGAAAGTATTTATTAGACAATCAATATAATGGTTTTGGTGATTGACTTAGATTATAACCATTTTAGAAAAACAAATCTGAGAAAGAGTTGTGATTAAAATCTATAGAATCATACAAAATCGAATGCAAACTTTTCAACAGCATTTGAGAGTACTAAAATTTATATTCATTTGATTTGGAAAAGCAAGCTTAAGTTAAGAATACCTGGGCTTTATTAGTTTCAGTAAATGGCACAAAAGAACACATAATATAGTTTAAATAAATATTTTTATAGTTTTATGGATGATGGACCTAAAGGGCACTTTTAAGGGAATTAACAAACCCATCAAATATATAGAGTTAAAATATATATGAATCAAAAATAAATAAATAAATGAATAAATAAATAAAATATATGAATCACCAGATTTTGATAGTGGGCCTAGCTTTCTTTTTTTAGCCTTGGAAATCTAAGGCAAGATCTTTTAGTTTTCTCAGATATAAAAGAATATGGCAATTATTTCCATTACAACTATCATCTGCCTTTTAATCTTCTGTAGTTGTGGAAAATAACTCATAGAGTTGTGATGAGTATGTATGTCAATAGACACTGCAAATTATAGAGCATTCTCAAGATGAAAAATATTATTATTATTGCTTTTCTTAACATTTTAAAGGTAGTATCCAAGAAGTTGTCTGTGACATTTAAGACATTCTTTTCTCTGAGAATATTTGATTGGATAGAACATTACTCTGACCCAATTTGGCCATCCATATGTTCTTCTTTTATAGAATGTCACTTCATATGAGAGCTTTTCCCTGCTTTTTTGTTCAGCTTAATTTTACAAGTTCTTATATTATTTAAATTACCTGAAACTATGCAAAAATCAAAGTTAGAAGATCAAGAGGCTTAAGAATATACAGATTATTGTATAAAATGTGTGCTATGTTTACCTAAGAAAAGTAAAAAAGAAAAAAAAAAAGACTTGAGAAAAATGTCTGGGTGTCTGGATAACCTGTACCACATCAATATCATTGTTTGAAACACTCATGGAATTGGGTTTAAAATGTTTACTTATTTGTATCTATTTCTTTTAGGTTTTCGCTTCACTGTTACCTTATAGACATAGTCACAAAAATATTTCATCTATGTTTTGTACTCATCTAGTTTGGTTTACTTTGAAATTTCACAAACAATCGTGCATATTTTCTTACTTTACATGATGCAAAGTGTGAAAGGCTGCCAGTTGTATCAGGTTAGACAAAGATCATTCTGCCTGTAGGAATCAGATGAAGAGAGTTCATGCAGCATGTTTACCTCATCTGTTAGACTAGAATAGAATGACATATTATAATTCTGAATCTCATTGCATTCACTCAGTCTCTGCTTTATGGAACTTGGCTGGAAACAGTAAATAATGCTGGGTTTTGGATCTGTCTTGCTGTTTTTGAATTTGGAATAAGTAACTATATATGATGGTACCAATATTGTATGTCCATATGAAAAACATAAAATTTAAACTTTCTCTTCCTGAAAAGACTTTTGGTACACTCAGTAGAATTTAAAGTGTTGCTTATGAATTCATACACCTTTTCTGCCTGAGGAGAGAGATAAATTGATTGATTTACATATTTATTAAATATATCTTACAAGGATGCACACACTTGTGATATTTCATCTCATTTACAGGGTCACTTTTGTTTCAGCTAGCCATAAATGAAAGATATGAAACAAAAGCCCACAAAATTGAATATCTAAAACAGAAAATAAAGTAAAATATGAGATGTAGACATATATTCTGTAGACATAAAAAATGACATATATAGAGCAAACAAAACATAAGGTTTTAAGGAATTTTAGAGCTTTTTAAATTTAACTATGTTGCAATAAATGCAAACTCTTTAAAATTTGTTTAACATTAGAATTAAATATTATCTGTGAAATATGATAACAAACCACACTCTGCAGCAGGAAGAGCCCCATATAAATCACTATTTTATTTTATGTCACTTTTGACATCACAATCCTGGACTATGATATTCCTATGTCTTTTGAAACTGCAAAGAATCACATTCATTGTTTTCCTAGATTTGGTTTGATTGACCCCTTTAAGGAGTTTCAGAGCTTTATTTAGAACTCAAGTTCACTTAGGAGGTATCAATATGTCATAGTATATAGCACTATATTTAGGGATTGATGTTTGCCTAGAAGTTATTTTTTTAATGTCAAAGTACATAGGTACCAAGTTGAGTCTTATCAGAGACTATGAAATATAGCTGGGAAATTGTATTCAATATATTTCTGTAGCATGCAAACTAGGGTTTAAATGCTAGTTCTGCTACATCATACAGGGAATCTCTGGTGGCTCAGTGGTGAAGAATTCATCTACAAAGCAGGAGACTGCTTGCAAAGTAGGAGACCACCTGCAAAGCAGGAGACGCTGGTTCAGTTCCTGGGTCAGGAAGATTCCCCTGGAGAAGGAAATGGGCAACCCAATCCAGTATTCTTGCCTGGAAAATCCCATGGACAGAGGAGTCTGGCAAGCTATAGTCCATGGGGTTGCAAGAGTTGGTCAAGTTTAGCAACTAAACCACCACCATAGCTACATAATAGTGGAATAATCATGAGCAGACTAATTATTTTTTTGAGCCAAAGATGATGATACTTCCTCATACCTAATCATACCTCATGTTTATTACTATGAAGATCACTTGAGATATAATGCCTAACTAATTTAGATAGTTTGGCCTATAGTAAGAATTCTCTCAAATAATATTTTCCTTCCAACTTTTTGCTTCCCTGCCCCAACATTCCAAATCTCTTGAACAACTAAGGTTTCTGGTTATCTTCCTAGTATTATGAGGCATAATGACTGACCAATGGAGAAGGCAAGTGACTGGCTTTTCAGATATGTAAATTGTATATCACCAGTTGTATTAATGATAAACTAGTTACCTTTGATGTATTTCATTTTACTTTCAGAGAAAAATAAAATTCTTTAACAAAACATCCTAAATGAAATCTATCTGTAATCTACATATAATCTATATTGAACAAAGTTATATAGCAACCAAGAATAAGGGACTATTTTGATAAGGTCTCAAATTTAAAAGTTTCTACTCCTAAATATAACTTAACCCATAAATTAATAAAGTAAAGCCTAATTTCAATATCTTAATTGACATCTAACATTAATTATTTTGGCATTTGATTTTGAGATATTTCATTATATACTTTTTGGAAAGACTATGAGCAGATAATAAATTGCATCTTTATTTTTGCTTGAAGTCAGTATGTATTTGGTTGAAATTGGATCCTGAATTTTAAAAATGTAATGCAAGATTATAATATATGGTGATAGTCATAGATTTCATCCTAGAAGTCAACACTAATAAGAAAGGAAATGTTAAGACATCATAAGTATATGTCATATTTTATGACAATATATGTATCTCAGCAGATGTTTTCACTTTACTTTCCTCGAACAATGAAGACTCTGAAAATCCTTATTGAACTCATCTATTAATGATCCAACAACATCACGTCTTGTTTTAGTACATGTAAAATGGCAATAGATTAGATTATAATGTTGCTTTCTCTTTATTCAAGATAATCTAATTTCCGAACTGGTGTAAATTTCAAAGGGCAATGTAAGTAAAAGATAGTAAATATGAATGATTTCACAAGGTTTGGATTCTATACATGTCAGCAATTGTCAAATCACTATAAAGTTTGCATATTATCTTTATAGATTATTTGCATAATGATGCATTAGCTTCTTACTGCTGCCATAACAGAGTACCTCAAACTAACAGCTTAAAGTAACATCAGTTTATTTTTTCCAGTTCCGGAGGTCAGAAGTCTAAAATCAAGGTGTTGGCAAGACCATCTCTCAACAAAATCTCTCTGGGGAGACCATTCTTTGCCTATTTCAGTTTCTGGTAACACAAAATGTTTTGTGGCTTGTGGAAGCATAAATATAATTTGTCTTTATCATCACATGGCTGTCTTTTTTGTTTCTATTTCTCCCCTTCTTATAAGGACACCAGTCATACTGGATTAGTGACCTATTCTACTAAAACAAACAAACAAAACAAAACAAAAAACAAATGCAAACAATCAGAGTTGACAATGTACAATGCAAATTAAAAATGAGTAGTAAAAAAAAAAAAAAAAAAAGAATGACCTCATTTTACCCTAACTAATAAAATCCTCAATGAGTCTAATTTTCAAATAAATTCATATTCTGAGGTACTAGGGACTGAGACTTCAATATATCTTTTGGGAAGGTCACAATTCAACCCACAATGTTTCACCTTGTGTACCACTAAGATTCAAATCATTCCCACCTACAAGATATATTTACCCCATGCCCAAATCCCTCAAAATTGTAATCCACCCTAGAGTCAACTCTAAGTCCAAAATCTCATCTAAATACCATCAACTTAGAAAGTTCCAAATTTTACCTTATAAATCATCTAAATAAGACATAAATTAGACTCTGAATATGATTCATTCTGGAACAAAATTCCTCTCTATCTGTGGGCCTGTAAAACTAGAAAGCAAGTTATATGCTTCCAAAATATAGTGGCAGTACAGACATAAAATAGACATTCTCATTTCCAAATGGAGAAATTGGAAGAAAAAAGAGGTTGTGGGTCCCAAACAAGTCCAAACCCTAACAGGAAAAATTACATTAGATTTCAACTCCTGAGCAATATTATCAGTGACTTGATGCTCAGTCTCTGGATCTGCATGGGGTCGGGGCGGGGGGGTCTTCCACACTCTTGACCTAATTAAGTTCCATTAGCCCCAGCCTCTGAATCAATGGCTCTTACTTTGGAGCCATTCTCCCCTCAATTCAGCTTGTCTGTTCATTTCAGTTCAGACTGGCAATTTTTCTGTTAGCATAAAACCCTCAAAAACTATAACTATATATAATATAATCATAAAAATATAACAGTTATATATAACTATATATATAACTATATAACTATATATATATAACATTTATATGCGTTGTATAATTCCCTAAAACAATATAAGCTTATTTTACAGTTCTCCTCTCTGAGATCTCACCAGAAATGCCTATAGTGTCCATAATCTCTGCTAACAATCTCTCCAAAGCAATTAAGGTTGTTTTTTTTTTCCCTAGCCTGTACTCATTACCCAACCGCAAAACTATCTCCACGTTTTTAGATGTTTGTTACAGTAACATCCCTCAAGCCAGTGCCAGTATCTGTATTAGTTTCTTAATGTTGCTATAACAAAGTACTACAAACTGGGGGGTTTAAAGCTATGGCACATAGCTTAACACAGTTATGGAGGCTAGAAGTCTGAAACTAAAATGTTGGCAGGGTCAAGCTCCTCCTAAGCCTCTAGGTGAGGATCCTTCCCTGCCTATTCTGTCTTCTGGTAGCCCCAGTGTTTCCTTGGCTTGTAGAGACATAAATCTAATCTCTGCCTCCATTTTCCTGAGGCCATCTTCTTTCTGAATTTGTCTCTATTCTTCTCATAAGGAGTCTGGCCACATTAGATTAAGGGTCCCTCCTACTACAGTTTGACTTGGCTAGTTACACTGTAATAACTCTTACCAAATATACTCACATTCTGAAGTATTGGGGTTTATGGCTTCAACAACATGTCTTTTGGAGAGATAAAATTTGACATAACAATGGATGAACTGTGAAATGAGTCCTAAAAATGAACAATATTTCAGTGCTTTGAGTTATCTTTACATCATATGAATAATGTTGGTAATATCCATTGCTTCACTTTTTCTTATCCTGCTGCATTTATAAGTGAATAATCAGAATTTTCAGCATGTATTCAGAAGTTATATAGATTTGAAAAGATTAAAGATTATAAAAGAGCTTGTAGGAACAGAATTTACAGTAGAGTATTTCAGACATCATGTAAATTAATGTGTCAGTTTGGAAGATATTTTAAAAGCAAGACATTATTAAAGTAGAAGTTTTTTTTTTAGATGTTAGCTTTTCAAACATTAGAAAAAGTTAGCCCGTGTTTTCAGATTTATTTTTATCCTCCAAAAGACTGTGTATTAGTTTTCTATTGCTGCATAAGAAATTATCACAAATTTAGGGACTTAAAAAGCATTCTTTTTTTTTTTATCTCAAAATTCTATAAATTAAAAATCTGGCCTAGCAGGTCTGGATTCTCTGCTCAGGTTAAAATCAAGGTGTTGGTGAGGCACTGTCCTAATCTGGAAGTTCTGGGGAACCATCTTTTTTTCAAGCTTATTTAGGTTGTTGGAAGAATGCAATTCCTTTGGGTTGTAGACTGAGGTCTCTATTTTCTTTCCCTGCTCTCCATTGTGTGCAGTTCTCAGCTAAGTAAGCTATTCATGTTCCTTCTCAGGTCCATCACCTCCAGGAACAGCATTGTTGAATCTTTCTCATGAATCAAACTTCTGACTTCATTCTCTGTCTGGGAAAAAAGACAGAGAAAACTCTTCTCTTTTAAAGGGTTCAAGTGATTAAGTCAGGCTCAACTTGATAATCTCCCTGTCGTAAAGTTAACTGTGTCATATAATCTAATCATTAAGAATAAATATCCTTACACTTACAGTCTCAGATTTTATGCAGTGTGTGCACATGGAGGGCAGTAAAATCCAGGGTCCATCTTTGAATTCTGCTTCTCCAATATGGCACCTATTATTTCAGGTTATTATTTGTTAAAATAAAAGGAGTGAACAGAAGGAATAGATTCATTAGTATCTTCTTTCTGTTTCCTAAAGACATTTATTACATTTTAAAAGAAGTATTTGCTACTTAAAAGTAATATATATCTATACTAATTATATGTTATATATATACATATATATATATACACACACATATATATATATATTTATAATCTTAATTAAATGAACAAACACTAACATATCTTGCAACCAAGAACTAGAACCTCACCAGTAGCTTGTGTATATTTCTATGGGATGCAATCTTATAAGAATTTCTCTTTTAACTTAAAAGGGCTGTAGTCATAGTTTGGTGTTAACTATACTACGATGCCAAAGGCTTTGGCATAGTCAATAAAGCAGAAATAGATGTTTTTCTGGACCTCTTTTGCTTTTTTGATGATCCAGTGGATGTTGGCACTTTGATCTCTGGCTCCTCTACCTTTTCTAAAACCAGCTTGAACATCTGGAAGTTCACGGTTCACGTATTGCTGAAGCCTGACTTGGAGAATTTTGAGCACTATTTAACTAGCATGTGAGATGAATACAATTGTGTGGTAGTTTGAGCATTCTTTGGCATTGCCTTTCTTTGCGGTTAGAATGAAAACTGACCTTTTCCAGTCCTGTGACCACTGCTGAGTTTTCCAAATTTGCTGGCATATTGAGTGCAGCAGTTTCACAGCATCATCTTTTAGGATTTGACATAGCTCATCTGGAATTCCATCACTTCCACTAACTTTGTTCATACTGATGCTTTCTAAGGCCCACTTGACTGCACATTTCAGGATGTCTGGCTCTAGGTGAGTGATCACTTCATTGTGACTATCTGGGTGGTGAAGATCATTTTTGTACAGTTTTTCTGTGTATTCTAGCCACTTCTTCTTAATATCTTCTGCTTCTGTTAGGTCCATGCCATTTCTGTTCTTTATTGAGCCCATTTTTGCATGAAATGTTCCCTTGGTACCTCTAATTTTCTTTAAGAAATATCTAGTCTTTCCCATTCTGCTGTTTTCCTCTATTTCTTTGCATTGATCCCTTATGATTATACAGTGGAAGTGAGAAATAGATTTAAGGGACTAGATCTGATAGACAGAGTGCCTGATGAACTATGGATAGAGGCTCGTGACATTGTACAGGAGACAGGGATCAAGACCTTCCCCATGGAGAAGAAATGCAAAAAAGCAAAATGGCTGTCTGAGGAGGTCTTAGAAATAGCTGTGAAAAAAAGAGAAGCGAAAAGCAAAAGAGAAAAAGAAAAATATTCCCATTTGAATGCAGAGTTCCAAAGAATAGCAAGGAGAGATAAGAAAGCCTTCCTTAGTGATCAATGCAAAGAAATAGAAGAAAACAACCGAGTGGGAAAGACTAGAGATCTCTTCAGGAATATTAAAGCCTTTGACTGTGTGCATCACAATAAACTGTGGAAAATTCTGAAAGACATGGGAATACCAGACCACCTGACCTGCCTCTTGAGAAACCTATATGCACGTCAGGAAGCAACAGTTAGAACTGGACATGGAACAACAGCCTGGTTCCAAATAGGAAAAGGAGTACGTCAAGGCTGTATATTGTCACCCTGCTTATTTAACTTATATGCAGAGTACATCATGAAAAACACTGGGCTGGAAGAAGCACAAGCTGGAATCAAAATTCCCAGGAGAAATATCAATAACCTCAGATATGCAGATGACACCACCCTTATGGCAGAAAGTGAAGAGGAACTAAAGAGCCTCTTGATGAAAGTGAAAGAGGAGAGTGCAAATGTTGGCTTAACACTCAGCATTCAGAAAACTAAGATCATGGCATCTGGTCCCATCACTTAATGGGAAATAGATGGGCAAACAGTGGAAACAGTGTCAGATTTTATTTTGGGGGGCTCCAAAATCACTGCAGATGGTGATTGCAGCCGTGAAATGAAAAGACACTTACTGCCTGGAAGGAAAGTTATGACTAACCTAGACAGCATATTAAAAAGCAGAGACATTACTTTGCCAACAAAGGTCCATCTAGTCAAGGCTATAGTTTTTCCAGTGGTCAGGTATGGATGTGAGAGTTGGACTGTGAAGAAAGCTGAGTTCCGAAGAATTGATGCTTTTGAACTGTGGTATTGGAGAAGACTCTTGAGAGTCCTTGGACTGCAAGGAGATCCAACCAATCCATCCTGAAGGAGGTCAGTCCTGGGTGTTCATTGGAAGGACTGATGTTGAAGCTGAAACTCCAATACTTCAGCCACCTCATGCGAAGAATTGACTGTTTGGAAAAGACTCTGATGCTGGGAGGGATTGGGGGCAGGAGGAGAAGGGGATGACAGAGGATGAGATGGTTGAGGCATTACCGACTCGATAGGCATGAGTTTGAGTAAACTCCGGGAGTTGGTGATGGACATGGAGTCTTGGCGTGCTGCGATTCATGGGGTCGCAAAGAGTCGGACACGACTGAGTGACTGAACTGACTGACTGACTGATGCTATGATGTACTATCAATATTCCTTGATGTCCCTGACAGTTGAGAATTAGAAACACTGGTGTAAATTTTAAGTTCCAAGCAGTTCTGAGAAGAAAGACATTAGCTCGAAGAATCAGGGAAAATTTTATGGCAGAGCAGAGATTTGATCTGTTATTGAAAGAATGATGAGTAGTGCTTGGTAATCAAGGAGAAGACAATGAAGAAAACTCACATAAAGGAAATAACTTAGGAAATGATATATATTTGAGAATGAATAGTTTATATTTGAAGGAGAATGTGGAGATGTTTCTGACTATATTAGAGAGTTTATGTTGTATAGCATTGAAAGAGATACATGCACAAATAATTACAAACCATATCTTAAAGTACCTTAAGTACATAATTTTGGAGTTTGAAACTGTTTCAAAAATAGGGGGAGCCATTTTATGTGTTAATTATGCAAAAATCAGTATCTCTTTTGTTCACCACTATATCTAAAATGCCTGCCATAAAGTAAGTTCTCAACGAGTATTCGTTGAATGAACAGTTTATATAATGGAAGAGATTAGATTGTTGTTGCTTCTGTTAAACTGCTAAATTGTGCCTGACTCTTCCCTGACCTTATAGGCTGTATCCTGCCAGGCTCCTCTGTCCAAGGGATTAGATGCAAGAAGATAATTTATGAGCCCATTCCATAAAAGACCTGGCCCAGAGTGGTAGAAGTGGAAATTAACATGAAAATTGGGATATATATCATGAGCACAATAGAAACTGTGGTTGTTCAAGAGCATCTTAAGTACTGATGAGGTCAACAGTGAAGCAGGTGACTGCAGAATCTACTCTGGGTGCAGAATTATTATGTACTCATGTACAGGGTGACTTCCCTGGTGGCTCAGATGGTAAAGCGTCTGCCTACAATGCTGAAGACCTGGGTTCAATCCCTGGGTCGGGAAGATCCCCTGGAGAAGGAAATGGCAACCCACTCCTGTATTCTTGCCTGGAAAATCCCATGGATGGAGGAGCCTGGTAGACTACAGTCCATGGGGTCGCAAAGAGTTGGACACGACTGAGCGACTTCACTTTCACATGTACAGGGTGGAGTGAGTAATTTGGTGATCTGAGTGAGGACACAGAATTGATTCACTGGGTCTGAGAATTTACATAATTTTGATTTAAAATGTTTCATTTGGGAACATGAATGACTTGGAGATGTGTCATAAGTCTTAGCAGGCTAAGCAACATATTTCAGATTTCACAAACAGTGGGCATTCTTTCAATGCATTATGCCAATAAGCAGACTTTTTTAAGGATTATTCTCATCTCTAATGTGAGGATGATACTGGTAATTACTACATAGTATTTTTATAAGGATTAAATGAGTTAATTGATGTAAAATACTTAGTAGACAACTTGTCACATAAAAAAGAGCTTGATGAATACATTCTAGTGTAATTAGTATTATTAATTCAATATTAACTTCTGTTTTAACATTTATTTGACCAGTTCTTACTAAAGCTCAACCAGAGCTATTATGGGTTTGGGGACTTCTTATGTAGAGTAGAATATACTTCACACTCTTACCCTTTTTGACCTTGAATTGGACCTATATTAAGATGATTGGTGTTTTCAATCCATTACCTTTTGACTGACCCTATTTGTGGGGAAAATAAACACTTTTAAAATAGCATCATCTTATAAATTATTTGCTTGTGTGACTAGGCCATATTTGCTATTTGAAGTAAATTTAGTGTCAAATCATGGGGCTTTTGTACTTCTGCCAACATTGAAATATGCTAGAATTCTCAAAGCAAACAAACAAAAATAAATAGCTTCAAATGTCTTGAATGACATATGAACCACATTGTTACCTTTAATTTAAAGGCCTTTCTATTAATAAAAAGAAAATGTAAAGGCCTTTCTATAAAGAAAAAGAGAATCTTTATGATTTTTTTTACTTTAAGAAAGTGAGATCAGTTTAGAGATTACCTTAGTGTGGAAGTTGAGACAATTTTCCTGATTAATGATTTATCTGAATACATCAAGTCAATGGGTTTCCCTGGTGGCTCAGATGGTAAAGAATCTGCCTGCAGTACAGGAGACCAGGGTTCAGTCCTTGGGTTGGGAAGACCCTCTGGAGAAGGGAATGGCAATCCACTCCAAAATTCTTGCCTGGAGAATTCCATGGGATGGCAAAGAGTTATATATGACTGAGTGACTTTTACTTCATATTAAGTCATTATTTAAGATACACATAGAATATAGTTATAATAATTTACCCAGAGTGGCTTCTACAGATATTTACTATAAATATTGAAAAATGTTTCTGTTATTGAATTTTTGCCAATGTATTTTTTTAGGTATTATATTTTTTTTTAAGAAAATGGCATAAAGAAACAGATTACCAGCATGAATGCTGTCCCACTTTTTTGGCATGCTTTTTCTCAGTTAAGAAAGGGCTTGATAATAGTATCAATTTCATAGTTTTGTTGTGAAGATTAAGTGAATTAATAAATGTGAAATAAATGATTAAAACTTTTGTATGTGCACATTTATGTCTGACTCTCTGAGACCCCATGGACTGTAGCCTGCCAGGCCCTTCTATCCACGGAATTTTCCAGGCAAGAATACTGGAGAGGGTTGCCATTCTCTTCCCCAGGGGAGTTTCCAGACCCAGGAAACAAGCCTGTGTTTCTTGCATTTCCTGCACTGGCAGGCATATTCTTTACCTCTGTGTCACCTGGAAAGCTGTATTAAAACATACCTGACATATATTAGATGCTCTATAAGTATAATCTATTATCATTACTGTTTGATTTTAGAAAATTATCATGCTTGAGTGTCTTTTTAAAAAGTCTCTCACTTTACATATTCTGTATGTGTGTCTCTGTGTGCCAGTAGTATAAGTGGTTATTTTAGGATGTCATTTTTTGATTTGTAACTTGCTTTTCAAAAGCTACTTAAAATATATATATATATATATATATATATATATATATATAATAAATTTCCTGGTGTTGAAGGCTGAATTTCCATTTCTCTTATGGACTTGATGGTTTTCTTTATTCATTCTGACAGCTAGAGATGCTAGATTCCTCCTATAGTTTCCTTACTTCAGAAAATTCTTAAATAATATAAGATTACATAAAGATACTATTTATAGATGCCTATGGGTATTGACCAAAGAAGGCAATGGCAACCCACTCCAGAACTCTTGCCTGAAAAATCCCATGTGCAGAGGAGCCTGGTGGGCTGCAGTCCATGAGGTCGCAAAGAGTCGGACACGACTGAGAGACTTCACTTTCACTTTTCACTTTCATGCATTGGAGAAGGAAATGTCAGCCCACTCCAGTGTTCTTGCCTGGAGAATCCCAGGGGCGGGGGAGCCTGGTGGGCTGCCGTCTGTGGGGTCTCACATAGTCAGACACGACTGAAGTGACTTAGCAGCAGCAGCATGGGTATTGACATGGGGTATGAACCCCAGGTAAAGAGCAGGGAGGGAACACAGTTCCACCCATCAACAGAAAATTAGATTAAAGATTTACTGAGCATGGCCCTGTCCATCAGACAAGACCCAGATTCCCCCTCAGTCAGTCTCTCCCATGAGGAAGCTTCTGTAAGCCTCTTATTCTTCTCCATCAGAGGGCAGACAGAATGAAAACCACAATCACAGAAAACTAATCAATCTAACCACATGGACCACAGCCTTGTCTGACTCAATGAAACTATTAGCCATGCTCTGTGGGGTCACCCTAAGACGGACAGGACATGGTGGAGAGTTCTGACAAAATGTGGTTCACTGGAGAAGGGAATGTCAAACCACTTCTGTATTCTTGCCTTGAAAACCCCATGAACAGTAGGAAAAGGCAAAAATATAGGACACTGAAAGATGAACTCGCCAGGTCGGTAGGTGTCCAATATGCTACTGGAGATCAGTGGAGAAATCACTCCAGAAAGAATGGAGAGATGGAGCCAAAGCAAAAACAACACCCAGTTGTGGATGTGACTGGTGATGGAAGCAAGGTCCGATGCTGAAAAGAGCAATATTCATAGGAACCTGGAATGTTAGGTCCACGAATCAAGGCAAATTGGAAGTGGTCAAACAGGAGATGGCAAGAGTGAACATTGACAATTTAGGAATCAGCGAACTAAAATGGACTGGAATGGGTGAATTTAACTCAGATGACCAATGTATCTACTACTGTGGGCAGGAATCCCTGAGAAGAAATGGAGTAAACATCAGAGTCAACAAAAGAGTCCGAAATGCAGTACTTGGATGCAATCTCAGAAACGACAGAATGATCTCTGTTCGTTTCCAGGGCAAACCATTCAATATCATGGTAATCCAAATCTACGCGCCAACTAGTAATGCTGAAGAAGCTGAAGTTGAACAGTGCTATGAAGACCTACAAGACCTTCTAGAACTAACACCCAAAAAACATGTCCTTTTTATTATAGGAGACTGGAGTGCAAAAGTAGGAAGTCAAGAAACACCAGAAGTAACAGGCAAATCTGGCCTTGGAATACAGAATGAAGCAGGGCAAAGGCTAATAGAGTTTTGCTAAGAGAACGCACTGGTCATAGCAAACACCCTCTTCCAACAACACAAGAGAAGACTCTACATATAGACATCACCAGATGGTCAACATCAAAATCAGATTGATTATATTCCTTGAAGCCAAAGATAGAGAAGCTCTATACAGTCAGCAAAAAAAGACTGGGAGCCGACTGTGGCTCAGATCATGAAATCCTTATTGACAAATTCAGACTTAAATTGAAGAAAGTGGGGAAAACCACTAGACCATTCAGGTATGACCTAAATCAAATCCCTTATGACTATGCAGTGGAAGTGAAAAATAGATTTAAGGGACTAGATCTGATAGACAGAGTGCCTGAAGAACTATGGATGGAGGTTCATGACATTGTAAAGGAGACAGGGATCAAGATCATCCCCCAAAAAAGAAATGCAAAAAAGCAAAATGACTGTCTGAGGAGGTCTTACAAATAACTGTGAAAAGAAGAGAAGCCAAAAGCAAAGGAGAAAAGGAAAGATATATCCATTTGAATGTAGAATTTCAAAGAATAGCAAGGAGAGATAAGAAAGCCTTCCTCAGTGATCAAAGCAAAGAAATAGAGAAAAACAATAGAATGGGAAAGACTAGAGATCTCTTAAAGAAAATTAGAGATACTAAAGGAATATTTCATGCAAAGATGGGCTCAATAAAGGACAGAAATGATATAGACCTAAGAGAAGCAGTAGATATTAAGAAGAGGGGACAAGAATACACAGAAGAATGCTACAAAAAAGATCTTCATGACCCAGATAATCTTGATGGTGTGATCACTCACCTGGAGCCAGACATCCTGGAATGTGAAGTCAAGTGGGCCTTAGGAAGCATCACTATGAATAAAGCCAGTGGAGGTGATGGAATTCCAGTTGAGCTATTTCAAATCCTAAAAGATGATACTGTGAAAAGTCCTGCACTCACTATGCCAGCAAATTTGGAATACTCAGCAGTGGCCACAGGACTGGAAAAGGTCAGTTTTCATTGCAATCCCAAAGAAAGGCAATGCCAAAGAATGCTCAAACTACTGCGCAATTGCACTCATTTCACACGCTGGCAAAATAATGCTCAAAATTCTCCAAGCCAGGCTTCAGCAATACACGAACCGTGAACTTCCAGATATTCAAGCTGTTTTTAGAAAAGGCAGAGGAACCAGAGATCAAATTGTCAACCTCAGCTGGATCATCAGAAAAGCAAGAGTTTGAAAAAAACACCTGCTTCTCCCTTATTGATTATGTCAAAGCCTTTGATTCTGTGGATCACAATAAACTATGGAAAATTCTTCAAGAGATGGGATTACCAGACCACCTGACCTGCCTCTTGAGAAAGCTGTATGCAGGTCACGAACCAACAGTTAGAATTGGACATGGAACAACAGACTTGTTCCAAATAGGAAAAGGAGTAAGTCAAGGCCGTGTGTTGTCACCCTACTTATTTAACTTATAGGCAAAGTACATCATGAGAAACGCTGGGCTGGATGAAGCACAAGCTGGAATCATGATTGCCAGGAGAAATATCAACACGCTCAGATATGCAGATGACACCACCCTTGTGGCAGAAAATGAAGAGCCTCTTGATGAAAGTGAAAGAGGAGACTGAAAAAGTTGGCTTAAAGCTCAACATTCAGAAAACTAAGATCATGGCATTGGTCCCATCACTTCATGGAAAATAGATGGGAAACCATGGCAGACTTTATTTTTGGGGGCTCCAAAATCCCAGTGGATGGTGACTGCAGCCATGAAATTAAAAGGCGCTTACTCCTTGGAAGGAAAGTTATGACCAATCTTGACATCATATTAAAAAGCAGAGACATTACTTTGCCAACAAAGGTCCGTCTAGTCAAGGCTATGATTATTCCAGTAGGCATGTATGGATGCGAGAGTTGGATTATAAAAAAAGCTGAGTGCTGATTAATTGGTGCTTTTTAACTGTGGTGTTGAAGAAGACTCTTAAGAGTCTCTTGGACTGCAAGGAGATCCAACCATTCCATCCTAAAGGAAATCAGTCCTGAGTGTTCATTTGAAGGACTGATGTTGAAGCTGAAACTCCAATACTTTGGCCACCTGATGCAAAGAGCTAATTCATTTGAAAAGACCCTGATACTGGGAGAGATTGAAGGCAGGAGGAGAAAGAGATGATAGAGGATGAGATGATTGGATGGCATCACCAACTCAATGGACATGCATTTGAGTAAACTCTGGGAGTTAGTGATGGACATGGAGGATTGGCATGCTGCATTCCATGGGGTCGCAAAGAGTTGGACACGGCTGAGCGACTGAACTGAATTGAACTGATGAATATGGAGACAAGAGGTTACTTTTTCAAGGAGGCAGTCATTCTCTTTAGTTGAATGGCAAGTTTCTTATTTTAAATAATCTTATATTTCTTACTTATGTACAAGAAGACCATTTACAGTTTAGACTGTAGGCTATATAAGAGGCTAGCCATCTTATCTTTATATTGAAGAGCAAATATTTTGAACCTCTTAATGATGATTGTGTCAAAAGATTGTAATGCATTGTAAGTTTCAGTATGATCAGCTTTGCCATTATCCTTTACAAGAGCTATCACTGATTCTGGACTGGTGGCATTTGTCATTTATTATACTAAGGCTGATTTTAATTCTTAAAATACCATTATTTTTGTGAATAAGTATTCACTAGTATGATTTCTCTTCAGTTATCCTGGTTCTATTATAGTCAATTCTTCTCTTCCATGTGTTTAGAATTTATTTCAGTCACAAAGAATGTATTCATAATCCTAAAATAGGTTCTGAAAGAATCCAATTTGCAATATATTTATCACTAGAGAGGAAAGGATTATTTTTTCAGCTGGTACAAATAGATTTACTTTAACAATTTCAAGTAGAAAGAATGTAAATATTGATAGCCAATAACAAAAATTTAAGTCCTCTGTCACCCACTCGTAATTTGTAATTTTCAGTTTAAAATTTTTTATCGTGTAAAATACAGAAAACAACTCAGCATATTATTTATAATGATAAATGTGTTTAACCATGATTTTCATTAAATGTGTACAAAATATATAAACACCTTAACTTTTATGTATATACAATAATTATATAAAATAAAAATGCAGTACATCATTCTCTATATTTATTTTAAAATTCACACTTGAACCACTGATTTTGTATTTAGAATACGTGTGAACATGCTAAGTTGCTTCAGTTGTGTCTGACTCTTTGCGACTGTAGCCCATCAGACTCCTCTGTCCATGGGATTCTCCAGGTAAGAATACTAGAGTGGGTTACCTGCCCTCCTCCAGGGGAATCTTCCCAACCCAGGGATCAAATCCAAGTCTCTAATGTCTTCTGCTTTGGCAGGCAGATTCTTTACCACTAGCACCACCTGGGAAGTCCAAATTTAGAATACTCCTTAGTTATTTAAGTTTTATTTTCCTTTTTGCAGATATTCAGAATTAGTGCCACTCTCCATTATTTATCATGACATCGTTTTAGCAAACACAACCTATATTTCATACAACACAGCAAAATTATTCTTAATGAAAAAACACAGTTAATGAACTTTATTTCATTAACAGTATATTTCCTGATATTTCCTAGTTTTTAATTACAGGTTTTCTCTCTTGTTTCTCAATTTCTATTTTGTTTTAAAACTTCTAACTCTGATGTCTCTCAATCAAGATCAATTTTCATTAATACTTTTTGTTTTATATATGCCACAAAATTTTGAAAAAATGCAATCAAGATCAAATTTCATTAATAATTTTTGTTTTATATATGAAACAGAATTTTGAAAAAATGATGCATTTTCATAGGCTAAGTAAAGAGTTTTCAAAATTGAGTAACGATCAATTTTTTGAAAATACTTAGCCTATAAAAATGTGTTACTTTAAAAAATATTTATTTTAATTGGATGATAATTGCTTTACAATATTGTAGTGGATTTGCCATACATTCACATGAATCAGCCATGGCTGTACATGTGTTCCACATCCTGAAACGTCCTCCCAAATCCCTCCCCATCCATCCTGCAGTGTCATTCCAGTGCACCAGCCCTGAGCACCCTGTCTCATGCATCAAACCTGGACTAGCGATCTATTTCACATATGATAATATACATGTTTCAATGCTATTCTCAAATCATCCCACCCTCGCCTTCTCCCACAGAGTCCAAAGTCTGTTGTTTACATCTGTGTCTCTTTTGCTGTCTCGCATATAAGGTCATCATTACCATCTTTCTAAATTCCATATATATGCATTAATATACTGTATTGGTGCTTTTCTTTCTGACTTACTTCACTCTGTATAATAGGCTCCAGTTTCATCCTCCTCATTAGAACTGATTCAAATGATTCTTTTTAATATCTGAGTAATATCCCACAGCTGAGTAATAAATACCACAGCTTTCTTATCCATTCATCTGCCAATGGGCATCTAGGTGGCTTCCATGTCCTGGCTATTGTAAACAGGGCTGTAATGAAAACTGGGACACACGTGTATCTTTCGATTCTGGTTTCCTCAGTGTGTATGCCCAGCAGTGGAATTGCTGGGTTGTATAGCAGTTGTACTTCCAGTTTTTAAAGGAATCTCCACACTGTTCTCCATGGTGGCTGTACTAGTTTCCATCCCCACCAACAGTGTAAGAGGGTTCCCTTTTCTCTGCACCCCCTCCAGCATTTATTGTTTGTAGACTTTTTGATAGCAGCCATTCTGACCAGCATGACATGGTACCTCACTGTGGTTTTGATTTGCATTTCTCTGATAATGAGTGATGTTGAGCATGTTTTCATGTGTTTGTTAGCCATCTGTGTGTCTTCTTTGGAGAAATGTCTGTTTAGATCTTTGGCCCATTTTTTGATTGTGTCATTTGTTTTTCTGGAATTGAGCTGCAGGAGCTGATTGCATATTTTTTTAGATTAATTCTTTGTCAGTTGCTTCACTTGCTAGTATTTTCTATCATTCTGAAGGCTGTCTTTTCACCTTGATTATAGTTTCCTTCATTGTTGAAAACCTTTTAAATTTAATTAGGTCTCGTTTGTTTATTTTTGCTTTTATTTCCATTACTCTGGGAGGTAGACCATAGAGGATCCTGCTGTGATTTACGTCAGAGCATACATTTTCCTATGCTTTCCTCTAGGAGTTTTATAGTTTCTGCTCTTACATTTAGATCTTTAATCCATTTTGAGTTTATTTTTGTATGTGGTGTCAGAAAGTGTTCTAGTTTCATTCTTTTGCAAGTGGTTGACCAGTTTTCCCAGAACCACTTGTTAGAGAGATTGTCTTTTCTCCATTGTATATTCTTGCCTTCTTTGTCAAAGATAAGGTGTCCATAGGTGCAAGATTTATCTCTGGGCTTACAATAAATAAATAAACTTAAAATGGATTAAAGATTTAAATGTAAGACCAGAAACTATAAAATTCCTAGAGGAGAACATAGGCAAAACACTCTCTGACATAAACCACAGCAGGATCCTCTATGACCTACCTCCCAGAATGTTGGAAATAAAAGCAAAAATAAATAAATGGGACCTAATGAAACTTAAAAGCTTTTGCACAACAAAGGAAACTATAAGCCAGGTGAAAAGACATCCTTCAGAATGGGAGAAAATAATAGCAAATGAAAAAAAGGACAAAGGATTAATCTCAAAAATATACAAGCAACTCCTGAAGCTCAATTCCAGAAAAATAAATGACCCAATCAAAAAATGGGCCAAAGAACTAAACAGCCATTTCTCCAAAGAAGACATACAGATGGCTAACAAACACATGAAAAGATGCTCAACATCACTCATTATCAGAGAAATGCAAATCAAAACCACAATGAGGTACCATTACACGCCAGTCAGAATGGCTGCTTTCCAAAAGTCTACAAGCAATAAATGCTGGAGAGGGTGTCGAGAAAAGGGAACCCTCTTACACTCTTGGTGGGAATGCAAACTAGTACAGCCACTATGGAGAACAGTGTGGAGATTCCTTAAAAAACTGGAAATAGAACTGCCATATGACCCAACAATCCCACTCCTGGGCATACACACCGGGGAAACCAGATCTGAAACAGACATGTGTACCCCAATGTTCATCTCAGCACTGTTTATAATAGCCAGGACATGGAAGCAACCAAGATGCCCATCAACAGAGGAATGGATAAGGAAGCTGTGGTACATATACACTATGGAATATTACTCAGCCATTAAAAAGAATTCATTTGAATCAGTTCTAATGAGATGGGTGAAACTGGAGCCCATTATACAGAGTGAAGTAAGCCAGAATGATAAATACCAATACAGTATACTAACACATATATATGAAATTTAAAAAGATGGTAATGATAACCCTATATGCAAAACAGAAAAAGAGACACAGATGTATAGAACAGACTTTTAGACTCTGTGGGAGAAGGTGAGGGTGGAATGTTCTGAGGGAAAAGCACCAAAATGAGTATATCATCAAGGGTGAAACAGATCACCAGCCCAGGTTGGATGCATGAGACAAGTGCTCAGGGCTGGTGCACTGGGAAGACCCAGAGGGATGGAATGGAGAGGAAGGCGGGAGGGGGGATTGGGATGGGGACCACATGTAAATCTATGGGTGATTCATGTCAATGTATGGCAAAAACCACTACAATATTGTAAAGTAATTAGCCTCCAACTAAGAAAAACAAATGGAAAAAAAAGGGGGGGAGGGGAGAGAGCAATCAAACCAGTAATCACACTCCTAAGTAAAAATGAGTAGTGAATATTGGATTCTTAAAGGTACAAAATTGATAACAAATAACAAAAAGTGAAGATTAAACATCTATAGTAGAAATTAGACCCTCAGAAATAAAAACAAAACAAACTCACAAAAATTATTAAAAAAAAAATTGTGAAATTTGCTTTAAAAATAGGGTCTTTTTTTGGTAAGGTAATAGTTATAAAAATGAAAAAGTAGTAATAAAGAACTTAAAAATTTTAAAAATTAATTAAAAAATGATAATAGTAAAATATATATAGGAATTTTTCTGGAGCTCTTGAGGGTCATGTGGGTTCAGTTCAGTTTCTGATAGTTCCTTGTTCCAGCTTGTACTTCTTCTTAAGTTCCATAGGCACTTTCCAACGTAGTTGGTGCTAACTGCAGGGTTTTAATCTGTTGCACCTGTTACTTCCAAAGCGATTCCCTCTTCTTTATTTATTTCGGCTTCCTCTCTTTCAAATCTCTCCAGTGTCTAATTTGTGCCCTGACACAAGGGGGCGAAAGTGGTCACTTATTTAGGCTAACTTGCTCAGTTGCACTCTGGGGAGGGAGGAACACTGCAAAGGAGTATCACTGACATGTGTGGGGAGTGGTTGCAGTGTCTGGGCCACACTGGGTTTGCCCCCGCTCATGGCATGTATGTTTTCTGGTCTACACTGTTCAGGCTCCAGGTTGTTCCGTAAGGGAACTGTCTAAATTGGGCTCTGGGTCACGCGCACTTCCCAGCTCTAAACTGCTCAGGTTCAGGTTCTTGGGTACTCCACAAAGGCACAGACTTGGTTGGGCCTGCGTTTTGTGCCCTTCCCAGGTCCGAGCAGCTCAGGTGACCAGGTGTTTGGCGATTGCACTGTCCTGGGTGAGCGTTGCATCTTATCACCTCCCTGGTTCCAGCCCCTCGGTTTCCCAGGTGCCCAGCTAGAGCACCGTTTCAGGTGTGTCATGTGTCTCCTCTGGGGAACTGATCTCTGACTGTGAACTTCCCGGGGGATGTCAACCGTCCAGGATCCCAGGAAGACTTGGTTAGCAATTGGGATCCTGCTCACAGTTTGGTGGAGGATGCTGTCCCTGGTGCCGAGATTGCCCCTCACCTTCAGGCTCTGGCTGTCTTCTGCCTGCCTCTCTACCTCTGACTGGGGGGAGGGGCCAGTCCGCAACCAGCAAGCTCCCCTCTGGTATTCGCTCAATCCTTTGTTCTGTGAACAGGCCAGGCTGTGCCTTCCAGCTTTTCACAGGAAAGTTCTCTCTCTCTCTCTCTCTCTTTTGTTTTTTCTCTCTCTGGCTATCCCACAATTTGGGTTGCTACCTCACATTAGCTCCCTCAGATTGTCCTCAGGGTACTCAAGCCTGGTCTTTACCCTAAACATGCAGCCCACGCCTCTCTGTTCAGCCCCCACTCTCAGCTGGCAGACCCAAGCGTCTGGGCTATTTCTACACTGGGAGTTGTGGTTAGGTGCATAATAAGTGGTTTTTTTGTTTTTTACTTTTCCTCTCAGTTATGTTGCCCTCTGAGATTTCAAAACTCCCCACAGACCCACCAGTGAGAGGGTTTCCTGGTGTCTGGAAACTTCTTCACCTTCACGACTCCCTTCTTGGGATGGGTCTCCATCCCTAACTCTTTTCTCTCTCTTTATATCTTTTATATTTTGTCCTACCTCCTTTTGAAGAAAATGGGCTGCCTTTCTGGGTGCCTGGTGTCCTCTGCCAGGGTTCAGAAGTTTTTTTGTGGAATTTGCTCAGCTTTCAAATGATCTTTTGATGAATTTGTGGGGGAGAACGTGGTCTCCCCATCCTGTTCCTCCACCATCCAATCCTTACTCTTCAAAACTGCATTAATTAAAAAAAAAACTAGGATCATGGCATCTGGTCCCATCACTTCATTATAAATAGAGGGGGAAAATGCAAACTATGAGAGAATTTATTTTTGGGGGTTCCAAAAATCCCTGCAGATGGTGATTGCAGCCATGGAATTAAAAGGCGCTTACTCCTTGGAAGAAAAACTATGATCAACCTAGATAACATATTGAAAAGCAGAGACATTACTTTGCTGACAAAGGTCCCTCTAGTCAAGGCTATGTTTTCTCCAGTAGTTATGTATGTATGGGTGTGAGAGTTGGACTATAAAGAAAGCTTAGCACAGAAGAATTGATGCTTTTGAACTGTGGTGTTGGAGAAGACTCTTGAGAGTCTCTTGGACTGTAAGGAGATCCAACCAGTCCACCCTAAAGGAAATCAGTCCTGAATATTCATTGGAAGGACTGATGTTGAAGCCGAAACTCCAATACTTGGCCCCCTGATGTGAATAACTCACTCACTGGAAAAGACCCTGATGCTGGGAAAGATTGAAGTCAGTAAGAGAAGGGGATGATAGAGGATGGATGGTTGCACGGCATTACCGAGTCAATGGTCATGAGTTTGAGTAAGCTCCGGGAGTTGGTGATGGACAGGGAAGCCGGGTGTGCTGCAGTCCATAGGGTTGCAAAGAGTTGGACAAGACTGCTACTGAACTAATCTGAGGAGAGTTAAAGAAGAAATAGTAGGAAAGGGCCTATAGCTATGTTAATTTAGACTCAATCTCACAGTTGTAGTTACAGAGTTAAAAAGAGAAAATAAAGAAAAACTTTTTACTTCTCCACATTGCCTTAATTCTCTATTATGCCCTTAAACACTAGGTCTAGGTCATACATGTCTCAGAAATTTTTCTATATAGTGGATAGATTTAGATTGCTATAGATTTAATTTTTGTATACTAAGTCATAGCTTTGGATTGTTATAATGCTGTTTCTTGAGATGAATGTGTTTTAGTAAAACATAAATGGGATAAATTAAATTCAATCATTGAACATTTTGAGAGTAATCTAATTTATGATTCTGCATTAATCAGAATGTCTGTATAATCAGCACTACTGGATTAACAGCAATTCTAGCTTTCATGTGAGACATTATTTTTTGAAGGATACTCCAACATGTTTCATTCTGTTTTTTAGATCTTCTTAACTATCCTAAAGAATATAGAAATGTTAAATACTTAGGAGTATATCTACCTAAAGAAACAAAGGACCTATACATAGAAAACTATAAAACACTGATGAAAGAAATCAAAGAGGACACAAACAGATGGAGAAACATACCGTGTTCATGGATTGGAAGAATTAATATTGTCAAAATGGCTATTCTACCCAAAGCAGTCTATAGATTCAATGCAATCCCTATCAAGCTACCAACGGTATTTTTCACAGAACTAGACCAAAGAATTTCACAATTTGTATGGAAATACAAAAAACCTCGAATAGCCAAAGTAATCTTGAGAAAGAAGAATGGAGCTGGAGGAATCAACCTGTCTGACTTCAGACTCTACTACAAAGCCACAGTCATCAAGACAGTATGGTACTGGCACAAAGACAGAAATATAGATCAATGGAACAGAATAGAAAGCCCAGAGATAAATCCACGAACCTATGGACACCTTATCTTTGACAAAGGAGGCAAGGATATACAATGGAAAAAAGACAACCTCTTTAACAAGTGGTGCTGGGAAAACTGGTCAACCACTTGTAAAAGAATGAAACTAGAACACTTTCTAACACCATACACAAAAATAAACTCAAAATGGATTAAAGATCTAAATGTAAGACCAGAAACTATAAAACTCCTAGAGGAGAACATAGGCAAAACACTCTCCGACATAAATCAAAGCAAGATCCTCTATGACCCACCTCACAGAATATTGGAAATAAAAGCAAAACTAAACAAATGGGACCTAATGAAACTTAAAAGCTTTTGCACTACAAAGGAAACTATAAGTAAGGTGAAAAGACAGCCCTCAGATTGGGAGAAAATAATAGCAAATGAAGAAACAGACAAAGGATTAATCTCAAAAATATACAAGCAACTCCTGCAGCTCAATTCCAGAAAAATAAATGACCCAATCAAAAAATGGGCCAAAGAACTAAACAGACATTTCTCCAAAGAAGACATACAGATGGCTAACAAACACATGAAAAGATGCTCAATATCACTCATTATTAGAGAAATGCAAATCAAAACCACAATGAGGTACCATTACACACCAGTCAGGATGGCTGCTATCCAAAAGTCTACAAGCAATAAATGCTGGAGAGGGTGTGGAGAAAAGGGAACCCTCTTACACTGTTGGTGGGAATGCAAACTAGTACAGCCGCTATGGAAAACAGTGTGGAGATTTCTTAAAAAACTGGAAATAGAACTGCCATATGACCCAGCAATCCCACTTCTGGGCATACACACTGAGGAAACCAGATCTGAAAGAGACATGTGCACCCCAATGTTCATCGCAGCACTGTTTATAATAGCCAGGACATGGAAGCAACCTAGATGCCCATCAGCAGATGAATGGATAAGGAAGCTGTGGTACATATACACCATGGAATATTACTCAGCCATTAAAAAGAATTCATTTGAACCAGTCCTAATGAGATGGATGAAGCTGGAGCCCCTTATACAGAGTGAAGTAAGCCAGAAAGATAAAGAACATTACAGCATACTGACACATGTATATGGAATTTAGAAAGGTGATAACGATAACCCTATATGCAGAACAGAAAAAGAGACACAGAAATACAGAACAGACTTTTGAACTTTGTGGGAGAATGTGAGGGTGGGATATTTCAAAAGAACAGCATGTATACTATCTATGGTGAAACAGATCGCCAGCCCAGGTGGGATGCACGGGACAAGTGCTCCGGCCTGGTGCACTGGGAAGACCCAGAGGAATCGGGTGGAGAGGGAGGTGGGAGGGGGGATCGGGATTGGGAATACATGCAAATCCATGGCTGATTCATATCAATGTATGACAAAACCCACTGGGAAAAAAAAAATAATAAAAAAAAAAAAGAAAACAATAACTATGCCTTTAATCATTTACTTCATATCATTAAGAAAATTGGCAGTGTTTTCATTACAAGTCAGAAAATAAGCCTTAGAATTTTTGTGAATAACAGAAAATTTATTAAATACACCAGAGATCAATTCAATACTTAAACAGAATATCATCTTTTTTAACATTGGAGAACAAAATAATTACCTTGGTTAGTTATTTCATTTCTTTTGATAGCAATTAAGTAAAAATAAAATTGGAAAGTCATGAAATACTGTGACATCTTCTGATATAAATAATTACAAGCAAGTAATTAAATTCATGTCTGTATAATGAGGTGACTGACATAATGGGCCATAAAATACAGTCAAGGCAAGGGTCAAACTGGGTGAGCCAGGAAATCAGCTAGTATGATGAATCCTTCTCCCATTCACAATAACCAGTCTTTATTCTAGCTACACCAGTTCCTATTGTTTCCATGAATAGCTCTGCTCATTCTTGTCTGTGCAGCTTTGCTTATGCTTTTCCTACCTCTACTAATATTCTCTAGTTCTGACCTTTTAGGCAATGTCTTCCATTGCAAGTTTAGGAAATCTTCCTTAACTACTACAATTCTTAAATATCTACCTTTTATTTGAAGTATCAATAGTATTTTCAGTATGCACCACATAGTTTAACATATAATTTATATTATCATTTTCTTCTTAGCTTTTCACCAATTAACCTAGCCTCAGTAGTTACATTGTAAACTGATTGATGATATGTTTAAATATTTGTATTTTGGGGATCTACTACAGTTCTAAAAACAAAATATCAAATAAAGAATTATTGACATTTCCTGAATGAAATAGTACAATCTGTATATTCTACCATTGAAAACTACTCACTGATTTTTTAATTTGGATCTTTGAGGTTTATTCTATTCTCCAAACCCAATTGCAAAGTTTTGGAGGATTTACATACATACAATGGAGCTTTCATTTTTATCAATGTATAATATCACTTTATCTGACATTTATAATTTGATAGATATTTTCTGAGCACCAAACTCTGTTACAGATCTTGCATTATATTAGATATTGGAATTAAAAAAATAAGAATACATAGCAGATATCCAAATATAACTTATAATTTAGTACAGAAGATAACTTATGGGCCTTAGAAATTAGATCCATGAATTCTAGGTATCCATGAACCTTGTTTTGGGAAACCATGGTACAGCAACTTTAAACAATGTATTTAGAGATTTAGAAAGAAAATAGATAGAATGCTGCCTCCAAAGTTAAAATAGGATAGGAGATAATTAAAGAATTAGAATGTGGTTTGGTTGTTACATGCTGTGATGAGGTTAAGTGAAGTGAAAAATGAAAATGAAATTGTCCACTGTATGTAGCAGTTAGGCTACTACTGACAATCTTACAGCAGTTTAATTGGAATGGCAAGAGCATAAATACGACTGCGGTGATCTCAGAAATAAATGTTAAGTGGGAAAAGTTCTCTTCCTGGAGAGAGGGATTAATGGAAGAAAAAGATGTTAAATTATGGCAACATGTGGTTTTGAATGCAATGTGTGCTCTAAAAAGTAACCTAAAGTTTCTTATGTTCACTTCTGCCAGCTAGCATCCTAGAAGCATAATTTTTAAAAAGTCAAATATCTTTCAGAAACTAAAGGAGAGCAAAGACTGAATTCACCCTGGTGTACAAACAAGAGAAATAAGCAAAAAATATGATATAGCCTTATAAGCCTTTTTCAGGGAAATTATAAGGAATATACCATCTTATAAACTTCCTAAGAACAGGGACAATGTGCAGTTCTTTTTTGGGTATCCTGGAGCCACTAGAACTGAGATTGTAAATGTTAGTACACAGTAAGTACTAGCTAAACTGAATCGAGACAATAGAGCAGAATGCTTAAGAACATCAGTCAAAGGCCAGATTTCATGCTCTGGCTCCAGCACTTAACTAGATAAATAACCTGTCTTTAGTTTCCTTTTCTGCAGATGGAGATAATGGTTGTATTTGTGTCAGGGTTACTGTGAGCATTAAAAGACAATGCATATAAAATACCTATCTCAATCACTTAGTAAGCACTCAATGAGTATTTAGGTAGTTGGGCACAGGAGGGCCGAGAGGAGCTACTCCACGTTCAAGGTCAGGAGGGGCGGCCTTGAGAAGATACCCCTCATCCAAGGTAAGGAGCAGCAGCTGTGCTTTGCTGGGGCAGCCGTGAAGAGATACCCCACGTTCGAGGTAAGAGAAACCCAAGTAAGATGGTAGGTGTTGCGAGAGGGCATCAGAAGGCCGACACACTAAAACCATAATCACAGAAAAATAGCCAAGTTGATCACAGGACCACAGTCTTGTCTAACTCAGTGAAACTAAACTATGCCATGTGGGGCCAACCAAGATGGTCAGGTCATGGTGGAGAGGTCTGACAGAATGTGGTCCACTGGAGAAGGGAATGGCAAACCACTTCAGTATTCTTGCCTTGAGAACACCATGAACAGTATGAGAAGGCAAAATGATAGGATATTGAAAGAGGAACTCCCCAGGTCGGTAGGTGCCCAATATGCTACTGGAGATCAGTGGAGAAATAACTCCAGAAAGAATGAAGGGATGGAGCCAAAGCAAAAACAATACCCAGTTGTGGATGTGACTGGTGATAGAAGCAAGGTCCGATGCTGTAAAGAGCAATATTGCATAGGAATCTGGAATGTTAGGTCCATGAATCAAGGCAAATTGGAAGTGGTCAAAAAGGAGATGGCAAGAGTGAATGTTGACATTCTAGGAATCAGCGAACTAAAATGGACTGGAATGGGTGAATTTAACTCAGATGACCATTATATCTATTACTGTGGGCAGGAATCCCTGAGAAGAAATGGAGTAAACATCAGAGTCAACAAAAGAGTCCGAAATGCAATACTTGGATGCAATCTCAAAAACGACAGAATGACCTTTGATTGTTTCCAAGGCAAATCATTCAATATCATGGTAATCCAAGCCTATGCCCCAACCAGTACGCTGAAGAAGGCAAAGTTGAATGGTTCTATGAAGACCTACAAGACCTTTTAGAACTAACACCCAAAAAAGATGTCCTTTTCATTATAGGGGACTGGAATGCAAAAGTAGGAAGTCAAGAAACACCTGGAGTAACAGGCAAATTTGGCCTTGGAGTACAGAATGAAGCAGGACAAAGACTAATAGAGTTTTGCCAAGAGAACGCACTGGTCATAGCAAACACCCTCTTCCAACAACACAAGAGAAAACTACACATGGAAATCACCAGATGACCAACACCAAAATCAGATTGATTATATTCTTTGCAGCCAAAGATGGAGATGCTCTATACAGTCAGCAAAAACAAGACCTGGAGCTGACTGTGGCTCAGATCATGAACTCCTTATTGCCAAATTCAGACTTAAACTGAAGAGAGTAGGGATAACCACTAGACCATTCAGGTATGACCTAAATAAAATCCCTTATGAATATACAGTGGAAGTGAAAAATAGATTTAAGGGACTAAATCTGATAGACAGAGAGCCGAATGAACTATGGACAGAGGTTTGTGACATTGTACAGGAGACAGGGATGAAGACCATCCCCATGGAGAAGAAATGCAAAAAGGCAAAATGGTTGTCTGAGGAGGCCTTACAACTAGCTGTGAAAAGAAGAGACGCAAAATGCAAAGGAGAAAAAGATATTCCCATTTGAATGCAGAGTTCCAAAGAATAGCCAGGAGAGATAAGAAAGCCTTCCTCAGGGATCAATGCAAAGAAATAGAGGGAAACAACAGAATGGGAAAGACTAGAGATCTCTTCAAGAAAATTAGAGATACCAAGGGAACATTTAATGCAAAAAACAGGCTCAATGAGGACAGAAATGGTATGGACCTAAAAGAAGCAGAAGATATTAAGAAGAGGTGACAAAAATACACAGAAGAACTGTACAAGAAAGATCTTCATGACCCAGATAATCACAAAGGTGTGATCACTCACCTAGAGCCAGACATCCTGGAATGTGAAGTCAAGTGGGCCTTAGAAAGCATCACTACGAACAAAGCTAGTGGATGTGATGGAATTCCAGTTGAGCTATTTCAAATCCTGAAAGATGATGCTGTGAAAGTGCTGCACTCAATATTGCAGCAAATTTGGAATACTCAGCAGTGGCCACAGGACTGGAAAAGGTCTGTTTTCATTCCAATCCCTAGGAAAGGCAATCCCAAAGAATGCTGAAACTACTGCACAAATGCACTCATATCACACGCTAGTAAAGTAATGCTCAAAATTCTCCAAGCCACACTTCAGCAATACGTGAACCGAGAACTTCCAGATGTTCAAGCTGGTTTTTGGTTTTAGAAAAGGCAGAGGAACCAGAGATCAAATTGCCAATATCTGCTGGATCATCAAAAAAGTAAGAGAGTTCCAGAAAAAACATCTATATCTGCTTTCTTGACTATGCCAAAGCCTTCGACTGTGTGGATCACAATAAACTGTGGAAAATTCTGAAGGAGATGGGAATACCAGACCACCTGACCTGCCTCTTGAGAAACCTGTATGCAGGTCAGGAAGCAACAGTTAGAACTGGACATGGGACAACAGACTGGTTCCAAATAGGAAAAGGAGTACGTCAAGGCTGCATATTGTCACCCTGCTTATTTAACCTACATGCAGAGTACATCATGAGAAACGCTGGGCTGGAAGAAGCACAAGCTAGAATCAAGATTGCCGGGAGAAATATCAATAACCTCAGATATGCAGATGACACCACCCTTATGGCAGAAAGTGAAGAGGAACTAAAGAGCCTCTTGATGAAAGTGAAAGAGGAGAGTGAAAATCTTGGCTTAACACTCAGCATTCAGAAAACTAAGATCATGGCATCTGGCCCCATCACCTCATGGGAAATAGATGGGGAGACAGTGGAAACAGTGTCAGACTTTATTTTTTGGGGCTCCAAAATCACTGCAGATGGTGACTGCAGTCATGAAATTAAAAGACGCTTACTCCTTAGAAGGAAAGTTATGACCAACCTAGATAGCATATTAAAAAACAGAGACATTACTTTGCCAACAAAGGTCCGTCTGTCAAGGCTATGGTTTTTCCAGTGGTCATGTATGGATGTGAGAGTTGGACTGTGAAGAAAGCGGAGCACTGAAGAATTGATGCTTTTGGACTGTGGTGTTGGAGAAGACTCTTGAGAGTCCCTTGGACTGCAAGGAGATCCAACCAGTCCATCTTGAAGGAGATCAGTCCTGGGTGTTCATTGGAAGGACTGATGCTGAAGCTAAAACTCCAATACTTTGGCCACTTCATGTGAAGAGTTGACTCATTGGAAAAGACCCTGATACTTGGGGGGATTGTGGGCAGGAGGAGAAGGGGACGACAGGGGATGAGATGGCTCAATGGCATCACCGATTCAATGGACATGAGTTTGAATAAACTCCGGGTGTTTGTGATGGACAGGGAGGCCTGGTGTGCTGCGATTCATGGGGTCGCAAAGAGTGGGACACGACTGAGCGACTGAACTGAACTGAATAATGTTAATAGTATTAAATATAGCACTAAAGTATTATATTGTGAAAGAAAGCCCTAATTAATTTACACTGTATATGAAAACTTATGTAAACATGTTTACATCTACTGTATCTCACTAGTGGCTTTTATTCTGTATTACCAAGATTCAAACAGGATACTAATGAATGTAAAAAATAAAAAGCTAGTGTTCAGAATCTTAATTAAATTAATTGGATTTGATCTCAATTAGCAAAACTGGATTGATATGTTTAATCATCATGTGATAGTGGTTGATTATTTGCTCTCTATTCAGTACAGCCCTTAGATAGTAAAAATTATCACTCAATTAATTTTAAGACTCTTATCCTCAGCATTATGTATATATTACTACACCTATCAAGAATAAAAAAAATTAGCATTTTTGTATTTACAATATAAGTTCAACCCACTTATGAGTAATTTTTAGATGTATTTTATTTCTTGAAAATAACTCTATGGTCAAGAATCTTACTACTCTGTGTTACTGATAACTATGAAAAGAGATACACTTTTAAATGAGTGACCCAAATCTACCAGATATATTGCAGGATGTATTACATCAAAATGGTTAACAACCAAAGCTTGGGCATAAGTTAGACCTAAGCTAGAATACTGCATTTTGTCTTTATTTTTTTCTTAGTTTCCTCATTGGTATAGTATGGAAAGTAATTGTATCTTCATTAAATAAAACAATGCATTACATTGCTTACTCCAATGCTGAGCACTGAGTAAAAACTCAACAAGTGTTCGTCATTATCATTATTTGAAAAAAATCTCAGATTTCAAGATATGCCTGTGATGTATCACTGTGTCACATTCATGATATAGATTAACTCTAAAACACTGGTAAAATCCTGCTTTCAGTTATTCTCTCTTATATTAATCTTATCTTTGTTGGCTTGAAGATTTTGCTGTTTTCTTATTTTAAAATATAGAACTTCTTCATTTGCTATTATTTTTTCCATTTTGAAGGCTGTCTTTTCACCTTGCTTATAGTTTCCTTTGTTGTTCAAAAGCTTTTAAGTTTCATTAGGTCCCATTTGTTTAGTTTTGCTTTTATTTCCAATATTCTGGGAGGTGGGTCATAGAGGATCTTGCTGTGATTTATGTTGGAGAGTGTTTTGCCTATGTTCTCCTCTAGGAGTTTTATAATTTCTGGTCTTACATTTAGATCTTTAATCCATTTTGAGTTTATTTTTGTGTATGGTGTTAGAAAGTGTTCTAGTTTCATTCTTTTACAAGTGGTTGACCAGTTTTCCCAGCACCACTTGTTAAAGAGGTTGTCTTTTTTTCTATTGTATATCCTTGCCTCCTTTGTCGAAGATAAGGTGTCCATAGGTACGTGGCTTTATCTCTGGGCTTTCTATTCTGTTCCATTGATCTATATTTCTGTCTTTGTGCCAGTACCATACTGTCTTGATGACTGTGGCTTTGTAGTAGAGACTGAAGTCAGGCAGGCTGATTGCTCCAGTTCCATTCTTCTTTCTCAAGATTGCTTTGGCTATTTAAGGTTTTTTGTATTTCCATGCAAATTGTGAAATTATTTGTTTTAGTTCTGTGAAGAATACCGTTGGTAGCTTGATAGGGATTGCATTGAATCTATAGACTGCTTTGGGTAGTATACTCATTTTCACAATATTGTTCCTTCCAATCCATGAACATGGTATATTTCTCCATCTCTTTGTGTCCTCTTTGATTTCTTTCATCAGTGTTTTATAGTTTTCTATGTATAGGTCTTTTGTTTCTTTAGGTAGATATACTCCTAGGTATTTTATTCTTTTTGTTGCAATGGTGAATGGTATTGTTTCCTTAATTTCTCTTTCTGTTTTCTCATTGTTAGCATATAGGAATGCAAGGGATTTCTGTGTGTTAATTTTATATCCTGCAACTTTACTATATTCATTGATTAGCTCTAGTAATTTTCTGGTAGAATCTTTAGGGTTTCTATTTAGAGGATCATGTCATCTGCAAACAGTGAGAGTTTCACTTTTTCTTTTCCTATCTGGATTCCTTTTACTTCTTTTTCTGCTCTGATTGCTATGGCCAAAACTTCCAAAACTATGTTGAATAGTAGTGGTGAGAGTGGGCACCCTTGTCTTGTTCCTGATTTTAGGGGAAATGCTTTCAATTATTCACCATTGAGGATAATGTTTGCTGTGGGTTTGTCATATATAGCTTTTATTATGTTGAGGTATGTTCCTTCTATTCCTGCTTTCTGGAAAGTTTTTATCATAAATGGATGTTGAAGTTTGTCAAAGGCTTTTTCTGCATCTATTGAGATAATCATATGTTTTTTATCTTTCAATTTGTTAATGTGGTGTATTACATTGATTGATTTGCGGATATTAAAGAATCCTTGCATTCCTGGGATAAAGATATATAAACAACTCTTGCAGCTCAATTCCAGGAAAATAAATGACCCAATCAAAAAATGGGCCAAAGATCTAAACAGACATTTCTCCAAAGAAGACATACAGATGGCTAACAAACATATGAAAAGATGCTCAACATCACTCATTATCAGAGAAATGCAAATCAAAACCACAATGAGGTACCATTACACGCCAGTCAGAATGGCTGCTTTCCAAAAGTCTACAAGCAATAAATGCTGGAGAGGGTGTGGAGAAAAGGGAACCCTCTTACACTCTTGGTGGGAATACAAACTAGTACAGCCACTATGGAGAACAGTGTGGAGATTCCTTAAAAAAACTGGAAATAGAACTGCCATATGACCCAGCAATCCCACTCCTGGGCATATACACAGAGGAAACCAGATCTGAAAGAGACACGTGTACCCCAATGTTCATCACAGCACCGTTTATAATAGCCAGGACATGGAAGCAACCAAGATGCCAATCAGCAGACAAATGGATAAGGAAGCTGTGGTACATATACAGTATGGAATATTACTCCTAGGTATTTTAAAAAGAGTTAAAAAGAATTCATTTGAATCAGTTCTAATGAGATGGATGAAACTGGAGCCCATTATACAGAGTGAAGAAGCCAGAATTATAAAGACCAATACAGTATACTAATGCATATATATACAATTTTAAAAGATGGTAATGATAGCGCTATATGCAAAACAGAAAAAGAGACACAGATGTACACAACTGACTTTTAGACTCTGTGGGAGAAGGCGAGGGTGGGATGTTCTGAGAGAATAGCATTGAAACAAGTATACTATGAAGGGTGAAGCAGATCACCAGCCCAGGCTGGATGCATGAAACAAGTGCTCAGGGCTGGTGCACCGGAAAGACCCGGAGGGATGGGATGGAGAGGGAGGCGGGAGTGGAGATCGGGAAAGGGAACACATGTAAATCCATGGCTGATTCATGTCAATGTATGGCAAAAACCACTACAATATTGTAAAGTAATTAGCCTCCAACTAATAAAAATAAATGGGAAAAAATAAAAATGAAAAGGATTTAAAAAATAAATAAAATAAAATATAGATCTTGTATTGAATACCATTTTATTCAAATGCATCAAATATATATTATACTTTCAGTGATAATTTAGAGGGGAAGATACCCAGTTTAATTCTATTACCTAAATCATGTTGATATCTATATCTTATCTTTATTTTACAAATGTAATCAATTTGATTTTTTTAGACAGCAAGATACTGAAAGTTATATTCAAAACTTAAGAGAACATTGTTGTCCATATAGGTGTGGAGCACATGTTGTTGTTGCTTTTTGTTGTCGTTACACTGTTTGCTTTATTTTTAGGTATGGATATTTTGTATTTTATCTAAAATACTGATGTAGTCACTATGGGGGATAAATTCAGAAATGTATAGTCTTCCCTCTCTTAGGAGCTTCCATGGTGGCTCAGACAGTTAAGAATCTGCCTGCAATGCAGGAGACCAGGGTTCAGTCCCTGGTTTGGGAAGATCTCCTGGAGAAGGCATGAGTACCCACACCAGTATTCTTACTTGGAGAATTCCATGGACAGAATAATCTTGATATTAATATTCCTTTTATTTCAATTCATATAGAACACAATGGCCCCCCTCTATATACATATTTTTGTTGTTTGTTTTTTTGTTTAATGTTTCTAGAGGCACTAATTGGATTTGAATTTAAAGCATTTAACTGGGTGGGAGTTGGTGGTGGTGAGAGTTGTGTGATGGGACAAGGCTACACTCATGGAATCTTGGACTCATGAGTGCTTGGACCATCCAGGAATTGGGATGTTGATTTTGTTGATCATGTACATCCCATGTATAACTAGGTGTGAATGGATGGAATTTATTTGTGAATATATAATAGAAAACCATTAAATGGCTATCTGATATTTTTATTATTATTTTAATCATCACTATCATTAGCTTTGCAATTTTGAAGCATATTGATTATTACTATAGAGCTTTTCTTTTTTTCTACCTAAGTACTGTCTGTGACATCAGAGATCCAAAGTAAAAAACATTTTCAGGTAAATATCTGTGCTTATTCATTAGTTTTTCTCATTAGGTAATTAGCTATAACAAATTACTACTTATTTACTGGCTTAAACAACACAAATGTATTTATTATCTTACAGTTCTAGAGATAAGTTCAGGAAAAAAGTTTCATTAAGATGAAATCAAGGTGTTGGTACTGCTGTATTCTCTCTGGAGATCCTAGGGGAGAATCAATTGACTTTTCCAGTTTCTAGAGTCTATGTACATTTCTTGGCATGTGGTCTGACCTCTGCTTCCATAATAGCACCATTGTCTCTATCTCTGACTGTCCTTCCTACTTAGGAACACTTGTGATTACATTGAGCTCACTCAGATAGCTTAGCATAATATACTCCTCTCAAGATCACATCTACACAATCCCTTTTGCATGTAAGGAAACATTCCCAGATTCTAGGGTTTGGATGTGGATATATTTTGGAGGTCATTATTCTGCCTACCATAGCTTGTGTGCTTTTCATGGGATAAAAATGTAATGGCTTGATATAGGAATATTTTCTATTTAAATACTCATATTTTGATAATGGTGCAAGGTGTCTTTCTGATCTCCAGTTATAAGTAATAGAAAATTCATTTTAAAACATTGATGCTTTAAAATTTCCATTGACTTTAACAATTGTAATACCAGTTCAAAATGAAGCTCTGTATCATAATTTAGTGTTGTTCATTTGTAGACTAGATATGGTCAAATTTTTAAGTAATTTATTGCAATTGCCTTACCCAAAGTGTATTTCAGAAAGTTAGGCTTTTGTTTTATTCAATTATTTTGTCTGAGATTGGGTTATCTCAGCAGAAAAAAGTAACTTTGCCTCAAAATAGTAAAGAAAAAAAATGTGTGAAATTATTCCTTTCTGTTCGGAGAGAGATGTTTCTCTCTTGTAGTTGACTAAAACTGGCTTTTTTTTGTGGTTGTTACCTATCAGCTTCGAAGGTCATGGTTGACGCCAGGACCAAGTCTCTTGGATAATGTTTACAGTGTTCTCAAATGACTTAAAAAAGGACTAAATTGTTTTGATTCTACAGAAGCAAAGGTCAGAGAGAATATCAGTTTAGTCAGTCTTGTCTAGTTCCTAAGTACACATAGTATACTATTCTATAAAGTACAGTGAGCAATTTTTAACTTTAGAGGAAATCGATAGCATAGTGATTAGAATACATGCCATGTGTACTTAAATTGCTGGAGAGGAACTTTGAAATAAAGTTTATTATTAAAGGTTGCAGACTAATTACTCCTAGATTTTATGTTTTATGTTTTCACTCTTAGTCACATTAGACTACATAATTTGTATGAACAATATTTTTAATTTATCCCCTTTTCAAGTTATTGGGCATAGTTATTGTTTGTGGGAGAGTAGGGAGAGAAAATACTCATGATTTCCAGTTATTATACATATGATTCAAAAAACTAGTATTTACTCTGGTTTAGGATTTTATTCTCCTCAACAATCACTTATGAACAAAATAAATAAAATCTGTTCTTTCTTGTGGCTCAAGTCTTAGTGAACTTGGCACAAGTTGTGCAATTGTAATCCAATAAAATGTCAATTCAGAAATACCTCAGAAAGATTGTTAGCATTAATTAGTCTCCTCTAGCAGATTTCTGCTGCTGCATCTGCAAAATTTATGAAAATAGGATTTCTTAATAGAATTGTAACTTGTCTATTAGTCAGAGTTCTACTTATTTAGACTGTCAGCAATTACACAAATTTTCAAGTAAAATTTAAGCCAGTGATTAGCTTTAGTTGAAATATACAAGTGAGATGCCATTATTTTCAGCTCAGCTCAGCCTTTAGTGCGTTAATATGATGTCAACACTTGCATACAGCAGTACCTTACTACATCTAAGACATTTAGTCTTGGAAAAAATCATGTTTCTGTGTGGAAAATCCCTATTAAGGTTGTCCTTTGCACTCCATTCCATGTATTCCAAATTATGATTTTGTTTTTGTTCAATCTCACTTTTCCATCAAGATTTTCCTCTAGTCTATCCCACCATTCACTTAAAAAGTAAAAATTTACAAAACTACTGGAAGCACACTCCTTGTAAACCTCTTAATAAGTATATATCCTCTGCACCTCCAAACATGAAGTAACTCCTATGCTGAATGAGCATTTATCATCAGTAAACAGTATTTATTCTTCTAACACACATATATATATATATATATATATACATCATTAAATGATTTTATAATATTGTTTTTTCCAAGGTTTTTTTTTATGAAAAACATCAAATATTCAGAAAATTTGAATGAATTATATAATCAATACCTGTATACACAGTATCTAGACTTTACCCTTGACATTTTACTCTATTTACTTTATCATACAACTATCCATTTTAGTATTGTTTGAAACTTTATGTAAATTGTCCTTTTTTTAGTTCAGAGAACAAATTCATGCCTTAGTCCTAGTACTTCTCCTTTTACTTCTTCTTATTTCATTTTACTATACTCCAGTGTATTTAAGAAAGAGTTTGATTAGCTTGAATATAGATATAAAATAAAATAAAATTTAAAAAATAAGTGAGTAAGAGCATTTGTACAAAAGGAAAATCAGCACAGAAAAGATAAGATACAATAACAAAATATGTACTGTGAAGTCTGTACACTTACTAGAAAATGTTCACACATTTGACTCTGTATTTTCACAGCTAAAGTGGAGAAGAAAACATGGTTAAATATACATTTATTCTTTTATTTAAGAATATTCATTGAGTTTTATTAAGATACTCCTTTGAAAGTCTCAGGATACATAAAAATAAAAGCAAAGTAGTTTCTCAAGAGAAGCATAACTCTTTCTGGGTCCTGAGGCCAGAGTGAAATTTCTTTCATGGATCATCATAAAGAGAGTACTGGATGATGTAGTGAACATTATACTCACCAATGTTTTCACAATGAATAGAATGATGAGTTTCACAGGATAGTTTCTTATGTCCTTCACTGTAGGTTGATTACCTAATGCCAAAGACCCATTCAGAGAAAGCAATTATTTGAGAAATTAAAATGATTTGACTCCATCACACAGCTCTCTGGTTATCTGACTTCCTCTAGGGATCGATTTTAAAGTATTAAAGTATAGTCAGTTCTGCTATCATAGGACTTATGCCCTAAAAATCACCACATTTTTTTCAAAATTGCACAGTATAAAACCACAGGGCTCATGGCAAAAAATAAGGTTGGAGACACAACATTCAATCACTTCGTTAATGCCACATTAGAAAAAAAGAACAAATAATAGGAACTTAATAAATATGGTAGAACAGTTTCACATTAAAAGGTTAAAATATAAATAAAATCATAAATGCCACAATAAATATGGCACTTTACCTTGAAAAAGATCTGAAAATGGGTTTCAGAAGAGTTTCAGCTTGTTAGTCAGTGTGAAATTGCATGGAGGGATTATCTGAAATCATATGGAAAGTTGTAGCATCAGATTTTGATGGATATTACTAATTTTACTGAATTTGACACTGTTGCCAAACACCACAATTAAGAATCTTTCCCAGTCTTACATTCAGGTCATGTTAACAACATTTAAGAGCTCTTCAAACCTCTCCTGTTAGCACTTTAAGGCATGAGTTTTTAATAGTCATTTAACCAAAGTTGAATATTTGATCTGATTAATAGATTAATTTATGTATCACTGCTGTGAATTATTTTGTGGATTTCTCATCTGCACTTCTCATGGCTTTGTCTGACTGGATAGGGCTTTGAAAATTGTACTTGTGTTTGAAATCACTTAAGTAGCCACCACTAGAATTAAAACAAGCCACTTCTGTAGGATTCAGTGATTTCTATTTAAGGCTGTTGTATATAGTCTGTTCTCTTTGTGAGAAAATTTATTCCCAGTTTTTGTGCTTTTGGTCTGTTTTACACTTGATCATTTTTTTTCCTGCTTTCTCAGTTTCTTTAGGCCTTGTTGTTCCTGACTAAAGTCAGGAGAGCAGTACTTGAAGTTTTCCCAGTCTGTTTGGAGTTTTTCTCCATATCAACAACCAATTTTCTGATACTCCAATACTAACTGGATCTCCAATAATTCAATTCAACTCTAACAGTACTTAGAATCAGATCCCACAAGCTTTTCCCCATTTCTGATGGTAAGTGGTAATGGACTTATCATTCTAATGGTAATGAACTTATCATTTCAGTGGTAAGTCCTAAGGACCAGCCATACTTCTCACTGATCTGCTTTAAGTAGTGGGCTCATATGACCCCATCTCAGGTTTGACAATTTAGAATAGAATAGAATAGCTCCAAGAACTCAGGAACACACTTTCACTGGCTTACTACAAAGGATATAACTCAGTAATTGCTAAATGGAAAAATGCTTAGGAAGATTCGGGGCTATGTGGTGTGTGGCTTCCATGCCCTCTTTTACTGCACTACCCTTTTAACACTTTCATTTGTTCACCAACCCAGCTGCTTCTTGAATCTCACTGTTCAAGAGTACTTATAGAGCACAATCTCCAGTCCTTCGTGCCCATCAAAGTCAAGGACTCGGGCTGAAAGTTCCAACCTTTTAATCACGTGGTCTTTCTGGTGACCTGAAGCACTTTGACACTATCTAGGGATCCCAATCTAAGCCACTTCACTAATACAAACTCAGTCGTGATCAAGAAGAGCTCATTATGAATAACAAAAGAAACTCCTATTACTCAGTAAATTGCAAGAGTTTTAGGAGCCTTGTGCTAGGAATCTTGGACAAGCACCAAATATAGTCCCTTTATATTACATAGCATAGACATTTCTTTTGTTTTTGCACTTAGTCACTGATGGGAAACAAAGTGGATTCCTTTCTCTCTGTTGCTTGGAAGACCTCACATGTTCTTTCAGTTATTTTCTTTCTAAACACTTTATAATTTCAAACTGCTCCTCAAAACATAAAATTTTCCTTTTCATACACTGCTGATGTTTTGAACTTACACATGCTGTGGAAGTTGATTTTTTTTTTTTTTAATCTAAAGATGTTCACAATTGCAGTTCAGTTCAGTTCAGTTCAGTTCGTCAGTCGTGTCCGACTCTTTGCGACCCATGAATCGCAGCCCGCCAGGCCTCCCTGTCCATCAAAAACTCCCGGAGTTTACCCAAACTCATGTCCATTGAGTCAGTGATGCCATCCAATCATGTCAACCTCTGTTGTCCCCTTCTCTTCCTGCCTTCAATCTTTCCCAGCATCAGGGTCTTTTCAAATCAGTCAACTCTTTGCATCAGGTGGCCAAAGTAATTGGAGTTTCAGGTTCAACGTCCGTCCTTCCAATGAACACCCAGGACTGATCTCCTATAGTATGGACTGGTTGGATCTCCTTGCAGTCCAAGGGACTCTCAAGAGTCTTATCCAACACCACAGTTCAAAAGCATCAATTCTTCTGTGCTCAGCTTTCTTTATAGTCCAACTCTCACATCCATACATGACTACTGGAGAAACCATAGCCTTGACTAGAAGGAGATTTGTTGGCAAAGTAATGTCTCTAACTTTTTAATATGCTGTCTAGATTGGTCATAACTTTCCTTCCAAGGGATAAGCGTCTTTTAATTTCATGGCTGCAGTCACCATCTGCAGTGATTTTGAAGCCCAGAAAAATAAAGTCAGCCACTGTTTCCACTGCCTACCCATCTATTTCCCATGAAGTGATGGGACCAGATGCAATGATCTTAGTTTTCTGAATGTTGAGATTTAAAGCTAACTTTTTCGCTCTCCTCTTTCACTTTCATCAAGAGGCTTTTTAGTTCTTCACTTTCTGCCATTAGGGTGGTATCATCTGCATATCTGAGGTTATCAGTATTTCTCCCCCAGCAATCTTGATTCCAGTTTGTGCTTCATCTAGGCTAGCGTTTCTCATGATGTACTCTGCGTATAAGTTAAATAAGCAGGGTGACAATATAAAGCCTTGATGTATTCCTTTTCCTATTTGGAACCAGTCTGTTGTCCCATGTCCAGTTCTAACTGTTGCTTCCCGACCTGTATACAGATTTCTTAAGAGGCAGGTCAGGTGGTCTGTTATTTCCATCTCTTTCAGAATTTTCCACAGTTTATTTTGATCCACACAGTCAAAGGCTTTGGCATAGTCAGTGAAGCAGAAATAGATGTTTTTTTCTGGAACTCTCTTGTTTTTTTTCAGTGATCCCGCTGATGTTGGCAATTTGATCTCTGGCTCCTCTGCCTTTTCTAAAATCAACTTGAGCATCTGGAAGTTCATGGTTCGCATATTGCTGAAGCCTGGCTTGAAGAATTTTGAGCATTACTTTATTAGTGTGTGAGATGAGTGCAATTGTGTGGTAGTTGGAACATTCTTTGGCATTGCTTTTCTTTGGGATTGGAATGAAAACAGACCTTTTCCAGTCCTGTGACCACTGCTGAGTTTTCCAAATTTGCTGTAATATTGAGTGCAGCACTTTCACAGCATCATCTTTTATGATTTGAAATAGCTCAACTGGAATTCCATCACCTCCACTAGCTTTGTTTGTAGTGATGCTTCCTCAGTCCCACTTGACTTCACATTCCAGCATGTCTGGCTCTAGGTGAGTGATCACACCATTGTGATTATCTGGGTTGTGAAGATCTTTTTTGTACTGTTCTTCTATGTATTCTTGCTTTTACGATGTCCAGGAGAATAAGCCATTTGCTCAGTTAAGCAACAAATAGGTGAGACCAAGTATAGGCAATATATTTAAACCCCTTCAAGATGCATATACCATGCTTTCCATTTTCAATTCTTTGTATCCTATATATTTGCTGCTCTTACCACTATATTACTACTACAAAGCTTGTTTCTATCTCCATTAGCAGTTGCCCCATAATTGACTAAGTGCACCTTGGCTCTAATATTCTTTCAATGAAAACTACTGTAGAAATCTTTGCCTTGAAAGAAAGCACAGTATTATAGTTGTGTCATACTTTATCAGCTAGTCTCCCATAAGATAGAAATACTTTGAGAAGGTATCTTGCTTTTTGACATTGCATAATTTATCAAATAAAATGAACAGCATCATCAACAAGAGATATGTGAAAAGTTGAATGACTGATTTGAACATTAGGCTCAAAATATTCCCTTTCTTGTCATTTCCAGCAGACAGCATGAATCTTAAATTTAAAAGCTTTCTGTTTAGCAGAGCTTTTGAAATAAGCCAGCTACCCTTAAGGTGTGGGACTGTAACTTTTGGTTCTACCTAGTAGGAAAGCACTATAATATGAGAGAACACATGTTTTTGAACAGTTTGCAGTATAAAGAAAAATGCTTACTATTAAAAAAGACCAAAAAGTATAATATTTTAAATGCTATCCTCCCCCTAAAATGGTGACTTTTTTTCAAGGAAATCCATAATATCATGAATTAGAGTATAGGACAGTGTTCTCCACTAATTTCTAGTTGAAAGAGGTACCTTCTTTGAAACATTTCAAAGTGTTGATACAAGAGAGATATGTTTGTGAAATGTGAATTATAAAGATACATGAGAGATGGAGAATATTACTTAAACTTAGAATCTTCCATTCTTATTCCTGGTAGGAAATAGCAAAATGTTTCCTGTTTTTATGCTAAAATAAAGGAAAAATAAAACTGACAGAAATATTATTTTTAAGGGTGAATGTTCCCTTGAATGGGAGCAGTGTTAAAAAGAATACTACTTAATATAATTAAAGAAATGTGTTTTCTGTTATAAGGCCTTCTAGGTGGTGGTAGTGGTAAAGAACCCGCCTGCTAATGCAGGAGACTTAAGAGATCCCAATTTGATCCCTGGGTCGAGAAGATCCCCTGGAAGAGGGCATGGCAACCCACTCCAGTATTCTTGTCTGGAGAATCCCATGGACAGAGGAACCTTGCAGGCTAAAGTCCATAAGGTCACAAAGGGTTGGACCAACTGAAGTGAGTCAGCAATCACACACGTTTTCTGTTATAATTCTGTAGAGTAATAAGCCAATACGTTAATATGTTTAATCATACATTTTAACACCTTTGAATGAGATATTTACATAGTGTTTTTGAAAAGACAAATAACTGACCCATACCCTATACTGTGTTGGATATTCTTAAGATTATTTTATTTTGATATTTAAATTTTATTATAATTTAATTTTTAAAATTCATTAAACATTGAAAAAAAGCAGCTATGTACTAGGGACTCTGTTAGGCCTTGGGGAAAATATAAATAAGATACACTTTCATTCATTACTGATATCACAGCATAGCAGGAAATTCTTCAGACTCTTAACACATCCTAGTATTACTGATCAAAACAATCACTTTGACTTGAGTAGTGACAATGTAAAGAGATGATGAAGCAGCTTTCTTAGAATCATCTTTAACATAGTAAATTGAAGATGTTGTAAATAATATAATTCATTCTTATATTTGACTTTTGATATATGAGTTTCAGATGTACAACATAGCAATTCAATCTTTTGATAGATGATACTCTATATAAAGTTACAAAATACTGACTATATTCCTGTTGCTGTATATTACATCCTTCCACTTATTAATTTTATATTTGGTAGTTTAAAAATCAGTTACATTAACATTGTTTCTATTTACTTAAAAAATAGGTCCAGATTAGAATTAAGCTACTTTGAGCAGTAAAGCAAGTAATAATTCATTTGAGAAAAGTTTCATTATCCATAAACTTGCTGCAATACTCTTATCTGTTCAAAACTCAGTCCTTTCTCTATTTCATTCATTCAGTTAATTTTTGTTCACTCATTGGGTGATCATTCATTTATTAAGCAATATCTCAGCCCTAGGCATAAAGAGTAAAGTTGATATGGTCCCTGTTCTCAAATAGCCCAGTTTCTTAACTTGTTCTAGCCCTGTATATTCATTTTTCTTAAAATGGTTGCACCCCTGAAAGTTTTCACAGTAGTAGTCTAAGATCAGGCAGTTCAGGAAAAAAGTTTGAAGTAGAAAAAGAAATCAGATTAGAGAAAATATCTAATCTCTTACTTTCCAAGTGCCTTATCTTCTTCATAGGACATTGGCAATATGAGGTCAATATTGTAACACAATAATAAAAGGGAAAGACTGGTCCAGGAATTCCCCCTCACCTTCAATTCTTTCCTATATAAGACAGCTTATTTTATTATTTATTTTACAGACACTTAAATAGTACTTAGCACTTACTATGTTCTGGATACTGTTTGAAACACTTCAAGTTTGCAAAGCATTTTATTAAGTGGGCCCTGGGTAGAAGAAAATATACAGTATAAAAACTAGTAGAATTGGGCTTTCTGATGAAAAAAAAATAATCATTAGGTTAATAAGAATGACTAACAAGATATGTGCCTTCATTTTCTTTTAATATCAGTTGAAAAGCTATAGACAAACCCTATTGGCATCTCAGTTATACTGTTGAGTAAAACAGAGGTCAAATAAATCCAAGGTCACCTAGTAATTGATGGAGCCTGATTTCAAATTGACATGTTTGACTTCAAAGCATAAGTCCATACCATCACACTGAACTGGTTGTGTGTGAATTTGGATCTAGAGTTTAGAAATTCCTAGCCCTAAAATTTATACCTCATAACTTGTCAAGTTTCCTGAAATTGTATCATTTTTTGAAATTAATTTTTCTTGCAGTATAGTTGCTTTATAATATGTTAGTTTCTACTGTACAGCAAAGTGGGTCAGCCATAGGTATACATATATTCCCTCTTCTTTGGACTTCTGAAACTGCATCTCTATTGATTCATTTTTAGGGATCTCTTTCTTTTTTAATTGAGTTCTTTTTTATTGTATCTTTATTTTTATTCTTCAAAACTAGAACAGGCACAAAGATCTCAATAAAACACTTAAATATAGTGTTATAGTCACACAGTAGAATACTATACAGTAATTAAAAAGAATTTATGACTTTCAAAACAAAGATAATTAAATTTACAGGCATAATATTAAGTTAAAGAATCATTCATTTTATACAAAATTTAATTTTTTAGTTAAAATATAGTTGACTTACAGTATTATATTAGTTTCAGGTCAGCAACATAGTGATTCAGTATTTTTGTAGATTATGCACCATACAGACTTATAATACTATTGACTATATTTCCTATGCTATGCATTCCAGCTCTATAACATTTATAGGAGGTAGTTTGTACCTCTTAAGTCCCTTCAACATAATTTACCCATCCGCACACACCTCAGAAACCACTAGTTTGTTCTTTTTATCTGTGTCCTTTCTCTTATATTTGTTTTCTGTTTGTTAGATTCCACACATGAGTAAAAACATTTGTCTTTTTCTGTTTGGCATATTTCACTTAACATTATACCCTTCAGGTCTGTCCATGTTGTCACAAATGGAAAGGTTTCATTCTTTTTCATAGTTGAATAGTATTCCATTATAAAAATATATACCACAGATTCTTTATCCATTCATCTATTGATGGACAGGTAGGTTGCCTCTATATGCAGAGTGTTTTAAATAATGGTGCAATGAATATTTGCATGCATGTATACTTCAAAATAGTTTTTTTCATTTTTCTTCAGATAAATACCTGGGAGTAGAATTGCTAGATTGTATGGTAACACTATTTTTAATTTTTTGAAGAATTCCATGGTGTTTTCCATAGTAGCTATACCAGTTTTTATCCCCACCAACAGTGTATGAGGGTTCCATTTTCTCGTTTCTTATTTTTTGATGATAGTCATCCTGAAAGGTATGAGGTGATATCTCATTGTGGTATTGTTTTGCATTTCTCTGATGATCATCAATGTTGAGCATCTTTTCATTTGCCTATTGACCACCTGTATGTCTTCTTTGGGAAAATGTCTCTTCAGGTCTTCAGTGCATCTTTCAAAGAGATTATTTGTTTTATTTTATTTTTTTATATCGACTTGTATGAATTGTTTATATATATTGGATATCAGCCCCTGATCTGACATATTTGCTAATATTTTTTTTTCCTTTCAGTAGGTTGTCTTTTTGTTTTGTCAGTGGTTTATTTTGCTGTGCCAATCTTTTAAGCTTAATTAGGTCCCCTTTAAGAGACATATCCAAATAAATATTGCTAGGATTTATACCAAGGAGTGTTCTGTCTGTGTTCTCTACTAGGAGTTTTATGGTTCCAACCGTACATTTAGGTCTTTAATCTATTTTGAGTTTATTTTTGAAAATGGTATGAGAAAATGTTCTAATATCATCCTTTTACATGTTGTTGTCTAGTTTTCCCAGCACCACTTATTGAAGAGGCCATCTTTTCTCCATTGTATATTCTTGCCTCCTTTGCCATAGATTAATTGTCCATTGGTGTGGGCTTATTTCCAGGCTCACTATTCTGTTCCAGTGATCTATGAGTCTGTTTTATGCCAGTACCATGTTGCTTTGATTACTGCAGCTATGTAGTATCGTCTGAAGTCAGGTAGCATGTTTCATTCAGCTCTGCCCTTCTTTTTCAAGATTGCTATGGCTATTTGGGTTTTCGTTTGTTTGTTTCCAAACAAATTTTAAAATTATTTGTTCTTTTTCTGTGAAAAATGTCATTGGCATTTTGATAGGGATTGCATTAAATCTGTAGATTCCAATATTATGTTGAGTGAAAGCAGTGAGCATGGGCATCCTTGCTTTGCTTCTTATCTTAGAGGTAGTGTTTTCAAATTTTCATGAAAAACTATGACATTACCTGTGGACTTATCACAAATGGCCTTTATTATATTGACGTATATTCCCTCTACATCAACATTCTGGAAAGGTGTTTTTTTTGTTTGTTTGTTTGTTTTCTTCACACACTAAATTGATGTTGAATTTTGTTAAAAGCTTTTTCTATATCTATTGAGTTGATCATATGGTTTTTATTCTTTAATTTTTTAATGTGATACATCACACTAGTTTGTGGATATTGAACCAACTTTGTGTCAATGGGATAGATCCTACTTATTCAAAGTTCATGAGTTTTTTAAATGTATTGTTAGTTTCAGTTTGCAAATAGTTTTTTGAATATATTTGCATCCATGGTCACCAATTACAAACAATTCGTAATTTTCTTTTTTTAAGTCACAGTGATCCTAGCCTTCCAGAATAAGTTCCAAAGAAAACTTTTCATATCCAGTTTTTGAAATAGTTTCAATAGGATAGGTGTTAACTCTTCTCTAGCGTTTGGTAGAATTCATCTATAAAGCTGTCAGTCCTGGACTTCTGCTTGCTGGGAGATTTTTTTTTTTAATTATTGACTCAATATTTTTACTTATAATTTGTCTGTTCATATTTTTTATTTCTTCTTAGTTCAGTCTTAGGAGATGTGACATTTCTAGGAATTTGTCTATTATTTTCTAGGTTGTCTACTTCTAGGTTGTCTATGCTATTGGCATATAGTTGCTTATAGTAATCTCTTTTTATCCTTTGTATTTCTCTGGTATCTGTAACTACATTTTAATTTCTGAATTTATTGATTTGGAGCATCTTTTTTTCTTGATGGCTCTGGCTAAAGACTTATTGATTTTATCTTTTCAAACTCTTAGCTTTTCAGCTCTTAGTTTCACTTTTTTCTTTTTTACTTTCTAATTCATTTATTTCTGCTCTGATCACTAGTATTTCTTTCCTTTTACTAACATTGAGGTTTGCTTGTTCTTCATTTTCTTGTTCCTTTTAGGCATGATGTTAGGTTATTTATTTGTAATTGTCCTTGTTTCCTGGAATATTGCTATAAACTTCCTTCTCAGAACTACTTTTACTGCATCACACAAATTTTGGATTGCTGTGTTTCAGTTTTCACTGTTCTTTGGGTGTATTTAAATTTCTTTGATTTCTTCAGTGATCTGTTGATTGTTTAGTAGCATATTGTTTAGCCTTCACATATTTGTGGGGCTTTTTTTGTTTGTTTGTTTTGAAGTTTTTCTTAAGTTGATTTCTAGTCTCATAGCACCATGTTTGGAAAAGTTGCTTGAGATGATTTCAGTTTTCTAAAATTTACTAAGGCTTGTTTTCTGGCCCACCATGTGATCTGGTCTGGAAAATGTTCTGTGTTCACTTGAATTGTTTTATCTTCCTGATGATGTGACCCTTTTATATTTACCCATTTAGTCTGTCTGTTCTAATGTGTCATCTAAGAACAATGTTTTCTTATTGCTTTATCTCTCTGGATGATTTGTCCATGGATGTAAGCAGGGTCCTAAAGTCGCCTACTACTATTATTTACTGTTGATTTTTCCCTTTATGTCTGTTAATATCTTCTTTTTCTTTTTTTGGTAAATTAATTTATACTAATTGGAGGCTAATTTCTTTACAATATTGTAGTGGTTTTTGCCATGCATTCACATGAATCAGCCGTGGGTGTACATATGTCCCCCATCTTGAACTGCCCTTCCACCTCCATCCCCATCCCATCCCTCGGGGTTGTCCCAGTGCACCAGCCCTTAATGTCCTGTCTCATGTATTGAACCTGGAATAGCGATCTATTTCACATATGGTAATATACATGTTTCAATGCTGTTCTCTCAAGTAATCCCACCCTCACCTTCTCCCACAGACTCCAAAAGGCTGTTCTTTAAATCTGTGCCTCTTTTGCTGTCTCACATACGGGGTCATTGTTACACCTTTCTAAATTCCATATATATGTGTTATTATACTGTATTGATATTTTTCTTTCTGACTTATTTCACTCTGTATAATAGGCTCCAGTTTCATCCACCTCATTAGAACTGATTCAAATGCATTCATTTAATAGCTGAGTAATATTCCATTGTGTATATGTACCACAGCTTTCTTATCTATTCATTTGCCAATGGACATCTAGGTGGCTTTCATACCCTAGCTATTGTAAACAGTGCTGCAATGAATATCGGGGTATGCATGACTCTTTCAATTTTGGTTTTCTTGGTGTATATGCCCAACAGTGGGATTGCTGGGTCATATGACAGTTCTATTTCCAGTTTTTTAAGGAATCTCCACACTGTTCTCCATAGTGGCTGTACTAGTTTGCATTCCTACCAACAGTGTAAGAGAGTTTCATTTTCTCCACACCCACTCTAGCATTTATTGCTTGTAGACATTTTGATAGTAGACATTCTGACAGCATAAGATGGTACCTCATTGTGGTTTTGATTTGTATTTCTCTGATAATGAGTGATGTTGGGCATGTTTTCATGTGTTCGTTAGCCATCTGTATGTCTTCTTTGGAGAAATGCTTGTTTAGTACTTTGGTCCATTTTTTGATTGGTTCTTTTATTTCTCTGGAATTGAGCTGCAGGAGTTGATTGCATATTTTGGGGATTAATTCTTTGACAGTTGCTTCATTTGCTATTATTTTCTCCCTTTCTGAAGGCTGTCTTTTCACCTTGCCTAGAGTTTCCTTCATTGTGCAAAAGCTTTTAAATTTAACTAGGTCCCATTTGTTTATTTTTGCTTTTATTTCCATTTCTCTGGGAGGTGGGCCATAGAGGAAGGATCCTGCTATGATTTACATCAGAGCATACATTTGCCTATGTTTTCCTCTAGGAGTTTTATAGTTTCTGGTCTTACATTTAGATCTTTAATCCATTTTGAGTTTACTTTTGTGTATGATGTTAGAAAAAGTTTTAGTTTCATTCTTTTGCAAGTGATTGACCAGTTTTCCTACCACCACTTGCTAAAGAGATTGTCTTTTCTCCATTGTATATTCTTCCCTTCTTTATCAAAGATCAGTTGTCCTAAGGTGCATGGACTTATCTCTGGGGTTTCTATTTTGTTCCATTGATCTATATTTCTGTCTTTGTGTCTGTACCATACTGTCTTGATGACTGTGGCTTTGTAGTATAGTCTGAAGTCAGGCAGGTAGATTCCTCCAGTTTCATTCTTCTTTCTCAAGATTGCTTTGACTATTTGAGGGTTTCTTTGTAATTCCATACAAATTGTGAAATTATGTCTTCTAGTTCTCTGAAAATACCATTGGTAGCTTGATAGGGATTGCATTGAATCTATAGATTGCTTTAGTTAGTATACTCATTTTCACTATATCAAATTTTCTGATCCATGAACACAGTATATTTCTCCATCTATTTATGTAATCTTTGATTTCTTTCATCAGTGTATTATAGTTTTCTATATATAGGTCTTTTGTTTCTTTAGGTAGATTTATTCCTAAGTGTTTTATTATTTTCATTTCAATGGTGAATGGAATGGTTTCCTTAATTTCTCTTTCTGTTGTCTCAGTGTTAGTGTATAGGAATGCAAGGGGTTTCTGTGTGCTAATTTTATATCCTGCAACTTTACTATAATCATTGATTATCTCTAGTAGTTTTCTGGTGGAGTCCTTAGGGTTTTCTATGTAGAGGATCACGTCATCTGCAAACAGTGAGGGTTTTACTTCTTCTTTTCCATTCTGGATTCCTTTTTATTTCTTTTTCTGCTCTGATTGCTGTGGCTAATACTTCCAAGAATATGTTGAATAGTAGTGGTGAGAGTGGGCACCCTTGTTTTGATCCTGACATTAGGGGAAATGCTTTCAGTTTTTCACTATTGGGAATAATATTTGCTGTTGGTTTCTCATATATGGCTTTTATTATGTTGAGGTATGTTCCTTCTATGCCTAATTTCTGGAGGGTTTTTATCATAAATGGATGTTGAATTTTGTCAGAGGGTTTTTCTGCATCTACTGAGGTAATCATATAGATTTTATTTCAGTTTGTTAATGTGGTGTATCACATTGATTGATTTGTGAATACTGAAAAATCCTTGCATCCCTGGGATAAAGCCCACTTGGTCATGATGTATGATCTTTTTAATACGTTGTAGGATTTTGTTTGCTAGAATTTTGTTAAGGATATTTGCATCTATGTTCATCAGTGATATTGGCCTGCAGTTTCCTTTGTTTGTGGCATCTTTGTCTGGTTTTGGTATTAGAGTGATGGTGGCCTCATAGAATGAGTTTGGAAGTTTACCTTCCCCTACAATTTTCTGGAAGAGTTTCAGTAGGAATGGTGTTAGTTGTTCTCTAAACTTTTTCATAGATTTCACTGTGAAGCCATTTTGTTCTGGACTTTTGTTTGTAGGAAATTTTCTGATTACAGCCTCAATTTCCGTGCTTAAATTCTCCAAGCCAGGCTTCAGCAATATGTGCACCAAGAACTTCCAGATGTTCAAGCTGGTATTAGAAAAGACAGAGGAACCAGAGATCAAATTGCCAATATCTGCTGGATCATCAAAAAAGCAAGAGCGTTCCAGAAAAGCATCTATTTCTGCTTTATTGATTATGCCAAAGCCTTCGACTGTGTGGATCAAAATAAACTGTGGAAAATTCTGAAGGAGATGAAATACCAGACAACCTGATCTGCCTCTTGAGAAACCTGTATGCAGGTCAGGAAGCAACAGTTAGAACTGGACCTGGAACAACAGACTGATTCCAAATAGGAAAAGGAGTACGTCAAGGCTGTATATTGTCACCCTGCTTATTTAACTTATATGCAGATTACATTGTGAGAAACCCTGGGCTGAAAGAAGCACAAGGTGGAATCAAGATTTCTGGGAGAAATATCAATAACCTCAGATATGCAGATGACACCACCCTTATGGCAGAAAGTGAAGAGGAACTAAAGAGCCTCTTGATGAAAGTGAAAGAGGAGAGTGAAAAAGTTGGCTTAAAGCTTAACATTCAGAAAACTAAGATCATGGCATCTGGTCCCATCACCTCATGGGAAATCGATGGGGAGACAGTAGAAACAGTGTCAGACTTTCTTTTTCTGGGCTCCAAAATCACTGCAGATGGTGATTGAAGCCATGAGATTAAAAGACGCTTACTCCTTGGAAGGAAAGTTATGACCAATCTAGATAGCATATTAAAAAGTAGAGACCTTACTTTGTCAAATAAGGTCCGTCTGGTCAAGGCTATGGTTTTTCCAGTGGTCATGTATGGATGTGAGAGTTGGACTGTGAAGAAAGCTGAGCACAAAAATTTGATGCTTTTAGACTGTGGTGTTGGAGAAGACTCTTGAGAGTCCCTTGGACTGCAAGGAGATCCAACCAGTCTATCCTAAAGGAGATCAGTCTTGGGTTTTCATTGGAAGGACTGATGCTGAAGCTGAAACTCCAGTACTTTGGCCACCTCATGCCAAGAGTTTACTCATTGAAAAAGACCCTGATGCTGGGAGGGATTGGGGGCAGCAGGAGAAGGGGACGGCAGAGGATAGATGTTTGGATGGCATCGCTGACTCGATGGGCATGAGTTTGAGTAGATTCCAGGGGTTGGTGACGGACAGGGTGGCCTGGCGTGCTGCGATTCATGGGGTCACAAAGAGTCAGACACGACTGAGCGACTGATCTGAACTGATGGGTCTGTTAGGATTTTCTATTTCTTCCTGGTTCAGTTTTGGAAAGCTATACTTTTCCAAGAATTTGTCCATTTCTTCCAAGTTGTCCATTTTATTGACATATAGTTGCTGATAGTAGTCACTTATGATTCTTTGTATTTCTGTGTTGTCTGTTGTGATTTCTCCATTTTCATTTCTAATTATGTTGATTTGATTCTTCTCCCTCTTTTTCTTGATTAGTCTGGCTTATGGTTTGTTTATTTTATTTATCTTCTCAAAGAACCAGCTTTTAGTTTTGTTGATTTTTACTATGGTCTCCTTTGTTTCTGTTCATTTATCTCTCCCCTAATTTTTATGACTTCTTTCATTCTGCTAACTCTGAGGTTCTTCATTTCTTCTTTTTCTGGGTGCTTTAGGTGTAGAGTTATGTTTTTGTTTATTTATCTCTTGTTTCTTGAGGTAAGGTTGTATTGCTATGAACCATTAAAAGCTCTGCTTTTACTGAATCCCGTAGGTTGTGGGTTGTTGTGTTTTCATTTTCATTCGTTTCTATGCATATTTTGATTCACTTATTTTATTTCTTCTGTGATTTCTTCGTTATTCAGAGGTGTGTTGTTTAGCCTCCATATGTTTGTATTTTTAATATTTCTTTTCCTGTAGTTGATATCTTATCTTACTGCATTGTGATAAAAAAAGATGCTTGAAATGATTTCAATTTTTTTGAATTTCCCAAGGCTAGATGTATGGCCCAGGATGTGATCTATTCTGGAGGATGTTCTGTGTGTACTTGAGATAAAGGTGAAATTCATTGTCTTGGGGTGTAACGTCCTATAGATATCAGTTAGGTCTAACTGGTTGATTGCATCATTTAAGGTTTGCATTTCCTTGCTAATTTTCTGTTTAGTTGATCTATCCATAGGTGTGAGTGGGGTATTAAGTCTCCCACTATTACTGTGTGATTGTTAATTTCCCTTTTCATACTTGTTAGCATTTGCCTTACATATTGCAGTGCTCCTATGTTGGGTGCATATATATTTATAATTTATACCTTCCTCTTGGAGTATTCTTTTTATCATTATGTATTTTCCTTCTTTGTCTCTTTTCAGAGCCTTTATTTCAAAGTCTATTTTTGCTGATATGAGTATTGCTACTACTGCTTTCTTTTGGTCTTCATTTGTGTGAAATATATTTTTCCAGCCCTTCACTTCCATTCTGTATGTGTCCCTTGTTTTGAGGTGGGTCTCTTGTAGACAGCATATATGGGGGTCTTGTTTTTGTATCCATTCAGCCAGTCTTGGTCTTTTGGTTGGGCCATTCAGCCTTTAATGCCCCAATAATTTATATTTAGGGTAATTATTTATAAGTATGATCCCATTGCCATTTACTTTTTTGTTTTGGGTTCGAGTTCATAAACCTTTTCTGTGTTTCCTCTCTAGGGGAGATCTTTTAGCATTTGTTGAAGAGCTGGTTTGGTGGTGCTGAATTCTCTCAGCTTTTGCTTCTCTGTAAAGCTTTTGATTTCTCCTTCATATTTGAATGAGATCCTTGCTGGGTACTGTAATCTGTACCTGTAATCTGTACTGTAATCTGTAGGTTTTTTTTTTTTTTTTCTCTCTCTCTCTCTTTCATCACTTCAACTATGTCCTGCCATTCCCACCTGGCCTGAAGAATTTCTATTTAAAGATCAGCTGTTATCCTTATTGAAATCCCCTTGTGTGTTATTTTTTGCTTTTCCCTGGCTGCTTTTAATATTTGCTTTTTGTGTTTGATCTTCATTAATTCAGTTAATATGTGTCTTGTAGTGTTTTGCCCTGGGTTTATCCTGTTTGGGACTCTCTGGGTTTCTTGGACCTGGATGGCTATTTCCTTCCCCATTTTAAGGAAGTTTTCAAATATTATCTCCTCAAGTATTTTCTCATGGCCTTTCTTTTTGTCTTCTTCTTCTGGGACTTCTATGGTTAGAATGTTGGGGTGTTTAACATTGTCCCAGATGATAAAACATATAGGTTAATTGTAAAGACATTCTCCATAGTGAGGGACATCCAGAGTGGTTCACAGAGTTACATGGAGAAGAGAAGAAGGAGGAGGGAGATAAAGTTGACCAGGAGAAGAGGGTGAGTCAAATGGGGAGAGGCCAATATAGTCAGTAATCAGATCCCTAAACCTTCTCCACAGCCTGGAACACCCAGAGAGATTCACAGAGTTAAGTAGAGAAGAGAAAGGGGAGAGAGGAGATAGAGGTGACTTTGGGGATAAAAAGTAGAGTTAATAGGAGAGAGAGCAATCAAGGCAGTAATCACACCCCTAAGCAAAAATGGATACTGAAGATTAGATTCTTAAAGGTACAAAATTCATAATGCATACCAAAAAGGAGAGATTAAAAATCAAAAGTAGAGGCTAGACTCTGGAAAATGCACTATTAAAAATACAGAACAAAATCAATCACAAAAATTATAAAAAATATATATGAAATTTGCTTTAAAAACAGGGTCTTTTTTGTTTTGCAAGGTAATAGTAGGTTATAATGGAGAAGGAAATGGTAACCCATCCCGGTATTCTTGCCTGGAGAATCCCAAGGATGGAGGAGCCTGGTTGGCTGCCGTCTATGGGGTCCCACAGAGTTGGGCACAACTGAAGTGACTTAGCAGCTACAGCAGTAAGTTATAAAATTAAAATTAAAGAGTAATCAAGAAGTTAAAAATAAAAAAAATTAAAAATGATAATGGTAAAAATATATCTAGGAATTTCTATGGAGCTGTCAAGGACAGTGTGGGGTCAGTTCAGTCAGATAATTCCTTGTTCCAGCTTATACTTCTTCTGAAGATCTATTGGCCTCTTCCAATGCTTAGTCAATGCTAACTACAGGGCTTTAATCTGTTTCATCTGTCACTTCTAGAGCTGTTCCCTCTTCTTTGCTTTTTTTTTTTTGGGGGGGGGGGTTGGGGTGGGGGGGGGGGGCTTCCTCTGTTCGAAGTCTCTTCAGTGTCTAATTTCTTCCCTGACACAAGGGGGTGAAGGTGATCACTTATTTAGGCCAACTTGTTCAGTCGTGCTGTTGGGAGGGAGGAACACTGCAAACAAATATCACTGGTATCACTGGTGTGTGTGTGAGGAGTGCTCGCAGTATGTACCACATTGGGTTTCCCCGTGCTCACGGCATGTGTGCTTTCCCGGTCTACACTGCTCAGGTTCCTGGTTCCTCTGCAGGGGAACTGTCCGAAGCAGGCCCTGGGTTTTGCACACTTCCCAGGTCCAAGCTGCTCAGGTTCAGGTTCTTGGGTACTCCACAAAGGCACAAACTCAGTTGGGCCTGCGTTTTGTGCTCTTTCCAGGTCTGAGCAGCTCAGGCAACAAGGTTCTTGGTGAGTGGACTGTTCCAGGTGGGCGGTGCATCTTAATCACCTCCCTGGTCCCAGGTTTCCTGGGTGTGCAGTGAGAGCGCCTTCTCAGGTGTGCTATGTGTCTCCTCTGGGGAGCTGATCTCTGACTGTGACCCTCTTGGCAGATGTCAACCATCCAGGATCCCAAGAAGACTTGGTTAGCAACTGAGAACCCGCTCATATTTTGGTGGAGGATGCCATTTCTGGGACTGAGATTGCCCCTTGCCTTCAGGCTCTGGCTGCCACCCGCCTGTTTCTTTGCTTCTGGTGTGGCTGGGGAGGGGCCGGTCCACAGCCAGCTAGCTCTCCTCTGGTATTCACTCAATCCTTTGTTCTGTGAGCAGGCCAGGCTACACTTCAGGTTAGAGCTTTTCAAGGGAAAGTTCTCTCTCTCTCTCTCTCTCTTTTTTCTCTCTGGTTATCCCACAGTTTGGGTTGCTATCTCAAGTTAACACCCTCAGATTGTCCTCAGGACATTCAGGCCTGGTCCTTACCCTAAGCATGCAACCTGTGCCTCCATGTTTGGCTCCCTGCTCGCTGGTGGCAGATGTGAGTGTCTGGGCTACTTCTCCTCTGGGAGTTGCTGTTAGGCGTATATTCTGTGGGTTGTTTTTCTTTCTTTCTTTTTTTCTTTTTCCTCCCAGTTATGTTGCCCTCCAAGATTCCAAAACTCCCCACAGACCCGCCAGTGAGAGGGTTTCCTGGTGTTTGGAAACTTCTTCTCCTTCACGACTCCCTCCCTGGTATGGGTCTACATCCCTAACCCTTTTGTCTCTCTTTTAGTCTTTTATATTTTGTCCTACTTCCTTTCAAAGAGAATGGGCTGCCTTTCTGGGTGCCTGGTGTCCTCTGTCAGTTTTTAGAAGTTGTTTTGTGGAAGTTGCTCAGCATTCAAATTATCTTTTGATGAATTTGTGGGGGAGAAAGTGTTCTCCCCATCCTATTCCTCTGCCATCTTAGGACTGCTCATTAATATCTTCTTTATGTTTTTAGGTGCTTCTATGGTGGGTGCATATGTATTTACAATTGTTATGGATTTTCCTTGGATTGATCCCTTGGTCATTATGTAATACCCTTCTTTGTCTCTTATAACAGTATTTATATTACAATCTGCTTTGTCAGACATAAGTATTGCTAGCCCAGCTATCTTTTGATTTCTATTTGCATGGAGTACCCTTTCCCATCCCTTCACTTTTATTCTGTGTATATCTATCAGTCTGAATTGAGTCTCTTGTATGCAGCATATACATAGGCCTTGTTTTTCATATCCCATCAGCCAGTTTATGTCTTTTGATTGGAACATTTAGTTCATTTACATTTACAGTAATTGTTGATACATACGTTCACATTGCCACTTTATTAATTTTGGGGAGGTTGCTTTTATAGTTATTTTTTGTTCCTTTTTTCTTATTTTGTTCTCTTGTTGATGTGATGACTATTTTTTGTCTTATGTTTGTATTCCCTTCTCATTTTTGAGTGTGCATCTATTATACATTTTTGGTTTGTGGTTACCATGAGGTTTATATAAATTAATAGTAATATCTCTATACATACATATGATTGTTTTAAGTTGCTGATCTCTTAGTTTCAAGTGCATTTTAACAATATTGCATTTGTACTCTCCTCACCTCACATTTACTCATTTTGGCATCCTATTTTACATCTAATTTTTTGGTGAATAACTTAACTGCTTATTTTGGATATAGATGATTTTTCTACTTTTGTGTTTTAAACTTCCTGTCAACTTTGTATGTGGTTGATTTTCTATCTTTACTGTATATTTACCTCTACTGCATGAGGTTTTTCTTTTCCTAATTTTTATGTATCTAGTTGTGGCCTTTTTTTTTTTTAAGCTTAGGTAACGTCCTTTCATATTTCTTGTCAAGGTGGTTTGTTGATATTGAGCTCTTTTTACTATTGCTTATCTATAATACTTTTGATCTCTACATTAATTCTGAATAAGAACCTTGACAAGTCGATTATTATTAGTTTTAGGTTATTCACTTTCATCACTTTAACTGTATTATGCCACTTTCATCTGGTCTGCTAAGTTTCTGCTGAAAAGTTAGCTGATAGCTTTATGGGAGTTCCCTTGTATGTAACTTGTTCCATTTCCCTTGATGCTTTTAATATTCTCTGTATATCTTTAATTCTTGCCATTTTAGTTACAGTGTGTTTTGGTGTATTATCCTTGGTTTGATCCTGTTTGGGACTCTCTGTGCTTCCTGGTCTTGGATATCTGTTTCCACTGCCAAGTTAGGGAAGTTTTCAGACATTAACATTATATCTTCAAATATGTTCTCTGCCCCTTTCTCCCTCTTCTCTTTCTAGGGTCCCTATAATGTGAATGTTAGCATGTTTAATGTTTTCTCTAAGATCTCTTACATTGTCCTTCTTTCTTTTCATTCTTGTTCCTTTTTTTTCTGTTCAACTTCAGTGATTTTCAGTACTCTGTCTTCTAGCTTGCTGATTTTTTCCACTTTATTATTTAGCCTAATGTTGATTCCTTCTAGTGTATTTTTCATTTCAGTTATTGTATTCTTCATTTTTGGTTGTTCTTTATATTCTCCAACTCTTTGTTAAAAACTTCTACCTGGGTAAATATCTGGAGAAAACCATAATTCAAAAAGATGCTTGACCCTCAATGTTCATTACAGCACATTTACAATAGTTAGCACATGGAAACAACCTAAATATCCATCAACAGAGGGATAGATAAATAAGTTGTGGTACATATATGCAATGGCATATTACTCAGCAACAAAAAGGAACAAAATTATGCCATTTTCATCAATATGGAGGAATTATAGGTTGTCATACTAAGTGAAAAACAAATTTTATATGATATCACATTTACATGGAATCTAAAAAAGTGTACAAATGAACATATTTACAAAGCAGAAGTAGAGTCATGTTTGTAGAAACACATTTATGGTTACTAAGGGGGAAAGGGGAGAGGGATAAATTGGGACTGACATATACATATTACTGTACATAAAATAGATAACTAATAAGGACCTGCTGTATAGCATAGGGAACTCTACTCAATACTCAGTATATATAATATAATATATAATATTATAATATACATTATATATATTTATTATATATACATATAAATCTAAATATGAATATAAATTTAAATATGGCTATATTTAACTATAAATATATATTTAACTATAAATACATATAAATGTAATATATAAATATAAATAATAGGTATAAAATATATAAATATAAATAAATATATTTTATATAAATATAAATAAATATATATATATACTAATTCACTTTGCTGTACACCTGAAAGTGTGTACTACAACTTTATAAATCAACTATACTCCAATAAATTATTAAAAAAATACTTTTACTTCTTGCTCTATGCATTCCCCTGAGTTCTTTGATCACCTTTATGATCATTATTGTAAACTCTTTCTCAGGTAGATTGCCTATCTTCACTTCTTCGTCTTCTGGGGTTTTATCTTATTCCTTTGGTTGGAATGTGTTTCTCTGTCAACTCGTTTTGCCTGACTTTCTATGTGGGCCATGTGCTGTTGTACACTAACTACTGTGGTAGTTCGGTAGGCTTGTTTGGCTCGCAGTCCAGTTAATTGTTAGGTCCTGCCTTGCAGAGGCTACTGGTTGGTTGGGTCATGTCATGAGGCATCTGGCTGCAGAACCAGAGAGGGTTCAGTGCACTTCAGTTTGGTTCAGTCGCTTAGTTGTGTCCAACCTTTTGTGATCCCGTGAACCGCAGCATGCCAGGCCTCCCTGTCCATCACCAACTCCCGGAGTCCACCCAAACCCATGTCCATTGAGTTGGTGATGACATCCAACCATCTCATCTTCCGTTGTCCCCTTCTCCTCCTACCCTCAAACTTTCTTAGAATCAGGGTCTTATCCAATGAGTCAACTCTTCGCAATAGGTGGCCAAAGTATTGGAGTCTCAGCTTCAACATCAGTCCTTCCAATGAACACCCAGGACTGATCTCCTTTAGGATGGACTGGTTGGATCTCCTTGCAGTCCAAGGGACTCTCAAGAGTCTTATCCAACACCACAGTTCAAAAGCATCAATTCTTTGACGCTCAGCTTTGTTTATAGTCCAAATCTCACATCCATACATGACCACTGGAAAAACCATAGCCTCGACTAGACGGACCTTTGTTGGCAAAGTAATGTCTTTGCTTTTTAATAGGCTATCTAGGTTGGTCATAACTTTCCTTCCAAGGAGCAAGCGTCTTTTGATTTCATGGCTGCAATCACCATCTGCAGTGATTTTGAAGCCCAGAAAAATAAAGTCAGCCGCAGTTTCCACTGTTTCTCCATCTATTTGCCATGAAATGATGGGACCGGACGCCATGATCTTAGTTTTCTGAATGTGGAGATTTAAGCCAACATTTTTACTCTCCTCTTTCACTTTCATCAAGAGGCTCTTTAGTTCTTCTTCACTTTCTGCCATAAGGGTGGTGTCATCTGCGTTTCTGAGGTTATTCCTATTTCTCCCGGCAATCTTAATTTCAGCTTGTGCTTCCTCCAGCCCAGCATTTCTCATGATGTACTCTGCATATAAGTTAAATAAGCAGGGTGACAATATACAGCCTTGACGTACTCCTTTTCCTATTTGGAACCAGTCTGTTGTTCCATGTCCACTTCTAACTGTTGCTTCCTGACCTGCATTCTCAAGAGGCAGGTCAGGTGGTCTGGTATTCCCATTTTTGAATAATTTTCCACAGTTTATTGTGATCCACACAGTCAAAGGCTTTGGCATAGTCAGTAAAGCAGAAATAGATGTTTTTCTGGAACTTTGCTGCTTTTTCGTTGATCCAGTGGTTGTTGGCAATTTGATCTCTGGCTCCTCTGCCTTTTCTCAAACCAACTTGAACATCTGGAAGTTCATGGTTCATGTATTGCTGAAGCCTGGCTTGGAGAATTTTAAGCATCACTTTACTGGCCTGTGAGATGAGTGCAATTTTGTGGTAGTTTGAGCATTCTTTGGCATTGCCTTTCTTTGGGATTGGAATGAAAACAGATATTTTCCAGTCCTGTGGCCACTGCTGAGTTTTCCAAATCTGCTGGCATAGTGAGTGCCTCACCTTCACAGTATCATCTTTTAGAATTTGAAGTAGCTCAACTGGAATTCCATCACCTCCACTAGCTTTGTTAGTAGTGATGCTTCCTAAGGCCCTCTTGACTTCACATTCCAGCATGTCTGGCTCTAGGTGAGTGATCTTACCATTGTGATTATTTGGTTCATAAAGATCTTTTCTGTACAGTTCTTCTGTGTATTCTTGCCACCTCTTCTTAATAACTTCTGCTTCTGTTAGGTCCCTACCACTTCTGTCCTTTATTGAGCCCATCTTTGAACAAAATGTTCCCTTGGTATCTCCAACTTTCTTGAAGTGATCTCTAGTCTTTCCCATTTTATTATTTTCCTCTATTTCTTTGCATTGATCACTGAGGAAGGCTTTCTTATCTCTCCTGGCTATTCTTTGGAACTCTGGATTCAAATGGATTTATCTTTCCTTTTCTCCTTTGTCTTTCATGTCCCTTCTTTTCATATCTATTTGTAAGGCCTCCTCAGACAGCCATTTTGCTTTTTTGTATTTTTTTTTTTTCTTGGGGATTGTCTTTATTCCTGTCTCTTGTGCAATGTCATGAACCTCCATCCATGGTTCATCAGGCACTCGGTCTATCAGATCTAGTCCCTTAAATCTATTTCTCACTTCCTCTGTATAGTCATAAGGGATTTAATTTAGGTCATACCTGAATGATCTAGTGGTTTTCTCCACTCTCTTCAATTTCAGTCTGAACTTGGCAATAAGGAGTTCATGATCTGAGCCACAGTCAGCTTCCAGTCTTGTTTTTGCTGACTATATAGAGCTTCTCCATCTTTGGCTTCAAAGAATATAATCAATCTGATTTTGGTGTCGACCATCTGGTGGTGTCCATGTGTAGAGTATTCTCTTGTGCTGTTGGAAGAGGGTGTTTGCTATGACCAGTGTGTTCTCTTGGCAGAACTTTATTAGCCTTTGCCCTGCTTCATTCTCTACTCCAAAGCCACATTTGCCTGTTACTCCAGGTGTTTCTTGACTTCCTACTTTTGCATTCCAGTCCCCTATAATGAAAAGGACATCTTTCTGGGGTGTTAGTTCTAGAAGGTCTTGTAGGTCTTCATAAAACCATTCAACTTCAGCTTCTTCAGCTTTACTGGTCGGGGCATAGACTTAGATTACCATGATGTTGAATGGTTTGCCTTGGAAACAATCAGAGGTCATTCTGTCGTTCCTGAGATTGCATCCAAGTACTGCATTTTGGACTCTTTTGTTGACTATGATGGCTACTCCATTTCTTCTAAGGGATTCCTGCCCACAGTAGTAGATATAATGGTCATCTGAGTTAAATTCACCCATTCGAGTCTATCTTAGTTCGCTGATTCCTAGAATGTCGATGTTCACTTGTCATCTCCTGCTTGACCACTTCCAATTTGCCTTGATTCATGGACCTAACATTCCAGGTTCCTATGCAAGATTGCTCTTTCCAGCATTGAACCTTGCTTCTATCACCAGTCCCATCCACAACTGGGTGTTGTTTTTGCTTTGGCTCCATCCCTTCATTCTTTCTGGAGTTATTTCTCCCTTGATCTCCAGTAGCATATTGGGCACCTACCGACCTGTGAGTTCATCTTCAGTGTCCTATCTTTTTGCCTTTACCTACTGTTCATGGTGTTTTTAAGGCAAGAATACTGAAGTTGTTTGCCATTCTCTTCTCCAGTGGACCACATTTTGTCACTACCTCTCTACTGAGGTAGTTCTGGCTCACTGGTAGGCACTGTAAGAGTTTAGGAGATAATGGGCCTGGTGCTCACCTCCTAGTGGATGAAGCCAGATCCTAGAACTAATGCTGGCCCTTTGGTAGGCAGACTGAGGTCCTGGGGTCTGGCTGCAGGGCCCAGGAATTCCCAGCGCTACTGTCAGACCACTGATACTTGAGGTTGGTTCCTGACACAGCTGGCTTTAGGGTCTGCGTTGTCCCAAAGCTTGTGTTGGTCTGCTGGTGGTTGGATTCAGGGACCTGCTGGTCCTAAGACTGATGTTGGAATGCTGGTGAGTGGGTAGATCCACAGACTGCAAAGTTATTGTTGTCCAGGCACTGGTTTCTGCCCCATGCCAGTAGATCTGGGACCCCATATCTCTGGTTGCAGGAACCTGGGGAGTCTTGGCTCTAGTGACTGTGCATTGATATGTGAAGTCTGATCCTGGGCTCTCTGGTGGATAGCCATGTCCAAAAACAACTGTGGGCTCAGAAAGGTCTTAAGGCAAGCTCTCTTCTGGTTGATGGGGCTGTGTCCCAGCCCAGCTATTTTCTTGGCTTGAGTTGTCCTGGCACTTGTGCTTATAAGCTTTTGTGCTGGTGTGGGGCTGGGTTTTGGGGCTAATAAGGTAGAGGAAGGATTCCAAAATAGTGCTCATCAGCACCAGTGTCTACATGGTAGATAAATCTCTCCAAAATGGCTCCTGTCAATATCTATGTTCCCAGGGTGAACTCCAGTTGCCTCCTGTGTCTCTGGGAGACTCTCCAAGTTCAGCAGATAGGTCTGACCCAGGCTCCTTTCAAATTAACTTCTGCTCAGGTTCCCAGAGCCTGTGAAATTTTGTGTGCTCCCTTTACAAGTAGAATCTTTATTTCCCACAGTCCTCTGAGTCTCCCAAATGTAAGCCCTGGTGGTCTTCAAAGCCAAACTTCTTAGGGGCTCATCTTCCTTGTTCAAGACCACTGGGCTGGGGTGCCTGATGTTGGGCTCAGACCTTTACTCCTTGGGGAAAACCTCTGCAGTTATCATTATTCTTTCATTTGTGGACCACCCACCTGTGGGTATGCGGCTTGACTATATCACACCTCTGCCTGCTCCTGTCTCGTTGTGTTGCCTTCTCTATATCTTTAGTTGTAGAAGATCTTCCCTGGTAGGTTCCAGTCTTTTCACTGATGGTTGTTCTTTTTCATTGATGGTTGTAATTTTGGTGTGCCCATGAGCAGAGGAATTTAGGGTCTTTATAGTCTGCTATTTTGGCTATCTCCCATTTTTAAATCAGATTGTTTTGTCAGTACTGAGTAGTGAAAAGTCTCTATCTTAAAAAAGTCTTTTAGAAAATGAAAAACATAATCTTAGTAGTACACTGAAAGGGTTTTGATAGTGAGTGGGCTTCCCTGGTGGCTCAGACTGTACAGAATCTGCCTGTAAATCAGGAGACCTGGGTTCAATCCCTGGGTCAGGAAGATCCCCTGGAGAAAGGAATGGCAACTCACTCCAGTATTTTTGCCTAGAGAATCTCATGGACAGAGGCGCCTAGTGGGGTCCATGGGATTGCAAAGAGCTGGATACTTAGTGAATAGCTAAGCACGCACACACAACCATACACAGTGAAACCTGGGAAGAGTAGTTGGCAAAGTCACTGAGGAAAAAGGAGTGGCTAGATAGAACCAGGAAGTTGAAAGAAGCTGGTAACTTAATTGACTTAACAGTTTGCCTGTCAACCTCTGTCCTCCCAGCACTAATTGGCTAAGCTTGTTTACTGAAACTTCAGATTATACCATCATTTAATTAGCAGAATACATTCCTTTTTTGGGGATTTAAATTAAAGGAATAGGGTTGTGGTAGTTAGCTGCTTTAATGCAAGAGTATCAGTTTTGGCACACTAGATTTCTTTCTTTTCTTTTCTTTTTTTTAATCAGAGACTAGATTAATAAAAGTATCACCTCAGGAAAATGTCTTAAAGTATTTGTATTTATGACTTAATTCATCCTTAGGTGGATTCTTTTCTTGTTCTTCTTTCTTTTAGGTCTTTCCACTCAGATCAGAACCCCCATTCTTGTCAAAATATGCCTTCCTGAAATTTCTTTTCATCTGCTGTTATATTTTAGCTACTTATCTCACACATAAGCATAGAGTAGTGCCTGGATTTTTCTTTCTTTTCAAAAACTTTTTCAGTTCAATACTGATGTTCACATTTAGTATATATACATATTACTCCTCTGCTTGAAATCCTTCAATGTCTTCCCATTCTCAGTAAGGTTAAAAGCCAAAGTCCTATACAACTCTATATAATGAGAATATTCTGCATGTTGATGTTAATAAGGAAAAACAAAAGTGAAAGATAATGCCATGTAACATCTTCAATTATTTCAGGAATTTGTTTTTACTCTTCTGATGTTTCCTGAAAAATAAAATAGTTTATTTTTTAATTGTTTAATAATAGCTGTCACAGTGCAGCCCAATTTTAGTACTATCTCATTAATTAAATCTTGAAGAAGATATTTTTGGCATCAGCAAGGGTAAACTTCCCACAAAATTCACCTTAATTTAGGGTTAATCATGGAGTTTGCATGAATACATTGCATGAATACACTTCAAAATAACTCAGAACTGGCAGAAATCTTTCTTTTTTCTTCATCTTCTAAAATGGGGAAATTTTTAACCTTTTTAGTAGTAAGAATAAGTTTCTTTATGCCTTATGGCATCACTTAGCCACACTGCTGCTGATAAAGTTTGAAGAGAAATTGAATTCCATTCTATACATTACTGAATACTATAAAAATCTGTGGCCACACAATAATGAGAATCATAGTAATATAAACCTTTTGCATCACTATAAAATTTAAATTCATAATTTTAACAGTGTGCTTTTATGCATTTATATTTAATTTGCTTACTCTGCCAACATACAACAAAAAATACAATTACAGAAAAACAGTGGGAAGAAAAAAATTAGTGACAATCCCAACAGGGATGTGAACATAGATTTCAATTTTATTTGAAAAGACAGAAAGACACAACTGAGGCTGGGAAACAAAAGAAATATGCTTCAACTGGTGTTTTGCTAGCTTTTGCTTTTATTACTTGGGGCATGTAAAATCATGTTACCCCTCTGTCTTAGTCTGCTTGGGTTGGTGAAACAAAATTCCACAGACTGAGTAGCTTATAACAACATAATTTTTTTTTTTTTTTTGCAATTCTAGAGGCTAGAAGTTTGAGATCATACTCATTACACATACAGCATTTAGACCTTGAAGCTTGTTCACAGTTAAATATATGCAATATCCTCACAAAAAGTGCTGAATAAGCCACTCCCCTCTCTTGTTTCTAACTGAAACTTCTTTTTTACCCTAAAACCAACCTCATGCATATTTTCAAGCAGATGATTTGCATTTTCTGTTGGAGAGCTAACTGGAATGCTTTCAAAGGGAAAGATAACCTCATAAGTGAAAGCATATTTGAAACCCAGAACATAAATAGCATTTCAATGCTCTTTGATAGGGTACAGTATTACAGGAAGCTAAATGTCAAAGTATAGAAGCTCTTTTTTTCCTGTCATATAATACAGCTCTAAGAATATGCTCTCTTATAAGTTTGAAAATTGAGAATTATTCATATTCTAAATGGAACTTCCAGGAAAGTGTCTGTATATTGGGGGGTAAGTAGACCAGATAGGGGATGTCCTTAAAATTAACAGAAGCCCATGACATCTGATACAGGATCAATGCTTTTTATTCTTATAACTTTCAGTGTAAAATTTATATGAAATATTTATTTAGCAGTATATCATCAGCTGAAAATTACTGGTGAGTACAGTAAATAATTAATTTACAACCCCTTTGAACAAAAAGGTAGCTTTTTAATTACTAGGCTGTGAAAGAATCCCTTAGCTTGAAACAGTAAGTATCATTGCTAACATTTGAAATGCTAGTGTGATTTAAAACAAAAAATAACTCTTCTACTATCACCCAGATTTTTATAGAAAAAGCATTCTAATCCACCCTTGAAAATCTATTCACCCTACATCAATCACATATGCTAAAAAAAATTCCAAAATGATTGTGAGAAAGGAGTAACTATTGTCTAAACAATGTGAATGAGTAGATTTAAAGTGCCATTAAAAGAAATATATGACCTAATTCAGGTTAAAATATTTTTCATGATAAACCTTTATTATGCAACACATTATTAAAATATGCCCTATTTTCCCAACAGACAACTAACACTCTAGTTAATAAGTAAAATTACATGAACTGGGCTGCAGTCTTGTGCTTCACATTTGCTGCACACACTTGCTGCATATTCTGGAGGCTGAAATAAGTCTGTTTGTACATTGAATTGCTTGACAACATGTAATAGTGGGATGTTTTCTGAAAAAATCTTTCTAGTACAAAACATCACTAAATTAATCATTCTCTATTTTTGGTCATAGACTTTAATAGATTGACCAGTTGGGTGCACAATAAGGTGTACAAATTAATTCCTTTAAGATAAAATGCAAATAAAAGAGAAGATTTCAAATTTAAAATTGTATAGAGAATTACCTTTGTAGTGTAATCTCTTGTTTATAATACATAGTTCTTTTCTGAGTTTCTAAATCAGGAATGTAAACATCTTAGATTAATTAATCTACCATATTATCTAACACAATCATATTCTTCTCCAGATTATACTTGATATATTTTGACAGAGCCAAAAGATGTAATCAGAGTACCTGGGCTGGAGTAACTGCAGGGAGGGAATTTTGAGAGCAGTTTTAATGATTATACTGTAAAAGTACATTTGTATATGCACAGTTTCAGAAAGATTAATGATTACTCATTTACTTGGCCAACAAACATTTACTGATATATGTGCTGTGCTTAGTCGTTCAGTCGTGTCTGACTCTTCCCGACCCCATGGACTAGTAGCTCTCCAGGTTCCTCTGTCCATGGGGATTCTCCAGGCAAGGTTACTGGAATGGGTTGCCATGCCCTCTTCCAGGGAATCTTCCCACCCAGGGATCGAACCCAGATCTCCCGCATTGCAGGTATATTACCTTCTGAGCTACCAGGGAAGCCCACAGACATCCAAAATACATATATGCTTTTAAGGAGCTGACTCTCTGGTTGGGGAGCAGCATGCAACAAAAATAACTTATAGTCATAATATACTGGTCTAAGTGCAATTATGTTGTGTAGTTGTGTTGTGTTAGTCGCTCAGTCGTGCCTGACTCTTTGTGACCCCATGGACTACAGCCCACCAGGCTCCTCTGTCCATGAGACTTTCCAGGCAAGGATACTGGAGTGGGTTGTCATTTCCTTCTTCAGGGGATTTTCCCAACCCAGGAATCGAACCCTGATCTCCTGAACTGCAGGCAAATTCTTTACCGGCTGAGCTATAAGGGAAGCAATTATAGAGATATATTTTTAGGTTTTGTGGTACTGTAAGAGGACTGCTAACCTCTGCTTATTTAGGTCAGAGGAATTTTTATAGTGGTGGAACCATTTGATTTGGACCTGGAAGGAGTAGCATATAGCTACTTATGTGGAAGTTACAATGAATTTATAGTCTCTAAGTTTAGATTGGTACAGGACACTTTTCAGTAATTCTGTCACCAAAAAGATACATAAACCCTCAGAATCCCTTCTACTGCTCTTGTCTATTTCAGACTTACCTATTTTTTTCCCCTCAAATCTAACATTCCACCTTCTCCTAACATTCCATTTACCTCCTTCAGAAGACAGCCTTTCACTGCAGTGAGGAAACTGAAGCCACAGACAAAAATTCCTACAACATTCTTCCTTCCTGCAGCCTTTGTTTCTTCATATCTATGCATTTTTTTCTTCCTCACTCATAATTCAAATGGAAGAGGGGTTCTTTTTTCCCTACATGGCTAATTTCTCCCTTTTGCTTCTCTATGGAACTTATTCCATCAGATCCCTTCTTTATATCCTTTGTCAATAACATAAATCTCTCTATCAAGCTGTTTCAGATAGTCATCACAAAAGCAATCTATATTTACTGCCTCTATTTACCCGCTGCCCATTTACCCCACATACAACCATCTGGATTCCTCCCAAATCCTACCATTGCTTTGAAACAGGTCTTCTTAGTTTACTAAAGGGTTCAGTATTTTCAAAGGCATCAGTCACTTTGCATTTCTTATTTCGTATCTCTTTGATGTTTGAGACTGTTTGGTCACTATTTCTTTCTTGAGACTTTCCTTCCTCTGCTTCTATGATACACTTTTCTACTGGTTTTTCTCTATCATTCTGGCATTTTTATCTTACTCTCTTTTCAAGTACATCTGCATGGACATCCCTAAAATGTTGATGTTCAGAGACCCAGCCTCACCTCCTGCACTTTTTACTCCTTGGCTTCTTCTTGGATAACCACAGATATGCCCATGTCTACACTTTTATGCCTACAACCCCAAAGTTTCTACCTGAACTCATTACAGAATTCCAAGTCAAATGCATTAAACTTCCAACTTCACATTTCCATCAGAACATTCCAGTGACATCTCAATAAACAAACCTCCTTTCTCCAGTTTTTTCTTCCTGCATACTGTCTTTCTTGTCTGTCTAGGCACTATACAGTGCCCACTAAAGTTTAGGCTTAAAAAAAAACAAAATCTCTGTGTTCTTATTACATGCATGCTGCTACTGCTGCTGCTGCTGCTAAGTCACTTCAGTCGTGTCCGACTCTGTGCGACCCCATAGACGGCAGCCCACCAGGCTCCCCCATCCCTGGGATTCTCCAGGCAAGAACACTTGAGTGGGTTGTCATTGCCTTCTCCCTATTACATGCATCCATGCCCCTAAAAGTAAGAAGCAATGCAAGATAGAATATGAAATACAGGCAGAAACCACTACAATATTGTAGAGGAAATAAAAGTGACTTCTTTTAAAAATATTCTAGAACATGTTGGCTCATTATAGTAATTGTAAAATTCAGGATGGACAACATACAATTATAATTAATATAGTGTCTTGTGGCCTTCAAAATAGCTTAGTTTAATGAGAGTCTTTTAGTGACAGCATATTGGCTAAACACATGTTCACTTCAGAAAGCTAAAGAAGACACCCTGAAATTATAGTGGCAATTTAATATTTCATTTGGGATAATCTAAGAGCATGTTACAGTTTACATTAAAATAGATTTCTAAGAATACCACTAATTATCATAAACTAGTAAGCAAGTATAGTTAATAATTATTTTCTTAGACTTCTTCCCAAGTATTTTCTCAAAGCAAGGGGAGTTTGTTGAGAGTAGTACCATTTTAAGCCAAATGCATGTTTTGGTTTAAGTCATAATTGAAATGAAACTGGAATTAACACCTAGAAGAGCATTATCCTCTCAGTTTGTTTTATCATGCAGATCTGATCAGGTTAGTACAGAGAGCCTAGTTTTGTGTGTTCTGATCTCATTTTCTAAAGCAGTCTTCAGCTTCTTAATTCTTATTTTTTATTAATGCAATATGTTTCTTCAGTTTCCTCATAACTTGCCATAAAATTTTGAGGTATGGAGATGAAAAAGAAAAATAGTAAATTTAACATGATTTATTCAATGTAAGATAACTGGCTTACTTGTTGGTTTTATATTAATTTATACTGAATTAATTTTCTCATAGAAATGTTTGAATTTTCTATTTATGTCATTTTCCAAATCAGAGGAAGTAGAGAATATAAAATAACTCTCTGATTGAAAAGTCCCTAAATCATGTCATCAAGTGGAAACAAAGGATAAGGTATAAAATGGAGTCAGCAATAATTTTTGCATATTAGAAATTAATAAAGTACCAGTTTCCACATTAGCTATAGCCATTTACTGATGTTCACCTTCTAGCCAGTCAATGTGTACAGTAGGTTATGCTCTTTTATACCATATAGTACATTTTAAGTGGTTTATCAAAATAGCATACAGCTTTTCTGTCTGCTTATACTAGCAGATCTTCAAGATATTAACAAATGGTGTGCTTAAGCCTGAATCTGTTACTTTTAATGCATTTTTGGGTATTTAATGATCTTTTTGTTTCTTTCATTTATATTATTATCAAACATTTATTGAGTAAATACTCTGCCAATTGCTGTTTTCTGGGAGATACAAAATTGAAAAAAAAAATGCAAGCTCTCTAAACATAAAGTTATTATAGTCAAGTCGAAGAGAGAGATATACCAACAACAGTAACAATTTTTAGTAGTAAAATGACTGGATATTCCCAAGTTAGGAGTAGTTAATTTCTACCACAAGTTTAGATCAGGAGAAGCATCATGGAGGGAGTTTTTGAAAAATTTTAAGCTGGAAAATGACATTGTCAAATGGATATTATATATAGATTACTTTGATGGATAAATGAGGATCATTGGATAGATGCAAAAATGAGTCTAAAAAAAAAACAGTTGCAATTATCTAGACAATAAGAATACAAAGGCCTGACTTACAGTGTTGAGGATGGAGAAGAGAAGACATAAACAATGTGAAGGATGTTAAGTCAGTTGGGTATATGGAGGTTGAGGTAGGTTTTTGAAATGATTCCTAAGAAATGACTTGACATAGTAAGACATTAATCAGGATACGAGATATAGGAAAACACAAGTATAAGGAAAGAGGTTATGATAATATAATTAATTTTGGTCGTTTTAACTTTGAGAAATATGTGGGTGAAAATGTCCAATTGAAGTTGGATTTATTTATTTTAATCTCAAAAAAAAGGTCTGGGAGGAGGGAGGATTAAGATTTTTTGCGTTGTTAACATATTGATGGTAATTGAAGGACTGATAGTAAATGAAATTATTCAGGGATAGTAAGATAAAAGAATTGAAGCCAAAACTATAAAGAATGATTGCACTAAATAGAAAAAATGGCAAACAGTCAAGAAGAGAAGCTATTCCCCAAATGGTAAAATGTAGGAAAAAAGTCAGGGCAATGTGTTACCAAAGAAGCCTAATGCAAGAGACAGTTTAAAACAAAACAACAAAAGAAAGAGTAGTTAGTTGTGTCAAATGTCTTATTCTGCCTGAGACGGCTCCTCAATAGGAAAAGAAATATTTGCATTATTTTCTTCACAGCAACTCAGTTACCAAAAGGTGATATTTGAACCAAATATATAATTAATTCTTTCCATATCTCTATTTATGGGAAGTTTTAATGGAGATGTGTGTGTGCTGTCGTGTCTGATGCTTTGAGGCCCCATGGACTGTAACCCGCCAGGCTCCTCTGTCTGTGCAATTTTCTAGGCAAGAACACTGGAGGGGATTGCCATTTCCTCCTCCAGGGGATCTTTGCTAACCCAGAGATCTAACTGGTCTCTCCTGCATCTGACTCCTGCATTGGAAAGCGGATTCTTTATGACTAAATAATTCCCACCTGGGAAGCCCATTTTAATGGAGAGAGACTAAGCAAAAAGAAAACAAGAATGGTTGGCTGGATTTATGTAAACTTTCCTGTTCAACTAAGGACCAGATTGGAATGGGTTGTGAAGTTAAATTTTCATGTTAACCAATATACTACCATGAGTTTCTAGGTTCAAAAGTGAATATGATATGACTTTTATCCTCAAGGAACTTTTGGTATAACATAGGAAACAGATAGATTTTTAACTCTGGTATAATACAATGAGAGATAATTACAAGTATTACTTCCTTTGAGAATTTACTCTTTAGTTCTCTAGCTCTTCCAGATTTTACTGTTTACATCACACACACAAAGAACATTTCCAAGTTCTTTGAAGTCTTAAACATGCCAAAAATACAAAGCACATCATAGTCATATGCATGTTTAAATGACTTTTGGAATGTGCCATGGGTTTCCTAACTTCAAAATAACTTCAAACACTTCAAAATAGCATCTATATATGTATAGACAGCAAATAGTCTGCCTAAATTTCTCCCTACTAAAAAAGAGAGAGAGAGATAATGAAATTAATCATTTCAAATTTAATAATTGTATTGCTCTATACATATACTCAGTTCTCTGGAATTGGAGCTTAGCATACCAAAACATTTGACAGCAACAAAATATGTACATGATGTACTTTTAAGCAAAAAAAGTAAAACAGACAATGCATTATACTGGCATGTAACACATAGAATAGTTAACTTACATTAAAAGAAAAAGAATAACAACAATTTTAAAACTAAATTGTTTTTAGACATATGATCTATGTAGTATTTACTCTAGCAAAGTAATGTGTCTGGCGAGCTAATCACCCAGTCTCACCAGTTCATACTCAGCTGAATTTAAAGAATATTCCCCAAAGTATAATTTTCTCATTATTTCTCTCATTTCAAGAGCTCAATTTTTCTTTATCTGGGGAGCCATAAACTAAAAGATTGATATTAAAATAAAAACAGGTTCGTGTAGTGGAGAATATAGCCTATCTACGGCTATGAAAACCTGGACGACTTACAGTAATAATTATACTTCAAGTCAAATGCCTTGATTAAAACATATTTTGTGAATTGGAATAGATTTTGACTGAGAACATTTTGGCTTGTTGTTTCTGTAGCATTAGGACCCAAGCATTAGGGCCTTGCAAATTACCTTGGTGAAACATTCGGTTCCTATGGTTATATTTCCTTTTCTCCTCACATCTCTGGCAGTCATCTATTCCAGCTAGCTATCAACTTAATAATTTATCTGGAGAAATATTTTGAATCTTATTTGTAGAGGTTTTTAGTCTATAATTTATTTTCCTTTGGATGTGATTCAGAATATAGTGTTTCAAGGAAAAGGATACGTTTAGTTATTTAGTTATGTGCTGTGCTGTGCTTAGCTTCTCAGCTGTGTCAGACTCTTTGTGACCGTATGGACTGTAACCTACAGGCTCCCCTGTCCATGGGGATTCTCCAGGCAAGAATGCTGGAGTGGGTTGTCATTCCCTTCTCCAGAGGCTCTCCCAACCCAGGGCAATTCCTGGTCTCCCACACTGCATGTGGACTCTACCATCTGAGCCACCAGGGAAGCCCTTTAGTTATTACACTAGGGATTAAAAGGTGACGGTGTTTCTGCTTTGGCCAACATATCTCCTTGGAGATGTGGTAAATCCAAATTCTAATGAGAATTAATGCTCATCCACTGAGGCTTTTACTTGAAATGTGTATATTTATAAATCAAATAATTTCTGAATTTATAAATCAAATCTAAAAAGGAAGCTGAGCATTAAGATACCTGGATATACAAAGAGAGGACTCCCCAGGTGGTGCAGTGGTAAAAAATCTACCTGCCAGTGCAGGAGATGCGACTTCGATCCTTTGGTCAAGAATATTCCCTGGAGAAAAAAATGGCAACCCACTCCAGTATTCTTGCCTGGAAAATTCCATGTACAGAGGATCCTGGTGGGCTACAGTCCATGGGGTTGCAGAGAGTCAGACAACGACTGAGCGATTAAGCATGCATGCGATATGAAAAGTTTTTGTGGTTAGTTGTGGTTGACTTCAGTCATTGTTAAATATGACTGTAAACCCTTAGATAGATGGTTATTTCATGTTCAAGTCACTGTCTAATAACAAGAAAGATTTAAGCTGTGACTCAAGCCCAGAGGGATGCAAAGAAAAGAACTGTAGGGAAAGCTATCACACTCTGCACTCCTCTCTCATGTCAACCCTTAGAGAGGACAGAGTCCTCAGAGCCTTCTAGAAGCTGTTCTTTCAAACACTCAATAGGAGAGTTGGAAAGTGAGATTGAAATCAAATTATACATTTGTATTTAAGGTTTTGAGTTTTCTATGCTTCCCACTTCAAGGATCTATCATGTTTTTAACTCAAATCAGTTTACCATTTTATTGAAAAGCCAAAACAACTGTATTTCTTCATGCCAAGTAGGACAAGTTTAAACTACCAGTCTGCTTAGTTGCTTTGTCGTGTCTGACTCTTTGTGACCCCATGGACTGTAGCCCACCAGGCTCCTCTGTCTATGGGGATTCTCCAGGCAAGAATACTGGAGTGGGTAGACTATCTCTTCTCCAGGGGAAACTACCAATACATGTATTTGTTTACTTAAACATTCTATAACATTGCTTAAATTGGAAAGTTGGAATAGAAATAGCACAAGAGCAAAGAATGTTGGATAGATAATTCATTAGCAAGTAATTGATTATAATTATAAAATGGAAGTAATTATAAAACCTATTAATCATCTCCTAAATTGACATACGTATGTGTGTGCATGTGTGTGTGTGAATGTGTATATATGAAAATGAAAGACTTAGTTGATAAGTTAGGAATATCTATCCAATCTTCAATATTAAACAGATGGCTTACACTGTCTAGACAGTATTTATTGAATAATCATGCATAATCACAGAAGAGGTTCAATAACAATGAAATGAAAATATCAAAATATTTGCACAAATAATTACTGATTGATTTTATAAAACTGATTTTTAAGTAATTGTGTTTCACATCTGCTTTAGACTCAATTTTCACTTCAATACATTTCCCCTAACTCTTTATATATTCTACCAGCTGTTCTCTACAGTTAAGTATTGTGCTTTGCGGCTTACTTCATTCTGGCCCCTCTAAATCAGTTTCTCTCTTTCACTGGGTTTGCATTCTCCTGAGTGTCCCTTTTCTTCTTTACCCATTTAATTTGTACTTCTCCTTTATTTCTGAAATTGAGTAAAATTTCCTTGAGGAAACTTTCCCTGGACTTCCTGACTAGGTTAAATTCATACTATATGCTCCCATAGCACTGTTTTGCTCTTCTTCAAATCAGTTTTCACAATTCTAATTTTATATTTATTGGTGTGATAATTTTATTCATGTCATTTCTCTTAACAAGATGGTCAGCCACGTAAGACACTGTATCTGTTTCGGCTCCCCATTGCTTATTCCTCCTTCTCCTGTCACAATGAGTGATATCAAGGGGGTATTCAATAAGTGCTGAAGGAAGAAAAGAAGAAAGGAAGGAAGGAAAATATGAGTAGAGAGAGGGAGGGAAATGCCAAAATAAAGCTTGTTCAGCTGAAGTACAATTGAGGAAACTTTTTTTTTTCTTTGATAATAGAGACAAATAGTTGTGACATCACCTTTACTCTTTCATTGGTTAGTTATCCAGAAAGAACTCCTGAACTTAGGAGAAAAAAAGAAAATGTTACCTTTTGATCTCCTTAGATTTTAATAATTTTAGTGACTGAATGGGAATTCAGCTGTGGTTCATATATATGTATATAGCACTTTTTAATTTTAATAAAGGATAGTGAAAGTCATAGTGGAAATCACATTCACTATTTCTGAGAAATATATTTAATATATTGGGTGCAAAAGTCATGAGAATATTTCTCTTACTCTTTTTTTATGAAAGCATTCTGGAATGATGCTGACCGTAAACACATAGATAAATGAGAGAACTGATACATTCTCAAACGCTCAGCAGTGCTTCTTCTTTATTTGGGGATTAGTGGTTTGCTCCACTAAAAATCACAAGTCAGATGGAGACTGAAAATTTTTGTTTGAATATTTTTTAATGTTGTTCAAGCACCCTTTAGGTTAAAATTTGTTTATTCACTTCTCACCTTGACACTGTTACTTTGTTATTTCTTTCCCAATTGAAATTATAAATCCTGTTTTAAGATCCATTTAAACCTTTTGCATTTATATGTTATTTTCAATGTAACTGAAAATCTTTTTACCTTCATCAATCATAACAATTGTGCTTCCTTTAAAACTTACAGTAAAATGTCAATCGGATGTAGAAATGGAAGTAGTGAGTGATAATATAGAATAAAAACGGCTCTTGTATATTTTATTGATGACCAGATTAAATAGAACTTGAGAAAGAGGTTCCAAGATGCATGGCTCACTTTGCCAAACATCCCCTTCCTATGGTATCTTTCTATTTTGAATGTAATTTAATGCAGAAATGGTTACAAAGTGCAGGGAAACATGGGCTCCCTAAGCAAAACCAAACGATATTGACTAAGTGTTGTGTCACTGGAAGCAGACATTCAGACTCCCTGATGTTTTAATTTTTGATTTAATTTTTGATAATGCACATAGTTGCATCTCTGTATCTCAGACAGGAAAGAGGAAAAAAAGAAAAATGACAAGCTAAACCATTAAGGCGTTTGTATCTACTTACCAGGGCTTTTTTTTTTTTTTTTTAAGTACTTTTTCTATTTTTAATATCCCAAATTCTAAGGCCTCCCAGAATAATAAAAGACATGTGACTGGGTTATTATCTGTCAAAGATAAAATGCAGTGACTCATACAACTTGAAATCAAAGAGAATTGTAAAGTTTAAAATGATATCACTATCCCCACATTCTCATAATCAAGTTCTCATTTACCTTGGGTATATAAATATATAGTTAGATGCTCTATCTTTCCCTATTTTCTGCACTCTTCATGAGCAAGCATGTATTTGGATCATAAAACGAAGCAAATAGAAAAATATTTTTCTCCTTCTAAAAGCATCTAGTTGATTATAAAAAGTCAAACCTACTGAAAATTTTCCAATTGCTTGATTTCCAAAATTAAGGCCAAGGTCCAACTCCTCCATACTTTTAGCAGTTTAAGAAGTTGTATCTTTTCTGTATCAATTTAAATCACTGGATTTTATAACTCAAGTTCTTAGATCAGAAAATTGTATGCTTTGATATATTTATTTCAAATAATAGCAAGGGGTTTTTAGTATAAACCTTTTCATGATTAATTAAAAATGATTTTATTACCTTTGGGGTTAGAATTAAAGAGCGGTGAGAAAGAGGTAAAAGCTAGAAAAGGTAGTAACAGCCACTTTTTAAAATTATTATGCACAAACACTACACATAATGGGCTTTCCTTGTAGCTCAACTTGTAAAGAATCTGCCTGCAATGCAGGAGACCTGGGTTCGATTCCAGGGTGGGGAAGATCTCCTGGAGCAGGGAATTGTTACCCACCCCAATATTCTGCCCTGGAGAATTCCATGGACTGTATAGTTGATGGGGTCACAAAGAGTTGGACACGACTGAGCGACTTGCATTTTCACACACAAAAATGTTTGTCATAATATATTTTGCCCACTGTGATAAAATGGATAGCAAATTTCTTTATCCAGTGCCTATGTGCCATGAACTGTGCACTCAGTATCCATTGTAGATTGGTATTATTATTCATATTTTACATATAGATCAAGGATCTACATAATTAGACCTCAAGTTCCTCAAATAAAATTGGCTAAGATTAAATTTGATTCAGTTAGACATCAAGGCTTGCTCAAATTGTTTCTGCACTTCACTGGCAGAGTAGGATATAACCCATTCTTCATATACTAGTGAAATTCAGCTTATTCCTTTAGCACAAATCAGGTGAATCTGTTACTTTGTAGCAAAGGATTCTACTTTATCAATCTACTAACAGGGTCAGATAAAGCTGCATATTTTTATATTTGATGGAAACATTCAAGGGATGACTTGATTCTTAATTAGCAGGTAAATGATTCTCACATTGAAGGTGTTTTCTCCCACCATAGCAGAGAATATATATTTATTCCTAGTATAGTGGTTAAAAAAAAAACAAACAATGGGGAGGTCTGTGAATGTGTGTATAGAGGAAATTTTGTGACTCTCAGAGTTAGATGCCAAGGAAGGAAATATAATCTATTTAGCACAACACTAACAATCTGTCTTACAATGTTACAGAGAAGATTCTGCAGGCAACACACTGAGAGAGCTTGGAATTTTGACCTATCTTGACTGTAGATTTTGGTAACTCTCCCTCTTAGCAAATTTTGCTTTAGTAAGTAATTCCTTACAAATGGTTAGTGACTTTCGAGTCCATGGACTGTATAGTTCATGGGGTATGGTTTTCCTCTGGGTATAGTTTTTAGTTAATATGCTGGAAATGAATTCATAAATGATTTCACTGTGCTTTCCAATATTATTACCACACTGAGTTGTGTGAAAAAAAAATGTGGTATTTTCTCACTGTCATTCTGGCTGTACTGTCCCAGGTCGCCTAGACATCTGTTATGAAAATCATGGGTGGGCGTTGCTTGATTCTGCAAGGGGTGAAAAATTAGGAGGCAAGGAGTTGTCTAGAGACCTAGATAACTTCTTGCAGTTCATTTTGATGCCTTGATTCCACGATTTTGTGTTAACAGTGATGAGGATAATTTCTGTGCTTTTTAGCTCCTCAAACCATTGCAGAACACATTCTGAAATTTCCCAGATGATGGAAGTTAAAGCTTGATTAAATTAAGAGTTGTGAAATAGTGTCTAGAGGGCATGCAGCACAGTTAGTAAAAGAATAAATCTCAAGTGAGAGTTTTCTGTCTTCCTCAAAAGAGGGCCTACGGTTATAGTTCTATTCTCGCTCCATGAATATCTGTAGTGCTGGGCCTTTTTTATTTTCTTGATGTTTGGTTAGTACCATAGAGTGAAATGTGAAGATTATTGAACAAGAAATTGAGTCATGAACTGATTTGACTATTCCACCTATACATTTAACATTTAGCCAAATAAGGAAAATAAGTGATCTGGACTCTGTGTTAGGCAGTTCTTCACAGGAGAAAGAATATGGGAAATTATTCTGTTTTTATCTATTATAAAGTCTTAGCCTTAGACTGGGAAAATTTCTCTGAAGAAGAATATAATAAATTGAATTTAACAAATACCTGAGTGCCTAATATGTGCCCTAAAGGGGTTTGGGAGAATGCAAATGTGAATTAGAGGAGAACTTTACTTTTGAGAAGATCACAGTACAGCCAGAATGACAATGAGAAAATACCACATTTTTTTTTCACACAACTCAGTGTTGTAATAATCTTGGAAAGCACAGTGAAATCATGTATGAATTCATTTCCAGCGTATTAACTAAAAACTATACCCAGATGAAAAGATTCAATATTCCTTTAAAGGATCAGGTAAATTTCATTTTTTTCATAGAGTTTTCTCTGTTTCCTTCAAAGTACACACTCCATTTTTTTTTTAACTGTGGTGTTTGGTACTGCCTAAAATATATACATAAATTTGGTGTCATTCTGTATCATGGTTTACAATCTTTATGAATAAACTTTCCTGTGTTAGAATGTAAGCTATATGAGTAGATTTTTTTTTGTCTCGTATACTGTTGTATGTGGATGGAGTACTATGGATGGAAGTTCATAACACTGTATAGGAGGCACTGATCAAAATCATCCCCAAGAAAAAGAAATGAAAAAATACAAAATGGTTGTCTGAGGAAGCCTTACAAATAGCTGAGTAAAGAAGAAAAGTGAAAGGCAAAGGAGAAAAGAAAGAACTATCCATCTGAATGCAGAGTTCCAAAGAATGCCAAGGAGAGATAAGAGAGTTTTCCTAAGTGATCAGTGCAAAGAAATAGAGGAAAACAATAAAATGGGAAAGACTAGAGATCTCTTCAAGTAAATTAGCTATACCAAGGGAACATTTCATGCAAAGATGGGTGCAATAAAGGACAAAAATGGGATGGACCTAACAGAAGCAGAAGATATTAAGAAGAGGTGGCAAGAATACACAGAAGAACTATACAGAAAAGATCTTCATGACCCAGATAACCATGATGGTGTGATCACTCACCTAGAGCCAGACATCCTGTAGTCTGAAGTCAAGTGGACCTTAGGAAGCATCACTATGAACAAAGCTAGTGGATAATTCCAGGTGAGCTCTTTCAAATCTTAAAAGATCATGATGTGAAAGTGCTGCACTCAATATGCCAGCAAATTTGGAAAACTCAGCAGTGGCCACAGGACTGAAAAGCTCAGTTTGCATTCTAATCCCAAAGAAAGGCAATGCCAAAGAATGTTCAGACTACCACACATTTGCACTCATCTCACACACTAGCAAAGTAATGCTCAAAATTCTCCAAGCTAGGCTTCAGCAGTATGTGAACCAAGAACTTCCAGATGTTCATGCTGGATTTAGTAAAGGCAGAGGAACCAGAGATCAAATTGCCAACATCTGTTGGATCATAGAAAAGCAAGAGAATTCCATCAAAACGTCTACTTCTGCTTCACTGACTACACCAAAGTCTTTGACTGTGTGGATCACAACAAACTTCGGAAAATTCTTAAAGAGACGGGAATATCAGACCACCTTACCTGTCTCCTGAGGAATCTGTGTGCATGTCAAGTAGAAACAGTTAGAAACAGACATGGAGCAATGGACTGGTTCCAAATTAGAAAGGAGTATGTCAAGGCTATATATTGACACCCTGCTTATTTAATGTATATGCAGAGTATATCATGCTAAATGCTAGGCTGGATGAAACACAAGCTGGAATCAAGATTGCTGGGAGAAATATCAATAACCTTGGATATGCAGATGACACAACCCTTGTGGCAGAAAGTGAAGAGGAACTAAAGAGCCTCTTGATGAAAATGACAGAGGAGAGTGAACGAGCTGGCTGAAAACTCAACATTCAAAAAACTAACATCATGGCATCATGATGGTCCCATCACTTCATGGCAAATAGGGGAAAAAATGGAAACAGTGAGAGACTTTATTTTCTTGGGCTCCAAAATCACTGGAGATGGTAACTGTAGACATGAAATATAAAAGATGCTTACTCCTTGGAAGAATAGTTATGACCAACCTAGACAGCATATTAAAAAGCAGAGACATTATTTTGCCATCAAAGGTCCATCTAGTCAAAGCTATTGTTTTTCCAGTAGTCATGTATGGATGTGAGAGTTGGACCATAAAGAAAGCTGACAGGTGAAGAACTGATGCTTTTCAAATGTGGTGTTGGAGAAGACTCTTGAGAGTTGCTTGGATAGCAAGGAGATCAAACCATTCAATCCTAAAGGAATTCAATCCTGAATATCCATTGGAAGAAATGATGCTGAAGCTCCAATACTTTGTCCAGCTAATGCAAAGAACTGACTCATTGGAAAAGACCTTGATGCTGGGCGAGATTGAAGGCAGGAGAAGGGGACAACAGAGGATGAGATGGTTGGATGGTATCACCAACTCAATAGACCCGAGTCTGAGCAAGCTCAGGGAGTTGGTGATGGACAGGGAAGCCTGGCATGTGTCCATGGGGTTGCAAAGGGTAGGACACGAGTGAGCTACTGGACTGAGTGTTGTATCTACAGCACAGTAAATATTCAACAATATTTGTTGAAAGAATGAATAAGTTAATTAAAGGAAGTGTTTTATTACTCCTTAAGTAGTTTGACAAATAATTCATTCTGGTTGTTCTCTTTTAATTGGCCAAGATACTTCTTACAATTGGCTAATTCTATTTTTCTTTTTGATTCAAAGCAGTAGGGTGCAAGGAGATGCCTACTCTTTCCCTAAGGTGAGACTAATAAAAAAACAAAACAAAACAGTGAATTGTCTTTCAACTTATTTCCCACTAAAATGTGGCAAGATTTTGATTTTAAGATAATTGAAGATTCACAGACAGCTGTAACAAACATTATAGACTGATGCTGGATACTCATTGCTGTTGTTACTATTGTTTAGTCACTAAGTCATGTCCAACTCTTTAGTGACCCCATGGGCTGTGGCCTGCCAGGCTCCACTGTCCATGTAATTTCCCAGGTAAGAATACTGGAGTGGGTTACCATTTCCTTCTCCAGGGAATCTTCATGACCCAGGGATCAAACCCATGTCTCTTTCATTGGCAGGTGGATTCTTTCCCACTGAACCACCAGGGAAGCCCTGCATACACATTACTGCATTTTAAACTATAAGCACAATGCTATACAACATATCTTTAAAACTTTTTCATCTTGCATGACTGAAACTTTATATACATTGAATAGCTACTTCCCATTTTCCCTTTTCTCCAGCCCCTGGCAACCCCTAGCTCCTGGCAACACTACCCCTAACCCCTTAGCCCCTAGCCTCACGTCCCTGGCAACACTCTGCTTTCATGAGTTTGACTATTTTAGATTCCTTATGTAAGTGATATCATGTAATATTTGTCTTTCTGTGTCTGGTTTATTTCACCTAGGATAATATCCTCCAGGTTCATCCATGTTATTGCAAATGACAAGATTCCCTTCTATTGTAAGACTGAATATTCCCTTGTTTGTATGTATGTATACACACATCCACCACCATCTTCTGTATCAATTCATTTCGTTGATATCTAGGTTGCATGGTGGATAATGTATGGATAATTCTAGTGTGGATAATGCTGCCATGAACATAAGAATGTAGTTGCCTCTTCAAGATCCTGGTTGCAGTTCTTTTAAATACATACCCAGAAGTGGGATTATTGGCTCATATGTCAGTTTTATTTTCAAGTTTTTCAGGACTCTCCATGTCACTTTCTATAGTGGCTGCACTAGTTTACATTCTCATCAACATTGTACAAAGGTTGTCTTTTCTCAACATCCTCCAGCTGTTGATATATTTTGTTTTTTGAATAATAGCCAATATAAATAACAAATGTGAGATTATGTGTCACTGTGGTTTTGATTTGCATTTCTTTGATGATTAGTGATGCTAAGCACCTTTTCATATACCTGTTGACCATTTGAATGTTTTCTTTAGAGAATTGTCTATTCACACCCTTTTCCCATTTATTAATGTCGTTATTTGATTTTTATCATTGAGTTCTAAGAGTTTCATATACTCCGGATATTGACCCTGCATCAGATATATGGTTTGCAAATATTTTCTTCCATTGTACAAATTGCCTTTCATTTTGTTAACTGTTTCTTTTCCTGTACATAAACTTTTTTGTTTGATGTAATCCTACTTACCTATGTCAGCTTTCATTGCCTGTACTTTCAGCATCATATTCAAGAAATCACTGCCAAGACCAATATAAAGAAGATTTTCCTTTCTGCTTTCTTCTGGGAATTTTATGAATTCAAGTCTTGCATTTTAGTTTTGATTCACTTCGACTTCATTTTTGTGTATAAGATAAGCATTCAGTTTCATTCTTTTACACACAGACACCCAGTTTTGCCAAAATGTCAAAATATAAACCTATTACATATTGGCTTATCATCCTATAGAAGGATAATAGAAGTCACATATCCTTTAATTCCCATGTGTAAATATTCTTATCTTTTATACTGCCCCAGTCAAAGAAACATTCATTCTTACTATTTTTATCAGTTCCATTCTTTTTTTCTATTTAAAGATAAAAAGTCAATATTCTTCTGTTTACCACAAGGAATAAGAATGGGAAATTCTAAGTTTAAATCTTTATAATTGAAATTTTATATGTCTGTTCCTCTTGTCTAAGCATCTTATAGTATTTCAAATAAGGTAGCCCATTTCAACAAGAAATTAGTGGAAACCAATAGATTATTTTATACTCTGGTTTCTTAGATTATTTGTTTCTTTCCAATTGGGATGTCTTTTATTTATCTTTCCTTCTTTATGAAGTGGCTAGAAAACCCAGTACTGTGTTGAACAAGAGTGGTGATAACAGATGTCTTTGACTTGTTTCTGAACCTAGTGGGAAAACAGACCCATTTAGAATGATATTAAATGTAGTTTCCTGGCAAATGCTCTATATCAAGGTGAAACACTTTCCCTCCATTCCTAATTTGTTGAGAACTTTGTTTATGAATGGGCTTTGTCGAAAGCTTTGTCTGCTTCAATTGATATGATCATGATTTGTCTTTTTTAGCCTATTGAAATGGTGGATTACAGAGGTTGATTTTCAAATATTGAAGCAGTTTTACATATCTGGAATGAACCCCCTTTCTAGTGGTGTATTATTTTAATATTGCTATATATGATTTGCTGATTTTTTAATATGGCTAGTGGGACTGGGGAACTAAAGTTTTTATTTGAAAGTGAAAGTCGCTCAGTCGTGTCCAACTCTTTGCAACTCCATAGGCCAGAATACTGGAGTGGGTAGCTTTTCCCTTCTCCAGGGTTATTCCCAACCTAGGGATCGAACCCAGGTCTCCCACATTGCAGGCGGATTCTTTACCAGCCGAGCCACAAGGGAAGCCCAAGAATACTGGAGTGGATAGCCTATCCCTTCTCCAGTGGATCTTCCCCACCCAGGAATCAAAACAGGGTTTCCTGCATTGCAAGTAGATTCTTTACCAACTGAGCTATCAGGGAAGTCCAGTTTGTTGGGAAGAAATTTTTTATTTAAAAATCAAAAGTTTAAAGTTTTGATTTAAATTAATTTTAATAATTTAAACCCAGGTGGATCAGTGGTAAAGAATCTGCTTGCCAGTGCAGGAGATGCAGTTTCAATCTCTGGGTCAGGAAGATCCCCTGGAAAAGGAAATGGCAACCCACTCTAGTATTCTTGCCTGGAAAACCCCATGGGCAGAGGAAACTGGTGAGCTACAGTTCATGGGATTTCAAAAGAGTCAGACATGACTTAGTGAGTTAGCTGGTAAACAACAATGAAACAATCACATATACTTAGTGGCTACCATATTTGACAGTGCAGGTAGACCCCTCAACTGATGTTTTGTTGAATTGTCTTTTTATTAGCTCAAAAATTATTGAGGTATAATTGACATAAAACATTATATTACTTCCAGGTGTATAGCATAATGATTTGATATCTGTATGTATTATGAAATGGTCATGGGGTCTAGTGCATTGTTATCTTCCAATAAGTTGTATTATTGTGGGTCCACTGATCTGCCAGGGAAATGCCAAAGACCATGGTATGGAGGAGTGAAATTTGTCTGCTCACACCTGCATGGTATTCGGGTTAGGCCTGACTGTGGTGGTAGCCCTGACCATGGCTGCTGTTTTATTAGGTCTTGCTGGCAAGTAACATGCTGCTTCCCACCTTTGATGTGCCCTGTATAGGTTTCCAATAAAAAAGAAAGTGAACAAATTTTAGATAAAAAGTAAATGAAAAATCACCTGTTATGCTCAGTACATTCCTGTGCGTGATACTCAGTGATCAATAAATATTTGTTGATTACTAAGATTTTGTTATAAGTTTTAGTTGGATAAGTTCTTATAGGCAGAGTTTGTTCTAGATATCTTAAAGTAGATGTCTTCAGATTAGAAAAATTCCAGCTATGATGGAATATAGAGGCATGTTAGCCAGTACAGGAAAGTGTAAAATGTCAACTGGGTATGTAGATACAAGTGTGAAAAAGTTGTGAAGTAAGCCAGAAAGATAAAGAACATTACAGCATACTATCACATGTATATGGAATTTAGAAAGGTGATAACGATAACCCTATATGCAAAACAGAAAAAGAGACACAGAAATACAGAACAGACTTTTGAACTTTGTGGGAGAATGTGAGGGTGGGATATTTCAAAAGAACAGCATGTATACTATCTATGGTGAAACAGATCACCAGCCCAGGTGGGATACACGAGACAAGTGCTCCGGCCTGGTGCACTGGGAAGACCCAGAGGAATCGGGTGGAGAGGGAGGTGGGAGGGGGGATCGGGATGGGGAATACATGTAAATCCATGGCTGATTCATATCAATGTATGACAAAACCCACTGGAAAAAAAAAATAATAATAATAAAAAAAAAAAAAAGAAAGCAACAGACATCCAATATAAACTTGCAGCATAGGCTAATTTACCACACAGACTAAAGGACACTTTTTCTATTGATACCTAGGGAGTTAATAACAAGTACAAGTGCCTTTCCTCCTCCCTGTTGGATGGCACCTATAGCTGTTTCAATTGTTCTTGCCATTTCAGTGTCAGTTTATTGGCCTATTGGATCCTCTGTATGATGGCAACAGCTGGACAACTGCTGGACTATTGTGTCTAATTGTTGTAGCAGATGGTTCTGCCATGACAATTAGTTTTGAAATGTGCAGCATGCCGAGGATATGAATTTTATCCTATTTACGTTTATAGTTTTAAGCTGTAAGAATCATAAGGAGCAGTACATATCAGTAAGTCAGTACTAAGTTAAAACAGCCACTGTTAACTTTTTATTTTTAAATCACTTTAAAAAAAAAACCCCCGATAATGAACTCATATCTTTAAATCCTGCCTTAGTTAATGAAACCAATGCTATATAATGATAGTTCTAGTATATTGCCAAGTTTGATTTTTTTCCCTTCAAAACAGACTCAAGACAAGAATTTTATGGAGAAAGTAAGTCATTTACCAAGTAATAAAAACTACTTCCCATTAATTAATACAATATGTAACTGTATTTAATGAACACCTATATTTGAAAAAACAGCCTTTCTTTAGTGAGAAAATTCCTTTAAAAAGAGATTTTTTTCAGGATAGAAATAAGTTCAGGGAATTCCTCTTTCAGTGAGATACTTATTGCCAATAAGAGGCTTATTTGCATTACCAATTTTGCTTGCCATGGTGAAACCTTGTCTGATGGTATTAAACATTAGTAAATCAAATAAATCCCATCAGGTATTATTCATTTCTAAATTAATTAAAGTTCTTTCTCCACTATTATAACTCAATCTGTATCATCATATTTATTTTAATTTTCATGCCCCAAACCACACACTAATGGAAAGCAACATGTTTGAATGGAAAGAACAGTGAATTAGGAATTAGAAAATATAATTTTAGCAATGTCTCTTGCTGACTAATCATACCACTTTAGTAAGGAATAACACTACTGGATTTCAATTTTCTAATCAGTTAAAAAATTATATTCAATAATATCCATCTTGTTCTCCTCAAGTTTGTTCTGATAATTCAAATGAAGTCATGTCAATGAAAACGTTTGGAAAATGTAAATAAAAGTATAGGTATAAACACAAAATTTTACCACTACTGTATTTTAAACTACAGTTCCTTCTTTAAAAGTTATCAAAACAGCTGAATCTTCAAAGAAGTTAACTCATAGCCACCATAGTCACTGACAATTTAAACAATGAAGAAATATCATTCTAAGTTTTGTACAGGTAATTTGGATTTATAAATTTAGCAGTCTTGCATATTTATAAATCTTAAAATCATATGCTCTAACAAGAAGGGATTTTCAAAGTTATGATATCCCACCGCAGCATTCTTGACTTCTTATCTTCCACTGTGGGCTCAAGTACATAGAGTAAAAGAGAGTTTATTTCCTTAAGTAAATATTAGAAAAAAGCTTCTTTATACTGACCCCAAAACTATACATCTTTTTTTCCCCTTGGGGTTCTGGCTTTCTTGAAGACCACACAGGATAATTCTAATCACTTTTCTCCGGACAGCTTTTCAGATATTTAAAAGCAGCTTTCAAGGCTATCTACTTTTGTTTATTCCAAGTTAAACGTTTGATATTTCTTCAGAAGCTTTCTATGTGTCCAGTTTAGGTCATAGGGAAGCTATTGCACTGATCAAGAGGAGAGACAGTGAGAACCTAACCTAGGGTACTTGCTCCGGCAATGAAGAGGAAGGAACAGTGCAAAAATATGTTATGGAACTTGAAGCAATAGGACTTGAAAAACAATTAATTTTGTGTGGCAAAGAAGGTTTCAAAGATAAAACTGAAGTTTCAAGCTTAAACCAAAGGGAAGATATTAAGTGGGATGATATTGACAGAGCATGAATTAAAATAAAAGAAAGAAGAGTTTTAGAGAGGAAGAGCTAAACTGATTTTTATTTTATTTTATTTTTCCCAATTATTTTTATCAGTGGGAGGCTAATTACTTGACAATATTGTAGTGGTTTTGCCATACATTAACATGAATCAGCCATGGATTTACATGTGTTCCCCATCCTGAACCCCCCTCCCACCTCCCTCTCCACCCGATTCCTCTGGGTCATCCCAGTGCACCAGCCCCTAGCACTTGTCTCATGCATTCAACCTGGACTGGTGATCTGTTACACACTTGATAATATACATGTTTCGAAGCTGTTCTCTCAGATCATCCCATCCTCGCCTTCTCCCGTAGAGTCTAAAAGTCTGTTCTATATATCTGTGTCTCTTTTTCTGTTTTGCATATAGGGTTATCATTACCATCTTTCTAAACTCCATATATATGCATTAGTATGCTGTATTGGTCTTTATCTTTCTGGCTTACTTCACTCTGTATAATGGGCTCCAGTTTCATCAATCTCATTAGAATTGATACAAATTAATTCTTTTTAATGGCTGAGTAATATTCCATGGTGTATATGTACCACAGCTTCCTGATCCATTCATCTGCTGATGGACATCTAGGTTGTTTCCATCACCTGGCAATTATAAACAGTGCTGTGATGAACATTGGGGTACACCTATCTCTTTCAGATATGGTTTCCTCAGTGTGTATGCCCAGAAGTGGGATTGCTGGGTCATATGACAGTTCTATTTCCAGTTGGTTAAGGAATCTCCACACTGTTCTCCATAGTGGCTGTACTAGTTTGCATTCCCACCAACAGTGTAAGAGGGTTCCCTTTTCTCCACACCCTCTCCAGCATTTATTGCTTGTAGACTTTTGGATAGCAGCCATTCTGACTGGTGTGTAATGGTACCTCATTGTGGTTTTGATTTGCATTTCTCTGATAATGAGTGATGTTGAGCATCTTTTCATGTGTTTGTTAGCCATCTGTATGTCTTCTTTGGAGAAATGTCTGTTTAGATCTTTGGCCCATCTTTTGACTGGGTCATTTACTTTTCTGGAATTGAGCTGTAGGTGTTGCTTGTATATTTTTGAGATTAATCCTTTGTTTCTTCGTTTGCTATTATTTTCCCCCATTCTGAAGGCTGTCTTTTCACCTTGCTTATAGTTTCCTTTGTTGTGCAAAAGCTTTTAAGTTTCATTAGGTCCCATTTGTTTATTTTTGCTTTTATTTCCAATATTCTGGGAGGTGGGTCATAGAGGATCTTGCTGTGATTTATGTTGGTAAGCTGATTTTTAGAAGCATAGCTTTAGATGCTAAAAGATAAAGAAATGGGTAATGCTAAGTTTTAAAACATAGATTTAGAACTCAAGAGAATATATGAGACTAAAGACATGGAAGACAAAGTATTTGAGACTTATTGGCAAAAATAAGTATGCAAAATAGATCAGTTATAGCACAGTGGTATACTAGAGAACACATGCTCAATTTGAATGCTTAACAAACAGATCCTGTAATTCATGTTTGGTGTAGAGACTGCCAGTTTATATCTGTTATGTATAGAAAAGAGAGCTAAGGAAAAAAAAAAACTCCCAGAAAACATACATCATGCTTTCATAGAAGGAAGAAATGAGACCAGAAAAGCATACTGTATCATGCATGAGACTGAGAGGGAATGGTCAGAGGAGGAGGAAGAGAATAGCTGGGAGAGTATACAGAATGGCAACAGCCAGGAAGGAGTCAACATTGTAAATCAACTATACTCCAGTAATTGTTTTTTTAAAAAACATGCACACACTACTATATGTAAAATAGATGACTAGCAAGGACCCACTGTATAACACAGCAGACCATATTCTCTGTAATAATCTATATGGGAAAAGAATCTGAAAAAGAATAGACATGCATAATGAACTCACTTTGCTGTACACATGAAACTAAGACAACATTGTAAATCAACTCTACTCCGATATAAAATTTAGGGGGGTTCAGGATGGGGAACACATGTAAATCCATGGCTGATTCATATCAATGTATGGCAAAAACCACTACAATATTGTAAAGTAATTAGCCTCCAACTAATATAAATGAATAAAAACAAAAACAAAAAAATAAAAAATATAACAACAAGTAAGGTAAGTTAAATTTAAGTCAGATGACAAACAGTCCCAAGATGAAGAATAAGAAGAGCTTCCTGGCCCTGTTTGATAATATTTAAATCAAGAAGAACTAGTAATACAACTAAACATCAAAAAAATATAAACTGAACATGTTCCATATAAGCTTTATTACCTATTGATACAGTAACAAATTTATAATTAACAGATAAGTTAAATTTAACAGTTGTAATCATAATGACAAGAATTGTATTCAGTATATTTCTCAATAGTAAGGTATATTTAATGCTTACTTGCAAAAAAAAAAAGGCCTTTAACCAAGAAAATAAAGAATAAAACAAAATGCCAGAATAACTTTATTGAAGTGTAGTTGATTTACAATATTCTCTTAGTTTCAGGGTAATAGCAAAGTGATTCAGTTTTATGTATATGTGTGTATATATATATATATATATATATATATATATATATATATATATTTAGGTTCTTTTCCATTATAGGTTACTATAGGACATTGAATATAGTTCCCTGTATTACATAGTAAATCACTGTTGGTCATTTATTTTATGTATAATAGTTTGTATCTGTTAAAACTAAACTCCAAATTTGTTCCCCCACATACACACCTTCACCCTTTGGTAATCATAAGTTTGTTTTCTATGCCTTTGAGTCTGTTTCTGTTTTTTTTTTTAATTTTTTTATTAGTTGGAGGCTAATTACTTCACAACATTTCAGTGGGTTTTGTCATACATTGATATGAATCAGCCATGGATTTACACATCTTCCCCATCCAGGCTAATTACTTCACAACATTTCAGTGGGTTTTGTCATACATTGATATGAATCAGCCATGGATTTACACATCTTCCCCATCCCAATCCCCGCTCCCACCTCCCTCTCCACCCGATTCCTCTCGAAACATCCCACCCTCGCCTTCTCCCACAGAGTTCAAAAGTCCGTTCTGTATTTCTGTGTCTCTTTTTCTGTTTTGCATATAAGGTTATCGTTACCATCTTTCTAAATTCCATATATATGTGTTAGTATGCTGTAATGTTCTTTGTCTTTCTGGCTTACTTCACTCTGTATAAGGGGCTCCAGCTTCATCCATCTCATTAGGACTGGTTCAAATGAATTCTTTTTAATGGCTGAGTAATATTCCATGGTGTATATGTACCACAGCTTCCGTATCCATTCATCTGCTGATGGGCATCTAGGTTGCTTCCATGTCCTGGCTATTATAAACAGTGCTGCAATGAACGTTGGGGTGCACGTGTCTCTTTCAGATCTGGTTTCCTCAGTGTGTATGCCCAGAAGTGGGATTGCTGGGTCATATGGCAGTTCTATTTCCAGTTTTTTAAGAAATCTCCACACTGTTTTCCATAGCGGCTGTACTAGTTTGCATTCCCACCAACAGTGTAAGAGGGTTCCCTTTTCTCCACACCCTCTCCAGCATTTATTGCTTGTAGACTTTTGGATAGCAGCCATCCTGACTGGCGTGTAATGGTACCTCATTGTGGTTTTGATTTGCATTTCTCTAATAATGAGTGATGTTGAGCATCTTTTCATGTGTTAGCCATCTGTATGTCTTCTTTGGAGAAATGTCTGTTTAGATCTTTGGCCCATTTTTTGATTGGGTCATTTATTTTTCTGGAATTGAGCTGCAGGAGTTGCTTGTATATTTTTGAGATTAATCCTTTGTCTGTTTCTTCATTTGCTATTATTTTCTCCCAATCTGAGGGCTAGATTCATTTGTTCATTTGTATTATTTTTTTAGATTTCACTTTTAAATGATCTTATATAATATTTGTCTTTCTCTGTCTGATGCCACTCAATATGATATTCTCTAGGTTATTCTGTGTTGCTGCAAGTGGAAGTATTTACTCTTTTCATGCTTGAGTAATATTGCATTGTGTGTATGTGTGTGTGTGTGTGTGTGTGTGTGTGTATCTTCTTAAACTAATCATCTTTTGATGGACACTTTGGTTGCTTCTATGTCTTAGCTATTGTAAATAGTGCTGCAGTAAACATTGGGGTGCATGTATCCTTTCGAGCCCTGGTCTTTTCTGGATATGCTCAGGAGTGGTATTGTAGGGGCATATGGTAGCTCTGTTTTTAGTTTTTTAAGGAACTCCCATACTGTTTTCCGTGGTGACTGCACCAGTTTACATTCCCACCACCAGTGTAGACAAAGCTCTAGGATATTAACTCACTTTGTGTACATAATTTGTGTTGTAAAATACCTACTAAAATAAATTTCACCATTTTTTATCTTCATGTTTTTCCTTAAAATGAATCACCAAATAGTATATTACTAAGAGTTTTTGACATTGATTGTCTTAGTTCGTGTGCAATATATCCCTAATGAAAAAGTGATAAATGGCCAAAGAAGTATAGTTATTCTGTGGTACATTAATTTCTTAGGCAGTAAAGAGGGCCCAGGCAACATGTTCCTTTTCTCTTGTGAGATTATTTTAGCAGGTTTATTGAAGTTTAATTGACACATGAACTGTGTATACATTTATCATGTGCAACTTGATGTTTTGATATGTATACATTATGAAATGATCACCAACCATGATCAAGCTATTTAATATATCCACCACCTTCACAGGTTTACAATTTTGTGTTTGTATATGCTTGGGGGATGGATAAAATGACTTAATATAAACTCTACTTTCTCAGGAAATTTCAAGTATATGATAGAGCATTCTTAACTGTAATCTCCAAGCTTTATATTAGAATATATTCACCTTGCATAACTGAAACTTTGCTGATGTTGGTCGAAGGATACAAAGTTTCACAGAATTTTTGGTCAGATTTTTTGATAACTCTGATGCCTAGACCTGCTTCTGAAGCAATGAATTGATATTCTTTTATGCCAATGGAAGATAAAATTTACAGCTTATAAATATGAACACTTTTGTAATTTAAAGTGATTTTCTTTGTAGGTATCCTTTTTTCCAAATAGTTTTATATAATTCCATTAATATATCCCAAAATGTGTGAATATGGCATGAATTATTTACTCTGTTTTTAACAGATTAGAGTTTAAAACACCATATCTCTAGGGATCTCAGAAGGATGCTTTTGTTGTTCATACTGTGCACAATAATGTGCACCAGCATCATAGTGTGACGCTCTTATGAAGATCAAATTTAATGTTCTGTTTCAGAATATCTGGTCATGGCAAACCTCTGAAACGTGTTTTTATTATTATTTCAAGACCTGTATTGGATATCAGATTTCTCTATGGATAAAACCAAAAGCAGTGTGCAAATGCACACATTTCTATGAATCCATTTTTTCTCTATAAAAGAAATAAGTAGATGTGAAATCATTTCTCCTAGCTCTTAAAAAAAAACACTAATTTTCTCTAGAACTCATTTAGTAATTATACTCTATTATTTAGACAATATTCTTATAATGAAGAAGAATCTAATTCTAGGCATAAAACCGTGACATCATTATGTATGCAATCTCTTGAAAGGAACAGCTGAAACAGAATTTATCCTATCAAATACTATTACTGAAAACTCTATAAAGTAAGATATATTGAAGATCTAGAGTATTATTCATTAAACTAGAAGTGCCAGAGTCATGCTGACATCATGGAATGCTGCTACTAAATACTGGAACAGTTGCATACAATACCTGAGTCATTAGAAGTCTCCAAACTATTGTTAAAACAGGATGAGAGCAATGTACTATACATAACTAGGTTTTGTACTGCAGTGCAAAATAACCTTTGTATAAAAGGGTAATCACAAAAAAACATTTTGTTGGAAAGACCTTTTTGATTGCAGAGAAGTAGTGAAATACTTTGTGATAAAAACTGCTCTGTATATTTCAAAATACATAGAGAGGAAAGAAAAGATGTGTTTTTGGCTTCATACCACCCAAAGAGGGCTTTTATAAACAAACTTCATGTACTTCAAAAATTATTAGGTTTTGTTAACAGACTTTCTTTGGCAGCCATTTTGAGCTACAAGCTACTTCATAAATATTCATCTGAATTGAAATGTTTCTTTTACTAATCAATTTTTAAATTTACATACCAAATGGGTATTTAAAGCTCCCATATACCCAAATATTCTAAAATACAACTAATTTACCGAAACAACAATCTCTACCTCTACCACAAGTAATTTTCAAGTAATTTGCATTTGCTTTTAGGTAGAATATTTACCTCAAATTATTTCCTTGATGATCTGTGATGGTGTTTGTTTCCCTAAAGTTATTTAAGAAAATATGAATGACCAGTTTTCACTGGTCATTCATATTTTCCACTTGTAAAAGAATGAAACTAGAACACTTTCTAGCACCAATACACAAAAATAAACTCAAAATGGATTAAAGATCTAAATGTAAGACCAGAAACTATAAAACTCCTAGAGGAGAACATAGGCAAAACACTCTCTGACATAAATCACAGCAGGATCCTCTATGACCCACCTCCCAGAATATTGGAAATAAAAGCAAAACTAAACAAATGGGACCTAATGAAACTTAAAAGCTTTTGCACAACAAAGGAAACTATAAGCAAGGTGAAAAGACAGCCTTCAGAATGGGAGAAAATAATAGCAAATGAAGCAACAGACAAAGGATTAATCTCAAAAATATACAAGCAACACCTGCAGCTCAACTCCAGAAAAATAAATGACCCAATCAAAAAATGGGCCAAAGATCTAAACAGACATTTCTCCAAAGAAGACATACAGATGGCTAACAAACACATGAAAAGATGCTCAACATCACTCATTATCAGAGAAATGCAAATCAAAACCACAATGAGGTACCATTACACGCCAGTCAGAATGGCTGCTATCCAAAAGTCTACAAGCAATAAATGCTGGAGAGGGTGTGGAGAAAAGGGAACCCTCTTACACTGTTGGTGGGAATGCAAACTAGTACAGCCACTATGGAGAACAGTGTGGAGATTTCTTAAAAAACTGGAAATAGAACTGCCATATGACCCAGCAATCCCACTTCTGGGCATACACACCAAGGAAACCAGATCTCAAAGAGACACATGTACCCCAATGTTCATCACAGCACTGTTTATAATAGCCAGGGCATGGAAGCAACCTAGATGTCCATCAGCAGATGAATGGATCAGGAAGCTGTGGTACATATACACCATGGAATATTACTCAGCCATTAAAAAGAATTAATTTGTATCAGTTCTAATGAGATGGATGAAACTGGAGCCTATTATACAGAGTGAAGTAAGCCAGAAAGATAAAGACCAATACAGCATACTAATGCATATATATGGAATTTAGAAAGATGGTAATGATAACCCTATATGCAAAACAGAAAAAGAGACACAGATGTATAGAACAGACTTTTTGACTCTATGGGAGAAGGCGAGGCTGGGATGTTTCAAGAGAACAGCATCGAAACATGTATATTATCAAGGGTGAAACAGATCACCAGCCCAGGTTGGATGCATGAGACAAGTGTTCAGGGCTGGTGCACTGGGAAGCCCCAGAGGAACTGGGTGGAGAGGGAGGTGGGAGGGGGGATCGGGATGGGGAATACATGTAAATCCATGGCTGATTCATGTCAATGTAAGGCAAAAACCACTACAGTATTGTAAATAATTAGCCTCCAACTAATAAAAATAAAAGGGGAAAAAAAAAGAAAATATAGAGCTGTTTCATAGAAAACTTAGTTAGGTCCCAGTGATGACAGGTCATCCTGAGAATTGATAAAAATTATTAGCCATTTTGAATCTATGGACTCAGGTATAATATCTTTGCATCTGAATTACTTATTTATTTATTTATTTTTTCTTCTCATCTTCCTAGTCTTTATTTTTTTTTTAGTTTTTTTTTAATTTTTTATTTTATTTTATTTATTTTTTTTATTAGTTGGAGGCTAATTACTTCACAACATTTCAGTGGGTTTTGTCATACATTGATATGAATCAGCCGTAGATTTACACGTATTCCCCATCCCGATCCCCTCTCCCACCTCCCTCTCCACCCGATTCCTCTGGGTCTTCCCAGTGCACCAGGCCCGAGCACTGGTCTCATGCATCCCACCTGGGCTGGTGATCTGTTTCACCATAGATAGTACAGATGCTGTTCTTTTGAAACATCCCACCCTCACCTTCTCCCACAGAGTTCAAAAGTCTGTTCTGTATTTCTGTGTCTCTTTTTCTGTTTTGCATATAGGGTTATTGTTACCATCTTTCTAAATTCCATATATATGTGTTAGTATGCTGTAATGTTCTTTATCTTTCTGGCTTACTTCACTCTGTATAATGGGCTCCAGTTTCATCCATCTCATTAGGACTGATTCAAATGAATTCTTTTTAATGGCTGCGTAATATTCCATGGTGTATATGTACCACAGCTTCCTATTTAAATAATACTTTGAAGACTATTTCATGAGAAAGTCATGGAATCTAATCGCTTGAATCTGTGTCACTGAATTCTTAATTCAAACACAGAGCCAAAAGGAGAGAATGCTACTAGCTTTTAAATACCTACTTGCTGTCACATCTACTGTCAACACTTCTGAGTATTCTCTAGGCTTTCAATTGCATGATCCTTAATTGGCATCTTAGTCAGTCAGTTAATAAAGTTTGTCTTGATACTTAATTGTGGAGGAAGCTCCTAATTTAGCTTGTGATATCAAGAAGTTATTGAGTAGCATAGGTGAGCTATATTTTGCTCAGTTCATCTGCCTGAATTCCAAACTCAGCAAGAACAGTGAGTGGTGGTAAGAAAAAGTTGTTATGCATTCACAATATAGGGTAATGGTTAAAGAGCAAAATCTCTGGAGTCACATTGTTTAGGTTCAAATTCTCAGCTCCACCACTTAATATCTATGTGATCTTGGGCATATGTGTAGTATTTGTGTGCCTTGTTTTTATCATCTATAAAATGGGTTCAATCACAATGTACAATACTCTACTTATAAGATTAATATGAGGATTAATGAAAAGGTTTTATGTTAAATATTTTTTATAGCATATGACATATAATAATCTTTCAATATTTGAGTTTTTAGGTTTTTAGTATTCAGTACACTATTGAATAGAATATGTTCAAACCTTGTAAATATATTGGATATGTCACTGCATTCTTGCTGGTTTTGTCATTTCCTACAGTAATGGATCTTAAGGTCTTTTTGAAACAGCAGCTTGTCAAGTGAAATAGAGGCATGTGTATAGGGCAGTTAATTTGTGGAGAAATTACTCTTAATAAAGATTTTGACTCTGTATCCTGGAACCATGGGAGGGTGTTTTACTGTTCATTGGGTGGTCAGGCTGTGCCACAAGATAGAGTATAACATGAGTGCCACCAGGGAAGCCCATGAATACTGGAGTGGGGAGCCATCCCCTTCTCCAGGGGATCTTCCCAACCTAGGGATCGAATTCAGGTCTCCCCCATTGCAGGCAGATTCTTTACCAGCTGAGCCACCAGGGAAGCCCATGAGTACTGGAGTGGGTAGTCTATCCCTTTTCCAGGGGATCTCCCTGACCCAGGAATTGAACTGGGGTCTCCTGCATTGCAGGCAGATTCTTTACCAGCTGAGCTACCAGGAAAGCCCAACATGAGTGCAGCCAAGGTTAAAAGGTTATTTATATTAATGCCACCCAAAGAGACCAGTACATGAATTGAGGTCCCTGAGAACATGTGCCATGCACACCAGTCACAAGTGGTACAGTGTTTACTTAGAGCAAGAGAAGAGAGTGCACAATATCCAGCCTCTTGCAATGCACTGACCTCTCACAGACAGCAGAACCACTCAACAACCAATATCAACGGTGTGCCTACACACACCCTACATTTTGCTGCAATAGAAAGACCCTTTGCCTTCCCCACTAGAAACAGATATAGCAGTGGAGTTGGCTAGGTGCCCTATGATACATATACTTAAACAGAACTAAGACATACATCAAGCCCTGAACAATGAAAGGAATCCCCAAACAATGAGGTGCTACCAGCACAGGCTCTTTATCACTTATAAGGAAATGTTTCAGGTCCAAGGCTGCTCTTATGTGCAAATGAAAAGGCTGACTAGCTGAAATGGCTGTCTTTCCCAATAGAAAGCTTTTTTAAAAATAGGAAGTATTGAACTATGTTTGTTGATTTAGATGAAAAAGCTAGAATTATTGATGCTAGAAAAAGTGGGATGATTGTAGATGTAAAGGGGGTAGGAGAGGGTAATATTCAGTAAACAAGTAGAGAACTTCACTTATGACAGAGACAAAGCAGAATATATGGGTCTAAGGAAAGATAGAATGTTCCAAACAGTACAGGAAGATGAAAAAAAATCTCTTCAGTTATAGTATGTAGTGAACCATAAGCAATGAGATTAGCCAAGAATAAGAAGAGGGAAGAAGTGTTATGTATTTGAGGATTATTAATATGATATACACTTTCCTCAGAGAGTTAAGCAAGTTATTTGACAAGGGAATTGAGTATGATTTCCAGGCTGCACTAAGAAGTTGCTTGGTGTTTGTGTTCATAAATTTAAAGTAAAAGTAATAGCATGATTGGATATTTTCTCTTTTGTATTCAGCTCCTCAAGTTTGGTACAGAGAAGGAAAACAGTTGGATTTAGCTATATGAGTACATTGGAGGCATAGCAGGTCAAGGTAGTTCAAGATGTAGGTTTAGAGAGTAATTATAATAATGGTCTGTGGAATCTAAGATGGAAGGTAAATAATTTTCTATTTGGATGTCAGGTACACGCCTTTTAAAATTCAGATTAAAACTGTTATTGCTGTAGCTGTTATTCTGTCTATATAACTTTGGACAAGTTAATTAAATTCTCTGAACCTCAGTTTCTTCATCCAAAAAATGTGGGGAAAAAAAGAAAAATCTCTAGGTATTTCAAGTAGAAAGAGATTTACACAGGGAACTAAATATTTACAAAATTTCAGAACAATCTAGAAGAGTGAATGTTGGGGGATTTCCATAGCTTTCCTGTGTCAATGAGGAACATTGGGTCAGAAATATGTTTCACAGTTCAGAAAAGATCAGGAAACTCCAGTAAACCACGAGTGACAGAACTTACCCATACCTATGGAATGACTGAGAGGAAAATTCTCATGTTAATTTTCTTCCAAGGCTGGGAAAATACAAAAGGAAAATTGGAAGAAAATATATGGGAGACAAAAGATTGAAGAGAGAATAGAAGGAGTAAAGTTGATGAGCTGTGGGAGATAATTTCAGGGCTTCCCAGGTAGCTCAAACAGGAAAGAATCTGCCCACAATACAGGAGACCTGGGTTCGATCCCTGGGTTGGGAAGATCCCCTGGAGAAGGGCATGGCAACCCATTCCAGTATTCTTGCCTGGAGAATTCCATGACAGAGGAGCCTGGTAGGCGACAGTTCATGGAATTGCAGTCAGACACAACTGAGTGACTAACACATATAACAGATATTTTGGGGAACAGGAAACCAAGATGCAGTGAGGCACACTGATAGATAGATGGACTACCCTCTTCTCACCCCTCAAATTCTGGTAATTAGTCTTTTCCTTGTTACTGACTTCTCTCTCCCTCTCACCGTTTATATCTAATCAGTTTCCAAAGCCTGTTCTTCTTTCTCAAAAGTAAATTCAGCAAATATTTATAGAATATTTACTGATCATGCTGCTGTTCAGTCATTTTTTCATTCATGCAGCAAATAATTATTGAGCACTTAATATGGGCCAGACACAGAACACAATGCTGATCTTTGCCCTCATGTGCCAATGAGTGTGCTAGTGGTGTGCTTGAGAACACGAGTTGTATATTATAACACTTTGGCAATTGACGATGTAATAATCAAGCCTCCAGGAAATGCTGCAGCATTTAATCTAATATTTTCCAAGCATATTTGACCATAGAATGCTCTTTGTTTCGTCAAAACATCTATTAACATCACCTGGAATATCACACAGCTGTCTTTAGTATAAAACTCCAATTAATTAGTTTAGCATACTAACCTGATTAGTTTAGTCCAAGCCATACTATTTTTTCCTTTTTTTTGTAGCCATATACATTCATACATTCTTTTAATATCACCAAAAATATATGAAATTCAAACGTGCCCAAATATAATCCCAACATCCCTTGAAATGACTGATTTGTCTTACCCCAAATTTAATAATAATACCATAGTATGTTATATTAATAGCATAAAGTAGAGGGAGAAAGAAGTTAGATGTGATGCCAACAGAAGTCAAAAAGTACATATCTATTAGCCCACTGAATAATGTCAAGTAAAACCTATTCTGCCTCTGATATGAGCAAAATTCCTCTTAATCACTGGGATTAAGGAATCCATTTATAAACTACAGTACATAAAAAATAGGTCATTTTAAAGCTAGCATTCCTTGAAATATGGCAAACTGTAAGAAAAAACTTACTTGATTTATGAATACCATAATATAGGTATCCCAGGTATAATTTCTGTACCTTAAAAAACCTTGAACAATTTCTCTTATTATTTGCATCAAATAAGTGTTTTCAGCACTGCTCAGTAACATCTTATATAAATAAATGAGGAACATCACATTCTCTCTGCTGTATTCTATTTGTGATAATTGTTTTGAGCAAGATAGCAAGTCTAGCTTACTTACCCCAATCCTGAAACCCCCTCCCACCTCTCTCCCCACCCATTCCTTCTGGATTGTCCCAGAGAACTGGCTTTGGGTGTCCTGCTTCCTGCATCGAACTTGCAGGTCATCTGTTTTACAAATGGTAATAAATATGTTTCAATGGTATTCTGTCAAATCATTCCACCCTTGCCTTCTCCCGCTGAGTCCAAAAGTCTGTTTTATACATCTGTGTCTCCTTTGCTTCCCTGCATGTAGGATTGTTGACACTGTCTTTCTAAATTCCAAATACATGTGTTAATATATAGTATCTGCCTTTCTCTTTCTGACTTATTTCACTTTGTATAATAGGCTCCAGGTTCATCCACTTCATTAGAACTGACACGAATGTATTCCTTTTTAAAGCTGAGCAAATATTCCACTGTGTATGTATATCACAACTTCCTTATCCATTCATCTGCCTATGGACATCTAGATTGCTTCCATATTCTATCTATTGTAAATAGTGCTACAATGAACATTCGGGTACATGTGTCTCTTTCACTTCTGGTTTCCTCAGTGTGTATGCCAAGCAGTGGGATTGCTGGGTCTTATGCCAATTTAATTCCCAGTTTTTTAAAGGAATCGCCACACTGTTCTCCATAGCGGCTGTACCAGTTGGCATTCCCACCAAAAGTGTAAGAGGGTTCCCTTTTCTCCACACCTTCTATAGCATTTATTGTTTGTAAATTTTTTGATGTTGGTCATTCTGACCAGCTTGAGATGTTACCTCATTGTGTTTTTTATTTGCATTTCTCCAATAATGAGTGATGTTGAGCATCTTTACACATGTTTATTAGCCCTCTGTATGTCGTCTTTGGAGAAATGTCTCTTTATGTTCTCTGCCCACTTTTAGATTGGGCTGTTCATTTGTCTGGTATTGAGCTGTATGAGCTGCTTGTATATTTTGGCGACTGATTCTTTGTCAGTTGTTTCATTTGCTATAATTTTTTCCCATTCTGAGGGATTTCTTTTCACCTTGCTTATAGTTTCCTTCATTGTGCAAAAGCTTTTAAGTGTAATTAGATCCCATTTGTTTATTTTGTTTTTATTTGCATTACTCTGGGAGGTGGGTCATAGAGGACCTTGCTGTGATTTACATTAGAGATTGTTCTGCCTATGTTTTTCTCTAAGAGTTCTATAATGTCTGGTTCTCCATTTAGGTCTTTAACCCATTTTGAGTTTAATTTTTGTGTATGGTGTTAGAAAGTATTCTAATTTCATTCTTTTACACTTAGTTGACCAGTTTTCCCTTCTCCACTGTTTAAAGAGACTATCTTTTCTCCACTGTATATGTTTGTCTCCTTGGTGAAATGTTGTCAGAGGTAAGGTGTCCATAACTGCGTGGATTTATCTCTGGGCTTTCTATTTTGTTCCATTGATCTATGTTTCTGTCTTTGTGCCAGTACCGTACTGTCTTGGTGACTGTAGCTTTGTAGTATAGTCTGAAGTCAGGCAGGTGGACTCCTCCAGTTCCATTCTTCTTTCTCAAGCTTGCTTTGGCTATTCGAGGTTTTTTGTATTTCCATACAAATTGTGAAATTATTCATTCTATTTCTGTAAAAATACCGTTGGTAGCTTGATAGGGATTTCACTGAATCTATAGATTGCTTTGGGTTTCGATTTCTGTGCTTGTGATGGGTCTGTTAAGATTTTCTATTTCTTCCTGATTCAGTTTTGGAAATTAATACTTTTCTAAGAATTTGTCCATTTCTACAAGTTGTCCATTTTAGCGGCATATAGTTGCTGATAGTAGTCTCTTATGATCCTTTGTATTTCTGTGTTGTCAGTTGTGATTTATCTATTTTCATGTCTAATTTTGTTGATTTGATTCTTCTCCCTTGGTTTCTTGATGAGTCTGGCTAATGATTTGTCAATTTTATTTATCTTCTCAAAGAGCCAGCTTTTAGCTTTGTTGATTTTTTTGCTATGGTCTCTCTCTCTCTCTCTCTCTCTTTTGCATTTGTTTCTGCCTTATTTTTAAGATTTCTTTATTTCTACTAACCCTGGGGTTCTTCATTTCTTCCTTTTCTAGTTGCTTTAGGTGTAGAGTTAGGTTATATATTTGATTTTTTTCTTGTTTCTTGAGGTAAGCCTGTATTGCTATGAACCTTCCCCTTAGCACTGCTTTTACAATATCCCATAGGTTTTGGGTTGTTGTGTTTTCATTTTCATTCATTTCTATGCATATTTTTATTTCTTTTTTGATTTCTTCTGTGATTTGTTGATTGTTCAGCAGCATATTGTTTAGCCTCCATATGTTGGAATTTTTAATAGTTTTTCTCCTGTAATTGACATCTAATCTTACTGCACTGTGATCAGAAAAAAATGCTTGGAAGGATTTAAACTTTTTTTGAATTTACCAAGGCTAGATTTATAGCCCAGGATGCTATCTATCCTGGAGAATGTTCCATGTGCATTTGAGAAAAAGGTGAAATTCATTGTTTTGGGATGAAATGTCCTATAGATATCAATTAGGTCTAACTGGTCTATTGTATCATTTAAAGTTTGTGTTTCCTTGTTAATTTTCTGTTTAGTTGATCTATCCATAGGTGTGAGTGAGGTATTAAAGTCTCCCACTATTATAGTCTTATTGTTAATTTCTTCTTTCATACTTGTTAGCATTTGCCTTACATACTGTGGTGTTCCTATGTTGGGTGCATATGTATTTATAATTGTTATATCTTCTTCTTGGATTGATCCTTTGATCATTATTTAGTGTCCTTCTTTGTCTCTTTTCATGGCCTTTACTTTAAAGTCTATTTTATCTGATATGAGTATTGCTACCTCTGCTTCTTTTGGTCTCTATTTGAGTGAAATAACTTTTTCCAGCCCTTCACTTTCAGTCTGTATGTGTCTTTTGTTTCGAGGTTGGTTTCTTGTAGACAACATATATAGGGGTCTTGTTTTTGTATCCATTCAGCCAGTCTTTGTCTTTTGGTTGGGGCATTTAACCCCTTTACATTTAAGGTAATTATTGATAGGTATGATCCCATTGCCATTTACTTTGTTGTTTTGGGTTAGAGTTTATACATCCTTTCTGTGTTTCCTGTCTAGAGAAGATCCTTTAGCATTTGTTGAAGAGCTGGTTTGGTGGTGCTGAATCCTCTCAGCTTTTGCTTGTCTGTAAAGCTTTTGATTTCTCCTTCATATTTGAATGAGATCCTTGCTAGGTATAGTAATCTAGGCTGTAGATTTTTCTCTTTCATCACTTTAAGTATGTCCTGCCATTCCCTTCTGGCCTGAAGAGTTTCTATTGAAAGATTAGCTGTTATCCTTATGGAAATCCCCTTGCATGTTATTTGTTGTTTTTCCTTGCTGCTTTTAATATTTGTTCTTTGTGTTTGATCTTTTTTAATTTGATTAATATGTGTCTTTGGGTGTTTCACCTTGGGTTTATCCTGTTTGGGACTGTCTGGGTTTCTTGGACTTGGGTGACTCTTTCCTTTCCCATTTTAGGGAAGTTTCCAGCTATTATCTCCTCAAGTATTTTCTCATGTTCTTTCTTTTTGTTTTCTTTTTCGGGACTCCTATGATTCCAATATTGGGGTGTTTAACATTGTCCCAGAGGTCTCTGAGGTTGTCTTCATTTCTTTTCATTCTTTTTTCTTTTTTCCTCTCTCCTTCATTTATTTCTACCATTCTATCTTCTACCTCATTTACCCTTTCTTCTGCCTCTGTTATTCTACTGTTGGTTCCCTCCAGAGGGTTTTTTATCTCATTTATTGCATTATTCATTATATTTTGACTCTTTTTTATTTCTTCTAGATCCTTGTTAATCATTTCTTGCATCTTCTCAATCCTTGTCTCCAGGCTATGTATCTGTATCTCCATTTTGTTTTCAAGATTTTGGATTATTTTTACTATCATTATTCTGAATTCTTTTTCAGGTAGACTGCTTATCTCTTCCTCTTTTGTTTGGTTACGTGGGCATTTATCCTGTTCCTTTACCTGCTGAGTATTTCTCTGCTTTTTCATGTTGTTTATATTGCTGTGTTTGGGGAGGCCTTTCCATATTCTGGAAATTGGTGTTTCCTCTTTATTGTGGAGGTTCCTCTCTGTGGATGGGGTTGGATGGGTGTCTTGTCAAGGTTTCCTGGTTAGGGAAGCTTGCGTCGGTGTTCTGGTGGGTGGAACTGGATTTCTTTTCTCTGGAGTTCAATGAAGTGTCCAGTGGTGAGTTTTGAGATGTCTGTGGGTTTGATGTGACTTTGGACAACCTGTATATTGAAGCTCAGGGCTATGTTCCTGAGTTGCTGGTGAATTTGCATGGTATGTCTTGCTCTGGAACTTGTTGGCTCTTGGGTGGTGCTTGGTTTCAGTGTAGGTATGGAGGCTTTTGGATGGGCTCTTATTGATGAATGTTCCCTGGAGTCAGGAGTTCTATGGTGTTCTCAGGCTTTGGAATTAAGCCTCCTGCCTCTGGTTTTCCATCTTATTCTTACAGTAGCCTCAAGACTTCTCCATCTATACAGCACCAGTAATAAAACATCTAGATTAATGATGAAAAGTTTCTCCACAGTGAGGGACACACAGAGAGGTTCACAGAGTTACATGGATAGGAGAACAGGGAGAAAGGAGATAGAGGTGACTAGGAGCAGAAGAGGGGGAATCAAAAGGGGAGAGAGCAAGCTAGCCAGTAGTCAATTCCCTATGTGCTCTCCTCAGTCTGGACCCCTCAGAGAGGTTCACGGAGTTACACAGAGAAGAGAAGAGGGAGGAAGGAGACAGAGGTGACCAGGAGGAGAAAAGGAGGAATCAAAAGGAGAGAGACTGACCTAGCCAGTAATCAGTTCCCTAAGTGTTCTCCACAGCCAGGAACACACGAAGAGATTCACAGAGTTGGGTAGAGAAGAGAAGGGGGAGGGAGGAGATAGAGGCGACCTGGTGGAGGAAAAGGAGATTCAAAAGGGAGAGAGAGAAATCAAGCCAGTAATCACATTCCCAAGTAAAAACGGGTAGTGAAGGTTGGGTTCCTAAAGGTACAAAGTTTGATAACAAATACCAAAACGCAAAGATGAAAAATCTAGAGTAGAGACTAGACTCTCAAAAATATAATATTAAAAACAACAACAACAACAAAGTCACAAAAATTATAAAAAATATATATGAAGTTTTCTTTAAAAATAGGGTCTTTTTTTTTGCAAGGTAATAGTAGGTTATAAAAATGAAAATTAAAGGAGTAATAGAGGACTTAAAATTAAAAAATATTTTTAATTTAAAAAATGATAATAGTAAAAATATATCTAGAAATTTCTCTGGAGCTGTTGCAGACAGTGTGGGGTCAGTTCAATTTCAGATAGTTCCTCCATCCGGCTTATGCTTCTCAAGATCTATAGGCCCCTTCCTATGCAGTCGGTGCTCAGGATATATGCTTCAGATGCTGTTATCTACGTATTTCAGATCCTCCAGGGGATCTTCCTGACTCAGGGATCTAACCTGTGTCTCCTGCATTAGAAGGCAAATTCTTTACCACTGAGACACTGGAAGCCCTCATGTGGGTAAGGTAACATGTTTACAGGGTTTTAACCTGTTGCACCTGTCCCTTCCAAAGCGGTTCCCTCTGTTTATTTTAGCTTCTTCTGTTTGCTGGTCTCTTCAGTGTCTAATTTCCACCCTGACACAAGGGGGCAAATGTGGTCACTTATTTAGGCTCACCTGTTCAGTCCTGCTGTGGGGAGGGTGGAACGCTGCAAACAAATATCACTGCCGTGTGTGGGGAGTGCTCGTAGTGTCTGGGTCACACCGGGTTTGCCCCCGCTCATGGCGTGTGTGCTTTCCCAGTCTACACTGCTCAGGCTCCAGGTTGCTCTGCAGGGAGTGGGCCCTGGGTTGCGTGCACTTCCCAGGTCTAAGCCGCTCAGGTTCAGGTTCTCAGGTACTCTGCAAAAGCAGAGACTCGGTTGGGCCTGTGTTTTGTGCCCTTCCCAGCTCCAAGCAGCTCAGGAGACCAGGTGTTTGGTGAATGCAGCCTCCCCCAGATGGGGGGGGGGTCTTATTCCCTCCCTCTTCCCAGCTGCTAGGTTTTCTGGGTGGCTGTGAGCGCGCCCCTCTCAGGTGTGCCATGTGTCTCTTCTGGGGAGCTGATCTCTGGCTGCGACCCTCCCGGCGGATGTCAACCATCCAGAATCCCAAGAACTCTTGGTTAGCAACAGAGCCTGCTTTGCAGTTTGGTAGAGGATGCCTCTCTGGGGCCAAATGTGCCCCTTTCTGTCTCTGGCTGCCTGCCCCCTGCCTGTCTCCAGTGGGGGATGGGCCAGTCTGCAGCCTGCTAACTCTTCTCTGGTATTCTCTCAGTCCTTTGTTCTGTGAGCAGGTCTGGCTGTGCCTTAGGTTAGGACTTTTCGCGGGATAGTTCTTCCTCTCTCTCTCTCTCTTTTTTTTCCTCTCTCTCTCTGGCTATCCCACAGTTTGTGTTGCTATCTTACCTCAGTTCCCTCAGATTGCCCTCAGGGCATTCGGGCCTGGTCCTCACCCTAAATAATGCAGCCCATGCCTCCCTGTTCAGCCCCCGCTTGCTGGTGGCAGCTGAGAGCGCTGGGAGTGCCATTAGGCATGTAATCTGTGGGTTTTGTTTATTTATTTTTCCTCCTGGTTATGTTACCCTCTGAGATTCCAAAACTCCCCACAGACCTGCCCGTGAGAGGGTTTCCTAGTGTTTGGAAACTTATCTTTTAAGATTCCCTTCCTGGGACAGATCTCCGTCCCTACCTCTTTTGTCTCTCTTTTTATCTTTTATATTTTGTCCTACCTCCTTTCAAAGACAATGCCTTTCTGGATGCCTGATGTCCTCTGCCAGCATTCAGAAGTTGTTTTGTGGAATTTGCTCAGCATTCAAATGTTCTTTTGATGAATTTGTAGGGGAGAAAGTGGTCTGCCCATCCTATTCCTCTGCTATCTTAGGACCGCCCAGGAATTTGCATTTGTAACAAGCCTTCAAACTGAAGGCTTTTTTTTTTTTTTGTACTCTAAAGTTTGTATATATTTCTAAAAACAAGTTGAGAAAGGATACTTTTTTGACATCCTTGTGAATGCACCCTTTCATGAATTCCCAAATCAATTAAACATACAGATTTTCTTAGTCCCTTCCTTCCCCCCAACCTTCCTAGGAATATCTTAAGTACAGATTTGACACATGAAATCATCTTGCTGGCTGCCCAGCACAAGGTTACCTAAAAGGATAAATGCAATGTAGAGAAATAATAAATACAACTCCAATTATTAAATGTGTATTCAATGTTAGTGGTTAAGTGTTTTTCAAATATAATCTTACTCTTAAAACTAGGAAGTGTAATAGACCATATTCTGATTTAGTATTTGAAGAAACTAAGATTCATAGGGGTTGCGTGCCTGTTCAGTCATGTCTGACTCTTTGCGACCCCGTGGGCTGCAGCCCGATAGGCTCTTTTGTCCATGGGATTTCTCAGATGACAATACTGGAGTGGGTTGCCATGTCCTCCTCCAGGGGATCTTCCTGACTCGGGGATCTAACCTGTGTCTCCTGCATTGGAAGGCAAATTCTTTACCACTGAGACACTGGAAGCCCTCATGTGGGTAAGGTAACATGTTTAGAGTCACAATCAGTTATTGGTGGAGCCTGGATTAGAACACAGGCTTTTGCTCCAAGCTCTCATGCTTTTTCCACACTATCTCTGAAAAATGTCCCTATGTCACTAAATCCTCAATTTCTTTCATGATGCAGTAGCAACTGGTCATACATGTCTATTCCAATGTTATTAATTTAATACTTTAACATTAATTAAAACTGAATAAAAATCTAGTTGCCTGATCACACTAAGTGGGTTTCTGATCTACCTAGTAGGTTTTGGGAAAGCATTTTTAAAAGCAAGCTGAAGGATAGGAGTTGCAGGATGTGTGATCAGCTTGTGCACAGTTCTCTGGTTGATGGTGAGGTAAGAAGGTAGTGTCACAGGGGTTATCATCAATGCTCAGGCTCCAGAAGGTCAGAGTCTACATGTTCATGGTCATCAAGTAGTTAACTTCTTCCATTTGGCGGGGTTTTTATCATCTGTGAAACAACTCAGGAAATATGTTTCAGATACTGTTATCTATGTATTTCAGGGAGGAGCTAAAGATTCTGTAACTGCCACATGGCTGATTTACCATTTAAATTGTTACCAGTTCTCCTGGTCTAACTTTTGTAATTATATGGTCACACTCTTTCAAACATTAATTCTTGTGTCAGGCTTTTGTGACTAAGGAGAGGCCTGAGAGACTGGCTTTTCTGCAAATAAGATGCAGGCAGAGGGAATGGGGGTAGGGGTCTGTCCTGTGAAGGCCTCATAGGGTCCTGCTCCATTACAAGGATATAGGCTAATATTAATCATGGTCAAAACCAAAATACCTTAAGTTTCTTCAGAATAAAATGGATACCTAACTAGCTTTGTAATCTTCACTGTTTTTCCTCAGCATTGTCAGTTCTAAAAGACTCCACATTAAAAATTATCTCTCAGGTTGGTGAAAACTGCTCTCCTTATCCTAAAGCCACCAACTCATTCTTGCTTTCCCAATGCTAAACAAAGCAAACTTTTAGTTAAAACTGGATTAAACCTGTTTGTATACTCAAACCCTCAACTGTATCCCCACCCACTAATCCCTCCTCCCACCTGCCAGCATCCTCAGACTCCCTTACCCCCTCCACACCCTGATATAGAAGCTGTACCAAATGTGCCCAGAAGAATGAGGAGACCTTCTTTCATACAAAACAGACAAAAGATAACCAATTGAACTGCCAACTTTATTAGGGCGATGGAATTATCATTTATTTTTAAAGTATTTCTGAGTCTATTCCAGAGCAATTCCATCAAATTCCCCTTATCTTTTCTGTAGAGCTAAGCTATCTCAGGCACCAAAGGATCACCTGAGTTGGGATAGCACAACATGGAACAAATGGATAACAGTACTTTCGAGATGGTCAGTGCTGGCGACCACTCAGATCTAAGAATGTCCAGACAGATGTTTCCGTTTCTGTTAATGTTTGGATAGTAAATTCAGGTGGAGAACGTGATTTTCGGTGGGTTGAAAGGATAGTTGGAAGGGAACTGGATCCTTAAGAAGAAGACTTCTCCCTGATACGGGCTGTCCTTGGGCCCCACTATCTTCGTTTGCCAGTGGAACATGTCATTGTCCACTGGCCCTGCCGAACATTGAGTGGGGAGGGGACAGGGTGTCTGCAGCACAGGTCTAGAATCTCCTTGCAGATGTGCTTTAGGGCCATCGTCTGCTACACGTGACCAGTCTTTGGCTCTAGGCCTGGCGACAGGAAGAAGGCCACCAGGATGCTCACGGGGTGGAAGGAGCGGTGACAGACCACGCAGGCAGATGGGTGGGCTGAAGGCTGGCTGCGGGAGGGTCGAGGCAGGCTTCATGGGAGGCGGACGGGTGGTGGAGAAGGTAACTGAGGAGGGAGGGAGAAGAGCCGTTGACCAGACCTGATGAGCTACTGGACGCTAGTAGTTCGTGGCCACCGCCTCCTCCCGCTGTCCAGAGTTGGAGACTACCGCCTGGAGGCCGCGCAGCCGGGAGGACGCACCACCCCAAGACACCGCCTCCGGGTGAAACAGCCGCACTCGCCCCAAGCTGCCAGCCTCAGCTGCTCACCCCTGCCGACTACACTGGGGCCCCGGGGTAAGGCGAGGACCAGCTCCATGAGGTCACAAGGGCCACACTGATGACGCAACTCAGTGTCTCCAAAGGCGGGTCTCGCCTAGGTGGTAGGCAGCGGGGTTTACGATAGAGGGGGAGGGGCGGAGTAGGTGAAGAGAGGAGGGGATGGGGTTGCGAATGGAAGAGGGAGAAGACAGAGAGGGGAGGTTCAGGGTCGAGGATTGGAGAGCGAGTCGGGGTTGGACAGGCTGGGATCTGCCTGGCACTCTAGGCCCTGGTGCTCTGGGCTGGCAGGCTGGGCCACACAAACTGTCCACCAATGAGAGTTACCTCGTTAGATAAGAGCAGTTCAATGTATTCCCCTCTTCCCCCTCAATAACACAGATTCGCCATTGGTTTTATACAAATTTATTCTCTCATATCTATGTATATATACATATAATTGTGAGTGAACTGCATACATTCTGGCCTTTATTTCTAGATATTTCTATGTTTCCTAGGAGAAACATTGTTTTATATGATCATCAAATTTAGCATTGTTCAACACGTTTATTTATTTTTGTAATTCATTTATCTTAGTTGAGCCACCTTCCCTGGTGGCTCAGACGGTAAAGGCGTCTGCCTACAATACAGGGGACCCAAGTTCCATCCCTGGGTTGGGAAGATCCCCTGGAGAAGGAAATGGCAACCCACTCCAGTACTCTTGCCTGGAAAATCCCATGGATGGAGGAGCCTGGTAGGCTGCAGCCCATGGGGTCACAAAGAATCGGACATGACTGAGCAACTTCACTTTCACTATTTTAGTTGGAGAACAATTACTTTACAATATTGTGATGGTTTCTGCCATACATCAGTATGAATCTGCTGCAGGTATACATGTGTCCACCCTTCTTCATCCTGAAACCCCCTCCCACCTCCCTAACAACCTTATCCCTCTGGGTTATCCCTAAACACTGACTTTGGTTGCCCTCCTTCATGCATGGAAACTTGCATTGGTCATCTATTTTACATATGGTAATGTGCATATTTCAATGATATTCTCTCAAATCATCCCCCCTCGCCTTCTCCCACTGAGTCCAAAACTCTGTTCTTTACATCTGTGTCTCCTTTGCTGCCCTGCATGTAGGATTGTTGGCATTGTTTTTCTAAATTCCATATATATATATATATATATATGTTAATATACAGTATTTGTGTTTCTCTTTCTGACTTACCTCACTCCATAATAGTTTTCTTTCCCACTCCTCTCTACAAACCATATACTTTGGATAGAGTTCTTAGCTACTCAGTATTCACTCCTCTCCCAGAATACAATATTCTTGTCTGTACATCACAGTGATTCTCAAAGCCACGTGGGCTGGGAGCTAATGAGATGAATCTTTGGGAGTGAAACTACTGTGTTTTATCCATCATTAAAGTTGATATACTCCTTATCTGTGAATTTGAGAAATGCTGAGTATAAAGAGCAATATCACAGATGACAGTTTATTTTACCTGTGAATGTTCTGTACATATCAGAATCATGCCCTTCTTTCAATGTCTGATGTTCTTTTGTCTTTTCCTTTTGAATGTCTGAGAATTCATTTCATGTTGCTTTCAGTTAACTATATCTTTTGGCAAGAAAATTATAAAGAAGATAACTTTCATATCCAATTTATTCTGAGCATCCATACATAAGTTATCTAAGTTTTGTGTATCTCAGTCTTTTCATCTGTGAAAAGGAATGAGAAATACTGAATATATATCATTAGTTATTTGTTACTAAAGTAATGTGTTTGCATATAGAATGCTTCTAGAAATGAATATACATGCTCCACTATTCACCAGTCTCATGCTGATTTTGTATCACTAATTAAGATCATGTATATGAAATCTCTTTTTTAAAACTGTGAGGCATTGTACAAACATAAAGTACCATTATAAAAGAACAATATGATATTTTCATCTTTGCTAAGTATTCTCTGTAACATTATCTCATTTAAAGTTCTTAGCAAAATTATATTCAGTGAGTGCATGGGCACTGCACTCAATGAATGCAATTACTCTAAATAATAACAATAATTTTTATATAAAATATTAATATTATTATATGAAATATACTTAGTTTCAAGCAGGCATTCTAGAAATAATATAATTTTTCAGGTGGTTAGGGAAACCTAAATTACAGGTAGAACATATTTTGAACTATCTTGCCCTAAGTATAAATGGCAATATAGTTTAATATGTTGACATATAAACACTAAGATAGTATCATCCTCAGAAATTTAGTGACTAAAAAAATAAAACCACTTCCCTAGCTTAAATGGTTAAATGGCTTGTCTTTATGTTTAAAAGTAGACAAAAAGATAACTATAGGTTCTTGTTTCAGTAAATTAAGAGTAAGTGCAACCCAAAGTGGACAACATCTTGACTTGACATCCAATGAGTACCATAATCTGCATACATGGATTTGTTTGTTTATATTTTAAAGAGTATAGCCTTTTCAGATATGAATAGAGTGTCACTGGAAGATATTCTATATCAATGAAAGCTACTTTATTGAGAAAATTAATACAAAGCTTTATTTGGATATTATTTTATATAAGTATATTAGCATATGGATGTGTGTAATGCATGTGTGTATACATATACCTGTGTTTTGTATTGATTTGCAGTAACTTTGACATATTTATCATAAGAAGAAAGAACACAGGGCAGAAAGATAACACATTTCATTAGTTAATTGAAGGAGTTGGAGATTTATCAGCCATTTTCTAGTCCTTGGTTTGAAAATAATAGTAATAATGACAATGACAATAATAATAGCTCCACTTATAAGTATTTACTACGTCTCAAGATTTTCTCATTTTATCACTTAACTATGTTATTGTTCAGTTGCTCAATCACGTCTGACTCTTTGTGACCCCATGGACTGCAGCACTCCAGGCTTCCCTGTCCTTCATTATCTCCTGGAGTTTGTTCAAACTCTTCTCCATTGAATTGGTGATGCCATCCAACCATCTCATCCTCTATTGTCCCCTTCATATTTGATATTACTTGTGGTAGCTTAGTGGTAAAGAATCTGCCTGCCAATGCAGGAGATGCAAATTCAATCCCTGGGTCAGAAAGATCCCTTCGAGAAGGAAATGGCAACCCACTCCAGTATTCTTGTCTGGAGAATTCCATGGACAGAGGAGCCTGGCGGACTACAGTCCATGGGGTCACAAAAGAGTTGGACAGGGCTTAGCAATTAACAACAACAGCACATCTCTTAAGTAGATAACAAAAATCAAACTCAGAGAGGCTCAATAATTTGCCTAAATACACACAACCAGTAAATAGGGGAACCGAATGAGGTGGTTTTTTTTTTTTTTTTATGTTGTGCTTTTCAATGACAGTATTTTTATATTTAGGTATCATTTACATGTCACAAAATTCACCCTTTTAAGTGTACAGTTTTAAGTAGTTTTTCAGTATATTCACAAAGGTGTGCATCCATCACCACTATCAAATTATAGAACATTTTCATGGCAATCACTTTCCATTCCCTCCTCGTCTCAATCCCTGGCAATCATGAACCTACTTTCTTTCTCTGTAGCTTTGCCTATCCTGGGCATTTCACATAAATGACAGCAAACAATATGAGACATTTTTCTGCTTGGATTCTCTCACTTAGCATAATGTTTTCAAGTTTCATTTGTGTTATAGAATGTATCAATAGTTCATTACATTTTTAACATCAAATGATATTCCATTGCATGGATATTCCATATTTTATTTATTCATTCATCAGTTGGAGATTATTTTATCCAATTTTTAATAATATTATGAATAATGCTGCTATGATTATCCATGTACAAGTTTTTATGTAAACTTATTCCTTTAGTTCTTTTGGATATATACTTGGGAGTCAAATTGTTTGGTCATGTTGTAATTCTATCCTTAACTTTTTGAATAACTGACAAATTGTTTATGAAAGCCCAGTAGAGTTTTTAAACAATTCGATAGTTAAGAAGTATCACTATCAAATAGTTTCCAAAATTCAAAGCAACAAGATGAAAAAAAAATCTACAGTTCTCCCTTTTCATAAGTGAAAATGCCCAAGGGTAGCTCAATGAACTAAATAAAAAATGATTATTCTACTCACTCATATAAATATTGGCCAAACAGCCCTGAAGTTTTGAAGATTCAAAGTGGTGCAAGACAAAAAAAACAAAACAAAACAAAGTGGTGCAAGAAAGGAGAACCCTCTCTAGTGAAGATATGCTTATTTTCCTAATTATACTATCTCTTTTTTTGGTTTTGTTTTGCACTTTTAATGTAAATGTGCATGCTATTTTAAATAATTTTATGTGCAGCATTAAAAAGCTACATTAATTCAGTTACTGATTACTCTCTATATTTAAAGCTGTGTGTTTGAAAAGCCTGCATTACTTTGCACCATTCAGGAATGGAAAATCTATATTCTGTTATTTACTTGTACAAAATCAAAGAAAATAAATTAATTGTAAAAGGAATTTATAACTGAGTGATCTGTGAACATTAGTAATACTCTTCTATAGTTTTGTGAGGGTGCAGTTTATTGTTTCTGAATGACAATAGAACACATATTTTCTCTATAAGTCACTTTGTTTAATGTTATTTCTCTTAAAATTTGCCAGTTGAAAGCATTAATCTCCACTGTAACCTGTACTTTTCCTTCTGTGCTTTCACTAATTGGATTCACCATGATGTTAGAGAATTGGTAGTTAACTAAACCCAAGATCCCAAACTAATAAGCTGGATGAAGGACTTAAACTTATTCCTCTATATCGAGATGTGGACATGTACACTTTTTAAAAATTTCTTATTTTATCACTTTTTTTAGGAGGGTGGTTTAGAGTGGTGATTGGGAGCAATAACCAGAAGAAAAGCAAAATCTTTCATGCTTTCAATACTGGAATGTCACAGACAGAAAGGATGGGTCTTATAATATCTGAAATAACTTTCTGGGAAATGAAAGGAAGCTTATGGTTGAAGCCTCCTTATTTGGAGGATGTAGAGAATGTGAACTTTGAATGGTTTTGGGAATTTTTTTCTCTTTCCTATTTGTTTTAAACTGAATTGAAAGTATTAATATGCTATCCACTGTGATCAGTATGGTTTACAATACACATTTACATACAATTGAACTGAAAATACATGTGCAGGAAAGAAAAAGTAGATGAATTATTATTAAGGATAATATTAAAGAGAAGGATGTCAAAATACACAGTTGGATGAGATACTGAAGAAAGGGAAGCTAATTTATGCCAATATTCAAAACACTCCTGGATCTAATAATCTACTCTCAAGGATTAAAGAGAACAATTTCAAGTTAAGCATGAATAACAAATTAAACTATGTGCATTATTGATAAGTACATAGGATGATCTTAAAGACTGATCTTTTTAGAACCTTCCTTTATGAGAGTTTGGTCGATGGAAGAGGGAGTTTTACAGTGATACTCTCTTGTCAGATAGTGTCATTGTGTGGCATAGGCAAGCTACTCCCAAGTGTCTTTTACAGCAGAGCTAAAATAAGGTGTTCCTTATCATCAAAAAATAACATACTGTTTCTTATTAGGTTTCCCTGTAAAAGAGCCTGATGGTTTGAACTTGATTCAGTTTTAGTGAAACCATTTCTCTGTTATATTTTCTCTTTATGTTTTAATAACAGTGTAAATAGATTGTAAGCTCCACTGAGGGCAGTGTTATTTCATCCTCTTTTGCTGACTGCTAGATCTCCAGCACTTATAACAGTGTCTGACACATAGTAGGTATTCAATAAGTATCTTTTGAATAAATAATTTTATGGCTAATTAATCAAAAATTATTGGAAGGAGGGGAGAGAGGCTCAAGAGGGAGCTGATATATGTACAGTTAGGGCTGATTTGCATTGTATGGCAGAAACGAATGCAACACTGTAAAGTAGTTTCCCCCCAAACAAATTTTAAACAGAATGGTTTTTACTCTGAAATATTGATAGAATCACTAATTGAAAATTGGGATTCCTGGCATGATAAAAATGTTGTACAAATTGTGTGAATAAAGTACAATTATTTAGATTATGTCACAGATATTTACTTTTATAAAGGAATTTGGTAATGATAGAGGCAACATCTAAACATGAAAATACATTTTTATTCCAGAATGTAGAAATCCTCTTAAGTTCTCAAGATGGATTCATGAGAGTAAGAAGAATAGTTTTTAATTAAGGCCAATACTATTTGCAGGATTTTACTTTTTGTGTTCATGCTAAGTATTTTGGTCATTCGATGCAAATAGCTGACTCATTGGAAAAGTCCCTTATGCTGAGAAAGATTGCGGGCAGAAGGAGAAGGGGATGACAGAGAATAAGATGTTTGGATGGCATCACTGACTCAATGGACATGAGTTTGATCAAGCTCCAGGAGTTGGTGATGGACAGGGAAGTCTGGAGTGCTGCAGTCCATGGGGTTGCAAAGAACTGAACAAGACGGCAACTGAACAACAACATTTATGCTAACCACTCTAATTTGTTTACTTGTTTTTGAACTGTATCTCTGAGGACAAACGTCTATGATTTGTGATGGGCTTCTTGTATTTTGAGTTTCCTTTGTACGTTTGGCGGTTCCACCCTATTTTGCCTCTCTTTTCAGAACACAGACAACTTAGATGATTTTCAAATAATGCTGATTTTCCACAAAATGTCAAACTACTATGTTATTATTTTCACAGAGGGGTTCTAATTGGGGAAAAGGAGTCTTTCATTTATAGGAAATGTTATTTTTTTTTTTTTTTACTTTTCTATGAATCTAAAATTATTCCAAAATAAACTGGTTTATATAAGACTTACTCTTATATACCTACATATAAAATGCAAAACTACAAAACTACTGAAGGATTTTTTAAAATAAGGCTGTTTTAGGCTGTTTTAACTGCTATAACAAAATATCACAAATTTGGTAGTTTATAAACAACAGAAATCTATTTCTCACAGCTCTGGAGGCTGGTAAGTCCAAGATCAAGATGCCAACATGGTTTCCTGTATCTGCCTTAATTGGTTTCCTCATTGTTAACTTTTTGCATCACTGTGGTACATTTGTCAAAACCAGGAAATTAACATTAGCTTGTTACTATTAACTAAGACCTGTGTTTTAATAACTCTGTACAGCTTATTTGATAAATAGAAAATCATTTTAGAAAATGATTTTGGAGATAGGCCCTTCCAAACCAAATAATAAAAACTCAGTTGATAAGACATTTTTGCATATACTTTCAATGCGCACGAATCCTTTAAAACAAATTCAATGGAACTGTCCAGCTTTGTATAGCAAAGATTGCTATAAGAAACATAAGCAAACTTATTAATATTAAAAATATGTGAATTCTGTCGGATGCTCATTTTGTGTTCCTTTGAATTGACTTATATTTGGCAGCATTTGTAGACTTGAATTTAATTGCAACATTCTGATTTTTCCTTATAATTTTTGAAGTTCAAGGATGAACCTACTGATTTTGTTCCTATCGATGTTTAAGAACTATGCTAGGAATCACATCTCTGCTTAGTAGCCTTTGAACTTGTCCTTAGAACTATGGCTGGACTATGATGATATAATTAAAACCTAAAGTTTTCAAACTATTTAGGAAGGATTTTAATATTCTTTACTTTTTCCACTAACTGAAGATATTTATTTTTGTATAGTGAAAAGACTGGTTTCCAGGATAAGCACTGAAATTTGACTAGAGACGAAAACTGTTTCATTGCAACCTGAGCCAAAACATACTTACAATTTTTAAAATAAAATTTTCCACTTGAATACACTCATGGAAAAATAGCTTAAGGAAATGAACTTTCTTAACCTCTAAACACAGTTTGACTATTCTTTAAATATTTTAGAATAGAAAGCAAATTATTGAGTATTTCAATTGGCAGTCATTTTCTGTAGTAAAGAATAAAAGACACTATCCTTGTGGAAGAGGACACTGACTTTCTCACTGATGTCACTAAAAGCCATGTTATATACAACATGAATGAACTGACCATTAGTCTACCTGTCAGAATGTTCATTTCAAGAAGTTCACATATATTCCTTCCAACAACCTCCCAGCTGGCTCTGACTCTTCCTAGCCAAAATAGTTATACAAAGTATGAGCTTAATATTTTTTTTTCCCAAACACTTAAAATTTCCAGATTTGATTTTCATTCTCCTCTTTTTAAATTGTTTTTTATTGTGGTAAAAGTCACATAATAGAAAACATACAACTTAAACCACATTTAACTGTACATTTCAGTGGTACTAAGTACATTCACATTGTTGTGAAATTCTCACCATCATCCATCTCTTAAATTTTTTACTTTCCTAAACTGAAACTCTGTCCCCATTTAAACACAATGTCTACATTTCCCCTTCCCCACCTGCTTCCAACCCCTGGCATCTACCAATGTACTTTCTGACTCTATGAATTTGACTATTCTAATTACCTCATGTAAGTGGAATCAGACAGTATTTGTCTGCACCTTCTTTATATTGGAATGCATTTTTAAGGTTAACTTACTTTATTTCCTACAGACAGATTGTACCTTCTTTTCTTTCCCCCCTGTGCTATACAGTGGGTCTCATCAGTTATCATTATACACATAGTAGTGTATATATGGGCTTCCCAGGTGACGATAGTGGTAAAGAACCTGCCTGCCAATGCAGGGTTGGGAAGATCCCCTGGAGTAGGGCATAGCAAACAACTCCAGTATTCTTACCAGGAGAATTCCATGAACAGAGGAGCCTGCTGGGTTACAGTCAATAGGGTCACAAAGAGTCGGACACAACTGAAAAGACTCAGCATGCATAGCATGCAGTGCATATATGTCAATAACGTCACTCAATTTATCTTCTGTCTCTCCCTCTTTGTACCCTTAAGTTTATTTTCTACATCTATGTCTCTATTTCTGCTTTGCAAATAGGTTCATCTGTATTTTCCCCCTAGATCCCACATATATATGTTAATATATGATATTTTCCTCTTTCTGACTTACTTCACTCTGTATGACAATTTCTAGGTCCATCCACGTCTCTTCAAATGACATAGTTTTCTTCCCTTTTATGGATGAGTAATGTTGTGGTTCCAGAAAAGGCAATGGCACCCCACTCCAGTACTCTTGCCTAGAAAATCCCATGGACGGAGGAGCCTGGTAGGCTGTAGTCCATGGGGTCGCTAAGAGTCGGACACGACTGAGCGACTTCACTTTCACTTTTCACTTTCATGCATTGGAGAAGGAAATGGCAACCCACCCCAGTGTTCTTGCCTGGAGAATCCCAGGGACGGGGGAGCCTGGTGGGCTGCTGTCTATGGGGTCGCACAGAGTTGGACACAACTGAAGCGACTTAGCAGCAGCAGCAATGTTGTTCAGTTGCTAAGTTTTGTTTTTGCAACACCATGGACTGCAGCAAACCAGGCTTCACTGTCCTTCACTATCTCCTGGAGTTTGTTCAAAATCATGTCCATTGAGGCAGTGATGCCATCCAAACATCCCATGCTTATCTCCACCTTCTCCTCCTGCCTTCAGTCTTTCCCAATGTCAGGGACTTTCCAATGACTCAACACTTCAGATCAGGTGGACAAAGTATTGCAGTTTCAGCATTAGCATCAGTCCTTCCAATGAATATTTAGGGTTGATTTCTTTTGGGATTGACTGATTTGATCTCCTTGCTGCCCAAGTGGCTCTCAAGAGTCCTCCAGCACCACAGTTTGAAAGCATCAATTCTTCAGCATTCAGCCTTCTTCATGGTCCAACTCTCACACCCATTAGATGACTGCTGGAAAAAACAGAGCTTTGACTATGTGGACCTTTGTTGGCAAAGTAATGTCTCTGATTTTTAATGTGCTGACTAGGTTGGTCATAGCTTTTCTTCCAAGGAGCAAGGGTCTTTGGATTTCTTGGCTGCAGTCACTGTCCGTAGTGATTTTGGAGGTCAAGAGAACACAATTTCCCACAGTGTCCAGCTTTTCCCCATCTATTTGCTTCGAAGTGATGGGACCACAATCACAGAAAACTAATCAAGCTGATCACATGGACCACAGCCTTGTCTAACTCAATGAAACTATGAGTCATGCCGTGTAGGTCCACCTAAGATGGATGGGTCATGGTGGAGAATTCTGACAAAATGTGGCCCACTGGAGAAGGGAATGGCAAACCACTTCAGTATTCTTGCCTTAAGAACCCCATGAACAATATGAAAAGGTAAAAAAATACAGCACTGAAAGATGAACTCCCCAGGTTGGTAGGTGCCCAATATACTACTGGAGAAAAGTGGAGAAATAACTTCAGAAAGAATGAAGAGACGGAGCCAAAGCAAAAACAATGCCCAGTTGTTGATGTGACTGGTGATGGAAGCAAGTCCAATACTCTAAAGAACAATATTCCATAGGAAACTGGAATGTTAGGTCCATGAATCAAGGCAAATTAGAAGTTGTCAAAAAGGAGATGGCAAGAGTCAACAACAACAATGTAGGCATCAGTGAACTAAAACGGACAGGAATGGGATAATTTAACTCAGAGAACCATTATATACACTACTGTGGGAATAATCTGTTAGAAGAAATGAGGTAGCCCTTATAGTCAACAAAAGAGTCCAAAATGCAGCACTTGGGGGGAGCAGGATGGGGAATACATGTAAATCCATGGCTAATTCATGTCAATGTATGACAAAAACCGCCACAATATTGTAAAGTAATTAGCCTCCAACTAATAAAAATAAATGAAAAAAAAAATGACAGAATGATCTCTACTAATTTCCAAGGCAAACCATTCAATATCACAGTAATACAAGTCTTCCCTGACCAGTAATGCTGAAGACGCTGAAGTTGAAAGATTCTATGAAGACCCACAAGACTGTTTAGGACTAGAACCAGAAAAATATGTCCTTTTCATCACAGGGGACTGGAATGCAAAAGTAGGAAGTCAAGAGGTACATGGAGAAGTAGGCCACTTTGGCTGTGGAGTACAGAATGAAGCAGGGAAAAGGCTAACAGAGTTTTTCCATGAGAGTTTTACCTAGAGAATGCACTGGTCATAGCGAAGACCCACTTCCAAAAACACAAGTAATACTTCTATGCATGGACATCAAAAGATGGTCAATACCAAAATCAGACTGATTATACTCTTTGCAGCCAAAGATGGAGAAGGTCTATATAGTAAGGAAAAACAAGACTGTGAGCTGACTGTGGCTCAGATCATGAACACCTTACTGCAATATTCATACTTAAATTGAAGAAAGTAGAGAAAACCACTATACCATCCAAGTATGACATAAATCAAATCCCTTATGATTATACAGTGAAAGTGATAAATAGATTCAAGGGACTAGATCTGATAGACAGAGTGCCTGAAGAACTATGGATGGAGGTTTGTGACATTGTACAGGAGGCAGTGATCAAGACCATCCTCAAGAAAAAGAAATGCAAAAAGACAAAATGGTTTTCTGAAGAGACCTTACAAATAGCTGTGTAAAGAAGAGAAGCAAAAGACAAAGGAGAAAAAAAGAAAGATATACCCATTTGAATGAAGAGTTCCAAAGAATACCAAGGAGACATAAGAAAGTCTTCCTCAGTGATCAATGCAAAGAAATAGATGAAAACAAAATAATGGGAAAGACTAGATATCTCTTCAAGTAAATTAGATACCAAGAGAACATTTCATGCAAAGATGGGCACAATAAACAACAGAAATGGAATGGACCTAGCAAAAGCAGAAGACACTAAGAAGATGTGGCAAAAGTACACAGAAGAACTATACAAAAAAGATTTTCATGACCCAGGTAATCAGGATGGTGTGATCATTCACCTAGAGCCAGCCATCATGGAGTGCGAAGTCAAGTAGGCCTTAGGAAGCATCACTATGAAAAAAGCTAGTGGAAGTGATGGAATTCCAGTTGAGCTATTTCAAGTCTTAAAAGGTAATGCCGCAAAAGTGCTGCCCTCAATATACCAGCAAATATGGAAAACTCATCAGTGGCCCCAGGACTGGAAAAGGTCAGTTTTCATTCCAATCCCAAAGAAAGGCAATGCCAAAGAATGCTCAGACTACCACACAATTGAACTCATCTCACATGTTAGTAAAGTAATGCTCAATATTCTCCAAGCCAGGCTTCAAGACTACATGAGCCATGAACTTCCAGATGTTCAAGCTGGATTTAGAAAATGCAGAAGAACCAGAGATCAAATTGCCAACATCTGTTGGCTCTTACAAAAAGCAAGACAGTTCTAGGAAAACATCTACTTCTGCTTTATTGACTAGGCCAAAGCCTTTGACTGCATGAATCACAACAAACTGTGGAAAGTTCTCAAAGAAATGGGAATATCAGACCACCTGACTTGCTTCCTGAGAAATCTGAATACAGATCAAGAAGCAACCATTAGAACTGGACATGGAACAACAGACTGGTTCCCAATCAAGAAAGGGGTACATCAAGGCTGTATATTGCCATCCTGCTTCTTTAAATTATATGCAGAGTGTATCATGAGAAATGCTGGACTGGATGAAGCACAAACTGGAATCAAGATTACTAGGAGGAATATCAATAACCTCAGATATGCATATGGCACCACATTTATTGCAGAAAGCAAAGAACTAATGAGCCTCTTGATGAAAATGAAAGAGGAGAGTGAAAAAGCTGGCTTAAAACTCAACATTCAGAAAACTAAGATCATGCCATCTGGTCCCATCACTTCCTGGCAAATAGATGGGAAATCAATGGAAACAGTGACAGATTTTGTTTTCTTGGGCTCCAGAATCACTGCAGATGGTGACTGCAGCCATGAAATTAAAAGACACTTTCTCCTTGGAAAAAAAAAGCTATGACCAACTTAGACAGCATATTAAAAACCAGAGACATTACTTTGCCAATAAATGCTCGTCTTGTCAAAGCTATGGTTTTTCCAGTAGTCATGTATGATTGTGTGTGTTGGACCATAAAGATAGCCAAAAACTGGTGCTTTTGAACTGTAATATTGGAGAAGACTCCTGAGAGTCCCTTGGACTACAAGGAGATCCAACCAGTCAATCCTGAAGGAACTCAGTCCTGAATATTCATTGGAAGGACTGATGTTGGAGCTAAAGCTCCAATACTTTGGCCACCTGATGCAAAGAACTGACTCATTGGAAAAGACCCTGATGCTGGGAAAGATTGAAGGCAGGAGAAGAAGGGAATGACAGAGGATGAGATGGTTGGATGACATCACCAACTGGATGGACAAGAGTTTGAGCAAGCTCCTGGAATTGGTGATGGACAGGGAAACCTTGGCGTGCTGCAGTCCATGGAGTCGCAAAGAGTAGGATACGACTGATTGACTGAACTGACTGACTGACTGATGGGACCAGATGCCATGATCTTAGTTTTTTGACTGCTGTGTTTTAAACTAGCTTTTTGACTCTCCTCTTTCACTTTCATTAAAAGCCTATTCCTTTTTGCTTTCTGCCATGGGTGGTATTATCTGTATCTCTGAGGTCGCTGATACTTCTCCCAGCAATCTTGATTCCAGCTTGTATGTCACCCAGCCTGGCATTTCCCATGATGTACTTTGCATATAAGTTAAATAAGCAGGTTGACAATATACAGTCTTGATGTACTCCTTTCCAAATTTTAAACCAGTCCGTTGTTCCATGTCCATTTCTAACTGTTGCTTCTTGATCTGCATACAAGTTTTTCAGGAAGTAGAAAAAGTGGTCTAGTATTACCAACTCTAAGAAATTTCCACCTTCTCGTGATCCACGCAGTCAAAGGGTTTAGCATAGACAATGTAGTAGTAGATTTTTTCCTGGATCATAGACAAGAGTGAGAATTCCAGAAAATTTTAATAGTAATAATCCATTTTATATATGTACCACATCTTCTTTATCCATTTCTCTGTTGATGGACAAATAAGTTACTTCTGTGCCCTGCCTATTGTAAGTAATCCCATTCTCCTCTTGCAGTACATCTGAGAACTGTTTATCAAGAGTGAACAGAAATGGGAATATACATGGGAACTGTGAAATGAGTCATGCCTTAAAATTAATCTAGTCATAATTTAGTCTAGAGTTCAATTCAGTTCAGTCACTCAGTCCTGTCCTATTCTTTGTGACTACCTGGACTGCAGATGGCCAGGCTTCCCAGTCCATTACCAAGCCCTGAGTTTACACGAACTCATGTCCATCGAGTCGGTGATTCCATCCAACCATCTCATCCTCTGTTGTCCCCTTCTCCTCCTGCCTTAAATCTTTCCAAGCATCAGGGTCTTTTCCAATGAGTAGGTTCTTCGCATCAGGTAGCCAAAGTATTGGAGCTTCAGCTTCAGCATCAGTCCTTCCAATGGATATCCAGAACTGATTTCCTTTGGGATGGACCGTCTTGATCTCTTTGCAGTTCAAGGGACTCTAAAGAGTCTTCTCCAACACCACAGTACAAAAGCATCAGTTCTTCAGCACTCAGCTATCTTTATGGTCCAACTCTCACAATCATACATGACTGCTGGAAAACCATAGTTTTGACTAGATGGACCTTTGCTGGCAAAGTAACGTCTCTGGTTTTTAATATGCTGTCTAGGTTGGTCATCTCTTTTCTTCCAAGGGACAAGTGTCTTTTAATTTTATGGCTTCAGTCACCATTTGCAGTGATTTTGGAGCCCAGGAAAATAAAGTCTGTCAGTGTTTCCATTGTTTCTCCACTTATTTGCCATGAAGTGAGGGACCAGATGCCATGAAATTAGTTTTGTGAATGTTGAATTTTAAGCCAACATTTTGACTCTTCTCTTTCACTTTCATCAAGAAGCTCTTTAGTTCCTTTTCACTTTCTGTCATAGGGTTGGTGTCATCTGCATATCTGAGATTATTGATATTTCCCCTGGCAATCTTGATTCCAGTTTGTGCTTCAGCCAGTCCAACATTTCACATGATGTACCTATGGATATAAATTAAATAAGTGAGGTGACAACGTACAGCCTTGACGTATCCTTTCCCAATTTGTAACCAATCCATTTTACATGTCTGGTCTTAACTGTTGCTTTGTAACCCGCATACAGATTTCTCAGGAGGCAGGTAAGGGGGTCTGGTATTCCCATCTCTTGAAGAATTTTTCACAGTTTTTTTATGATCCACACAGTCAAAGGCTTTGAGGTAGTCAATAAAACAGACATAGATGTTTTTGTGGAACTCTCTTCTTTTTCTATGAGCCAACGGATGTTGGCAATTTTCTCTCTGGTTCTTCTGCCTTTTGTAAATCCAGCTTGAACATCTGAGAGTTCTTGGTTCACATTCTGTTGAAGATTCACTTGGAGAATTTTGAGCATTACTTTGCTGATGTGTGAAATGAGTGCAAATCTGTGGTAGTTTGAACGTTCTTTGGCATTGTCTTTCTTTAGGATTGGAATGAAAACTGACCTTTTCCAGGCCTGTGGCCACTGCTGAATTTTCCAAATTTGCTGGCATACTGAGTACAGCACTTTCACAGCATGATCTTTTAGGACTTGAAATGGCTTAGCTGGAATTCCATCACCTCCACTAGCTTTGTTTGTAGTGATGCTTCCTAAGGCCCACTTGACTTCAGACTCCAGAATGTCTGGCTCTAGGTGAGTGATCACACCATCATGTTTATCTGGGTCATGAAAATCTTTTTTTGTATAGTTCTTCTGTGTATTCTTGCCACCTCTTCTTAATATCTTCTGCTTCTGCTAGGTCCATTCCATTTCTCTCTTTTATTGTGCCCATCTTTGCATGAAATATTTATTTGGTATCATAATTTTCTTGAAGAGACCTCTAGTCTTTCCCATTCTGTTGTTTTCCTATATTTCTTTGCGTTGATAACTGAGGAAGGTTTTCTTATATCTCATTGGTATTCTTTGGAACTCTGCATTTAGATGGGTATATCTTTCCTTTTCTCCTTTGCCTTTCACTTATCTTTTCTCAACTGTTGTAAGGCCTTCTCAGACAACCATTTTGCCTTTTTGCATTTCTTTTTCTTGGGGATGGTCTTGATCCCTGCTTCCTATACAATGTCACAAAATCTGTCCATAATTTTTTAGGCACTCTATCAGATGTAGTCCTTTGAATCTATTTGTCAGTTTTGCTTTATAAATATAAGGGATTTTATTTAGTTCATACTTGAATGTTTTAGTGATTTTTCCCTACTTTCTTCCATTTAAGTCTGAATTTGACAATAAGAGTTCATGATCTGAGCCACAGTCATCGCCCGGTCTTGTTTTTGCTGACTGTATACAGCTTTTCTGTCTTTGTCTGCAAATATAATCAATCTGATTTCTGTATTGACCATCTGGTGATGTCCATGTCTAGAGCTATTGCTTGTGTTGTGGAAGAGGATGTTCGTTATGACCAGTGTATTCTCTTGTCAAAATTCTATTAGCCTTTACCCTCCTTCATTTTGTACTCCAACTCCAAACTTGCCTGTTACTCCAAGTATCTCTTGACTTCCTACTTTTGCATTCTACTCCCTTATGATGTTAAGGACATCTTTTTTTGGTGTTAGTTCTAGAAGGTCTTGTTGGTCATCACAGAAGGAAACATCTTCAGCTTCTTTGGCATTAATGGTTGGGGCACAGATCTAGATTACTGTGATACTGAATGGTTTGCCATGGAAATGGACAGAGACCATGCTGTCATTTTTGAGATGGCACCCAAGTACTGCATTTCAAACACTTTTGTTGGCTATAGGGCTACACCACTTTTTTTTTCTTTCTTTTTAAATATTTATTTATTTATTTTACTTTACAATATTGTATTGGTTTTGCCATATATTTCTTCTATGGGATTCTTGCCCACAGTAGTAGATATAATGGTCATCTGGATTAAATTCGCCCATTCCAGTCCATTTTAGTTCAGTGATTTCTAAAATGTTGATAATATAATTAAGTATGTTAATTTTAATTTATTCCACTTCTTGTCATTTTATTAGTACTTCTGTGAGATAGGAGATAAGATTTAGTGCTATCAAATATATTTCAACTTCATTTTTTTTTCCTATGAATGCAATATAGGAGCTTGTATCTTGGATTGGCCAGAGACTTCGAATCACGTCTAACTTCACCTGCCTCCCTTGGGCTAGCAGAGGCAGTTAAAATTAAGGTATACATGAAAATATATCACAGTATTTACTCAACAGCACCTTATTTGGGCTTCCCTGGTGACTCAGCTGGTAAATAATCTGCCTGCACTGTATGAGACCTGGATTTGATCCCTGGTTTCAGAGGATCCCCTGGGGAAGGGAATGGCTACCCACTCCAGTACTCTGGCCTGGGGAATTACATGGAATATATAGTCCATGGGGTCACAAAGAGTCGAACATGACTGAGTGACTTTCACTTTCAGCTTGTTTGGTCAAGTCATGATAATGGGTTAGAGCAATACTGGAGCACTGAACTGTGGATTTTTTTTTCTTCTTCTGAATCATAAAGATAACATCGGGGCAAAAATATGAGGCATTTCTAAATTATATATATATATATATATATATATATATATATATATATATATTCTTTAGAACAATACTTTACATCCTTTGTGAAGTATGGCTCAATAGATGAAATTTCCGTTTTCGATAAGTTGTTTGCCTCAAAGGATTCAAGGAAATGTGTTATATTACAATTTTGTTTTTCTAAAATAATAATCTTGTTTGGCTTCAAATTTTGAGTTACAAACATTATGTTTTTCCTTCTTTCCTTCAAATATTATAGCATTTGGGGGGGGGCGGTCCTAAGATGACAGAGGAATAGGGTGGGGAGACCACTTTCTCCCCCAAAAATTCATCAAAAAATCATTTGAACCCTGAGCAAATACCACAAAACAACTTCTGAATGCTGGCAGAGGATACCAGGCACCCAAAAAGGCAGCTCATTGTCTTTGAAAGGAGGTAGGATAAAATACAAAAGATAAAAAAGAGACACAAGAGTTAGGGACAGAGACCTATCCCGGGGAAAAGTCCTAAAAGAGGAGAAGTTTCCAAACACTGGGAAACCCTCTCACCGGCAGGTCTGTGGGGAGTTTTGGAATCTCAGAGGGCAACATAACCAAGAGGAAAAAATAAATCAATAAAACCCACAGATTACACGCCTAACTGCAACTCCCATTGATAAGTAGCCCAGACACTCGTGTTCGCCACCAGCAAGCGGGGGCTGAATAGGGTGGCGTGGGCTGCACTGCATAGGATAAAGACTGGGCCTGAATGCCCTGTGGGCAATCTGAGGGAGCTAACTTGAGATAGCAACCAAAATCATAGGATAGTCAGAGAGGGAAAAAAGAGAGAGAGAGAGAGAGAGAGAGAGAGAGAGAGAGAGAGAGAGAGAGAGAGAGAGAGAACTTCCCCTTGAAAAGCTCTAACCTAAGTTCCAAATAGGAAGAGGAGTCCCTCAAGACTGTATATTGTCACCCTGCTTATTTAACTTATATGCAGAGTACATCATGAGAAATGCTGGGCTGGAAGAAGCGCAAGCTGGAATCAAGATTGCCAGGAGAAATATCAATAACCTCAGATATGCAGATGACACCACCCTTATGGCAGAAAGTGAAGAGGAACTAAAAAGCCTCTTGATGAAAGTGAAAGAGGAGAGTGAAAAAGTTGGCTTAAAGTTTAACATTCAGAAAACTAAGATCATGGCATCTGGTCCCATCACTTCATGGGAAATAGATGGGGAGACAGTGGAAACAGCGTCAGATTTTATTTTTTTGGGTTCCAAAATTACTGCAGATGGTGACTGCAGCCATGAAATAAAAGACACTTACTCCTCGGAAGGAAAGTTATGACCAAACTAGATAGCATATTAAAAAGCAGAGACATTACTTTGCCAACAAAGGTCCATCTGGTCAAGGCTGTGGTTTTTCCAGTGGTCATGTATGGATGTGAGAGTTGGACTGTGAAGAAAGCTGAGTGCCGAAGAATTGATCCTTTTGAACTGTGGTGTTGGAGAAGACTCTTGAGAGTCCCTTGGACTGCAAGGAGATCCAACCAGTCAATCCTGAGGAGATAAGTCCTGGGTGTTCATTGGATGGACTGATGCTGAAGCTGAAGCTCCAGTACTTTGGCCACCTGATGCAAAGAGTTGACTCATTGGAAAATACCCTGATGCTGGGAAGGATTGGGGGCAGGAGGAGAAGGGGACGACAGAGGATGAGATGGCTGGATGGCATCACCGACTCGATGGACATGAATTTGGGTAAACTCCGGGAGTTGGTGATGGACAGGGAGGCCTGGCATGCTGCGATTCATGGGGTCGCAAAGAGTCGGAAACGACTGAGCGACTGAACTGAACTGAAGGCACTTCCTGGACCTCTTAAAGAACAAAGGACTGAGCGAATACCAGAGGGGATTTAGCAGGCTGTGGACAGGTCCATCCCCCACCGGAGGGAGGGAGGCAGGCGGGTGACAGCCAGAGTTAAAAGGGAAGGGGCAAACTTGGCACCAGAGACTGCATCCCCTACCAAGTTGCAAGCAGGCTCCCAGCTGCTAACCAAGTCTTCCTGGGATCCTGAACAGTTGACATCCGTCAGGAGGGTGGCAGCCAGAGATCAGCACTCCAGAAGAGACACATGGCACATCTGAGAACGCACTCCCACTGCGCACCCAGGAAACCTAGTTGCTGGGACAGGGGAAGTGATAAGATGCACCGCTCAGCTGGGAAAGGTGTGCTCACCAAGCACCTGGTCACCTGAGCTGCTCAGACCTAAGAAGGGCAAAAAAGGCAGGTCCAACTGAGTCTGTGTCTTTGTGGAGTACCCACGCAGTACTCCTGGACCTAAGCAGCATCGATCTGGGAAGCGCACACAAGCCAGGGCCCGCCTTAGACACTTCCCCAGAAGAGCAAACTGGAGCCTGAGCAGTGTAGACTGGGAGACCATACACGCCATGAGCGAGGGCAAACCCAGTGTGTCCCAGACACTGCCAGCACTCCCCAAACATGCCAATGGTATTTGTTTGCAGTGTTCCTCCCTCCATAAAGCACAATTGAACAAGTGAGCCTAAATAAATGACTACCTTTGCCCCCTTGTGTCAGGGCAGAAGTTACATACAAAAGAGACTTGCACAGAGGAAGCCAAAATAAACCAGAGAAGAGGGAACGGCTTTGGAAGTGACAGGTGCAACAGATTAAAATTCTGTACTTAGCACTGGCTATGTTGGAAGGGACCTATTGAGCTTGAGAAGAAGTATAACGTGGAACAAAGAACTATCTGAAACTGAACTGACCACACACTGCCCTCAACAGCTCCAGAGAAATTCCTAGATATATTTTACTATTATCATTTTTTATTTTTATTTTTTTTAATTTTTAAGTTCTTTATTACTACTTTAAGTTTCATTTTAAAAACCTACTATTACCTTGAAAAAAAATACATTATTTTAAAGCAAATTTAATAGTTTTTTAATATAACCTTTGTGATTTTTTTTTAACACTGTATTTTTGAGAGTCTAACCTCTACTCCACATTTTAACCTTTGTTTTTGGTATTTGTTATCAATTCTGTACCTTTAAGAATTCAATCTTAAGAACCCATTTTTACTTAGGAGTGTGATTACTGGCTTGATTGCTTTCTCCCATTTTGACTCTCCTTTTTCTCCCTCAGGTCACCTCTATCTTCTTCCTCTCCCTTCTCTTCTCTCCTTAACACTGCAAATCTCTCTGGGTGTCCCAGGCTGTGGAAAAAACTTAGGGAACTGACCACAGGTTAGATTGGTCTCTTTCCTTTTGACTCCTCCTCCTCTCCTCCTGGTGACCTCTATCTCCTTCCTCCCTCTTCTCTTCACTATGGAACTCCTTGAACCTCTCTGAGTGTTCCAGACTGTGGAGAGCAAATAGGGAATTGATTACTGGCTAGATTGCTCTCTCCCATTTTGATTCCCCCTCTTCTCCTCCAGGTCACCTCTATCTACCTCTTCCCTCTTCTCTTCTTCATGTAACTCTGTGAACCTTTCTGGGTGTCCCTCACTGTGGAGAATTTTTTCACCATTAACCTAGATGTTTTATCATCAGTACTGTATGGATGGAGAAGTCTTGAGGCTACTATAAGAATAAGATTGAAAGCTAGATGCAGGAGGCTTAAATCCAAAACTTGAGAACATCAGAAAACTCCTGACTCCATGGACATTAATCAACCAAAGTTCATCCAAAAGCCTCCATACCTACACTGAAACCAAGCTCCACCCAAAAGCCACCACGTTTCAGAGCAAGACATATCAAGCTAATTCTCAAATAAAGCAGGAACATAACCCTGAGCACAAAAATACAGGCAGCCAAAAGTCACACCAAAACCATAGACACCTCAAACTCACTACTGGACACTTCATTGCACTCCAGAGAGAAGAGATCCATCTTCACCCACCAGGACACCGACACAAGCCTCCCTAACCAGGAAATCTTGACAAGCCACTTGTCCAACCCCACCCACAGGGAGGAACCTCCACAATAAAAAGGAACCACAAACTTCCAGCATACAGAAAGGCCACCCCAAAGGCATCAACCTAAACAAGATTAAAAGGCAGAGAAATATTCAGCAGGTAAAGGAACATGATAAAAGACCACCAAACCAAACAAAAGAAGAGGAGATAGGGAGTCTAACTGAAAGAAAATTCAGAATAATGATAGCAAAAATGATCCAAAATTTTGAAAACAAAATGAAGGTACAGATAAATAGTCTGGAGATAAGGACTGAGAATATGCAAGAAAGTTAAACAAGGACCTAGAAGAAAAAAAAAAGTCAACAATGAATAATGCAATAAATGAGATCAAAAGCCCTCTGGAGGGAACCAACAGTAGAATAACTGAGGCAGAAGATAAGATAAGTCAGGTGGAAGATAGAATGGTGGAAATAAATGTATCAGAGAGGAAAAAAGAATGAAAAGAAATGAGGACAACTCAGAGACTTCTGGGACAATGTTAAACGACCCAAAATACAAATCATAGGAGGCCCAGAAGAAGAAGACAAAAAGGAAGGCCATGAAAAATACTTGAGTAGATAATAGTTGAAAACTTCCCTAAAATGGTGAAGGAAAGAGTCAGCTAAGTCCAAGAAACCCAGACAGTCCCAACCAGGATAAACCCAAGGCAAAACACCCCAAGGCACATATTAATCAAATTAATGAAGATCAAACACAAAAAGAAATATTTAAAGCAGCAAGGGAAAAACAACAAATAACTCACAAGGGGTTTCCCAGAGAGAACAGCTGATCTTTGAATAGAAACTCTTCAAGCCAGATGGGAATGGCAGTACATACTTAAAGTGATGAAAGAGAAAAACCTACAACCCAGATTACTGTACCCAGCAAGGATCTCATTCAAATATGAAGGAGAAATCAAAAGGTTTACAGATAAGCAGAAGCTGAGAGAATTCAGCACCACCAAACCAGCTCTCCAGCAAATGCTAAATGATCTTCTCTGGACAGGAAACACAGAAAATGTTTATAAAATTGAATCTAAAACAGGAAATAAATGGCAACGGGATCATACTTATCAATAATTACCTTAAATGTAAATGGGTTGAATGCCCCAACCAAAAGACAAAGACTGGCTGAATGGAGACAAAACAACACCTATATATATGCTGTCTACAAGAGACCCACCTCAAACCTAGGTACACAAACATAGTGAAGGACTGAAAAAAGATATTTCACACAAATGGAGACCAAAAGAAAGCAGGAGTAGCAATACTCATATAAGATAAAACAGTCTTTGAAATAAAGGCTTTGAAAAGAGATAAAGAAGGACACTGCATAATGATCAAAGGATCAATTCAAGAAGGTATAACAATTATAAATACATATGCACCCAACATAGGAGCACCACAATATGTAAGGTAAATGCTAACAAATATGAAAGGGGAATTTAACAGTAACACAATAATAGTGGGGGACTTTAATACCCCACTCACACCTATGGATAGATAAACTAAACAGAAAATTAGCAAGGAAAAACAAACTTTAAATGATACCTTGGACCAGTAAGACATAATTGATGTCTATAGGATGATTCATCCCAAAACAATGAATTTCACCTTTTTCTCAAGTGCACACGGAACCTTCCTCAGGATACATCACATCCTGGACCATAAATCTATCCTTGGTAAATTTAAAAAAATTGAAATCACAAAGGCATCTTTTCTGATTGCAATGTGGTAAGATTAGATGTCAACTACAAGACAAGAAAAAAAAAACTATTAAAAATTCCAACATCTGGAAGCTAAACAACACACTTGTAAATAACCAACAAATCAGAAAAGAAATCAAAATAGAAATTAAAATCTGCATAGAAACGAATGAAAATGAAAACACAACAACCCAAAACCTATGGGATTCAGTAAAAATAGTGTTAAAGGGAATGTTCATAGCAATACAAGCCTACCTCAAGAAACAGGAGAGAAATCAAATAAATAACCTAACTCTACATCTAAAGCAACTAGAAAAGGAAGAAATGAAGAACCACAGGGTTGGTAGAAGGAAAGAAATCACAACAAATTAGGGCAGAAATAAATGCAATAGAAACAAAGGAGACCATTGCAAAAATCAACAAAGCTAAAACTGGTTTTTCAAGAAGATAATTAAAATAGACAAGCCATTAGCCAGACTCATCAAGAAACAAAGGGAGAAGAATCAGATCAACAGAATTAGAAATGAAAATGGAGAAATCACAACAGACAACACAGAAATACAAAGGATCATAAGAGACTCCTATCAGGAACTATATGCAACTAAAATGGACAACTTGAAAGAAATGGACACATTCTTAGAAAAGTACAACTTTTCAAAACTGAACCAGGAAGAAACAGAAAATCTTAACAGACCCATCAAAGCATGGAAATCGAAACTGTAATCAGAAATCTTCCAACAAACAAAAGCCCAGGACAAGACGGCTTCACAGCTGAATTCTATCAAAAATTTAGAGAAGAGCTAACACCTATCCTACTCAAACTCTTCCAGAAAATTGCAGAGGAAGCTAAACTTCCAAACTCATTCTATGAGGCCACCATCACCATAATACCAAAACCAGACAAAGATGCCATGAAAAAAGAAAACAATAGGCCAATATCACTGAAAACATAGATGCAAAAATCCTTAACAAAATTCTAGCAAACAGAATTCAACAGCATATTAAAAAAGATCATACATCATGACCAAGTGGGCTTGATCCCAGGGATGCAAGAATTCTTAAATATTCGCAAATCAATCAATGTGATACACCACATTAACAAATTGAAAGATAAAAACCACATGATTATCTCAATAGATGCAGAGGAAAGCCTTTGACAAAATTCAACATCCACTTATGCTAAAAACCCTCCGGAATGCAGGCATAAAAGGAACATACCTCAACATAATAAAAGTCATATATGATAAACCCGCAACAAATATTATCCTCAATGGTGAAAAATTGAAAGCATTTCCCCTAAAGTCAGGAACAAGGCAAGGATGCCCACTCTCTTCAGTGCTATTCAACCTAGTTTTGGAAGTTTTGGCCACAGCAATCAACTACTCTTAGATGAAGGAAAGAGAAAATAAAAATACACATAATTTAGAAAAATAACCCATGGTCATACCATTAGTACAATTACAAAAGGAGATAAGATTCAGGTTCTCCAGTGTTTTAAGGAGATATAGAGGTGTTGTTGAAAATTTTTACTCCTTCTCTGAGGTGTTAAGTTTGGGATTCTCTTTACTCAAGTTGCCTTCATGTTGATCTATGTTTTTCTTCTCCCAGAGGTATTAATAACACATTGTCTTAAACTGCTTATTAATTACTGAGTGAATTTTCTGACACCAGATTTATACAGAGGGAATTTGTTGTATTTTAGTGGTAATAAGATTTTCATCTGTTTTAAAGTCATGGCTAGTTGTATCAAGTTTTCATCTTTAAATTGTTTAGAGGTGATTATTTTATTTAAACATGTCCAAGAGTCTCCATTATAATTTGAAACAAAGGTAAATCTGTGCCATTTTACATTAGGTGACTCTCAGGAAAACAAGGGAGGAATTTAATAGCCACATGAGACACTATAAACACTGCCCTCCCCCAAACACAATTCATTTGTGGTTATTTAGGGACTATAAATATTTAAGACTATGGAGAAGTTTGTCTTATGACATGTACATTGTGGTAAACCTAAAATTTTTTTATGTGTTTCAATGTTTCATACATTATATAAAATTAAGATTATGTACATAATTCATTAGGTATTAAAAATAAAAGAGTCATAGAGTCCAGTAAAGTTTAATAAATTAAAATTATTTTGTGCCTTATAAATCAAAAGAACACAATTAATTCTACTTTATCTAAACTGGCTATTTTTCTTTTTATATACTCTTAGCCACTTAGAAACACGTGTGAACTTTTGCAAAATTGTAATTTAAAACTCAGACATTTCTTTGGGTGCTGCAGTACAAGCAATCAGTTAATTATCTGATAAAGATTAAATTTGCAATACAAAATGCAATTAAATTGCATATGATTGCTTAATATGTTGAGAGTTGTTTCTACAGGCAACCAAAATTATAATTATGCATAGCTAATGAAGTATTGTTTTATCTTCCATATCTGTATTTTCCATTGACTTTTTCTCTATTTTAATGTGATCTCTTCCCAGCTTCCCAAAAAAGCTACTACTATAGTCATCCTCTTAGTTGTTTTACTGCAATACTTGCCTTGGTACTTTTATTAAACTGGAGACAAATGTTTAATCATCAGGATGTTTCTAAAGCAGTTTAATTACCAACATTGAAGAAGATGACGCATCATGTTTATGCCCCTGTTTAATTGAGCACCCACACCCTTAGACACAGTGAGAATACTTTGTTCTTCAACGGAGTTGTTAGGTGCTGTGTATTCTCTGCCTATGTAAAATAATATAATGAATACTAGGTTTTAGCATCTTACTGACTTTCATCTTTTAAGGTGTCCTACCTGTGACTAAAAGATAAAAATAATGCATAGTGCTAATTTTATAGGTAGAATGGCCAATAAGCAGTGGTGTAAGTAAGAGCCTTTTCTTAACAAGATTCTGTATATGCAGATAAATTCAAAAGTCTACCAGCTGAAATACAGACTTCAAATTATATAAGATGACAGTTACCTCTTGGGATTAGAATTAGGAGGGGGGAATATGGCCCAGGGGATTTCATTATTTTACACCTTGCCTAAATGTTAGAAATTATTACAATGAACACATCACTTATAATGATTCTGTTTATAAAAAGTGAACTAATGAAAGAGTTTGCTAATTCCAAAATTTCATTTTCCAAATCCAGCTTAGGCAGTGTCTTATATGTTTTAGCTTTGCCATAGTTCCTTACCCTATGGTTTCTACATTTCTACAAAATTTATCTATCTACAGTTACATTTCTCCTAAATTGGTAATGTATACTTTTGAGTTAATCTGGAAAATTAATCCTTTTTACTATGTTATAGGTAGTGTTTTGTAGTTCTCTAAATTCCTCTCATATATTGACTTAGCTAACTTACAGCCTAAAACAAGAACCTTAAGGTGTCAGAATATTTCAGTTAGGAGTGAAGCTTCGGTGGTGAAATATTTGATAACTCTCAAATCAAACCATGTTATTATTATTTTTTTCCTGGTTACCTGTAAGGTTAGCTTTGTTACTATGTTGCAGTTCAGTCAGTTCATTTCAGTCTCTTAGTCATGTCTGACTCTGTGCGACCCCATGGACTGCAGCATGCCAGGCTTCCCTGTCCATCACCAACTCCCGGAGTTTACTCAAACTCATGTTCATTGAGTCGGTGATGCCATCCAACCATCTCATCCTCTGTCGTTCCCCTCTCCTCCTGCCTTCAATCTTTCCCAGCATCAGGGTCTTTTCAAATGAGTCAGCCAAAGTATTGGAGTTTCAGCTTCAACATCATATACCAAATATCCAGAAAATATAAAAACTCTCACAGACCCACTTGTCAGTTGTACGTTTACTTTTTATTTTAAATGATGATTTTCAAGTATATAGGATTTTCATCCGTTCATGTTTGATACACTCATTTGGGAGGGGAGATTGGACAAATCCATGTCCATTTACTTTCTGGAAATGACAGAATCTCATTATACCAAAAAAGCAATTTTCAAATGCAATTACTGAAGGGAGAGATAATATATTGAGACTTTAACACCTTAGTGGAAATTAGATTTTATTAGCTCAGAGAGTTTGGTGAAGAAGAAAAGTGAACATTGATCTCACATGTTAATTGATTATCTTCATATAGAAAAGAACAGTGTTGCTATCTTTTCCAAACTATGTGTTTGATTTTGCAGTTTGAAAAAAAAAATCTTTGGCATTAACAAGTCACAGTTACCAATTGCTCTTTTAAAAAGTACACTATCTCAATAAAGCTCTTTATAAGTATCCTCATGGTTTTCATACATTCTTTCTTGCAAACAAGAATTAACACAGTACAAGTTCCTTAAGTACCAGTAATAAAGGAAGCTTTGGGATATCTGAAAGATGCAAACTATGGTTTGATTTACAATTCTGAAGGATTTTTTTTTCTTGTCAACATATTTGTGTTCAATAGAAAAGTTACATGAATCTTATGATAAAAATTGTTGCTGACATTGGTGCCTATCCTAGCTTCTGCTTTTCAATAGTCGAAGAAAACTTCCCTATTGCTATTTGGATAAAGTCTCTTTGGATGTATCACATCAAATTTTAGAAAATGCCTTAAAACAAAAATATGGGGAAATAGTGGCAAGTGGCAGAATCTGTTTTCTCAAGGGATAAATGACACTGCTGATAAACACCGGTAGTTTGGTTTTATACTAATGTTCTTGCTGCTCCCTGCCTTCTCAGTTGTCCATGATCATGTTTGTGTTTTGTTTGTTTTTGTTTAACTTGCCCAAGGTCTCTGGTACTTTTGCGGAAAATCATTCAATTTTATCCCTTGATTCTTCAGATAGTACTCTTTCCACTGACCCATGCTGTTTTTCTCAATTCTCTGTTCATAAATGACATGCCAGGAAGGGTTTCTTTGCCATTTGTTATCTCTCAATTACTCTCTAAAAGCTAGACTTTAGGCAACTTGAGCAGGTTACTGTCTCTTCCTCCACACGCAATCATGAAGAAGATGAAAAGACATGGTTTTGAATAAACTAAAATTAGCGGTGACTTGTAGATTTATATATTTCATATTACAAAACATATAATCACCCCTAAATCTATTCTACATTTTTCCCCCTAGCCATCGCTTAATCAAACTGATGTGATTTAAAACAGTAAGAATTTAGAGTGGAAAGGGATTTTCCTGGCTCAAATCTGTATTTCAACAGTCTTCTCCTTACAAGTTCTTAATGTGCTGGCAAAATCGTCTTTTTTCTTTTTTTGCCTGCTTGGGCTTATGCCTAGAATCATAGAAATTCAACATTTTGGAAATATTCCCTTTGTCCAGTCATAAACTTTAATCATGAGATTGTTCAAATTTCCCTCCTATTTATTTCTGAATTGTGGAGGAAAGAGGATAGTAAAAAGAGAAAGCAGAATAAGACAGAAGAGAGAGGTCAAAAGAAGTGTTTCAGAGTAATCTGTGCATCGTGACAATTGGTGAAACAGACTTAAATTTGCCACAAGAATAACTAAGTTTAAGAATCACTTCATGACAAATAGATGGGGAAACATTGGAAACAATGGCACACTTTTTTTTTTTTGGGGGGGAGGGGGCTCCGAAATCACTGCAGATGGTGACTGCAGCCATGAAATTAAAAAATGTTTACTCCTTGGAAGGAAAGTTATGACCAACCTAGACAGCATATTAAAGAGCAGATATTACTTTGCCAAAAAAGGTCTGTCTAGTCAAGGCTATGTTTTTTCCAATAGTCATGTGTGGGTGTGCGAGTTGGACTATAAAGAAAGCTGAGTGCTGAAGAATTGATGCTTTTGAACTGTGGTGTTGGAGAAGACTCTTGAGAGTCCCTTGGACTGCAAGGAAATCCAACCAGTCCATCCTAAAGGAGATCAGTACTGAGTGTTTATTGGAAGGACTGATGCTGAAGTTGAAACTGCAATATTTTGGCCACCTGATGTGAAGAACTGACTCATTTGAAAAGACTCTGATGCTGGGAAAGATTGAAGGGGAGAGGAGAAGGGGACGACAGAAGATGAGATGGTTGGATGGCATCACCGACTCAATGGACATGAATTTGGGTAAACTCGGAGTTTGTGATGGACAGGGAGGCCTGGCATGCTGCAGTCCATGGGGTTGCAAAGAGTCAGACATGACTGAGAGACTGAACTGAGCTAGGAGGAACAAGATGGCGAAGTAGGTGGATGTGGAATACATTTCTCTCCACAGATACATCAGGAATATACCTTCAGACCCAGAAGTGCATGTAGAACACCAGCTGAGAGTAGACAGGAGTACCTGGCCAGCAGAAAAGAATATATAGGCCCACGCAAAACTCAGCAAGATGAAGGAACTAGGGGGAAAAACAGGAGTGTCAGTAGGACTGGACCTGCCCTTGGCAGTTGGGGGTACTGAAGCAGGGATCCGATCTCCACATTGGGGCAGCTGTCTGAGTCAGAGGAGAAACATTTAAGGCTGAGAGGGAAACAACTGATCTGTGAAAGCCTAGATGGAATGAGAATCAGACAGTTCTTGCTGCAGCCATACATACCCTAGACGGCAGTGTGGCTGGGAGCTGGAGTTTAGGGATTGTGGAGCAATCCCAAGGGGTGTGTGTGGGGGGTGGGGGGCTGCTGTTGACTGTGGAGAGACAGATAGACGGAATATGAGGGAGGAGACTGTGGTGGGAAATGCCTGTGGAGGAAAGCAGGGCAGCCATGGAAGCAAAGTGATAGTGCTGAATCACACGTAGAGGGTAGAGCCATTACCATAGCCTCTCTCCCCCACAGGCCAGCATTAGCAGCTGAACAATAGAGAGTCTGGCCCATCAAACGCCTAACACACTGAACTACAGAGTAGGACCCCAGGTGTGTGGCCGCTCTGTGTGCCTGATGTGCCAAACAGCAGGGAAGGACCCCAGGCAAGGAAGCCCTCTAAGTGCCTGGAGGGGCAGAGCTGTGGAGAAAGAAGCCTTCTGATCGCCAACTACAAAAGGCTCAAAAAAATACTCTGATAGGGCTATAACACCTGCGGTGGAGACAGTCCGTGTGTCTGCACACTGGGTGCCGCCAGGGCCCCCACAAGCCAAGCAGCTGTGTTGTCTTTACTTTCAACTCTCACTGGGGCAGAGCTGCCACAGACAAAAAAAGTCTTGTGTCTATGTGCACAGGTCACTTTGGTAGTGTCCTACTCGTTGTGACCCTGTGGACTGTGGCCTGCCAGGCTCCTCTGTCAGGGAGGGGAGGTTCTCTGGGTAAGAATACTGGAGTGTATTTGCCAATATTGGTTGCCATACCCTTCTAGAGCACTAGCTGCCCTGGCTGCCAACTCCCCTGAGTACCTGGTGCTGCCAGAACCTCTGCGACTCAAGGAGCTGCACCACCTCCACACCTGGCCCTCACAGGGGCAAACCCAGGTCCTCCAGGGCAGCCTCAGGAGCAAACCCCAGTGGATAACCCACATCCAGAGGTGGAAATAAATTCATAATAGAAACCCAGGGTCAATGTGACTAAGGAAGAAGATCCAAAACCCTCTTACAAGCTGTATAGCTGCAGATTAAACCCACATGATCAACTAGGCAGACTCTGTGTCTGTGGAATATATAAAAGGTCATTGAGAACTCCCACAAAAGAAAACGAACTAGTTTTGATAGCTGTGGATGTTGGAGGCAAGAACACAGAGGAGCAGGAGCAGATTAGAATATGACCTGCCCTCTCAACAGGTCCAGAGATCAGCAGTGTTCCAGGGCATCCTAGGGAGGTGAAGTGGACTGTGACTACCAGCACGGGAAAGGACTCTGACAGCAGTGATGCAAGAAAAGCATTTATTATTAAGATGTTTTGATGTGTTCTGTAGATTCTTTTTTTTTTTTCCTTTATTTTTTTCTTTCTTCCCCATTCTGTTGTAGTTGTTGATTTTGTTGGCACTATGAAATCTAACTAAGCTCTTGAGCCTTTTTTTTTTTTTCTTTTCTTTCTCGGTCACATTCTTTTTCCCCCTCAGTCACATTTTTTATTATTGCTATAAACCTCTGCCTCTATATCAGGTTTTTGCAGTTCTGGGGAGGTTTTTTTTATTTTAATTTTTTAAACCTAATATTGGTTTTTCTACATTTATTCCTTTGTGTGTTTTTCCTACTGTTCTTTTCTCCTTGCAGTTAATCTTTAATATATGTAGATCTTCTTTTCTACTTCTATTTAACTTTGCATATCTATTCTTTCTTTCCTTTAGTCTCAACATATTTTTTAGTTTTATTTTCATTGCTTTATACCCCAATTGGCACCTTGCTTTACTTTTGTTTTCCAGTTTGTGCTTTAGTTGGTTTTGTTCTGGTGGACATAATTTTTGGATCCCTTTGTTTGCCATATCAGTCTATTGTACTTTATTTTTGTTGGACTGTTTTGATTTTGCTTATGGATGTATATGTATATGTGTATTTTCAGTCACAATTTCTATTGTTGTTATACACCTCTGCCTGTATGTTGGACCTTTGCAGTTCTGTGGAATTTTCCTTTTCTCTTTAATCTTTTTTTTTGGTCTATTTCATGATTTGAATTTTTAATTTTCTTAAACCTATTATATTTTTTCTACATTTATACCTTTGTTTGCTTTTCCTACTGTTCTTTTCCTCTTGCAGTTAATCTTCAATGTATATAAATATTCTTCATCTATCTCTGTTTAACTTTGTATTCTTTCTTTCTTTTCTTTTTTTTCTTTCCTTTCCTCTCAACATATTTTTTAGATTTGTTTTCATTGCTTTATTTCCCAATTGGCACCTTGCTTTAGTTTTGCTTTCCAGTTTGTGCTTTAGTTAATTTTGTTCTGGTAGATATAATTTTAGGTTTCCTTTTTTCACCAGGTCAAGCTATTGTACATTATTTTTGATGGACTGTTTTGATTTTGCTTATGGGTGTGTATATATATATGTGTGTGTGTGTTTATATTCAGTCACACTTTTTATTGTTGTTATAAATCTCTGCATATACATTGGGATTTTGCAGTTCTGTAGAGTTTTTTTTTCTCCTTTTTTTAAAATCTTTTCTCATTGTTATAATTTTAACTTTTATTTTTTTAAACCTATTATATTTTTCTACATTTATTCCTCTGTTTGCCTTTCCTACTGTTCTTTTCCCCTTTCAGTTAATCTTTAATATATATAAACCTTCTTCATCTATCTCTATTTAACTTTGCATATCTATTCTTTCTTTCCTTTCCTCTCAACACATTTATTAGTTTTGTTTTCGTTGCTTTGTTCCCCATTAAGCACCTTGCTTTAGTTTTGTTTTCCAGTTTGTGCTTTAGTTAGTTCTGTTCTTAATTGGCAAATATAATTTTTTATTTCCTTTGTTCTCTGGGTCAGTCTACTGTACTTTATTTTTGTTGGACTGTTTTGATTTTGCTCATAGATGTGTATGTATATGTGTATATTCCATAATTTTAATTATTATTTGCCTGATTTTGTAACTGCCGTTTGTATGGGGTTCATCTTTGGTTTCTCTTTTTGGGATATTTGTTTTAATCTCACTTAATGCCACAAGCCACTTGTGGAATCTTCATTCCTGACAAGAGATCAAGCCCTGAGTCGTTGAAGTGGGAGCACTGACTCCAAGACCCTAGACTACCAGAGAAATAAGCCTAAGGGGTATCAAATAGTAAGAACTCACACAACGGAAATCATTGTGATACAAGACCCAGCATCACCCAACCACCAATAGCACCCTGTGCAAGACACCTCATCTAAACAACAAACAAAACAAGAATATAAACCCAATCATCAGAAGACAAGATTACCACCTCACTCAGCCTTGCCCATCAGAGGAAAAACAAACAAAGAAACAAAAGCTCAGCACAAATCTCACCCTGTAAGAAACTTACACAAACCACTGGACCAAACTTGGCAGAAACCAAAAGGAAGAAAGAATTCAACCTTGAAGCCTGGGAAAAGGAGACCTCAAACACAGTAAGTTAAAAGAAAAAAAAAAAAGTAATGAAAAGGTAGAGAAATTCTGCACAAATTAAGGAACAAACTAGAAACACAGAAGTACAAATAAATGAAGAGGAAATAGGCAAAATACCTGAAAAAGAGAATTCAGAATAATGATAGTAAAGATGATTAAAAAAAAAAAAAAAAAAAACCTTGAAAGCAAATGGAGAAAATGCAAGAATCAATTAACAAAGACCTAGAAGAATTAAGGAATTAACAAGCAGAGATAAACAACATAATTACTGAAATTAAAAATACTCTAGAAGGAAACAATAGCAGAATATCTGAAGCATAGGAACGAATCAGTGAGCTGCAAGATGAAATGTTGGAAATAACTTCTGAAGAGCAGAATAAAGTAAAAAGAATGAAAAGAACTAAGGATACTCTCAGAGACCTAAGGGACAATATCAAACGGACCAACATTCAAATAATAGGGGTCCCAGAAGAAGAGAAAAATAAAGGGTATGAGAAAATGTTTGAAGAGATGATAGTTGAAGATTTTCCCAACATGGAAAGGGAAATAGTGAATCAAGTCCAAGAGGCACAAAGAGTCCCATACAGGATAAACCCAAGAAGAAACATGCCAAGACACATACTAATCAAACTAACAAAGACTAAACACAAAGAAAGAATATGAAAAGCAGCAAGGAAAAAGCAACAAGTAACATACAAGGTAAACCCCATATGCTTAACAGCTGATCTTTCAACAGAAACTCTGCAGGCCAGAAGGGAGTGGCAGGATATATTTAAAGCACTGAAACGGAAAAATCTACAACTAAGATTACTGTACCTGGCAAGGACCTCATTCAAAACTGATGGAAAAATCAAAATCTTTTCAGACAAGCAAAAGTTAACAGATTTCAGTACCACCAAACCAGCTATACAACAAACGTTAAATGAACTTATATAGTCATGAAATACAAGAGGAAAAAAAAAAAAAAAAAAAAAGATCTACAAAGTCAATCCCAAACAATTAAGAAAATGGCAATCAGAAAATGTATATCAATAATTACTTTAAAAGTAAATGGATTAAATGCTCCAACCAAAAGACACAGACTGGCAGAATGGATACAAAAACAAGACCCATATATATGCTGTCTACAAGAAACCACTTTAGACCTCAAGGTACATATAGATGAAAAATGAGAGGATGGAAAAATATATTTTTCAAATATATCTTTTATATTTTGCAAATAAATCTTTTGAAAATGGGAAGCAAAAGAAAGCTGGAGTAGTAATCCTCATATCAGACAAAATAGACCTTAAAATAAAGAAGATTACTAGAGATAAGGAAGGACACTACATAATGATCAAGGGATCAATCCAAGAGGAAGACATAACAATTGTAAATATCTATGCACCCAACATAGGAGCACCTCAATACATAAGACAAACACCAACAGACAGAAAAGGAGAAATTGACAGTAACACAATAATAGTAGGAGACTTTAATGCCCCACTCACATGAATGGACAGATCATCAAAACAGAAAATTAATAAGGAAACAAGTCTTATATGATACATTAGATGAGATGGATCTCACTGATATCTTCATAACATTCCATCCAAATGCAGTAGAATACTGAAAATTGAAATCATATCAAGCATCTTCTCTGACCAAAATTCTATGAGACTAGATATCAATTATAAGAAAAAAAATTGTAAGAAACACAAGCACATGAAGATTAAAAAATGTATTTCTAAATAATCAACAGGTTACTTAAGAAACCAAAAGGGAAAACAAAATATTTCTAGAAGCAAATGATAATGAAAACAAGACAACTTAAAACCTATGGGATGCAGCCAAAGCAGTTCTAACAGGGAAGTTTATAGCAATAAAATTCTACTTCAAGGAACAAGAAAAAACATCAAATAGACAGCCTAACTCTACACCTTTGAGGTGTCTTCCACAAGTGGTTTGTGGCATTAAGTGAGATTAAAACAAATATTCAAAAACGAGAAACCAAAGATGAACCCCATAGAAATGGCAGTTACAAAATCAGGCAAATGATAATTAGAATAATGGAATATACACATATACATACACATCTATGAACAAAGTCAAAACAGTCCAACAAAAATACTAATATTTACAACTGTTACTGTCAATTCCAGTTGTTTTACAACTGAAAAAGAAGAAGAACAACAACAAAAAATAGTAGAAGGAAAGAAATCATAAAGATCTGAACAGAAATAAAAGAAAAATAAATGAAAGAATCAATAGTAAAGATTAATAAAACTAAAAGGTGGTTCTTTGAGTAAATAAGCATAATTGACAAACCCTTAGCCAGACTCATCAAGAAATGAAGAGAGATGAATCAAATCAATAAAATTAGAAGTGAAAAAGGAGAGATTACAACATACAATGCAGAAATACACAGGATTATGAGAAACCATTATGAACAATTATATGGCAATAAAATGGATAACCTGGAAGAAATGGACAGATTCTTGGAAAAGTCCAATCTTCCAAGACTGAACCAAGAAGAAATAGAAACTATGAACCATCCAATTACAAACACTGAAATTGAAGCCATGATCAACAATCTCCCAAAAACAAACGCCCAGGACCAGATGGCTTCACAGGAGAATTCTATTAAACGTTTAGAGAAGAGCTAATGCCTACCCTTCTAAAAGTCTTTCAAAAGACTGAAGAGGAAGGACACTTCTAAATTCATGCTATGAGGCCACCACCACCCTGATACCAAAACCAGACAAAGACAGCACACAAAAAAGAAAACTACAGGTCAGTATCACTGATGAACATAGATTCAAAAATCCTCAACAAAATTTTAGCACACAGAATTCAGCAACACATCAAAAAGCTCACACACCATGATCAAGTTGGGTTTATTCCAGGAATCCAAGGATTCTCAATATACACAAATCAATCAATGTGATACACCATATTAACACATTGAAAGATAAAAACCATAATATAATCCCAATAGATGTAGAAAAAAACCTTTGACAAAATTCAGCACCCATTTATGATTAAAACTCTTCAAAAATTGGGCATAGAAAGAACCAACCTCAGCATAGCAAAGACCATATATGATAAGCTTACAGCAAACATTATTATCAATGGTGAGAAACTGAAAGCATTCCCCCTAAGATCAGGAATAAGACAAGTGCATCCACTTTCACCACTATTATTCAACATATTTCTGGAAATCCTAGCTACTGCAGAGAAGAAAAAGAAATAAAAGGAATACAGATTGGAAAAGAAGAAATAAAGCTCTCACTGTTTGCAGATGACATGATACTGTACATTGAAAACCCTAAAGATAGTATCAGAAAATTGCTGGAACTAATTCATGAATTCAGCAAAGTTGTGGGATACAAAATCAATAGACATTTCTATATACAAACAATGAAAAATCAGAAAAATAAATGAATAAATCCATCCCATTCACCCTTGCCACAAAAAGAATTAAATATCTAGGAATGAACTTACCTAAAGAGAGAAAAGAGTTGTACACAGAAAATTATAGGACCCTAATGGAAGTAATCAATGACAACATAAAACAGATGGAGAGATTTCTCATGTTCCTGGATAGGAAGAATCAATATTGTGAAAATGACTATACTACCAAAAGCAATCTACAGATTTAATGTGATCCCTATCAAATTACCAATGACATTTTTCACAAAACTAGAACAACAACATCAACAACAAATCACAATTCATATGGAAACACAAAAGACCCGAACAGTCAAAGCAGTCTTGAGAAAGAAGAATGAAACTGGAGGAATCAACCTTCCTGACTTCAGATTATACTACAAAGCTACAGTAATCAAGACAGTATGGTACTGGCACAAAAACAGAAATATAGACCAATGGAACAAGACAGAAAGCCCAGAAATAAACCCATACACCTATGGATACCTTATTTTTTTTTTTTTACAAAGGTGGCAAGAATATACAATGGGGCAAAGACAGCCTCTTCAGTAAATGCGGCTGGGAATACTGGAGAGCTACATGCAAAAGAATGAAATTAGAACACTCCCTAACACGATATACAAAGATAAACTCAAAATGGATTAAAGACCTAAATGTAAGACCAGAAGCTATAAAACTCTTAGAGGAAAACATAGAACACTCAGTGACATAAATCAAAGCAATGCCCTCTATGACCCACCTCTTGGAGTAACAGAAATAAAAACACAAGTAAAAAATTGGGCCGGGTTAAAGTTAAAAGCTTTTGCACAGCAAAGGAAACTATAGGCAAGGTGAAATGACAACCCTCAGAATGGGAGAAAATAATAGCAAATGAAACAGCTGACAAAAGATTAATTTCCAAAATATACAATCAGCTCATACAACTCAATACCAGGAAAACAACCTGACAAAAAAGTGAGAAAAAGACCTAAACAGACATTTCTCCAAAGAAGACATATAGATGGCTAACAAACACATGAAAAGATGTTCAACATTGCTCATTATTAGAGAAATGCAAATCAAAACCACAATGAGATATCACCTCACACTGGTCAGAATGGCTATCATCAAAAAGTCTACAAACAATAAATGCTGGAGAGGGTATGTAGCAAAGGGAATGATCTTGCACTGTTGGTGAGAATGTAAATTGATACGGCCACTATGGAAGATAGTATGGAGATTTAAAAAACCAGGAATAAAACCATCATATGGCCCAGCAATCTCACTCCTAGGCATATACCCTGAGAAATTCAGAGTTGAAAAAGACACATGTGTCCCATTGATCATTGCAGCACTATTTACAAAAACAGAACTTGGAAGCAACCTAGATACCCATAGACAGATGAATGGATAAAGAAGTTGTGGTACATATACACAATGGACTATGGCTCAGCTATAAAAAGGAATGCATTTGAGTCAGTTCCTAATGAGGCAGATGAACCTAGAACCTGTTATACAGAGTGAAGTGAGTCAGAAAAAAAAAGATAAATATCATATTCTAATACACATATATGGAATCTAGAAAAATGGTTCTGAAGAATTTATTGACAGGGCAGCAATGGAGAACTGACATAGAGAATAGATTTATGGACATGGGGAGAGGAGAGGAAAGGGTGAGATGTATGAAAAGAGTAACAGGGAAACTTACATTACCATATATAAAGTAGATAGCAGACAGGAATTTGCTGTATGGCCCAGGAAACTCAAACAGGGGCTCTGTATCAACCTAGAGGGGTGGGATGTGGAGGGAGATGGGAGGGAGGTTCAAAAGGGAGGGGATATATGTATACCTATGGATGATTCATGTCGAGGTTTGACAGAAAAAAGCAAAATTCTATAAAGCATTTATCCTTAAATGAAAAAATAAATAAGTAAAAGAATAACTAGGACTTCCCTGGTGGTCCAGTGGTTAGAATCCATCTGCCAATGCAGGGACACGGGTTTGATTGATGGTCCAGGAACATCCCACATGTGGTGGGGTAACTAAGCTTGTGAGCTGCAACTACTGAAGTCCTTGTGCCCTAGAGGCAGTGCTCTGCAACGAGAAGCCCCCACAATGAGAAGCCCACATATAACAAATAGAGAGTAGCTCCTACTCACAGCAACTAGAGAAAGCTCACCCGCAGCAACAAAGACCCAGCACAACCAAAAATACATAAATAAATAAAAATTTAAAAGAAAGAATAACTACCTTTCCCTTTTATCTCCAGCTTGGTTGTTTCCATGAAGATTTCAAAAAAAACCAATTAATTATCAAAGAACTTTTGTCACTATCAACTGTAATATTGTAGAAGCAGTGTGATGCTTATAAATTGATTACTACACCCAAAGTGAAAGTGAATATCTCTCAGTCGTGTCCAACTCTTTGCGACCCCATGGACTCTATAGTCCATGAAATTCTCCAGGCCAGAATACTGGAGTGGGTAGCCTTTCGCTTCTCCAGGGTATCTTCCCAACCCAGGGATCAAACACAGGTCTCCTGCATTGCAGGTGGACTCTTTACCAGCTGAGCCACAAGGGAACACCTAAATCAGGTAGAATTGGATCTGATACCAGACCCTGAACTGTTGGGTTTGTGAACTAATGTTTTAATCATTGTACCTCTCAAAACATGCTTTTGCTAATCTTTAAGCATGCTTGAAAACAAGATATCCACTCATAAGAATAATGAGATAATCTATGTGAGAATGCTTTCTAAACTGTAAAATGTCATTCAAATGTGAAGTATTTAATTCAGTATGCTTTGGACCCTGCTTATCTCTCTAAGCATATCTTATTACTCTCTTCCTTACTAAATTTTCTCCATTCCTACTGGCTTTCCTTCTGCTCCTTAAATCCACGAAGTTCATTCCTGCCCCAGGGCTTTTGCACAAGCTGTTTCCTCTTTTTGGTCTACTCTTCTCTCTGATATTTATGTACCTGGATGCTTCTTGCTATTAGATGTCAGTTTAATCAAAATTATAGTCAATAATACTGTATTATAAACATCAAGGTTACTAAGAGACTAGATGTTAATTTTTCCCACTACAAAAATAAAATGATAATTATGTGGTACATGTATTAGCTAATGCTATGGTAATAATCATATGGCAATATATAATTGTATCACATCAGCACACTGTACATCTTAAACTTACACACTGTTATATGTTAATTGTATTTTAATTTAAAAACAAGCAATAAAGCATTGACTTTGGGTGTTGTGTAGCCTGGATTCAAGACTGTTATAATTCTCACTAAGCTATATGACCTTGGAGGGTTATGTCAATTCAGTTCCATGCATTTCAGTTTCTTCTCTTACAAAATTTCTGCAATAGTTATGTACCACATGAACTTGTTTAGGAAATTACATTTGTTTAATATTAGGGTGTATCTGTCTATTTATTCCCTTTTCTGTCTGTTGGTCTTTGCTCAACACTAGAATCTAAGCTCCATGAAGTTATAGACAATGCGTCTCTTGTTCAGTGCTATAACTCCAACGCTCCTAAATTGCCTTATACATAAGAAGCATGCAATTAGTATTTGTTGACTTAATTAGTGACTCTTTTAAACTGCCTTCACACCATTTTATGCTTGACACTCAAAGAAGGAAATTACCCAGGAGCAATAGGGCTAGTTAATGTCAGAACTGAGTTTTCTTGATTTATTGCCCAAGCCCATGGCCAGTAGTAAGGAGTCTTGTATTCAAATCCCATTTTTCATTCTCATTCATGTTTGTGGAAATGGGAAAGTAATTTAAACATACAGTACTAAACTTCATTTTTCTCATCTATAAAAGTAGGAAAGAGTTATGAGATGACCTCTCCAGGTTATAGTTTTTTAAAAAAGATCAAGATCCAAGAGGACTTTGTTTCCAATTTAGCAAGGCAGTTAGAAGATTTGGATGGACAACAGATATAAATGTAAGGACTCTGAAAGTCCCCTTTGAACTGTTAAAAATCCTTGATCTAATCTTTAGGAGAGATTATAGTATCATCACACTCTGTATCAATGTTAAAGTCATCTCTTGGTATGTTTAAACATTTCTCTATAGAACAGTCTTGACAATTTTTTTCTTTATTTTTTTTTTCCTCTTCAAAGTTTGTTCCTTCCAGTCATTTTAATATGGCGTGGTCCCTGATTCCTTGTCCAATCATTGCACCTATGAAACTGTTGTATAGGTTAAAAATATTATGAACATGAAAAATGTTATACCAAGACATTGTAAAACCTCCTTGATATTTTTGGCAGCTCTTGGTATTTTAGTTTCTCTTTGAAACCTTCAAAGTACTCACCACACCCTAATTTCTTGATTGCATATATGCCTTAATTCCTGGAATACATCTATTTATGCTAAATATTGACACATAATATATATGTCAAACTATCTGTCTAGTTTATATTTTTATTCAGTCTGTAGGTTATCTACATGCTTAGTACAGTCATTTTTCCTATCTTGGAGGGCAGTACACTTGGTTGCTCCAGGATAGGCCTGGGCCCTTTTTGATGACTATTTTTATTTCTTTCTCTACAAAACTTAGAGGCCTTGGCAGTTAGATGTTGTGTAAATTAAAGGTAGAATGAAGTCTTTGGAAAGACAATCATTCCTTTTATTCATAAATCTTCATGCTGAAGGAAAAATATCTATACATTTTTAAAAAGTGCATTAGATGTTTTTCTTCTTCCTGTTTTCAGTTTTGGAAATATTTTTTGCTTATGTTCAAAGGTAAAAGACATATTTCCAAATGATCAGAGAAATACAAGTTGGAGAACTTATTGCTTCTGTAAGAAATGTAAAGACCATGTCTTCTTGAATATTATTAAATTAAATTCAGGTGGCCTGTGTACTTGACAGCAGCAGGATTTTGACTATTAGCTTAGGTCACGCTAAATTACATAGTAGAGTGAAACATCTGGCCAAGAGGCCTGGTCAGAATGAGTCTTGGAACAAATCTCAAAATCATTTGGCCTCCATCTGAGTATTGTCTTAAAGAAACCAGGCTACTAGGTCAGCAAGCTAGGAAATGATTCTGAATGCTGGAACACAGTATTGTAAAATATTGAAAGAATTGTCTTCTCCTGTGCTGTGAACTTCTGCCAGGTAAGGGTTGGTTTCTTTTACTTCTATTAGACACAGCAATGTATTTTTGAACAATGATAAATTGTGAAGACAGTGGTACATAGAGAAGTGGTTCTGGTATCTTGAAGCTGATTATTTTGTGTTCCACTGAGGAAGGTGACGTATGAATACATTGACTTATTTTTAATTTTTAATGATGATTTCACAGATTTTACAAGCCAACTGAGGAAGTGTAGTTTAAGTGGAAATGTATTTTTCAGATAAATGAAAGAAATTCACTTTTACTTTTCAGTTGTAACCATGAGAATGTAAATATAGGCAGTAAGAGAGTTATAATAAAAATGTGACAAATTTCTTAATTTTTAGCACTAATAAAATAAAAGAATGAAAATAAAATTATAGTTTTACAAAATAAAAAAAAAAAACCCTGATATTTATGATATGGAGTTAAAAGTAGGAAAATTATAGATGAGTGTTCATATGAGATAATAAATATACATAATATATATCCATATATAAAGCATACATAACTTTTTAAAGCAGTAGACCATTAACAAATTTTAAATGACTGACTGAAAAATTCTAAAGAATTGTTAAAAACATTAAATATATAAAGTCTTGCCTCTATACACTCTGCAGTGTACATGAAGGAGGCAGCAGGCATTTGCAAGGATTTCAAGCTGATCTAGAAAGTAGCTTCCTCTTGTTTTAAAAGCTTCTCTAGAGTGTCCCAAAGGAATTTCAAATATATTTCATAAGATTTGGTGAAATTGTCTAGCTTTTTAAAAGTGATACAGTGCAATAGAAATTTGCACTACAAATAGAAACTTAACATTTTAAAATTAATAGTAATAATCATGTCTAATTTCTACTGTTCCAAACTCCTCATGGGATTGTAAGCTTTAAGGCATGTTCTGAGAATCTGATGAAAGCTCTGGTCTGCATCTCTAGAAAAATTAGAGCTACAGAGATATGTATTTTTGCATATACTTTCAAACATCTCTGGGGGCCGTCTTAATACTCTTCTCTGGATTCCTAGGACTGAGATACATCCCAGTCAAGAACTCTGGTAGTAAGGCAACTATATATCCTTATCTAACTAGAGTTGAGATCATTTTGAAAAATCTCTACCAAGTGAAACTTTGTCCTGGGCAATGCCTTCAGTAGGGAAGGTTGAGTTTTAGTTCCCAATGATACAGGTGGGGGATGTTATAGATAACTTTCTGTGAATTACTTGTGATACTTGGAGAAGTATTAATTTATAAAATCATCCCCAATCTACAGTTTACAACTTGAAATTCCATCTTAGATCTTTATTGGCATACAATCCAATATGCTCCAAGGTTGTTTAACAGTGAAAAAACACATATTTGAGGAATATTTGGGGCTACAGAAACTTCCAAGGAAGATGTTTCTCAGACTCCTTTAACTGTACATGGCACGTGAGAAGCCTAGTGGTATAGTGGAGAGGATCCTGACCCAAGTGTTAAAAGACATGAGGTCAGGCCCTCTTCCTTATTTTACCTTGAGTAAGACACTTAATGGGATTCCCCTAGTGACTAAGTGGTAAGGAATTCACCTGCCATTCAGGAAATGCAGGAGATGTGGGTTTGATCCCTGCGTTGGGAGGATTCCCTGGAGGAGGGCATGGCAATCCACTGCAGTATTCTTGCCTGGAGAATCCTATGGAAAACGGAGCCTGGCAAGCTACCTAGAGTTCATAGGGTCGCAAAGAGTAGTACAGACTGAAGTGATAGCACACACACAGGTACAAGCCACTTAATGCTACTGAGACTCACTTTCTCTTTTGATAAATTGGGAATAACAATGCTTGTTCCTTTTACAGGGCATTGTGAGGATCAGTGAAAATCATAAAAGTGATTTTTTAAATGCAAAGCTACCAGCCGAAAGATAAAGGGACACATGATATAGTAGCTATGACAAATTGGAACGTCCATTTATCCACCATGCATTTATTAATCAGTAAATACCTATAATCTAGGATGCACAAGGGCATCTTTATTTATTTATTTATTTTTCATTTATTTTTATTAGTTGGAGGCTAATTAATTTACAATATTGTAGTGGTTTTTGCCATACATTGACATGAATCAGCCATGGATTTACATGTGTTCCCCATCCTGAACCCCCCTCCCACCTCCTTCCCCATCCCATCCCTCTGGGTCATCCCAGTGCACCAGCCCTGAGCACTTGTCTCATGCATCCAGACTGGACTGGCGATCTGTTTCACAGTTGATAATATACATGTTACGATGCTGTACTCTCAGATCATCCCACCCTCACCTTCTCCCATAGAGTCCAAAAGTCTCTTCTATACATCGGTGTCTCTTTTTCCATCTTGCATACAGGGTTATTGTTACCATCTTTCTAAATTCCATATATATGCGTTAGGATACTGTATTGGTGTTTATCTTTCTGGCTTACTTCACTCTGTATAATGGGCTTCAGTTTCATCCATCTCATTAGAACTGATTCAAATGTATTCTTTTTAATGGCTGAATAATATTCCCTGGTGTATATGTAACACAGCTTTCTTATCCATTCGTCTGCTGATGGGCATCTAGGTTGCTTCCATGTCCTGGCTATTATAAACAGTGCTGCGATGAACATTGGGGTACATGTGTCTCTTTCAGATCTGGTTTCCTCGGCGTGTATGCCCAGGAGTGGGATTGCTGGGTCATATGGCAGTTCTATTTCCAGTTTTTTAAGGAATCTCCACACTGTTCTCCATAGTGGCTGTACTGGTTTGCATTCCCACCAACAGTGTAAGAGGGTTCCCATTTCTCCACACTCTCTCCAGCATTTATTGTTTGCAGACTTTTGGATAGCAGCCATTCTGACTGGCGTGTAATGGTACCTCATTGTGGTTTTGATTTGTATTTCTCTGATAGTGACAAGGGCATCTTTAATTTCCCTGTGCTTCTGGTTGGAAACATGGCACTTCTATCCTTCAAATATATTTTTTTTAGACTCAATTCATCTTGTCTAGAAAATAAGTGTAAAAGGAGATTTGGTGGTAGAGAATGAGGAAGTCAAATGATTTGTGTAATATTTAAATTGGAAAAATCAGTAATTTTAACATGATAGTCAAATGAATCAAGATGCTTTTAGGCTCTTCTGAAAATAGTGAGATCTCATCCTGTTCTGTATTCTGACCTGGAGATAATTTTGTTATAGGAAAATGAAAATAGCTGCCATTTTCTGAGAGTCTCCCTCTCTTTACATACTTCCTATCTCATTTAATCATCACTTGCCCAAGGTCACACCATAGTTGCTCCCACAGTTGAAATTCCAGTCCAGTCTATGCTTGTAGCTACCTGGAAGCAGAAAACTGGGGCTGAATTAAAATGAGCTGAATTGGCATTTGCCTTTTCTGAGATTCAAAGGGATCAGTGTTTATTCACATCCTTTAACCTTCAAAGTCAGAATAACCTTTGACTTTGCTCTTCAGAAACTTAAGAGATAGTGATATTTAGCAAACTAGAACTCAGATGGAATCAAGTTTTAGTCTTATGAAACAGGGGTTTCATACATAGCTTTTTAAGTGGAAAATTTAAGTGAGAAATTTGTAGTAGGAAACAGTCCTATGGCATAAACTAAAAATTCGGGGAAGCTGATGATCAAATAAAGTGTCTAACTCTTGGAACTGTTCTCATCGTACATAACAGGAGTGTACTGAATACCATTTTGGCTGAATTACAAGTGGCCAAGTACTAAAGTCAGTATTTGGCCAATGTTGGATATCATCATCATTGGATGAAGTTCTGAAATAGAAGGATAAAATAATTTTATATTTTAAAGTATGAAGTATTATATTTGCATTACTAATGGTCCAAAATTTTATTACTCTATTGTATTATTTAATTATCTTCTGAGTATGCAACTAAAGCGTGTGAGTAAAACATTATGTGTTTCCAATTTCTTGATCACTGAAGTCTTCACAGTGATTACTCTATCATCTGTGGTAATTGCATCAGATGCGTGCATGCTCAGTTGTGTCATAATCTTTGCAATTCTATGGACTGTAGCATGGCAGGCTTTTATGTCCATGGGATTATCCAAGCAAGAATCCTGGAGTGGGTTGCTATTTTCTTCTTGCAGGGGATCTTCCCAACCCAGGGCTCAAACTTATGTCTCCTGCATCTCCTGCATTGACAAGCTGATTCTTTACCACTGAGCTACCTGGAAAGCCCCTGGTAACTGCATATCTATTTTAAAAACTGATATTCCATTCTATAGACATTCCTTGCCATACTGGTGATTGTGGCAAAAGCAACAACTGAATTCCTCATTCAACTTCTACCCCTGTTTCAAAAACACAGTAAGGATATCTTTAGAAGGAAAAGGCTTTTGGGCTCTCTTGCATGCTCTCTCTGTTTCTCATTGTCTCTCTCTTCTCTCTCTCTGATTCTTTGTCCCTCTGTCTATGTCTCTCTTTGTCTCTGCCTCTCCTCTCCTCTCCCTATGATAACGATATCACTTCACGTTTGTTTTTTTTTTTTTTTTTTTGTTTTGTTTTTTTTTTTTTGTATTTTGATATGGGCATTTAGATTAAGCCAAACTTAAACCAAAGATTTATATATTTCTAAATTAGGGCTGAAATTGAAATTTTTTGGAAAGTAACATTCATAGCACACACACACATACACATGCAGGCAGAAAGTAAATGGATGAATAGTCATAACCCTAACCCTTGTCATAACAGAGTCATTAACCTGACAAAAGAAAGCTAGTTTGCTAAATATAGCACTGCATTGAATGAAGGTGAATGTATGGTGGTCACTTTTGTGAAAGATCGGATTTTGCTTTGACAAAAGAAATTTTGCTTTAACAACTTATTGTGACTTACTTCATTCTAAACTGGAGTTATTGATATATTGACTTGGGAGATTGATAGGGGATAGTAGCAGATGCTAACTGTTTGTAATATGTCTAAGAAAACCAGTTTCAATGTATACGTTGGTCAACTTCCAGAAAAAATTTTCCCACTGATAAAGTAGATATAGAAAAGCTGAAGTTAAGTGACAAGAACACATTTCAGGAAGTGAGATAGAAAAACTAATTTGAAAAAGTGCATAGACCAGCAAAAGGAAGTATAATCTAGAACGATTGAAAAAGAGTTCATGATATTGTCTTTTAAGTTGATAGCTTGTGACACATACAAAATACAATAAATGAAAAAAATATTTTAAATGAAAGCTTGAATGTTTTTTTTTTTTCCCCACATTTGCTGGAATGAGTGGTACAAATCTATGTAAAAATTGAAATAGAAATTAAGAAATCTTTAAATCTAGATTCATGATGAGTAAATTCTACTTGCTTTGTGTTAAAGGAAGAAGTATATAGAAACAAAATCCCTCACTGAAATTTTTAGATAATTTTTTCAAAGTATTTTATTTAAGAAAAAATTTTATTGGAAAAATTAGAACGAGCAAGAGGTGGGGTTCCTATTTGATAGGCAGAGGTCAGGACTGCTTTCAATTTTGTAGTTAAATATAATCTCAGCCTGTAGCCTTCATGGACTTATTTGCTGTTTCAAAATAAATCAGAAACTGCTTACATAACAAATTCAGAAAACTACTGAAAGAATGAAAAAAGTAATGTACTCCTCATCTATACTTGTCAGATCTAGTTCTTAGGTTTTAACTTATTCTTTAAATAATGGAAATGTGATTGATAAATAACACTGTGTAAATTTAAGGTGTATAAAAGTTAATTTGATATATCTTACAGTATGGTATAGTATTAGCTAATTCTACATAACAGTCATTCCTTTTTGTGGCGAGAACATTCAAGATCTAGTCTTTAAGAAACTTACAAATGTATAATGAGGCATTATTAACTATAATCACAATGCTGTGCATTAGATCTCCAGAATTTATTCATTTTCTTACTACAGGTTTGTACTCTTTGACCAGCATCTCCCCGATTCCACAACCCCTGAGTTCTTGGTAACCAGCATTCTACTGTTTCTATGGCTTCAGCTATATTATATTCTACTTGTTGACTTTTGCTTTTATTTCTTGTGCTTTTTGTCATATCCAAAATATCATTGCTCAGTCCAATGTCAAGGAATTTCTTCCCTTTATTTCCTTCTAGGAGTTTTACAGTATCAGGACTTATGTTTATATTTTCAATTCATTTTCAGTAATTTTTGTGAGTTGTATCATAGGGACCCAATTTCATTTTACTGCATGTAGTTGTCCAGTTTTACAAAAACCGTTTATTTTTGAAGAGAGTATTCTTACCCCATTGAGTGTTCCTGATTTCCTCATCAAGTAATAGTTAACCACATACACATGGGTTTATTTCTGGCCTTTAGATTCTGTTCCATTGGCCTATGTGTCTACTTTTCAATCCAGTATGATACTGTCTTAATTACTATAGTTATAGTTTGCAATCAAGAAATGATACTTCTGACTTTGTTCTTTCTCATGACTGCTTTGGCTCTTTGAGGTCTTTTGTGGTTCCAGGCAAAGTTTAGAGATTTTGTTTCCTATTTCTGTGAAAAATGTCTTTCAAATTTTGATACAGATTGCATTGAATCTATAGATGGCTTTGAGTACTGTGGACATTTTAACAATATTGAATCTTTTGATCCATGAACATGGGATATCTTTTCATATGTTTGTGTCCTATTTAATGCATTTCTTCAAGGTGTTGTAGTTTTCACTGAGTAAATCTTTTACTTCCTTGATAAATTGTTTCCTAAGTAGTTTATTGTTTTTTGTTGTTATTTTGAATGAGATAAGTTTTTAAATTTCTTTTTCAAGTGTTTCATTGTTAATGTATGGAAATGCAATTCATTTCTGTATATTGATGTTATATCCTGCATCTTCACTGAATTTGTTGATTAGTTCCAACAATTTTTTGGTGGAGAATTTAGGATTTTTCTCTATATAAAATGATATTATTTGCAAATAATGGCAATTTAACTTTTTCTTTTCTAATTTAGATGACTTTTATTTCTTGCCTATTTACCTATGTATCACATTGATCAATCACATATTTCTTGCCTATGTATAACATTGATTGATTCGCAAATATTGAAGAATTCTTGCATCCCTGGGAGCAAGTCCACTTGGTCATGATGTATGATCTTTTTAATATGTTGTTGGATTCTGTTTGCTAGAATTTTGTTAAGGATTTTTGCATCTATGTTCAGCAGTGATATTGGCCTATAGTTTTCTTTTTTTGTGGCATCATTTTCTGGTTTTGGTATTATGGTGATGGTGGCCTCATAGAATGAGTTTGGAAGTTTAGCTTCCTCTGCAATTTACTGGAAGAGTTTGAGTAGGATAGGTGTTAGCTCTTCTCTAAATTTTTGATAGGATTGAGCTGTGAAGCCGTCTGGTCCTGGGATTTTGTTTGCTGGAAGATTTCTGATTATAGTTTCGATTTTTGGGCTTGTGATGGGTCTGTTAAGATTTTCTATTTCTTCCTGGTTCAGTTTTGGAAAGTAATACTTTTCTAAGAATTTGTTCATTTCTACAAGTTGTCCATTTTAGTGGCATATAGTTGCTGATAGTACTTTCTTATGATCCTTTGTATATCTGTGTTGTCTGTTGTCATTTCTCCATTTTCATTTCTAATTCTGTTGATCTGATTCTTCTCCCTTTGTTTCTTGATGAGTCTGGCTAATGGCTTGTCTATTTTATTTATCTTCTTGAAAAACCAGTTTTAGCTTTGTTGATTCTTGCAATGGTCTCCTTTGTTTCTATTGCATTTATTTCTGCCCTAATTTTTGTGATTTCTTTCCTTCTACTAACCCTGGGGTTCTTCATTTCTTCCTTTTCTAGTTGATTTAGGTGTAGAGTTAGGTTATTTATTTGATTTCTCTCCTGTTTCTTGAGGTAGGCTTGTATTGCTATGAACCTTCCCCTTAGCACTGCTTTTACTAAATCCCATAGGTTTTGGGTTGTTGTGTTTTCATTTCCATTCGTTTCTATGCATATTTTGATTCATTTTTTTATTTCTTCTGTGGTTTGTTGGTTATTCAGAGGTGTGTTGTTTAGCCTCCATATGTTGCAATTTTTAATAGTTTTTTTTTTCCCGTAGTTGATATCTAATCTTACCGCATTGTGATCAGAAAAGATTCTTGAGATGATTTCATTTTTTTTTTTTTTTAATTTACCAAGGCTAGATTCATGGCCCAGGATGTGATCTATCCTGGAGAAGGTTCCATATGGGCTTGAGAAAAAGGTGAAATTCATTGTTTTAGGGTGAAATGTCCTATAGATATCAATTAGGTCTAACTGGTCCATTGTACCATTTAAAGTTTGTGTTTCCTTGCTAATTTTCTGTTTAGTTGATCTATCCATATGTGTGAGTGGGGTATTAAAGTCTCCCAGTATTAATGTGTTACCGTTAATTTCCCCTTTCATATTTGTTAGCATTTGCCTTACATATTGTGGTGCTCCTAATTTGGATGCATATATATTTATAATTGTTATATCTTCTTCTTGGATTGATCTTTGGCCATTATGTAGTGTCCTTCTTTGTCTCTTTTCACAGCCTTTATTTCAAAGTCTAATTTTACCTTATATAAGTATTTCTACCCCTGCTTTCTTTTGGTCTCCATTTGTGTGAAATATCTTTTTCCAGCCCTTCACTTTCAGTCTGTATGTGTCCCTAGGTTTGAGGTGGGTCTCTTGTAAACAGCATATATAGGGGTCTTGTTTTTGTATCCATTCAGCCATTCTATGTCTTTAGTTGAGGCATTCAACCCATTTACACTTAAGGTAATTATTGAAAAGTATGATCCCGTTGCCATTTACTTTGTTGCTTTGGATTCAAATTTATAAACCTTTTCTGTGTTTCCTGTCTTGGGAAAATCCTTTGGCATTTGTTGAAGAGCTGATTTGGTGGTGCTGAATTCTCTCAGCTTTTGCTTGTCTGCAAAGTTTTTGATTTTTCCTTCATATTTGAATAAGATCCTTCCTGGGTACAGTAATCTGGGCTGTAGGTTTTTCTCTTTCATCACTTTAAGTATGTCCTGCCATTCCCTTCTGGTTTGAAGAGTTTCTATTGAAGGATCAGCTGTTATCCTTATGGGGATCAGTTTGTGGGTTACTTCTTGTTTTTCCTATGCTGCTTTTAATATTTGTTCTTTGCATTTGATCTTCGTTAGTTTGATTAATATGTATCATGGGGTGTTTCACATTGGGTTTATCCTGTTTGGGACTCTCTGGGTTCTTGCACTTGGGTGGCTATTTCCTTCCCCGTTTGAGGGACGTTTTCAACTATTATCTCCTCAAGTATTTTCTCATGGCCTTTCTTTTTGTCTTCTTCTTCTGGGACTCCTATGACTCGAATGTTGTGGCATTTAACATTGTCCCAGTGGTCTCTGAGGTTGTCCTCATTTCTTTTAATTCGTTTTTCTTTTTTCCTCTCTGCTTCATTTATTTCCACCATTCTATCTTCCACCTCACTTACCCTATCTTTTCCTTAGTTATTCTACTGTTGGTTCCATCCAGAGTGCTTTTGATCTCATTTATTGCATTATTCATTATTCTTTTTTTTAATTTCTTCTAGGTCCTTGTTAAACTTTCCTTGCATTTTCTCAATTCTTGTCTCCAGACTATTTATCTGTAACTTCATTTTGTTTTTAAATTTTTGGATCATTTTTACTATCATTATTCTGGATTCTCTTTCAGGCAGACTCCATATCTCCTTTTTTTTTTTTTGGTTTGACGGCCTTTTATCATGTTCCTTTACCTACTGAGTATTTCTCTACCTTTTCATCTTGTGTTGGTTGCTGTTTGGGGTAGCCTTTCTGTATGCTGGAAGTTTGTGGTTCCTCTTTATTCTGGAGGTTTCTCCCTGTGGGTCGAGTTGGACGAGTGGCTTGTCAAGATTTCCTGGTTAGGGAAGCTTGTCCAGATGTTCTGGTGGGTGGAGCTGGATCTCTTCTCTCTGGAGTGCAATGAAGTATCCAGTAGTGAGTTTTGAGGTGTCTATGGGTTTGGTGTAACTTTTGGCTGCCTGCATTTTTGTGCTCTGGGTTATGTTCCTGCTTTGTTGGAGAATTAGCTTGATATGTGTTGCTCTGAAACGTGGTGGCTCTTTGGTGGAGCTTGGTTTCAGTGTAGGTATGGAGGCTTTTTGGATGAGCTTTTGTCAATTCATGGTCCCTGGAGTTAGAAGTTTTCTGGTGTTCTCAAGTTTTGGATTTAGGCCTCTTCCCTCTGGCTTTCTGTCTTATTCTTATAGTAGCCTCAAGACTTCTCCATCCATATAGCACCAGTGATAAAACATCTAGGTTAATGGTGAAAAGATTCTCCACAGTGAGGGACACCCAGATAGGTTCACAGAGTTACATAAAGAAGAGAAGAGGGAGGAGGGAGACAGAGGTGACCAGGAGGAGAAGAGGGAGAATCAAAAGGGGAGAGAGCAGGCTAGCCAATAGTCAATTCTCTGTTTGCTCTCCACAGTCTGGAACACTCAGAGAGGTTCACAGAGTTCCATAGAGAAGAGAAGAGTGAATAAGGAGATAGAGGTCACCAGGAGGAGAGGAAGGGGAGTAAAAAGAGAGAGACCAATCTAGCCTGTGGTCAGTTCCCTAAGTTTTCTCCACAACCTGGAACACCCAAAGACATTGACAAAGTTAAGTAGAGAAGAGAAGGGGGAGGGAAGAGATGAAGGTGATCTGGGGGAGAAAAAGGAAAGTCAAAAGGGGAGAGTGCAATCAACCCAGTAATCACACTCCTAAGTAAAAATGGGTACTGAAGATTGCATTGTTAAAGGTACAGAATTGATAACAAATACCAAAATGCAAAGATTAAAAATCCAGAGTAGAGATTGCTGCTGCTGCTAAGTCACTTCAGTCATGTCCGACTCTGTGCGATGCCATAGATGGCAGTCCACCAGGCGCCACAGTCTCTGGGATTCTCCAGGCAAGAACACTGGAGTGGGCTGCCATTTCCTTCTCCAATGCATGAAAGTGAAAAGTGAAAGTGAAGTCGCTCAGTCGTGTCTGACTCTTTGCGACCCCATGGACTGCAGCCCACCAGGCTCCTCTGCCCATGGGATTTTCCAGGCAAGAGTACTGGATTGGGTCGCCATTGCCTTCTCTGATAGTAGAGATTAGACTCTCACAAATACAATATTAAAAGAACAAAACAAAATCAGAAAAGTTTATATTAAAATAAGGATGAAATTTGCTTTAAAAATGGAATCTTTTTTTTTCAAGGAAATAGTAGGTTTTAAAAATGAAAATTAAAGGAGTAATAAGGAAGTTAAAATTTAAAAAAATAAATTAAAAAATGATAATAGTAATATATATCTAGGAATTTCTCCAGAGCTGTTAAAGGCAGTGTGTGGGTCAGTTCAGTTTCAGATAGTTCCTTGTTCCAACTTATACTTCCTCTCAAGCTCTATAAGTCCCTTCCAGTGTAGACAGTGCTGAATACAGGGCTTTAATCTGTTGCACCTGTCACTTCCAAAGCCGTTCCCTCTTATTTGTTTATTTTGGCTTCCTCTGTTTGCAAGTCTCTTCAATATCTAACTTTCGCCCTGACACAAGGGGGCAAAGGTGGTCATTTATTTAGGCTCACTTGTTCAATTGTGCTGCAAGGAGGGATGAACACTGAAAACAAATATCACTAGTGTGTGGGGGGAGTGCTCGCAGTGTCTGGGCTACACTGGGTTTGCCTCCACTCATGGCATGTGTGCTTTCTCGGTCTACTCTGCTCAGGATCCAGGTTACTCTGCTGGGGAACTGTCTAAGGTGGGCCCTGGGTTACGTGCACTTGCCAGATCTATGCCGCTCAGGTTCAGGTTCCCGGGTACTCCACAAAGGCACAGACTAGGTTGGGCCTGCGTTTTGTGCCCTTCCAGGTCCGAGAAGCTCAGGCGACCATGTGCTTGGCGAGTGCACTCTCCCAGGTACAGTGTGTTTTATCACCTCCCCAGGCCCAGCTGCTCGGTTTTTGTGTGTCCAGTGGGAGCGCTGTCTCAGCTGGACTGTGTGTCTCCTCTGGAGAGCTTATCTCTGGCTGTGACCCTCCCAACAGATGTCAGCTGTCCAGAATCAGGAAGACTTGGTTAGTAACTGGAAGACTGCTCACGGTTTGGTAGGGGATGCTGTCTCTGGGGCCGAGTTTGCCCCTTTCCAGCTCTGGCTGACGCCTACCTGCTTCCCTGCCTCCCGTGGGTGATGGTCTGGTTTGCAGCCAGCTAACTCTCCTCTGGTATTTGCTCAGTCCTTTGTTTTGTGAGTGGGCCTGGCAGTGCCTTAGGTTAGAGCTTTTCACAGGAAAGTTCTCTCTCTCCATTTTTTTTTTTTTTTTTTTTTCTTTCCTCTTTGGCTATCCCATGGTTTGGGTTGCTATCTCATGTTAGCTCCCTCAGATTGCCCTCAGGGCATTCAGGCCTGGTCCTCACCTTAAGCATTGCAGCCCGTGCATCCCTGTTCAGCACCCCCCGCCCCCCCACACACACACTTGCTGGTGGCATACGCGAGTGTCTGGGCTACTTTTCAGATGGGTGTTGCCGTTAGGTGTGTAATCTGTGCGTTTTATTTATTTATTTTTTCCTCCCGGTTATGTTGCCTTCTGAGATTCCAAAACTCCCCACAGACCCGCTGGTGAGAGGGTTACCTGGTGTTTGAAAACTTCCCCTCTTTTAAGACTCCCTCCCCAGCGTGTGTATCCATCCTTAACTCTTTTGTCTCTCTCTCTCTCTCTCTCTTTTTTTTTCCATTTATTTTTATTAGTTGGAGGCTAATTACTTTACAATATTGTAGTGGTTTTTGTCATACATTGACATGAATCAGCCATGGATTTACATGTATTCCCCATCCTGATCCCCCCTCCCACCTCCCTCTCCACCCGATTCCTCTGGGTCTCTTTTTATCTTTTATCTTATCTCATTTCGAAGACAATTGGCTGCCTTTCTGGGTGCCTGGTGTCCTTTGCCAGTGTTCAGAAGTTGTTTTGTGGTATTTGCTCAGGGTTCAAATGATCTTTTGATGAATTTGTGGGGGAGAAAGAGGTCTCCCCGCCCTATTCCTCTGCCATTGTAGGACCACCCCCACAACTTTCTTTTAGTTTCCACTTACATAGGATACTTTTTTCTTCCCTTCACTTCGAACCTATGTGTATCTTTAAAGCTGAAATGAGTGTTTCTGTAGGGACTATGCTGTTGTGTCTTTTTTTTTTCTCTTGTTTTATCCTTTCAGCTACTTTATACCCTTTGATAGGTTAATTTTATCCATTTGCCTTTAGAGTTAATATTGCTATGTGAGAACTTACTAATGCCATCTTATTAATTGATTTCTGGTTATTTTGTATTTCATTTGTTCCTTCCTTCTATTTCTGCCTACCTTTGTAAATTGATGATTTTTCCTTGTAGTATGGTCTGTTTTCCCTTTATTTATCTTTTCTGCATTTGCCCTAGTTTTTTTTTTTTTTTTTTCCTTTGTTGTTAATATGAGCCCTACATAAAACATCAAATGGGTGAATTCTCATTTATAATCAAACCCCATGCCCGTCATACACACTCAGAGGGCTCAAACAAAGCTTGTGCACACCAAGACCCAGAGGCCCCACAGAGACTGAGACAGAACTGTATCAGAGTGTCTCCTCTGGAGTTACAGGTCAGCAGTGGACTGCTTCAGGGACAGGGTCTCTGGGTGCAGCAGACCTGGGTATAGCATAAGCCCTCTTGGAGGAGGTTGCCTTTAACCCTACTAAAGAGCCACCAGAACTTACACAGGACTGGGAAACAAATTCGTGGCAGGCACAAACAGAAACTTGTGCACACCAGGACCCAGGAGAAAAGAGCAGTGACCCCAGAAGAGACTGATCAGACTTGCCCATGAGTGTCCAGGAGTCTCTGGCAGTGGCATGGGTCAGTGATGGCATGATGCAGTGCTGGTGAAACTGTGAACTTCCACATGTTCAGGCTGGATTTAGAAAAGGCAGAGGAACCAGAGATCAAATTGCCAACATCTGTTGGACCACAGAAAAAGCAAGAGAGTTCCAGAAAAAAAAAAATCTACTTTTGCTTTATTCACTATGCCAAAGCCTTTGATTGTGGGGACCACAACAAACTCTGGAAAATAAAGAGATGGGAAAACCAGACCACCTGACCTGCCACTTGGCAAATCTGTATGCAGTTCAGGAAGCAACAGTTAGAACTGGACATGGAACAATAAACTCATTCCCAATAAGGAAAGGAGTATGTCAAGGCTGTGTATTGTCACCCTGCTTATTTACCTTATACTCAGAGTACATCATGAGAAACACTGGGCTGGATGAAGCACAAGCTGGAAACAAGATTGCCAGGAGCAATATCAATAACCTCAGATATGCAGATGACACCACACTTACGGCAGAAAGTGAAGAACTAAAGAACCTCTTGATGAAAGTGAAAGAGGAGAGTGAAAAAAGGTGGCTTCAAATTCAACATTCAGAAAACTAAGGTCATGGCATCTGGTCCTATCACTTCATGGCAAGTAGATGGGGAGACAATGGAAACAATGGCAGCCTTTATTTTTGGGGGCTCCAAAATAACTGCATGTGGTGACTGCAGCCATGAAATTAAAAGATGCTTGCTCCTTGGAAGAAAAGCTATGACCACCCTAGACAGCATATTGAAAAGCAGAGACATTACTTTACCAGCAAAGTTCTGTCTAGTCAAAGCCATGGTTTTTCCAATAGTCATGTATGGATGTGAGAGTTGGACTATAAAGAGAGCTGAGCGCCAAAGAATTGATGCTTTTGAACTGTGGTGTTGAAGACTCTTGAGAGTCTCTTGGACTGCAAGGAGATCCAACTATTCCATCCCAAAAGAAGTCAGTCTGAATATTCATTGGAAAGACTGATGCTGAAGCTGAAACTCCAATACTTTTGGCCACCGATGGAGAACTGACTCATTTGAAAAGACCTTAATGCTGGGAAAGATTGAAGGCAAGAGGAGAAGGGGACGACAGAGGACGAGATAGTTGGATGGCATCACCAACTCAATGGACATGAGTTAGAGTAAACTCCATGATTTGGCGATGGACTGGGAGGCCTGGCATGCTGCAGGCCATGGGGCTGCAAAGAGTTGGACACAAGTGAGTCACTGAACTGAACTGAAAATATCAAATAGATAAAACAGTCAGTTTTATTTATTTTTTATTTTTTAATGTCAAATTTTATCATTTATTTTTATTAGTTGGAGGCTAATTACTTTACAATATTGTAGTGGTTTTTGCCATACATTGACATGAATCAGCCATGGATTTACACGTGTTCCCCATCCCACCCTCCCTCCCACCTCCCTCCCCATCCCATCCCTTTGGGTCTTCCCAGTGCACCAGCCCTGAGCACTTGTCTCATGCATCCAACCTGGGCTGGTGATCAAACAGTCAGTTTTAAAATGATAGCAAGTCGTCTTTGAAGATCAACCGATGCTTGACCCTTTTACTCTTCCCATTTACATTTTGATGTCAACAAATGCCTCTTTGCATATTGCATATTTATTGATGTCCTTTTCATCATAGGGGACTGGAATACAAAAGTAGGAAGTCAAGAGATACCTGGAGTAACAGGCAAATTTGGCCTTGGAATACAAACTGAAGCAGGGCAAAAACTAACATAGTTTTGCCAAGAGAACACACGAGTCATAGCAAACACCCTCTTCCAACAACACAAGAGACAACTCCACAGGTGGACATCACCAGAGGGTCAATCTGAAATCAGATTGATTATATTCTTTGCATCCAAAAATAAGAAGTTTTATAGAGTCCACAAAATCAAGACCAGGAGCTGACTGTGGCTCAGAACATTAACTCCTTATTGCCAAATTCAGACTTAAATTGAAGAAAGTAGGGAAAACCACTAGCCCATTCAGCTATAACCTAAATCAAATCCCTTACGATTATACAGTGGAAGTGACAAATAGATTCAAGGGATTAGATCTGATAGAGTGCCTGAAGAACTATGGGCAGAGGTTCCTGACATTGTACAGGAGGCAGGGATCAAAACATCACCAAGAAAAATAAATGCAAAAAGGCAAAATGGTTGCTTGAGGAGGCCTTACAAATAGCTGAAAAAAGAGGAGAAGCAAAAAGCAAAGGAGAAAAGGAAAGATATATCCATCTGAATGCAGATTTCCAAAGAACACTTTCCTTCCTAAGTGAACAATACAAAGAAATACAGGAAGACAATACAATGGGAAAGACTAGAGATGTCTTCAAGGAAATTAGAAATACAAAGGAAACATTATACAGTGGAAGTGGTTATACAGTTACAATTATTATACAAATGCAAATGCAAAAAGGCAAAGTGGTTGTCTGAGGAGGCCTTACAAATAGCTGAGAAAAGAAGAGAAGCTAAAGGCAAATGAGAAAAGGAAAGATATACCCATTTGAATGAGAGCTCCAAAGAATAGCACGGAGAGATAAGGAAGCCTTCCTGAGTGATCAACACAAAGAAATAGAGTGAAACAGTAGAATGAGGAAAGACTAGAGATCTCTTAAAGTAAATTAGAGATACCAAGAGAAAATTTCATGCAAAGATGGGCACAGTAAAAGATAGGAATGGGATGGGCCTAACAGAAGCAAAGATATTAGGAAGAGGTGGCAAGAATACACAGAAGAACTATACAAAAGAGATCTTCATGACCCAGATAATCACGATGGTGTGATTACTCACCTAGAGCCAGACATCCTGGAATGCGAAGTCAAGTGGACTTTAGGAAGCATCACTACAAACAAATCTAGTGGAGGTGATGGAATTCCAGTCAAGCTATTTCAAATCCTAAAAGATGATGCTGTGGAAGTGCTGCACTCAATATGTTAACAAATTTGGAAAAACCAGCAGTGGCCACAGGACTGGAAAAGTTTCATTCCAATCCCAAAGAAAGGCAATGCCCCAAAATGTTCAAACTACTGCAGAATTGCACTCATTTCACATGCTAGCAAGGTAATGCTCAAAATCCTCCAAGCTAGGATTGAACATTTGTGAACCTGAGAACTTCCAGATGTGCAAGCTAAGTTTAGAAAGGGCAGAGGAACCAGAGGTCAAGTTGCCAACATCTGTTGGATCATAGAGAAAGTAAGGGAATTCCAGAAATGCATCTATTTCTCCTTCATTGACTATGAGAAAGCCTTTGACTATGTGGATCATAACAAACCCTGCAAAACTCTTCAAGAGATGGGAATACCAGACCACCTTACCTTCCTCCTGTGAATCCTGTATGTAGTTCAAGAAGCAACAGTTAGAATCTTACATGGAACAATTTGTTCAAAATTGGGGAAGAAGTACGATAAGGCTATATATAGTTACCCTGTTTATTTAACTTACATGCAGAATGTGCTGTGCTATGCTTAGTCACTTAGTCGAGTACAACTCTTTGTGACCCCTTGAACTGCAGCCTGCCAGGCTCTTCTGTCCTTCAGAATTCTTCAGGCAAGAATACTGGAGCGGGTTGCCATGCCCTCCTCCAGGTATCTTCCCAACCCAGGGATCGAATCCAGGTCTCCCACATTGCAAGTAGATTCTTTACCAACTGAGCCACCAAGAAAGCCCAAGAATACTGGAGTGAGTAGCCTATCCCTTCTCCAGAAGATCTTCCCAACTCAAGAATCGAACCAGGGTCTCTTGCATTGCAGGCAGATTATTTACCAGCTGAGCTACCAGGGAAGCCCATATGCAGAACACATCATATGAAATGCTGGGCTGGATGAATCACAAGCTGGAATCAAGATTGCCAGGATAAATATCAACAACCTCAGATATGCAGATAATACCACCCTTATGGAAGAAAGTGAAGAGAACACTAAACAGCGTCATGATGACGGTGAAAGAGGAGAGTGAAAAAGCTGGCTTAAAACTCAACGCTGAAATGTTGTGAAGTAATTAGCCTCCAACTAATTAAAAATAAATAAATAAAAGTGAAAAAAAAAAAAAAAAAAACAGCTCAACATTCAAAAGACTAAGATCATTGCATTCCAGACCCATCACTCGATGGCAAATAGATGGGGAAAATAATGGAAATAGTGAAAGGTTTCTTGGGCTCCAAAATCACTGCACAGAGTGACTGCAGCCATGAAATTAAAAGATGCTTGCTCCTTGGAAGTAAAACTATGACTAACTTAGATAGTGTATTAAAAAGCGGAGACGTTACTTTGCCAACAAAGGTCCATATTGTCAAAACTATGGTTTGTAGCCATGTAACGATGTGAGAGTTGGATCATAAAGAAGGCTGAGAGCAGAATATTCGATGCTTTTGAACGGTGGTGTTGGAGAATTCTTTTGAGAGTCCCTTGGACTTCAAGGAGATCAAACCAGTCAATTCTAAAGGAAATCGATCCTGAATATCCTTTGGAAGGACTGACGCTAAATCTGAAGCTCCAATACTTCGGCCACATGATATGAACAGTCAACTCATTGGAAAAGACCCTGATGCTAGTATAGATAGAAGGCAGGAGGAGAAAAGGATGACATAAGACGAGATGGTTGGATGGCATCACTGACTCAATTGACATCAGTTTGAGCAAGCTCCGGAAGATTTGGAAGGACAGGGAAGCCTGACGTTTTGCAGTCCATGGCATCTCAAAGAGTCAGACATGACTGAGTAACTTAACAACAATAGCAACTATAAATAGTTGTAATACTCTTTTCCTCTGTCCTTTATATTATGGTAAATGGTTAACCCATCTTCCTATTGCATACGTAGAGTTTTTCTAAGTATTAGTGTATATTTATCTTAACCAGTTTGTTGTATACTCATATATTTTTATGTCACTAATTAACTTCTTGAAGTTAATTTATGTTGCTAATTAACAGCTTGAAGAACTTCTTTCAACATGTCCTAGAAGGCAAGTCTACTTAACAGGAATTTCTTCAAGCTTCTGTTTATTTAAAAAAGTATTTCTCCTTTACATCTGAAGGATAACTTCTATTGGATAGGGTATTTTCAGCTAACATTTTTTTTACCATTTGTTTTAGCACTTTGAATATGTCAATCTACTCTATCCTGACCTGTAAAGTCTCTATTGAAAAATCCACTGTTAGCCTAATGGGAATTCCTTTGTAGACTACAATTTTTCCTGACTGTTTTTAGACTCTTTTTTTATCCTTGATTTTTTGACAGTTTCATTTCCACATTTTGGATAAGGTCTTTTTGCATTGAGATAATAGGATTATCTGTAAGCTTTGTTAAATTGGATATCCAGTTCTTTTCCCAGATTTGGAAAGTTCTTTGCTATTATTTTGTTAACTAGATTTTCTGCTCCCTTAGCCCTCTATTCTACATCTAGAATCCAGGTTATTTTACTATTTATTCTTTGAAAGAAATCCCGTAGATCATGTCAAGTCTGTGCTCTTTTCATTTTGTTCTCTTCTAACAATGTCATTTCAAAATTCCTGTCATCTAATTCATTATTCTACCATCCATATGCTCCTGTCTACTTCATATACTCTCTATTCCTTTTTTTCATTTCAATAGAGAATGACTATGTGATTATTTTTCATAATTTATTTTTCTAAAGATTTCATTTTTATCATGTATTTTTTGAGATTTTGTTAAATTTTCTTTCTGACTTTTCTTGCAGCTTGTTGAATTTCTTCAAAACAACTACTTCGAACTTTTTGTCACCTAGATCACAGAATTCAGTGCTTTTGTGCTCAGTTATTAGAGAATTATTATATCATTTTTGTGATGGAATGTTCCTTTGATTTTTCATATTCCTTATAGTTTTGTGTTGCTTTCACATTTGAAATAACAGACACCTCAACTCTTTGCTACTTGCCTACAGATGAGGTATTTTGTTCAAAGGTGAAAAGTGAAGACTGTTAGACACTCAGTTGTGTCTGACTCTTTATGACCCCATGGACTGTAGCCTCTGTTCATGGAATTCTCCAGGCAAAAATACTGGAGTGGGTAGCCATTCCTTTCCTCAGAAGATTTTCTTGACTGAGGGATTGAACTTTGATATCCTGCATTGCAGGCAGATCCTTTACTGTTTGAGCCACCAAAGACAAAGGCATTGTTTTGGGATTTTCTTTGTGTATGACTCCACTCTTCTTGCTTCCTCCTGTGGCAGAATTCTTAAGCTCATTCTCTCATTCTTACAACTCACCAGACTGGCTACCAGAAACTTCTTTTTGATTCTCAGCAGGTAGTAGTAGAGCTCAGTCTGTGGTTTCTCTTTTGCCCTCTAGACGTTGGTCTGTTTTCTGAAGATCCCTGTCTACTGGAACTCTCTCAAAACCACACATGGTGTGTGTGTGTGTGTGTGTGTGTGTGTGTGTGTGTGTGTGTGTGTGTGTGTGTTTTCAGTTGTGCCTGATTCTATGTGATCTAATGGAGCCCACCTGGCTCCTCTGCCCATGGAATTTTCCAGGAAAGAATACTGGAGCAGGTTGCTGTTTCCTATACCAAGAGATCTTCACAACCCTGGGGTCAAACACGCATCCCTTGTGACTCCTGCATTGGTAGGTGGATTCTTCACCACTGAGCCACCTGGGAAGCCCCACCACACCTGGAAACATGCACAAAGAGCTGGCAAGAAGATTAGGAGGAGGGACATGGAACAACAGACTGGTTCCCAATTGGGAAAGGAGTATGTCAAGGCTGTATATTGTCATCCTGCTTATTTAACTTATATGCAGAATACATCATGTGAAATCCTGGGCTGGATGAAGCACAAGCTGGAATCAAGATTGCCAGGATAAATATCAATAACCTCAGATATGCAGATCACACCACCCTTAGGGCAGAAAGTGAAGAACTAGAGAGCCTCTTGATGAAAGTGAAAGAGGAGAGTGAAAAAGTTGGCTTAAAAACCAACATTCAGAAAACTAAGATCATGGTATCCGGTCCCATCACTTCATGGCAAATAGGTAGGGAAACAGTGGAAACAGTGAGACTTTAGTTTTTGGGAATCCAAAATCACTGCAGATGATGACTGCAGCCATGAAACTAAAAGATGCTTACTCCTTGGAAGAAAAGTTATGACCAACCTAGACAGCATATTAAAAAGCATAGACATTACTTTGCCAACAAAGGTTTGTCTAGTCAAAGCTATGGTTTTTCCAGTAGTCATGTATGGATGTGAGAGTTGGAGTATAAAGAAAGCTGAGCACCGAAGAATTGATGTTTTTGAAGTATGGTGTTGGAGAAGGCTCTTGAGAGTCCCTTGGACTGCAAGGAGATCTAACCTGTCAATCCTAAAAGAAATCAGTCCTGAATATTCATTGGAAGGACTGATGCTGAGGGGGAAACTCCAATACTTTGGCCACCTGATATGAAGAACTGACTCATTGGAAAAGACCCTGATGCTGGGAAAGATTGAAGGCAGAAGTAAAGGGGATGACTGAGGATGAGATGATTGGATGGCATCACCGACTCAATGGACATGATTTTGAGCAAGCTCCAGGTGTTGGTAAAGGACAGGGAAGCCTGGCATGCTGCAGTACATGGGGTCACAAAGAGTCAGACCCGACTGAGCAACTAAACTCAATTGAACTGGACCTGTTAGAGAAATTCCTCAGGTATGATACTCCCAGAAACGTGTGGGTGGACTTCCTGCTGCACACAATCCCTTTAATGCTCTTTGAAAAAAATTCTTATTTGCTGCTTTCCCCATCTCCTTCCTCCCCCAACTCATGCGGGTCCTGCCAGTGTAATCTGAGCCCTGCTGAGGAGAAATGGTCTTCTCCAGCCACATTCCACAACACTTCCATAGCCAGGCAGACGCTTACTGCTGTCCTTTTCACCCATGAGGGAAGGCACTGCTACCAGATTGATCAAATACATGCAGTTTCCTTAGGAATTGGATGGCACTGGGAAAATTTCTCTTACCATCATCTCTGCTGCTCCCAAACTCATTTATTTATTCATTATTTTTGCTTCAAAAGCATCTTGAAATCTTCCTTAAGGAAGGTATCTGCCCATGTCAGTACTCTCTAGGTTTTTCCCTGAATATATCAAGAGGGTTATGAGTAGGTTTGCTGGCTCCTCTGGTGATGTCTGTCTGCCTATTTCTGGATGCACAAGTGGGAGAGACTCCTCCAGAGTTCCTTGACTTATGATGCTAGATTGCAAAACACCCACAAAGGTGTTTTAGTCTGCAGATGGATGTCTAAATCATTGTTTAGAAATATGAATAACGAGGAAGAATGTCTTATGCAACTATGATCATCACATCACTCCTTTTTGGTTCTTTCTTTGCCCTTGCAAATATTTTTTTACTTTGATGTACTCCCACTTGTTGATTTTTACTTTTGTTGCTTGTAATAATAATAATAATAGTAATAATATATTATTATATATTATATATTTAAAAATAAATTATATAATATAATATATAATATATATAATATAATAATATAATATATATTATATATAATTATATATTGTATATATAATTATATATAATATAAATACTAATATATAAAATCTATATATTTAAAAATAAATTATATATAATATATATTATATATATTAAAATAAATAATAATAATAATAAAAATAGTCAGATTTTTTTTGTGGTTGTGCCATATAGTGTTTTATAAAATAGAAAAGTAGCATCTTGATTTTGTCAGGAGAACAGTATTAAATATACTATGTATATGACTTCCCTGTAGCTCAAACAGTAAAGAATCTGCCTGCAATGCAGGAGACCAGGGTTCAACCCCTGGGTTGGGAAGATCCTCTGGAGAAGGGTATGGCAATCCACTCCAGTATTCTTGCCTTGTGAATCCCATGGGCAGAGGAACCTGGGGAGACTACAGTCCATGGGGTTGCAAAGTGTCGGACACGACTGAGCGACTAACACACACATATGTATTGTCAATATATAGTTACAGTATTTATGAATGCTCCAAATTGCTTTAAACTGACATCCTTAAATCTGATTTTAAAAGTGATTTTTAATAGTGTTCTTAAGCCAGCACATTTCAGTTTTCTCCTTTTCTCTCTTCTTTATCTTTTTTCCTTTCTACTACTCATTCTTTCTCCTTTCTGTCCTTTGTTGTTTCTTTCTTCTTCTCCTATCTTGTATTTTGCCATACCAAATTGCTTCTATTATCTACATAAAATTATTTTTCAAAAAACAGAAGCCACAGATGTTTCTTTTTCATGGAATAGCTACTAGTTAACTAGCCACAGACAGCATGAGTTATAGAATATTGTTTATTTATTTATTTTAATTGGAGGCTAATTACTTTACAATATTGTAGTGGTTTTTGCCATGCATTGACATGAATCAGCCATAACAAGTATCATATCTTTGAAAACCATTTTCCTTAAAGATACATGTGTAGTCAGAGTGAATATGTTCTCAACATAATCTGTAAAAGTAACATTTTTTCCTAAAAATATCTCAAACACTAAGTTTATAGTAGATCAATGCAAATAGGCACAAACTTTACCAAGTAAAGTTATTTTTACTGTGCTGAGTAATTATAAACAACATTAGCAGTAATGGAAGCAAACTAGATTTTCAGCAATAACTATAATATGAAAATTACAGTGAAAAATTCTTCTAAGTTTCATTGGAAGTTCTGTTTGAGAAGTTGGGAAAGGAGGAAATTAGAGGATTCAAAGTATCTTTGGTCATAATAGATGGCATAGGTACTCTATGCCACTAAAAAAAAAATGTTGGCTAAATAATAATATCCCCCGTTTTTTCTTACAGCATTTGCACTTATTCATTATGTTGCTGTAGGTAAAGTCTAGAAGAAAAACTATTGAGAATACAGTACAAATTGAGATTGATTTAAGATATTTAAGAATCATTTTTGAAGAAGGAATTTTATATTTGTCACTGAACAAAAGATCAAATATTTGGGTAGTATTGAGGCCATGTCCTCCAAGCTTACTCCTGACTTATTCTTTGGGCTTCTGCTTCAAAAATGTAAGATTCACCTTCTCAAGAATATTCTACTATCTGTTAATAAAATAGTATGGTAAAATATAATCAAATCATGTTTTTAATAGTTTGAAATCATAACATTCTGACAAAGTGACTAAGCAAAATGAAAGATAAATGATTGCTTATGCATTTAGTACATCCATGTATATTGAATTCATACATGTAAGTTCATGTTTTTAAAAATTATGCATAAATATTTTCTATACATTCCATAGGAAGTTTGGTAAAGTTACATCACAGTATAAATAAAGCACTTATATTAGTGAGGTCTTTGTATAGTTGATCAAGACATATATGGCACAAGTAGGAAACTAATATGTATATTCTAAGCAATTTAAGGGAGGATTGTAGTACATTTACGATCAGGAATGGCAAGTACATTATTCATCTTACCATTTTAAACAGACTGATATTGAAGTTTATGAAAATTCCATCTCTCTGTCATCTATGAAAATCCATAACAGTAGCTCACAAACTCTGTTTGGCAGAGTAATAACAGTTTCAATTACTTGCCGTTTAAATGTCAAATGTCAAGTCTGAACAGTGAACCTGTCAAACTGTCAAAAATATATATCATAGGCATTTCTTTCTTATCATTGTCATGAAGTATGCAAATACAGCACAGCAATTATCTTCATAGAGCTAACAATATTTCTTCCTCCTGAGTAATAACATTTCTCAGAGTGAAAGATGCTGAAATAAACTCTGTACTTAAGTGCATTTTTTTTTTTTTTCTGTGATTGGTACAAAGATGAATTTCAGATCTGGTGGTGGATTTATTTATTGATTTGGCATTTCTTTTTCTAAGCATATAAATAAGTTGAAAAGTGTTCATTTTGTTGATCTAGGGAGAGGAAACTTAAGATTATGAAAATCATTCAGCCTACAAACAAATTTCCTGATGTGAAACCCATTATGTCATAGAACTGACATGTCTCGTGGCTCCAATAATCATTATGTGATAAGAAATCATATGAATATCTTGCTTCATTTAGGCTGGACCAAAGTTCTATTAGGCACAAGGAACTTGTGTTGAGGCCAGTTTCACTACCAATAGAGCTACTTAAAATTGTATATTCTGAGCTAAAAAATGAAGATATTTCATTGTTTTAATAACATTAAAAGGCATAGAAATGGAAAGAGGTATGAAAGAGTTGGAATTCCTGTTCCTTTTTGGGTATTAATTGTGAATTTTAGGGTTTCTTATTGTCATTAAAATTTTTCAGAAATTAAGAGCAGATAATATATGTGGAATTCTCCAGGCAAATTATCACATTGATGTGAATTACTTGTGTGAATAACAGTGTAATAAATTTTAAGAATATACATGGTACTATCAGCTACTTTCTCAAAGAATAGTATATGGCCTCTGATCATGATTGCTACTAACGGGTTGGACTTGGAAACTTGTAAATGAACATTTGTAGATTGTTAATGTCCATATTATGAGAACTATACCCAAGGACAGAATATTTAATTTTAAGCCCATCACTAAATCATTAGACTCTCAAACAAATGGCTTTTATTACACTTTTATTCTGAAAAGTGCTACTTCTTCACTTCTCTCCTAATTTATCTTCTTGTCCTGACTGCTTGGGAAGTTATGTTATAATATCACATGTAACATTCGTTTTACTATAGCTCTGATTATAATTGTAATTCTGTAAGCTGAGATTTATGAACAGTTATCACTATACTGTTCAGGATGAAAAGATGAATTAACAAATGCATTTTTAAAAAGTCATCAATAAAAGTTCTATAATTGTGAAGTTAAATTAAATATAATTAATGACATTATACAACTTTTTCTTATTATAGAAGAAAGCCTTTGAGCACTTATAGTTTTTCTAGCTGAGATATTGACTAGTTCTAAAAAAGTCCCTGTTATAGAAATTCCCCATTGTTAAAGTGTTGTAAGAATTTGCTGGAAACATTTTTGTATGTCAATACCAGATTGACTGATTATTTTTAAAGTGTCAATGGGATGGGAATGGTCAACTCATTTAGATATTTATTCTGAGATATATGCTTTGATTTTCTGAAATTCTTAAGGCATTTTTTGTTTGGTTTTATTTTTTAACTTTACTGTACTTAAAGAGATAAGTAAACACAAATATATATGCATATGATATAGCCAACAAATTCATTTTTCTTAAATTGACAATGTGAGTTTCTGTATACAGTTTTTGGTCTTTCTGTACATTCCCGTGAAAGAGAAGATAAATTAAAACAAACATGAATACCAGTGATTATTCAAATAAAAAATATGGAAAGTATGCGTTTCCTTCTCAGGACAGTTTTTCTGCTCAGGTAACCTATCTCTCACACAGAAGTTCACAAGAGATGCAATTTGATTTGTATCAAAAGACCTTTATTTACATATTTAAAGTAACTCACCATACAGTTCAATCTGTTTGGTAAACCACTAGAACCATTAATAAGATTGTTTACTCTGTCTTGTTAAGTGAAGCAAGACTTCCTGGTAGCTCAGTGATAAAAAATCCACTTGCCAATGAAGGAGACATAGGTTTGATCCCTGGGTCAGGAAGATGCCCTGGAGAAAGAAATGGCAACCCACTCCAGTATTCTTGCCTGGAGAATCCCATGGACATAAGAGGTGGACATGACTTAATGACGGTACAACAACAACAAAATATGAAATGAAACAATTTTCACTACCATTGTAACTATATAAAATATTATATTTCTAAGCTCAGAAAAAGAAAATATTTCATTGATTTAAAAAAATTATTTATTCAGGCAATTGTTAAGCAAGTAATTCAGCAAATTGTTAAGTAAAATAGTCTTCATAACACAGTTGACTCCTCTGGCTTGAACAGATTTGAAGTACAATCAGGGAACCTATTTTTTTTACCACTTTAATCAACTTCTATTATATATACTGGACAGTCTCAAAATTATCCAATTACTCAGAGATGTAAGCTATTAATATATTTCCTTAAATCAGGCACAGGAGCTTATTCTTGTGAGAAAGTAAAAAAGGTTGGGGAGAAACCCTTCTGCAAAATAATGTAGTTTTGGATCTGACTAAATGATATGGAATACAATTATTTCAACAGACTTTTTGCAATTCTAACTTATCAAAACAAAGACACACACATTCTCATGCACACAGGAATGATTTTATTTATGAAAACATCTAGTCTTCCCCCACCTTGGGACCACACTTGAAATTTTAAGTGACTGAGAAAAACAATTTGTTTTCAAAAACACTAGAGATGTATACATCTCAGAGAGAATGCTAATGAGTTTAGATTTCACTCTATAATTGGAATCATAAACTCTTTCTATCTTCATTGGAAGTAAGAACAGTTTACCTTTTTCCTTTGATTATCATTTATCATTTGGTCATCATGATCAATATTATGCTACTTTTCTCTTTTTTATCTCCAGGCTGAATAATTGTAAAATTTTAAACATGTTTTGTTTTCCCTTTTTTTCTAGTTATTTCCTTGGATATGAAATTCTTATTGAACTGTTTCCAAATCCACTAACTCTTTACTTAAAGAATCTTAACAAGTCATTGCTTATCTTTTCTGGATTTGCCAAAGGATAAAAAACAAAAACAAAAACAAACAAAAAACCTGAAGTTTGGCTAATGTGTATTCTTTCATTCAGCAGATGGCTACATAAAATCTACTGTGTGCTGAGAACTATTTCAGGGGCCAAGGATACAATGGTATACAAGATAGACATATACATGGAATTGACAATTGGCTGGGACTTACACGTAATGTAGGTCTTAAAAATTCTTTATTAAAAAGGCAATGTTGATGATTATAATCCAGTTTGTCATCTATGTGATCTCTCAGTTGCCATCCACTATCTTTAATCTATAATGGTAGTTAACGAAAGGAGGGAAGGATGACACCATTGAGTTTACCATACAGAGTGATCATAGAAAATTGACTGGTGATAATAGAAAATCATTATCGTGTGAAGTCTGAGAGTCATATTCCTTTATGTTTGTCAGCCATTGACAATTCTCTCCATTACTGAACTTAAATAATAGTATGTGTGCCCTGAAACCATGGCCAACAGAGACAGGGAGGAAAATGTTTTTTTCCAAAGGAGGCAAATTTAGCATTACAAACACTTTTTATGCATGGCTTTAAAACTGCTGCCTGGAATGATTGCTGCAAGCTACTTGAAGACGCCATCCTGAGAATCTCAGTGAAAGCTAGTATAAGGCACAATGCATTTTCAAAAATGTTATTTTGCAAATATCTTTATAAAATAGAAGGACCAAGAATAATAATGCTTTAGTAGAGGATTTTCAGAGTAAAAGAACATTCAAATGCATTCAGATAGCAAACACTTAATTTGAAAACTTTATGTCTTTATTACTGAAAATTAAATTATGAAAAGAAATGTGATTCAATCATAGTGTTAAGAACCAACTTCCTCATATTCTCTAATATAGACAGGTGGATGGGGGAATTTGAAATGGGGGGATTTGAGATGAAAATGTGAAATTGTATCTCTAAACCATTTGTTAAATCAATTAATTATGAAATCAATAATTTTTATTTGAAATTAAGCATACTATTTTACAGAACTTAATTACTGTAAGAAAAAACTAGATGGATTGAAAGATTCATGTAAAAAGTGTTTTTTATAAAACATTTATATGATTATAAAATTTTATAAATATAAGATAAAGTAATGTATTTTATTATGTGTTTATATCACAACAAAATTAGCATGCTAAACTAAAATACATTTACAATATTTGTTTTTCTCTCTCTGACTTACTTCACTTTGTATGACGGACCCTAGGTCTATCCACATCTCTACAAATGACCCAATTTTGTTCATTTTAATGACTGAGTAATAAATATTACACTGTATATATGTACCACATCTTCTTTACCCATTCATCTGTTGATGGACACTGAGGTTGCTTCCAATTCTTAGCTATTGTATATTAGTATATGTATGTGGAATCTAGAAAAATGGTAGAGATTAACCTATTTTCAGGGCAGAAATGTAGACACAGATTTAGGGAATGGACGGGTGAACACGGGGGTAAGGGGGATGAATTGGGAACTTGGGATTGACCTATGTGCACCGACACGTGTGTAACAGGTAACTCATTGGAACCTGCTGTATAGTGCAGGGAGCTCAGCTGGTGCTCCATGGTGACCTAAATGGACGGGATTGGGGGTGAAGTGGGAAGGAAGCTTAAGAGGAAGTAGATATATGTATACATATAGCTGATTCAATTTGTTATACAGCAGAAACTAATACAACATTGTAAAGCAACTATACCCCCAATTTAAGAAATGCATTTAGCATTCTCAAATGTCCTATCAAGCATATGTAAAAGTCTTTCAGTTGTGTCCGACTCTTTGTGACCCCATGGACTATGTACAGTCCATGGAATTCTCTAGGCTAGAATACTGGAGTGGGTAGCCTTTCCCTTCTCCAAGGGATCTTCACAACCCAGGGATCGAACCCAGGTCTTCCTCATTGCAGGCGAGTTCTTTACCAGATGAGCTACAAGTGAAATCCAGTCCTTCTATTTTGCAGAGGGAGAGGGACATAAATTTTTATAAAGTAGACAAAAACAATGACAATAATAGCGATAACTTTTAATGAGGTGTTTCTAGAGTAAATGACACAATCAAATGAGACAGTAAAGCTTGCAGGTACCAGGAGGACATTGCTTGCGTTCTCAAGGAGTTTCAAATCAGTTGCCTTAGTGTGGCAAGTCAAATAACAGTGCAAACCTTTAATTCATAAGGTCATCAATACATAATGAATTATACCTTTTGGTTTTCATCACAATCATCTAAAAAGGGAGAATTCCCTGAAGAAGGACAAGAAGAAGCATAATGTGTAGTGTTGTTTTTGGATACTGGGGCCTAAACCTCAAGCATAACAGATTGAGTTGAAGCTGATACCTCAGAAGTATAAAATTCACACCAAACATATTGTACACATCCATTCTGATTTGTTTCTGTCCTTCATGTTAATACCCTCACTCTTTCTCTGGTTCCTCTGTTGTCAAGAGCCCTGGTCCTAGTATCTCTGTTCTAAAAATTCCAGCATCTTTTCTTAGTTGAAGTCCTGGTTATTAAAATCTATTTTATTATCAATATATAAGATATTGTATTAGTTATATATAATTAATGTATAATATTTATTATTAATAGTACTAATGCTAATACTAATATCAGCAGCCACTGACATTTAATAGGTGGCTCTTATATATCAAGGCACATTTGCATATATTATTTCATTACATCCTCACAACTTTCAGGAAAAATAGGTATTATTTTGATCCCAATTTTACAGTTTGTGAAGACTCTCAAGAGTCTTCTCCAACACCACAGTTGAAAAGCATCCATTATTCAGTGTTCAGCTTTCTTTATACTCCAACTCTCACATCCATACATGACTGCTGAAAAAACCATAGCTTTGACTAGATGGACATTTTTTCGAAAAGTACTGTCTCTGATTTTTAATATGCTGTCTAGGTTGGCCACAGCTTTTCTTACAAGGGGGAAGTGTCTTTTAATTTCATGGCTGTAGTCACCATGTGCAATGATTTTGGAGCCCCCCAAAATAAAGTCTGCCACTGTTTCCACTGTTTCCCCATCTATTTGCCATGGAGTGATGGGACCGGATGCCATGATCTTAGTTTTCTGAATGTTGAGTTTTAAGCCAACTTTTTCACTCTACTCTTTCACTTTCATCAAGAGGCTCTTTAGTTCTTCATTTTCTGCCATAAGAGTGGTGTCATCTGTGTATCTGAGTTTATTGATGTTTCTCCCAGCAATCTTGAGTCCAGCTTGTAAGTCTGGCATTTCTCATGATGTACTCTGCATATTAGTTAAATAAGCAGGGTGACAATATCCAACTTTGATGTACTCCTTTCCCGATTTGGAGCCAGTCTGTTGTTCCATGTCCAGTTCTAACTGTTGCTTCCTGACCTGCATACAGATTTCTCTGGAGGAAGGTAAGGTGGTCTGGTATTCCCATATCTTTCAGAATTTTCCACAGTTTGCTGTGATCCAAACAGTCAAAGGCTCTGGCATAGTCAATAAGGCAGAAGTAGATGTTTTCCTGGAACTCTCTTGTTTTCTCCATGATCCAACAGATGTTGGCAATTTGATCTCTGGTTCCTCTTCCTTTTCCAAATCCACCTTGAACATCTGGAAGTTCATGGTTCACGTATTGTTGAAGCCTGGCTTGGAGAATTTTGAGCATTACTTTGTAAGGGTGTGAGATGAGTGCAATTGTGCAGTAGTCTGAACATTCTTTGGCATTGCCTTTCTTTGGGATTGGGATGAAAACTGACCTTTTCCAGTCCTGTGGCCACTGCTGAGTTTTCCAAATTTGCTGGCACATTGAGCAAAGCACCTTCTCAGAGTCATCTTTTAGGATTTGAAATAGCTCAACTGGAATTCCATCACCTCCATTAGCTTTGTTTACAGTGATGCTTCTTAAAGCCCGCTTGACTTTGCATTCCAGGATGTTGGGCTTCGGGTGAGTGATCACACCATCCTGATTATCTGAGTCATGAAGATCTTTTTTGTACAGTTCTTCTGCGTATTCTTGCCACCTCTTCTTTATATCTTCTGCTTCTGTTAGGTCCATCCCATTTCTGTCCTTCATTGTGCCCATCTTTGCATGAAATGCTCCCTTGGTATTGCTAATTTTTTTAAAGAGATTTCTAGTCTTCCGCATTCTATTGTTTCCCTCCATTTCTTTGCATTGATTACTGAGGAAGTCTTTCTCATTGGAGAAGGCAAAGGAAAACCACTTTAGTATTCTTGCCTTGAGAACCCAGTCAACAGTATGAAAAAGTGTACAGTATAGTGATTCAGTATGTTCACAAATTATATTGCATTAAATGTTTTTACAAGATAATGGCTATATGAAGTTGGATCTTTACCTTCCACCATTAAAAAAAAAAAATCTCAAAATGAATCAAACCCTAAATGTAAGAGCAAACATGTAAAGCTCTTAGAAGAAAACATAGGAATAAATTTTTGTTCTTTTGCTGAGTATTCTATAGATGTCTAGATGATTTATAGTGTTGTTGTTCTTGATATAAGTCTAGTTGATTTATAGTGTTGTTCAAGTCCTCTGTTTCCTTGCTGATCTTTTGTCTAGTTGTTTTATTTAGTATTGGAAATAGGATATAGATGTTTCCAACCCTTATTAAATTATCATTTTTTTCATTCATTTTTGTTTGAGCCAGATTAACAATTAAAATTCAGGAGCACCATTTCAGGAAGCTCAGAGAACTGTTCCACCCATTAGAAGTCAAGGCACAGTTACATAAGTTTTTTTTGAGGCAGAGAGCTGGACATGAAAGGACAGTACACAATCTAGAATCAAATGTTGCTGTGACCCCTTACAAGATCAAGTAGGAATGTCATCTTTTAAGGAGTTGCCCTGTTGGTGCTAAGACAATGTTGCTCTTTATGGTTGAGCAGGTATTTCTGTTGATCAGGGAGGTCTGGCCAATGCATAATGCAGATACACAATGCACAGTAGGAGGAAGAGAGGAAACCAAAAGACAGAGAAAAAAAAAATATGTTTAAATTTTTGTCTTGCCATCAAATATAAATTTTATTTCACAAGTACATATATAGCTGTTATATCTTTAAATATATTAACTTTTTATCATTATAAAATGTCTGTCTATATCTCTAGTGAAATTTGGCATTTTAAAGTCTTTTGTGTGTGATATTATTAACAGTATAGTACATCCACTCCAGTTTTCTTGCATTTGCTATTTCTGTGATATCTTAAAGTATCCTTTTACTTTCAATCTGTTAGTATCTTTGAATATAAAGTGTGTCTCATGTACACTTAGTTCATTATTTTTATATGTCTTATAATTTCTCCTTTTTGATTAGATTGTTTATTCGCATTTAATATTATTAATAAGACTGGATTTACATCTGCCATATTACTTTTGGTTTTCTTTGTGTCCCGTGGTTCCTTTTGCTAACCTATTTCTCCTTTGCTGTTTTTCTTTTCGCTAAGTGAATATTTATTGCATTTTTTCTATTCCAGAATGGCTATTTGGTTTTTCTTGGTAATTTTTACTTTTTTATTGATGTTCCTTATTTCATGCAACATTATCATCATATGCTCTTGTTTCTTTAACCAAGCTTTCCTTTAGTTCTGTGAACATATTTATTTAGTGGTACTTTGAAATCTTTCTCTGTCTTTGAGTTTGTTATTGTCATTTGCTTGTTTATTTATTTAGTGACTAGCTGGACTGTTTGGGGAGTATTTTAGTGAAATTTCTCCCTCACCCCCTCCATGCCATCTAGACACACATGGTATTGTCTCTGAAGTTGCTTCTCAGGAAGAAACAGCATAACGATAGTCAGCCCTGATGGCAATGGTACTGATAGGTCTGTCTTCTAAGCATTCTATAACCACACACAGCTGTTACACTGCATTAATTGCTGGTTGATTGCTATATTCTTTACAATAAGGCCCTGAGGCATAGAGTCCGCTACAAAGTAGTCACATAGTGACTTCCTGTGAGGATTGTTTTCTGAGGTCAAAATCTGCTACTTGTTCTCATACCAGGAGTGCTCCTCTCAGTCATTTTACTCCTCTGTTGTGTCCTGCAAGCCTACAGTCTGGGCTTTGCATTCCCGGCAGCCTGGCCTGTGGAGGCCAAGTTGTCCGAGGGTGGCTGGTCGACCTGGTTGCGCATCTGGGCTTCACATTTAGATCCATAAATCTCCTCCCAGTTGCTTTTCACTACAGCCTCAACTGCGCTTGAGAGCACCTCTAGATTCAAACTTCTTCAAGCTCTGTTTCAAATGAGGTTAGTTCTTTAGAGAAGAGATTAGGAACTGTTTTACAATCTGCTTCTCCCCCTAGGTAAAATCTCAGAATCTGGCAGTGTCAACCTTTTTTCTGAGTGACATGCCCCCACTACCCGCCGCCCTTTCTTGGAGCTAAGCGCTCAGTGGAGAAAGTAGCCTGAAATCCTCTCGGTTTACCACTGCAGCCCCCCAGGTTTCTCCGTCCATGAGGATTCTCTAGGCAAGAATACTGGTGGGTTACCATGCTCTGCCTCAGAGGATCTTCCTGACCCAGGGATTCAACTCAGGCCTCCCCCATTGCAGGCGGATTCTTTACCAACTGGGGCTTCCCTGATAACTTAATTGGTAAAGAATCCGCCTGCAATACCGGAGACTCCAGTTCGATTCCTGGGTCAGGAAGATCCACTGGCGAAGGGATAGGCCACCCACTCCAGTATTCGGCCTGGAGAATTCCATGGGCTGTATAGTCCATGGGGTCGCAAAGAGTTGGACGACTGAGCGACTTTCACTTCACTTCTTTACTGTCTGAGCCACCAGGGAAGCCCAAGAATACTGGAGTGGGTAGCCTATCCCCTTCTCCAGGGGAACTTCCCTAGCCAGGAATCGAACCTGGGTTTCCTGCATTGCAGGCAGATTCTTTACCATCTGAGCTATCAAGGAAGCCCGGGTTTGCTTCTACTTGTGTGAAACTACTGCCCCACCAGTTAGGGGAGAGCTGTATGGGGTCTGGAATTTTCAGCATGTCCTGTGCAAGGTTCCATTCCACGAGTAGCAGAAGGAAGCCCCTACCTTTTGACTGAACTCACTTGAGTCTCAGCAACCAGCAGCTGGGGACAGGATAAGAAAAGCTGATGCTCTTTTCCTTCTGGAGAGAAAAGTCTGGGCTGAGAGCTGGAAGAGAGAGAGCCTTTTGCTTTTGGCTGCAACAGTCTGAAATAGAATCTTTGCCTCACTTAGCTGGGAGTTGGGAGAAAGGGAGCAGTTGTGGTATGAATATCACAGATTCCTGTCTTTCCCCCGACTTTTCTTGGTGGTTTAGTCGCTAAGTTGGGTCTGACTCTTGTGACCTCATTGAATGTAGCCCACCAGGCTCCTTTGTCCAGGAATTTCCCAGGCAAGAATACTGGAGTGGATTGCTATTTCTTTCTCCCCAGGATCTTCTCAACCCAGGAATCAAACCAGGGTCTGCTGCATGAAGGTGGACTCCTGCACTACAGGCAGATTCTTTACCAACTGAGCTATGACTTTTCTTAGACAGTCTTGAATAGACATATCTTCATTTTCTGTTTGTCCTTAGGACCACTTCCAGAAGCTTTAAATGGTTATATGTGTTTTTAAAATATTTTCCACCAGATTCAAAGGACAGCGCATCAGCTGAGTTTCTTAGGCTGTCATGCTGGGACTCAATCTAAGTGCTAATGACCTTTAGCCTTTAGAAGAGTGGATTCTTTTGCTCTTCAACTTACTCCTAAACGTAATGGATTTTACACAAAAAGGTAATGTTTCATTATGCATTTTATTGTAATGGTCATAGAATGAAGCAAAATAAAAGCTTTGCTTTTTTTTTTTTTAATTTATGGTAGGAAATCGCTTTCCATTTTGTTGACATAATTTGTAGTAAAATAATTCCTACTGATATATGAAAACCAAGTTCTGTTCTCAGAGCCAAAGAATGAATTCCACAAACTCTCAAACACTCACACAGGCAAAGTTTATTTTAGAAGATAGAGATACAACACTCACAGCATAGACACTGAGAGGGGGTGAAGAGCCCCAAAAAGGCGAGGATTACATCAGTTTATATCTTTACTAATATTGATCTGTATATTTTTGTTGGCTCGTGATTTTAATATGTCATTTTTCACCAATCAGTTTGAATGCTGTAATGTCCAGTTTGTCATTTCTATGGCTTTTCTGGATCCCCCAGTTTCTCAGCTTCTCCAGATATTGCGATGCCATCCCTCAACCCTGTCTCAAGACCCCAGACCATTATTTAGGGACCAAATGTATGTTTAAGAGCTAGTGGTCTTCTTGGCTTTTTTTTTTTCTTGATAAACTGGACAGCAGTTAATAATTGTATTGTCCTGAGTCTAAACTTTTTATGACCCTCCAGACCAGGGAAGCATTCCTCTGAATGCCTGGAAAGTGGAACAAAGAGTGAGATGCTTACTTGAGGAGATTAAAAAAAAAAAATCGAAATTAAAAAAGGAACTAAGGTCTCAGAGTCCTATACTGTCTAGCAATTTCTGCCTCACTACTATCCTACAAAGGAGAAGGCAGTGGCAACCCACTCCAGTACTCTTGCCTGGAAAATCCCACAGACAGAGGAGCCTCGTAGGCTGCAGTCCATGGGGTCACAAAGAGTCAGACATGACTGAACGACTTCATTTTCACTCTTCACTTTCATGCATTGAGAAGGAAATGGCAACCCACTCCAGTGTTCTTGCCTGGAGAATCCCAGAGATGGTGGAGCCTGGTGGGCTGCCATCTATGGGGTTGCACAGAGTCGGACACAACTGAAGGGACTTAGCAGCAGCAGCAGCAGCACTATCCTAAAATGTGCAAAGTAGTGTGTTGAATAGTGTTTTTGCACTCTAGTGGTTAAATCAAGAATGGATTACCATTCTTTCATTTATCATTGACAAAATAGGTAGTGAGTGCATATTATAGCCAAAAAGTAGTGTAGGATCTAGGTTTAACCTCAAAATGAAAATAGACATGATTTCTGCCAGCAATAGCATTAGCATTAAATTCAAAGAAAAAATCTGCCAGTTACAAAACAGTGTGATAAATAGTTATGATAGGCAAACAAGCTCACATGAATGTCACCTAACATATAGTAAACAAACAATTCACAGAGAGTGATACAAATGAGGGAAAAAAGCATGAGCAAATGTATAATCTTAATTGTAATAAAGTAAATGCAAATAAAAATAATATGATACCAACTTCCAGTCTGAACAAAATGGAGTATTTTTGGACTGAATTCTGCAGGCTTGCAAGCCCTGTACTTGCCCAGCTTCAAGACTGAAGGAAGAGCCCGGAGTCAGCAACAGAGATAACGATACTTTAATAGATAGGACATCTTACACGTACTCTGGAGCAAAAGGGTCCAGGAACAACACCTCCCCATGGAAGGCAGACATGAGCAGGCTGCAGCAGCAGTCATTCTCTGTGAAGGGGGTGGTGGTGGGTAGGAGACTATGAATTATAGGGAGAATTGATGTCAGACCTCATTACCAGGGAAACCAGCAGAGGGGCAAGGCTCTCATAGCCCCTCAGGCTAAGTGCCTTCATGAGTTGAAAGTCTTCCCTTTTTTAAACTATCAATGAGGAGCCATTCTAATCTATAGATTAAAATAATCACTATCTGGTGGTGGGGGGAATAACAAGTATGTAGGTATTTACTGATTAGGCTCCACAGTTAACGGGGAAGGTTGGTCATCCCATAAGTGGGATGTAGGTGAAACAGGGACTGGTTGAGCAGCGGATATTGAGAGAAGCAAACAGTTATCTTGGGTGTCCTGATCATACAGGTAGACCCCTTGTTTCTCTTTCACTAAGTCCACATATAAACCTTGGACATGTACAACAGACAATAAAAAACCTGAAAACACAGTAAGAAAAAGGTGTATCAGTTTGGGACCCCAGGACTGGAAGAGCAACACATCTGAAGGGCATCTTGTACCTTCCTGAGCATCAGAAGAAGGTGCCACAGACCCAGGATTTCTCACCGCAGATCTAGCATTAGAAGACAGCTTAGATAGGCTCACTTCTGCATCAAACAACACAAGACAAGGTGAGCCTGGCACCACCAGCAAGGGGGTATTGATTAAGAAACCTACCAACATTAAGCAGTGAAAGGAAGTGCTATCATTTTTTGCAGAACCATGAATTCCCATCCTCTACTGAGAGATACTGAAGATGTACAGGCAAGAGAGACCTTGCAAAAACAATAAATCCACTGAAAGTCTCCTTGTTCCTATGTATCTGAGATTCTCTTCTTTTTCTCAGAGACACTAGGAAAACTCTGGGGCACAAACAGGAGGACCCTACTCTAACAAGTGGCCTGGCCCAGGAAGCTTTCTCCACCCTCCATGGGCAAAGAGGATCATGCCAAAATAAGAATCCAGCTAGTTTCCATCCTACAGGCCCCAAACTCCCTTCATTTGCTGGGAGACAAGGTAGCTGGCAAGCACAAGGGACAGGAAATACCCAGATATAGTTAATGGCAATTCCCAGAAAATCTCTTTGTTCATGTGAGTCTGAGACTTCTCTTCTCCATCCAAAGACATAAGGTCAGCTGGAAGGCACTGTGAGTATTATCTTGCACAATCATAGTATTACCAGGGAAGCCTCTTCATCCTAGGGGACCTATGATTTCCTTTTCTCACTGACAGACACCCGGTGGCCTGACATGATGAAAACCTTTCTGCCCCTTTAGACATCACTAACATAGACAATAGGGACCCTTGTAGCATCATATTAACTGAGCAAAACAAAATAATACCACAAGGTCTCTGAAAATTAAAAACAACACTAGAGCTGCAGCCCATAAAAGTAGACCATAATAGTATGTTTAACAGTGAAAATGTGATGAAGTAAAAGATTTAAATAGAAGCCAGTGTCTCTGATAACATAGAGAAGAAATGTAAAACTGATCAGAACTAAGAAAATTACAATAAGACAATCAAGTAATGCCAACATTTAGATGAATCATATATTGATAACTGTTATATTATCTGATGATTTTGAAACTGTCATCATAAAAATGCTTCAGCAATCAATTATGAATTCTCTTGAAATGAATAAATAAAAAAAATATAATGACAAAGGGAAAAAAACCTGCTTGGATGGACTTTAAGAGGAAAGAATCAGTGAACTCGAGAACAGATTAAAATAATTCACTACTCTAAACAGCAGAGAGAAAGCAGACTGAAAAAAACAAAAACAAAAACAAAAACGGAACAGAGCAGCAGTGTCCTATCGGACAATAACAAAAGATCCAATATTTACATCATTGGAATCTGCAAAAGAGGGGAAAAACAAAGGTCTGAAAGAAAATATAGAGAAGTAGTGGATTGAAGCATTATTGCTGAGAAGCAATAACTTATAGATTCAAGAAGGTAACTGAACTCTAATAGGGTAAACTCAAAGAAATTCACATACCTGTATAATAATTAGACTTCTGAAAATGAAAGAAAACTAAAGACAAACAAGTTTAATAATCTTGAAAGTATCCAGAAAAAAATGATACATTACTGATAGAATACCAATGCTAACAACAGTGGATTTCTCATCAATAAATCATCAAGGCAAGAAGTAAAGTGTTACAATTGCCTTGCAGTACTGAAAGAAAAGAACTGTTAACCCTGAATCCTATATTCAGTGAAACTTTACTTTGCTAATGAAGGGGAAACAAACACATTATCAGATTAAGGAAAACTAAAATAATGTGTCTTTAGGATACCTATCTTTAAAGGCTACAATAAGTTTGTCAAAAGGAAAGGAAATTATATTTTTAGAAAAATCTAGAGATATTAAGAAGGAAGAACAAAGGAAAGATTGTAAATATGGATACATAAATGACTTACTGTTTTTCTTACAGATTTTCTAAATAAAATCAATGATATTTAAACATGGGGAAGGTAAAGGAACCTAAATGGAAGTGAGATTTCCATACTCTAATCAAAGTAGTGAAATGTTGATATCAGTAGATTGTTATACACTTATATTGTAATACCCAAAGCAATCACTATGAAAAGTGTACACTCAAAAATAATATAAATAAATGAGAAAGAAAAAAAAAAATACGATGCTTAAAGGAACATGTGAGGGGAACTCTTCACAGATCTCAAGACTTCATTCTCTGAATAGCTCTCTCCTCTTGATACTGTATCCTGTGAATTCTAGTAGACTTGATATCTTCAAATTTTCATTTCTATTTCCTTAACTCAGGGAGAATACCAGGCTTCCCCTGAGTTCCTTCTCCCTGTAACATGGACTTGTTAGGTAATTAGAATAGGAAAAAGGAGTCCAGAATGGAGGTGGCTAAAAGACAAAGAAGGGAAAAGCCTTGAAAATAGAACAAAGGAAGGTCCGAGGACCAGAGTGAGAACCTCAGGTAAAAAGAACAGCACTCCTGGCTAGCCCAATTTATATAGGGCAGGCTCAGCTGCTAAGTCACTTCAGTCGTGTCCAACTCTGTGTGACCCCATAGACGGCAGCCCACCAGGCTCCTCTGTCCCTGGTATTCTCCAGGCAAGAGCACTGGAGTGGACTGCCATTTCCTTCTCCAAGGGCAGGCTCAGGGGGAGGAGGAAAAACATATAAAAAGATGAGCCAAAATTGGGCTGGGGGGCTTCTCTTCTGCTCGTATATTTTGGGTCAGTCCCCCTCACACCTTGGGGATGTATTTCCCTTTGCTTTCTAAATAAAACTGAGCTGTAACATAGAGCTGTAACACTGGTCCATCCGAGGAAATTGCATGGAGCTGTAACACTGGTCCATCTGTCACTTCATATTTTTGCTGTGGCAAGACAGCATCAAGGAAATTACAAATTCCACCGACATCTATTATGCAATTTCTCAGATTTAACCTGGCTGAAACAACCTTGGCTCAGTCCCGTGAGGTGGAGACCAAGCACAGCAGAAGCCCAACTCAGCGAAAGCTCCCGCGGTGGAAGTGGAACACAAAGAAAACCCAGCGCAGGGGAAGTGACAAGAAACCCAGCATGCTGGAAACCAGGACAGCAAAAACAAACTGAGCAGAAAGCTCACATGGCTCATTCTCAGATTCCAGAAGACCTCCAGTTAAGGTAGGAGGTCCTTGCTCCTATGGCTGGAAGGACATATGGCTAACAAAATCTTAATTCCTTTTTATAATCTATCGTTTCTTGTTTCCTAGACCCACTCCCTGTGAACAGGCGAGCAGAAGTGGGTGCAATTGAGGGACTCTGACAGGGGCTACTCCTCAGTGTGTCAAGGCTCTGTGCCAAGGATTAGGCCAATGAAAGCTGAGCACAGGTCAGGTAATTAGCAGATTTTCTGGCAGGTTATGAAGGGGATTCCTCGGCACATTTTTCCCACTGCTTTTTCCTCCCTTCCTTCATCTCCTCTCTCCTGGGACTTGAGCCCAGCCAAAATCTATGGTGCCTGGCTTCAGGACCTAGTGAAGCTCAGGCTCTGATGTCTCATTGCAAAAATTCAGTTACAGACACAGCGATAGGTAAGAAGTGGATTTGTTCAGATTCAGAAAGAAGCACACTCCACAGGGTGTGGGCTATCACAGAGGAGAGTGCAGTGGCCATGGAATGTGTTGTGGTTCGTTTTTGCCAGCTGGATGATTTCATATGCTAATGGGTGGGAGGATCATTCCAACAATTGGGGAACCACCCACTCCTTCTGACAGTCCTTGGAACTGTCCTGGCACCTCTGGGTGTGTCATTTAGCTTGCAGATTGGAGATCAAGGTTTAGTTGAATTTGACTTGTCATCTTTGACCCATTTGATTTTAATCAGTTGTGCCCTTGAGCTATATCATTCTTTCAAAAGTTGTGCCCTGACCCCTTCCCTCCTGTTTCGTGCTCTTTTCATGAGCCCTGTCCCAGCCCACAATGTTACCTTTACAGTCTTCTGGAGGGACAACCAGAAAATAGCTGGCCCTTGAGAGGGAAATACTGTATAATATCCAATCCCTCTAGATATTCAGGCCTGCACCTTCCATGTTTCCTACAACATGTACAACAACAGCATCTCTCAGTGAACCTGCTAGGGCAGGTGACAGGCACACAATGCCTGCTGGAAGTCCATCTATTTATGGCATCACTTCAAGGGCAATTGGGCTTCCAAGGATAATGTTTGCCACTTTGGGAGTTAGCCCTGCAGGCTCTTTGGGCCCAAACCCTTACCACCCTTCTCCTAAAGTTACAAACATAGCCCCTGATCAAATCTCCACTCCACTTTTAAGGACCATCTGGTCTGCTGCCTCTTATCAATTTGTTTTCAAGCCACTTACTAAGCCCTACAACCAGCACCCTGACCCCTTGTAGGTAACATTACTCCACCTCGCTTATTATTAAAATACTCTTAATGTCCCTAATAGGACCAGATAACCCACTCCTTTGTCATTACTTCTGCTATTACCTAAAATGGGTCTATAACGATGAAATGTTTACCACTGGAGATACCCTAACCTTCTCTTATGGAGGACTAGGGGAGGAAATCTGGAGAAGGAAATGGCAACTCACTCCAGTATTCTTGCCTAGAGAATCCCGTGGACAAAGGAGACTGGTGGGCTGCTGTCCATAGAGTCGCAGAGTCGGACACGACTGAAGTGACTTAGCATGCATGGCTGCATTGGAGAAGGAAATGGCAGCCCACTCCAGTATTTTTGCCTGGAGAATCCCAGGAACAGAGGAGCCTGGTGGGCTGCCATCTATGGGATTGCACAGAGTCAGACACGACTGAAGTGACTTAGCTGCAGCAGCAGCAGCAAGGGAGGAAATCAGTGACTTATATTCCCTCAGAGGAGTAAGAGGATAAGGCATATGGCTGCTTCACCAGGTTCCCGGTCTCAGGGCACAGGCTTGGGTTGCCTTACATCAGGCTATCTATTCCCATCTGCGGTGAACAAACTGGCAATGAGTTAAGCTTACAATCTCTTAATCCTACCCAGCACTGGTCACACTGGAGTCCTTGGGGATGCCCAACTCCAGTCCAGGGGTCCCAGGAGACCGACCTGCCTCAACCTGCCTGGAGATCTGCACCCTGGCCCAGGGATGCCTGGCTCTCAGGTTGCAACTGTATTGGGTAGAAAATAGAACAAAGCTTCAAAAAGACTCTCGCTTAAGGAAGTCCACCCATGGAAATTGAAGGAGGCCTATTAGTTTTTTTCTTTTTTCTTTTCCTCCCTGTTATCACTGTCTTTCAGATGGGAAATAACAATCCACTTCCCAACAGAAGCCCTTGAGATGTATCCTTGATAACTGGAAGCTGTTCGATCCTCTAAGGAGAAGTTGCTTAAAATTCTTTTGTGCCACTGTGTGGCCACGGTATCCTCTGGGGGGAAAGGAACACTGGCCTGAGGATGGGAGTTTAAATTACAATATCATCCTGCAGCTAGACTTATTCTGCAAAAGACAAGGGAAATGGACAGAGATCCCCATGTCCACATCTTCCAACTAAGAAATATGAAGGAACTCTGTCTTAAGTATGGGATTGCTGTATGCCCTAAAAGTGAAACTACTAGGCAAATGGCATTAGGCACAGGCAGCCAAGGGAAGGAAGTCCCCCATGAAGGGTTACCTCCCATGGCTCCCGAGTTGCCTGGTGCCCCTTCCTTGTATCCAAATGTGCCCCCATATCTGGGAGCACCCCTTCCACAAAAGCCAGCTCGAGTATGCCCCTTAGTCAAAACTGGAGGAGAATTCGGGCCAACCTGGGTCCATAAGCCCTTCTCCCTCTTAGAACTAAGTCAGATCAAACAAGACCTGGGAAGCTATACAGATGACTCAGGCAAATATATAGATACATTCCAACACATTACTGAGAGAGTCAATTCCTAGGCAGGTTGATAAGAAGTCTGGGGTCCCCAAGGAGGAGAGAGAGGTCTGGGGCTCTCAAGGAGGAGATCAGTTCAGTTCAGCTCAGTTCAGTCGCTCAGTCATGTCCAACTCTTTGCGACCACATGAATCGCAGCATGCCAGGCCTCCCTGTCCATCACCAACTCCTGGAGTTTACTCAAACTCGTGCCCATAGAGTCGATGATGCCATCCAGCCATCTCATCCTCTATCGCCCCCTTCTCCTCTTGCCCCCAATCCCTCCCAGCATCAGGGTCTTTTCCAATGAGTCAACTCTTCGCATGAGGTGGCCAAAGTATTGGGGTTTCAGCTTCAACATCAGTCCTTCCAATGAACACCCAGGACTTATCTCCTTTAGGATGGACTGGTTGGACTCCTTGTAGTCCAAGGGACTCTCAAGAGTCTTCTCCAACACCACAGTTCAAAAGCATCAATTTTTCTGTGCTCAGCTTTCTTCACAGTCCAACTCTCACATCCATACATGACCACTGGAAAAACCATAGCCTTGACCAGACGGAACTTTGTTGGCAAAGTAATGTCTCTGCTTTTTAATATGCTATCTAGGTTGGTCATAACTTTCTTTCCAAGGAGTAAGTGTCTTTTAATTTCATGGCTTCAGTCACCATCTGCAGTGATTTTGGAGCCACACAAAATGAAGTCTGACACTGTTTCCACTGTCTCCCCATCTATTTCCCATGAGGTGATGGGACCAGATGCCATGATCTTAGTTTTCTGAATGTTAAGGTTTAAGCCAACTTTTTCACTCTCCTCTTTCACTTTCATCAAGAGGCTTTTTAGTTCCTCTTCACTCTCTGTCATAAGGGTGGTGTTATCTGCATATCTGAGGTTGTTGATATTTCTCCTGGCAATCTTGATTCCAGCCTTTGCCTCTCCCAGACCAGCGTTTCTCATGATGTACTCTGCATATAAGTTAAATAAGCAGGGTAACAATATACAGCCTTGATGTACTCATTTTTCTATTTGGAACCAGTCTGTTGTTCCATGTCCAGTTCTAACTTTTGCTTCCTGACAAGGAAGAGATAGAGATCTGGAATTCTCAAGGAGGAGGAAAGGACAAACATCTTTTTTTCCCTCTACATTCCTTAGTCTAGTCTTATTATTTTTTTTTTTTCCTTCAAGCTGGGAACTGATGATTACACGACAAACAAACACTGTACTAGGGGTTGTATGATGACAATGTATCTTGCTTGAGGACAGTTTTTCCTTCCTGAAAACCTTCTGGCTAATCCTGTTATCTTAAAATGTAAATTGTGGGAGTAGGTCTGATAAAATTTTTATAACTTTGAGATGTTCTTTTGATTTGTTGTAATGATTAATTTAAAAAGTATATAACTCCCTTGCTAACACTAGAGAGGGGGCACTCTTCATCCCCCTTCTGATGTCCATGTCAGAAGCTTTCTCTGTATCTATTTATACTTCTATAAAACACTGTTACACAAAAGCTCTTGAGTAATCAAACCTGGTCCCTGGTCCCGAAGCTAAATCTTCTTCTTAGGAGATCATGAATCTGACATTGTTCACCATAAGCTATCATTACCTTGGCTTTTGACTTGACGTGGAAGGATATCATGGTCATATTTAGTCAAACTTTATCTGACCCTGAGCATGCTAGGGTCTTAAAGGAAGCCTGAAGGTATGCTACAGGGTTTCACATGTCAAGCAATAAACACCCAGTAGGGGAGCACTATTAGCTGTGCTCATAGACCTGACTCGGGCTTTAGAGCTGGGAAAAGGAAAAAGAGTAGCCATTTACATTGACTCCAAGTATGCCTTTCTGGTGCTACATGTACATGTTGTTATTTGGAAAGAAAGAAGACACTTGACTACCCAAAGGTCCCCAATCAAATATGGTGATCAAATCCTTAGGCTCTTAGAGGCAGTTCATCTGCCCACTGAGGTTTTAGTCTCTCATTGTAAAGGACACCGAAAGAAGTGGCATGAGGGGACCAAGCAGCTGATCAGGCAGCTAAAAGAGCAGGGTTACAGAATGATGACCTAACAGGGATTGCCACCTTAGTTCCACAGACTAATTTGCCGGAAATGCCTTCATATACTGAAGGTGAGACTCTTAAAGCTAAGAGTGAGAGCTTTCAAGAAGATCATATGGGGGTGATTCCACAAGTAGGGACTCCTTTTTCTGCCTGGGAACCTCCAGTGGAAGTTGGTTAGCTCCTTACATGCCACCACTCATTTAGGGGAAAAGGCCTTCCAAAGGTTACTAGAAAGATCTTTCAGAGGAGCAGTCCTCCAAATGACTGTAAGGCAAGTGGTCTCCTCTTGTCCCACTTGCCAATAAACAACCCCCAAGGATCTTGAAGACCCCAGCTGGCCCAGCCCATCCAATGGGGTGGGACCTACCCAGGAGAGGACTGGCAGATGGACTTCACCCAGACTCCAGTTTCTCAGGGGTATAAATACCTACAATCATGATAGATACATTCACAGGATGAATTGAAGGCTTTCTCACCTGGACTGAGAAGGCTGAGGAGGTGGTAAAACTGCTCCATGAAATCATTCCGAGATTTGGTCTGCCCAGGTCATTACAAAGTGACAATAGGACATCATTTACTTCTAAGGTCACCCAAGGGGTTTCTAAAGCACTGGGCATTACTTATTATATCCATTGTGCTTGGAGGCCTCAGTCTTCAGGAAAAGTAGAAAGAGCCAACCAACTTAAAATCAACCAGTCTTAAAATCAACTATATAAAAGATAACCCAGGAGACTTTCCTGGGATGGAAGGAGGCTTTATCAATAGCTCTCCTCTGCACCTGTATTGCCCCTAAGGGACAAGTTGGTCTTAGTCCTTATGAGATGCTATATGGCAGACCTTTTGTTTATGTCAACAACTTCTTCCTAGATCCAGAGGCTCAGACCCTCTGGTCTTATACCATGGCCATTGGGCAATTCCAACAGGATATATTCTTGTGAGGTGTCAACCAGGGCCCAAAAGATTCTAAAGAATATGCTATATGCTCCAGGGACTCAAGTCTTAATTAAAGTCTGGAAAGATGGATCTTCAAAGGCTCAACTCCAGCCCACATGGAAGGGCCCCTACCCTGTAATACTTTCTACCCCCACAGCAGTCAAGGTACCAGGATATAACCCTTGGATTCACCACTCACGAGTCAAGCCATGGAAGAAAATAGAAGAGGACACTCAATACCTGTGAGCCCCTGGGAGCTCTCAGATACCTATTCAGAACTACAAATGAGGGACATTCTAAGGAACACAGCCAAAATTAAGTTTCTGGGGATAAGCTTTCTCAGGATAGCTCTAAAGAGCCAACACAGCTTGGCAGGGGCTGTACTCCAAAACAGACAAGAGATAGATCACCTGATCCCTGAACAAGGAGGAACTTGAGCCATTTTGAATGAGACATGTTGTTTCTGGGTAAATACCTCCTGTTAAGTTAAGGAAATCTCACAGTCCTCAAGAAAAACATTCAGACCATACAGGATCTCAAAGAATGAGCTGGAGTGTTATCAGGGTGGCTACATTCTCTCTTTGGGGGATCCTCCTGGCGATGGAAAATGTGGAATTGGCTAATGGCCCCACTAGTCCCTGGCATCACCATATTCATGCTGCTTATGATTACTCCATGTATTATCAATTTTCTAACCCATTTTGTCTCTGCCCAGATCAACAAGTTACAACATGCAGTGCCAGTTCAACAAAGATATATAAAACTACAGCCAACCACAGAAAATATCACTCACCTTTAGATGGATACCTCTATAAGGACTCTGAGGCTTGATACTAGCAAGAGGGGGAGGTCTGATGTTCCTGGCCATCCCAGTTCAGCAGGAAGTAGCCAGAGAGATCTTGATGCCCCTATTCCCAAAGAATTGGGCCTCCCATCTCTTAAGGGGGAATATTAGTTAGAATAGGAAAAAGGAGTCCAGAATGGCAGTGGCTAAAAGACTAAGAAGGGAAAGCCCATGAAAATAGAACAAAGGAAGGTATGAGGACCGGAGTGAGAACCTCAGGTAAAACAAACAGCGCTCCTGGCTAGCCCAATTTACATAGGACCGGCTCAGGGGGAGGAGGAAAAACATATAAAAAGAGGAGCCAAAATTGGACTGGGGGTCTCTCCTCTTCCAGTCTTTTCAGTCGGCCCAACCTCATGCCTCAAGGATGCATTTCCCTTTGCTTTCTAAATAAAACTGAACTGTAGCTTGGAGCTGTAACACTGGTCCATCCGAGGAAATTACACGGGGCTGTAACTCTGGTCCGTCCAAAGGCTGTAACACTGGTCCGTCCATTGCTTCAAATTTTTATTGTGACGAGACAGAACTGAGCAAATTGCAAACTCCCCTGTCAGCCTGGAAATTCTCTTCATGCAGTCTGCTCAGCATTAGTTGGATTTAACTCGTTTATTTCATATCTCTAAGGAGTAAGTCCTCTGTTGCCTGATGTCCAGCATCTTGAGAAACATTTTTCATGTTTCTTGTTTTTTTCTATGATTTTTTTAGTTGTTTTAGGGGTAAGAATTAATCTGGCCCCTGTATAAAAGAAATGACAAGACCTATGCTACAATAGTGTTGTTTTGCATAGAAATTCCATTAGAACATTAAAGATAGTTTATGTTAGACAGCAGAGCAAGATCTGTTTGTTTTTTTCCTTTTGTAGGTAAAACTCTACATTTTAAAGGGCTACTTTCTGATTTGTAGCTTATCTTTTGAAAATCATCTTGATGTTTTTATGTTGAAATAATTTTCAAATGTATTTAATTGATATGTGAATGGTTTTATTATTTGATTTTCTGTCAGTGCAGAATGTCGAGTGGTGTTTTTGCTTTATTATCACTCCAACTGATTCAACAGTCTTTCATTCAAAAGGAGATTTCATTGAAACTTTTAATGAATATTGGTAAGTGGTACTAAAGACTTAATTAGGCAGAGCAGTGATAGGGCCCTGCCTGATTAAACTGTAACTGCTACCATTTACAGATAATTTTTTAGGAGCTAATATATTTCTTAAAAAGTAGTTATGTCAATTGAACATAGTAGAGCTAATAAAACATGCAAAATGATGGACATGTACATTTCTGTTTTTTTTTTTTTTTTGAAGATGACTGTTAGAAAGCTGGCTATAGTTATAAGGTTTCATATTACTCATTTAGTGAGCATTGAGTAAATATGAACTCCTTCTATGATTTTTGATGTATCATGTGGAAATTATTCATGGTAGAAGAAGGCAAAACTATATGGCACATCATCTGTTAACTATATTTGTGTTCAATGATGCCCAGAATCATATCCCTAGCAAATCATTCAGTTCAGTTCAGTCGCTCAGTTGTGTCTGACTCTTTGCGACCCCATGAATTGCAGCACGCCAGGCCTCCCTGTCCCACACCAACTCCAGGAGCCTACCCAAACTCATGTCCATTGAGTCAGTGATGCCATCCAACCATCTCATCCTCTGTTGTCCCCTTCTCCTCCTGCTCTCAATCTTTCCCAGCATCAGGGTCTTTTCAAATGAGTCAGCTCTTCGCATGAGGTGGACAAAGTATTGGAGTTTCAGCTTCAACATCAGTCCTTCCAATGAACACCCAGTACTGATCTCCTTTAGGATGGACTGGTTGGATCACCTTGCAGTCCAAGGGACTCTCAAGAGTCTTTTCCAACACCACAGTCCAAACTCCTCAATTCTTCATCGCTCAGCTTTCTTTATAGTCCAACTCTCACATCCACACATAACTACTGGAAAAACAATAGCCTTGACAAGATGGACCAAATAATTACATGCTGTTAATTAATATGTAAGAAACTAAGTAAAACAAACTGGTTGTCTCACTCTAATGCCCAGTAAAACTTTGTTTTCATCACCTGATAGACCTTCCTTGACTGATTAATGTTCAAACTATGAGGTTAAAACAGACTAAATGAGAGAGATTAACCCGTTCTATAATATAGTGTTCTGAAGATAGTATCAAGTCTGTAAGAAAAGGAATAGACCTTTTATCGGGTTTACTATACACAGCAAACACAGCAATTAGAAAATATCATTAGCTAATTATGAAATTTTCAGTCACTAAATTCACTTAAAGATCTAAACTTTCATTCCTGATTTACAGATTTTAATTAGTTTTTTTTTTTCCATTTTTAATATTTATGACTAGGACCGTGAGAATAGGCAATTTATTGAGAAAGTTTTAGGGAAAAAAATGTCTTTAAGCAGGAGGGAAGATTCTAGTAATTATGTTTGAAAATCACCCTGAAAATAATCAGCACTCTATATTTTTTCCAAAATAAAATCATATGAAAGAGGATAATTAAAACAACCACCTGTACCTAACATATAAAAACTAAGAAGTTGTTTTTAAATTACTAGTTAATTCAGAATAATGTCTCACTGATTGTAAACCTAATAACTTGATGATTGAGAGAATTCCAAGAATTACTGAAACAGAAAAACATGGCCATTTATTGTTTTCACTAGTTTATGTTTAATTTATTCCTTCATTCATCCATATGCATGTTTGTGAATTCATTCATCAAACATTTATTAGTCACTTACTTCATTGCACTGCATTATTGTATCCATTGCGTATTGAAAAAAATGAAGACAAGATGTTAGCAGTTTAGTAAAAGAAACTCAAATTAATGTAATTTGAAACCTAATGTTTGTACTGCAATGGAGAAATAGGCAGAGTATTGTAAGAACATTCAAAAAAAGTTAGATTCTGAGTAGGCAAACATAGGGAACATTTCACACTGAAGTTGACATTTGATGAACCAGCCTTGAAAGACAGGTAGTATTCTTCAAGTAGAGAAGGGATGGGAGTACATTCTAGGCAGAATAAATAGTATTGGAAAAGGCAGAAAATCCTGTAAGTTCAAGGTAGGAAAAGAAAGTAGTCATTCATTATTATGGTTTAATATTCTTTAATGAGAATAAAATTTAGTACGAGGATAAGAGAGATGAAATATTGCATACCTGTGAAATGGGAAAAACAAGCAAACAAACATGCATTTAGAAAATAGATTCTGAAACATATATTTTAAAAGTATATGCTCCAAATTTCTTAGCTGGAAGGGTGATTTCACATGGTTCCTAGGTAGCTACATCAAAATAATAGTCATAAAATACAGATAAATACAGATGATTTTTGAAAGTTTATGTACTAATCCTCATTTTTGAGGTGGCAGATTGCACTGGTGGTGGCTCCTGCAATGCAGGAGACCCAGACTTGATCCCTGGGTTGGGAAGATCCTTGGAGAAGGGAATGGCTATCCACTCCAGTATTCTTGCCTGGAGAATCCCATGGACAGAGGAGCCTGGTGGGCTACAGTCCATGGAGTCACAGAACAGTCAGACACAACTGAGTGACTAACACTTTTCATGCTTTCTTGCTGTTAATTTACGTGGCACACACACACACACACACACACACACACACACACACACACAAACAGCCAGCTCTCTGGTGTCACTTCTCATAAGGGTACTAATCACATAGGACTAAAACCCCACCATCATCTAACACTGAGTACTGCCCAAAGGTCCCCTCTCTAAATACCATTACACTGAGGGGTTAGAGTCTCAGCATAAGGATATGGTGGGGACAAATCCATTTAGTCCATAACAATCGGTGACCTAGGATACTGCATGTGGATTTAGTATTACCAGAAATCATCAGCAAAATTTATAGACATCTTTATATATGCATTTTTCCTTTTGAGTGTCTAAAAATTTCACCATATTTTCAAAAAGACAAGTGATTCAAAAATATAGAAAACTCTGTAGTATAGGAATTTGGATTGTACCCTGTGAAAAAATAACTGCTATTATATTTGGACTAATGAACACTTAGAATTATCACTTTCCATTCTTCCATGTTCTGTCCAGCTCACTCTGTCTCATTCTTCAAGTCTCATCTTAAATCTGAGATCTTCAGAGGGGCCTTTTCTAATTGTTCAAAGCAAAATATTTTCCTCAAATCTTGTTCTCTGTTTTATTGCCTTGTTTGGTTCCCTCATGGTACATACTCTACACCTTGAAGTTCTCTTCTCTACTTTTTAAAATGTTTTGTTTTAGCACTTCACAAAATCAGTATCTGTATTCTTCACCCTTCTAGAACTAGTGTCTACACATATTAGTTACCATATAAATAAAAAAAATGATAATAAATGAATGGATAAGAGAAATGGCTAAGTGTATAAAAATTGATTCGGTTTATTTGACTTCAAATATTTCTTCTGCCCATTCTCTGTTTCTTATGCTGGCAATCCAGTTTATACACACACACACACACACACACACACACACACACACACACTCTACCTTTGATATTAAGTCACAGTTCTTAGATGTTCTGTTTTGTGATTTTTCTTTTTCTCATTTTTTTCCTCTGCATTGTTGTTGGGAAGTTAATACTGAAAATGAGTTCTCTCACCCATGCCCTACCTGGGCCCTGAAGGGACTCTTTCTCTGATCCTTACTATGAGAACCTGGTGAGATTTCTGAAAGGAAATTTTTAGGAAAGTGCTGGTGTCAGAGATGGGACACCTGCTGTATTTGGGATCCCCAGGAGTTTCTAAGTCTCTGCTAGTCCAACAATCAGCCTCCAGCAATTCATCACAATTGCTAGTCAAGTAAGTGGTCTTCAACTGTGACCTCTAGAAGTTTCTGCTGTAGGTAAACAAATGCTTAGATGCTTTATGTTTCTTGCTGACCTGTTTTTTTTTTTTTTCCCTCAATATTTCAGAGTGGCAGTTTGCTCTGAAACTTCAGTTTGCTAGTTTGTCCAAGAAAAGTTGATTTTCTGTTTGTTCATATTTTCTTGTTTTATGGACAAAAGGAATGACTTTCCAGGTTTTTGTGTGTCAGAGCAGAAACCAGAATTCTAGGTTCACTTTAAATTTGTCTTGTTCATTGTCCCTTCTGATGTATGACAGTGCTGCCATGTCCTCCTCATGTTTGTCTTAACTATACTAAGAAATCTTAAATATTTAGTGATCACTAGTAAATTGTTTCCCTCCTAGATGCTTATCATGTTAGCCCTGTCAAAGGGGAAAAAATGTAAACTTATAGGGTTGTTTTATCTGAGGCAACAGATAGATTTATCATAGCTTTGCAATGCTTTGTCTTTCATTGCTGTTTGTAGGCCATGGCCCATTTTCCTATGTAAAGTGTAGTTCACGTACTCTGAAAATGAAAATTGCAAGCTATTGTTTTCCTCTATAGGGTTCATTTTCACAATTCTAACCTAATAATTTAAATCACTGATGGTGAAGAAAGCATTGAGAAGTATTTTGGGAATAGTAAAACAATTTTATAAGCTTGATGAATACTGTAACAATAAAGCAATCAATACTTCTAAACAACTCATAATTTTTACATGAATGAATTACTAGAATAGCAAGAATTAGATCATTTCAATGATCACAATATTTTTGTTCAAGGAGTATATTTCTTCAAAGGAATATTCCTTCATAAGAAAGATAGTCTTAAAGTAGAAAAAAAAAACAAACCACAAACAAAAAGAATACAATCAAGTTTACATTTCTCACCTGAAAACCAGAATATTTATTTTTGTGTGCTATCATCTAGATAGTATACCAGTAACAATTTTACTATTATTGGAAACCTTTCTACCATACACATGTGAGCTGAGTCAAGTCCTTAATTATAGGCTGTTTCTCTTCACAGGAACCCAACAGAAGAACCCTTTTTCCCCCAGATAGACAGTTTAAGGAGAAATGTTATAGCTTGCCAAAATGATTAGACACTTGGTCTATTGCAAGGGTGACTGCATTTCTTGCTTTTCAACAGACACCTATAATGGTAATCAATGGAAGGGGATTGCTCAGAGGAATATCTAACTATTGCCAAATAAAAAACAAATCCAGTCATAGGTAAAGAGATCTTTTATTTGAAAGACTAATGCCTAAAGGGGAGAGAGATTATTGCAACAGGGGGAAAAGAGTCTGCAAGCGTCAAGTCCCTCAAAGGCCAGCCACAAAGATTGTTTCCTTATTAAAATTTAGCTGCTGTTATTTTACTGAGGTGTATTTGACAAATAAAAATATATTTAAAGTGTACAATTTGATGATTTGATATACACATAGTGGCTCAGATGGTAAAGAATCTGCCTGCAATGCAGGAGACATGGGTTCAATCCCTGGGTCAGGAAGATATCCTAAAGGAGGAAATGGCAACCCACTCCAGTAGTCTTGCCTGGAGAACTCCATGGACGGAGGAGTCTGGCAGGCTACAGTCGGTGGGGTCACAAAAAGTTGGGGGTGACTGAGTGACTAACACACACACATACATTGTGTTATCACCATATTCAAGTTAATTACCAAATCCATCTTTTCAGATGTTCATAACATTTTTTTGTGGTAAGAACACTTAAGATGTACCTTCTCAGTGAATTTCAAGTATACAAGAAAGTATTATTAACTATGGTCACATTGTTGTACATTAGATTTCCAGTACTTGTTCATCTTGAATAACTGTAACTGAGTACCCCATTAAAAAGCAGAGACATTACTTTGTCAACAAAGGTCCATGTAGTCAAGGCTATGGTTTTTCCAGTAATCATGTATGGATGTGAGAGTTGGACTATAAAGAAAGCTGAGCGCTGAAGAATTGAGGCTTTTGAACTGTGGTGTTGGAGAAGACTCTTGAGAGTCTCTTCGACTGCAAGGATATCCAACCAGTCCACGTTAAAGGAGATCAGGCCTGGGTGTTCATTGGAAAGACTGATGTTGAAGCTGAAACTCCAGTACTTTGGCCACCTGATGCGAAGAGCTGACTCAAATGAAAAGTCCCTGATGCTGGAAAAGATTGAGGGCGGGAGGAGAAGGGGATGACAGAGGATGAGATGGTTGGATGGCATCACCAACTCAATGGACATGGGTTTGGGTAGACTCTGGGAGTTGCTGATGGACAGGGAGGCCTGGCGTGCTGTGGTTCATGGGGTCACAAAGAGTCGGACATGACTGAGCAACTGAACTGAACTGAACTGATGAACATACCACCATGTAACTCTCCCTCCAGTCGCAAGTAAGCACTGTTCCACTCTCTGTTTCTATGCATTTAACAATTTTAGGTTGCGTGTATAAGTGGACCTCCATCACCTATCTTTCTGCATTTGACTATTTTACATTGTATATATATGTGAGATCATGCAGAGTTTGTATTTCAGTATCTGTGTTAATTTCATTTAGTATAATGTCCTGCAGGTTTTTCCACATTGTTTTGTAGTGCAGGTTTTTCTTGTTTTTTTTTTTTTTTTTTTTAAGCTAAATAATATTCCATTCTGTAACTTAAAGTACAAGCACATCACATTGATCTCATTTAACCATTAAATAATTTATTGTGCCCCTGGACCTTGCCTTGGATCATAACTGTGGACTCCGTTTCTAGTTCTGCCATCTAAAGTACACTTTAATTGAGTGTTCAGCAACTTCTAAATTTTGTGACCTATAGTTTACATGCAGAATAATCAAAACAAAAGAACGGTAAAGACTATGGATCTCTTCAAGAAAACGGGAGATATCAAGGGAATATTTCATTCAAGGATGGGCGGGACAAAGGACAGAAATGGTAAGGACCTAACAGAAGCAGAAGAGATTAAGAAGAGGTAGCAAGAATACACAGAATAAATTTACATAAAAGGTCTTAATGACCTGGATAACCAAGATGATGTGGTAACTCACATAGAGCCAGACATCCTGCAGTGTGAAGTCAAGTGAGCCTTAGGAAGCATTACTACGAACAAAGCTCATGGAGGTGATGAAATTCCAGCTGAGCTATTTCAAATCCTAAAAGACAAAGATGTTAAAGTGCTGTACTCAGTAGGCCAGCAAATTTGGAAAACCCAGCAGTGGCCACAGGACTGGAAAAGGTCAGTTTTGATTCCAATTCCAAAGAAGGGCAATGAGAAAGAATGTTCAAACTACCATACAATTGCACTCATTTCACATGCTAGTAAGCTCGTGCTCAAAATCCTCCAAGCTAAACTTCAGCAGTACATAAACGAGAACTTCCAGATGTAAGCTTTTAGAAAAGACAGAGGAATCAGAGATCCAATTACCAACTTTCATTGGATTATGAAGAAAGCAAGGAAATTCCATAAAAAAAAAAAAATCTACTTCTGCTTCACTGATTGCATTAAAGCCTTTGACTGTGTGGATCACAACAAACTGGGAAATTCTTGAAGAGATGGGAATGCCAGATCACCTTACTTGTCTCCCAACAAACTTGTATGTGGATCAAGAAGTGACAGTTAGAATCACACATGGAACAATGGACTGCTTCAAAATAGGGAAAGGAATACGACAAAACTGTGTATCATCATTCTACTTATTTAACTTATATGCATCATGCAGAGTACATCATGTGAAATGCCAGGCTGGATGACTATAACTGGAATCAAGATTGCCAGGAGAACTATCAACAACTTCAGATATGCAGATGACATCACCCTAATGTCAGAAAGTACTAAAGTACTAAGGAGGTACTAAAGAGCCTCTTGATGAAGGCTAAAGAAGAGAATGAAAAACTGGCTTGAAACTCAATATTAAAAAAAACAAGATCATGGCATCTGGTCCCATCGCTTCATGGCAAATAGAAGGGGGAAAAGTAGAAACAGTGGCAGATTTTATTTTCTTGGGCTCCAAAATCAATGTGGACTGTGATTGCAGCAATGAAATTAAAAGACACTTGCTCCTTGGAAGAAAAACTATGACAAATCCAGACAATGTATTAAAAAACAGAGACATCACTTTGCTGACAAAAGTGCATGTATTCAAAGCTATGGTTTTCCCAGTAGTGATGCAGGGATATGAGAGCTGGATCATAAAGAAGTCTGATTGCTGAAGAGTTGATGCTTTCAAATTGTGCTGGAAAGAACTGTTGAGAGTCCCTTGGACTGCAAGGAGATCAAACCAGTCAATCCTAAAGGAAAGAAACCTTGAATATTCATTGGAAGGACTGATGCTGAAGCTGAAGCTCCAACAGTTTGGCCACCCATTGTGAAGAGCCGACACACTGGAAAAGACCCTGATGCTGGGAAAGATGGAGGGCAGGAGAAGTGGATGACAGAGGATGAGACGGTTGGATGGCATCACCAACTCAACGGACATGATTTTGAACAAACTCTGGGAGAAAGTGGAGGACAGAGGAGCCTGGCATGCTGCAGTCCACGGGGTGGCAAACAGTTGGATGTCAGTGACTGAACAACCACAAAATACATATCAAATTTCATTTATCCATTATCATGGATTAACATACATTTAGGCTATTTCCATATCTTGGCTATCTTTTTTTTTTTTTTTAATGCTGAAATGACCATTGATTACAGATGTCTCTACAAGATACTTATTTCATTTCCTTTCGATACATACCCTGAAGTGCGATTGCTGGATCATAAAGTAGCACTATTTTTAATTATTTGAAGAATTTCACACAGTTTTCCTTAATAGTTGTACCAGTTTACATTTCCAGCAATAATATACAAGAGTTCTCTTTTATTTATGTCCTCACTAACATTTAGTTTTCATCTTTCTGATAGCAGCCATTCTAAGATGTGAGATGTGATATTTCACTCTTGTTTTGATTTGCATTTCCGTGATTATTATTGAAGTTGAGCACTTTTTCATATACCTTTTGCCCCCTTGGATGTCTTGTTCTGAAAAATATCTTGGGTCCTTTGTTTTCTTAAATTGTGTTGCTTGAGTTCCTTATGCATTTTGGATATTAACTTCTTAACAGATATATGATTTGCAAATATTTTCTCTGTTGTCTTTTCATTCTGAAAATCACTTCCTCTGCTGTACAAAAGCTATTTAGTTTAAAGCAATCCTATTTGTCTATTTTTGCTTTTGTTTCCTGTGCTTTTAGGGACATATCCAAGAAATAATATCACAGGCCAACTTCAAGAATCTTTTACTCTATGTTTTCTAGTATTTTTGTTTGTTTGTTTCAGATCTTATGTAAATCTTTAGTCCTTTTTTTTTTTTAAGAGAGAAATTTTGCCAGATGTAGTATTCTTGGTTGTCAGGTGTGTATGTGTGTGTTTCTTTCTTTTTTTTTTCTTTTTTCTTTTTTTCTTTTACAGTGCTTTAAATATATCATCACACTCTTTCATGGCCTGCAAGGTTTCTGCTGAGATACCTCTGATAGACTTATGGTGGAGATGGTGGGGAGCTATTCCATTGTTTGTGACTTTTCTCTTGTTGTTTTCAGAATTCTCTCATTGTTCTTGACTTTTGACATTTGGTTATAGTGTGACTGGTATAGTCTTCTTTGGGTTGATCATGTTTGGAGAGTTTTGACTTAAGCGAATCTGAATGTCCATTTCCCTCCAAGGTTTGGGAAGTTTTCAGCCACTATTTCTTTAAATAATGTTTCTTTCTCTTTCTCTACTTCTCCTTCTGAGACTCCCATAATAATTATATTGTGTGCATACTCAGTCATTTAGTGATGTTTGACTCTTTGAGACCCCATGAACTGTAGGCCATCTAGATCCTCTGTCCATGGGATTTTACAGGCAAGAATATTGGAGTGAGTTGCTATTGCCTTCTTCAGGGGATCTTCCTGACCTGGGGATCAAACCCTTGTTTCCTGTATCTCCTGCGTTGGCAGGTGAATTCTTCACCACTGAGGCCCCTGGGAAGTCCTAAGGTGTATACTGACTCTTGATAATATCGCATAAATTCCATGGGCTTTCTTAATATTTTTATTATTTTATCTCCTCTGAAAGAGTAAGTTCAAATATCTTATCTTTGAATTCACAAATTCTGTCCTCTGCTTGATTGACTTAGATGTTGAAGTTCTTTGTTGCATTTTTCATTTCATTTGTTATATTCCAGAATTTCTTTTTGGTTATATTTTATGATTTCTACCTCTTTGTTGAGCTTTTCATTTTGTTCATGTATTTTTTTTCCTTATTTTGCTGAATTATCTACCTGTTCTCTCTTGTAGCTTGTTGAGCTTCTTTAAAACAATTATTTTGAATTCTTTTTAGGACAATTTGTAGATATTAATTTCTATTACTGGAAAATAATTTGTTCCTTTGATAGTGTCATATTTGCATTGATTTTTGGGGTGTGTGTGTATGTGTGTGTTTGTAACCTTTGTCTAGATGTCTCCACATTTGAAGGAGCAGTTACCTGTTCCAGACTTTATGGAATGGTTTCAGTGAGTAAAGTCTTACACCTTAACCTGGTTCTGAGAATGCCATCTGGGCTAGTCCTGGAAGCTCCAGTTCAGTAAGAACACAAGTGCTGATCTAGCACTGTGTCATGGTTTCATCAAGCTCTGTCAACTGAGGTCTGTGTTGGCAAAGATTGCAGGGGTCCTCATCAGCCAAGTCTGTAGGTGGTAAGGGCAGTCAGTATCCTCAGTGGTAAAGATTACTGCGATCTTCCTGCTTTCCTTTTCTCTGTGAAAAAGTTTCATCATTCGAAGATATATAGGCACATATGTGGAAGCAGTGGTGGGATCATGTGCATTTACTGCAGTGGTGACACTGGTGGGGGGTGCATGCAGAGTGGCTTTCAAGCTGGGGCCTGGATCATGGGCATGGTTTGGGGAGTAGGAGTCATTTCTGGTCCCAAAGTGGGTGGAGTGCAGTGTAGCTCCATCCTTGGAGGCATCACACAGCAGCCTGTCAGATTCATTCTTTCATTAGGAGGAGTAAACAAGGCTAGAAGAAATTTGGTATGAGGGAGTGTAGTAAGCAGTGGCTTGTTGAGACAGCTTTTCAGGCAATATTTCCCGTAAGTTAAGCCTGTTCTTGGGAAGAACTGTTAAGGAGGAGATGGCTGATCTACACTTTGATGCTGGCTCTGGATGAGATTGGGTCAAAGTTCAGGTGCTTTAAGGGAGGAGAAAAGCCCAACTAAAGTTTGGTCAAGTCAAATTAGTGGATGTTTTGTACAAACTGGTCAGTAGAAACAAACAATTCAGTTAATTATTTATGAGAGAAAGAATGGAAATTTTAAGTATCTGTATCTGGCCTTGTCATAGATAACTAAGGAATAAACCTGCCAGTTTTACCTAGGTCATATAGGGAAGGGTAGATCTGTGTGATAAGCCATTTTCCACAACACAAAACATTGGGGGAACATTTTTCTGTTCTCCAGGAGTGTAAGACTCAAGCAAACTTTACCATTGTCACTATTTTTCAAACTGTCTCTAGTATATAGTAATAGTAAAAAGGGTCCAGACTTGGTAATAGATTTCTTGCTAAGGAACACTTGGGGTAGTTTATCCCTGTAATGTTCCCCAAGAAAACAAAATGAAAAAAAGCAAAATGGCTGTCTGAGGAGGCCTTAAAAATAGCTGTGAAAAGAAGAGAAGTGAAAAGCAAAGGAGAAAAGCAAAGATATACCCATTTGAATGCAGAGTTCTAAAGAATAGCAAGGATAGATAAGAAAGCCTTCCTCAGTGATCAGTGCAAAGAAATAGAGGAAAGCAACAGAATGGGAAAGACTAGAGATCTCTTCAAGAAAATTAGAGATACCAAGTGAACATTTCTTGCAAAAATAGGCTGAATAAAGGACAGAAATGTGATAGACCTAATAGAAGCAGAAGATATTAAGAAAATAATACAAAGAAGAGCTGTACAGAAAAGATCTTCATGACCCAGATAATCACTGTGGTGTGATCACTCACCTAGAGCCAGACATCCTGGAATGGGAAGTCAAGTGGGCCTTAGGAAGCATCACTATGAACAAAGCTAGTGGAGGAGATGGAATTCCAGTTGAACTATTTCAAATCCTGAAAGATGATGCTGTGAAAGTGTTGCACTCAATATGCCAGCAAATTTGAAAAACTCAGCAGTGGCCACAGGACTGGAAAAGGTCAGTTTTCATTCCAATCCCAAAAAAGGCAAAGCCAAAGAATGCTCAAACTACCACACTATTGCACTCATCTCACACACTAGTAAAATATGTTCAAAATTCTCCAAGCCAGGCTTCAGCTATATGTGAACCATGAATTTCCAGATGTTCAAGATGGATGTAGAAAAGGCAGAGGAACCAGAGATCAAATTGGCAACATCTGCTAGATCATTGAAAAAGCAAGAGAGTTCCAGAAAAACATCTATGTCTGCTTTATTGACTATGCCAAAGCCTTTGACTGTGTGGATCACAATAAACTGTGGAAAATTATTAAAGAGATGGGAATACCAGACCACCTGACCTGCCTCTTGAGAAATCTATATGCAGGTCAGGAAGCAAGAGTTAGAACTGGACATGGAACAGCAGAGTGGTTCCAAATAGGAACAAGAGTACATCAAGGTTGTATATTGTCACCCTGCTTATTTAACTTCTATGCAGAGTACATCCTGAGAAACACTAGGCTGGATGAAGCACAAGCTGGAATCAAGATTGCTGGGAGAAATATCAATAACCTCTGATATGCAGATGACACCACCCTTATGGCAGAAAGTGAAAAAGAACTAAAGAGTCTCCTGATGAATGTGAAAGAGGAGAGTCAAAAAGCTGGCTTAAAACTCAACATTCAGAAAACTAAGATCATGGAATCTGGTCCCATCACTTCATGGCAAACAGATGAAGTAAATAACAGTGGCTGACGTTATTTTGGGGGCTCTAAAATCACTGCAGATGGTGACTGCAGCCATGAAATTAAAAGACACTTACTCCTTGGAAGGAAAGTTATGACCAACCTAGACAGCATATTAAAAAGCAGAGACATTAACTTGCCAACAAAGTTCTGTCTAGTCAAAGCAGTGGTTTTTCCAGTAGTCATGTATGGATGTGAGAGTTGGACTGTGAAAAAAGCTGAGGGCTGAAGAATTGATTCTTTTGAACTGTGGTGTTGGAGAAGACTCTTGTGCATCCCCTGGACTGCAAGGAGATCCAATTAGTCCATCCTAAAGGAAATCAGTCCTGAGTGTTCATTGGAAGGATTGATGTTGAAGCTGAAACTCCAATATTTGGCCACCTGATGCAAAAAGCTGACTCATTTGAAAAGACCCTGATGCTGGGAAAGATTGAAGCCAGAAGGAGAAGGGGACGATAGAGGATGAGATGGTTGTATGGCATCACCGACTCAATGGACATGAGTTTGGGTAAACTCTAGGAGTTGGTGATGGACAGGGAGGCCTGGCATGCTGCGGTCCATGGGGTCGCAAAGAATCAGACATGACTGAGCAACTGAGATGAACTGAACTGAATGTTCTTGATGAGTCTCATTGAATGTTAAACAATCACACATATTGTCCATTTTTTCCCTGGACTGTTCCATCTTTAAAATCAGCAGAAGAATGTTCTAGAAGTTCTTTCTACAGCGGATACAAAAATCTTTCATTGTTACTATGTACAGATCTCCTCCTGCTGCTGCTAAGTCGCTTCAGTCGTGTTCGACTCTGTGTGACCCCATAGATGGCAGCCCATCAGGCTCCTCTGTTCTTGGGATTCTCCAGGCAAGAATACTGGAGTGGGTTGCCATTTCCTTCTCCAATGCACGCATACATGCTAAGTCACCTCAGTCGTGTCCAACTCTATGTGATTCCATGGACAGCAGCCCACCAGTCTCATCTGTCCACAGGATTCTCCAGGCAAGAATTCTGGAGTGGGTTGCCATTTCCTTCTCCAACAAATCTCCTGAGGAAATTTTTAATATAGTAATAAAAATGTTATTTTGCTATAAATAAAAAATCTCTATGAAAGAACACAGAATACCATGGTCTTAAAAAGAACAACAATAAGAAATCTTGGGGTTCATTACTCATGTCAGGAGGCTTGGGGAAAGCAAGGGTCTGGAGTAACAATTTTTATTTGGATTTCTAGCAGGGTATGGGACTTTGATGTAGTGCATGGAATGAAAATATTTGTTTATCGTTGTGGTTTCCTTTCTGCACCATCACCTTATAATTTGAGCATAATCTTAGATTGAAAAAAAAAAAGTGCACAGTTCTATCACAATTTTAATTTACTGCTTTCCATAGTAATGCAGACTTTATTATGTCTTCAGTGTAGATCATGAAGAATATGTATGTAGCAAGATTTATGTTATGTTAACCTTACATTGGCAGTAAACCTTTTTGTGGGACACTTGATTAGTTTAGTAGAAACAGGCAAATATCTGAACTGCCTAATTTCCAAATACATAGAATTTCATGATATTGCAAATGTTTCCTTTTTCTGATGTGTTGGTTTAAATTCTGCCCAGCTCCTGTATCACTCATGTGATAATATATTTTCTGTCACCCATGTAATAATGTATTTTCTCCTTATAAATGACTTATCTGACTATACAGACCTCGTGATCTCCTTCATTTACTTTCTTATTAAATGCTTCCACTGCCAAAATCTTAATGGAGTGAAACAAATGATTCCTTTTGTATACCTTAAATGTACTGAATAGCCCAGTAATTTAAATTTCATAAGGATATGTTTCTTTCTGTTCTGCCCTACACACGTGGTTGTGTGGGTTGAAATGATATTTTCTGTTGATGTGGGAACTTAATGTATTTTGTAATAGAGAATACTAAATTATTTAACAGGCCGTATTTTGGCATACTTTTTAATACTTTTGGAATGCAATTTCTCATAAAAATATTTCAGGACAAAATTCTGATATACATAAGCTCCAAACAATTACTCTTTCTTTACTTTATCAGTGGCTATAAATGGAATATTGAGTAAAGAGCTCTATACAAATTTTTTAAATGGATATCTTATCTCATTTATGCTGTTCTTATTCATAGGTGCCCTCAAGTATTATAAAATTGTCCATTATTTCATAATTATATCTTACCACACCAATAGAATGAATTTTGTTTATTTGGCTATGAAAACAATTGAAGTGTCCTAATCATAGATAGCCTGTGACAGAGTTAAAAACATAATTTTAAAATTTACTTTAAATACTAAAACTTGCTGCAACTAATTTAGTTTGTGAGTGCTTCCTCTACAGAACAAAAGTTACCATCTGTCTTTGCTTTGAATCCTTGTAAACCAAAATCTTTTAAAACCACTAAATTTCTGTTGGGTCATGTAAAATATAACTCGTTGGAAAGAGTGCTAAAATGAAATTAAACCTACTGTAATTCACTTCAATGTAATCCAGATATTTTGCCAACTTTTCTTCTTTTATCATGTGTACTTCATAGAAATCTTTTAGCGAAAGATTTTAGCACAACAAAGATGTTGAATAACATTTTAGTAACTGTCCTATTGTGTTTCTAACTTTATAAATTATTAATTACTACAGAAATTTCTCTCTATTTTTTAAAATATGTAACTGTAAATGTATTTGCTTGGCTGTGCCAGGTCTTAGCTGTGGCATGCAGGGTCTTTAGTCTTCATTGCAGCATGCAAGATCTTTAGTTGAGGCATGTGGGATTTAGTTCCCTGACCAGGGATCAAACCCAGGCCCCCTGCATTGGGAGTATGCAGTCTTAGTCATTAGACTATTAGGGTAGTCCTTGATTCTATTTTTTAAAAGCCTGCATCTAGGATGTTATCTAATGATGGGAGCGTTTCATTTACTAAAGTGAGGCCTGGTATAAGATTTAGTTATATATAAGTAATCTTGAGTGATCTAAATTACAATGGCAACCTATAGTATCCTTTCTTATCCTTTTCACAAAACAAATTGTCTATAAATATTTGGATCTTGTTAGAGTACTGGATGAAGTAGTAACTTGAATTTTTTTCTGATCCATAATATGCATTTAGGAAAGGTTTTTTAATTATTGAAAAGCACCTTCCTCCCCCCCCCCTTCTTTTTCTATATTTTAGACAAAGCAAGGTGAAGATTGCTGAGGAAGCAAATGCTCAAAAATATAAAATTGAAAAGTCATCAGACAAATAATTTTGTGACTGCTAACTGACTCAGGTATAATAGGGTTTCTCACTCAGCTATAGTACACATTTATGAAGAACAAAGAATAGGGAAGTGCCCCAAATCAGTATATCTTTTTTCCCTGTGGGCATTGAAGTTTATGGGGGTCTTTAAAAAAGATACTTCCTCAAGACTTTTAGAAATGTGGCGACAAGTAACCTAAATCCTTTTTCAAAAAGGCATTTTTTAACTTCCAAGATCCTACAGAATTCTAGAGCTGAAAACCACCTGTTCCAGAAATTATTTTATTATAACCAGAATATAAGGCTTCTCCAATGGCTCAGTGGTAAAGAATCCGCCTGGAATGCAGGAGATGCAGGAGATGTGGGTTTGATCCCTGGGTCAGGAAGATTCCCCTGGAGAAGGGCACAGCAACCCACTACAGTATTTTTGCCTGGAGACTCCCATGGACAGAGGAGCCTGGGGGATTCCATACATGGAATGGCAAAGAATCAGACATGACTGAAGCAACTGACCCCACATACTCGCAACTAGAAAATAATTTTTTTAAGGACAGTAAAAGACCACTACATATCACCCTATATACGTGTTGATGCTCTTGTAATTTTTTTTCCAAAGTACTTCAACTCTCCTCACATCTGTGTTCTGTCAACATGACCCCATACCTTGCCCTATGGATAACGGAAGCATTTAGTTAGGAACATAATAATAGACATTTTTTCAAGATGTTTGGGATCCGTGCACATCGTAGAATCCCATAAGCTTCTTTCCTGGTTGTGCATTAAGCCATACACAGTCCTAGCTTATAATACCAACTACATCTTTACAAACATTCTCAACCATCTTATAATATCCTGAGGCAACAGTAGAGACCACAGAGGAGAGTTTCCCCAAAGAGTAGATATGCATGTTAAAATGAAAACATTGACCTCTGTGTGAAGTTACATGGTTAAATCATGGATACTTTCTGCTCTTTCATCTCCTGTTCTCTCTTGCTGTTTTCTCTGATCATTTGGTACATATTTTTATTTAAAATAATAATGCATAATATGTAAATAATGACTTACATAATGAGGTACACATTCTTATCTTATCCATCCTTACCTTTTTTCCTTTGGCCTAGTACAAAGTATTAACCACATAGACTAGTCATCAACAATTTAAACCTTACCACAACTCAGGGAAATGAAAAGCCTAAAGTGTCATTTTTATAGATAAGACTACTGAGGAAAAGCTATTTGATTGTGTGCTTATTAGTCACAGAACTGGCTAGTAGCAAAGCGGAAACAAAATCTCTTAATCTTTCCACTTCTGGCCTTTTCTTTAATGCTATTGTCCTTGTTTTATTTAATATAAGGAAGTATGGCTCAACTTTAAAATGCATATTCTGCCATTTAAACCTCCCCTTCTTTGTTCATTTTTGAATGGAAATCAGGAAAATTGATAAAAAAAAAAACTACAATAAAAGTAATAATAAATGTTGTTTCTGGCTCAGGTAGCAAATATATAGAAATTGAATAGATTAGAAAATATATAAATGCATAATAATTTAAAACATTAAAATCAAGAAAACCCTAATGATAAAATTGAATTAGCATTGGAAGAAATCTTTTATTTCTTATTTTCTGAAGTAGTAGCTTGTTCTGACTTAAATATATGCATATTTATTTAAAATGAAAAGTAGTAAAATGATTGAGATATGATTAACAACTGTTCTCCTAATTACCAACATATTTGATTCTCACTTGCACTTATGAAATATGCTACTAAATACTTAGGAAGTATAATATTTTTGTATCTCAATGTCTTAAAATGTACAAATATTTTCAGTATTTTAAATAACTGAAAAAAAGAAGATTGAGTACATTTCTTTTTGGCAGGTTCAATAAGATGATTAATAACAAGAATGTGGCAGCATGAACAAACTACATGTATTGAGTTTTTAGAAATCTTATAAATGAATGACACTTTTCTAATAAGAAGTGGCCCATAGGCCCAACTGCAATAATTATTACATTTATGTACATGACAGAGATTACATGGTACTAGGCTTTTTTAAAATATAAATTTATTTATTTTAATTGGAAGCTAATTACTTTACAATATTGTAGTGGTTTTTGCCATACATTGACATGAATCCACCACGGGTGTACATGTGTTCCCCATCCTGAACTCCCCTCCCACCTCCCTCTGTATCCCATCACTCTGGGTCTCCCAGTGCACCAGCCCCGAGCACCCTGTCTCCTGCATCGAACCTGGACTGGTGATTCATTTCACATATGATAATAGACATGTTAAAAAAGCATTTTTTTAAAATAGGCAAATGACTTAAAAAAAATAGGCAAATGGCTCCACTGACCCATTTTCTGAGGTGTGGGAGGCCCATGAGGTCTGTGAAACATTGCAGGGATTTCTGTAAAAGACATATGGGACCACTGGGAACCGTTGGGGGATTAGTTTAGCATGGATTTCGTGAGCAATTTATTCGAGACTTTATTCTCATTCACACAAGACTGCTCAACAGGACACCTTTGATTCTCTGGAATTAAAAGGTGAGTAGCATGTGAATGGCATTTAATACTTATGTAGTCTGTTCCCTGGAAATCCCCTATATCCTACTATTTAATATCCTACTATTAATATGAAGGAAAACCATAAAAAACATGCGAAGGCAGTGAATGTTTTTAAAGAGTGGAGGAAACTGAATCATTCCAGTTCTAATTTAACTCATTCATTTTAGAGATTATTTTTCTTCACCTTTGAGTTTTTGATAAAGCCACTAGTGGTTTACATTTTAAAGCTACTAAAGGTCAAACTTCAAAATAATAAATTCTCTAATGGAAAGGAATACACTTAGATGGCTTAATTGTAGGGCATGCATTTCTGTATAATAAAGGGCTACCCTGTTCCCCGAATCCTTTCGTTAACTAATTACAGCTTGTTCCCAAGATTTGAATTCTACTCCTTTCTTAGATAACTAGCATGAATAAGAGAAAACGGACTGTGCCTTGAGCCCTTCTTCATTTATGTTGTTTCCTGTTTACTTGTGTTACATTAATAATCAGAATTTTATTTTGCCATAATTTAATGTGCAGCTACTCTGTGTTGGACACTCTATAATCAAGATAAATTAGATATGGTCATTGCTTTCAAAATTCTCAAAGTCTAATTGGCTATAAACATGTAAAATATTGAAATACAGTATGATAAAATCGATACACAAAGGGCTCAGAGCCTTTTTGCGTTTTCTGTATCCCTCCAAATAGGATATGTATATATGCTTGAGTGAAGGCAATACCTGGGTAACATCCGTATAGAAGGCAATGCTTAAGTTCCCAGAGGACAATTGATGGGTTGTTCATTCTGAATAGGGACACTAGTGTACACAAACGCACAGAGATATAAAAAAAGATTATGGTATCAGGCAACAGCTAATGGCTCAGTACAGGATTCCTGAGAAAAGTGGTGTAAGAGGAGACTTAAAATTAGTCAGGATCTAGTCTGTCTAAGTGACTTTGCATACCGCTCTAAATATTTTATAATTTATTCTATAGATTATATGGTGCTACTAGTGAATAATTTTAAACATATAACTGAAATAGGCATCTGTGTTTGAGAAATATTTCCTTGCTGATAATGAGCAGGGTAGATGCATGGAGTGAGGTGTGAAGAGGTAGCCGTTGGAAGCTGTGTGGGCTTCCGATGCTATCTCTGTCACTAATGCAGAGACAGTGAGATGGAAGAGGAAAGGACACACTGAGTATTATTTCAGAATAATTAACCCATTTTGTTTCTTTTCCATAATATCATATGGTCCAATATGATTTTAAAGTATCTTTGAATGAGAATTCTAGAGTTTCAGGCTATAAGTATCTATATACATTCCCATTTCACAACTCCCTCTCACTGCAGACCAATGTTCTAACATTAGTGTGGTTACAAATATTAACTCTTTTTCCACTACCTGTCACTACGACAAGCGCTGATATTAGGCAAATGAGTTTGCATACCCCTTCTTGATTCCATTAAGTATCACATATTTTAAAGTTTTTTACAATTATAAAGATGAAATATTCCTGTTACCTTTCTTTTTACCAACCTTGCACATCACTTTCTTAAACACTTAAAATCCACATCTGGGATCAATTTATTCTTTGTTTAAGATGGCTTTTTACCTTGCATCTCTTAGTATGTAATATTAAACTTATACTAGTTTTGTGCTTGTTGGTTTTCTTTCTTACTACCATTAAGATGCAATCCCACTGCTTGGCATACACACAGAGGAAACCAGAATTGAAAGAGACACATGTACCCCAATGTTCATCGCAGCACTGTTTATAATAGCCAGGACATGGAAGCAACCTGGATGTCCATTGGCAGACGAATGGATAAGAAAGCTGTGGTCCATATACACAATGGAATATTCAGTTCAGTTCAGTCCTTCAGTCATGTCCGACTCTTTGCGACCCCATGAATCGCAGCACACCAGGCCTCCCTGTCCATCACAAACTCCCGGAGTTTACTCAAACTCATGCCCATCGAGTAGGTGATGCCATCCAGCCATCTCATCCTCTGTCATCCCCTTCTCCTCCTGCCCCCAATCCCTCCCAGCATCAGGGTCTTTTCCAACGAGTCAACTCTTCTCATGAGGTGGCCAAAGTACTGGAGTTTCAGCTTCAGCATCAGTCCTTCCAATGAACACCCAGGACTGATCTCCTTTAGGATGGACTGGTTGGATCTCCTTGCAGTCCAAGGGACTCTCAAGAGTCTTCTCCAACACCACAGTTCAAAAGCATCAATTCTTTGCTGTTCAGCTTTCTTTATACTCCAACTCTCTCATCCATACACGACTACTGGAAAAATCATAGCTTTGACTAGATGGGCATTTGTTGGCAAAGTAATGTCTCTGCTTTTTAATATGTTGTCTAGGTTGGTCAGAGCTTTTCTTCCAAGGAGCATCTTTTAATTTCATTTTATTTAATTTTATTTGCCATGAAGTGATGGGACCAGATGCCATGATCTTAGTTTTCTGAATGTTGAGCTTTAAGCCAACTTTTTCACTCTCCTCTTTCACTTTCATCAAGAGGTTCTTTCGTTCTTCTTTGCTTTCTGCCATAAGGGTGGTGTCATCTTCATATCTGAGGTTATTGATATTTCTTCCTGCAGTCTTGATTCCAGCTTATGCTTCATCCAGCCCAGCATTTTGCATGATGTACTCTGCATATAAGTTAAATAAACAGGGTGACAATATACAGCCTTGATGTACTCCTTTCTCAATTTGGAACCAGTCTGTTGTTCCAAGTCTGGTTCTAATTGTTGCTTCTTGACACCACAGCCTACTTCCCTTCTCACTAGATTATTTTAAATTCCACATTATATTACTTTCACAATTTTTAAAATTATGTAAATGCCTCTTTTGGAATGGGCTAGCAACATTCTGTCATCATAGTAAACAAGAGTCAAAATCAAACCAACATTTCATATTGAATGGTTGTTTAGAGAAAGAAGGCATGTATTATATTACATGGTATTACAAAAGAAAAATTATAACATGATATAGAACAAAGGGATAAAAAGTAATCCATACATAAGCAAATTTCCTCTGAAATGGCAGCATATACTCCTGTCACTCACTGACTTTTTAAAATAAGGATTACATTTTCTCTTCATTCATAGCACCTGTGACACCAGCATAGCACCATGTGATCTCATCTGCAGCCATGAACTCAACAATAATCTAAAGACAAATGACTCTTTTTTTTTATTATTATTTTTTCAGTGGGTTTTGTCATACATTGACATGAATCAGCAATAGATTTACACGTATTCCCCATCCCGATCTCCCCTCCCACCTCCCTCTCCACCAGATTCCTCTGGGTCTTCCTAGTGCATCAGGCCCGAGCACTTGTCTCATGCATCCCACCTGGGCTGGTGACCTGTTTCACCATATATAATATACATGCTGTTCTTTCACAACATCCCACCCTCACCTTCTCCCACAGAGTTCAAAAGTCTGTTCTGTACTTCTGTGTCTCTTTTTCTGTTTTGCATATAGGGTTGTTGTTACCATCTTTCTAAATTCCATATATATGTGTTAGTATGCTGTAATGTTCTTTATCTTTCTGGCTTACTTCACTCTGTATAATGGGCTACAGTTTCATCCATCTCATTAGAACTGGTTCAAATGAATTCTTTTTAATGGCTGAGTAATATTCCATGGTGTATATGTACCACAGCTTCCTTATCCATTCATCTGCTGATGGACATCTAGGTTGCTTCCATGTCCTGGCTATTATAAACAGTGCTGCAATGAACATTGGGGTGCACGTGTCTCTTTCAGATCTGGTTTCCTCAGTGTGTATGCCCAGAAGTGGGATTGTTGGGTCATATAGCAGTTCTATTTCCAGTTTTTTAAGAAATATCCACACTGTTCTCCATAGTGGCTGTACTAGTTTGCATTCCCACCAACAGTGTAAGAGGGATCCCTTTTCTCCACACCCTCTCCAGCATTTATTGCTTGTAGACTTTTGTATAGCAGCCATCCTGACTGGCGTGTAATGGTACCTCATTGTGTTTTTGATTTGCATTTCTCTGATAATGAGTGATGTTGAGCATCTTTTCATGTGTTTGTTAGCCATCTGTATGTCTTCTTTGGAGAAATGTCTGTTGAGTTCTTTGGCCCATTTTTTGATTGGGTCATTTATTTTTCTGGAATTGAGCTGCAGGAATTGCTTGTATATTTTTGAGATTAATCCTTTGTCTGTTTCTTCATTTGCTATTATTTTCTCCCAATCTGAGGGCTGTCTTTTCACCTTACTTATAGTTTCCTTTGTTGTGCAAAAGCTTTTAAGTTTCATTAGGTCCCATTTGTTTAGTTTTGCTTTTATTTCCAATATTCTGGGAGGTGGGTCATAGAGGATCTTGCTGTGATTTATGTCGGAGAGTGTTTTGCCTATGTTCTCCTCTAGGAGTTTTATAGTTTCTGGTCTCACATTTAGATCTTTAATCCATTTTGAGTTTATTTTTGTGTATGGTGTTAGAAAGTGTTCTAGTTTCATTCTTTTACAAGTGGTTGACCAGTTTTCCCAGCACCACTTGTTAAAGAGGTTGTCTCTTTTCCATTGTATATCCTTGCCTCCTTTGTCGAAGATAAGGTGTCCATAGGTTCGTGGATTCATCTCTGGGCTTTCTATTCTGTTCCATTGATCTGTATTTCTGTCTTTGTGCCAGTACCATACTGTCTTGATGACTGTGGCTTTGTAGTAGAGTCTGAAGTCAGGCAGGTTGATTCCTCCAGTTCCACTCTTCTTTCTCAAGATTACTTTGGCTATTCGAGGTTTTTTGTATTTCCATACAAATTGTGAAATTATTTGTTCTAGTTCTGTGAAAAATACCTTAACAAAACTCTAGCAAACAGAATCCAACAACATATTAAAAAAATCATACACCAAGACCAAGTTGGCTTTATCCCAGGAATGCAAGGATTCTTTAATATCTGCAAATCAATCAATATAATACACCACATTAACAAATTGAAAGATAAAAACCATATGATTATCTCAATAGATGCAGAGAAAGCCTTTGACAAAATTCAACACCCATTCATGATTAAAACTCTCCAGAAAGCAGGAATAGAAGCAATATACCTCAACATAATAAAAGGTATATATAACAAACCCACAGCAAGTATCACCCTCAATGGTGAAAAATTGAAAGCATTTCCCCTGAAATCAGGAACAAGACAAGGATGCCCACTCTCACCACTACTATTCAACATAGTGTTGGAAGTTTTGGCCACAGCAATCAGAGCAGAAAAAGAAGTAAAAGGAATCCAGATAGGAAAAGAAGAAGTGAAGCTCTCGGTGTTTGCAGATGACATGATCCTCTGCATAGAAAACCCTAAAGACTCTTCCAGAAAATTACTAGAGCTAATCAATGAATATAGTAAAGTTGCAGGATATAAAATTAACACACAGAAATCCCTTGCATTCCTATATACTAACAATGAGAAAACAGAAAGAGAAATTAAGGAAACAATACCATTCACCCTTGCAACAAAAAGAATAACATACTTAGGAGTATATCTACCTAAAGAAACAAAAGACCTATACATAGAAAACTATAAAACACTGATGAAAGAAATCAAAGAGGACACACACAGATGGAGGAACATACCATGTTCATGGATTGGAAGAATCAATATTGTCAAAATGGCTATTCTACCCAAAGCAATCTATAGACTCAATGCAATCCCTATCAAGACAAATGACTCTTAAGGTGATTTCTCTTCTGAGGTTTCTCCTGAGATCACACTTCTATTCACTGTATATCCACTGGCATGTCCCATTTGCACTTCCATGTAATGGATGGTAAATCAAATTTACCATCATTCCTCCAATCATTAACAGTATTTTTTTTTTAACCGCCTACTAAAGATAAATATCTGTTAGTTTCCTAACCTCTTTTCTCTCATCTCTCACATTATTTGTTCCATATAATTAATATGTTCTTCATTTAAATATTTTCACAATCTGTCCTCTCATTTCCGTCTTCACTGACATTGCCTTAGTATAGCTACTCTTCTCTATATCTCAGCAAAACATACCTAACCAGTGTCTTTATTTCCAGTATTTATCCCCATCTATCAATTTTCCCTCTGTTATCCTAGTGATTTTTTAAAAATATACAAATTAGACAATGTCAGTACTACTAAGCATTATTCAATGAGTTCCTTAGCTTAGCATGTGAGGCCTGGTGTAATCTGGCATTGGCTGACATTCCAGTCCCATATAAAATCTATTTCTTCACTGAACACTCCCTTGGTCTACCTAACTACTTTTTCATGAATATGTCTTAATTTTTCTTATTCTCATATCTTTGCATATGTCATTTACTCTCCAATAAATGTCCTTCTCTATCTCTTTTTCTACATCAATTCTGTACTCAAAGACCTCACCATTGTGTCATGAACTTTAGTCTTCAGGGAAACATTCACAGTGCTAGAACCACTTCCAATGGCATCTTTAGATTTTGTGTGGGGGGGGGGGGAGGAGACAGTTTTTTCTCTTGAGAAAAAAAAATGTCAAACACCTCTGATATTGAGCACTGACAAAATGTCATTTTTTCTTACACAGGTATGTTGATATCGATTAGTAGAAATGCAATACTTTTTAGAAATTCACTTTCTTTCAAATAGTTTGACACATGAAACATTTTCTGAAATTTAGGATTTAGCCAAATTTAGAAATGGCAACCCACTCCAGTATCCTTGCCTCGAAAATCTCATGGACAGAGGAGCCTGGTGGGTTGCAGTCCATGGGGTCGCAAAAAGTCGGGCACGAATGAGTGACTAACACTTACTTATTTCACATCTTGAACCTTCTTATACCATCTGATATAGTGGTGATTTCTTGTCACTTCATGGCCACAATTTGGATCACTTCAGAACAAATGTTACTTGCCTAGTTCTCTAATTCATTATACCTAGTTTGAGTACCAAGAAAACACCATAGTAGCAAAGTCTCCCAGTTTTTTCATAATAATATGCTGTTCATGAAATAACTCATCATTCCTTTTATGAAACTAGTCAGACTGGAATGCTTATGATGTTTTGCAGCTGTATTATTCATTAGAGGGCCCCTTGTTGGCAATTTGCTAACCAAATGAACCTGAAGTACAACAGTGCCCAGGATAATGGTGATTATATCAGAAGTAGAGATTTTGCAACTCAAACATGAAACATTCTGTCATTTTATATTAAAATCTCATAGCTACTGATTATAGTTAAGTTTCTAACTACACAAAAGATAGTAAGTAATTTAGAACTGCTATTTTTATTAAAAAAAAAAACTTTTGCAAACCTCAATGGCAATATTTATTACACAAATTATAAAGTCTACCCATCTTGCAGTCTCATTGATCTTTCATAAGTGATTACCCCATTAACAACTACTTAATATGGAGTATCAAAAACAGCTGTGCTAAGTATTGTTTAAAGGCATTAAGCACTAATGAGAATTAGTGAATCATATTTGAAAGAAATTTTTACTCAAAGTTTAGGTCGATGTATATACATTAGAGAATCCACAAAATTGGAGGCTCTGATTACACAGTACTTAAGTGTTTTGTTTGTTTGTTTGTTTTTATTTTTCCCCTTGGTATAGGTATAACTATATTTAATTAGTCAAATGCCTCATTTTACATTACTCATATAAATCAGTAATTAATTATACCCAAATGTTACAATGTGACCTATATACATTTTACCTTAAGTGTTAGGAATGTATCAGTTAGTTACATAGCTGAGTGATTTTTGATCCGTTCTCATATTTGCATCTTAAGCCAGATGAGCTAATATTAAATTCACAAGGATCACAAATTGAGAATTTTCAATATTCTTAAGTGGTCTATAAGAAAAATTGATTGGCGGTTTATCTTGAAATATATCAAAGTGAAAACTTTCATGAAGAGAGTTGCCTTAGAAACTTTCTTTATTTTGATAACAGAATTGAGTTAGCCTTCTTAAGAGTGAAATTTTTATATGTAGACCTCTTACCTTAAAGGCTGTACTACTTTTTTGTTTTTAGATACAATAAAGTCATGATATGAAAATTAGGTCTAAGTAATTGCTCTGATTCTAAATGGTTGGCATATTAAAATGTATGCATTAATTTATATGTTTGGCACAACTTTATGCTTAATACGAAAATTTGTCTTCTAGCAAAGTATTTGGTATCACACTTGAAAGAAGTTTTGTCCTGACTGAAAATATGCAGTTGATGTAAAAATTTTTATTAAAACAAAAGATGGACATAAGAAAAATGATCATTTTACAATGTCTATAGTTGTTGCACTTGGTAATAAATAGCCCTGAATGTGTTTGAGCACTTGTTGATGAGATGTGGAAGTAGCAAAATAAATTGTAGAAAATGTTGAGTGAAAAACTGAGCTTGAAAGCGATTTCACATCAATAGTTTTATAAAGAGGAAGTATATTTGGCTTAATATTGTTTTCCATTGCTTTATTTTTCCTGGAAAATTTTTTCTTCCAATGAAAGTTTATGTATGACATTCAATAAATTATGAACAACTCAATATAGGAGACAGAATAACACTTTCATCCTTCAGTTGAAATTGTCGTCTTCTAATTCTCAGAGGAAAAGAAACCATCCTAATATAATGCATCATTTTCAGCTCTACAAGATGATTTGTTGCTTTAAAAAAAATCTAATCCTTGTGTAAGAAAAATGCAAGATGAACTTTATTACTAAAAGCAATTAAGTGAAAATTAGATAATCACAAGGTGAGAAAAGCTCATCAATTAGAAAACTAGAAAAACACAGCAGGCTGTCAAAGATGAAATATTTAGGATAAAGCACATATATGTAATAGTCATTATGACAAAGTCAATATTAATTGCAAAGTTACTGAATATTAAATTAATGATATCTTTTTGTAAATATAAGTAGATACATTTTTGGAAAAGGATTACTTTGTAAATCTTAGATCTGAGGACTTTATTTCTTATTCATTTTATTTCCAACCCTCTTTTCTTCTTCCTTTAAAGGTCTCCTTAAGCATCAAAAAGTTTTTCCCTCCTTATGGCTATTAAAGAATATACACATATTCCACTTTATATTAATCCATTTTTTAAATACAACTAAGCTCATTTCATCATATAAGGTCATATTTAAGAAACCAAAATGAGCTCCAAAGTGGTTATGCTCATGTTCAGAGGCTGAGAAAGGAAATGTATTAGTCTACAAAATTTGTGTTATTTTGTCTCACTTAGCACTCTTATTGAACCCTTTATGCCAAAACCATTTGGTGGCAGCTTTTGACGCTGCTGTAACATACATTTACAAGATAGTCTTATGAGTTTCATTAGCTATTAGTGAAACTGTGTTTTGAAGGTCATTTATTAGCATTATAAAAAGCTCAAAATGTAAATTATTTACAAATCTTGCTCTGAATAAAGCAATATTTAATGCTTTTAAAAACAATGAATCCTTTCCTGAAATTCTTTTTTTTTTTTTACATTTAAAAATTGTGTTTAATATATATTAAAATAAAAGGCACACACCCCTATACTCTTTCAAAACATCCTGTTTGCCCCATGTGGAGTTGAGAATGCTCTGGAAGTTCCCTCTTGTCAGCTTTTTTCTTTCTTTATAATTGAAGGATAATTGCTCTGCAGAATTTTGTTGTTTTCTGTTAAACCTCAGCATGAATCGCCATAGGTATACATATATCCCCTCCGTTTTGAACCTCCCTCTCGTCTCCCTCCCCATCCCAGCCCTCTAGGTTGACACAGAACCCCTGTTTGAGTTTCCTGAGCCATACAGAAAATTCTCGTTGGCTATCTATTTTACATATTGTAATGTAAGTTTCCATGTTACTCTTTCCATATATCTACCCTCTCCTCCCCTCTCCCCATGTCCAAAAGTCTATTCTCTATGTCTGCTTCTCCATTGCTGTCCTGTAAATAAATTCTTCAGCACCTATTTTCTAGATTCCGTATATATGCATTAGAATACGGTATTTATCTTTCTCTTTCTGACTAAACTTCCTTATGTATAATAGGTTCTAGGTTCATCCACCTCATTAGAACTGACTCAAATGTGTTCCTTTTTATGGCTGAGTAATATTCCATTGTGTATATGTACCACAGCTTCTTTATCCATTCATCTGTTGATGAACATCTTGGTTACTTCCATGTTCTAGATATTGTGAATAGTGCTTCAATGAACAATGGGATACATGCGATTTTCAATTTTGGTTTCCTCAGGGTATATGCCTAGGAGTGGGATTGCTGAGTCATATGGTGCTTTTATCCCTAGTTTATTCTTTAATGAATCTCCATACCATCTTCCATAGTGGCTGTATCAATTTACATTCCACCAACAGTGCAAGAGTATTCCTTATCCTCCACACCCTCTTCAGCATTTATTGTTTGCAGATTTTTGATGATGGCCATTCTGACTGGTGTCAGGTGATATCTCATTGTAGTTTTGATTTGCATTTCTCTGATAATGAGCGATGTTGAGCATCTTTTCATGTATTTGTTAGCCATCTGTATATCTTCATTGGAGAAATGTCTCTTTAGGTCTTTTCCCCAGTTTTTGATTGGGTTGTTTGTTTTTCTGTCATTAAGTTGTATGAACTGCTTGTATATTTTGGAAATTAATCATTTGTCAGTTGTTTCATTTGCTATAATTTTCTCCCATTCTGAGTGCTATTTTTTTTCATCTTGATTATAGTTTGTTTTGCTGTGCAAAAACTTTTATGCTTAATCCAGTCCCACTTGTTTACTTTTTTTTCTTTTTTTTTCTGTTACTCTAGGAGGTGGGTCATAGAGGATCTTGCTTTGATTTATGTCATCGAGTATTCTGTCTATTGCCTATGTTTTCCTCTAAGAGTTTTATGGATTCTGGTCTTACATTTAGGTCTTTAATCCCTTTTGAGGTTATCTTTGTGTATGGTGTTAGGAATTGTTCTAATTTCATTCTTTTACATGTAACTCTCCAGTTTTCCCAGCACCATTTATTGAAGAGGCTGTCTTTGCCCCATTGTATATTCTTTCCTCCTTTGCAAAAAATAAGGCATCCATAGTTGCATGGGTTTATTTCTGAGCTTTCTATCTTGTTCCATTGGCCTGTACTTCTGTTTTTGTGCCAGTACGTTACTGTCTTGATGATTGCAGCTTTGTAGTATAATCTGAAGTCAGGAAGGTTGATTCCTGCAGCCCCATTCTTCTTTCTTAAGACTGCTTTGGCTATTCGGGGTCTCTTGTGTTTCCATATGAATTGTGAGATTTTTTGTTCTAGTTCTGCAAAAAATGCCATTGGTAATTTGATAGGGATCACATTGAATCTGTACATTGCATTTGGTAGTATATTCATTTTCACAATATTGATTCTTCTTACCCAGGAACATGGAATATCTCCCCATCTGTTTATAGTGTCTTTGATTTCCTTCATTAGTGTCTTATAATATTTTGTGTACAGTTTTTTTTTTTTTTTTTGTCTCCTTAGGTAAGTTTATTCCTAGATATTTAATTATTTTTGTGGCAATGGTGATTGGGATGGATTGCTTAATTTCTCTTTTTGATTTTTCATTGATTCCATATAGAAATGCAAATGGTTTCTCTGTATTGATTTTGTATTGTGTGACTTTGCTGAATTCACTGAGTAGCTCTAGTAACTTTCTGATACTATCTTTAGGGTTTTCTATGTACAGTATCATGTCATCTGCAAACAATGAGAGCTTTACTTCTTTTCAGATCTGGATTCCTCTTATTGCTTTTTCTTCTCTGATTACTGTAGCTAGGACTTCCAGAATTATGTTGAATAATAGTGGGGAAAGTGGACACACTTATCTTGTTCCTGATGTTAGGGGGAATGCTTTCAGTTTTTCACCATTGAGAATAATGCTTGCTGTAGGCTTATCATATATGGCCTTTACTATGCTGAGGTAGGTTCCTTGAATGCCCATTTTTTTTAAGAGATTTAACAAAAAATTGGTGCTGATTTTGTCAAAGGCTTTTGCTGCATCTGTTGAGATTATCATATCTTTCAATTTGTTAATATGTGGTGTATCACATTGATTGATTTGTGTATATTGAGAATCCTTGGATTCCTGGAATAAACCCAACTTGATCCTGGTGTGTGAGCTTTTTGATGTGTTGCTGAATTCTGTGTGCTAAAATTTTGTTGAGGATTTTTGAATCTATGTTCATCAGTGATGTTGGCCTGTAGTTTTCTTTTTTTGTGTTGTCTTTCTCAGTTTTGATATCAGGGTGATGGTGGCCTAACAGAATGAGTTTGAAAGTATTCCTACCTCTGCAGTTTTTTTGAAAGAGTTTTAGAAGGATAGGCATTAGCTCTTCCCTAAATGTTTGATAGAATTCTCCTGTGAAGCTATCTTGTCCTGGGCATTTGTTTTTTGGGAGATTGTTGATCACAACTTCAATTTCATTGTTTGTAATTGGGTTGGTCATAATTTCTATTTCTTCCTGCTTCAGTCTTGGAAGATTGGACTTTCCCAAGAATCTGTCCATTTCTTCCAGGTTACCCATTTTATTGCCATATAGTTGTTCATAATAGTGTCTTATAATCCTTTGTATTTCTGCATTGTCTCTTATAATCTCTCCAAGTCTGGTTAAGGGTTTGTCAATTTTGTTTATCCAATCAAAGAACCAGCTTTTAGTTTTATTAATCTTTACTATTGTTTCCTTCGTTTCTTTTTCATTTATTTCTGTTCAGATCTCTATGATTTCTTTCCTTCTACTAATTTTTTTTTTGTTCTTCTTTTTCCAGTTGTTTTAGGTGTAGACTAGTTAAGCTGTCTATTTGATGTTTTTCTTGTTTTTTGATGTAGGATTGTATTGCTATAAAGTTCCCTCTTAAAACTGCTTTGGCTGCACCTCATAGGTTTTGAGTTGTCTTGTTTTCATCATCATTTGCATCTAGAATTTTTTTTGTTTTCCCTTTTGATTTCTTCAGTAACCTGTTGGTTATTTAGAAGCATGTTTTTTAATCTCCATGTGTTTGTGTTTCTTATAGTTTTTTTTTTTCTCATAATTTATATCTAGTCTCAGCGTTTTTGTCAGAGAAGATGCTTGATACAATTTCAGTTTTCTTAAGTTCACTGAGGTTTGATTTTTGACCCAAGATGTGGTCTATCCTGGAGAATGTTCCATGTGCACTTGAGAAGAAGGGGTATTCTTCTGCATTTGGATGGAATGTCTTGAAGATATCAGTTAGATCCATCTCATTTAATGTATCATTTAAGACTTGTGTTTCCTTATTAATTTTCTGTTTTGATGATCTGTCCATTCATGTGAGTGGGGTGTTAAAGTCTCCTACTATTATTGTGTTACTGTCAATTTCTCCTTTTCTGTCTGTTGGTGTTTGTCTTATGTATTGAGGTGCTCCTATGTTGGGTGCATAGATATTTACAATTGTTACGTCTTCCTCTTGGACTGATCCCTTGAACATTATGTAGTGTCCTTCTTTGTCTCTTGTAATCTTTACTTTAACGTCTATTTTGTCTGATATAAGGGTTACTACTTCAGCTTTCTTTTGCTTCCCATTTACATGTAATGTATTTCCATCCTCTCCCTTTCAGTCTATAGGCCTCCCTGTCCATCACCAACTCTCAGAGCTTACTCAAACTCATGTCCATCCAGTCGTTGATGTCATCCTACCATCTCATCCTCTGTCATCCCCTCCTCCTCCCGCCTTCAATCTTTCCCAGCATCAGGGCCTTTTCCAATGAGTCAGTTCTTCCCAACAGGTGGCCAAAGTATTGGAGTTTCAGCTTCAACATCAGTCCTTCCAATGAATATTCAGGACAGATTTCCTTTAGGATTGACTTGTTGGATCTCCTTGCAGTCCAAGGGATCCTTTAAGAGTCTTCTCCAATACTACAGTTCAAAAACATCAATTCTTTAGCACTCAGCTTTCTTTATAATCCAACTCTCACATCCATACATGACTACTGGAAAAACCATAGCTTTGACTAGACGGAAATTTGTTGGAAAAGTAATATCTCTGCTTTTTTATATACTGTCTAGGTTGGTCATAACTTTTCTTCCAAGGGGCAGGAGTCTTTTAATTTCATGGCTTCAGTCACCATCTGGAGTGATTTTGGAGCCCCCAAAAATAAAGCCAGCCACTATTTCTACTGTTTCCCCGTCTATTTGCCATGAAGTGATGGGACTGGATGCCATGAACTTAGTTTTCTGAATATTTAGTTTCAAGTCAACTTTCTCACTCTCCTTTTTCACTTTCATCAAGAGGCTCTTTAATTCTTCTTCACTTTCTGCCATAAGGGTAGTGCCATCTGCATATCCGAGGTTATTGATGTGTCTCTCGGCAATCTTGATTCCAGCTTGTGCTTCATCCAGACCAGCATTTTGCATGATGTATTCTGCATATAAGTTAAATAAACAGGGTGACAATATACAGCCTTGACACACTCCTTTCCTGTTTTGGAACTACTTCTTCAGGGACACCTTTAATTCAAATGTTGGTGCATTTGATATTGTCACAGAGGTCTCTGAGACTATCCTCATTTCTTTTCATTCTTTTTACTTTATTTTCCTCTTCAGAAGTTATTTCCACCATTTTATCTTCCAGCTCACTGATTCATTCTTCTGCTTCAGACATTCTGCTAGTGATTCTTTCTAAAGTATTTTTAATTTTAGTAATTTTGTTGTTTGTGGATATTTATTCTTTAATTCTTCTTGGTCTTTGTTAACTGATTCTTATCTATTCTCCATTCTGTTTCAAGGTTTTTGATCATCTTTACTATCATTATTCTGAATTATTTTTCAGGTAGTTTGCCTATTTCCTCTTCATTTATTTGTACTTCTGTGTTTCAAGTTTGTTCCTTCATTTGTGTAGTATTTCTCTGCCTTTTCATTTTTTTTTAACTTGTTGTGTTTGCAGTCTCCTTTTCACTGGCTTCAAGGTTGAATTTTTTCTTCCTTTTGGTTTCTCCTCTCCTAAGATTGGTCTAGTGGTTTGTGTAAGCTACATATAAGGTGAGATTTGTACTGAGTTTGTTGTTGTTGTTGTTTTGTTTTTCCTCTGATGGGTAAGGCTGAGTAAGGTGGTGATCCTGTCTTCTGATGATTGGTTTTATATTTTTGTTTTGTTTGTTGTTTAAATGAGGTGTCCTGCACAGGGTGCTACAGGTGGTTGGGTGTCACCATGTCTTGCATTCAAGTGGTGTCTTTTGTATAAGTTCTCACTATCTGATACTCCCTAGGGTCAGTTCTCTGGTAGTCTAGCATCTTGGAGTCAGTGCTCCCACTCCAAAGACTCAGGGCTTGATCTTTAGTTTTGCATGGTTCCATATATTCTTTCCCACTGGTCAGGTACTCCACTCTCAGCTGGTGTTCTGCATGCACTTCTGTGTTTGAAAGTGTATTCCTGAATTATCCATGGAGAGAGTTGTATTCCACATCCACCTACTCCTCTGCCATCTTGTTCCTGGCTCTCTTGTCAGCTTCAGTTACTGGGAGAGAGATTTCCACAGCCCATGATGGAAAATGCTTAGACTCACTGGTCAGGGAAGGATACCTGGTGAGCCTAGGGAGGCAGCACACTCTTTCCTGAAATTCTAATGCCATGTCAACAGAGGGAAGTCATCTTATCTAGCAAAGTCTTCAAATTGGTATCTGATCTCTAATTTCATTTTAATAAATTAAAAAAATTTTTTTCACATAATTAGGCCTCAGTACTGATCAGTATAGTGTCCCATAAGAAATTATTGTTTCCAACAATTTACCTATCATTAGTTCTGTGCTTATACAATAATTTCCTGACTGATGAGCTTTTTATAAGAAGCAGATAGGTAGGAGAAAGTATCTAAAGGTGCAATTTGCTTTGAGGAGACATTTTTGAAAGAATGTCTAGTTATGGATTTTATTTCCAAAGATGATTATAAACAATTTATTCATCCTTACATTATGGAAATAATACAATTGGAAAAGTTGCTATGATGTTTATGAACAATAAAATTGGAATTTATTCTAACTATAGCTTAGTAACTTTGTTGTTGCTAACAATTGGTTGGTTCCATACTCTATAAGGAAAACACACAGATAAAATAGTCAGGTGTAGAGCAGTGTTTTCTTATTTATTGTCAAGTTAGCATTGTCATTATCTAGCATTCTTCTCAAGAATTATTGTTAGGCATTGTATGTGGAGATTGTTGCAGTTTAATGGTGTACCACAAAATAGCTATAAACCAAAATACTTGAATACAACTTGCCATAAAATAATAATAGAAAAGAAAACTGTATGCATAATGCTTGGGAAACCCAGGATTTGTCTAGAAGATCCATTCAATAATGAAACAAACAGGATGTCAGTATTTCTTAAGGTACTTCTCAAATAGTTAAGCAGAACTTGTTATCATATCAAGGACTTTAGAAAGCAAACCATATCAAAATGCTCTCCCTTCTGATGTTTTCTCTACCAAAATCTAGCTAAACTTTGGTATGCATTTGAATGAGAGTGAGATATGTAAAGAATTTATAGTCTTACTGCACTTATATTTTCATCAGAGGGTTGGGAAATTGAAGAAATTAATCATATATTTTACTTGGCAATATCTTGGATATATACAATGCCCTAATTTTAAGTAAAACTCACACTATTATGAATGCTTTCATACCCATATATTTGAAAGCAACTCCATTTTCTTGGAGTCCAGATATTGTATTTTACAAAAGCTTAATCTTTGTCAGATTTAAATACCATGGTGGAGAGATGACTCTGAATTCAGCAAGACTACTTTCTATCTCTTCATTAAGCTATACTTAAGTGCTTCCTATGCGTTGGGAATTGTATTGATTAGTAGAGGTAGGGAGATGAATACACACCAGATTCCAGCTCTGTAAAATGCACAGTAGTAAGGTAAGCATGAAAATATAATTTCAGTGCAGTGTATGATTTGGCATGGAAAGCATGAAGAAGTTGCTTCCAGATAAAAGGAAAAATTTGTAAACACTCTAGGAGGATCAAAGAGCCATTTATAGAAAAATTGAGATTTGTGCAGTGCCCCAAATGATCAACACATCACCTAGTAGAAAGAGAAAAATAGCATGTCCTTGGATTTTGGTTCATGAAATAATTTGCCCAATTTTGTTCATGGAGTGCTTTTGTCTTACTTAATTTTTCAGCATTTTAAATCAATTCTAATAAAAAAGGGCAAGTATATTTTGGAGAAAGAAGGAAGTATTTTTAAATTGGTTAAGTAAATGTTGGTTCCATTAATTGAACTCTTTTTAAAAATATTCAACTTCGCACATAACTGACTCCCTAGTGGAAAAAAGCATTCCTGTCAGTCATTACTTTTGAGCAGCTGTTCATGGGAATGCAAGCTGACATGTTGCCGCCTAGAGGCAGCACACTTTTTAGACACAATTTATTCCTTCATTTGCCTGACTTCTTTTCTTAGTACTAAACAAATGAAAGTCTTCCTACATCTGTGAGCAGTGTAGTATTATGAATAAGAGAAGGCATCAGAAATTAAACTACATTTAAACACCACTTTACCATTTGCTACCAGCATACATTTGGACTAGTCACTTTATCAGAGGGTAAGGTTCTTCACTTCTGAAATAAAGATACTATATGTCTTTATATATATATATAAAATTGTGTTATATCCATAAAGTCCATGGTGCTATATCTGGCACACTGTATTATACAGTGTGCCATTTTCTCTATTTTCATAGATATAAAGATTTTCTTTTTGTCTTCAACTTAAAATCTACTTCATTCTCAGAATTCTCTTAATAATTTCATCCAAATTTTTTATGTTCCATATTTTTCTGCTAATATTGAGCCAATTTCTCTGGAGATGAGTATGTAAACATGACAGCAGAATCATGTTTACATGAAATAAATAATCAACAAAGTGAAAAGACAACCTATGAAATGGGAAAACTATTTTCAAACCATATGTCCAAAAATGTATAAAACCATAAATGAAGGAGCTGTGGGTTTGATCCCTGGGTCGGAAAGATCCCCTGGAGAAGAAAATGGCAACCCACTCCAGTATTCTTGCCTGTAAAATTCCATGGACAGACGAACCTGGTGGGCTGCAGTCCATGGGACTGCAAAGAGTCAGAAACGACTGAGTGACTGAGCACACAATCCAATTTAAAATGAGTAAAGGACATGAATAGATATTTTACCAAAGAAGGTATACTAATGGTCAACAAATACATGAAAATGTGCTTAATGTCACTAATCACCAAGGAAATACAGGTCAAAGTCATAGACTGCATCTCACAGTTGCTAGAATGACTATCATTAAAAAACAAGAGATAACAAATGCTGGCAAGGATGTGGAGAAAACGGAACACTTGTATACTGTTGATGTGAATATAAATAGTGCAGCCACTATGTAAAACAATTCGGAGAGTCCTCAAAAAATTAAAAATAGATCTACCATATGATCCAGCAGTTCTACATCTGGAACTATATCCAAAGAAAAGGAAAACGCTAAGTTGAAGAGATATCTGCACCTCCATATTCATGGCAGCGTTTTTTCTTTTTTGATTGCAGCTTTTTTGAGATACAATTTATAAACCACACAATTCACCCATTTATTATACCACTGAACAGTTTTAGCGTAATCACAGAGCTATATAACTATCATCACATTCAATTTTAGAATATTTTAATCACCCCAAAAAGAAACCACAAATATTTGACTGTCACTCCCAACCACTCTGTCCTCAGGCAACTTTTATTAACAAACATTCTGTCTCTGGACAGAAAGTTCTACTTTGGATATTTAACATAAGTGGAATCATATAATATGTGGTCCTTTGTAACTGGCTTCTTTCACTTAACATAATGTTTTCAAAGTTCATTCATGTTGCTGCATGTATCCTTTTACAGCCAAATAATATCCCACTGTTTGAAATTTTACAGTTCCATTGTTGTTCCACTTCACAATTGTGTATCCATTCATCACTTGATGGACATTTGGGTTGCTTCCCCTTTTTTGTCTATTATGAATTATGTTGCCATGAATATTTGTGAAGTTTTTGGGTGAACATGTGTTTTCATTTTTCTTGGATATATATCTCAGTCAGTTCAGTTGCTCAGTCGTGTCTGACTCTTTTTGACCCCATGGACTGCAGCACCCTAGGCCTCCCTGTCGATCATCAACTCCTGGGGCTTATTCAAACGCATGTCTATCGAGTTGGTGGTGTCATCTAACCATCTCATCCTCTGTCATCCCCTTCTCCTCATGCTTTCAATCTTTCCCAGCATCAGGGCCTTTTCCAATGAGTCAGTTCTTCACATCAGGTGGCCAAAGTATTGTAGTTTCAGCTTCAGCATCAGTCCTCTAATGAGTATTCAGGACTGATTTCTTTTAGGATGGACTGGTCAGATCTCCTCACTGTCCAAGGAACTCTCAAAAGTCTTCTCCAACACCACAGTTCAAAAGCATGAATTCTTTGGCACTCAGCTCTCCTTAAACTCCAACTCTCACATCCATGCATGACTACTGGAATAACCATAGCTTTGACTAGATGGACGTTTGTTGGTAAAGTAATGTCTCTGCTTTTTAATATGCTGTCTAGGCTGGTCATAGCTTTTCTTCCAAGGAGCAAGTGCCTTTTAATTTCGTGGCTGCAGTCACCACCGGCAGTGATTTTGGAATCCCAAAATATAAAGTCTGTCACTGTTTTCATTATTTCCCCATCTATTTGCCATGAAGCGATGGGACTGGATGCCATGATGTTAGTTTTCTGAATGTTGTTTTAAGCCAACATTTTCACTCTCCTCTTTCACTTTCATCAAGAGGCTCTGTAGTTCTTCCCTTTTTGCCATAAGGTTGGTGTCATCTGCATATCTGAAGTTATTGATATTTCTCCTGGTAAGCTTGATTCCAGCTTGTGCTTCATCCAGCTCAGCATTTCACATGATGTACTCTGCATATAAGGTAAATTAGCAGGGTGTCAATATATAGCCTTGATGTACTCCTTTTTTGATTTGGAACCAGTCTGTTGTTTCATGCCCAGTTCTGACTGTTGTTTCTTGACCTGCATACAGATTTCTTAGGAGGCAAGTCAACTGGTCTGGTATTCCCATCTCTTTAAGAATTTTCCATAGTCTATTGTGATCCACACAGTCAAAGGCTTTGGCATAGTCAATAAAGCAGATATAGATGTTTTTCTGGAACTCTCTTGCTTTATCAATGATCCAGTGGATGTTGCCAGTTTGATCTCTGGTTCTTCTGCCTTTTCTAAATCCAACTTGAACATCTGGAAGTTCTCGGTTCACATACTGTTGAAGCTTGGCTTGGAGAATTTTGAGCATTACTTTGCTAGTGTGTGAGATAAGTGCAATTGTGCAGTAGTTTGAGCATTCTTTGGCATTGCCTTTCTTTGGGATTGGAATAAAAACTGACCTTTTCCAATCCTGTGACCACTGCTGAGTTTTCCAAATTTGCTGGTATATTGAGTGCAGCATTTTCACAGCTTCATCTTTTAGGATTTGAAATAACTCAACTGGAATTCCATCTCCTCCACTAGCTTTGTTCATAGTGATGCTTCCTAAGGCCCACTTGAGTTCACATTCTAAGATGTCAGGCTCTAGGTGGGTGATCACACTATCATGGTTATCTGTGTCAAGAATATCTTTTTTGAATAGTTCTTCTGTGTATTCTTGCCAACCCTTCTTAATATCTTCTGCTTCTGGTAGGTCCGTCCCATTTCTGTCCTTTATTGTGCTCATCTTTGCATGAAATATTCCCTTGGTATCTCTAATTTTCTTGAAGAGATCTCTAGTATTTTCCATTCTATATTTTTCCTCTATTTCTTTTCACTTATCTTTGAGGAAGGCTTTCTTATCTCTCCTTGCTATTCTTTGGAACTCTGCATTTAGTTGAGTATATGTCTAGGAGTAGAATTTATGAGTCATATATAACTATGGTAACTGAGGAACTGCCAGATTGGTTTTCAAAGTTGTTTGTATTTTGTTTGCAATCCTTCCAACAATGCATGAAGTTTTCAATTTCTCCACATCCTCACCAATACTTTCCATCATCTTTCTTCTTGATTAGAGGCATTCTGTTAAGGTGTGAAGTGGTATGTCATTGTAATTTTAATATGCATTGCCATCGTATCTAATGATTTTGAACATCCTTTCTTTTGTTTACTGGCCATTTGTGTATCTTCTCTGGTCTAATGTTCATTTAGAAATTGCCTATTTCTAAATTTGGTTGCCTTTTTCCCTCCCATGTATTGGATCTGTATTATTATTATTTTCTTTTAATTGGAAGATAGTTGGTTTACAATGTTGTGTTGTGCTGGTTTCTGCTATACAGCAATGTAAGTCAGATATAAGTGTATACATACCCCATCCCTTTTGAGCCTCCTTCCCACCCTCCCTATCCCACCCCTCTAGGTCATCACAGAGCACCACACAGCAGGGTTATTTACAATATCCAAGATATTGGGGAAAACTAAGTGGCCATTGACTTACGAATATTAAACATGTGGTGCATTTACACATTGGAATATTATTCAACCATAAAAGAAGGAAATACTGCCATTTGCAACAACATGGATGGATGGACTTTGAGGGCATTTTGTTAAGTGAAATAATTTGGGTAGAGAAAGACAAACACCGTCTGATCTCACTTATGTGGGATAATAAAAAAAGCCTCATACAAAACGAGATTAAACTTGTGGTTACCAGACGTGGGGGGAGGGAAGTTGGATGAAGGTAGTCAAAATATACAAACTTACAGTTGTAAGACAAATATCTATGATGAAATAAAAATTAATATTTTGAAGGAAAACAAGAAAAATTTGAACATTTTTTTTTTCTCCCTATTTGGGCCTCCTTCCTCCCCTGTAGTGTGCTTTGCACATCTGCATTATGTGTTAATATGAACTCCTTAGTGGCAGAAATATTTCTGCTCTACCATAAAGATTAGTTTCTCTCCTTTTGGCATCAACCATGTAACTCCTTACAAGATAACATTCTTTTCTCAGTCCTGTAAGTGGTCATGATGAACCATCACTCACTTTGCATGTGCAGACATCTTTGGTGAACTTTATGTACAATGCCAATATATAATTCCCCCTACAGATAGCTATTAGAGCAGAAGAGAATGATCAGATCATATACTGGGAAGATATTGGGTCACTCCTAATTGAAGTTCGTAGGTTAAATACTTACTTTTGACCCTATTAAAGTGACTAGCTATGTTACTTGTTTTGCCTGCTCTACAAGATTATTGTTTCTTGCATTACCAACTGATAACTGAGACTCAGAAAAAAATTAATGATGATTAGGTGACTTGAAACGATTGACCAAATATACAGTTCTGAACATCATGTGAAATTCTGGGCCGGATGGAATCAAGATGGCCAGGAGAAATATCAATAACCTCAGATACTGAGATAACACCACCATTATGGCAGAAAGTGAAGAAGAACTTAAGAGACTCTTGTTGAAAGTGAAAGAGGAGAGTGAAAATGTCTGCTTAAAACTCAACATTCAAAAAAACTAAGATTATAGCATCTGTTCCCAAGAAAAAGAAATGCAAAAAGGCAAAATGGTTGTCTGCGGAGGCTTTACAAATAGCTGACAAAAGAAGAGAAGCTAAAGGCAAAGGAGAAAAGGAAAGATATACCTATCTGAATACAGAGTTCCAAAGAATAGTGAGAAGAGATAAGAAAGACTTCCTCTGTGATCAATGCAAAGAAAGAGAGCAAAACAACAGAATGGGAAAGACTAGAGATCTCTTTGAGAAAATTAGAGATACCAAGGGAAAGTTTCATGCAAAGATGGACACAATAAAGGACAGAAATGGGATGGACCTAACAGAAGCAGAAGATATTAAGAAGAGGTGGCAAGAACACACAGAAGAACTATAAAAAAAGATCTTTATTACCCAGATAACCATGATGGTGTGATCACTCACCTAGAGCCATACATCCTAGAATGCAAAGTCAAGTGGGCCTTAGGAAGCATCTCTACGAACAAAGCTAGTGGAAGTGATGGAATTCCAGTTGAGCTATTTCAAATCTTAAAAGATGATGCTGTGAAAGTGCTGCACTCAATATACCAGCAAATTTGGAAAACTCAGCAGTGGTTTTCCTGAGTGGAAAACTCAGGACTGGAAAAGGTCAGTTTTCATTCCAATCCCAAAGAAGGGCAATGACAAAGAATGTTCAAACTACCTCACTATTGCACTCATCTCACACACTAACAAAATAATGCTCAAAGTTCTCCAAGCCAGGCTTCAACAGTACTTGAATCATGAACTTCCAGATATTCAAGCTGGATTTAGAAAAGGCAGAGGAAGCAGAGATCAAATTGCCAACATCTGTTGGATCCTAGAAAAAGCAAGAGAATTCCATCAAAACATCTACCTCTGCTTCATTGACTGTGCCAAAGCCTTTGACTGTGTGAATCACAACAAACTATGGAAAACAGTTAAAGAGATGGGAATACCAGATCACTTTACCTACTTCCTGAGAAATCCACATGCACGTCAAGTAGACACAGGTAGAACCAGACATGGAACAACAGACTGTTTCCAAATTGGGAAAGGAGTGCGTCAAGGCTATACATTGTCACCCTGCTTATTTAACTTATATGCAGAGTACATCATGTGAAATGCCAGGCTGAATGAAGCACAAGCTGGAATCAAGATTGCCAGGAGAAATATCAATAACCTTAGATATGCAGATGACACCACCCTTATGGCAAAAAGTGAAGAGAAGCTAAAGAACCTCTTGATGAAAGTGAAAGACGAGAGTGAAAATGTTGGCTTAAAACTCAACATTCAGAAAAGTAAGATTATGGCATCCATGATCTTCATGACAAATAGATGGGAAGACAATGGAAACAGTGACAGACCCTATTTTCTTGGGCTCCAAAATCACTGCAGATGGTGAGTGCAGCCATGAAATTAAATGACACTTGCTCCTTGAAAGAAAAGCTATGATCAAACTAGACAGCATATTAAAAAACACAGATATTACTTTGTTGACATTGGCCCATCTAGTCAAAGCTATGGTTTTTCCAGTATTCATGTAAGGCTGTGAAAGTTTTACTATAAAGAAAGCTGAGCACTGAAGAATTGATGCTTTTGAAAGGTGGTGTTGGAGAAGGTGCTTGAGAGTCCCTTGGACTGCAAGGAGATCAAACCAGTCAATTCTGAAGGAAGTCAGGCCTGAATATTCATTGGAAGAAATGAATATTTCTGAATGATGCTGAAGCTGAAACTCCAATACTTAGGCTACCTGATGTGAAGGACTGACTCATTAGAATAGACTCTGATGCTGGGCGAGATTGAAGGCAAGAAGAGAAGGGGATGACAGAGGATGAGATGGTTGAATGGCATCACTGACTCAATGGACATAAGTCTGAGCAAGCTCCAGGAGTTGGTGATGGACAGGGAAGTCTAGTGTGCTGCAGTCCATGGGGTCACAGAGTTGGAGACGACTGAGACTCAACTGAGCTGAAATGATAAGTTTGTAATAGTTTAACTCTAGATATGGGAAAAAGCAAAAAAAAAAAAAAAGCAAAAACAAAACCCACACTGTTTTGTGGACCATGACAGACTAATAAGACAGGCAGTTCAGAGGTTTTTGGCTACTGTTAACAGGGACTGGTCCAATAATAGCATACCACATGTCTGTCAACAGAATCCTCATTTGACCTGGGAATGAATGTTCCTAGTGCCATGGACATACTGATCAGGAAATGTCTGACAAATCTTGGTAGAAATATTAATAAGGCCATGAGGGAGGTGATTGTAAAATAAGTAATTTTGCCCATCTTCTAGTTCTATAAGAATCAAGTCATTAGCGAGTCCAATTGCTGAAAGATCAGGATGAGGCATTCAGTGCTCTGGGAAAACTGGAAGAACAGGCCATGAGATATTTAAATATTTTCAAAAGAAAATTTTATAAACTCAGTTTCTTCAGAACAGCATCAATACATGTATATTATCAAGTGTGAAACAGGTCACCAGTCCAGGTTGGATGCATGAGACAAGTGTGCTCGGCCCTGGTGCACTGGGATGACCCAGAGGGATGGGATGGGGAGGGAGGTGGGAGGGGGGTTCAGGATGGGGAACACATGTAAATCCATGGCTGATTCATGTCAATGTATGGCCAAAACCACTACAATATTGTAAAGTGATTAGCCTCCAACTAATAAAAATAATTGGGAAAAAAAGGCAATAAACTCAGAAAAATATTTGCAACTCCAAAAAAAAAAAAACAAAAAAAACCTCAGTTTCTTGCATCTTCCTACACTTAGAAAACCACTAAAACCATTAACTAAGATATCTGTTCCTTGCAAATAGCAGTAACCTTCTACCAAGATATGTACTTGAATGCACGTATTCCTTCTCTAAAATCACATATATACTGATTTCCCCCATTACCTCTTTGGAACACTCCTTAGAGCTTTCTGAAATATGTCTGCCAGGTTATAAACCTCAGGTTGGTTTGAATAAAATTTTTTATTTCTTAGATTGACTGTTGATTAACTTTATTGGTACACAAGTACTAGGTATATAACATACAATGTGATGAGTACAGTTAATGCTGCTGTATGGTATTTGAAAGTTATTAAAAGAGTAGACCCTAAGAGTTCTCATCACAAGGGAGCAAACCTTTTCTTTTTTCTTTCTTCTCTTTTTTGTATCTACATGAGATGATGGATGTTAACTAAACTTATTGTGGCAGTTACTTCACAGTACATGTTAACCAAATCATGCTGTATAACTTAAAATTATACAGTGATGAATGTCAATTATATCTCAACAAAACTGGAAAAAAATACATTCACTTAAATTTAAACTCTTTAAAAAGAAAGAAAATCGTGAAATTTACTACCTAAAAATAATCTGGAGATCAAATTCTTTACAATATGATATAACTGTCAGGCCATTTAATTCGGGAGAGGTGTGGCATTCTTTGGTATTTCCACTATTCCCAGTGGTGGAAATCAATTCAGATGACCAAGAGCACTTGGGAACAGTGCACAGGGCTTCATTTTAACAAATTTCAGTGACTGTGCAGCTTTCTATTTGATGATAGCAACTATATTTCTGCCATACTGATGGAAATCTCTGCAGATAAGGATGCTGTCAAGAGACTATTGCTATTTTAAAACATTCAGCACTTCTAAAAACATTATCGGCTGTTGTTCGCTTACTTTTCAGTGTCTCATTCCTTTTGTAAACCCCAGATTAGGACCTAGTGTAATCAAGGATAGTAGCATGCTTATAATAAACCTTGGGTCTTCCTTCCCAGGAAAAAAATGATTGCTTTCCCAGCTTTCCTCAAATAATAGCTTGGTGTAGTTACTCTGAGGGTTATGAATAGTAAGTAATCCCTTAAGGGATGTAGCTAGCAAATTGAAATCCTTAAGCAAATTACAGAATAGATTATAAAATCTATTCACTGGGGAGAAAGGAGGGGTTCAGTTTTTTAAAAGAACATTTTGTTCTTTTAAAAACAAGTTTAGTAAATCAATCATGGTAGCAGAATACTGACAGAGGAAACTTCTATCTCAAGATCTAATGGTGCCCACCAAAGAAACTAGGGAAGGTATCTATTGAGAATATTTAGATGAGAATATAAAGGAATAGTTGATGTTTTAAAGATAAGTATCAGTTCAGTCACTCAGTCATATCTTACTCTTTGTGGCTAATGGACTGCAGCCTGCCAGGCTTCCCTGGCCATCACCAACTCCTGGAGCTTGCTCAAACTCATGTCCATCCAGTCAGTGATGCCATCCAACCATGTCATTCTCTGCCTTCCCCTTATCCTCCTGCCTTCAATCTTTCCCAGGATCAGAGTCATTTCCAATGAGTCAGCTCTTCACATCAGGTGGCCAAAGTATTGGAGCTTCAGCTTCAGTTCTTCCAATGAATTTTCATGACTGATTTCCTTTAGGATTGACTTGTTGGATCTCCTTGCAGTCCAATGGACTCTTAAGAGTCTTCTCCAGTACTACAGTTCAAAAGCATCAGTTCTTCAGCACTCATATTTCTTTAAAGTCCAACTCTCACATCCACATGTGACTACTGGAAAAACCATAGCTTTGACTAAATGCATTTTTGTAATAAAAAGACGGGTCTTTCTTTTTAATTTATTTAATTAATTAATTTATTTAATAAGCTAGGTTGGTCACAGCTTTTCTTCCAAGGAACACATGTCTTTTAATTTCATGGCTGCAGTCACCATCTGCAGTGATTTTGTAGCCCCCCAAAATAAAGGATCTCACTGTTTCCATTGTTTTCCCTTCTATTTGCCATGAAATGATGGGACTGGATGCCATGATCTTAGTATTTTTGTATGCTGAGTTTTAAGCCAGCTCTTCACTCTCCTCTTTCACCTTCATTAAGACGCTCTTTAGTTCCTCTTCGCTTTCTGCCATAAGGGTGTTGTTATCTGCATATCTGGGATTATTGATATTTCTCTCAGCAATCTTGATTCCAGCTTGTGCTTCATCCAAACAAAGATACATATACCTATTGTTAAACTTAGAATTTTAACCTATGTAAAATATCATGTTTTATTAAGGCATATTGATATCCCTAAAGAATGACCCATCTTGCCTGGTGAAGTGTTCTGGAGATTTTTCTTTGAAAACATCTTTTCTTTCTTAATCTTTGAATAGTATTAAAAGTTAGAATTTTACAACTAAAAGAAAAAAATAGCACAAAATTATTCCTATAGGCAAAACTTTAAAGAAAAACAATGCATGTTGAAGTTACAGGTCCAATGTAATTTTCTCAACCAGTAGAAACAATTCACCCTCATAATACCTAATTACTCCTCAGTCATTCCTTGAGAGTGAAAGTGAAGTCACTCAGTCGTGTTCAACTCTTTGAGACCTGGTGGACTCTAGCCTACCAAGCTCCTCAGTCCATGGGATTCTCCAGGCAAGAATGCTAGAGTAAGTTACCATTTCCTTCTCCAGGGGATCTTCCCAACCCAGGGATCGAACCCGGGTCTCCCGCATTGGAGGCAGACGCTTTAACCTCTGAGCCACCAGGGAAGCCCTTACTTCCCAACAATTTAAGTTTATGGTAGTTAAGAGCATGTTTGTCATTTCTTTTAAAATGGAAATATGTACAAATGCTGCTGCCACCGAGACGTGTTCAGTTGACCCCTTGAAATGTAGCCCACCAGGCTCCTCTGCTAGTGGAATTTTCCAGGAAAAAATATTGGGGTAGGTTGCCATTTCCTCCTCCAATGTACAAATGAGATATAAGTAAATGCTTAAGGCATATCTTAAATGTCTTAAATGAAAGTAATATCAACACATGTTATCAAGTGTATTATCAACATATGATATCAAATTTAATGTCAAATTTCATTTTAAGAACAAGGGAAATGATTCTTTATTTGTTGCAAGAATATATAATTATGAATAAAGAATATAATAATACTTTGTTTATGTTATCTTCTGCAAAAATCACGTAATGCACAACAAAGAAATGAAAAATATAGCAAAAAAGTATCTACAGCTACAGATATGTATCTGTCACATTCCAAATCTTTTATTATCTCTGATTTTTACAAAAGAAAGTAGCATTTGATATCTCCAAGGTTTGTAGCTACTGGCACATATCTAAATATCAAGCATACGCTAGAAGATTTTATCACATAGCAACAGCTTAAGGAGATGATAACAACTGCTTATGGAAAATACTGTACATTTCAACTGAGATGCTCAAGAGGATTGTAGGGGCACATTTTCATCTATTATGTAAACGAAAATATCTCTATTTCTTGATCTAATCAATGCACTAAAGGGACTATAAACTTTATGATTCATTGACAGTGATATACTGAAATATTCTACACAGTTAGTTGGCTTTATGAGGTTTAATTCTCAGTTCAGAAGCCAACAGTAATAATTTTGGCACATATACTAAATTAGCATAAATGCTCATGGTAGCAGTACTAATGTAAAAGTGACAGTGATGCATACCAGACTACTAAAAGTCAAGAACAAGTGAAGCTGAATAAGTAAAGGAGAAACCTATAGGGCCTTAAAGCAATATTCATGCTTTCCAAAGGCAAACAGTAATTTACTACTTAATCTGTATATCAGGTGATGAATAATAAAGAATCCACATTGTACCAATTCATTATACCATTATAACCAATTCTGTTTCAAAATAGTTTACATGTTGGGGGGAAAAAATTGCATTAATAAGATGGAGGTGCTGGTTTATTACAGCCAGTAATGTTTGTGAGCCTTTCATAACTTTGCCCAGGACACTGCCAGTAACAAAATACTAGCAACTGAATTTCTCTAAACAGCTATCATTTACTATAATACTTAACCAAAATATTGCCTTAATTTGACTGCAACACAAGCCTTTCTATAACAATCTGTGAAAACTTGAAACTCTCCATTGCATGTTTCAAAGAAAAAGAGTAGACTTTTCAGAGTTTCTCAATTATTAGTTCCTGAGGAGGTTAACTGCAAAGATGACACAGATATTTCTGAATTATTTTCTGCTAAAAATCAAGAATACTTAGATACTATGGAGACCATGTTACTTATTCTGGATATATTGTAGAGAATCCCTATTGCCTATTCTGAACCTTTGTATCCAAGAAGCTTAACAGACATAATTTATGATTTACTCTAAAATAGTCAGTGATCTCAGAGGTAATCCTCTGATTCTCCATGAATCAGACACTGAATGAACACAAACTATGAGGATGGGACTTTGTCAACGCACTTAAGTCATGATAAAGAAATAAGTATGAGAAGGAAAGGGTTATATAGTATGCAGAGGGCTATATAATATACATAGGGATAAAGTAGAGGATGAAACTGGTTGGTGGAAAGGGTGAACAAGACTTTAGTATAAAATACAAGCTATATTGGAATGTTTATGGATACATGAGCTGAAGATTTTTATAAAAAGTAATAGACTCTTAATTATTGCTAATATAAACATTTATTATGAACTTACTATTTATCAAGTACTATCTTTAGCATTATATATATAAAATATATAGTCTATGATGCTAATAATTTTTTCTCTGCTTTACTGATGAAGAAAGTAAGACAATAGATTTACCAAAGGTCACAGTTAATAATGTTAGAGATGGGATTCAAATACTGTAAGTTTACCTTGAGGACTTTCATTCCTAATGCATGCAAGATGTAGCAGAATGAAGGTATTCATATGTAACTTTCCCACATTAAAGGAAGAGGAACAAAAATGAAAATGCTTGTGGGACTAAAGTCTAGATTTGAAATATGCAAATTTTTCATAGTCAGAAAAGAAAAAGCAAAAATGATCATTCAGGTAGAATTAGAGACAAGAGGTTGGAACTGGAAATACTGTAAAACAAAAGTGACTAACATGTGACATTATATTTAATGCTTACAACAACCCTGTGAATTAGGCACTGTTATGTTAATAGTTCCACATGAGGGGATGAAAGCTGAAAGTGGTTAAGTAACTTGGTCACACAGCAAGTAAGTATTATAGTTGGAATTGGGTCCACATATGATTATGCTATAAGAGATTATTTTTCATTGCTTCTGTATACATTCTTAAAAGTACAGAGTAAGTAATATCTCACCATTCTGGTATAAAGCATATTAATTGTAATTTACACCTGTTTCCCTATGGACCATTTACTTCCACTGGAGGTGGACATTTTTTAAACAGTTATATTGTGATATTTATAGACCATAAAGTTTACCTTTTCAAAGTATACAATTCAATGGTTTTTAGAGTAATCACAGAGTTATGTGACCATCATCACTAACTGATTTTAGGATATTTTTCTCACCACAAAAAGGAACCTCCAACCCATTAATAGTCACTCTTCATCTCCTCACTTCCAAGTTCTAAGCAACCACTCAGTTTTCTGTCTTGTACATTTCAGTATTTTGGACATTTCATATCCTTCCCTTGACTCTGGGAATTTTAAAAACCCATTCTTCTTCAAAGGGTTTCTCTTAGTTTTTATATTTTACTTTTGGATATCTTACATCATCTTGAAGAGTCTGAAGCAGACAAGCCTATTTCAGTAGAAAACCAATTTCCACATAGGTTATGCAGTTTTATTTTCAAATATACTTAAAAATGAAATTAGGGAAGTGGCAAGATAATGTTGTGGAAAGAATCATATTGTCAAGCAAGTAACCTCTGTTGCCTATTATCAGGAGTAAAAGTTTGAACACTTCTGCCAATTGCATCTTGATATCAGGATTACCAAGGAAAATAACACAACCAAACACTGGGTGGAAAAATGCTTTACTCATATAGAGAAAAGGCAGAAGAAGATCAACTTCAGTAGTGGACATAGTCTCCCATGACCAGTGAGTCCCTCTCAGTAGCAGACATAGGGCAATTGGTTTGTGTGAACCCATTTCATGCTACAGCAGAAAGATTCTGTCCCCTTCCAAAATGGAACAGATACAACAGAGGGATTAGCCAAGTGCCATAAAACCTAACAATGGAACACACCTTGAGTATGAACCAGGAAATGATATTCCCATACAAGGTGATAAGTCCAGCATAAGCTGTGACAACTTATCTCTTAGGAAGTGTTCCAAGACCAAAGCCCATTCTTATGAGACCAAATGGAAGTCAAAAGCCTGAATGTGAGACTGCTTTTTCCCAGCACATATTCATAAAACCTAGGTTTAGCCCCTAGTCTTTCACTTAATAATTTTGTTCAGGTAATAAATATTTGTTGAAATATACCAAGCACAAGGTTTGTGAATGTGTGTGTATATTTGTGCATACAAATGTGAGTCTAAAGAAACTCTATTTTCAAAATAGTTATAATCAAGTAAATGGATTTGATATTCAATAAATTTATCAAAAGATAGTACAGAGTTAGAAATATGCACACACTCTTTTGAAAGGACAAAGAAGAAGCACTTAGTTGAACATTTGAAGATGGGGAGAATATTAAATCAAAAATTATTAGAAGAAATGTGATGGTTACCAGTATAATCTCCAGGATGCCAATTTACTTCTTAATAAATCTGGGCTTTACTTTTTTTAAGGTGAGATGCTTAGAAAAATGATCTTCAGGACCCTTTTCAGTTCTATAATACTGAGTGAGGGGAAGGAATATTCTTATCTACACCCTTCACTCCTAACAACAAAAACAAAATAGAAACCAAGAAAAATTAATTATTTAAAATATATTTGGGCCTGAGGGATTTGAGATGAAATATTTTAATTAATTAGGACTTCTTTGGGGGTACTTCATTAATTCATTCAACTATACTAAATACTTAATATTACCATATGCTATTCTAACCACTGGTGTTACAAATTGACAAAAAACTAGATAATTTCCCAATGCTGATATTTATCAACTTTGTTAGCTTTCAATACATTGGAGTATATTTAGTATATTAGAGGCTTCAGTTTTCTAGTGTTCCAGTTTTCTCATGCTTGGAAAACATGTAAGTATACTTGTATTTGTTTCAGAGAAATATGAAGGTTCTAAATTTATACCAAGTTAATCATCAATTACACTTGCTTAAGAATTTATAACAGATTTCTCCAGTTCATCAATTGCTCTATTGACTTAAGACAAATGTGTAGGCTTCCCTGGAGTCTCAGATGGTAAAAAAATCCTCTTGCCAATGCCTGTCAATGCAAAAGACGCATGTTCAATCCCTGGGTCAGGAAGATATGCTAGAGAGGGAAATGGCAACCCACTCCACTATTCTTGCCTAGAAATTCTGATCCGTGGGATCACAAAGAGTTGGACATGACTTAGTGACTAAAAAGCAAGAACAAAAGAAATGTGTAAGAATTATTTTTATACACAGCTTTTTTTAATATAGTAATGTCTGTGTTCTAGATCAGCTCAGTTCAGTTGCTCAGTCGTATCTGACTCTTTGCAACCCCATGGACTGCAGCACACCAAGCTTCCCTATCCGTCACCAACTCCCAGAGCTTACTCAAACTCACGTCCATCCAGTCGGTGATGTCATCCTACCATTTCATCCTCTGTTGTCCCCTTCTCCTCCCGCCTTCAATCTTTCCCAGCATCAGGGCCTTTTCCAGTGAGTCAGTTCTTCTCAACAGGTGGCCAAAGTATTGGAGTTTCAGCTTCAACATCAGTCCTTCCAATGAATATTCAGGACAGATTTCCTTTAGGATTGACTTGTTGGATCTCCTTGCAGTCCAAGGGATTCTTAAGAGTCTTCTCCAATACCACAGTTCAAAAGCATCGATTCTTTGGCACTCAGCTTTCTTTATAATCCAAATCTCACATCCATACTTGACTACTGGGAAAACCATAGCTTTGACTAGACGGAAATTTGTTGGAAAAGTAATATCTCTGCTTTTTAATATGCTGTCTAAGTTGGTCATAGGTTCTCTTTCAAGGAGAAAGTCTCTTAAAATTTCATGGCTGCAGTCAACCATTGGCAGTGGTTTTGGAGCCCCAAAACATAAAGTCTTTTACTGTTTCCATTGTTTCCACATCTCTTTGCCGTGAAGTGATGGACCGGATGCCATGATCTTAGTTTTCTGAATGTTGAGCTTTAAGCCAACTTTTCACTCTCTTCTTTCACTTTCATCAAGAGGCTCTTTAATTCTTCTTTGCTTTCTGCCATAAGGGTGATGTCATCTGCATATCTGAGGTTATTGATATTTCTCCTGGCATTCTTGGTTCCAGCTTGTGCTTCATCCAGCCCAGCATTTCGCATGATGTACTCTGCATATAAGTTAAATAAGCAGGGTGACAATATACAAGCTTGATGTACTCCGTTCAGGATTTGGAACCAGTCTGTTGTTCTATTTCCAGTTCTAACTGTTGCATTTTGACCTACATACAGATTTCTCTGGAGGCAGGTCAAGTTGTCTGGTATTTCCATCTCTTTAAAATTTTCCATAATTTGTTGTGATCCACACAGTCAAAGGCATTGGAGTAGTCAATAAAGCAAAAGTAGACGTTTTTTCTGGAACTCTTGTGCTTTTTCAATGATGCAACGAATGTTGGCAATTTGATCTCTGGTTCCTCTGCCTTTTCTAAATCCAGCTTGAGCATCTGGAAGTTCACGGTTCACATACTGTTGAAGCTTAGTCTGGAGAATTTTGAGCATTTCTTTGCTAGCATGTGAGATAAGTGCAACTGTGCAGTAGTTTGAACAGTCTTTGACTTTGCCTTTCTTTGGGATTATAATGAAAACTGACCTTTCCTGTCCTGTGACCACTGCTGAGTTTTCCAAATTTGCTGGCATATTGAGTGCAGCACTTTCACAGCATCATCTTTTATGTTTTGAAATAACTCAACTGGGATTCTATCACTTCCACTAACTTTGTTTATAGTGAAGCTTCCTAAGACTCACTTGACTTAGTGTTCTAGGATGTCTGGCTCTAAGTGAGTGATCACACCATTGTGGTTATCTGTGTCATGGATATCTTTTTTGTATGGTTCTTCTGTGTATTCTTGCCACCTCTTCTTAATGTCTTCTGCTTCTGTCAGGTCCATATAATTTCTGTCCTTTATTGTGCCCATATTTGCTTGAAATATTCCCTTGGTATCTCTAATTTTCTTGAAGAGATCTCTAGTCTTTTCCATTCTATATTTTTGCTCTATTTCTTTGCATTGATCACTGAGGAAGGTTTTCTTATCTCTCCTTGCTATTCTTTAGAACTCTGCATTCAAATGGGTATATCTTTCCTTTTCTCCTTTGCCTTTATCTTCTCTTTTTTTCTCAGCTATTTGTAAGGCCTCCTCAAACAACCATTTTGCCTTTTTGCATTTCTTTTTTTGGGTGGATGTTCTTGATCACCGCATCCTATACAATGTCACAAACCTCTGTCCATAGTTCTTCAGGCATTCTGTCTATCAGACCTAATCCCTTGAATCCATTTGTCACTTCCACTGTATAATTGTAAGGGAATTGACTAAGATCATACCTGAATGGTCTAGTGATTTTCCCTACTTTCTTCAATTTAAGTCTGAATTTGGCATTAACGAGTTCATGATCTGAGCCACAATCAGCTCCATGTCTTATTTTTGCTGACCGTATAAATCTTCTCCATGTTTGGCTGCACAGAATATAATCAGTTTGATTTCGGTATTGACTATTTCTCCATGTGTAATAGTCTACAAATCTAAGAGTTAGAAAGATTTCTAGAGGTTTCTATAAAAGAGTAATTTAAGAGGTAATAGAACATGGCTCCATGGAAATTCCTAAATGAGTATTAAAGTCTCTAGCCAAATATATAGCTAATTACTCTGTCTTATTTAGGGACAGCACCACATTAGTTCAGGCAAGCAGTCTAGCTTAGTGGTCAAAGACATTGGATTTGTAGTCAGATGGGCAAGGGTTTATTATCATCACAGGCCCTTAAACACATTTTTGACTGCATTTCGGGGAATAAATTCTCTTACCTGAGCAATTATTTCACAGGGTTGTTTTGAATATTATATGACATAATATATATAAAACACTTAGTATAAGGACTGGCACATATTAAAACTTAAAAAAAATATTAAAATAGAAAGGGAGTTAATATCACTCTAAGGCAATAAGGGTAATTTAAAGGAAAGTCTATGTTGGTTTTTTCCTACATAAATCCTATGAGATCTTCAATGCAATATTGACCTATGGTCAAAGACATCAAGAAAACTTTATATTGTATATGCTGTTTAAGATTCATAGAGCACATTGGTATATTAAAACTTCTATAAGGTCCTATGGTAAAGAATCCAGTTTAACATTTTTAATAAAGCTTTTCCAAAATTTATATGAACAAAAATTTGGAAAAGACACTGTATAAACTGGTCACAGTGTATGATTATAAATGAATTTGCTATAAAATAAATTATATAGGACAGCTTACAATACAGCTTAATAATTTTTATTTTCATTTCCAGGATCTAATCTGAAGTACCACATTCCATTTAGTTATCATTTATCCTGTTCTCCTTTAATTTCTGGAAGTTCCTCAATCTTACCTTGTATTTCATGATCTTGACACATTTGGATATCACTGGTTAGCTATTTGTAAAGCATTCTTCAGTTTGAATTTGTCTTTTTTTTTAATTTCATGATACCAAGGTTACAGAACTTCAGGAAGAATACCACAGTGATAAAGTACCTTTCTCATCACTTTATAAGAAGTGTTACATGGTATAAAGAGATTACTGTTGATGTTGAATTTGATCACTTGGTTAAGGGGGTAACTTCCAAGTTACTATTTTATTAGTAATTTTATTATAATCCATACATGAGAAGAAGGGTATCAAACTCAATTCTTGAAAAAAGTATACCAAAGAATTTGTGGACTTATGCTAAAATCTACCACAATAATTATTAAAAATTCAGGGAAAAATATTTTCAAAGCTATGCAAATATCTTCTTTCTCCTTACATTTTTATCCACTACTTTTAGTATCCTTCTGTGGATCTAACTTGTAGCAGTTATTACTATACTGTTTTAATTGTTACTTTTTATTTTTTTTCATTCCTTCCACATTTATTAATTAATAGTTTTGGTGAGGAAGTTTTGTCCTTTCTCCCATAATTATTTATTAATTCAGTTACTTGTATTAATATGGATTCATGTATATTTATGTCATACTTTGATTTGCAATCCAACACTAACTTTATTTTGCTGTTCAAAACTCTTCAGATTTAGCCCCTGGGACCTCTTTCAAGTTGTCTCATTTTGTCCTTTTAACAGACCTCACCCTTTTCCAAGTGATTCTTTAATTTCTGATACTGTGAGATTATCATCTTATATTTTATCTACCTCAGCCATTTGTCCAAGGCTGATCATTTTAGAAATGATTTTTTGATCATCACACCAAGGATCAGCAACATTTTTCTGTAAATGGCCAGATAGTAAATAATTTAGGCCTTGTGAACCATGTAATCTCTGTCACAACTACTTAACTCTGTTATGGTAGCAGAAAAGTGTGCTGTGCTGCAATAACATTTTATTTACAAAAACAAGTGGCAGACTAGTATCAGCCCCTGGACCATAGTTTGCTATTCTTAAAATACAGGCATAAGTCCTTACCTATCAATAATTACTTTAAGCATAAATGGATTAAATCTCCCAGTAAAAACACATAGAGTAGCTAAATGGATTACAAAAACAAAAGATTCAAAAATATTCTGCATACAAAAGATACTCTATATTTAAAGACAAATATCGGGTGAAAGTTAAAGGAAGGAAAAAGATATCCCATGCAAATGGTGATCAAAAGAGAACAAAGGTCACTATACTTTCAAGAGACAAAGAAGGTCATAAATAGTGACAAAAGGGTCAATTTAACAGGAAGGTATAACAATTAAAAATATACAAACACATGAAAAGATGCTCAACATCACTCATTATTAGAGAAATGCAAATCAAAACCACAATGAGGTACCATTACACGCCAGTCAGGATGGCTGCTATCCAAAAGTCTACAAGCAATAAATGCTGGAGAGGGTGTGGAGAAAAGGGAACCCTCTTACACTGTTGGTGGGAATGCAAACTAGTACAGCCGCTATGGAAAACAGTGTGGAGATTTCTTAAAAAACTGGAAATAGAACTGCCATATGACCCAGCAATCCCACTTCTGGGCATACACACTGAGGAAACCAGATCTGAAAGAGACACGTGCACCCCAATGTTCATCGCAGCACTGTTTATAATAGCCAGGACATGGAAGCAACCTAGATGCCCATCAGCAGATGAATGGATAAGGAAGCTGTGGTACATATACACCATGGAATATTACTCAGCCATTAAAAAGAATTCATTTGAACCAGTCCTAATGAGATGGATGAAGCTGGAGCCCATTATACAGAGTGAAGTAAGCCAGAAAGATAAAGAACATTACAGCATACTGACACATGTATATGGAATTTAGAAAGGTGATAACGATAACCCTATATGCAGAACAGAAAAAGAGACACAGAAATACAGAACAGACTTTTGAACTTTGTGGGAGAATGTGAGGGTGGGATATTTCAAAAGAACAGCATGTATGCTATCTCTGGTGAAACAGATCACCAGCCCAGGTGGGATGCACGAGACAAGTGCTCCGGCCTGGTGCACTGGGAAGACCCAGAGGAATCGGGTGGAGAGGGAGGTGGGAGGGGGGATCTGGATTGGGAGTACATGTAAATCCATGGCTGATTCATATCAATGTATGACAAAACCCACTGGAAAAAAAAAATAATAAAAAAAAAAGAAAAAGAAAAAAAATATATATATATAAACTCAGCATCAAAGTACCTAAATATATAATGTAAACATTGACAGATTTGAAGAAGAAATAGCAATTTAATAATAACAGGAGACTTCAATATCCCACTCTCTCTATAATGGATAGAATCTCCAGACAGAAAATCAATACAGAAATAACAGAACTGAACAATCCTATAGACTAAATGAACCTAACAGACACATGCAGTAGTTTCCACCCAATAGCTGAACTATATAAATTCTTCTCAAGTCCGCAAGAAACATTCCCCACGGTAGATCATATGTTAGGTTGAAAAACAAGTCTTAACAATTTAAGAAAAAAAAAAAAACAATTTAAGGTTATTGAAATCATTACAAATGTCTTTGGGGGCCATAATGTAATGAAACTAGAAATCAATAACTGTAATAAAATGGGGAGATTTACAAATACATCTAAACTAAGCACACACTCTTAAACAACCAAAACCATTGGATGAAAGAGAAAATCAAATGGGAAATTTGAAAATATCCCAAGACAATCTGAAAATGAAAATACAATATGTCAAAGAAGACAAAATAGATAAAATCTAGGAAACTACTTTATGAAAAGAGAATTATGATGTTGGAGACGCTCAAAAGGCATAAGGGTCATGAGGTGCAATTCTTCATTGAGTGAATGCCTCAACATCTCTGAAATGGAAGAAAAAAGTAAATATTTATTGAACCTTATGTGGGTGAAATATCCCTTTTAAAATATATCACCCAATATCATTAGTTATTTCCCCAGGTTTTGTGTCATACCTAGATTTAATAATACTGTGTTGCATGTCTTTATTCAAATTAATGATACACATATTCTATAAGACTGATAACCTATTTCTAGAAATATCCCTCTAGTCTGGAATGGAGTTATTCATCTTTGGGTATAATTATTTCAGCAGCAGTGGCTAATGTCAAGCAGTTATCAGGTCATGGTAAAGTACTTAGGTGCTAAAGGCAGACTTTGAGGGTTCAAGTCTTAGACTTTCAGTATGTCATTCTTTGACGAAACTTTATCATTTTGTAACTGCTACAAATGGTGAATTATACTAAATTAAACTATTCCAAAGGTTTTGGTTAGAACCAAATACCTTTAATTTTAACTGCATTATATTTATACCTGAAATTTAATGAAAAGAGTATAATCTTTATTACCTGTCAGTCCTAGAATTTGATTTTCCAGTTAGATTGTGATTTATTTAACCTCTAACTTAGATGCATGCAACATGGAAATAACAACTCCTCTCTTATAATATTATTGTGAGGATTGAAGCAGATATTGTATTTTAAGTTCCAAACACAGGGTTTGACACGTTAAAGGAAATCACTAAATTTATTTCCCTCTGGAAAGCAGATTCTGGGCATTGAATAATTAATAAATGAATCTTCATACGACAGTTGATATATTTTCTCAGTCTTAACTGTCCAGTCATTGTAGTATTAAGTTTGCATTATTCTAATAAATGTAGGAAAGTCATTTGAAAATAGCCAAGAAAACTGCTTTTAACAGAACTCTGAATTTAAAGTACTTTCTTGAAAGTGAAAGATTTTCTATTTAGCTCCTGTAGGCCAGAAGGATGCTTATAAAAACAAATTCAATTGATTGCAACTACTGGCAACAATTTTGCCTGTAATGGCAATTTTATTTTTCCAATTTTTAAAAAGTAAAGCATGTTTGTTCTCTTTTGCTTACCTTTATCATACACATTCACAGACTCTGTCCTTTATACACTGATTCCTGTATTTTTGTTTCTGTATTTGAACATATTTAATATTTTGTCTTCAATTTTTCCCTATTAAACTTATCAAAATTATGTATAAATGCTCCATAATATAATAGTAAGCTAATCTTTTAAAACGGCTCTAGCCTGAATGTTTTGAACCTGAATGAGAATGACAACACTGTGTTTCCAGATGCAGGGGGCGTACAGGTGTTTTTTTTTTAATAGCAGGAAGAAAATGTTGATTAGGTTTAGAGTGTATGCCAGCTACAGAAATTAACCAGACTTAATTTGTTTCCTTCACAGATCTCTTAGTGTTCAGAAACCAGTTAATGTTTTAATTTTCACCATGTTACCACATAATAAAAATTTCCATTATGTTCCAAATCACCTGAAAAAAAAAATGAAAGCATTTGAAAGTCATGGAGATTCTTATTACAAACCTATTGGATTAATGTAACAATAAATTCATGGCCAGAGCTAACAATAATTTCAAGCATGAGCTTACCACAACCATGCATACTTTATTTTTAATGTTTTTATTACTCTGTGTGTATGTGTGTGTGTGTGTGTGTGTGTGTGCATGTGCACATGCATGCACATGCACATGTGTGCTTTGGGGAGTTTTTCCCTGTAATCCCGAAGTAGAGAGAAATAATTGAAAATGTTACTATACTGTAACATCATTAAATGCCAACACACTTGAGCATTTCCAACTTTTTAATGAATTCCATATATAAAAGATCTCTTTGGTGACTTTTTCAAAACAAAAAAGAATAAATTTGAAAAAGTAGACCCATCAGTGTTTCTTCAACTGCATGTGTAGTATATAAAACTAAGGAAAAGAGGCAAATAATAAAAAAGAAAAAAAATGAATGCTGACATTCAATATTTCAGTGATAAAACTTGACTTTGGATAATTTCTTTAATTTTTTTTTTAATGTAACTTGAAACAATCACAAATTTATAGGAAAAGTTATAAGTACACTTCAGGGAATCATTTTTTTCTGAACTATTTGAGAGTAGATTATCAATCCCTAATACTAATTTAATGTATATTTCCTACAAACAAAGACTTTATTCCACACAACCACAATACAACTATCACAGTCTTATATTCTCTTTGACCAGCCCCAGAATCAGTAATTTCTTCAAGCCGCTCTGGTCCCTTTTAGTATAAAATGATATTTATAATCAGAATCTGAGCACTCCATATGTTTATTGATTTAGGGATGTTACTGTGATAAGGCTTTCTCTTTTACTGTGTAGGTGAGGGTATGTATATGTGTACATTGGTGTGTATGCAAAAATAAACAAAATAATTACTTATATATTTATTTCCACATCTAACTCTACATTTTTAAAACCATGATCTTGTATTGTTATCTTCAATTTTAATCTATGCCATTGGGTTTATTCTAGTTTTATTCATTTCCTTTATTTACTTTTTTTTCTGGCAGTGAAAAACCTGGCTCCTGTTATGTTTAATATATTTATTTACTTGATCAGTCCCTTCTATGTATAACTAATCTCTTGACTTTGCTCCTATTCCCCTCCCCTGTGCAACCCTCTTATGTAGATGTCCTTCTCAACTTACTTGGACCTTAAACTCAAATCAGGCTGCTCCCTGCATGGAAGTCTCCCTCACCCTGCCTGGACTATGATACCCAGTACCAGACTACCTCCTTGCATATGCCCTTCTCAACTATGAAGATAGAGCCCTCATGAATGGGATTAGTGCATTTATAAAAATCATGAATGAGGTTGCTTCCCCTTTCTGCTCTCTCACATGAGGCTACAAAAAGAAGTCAGTGATCTGCACCCAGGAAGAGGATCCTAGGTAGAATTTGACCATGTTGGCAACCTTATCTTGGACTTCAAACCTCCAAAACTGTGGAAGAGAAATTTCTGCTCTTTAAAATGTGTATATTATCTAGGGTGAAACAGATCACCAGCCCAGGCTGGATGCATGAGACAAGTGTTTTGGCCTGGTGCATTGAGAAGACCCAGAGGATTCGGGTGGAGAGGGAAGTGGGAGGGGGGATCGGGATGGGGAATACATGTAAATCCATGGCTGATTCATGTCAGTGTATGAAGAGAACCACTACAATATTGTGGAGTAATTAGCCTCCATCTAATAAAAATAGATGAAAAAAGAAAAATAAAAGCCATCCAGTGTATGGTACTTTGTTATGTTAGCTCAAACTGATTAATATGCTTTTCTTATTTCAGTTGGATATGATTTAAATATACTTAGTATGCAGGGCTCCTATGGAGGTGTTCTTATTCAACTCTGACACCCTAATTTGGGCCACTGAAGCTTCCATATCCTCTGGCATGTTTGCCTACTTTGCTTTGGCTCACCAACTAGCTTGAGGACTGGGTTTTCTATAAGGAAAAGAGATGGAAGGGAAAATAAGGAAGAATAAGAGCTATAATTTAGCTTATAAATTGACTTGGGAAAAATGAATATTTTAAGTTTGTGTCTTTATCTACAAAGTGGTAGTACATAAAAACATACTAAAGAATATACAGTGAAAAATAAGTCCTCTTTCTGCCTTAGTTCCACCCTCCGGATGCAATCATTGTAACCACTTCTTTTTTGTGCATGTGTATACTTCCAGACATAATCTATGTATTTACAAACAAACCCATGTGTAGGTATGAACATGCATATCGGGATGCATTTAACTGGTATTCAGTTTATAGAAAGTTGTTCCCATTTTTTTCCTATTACAAAAGACTTTACAATGAATATCTTTCCTGTACATGAATCATTTTGAACATGAGTATAACTTTGAAATAGAGTATCTGAGTCATCATTGCTAGCTCAATATGTTACCAAGCATTTTAATATTTAACACTTTTATAGTTGAAATCTGATATCTCATTGTTCTTTGTATTTTATGTCACAGATGAGGGACATTGAGAATATTATCTATTTTGTTTTTAAGTGTCATTGGCAGTTCTTTTTCTGTGTACTATTTGTTAATCAGATTTGTTCATTTTTACCATGTCTTTTTCCTTTGTTAACATTTTAACTTATTTTTTTTCAATTGAAGGATAATTGATTTACAATATTTGTGTTGGTTTCTGCCATACATCAACATGAATTAGCCATAAGTGCAAATATATCCCCTCCCTCTTGAACCTCCTTCCCACCTCCCACCCAATCCCACCCCTTTAGGTTGTCGCAGAGCACTGGGTTTAGCTCCCAGTGTCACACAGCAAATTCCCACTTGCTATCTATCTTACATATGGTAATGTCTATGTTTCCATGTTATTCTCTCAATTCGTCCCACCCTCTCCTTCCTCACTGTGTCCACAATCTGTTCTCTCTGTCTGTGTCTCCATTGCTGCCCTGAAAATAGGTACCATTTTTCTAGATTCCATATGTATGCATTAGTATATGATATTTGTCTTTCACTTTCTGACTTATTTCACTCTGTATAATAGGCTGTAGGTTCATCCACCTCATTAGTGCATGCATGCTAAGTCACTTCAGTCGTACTCTTTGTGACCCTATTGACTGTAACCCACCAGGCTCCACAGTCCATGGGATCACCCAGGAAAGAATACTGGAGTGGGTTGCCCTTTCCTCCTTCAGGGGATCTTGCCAACCCAAGGATCCAACCAATGTCTCTTATGTATCCTGCATTGGCAGGTGAGTTCTTTACCACTAGCACCACCTGGGATGCCCTGACAGCTCATTATAACAGACTCAAATGCATTCATTTGTATGGCTGAATATTTCATTGCATATATTCACCCAAGTTTCTTTTTCCATTCATCTGTTAATGGACATCTAGGTTGCTTCCATGTCCTAGCTATTGTAAATACTGCTGCAATGAACATTGGGGTACCTGTGTATTTTTCAATTATGATTTTCTCAGGGTATATGCCCAGTAGTGGGGTTGTTGGGTCATGTGGTAGTTTTAGTCCTAGTTTTTGTAAGGAATCTCCATACTGTCCTCCATAGTGGTTGTATCAATTTGCATTCCCACTAACATTGCGAAAGGGTTCTCTTTTCCTACACCTTCTCCAGGATTTATTCTTTGTAAATTGTTTGATGAAGCCATTCTGACTGGTGTGAGGTCATATCTCATAGTTTTGATTTGCATGTTGTTAAAAATGAGCAATGTTGAGCATCGTTTCATGTGTTTATTAGCCATCTGCATGTCTCCTTTGGAGAACTGTCTGTTTATGTCTTCTCCCCACTTTTTGATTAGGTTGTTTTTCTGGTATTGAGGTGCATGAACTGCCTCTATAATTTGAAAAGAAATCCACTGTCAGTCTTTTTTCATTTGTTACCATTTTCTCCCACTCTGAGGGTTGTCTTTTCACCTTGTTTATAGTTTCCTCTGCTGTGAAAAAGCTTTTTAAGTTTAATTAGGTTCCACTTGTTTATTTTTGTTTTTATTTCTGTTACTCTAGTAGGTGGGTCATAGAGGATCTTGTTGTGATTTATGTTATACAGTGTTCTGCCTATGTTTTCCTCCAACAGTTTTAGTTTCTGGTCTTACATTTGGTCTTTTGTCCATTTTGAGTTTACCTTTGTGTAAGGTGTTAGGAAGTATTCTAATTTCATTCTTTTACATGTAGATGTCCAGTTTTCCCAGCACAGCTTATTAAAGAGACTGTCTTTTCTCCATTGTATATTCTTGCCTCCTTTGTCAAAGATAATGCATCCATAGGTGCATGGGTTTATCTCTGGGCTTTCTATCTTGTTTCATTGGTCTATATTTCTGTTTTTTTTTTTTTTTTTTGTCAACCATACTCTCTTCTTGATGAATGTAGCTCTGTAGCATAGTCTGAAGACAGGAAGGTTGATTCCCCCAGCTCCATTCTTCTTTTTCATGATTGCTTTGGCTATTTGGGGTTGTTTGTGTTTCCATACAAACTTTGAGATATTTGGCCTACTTCTGTGAAAAATGTCATTGGTAATTTGATGGTGATTGTACTGACTCTGTAGATTACTTTTAGTAGTACAGTCATTTTCATACTATTGATTCTTCCAAGCCAGGGATATGAAATATCTCTCCATCTGTTTATGTAATCTTTGCTTTCTTTCTTTGGTGTCTTTTAGCTTTCTGTATACAGCTCTTTTGTCTCCTTAGGTAGGTTTATTCATAGATATTTTATTCTTTTTGTTGCCATAGTGAAAGAGGTTGATTCCTTAATTTCTCTTTCTGATTTTTCATTGTTAGTGTATAGGAATGCGAGTGATTTCTGTAGACTGATTTTTTATTTTATAAATATACTAAATTCACTGATGAGCTCTAGTAATTTTCTGATGGTATCTTTAGGGTTTCTGTGTATAGCATCATGTTGTCTGCAAAAAATGAGAGTTTTACTTCTTTTCCAATCTGGATTTCTTTTATTCTTTTTCTTCTCTGATTGTTGAACCTAGGATTTCCAAAACTGTATTGAATAATAGTGGAGAGAGAGGGCACCCTTATCTTGTTTTTGATCTTAGAGGAAATGCTTTCAGTTTTTCACCAATGAGAATGTTTGCTGTGGGTTTTTCATATATGGCTTTCATCATGTTGAGGTTGGTTCCTTTTATGCCCATTTATTGAAGGGTTTTTATCATAAGTGGGTGCTGAATTTTGCAAAAGCTTTTGAGATAATTGAGATTATCATATGGCTTTTATTTTTAAATTTGTTAATATTGTATCACATTGATTGTTTAGAGTGTTTTGAAGAATACTTGCATCTCTGGGATAAACCTGACTTGATCATGGTGTATTATCTTTTTAATATATTGTTGAATTCAGTTTGCTAGAATTTTGTGGATGATTTTTGCATCTATGTTCATCAGAGATATTGGCCTGCTATTTTCTTTTTTGTGTGATATCTTTATCTGGTTCTGGTACCAGGGTGATTGTAGCCTTGTAGAATGTGCTTGGAATATTTCCTTCCTTTGAAAATTTTGGAAGAGTTTGAGAAAGATAGGCGTTAACTCTTTTCTAAATATTTGATAGAATTCACATGTGAAGCCATCTGGCTTTGGATTTTGCTTTTTGGGAAATTTTTGATCACAGTTGTTTTGATTTCAGTGCTGGTGATTGACTTGTTCATAATTTCTATTTCTTCCTGGTTCAATCTTGGAAGGTTGAAATTTTCTAAGAATCTGTCTATTTCAACTAGGTTGTCGATCTTATTAGCATGTAGTTGCTCTTAATAGTCTCTTATGATTCTTTGTATTTCTGCATTGCCTGTAATAACCTTTCCTTTTTCATTTTTAATTTTGTTGATTTGATTCTTCTCCCTTTTTTCTTGATGAGTCTAGCTAATGGTTTGTCAATATTGTTTATCTTCTCAAAGAATAAGCTTTTAGTTTTATTGATTTTTGTTATTGTCTCCTTCATTTGATTTATTTCTGCTCTGATGTTTATGATTTTTTTCTTTCTACTAACTTTGGGATTTTTTTGTTGTTATTTTTCTAGTTGTTTTATATGTAAAGTTAGGTTGTCTATTTGATGTTTCTCTTGCTTTTTGAGGTAGGATTTCATTGCTGTAAACTTCCCTCTGAAAACAGCTTATGCTGCATCCCATGGTTGAGTCATTGTGTTTTCCTTAACATTTATTTCTAAGAATTTTTTGATTTCTCTTTTTATTTCTTCAGTAACCTGTTCGTTATTTAGAAACACATTGTTTAATCTCAATGTGTTTGCATTTTTTGCATTTTTTCCCTGTGTCTAATATATAGTTTCATAGTGTTGAGGTCAGAAAAGATGCTTGGTACAATTTCAATTCTCTTAAATTTACTGAGGCTTGATTTGTGACCCAAGATATGGTCTATCCTGGAGAATGTTTCATGTGTACTTAAGAAGAAAAAAATTCTTATGCATTTAGGTGAAATGTCCCAAAGATATCAATTAGGTTCATCTGGTCTAATGTGTCATTTAAGGCTTGTGTTTCCTTAATAATTTTGTTTTGATGCTCTGTCTTTTGCTGTAAGTGGGATGTTAAAGTCCTCTACTATTTGTTTTGTTACGGTCAGTTTCCCCTTTTATGTTTGTTAGTGTTTGCCTTATGTATTCAGGTGCTTCTATCTTGGGTGCATAAGTATTTACAATTGTTATGTCTTCTTGGGTTGATCCCTTGATCATTATGTAGGGATCTTTACTACATAGCTTCTTTGTGTTTGATCTTTGTTAGTTTGATTTGTATGTGTTTCACCGTGTTTCTCCTTGGGTTGATCCTGTGTGGGACTCTCTGTTCTTCTTGTACTTGATCGACCATTTCCTCTCCCACGTTAAAGAAGTTTTCAACTATAATCTCTTCAAAAATTTTCCCAGATCTTTTTCTTCTTCTCTTCTTCTTCTGGGACCCTTATAGTTTGAATGTTGGTGCATTTAATATTGTACCAGAGGTTTCTGCGACTATCCTCAATTCTTTTCATTCTTTTTTCCTTTATTCTGCTCTTCAGCTGCTATTCCCACCATTCTATCTTCTAGCTCTCTTATCTGTTCTTTTGCCTCAGTTGTTCTGCTATTGATTCCTTCTAGAGTACTTAATTTCAGTAATTTTGCTGTTTATCTCTGTTTGTTTATTCTTTATTTCTCTAAGTCCTTGCTAAATGTGATAAGTGATTGCTGCATTTTCTCCATTCTGTTGAGATTTTAGATCATCTTTACTATCATTACTCTAAATTCTTTTTCAGGTAGTTTGCCTATTTCCTCTTCATTTATTTGGTCTTGTGTTTTTACCTTGTTCCTTCATTTTGTAGTATTTCATTGTATTTTTTCCTCCTAACTTAGTGTGTTTGAAGTCTCCTTTTCCCAGGCTTTTGAGTCATATTCCTTCTTCTTTTTGGTTTCTGCCCTTGGTGGCTGAGGTTAGTCCAGTGATTTGAGTAGGCTTCATGTTGGGAAGGACTTGTGCCTGTGTTCTGGTTAGAGTAGGTGCATTTTATTTTTCCCTCTGATGGGCAGGGCTCTGTGAGGTGATAAGTTTTGGGGTATCTGTGGGAAGTGTCTCTGCTGATGATTGGGTTTGTATTTTTTTCTTGCTTATTGTTTGAGTTAGACTTCCTGTGCTATGTGCTGCTGGCAGTTAGGTGATGCTGGGTCTTGGAAACAGGTGAAGGCCTTTGTGGGACCTCTCACTAATTAATACTCTCTGGGGTCAGGAATTCTCTGACAGTCTAGTGTTCTTGACTACATTTTCCCATTCTAAAGGCTCAGGCCCAATCACTATCTGGGGAACTGTAATTCCACTAGCCATTTGTTATATGTTAACAGAGATGAAAACACAGAGAAACAAAAACAAAAGCAAACAAAAAAACAAGAGACAAAAGAATAACCTGACAAATGGTAAATCCAAAATCAGACAAATAACAACAACAACAAAAAGGAAACTACACATACACATATACACACACAAGAAAAATCAAAAGAATCCAAAAAAGAAAGTGCAAGAGAGTCACCCAGCAAGCAAAGGAACCCAAAAATGATATCAACCAATTAAAAGCAAAACTAACTAAAACACAAACGGGAAAACAAAATGAAGTAGATTTCAAACTGGGGAATAAAGCAAAGAAAACAAAACTAACAAACATGGTGAAATAAAGAAAGAGGAAGAAGGAAAGAAAAAAATACAAAAACAAAGTTAAATAAAAGTGTATAAAAAATATATGTAAAAGAATAACTACAGCAGAGAAATAAGAGTAAGAAATGCAAACAAAAAATTTTTTAAAACACCCACAGAACCAAAAAAAGTCAACATGGAGGTAGAAGTATATAAAGGAAATAAAAGGTATGATTAAAAAATAGTTCTCAAAAGCTTAAATAGAATTGGGCTTCCCTGATAGCTCAGTCAGTAAAGAATCTGCCTGCAATGTAGGAGACCTGAGTTCAATTCCTGAGTTGGGAAGATCCCCTGCAGAAGTAAATGGTAACCCACTCCAGTATTCTTGCCTGAAGAATCCCATGGACAGAGGAGCCTGACAGGCTACAGTTTATGGGGTCACAAGAGTCGGACATGACTTAGCAACTAAACTATTACTACTACTACTAAATAGAGCTAATAGTGAAAATAAAATCAACAACCACTGCAAAACAGAAAAAAGAAAAAAAAAAAAAAAACAATCCAAAACCAACCAGAGGACAAATCAAAATGCAAAAATAATAATAAATAATTTTCTCTGATCTCATCCGTCAGCCTCCTTTCGCTTGCTGTGAGTCACATTACAACTTGCCTCCCTAGGATGCCTTCCAACACTGGACTGGTCTCTGGATCTGCTGTGGAGATGGCTCAGACTCTAATCTTGCTCTACTGCTGCCTGTTCTTGCCTCCAATGTCCACAGGTGCCAGAACTAGTGTGTTTTCTTTTGTGGGAAATCTCATTGTTCTTTTGTATATTCCACAAGCATAGAGTCTACCTAGTTGCTCATGTAGATTTAATCTGCAGTTTGTACAGCTGATGAAAAGGTTTTTGATCTCCTTCCTAGGCCACTCTGTCCCTGGAGTTCAATTGTAGTTTTATACCCACCTCTGCATGTGGATCATCCACAGGACTTTGCTCCTAAAGCTGCCCTGAAGGACTTGAGTCTGCTCCAGTGAGGATCAGGTGTGGAGTTGGCACTGTTGCTTGGATTGCAGAGACCCTGGGAGCCACTAGAGCAGGAGATATGGCAGTATTAGGTTTTTTTTTTTTTTTTTCTTCCCTAGCCTCTGGCAGCTTTGCCAAATGAAGATTGAGTTTGGAGGTGGTACAGATACTCTGATGTGGAGATCTCACCCCTGCTTTAGTTCCCCTATCCCCCCAGGTTCAGGTCCAGTCCTACTCACCCTCCTCTTTTCCCTCTCCTTCCTTTGTCCTACCGAGTTTTTTGTGGATCTATATATTTTCTTCTGGTGGTCAGGGACCCTTGCATACTCTCAGCTGGATTCTGCAAGATCTCCTGTATCTGAAGGTTTATTCCTAATGGGGAGAGATGTGAGCCACATACACCTACTCCTCTACCATCTTGTCTCTCTAATCTTCCATTTTGAATGGAAAGAGGACTTTATAAATCAAAGAAGTTAACCTTTGCTACCGGTGATTTGAGTTGCAGTATTTTTTCCCAGTCTGTTTTCCTCAAACTTTAATTTTTTTCTGCCAAAGAAAATTCCTCAATTAAAAAAAAAAAAGAGTTGGCATATACAATTTTGTTACATTACCAGAAATTGTGCTGTGGTATCCAGAAATCCATGAAAACCTACTAAACACATTTGCAATTACCAGTTATAATGAAATGCTACTGCTACTGCTAAGTCACTTCAGTCGTGTCAGACTCTGTGCGACCCCATCCCTGGGATTCTCCAGGCAAGAACACTGGAGTGGGTTGACATTTCCTTCTCCAATGCATAAAAGTGAAAAGTGAAAGTGAAGTCACTCAGTCATGTCCAACTCTTTGCGACCCCATGGACTGCAGCCTACCAGGCTCCTCTGTCCATGGGATTTTCCAGGCAAGAGTACTGGAGTGGGGTGCCATTGCCTTCTCCGTATAATGAAATAAAACATAGCAAAATAAATTTGGCATTTACTTGGTGATGCATGTATTGTTATCATGCTTCATGGTAATTATGCCTTAATAATAAAGTTAACATAAATGAATTCTTGTATTACTTTTTACAAAACCAAAAAATTGTTTAAGATATTTTCTTGTGACTGAACTAATTTTTCCCTTCTTTAATAAGCACTACTGATGACTTTTTATTCTTTTCATTGTACATATTTTCTAACTGATTTGAATCCTATTGTTTCTTCTCAATCTTCAGCATGTCCTGCAGAATTCTAAAAAATCTATTTGCTTTTCTTTTTAACTCAATCAAGTATTAAAAAAAAGAAAAAACTGTTTCAGGAGCTATAGAGTTAGAGAAAACATGATCTCCACACATTGTATCATTAGATCTTTATCAAAGTAGAAAGAATTATCACTGAGGTTTAAGAATAAGGGTGAACAAAACAATTTTGAAAAATAATTATAGGACTGAGATGACCTGACTTCAAGATTTAGCATAAGTCACTATAGAAATCAATGTGGTTTTGGAGACAGGTAGATCAATGGAATGCATAAGGGATGTAAGAAATAGACTTACAGTACAGTACAGGAGTGAAGGAAATGAAAGTCACTCAGTCGTGTCCAACTCTTTGCAGCCCCATGGACTATAGCCTGCCAGGCACCTCTGTCCATGGAATTCTCCAGACAAGAATACTGGAGTGGGTAGCCGTTCCCTTCTCCAGGGGATCTTCTCAACCCAGGGATCGAACCCAGGTATCCCAAATTGCAGGCGGATTCTTTACTGTCTGAGCCACCAGGGAAGCCCAGACTTACACATGTATAGTCAAATGATTTTTAACAAAACTAAGTAAAATTCAAAGTAGTAAATAAAAAAAGAATGTTATTCTCAATAAATCATGCTGCAACAACTGGATAGATGTATGTCAAGCAGAAGAAGAGGAAGAGGAAAAAGAAGAGAATGAGGAGGGGAAGAAGAAAAAGAAATGAAACTCATAAATTCCACAAACCACACACAAATTGGATCATAGGCCAAAATGGAAAATTTAACCTATAAAATATAAAATATGCTGTTGTTCAGTCATTCAGTTGTATCCAACTCTTTGCGACCCCATGGACTGCAGCATGCCAGGCTTCCTTGTCCTTCACCGTCTCCTGGAGTTTGTTCAAACTCACATCCATTGAGTCGGTGATGCCATCCAACCATCTCATATTCTCCTTCCCATTCTCCTGCTGCCTTCAATCTTTCCCAGCAGCAGGGTCTTTTCCAATGAGTCAGTTCTTTACATCAAGTGGCCAAAGTATTGGAGTTTCAGCTTCAACGTCAGTCCTTCCAATGAATATTCAGGACTGATTTCTTTTAGGATTGACTGGTTTGATCTCCTTGCAGTCCAAGGGGCTCTCAAATCTTTTCCAACACCACAGTTCAAAAGCACCAGTTCTTCACCCACTCACCCTTCTTTATGGTCCAACTCTTACATCCATACATGACTACTGGAGAAACCATGGCTTTGACTAGATGGATTCTTGTCAGCAAAGTAATGTCTCTGCTTTTTAATACACTCTCTAGGTTTGTCATAGATTTTCTTCCAAGGAGCAAGCATCTTTTCATTTCATGGCTGCAGTCACAATCTGAAGTGATTTTGGAGCAGAAGAAAGTAAAGTCTGTCACTGTTTCCATTGTTTCCACACATATTTGCCATGAAGCAATGGAGCTGGATGCCATGATCATAGTTTTTTGCAAGTTGAGTTTTAAGCCAACTTTTTCACTCTCCTCTTTCACTTTCATCAAGAGGCTCTTTAGTTCCTCTTCACTTTTTGCCATAAGGGTGTGTCATCTGCATATATGAGGCTCTTGATATTTCTCCCGCCTGTCGTGATTCCAGTTTGTGCTTCACTGAGCCTGGCATTTCTCATGATGTACTCTGCAGGTAAGTTAAATGAGCAGGGTGACAGTATATGGCCTTGACATAATCCTTCCCCAATTTTGAACCAGTTAGTTTTTCCATGTCTGGTTCTAATTGTTACTTCTTGACCTGCGTACAAGTTTCTCAAAGGCATGTAAGATGCTTTGATATTCCATCTCTTGAAGAATTTTCCACAGTTTGTTGTGATCCGCACAGTCAAAGGCTTTATCATAGTCAACAAAGTAGAAGTATATGTTTTTCTGGAATTTTATTTATATGAAGTATAAAAGAATACATCTGTTACCTTGGCCTTGGGCTAGGTAAATTTATATTTAGATATGACTCAGACAGCATGATGCATAAAACAAATAAGTGATTAATGAGACAACATCAAAATGTAAAATTACCATTCCTGTTTTTACAGCAGCTACTTTAGCATCTAGTTCATGGTTCAAACAAACTGGACTCTATATTTCCCACTTCTATGCCTTTGTTCACGTTGTTCTCTCTGTTTTAAATACCTATTACTCAGAATTTGACCCATTCTTCACAGCATAACTGTGCCTTTCTGGAACTCCCCAGGCCCAAGTAATAATCTTACTGCATTTTTGCTTCTATGCCGTATGAATGTATATATAAAACATATATAATATATAGCATATCAATTTTATTGATTTTATTGTATTATAAATACTTTGAGGGAAAACATTACATCTTCATCTTTTCTTACCCTTAGGCCCAACCGAAAGCCTTGTACATAATAGATACTTTAAAAATGTTGAATTCCATTACATGGGTAATGTGTAAGCAAAGATTTACTTTAGTTCATAAACTATATTTGTTCAAATAGCAGCTATGGGAAACTTTCTATCCTCTATAGTTGGACATGTCTGATCCACAGTAGAAATTATGCATAGAACAGTAGTTTCCATCAGGTAAAAAATTCAAATGCAGCCTGCTTCTCCACATACCATTTTATCTGGACTTTTGGGATTTCTTTCCTATTGCTCTCCTTGGTGGATTAGCTAATTCAAACATAGCCCACATCATTCCTATGCCAAATCAGTAAAGGACAAGGTAAGAGCAAGTAGGATTAAAGAAAACAAGAATATACCTCCTTAATTGTGTTCTAGAGAGGGAACCTTGAAAAGCTGAAGATGTAATATGAAAACTTCGGCAATTCTTGGTTCCAAATTTTAGGACATCAATTTACTGCATATTAATTATAGCTTTTCTCTTTTGCAAAATAAAGAGTGTATTAGATAACCCTGCTCCAGTAGTTAGTTAGACTTTATTTATAATTTCATTCAATTAGTTGTTTTTAAGTAAATGAGTAAAAAGAATTGCTTTATTCAGTACAACAATTTTAGCTCTTATTATATCAGGTGGAATTTTATAATGAAGGATGCCTTAGTGTATTGAGGGCCCTTGGAAGAGTATAACAAGAAAGCAGTGGTCTGGGAGTAGTGTTAGTAAAGTGACAAAAAACAAAAGCATTCAGAATTCAAGTATTTTACCCAATTCATATATATTATGTATATGTTTCATTTCATATATCTATATATGCAGAACACATAATTGTGCTCTCACTGTAGATATATACAATAGAGATAGATACCCACATAGATTTTATGGATAATGGTCTAGATTCACAAGGTTTAATTATTCTCTCCATTTTTACTTATCTTTTATTAATTGAATGGAATAAGACAAAGTATTTTCTTGAGTTATGGTAGTACTGATATATTACTTATGATTTTGAATATAGTAAGAAATGTTATATTTAATTATTTATAATCTGGGTGTATGATTAGAATTAATGTAATGCCCTACAATCTATTAATAATGTCTATTATTTTATAGAAATAAATTTGGAATGTATATAATATAAAGTGAGTAGAAATATAAAAAAGAACATGATAGTCAGCATATACAAGCACATTTTTAATCCTAAGTATATTTTGTATTCAACTAAATTTTTTTTTCTAGATTATCTGACCAAGTAGAGTTTATAAACTTCAAATACAAGATGAACCAACTTAAATCATTACTTTGCAATAAAATCAGTACTTTGAAATAAAATCAGTACTTATCAATCAAACTGAATCTCTTTTTAATTTGCAGTTTTGCCGGTATTAAAAATAGCATGACTATAAAATGGAAAGGGATGCCATTTGGCTTGTCAATATGAAATAGAATAATATATCTCTTCCTTTTGAAATCAAGTATAGTAAGGCCCCAGACCTTACTATAAATTTTTTCTTATGCAAGCTATTTTTCTAAAATGCTTACAATTTTTCAAAGTAAATGAGCCTATTTTTAGATTTCACCATCTTTTATTGTACTGTATCTGTACAATCTTTCAGCTAAAAGAGACACAGATAATGCTTGGATTTCCTTGCAAGAAAGTATTCTTATAAGCATAACCTAAGCATAGTTACTGACTGTAAGCAAGAGAAACAGGGATAATGAAATTATTATCTAATACAAAGAGCTCATTCCACCAACATTTACCCTTATTCAACTACATCTTCTTACCCAAGCTTCCAAGAAGCAAGAAATTTGATATTTGAAGTTTCACTTTCTCTTCCCAATATGCCTGCTCTGTTTGAAGTGAGGAGTCAACTTAAATGAGAGGAAAGTGAAAAAATGTATGGATACTTAATTAACTTAATAATCAGATTTTCAGTAGTGGAAATGTGTACTTTCAAGAGGAAACAATTGTTTAAAAAATAGAAAACATGTTTTTCTTGATTAATGCATTTCCCCAAATTAAATACAGTAACATGCTACTTAAATATACCATGACTGTCTTTGAATTTCATATCATTTATCTTGAATTTAGCTTAGAGGTTTATGTTCAGCCCATTTTTGGTGAGATACTTGAATGCTTATAAACATTAACAAGAAGATTTTCTAGGGAATTCCCTGGAAGTCCATGGTTAAGACCCCTGCTCCCAACCCCTGCTTTCACTGCCAAGGGCCTGAGTTCAACCCCTGGTTGCCCTAATTGGGGGACTAAGATCACATGATGTGGTTAAAAGAAAGATTATGTGTTTGCTTGCCTTTCTAAATATGTTAAGTCATAATTATAAGAAACAATATTTTATATTGTTTCCACCACATAAATTAGTCCTACAAAATAACTTATGTGAAAAAAAAAATGTTTCTATGGCCATTAGATTTTTCCACCTCATTGCTGAACTTATTCAAGAAAAGGCTGGAAAACTACCTGTCAGGGGTATTTGCAGTGATTACTACTTCTCAGGACAAGTTGGTTACCTGATCTCTGAGGTCCCTTGTAATTTTCAGTTCTATAATTCTGTTAGAGAGGAGAAAAAGAGGCTGCAGGGCAAAGCAGAAATGTGAAAGATTACTAATAAGCAGCTTAATATATTGTGTGTTAATTTTTACACAACCTGATTACAAATGCAATTTAATTCATGCAAAATTTGATTTACCACAAGAATATTAATAAAGAAATCATACAATACTTGGATTTCATACTTTTGGAGATTCTAATGTCTATCTTAATATTAAATTTGACCACAGAGACCCCCTTGAGTTGATAAAAAGAAGCCGTTTCTGCTTTTTAGGGGCTACATGTGATCCATCACTAGGATTTCTTTCAACTATGATTTATGCTATGATTATGTTATTATTAATATTTTATTTTAATTATATTCCTACACAATTTAAAAACAATTAAGATACAGAATTTTGAAAAAAGCAATGACTGATTACTGAACTATTTAACAATACTTTTATTTTTCACCAATACATATGGAAAATAAAGTAAAAAATCAGTTCAATTCAGTTCAGTTTAGTTCATTCACTCAGTCATGTCCAACTCTTTACAACTGCAGCACGCCAGGCTTCCCTGTACATCTCCAACTCCTGGAGCTTGCTCAAACTCATCTCCATCCAGTCGGTGATGCCATCCAACCATCTCACCTCTGTCGTCTTCTTCTCCTCCTGCCTTCAATCTTTCCCAGCATCAGGGTCTTTTCAAATGAGTCAGTTCTTTGCATAAGGTGGCCAAAATATTGGAGTTTCAGCTTCAGCATCAGTCCTTCTAATGAATATTCAGGACTGAATTATTTTAGGATAGACTGGTAGGATCTCCTTGCAGTCCAAGGGACTCTCAAGAGTCTTATCCAACACCACAGTTCAAAAGCATCAGTTCTTCAGGGCTCAGCTTTCTTTATACTCCAAATCTCACATCCATACATGACTAATGGAAAAACCATGGCTTTGACAAGACAGACCTTTGCCAGCAAAGTAATGTCTCTGCTTTTTAATATGCTGTCTAGGTTAGTCATAGATTTTCTTCCAAAGAGCAAGTGTCTTTCAATTTCATGACTGTAGTCACCATCTGCAGTGATTTTGGAGCCCCCAAAAATAAACTCTCTGTTTCCATTGTTTCCCCATCCATTTGCCATGAAATAATGGGACTGGATGTCATGATCTTAGTTTTTTGACTGCTGAGTTTTAAGCCAACTTTTTCACTCTCTTCTTTCACTTTCATCAAGAGGCTCTTTAGTTCTTCACTTTCTGCCATAAGGGTGGTGTCATCTGTGTATCTGAGGTTACTGATATTTCTCCTGGCAATCTTGATTCCAGCTTGTGCTTCATTCAGCCCAGCATTTCACATAATGTACTCTGCATATAAGTTAAATGAGAGGGTGACAATGCACAGCCTTGACATACTCCTTTCCCAATTTGGGACCAGTCCACTGTTTCATTTCTGATTCTAACTGTTGCTTCTTGACCTGTATACAGATTTCTCATGAGGCAGGTAAGGTGGTCTGATATTCCCATGTCTTGAAGAATTTTCCACAGTCTATTGTGATCCACCCAGTCAAATGCTTTGGTATAGTCAATAAAGCAGAAGTAGATATTTTTTCTGGAACTCTCTTGCTTTTTCTTTGATCCAACGGATGTTTGCAGTTTGATCTAAATATCTTCATTCTAATTTTTCTCTACTTGAGTAATCTGGGGAAACAGTGAATTAATTAATTTCTGAATTATGAACTCCAGTTTTTTTCTCATTTTAAAGTAAAAAATCACATATTTGTAAGATTTCTGAAATGTTAGGAAAGTATTAATATTGCCAAGTTATATTATTTGTTATAATAAAATACAACATTGTATAATTTAGATGACATCGCTCTCCATAATGAAGTATTTTTGAAATCTTGTTTGGTATAGCAGTAACTCAAGTATCACCAGTGTAAGATATAGTTACTCACACAATTTCTATAGGAACAAAATGCATGGTTACTATTTTTTAATCGCTATGGTAATTTCCTCCAAATTATTTGCCCACCCAATGCACCATTCTTAGAAAGAAGCTAGAAATCAGGTTGCATGAATCTGTAGGCTTCAGCAAAGTAAGCATGACAGGAAGAGAAAAAGTGCTTTCCACTATTAAAAACAAGAGTATAGAAAATAGCTGAAGTTTGATCTAGCATAATATCATTTTTTAAAAAAACTAGAGATATAAATCAACATTTTCATATGCAAAAGAGATAACAGTACTTTTTTTTTTTAATGTATGTCAGGCACACAACTGTAACTTCTCTTACCATGAACTAAGTATTTTTGTTCACATTTTCAGAGAACAGCACTGTTCATTATGGAATAAGTCATTATTTCCTAAAGCATCAAAGTGTCAGACAACTTTCTTTGTACTCATTAGTGTAGGAACATAAACGTCTCTGGCTTGGGTTTTCTCTTAGCTAATCTTAAAATAGACTGAAAATGCACAGAGCAAATGAAAAGAAATTACAGAACAATTTAATCATTAAATTAATGGAAAAATGTTTGAATAACATTAGTTATCTAAACATTCTGAAATTGGTGATAATGAATTTTCACTAGGAAAAGCTGCATTAATACATTCATTTTTATTTCATTTAAAACACCATTCTAAAATACTGTTGCCTGGAGGTTGTTTCTTCTTTTTTTCTTTCTTTACATGAAAGAATGAACCTATGAATCTGTCCAGAACTTTGAAGGATCTGATATTTTATTCTACTTACAAGCTAATGAGTTATCCTATCACAATTTTTTTTTCTATCACAATTTTATAGAGGCTGGCAGAAGACATGAGAATTATGGATTACGAAAAAAAAAAAAAAAGCAAACCCTTTACTACTCATAGCAACAACATTAATCAGAGTGCCAGTACTTGTGACAGTTCTCCAAGCCTCAATTTCTATAGGGTGACATTAAGAGGGCCAGGTGACAACTGTGCATGAAATGGTTTACATTATAGGAAAGGAACTCTGAGCTTAGGAAACTTGAACCTTTATAATAATGGACAGTAACCCTGTCTTATATTTACCCTGGTTGGAGGCAGTATCTTTATCATATTGGACAGTAAATAAAATTTCTCTGTGCTCTGGGGGGAGATATTGTCTCTATCTTTTAAAGCAATTAACTGTACAAATATCTTTAAGCAAGTAGTCTGGAAAAAAGGCAAACAATGCCTCTCCTTGCAAGTCATGCAGAAAAGTGACAGACCCATAGATAATTGTCTCTTACCAGGTGTGTGTCTTTTAGCTAACACAAAGGAGAATAGGAAAATGTTGTATGAAAGGAATCATTAGAAACTTATTTCAATGGTATTTTGACATTTGCAATTTGCAATTATTTTCTTTTCATGTATTTGAAGAAGGATTATCAAGACTTCACTTTTGTAGCTAGAAAGTTTTTTTCTACCCCATGATTCAAAGACAAAATCACAAGAAAATCTGTGAGAAGAGATGTCAAAGAAGACCTACTCTGTCAGAAAGGGGGCATGTCTACTCAAAGAGAATTGCTGTTCAGCTCTATACCCATTATTCTGGATACACTGTCACTAAGGTCTACGAAATAATTAACAAGGGCTATTGGTGGCTTTGGTGGTTGACCTATAATGTTGAAATCCCAGATGTACAAACAATTCCTAAGAATGATTTTCAAATTATGACATTTCAGAGTAGGTTGAAGTACATGCTTTGTACTTCCCTAGTGGCTCAGATAGTAAAGAGTCTACAAGCAAAGCAGGGCACCTGGGTTTGATCCCTGGGTCAGGAAGATCCCCTGGAGAAAGGAATAGCAACCCACTCCAATATTCTTCCCTGGAGAATCCCATGGACAGAGGAGCTTGGTGGGATACAGTCCATGGGGTCACAATGAGTCAGACATGACTGAGTACTAACACTTTCACTTTCACTAAAATACATTATAAATGTCAAGCCCATAACCCAAAGTCATGTCCTTAAGATACTTTTATCCATGGATCACTGTGATTGAAAATAAAAGTAAGTGATGATTATCTTCTTTCTTCTAGGAATAAATCAAATTTAGTATATGTTATTTGGTTTGTGGTAAAGGCCAATAACTTTCTATGAATGATATACTTCTTTGTTGCTGTTGATACTCAGTGCTTTGTCAAAGACATAATTTTATCACATTAAGATGATTTTGGTTTAACAAGGCCTTACTGTATAGCACATGGAACCCTGCTCAATATTATGTGGCAGCCTGGATTGGAGGGGAGTTTGAGGAAGAATGGATACATGTATATGTATGGCTGAGTCCCTACACTGTTAACCTGAAACTATTACAAAAATGTTTGTGAATTGGCTACACCTCAATACAAAACAAAATTTTTTTCCACTAAAGATGATTCTGATTGTAGTTTGTTCATATATTTATTGTAGTTTGCTCACATTTTTATTTTTCTTACTATCTTACTACCTCCATCTTTGTTATCTCTTTGTACTACATACTCTGTTACTAAAAGAAGGAAGATTTGAAAAATTATGATGAAACTGATTTAGAAATCATATTTAACACATAGCATGTTAATGCCTAAAAAAATAAACATTTGAACAATAATGATTATTTTGTCACCATGAAATCAGTTAGAAAATAATTTATCTGTGTCTCTTTTTCTATTTTGCCTATAGGGTTATCGTTACCATCTTTCTAAAATCCATGGCTGATTCATGTCAATGTATGACAAAAACCACTATGATATTGTAAAGTAATTAGCCTTCAACTAATAAAAATAAATGGGAAAAAAATAAAAAAAATAAAAAGCATCTAAGTTTCCCCCCCACCCCAAAAAAAGAAAATAATTTAGCAGGTATGATTTCTAAAATACATGCCATCTCTCTCAGTTTCATGATCAACTTCTTTGTCTGTTATTGTAACATTAAATATTTTCCTACCCAAATAGTATTATATTGTTAAAGGACTTAAACTCTAAGTAATAATCAAACATTGTTCAGTGTATACACACCCTTTGTAATACAGGAATTTATTTATTTTGAGATCTAGGTACATTAGCAACTACAAAAGTAAAAAGAAGAATATAAATATTATAGTGAGGTAAAAATAAGATTTTATAGGAATATAGAACAGAAGATATTGATTTTGACTGGCAAAAAGCTTCATGAAAGAGGTGATATTTTAGCTGAATTGTGAAGATTGAGAAGTTTTTATATCGTTAAATACAGGACATGCAAAGTCACACAAAACCCACTGACATCTCAAAACTCACTAATGAACACTTCATTGCACACCAGAGAGAAGAAATTCAGCTCCACCTGCCAGAACACTGACACAAGCTTCCCTAAGCAGGAAACCTTGGCAAGCCACCTGTCCAAACCCACCCACAGTGAGGAACTTCCACAATAAAGAGGAACCACAAACTGCCAGAACATGGAAAGGCCACCCCAAAAACAGCAATATAAACAAGATGAAAAGGCAGAAAATGCTCAGCAGGTAAAGGAAGAGGATAACTACCCACCAAACCAAAGAGGAAGAGATAGGGGATCTACCTGATGAAGAATTCAGAATAATGATAGTGAAAATGATCCAAAATTTTGAAAACAAAATGGAGTTACAGATAAATAGCCTGGAGACAAGGATTGAGAAGATGAAAGAAATGTTTGACAAGGACCTAGAAGAAATAAAAAAGAGTCAATATATAACAAATAATGCAATAAATGAGATTAAAAAAAAACACTCAACAGTAGAATAATGGAGGCAGGAGATAGGATAAGTGAGGTAGAAGATAGAATGGTAGAAATAAATGAAACAGAGAGGAAAAGAGAAAAAAAAAGAGTTAAAATAAATGAGGACAACCTCAGAGACCTCTTGGACAATGTGAAACGCCCCAATATTCAAATCATAGGAGTCCCAGAAGAAGAAGACAAAAAAAAAAAGAACATGAGAAAATACTTGAGGAGATAACAGTTGAAAATTTCCCTAAAATGGGGAAGGAAAGAGTCAACAAGTACAAGAAACCCAGAGAGTCCCAAACAGGATAAACCCAATACAAAACACCCCAAGACACATATTAATCAAATTTAAAAAGATCAAACACAAAGAACAAATATTAAAAGCAACAAGGAAAAAACAACAAATAACATACCAGGGGATTCCCATAAGCATAATGGCTGATCTTTCGATGGAAACTCTTCAGGCCAGAAGGGGATGGCAGGACATACTTAAAGAGATGAAAGAGAAAAAACTACAACCCAGATTACTGTACCCAGCAAGGATCTCATTCAAATATGAAGGAGAAATCAAAAGCTTTACAAACAAGCAAAAGCTGAGAGGATTCAGCACCACCAAACCAGCTCCCCAACAAATGCTAAAGGATCTTCTCTAGGCAGGAAACACAGAAAGGGTGTATAAACTCGAACCCAAAACAACAAAGTAAATGGCAACAGGATCATACTTATCAATAATTACCTTAAATGTAAATGGGTTGAATGCCACAACCAAAAGACAAAGACTGGCTGAATGTATACAAAAACAAGACCCCTATATATGTTGTCTACAAGAGATCCACCTCAAAACAATGGACACATACAGACTGAAAGTGAAGGGATGGAAAAAGATATTCCACACAAATAGAGACCAAAAGAAAGCAGGAGTACCAATACTCGTATCAGATAAAATAGATTTTAAAATAAAGGCTGTAAAAAGAGGCAAAGAAGGACACTACATCATTATCAAATGATCAATCCAAGAAGATATAAAATTATAAATATATATGCACCCAGCATAGGAGCACTGCAATATGTAAGAAAATGCTGACAAGTATGAAAGGGGAAATTCACAATAACAGTAATAGCAGGAAACTCTAATACCCCCACTCACACCTATGGATAGATCAATTAAACGAAAAATTAACAAGGAAACACAAACTTTAAATGATACAATAGACCAGTTACACCTAATTGATATCTATAGGACCTTTCATCCCAAAACAATGAATTTCACCTTTTTCTCAAGTGCACATGGAACCGTCTCCAGGATAGATCACATCCTGGGTCATATATCTACCCTTGGTAAATTCAAAAAAAGTTGAAATCATTCCAAGCATCTTTCTGACCACAATTAAGTAAGATTAGATGTCAATTTCAGGAGAAAAATCTATTAAAATTCTAACATATGGAGGCTGAACAACACACCTCTGAATAACCAACAAATCACAGAAGAAATCATGAAAGAAATCAAAATATGCATAGAAGTGAATGAAAATGAAAACACAACAACCCAAAACCTATGAGACACTATAAAAGCAGGGCTAAGGGGAAGATTCATAGCAATACATGCTTAACCCAAGAAACAAGAAAAAAGTCAAATAAATAACCTAACTCTACACCTCAAGCAACTAGAAAAGGAAGAAATGAAGAACCCCAGGGTTAGTAGAAGGAAAGAAATCTTAAAAATAAGGCGGAAACAAAAGCAAAAGAAACAAAAAAGACCATAGCAAAAATCAACAAAGCTAAAAGCTGGTTCTTTGAGAAGATTAATAAAATTGATGATTACTAAAATTAATGATTAATAAAATTGATGATTAGCCAGACTCATCAAGAAAAAAAGGAAGAAGAACCAAATCAACAAAATTAGAAATGAAAATGGAGAAATGACAACAGACAACACAGAAATACAAAGGATCATAAGAGACTACTATCAGCAACTATATGCCAATAAAATGGCCAACTTGGAAGAAATGGACAAATTCTTAGAAAACCACAACTTTCCAAAACTTAACCACGAAGAAATAGAAAATTTTAACAGATCCATCACAAGCACAGAAACTGAAACTGTAGTCAGAAATATTGCAGCAAACAAAAGCCTAGGACCAGATCACTTCACAGCTGAATTCTACCAAAAATTTAGAGAAAAACTAACACCTATATTACTCAAACTCTTCCAGAACATTGCAGAAGAAGGCAAACTTGAAAACTCATTCTATGAGGCCACCATCACCCTAATTCCAAAACCAGACAAAGATGCCACAAAAAAGAAAACTACAGGCCAATATCACTGATGAACATAGATCCAAAAATCCTTAACAAAATTCTAGAAAACAGAATCCAACAACATATTAAAGAGATCATACATCATGACCAAGTGGGCTTTATCCCAGGGATGCAAGGATTCTTCAATATCTGCAAATCAATCAACATAATACACAACATTAACAAATTGAAAGATAAAAACCATATGATCATCTCTATAGATGCAGAGAAAGCCTTTGACAAAATTCAACATCCATTTATGATTAAAACCCTCCAGAATGCAGGCATAGAGGGAACATACCTCAACATTATAAAAGCTCTATATGACAAACCCACAGCAAGCATTATCTCCAATGGTGAGAAATTGAAATCATTTCCCCTAAAGTCACAAACAAGGCAAGGGTGCCCACTCTCACCACTACTATTCAATATAGTTTTGGCTACAGCAATCAGAGAAAACAAATAAATAAAAAGAATCCAGGTTGGAAAAGAAGAAGTAAAACTTGTTTGCAGATGACATTATCCTCTACATAGAAAGCCTTAAAGACTCCACCAGAAAATTACTAGAGTTAATCAATGAGTATAGTAAAGTTGCAGGATATAAAATCAACACCCAGAAATCCCTTGCATTACTATATACTTACAATGAAAAAACAGAATTAGAAATTAAGGAAACAATTCCATTCACCATCACAATGAAAAGAATAAAATACTTAGAAATATATATATATCTAGAGAAACAAAAGATATATATATATATATAACTATAAAACACTGGTGAAAGAAATAAAAGAGAACACAAATAGATGGAGAAATATACCATGTTCATGGATCAGAAACATCAATATAGTGAAAATGAGTATACTACCCAAAGCAATCTATAGATTCAATGAAATCCCTATCAAGCTACCAATGGTATTTTTTATAGAACTAGAACAAATAATTTCACAATTTGTATGGAAATACAAAAAACCTCAAATTGCCAAAGCAATCTTGAGAAAGAAGAATGGAACTGGAAGAATCAACCTGCCTGACTTCAGGCTCTACTACAAAGCTATAGTCATTAAAACAGTATGGTCCTGGCACATAGACAGAAATATAGATCAATGGAACAAAATAGAAAGCCCAGAGATAAATCCACGTACCTATGGACACCTTAGCTTTGACAAAGAAGGCAAGAATATACAATGGAAAAAATACAACCTCTTTAAATATTGGTGCTCAGAAAATTGGTCAGGCATTTGTAAAAAATGAATCTAGAATACCTTCTAACACCATACACAAAAATAAACTCCAAATGGATTAACGATCTAAACCAAAAAAGACCAAAAAATATAAAATTTCTAGAGGAAAACACAGGCAAAACACTCTTTGACATAAATCACAGCAGGGTCCTCTATGACCCACCTCCCAGATTATTGGAAATAAAAGCAAAAATAAACAAATATGACCTAATTAAACTTAAAACTTTTACACAACAAAGGTAAATATAAGCAAGGTGAAAAGACAGCCTTCAGAATGGGAGAAAATAATAGCAAACAAAGCAACAGACAAAGGATTAATCTCAAAAATATACAAGCAACTCCTGCAGCTCAATTCCAGAAAAATAAATGACCCAATCAAAAAGTCTGCCAAAGAACTAAACAGACATTTCTCCAAAGAAGACTTACAGTTGGCTAACAAACACATGAAAAGATGCTCAACATCACTCATTATCAGAGAAATGCAAATCAAAACCACAATGAGGTACCATTTCATGCCAGTCAAATGGCTGCCAACCAAAAGTCTACAAGCAATAAATGCTGGAGAGGGTGTGGAGAAAAGGAAACCCTCTTACACTGTTGGTGGGAATGCAAACTAGTACAGCCACTATGGGGAACAGTGTGGAGATTCCTTAAAAAACTGGAAATAGAACTGCCATATGACCCAGCAATCCCACTGCTGGGCATACACACCAAGGAAACCAGAATTGAAAGAAACACGTGTACCCCAATGTTCCCTGAAGCACAGTTTTTAATAGCCAGGACTTGGAAGCAACTTAAATGTCCATCAGCAGATGAATGGATTAGAAAGCTATGGTACATATATACAATGGAATATTATTCAGCCATTACAAATAATGCATTTGAATCAGTTCTAATGAGGTGGATGAAACTGGAGCCTTTTTATATAGAGTGAAGTAAGCTAGAAAGAAAAACACCAATGCAGTATGCTAATGCATATATATGGCATTTAGAAAGATGGTAATTATAACCCTATATGCGAAACAGCAAAAGAGACACAGGTGTATAGAACTGTCTTTTGGGCTTTGTGGGAGAGGGCGAGGATGGGATGATTTGGGAGAATGTCATTGAAACATGTATATTATCATATGTGAAACAGATCACCAGTCCAGATTTGATGCATGTGCCAGGGTGCTCAGGGATGGTGCACTTGGATGACCCTGAGGGATGGAATAGGGAGGGAGGCGGGAGGGTGGTTCAGGATGGGGAACACGTGTATATCCATGGCAGATCCATGTCAATGTATGGCAAATCCACTACAATATTTTAAAGTAATTAGCCTCTAATTAAAATAAGTAAATTTATATTAAAAAGATAAATACTGGACATGTTAATGGATAAGAAATATCATAATGATCATAACATAGGATACATATAGTGATTAGTGGAAATTGAGTGGGGAGTTTGTTGGACCAAGACATGTTGAATGCTTTGCTAATGAATATGGATCTATTTTCCTATATAGCGGAGAAGCTAAAAATATTTCTGAGCTGAGTAGTCATATAAAATAACCTGTGGAAATAACTCTAGCAAAAAATAATTGAGAAAAAAATGCAAGAGTTAATAAAGACATGAAGTAGGGCCATAAATTGAATTGAAGAGATAGATATAAAACACTGTGAAAGCATGATTATAAGGTCTCAAAATTGAATGTGGAGTGAAAGAAAGGAATGAGTTAAAAATGTCTCTGATGTTTCTAATATAAGTGATTTTAAAGGAAGAACCCAATTAATAAAGATTTGGAACACAGGAGAAGGAACAGGTTTGGTGACTCATATAAGTTTGGCATTAGAAATGCCAAGTTTAAGATCCCAGTTGGATATTTACATGGAGACACATGCCAAGCCATATGTTTCAAAGTGAACGTGGAGCTTGAAGAAGGCAGCAGGACCAGAATTATAGATGTGGTAGTCATCAGCCTGTATGTGATATTTCAAATCATCTGGGAAAAGTGTAGCAAGGAAAGAGACAGTTTAAAGGACTAGCTATAGCTAAAAAGATGGAGAGGGGCAAGTTTTGCAAGCAATTGGAGAGATGTTAGGTACATGACAAATCAGGGGAGTGCAATGTTATGATAGGCAAGGAAATTGAGTTTTTAAAATGAGATAGTGTTTATAATGGTGTCAGTGAACAATGTCAATGCCCAGTGAGGGTAAGAAGAAGCATTTGGATTTGAAAATAAACTGCCTTTCCACTTAGAATACAAACTAGATTTTGAGTGACAAATAACATGCCTGCTAAAAAATGAAGAAAGTAACTATAAATTACACTTTTTACAAGTTTTGCCTGGGAAGGGAAGGGAAGATGCAACATCATAGTGTAAATAGCAAATAAGATGTAGTAGACTTTTTTGTTTTTATTTTTCAGGAGATGTGTATGTTTGTAACACTTTTAAATAAATAGGCTGACCACAAAATAGGTTAGACTACCACAAGTAATCACTTATTGAAATACCATCCAAAATTAAAGTGCAATGATTACATCAGATGCTTAAAATTTTTTTTTTTAATTTTTTTTTATTATCATTATTATTTTTTTTTTCCAGTGGGTTTTGTCATACATTGATATGAATCAGCCATGGATTTACATGTATTCCCAATTTTAACAGAAGACTAGCGTTATTTTCCGAAGAATCACATCAGAGAAAAGGAATTAATTGCCAGGACTGATTCATGAATCAGTCTTATTAGAGCAAATGAATCAGCAATGTTTAGCGTTAAGATTCTGTTCCCTATCTTTTTAAAATATCTTTCTTCTTCATTAGCAAATGCTTCATTGATATCTAATTCTATTCATATTTAACCCACAGTCAGACAGAAAGTCTTATTAACATCTGGGTGCCAAAGAAAGAAAATTTGCAATCTATATATTCCTAACAGAGAATAAACTTCAAATAACTGTAAAACATATTGTTCAGAAGTATTTACAAAGGAATAGATAGTAAATCTAGGCTGTACATAAAGTCTATGTTTTTATTGGAATAACTGCATTATTACTGACATTTGGGCTATTCTAAAACCACATATTTTATTGTTTTCATTGGGCCTTTTTTTCTTTGTTAAAATCTACCTTCAGCTTGGTTTCTTAGTAAAATTTACCAATATCAGTAGGGTAGATAAAAATATCTATCAAGTACTATAAATGCACAAGAGAATCAGTGTGCTAATGAAAATATATTGCAAAAGATTCATAATAAACTGAGTTATTCAGATTTCAGAAATAGAAATTATAGCATTCTACTCTAAATTAGAAAAAAAAATAGTCTTGATTTCAGAGTTTTTACTTGAGTAAAAATTATTCATTTTACATGAACTGCAAAAATCTGATGATTCTCCCATATTTCTGGTATTATCACTTTCTATTCATGATCTTCATTATGTATTCTCTGTCTCAATGAATTACACACCTCTGATTCAGTTGCTTTATTTACATACCTAGGAATCATCCTTGACTGTCACTCTCCTCTGCATCTATTCAATCGCTTAATCTGTCAATTATAGCTATTAAATATTAAATAGTTCAGACCACCACAGACCTGGGGCTTCTCAGGGTGGCACTAGCAGTAAAGAATATGCTTGTCGATGCAGGAGATGCAAGAGATGCGTGTTCAATCCCTGGGTGGGGAAGATCCCCAGGAGTAGGAACTGGCAACTCACCCCAGTATTATCGCCTGGGAAATCCCATGGACAGAGGAGCCTGGTGAGATACAGTCCATGGGGTTGCAAACAGTTGGACACAACTGAGCGACTGAGCACACACACCATAGACTATCACCTCAGTTCAATTCAGTTCGGTTCATTCGCTCAGTCGTGTCCGACTCTTTGTGACTCCATGAATTGCAGCACGCCAGGCCTCCCTGTCCATCATAAACTCCCGGAGTTTACTCAAACTCATGTCCATTGAGTCGGTGATGCCATCCAGCCATTTCATCCTCTGTCGTCCCCTTCTCCTCCTGCCCCCAATCCCTCCCAGCATCAGGGTCTTTTCAAACGAGTCAACTCTTCCCATGAGGTGGCCAAAGAATTGGAGTTTCAGCTTCAGCATCAGTCCTTCCAATGAACACCCAGGACTGATCTCCTTCAGGATGGACTGGTTGGATCTCCTTGCAGTCCAAGGGACTCTCAAGGGTCTTCTCCAACACCACAGTTTAAAAGCATCAATTTTTCAGTGCTCAGCTTTCTTCACAGTCCAACTCTCACATCCATACCTGACCACTGGAAAAAACCATAGCCTTGACTAGACGGACCTTTGTTGGCAAAGTAATGTCTCTGCTTTTTAATGTGCTATCTAGGTTGGTCATAACTTTCCTTCCAAAGAGTAAGCGTCTTTTAATTTCATGGCTGCAGTCACCATCTGCAGTGATTTTGGAGTCCAAAAAAATAAAGTCTGACACTGCTTCCACTGTTTCCTCACCTATTTCCCATGAAGTGATGGGATCAGATGCCATAATCTTAGTTTTCTGAATGTTGAGCTTTAAGCCAACTTTTTCAGTCTCCTCTTTCACTTTCATCAAGAGGCTTTTTAGTTCCTCTTCACTTTCTGCCATAAGAGGGGTGGCATCATCTGCGTATCTGATATTATTGATATTTCTCCCGGCAATCTTGATTCCAGCTTGTGCTTCTTCCAGCCCAGTGTTTCTCACCTGGCTTACTTCAATTTCTTAACTCACTTTCCCATCTCTGACCACATCATTCTGTTATTTAATATCAATATTTCCTCTTGGTCCTTAAAATCTAAATTCTTTAATGACTTACCAAGCTCTTAAACATAGGGTCCCTGTTTATCTTCCCAAACTTGTATTCTTTTGATCACTCTCTTTTTCTCACCCTTGTACTCTTTAGCTTATATCTTCAGACATACAGAATAAGCAGCAACCCCCCCCCCCTTTATCCAGTTTCCTTTCTTAAGCATTTATCCAAGTTAGAAAATGTAACTTGAATACACTTCCCCCTTTCACCTAACTCCATCTTCCCTTGATGTAGCTAACGTGTTCACAAACTAAGCACCATGTTTTCTATGAAGATTTCCCTTACTATCTCTCTTGCAAGTTTTGGTTAGGTATCCCTTGAGTGTTTTCTCTTAGTACCCTGAATTTAATATTATATGATTTAACACTGAACTGTTACTATTTTTGTCCATATCTTCCACTTCATGTGAGCTTCATGAAGACTGTAACTAGTGTCTACTTTGACAAATGCTCATTAATGCATTTTTTGCTGTAGTAAAAACAAATAACATGATGTCTACCATCTTAAAAAATTTAAATGTACAGTACAGAATTGATAACTGAAAGTTCAAAGTTCTACAACAGATCTTTAAGAAGTTTTTGATCTTGCATCACTGAAACTTTACACTAATTTCTCAGTTTCCCTAGGATTTGGCAACCACCCTTATCTCTGCTTCTATGAGTTTGACTATTTAGATGTCTCATGTAAGGGGAATAATACAGTTTTTGCCCTTCTGTAACTAGCTTATTTCACTTAGCAAAATTCCCTCAGGTTTCATCCATGTTTTCACATAGGACAGTATTTCCTCATTTTTTAAGACTGAATAATATTCTGCTGTAGTTATATGCCACATTTTCTTTATCATTTCACTTGTTCATGGATTTTTTAAAATTAATTTAATTTTTTTTTTGGAGTTTATGTAAAAATTTATTTGACCAAAATGTAGAAAAAGTGATACTATTACATATGATACAGTTGCAAGAATCTAAATGGAAAGTGTGGGTTTTATTCAATTGCACAATTTGTTAGTGTATCTCCTGGGTAGTGTGGCGCTTAATAAATAGGAGTGAGGGGCAGAGGATTCAGATAAGCTAGAAGCAGGGTGATTCTTTTAGCCAGAATTGTAAACTTGAGTTGGCCCCCACACTGCTGGGGAATGTGGAATGTTTCAGCTCTGAGATGTTAACTGAGAAAGCAGAAACAGAACAAAATGCCCTGTGTACAAAATACTCCATATCCAGTTTAATCAGGAGTTTTTCGGTCTTTTATTAACTTGGTCCTGAAGAAGGAATTAAAAATCTAGATAAGTAAATTTCCAATTTGCCATTCTCTTGAGTATAGAGATGAAGTTATGCCAATTTTTTAGTTTTTACTTTGCTGTCTGAGAGGGCCATTCTGCCTAATATTTGTTCACAGAAAAACAGTCTTGCTCAATTACTGATAGTTTTGAAAAAGACTGCTTCTCTGAATAGGACTGAATTCTCCAACATTCATTCCTCCTGAGTGGATGGCCTCATATCAGAGCAGATAAGCATGGATCATTATTGGAATAAGACATCAGCTCCTCAGAGAACTTAGAGGAAAAAGAAACATATAGAAGAGCATATCAAGGATCTATCCAAAAAACATTTGGGTAATTATTATGACTCTTTTCTGAGCACTCTCACGCTGACTGCTCAGAGGATGTTTGTTCTGTTCTGCACGGTGGAGTGCGGAAAAGAGCCGGGATGATCAGGTTAACCTCTCTGTGGTTTATGACTTCCCACAGTAACCTCACCCCCACTTTGGTCTGGATGGAAAATCCCCACCCATTTTAATGTGACGATCCCTGGCCTCCTACCACGTGACCAATGGTGGACATTCTCCAACGTTTTAAACTGACCCATGACTAGACATCAGAATCTGTGTTTTGAAAGTGTGGGGTTGTCTATTCTCCCAGGAACCAAATGCCCTCAGTCTTAAAAGAGAGTATGTATGCTCAATATGAAATACCCTGCCTACCTTAGGAATATATGCAATTTAAGGATTAAAAATAGAGCTGAAAAAACTGGTGTCATTTTGGAAAAAAGGAAGGAACAGATTAACTGGTGCTCAAAACTTCTCTGATACAAAATATTTGGTCATGTATTCATAATTTGCTTGACATTTCCAGCAAAGCGAAGAGGCAATAACAAAAGAAACTTCTTACAAGAGAAGAGAAAGACACGGCGCTCTGGAGTTTCTGTTGGAACAAGAATCTTCTGTTTTGGTTATATACAGTTTAGTTCGTTTAGTGTCTGATCCAGTGTCTGATGTAAGCCCACGTTCTCTTCTTTGGCCTGGGCAAGTTTTTCTTCCAGGTCATCAATTGTCTTTTCCAGTTTCGCAACTGTTCTCTCTGCAAATTCAGCACGGGTCTCGGCCTCTTTGAGTTTGTCAGACAGAAGCTTAATTTCTTCTTCATATTTGTCCTCCTTTTCAGAATACTTTTCAGATGCAGCCTCTAGTGACTTCAGATTGTTAGTGACATTCTTGAGTTCTGCTTCCAGGTCACCACATTTTAATTCGGACACCTCGGCACGCTCCTCTGCCAGCTCTAGCTCACCCTCCAGGATGACCAACTTACGAGCTACCTCCTTGTATTTGCGGTCGGCCTCCTCGGCGATGTGCGTGGCCTCTTTAAGCTGCATCTCGTGAATCTCCATCTTCTCCTCATCTTTCATGGCGCGGTTCTCTATCACCTTCATCCCTCTCTCACTCTCATCTGCAGCCTTTTCCACCTCCTCCAGTTTCTGCAGGGCTGTGGCCAGTCGTTCCTGAGCCCTGTCCAACTCCTCCTCAACGAGCTGGATGCGTCAATTGAGAGCTGCCACATCACCTTCGGCTTTCTCGCGCCGCTCGCGCTCGCCGTCCAGCTCGCGCTGCAGGCCCTGCGCGCGGTCCTCCGCCTCATCCGCTTGCTGCTGCAGGGCCTGGATCTTGCGTTTCACCGCCTCCAGGGAGTTGAGGCCAGCCGTGACGCGGAGGCGCACGCAGTGGGCGGCTGGCAGCGGCGGGCGCTCGGTTCGGCTAGGCTCCGGCAAGAGCTGCCTAAAATTAATTTATTTTAATTGGAGGATAATTTCTTTTACAATATTATGGTGGTTTTGTCATATATTGACATGGATTACCCACAGGTGTACATGTGTCTGTCCATCCTGAACCCCAGCTCCAACCACCCTCCCAACTCCATTCCTCTGGGTTGTCCCAGAGCACCAGCTCTGAGTGCCCTGCTTCATGAATTGAACTTGCATTGGTCATCTATTTTACATATGGTAATATACATGTTTAAATGTTATTTTTTCAAGTCATCCACCTTCCCCTTCTCCCACATAGTCCAAAAGTCTGTTCTTTGCATTTGTGTCTCTTTTGCTGCCTTGCATATAATATCATCATTATGATCTTTCTAAATTCCATGTATATGCATTAATATACTGTATTGGTGTTTCTCTTTCTGACTTACTTTACTGTGTATAATAGGCTCCAGTTTCATCCACCTCATGAGAACTGACTCAAATGCATTCTTTTTGTTTAATAACTGAGTAATATTCCATTGTGTATATGTACCACAACTTTCACATCCATTTTATTTTTTTATTGAAATATAGCTGACTTACAATGTTGTGTTAGTTTAAGGTGATTCTGAATACAGCAAAGTGACTTGGTTTCAGGTTTTTTTCCAGCTTTTATTTTTCCATTATAGGCTATTGCAAGACACTGAATATAGTTCTTTGTGGAATACAGTAGGTCTTTGCTGATTATCTATTTAATGCATAGCCATGAGAATGTGTTTATCTCAAACTCCCAATTTATCCCTCCTCTACTCTTTCCCCCTTTGGTAAACTTAAGTTTGTTTTCTATATCTTTGGGTCTATTTCTGCTAGCAATATCATATGATATTTGTCTTTCTTTGGCTTACTTCACTTAATATGACAATCCTCAGGCCCACCTATGCTTCAAATAGCATTATTTTATTCTTTTTAATGGCTGAGTAATATTCTATTGTATATATGTACATCTTTAACCATTCCTCTGCTGATGGACTTTTAAGTAGCTTCTTTGTCTTGGCTTGTTTGTGGTTGTTTAAGTTGCTTCCACAACTTGGCTGTTGTGAATGATGCCACAGTGAACATGGGGGTCAAAATATCTCTTCAAGATATTGATTTCAATAATTTTGGATAAATACCCAGAAACCAAATTGCTGTATCATATAGTAATTCTATTTTTTTTTTTGAGAAATTTATATTTATTTTACATAGCACCTGAACGATTTTACATTGCTACCAGAAGTGCACAAAGATTTCTATATCTCCACATTCTTACCAATGATTTCTGTTTATTTATTTTGAAAATGGCTAACCTAACAGGTGTGAAGTGATATTTCACTGTGCTTATGATTTGCATTTCTCTGTTGCTTAGTGATATTGAGTGTCTTTTTATATACTTGTTGGTCATTTGTATGCTTTCTTTTGAAAAATGTGCATTCAAAATTTTTTTTTCTCCAATTGAATTTTCAGAGTTGCTTATACATTTTGGAGAGTAATTTCTTATCAGGTATATGGTTACCAAATTTGTTTTTCCCATCCAGTACATTGGCTTTTCTTTTCTTTTATTATTTTTCTGCCCTACCGAAACTTTTTGATTGAAGTCCCACTTATCTATTTTTATTCTTGTTTCCTGTGCTTTTGGTGTTATATTCAACAAATTGTCATCAAGACCAGTGTTGTGAAGCTTTCTCTTATGTTTTCATCTCAGAGATTTATAGTAACAGGTCTTACGTTTAAGTCTGTAATCCATTTGGTGTTAATTTTTTGTCTATGGTGTAAGATAAGTGTCCAAATTCTGGACTTCCCTGGTGGTCCTGTGGTTAAGAATCCACCTGGAATGCAGAGGACATGGGTTCAATCCCTGGTCTGGGAATATTCCACATGCTCTGGGGCAACTAAACCCATGCAACACAACTACTGAAGCCCACATGCTCTAGAGCCCATGTTCCACAACTACTGAGCACACATGCCATAATTACTGAAGCCCATGTCCCATAGAGGCCATGCTTCACAACGAGAGAAGCTACCACAATAAGAAAGGTGTACAACACAACTAGAGAGTAGCCCCACTCACCACAGTTGGAGAAACCCAGGCCCCAGCAACAAAGACTCAGTGCAGTGAAATAAATAACTATATACATATATATATATATAATTTATGTATATATATGTGTATTTATATATATACTTGTATATGTATATATATACATATACAAGTATATATATAAATATATATATGTATATATATATATATGTATATTTATAAAAACAAAAGAATGAAAAGACCCATCATGAAAGCAAAGTTTTAAAGTGTTTATGAATGAATTAACATAATGGTTATGAAAGTGTTAGTCATTCAGCTGTGTCCAACTCTTTGTATCCCCAGGCTCCTCTGTTCATGGAATTCTCCAGGCAAGAGTACTGGAGTGGGTAGCCATTCTCTTCTCCGGGGAATCTTCCTAACCCAGAGGTTGAACCCAGATCTCCTGCATTGCAGGCCAATTCTTTAACATCTGAGTAACCAAGGAAATCCCCTTTAACATATCAAAGGCCATATATGACAAGCCCACAGCAAATTTTATTTTCAGTGGTAAAAAACTGAAAACATTTAATCTAAGATCAGGAACAAGATGAAGGTGCCCACTCTAGCCACTATTATTCAACATCGTTTTGGGAATCCTATATATGGTAACCAGAAAGAAAAAGAAATAAAAAGAATCTAGGTTGGAAAAGAAGTAAGAGTGCCACTGTTTGCAGATTACATGATACTATACATAGAAAATCCTAATGACACCACCAGAAAATTACTAAAATTTACTAGAGCTAATCATTGAATTTAGTAAAATCACAGGATACGAAAAAAAAAAGGATACAGAATTAATACACAGAAATCCCTTGCATTCCTATACACTAATAGCCAAAAATCAGATCAATTAAGCAAACAATCCCATCCACCATTGCAACAAAAAAGAATAAAATACCTAGGAATAAACCTACCTAAAGAGAAAAAAGACCAGTATGCAGAAAACTGTAAGACACTGATGAAAGAAATCAAAGATGATACAAAGAGATGAAGAGATATACCATGTTCTTGGATTGGAAGAATCAATGTTGTGAAAATGACTACACTGCCCAAAAGAAACTACAGATTAAATGCAATTCCTATCTAATTGCCAGTGGCCTTTTTCAAATAACTAGAAAATATTTTTTATAGTTTGTTAGGAAACACAAATGGCTCCTAATAACCAAAACCATCTTGAGAAAGAAGAATAGAGCTGGAGGAATCAACTGTCCTGATTTCATACTATACTTCAAAACTATAATAATCAAGACAGTATGGTACCAGCACGAAAATAGAAATGCACATCAATGGGACAATATAGAAAGTCAAGAGATAAACCCATACACCTATGGGCAAATTATCATTGACAAAGGAGGTAAGAATATATAATGAAAAGAAGACAGTCTCTTCAATAAGCACTGGGAAAATTGGACAGATGCATTTAAAGAATAAAATTAGAACACTTCTTAAGACCAAACACAAAAGTAAACTCAAAATGCATTAAAGACCTGTATGTAAGAACAGACACTTAAAACTCTTAGAGGAAATCATAGGCAGAACACTATGACATAAATCACAGCAAGATCCTCTCTGTCACATCTCCTAGAGGAAGGGAAATAACAAAAATAAACAAATGGGACTTGATAAAACTTAAAAAAAAGCTTTATTTTTATCTATAAGTAAGATTAACTATGTATTCTCTCAAAATGGGAGAATATAATTGCAAATGAAGCAACTCACAAAATGCAGAAGTTGACAAAGTCTCCAAATTATACAAGCAGATCACGCAGCTCAACATCAGAAAAACAAACAACCCAATCAAATGGACAAACGATCTAAACAGACATTTCTCCAAAGAAGACAGAGATAGCCAATAAACACACAGAAAATGTTCAACCTCACTCATTATTAGAGAAATGCAAATCAAAACAAGAATGAGATATCATCTCACACTGGTCAGAATGGCCATCACCGAAAAGTCTACTAATAAATGATGGAGGAAATGTGTAGAAAAAGGAACCCTCTTGTACAGTTGGTGGGAATACAAACTGATACAGCCACTACAGAGAACAGTACAACTATTACTTTAAAAATATTAGGAATATAAATACCATATGACCCACCAATCTCACTCTGGGCATATAACCTGAGAAGACCATAATTTAAAAAGACACATGTACCACAATGTTCATTGTAGCACTATTTACAATAACCAGGACATAGAGGCAAGCTAGATGTCCATTAACAGATGAATGGATAAAGATGTGGTCCATATATATAATGGAAAATTACTCAGCCATAAAAAATAACAAAATTGAGTCAATTTTAGTGATGTGGATGAACCTAGAATCTGTTATACAAAGTAAACCAGAAAAAACAAATATTGTGGATAATATATATCCATATATTAATGGATATATATGGAATCTAGCAAAATAGTACTGAGAAACCTATTTGATGAGCAGGAATAGAGATGCAGATGTAGAGAATGGACTTGTGCACATAACAGGGGAAGGAGAGAGTGGGAAAAATTGAGAAGGTTGTATTGACATACATATTACCATGTGTAAAATAGACAGCTAGTGCGAAGGTGCTATGTAACACAGGGAATTCAGCCTGGTGTGCTGTGATGACCTAAAGGAATGGGATGTCGGAGGGGGAGGAAGATTAAAGATGGAGGGGGATATATGTATACTACAAGCACAGTATTGTGAAAATTATTCTCCAATTTTATAAATGTCCAACCAGATAGCTTCACAGCTGAATTCTACCAAAAATTTAGAGAAGAGCTAACACCTATCTTACTCAAACTCTTCCAGAAAATTGTAGAAGGTAAACTTCCTAACTCACTCTATGAGGCCACCATCACTCTAATTCCAAAACCAGACAAAGATGCCACAAAAAAAAGAAAACTACAGGCCAATATCACTGATGAACATAGATCCAAAAATCCTTAACAAAATTCTAGCAAACAGAATCCAACAACATATTAAAAAAATCATACATCATGACCAAGTGTGCTTTATCCCAGGAATGCAAGGATTCTTTAATATCCACAAATCAATCAATGTAATACACCACATTAACAAATTGAAAGATAAAAACCATATGATTATCTCAATAGATGCAGAAAAAGCCTTTGACAAAATTCAACATCCATGTATGATTAAAACTCTCCAGAAAGCAGGAATAGAAGGAACACACCTCAACATAATAAAAGCTATATATGACAAACTCACAGCAAACATTATCCTCAATGGTGAAAAATTGAACGCATTCCCCCTGAAATCAGGAATGAGACAAGGGTGCCCACTCTCATGACTACTATTCAACATAGTTTTGGAAGTTTTGGCCACAGCAATCAGAGCAGAAAAAGAAGTAAAAGGAATCCAGATAGGAAAAGAAGAAGTGAAACTCTCGCTGTTTGCAGATGACATGATCCTCTACATAGAAAACCCTAAAGACTCTACCAGAAAATTGCTAGAGCTAATCAACGAATAGAGTAAAGTTGCAGGATATAATATTAACACACAGAAATCCCTTGCATTCCTATACACTAACAATGAGAAAACAGAAAGAGATATTAAAGAAACAATACCATTCTCCATTGCAACACAAAATAAATAAATAAATAAAATACTTAGGAGTATATCTACCTAAAGAAACAAAAGGCCTATATATAGAAAACTATAAAACACTGGTGAAAGAAATCAAAGAGGACACAAACAGATGGAGGAACATACCATGTTCATGGATTGGAAGACTCAGTATTGTCAAAATGACTATACCACCCAAAGCAATCTATAGATTCAATGCAATCCCTATCAAGCTACCAACTGTATATTTCACAGAACTAGAACAAAGAATTTCACAATCTGTATGGAAATACAAAAAACCTCAAATAGCCAAAGCAATCGCGAGAAAGAAGAATGGAAGTGGAGGAATCAACCTGCCTGACTTCAGGCTCTACTACAAAGCCACAGTCATCAAGACAGAATGGTACTGGCACAAAGACAGAAATATAGATCAATGGAACAGAATAAAAGCCCAGAGACAAATCCACGAACCTATGGACACCTTATCTTCAACAAAGGAAGCAAGAATATATAATGGAAAAAAGACAACCTCTTTAACAAGTGGTGCTGGGAAAAGTGGTCAACCACTTGTAAAAGAATGAAACTAGAACACTTTCTAACACCATACACACAAATAAACTCAAGATGGATTAAAGATCTAAATGTAAGACCAGAGACTATAAAACTCCTAGAGGAGAACATAGGCAAAGCACTCTCTGACATAAATCACAGCAGGATCCTGTATGACCCACCTCCCAGATTATTGGAAATAAAAGCAAAAATAAACAAATGGAACCTAATGAAACTTAAAAGCTTTTGCACAACAAAGGAAACTATAAGTAAGGTGAAAAGACAGCCCTCAAATTGGGAGACAATAATAGCAAAGGAAGCAACAGACAAAGGATTAATCTCAAAAATATACAAGCAACTCCTGCAGCTCAATTCCAGAAAAATAAATGACCCAATCAAAAAATGGGCCAAAGAACTAAACAGGCATTTCTCCAAGGAAGACATACAGATGGCTAACAAACACATGAAAAGATGCTCAACATCACTCATTATCAGAGAAATGCAAATCAAAACCACAATGTCACGTCAGTCAGGATAGCTCCTATCCAAAAGTCTACAAGCAATAAATGCTGGAGAGGGTGCAGGGAAAAGGGAACCCTCTTACACTGTTGGTGGGAATGCAAACTAGTACAGCCGCTATGGAGAACAGTGTGGAGATTTCTTAGAAAACTGGAAATAGAACTGCCATATGACCCAGCAATCCCACTCCTGGGCATACACAGCAAGGAAACCAGATCTGAAAGAGACACGTGTACCCCAATGTTCATCGCAGCACTGTTTATAATAGCCAGGACATGGAAGCAACCTAGATGCCCATCAGCAGATGAATGGATAAGGAAGCTGTGGTACATATACACCATGGAATATTACTCAGCTATTAAAAAGAATTCATTTGAATCAGTTCTAATCAGATGGATTAAACTGGAGCCCATTATACAGAGTGAAGTAAGCCAGACAGGTAATGACCAATACAGTTTACTAACACATATATATGGAATTTAGAAAGATGGTAATGATAACCCTATATGCAAAACAGAAAAAGAGACATAGATGTATAGAATAGACTTTTGGACTTTTTGGGAGAAGGCAAGGGTCAGATGTTTCGAGAGAACAGCATCGAAACATGTATATTATCTATGGTGAAACAGATCACCAGCCCAGGTTGGATGCATGAGACAAGTGCTCAGAGCTGGTGCACTGGGAAGACCCAGAGGGATTGGGTGGAGAGGGAGGTGGGAGGGGGGATTGGGATGGGGAATACATGTAAATCCATGGCTGATTCATGTCAATGTATTGCAAAATCCACTACAATATTGTAAAGTAATTAGCCTCCAACTAATAAAAATAAATGGGAAAACATTTTAAAAAAATAATAAAAATAAAAAAGTGTCCAAGTTCATTCTTTTACATGTGGTTATCAAGTTATTAAGCACTCTTTCTTAAAGAAACTGTACCCTTTCTTTCCCCATTTTGTATTCTTGATACCCTGTTGAAGATCATTTTACTGCATATATGTGGATTTATTTCAGTTCTTTTAATTCTATTACACTGATTTGTATATCTGGTTTTATGCCAGTACCTTAATGTTTTGATTACTATAGCTTTGTAATGTATTTTGAAATCTAGAAAAATGAGGCTACTGGCTTTGTTCTTCATTATCCAGATTTTTTAGCTATTTTGGGATTTACTGTGGCTCCATATGTACTTAAAAATGCTTTTTCTATTTCTGTAAATAATAGTCTTTGAAATTCTCATTGGGATTTTAATGAATATTGACATTATTTTAGGCAGTATTGTTATTTTAATAATATTGTATCTTCAGTCCATAGACATGGGATGTCTTTTTCCTTTAGTTGTGTCTTTTTCTATCAGCTTTTGTAGTTTTTAACTTGTAAGTCTTTCATCTCCTTGGTTACATTTATTCTTAAGTATTTTATTGTATATGATTTTACTCTATGTGAAATTTTCCCCCTTAATTTCATATTCAGTTTGTTCATCATTACTATATAGAAAAACAATTAATATTTGCATGTTTATTTTATAATCTTCCACTTTACCAAACTTTATGAAATTCTCTTAATTCTAATAGATTTTCTCTTATATTGCCTTATGTTGAGGTAATTTCTTTCTATTCCTAACTGTTGAGTTTTTATTTTATGAAAGAGTATTGAATTTTGTCAAATTCTTTTCCTACATCTATTGAGATAATCATGTGATTTTTACACTTTATTGCATTAATATGTATATCATGTTGATGGATTTTCAAAAGTTGAAACACCCTTCCACACCAGGTAATCCTAGTTGGTCATGGTGTAAATTCTTTTTAACATAAAGTTTATTTTGGTTTGCTAGCATGTTGTTGAGGATTTTTGCATGTATGTTTATCAGGGATAGTGTCCTATAGTTTTCTTTTCTCATAGGGTCTTTCTCTGATTTTTTATCAAGAAAATATTTATCAAAAAATGAGTTTGGAAGTGTTCTCTTCAACTTTTTGGAAGGGTTTGAGAAAGATAGATGTTTATTCCTTTTTAAATGTTTGGTAGAATTTGTCAGTGAAACTCTCTTGTCCTGGAATTTTCCTTTTTGTGAGGTTTTTGATTACTGATTCAATCTCCCTACTAGTTACAACTGTGTTCAGATTTTCTATATTTCATGATTCAGTGTCAACAGGTTGTATGTTTTAGGAATTTATGCATTTCTTCTATATTATCCAATTTGTTGGCATATAATCATCCCTAACAGTATCTTTTCATCCATTTCATTTCTGTGGCATTGGTTGTATTAACGCCACTTTTAAAGTTTTGTTTATTTAAGTGTTCCATTTTTTATTAGTCCAACTAAAAGTTTGTGTATGTTTTTTTTTAACGTCTTAGTTTCATTGATATTTCTATTATTTTTCTACCTTCCATTTCTTTGCTGTAACTTCGCCAACCACCCCCTCACTACCATTTTATAATGTAGGGCTTACTTTGTTCTTCTTTCTCTAGTTTCACAAGGCACAAAGTTAGGTTGATTATCTAAAATCTTTTTACTTTAAATGTTGGTGTTTATCAGTATAAACTTCCCTGTTACTACCACTTTTGCTGCAGCCCATAAGTTTTGGTATGTTGTGTTTACATTTTTGTTTGTCTCAAGATATTTTCTTTCTTTTTGATTTCTTCTTTGAAGAGTTGTTTGAGAGTGTGCTGTTCAATTTCCACATACTTGTGAATTTTCAAGTTTTTCTTCTGCTATTAACGTCTAGATTATTTTTCTGTAGTCTGTAAATGTACTTTGTATGAAATCAATTTTCTTAACTTTATTAAGACTTACCTACTAACTTAATGTGATCCCTCCTATAGGATGTTCCATGTGCATTTGGGAAGAATGTATATTTTGGTTCTGTTGAGTACCATGTTGGTAGAGACCACTTAAGTCAATTTGGACTGTAGTGTTTTTCAAGTCCTCTGTTTCCTTGTTTATCTCATTCTGAATATTCTCTTCATTATTCAAATTTGGGTACTGAAATTTCCTGCTATTATTGAATTGCCATTTTTTTCCTTTACTTACATCTTTTTCATTATATATTTGGATGCTCTGATGTTGGGTATATAAATGCATATAATACCACCTTGGTGTGTTAAAATTTGGGCATTATATAATGTCATTCTTGGCCTTTTTTGATAGTTTTGGTATAACATCCATTTTGTCTAAAGTAAATATGGCTGCTTCTGTTCTCTGGTTAACATCTATATGGAATGTTGTTTTCCATCCTTCCCTTTTTAGCCTATGTGTGCTTATAAATTTAAAGCTCTTGTGTGTGTATGTATATATATGTGTGTGTGTGTGTGTGTATATATATAATGTATAATATAATATATATAATATGTACAATATATACAAGTAAAGACATGTATAAGAAATATATATATGTAATATATATATATAATATACATATATTATATATATATATATATATATATGTAAAGATAATATATGTAAGAGCAATATTGCATAGGAACCTGGAATGTTAGGACTGTGAATCAAGGTAAATTAGAAGTGGTCAAACAGGAGAGAGCCAGAGCGAACATTGACATTTTAGGAATCAGTGAACTAAAATGGACTGGAATGGGTAAATTTAATTCAGATGATCATTATATCTACTACTGTGGGCAAGAATCCCTTAGAAGAAAAGGATTAGCCTTCATAGTCAATGAAAGAGTCCAAAATACAGTACTTGGGTGCAGTCTCAAAAATGACAAAATGATCTTCGTACATTTCTAAGGCAAACCAGTCAATATCAGAGTATCCAAGTCTATGCCCTACCAGTAATGCTGAAGAAGCTGAAGTTGAATAGTTCTATGAAGACCTACAAGATCTTCTAGAACTAACACCCCAAACAGATGTCCTTTTCATCATAGGGGACTGGAATGTAAAAGTAAGAAGTCAAGACATGTTGGAGTAACAGGGAAGTTTGGCCTTGGAGTACAAAATGAGGCAGGGAAAAGGCTAACAGAGTTTTGCCAAGAGAATACACTGGTCATAGCAAACACCCTTTTTCAACAACACAAGAGAAGACTCTACACATGGACATCACCAGATGGTCAATACTGAAATCAGACTGATTTCAGCAACTAAAGATGGGGAAGCTCTATACAGTCAGTAAAAACAAGACTGGGAAATGACTGTGGCTCAGATCATGAACTCCTTATTGCCAAATTCAGACTTATATTGAAGAAAGTAGAGAAAAACATTAGACCATTCAGGTATGATCTAAATAAAATTTCTTATGATTATACAGTGGAAGTGACAAATAGATTCAAGGGATTAGATCTGATAGATTGCCTGAAGAACTATGAACAGAGGTTTGTGACATTGTTGAGAAGGCAGTGATCAAAACCATCCCCAAGAAAAAGAAATGTAAAAAGACAAAGTGGTTGTGTGAGGAGACCTTACATATAGCTGAGAAAAGAAGAGAAGCTAAAGGCAAATGAGAAAAGGACAGCTATACACATTTGAATGCAGAGTTCCAAAGAAGAGCAAGGAGAGATAAGAAAGCCTTCCTCAGTGATCAGTGCAAGAAATAGAGGAAAACAATAGAATGGGAAAGACTAGAGATCTCTTCAAGAAAATTTGAGACACCAAGGGAACATTTCATGCAAAGATGGGCACAATAAAGGACAGAAAATTTATGGACCTAACAGAAGCAGAAGATATTAAGAAGAGCTGGCAAGAATACACAGAAGAACTGTACAAAAGAGATCCTCATCACCCAGATAACCGCAATGGTGTGATCACTCACCTAGAGCCAGACATCCTGGAACACGAAGTCAAGTGGGCATTAGGAAGCATCACTATGAACAAAACTAGTGGAGATGATGGAATTGCAGTTGAGCTATTTCAGATCCTAAAAGATGATGCTGTTGAAGTGATGCACTCAATATGCTGGCAAATTTGGAAAACTCAGCAGTGTCCACGGGACTGGAAAAGGTAAGTTTTCATTCCAATCTCAAAGAAAGGCAATGCCAAAGAATGCTCAAACTACCGCACAATTGGATTCATCTCACGTGCTAGCAAAGTAATGCTAAAAATTCCCCAAGCAAGGCTTGAAAAATACATGAACTATGAACTTCCCAATGTTCAAGATGGATTTAGAAAAGGCAGAGGAACCAGAGATTAAATTGCCAACATCCATTGGATCATAGAAAGAGCAAGAGAGTTCCAGAAAAGTATTTACTTTATTGATGATGCCAAAGTCTTTGACTTTGTAGATCACAACAAACTGTGGAAAATGCTTCAAGAGATGGGAATACAGTGCCACCTGACCTGCCTCCTGAGAAATCTGTATGCAGTTCAAGAAGCAATCATTAGAACTGGACATGGAAAAACAGACTGGTTCCAAATCAGCAAAGGATCTTGTCAAGGCTGTATATTGTCACCCTGCTTATACAACATATATACAGAGTGCATCATGCAAAATGCCAGACTACATGAAGCACAAGCTGAATCAAGATTGCTGGGGGAAATATCAATAATCTCAGATACACAGATGACATGACCCTTATGGCAGAAAGTGAAGAGGAACTAAAGAGCCTCTTGATGAAAGTGAAAGAGGAGAGTGAAAAAGCCAGCTTAAAACTCAACATTCAAAAAACTAATATCATGGTATCCAGTCCCATCACTCTATGGCAAATAGATGGGGAAACAATGGAAACAACGGCAAACTTTATTTTGAGGGGCTCCAAAATCACTGCAGATGGTGATTGCAGCCACGAAATTAAAAGACACTTGTTCCTTGGAGGAATAGCTATGACCAACCTAGACAGCATATTAAAAAGCAGAGACATGGGAAGGAGGTTCAAAAGGGAGGCCATTTATATATACCTATGGCTGATTCATGTTGAGGTTTGACAAAAAAAAAAAAAAAAATTCTATAAAGCAATTATTTTTAAATTAAAAAAAAAAAGCAGAGACATTATTTTGTCAAAAAATGTCTGTCTAGTCAAAGCTGTGTTTTTTCCAGTAGTCATGTATGGATGTGAGGGTTGGTGTATAAGAAAGCTGAGCGCCAAAGAATTGATGCTTTTGAACTGATGTTGGAGAAGACTCTTGATAGTCCATTGGACTGCAAGGAGATCAAACTAGTCAAATGAGATCAGTCCTGAATATTCATTGGAAGAACTGATGCTCAAGCTGAAACTCCAATACTTTGGCCACCTGATGCGAAGAATTGACTCTTTGGAAAATACCCTGATGCTGGGAAAGATTGAAAGCATAAGGAAAACGGGACGACAGAGGATGTGATTGTTGAATGGCATCCCCTACTCAATGGACATGAGTTTGAGCAAACTCCAGGAGCTGGTGAAGTACAGGGAAGCCTGGCATGCTGCAGTCCATGGGATCACAAAGAGTCTTATGTGATTGAGTGACTGAATTGATTATATATATATATATATATATATATATATATATATATATATATATATGTGTGTGTGTATATATATATACACATACAGTTCATGAGGTTCTCACAGCAAGTATACTATTGTAGCTTGCCATTCCCTCCTCCAGTGGATCACAGACTTCTGAAAGTCCGTTGGACAGCATGGAGAGCAAACCAGTCAATCATAAGGGAAATCAACCCTGAATATTCATTGGAAGGACTGATGCTGAAGCTAAAGCACCATTATTTTGGTCACCTTATATGAACAGCCAACTCATTGGAAAAGTCCCTGATGCTGGGAAAGATTGAGGGCAGAAGGAGAAGAGGACGTCAGAGGATAACATGGCTGGATGGCATCACTGATGCAACGTGCAGTCCATGGGGTTGCAAAGAGTCAGGCACAACTGGGAAAATGAACAACTAGGTTTGTTATAGCTTTTCTTCCAACAAGCAAGCATCTTTTAACTTCATGGCTACAGTCACTGTCAACAGTGATTTTGGAGGCCAAGAAAATTAAGTCTGCCACTATTTCTATTTTTTCCCCATCCTTTGGTCATGAAGTGACGGGACCAGATGCCATAATCTTCATTTTTTTTAGTGTTGAGTTTTAAGCCAGCTTTATACTCTCTTCTTTCACTTTCATCAAGAGTTCAGTTGGTGAACTGAACTCTTCAGTTTCTTCACTTTCTTCCATTAGGGTGGTTTCATCTACATATCTAAGGTTGTTGATATTTCTCCCAGTAATCTTGATTCCAGCTTGTGCTTCATTCAGCCCAGGATTTCGCATGATATACTCTGCATAGAAGTTAAATAAGTAGGGTGATAGTATACAGCCTTGATGTATTTCTTTCCCAATTTGGAACCAGTTCATTGTTCCATGTCCAATCTTAACTGTTGCTTCTTGACCTGCATACAGGTTCCTCAGGAGACAGGTAAGGTAGTCTGGTACTCCCATCTCTTTAAGAATTTTCCACAGGATTTGTGATCAGCACAAAGGCTTTCGTGTAGTCAATGAAGCAGAAGTAGATATTTTTCTGTGCTGTACTGTGCTAAGTTGCTTCAGTAGTGTCCAACTCTTTGCAACCCCATGCACTGTAGCCCACCAGGCTCTTCTCTCCATGGGATTCTCCAGGCAAGAATAATGGAGTGGGTTGTCACGCCCTCGTCCAAGGGATCTTCCTGATCCAGGGATCGAACCTGCACCTCTTACATTTCCTGCATTGGCAGGTGGATTCTTTATGACTAGTGCCACCTGTGATCATTTATTATATCATGTGATGGGATAGCCACAAGTTCCGAGGCCTTCAATTTAGTTAAATTAGTAGGTTAATATTGCTATTAAGAACTCAGGTCCTTTCTGTCTGTCCACTCTGTTTTTCACAGAATTGGCTTCATTTTGATGATAGAATTAGCATTTCATGCAAACCAGGTACTTTTCCAATCTATTACATATAGTACTACATTTCATTCATATTTACTGTGATGTGACTACCATTATTACATAAATGTCATACAAAAGGAAATATATATACAGTCTGAAGAGAAATCAGAATATAACACAAGGAAATTAAAGTTCAGAAAAGTTATATAACTTGTTCAGTGTTACACAGCTGGTAAGCAACCTGATATTCATATCCAATCCAACTTGATATTCATATTCCAGCCTTTTATAACTCAATGAAACTATGAAACATGCCGTATAGGGCCACCCAAGACAGACAGGTCATAGTGGAGAGTTCTGGCAAAATGTGGTCCACTGGAGAAGGGAATGGAAAACCACTGCAGTATTCCTGCCTTGAGAACCCCATGAACAGTATGAAAAGAATATAAGATGGGACACTAAAAGATGAACTCTCCAAGTTGGTAGGTACCAAATATGCTCCTGGAGTTCAGTAGAGAAATATCTCCAGAAAGAATGAAAAGACAGAGACAAAGCCAAAAAAAAAAAAAAAAAAAAAAACCCACCCAGTTGTGGATGTGACTAATGATGGAAGCAAGGTCCGATGCTGTAAAGAGCAATAGTGCACAGGAACCTGGTCCATGAATCAAGGCAAATTGGAAGTGATCAAACAGGAGATGGTAAGAATGAACATCAACATTTTAGAAATCAGTGAACTAAAATGGACTGGAATGGGTGAATTTAACTCAGATGACCATTATATCTACTACTGTGGGCAAGAAGAAATGGAGTAGCCATCATGGTCAACAAAAGAGTCTGAAATGCAGTACTTGGATGCAATCTCAGAAACGACAGAATGATCTCAATCAGTTTTCAGGGCAAACCATTCAATATCACGGTAATTGAAGTCTATGCCCTGATCAATAATGCTGAAGAAGCTTAAATTGAACGGATCTATGAAAACCTACAAGATCTTCGAGAATTAGCACTGAAAAAAAAATGTCTTTTCCATTATAGGGGTCTGGATTGCAAAAGTAGGAAGTCAAGAAACACCTGGACTAACAGACAAACTTGTCCTTAGAGTACAGAATGAAGCAGAGCAAAGGGCAATAGCGTTCTGCCAAGAGAACTCACTGGTCATAGAAAACACCCTTTCAACAGCACAAGAGAAGACTCTACACATGGACATCACCAGATGGTCAACACCAAAATCAGATTGGCTATATTCTTTGCAGTCAACGATGGAGAAGCTCTATACAGTCAGCAAAAACAAGACCAGGAGCGGACTATGGCTCAGGTTATGAACTCCTTATCACCAAATTCAGACTGAAATTGAAGAAAGTAGGGAAAACCACTAGACCATTCATGTATGACCTAAATCAAATCCCTTATGAATATACAGTGGAAGTAAGAAATAGATTTAAGGGACTAGATCTGACAGACAGAGTACCTGATGAACTATGGATGGAGGTTCATGACATTATACAGGAGTCAGGGATCAAGACCATTCTCACGGAAAATAAATGCAAAAAGGCAAAATGGTTGTCTGCGGAGGCCTTACAAATAGTTGTGAAAAGAAGAGAAGCAAAAAGCAAAGGAGAAAAGGACAGATATTCCCATTTGAATGCAGAGCTTCAAAGAATAGCAAGGAGAGATAAGAAAGCCTTTCTCACTGATCTGTGCAAAGAAATAAATGAAAACACTAGAATGGGAATGACTAGAGATCTCTTCAAGAAAATTAGAGATGCCAAGGGAGCACTTCATGCACAGGTGGTCTCAATAAAGGACAGAAGTGGTATGGACCTAACAGAAGCAAAAGATATTAAGAAGCGGTGGCAAGAATACGCAGAACTGTACAAGAAATATATTCATGACCCAGATAACCAGGATGGTGTGATCACTCACTTAGAGACAGACATCCTGGAATGTGAAGTCAAGTGGGTCTTAGGAAACATCACTATGAACAAAGCTTGTGGAGGTGATGAAGTTCCAGTTGAGCTATTTCAAATCCTGAAAGATGATACTGTGAAAGTGCTGCACTCAATATGTCAGCAAATTTGGAAAACTCAGCAGCGGCCACAGGACTGGAAAAGGTCAGTTTTCATTCCAATCCCTAAGAAAGGCAATGCCAAAGAATGCTCAAACTACCGCACGATTGCACTCATCTCACACACTAATAAAGTAATGCTCAAAATTCTCCAAGCCAGGCTTCAGCAATACGTGAACCGTGAACTTCCAGATGTTCAAGCTGGTTTTAGAAAAGGCAGAAGAACCAGAAATCAAACTGCCAACATCCACTGGATCATCAAAAAAGCTAGAGAGTTCCAGAAAAACATCTACTTCTGCTTCATTGACAATGCCAAAGCCTTTGACTGTGTGGGTCACAATTGACTGTGGAAAATTCTGAAAGAGACGGGAATACTAGACCACCTGACCTGCCTCTTGAGACATATTTTGCAGGTAAGGAAGCAACAGTTAGATCTGGACATGGAACAACAGACTGGTTCCAAATAGGAAAATGAATAAGTCAAGTATTGTCACCTTGCTTATTTAACTTATATGCAGAGTACATCATGAGAAATGCTGGGCTGGATGAAGCACAAGCTGAAATCAAGATTTCTAGGAGAAATATTAATAACCTCAGATATGCAGATGACACCACCTTTAAGGCAGAACGTGAAGAAGAACTAAAGAGCCTCTTGATGAAAGTGAAAGAGGGGAATAAAAGAGTTGGCTCAAATCTCAACATTCAGAAAACTAAGATCATGGCATCTGGTCCCATCACTTCATGGCAAATAGATGGAGAAACAGTGGAAACAGTGACAGACTTTATTTTCTTGGGCTCCAAAATCACTGCAGATGGTGACTGCAGCCATGAAATAAAAAGACACTTATTCCTTGGAAGAAAATTTATGACCAACCGAGACAACATATTAAAAGCAGAGACCTTACTTTGCCAACAAAGGTCTGTCTAGCCAAGGCTATTTTCTTTCCAGTAGTAATGCATGGATGTGAGATTTGAACTATAAAGAAAGCTGAGCATCGAAGAACTGATGCCTTAAAACTGTGGTGTTGGAGAAGACTCTTGAGAGCCCCTTGCACTGCAAGGAGATCCAACTAGTCCATCCTAAAGATCAGTCTTGGGTGTTCATTGGAAGGACTGATGCTGAAGCTGAAACTCCAATACTTTGGCCACCTGATGCAAAGTACTGACTCATTTGAAAAGACCTTAATTCTGGGAAAGATTAAGGGTGAGAGGAGAAGGGGACGACACAGGATCAGATGGTTGGATGGCATCACTGATTCGTTGCACGTGAGTTTGGGTAAACTCCGGGAGCTGGTGATGGACAGGGAGGCCTGGCCTGTTGCAGTCACTGTGGTTGCAAAGAGTCGGACACAACTCAGAGACTGAACTGAACTGATTCACATCCAAGAAGTCTAGCTCCAAAGGTCCATTTCTTTCACCAGTTTCTTAAGAATGCCTCCTAAATATTCACAAAATGCCTGTCAGCACTGACTATGCCATCATGCTTCCTTCTTCAATTCTAGCAAGAGCATAAGTTTTTCCTACTAACAGAGTTTCAAAGTTCACTCCTTTAGTCTGATTAGGCCACCTGAGATCAAATACCCATTCCTGAATCTGTAATGGTGATCAAGGGAATGCCGCATACCATGTCCTGATTATTATAATGCACACTTGGAGACAGAAGTGAAGTTGGTTTCCTCTGCTTTCATAAGAAGAAGCTGGAAGTAATGAATGTTTGTGTGCAACCAACAGTATAAAGCAGGTGATTATGTGTCTATAAATGACCAATTTTTAGAGGAGTACACAGGAAACCATAGGGGGTTATTCCTTCAAAGAAATGGAAGTGTATGGACTTGTGGAGAAATTAAATTTCTATCATATAATGCAATTTTTGTTCTTGGATTTTTTATGAACTATGGATTATTTTCATAATTTAAAAATGTTAGAAAATAACACAGAGTATAACCCCATTTCTTTTAAAATGTTTAAGCTTATATTATCATATAAATTTGTATATGCAAAACAAATGCTATGCAAGGACACGTGTCACCTTTTTTCAAATAGGTACCCAAAAGCTCTGACATAATATTGTGAAGGATTACATTATATGTTAAACCACAGTTTCTTTAACTCAGTACTATGGCATTTTAACCCAGATAATCATCTGTTGGGTTTGTGTGTTGAGGGAGGGGAAGTTTGTCATGGTGTATTGTAGAAAAGCAATTCTGTTCTCCCCCACTAGATACCAGTAGTACTCTCACCATTTTCTGAGAACAAAAAGGTCTCTAGATATTGTCAAAAGCCCCTTGGGACAAAGCCCCAGTTAAAAACACACCTATATGAATTATAATAAATAATATGTGTGCTTGTGCTAAATCACTTCAGTCATGTCCGACGCTTTGTGACCATAAGTACTATACCACCAGGTTCCTCTGTCCATGGGATTCTCCAGGCAAGAACACTAGAGTGGGTTGCCATGCTCTCCGCCAGGGAATCTATAATATATAGATTATAATAAATGTGGTATTTAGTTTAAATGACTGAGATAATTTCAACAGGAGTGAATGAATTCAGCACATCATAATATTATGCTTTTTAACCACATACATATTTAGATATCTATTATAATCTTATAATCCAGCCTCATGTTTTATTTTTTACTTCACTGTGACTATTTATATCCTGCACATGCCATTAAAGAAATCCACTTTCAAAAAACATGGTTCACTAAATATTTTATTTTCCAAATGATAATTAAATAATTTTAACTACATAATTTTAAAGAATTTTATGATCCTCAAAATAACAATTATACTGTAATTGCAAATTCTTCTTCTGTAAAACAGAATGACATTAAGAGAAAAAGTAATCACAATACTTTATTGCAGTTGGTTTCATAGACAGTAGTTTTAAGTACGTCTTATTAACTGCCTGACTAAAGAAAAATAACAAAATAAATTGTTAAAAATAAAATATGCCATACACATAATGGTAAAGGTGAAAATATTTTCTCACACTTTACTTAATTTTATAAATAGTAGTCTACCATGGAAAGTGAGATGTAATATAATTATATAATAGCTAATTAAATTATATCTATTTTTTTTTAAAATTTTAATTGAAAGATAATTGCTTTGCAGTTGTGTTGGTTTCTGCTGAACATCAACATGAATCAGCCATAGGTGTTCTTATGTCCCCTCCCTTTTGAAACGCCCTCTCTCCCCAGCCCTCTAGGTTGTCACAGAGCCCCAGTTTGAGTTCCGTGAGTCATACAGCAAATTCCCACTGGCTATCTATTTTACACATGATAATGTATATTTCCATGTTACTCTCTTCATACATCGCACTTTTTTCTTCCTTCTGCCTCTCCCCGTGTCCATAAGTCTGTTCTCTATGACTGTGTCTCCATTGCTGTCCTGCAAATAATTTCATCAGTACCATCTTTCTAATTCCATATATATGTGTTAATATGCAATACTTGTTTTCCTCTTTCTGACTTACTTCACTGTGTATAATAGGCTCTAGGTTGATCCTTCTCATATTGTACATGATTTCAAAAGAAACAGCAACAGGAAATAAAACCAAAATTTAAGACCCTGTGCATTTGTGTCTGTGTGTTTTCATTTTTCCCAAGTAAGTCTACTTTTAAACGTACAGTTCTGATTTTACATCTCTGAAATGTAATTTACTCATACTACTGAGATCTGTCTGTTCTCCAGTGGCAGTTTTGAGACTCACTCTCAGTTTTTAGTTTTTATTTGTTCTTTACTTAGCATTCATCTTAGAATCCTTAGAGCACTTTCCTGTTGATGTACAAAATTTTCAGGACAGTGACAAAACAGAAATGCAATTGTGGGATTAAAAAGGTCATAGCAGTCTAATAAGTGCTCTTGAGCATTTCAACAAAGGTTAAGCTCAGCAAGATGCTAAAACTTGAGAATAAATGGAATTTTATGTTTTTGACTGATTTTACTTGAGCATAGGAAAGAATTTTAAGCAAGGTAAGATGTAATAACAAAATAGTTAACACTTACGGAACTATTAATATACTATATACAACATTCTAATACCTTCATTAGAATTTGTAAATTAATCTTCACAATAATCCTATGAAATAAATAGTATTATTATTCCCATTTTACAGATGAGCAGTAAAGAGACTTTATATAAATTGATGAGTCTTGTGATTAATAAATTATATATCCAAAGTTTAAATTCCAGAGCCCATACTTCTAAATACTATGCTTTATTGATAAGAGTAATTTAAATTTGCATTTGGAGATGGCAGAGGGTGGAGGACAATTTTTCCAGTGCAGTTTGATTAAAATAATTTAGTTGGATATGATGCACATTGTATTGATATTTTGAATTGACACATTAAATTTAAAAGTAGTTTACAGTTGATATTTCAAAACATTATTATGTCATAAATGTTTTTGTATAGATTAAAATAATATAAAGTAATCTAAATTTCTATTAATTTAATCATCTTTTGATGCTTGACTTCAATCACAGCTATTTCTTTACACAATATAAAGGTGACTATTTCATGCACATTTTATTTAAAATACCTTACATTGGCTTGTAATAAACATAATCAGTTGACAAATATATTTACATCTGTTAGTTCATTTACACGTCACATTAACACAATAAGACAGAAAGCAAAGGTGATTATCATGCCCATTTTACCAACACAATAGTACTAAATCAGAGGGAATTAATGATTGCTCAGGATCCATTGCATTCTGGTAGATGCAGCACTAGAATCCATTCCTCCTAATTTTACTACAAATATATGGGTACCATGATCTCTTCAAGTTGACCCATGAAATGAACAATTGCACTATTCAAGTGGTCAATGAACATAAGATTCATTCTACTAATAGGGAAAAAGCTAACTTAAATGACAATGAGAAACTAACACACACACCATAATTACTTAAAGGCGTGGGGCAATGTAGAATTCTGAATATATACAATTTTTGAAAAAGAGTTTGATATTAATTACTGAATATAAAAGTCCATGTTCTCCAGGAGCTAGAAATTCCACTTCTAAGTATATACCCAGCTGAAATGTGTACCAAGAGGAATGTAAGAAAATGTTCAAAGTCCGAACTGGAAATGACCCCAAAGCCCATCATTAAGAAGAGGGATAAACTAATTGTGGCATATGTCTACAATGAAGTGCTATGCAATAATTAAAATGACTGAATAATAGTTAATTCAACAACATATTTGAACCTTAACAATGTAATTGTAAGCAAAAGAATGTATTCTGCATTACTAAATCCACTTATATAAATTTCAAGCAACAAGTAAACTAAAACTATTATGCTGAGAAGTACATGCTTAGATGTGAAGAAAAACAATGAAGTGATTCTTATACAAGTGAACATACTTCTAGTTGAGGGGGTGGAGGGAGTAGTAATGAGGGGACAGGAAATAAGGGAGATTCTGTGGAGAAGTCAATGCTTTACTTTGATCTGGCTGGATTTTACATGTGTCTTTAATTGGTAATCTCATCATTTTTTTTCCTTTCTTCCCTTTCCCATTACCTTCTCCAGCTAATTACTCCAACCATAGATCTATAATTTATATGTACTGTTTTACTTTTAGGCACTCTTCAGGGTATTCCAATGTCTTCAGTCTCTGCGAAAGTTATAGGCATAATTGTCCAGGACAGCTGTAGTTGCTAAAATGTTCCTTAATGAAAGGCATGTTTGTAGCACATTGTAAATTAGCCTCATTTTCTTTCTCAATGCACAAATTTCTCATGCACAAATTCATACCGATCTCTATAGTAACTTATCAAAAGAACTCTAGCACCTGAGTTCCCCTTTCTTGTAAAATAGATTATCAGAACATGACACAAGTCCAAGTAGCCCAACAGTCCTCTCCTGGTAATTATATATACCAAACACTGTGTATACCAAGTACTGTATACCAAATGCTTCAAAAGATTCAAAAAAAGATCTTAAGAATTAATCCTCATAGTTTAATTTCCTTAGTTTATTTTCCCTTTAGGTTCTCACCTCTCTTTATGAGTCTTCACCATATGTAGTTTCTTTTTATTTATATTTTCTATTCTCAATAAGATGTTAGAACTGAGAATTCTGTGAACTTCCTTTCCATCATTTTTTGGAAAATTTTTGAGAAATGTGCAACACAAACTTTCTTTTTCTTTTTTGTTAGGTTAAGTGATAGCATACTCTTCTCATATTTCATCTGTGAATTTAAAGAATATATATTTTTATCTTCCTCTTTCAGAGAGATCAAAAGTATTTTATATTTGAAAAGTTCTGGTAATAACTCAGAAAATTGTTAAGTATATAGACAAGGTAAAGTGTATACTATGATTAAAAATATAAATCCACAGCAGTATTGACATGGTATTGAGAAAGGCATCAGGCTATGAGTGAAAAAAACAAGAAGCATTTTACATCGCACATGGTCAAAATTTCCAAAAGTAACATGCCTAAATTGTAGTTAGTTTCATAAAGATTTTGGAAAATTAAAGCAGGGGTAATGATCCAAAATCACTGCAGATGGTGATTGCAGCCATGAAATTAAAAGACACTTATTCCTTGGAAGGAAAGTTATGACCAACCTAGTTAGCATATTAAAAAGCAGAGACATTACTTTGCTAACAAAGGTCTGTCTAGTCAAGACTATGGTTTTCCCAGTGGTCATGTATGGATATGAGAGTTGGACTGTGAAGAAAGCTGAGCGCCAAAAAATTGATGCTTTAGAACTATGGTGTTGGAGAAGACTCTTGAGAGTCCCTTGGACTGCAAGGAGATCCAATCAGTCCATCCTAAATGTGATCAGTCCTGGGTGTTCATTGGAAGGACTGATGCTGAAGCTGAAATTCCAATACTTTGGCCACCTCATGCAAAGTGTTGACTCATTGGAAAAGACCCTGATGCTGGGAGGGATTAGGGGCAGGAGGAGAAGGGGATGACAGAGGATGAGAAGGCTGGATGGCATCACCGACTCGATAGACATGAGTCTGAGTAAACTCTGGGAGTTGGTGAAGGACAGGGAGGCCTGGCGTGCTGCAATTCATGGGGTTGCAAAGAGTCGGACATGACTGAGTGACTGAACTGAACTGAGCTGAATGATACCTATGGACTTCCCTAGTAGTTCAACTGGTAAAGAATTCACCTCCAATGCAAGAGAGCCCAGTTCAGCTCCTGGGTGGATAAGATCCCCTGGAAAAGGAATAGGTTACGGACTCCAGTATTCTTGGGTTTCCCTGTTGGCTCAGACGGTAAAGAATCCATCTGCATTGTGGGAGACCTGGGCTTGATCCCTTAGTTTGGAAGATCCCCGGAAGAGGTCTTGCTTGGAGTATCCCCATAGACATAGGAACCTGGTGGGCTACAGTCCACCAGATCTGTAGAAAGTTGGACATGACTGAGCAACTAAGCACAGGAGAGCACAATGATACCTATAACTTTGAATTTTTGAGAAGATTATTGGAAGAATATATATATATAAAAAAACCTAACACAGCACTTAGCATTTAGTAATGGCAGTGAATATTTGTCTTTTTTCATTAGAACTGTAAATTTGGACAAATTATATTAACTGAGGCCAAAGTACACCTCTCGGTGTAAAGGTGGGAATCCATATTTGAAAATTATAATAAATTTCAGTCATCTCTGGTATATTAGGTAAAACAGTAAAATTTTAAGAATGAATGTTTATGTGGAAGGCAAGAAAATGATTATAAGTGAATGTTTCCAGATTCCAAATACATTTTTGAGACTTGGAAAGGAGAAATCAGAATTCCTAGGAATTCTTGGGAATTCTTAAAATCATGAGTTATGTATTTTTACAACATTTTATTTACACATTTTTAAATAATAAGTGATCTTAATAAACAGGGAATCATTTTTTCTTAGGATATATATAGTTTCGCTAAAAGATTTTTTTCATAAAATAAAACTAAAAATGCATGGTTTATGATGATCATGAGCCAATATAATAGGAAAATGTTATACACCTGAATAGCATGTAAAAATATCTTCCTAATTCTTAATTTTCATATTTTATTTTATTTTTTTATTTTATTTTATTTTGCTTTCATGGTCAGGTTGCTTTTTTTTTTTATTCCCAATTATTTTCATTAGTTGGTGCACTGGGATGACCCAGAGGGATGAGATGGGGAGGGAGGAGGAAGCGGGGTTCAGGATGGGGAACACATGTAAACCCATGGCTGATTCATGTCAATGTATGGCAAAAACCACTACAATGTTGTAAAGTATTTTTCATATTTTAATAAAAGATATATACCAAATAAAAATATTCAAAATGCCAAAAATCATATAGAAAATAATTAGCATTTTAAATGAAAATAATTAGTATTTTAAATAATTTAATACTAAATTTAAATTAATTAAATTTAAACAATTATTTAACTTTATTTAAATTAACTTAAACTAAAATTTAATTTAAATATTAAATAATTAGTATTTTGAATGAAAATTTAAAATATGCAAAGCATGCTCTGTTCTATTTAATATACTTGATCTCTGTTTCACTGCAAATATTCCCAGACAGAAAATTTTATTTCATTCTACATTGATACTGGTTGAATTGTTAAGAATTCTTTCAAAATATCTTCCAGTTTGTCATTAGGATTCATGTTGCTTCAGATTTTGTTTTCTTGCCCTGATTTTGGCTTTGTAATTGATAATAGCATATTTTTTTCTAATTCACACTTAGTTTCTGAGCTTTTTACAAAGTATTATACAGCAACACTCAAATCTTCTTTTGGCAACTCTTCTGATAAAACATTTACAAGGAACTGTGGACTATTAAAAATATTGAAACACTGGAAAACATTCACAAATATTGAGTAATATTAAAATAAATGAAAATTTAAATCTCCTGGCAAGGTTAATAGCACTACATGGAATCACTTTTCAAAACTGTCAATTTAAGGATTTATTTGGCTTTCCTGGTGGCACTGTGGTAAAGAATCTGCTTGTCAAAGCAGGAGCCGCAAGAAACATGGCTTCAGTCCCTTAGTCAGGAAGACCCCCTGGAGAAGGAAACGACAACCCACTCCAGTATTCTTGCCTAGAAAATCCTATGGACAGAGGAGCTTGGTGGGGCTATAGTCCATGGGGTTGCAGAACCACGACTGAGCACACAAGCATCCTCCTCCATCACTGCTTTCAAAACTTATTTCTTAGAAACCCACTCATAGGATTTGTGTAAGTTATATAATGCATATACAATTATTTTCTTTGCAAGAATTATTTACTCTTAGTAACAAACAATTCAACAGATACACATTCATAATATAACAACAGCTACAAGAAAAACTGACTGATTAGATTATGACTGTTGCTTTCCTATGTATTCTGTGTCTCTGGAACTGCTGATTTTTTTTAATGTATTTATTTTTTAGTGAAGGATAATTGCTTTACAGAATTGTGTTGTTTTCTGTTCAAACCTCAACATGAATCAGCCATAGGTATACATATATCCCCTCACTTTTGAACCTCCATCCCATCTCCCTCCCCATCCCACCCTTCTAGGTTGATACAGAGCCCCTATTTGTGTTTCCTGAGCCATACAGAACTTTTTAACATTGATTCAGCAAGCCATTATTTCCTCTTTTTGCTTTCAAGTTTATGTTAGTGGATACTTCAGAACTTGTAACATTTATATGTTAATTCCTAAGCTTTACTTCTTACAGATTTGTAATACTTTTTTCCCCATTTTCCAATTTATCAAACAATTTTTGTAAGTACTCAGGATTTAGTAAGACATATACATCAAAAAATGCTTAGAGGGAATTTCTGCATAGAATCACTAATTGTGGTGAATGATGAAGCTGATCTTGGGTTTCATTTTGTATTTCACATAACCCCAAGAAACAACATTTGCATTATATACCTGAGTTGATCTAGAGTTTTAGTGCATAGCACTTGGTGTGCCAGTTCATTTGCATAATTGAGCAAAATAAAATGTATTTGATTACACTCTTTCTAAATATGTGATCAAACTACTCTGACTTCATAAACCAGGATCTAAATCTCAAGAATTGGCTGAAATGTGAGGACAGACAGGAAGAAAACTGCCAAAAAGTCATTGTGTATAATACTTCTGCTTTCAGACTGAATGTTTTCTTTGGGCTCATTCTACTGTTAGTTGAATATTGTACATTTTTATATCTAGATAGGTACTTGTTCATATGAAATTTAGAAAGTGACTACTTTTTTTTTTTGTCCAAATATTCTTCTATTCTATTTGTTCAGAAAGATTTACAAATGAAAATCAGAAAACTACTTTTTTTCAGTCCCATGGTACTACTAAACATTTATAGACTCCTTTCTATATATAGTCAGTATTCTTTTTTTCTATATCTGGCCAAAAATAATAAAAAATAAATTATCAGTTCATTTTTGTTTTAAACATTTAAAAAATAATTATATACATCAAAATGAGTCATAAATTCAGGGAATGTAATGTGTGTGTGTGTAAAAAGCAAGAAAAAGGGAATTCAAGATTTCATATTCAATTATTACTTATCTCAAATTCACTTCCATGTTTAATAATTTCAGATTAAAACAACAATAGAATTGCATGTTAAAACTGTAATTTTTGCTTACAGTTACAATGATTAGTTCTGCATGTATCAAATATTATATTTTATTTATAGAATTGTCATCTGGTATCAAAGAGTTTGAAGTAGATTTAATATGTATTTTTTGTACAGAAGTAGAATCAATATGTAATTGCTTTGTACAGAAAGAAAGTGGAATAATTTCTGCTCTATTACAGAATGATCTTTGATTCCTTTGTGACCACTGAAAAACTATTTTAGAGCTGTCAGATAAATTTGTTCTTGGTGGCACCTTAGGTGTTTCAGAGGAAAACTATAAAAAGTCATAATAATAATGCTTAGGCAATTAATTATTTTTACATCCCTCTATCTAGTCATTTCCCTTCATGGATCCAACCTTGTTGTGGTGGAGGGGCTTGTGTGATTCAATGAAGTTATGAGCCATGCTGTGCAGGGCTACCCAAGATGGATGGGTCGTAGTGAATTGTTCTGACAAACATGGTCCACTGGAGGAAGGAATGGCAACACACTCCAATATTTTGCCCTAAGAACCCATGAATGCTATCAAAAGATAGTGTGTGTGTGTGTGTGTGTGTGTGTGTATATATATATATATATATATATATAAAACACTAGAAGATGATGTCTCCAGGTTGGAAGGTGTTCAACATGCTACTGGGGAAGTTCACTTCACTTCAGTTCAGTTGCTCAGTCTGTCCGAGTCTTTGAGACCCCATGAACCACAGCACGCGAGTCCTCCCTGTCCATCACCAACTCCTGGAATCCACCCAAACTCATGTCTATTGATTCAGTGATGCCATCCAACCATATCGTCCTCTGTTGTCCCCTTCTCCTCCTGCCCTCAATCTTTCCCAGCATCAGGGTCTTTTCAAATGAGTCAGCTCTTCGCATCAGGTGGCCAAAGTATTGGAGTTTCAGCTTCAACAACAGTCCTATCAACGAACACCCAAGACTGATATCCTTTAGGATGGACTGGTTATATCTCCTTGCAGTCCAAGGGACTCTCAAGAGTCTTCTCCAACACCACAGTTCAAAAGTTCAGCTTTCTTTACAGTCCAACACTCACATCCATGCATGACCACTGGAAAAATCATAGTCTTGAATAGACGGACCTTTGTTGACAAAGGAATGCTTCTGCTTTTTAATATGCTGTCTAGGTTGATCATAACTTTCCTTCCAAGGAGTAAGCGTCTTTTAATTTCATGGCTGCAATCACCATCTGCCGTGCTTTTGGAGCCCAGAAAAATAAAGCCAGCCACTGTTTCCACTGTTTTCCCATCTATTTGCCATGAAGAGATGGGACCAGATGCCATGATCTTAGTTTTCTGAATGTTGAGCTTTAAGCAAACTTTTGTACTCTCCTCTTTCACTTTCATCAAGAGGCTCTTTAGTTCTTCTTCACTTTCTGCCATAAGGGTGGTTTTGTCTGCATATCTGAGGTTAATGATGTTTCTCCCGGCAATCTAGATTCCAGCTTGTGCTTCTCCAGCCCAGCGTGTCTCATGATATACTCTGCATATAATGGAGGGCAATTACTAAGAGCTCCATTAAGAGTAGAGTTGCTGGACCAAAGCAGAAAAGATACTCAGTTGTGGATGTGTGTGGTGGTGAAAGTGAAGTTTGATGGTGTAAAGTACAATATTGGAATATGGAAAGCTAGGGACCATGAGTCAAGGTAATTTGGATGTGGGCAAGCAGAAGATGACAAGAGTGAGCATTGACATCTTAGGAATCAGTGAAATAAAATGGGCTGGAATGGATTAATTTAACTGAGATGACCATTATATCTACTATTGCAGGCAAGAATCCCTTTGAATAAATGGAGTAGCCCTCATAGTAAACAGAAGAGTCTGAAATTTGGTACTTGGGTGCAATCTCAAAAACGACAGAATGATCTCTGTTCGTTTCCAAGGCAAACCATTCAATATCACAGAAATCCAAGCCTATGCCCCAAACACGAATGCTGAAGAAACTGAAGTTGAATGGTTCTATGAAGACCTACAAGGCCTCCTAGAACTAATACCAAAAAAAAAAAAAAAAAAAAAAAAGTATTTTTCATAATAGGGGACTTGAATGCAAAAGTAGGAAGTCAAGAGATATCTGGAGTAACAGGAAAGTTTGACCTTGAAATACGAAATGAAGCAGGGTGAAGGTTAACAGAGTTTTCTCAGTAGAACAAATTGGTCACAGCAAATACTCTCTTCCAACAAAACAAGAGATGGCTCTACACATGGACATCACCAGATGGTTGATACCAAAATGAGATTGGTTATTTTTGGGCAGCCAAACAGGGAGAATTATGTAGTCGGTAAAGACAAGATTTGGAGCTGACTATGGCAAAGATCATGAGCTTCTTATTGCAAAATTCAGGCTTAAATTGAATAAAGTAGGGAAAACCACTAGGCAATTCAGGTATCAGTTCACTTCAGTTCAGTTGCTCAGTCGTGGCTGACTCTTTGCAACACCATGGACTGCATCTTGCCAGGCTTCCCTGTCCATCATCAACTGCCAGAGCTTACTCAGACTCATGTGCCCTAAGTCGGTAATGCCATCCAACCATCTCATCCTCTGTCATCCCCTTCTCTTCCCACCTTCCGTCTTTCCCAGCATCAAGGTCTTTTCAAATGAGTCAGATCTCTGCATCAGGTGGCCCAAGTATTGGAGATTCAGCTTCAGCATTAGTAATTCCAATGAATATTCAGGACTGATTTTCTTTGGATGGTCTGGTTGAATCTCTTTGCAGTCTAAGGGACTCTCGAGAGTCCCTTAGTTAGAGAACCACAGTTCAAAAACAACAATTTTTCAGTGCTCAGCTTTCTTTATAGTCCAAATCTCACATCCATACATGACTATTGGAAAAGCCATAGCCTTGACCAGATGGACTTTTGTTGGCAAAGTAATGTCTCTGTTTTTTAATATGCTATCTAGGTTGGTCATAATTTTCTTTCCAAGGAGTAAGCGTCTTTTAATTTCATGGCTGCAGTCACCATCTACAGTGATTTTGGAGCCCCCCAAAATAAAGTCTGACACCGTTTCCACTGTCTCCCCATCTATTTCCCATAAGGTGATGGGACCAGTTGCCATGATCTTAGTTTTCTGAATGTTAAGCTTTAAGCCAACTTTTTCACTCTTCTCATTCACTTTTATCAAGAGGCTCTTTAGTTCCTCTTTGCTTTCTTCCATAATGTTCGTGCCATATGCATATCTGAGGTTATTGATATTTCTCCCAGCAATCTTGATTCCAGCTTGTGTTTCATCCAATCCAGCATTTCTCATGATATACTCTGCATATAAGTTAAATAAGCAGGGTGACGATATACAGCCTTGACGTACTCCTTTCCCAATTCAGAACCAGTCTGTTGCTCCAGGTTCAGTTCTAACTGTTGCTTCTTGACCTGTGTACAGATTTCTCAAGAGGCAGGTCAGGTGGTCTGGTATTCCTATCTATTTTAAGAATTTTCCACAGTTTGTTGTGATCCACACAGTCAAAGGCTTTGGCATAGTCAATAAAGCAGAAATAGATGTTTTTCTGGAACACTCTTACTTTTTCTACAATCCAATGGTTGTTGGCAATTTGATGTCTCATTCCTCTGCCATTTCTAAATCCAGCTTGAACATCTTGAAGTTCACAGTTCATGTAATGTTGAAGCCTGGATTGACGAATTTTGAGCATTACTTTGCTAGTGTGTGAAATGAGTGCAATTGTGTAGTAGTTTGAGCATTCTTTGGCATTGCCTTTCTTTGGAACCATTCAGTATGACCCAAGTCAAATCTCTTATAATTATACTATAGAGGTGAGAAATCAATTCAAGGAATTAGATCTGTTGTACAGAGTGCCTAACAAAGTATGGATGGATGTTTGTGACATTGTATAGGTGGTGATGACCAAAACTGTCTGAAAGAAAAAAAAAATGCAAGAAGGTTCCAAAGGAAAGCAAGCAGAGATAACAAGATCTTCTTAAATGAACAATGCACAGAAATAGACGAAAACAATAGAATGGGAAAGACTAGAGATCTCTTCAAGAAAACTGGAGATATCAAAGGAAAAATTCAAGGGAATTTTCCATCAGGATGGGCATGATAAAGGACAGAAACAGTAAGGCCCTTACAGAAGCAAAAAGATATGAAGAGGTTGCAAAAATACACAGAAGAGCTATGCAAAAATGTTCTTAATAACCCAGATAACTACACTGGTGTGGTCACTCACCTAAAGCCAGACATTCTAGAGTGTGAAGTCAAGTGGGCTTTAGGAAGCATAACTATAAACAAAACTAGTGGTGGTGACAGAATTCCAGCTGAGCTATTTAAAATTCTAAATGATGATGTTCTTAAAGGGCTGCACTCAATATATCAGGATATATGGAAAACTCAGCCATGGCCACAGGACTGGAAAGTTCAGTTTTCATTCCAATTCCAAAGAAAGTGCCAAAGAATGTTCAAATTACCATATAATTGCTCCCATTTCACATGCTAGTACGTTTATGCTCAAAATCCTTCAAGCTAGGCTTTAGCAAAACATTAACTGAGAACATCCAGATGTACAATTGTGTTGAGAAAAGGCAGAGGAACCAGAGATCAAATTACCAACATCAGTTGGTTCATAGAAAAAGCAAGGGAATTCCAGGAAAACGTCTGCTTCATTGACTATGTGAAAGCTTTTGACTATGTGGATCACAACAAACTGTGTAAAATTCTTAAAGACATAAGAATACTGATCCCCTTACCTCTTTCCTGAGAAATCTGTATGCAGACCAAGAAGTAACAATTAGAACCAGACTATGAACAACTGACAGGTTTAAAATTGTGAAAGGAGTACATCAAGGCTGTATATTGTCACCTTTTCTATTTAACTTGTATGCAGGGTACATCATGCAAAATACTGAACTGGATGAAGCACAAGCTGGCATCAAGACTGCTGGGAGAAAAATCAATAACCTCAGATTTGCAGCTGATACCACTCTAAAGGAGAAAGTGAAGAGGCAGTAAAGAGCCTCTTAATGAAGGTGAAAGAGTAGAGAGAAAAAATGGCTTAAAACTCAAGATTCAAAAAAACTAAGATCATGATATCTGGTCCCATCCTTGACATCCTGGAGTCTGAAGTCAAATGGACCTAGGAGGCATCACCATGAACAAAGTTAGTGGAGGTTATGGAATTTCAGTTGAGCTATTTAAAATTCTAAAAGATGATGCTGTGAAAGTGCTGCTGTGCTTAGTATGCCAGCAAATTTGGAAAACTCAGCACTGCCCACAGTACTGGAAAAGGTCAGTTTTCATTCAAATCCCAAAGAAAGGCAATGCCAAAGACTGTTCAAACTACCATAAAATTGCACTCATCTCACACACTAGCAAAGTAGTGTTCAAAATTCTCCAAGCCAGGATTCAACTTACATGAACCATGAACTTCCAGATGTTCAAACTGGATTTAGAAAAGGCAGAGGAACCAGATATCAAATTTCCAACATCCCTTGGATCATAGAAAAAGCAAGAGTGTTTCAGGAAAACATCTACTTCGGCTTCATTGAATATGCCAAGGCCTTTGAATGTAGAGATCAAAACAATCTTTGGAAAATTCTTAGAGAGATGGGACTATCAGACGACCTTACCTGCCTCCTGAGAAATCTGTAGGCAGGTCAAGAAGCAACAGTTAGATCTGGACATAGAACAACGGACTATTCCAAATTTGGAAAGGAATATGTCAAGGCTGTATATTGTCACCTTGCTTACTTAACTTATATGCAGAGTTCATCATGTGAAATGTCTGGATGGATGAAACACAAGCTGGAATCAAGATTGCCAGGAGAATATCAATAACCTCAGATATACATATGACACCACCCTTATGGCAGAAAGCAAAGAGGAACAAAAGAGTCTCTTGATGAAAGTGAAAGAGGAGCGTGAAAAAGTTGCCTTAAAACTCAACATTCAAAAAACGAAGATCATGACATCTGGTCCCATCACTCCGTGACAAATAGATGGGGAAACAATGGAAACATTTACAGACTTTATTTTCTTGGGGTCAAAAATCACTGCAGTGATGAAATTAAAAGATGCTAGCTCCTTGGAAGAAAAACTATGAACAACCTAGACAGCATATTAAAAAGCACAGACATTACTTTGCTGACAAAGGTCTTTCTAGTCAAAGCTAAGTTTTTTTTTTTGTTGTTGTTGTTGTTGTTTGTTTTTTTCCAGTAGTCATGTATGAATGTGATGGTTGGGCTATAAAGAATGCTGAGTGTTGAAGAATTATTATTTTTGAACTTTTGTGTTGAAGAAGACTCTTGATAGTCCCTTGGACTGCAAGGAGATCCAACCAGTCCATCCTAAAGGAAATCAGTCCTGAATATTCATTGGAAGTACTGAGACTGAAGCTGAAACTCCAATAATTTGGCCACTTGATGTGAAGAACTGACTCATTGGAAAAGACCCTGATGCTGGGAAAGATTGAAGGTGGGAAGAGAAGGTGATGAAAAAGGATGAGATGGTTGGATGGCATCACCAACTTGATGGGTATGAGTTTGAGCATGCTCTGGGAGTTGGTAATGGACAGGGAAGGCTGGCATCATGCAGTCCATAGTGTTGCAAAGTGTCGGACATGACTGAGCATCTGAACTGAACTGATCTGGTCCCATCATTGCATGGCAAATAGAAAGGGAAAATTGTAACCGTTGACAGATTTTTTCTTGGACTCCAAAATCACTGTGGAGTGTGACTGTATTCACAAAATTAAAAGATGCTTGCTAATTGGAAGGAAAGCCATGACAAACCTAGACAGCATATTAAAAACCTGAGACATCATTTTGCAGACAAAAGTTCATATTGTCAAAGCTGTGGTTTTTTCTGTAGCTATGTGTGGAAGTGTTAGTTGGACCCTAAAAAACACTGAATACCAAAAAATTGATGCTTTTGAACTGTGGTACTAAAGAACTCTTGATCGAGATCAAGCTAGTCAGTTCTAAAGAAAATCAACCTTTTATATTCATTGAATATAAAAGCTGAATCTGAAGCTCCAATACTTTGGCCACCTAATGCGAAGAGCTGACTCATTGGAAAAGACCATGATTCTGGGAAGGACTGATGACAAAAGGAGATGAAAGCAGCAGAGGATGAGTTGGTTAGAAAGCATCACTGATTGAAAGAGCAAACTCTGGGAGTAGTGAACAATAGGGGATCCTGGTATGTTGCAATCCATTGAGTCCCTAAGAGTCGGACATGACTTGATGACTGAATAATAACAACAATACAGTCATTCAGTTCAGACAAAGAAACATATATTTATTTTGTGCCTTCTACATATCAATTATTGTGCTAAGTTTAATATACAAGGAACTTTTTCTGTAAGAGAACATTTTAACAAAGAAACTGAGGACTTTGACCTATGTATGTGTAATGCCAAAAGAGAAGGAATATAATGTGCAAAAATTTACTTGATAGCTTTATGTTAGTAGTGGCAGTGGTAATAACGATAGGTGTGAAGAGGAGTGTTTAGCAATCTACAACATGAATGTTTGCATATGAACAGTAATTATTTTGTCAACAAACACCTTGTTTAATAAAGAAGTTACCAAGACAAACCAATAAAACAAAAATTAAATATATGTTTTTTTTTCCTTCTTCATTGAAATAAACCATTCTATGGGCAGGGGTATCACCAAGATGCAGATGCAGACAAGGGAACATTGTTTTATTTTTTAAATAGTTTTTTTTTCCCTTAACTCCTTGCTTTCTCACTTGATGTAAATATAATAATAAAATCAAACAAGGAACTTTGCTTTCTAAAAGCAATTAAAAGAATTTTAAAAAGCATAAGTTTGTACTCTAAACTACTTTTAAGATTATCATACATTGGCAGGGGATAAGAAAAGTCATATATTTTGTACTTAATTCTCTTTTGGTTACACTTGATGAGTAGAAAAAGGTACACTCATTCAATCCCCTTTTTGTGTTTCTTCCCTAAAACTCTACCTAATTTCTGATCATCATCAACTGCCTTTCAGTTCAACTTACAGTGTTTTCTAGGCCTGTGAATACCCTAACATTTTTTAAAAATGATATTTAAATTTTGTAGTGTCCATAAATTAATACATCCTTCATCATTTGTTTTGCATACACAATACCATATGCCTATTAGATTCCCAAATTTCTACTTGATGTGCTTTGTCTCCCATTCCAGAAAAATACCAGTTGTGCTGCCAGGTCTCTGGAATACCAGCAGAAACACACAATTTTACCAGTAATGGCATAATGAGATACATCACAGACTTTACTAACAACAGAGACTATTGTCTGCCATTTCAAGTTGATATATGCTGCTATCAACAGCCAAATACCTGATATTTAGATTCAATTCTCATCATGATCCCTTCCCAGATGACTAATAGAATATATATATATAATACAATATATAATTAATATATATAATATAATATATTAATATATAATATATAATAGAATATAATATATATTTATATATAAATTATATATTATAATATATTATAAATTATATATTATATATAATTATATATATAGTATATAATTATATATAATAGAATATATATATGTTGCCATCACCTTTTCTTAGTTGTTTGAAAATGTATAATATTATAATATTATAAATTATATATTCTATATATGTTATATATATTATAACATATAATAAATTATATATTATATATATAATAGAATATATATATTATATATATATGTTGCCACCACCTTTTCTTAGTTGTTTGAAAATGTACCATATCTACATATGTTGACTGTGCCAGACTGGCTGTTCCTCAGAAAGTGATCTTGAGCCATTTCAGTCCAACAGTGTAAATAACCCTAGGTAACTTGGACTAAGCTTTGTTAGTAGTATATGAAAGGAAGCTCCAAACTTTATAAGGTATAGCTATCCCTCTGGCGTATACTGGAATACTCATCCATGTACTTGCAATATCTTATGAATGAATAGCAATAAAACTGTGGAAATAAAAGGGGAAATGAGGGAAATCTCTTGATAATAAAGAAGCAATCTTAATCCACAGTTTCTCTATAATTTCAAAGAAACCGAAATAAAGGTGAAAGAAGATCATCAGTGTTAATGTTAATAAGCCACTGATTCATTTAATAAATATAAAGAAAAGAAATAAATCTAATGAAAATGATAAAATTGTTTTAAGATTACCAATGACAATGGGAACAAAAGGTGTCTCTTTGTATGGAGACTCAAAGAGCACTTCTATAGTTATAGCTGATATAACTAGAATATAGGCAATTTAAAAATCATGACTCCCTGAGAGAACTGAGTGGGTCAGGAAAGAAACTGTAGCCAGACCAGTCTACAGTGAAAAAGCATTATCTGTGGAAAATTTCAGACATTTCATAGTTGATTTCAGGCCCTACTATAATATGAACACTTAGAATGCAAGAAAGAAGGCATCAAATTTCATTGGAGTGCCCTAGGAGAGAAGACTATAAATTAAGAATGTTTAAGCCTGGATTGACTCTAACAATGTTCACTTCCTCAAACATCATTGGAACACTTCTGAAAAACGGGGTTAATAAAAAAAAAATCAACTCTGGAGTTTGTGGTAAGTTCCTCAAGAAATAGAACCTTACAAGAGATTTTAAATGACTTGAATCTGTAATTAGGTTGCTTCCCAATCGTTTGCAAGTTGCACACCCATTCTGTGTTTTTGTTTTTCTTCCTATTGACAGAGTCTCTCCTTGACCAAACTTTAGTCAGTCTTCTCTGAGCCGTCTCTTTGACTAGATCTCAATCTTGGTCCCCTTCCTTTCTTTAGCCTGTGTAGCCCAATTTTAACAAGAATCCTGCTATGCCAGTTTAACAAGAACCTCTCACTCTTGATATCTAATTATCCTAGATACCTGAACAGATTATTCTTCCTCCACTCTCAGATACTTTATCATCCTGGTCTGCTTTCAGAAAGAATCCTGATAAGTCATTTTAGCAAGAATCCTCCTACCCTTGACTTCCTTTTAGTAATTTCTTCATTAACATACCAACATGCCACACCAGCCAGTCTTCACAGGTATTGCAATAGTTTTTAATAAAGCCCTCCTTACCATTTTAACAAGTGACAAAATATTTTGAATACAGTAAAGATAGAACTTGGAATAAATGTAAAACGTGTTTCCAATTTTTGGTTATTGTATGACTTTGATTTTTTTTTCTTGTACTTATTAACTCATTTGTTTGAATGTTCTGTCTTCTATCACTTATTAAGGGTCTTTCAGAGTGTAAAATTGACACTCATTCACTGAGTTTTCTAGGTTTTCTGAATTGTGGAAGGAAAATAAAAATTGCATGACTCTCCTGGTGGCTCAGACGGTAAAGAATCTACCCGCAATGTGGGAGACCTGGGTTCAGTTCCTGGTTTAGGAAGATCCCTTGGAGGAGGGCATGGCAACCCACTCCAGTATTCTTGCTTGGAGAATCCCCATAGACAGAGGAGCCTGGTGGGCTACAGTCCATGGGATTGCAAAGAGTCGGACATTACTGAGCGACTAGGCATAGCACATTGCTAAGAGAGTGCTTTAAAATGGAGCCAGGAGGTGCTTGAGAAAGTATTACTTAGATATTTCTCAGCCTGGATGGAATCTGACAATCTGTTGTACAAATGAAAGTGTCCAGAATATCTGCCAGAAACTCAAGATATTTATTTGACTATAACCCTAAAATTCCCTCATAGATCAGTTGGTAAAGAATCTGCCTGCAATGCTGGAAACCCTGGTTCAATTCCTGGGTCAGGAAGATCCACTGGAGAAGGGATAAGCTACCTACTCCAGTATTCGTGGGCTTCCCTTGTGTCTCAGCTGGTAAATAATTTGCCTGCAATGTGGGAGACCTGGGTTTTATTCCTGAGTTGGGAAGATCTGCTGGAGAAGGGAAAGGCTACCCACTCCAGTATTTTGGCCTGGAGAATTCCACAGACTGTCTAGTCCATGGTGTCGCAAAGAGTCGGACAAGACTGAACGACTTTCACTTCACTTCACTTCATAACCCTAAAATAACTCTTGATAACCTATCTCCTTATGGGACACTTACCCTAAAACATGCAACAGTTGTGTTTTAAGAGCAAATATTTCCTTTCCCGTGTAAGAGAACAGCTTCATGGCTTTTGCCTTTATAATCCCCTGACTCTTCCCCTTCCCTGGACACTTTTGGTTTTACTCCAATCTGTGTCTCCAAAGTTGCAATACTTAAAATTGAAAATAAACTATTACTTGCAGTCCCCTACATTTGTGGGTGTTGTTTTTTTTTTTTTTTTTTTGGTTGGCAGAATAAGGGTAAAGCTAATTCAAATTTGATATCTTAAAACAACAGCAAAATCTTCAAAGCCATTAATTCTCAGAAACAAAGTGTATATGTTATTTAACTATTAGCATACAATCTCCATATCTTCCTTTCTTTGCAGAATTCTGAAAAACTTTCTATAGACCTAAACTGTTTTGTTAGAATTGCTTTCCATGTAACAAAATTCTACTTTACATAATCCCTAGTGGGAGAGTGGCAACAACAGTTTGTCAGTGAAACTTCATCAATTGAATGAGTGTTTCCAGGCTGTTTCAATTACCACCTTGTTTTAAATTCAAGAATTTAGTAACATTAAAAAGAAAGCACTGACTACTTCTAAACAGAATGAGAAGCATGAATCCAAGACTGCTGACCTTGATTAAAAATAGTCATGAGAGGGATTAGTATATGTGCCAGTCACATATGGAGAACAGTTTCTGGAAATGGCAATTAAATTCTTATAAAATGCATGCTGCCACTTTTCCAGTTATAATTTAATTAAGTATTTGATATTGTAAATATACAAAAAAAGCACCAGAAGGAAGTAGAAAATAGCCACCTTTCTCTAGCCTGTTTATTATGATATTTAACAAACATATGAGATTAAAACAAAACAACAACAACAAAAAAACACTCTGAGGAAGCACACCTTTAGATACTTTAAGACAAAGAATCTCACCTAGAAGTTTCTAACAGACAAAACTGATCATACAGATGAATCCGGTTTATTGCCATTGTTGTTTGTGAAGTAAAATAAAGGAATTTTGACATTCTAACATAATGGAAATATATTTATGTAGATTGATATAGATAGACTAATGCAGAAGTACGGAAAAATGAGATTCAATTTGTAATGATAACTAAGTACTCTGAGGTGATCTGGGCAAAATGTGGTGTTTTAGATATAGTTCTATGCATTATGTCATTTGTTCCTTAAGACATATGCTTTGCTTCCAGTTCTCACAGAACATCAACAGTATGGTTGAGATAATAGGTTGGGAAGGAATAATTATGATCATTATATTATAATAGCTATGAAAAATTCAGACTTGACTTTCCATTTAAGAAACCATTACTTAATTATAATGGGACACAATATATGTAGAATGTGTACTTAGGTGCCTTCAACTTGATATTATACAGCCCCATTTTCTTTCCCCAGTAAAATTTTCTTCACAAATAAACTTACTGTCCCTATCTCCACTTTTGGATGTAATAACTTATAGGCAACAATTTCTAACACAGAAAGAAATCCTGAAGGCTCCTATGTGTGTACTTGATTTAGTCCTAAAGGGCTAGCTTTACTGCCCTGTAGGTTTGATTGAGTCCTTTAAAGGAACACCACAAGTTTAGTGTTTGCTCTCATGTGTTTCCCTTGCTCATTTTCTCTACTAAAGCTATTTGTCTGATTCAGGAGGTTTAATCAGATACTGGAGTGTGATTTCTTTGCATTTATAATTATAAATACTTGGAGTCAGGTACTGTTTCACCTTCATATATATTTTCATTCCTAAAAACGCCCTTTTAATGTATATATTGAAAAGCTTAGCTTACAAAGAGAGGACATAATATCCAGAAGATCATGGTCTATAACTGAGCTTATCATTTTATATACTGTTCTTATATTTCACAAATATATGCTTGTTGATAATGAATAGCAATTGAATGCTAAATCAACATAAATTTTAAAATTATTTTTGCATTTCTAGTGAAGTTAGAAATATTTTAAAGAAATGTTAATTTTATAGTCTTTTCAATCTTGCAGTGTTTAAAAACAAATATGCATTCAGTAACAGACGAATGACACTCCCTCATTCCATTACAGCTGAGAAATAATTATGATGAGACAAAATGCTAAATATTTTTTAAGTATGTAACTACATATTTAAAACAACACAAAAATTTGATTATAGCTTACAGACAGGTTTTAGTGTCGGTAGATTATTCAATCTTTTCTAAACGGTATATTCCTGAGTCATTTTTAACTTTCACTTCTTATGAGTAAGGGAGAACATGTTTTCCGTTTATTCATAGTTAGATTAAATTGTGATTAAAACACATAACAAAAGTAGCCTGAAATAAAACACGTTTTCAAAATAAGTTCAACATGGGGAAATATAATCTAATAACTTCTCTCTGTATCAGAAGTGGAATTTTCTAAGTTACAGGATGAAGTAGGTTGAGTGAAGAAGAAGAAAATGGAATTCAATCAGTGGGGAATGATTGGTGCATTAAGAGCAAAACTAAAACTTTAGTAGACTAGAAAATCAGGAAAAAATATCTAATGGTCTTTAAAATGAAGTCTATAGCAATACCATATACCCTTTAGAGCATATTGAAAGCTATGTTTAATAGGAAAAAAACATAAAACATTAGATAAATAGGATTAAAGAGTAAAAGCAGCAGTCATTAATTGATTTGATATTTCTTCTGAAAAGATAATACAGTAAAACATTTTGTTGGGGTTACCAGATAGTACAAGCTATTCCAATTAGTGATTAGGCTGATTTTTCCAGATATATATTTAGATACCAATCTACATTTGCTGTATATGTTTATTTTCAGAACACATTAACTTTGAACATTTCACACGTTAATTCATTTAAAATTGTAACCTATATGCACACACATACACACACAACACATATGTTGACTGTAGCAACCAAGTTTCTAGGCACCAGGAATACATTAGAGAGTAATAGACACATTCCACTTTCTCACAGAACATACATTATTGTAAAAGGAATACTTTTTAAACAAAATTTGACAGAAACAAATGGATGAGCAAACTAATAATTGTTATAAATGGAAAGTAAAAATTGTCCGTTGAGATAAAATAAGAGAGGGCATAAACTCCTGAATTATCAATTAAGGTTTCAATACAAAAGTGAAATTTAGCTGACACCTGAAGAATGAGCCAGCATTAATTTGATCGAGATGGAAAGGAAAGATCATTCCAGCTAGATAGACTAGAATACACAAAAAGGAGAGGGACATGTATGAGAAAATAAAAGAAGAATCTGGATGAAGTAAAAAGTTACAAACTTAGGCTACATAAGTAGTCTGAGACCATTATAAAAATAGACTAGGGACTTCCCAGTGTCCCAGTGGTTACGAATCTGACTTGCATTGTAGGGGATGCAGGTTTAATCCCTGGTTAAGGAACTAAGATACCATACACCATGAAGCAACTAAGCCTGTGTGCCGCAAATAGAGTCCATGCACTACAAGAAAAGATCCCATGTGCCCTAACTAGTAAGACTTGGCACAGTCAAATAATATATATATATATATTTATATATTTATATATATTATTTATATATATTATATATATAATATATATATTTTAAAATGAGTAAATTTAAAAATTTAAATTTTTAAATGAGCAAAAAATGAGTAAATTTTAAAAATGAGTAAATTCTAAGTCTGGTTAAAAAAAAAGAACGGATGATATGACATTTTAAGATTTTGAAAATCTCACTTTGCCTACACTGAATTGTTCTTTATAAATGTACAAGAAAGTATGAGAAGTAACCTATTTGGAAGTTTATTGATATATGTTCTGGTCAAGAGATTATGATAGTTCAGACTAAGATGACTAAAGAGATAAATATTTTGGGTGGCTACCTTCCTAAAAAAATATAAAGTATGCATTAAAATACGTTTTGTAATGTTCTTGGACTTGCAGGATAGGGGCTAAGGAAAAGGAAAATACTTCATAGCTGAAATATAAACTAGCAAAGATCACACACATCAGCACTATAGGCAGAGACTAGCCCTTAGTCTCACACCAAAGAAAAGAAGCTCAGTGACTGACACTTATTAAGCCTGAAAACCTATAAATGAGTTGAATTGACTAAATGGGCATAGAATCCTTGAGATTCTTACAGACACACAGGAGATTCTTCTGAGGGGGCGAAATTTATCTTATTTTCCATCCCTGTTGTTGGTCCTTTAACGGACTGGAACCTGGTGGTCCGGGGTCGATGATAAGAAAGTAAGAGAGAGAAAGAGGCTGATATCCCCTGGTTTACGTGGAAAGCCAATAGAGTCCTATTCTTAGGGCTCGAGCTGCTGCATGTAGGCACCAGGCGCCCTCTCGAGTGGGTTAAAGCACAGTGTGCTTTCTCGAGAGGGTCTTAGAAGCCTGGGCAAGAAAGTGAGCTCAGCGGGCCTCCACGCTCCAAGGAATTAGCCAGAAATAGAGAGAGAGAGAGAGAGAGAGAGAGAGAAAGAAAGACACGGGGACCCAAGCTCTGATGGAGCAAAGGTGTTCTAATCAACATGGTGTGTGCATATATACTGTCTTACAAGGTGGTTATTCTCAGCAAAGATGATTAAAATTCTAGACTTACAAAACATAAGACGATCCCTATCAAAGAGAGAGTTGCAAACAATCACCTTTTACACCTATCACCTTAATGAGAAATGCCTGGATTCCTCAGCCCCTGGAAAGGCTTGCCTGTCCTCTCAGGAATTAATAAGGGTCAAAGGGTTCCTAACAGATCCAAAACAGCACACAGGAAGCCTCTTGTTAAATGCTTCCTGACACCTGTATTTTCAACAGACTAGTAGAAATAAATATGAGTTCACAGAAAGCACATTAGGGGTTGCCAGGGCCTGAGGGGAGTAGAGAATGAGGACTGAGTCCTTAATGGGAATGAGGTTTTCTTCAGAAGTAATGAAAAAAGCCTGAAACCAGTTAGTAGTAATAATTGCACAACACTGTAAATGTCCCTAACGCAGTGAATTGTAGACTTTATTTATTTGAATTGTTGACTTTAAAGTGGTGAGTTTTATATGATTTTTCTCCAATTAAAAATATATGAATGGATTAAATAATACAATCAAAAGTCTGAGATCCTCGAAATGGAAAAGCAAAACAAAACAATCAAACAATGTGTTGCCCACCAGAGTCAAGTTTTATTAACTATTTTATTGAAGAATAATTGATTTACACTGTTATAAAACTTCAGGTGTATAGCATAGTGATAAAGTGATTTTACAGAATTGTTCAGTTGCTAAGTTGTGTCCCACTCCTTGTGACTCCATGACTGCAGCATGTTAGGCTGCCCTGTCCTTCACCGTCTCCTGGGGTTTGCTCAAATTCATGTTCATTGAGTTGGTGATCCCATCCAACCAACTCATCCTCTGTCGCCCACTTCCCCTCCTGCCCTCAATCTTTCTCAGCATCAGGGTCCTTTCCAATGAGCTGTCTCTTTACATTCAGTGGTCTAAGTATTGGAGCTTCAGCAGCAGTCCTTCCAATGAATATTCAGGGTTGATTTCCTTTAGGATTGACTGGTTTGATCTCCTTGCAGTTCAAGGGACTCTCAAGAGTCTCCCCAGCACCACAGTTCAAAAGCATCAATTTATTGGCTCTCAACCTTCTTTAGGGTGCAACTCTCACATCCATACATTACTAACGGAAAAAACACAGCTTTGACTATACTGACCTTAGTTGGAAAAATCATCTCTCTCTAACACATTTTCTAGTTTTTCTTCCAAGGAGCAAGCGTCTTAATTTTGTGGCTGCAGACCTTTTCTGTAGTGATTTTGGAGCCCAAGAAAATAAAATCTGTCACTACTTACACTTTTTCCCCATCTATTCACCGTTAAGTGATGGAACCAGATGCCATGATCTTAGTTTAATGAATGTTGAGTTTTAAGCCAGCTTATTTCACTCTCCTCTTTCACCCTCATCAAGAGGCTCTTGAGTTCCTCTTCATTTCTGCCATTAGAGTGGTATTATCTGCATATCTGAGGTTGTTGATGTTTCTCCTAGCACACAACTGAGAAACTTTCACTTTCTTTGGCTTCCCTGGTGGCTCAGATGGTAAAGAATCTGCCTGCAATGCAGGAGACCCAGGTTCGATCCCTGGGTTAGGAAGATCCCTTGGAGACAGGAATGGCAACCTACTCCAGTATTCTTGCCTGGAAAATTCCATGGACAGAGGAGCCTGACGGCTACAGTCCATGGGGTCACACAGAGTTGGACATGACTAAGTGACTTTCCATCTTGATTCTAGCTTGTGATTCATCCAGCCTAGCATTTCTCCGTTTAAATTAAATAAGCAGGGTTACAGTGTACAGCTTTGATGTACTCCTTTTCCAATACTGAACCAGTCTCTTGTTCCAGGTCTAACTGTTGTTTCTTTCTTTTTAAATTTTTTTCTATTTATTTTTATTAGTTGGAGGCTAATTACTTTACAATATTGTTGTGGTTTTACTAACTGTTGTTTCTTGACCTGCATACAGGTTTCTCAGGAGACAGGTAAGGTGGTCAGGTATTTCCATCTCTTTAAGAATTTTCCACAGTTTGTTGTGATCCACACATATACTCCATTAAAAGTTATTGCAAAATAATGGCTATAATTATCTGCTGCACAATACATCTTTATTGCCTCTTTTTGTATTTTATACATAGTAAATTGTATCTTTTAATCTCATACTCCTATCTTGCCTCTCCTCCCTTCCCTAATTTTCTTTCTATATCTGTGAGTCTGATTCTGTTTTGTCTTATATATACTTTGTTTTATTTTTAAGATTCCACATATAAGAAATATTATAGTGTCTTTCTCTAACTTATTTCACTAAGCATGCTGCTGCTGCTCCTGCTAAGCCGCTTCAGTCGTGTCCAACTCTGTGCAACCCCATAGATGGCAGCCCACCAGGCTCCACTGTCCCTGGGATCCTCCAGGCAAGAACACTGAAGTGGACTTCACTAAGCATAATATTCTCTAAATCCGTCAAGATTGTTGGAAATGGCAGTGTTTCATTCATTTTTGGATTAAGCAGTATTTCATCATATATATGTACCACAATTTATTTACCCATTCATCTCTTGGTAGACCCTTGGTTTGCTACCATATCTTAGCCAGTGTAAATAATACTGCGATTAACACTGGGCTGCATGTATTTATTTGAGTGACTGTTCTGTTTCTTTTCTTTTTTTTTTGTTTCTTTTCAAATATGTATCCAGAAGTGGAATCACTGGATCATATGATAGTCCCATTTTTAATTTTGTGAGAAATCTTCATCCTGTTTTCCATATTGACTGCACCAACTTACATGTTCACCAACAAACATACAAAGGTTCCCTTTTCTCACATTCTCACCAACATTTGTTATTTGTAGACTGCTTGTTGATATGTGGTATTCTGTTATGTGTGTGTGATGTGATATATCATTGTTGCTTTGATTTGCATTTCTCTAAAAATTAGTGATTTTGAGCATCTTTCTCAAGTGTCTGTTGGCCATCTGTATGCCCTTTTCAGAAAACATGCCAATTCAGGCCCTCTGCTACTTTTTGATTGAGCTTTACACATATTAACTTGTGCAAACCGATTAAATATTTTGGACATTAACCCCCTGTCAATTACATTATTTGAAAATACTTTCTCCCATTCTATAGGTTACTTTTTTTTATTTTCTCAGTGAATCCCTTTGATGTCAAAATATGTCATTTGATTAGGTCCCATTTGTTTATTTTTGCTTTTATTTTGTTTCTTTTAGGAGACAAATCAAAAAAAAAATATTGCTGTGATTGATATAATTGAGAGTTCTGCCTATGTTCTCTTCTAGTTTTAGGGGTATTGCTACTCCTGCTTTCTTGTTGCTGCTCTTTGAATAAAACGTCCTTTTCCATCCTGTCACTTTCACTATGTGTCTTTAGCTGTGATGTGAGTCTTTTATAGGCAGCTTAAGGATGAGTCTTTTTTTTTTTTCCATCCAATCAGTCACTCTTGATTGGAGGATTTTGTCCATTGACATTTAAAGTAATTATTGATCAGTTCAGTCCTTCAATCATGTCTGACTCTTTGTGACCTGATGGATCACAGCACATCAGGCCTCCCTGTCCACCACCAATGCCTGGAGTTTACTCAAACTCATGTCCATTGAGTCGGTGATGCCATCCACCCATCTCATCCTCTGTCATCCCCTTCTCCTCCTGCCTTCAATCTTTCCCAGCATCAGGATCTTTTCAAATGAGTCAGTTCTTCACCTCAGGTGACCAAAGTATTGGAGTTTCAGCTTCAGCATCAGTCCTTCCAATGAATATTCAGGACTGATTTCCTTTAGGATGGACTGGTTGGATCTCCTTGCAGTCCAAGGGACTCTCAAGAGTCTTCTCCAATACCACAGTTCAAAAGCATAAACTATTCGGCACTCAGCATTATTTAAAGTCCAACTCTCCTTTCCATACATGACTACTGGAAAAACGATAGCTTTGACTAGACGGACTTTTGCTGGCAAAGTAATACTTCTGTGTTTTAATATGCTGTCTAAGTTGGTCATAACTTTCCTTCCAAGGAGCAAGCATCTTTTAAATTTCATTGCTGCAGTCACCATGTGCAGTGATTTTGAAGCCAAAAAGTAAATATATAAATAAATAAAGTCTGTCACTATTTCCACTGCTTCCCATCAATTTGCCATGAAGTGATGGGACCAGATCCCATGATCATAGTTTTGTGAATGTTGAGGTTTAAGCCAACTTTTTTCACTCTCTTGCACTTTCATCAAGAAGTTTTTTAGTTACTCTTTGCTTTCTGCCATTAGGGTGGTGTCATCTGCATATCTGAGGTTATTGGTATTTCTCCTGGCAATCTTGATTCCAGCTTGTGCTACATCCAGCCCAGTGTTTCTCATGATGTACACTGCATATAAGTTAAATAAGCAGGGTGACAATATAGAGCCTGATGTACTCCTTGCCCTATTTGGAACCAGTCTGTTGTTTCATGTCCAATTCTGACTATTGTTTCCTGACCTGCATACAGATTTCTCAAGAGGCAGGTCAGGTGGCCTGGTATTCCCAACTCTTTAAGAATTTTCTACAGCTTGTTGTGGTCTACACAGTCAAAGTCTTTGTGCTAGTCAACAAAGCAGAAGTAGATATTTTTCTGGAACTCTTGCTTTTTTGATGATCCAATGGATGTTGGTAGTTTGATATCTGGTTTCTCTGCTTTTTCTAAAGCCATCTTGAACATCTGGAAGTTCACAGTTCATGCATTGTTGAAACCTGGCTTGGAGAATTTTGAGCATTACTTTACTAGTGTGTGAGATGAGTGCAGCTGTGCAGTAGTTTGAGCATTCTTTGTCATTGCCTTTTTTAGATATTGGAATGAAAACTGACCTTTTCCAGTCCTGTGGTCACTGCTAAGTTTTCCAAATTTGCTGGCATATTAAGTGCAGGACTTTCACAGCATCATCTTTTAGGATTTGAAATAGCTCAACTGGAAGTCCATCACCTCTGCTGCTGCTGCTGTTACTACTAAGTCACTTCAGTTGTGTCCGACTCTGTGTGATCCCATAGATGGCAGACCACCAGGCTCCTCTGTCCCTGGGATTCTCCAGGCAAGAATACTGGAGTGGGTTGCCATTTCCTTCTCCAATGCATGCGTGCATGTTAAGTCACTTCAGTCGTGTCTGACTCAATGTGACTCCATGGACAGTGGTCCACCAGGCTCCTCTGTCCATGGGATTCTCAAGGCAAGAATACTGGTGTGGGTTGCCATTTCCTTCTCCAATCACCTCCGCTAGCTTTGTTCATAGTGATGCTTCCTAAGGTCCACTTTACTTCACATTCCAGGATGTCTGGCTCTACATGAGTGATGATACCATTGTGATTATCTGGGTGAAAAATATGTTTTTTTGTATAGTCCTTCTGTATATTCTTGCCACCTCTTCTTAATATCTTCTATGTACTAATGCATTTTATTATTTGTTTTGAGGTTGTTTTTGTTGTTCTTCTCTGATCATTTCTTCTTTTTGTTTCTTCTCCTGTGATTTAAATATTTTAATTAAAAGTATCCTTGTATTCCTTTCTTTGTAGTTTTTGTGACTTTTGATTTGTGGTTATCATGAGGTTCATGTATGTTGACCTATAAGTATCTCTACCTGTTTAAAAGTGAGGTTTCTCAGTTGTGTCCAACTCTTTGCAACCTCATGGACTGTAGCCTACCAAGCTTCTCTGTCCATGGACTTTTCCAGGCAAGAGTACTAGAGTGGGTTGCCATTTCCTTTCCCAGGGGATCTTCCCAACCCCGTGTCTCCCACATTGCAGGCAGATGCTTTACCATCTGAGCCACCAGGAAAGCCAGCCTGTTTTAAACAGGTAGCCATTTAAGTTCAAACACATTTTGAAAGATCTGCATTTTTTAATTTCCATTCCCCACATTTTGTGTTTTTGATACTATATTTTACATCTTCTTGTTAATCCCTTAAGTGTTTATTTTTAGATATTTGTACCTTTTTTTCTTATTTTAGTTTTCTTATTGGCTTGTTTAAGTGATTCAACTTCAGTCCTTATTGTAAATTTGCATTTCTTAGTGGGATTTTCCCTTTCCTATAGATTCTTAATTCTTTTCCGTTTAGAGAAAACCCTTTGTCATTAATTTAAGGGTAAGCTTAGTACTGATGAAGGGTTTTGGTTTTTATTCCCTTGTCTGAGAAGTTCTCTATTTCTCCTTCAATTCGAAATGATAATCTTGCTGTGTAGAGTATCCCAGGTGGCAGTGTTTTTTTATTTTTTTTATTTTTTTTTTTTTCCCTTTCAGCACTTTGAATAAATTATGCTACTCCCTACTGGCCTGGACAGTTTCTGCACACAAATCAGCTGGCAGCCTTCTAGGGATTCCCCTGTATATAAATATTTATTTTTCTTGTATGGCCTTTACAATTCTTTCTCTAACATTTTCATTTTAATTATATGTCTTGGTGTAGATCTGGTTTGGTTCATCTTATTTACGATTGTCTGTGCTTTCTGTATCTGTATATCTGATTCCTTCTTCACACTTGAAAATTTTTCAGCAATAATTTCTTCAAATACACTTTTGAAGCCCTTTTTTCCCTCTTCTCCTTCTGGGACCCCCTATAATGTGAGCATTATTACACTTAATATTATCACAGATATCTCTTAATTGTTCTCATTAAAAAAATGTTTTTGCTGTTCTGATTGGGTTATTCCTATTATTATATAATACCTTTCAGATCACTTATTCATTCCTTGTATCACATAGTCTGCTATTCATTTTTTTCTCGTGTGCTTTTTATTTCAGTTATTGAATTCATAGAATCAGAAATGCACAGTAGCATAACTTTAAAATATGGATATGATATATACATGAACTCATTTGGCAAGTTCAGAAGGCACAAATAAATTTTATGGAATCAACTGAAAAACAAATGGAAGAAAATAATATAATGAGAAAGATCTCTTCAAAAAAATTAGAGATAACAAGGGAATATTTCATGCAAAGATGGACACAATGAAGGACAGAAATGGTATGGATCTAACAGAAGCTGAAGATTTTAAGAATTGGCAAGAATACACAGAAGAACTGTACAAAAAAGATCTTCATGACCCAGGTAACCATGATGGTGTGATCACTCACCTAGAGCCAGATATCCTGGAATGCAAAGTTAAATGGACCTTAGGAAGCATCACTATGAACAAAGCTAGTGGAAGTGATGGAATTCCAGCTAAGCTATTTAAAGTCCTAAAATATGATGCTGTGAAAGTGTTTCACTCAATATGCCACCAAATTTGGAAAAATCAGCAGTGGCAACAGGGCTGGGATAGGTCAGTTTTCATTCCAAACCCAAAGAAACTCAAGGCCAAAGAATGCTCAAACTACCACACAACTGCACTCATCTCACACACCAGCAAAGAAATGCTCAAAATTCTCCAAGCCAGGCTTCAACAGTACACAAAACATGAACTTCCAGATGTTCAAGCTGGATTTAGAAAAGGCAGAGGAAGCAGACATCAGTTGCCAACATCTGTTGGATCATCAAAAAGCAGAAGAGTTCCAGAAAAACATATACTTCTGCTTTATTGACAAAGTCAAAGCCTTTGACTGTATGGATCACAACAAACTGTGGAAAATTCTTATAGAGATGGGAATAACAGACCACCTAATCTGCCTCCTTAGAAATCTGTATGCAACTCAAGAAGCAACAGTTAGAACTGGGCAGGGAACAGCAGATTGGTTCCAAATTGGGAAAGGAGAACATCAAGGCTGTATATTGTCACCCTGCTTATGCAACTTATCTGCAGAGTACATCATGCAAAATGCCAGGTTAGATGAAGCACAAACTAGAATCAAGATTGCCCAGAGAAATATCAGCAACCTCAGAGAAGCATATGACACCACCATTATGGCAGAAAGTGAAAAACTAAAGAGCCTCTTGGTGCACATGAAAGAAGAGAATGAAAAAGTTGTCTTAAAACTCAACATTCAAAAAACGAAGACCATGCCATCTAGCCCCATCATTTCTTTGAACATAGATGGGGAAACTGGAAACAGTGAAATACTTTATTTATTTGTTTATTTATTTTGCCTCCAAAGCCACTGCAGATGGTGACTGCAGCCGTGAAATTAAGACACTTGCTCCTTGGAAGAAAAGCTATGACCAACTTAGATATCATACTTAGAAGCAGAGAAATTACTTTGCCAACAAAGACCCATCAAGTCAAATCTATGGTTTTTCCAGTAGTCATGTATGGATGTGGGGCTTCCTTCATAGCTCGGTTGATAAAGAATGTGCCTGCAATGCAGGAGACCCTTGTTTGATTCATGGGTTGGGAAAATCTGGTGGAGAGGGGATAGGCTACCCACTCCAGTATTCTTGGGCTGCCCTTGTGGTTCAGCTTGTAAAGAATCCACCTGCGATGTGGAAGACCTGGGTTCAATCTCTCGGTTTGGGAAGATCCCCTGGAAAAAGAAAGGCCACCCACTCCAGTATTCTGACCTGGAGAATTCCATGGAATCTACAGTCCATGGAGTCACAAAAAGTCAGACACGACTGAGCGATTTTCCCTTTCACTTCACTTTCATGTATGGATGTGACAGTTGGACCATAAAGAAAACTGAGCATTGAAGAATTGATGCTTTGGATTGTGGTGTTGGAGGAGTCTCTTGAGAATCTCTTGGACTGCAAGGAGATCAAACCAGTCAATCCTAAAGGAAATCATTCCTGAAGGCTCTTGAGAGTCCCTTGGACTGCAAAGAGATCCAACCAGTACATCCTAATGGATATCACCCCTGGGTGTTCATTGGAGGGACTGATGCTGAAGCTGAAATTCCAATACTTTGGCCACCTGATGCAAAGATCTGACTCATTGGAAAAGACTCTGATGCCGGGAAAGAGTGAAGGCAGGAGGAGAACAGGACGGCAGAGGATGAGATATTTGGTTGGCATCTCTGACTCAATGGACATGAGTTTGAGCAAGCTCTGGGAGTTGGTGATGGACAGGGAAGCCTGGTGTGCTGTAGTCCACAGAGTCAAAAGAGTTAGACACAGCTGAGCGACTTAACTGAACTGAACTGAGAGTAATAGAGACAAAATATTGTCAGAGCAAAACAAAATCAAAGATTAATTTTCTGCTGATTTCAAGCCAGGCTTTAAGGATGTAGCAATATCATCCACTTTTAACAAAATCTGGTAAAGATTGCAAAAAGGGACTTAGAAATCAGGGGGGCAGTCCTAAGATGGTGGAGGAATAGGATGGAGAGAACACTTTCTCTTCCACAAATTCATCAAAAGAACATTTGAACGTTGAGAAAATTCCACAGAACAACTACTGAATGCTGGCAGAGGACATCAGGCACCCAGAAAGGCAGCCCATTGTCTTCGAAAGGAGGTAGGGCAAAATATAAAAGATAAAAAGAAAGTCAAAAGAGGTAGGGATGGATATACATCCTGGGAAAGGAGTCTTAAAAAAGAGAGACCTTTCCAAACACCAGGAAACACTCTCACTAGCGGGTATGTGGCGAGTCTTGGAATCTCAGAGGGCAACATAACCGGGAAGAAAAAAAAAAAAACCAAAAAAACACAGATTACATGCCTAATGGCAACTCCCAGTGGAGAAGCAGCCCAGACCCTCGCATCCGCCATTAGCAAGCGGGGGATGGACAGGGAGGCTCAGGCTGCAATGCTTAGGGTAAGGACCAGGCCTGAATGCCCCAATGGCAATCTGAGGGAACTAAGGTGAGATAGCAACCCAGACTGTGGGATAGCCAGAGAGAGAGAATTATCCAGAGAAGAGCCCTAATCTAAGACACTGTCAGGCCCTCTCACAGAACAAAGGACTGAGCAGAGCTAGCTGCCTGCTGACCAGCCCATCCCCCACTGGAGACAGACAGATGGGGGCAACCAGAGCTGGAAAGGGGCAATTGCGGCCCCAGAGAGGCATTCTCTACGGCATTGCAAGCAGGCTTCATTGCTAACCAAGACTTCTTGGGATTCTGGACGGTTGACGTATGCCTGGAGGGTCACAGCCAGATATCAGTCCCCAAGAAGGGAAACACGGCACACCTAAGAAGGCATGCCCTTTGCACACCCAGAAAACTGAGCAGTGGGGACAGGGAAGGTGATAAGACACACCCCACCCCCACCTGGGGGTGACTGCACTAGCCAAGCACATGGTCACCTGAGCTGCTCAGACCTGGGAAGTGCACACAACCCAGGGTCTGCCTCAGACAGTTCCCGGCTGAGCAACCTAGAGCCTGAGAAGTGTAGACTACAAAAGCATGCATGCCATGAGCAGGGGCAAACCCAGTGTGGCTGAAACACTGTGAGCACTCCCCACACACACCAGTGATGTTTATTTGCAGTATTCCTCCATCATCACAGCACGACTGAACAAGTGAGCCTAAAAAAGTGACCACGATCACCCCGTTGTTTCAGGGTGAAAATTAGACACTGAAGAAACCAGCAAACAGAAGAAGCTAAAATAAAGAGAGGGAACCACTTTGGAAGTGACAGGTGCAAAAGATTAAAACCCTGTATATGCACCGACTACATAGGAAGGGGCCTATAGACTGAGAAGATGTATAAGCTGAGTCAAGGAACTATCTGAAAATGAACTGACCCCACACTGTCCGCAACAGCTCCATAGAAATTTCTAGATATATATTTTATTATTATCATTTAAAAAAAAGTTTAAGTCCTCTATTACTCATTTAATTTTCATTTTTATAACCTACTATTACCCTGCCAAAAAAAGACCCTATTTTTAAAGCAAACTTCATATATATACAATAATTTTTGTGACTTTGTTTCAGTTTTTTTTTAATATTGTATTTTTGATAATCTAACCTCTACTCTAGATTTTTAATCTTTGCTTTTTGGTATTTGTTATTAATTTTGTACATTTAAGAACCCAATCTTCCGTACTCATTTACTTGTGAGTGAGATTACTGGCTTGATTGCTCTTTCCCCCTTTTGGCTCTCCTTTTTCTCCATCAGGTCGCATCTATCTCCTCCCTCCCCTTCTCTTCTCTACCCAACTCTGTGAATCTCTCTGTGTGTTCCAGGCTGTGGAGAACACTTAGGGAACTGATTACTGGCTGTATCTGTCTCTCTCCTTTTGATTCCCCCTTTTCTCCTCCTGACCTATTTCTCCTTGCTCCCACTTCTCTTCTCTGTGTAACTCTGTGAACATCTCTGAGGGGACCAGACTGTGGAGAGCACATAGGGGATGGATTACTGACTAGCCTTCTCTCTTCTCTTTTGATTCCCCCTCTTCTCCTGCTCACCTCTATCTCCCCCTCCCTCTTCTCTTCTCCATGTAACTCTGTGAACCTCTCTGGGTGTCCCTCACTGTGGAGAAACTTTTCATCATTAAACTATATGTTTTATCATCAGTGCTGTATAGATGGAGAAGACTTGAGGTTACGGTCAGAATAACACTGAAAACCAGAGGCAGGAGGCTTAATTCCAAAACCTGAGAACACCAGAGAACTCTTTACTTCAGGGAATATTAATTGATAAGAGCTCATTGAAAGCCTCCACACCTACACTGAAATCAAGCACCACCGAAGAGTCAACAAGTTCTAGAGCAAGAAATACCACACAAATTCTCCAGCAATGCAGGAACATAGCCCAGAGTTTCAATATACAGGTTGCTCAAAGTCACACCAAACCCATTGACATCTCAAAACTCACTACTGAACACTTCATTGCACTCAAGAGAGAAGAAATCCAGCTCAACCTCCAAGAACACTGACACAAGCTTCCTTAAACAGGAAACCTTGACAAGCAATCCATCCAATCCCACCCACAGCGAGGAACCTCCACAATAAAGAGGAACCACAAACTGCCAGAATACAAAAAGGCCACCCCAAATACAGCAATATAAACAAGATGAAAAGACAAAGGCATACTCAGCAGGTAAAGGAACAGGATAAATGCCTACCAAACCAAAAAAAAAAAGAGGAAGAAATAGGGAATCTACCTGATAAAGAATTCAGAATAATGATAGTGAAAATGATCCAAAATCTTGAAAACAAAATGGAGTTACAGATAAATAGCCTGGAGACAATTATTGAGAAGATGCAAGAAATGTTTCACAAGGACCTAGAAGAAATAAAAAAGAGTCAATATACAATGAATAATGCAAAAAATGAGATAAAAAACACTCTGGAGGGAACCAACAGTAGAATAACGGAGGCAGAAGATAGGACAAGTGAGGTAGAAGATAGAATGGTAGAAATAAATGAAGCAGAGAGGATAAAAGAAAAAAAAAGAATTAAAAGAAATGAAGACAACCTCAGAGACCTCTGGGACAATGTTAAATGCCCCAACTTTCGAATCATAGGAGTCCCACAAGAAGAAGACAAAAAGAAAGGCCATGAGAAAAATACTTGAGGAGATAATAGTTGAAAACTTCCCTAAAATGTGGGAGGAAAAAGTCACCCAAGTCCAAGAAACCCAGAGAGCCCCAAACAGGATAAATCCAAGTCGAAACACCCCAAGATACATATTAATCAAATTAACAAATATCAAACACAAAGAACAAATATTAAAAGCAGCAAGGGAAAAGCAAAAAATAACACACAAGGGATTCCCATAATGGTAACAACTGATCTTTCAATAGAAACTCTTCAGGCTAGAAGGGAATGGCAGGACACACTTAAGGTAATTAAAGAAAAAAATCTACAGCCCAGATTACTGTACCCAGCAAGGATCTCATTCAAATATGAAGAAGAAATCAAAAGCTTTAAAGACAAGCAAAAGCTGAGAGAATTCAGCACTACCAAATCAGCTCTTCAACAAATGCTAAAGGATTTTCTCTAGACAGGAAACACTGCAAGTGTGTATAAACTCGAGGCCAAAACAACAAAATAAATGTCAATGGGATCATACTTATCAATAATTACCTTAAATGTGAATGGGTTGAATGTATTAACCAAAAGACAAAGATTGGCTGAATGGATACAAAAACAAGACCCTTGTGTATATTGTCTGCAAGAGATCCACCTCAAAACAAAGGATACATACAGACTGAATATGAAGGGCTGGAGAAAGATATTCCACGCAAATAGAGACCAAAAGAAAGCAGGAAAAGCAATACTCATATCCAATAAAACAGACTTTAAAATAAAGACTGTGAAAAGAGACAAAGAAGGACACTACATAATGATCAAAGGATCAAACCAAGAAGAAGACATAACAATTATGAATATATATGCACTCAACATAGGAGTACCACAATATGCAAAGCAAATGCTAACAAGAATGAAAGTGGAAATTAACAATAACACAATAATAGTGGGAGACTTTCATACCCACTCACAGCTGTGGATAGATCAACTAAACAGAAAGTTAACAAGGAAACACAAACTAAATAATACAGTATACCAGTTAGACCTAATTGATATCTATTGGACATTTCACCCCAAAACAATGAATTTCACCTTTGTCTCAAGTGCACATGGAACCTTCTCCAGGATAGATCACATCCTGGGCCATAAATCTACCCTTGGTAAATTAATAATAATAATAATTCTAAGCATCTTTTCTGACCACAATGTAGTATGAAAAGATATCAATTATAGGAGAAAAACTATTAAAAAATCCAACATAATGAGGCTGAAAAACACACTGCTGAATAACCAACAAATCAGAGAATAAATTTTTAAAAAAAGCATAGAAATGAATGAAAATGAAAACACAACAACCCAAAACCTATGGAACACTGTAAAAGAAATGCTAAGGGAAAGGTTTATAGCAATGGAGGGTTACCTCAAGAAACAATGAAAAAGTCAAATAAATAACCTAACTCTACACCTAAAGCAACTAGAAAAGGGAGAAATGAAGAACCCTAGGCTTAGTAGAAGGAAAACAAAAATCTTTAAAATTAGGGCAGAAATAAATGCAAAAGAAAAAAAAAAAGAGACCATAGCAAAAATCAACAAAGCCAAAAGCTGGTTCTTTGAGAAGATAAATAAAATTGACAAACCATTAGCTAGACTCATCAAGAAACAAAGGGAGAAGAAACAAGTCAACAAAATTAGAAATGAAAATGGAGAGATCAAAACAGACAACTCTGAAATACAAAGGATCATCAAAGACTACTATCGGCAACTGTATGCCAATAAAAGGGAAAACTTGGAAGAAATGGACAAATTCTTATAAAAGTATAACTTTCCAAAACTGAACCAGGAAGAAATAGAAAACCTTAAAAGACACATCACAAGCACGGAAATTGAAACTGTAATCAGAAATCTTCCAGCAAACAAAAACCAGGACAAGACGGCTTCACAGCTGAATTCTACCAAAAATTTAGAGAAGAGCTAACGCCTATCCTACTCAAACTCTTCCAGAAAATTGCAGAGAAAGGTGAATTCCCAAACTCATGCTATGAGGGCACCATCACCCTAATACCAAAACCTGACAAAGATGACACAATAAAGAAAACTACAGGCCAATATCACTGATGAACATAGATGCAAAATCCTTAACAAAATTCTAGCAAACAGAATCCAACACCATATTAAAAAGATCATACATCATGACCAAGTGGGCTTTATCTCACGGATGCAAGGATTCTTCATTATCCATAAATCAATCAACGTAATATACCACATTAACAAATTGAAAGATAAAAACCATATGATTATCTCAATAGATGCAGAGAAAGCCTTTGAAAAAATTCAACATCCGTTTATGACAAAAAATCCTCCAGAAAACAGGAACAGAAGGAGCATACCTCAACATAATAAAAGCTATATATGACAAACCCACAGCAAACATTATCCTCAGTGGAGAAAAATTGAAAGCATTTCCCCGAAAGTCAGGAACAAGACAAGGGTGCCCGCTCTCACCACTACTATTCAACATAGTTTTGGAAGTATTGGCCACAGCAATCAGAACAGAACAGGAAGTAAAAGGAATCCAGATTGGAAAAGAAGAAGTAAAACTCTCACTGTTTGCAGATGACATGGTCCTCTGCATAGAAAACCTTAAAAATTCCACCAGAAAACTGCTAGAGCTAATCAATGAATACAGTAAGTTGCAGGATATAAAACTGACACACAGAAATCCCTTGCATTCCTATACACTAACAATGAGAACACAGAAAGATAAATTAAGGAAATAATTCCATTCACCATTGCAATGAAAAGAATAAAATATTTCAGAATATATCTACCTAAAGAAACAAAAGACCTATATATGGAAAACTATAAAGCATTGATAAAAGAAATCAAAGGACACAAATAGATGAAGAAATATACCATGTTCATGGATGGGAAGAATCAATATAGTGAAAATAAGTATACTACCCAAAGCAACCTATAGACTCAATGAAATCCCTATCAAAGCTACCAACGGAACTTTTCAGAGAACTAGAACAAATAGTTTCACAATTTGTATGGAAATACAAAAAAACCTCGAATAGCCAAAGCAATCTTGACAAAGAAGAATGGAACTGAAGGTATCTACCTGCTTGACTTCAGACTATACTACAAAGCTATAGTCATCAAGACAGTATGGTACTGGCACAAAGACAGAAATATAGATCAATGGAACAAAATAGAAAGCTCAGAGATAAATCCACACACCTATGGACACCTTATCTTCAACAAAGGAGGCAAGAATATACAATGGAGAAAAGACAATCTGTATAACAAGTGGTGCTGGGAAAACTGGTCAACCACTTGTAAAAGAATGAAACTAGAACACTTTCTAACACCATATGCAAAAATAAACTTAAACTGGAACAAAGATCTAAATGTCAGACCAGAAACTATAAAATTCCTAGAGGAAAATATAGGCAAAACACTCTCTGACATAAATCACAGAAGGACCCTCTGTGACCCACCTCCCAGAGTAATGCAAATAAAAGCAAAAATAAACAAATGGAACATAATTAGCTTAAAAGCTTTTGCACAACAAAGGAAACTATAAGCAAGGTGAAAAGACAGCCTTCAGAATGGCAGAAAATAATAGCAAACGAAGCAACTGACAAAGAATTAATCTCAAAAATATACAAACAAACCTTGCAACTCAATTCAAGAAAAATAAATGACCCAATCAAAAAATGGGCCAAAGAACTAAATAGGCATTTCTCCAAAGAAGACATACAGATGACTAGCAAACACATGAAAAGTTGTTTGACATCACTCATTATCAGAAAAATACAAATCAAAACCACAGTGAGGTACCATTACATGCCAGTCAGAATGGCTGTTATTCAAAAGTCTACGAGCAATAAATGCTGGAGAGGGTGTGGAGAAAAGTGAACCCTCTTACACTGTTGGTGGGAATGCAAACTAGTATAGCCACTATGGAGAACAGTGTGGAGATTCCTTAAAAAACTGGACATAGAACTGCCATATGACCCAGCAATCCCACTGCTGGGCATACACACTGAGGAAACCAGAATTGAATGAGACATGTGTACCCCAATGTTCATCACAGCACTGTTTTAATAGTTAGGACATGGAAACAACCTAGATGTCTATCAGCAGTCGAATGGACAAGAAAGCTGTGGTACATATACACAATGGAATGTTACTCAGCCATTAAAAGGATGCATTTGCACCAGTTCTCATGAGGTGGATGAAACTGGAGCCTATTATACAGAGTGAAGTAAGCCAGAAAGAAAAAACACCAATATAGTATACTAACACATATATATGGAATTTAGAAAGGTGGTAATGATAACCCACATGTGAGACAGCAAAAGAGACACAGATGTATAGAACAGTCTTTTGGACTATGTGGGAGATGGCGAGGGTGGGATGATTTGGGAGAATGGCATTGAAACATGTATATTATCATATGTGATAACGATCGCCAGTCCAGGTTCAATACATGAGACAGGGTGCTCGGGGCTGGTGCACTGGGATGACCCAGAGGGATGGGATGGGGAAGGAGGTGGAAGGGGGATTTCATGATTGGGAACACATGTACACCCGTGGTGGATCCATTTCAATATATTGCAAAACCACTACAATATTGTAATTAGCTTCCAATTAAAATAAATAAAGTTATATTAAAAAGTAAATCAACCCACTTACTAACATTTAAAACATAAATGAAAATATAATGTTAAAATTCACTAATATGTTAAAGAATAATATAAAATGTACAATTTAGAGGCTATTTCAATAAGCTATCAAAGTTCATTTATAGGAAATTATATTTATGCAATTTGTAATAAAGTAAATGATAAATGTCTCAACCTTAATTTCATAGATATAAACAAGGCCTTCATTAAATCCAACAACTCTCTCTAATTACAAGAATGTATGTTTCTTAAAATAAGAATTGAAATATCAATCTTAAACCAAAAGTCAGTTTCACGATTAAAGGTGAATTAAGATCAGGAAAAAATACAAAAGCTCCAGCTATGTCCACTACTATTTAACATTTTTTCTAGCTGTTTTTGCAAGACAAGGAAATTATATGAGAAATATAAATATGGACAAGCAGTAGGCAAAATAATTAATATTTATAGAATAAATTGTAACCCACAAAAGCCCAGAGAATCAACTTATAAACTACTAGAGTCAATCATTAGTCCATAGCACTTGCTCATTGTATAATTAAAATGCAAAAATAACAAATATTGTTTTCTGTAATTTTGATCTATATATAAATGATAAACATTAGAAAATACAATGGAAGAAAATGTTGATAATAGAAAATTCATATAATACTGAGCAATAAACTTCATATCAAATGTTTAAGTTCTTTATAAAACTCTAAAACTCTACTGGAAGGCATCAATAATTTGATTAAATAGAAATTTCTTGCTTTAAACAGAAGGACTAAACGTTGTAAAGTAGTTCATACAGGTTAGCCTCCAAGGAGGTACAAGAGGATACAGATAGGTTGATTGTATAACTGGAAATTCAAAGAGAAAAGAAATAAATATCTCTTCATTGTTTACTTTGCAATACATTCTTGGCTTTTATTAGGTATTTTTCTTTAAGAACTTTAGCATAAATTGCTATGTTCCAAAAATTGGAAAAAATGAATTTTTAAGTTGGATGGCATTGGATGCATTTTAAAATCAAATCAGAGGAAAATTGATATCTTAACTATATTTAATGGGTCCCCTTGACCTCTGGCATCTGGTTGGTTTCAGCCAATGGAGGGCTCTGCCAGAAAATTGGAGATTAGAGAACGTGAATGAGCTACTTATATCCTTACTTCCTTCACTATTTTATTACAGCAGGTTGTTTTTTGCCTCTATCAAAAAACGTAAATTCCAGAAGTGTCTTCTTTCTCTCTCACTCTTTCCCAATTTGTTTTGTTCTGTTTTGTAAATGCTCCCTGACTTACCCCTTTATTCTTATGGATAGTAATCATTCCCACTTAGATTTCCCTAAACTGTATCTGTACTTTAAAAATTATTCTCTTTTAAATTCAGTTTAAGTGTAACATCTGTTTCCTGCTGAGATGTCTAATACAGTAATAGGCAACAGAATTGGCCCCAGGAAACAGGTTCTCAAAATCAAGTTCCAGAATTGACTTGCTCACATATTTGAGGACCTCAGAGATAATTCTCTTGACAGGAAATAAATTAGACCAAAAGTGACTCTTTGACCACCCTGAATTTTCTGTGGTCTGATTTAAAAATCATACAATTGGATTGGCACAATATCGTAATTTTTTAAAAAGAATAAGGTATCTATAAGAACTGGCCTGTGGAAGTCCAGATGGCAAAAGTTAAATAATTGAATATCAGGCTCAGACTACTGTTCTTGCTGCTTTACTATCTCACCTAAAACTCCTATCAATGAAGTCATAGAACGCTCCCTTTTAACCAATTAATGAAGGGTTTAGAAAACTTAAGGCCTGGTTTAATGACATGTGGGCTTCCCTGGTGGCTCAGACAGTAAAGAATCTGCCTTTATTATGGGAGACCCTGGTTGTATCCTTGGATCAGGAAGATCCATTGGAAACAGAGTAGCCATCCACTCCAGTGTTCTTGCCTGGGAAATCCCATGGAGAGAGAAGCCTTTTGGGCTACAGTCCATGGGGTCACAAAGAGTCAGACAGGACTGAGTGACTAACTCAGATTTGAATGACAGACCAGCACCATGGATGGCACTGAATTACAGTCCCATTAATATGTGGCTTCATTAATATGTGGCTTTGAAAGACAGTGTTGAAACAATAGTCTTCTGGTGGGCAGAATTTAGCTTTATATTTGCATGGAGGGAGAGATTACCTCAAGTATGGTTGTTCAATTATTCACAGGTGGTGGTTAATAATTTACCTATTTGATCAAATAATTTTAAAAAATAGGATTGAAAGAGCTATAGTGAGTGAGGTATGTTGACAGATTCCCTCAGAAAAGGTACGTAGGGTAAATATAAACACAGGCCACATAATCTCCTACTTGAAGAATTTCGCCATAGAACATGATTTTTAATCAGGTGGACACGATGACCTATCTGGAATGTCAGTTGCCTTTCTACCCACCCTGGCATCCTACTCAATGAGATCATAAACCAAGTGTCTGTTGGTGACAGGGAAAGATACTATGTATGAAATAATAAACCTGGACTTCTTTTCATGAAGGCTAATACACAAAAAAGTATCATTTCACTAGTATCTTTAAAATAAAAGTAAAGCAATGGTTAGATAATCATTTAAAATATGAAAAGAAAAACTTTAATAAATCTGAGAAAAGGTGCAAAATAAAAGATAACCTCAGATGTTATGGTGCAATTTTTCTAGGTTTTGTTAATAATATAAATCAATGTGTAAAATGCTGATTACTTTTGATACATAAAAGATGCCTTTTAGGAGTTTACACAAAAGGGACAATTTTAACATGTTTGAAAATATGCCCACATGAGATTCACTTTAAGACACAATTTATAGTAGAGAAAACTTGAAAGACCACCTAAATACCCCTTGAAGAGGATTTATTGAAGTAATTCTAGTGCATCACTTTTCATTATAGTCATTAAAATAATAATATATACTTCCAGTTCCTGAAAAAATGTACAAACCATATCATTAAGTAAAGAAAAATAAGCTACAGAACATAAGTTGTCTTATCTATGTAAATTCCTACAAATTGCTTGTCTTTTATGCAAAAGTGATGAAATTTCTGATGATGTTTATTTTGATAGAACTATGTTTAGAATTTGAATATTACAGTGAACAGGCAATATTTTTATAATTATTTAAGCTATTTTTAAAGAAAAAATATTTTCTTTGAAATGTGCTTTTTAAAAATGTCATACCATCATATTGGATCTGTACTTAATTAGTAGGAACAGATATAGAGTGTTTTTAACCCTACTGAAAATTGTATAATTTACTTCTTACAATTAATCAAATGACAGAAATTTTCAAAGAAAGCTGCTTTGAAGTCATTATGATTAGTTTAATTACAATTTGTGTTTATGTATGACTTTTCTTACTGATAGAAATGAAAATTCACAATGAAACTATTCTCAATATTATTTCTTTGTTACTTGTTTTCCCATCTAAATTTCCAAGAAAAAGACCAAGACAAGTGTCACTGTTCTTTCTGGAATTAATCTTTTAAAATTTCTTTTGTATCATTTTTGTTAGAACAGTCTTTAGGGATTTTGAATTTCCCCTATTTACTTGTTATTTCTTTGAATAAAACAAGTCTTACACTTTACTGTAAATTAGAGTTATCAGGGAGGCTATAAAAAATAGGGATAACTGTCCTAACCCAGAGATTCTAATTCAGTAGATCTAAAGAATCTTTATGCTTAATAAATATGCTTGGAGATTCAGATGCATATGGTCCCTTGATGGATAAAATTCACTTAAAGTATTTGAGAATAGAAATGAAATCACTCCTCTCACCCTAGTTCTTTATAGCCTGCCTAGAGAAAGATGTATTACTTTTTCCTTAAGAAGGTTAGTAAGGTTCCTCCACAAATTTTGAATTTGGTAACAAGCATCTAATTTGTAGTTATAGTTGAGTTTTATGAATCTCTCAGATGATCAGTTATAAACTAATTCATAAAGCAACAAAAGAGCCAGTGGAATAACTACTGATGAAGAAATTGGTATGATTATGATTTTTTGACCACTGATGTTACTGATTCTCCTGTCATATATTGTCTAAAATGTACAATATAGTTCAGTCATATATTGTCTAAAATGTACAATGTGGTTCCAGTCAATGAAGCAGTTATCTTTTATAATATGGGTTCTCAAACTTGGAGGCATATTGGTGAGTCACAAAAAAAATATACCTTAGTCCCAGAGATTTTGCTTTGTGAAGTTAAAGTCTATTAAGAGATTTTAAAGCTGCCGAGATGATAATAATGTGTAGTCAAGGCTGAGAACCACTCTTTCATAAGACTGGAAGAATACAAACTCATAATTGCTACAAGCTGGTCTAAGTATGCTTCCATGAAAGTACCTACCATACTAGAATTTTTTTTTTCAGTAGATCAATTTAATGCAATGCAAAGCACTTTTTCTTAGATACTGTTTCTCTGGGTTTTTAATTCCCAATAGTTCCAATTTAAAATAACACTGGATCTGTATTTTAGAATATAAGTTTCCCAAGAATGCAAAGTTTGCTTCACCTTGGACAGACCTTAGGTCTTAGCTAAAACCTTGACCCCACTATTTCCTGCAGATACTTAACAAATGCTATAAATAAAGTTTAAACCGCCTTTCTTGAGCTAAGGAAAATCAGCAGGTACCTGCCTCTCCTGCAGGGACTACAACTAAATGTATTTTGAAAGAAAAAGAAAAAAAATAGTTTAGCTGTGGATGAAAGTTCCTTCAGGAAAGAGGAAAACTGATGATTAGCTCCATAGTGTCATACTTGTGCTGAGAAGTTAACCTTTCATAAAAATCAAACTCTGTTTGATACAGAATTGTCTTCTGGGAGAACTTCAATTAACAACAGCCCTTCACCTTCTGCACATTAAATAACTCGATACAATTTGTATTCTGTATGTATTGTTAAGGTTGACACCAGGAAGTCCAATTCAGTCTTCAAAAACAAGACTCTACTTAAGTTCTGAAAGGCGCCAGCTATAAGAAGCTTTCTCACCTTTGCTTCTTTCACTTCCTTATTACATAGACCACTGGAAGACTCAAGATTGCTTTATTTGTTCTCAAACAGCTCCTAAAATCTCAGTTTGAAGTATGAAAAGAATGAAGAACTAAGTTGTCAGAACTGTAATTACGAAAAGATGATCTCCCCTTCAGAAATTGTGTGAACCTCTTGCACAGTTAAAGGTATATTTAAAAACACTAATATATAGGGAATTTGTCATGTAGAATTTATCAGAATTTTGAATAAAATAAGACTAATGCATATATATTTCAAATGCAAGGGCCTTTTATATTTAGTTCAGTCAGTTCATTTCAGTCTCTCAGTCATGTCTGACTCTGCAAGACCATGGACTACACCACACTAGACCTCCCTGTCCATCATCAAATCCCGGAGTTAACCCAAACTCATGCCCATCGAGTAGCTATTCAACCATCTCATCCTCTGTCATCCCCTTCTCCTCCTGCCCTCAATCTTTCCCAGCATCAAGGTCTTTTCCAATGAGTCAGCTCTTCGCATCAGGTGGCCAAAGTATTGGGGTTTCAACTTCAACATCAGCCCTTCCAATGAAGACTCAGGACAGATCTCCTTTAGGATGGACTGGTTGGATCTCCTTGCAGTTTAAGAGACTCTCAAAAGTCTTCTCCAACACCATGGTTCAAAAGCATCAATTCTTTGGTGTTCAGCTTTCTTTATAGACCAACTCTCACATCCATACATAACTATTGGAAAAACCATAGTGTTGACTGGATGGACAACTTTATTGGTAAAGTAATGCCTCTGCTTTTTAATATGTTGTCTAGGTCAGTCATAACTTTCCCTCCAAGGAGTAAGCATCTTTTAATTTCACGGCTGCATGATTTTGGTGCCCCAAAAAATAAAATCTGCCACTATTTCCACTGTTCCCCCATCTATTTGCCATGAAGTGACATGGCCAGATGCCATGATCTTAGTTTTCTGAATGTTAAGGTTTAAGCCAACTTTTTCATTCTCCTCTTTCACTTTCACCAAAAGGCTTTTTAGTTCTTCTTCACTTTCTGCCATAAGGGTGGTGTCCCCTGAATATCTGAAGTTATTGATATTTCTCCTGGCAATCTTGATTCCAGCTTGTGTGTCATCCAGCCCAAAGCTTCTCATGATGTACTCTGCATATAAATTAAATAAGCAGGGTGACAATATATAGCCTTGATGTACTCCTTTTACTATTTGAAACCAGTCCATTGTTCCATGTCCAGTTCTAACTGTTGAAGCAGAAAGAGATGTTTTCCTGGAACTCTCTAGCTCTTTTGATGATCCAGCGGGGATTGGTAATTTGATCTCTGGTTCCTCTGCCTTTTCTAAAACCAGCTTGAACATCTGGAAGAATCCCAAAGAATGCTCAAACTACCGCACAATTGCACTCATCTCACATGCCAGTAAAGTAATGCTCACAATTCTCCAAGCCAGGCTTCAGCAATATGTGAACTGTGAACTTCCAGATGTTCAAGCTGGTTTTAGAAAAAGTAGAGGAAACAGAGATCAAATTGCCAACACCTGCTGGATCATTGAGAAAGCAAGAGAGTTCCAGAAAAACATCTACTTCTGTTTATTGACTATGCCAAAGCCTTTGACTGTGTGGATCACAATAAACTTTGGAAAATTCTGAAAGTGATGGGCATATCAGACCACCCAACCTGCCTCTTGAGAAACCTGTATGCAGGTCAGGAAGCAACAGTTAGAGCTGGACGTGGACCAACAGACTAGTTCCAAATAGGAAAAGGAGTATGTCAAGGCTGTATACTCTCACCCTGCTTATTTAACTTAATGCAGAGTACATCATGAGAAACTTTGGGCTGGAAGAAGTGCAAGCTGGAATCAAGATACCTGGGAGAAATATCAATAACCTCAAATGTGCAGATGGCACCACCCTTATGGCAGAAGGTGAAGAGGAACTAAAGAGCTTCTTGATGAAAGTGAAAGAGGAGAGTGAAAAAGTTGGCTTAAAGGTCAACATTCAGAAAACTAAGATCATGGCATCCAGTCCCATCACTTCATGGCAAATAGATGGGGATTCAATGGAAACAGTGGCTGACTATTTTTCTAGGTTCCAAAATCACTGCAGACGGTGACTGCAGCCATGAAATTAAAAGACACTTACTCCTTGGAAGGAAAGTTATGGCCAACCTAGACAGCATATTAAAAAGCAGAGACATTACTTTGTCAACAAAGGTCCATCTAGTTAAGGCTATGGTTTTTCCAGTGGTCATGTATGGATATGAAAGTTGATCTATAAAGAAAGCTGAGCACCGAAGAATTGGTGCTTTTGATCTGCTGTGTTGGAGAAGGCTCTTGAGAGTCCCTTGGACTGCAAAGAGATCCAACCAGTACATCCTAATGGATATCACCCCTGGGTGTTCATTGGAGGGACTGATGTTGAAGTTGAAATTCCAATACTTTGGCCTCCTGATGTGAAGAGCTGACTCATTTGAAAAGATCCTGATGCTGGGAAAGATTGAAGGCAGGAGGAGAAGGGGATGACAGAGGATGAGATGCTGGGAGGGATTGAGGGCAGGAGGAGAAGGGGACAACAGAGAATGAGATGGTTGGATGGCATCACCGACTCGATGGACATGGGTTTGAGTGGACTCCAGAATTTGGTGATAGACAGGGAGAACTGGTGTGCTGTGGTTCATGACTGAGTGACTGAACAGAACTGAATGCTTATGTTTCCTGTCAGTTTTGTTTTCACAGCTGCTGCAGTGCTATTCAGATCAGGTCTCCCTGTGTCCCACCTAGTGGACAGTCTGGGAAGTGGTCTATTCCTTTCTTCAATTTTTTTTTATCTCTTTTGCATAATGTTTTAGATTGAATCTATGCAAGGGCAACTTGGGAGATGGAAAAGTTCGTAAACAACTTTGTAAGATTGTTTCCCGGAGCTCCTCCCTCTCCATGATCTCCCTACTACTTTTGAGTATCCTGCGACTTCCCTTTTTTATCTCCTGACTTGAAAGGTGTGATTTTATTTATTTTTTATCTGTCACATACTTCCTGCAAAGACAGTTGTGTCCAGAGAGAAGAAAAGGGTATTGTCTTTACCCGCTTGAAACCCACAGGTCTTCCAGTTAGAAAAAAAAAAAAATTACTCCATCAGAGATTTCAGTGCTTGTTGTCAAGTTGCTGCCACCCCATCACAACCAGAAAATTCCTATTTTTCTCCACAGAAATAAATTACAGTTCTTCTGGAGTTCTCTTTCCCTGTGGCAATGGCCATTACTAGGTTCTCCTTCAAGACTGAAGAATTAAAGGGAAAAAAATGATCAGCACAATTACCACTGATTAGACAATAACTCAAATTCTGCTGTTTCTCAATACTGAACTTTCTAGTTCATGAAGAGTAGACAGCTTTATATTTATCTAAGTCTTATTTAACTTTTCTTAGTAATAGTTTGTACTTTCCATACACAAATAGTGTACATATTTTTTAATTGTCACTAAATAATTCCAGGTATTATTTTGTTTTGTTTTGTTTTTGTTTTTACTTTTGATCATTGTTTCTCTTTTCTCCCAACTCTTAACTCCCTTGCTTCTGGCAACCTTAAATCTGTTCCCTGTATCAACTAGCCTGTCTTTGTTCTGTGGTTTAATTTTCTTTTTAATATATTTCACATATGAGAGAGATTACATAATCGTTGTTTCCTGTCAGGCATATTCCACTTAGCATAATGCCTTTGAGGTCTACCCATGTTGTCACAAATGGCAAGCTTTCTTTATTTTTTAGGGCTGAATAATACTCCATTCTGTATGTGTATACATGTTGTATGTGTGAATAATACATTCTTTTATTCATTCATTCATTGAACGAAATTGTTTCATATCTTGGATAGTATAAATAATGCTGCAATAAGCATAGTGATGCATACATCTTTTTGAGCTGCTTTTTTTTTTTTTAATTTCTTCATATAAATAGCCAGTAATGGAATTGTTGGATCGTATGGTAGTTCTGCTTTTAATTTTTTTGAAGAATCATCATTTTTTCCCCTAGTGGATGCATCAATTTACATTCCCACCAATGATCCACAAGGTTTCCCATTTCTCCACGTCCTTACAAACAATTGTTATTTCCAGATTTTTTTAATAATAGCCATTCTAATGTGTTTAAGGTAATATCTCATTCTGGGTTTGATTTATATTACTCTGATGAATAAAAATATAGAGCATCTTTTCATGTACCTATCGTTCATCCATCTGCATATCTCTTTTGAAAAATAATTATGTAGATCTTCTGCCTGTGCCTGTTTTTTTTGTTGTTGTTGTTTGTTTGTTTCTGTTATTGAGTTATATTTACATCTTCTAAGAAATGCATACCAAATAAAAAGTTGTTGCAATTATTATTATATTTAATAAGTTTGTTTTTAATTCAGTCTAGGTCTATATTAAGTGAATTACCAAAAACATTACAATTTTATTGATTCTGATTTGACTAAATATTTGCCATTACCAGCAAGTTTTTAAATATCCATGTATCTGTAAGAAGGTAATTGTCATCCTTTTATTTCAGCTTGAAATGCCTGTTAACATTTCTTATGAATAGTTCTAGTGATAATGAACTCTCAGCTTTTGTTTGGGAAGGTCTTTATCTCTCCTTCATTTCTGAACAATGGTTTTGCTAAGTATAATAATCTTTTTTTGATAGTTCTCCCCCCCCGCCCCCAGATATTTCAGATAGTGTCATCTCATTCTCTTCTGGCTCACAATGTTCTGCTGAGAAAACCCCTTTTAGTCTATTGGAAACTCCTTTGTATATGAGTTATTTTCTCTAGCTGCTTTCAGAATTTTCTCTTTGTCTTTTACATATGACTTTAATGTGTCACAGTACAGCCATTTTGGGACTCAATACAAAAATGAACCTCATGAATCTGAATGTGAATTTCCCTCCTTAAGTTGGGAAGTTTTTGGCCATTATTGCTTTAAAAACAAAACAAAACAAAACAAAACAAAACAAACAAACAAAAAAACACCTTTTTTTCCATTTCTTTCCCTTCTCTTTCTGGGATTCATATAATGCTTTTTTGTTTCTTTTGATGCTATTTCATTATTCCCATAGGCTTTCTTCAGTCTTTTCCATTATTTTCTTTTTTTGCTTATCAGAATTATTTCAAATGACTGATCTAGTTCACAACTTCTGTTGTCTGCTTAGTCAAGTCTGTCTTTGATGCTTTCTATTGAATTATTCAATTAGTTATTGTATGCTTGCACTCCAGGAGTTCAGTTTGTGATTTTCTTAGATAGTTTGCATTTCCTTGTTCAATTTCTCATTTTTAACTGCATTGTTTTCCTAATTTTGTTTCAGTTCAGTTTAGTCACTCAGTCGTGTCTGACTCTTTGTGACACCCTGAACCACAGCATGCCAGGCCTCCCTGTCCATCACCAACTCCAGGAGCCCACCCAAGCCCATTGAGTTGGTGATGCCATCCAACCATCTCATCCTCTGTCGTCCCTTTCTCCTCCTGCCCTCAATCTTTCCCAGGATCAGGGTCTTTTCAAATGAGTCAGCTCTTCACATGAGGTAGCCAAAGTATTGGAGATTCAGCTTCAACATCATTTCTTCCAATGAACACCCAGGACTGATCTACTTTAGGATGGACTAGTTGGATCTCCTTGCAGTCCAGGGACTCTCAAGAGTCTTCTCCAACACTACAGTTCAAAAACATCAATTCTTTGGTGCTCAGCTTTCTTCACAGTCCAACTCTCACATCCATACATGACTACTGGATAAACCATAGCTTTGACTAGATGGATCTTTGTTGACAAAGTAATGGCTCTACTTTTTAATATGCTGTCTAGGTTGGTCATAACTTTCCAGATTCCATGATCTTAGTTTTCTGAATGTTGAGCTTTAAGCCAACTTTTTCACTCTCCTCTTTCACTTTCTTCAAGAGGCTCTTTAGTTCTTCACTTTCTGCCATAAGGGTAGTGTCATCTGCATATCTTAGGTTATTGATGTTTCTCCAGGCAATCTTGATTCCAGCTTGTGCTTCCTCCAGCCCAGCATTTCTCTTAAAGTACTTTGCATCTATCCATATGTTCTTATAGTTCACTAAACTTCTTTAAGAGGATCATTTTGAATTATTTGTCAAACAATTCACAGATCTCAATTTCTTTAGATTCAGTTACTGGAACTTCATTAGCTTTTTTTGGCGGTTTTACATGTACCCTATATGTCATCATCCTTGGTTTCTTGCATTGTTATATGGGCATTTGAGAAAGCAGTCTCTTCTTCCAAACTTGACAGGTTTACTTTGACAGGAAAATACCTTTATCTGTCATCACAACTTGGAATACTGGAGGAGTCTACTGGTAAAATCCAAACACAGGCAGAGTTTTCTATTATACTCTTTAGTTGCATGACATCACTGCATGTGCTCTAAGGTCAGGAATCGTGCAATTGGCTGTATTCCATATTAATCTGGTCTCCAGATTCATTTGGGACCACTGAGTGGGTTCCCTAATTGGGTTGGGTTTCTGGTTATGCTTAGGGTCAGGTGGGGTCACTAGTTGGGGTCTACAATCAGTTCTGATTAGGCAAGACCACAGGACTTTTTACCTGGCAGACTGGTGCCACCTGTGGGACTCCAGGATTGGGCAAGGGTATAGGTTGTGTTTCACAATTGCTCCTGATCCTATGAGTTTCAAGCTATATACCCTTAACAGAATGTGTCACAGGATGGATTTTGTGTTCAGAAAGGGCCACAGACATATCTTCACGGTCAGATAGGGCTTTAGGCTGTGCTCTGCTCTTGGGTGGTGCTACAGGCTTTGCCCCAAAATTAGGAAGGATTGCAGGCTAGGCTTCATGATCAGATTGTCTACTGGCTTTTATTTACTGATATAAAAACTCACTGAGCAGGGTGGCTGGTCAGAAGTGACTTCCAGTTATATCCCACTGTTGAGTGGGCTACAAACTGCTCTGAAGTCAGGTTGGGCTATAGGCTGGGCTTCATGGCTAGGTGGTACCATGGGTGGGCTCTGAGGGTGCCTGGTATCACTGTTTGAGTTTCCTTATTATGCATGCCCAGAGGATATACTTGATAGTTGGGTAGGATGAAGCTGAAACTCCAATACTTTGGTCACCTGATGTGAAGAACTGACTCATTTGAAAAGACCCTGATGCTGGGAAAGACTGAGGGTGGGAGGAGAAGGGGACAACAGAGGATGAGATTGTTGGATGGCATCACTGACTCAATGGACATGAGTTTGAGTAAACTCTGTGAGTTGGTGATGGACAGGGAGGCCTGCCAAGTTGTAGTCCATGGAGTCGCAGTCAGACATGACTGAGCGACTGAACTGAACTGAAGGACTTTAGCACGCTGCCTAGGAAGGGCTGTACGATGAGTTCTAAAGCTTCCCAGGTTCTCTGGTAACGCTTCTTGTTGGAGCAGAACTGGAGGCTGTACTCAACAGTTGAATGAGGCTGCAGTTTTGCTTTCCTCCCCAGGTTGAGCCATAAAATGGTCTCTATGGCAACTACAGTTATTTAGCTTGGGGCCCAAATCAGGCCAAACTGCCAATTAATTTACATGGCTAGCTGGGGCCACAGCCTTGGCTTTGCAGATGGCAGAACTGCTTCCTGGCATCTCTGTCAGTGTGCCATTGTGAGCAGAAACGTGGTCTGTCAAGATCGACAGTCTGGTTGCTACAAGCTCCACCTTCCCTTTTCTAGCTCTTTGATTCTCAGTGGTTGAGTCCCCAGATTCCTCTCATGATCCCTGTGTGGTGAGACTTGAGTGAGCTTCCTGGGAAATATCCTTTAACTCTAATGGAGCTGGATTTATACCTTATGTTTTGATTTTCCCACTGGTGAAACCATAGGTCCAGGGGTTCCCTCTTGGTGCAGTGTTGTGTCAGCCTGAGGAATAGGTAATGTGGTCAGAGTGTGGTCACTCCTCTTACCTTTGTAATGTGGTCTTTCTCAGTCTCTGTGGTCCATGATGGTGCTTCATCCTCATTCCCAGGTTCTGGGATTTTCAAATGGTGTCTTGTCTGTGGATGGTTGCTAATTGCTCTTCTTGTGAGAGGAATTGAAGTTGGTAATGACCTATGTCATCATCTTGATGACATCACTCCCAGAGCAAGTTGTGATATGACATAACAAAGAAATTATGTGTTCTAATCAAATATCTGTAAAATGTTACTCTCTTTCTCTTTCCCTCCCTCCTCCTCTCTCGTATGTGTGTATGCGTACAGATACATAGGTACATACAATTGTTCAGTCAATCATTCTTTCATCATCACTATATATCAAGCCACTACTCTATTCCAGATCTTTTCCTAGTCAAGGATTTGGATGCATTAGTAAAGTAAACAGAGAACCTTGCCCTCAGGCAGTTTCTACTCACATGAAAAGAAGCAGAAAATGAACAATATTTGAGTGTAAAAGTTAGAGTCTACAAAGTAATTTGGTACTTAGTATGAATATAAAAATTGGACAGTGGAAGTATGCAGATGTTATATAAATGCATAATGTTAGATTACATTTCTGAGAATATTAATGCATATCAAGAAGGAAAGGAGTCCTTTCCTTCTTTATATGCAGTGAGCACTATGCCACTGAAGAGAACAAAAATAAGCATAAATGTCTAAGAAGGAGCAATAATTAGGTAAAGTGAATACAAAGACAATGTTGTGTCTGGGAAACTAAGTAAAATGTAACAATTGTGTTAAATGCTGTTAATGATTTCATAGAATGAGAACTGAGCCATTGGAATTAGCAATATTGAGATCACTTGTGGTCTTGAAAAGAGCAATTTCAGTGAAATGGTTGGATTAAAAATTGGATTGGAGGGCTTCTTGATAAGAATCTGCCTGTCAATGCAGGGGACATGGGTACAGTCCCTGGTCTGGGAAGATTCCACATGAAGAGGAACAACTAAACTCACCCACCACAACTGCTGAGCCATGCTCTAGAGCCCACAGAGCCACAACTACTGAGCCCCATGTGTCACAACTACTGAATCTCATGTGCCTAGAGCTTGTGTTCCTCAATAAGAGAGACCACTGCAATTAGAAGCCAATGCAACACAATGAAGAGTAGCCCCTGCTCGCTGCAACTAGAGGAAGCTTGCGTGCAGTAACAAAGATCCAATGCAACAACAACAAGAAAAAAAGGAAGTTGGATTGCAGTGAGTTTAAGAGATAATTGTAGGGCAATAAATGAAGGAAGTGAGTATATACAGCCATTCTGAAATATTTAAAATAAAACTTACCAAAAATATATTCTCAGAACATGTATTAATATTTCTTATTTGAGTTGGGAAGTTTTGAGGCTTCAGAATAATCATTAGAAATGCTGAGTAATAGAGTAAGATATATAAAAAATATTTACTGTTTTAAGAATCTGGTTTAAGTTTCATTTTAATAATGATATTTACCTTGGTATGTTAAAGCCATGGAACACAATTTAGTTTTCTATAGAGCATAGATCTCATAAGGAATTCCATAGAGGAAATTAAGACTTAGATTATCCCTTTTTGGAAATACACTGCACTTCCTAGTCAATAACTTGTCAGTATTTTTATGTAATTGCTTTTTATGACATAAAACTATTAGAAATACTTTCAAAGGGAACACATATTTACCTTCTAAATGAAAAGAATTTTCTTTTGAAATGGTATTTTTAAAAATTATGAAAAGAGCTAAACTATTCAAATGACTTATTTAGTTCAAACAGGAATAAAGTATGTCAGTATCATTGCTCAAGTTAAGCTATAATTAGAATCAAACTAATGTAGCTCTTCAAATTCACATGACTATGTCTAAGTTCTCCAATACTTTTTCAAGAATGAAGTAGTAAGCAAAAAATAAACAGCAAAGCTGAACTTCTGAAAGTACAGTTAAAAATAATCACAAAGGTTTTTAAGAACACTTAAAATAAGTTAAGTATCCTAGTAAGTAATGGTTCATGGTCTATCCATACACTGCCTAAAGTAAACACAATGGCACAACCAGCCATCCCCAAACTGGTTCAGCTAACTTAAGGGAGACATGTGTAATAGAAAGACAAATTTGCTTCGAAGATGTTACCCACCATTGTTGTATGAAATATTATAGAACAGTGGTTAAGAGCTCAAACTCTGAGCTCAGTCTCAGATTACACAGACTGGCCGTGACATTTGAAGATTGAGTATGGACAAATACAAGGATATTTAGTCTCCATCTTCAAGATATTTCAAGCTCATTGAAGACACAATAAATACTCAGAGGGGTTAGGATCATTCACAGTGTAGTTTGGGGCTATGATGAAGAATGTGAGTTTTCCAGGTAAAGCTTCCTATTTTAGTAAGTATTTTTATAAAAGTATAAAATAACCAAATACTGTAAATTGATTGAATTAGTTATTTTATTAATTTTTAGGTGTCTTAGGTTCTACAGCTTACTGAACATAAAGAAGTTCATTCTCTCTAAATTTAGTACTTCATAATTATTTTTTCTATTCAATATTTTTCTTCTCTCTAGGAAATTAAAACTACAATTGCAATAATGTATATTCTTATGAACTTACCTAGACTTGCACCATCATAAAACTTTGCAGGCTTCAAGATATACGTTTGGAGTAGAAGAAAGTTAAGGAGGAAAGATAGTATGTAATGTTACTAACATTTTTGCTTAATCTTTTCCCTTAAGATTGCCAGCTAAAATACAGAACATAATTAAATTTTAATTACAGAAAAACAATGAATAATTTCTACTGAAAATATGTCTCAAATAACCATGAGAACATTTTCTTGGTGATTCATAGTACTTTCAGTTTTGTTTTGTTTTTTTTTTAACAAATGCACTTTATTATTTTTTACCACGGTAAATTCCATGTCATACAATTTTCCTTGGTTAACCTAGAGTCAATTGTATGTCTATCATTTTGGTGGTTTTGGGAAGGCCAGACATACCAGCCAATGGATACTGCAGAACTAACAATGTATCTTTCAAGTTTATGACTGACATCTTCAAGTAAGAATTTATATAGGAAATATTTTACAATAATTTTTTGCACCTGAAAAACAAAAAGTACATTTTGCATACCTGGGCAACATTCTTATGACTGAACTATATTAAGCTTAAAATATTTACACATAATTTTTTATCATGTGTAATAAAAATTGATGATAGGTTTATAAAAATTATATGATGTGTCTATCTTTGTACTTCCTTTTAAAAAGATTTTTCACTGAAATAAATTATCAATGACTCATTTTGAATGTCATAGTATAGTGCTTACATAAAGCAATAAAGGAGTTAATAAGCTAAAATCAGAACAGAGATAGTATTTGGATGTGATATGTTTATACTTTGGTTGTCAAACAAAAAGAGCTTTGAAATTATTCACCAAAGTCTAGATATTAAAAATAAAAAAAACTCTTAGAATGTGTGCCAAATAGTGTTGCATTTTTAATACAGTGTATATTACTTGACAAATGAATAAGTGGTTACAATTAGCTACATGAGAAATAAATCTTTTCTAATGGCAGTCATCCAGATCTAATGTAGATGGTTGTGGTAAACAGAATTCCAAAATGACTTCCTAACAACCCACACTCAAATCTCCTAAACTATGAATGTGATAAAATGCACATGATTGAATTATTTTACATGACAAAATATATTTTGCAAATGCAAATAAGTTTACTAATTAGTTACTCTGAGTTAAAAACCTAACCTAATCACATGAGCCTTTTAAAAGGGAAACATTTTCTGTAGCTGATAGAAGAAAAAAATCCAGAGAGATGAAAACATGAAAATTTAGCACATCATTGCTCTCTTTGAAGGTTCACACTAAAACCTAAGAAGTGAGAGCCTTCCTCTAGCCTACAGCCAGCAATGAAATGGGAACTTCTACAACCACAGGAAACCGAGCTCTACCAACAACCTAAATGAAACTAGAGACAGATTTTCCTCTGAAGCTTCAAGTTAGGATTGCAACTGTGCCAAAATAGTGATTTTGGTTTTATGAGACCCTGAGCAAAGAACCATATTGTGTCTGAACTTCTGATTTACTGAACTTTTTGCAAAACAGGTCTTGTTTTAAACTGTTGTATTTTTGTTAGTTTGCTAAACTGATAAATTAATACAATGGCCAATTTAGAAAAACTAGTGGGGTGATTAAAAAAAAATAGTATTTTGCCTATTACATATTTTACAAAATGCTGTCCAGTCCCTTTTCTGTTTTTTGTTTGTTTGTTTATTTGTTTCTGAATCTGTCAGTTTACACAGGTTATGGCTTTCCTTTGAGGGAAGAGGAAACATAAGGAAAATTTGTCATTTTCCTTTAAAGGGAAATTATTTGTACATTCTTGAAACCAGAGCTGTAGTAAAACATGACATATAAATTTGTTAGATCAATTGACAACTTCTTGCCTTGATCCCCCCATCTAAATTGATAGTCAGTCTAGAAAAAGCCAAACGGAAATGTCATTTCAGAGAGTGCTTCTAGGTTTTGAGTCCATGCTGAAGATTATAAAACTGTTGACAAATTTTTAAACTCTTCAGAGTGTTTTAAGAATAAAATGTCAGATTTTAAGTAAGCGTGTCTGAGCCTTCTGTCTCAATATAAAATTAACAGACCAACATCTGTCTGCATATATAACCACTAAATCAATCTTGATTTAGTCATCCCTCTGATTTTCTCGTAGGACTTCCTTAGTCAAAGTACAGATGGGAAGGGTCTCTGACTCATGCCTTCTAGGCGGCCCAAGTGCCTAGGGCATAATAGGATTTTAGAAAGTACATTTCTTTCAGAAAATACTATGCTATGGCCAGCTTTAATAAATTATGACAAAATAACCACTTCTAAAGTCTGTTCAAGATTCACTATAGGCAAGTGGGAAGAGAAAGGGATTGTAAAGGAATTTATTTTGCTTCCATATGTGGAATTTCCAATGTAAAAAGATTGAGGGCTCTTAGTCATACTTAATAGCTACATTGGCAAGTTTTGTCTAAAAGTACCTCAATTCAATGAAGAGCATCTGGTTTGAATAAGGAGACAACTGTTATGTGTATGGCACACCCACACTTTAAACTAATAAAGGTTGATTTAGGCAACCAAACTGCCAATCAGAAGTTATAAAATGGGTACTCTAGGTCAAAGAAATTATGGGTATTCTGCCAAAGAAAGGAGATATGATCACTTAAACAAAATCTTATATGCAATACATAGTGGGAAAACATAAAACTCTTATTCTTAAAGGTGGAACAAATATAAGAGCAAATGAATCTGTCTTTGTTTACCTCTTTGACTAAAACTCCAAAGACTGAATGATTTAATTAATATTTAGTAAACTCCTATTATGTACCTAGCACCAAAGGATAAAATTTTGACTCCGTATGATGAGTTAGCTCTCTTCATCTTTTTATTCTTTCTAGCCTTTTGTTAGAAAGGTTATTGTTTCTTTTTTTTCTTTTTTTACACTTTTGCTATCATTATGATTTGATGCATATTCCAGAGGACCCCAAATTGAATTATTTCTAGATTTTACTGAAGTAATATTTTTTTAAGACAGACTTTTAGGTAATTGAGTTCAAAAATATAATAGTAAAATTTCAGGTCTTCCTCACAGACTTTGATCCTTCAGTCCTTCTTTGAGTTAGCTTTGAATCAGCGGTATCACAGTCATCACAGGCACTTAAGGACACAGATTTCCTTTTTAGGAACTAACCAGGATAGCCCCCTCCCCACTGTTCAGTTCAGTTGCTCAGTTGTGTCTGACTCTTTGTCACCCCGTGGACTGCAGAATGCTAGGCCTCCTTGTCCATCACCAACTCCCAGAGCTTACTCAAACTCATGTCCATTGAGTCGGTGATGCCATCCAACCATCTCATCCTCTGTCATCCCCTTCTCCTCCTGCCTTCAATCATTCCCAGCATCAGGGTCTTTTCAAATGAGCTAGTTCTTCGCCTCAGGTGGCCAAAGTATTGAAGTTTTCAACGTTCATCAATTTAGGCAAAAATATAAGGAGGAGTGGGGAGAAAAGAAAGGTAAAAATTGTTATTTTGAAGTTTTCAGTCTTATAAATTCCTTGATCCATCTCAGTAGAATTTTGACATTCATTTGATTCAGTCTTTGTACACAGCAACCCAGTTGTTCTTTGGTTCCTCTGGTTTAACTTTCTCCAATAGCAGCAAAAAAAAAAAAAAGTTTTCTGGGAGAATTCTACTGTGATCATTGAGTTGATTTTTTTTTCTCTCAGTATCCAACAGCTATTCTTTTTCTCAAGGATCTCTAGCTATTAAATGTCCTCAAACTCAGTTTCCCAGAATTAATTCTATACTGCCTCTCTCCTGGTTGTTATTAACTCCAAATTTATCTCTCTTTATTATATTCCCCCTTTTTTATAGCCTCAAATTTATCAGAAATCCTTAGATACAACACTGGGAAAACATGAATTGCATACACTCATACTTCTAAAACTTGGCTCTTCATTTCCTAATAACTTTATGATTTCAATATTTCAATCATATTTTTTTCCTCATTTTTTTTCCCCACACATCCATGACAAGTCCTAAGAAATAGGACACTTTATAAATTAACCTTTGCCCTAGAGGTCCAATGCATGGCTAATATCTCACTTTACTTATTTATTGATTGATGTTAGTCATGTAGAATTAGACTTCTTGTTCATGCTGCTCTATCAGCATTGATCTGTGATATGATTTTCTTTTATTTCACAGGTATGTATATATAAATGGATGAATCATCTACATCTGTACATATTTGTTCTGATACAATGAAAGCCTGTAAATTCACCACAGATAAGAGAGGTAAAATACGAACAATATCTTTATCTAGCTATATGTATCTCTCAATGTCTCTTCGCTTCCTCCAAAAGAGATGATCACTTTCATATTCTTATATTTATCATTCTATCATTCTCTTGTTTTTATTAAAAATAGATTTTCATATCTACATATTTAGATATCTATATATTTTCCTGCAGAATGTATTCTTTTTTACAACCATGATGGCCTCTATTAAATTCTTGCTTAAAATTTTTTAAATAAACCTTTTATTGTAACAAAGTTTAGATTTACAAGAAAGTGTGAAGTAATACATAGAGGTTCCATACTTTGCAACTTCAGTTTCTCTCATTATTAATATCTTATTTGTAACAATTAATGAATCTACACTGATACATTATTACTTTATTTAGATTTCTTCCTCTTTTTCCTAATACCCTTTCTTTTTACTTACAGGATCCCATCTAAGATATTAATTACATTTAGTTATAGTGTCTCCATAGGCTTCTTTTGACTGTGACTATTTCCCAGACTTTTCTTTATTTTGATAATATTGACAGTTTGAAGAGTACTGATCAGGTATTTTATAGAATTTGTCTCAGTTAGAATTTGTCTGATGTTCTTATTATAATTACACTGAAATACTGTGTTTAGTATGGGGGAGCAGATAACAGAGATAAAATGTCACTCTCTTCACATCATATCAAAGGTAGATGCTATCAAAATGGTTTATATGATTATTGATGTTGATCTTGATCATCTTGCTGAAGTAGTATTTGTTAATTTCCTTCACTTTAGAATTACTCTCTGCTCCCTCCCATATTGTGGTCTTCAAGAAGTTATTATGCATAGCCAACTCCTAAGGAGTGAGGAATTGTGTTCTCCTTCTTTAGGGCGGATAATCAGAATACAATATTTGGAATTTACCTGTGTGGAAGCTTTGCTTTATTTCCTCCATTTATTAATTTGATCATTTTTAAATATTTGTTTGGAATCATGGAGACTTCTTTTATACTTTAAGGTGGAATCTATTCCTAATTTGTTGTATTATTCAAATTGTTCCACCATTGGTGTTTGAGAATTCTTTCAGTGAGCTTATTTATCCCTTTGGTATGCTCTTATTAATGTACTTTATTTATTTACTATTGAGTAAATCTTTAACTTTTGGCCCTGCAAGATGCTCCAGGCACATCATGTACTTTTCCTTCCTCACTCAGAATCAACCAATTCTCCAAGGATCCTTGGTCTTTTTTTTTTCTTTTTTTCTTTTTTTTGAGAATGGTATTAAAAACCAAGATTTTCTAGAAACAAATGGCAATGAAAACATGAAGACCCAAAGCCTATTGGATGCAACAAAAGCAGTTCTAAGAGAAAGTTTATAACAATACAATCCTACCTCAAGAAACAAGAAAAATCTCACATAAGCAACTTAACCTTAAAAAAAATATAACCTTATACCTAAAGCAATTAAAGAAAGAAGGACAAAGAAACTCCAAAGTTAATAGAAAGAAAGAAACCATAGATATTAGATCAGAAATAAATAAAATAGAGACAAAGAAAAAAATAGCAAACATCAATAAAACTAAAAGCTAATTCTTCAAGAAAAAAAATTGACAAGCCATTAGCTTGACTCATCAGTAAAAAAGGGGAGAGGATTCAAATCAGTAGAATTAGAAATGAAAAAGGAGAACTTAAACTGATACTGGAGAAATACAAAAGATTATAAGATACTATTAAAAGCAAATGTAAGCTAATAAAATGAACAACCTGTAAGAAATGGACAAATACTTAGAAAAGCATAACCTTCCCAGACTGATCCAGGAAGAAATAGAAAATATGAAAAGACAAATCATAAGCACTGAAATTGAAACTGTAATTTAAAATCTTTAAACAAACAAAAGCCCAGGGCCAGATGTCTCCATAGGTAAATTCTATCAAATATCTCAGTTTAGTTCAGTCACTCAGTCATGTCCGACTCTTTGTCACCCATGGATTACAGCATGCCAGACCTCCCTGTCCATCACCAAATCCCAGATTTAACCCAAACTCATGTCCACTGAGTTGGTAACACAATCCAAATATCTCATCCTCTGTCATCCCCTTCCCCTCCCACCTTCAATCTTTCCCAGCATCAGGGTCTTTTCAAATGAGTCACCTCATCACATCAGGTGACCAAAGTATTGGAGTTTGAGCTTCAGCATCAGTCTTTCCAATTAATATTCAGGACTGATTTCTTTTAGGATGGACTGGTTGGATCTCCTTGCAGTCCAAGGGACTCCCAAGAGTCTTCTCCAACACCACCGTTCAAAAGCATCAATTCTTCACTGCTCAGCTTTCTTTATAGTCCATCTCTCACATCCATACATGACTATTGCAAAATCCATAGCTTTAACTAGATGGACTCTTGTTGGTAAAGTAATGTCACTGCTTTTTAACATACTGTCTAGGTTGGTCATAACTTTTCTTCCAGAGAGCAAACATCTTTTAATTTCATCACTGCAGTCACCATCTGCAGTGATTTGGAGCCCTCCAAAATAAAATTTCTCACTGTTTCCCCATCTACTTGCCATGAAGTGATGGGACTGGATGCCATGACCTTAGCTTTCTGAATGTTGAGTATTAAGCCAGCTTTTTCACTCTCCTCTTTCATTTTCATCAAGAGGCAAGAAGAGCTAATGCCTACACTTTTCAAACTCTGCAAAGGCTGCAGAGAGATGAACACCCTCAAATTCATTCTATGAGGACACCATCACCCTGATACCAAAACCAAACAAATCTATCAAAAGAGAAAGAAAGTTATAGTCCAATATCACTGATGAATGTAGATGCAAAAATCCTCAACAAAATTCTAGCTAGCAGAATCCAACAACACATTAAATGGATCACACACCATGATCAAGTGGGGTTTACCCAGGGATGTAAGGAAAATCAATCAATGCAGTATACCATATTAACATATTGAAGGATAAAATATTATGATAATCTCAATAGATGCAAAAAGAAAGTTTTTGACAAAATTCAGCATCCATTTATACAAAATGAATACAACATACAGTTAGACCAAAAAAAAAGAAAAAAAAAAACCTCTCCAGAAAATTGGCATAGAGGGAACCTACCTCAACATAATAAAGGCCATATATGACAAATCAACTGCAAACATTGTTCTCAATGGGGAAAAACTAAAAGAATTTCCTCTAAGATCAGGAATAAGACAAGAGTGCCCACTCTCAGTACTATTATTCAACATATTTTTGGATGTTCTAGCAATGGAAATCAGAGAAGAAAAAGAAATAAAAATAACCCAAATTGGAAGGAAAGTAAAACTGTCATTATTTGCAGATGTTGTGATACTATGCATAGAAAATCCTAAAGATGTCACCAGAAAACTACTAGAGCTAATCAATCCTTTTAGTAAAGTCTCAGGATACAAAATTAATATACAGAAATCATTTAAATTCCTATACAACCTAACAAGAAAAGATCAGAAAGAGAAATTAAGGAAACAACCCCATTTACCATTGCAACAAAAAGACTAAAATACCTAGGAATAATCCTACCTAAGAAGACAAAAGACCTGTATTCAGAAAACTATAAGACACTGATGAATGAAATCAAAGATGACACAAAACAAATAGAAAGATATACCATGCTCCTAGATTGGAAAAATTAACTTTGTGAAAATAACTATATTATCCAAATCAATCGACATATTCAATGCAATTTCTCTCAAGTTACCAATAGCACTTTTCATAGACCTAGGACCAAAAAAAAAAATTACAATCTGTATGAAAACACAAAAGGCCCCAAATAGTCAAAGTACACTTGAGAAAGAAAAGCGGGGCTGGAGGAATCAAACTCCCTTACTCCATAATATACTACAAAGCTACAGTAATCAAGACAGTATGGTACAGGCACAAAAACAGACATATAGATCTATGGAATAGGATAGAAAGCCTAGAGAAAAATCCACGAAGCTATGGCGATCTACCCTTTGACAAAGGAGGCAAGAATATATAATGAAGAAAAGACGGCCTCTTCAATAAATGGTGTTGAGAAAACTAAACAATTCCATGTGAAAGAGTGAAATTAAAATACTTTCTAATACTAAACATAAAAATGTACTCAATATGGATTAAATACCTAATTATAAGGCCAAACAGTATAAGACTCTCAGAGGAAAACATAGGCAGAACACGACTTTGACAGAAATCATAAAAAAAAAAAACCCTTTTTGACCCACCTCCTAGAGTAATTAAAATAAAAACAAAAATAAATGAAGGGGACCTAATTAAACTTTAAATCTTTTGTTCAGCAAAGGAAACCATAAATGAGACAAAAAGGCAACCTTTAGAATAAGAGAAAATATTTGCAAATGAAGCAACTGACAAAAAATTAATCTCTAAAATATACAGGCAGCTGGCCAAAAAACACATGAAAGGATCCTCAACATCTCTCATTATTAGAAAAATGCAAGTCAAAACTATAGTGAGGATTTTTGCATCTATGTTCATCAGTGATATTGGCCTGTAGTTTTCTTTTTTTGTGGCATCTTTGTCTGGTTTTGGAATTAGGGTGATGGTGGCCTCATAGAATGAGTTTGGAAGCATACCTTCTTCTGCAATTTTCTGGAAGAGTTTGAGTAAGATAGGTGTTAGCTCTTCTCTAAATTTTTGGTAGAATTCAGCTGTGAAGCCATCTGGTCCTGGGCTTTTGTTTGCTGGAAGATTTTTGATGACAGTTTCGATTTCCTTGCTTGTGATGGGTCTGTTAAGATCTTCTATTTCTTCCTGGTTCAGTTTTGGAAAGTTATACTTTTCTAAGAATTTATCCTTAACAAAATTCTAGCAAACAGAATCCAACAACATATTAAAAAAATCATACACCATGACCAAGTGGGCTTTATCCCAGGAATGCAAGGATTCTTTAATATCCGCAAATCAATCAATGTAATACACCACATTAACAAATTGAAAGATAAAAACCATATGATTATCTCAATAGATGCAGAGAAAGCCTTTGACAAAATTCAACACTCATTTATGATTAAAACTCTCCAAAAAGCAGGAATAGAAGGAACATACCTCAACATAATAAAAGCTATATATGACAAACCCACAGCAAGCATCACCCTCAATGGTGAAAAATTGAAGGCATTTCCCCTGAAATCAGGAACAAGACAAGGGTGCCCACTCTCACCACTACTATTCAACATAGTGTTGGAAGTTCTGGCCACAGCAATCAGAGCAGAAAAAGAAGTAAAAGGAATCCAGATAGGAAAAGAAGAAGTAAAACTCTCACTGTTTGCAGATGACATGATCCTCTACATAGAAAACCCTAAAGACTCTACCAGAAAATTACTAGAGCTAATCAATGAATATAGTAAAGTTGCAGGATATAAAATTAACACACAGAAATCCCTTGCATTCCTATATACTAACAATGAAAAAACAGACAGAGAAATTAAGGAAACAATACCATTCACCATTGCAACAAAAAGAATAAAATACTTAGGAGTATATCTACCTAAAGAAACAAAGGACCTATACATAGAAAACTATAAAACACTGATGAAAGAAATCAAAGAGGACACAAACAGATGGAGAAATATACCGTGTTCATGGATTGGAAGAATTAATATTGTCAAAATGGCTATTCTACCCAAAGCAGTCTATAGATTCAATGCAATCCCTATCAAGCTACCAACGGTATTTTTTCACAGAACTAGACCAAAGAATTTCACAATTTGTATGGAAATACAAAAAACCTCGAATAGCCAAAGTAATCTTGAGAAAGAAGAATGGAGCTGGAGGAATCAACCTGCCTGACTTCAGACTCTACTACAAAGCCACAGTCATCAAGACAGTATGGTACTGGCACAAAGACAGAAATATAGATCAATGGAACAGAATAGAAAGCCCAGAGATAAATCCACGAACCTATGGACACCTTATCTTTGACAAAGGAGGCAAGGATATACAATGGAAAAAAGACAACCTCTTTAACAAGTGGTGCTGGGAAAAGTGGTCAACCACTTGTAAAAGAATGAAACTAGAACACTTTCTAACACCATACACAAAAATAAACTCAAAATGGATTAAAGATCTAAATGTAAGACCAGAAACTATAAAACTCCTAGAGGAGAACATAGGCAAAACACTCTCCGACATAAATCAAAGCAAGATCCTCTATGACCCACCTCCCAGAATATTGGAAATAAAAGCAAAACTAAACAAATGGGACCTAATGAAACTTAAAAGCTTTTGCACTACAAAGGAAACTATAAGTAAGGTGAAAAGACAGCCCTCAGATTGGGAGAAAATCATAGCAAATGAAGAAACAGACAAAGGATTAATCTCAAAAATATACAAGCAACTCCTGCAGCTCAATTCCAGAAAAATAAATGACCCAATCAAAAAATGGGCCAAAGAATTAAACAGACATTTCTCCAAAGAAGACATACAGATGGCTAACAAACACATGAAAAGATGCTCAACATCACTCATTATCAGAGAAATGCAAATCAAAACCACAATGAGGTACCATTACACGCCAGTCAGGATGGCTGCTATCCAAAAGTCTACAAGCAATAAATGCTGGAGAGGGTGTGGAGAAAAGGGAACCCTCTTACACTGTTGGTGGGAATGCAAACTAGTACAGCCGCTATGGAAAACAGTGTGGAGATTTCTTAAAAAACTGGAAATAGAACTGCCATATGACCCAGCAATCCCACTTCTGGGCATACACACTGAGGAAACCAGATCTGAAAGAGACACGTGCACCCCAATGTTCATTGCAGCACTGTTCATAATAGCCAGGACATGGAAGCAACCTAGATGCCCATCAGCAGATGAATGGATAAGGAAGCTGTGGTACATATACACCATGGAATATTACTCAGCCATTAAAAAGAATTCATTTGAACCAGTCCTAATGAGATGGATGAAGCTGGAGCCCCTTATACAGAGTGAAGTAAGCCAGAAAGATAAAGAACATTACAGCATACTGACACATGTATATGGAATTTAGAAAGGTGATAACGATAACCCTATATGCAGAACAGAAAAAGAGACACAGAAATACAGAACAGACTTTTGAACTTTGTGGGAGAATGTGAGGGTGGGATATTTCAAAAGAACAGCATGTATACTATCTATGGTGAAACAGATCACCAGCCCAGGTGGGATGCACGAGACAAGTGCTCCGGCCTGGTGCACTGGGAAGACCCAGAGGAATTGGGTGGAGAGGGAGGTGGGAGGGGGGATCGGGATTGGGAATACGTGTAAATCCATGGCTGATTCATATCAATGTATGACAAAACCCACTGGAAAAAAAAAATAATAATAATAAAAATAAAATAAAATAAAATACAAAAAAACAAAACAAAACAAAACAAAAAAAAAACTATAGTGAGGTATCACCTCACAGTGATCAGAATGGCAATCATCGAAAAATCTCCAAACAATAAATAAATGCAGGAAGGAATGTGTAGAAAAGGGAACCCTTTTCCACTGTTGATGGGGATGCAAGTTGACACAGTCACTATGGAGAACAGTATGAAGTTTCCTTAAAAATCTAAAAATAGAGCTACTGTAAGACCCAGTAAATCTACTACTGGGCATCTACTCTGTGAAAATCATAGCTCAAAAATATACATATACCCAAGTGTTCATTGCAGGAATATTTACAATAGAAAGGACATGGGACCAATCTAAATGTCCATCAACAGATGAATGGATAAAGAAGTTATGGTGCATATATACAATGAAATATTACTCAGCCATAAAAAGGAATGAAATTGGATCATTTTTACCAATGTGGATAAACCTAGGGTCTCTCATATAGAATGAAGTAAGTCAGAAAGAGAGAAACAAATATCATATATTAAAGCCTATGTATGTAATCTACAAAAATGTATAGATGATCCTATTTGCAGGGCAAGATGTAGAGAACAGACATGTGGACCTGAGAGGAAGGAAGGGAAGGGTGGAACAAATTGAAAGGGTAAGATTGACATATATACACTACTGTGTGTAAAATAGATAGCTAGTGGGAAGCTGGTGTATAGCACAGGGACCTCAGCTCTGCTCTGTGATGATCTATATGGGTGGAATGGGAAGAATATGGGAGGAAGGTACAAGAGGGTGGAACTATAGGTATGCTTATAGCTGATTCACTTCATTGAACAACAAAAACTAACACAATTTTGTAAAGCAATTATATCCCAATAAAATAAATAGATAAAAGTAAAAATAAAGCAAGATCTTAGAACTAAGCATGGTCTTTGCTACTGGAGTATCACTTTTTAAGCCTCTTCAGCTGTAAAAGCAAAAAAGTATGCATGTGTGTAAGCTAACTTGTACAGACAGATACTTATAAATATTTCTATATATAATTATCTGTATTTATATTAAATTGCACACATGAGTTTCTACTTATGTTTCCTATTCTATTACCAAATGGATCACTATAGCATCCACCCCTTGCTTATCTGTAAATCCACTCCAACACAGAGAAATTCTATTCTACCTTTCTCTCCGTTGTCTTCCCTGGTGGCTCAACTGGTAAAGAATTTGCCTGCAATGTGGGAGACCTGGGTTCAATCCCTAAGTTGGGAAGATCTCCTGGAGAAGGGAATGGCTACCCACTCCAGTATTCTGGCGTGGAGATTTCCATGGACTCTATAGTTCATGGGTCACAAAGACTGAACAACTTTGACTTCACTTTATCTCCATATAATTAGTTGTTATTTCTGGCTTCCAGTTCAAGATGGTGAAACAGAAGGACTTGTGCTCATCTCCTCATGAAAGCACCAAAATCGCAGCCAACTATTTAACAAATGGTAGAACACACCAAAAACAGATATCCAGGTCCAAAGACAAAGAAGAAGCCACAGCGAGATGGTAGGAGGGGCACAATCATGATAAAATCTCTGGATGAGTGACCCACAAACTGGAGAACAATAATACTAAATAAATTCTTCCACTGTTGTGAAGGCTCTGAACCCCTCATCAGGCTTCCCAGCCTGGGGATCCAACAAAGGAATTGGGAATATCCACAGGACTGAGTGAAACAGAAACTCCTATCTTGGAATGCACATACAAAATCTTGTGCACATCAAAACCCAGAGGGAAGGAGCAGTCACTCCCATAGGAAACTGAACCAAAACTGCCTACTGGTGTTGGAGGGTCTCCTGTGGCAACGTGGATCAGCAGGGGCTCAGCACAGGGATGGAGGCACTGGCAGCAGCATTCTGAAATGGTCCCTCTTGGTGTAAGCCCTCTTAGAAGTCACCATTAACCCTATCATAGACCCAGGGCTGGGTCTGCTCAGGCCAAACAACTACTAGGGAGGGAGCACAACCTCACCCATTAGCAGACAATAGGATTAAAGCTTTATTGAGCAAGGCCCTGCCCAGTAGAGCTAGATCCAGTTTTTCCCACCACCAGTCCCTCCCATCAGGAAGTTTACAAAAGCCTCTTAGCCTCCTCCATCAGAGGACAGACAGAAGAAGCAAGAAGAACCATAGTCCCACAACAGCTCAAACATTTCATTAATTATTTCTAGAATATATTTATAAGTAAGAAGAATCAGTTTCTCAGTCATGCCTGACTCTTTGTGATCCCCATGGACTGTAACCCACTAAGCTTCTCTTCCATGGAATTTCTCCAGGCAAGAATACTGGAGTGGGTAGCCATTTCCTTCTCCAGGGGATCTTCCTGACCCATTGCAGGCAGATTTTTTACACTCTGAACCACCAGGGAAGCCCCAGAATACATATATAGCAGTATGACAATTTTTAACTCACATCCTGAGCAAAACCATTTTGTCAACTACAGTACAGTGCTTATATACAGTTTTGTTTGCTTTAAACATTATAGATTCCACTCATTTTCAAGGTTACATAGGTCAACATATTTTCCTCCTTTCCCTTTAATGAAATTCTACCATTTCTTTACAATACAGATAGGTTGCTTTGTGATATTCTGTATTTAATCATGGAATATCTTGACCTCCTATATAATTTAAAAATATTCATTCCTTACTGTTTACACTTTGTGAAAAAGGTATACAATTCTATGGGTTTTAATAAATGCATATGTCATCTATTTACCACTACAATGTTATTCTGTTTCATCCCCAGTGGGGTAGACTGCATTACAACTCTGACACTAACTACCTGGAGTAAATGTTGAACTCCACATACATAAAGACTCCACAAGATTGCTCTTACTTCTGGCAATAGCCACACTTGAGGGGCTCCCCAGGTCACAGGCACTTCTGATTAACTGGTTAAAATGCAGAGGTTTCCATGACTTTCTCAGATTTGATAATTCACTGTAAGTACTCAAAAAGACTCATGAAAGTTCTATACTTAAGAATTATAGTTTTATTACAAAGGGCACAAATCAGAAACACTCAAATGAAGACACACATAGAATGAAGTTTGGGAAGGAATTCAGAACTTCTTTGTACTTTGCTCAAAAATCTGAGCACATTAACTTCCTGGCATGATAATGTATTTTCCAGTCAGGAAGCTCCATTGAGCCCAGATGTCCACATGTTTTATTGGGCTTTTATTATATACATGTGAATGATTAAACTACTGGTCATACAATGAAATTCAAATTCCTCCTCCTTTCCTGCCTTCCCTAGATGCCATGCTGGCCCAAATTTCCAACCTTCTAAACAAATGATTCACCTTTCTAAAGACCACACCCATACTAAAACTACTAGGGTCCTACTCTAAGTCACATTATTAACATAACAAAGACATTAGCTAGGGAATCCCAAGAACTGGAATGAAGACCAAATACATATTTTATATACCACAAATATAACACATAATAGTTTCACTGTCTTAAAAATTCCCCTAAATTTTACCTGTTCAACCATCCTTTTCTCCTGAATTGATCTTTTTTACCATCACTAGAAGTTGCTTTCAGACAAACATCTTTCACTTAGCAATGCACATTTAGGATTAAGCCATATTTTTTCATGGCTTGAAAAAACAAAGATCATTGAAACTAGAATCATGGCATCTGGTCCCATCACTTCATGTCAAATGGATGGGGAAACAATGGAAACAGTGAGAGATTTTATTTTCTTGAGCTCCAAAATCACTGCAGATAGTGACTGCAGCCGTGAAATTAAAAGACGCTTGCTCCTTGGAAGAAAAGCTATGACAAACCTAGACAGCATACTAAAAGGCAGAGGCATTACTTTGTCAATAAAGGTCCAGATAATCATAGCTATGGTTTTAGTAGTAGTCATGTAAGAATGTGAGAGTTGGACCATAAAGAAAGCTGATTGCTGAAGAATTGATGCTTTTGAACTATGGTGCTGGAGAAGACTCTTGGGAGTTCCTTGGACTACAAGGAGATCAAGCAAGTCAATCCTAAAGGAAATAAATCCTGAATATTAATTGGAAGGATTGATGTTGAAGCTGAAGTTCCAATACTTTGGCCACCTGAGGGGAAGGTCTGTGATATTAGAAAAAACCCTGACGCTCGGAAAGATTGAAGGCAGGAGGAGAAGTAGATGACAGAGGATGAGATGGTTGGATAGCATCACTGGCTCAATGGATATGAGTTTGAGCAAGCTCCAGGAATTGGACACGGAAGTTTGGCGTGCTGCAGTCCATGGGGTTGCAAAGAGTCAGACATGACTGAGTGACTGAACTGAACTGAACCTGAATATTTCACTGTATGAATGTATGAGAGTTTGTTTACTTATTCACTTGTTGAAGAAATTGTTCTTAAATTTTTTGGTCATTATAAATAAGATTGTGATAAACATCTGCTCGAACGTTTTTTGTTTTTGTTTTTTAATATGGACATGCATTTTCAAATCAGATGAGTTAATCAGTTCATTTCAGTCACTCTGTCATGTCCAACTCTTTGCAACCCCATGAACCGCAGCACACCAGGCCTCACTGTCCATCACCAACACCCGGAGTTGACCAAATTCATGTCCATCAAGTTAGCAATGCCACCAAGCCATCTCATCCGATGTTGTCCCCTTCTGCGCCTGCCCCCAATGCTTCCCCGAAGGGAAGAATCAAACTGATCTCTCACACCATGCTTGTACAAGAATAAATACAAAATGTGTTGAAGACTTACATGTAAGACTTGAAACAATAAAACTTCTAGAAGAAGACATAGAAGTAAATTCTTTGACGTGAGTCTTGGAATTTTTTTATTTTTTTATTTTTTTTAATCTATTTCCTCAGTCAAGGGAAACAATATATATATATATTATGGATATATATATATATCCAGCCATCTGATCCTCTGTAGTCCCCTTCTCCTCCTGCCCCCAATCCTTGCCAGCATAAGGGTCTTTTCCAATGAGTCAACTCTTCGCATGAGGTGGACAAAGTATTGGAGTTTCAGCTTCAACATCAGTCCTTCCAATGAACACCCAGGGCTGATCTCCTTTAGGATGGACTGGTTGGATCTTCTTGCAGTCCAAGGGACTCTCAAGAGTCTTCTCCTAACACCACAGTTCAAAAGCATCAGTTCTTTGATGCTCAGCTTTCTTCACAGTCCAACTCTCACATCCACACATGACCACTGGAAAAACCATAGCCTTGACTAGATGGACCTTTGTTGGCAAAGTAATGTCTCTGCTTTTTAATATGCTGTCTAGTTTGGTCATGACTTTCCTTCCAAGGAGTATGCGTCTTTCAATTTCATGGCTACAATCACCATCTGCAGTGATTTTACAGCCCCCCAAAAATAAAGTCTGACACTGTTTCCACTGTTTCCCCATCTATTTGCCATGAAGTTGTGGGACCAGATGCCATGATCTTAATTTTCTGAATGTTGAGCTTTAAACCAACTTTTTCACTCTCCTCTTTCACTTTCATCATGAGGCTTTTTACTTCCTCTTCACTTTCTGCCATAAGGGTGGTGTCATCTGCATATCTGAGGTTATTGATATTTCTCCCAGCAACCTTGATTCTAGCTTGTGCTTCTTCCGGCCCAGCGTTTCTCATGATATATTCTGCATATAAGTTAAATGAGCAGGGTGAGAATACACAGCCTTGATGTACTCCTTTTCCTATTTGGAACCAGTCTGTTGTTCCATATCCAGTTCTAACTGTTGCTTCCTGACCTGCATACAGGTTTCTCAAGAGGCAGGTCAGGTGGTCTGGTATTCCCATCTCTTTAAGAATTTTCCACAGTTTATTGTCATCCACACAGTCAAAGGCTTTGGCATAGTCAATAAAGAAGAAATAGATGTTTTTCTGGAACTCTCTTGCTTTCTCGATGATCCAGCTGATGTTGGCAATTTGATCTCTCATTCCTCTGCCTTTCTAAATCCAGCTTGAACATCTGGAAGTTCATGGTTCACGTGTTGCTGAAGCCTGGCTTGGAGAATTTTGAGCATTACTTTAGTAGCGTATAAGATGAGTGCAATTGTGCAGTGGTTTGAGTATCCTTTGGCATTACTTTTCTTTGGGATTGCAATGGAAACTGAACTTTTCCAGTCCTGTGGCCACTGCTGAGTTTTCCAAATTTGATGGCATATAGAGTGCAGCACTTTCACAGCATCATCTTTTAGGATTTGAATTAGCTCAACTGGAATTCCATCACCTCCACTAGCTTTGTTAATAGTGATGCTTTCTAAAGCCCACCTGACTTCACATTCCAGGATGTCTGGCTGTAGCTGAGTGTGGGTGATCACACCATCGTGATTATCTGGGTCATGAAGATATTTTTTGTACAGTTCTTCTGTATATTCTTGCCACCTCTTCTTAATATCTTCTGCTTCTGTTAGGTCCATATCATTTCTGTCGTTAATTGAGCCCATCTTTGCATGAAGTGTTTCCTTGGTATCCCTAATTTCTATGAATAGATCTCTAGTTTTTCCCATGCCTCCTAATAAATGGGATAAAATGCTTGTAAATGTTATTATACTTGCAAAATATATTTGATAGGGAGTTAGTATCAAAAATATGCACAGAACTTGTGCAATTCAACATAAAAAATAAATAAATAATGGGGAGAAGATCTGAATAAATATTTTTCCAGATGTCCAGAAAGCACATAAGAAGATATTCGACATCAGCAATCGTCAAGGAGTGCAAATTAAAAACGCAATTAAGATATTATTTCAAGTCTGTCAGAATTACTCTTGTCAAAAAGAGAAAAAATAACAAGTGTTGTTGAAGATGTAGAGAAAAGGGAAACTTCGTGCACTTTTAGTGGGAATGTATATTGGTGTAACCAGCCATTATGAAAATTTGTAAAGAACTTCCCCCCAAAACAGAACTATCATATGATCCAGCAATTTCATTTCTGGATGTTTATTAAAACATTTAAAAATTAATTAGAAAAAATATATATGCATACATATGTTCATTGCAGCATTGTTTACAATCAGCCATTAAAAGAGAAATTTTGGAATTTCAACAATATGGATGGACCTAGAAAGTATTATACTAAGTGAAATAGTCAGACAAAGAAAGAAAAATGCCATATGATTTCACTTACATGTGGAATTTAAAAGAACAAAACAAATGTGTCAACACAACCAAATAGAAATAACATTATTAATACAGAGAATAAACAAGTGGTTTCCAGAGGAGAATGGGGTGGAGGGAAGAAAAATATAGGTGAAAGAAATTCAGAGGTACAAAATTCCATTGCAAAATAGAGTTATAGATATGAAATGTACATATGGGGACTATAGTCAATGTATAGTATCTTAGTATGGTGACCTACTGTAACTAGATTTATCAAGTTGGTCATTTTGAAATGCACAGAAATATCAAATAACTATTGTGTAACAGAAACTAGCACACTGTTTTAAGTCAATTACACTTCAAAAACTTAGTAGAAAAACAAATCAGATTTGTGGTTATCAGAGGTGGGATTGTGGGAAGGGGAATTGGACAAAGGCAGACAAAGAGTACAAACTTTAAGTTATAAGTGAGCACTAGGGCTGTAATGTACAGCATGATGAATATAATTAACAAAGCTGTATGTGTGTTATTATACATATCAAAGTTGCTAGGAGAGTCAATCCTAAGAGTTCTTATCACAAGAAAAATTGTTCTTTTTTCTACTTCTTTAATTTTGAATCTATATGAAATTATAAATGTTCACTAACCTTATTATGATAATTATTTCATGATGTATGCAAATCAAGCCATTATGCTCTACACCTTAAACTTACACAGTGTTATATATCAATTATATCTCAATAAGACTGGAAATTTAAAAAAAAAAGTTCTTTGTATATTTTGGATACAAATACTTTATTAGATAAGCTTTTTGCAAATGTTTTTCTCAGTCTGTGACTTGTCTTTTCATTCTCTTAAAAGTGTCTTTTATAGAGAAGTTTTTTTTTTTTTTTTTTGCCACATAGCTTGTGAGATTGAACCTATTCCCTCAGCAGTGAAATTGCAGAGACCTAACCAGTGGACCACCAGGGAATTCTCTAAACTCAAAGTTATATACATTTTTTCCTATGCTTTCATCTAGAGATTTTATAGTTTTGTGCTTTACTTTTGAGCCTATAATCCATTTTGAGTTGACTTTGTTTGACTAACATCCTTTAGCTTCTGTTTGAGGAATTCCTTTTAGCATTTCTTATATGGCAGATCTAAGTGACACAAAGCTCCCTCTGGGAGTGCATTTCTTTTTTCACTCTGGGAGTGCATTCCTTTAGTTCCTCTGGAAATGCATTCTTTTTTTCCCCTCTGAAGAGTACATTCATTTTCCCCTCATTTTTGATGGAAAATTTTGTCAAATATAAAATTATTAATTAATTTAAAAAAAAAAGAAAAAAAAAGATAAAATTATTAATTAACATTTTTCTCTTTTGGCACTTTATATCATCCCACTGCCTTCTGATCTCCAAGATTTTGCTGAGGAATCTACTAGTATTCTTATAAATAGTCCCTTATTTATGATGACTCACTTTGTTCTTAATGCTTTCAAGATTCTCTTTGTCTTTGGGTTTTGACAGTTTAGCTATAATGTGCCTCAGCATGGGTCACCTTGTGTTTATCCTCTTTGGAGTTCATTAAGTTTGGTGGATTTGTGGATTCATGTATTTCCTCAAATTGGGGGATATTTTGGTCATTATTTCTTAAAAAAAAAAAAAAAAAAAAAAAAACTTCTTGTTTTTTTCTCCCTTAAGGACTCCCGTGGTACATATATTGTTCCATTAGATATATCACATAAGTCTTTTAGGCTCTGTTCTTTTTCCTTCATTCTTTTTTTTTTTTCTCCTCATGCTCAATAATTTCAAATAATTGATCTCTAATTTGCTAATTCTTTCTTCTGCTTGACTAAACCTGTTCGTGAACTTCTTTTTCGATTTTTTTTTATTTAGTGATTGTATTTTTCAACATCAATATTTCTGTTTAATTTTCTTTTATAATTTGTATGTCTATTGAGATTTATATTTTATTCATATATTGTTTTCTTGATTTTCTTTAGTTCTTTGTGTTTTCCTGTATCTGTTTGAGTATATTCAAGATGGTTTCTGCCACTTTATTTTGTACCCTTAGATGGACTGTATTTTTCTGTTTTTTTGTATGCCTTGTGATTTTGTTGTTTAAAATTGAGCATTTGAAAAACTGCCGCCTCCCCCAGCCTTTTCAGACTGGTTCTGGGACAGGGAAGTTCTTCACTAACTAGTGAGACATTTTTGAGCTTTGGAATCAGACCAAGATGAAGGTTGAATGTCTTCTTAGGGTGTTTCTAAGCAAGGGTCTTGCATTGAACTATGTGTGCATTTTTTTTTTTTTAATTCTCACTTATACAGAGTTGCATTTAAATGTTTTTATTTCCTAATGAGAATGAGTCTTATCCAAGATTATCCTTGGGACTTAAAATTCACGGCTGTTTGTCTCCATTCATGATCCTTTATTCTAAGTACTCATAGTTCTTCATTTCTTTGTACCATTTAAGAGCACTGCCCACCTCTTCAGCTGCATTTCTTCATCTGAGCTTCAATGTGGGCTAAACAGAGAACATTCCTTCAGGTAGCTCCCCAGAAACATTAGAACATTGCAAATAATGTATTCTCTGTTTCCTAAAGGTCTAAGAAGGGAGTTTGGAACTGCTATCTCCTACAGACCAAGACCATGCTGTACCAGGGAAGGAATGGGCAATGGTAAACAAAAATATTATAAAATTTCTTACTATTCTGAATATAATTTTTTTTCTTGATAGGGTGTTTGCTAGGTTGCTATAAATATGTGACTGTTTTGAAAGTTCCCAAAAGGTCATGTTAGCAAGCTTTCGGTTACATTTTGATGTCTACATAGGAGAACAAGGAATTGTTATTCTTCCTAGTCTATCATTTTTCTGATATCATTATCAGACTTGCATTTATTTTTATAAATGTTACATATCTATAAGACTATGTGAAATTTCCCACAAAAAACGATGGGCATTTTATTTTTCCTTGTACAGTTCTTAAACAAAAGGGGGTTAATCCACATATAACTTGTTTTTGGCTCTCTATATCTAGGGTTCCTCTGCATTCACAGATTCAACCAACCATGGATTGTGTAGTACTGTAATATTCACTATCAAAATATATCAGAGTATAAGTGAATCCATGCAGTTCAAATTCATGTTGTTCAAGGGTCAATTGTACTATCAATTTTGCTATGCATATTTTGATGATATTTTTATATACTCTTAATAGCATTATCCAGAGAAACAGGATCAGTAAGACATATATAATTATGTATTAGAAGGATGTCCCAGAGAGAGGTTGTAATGCTTCAACTGTCCATTTTTGTTGTTGATTGTATATCAGGCAGAACAATCTACAAAACATGTCTGAGCTTTTTCTTCCTCTGTTAACTGATTGTAAGAAACTCTCTATGAGGCTATAAGTGCAAGCTGAAAGAGAGAAGACTGTGTATAAAGGGTGGGAATCATGGGTTTTGGGGCTACTTCTTCATGTGATTTACTTGTACCTTTAGACTTGCTGGAAACTGATCATGTATATGCAACCACCATTTTGATAATGCAGTGTTGCTACACATGCCAAACTTCCTGGCATGGTTGGTCAGAAAACATCCAGTTCATGATGGGTAGATCAGGTCACATGGCAATTTGGTAGCCCATGGTAAAGCATGCAGTCTCTACAAAGGCCCAATAGTAAGCCAGCAGCAGCTTCTCAAAGAAAGGTAGTTATCTGTGGATAATGGCAGGGCCTTGCTCCAAAATCTTAAAAGCCTAAGCTCTGAGAAATTACAGAGGTTTACCAAAGTATTTTTATTTGCCACTGCCACTGCAAACACCAAAGAATCTGCTGGATCATATGGCCCAAATGGTAGAGCAGGTTAAACAGTATCCTAGACCTATTATAGAGCCACCTTTTGTTCTGGGCCCCATTCAAAACCAGCAACTTTGGGCAGGGGCTGCTGAGGGGGTCACACAGTGAGTGGACCAGAGTAATACATCTAAATGGAAACTATGTTGTCTCTTAAGTCCCAGGAGGTCCACTAGGCATTGTGCCTCTTTTTTGATTATAATAATGTCAGATGCAGCAATTTATCCTTCATCTTAGAAGGGATATTTTGATATGACCCACACCACTTTGTTGTTCAGTCACTCAGTCATGTCTGACTCTTTGTGACCCCATGAACTGCAGCACACCAGGCTTCACTGTCCTTCACTGTCTCCTGGGGTTTGCTCAAATTCATGTTCATTGAGTTGATGATGCCATCCAAACATCTCATTCTCTGTTACCCCCTTCTCCTCATGCCCTCAATCTTTCCCAGCATGAAGTTCTTTTCCAATGAGGCAAGTCTTTGCATCAGGTAGCCAAACCACACTGTCACTGGATCCCTATAAATTTCACTGAGATAGAAGTTTTCTGAATTTAAGTCAGTTTTATTTAGCACTCTCTGATATGCAAATATATTACCAATAAATCTAGAATAGTTGCTACTTTTCACTCACTAGTTTCAATCAGCCTAATGTCATCAATATAAAGGACCAGTGTAATGTATTGTGAAAAGAAACAGTGATTAAGATCTGTATGAACTAAATTATGACATACGGCTGCAGACTTGATATACCCATTGAGGTAGGAGAGTGAAGGTTGTTGGCTTTGCCAGTTTAAAAGAAAACTGCTTCTAGTATACCTTAGGGACAGAGATGGAGGAAAAGGGATTTGTTAGCTCAATAGCTGCATATCAGGTACAAAGGATGTGTTAATTTGTTCAAGCAATGAAACCACATCTGGTATAGCAGCTGCATTTACTGTCACCACCTGGTTAAGATTATGAGAACTTACTGTCATTCCCCAAGATCTGTATGCTTTCTGTAGAGGCCAAATAGGAGAGTTGAATAGGGGATGCAGTAGGAATCACCAGCCCCACAGTTCAAAGTCCTTAATGATAGTCCATTCAAAGTCTTTAATGATAGCATTAATGTCTGCAGTCCCTTCTTAAATGACAGGTTTTTGATGTACTATTTTCTTAGATGAAGGCAGTTCTAATGGCTTCTATTTTGGCCTTTCCCACCATAATGGCCCTAATTCCACAAGTCAGAGAACCAATGTGGGGATTCTGCCAGCTACTAAGAATTCACATTTCAATTATGCATTCTGAATCTGGGGAAATAACCACAGGATGGACTCAGGGACACACTGGAACCATTGGGAGACATACAATAGCTACATTTCTATTAATCACCTGACCTCCATAGGCCATGACTCTGACTGAAGACTCACAGTGACATTTTGAATCTCCTGCAATCAGTGCCAATTCAGAGCTAGTGTCAATAGCCCTTGAAAAATCTGATTATTTCCTTTCTCCTATTTATAGTCAACCTTGTAAAAAACAAACAAACAGACAAACAAAAAACCCTACAGATCCTTTTGGGGTAGGCTGGGAGAAAGATTACAGTATACATTTTCAGAAGTATACTGGGATCATTCTTAAAGTATATCTGTCTTCATTTCTATTCAAATTTGTTCTGGGTTTGTAATATGACCCAAATCTGGAAATTGAGGCCCATGACTCTGTTTTTTTTTTTTTTTTAATGATTTGAGTGGCATTTGTGTTCCCTTTACATAGATCCTTTATATTTAACAGATCAAGTAAACATTTAGTAGGCTTCTCTATTTCCCTTCTAGGAATGTTGCGAAAATCTTGGCTCTCTGTGCATCAATGCCAAACAGAAATACAGAGACAAGAATTATGGAGGAGAAGGAAAGAGTGGCTTTATTACTTTTCCAGGCAAAAGGGGAACACAGTAGGCTAGCACCTCAAGAACTATGCCCATTTGGTCCCTAAAGAGTAGAGGAGAAGTTATATAGTCAAGCAAGAGTATATGATAAGAATCAAGGCAGTCATAATCTTTCCTTCTTCTGCAGAGTTCCAAAAGGGTGAAGTTGCTGACAAGATTTGGGTGTATACAAGGTCTCAGGTGGTTGGGTCTCCTAATCTTGATAAGCTTCTCTGGTCCCTTTAGTCTTGCCTCAGGTGGTTTTATGGCTGCTCTTCCTTTGATTCTGCCATTTGAAACTGAGAGAAGCTCACGGAGGCGGAGTCTTGCCTATAAGAAATGGAGGACAAAAAGACCTCCATACCCAGGAGCCCTACCAGGCCCTGCTCAGCAACAGGAATACCATGATTAGCCAGCCAACATCTTAAATATGTGTAAGATGATATTGTGATTGATGCTTTTATTTTATTGTCCATCACACTAACCATATTCAGCTCAATTTACCTTTGGTGGTTGAATACAGCCACTTAACTGCTTGCCATCTCAGGATCCAATTACTCCCATTGCATTTAAGGTTTCCATTGATTGGTTGTCGTTTCCTCCATTAAGATCTGACCTACAAACAAAAGCAATCACTGAAAACTTCAAGGATATTGGAGCTTTCTTCACAAAATTATTTCTCAAAGTATTGGTGAAAGTTAGTCCTTTGGATCCTCTCACTGTGGATGAGTAGGTCTTAAATGAAAAACTCACTTCAAGATCTCAAACTCCCTAAGCTGAAACCAAGCTGGACCCTGCAGGGCCCTCCTGAGTACAAATCCTTTCTGTGTTCTCTCTCTCTCTCTCTCTCTCTCTCTTTTTTTTTTTTTTTTTTTTTTTGGTAGGAAATAGGCTTCATTCAGCCTCTTTGACCTTCCCTGAGTTCCAAAGGGCAGATTCAAACAGCTACTAATCAGGGAAAGGAGGGAATGCAGTAACAAGGGAGGAGCTGTCAAGAAATAATAGTACAGCCATTGAAACAGGGTCCTGGTTCCTCCTCAAGGAATATATATATATACACATATAACAAAATCTTTCAGTTCTTCTGTAGAAACTAAGGTCTCATCCAGGTGGAGGATGGTAACTTAAGGCCTAGTACAAGACTGCTGGAGCACTGCCCTGTTACCTCACCATCAACCAATCAGGAGAAAGTATGCAAACAAGTAAAAGATAATGACTCTAACCCCGTCCCCAAATGATTCACCCTTTAAAATCCTTCATGGTCTACAGAATCTCTGGAGTTGGTTTTTGGACAGGAATATGCCTTCTGGGTGGACTCCGGGAGTTGGTGATGGACAGGGAGGCCTGGCGTGCAGTGGTTCATGGGGTCGCAAAGAGTCGAACGCAACTGAGCGCCTGAACTGATCTGAATTGATGCCTTCTCTCTGGGCTGCTGGCCTCCATAATGAAGCAACTTTCCTTTTCCACAAAACACTATTCTCTCAAATACTAACTTTAAAGCAGTGAGCAGCCAAACCTGAGTTCAGTAACAAGTATATATAAGTAAATTTGGATGGAAGCAATTTTATGTTCCTTCCACCATTATGTCAGTTCCTCAGTATTGATTTCCCATGTTCCCAGGATTTATGTCTGTATAATTTAGAAAATTCAATGAGATTTTTGTTTGTTTTATGTTTTATTTTTTAGAGTGTGGTACAACTTTTCAAGGGTAATGCTTTGTATCTCAGCTTCAGAAACTTGAATCTAGTTAAAAGTCTAGAAATCAAAATGAGTAGCAGGAGTAGGTTCTGAGGAGCATCAGTATTGTCTTACAGAACAACTGCTACAGGGAAGGCAGTTACGTTTTCCACAGGCAATTCAAAAATAATCATGTCAGTTGGAGGTGGAGAAGTCTCTCCCATTAGAGGTAGAAAGGCTGCTCCCTATGGGACGTGGGAGCGTGTGGGTCAGTTCAGTTCAGTCCCTCAGTCGTGTCCGATTCTTTGAGACTCCCATGGGCTGCATCACACCAGGCCTCCCTGTCCATCACCAGCTCCCGGAGTTTGCTCAAACTCATGTCCATCAAGTCGGTGATGCCATTCAACCATCTCATCCTCTGTCGTCCCCTTCTCCTCCTGCCTTCAATCTTTCCCAACATCAGGGTCTTTTCAAATCAGTCAGTTCTTTGCATCAGGTGTCCAAAGTATTGGTGCTTCGGCTTCAGCATCAGTACTTCCAATGAACTGATTTCCTTTAGGATTGACTGGTTTGATTTCCTTGCAGTCCAAGGGACTCTCAAGAGTCTTCTCCAACACCACAGTTCAAAAGCATCAATTCTTTGGGGCTCAGCTTTCTTTATTGACCAACTCTCACATCCATACATGACTACTGGAAAAACTATAGCTTTGACTAGATGGACCTTTGTTGGCAAAGTAATGTCTCTACTTTTTAATATGCTGTCTAAGCTGGTTATAACTTTTTTTCCAAGGAGCAACTGTCTTTTACTTTCATGGCTGCAGTCACCATCAACAGTGATTTTGGCGCCCAAGGAAATAAAGTCCCTCAATGTTTCCATTGTTTCCCACCTATTTGCTATGAAATGATAAGACTGGATGTCATGATCTTAGTTTTTTGAATGTTTTGTTTTAAGCAAACTTTTTCACTCTCCTCTTTCATTTTCATCAAGAGGCTCTTTAGTCCTCTTTGCTTTCTGCCATAAAGGTAGTGTGGTCTGCATATCTGAGGTTATTAATATTTCTCCCAGCAATCTTCATTCTAGCTTCATCCAGCCTTTATCCATCCTAGGCTCCAGTCTGTGTCAGACACTCTTTTCCTCTAGTGTTAAACTCAAAGAGAAGGATGGAATCAGTCCCTAGAGTAAGAATACAGATAAATAGCTCTGTGTCTTTCCAGTTTTATATCCCCCCTCTAGGCAATTTTGAAAGAAAGTGTCTGGACCTTGGAACCTAAGGAAAAGTCAACATTTGGAGTATGTATGTCCTAAATCAATGGTCTAAAACAAAATAAAACAAAAAACAGTGGGACAAATTCAACCCAGGCCTAACCTGATTTTGTATATGCCCTTAGTTAAGGTTTGCGTATACATTAGAAAAGAAGAAAATATATGATAGAAACTTATCTGAATCCCCAAACTTAAAGTATTTACTATTTAGCCCATTATAGAGGAAGTTTCTTAACTCCTGCTTCAGTGTGTGTGTGTGTGTGTGTGTGTACACACATATATACATATGTATATGCATATACATACATACATATATGTATATATATGTGTATATATATATATATATATATATATATATATATATATATAACACTGAGAGTTTGGAGGGAGAACAAGGGAGTAAATGCTTATGGCTAGCCATACTCCTCCCTGAAACAGGTTTTGTTCTGTTTTACCCACATGAGCACTGGAACTAATGGTATGGATCTTTGCCACTGTGTGTCACAGTAAGGAGACAAGCATCAATTAACCTAAGAGAGACTGAAGAGCTGAATTCAACCCTTTTTCCTAATATATTCAGCTCAACATCTTCCATACACATAGATAAAAAAAAAATGCACTCCATTAATTCAAAATGATTTCCATTTTCTTAGGAAGTTTTTCAGAGTTGGTGTTTCTCTTTCCAGGAAAATTCTTAAATTTAGCTATTTCTTCTGGATTTCTCTTGATGGATCAAGATAGCAGCTGACACAAATTCATCATCTTGAAAGGAATAGAATTGAGAATGGTGATTTTTAAAAATTATCTGAAACTTGCTATGCTTTTTTTCTTTTATTCCATAACACTAAAAGGTCATTTAAACAGGTGTTTTGATCTCAAGCTAGAGATATTTTCCAATTTGCTACCTATTACCAATAAAGGAATATTAGCAGTCCTGGCTAAGGACTCTAACACCTGTATGCTTTTGTTCTATCACTCACCAAGTGTGTGATCTTGGACAAGTTACTTAAAAGTTATCTGTAGAATGGGGGCAATGATAGTAATATTAATACTTCATTGGATTGCATAAGTATTAAATAAATAGGTATTTGTAAGGCACTAAAAATAGTGCATGGCATATTGTAGTCACTACTAAAGTGTTTATTAAATAAGCATAATAAAGAAAATTAAAAAAAAGGGAGCTTATATATTTATTATAATACAATAATATTGCATGTGCTTGAGTTGAATTTGTATTTTAATATAATGGTAATATAATATAATATAATCTTCTACTTTAAGAGTTTTGATAAGGCTATTTACTTTGTGATAATCTAAACATTCACTATCTTATTCCCTCTTTTATTTTTCTTCTTTGGGAAGTCAAAATCTGACTTCTTGCCTATACATATATTTATAAACTACTATAAATTTAAGATTGTGCCATATTTTTAGTTGCACAAAATATATTATTTTGTGATATCTAGTGTCCAAGAATGTATTTTTTACTGAAATTTGAATTGGAATTTGTCAAAGCAAATAATCAAACATCCCATCAGACCTTGGAGGGAGTATTTGTTATTGATATTTCTTTAAATAAGAAGTCTCAAAACCAAACAGCTATTTGCAGATGTCGATAACATGGTTCTAATAATTTGTAATGTAGGGAAGAGAGCATTTTTCTTTCTTCTATTCTAGGTTTGTTGGCCGGCTTAATGATTAAGTTTACATAAGTCAGATAAATAGGAGAAAACTAAATTTAATTTCATAAATATAGAAGTCTCATAAAAGTATGAGTCTCAAAGAAGTGACCAAAGTCCCAAACTTTTATACCTTTTAGACAAAGAAACAAAAAATGTGTGAGGAATTGACATGACAAAAGGGTTTGACTTTGAAGTAGTATTTAGTGAAGTAGCAAGATTTATTAAATATAGATTGCATGACCCTGAATTCTTATTTCTGGTGATAAGAAAGCCTTCTTCCATAGGCTATGGGAAGGTACATTTCATATGAGAAATTTATGTCCTGTTTTCATGGGGACAAAAGAGGGTTAGAGGGTCCTTCTTGCCCTGGCTGTTTCTCAGGTTACTTTAATTCAAAATGATTGATTGGTCAAAGATAACATATTCTACTCCCCTCTAGGACTAAAGGGGAAATGATTTCTAAGCCTCTTTAAAAATCTCGGCATGAGGACTTCCCTGGTTGTCCAGTGGTTAAGACTGTGCTGCAGGAGCTGCAGGTTAGATCCCTGGTCAGGGAACTAAGATGTCAGATCCCACATGCCCAAAAAATCCCACAAAAATTAAAAACTGATAATCTTATGGTGTGATTATGTTTTCTGATAATTGCTTTTTCTGTCTATAATATTGCAAGTGTAGATAAACTTGTATATCTAAGGTACTCAAGAAGTCATGTATTTTATAATTTATAATGATTTGTTGTAATTTCCCAATACTTATTATTTTGTACAGCATGGACATATTTGGCTAATTTTTAAATGATAATAAGAATAATTAAATAACATACAGAATATAAAGCCAAGAATCATTGTGAAAGAAGCATAAGCACTACTCTTTCAATAGGAAATGCAAACTATATTTCCTAAAAGAGTTTGGTAACTTCTCAGAAGAATATAATCTTGGTTTCACAGGAAAAAATGTGATTTAAAATTAAACATTTAATTTTGAAAACTTAAAATCTGCTTGACATTTTGGGTTTACAGGCAAGACTGTATTTTATGACAAATCTTTAAGTTCATATCTTACAACAACAAAGAGCAGTAAAACTGCTATTGAACGTTCAGTATTTTACTAACCTAGAAAATGTATCTTTTCAAAATTCAGTATTTACAAGGTAGCATATATTCTCAAAAAGCTCTTTGATCTTCAGTTAATCCTTTTGACATTCTTGTGAGATAGGTCAGTACTCTGAAGGGGCGGGGGGAAGATTTATCTTTATAAAAGAACATTCCAAGGGTGCTCAGTAGGAAACTATACAAGTTTAAATGGTGGATGACTAAAGATTAAATCCTTGAAATGTCTTTGAAGCTAAGTGTGCTCTTCTAGTGGTTGTTTGTTTGTTTTTTTTTCCTTCTTAAATACTACATTTCTATAAAAATCGGAATAAAAAACAATAACTGAAGCTAATTATTTTAAATTAAGAAAATTAACAAAAACTAAGCAAAGCTACTGAGATAAAATAATCTGACCTTGAATCTGCAGTCCATTCCTTTCTCCAATATATGAATGAGGACACAATAATTAATCTTGCTGACTGATCCTCATTTCTGATTTTTAAAAGTACTTCAGTTCAGTGCAGTCGCTGTCGTATCTGACTCTTTGTGACCACATGAACTGCAGAAGGCCAGGCCTCCCTGTCCATCACCAACTCCCGGAGTTTACCCAAACTCATGTCCATTGAGTTGGTGATGCCATCCAACCATCTCATCCTCTGTCGTCTCCTTCTCCTCCTGCCTTAAAACTTTCCCAGCATCAGGGTCTTTTCAAATGAGTCAGCTCTTCACATCAGGTGGCCAAAGTATTGGAGTTTCACCTTCAACATCAATCTTTCCAATGAACACCCAGGACTGATCTCCTTCAGGATGAACTGATTGTGTCTCTTTGCAGTCCACGGGACTCTAAAGTGTCGTCCCCAACACCACGGTTCAAAAGCTTTAATTCTTTGGTGCTCAGCTTTCTTTAGAGCTCAACTTTCACATCCATACATGACCACTGTAAAAACCATAGCCTTGACTAGACGGACCTTTATTGACAAAGTAATATCTCTTCATTTTAATATGCTCTCTATGTTGGTCATAACTTTCCTTTCAAGGAGTAAGTGTCTTTTAATTTCTTGGCTGCAATCACCATCCACAGTGATTTTGGAGCCCAAGAAAGTAAAGTCAGCCACTGTTTCCCCTGTTTCCCCATCTATTTGCCATGAAGTGATGGGATTGGATGCCATGATCTTAGTTTACTGAATGTTGAGCTTTGAGTCAACTTTTCACTCTCCTCTTTCACTTTCATCAAGACGCTCTTTAGTTCTTCTTCACTTTCTGCCATGAGGGTGGTGTCATCTGCATATCTGAGGTTATTGATATTTCTCCTGGCAATATTGATTACAGCTTGTGCTTCCTCCAGCCCAGGATTTCTCATGATGTACTCTGCATGTAAGTTAAATAAGCAGGGTGACAATATACAGCCTTGATGTACTCCTTTTCCTATTTGGAACCAGTCTGTTGTTCCATATCCAGTTCTAACCATTGCTTCCTGACCTGCACACAGGTTTCTCAAGAGGCAGTTCAGGTGGACTGGTATTCCCATCTCCTTCAGAATTTTCCACAGCTTATTGTGATCCACACAGTCAAATACCTTGGCATAGTCAATAAAGCAGAAATAGATGTTTTTCTGAAAATCACTTGCTTTTTCGATGACCCAGCAGATGTTTGCAATTTGATCTCTGGTTCCTTTGCCTTTTCTAAAACTAGCTTGAACATCTGGAAGTTCATGGTTCACGTCTTGCTGAAGCCTGGTTTGGAGAGTTTTTAGCACTACTTTACTTGCGTGTGAGATGAGTGCAATTGTGTGGTAGTTTGAGCATTCGTTGACATTGCCTTTCTTAGGGATTGGAATGAAAACTGACCTTTTCCAATCCTGTGGCCACTGCTGAGTTTTCCAAATTTGCTGACATACTGAGTGCAGCACTTTCACAGCATCATCTTTTAGGATTTGAAATAGCTCAACTGGAATTCCATCACCTCCACTAGCTTTGTTTGTAGTGATGCTTCCTAAGGCACACTTGACTTCACATTCTAGGATGTCTGGCTCTAGGTGAGTGTGAGTGATCACACCATCATGATTATCTGGGTCGTGAACATCTTTTTTTGTATAGTTCTTCTGTGTATTCTTGCTACATCTTCTTAATGTCTTCTGCTAAAAATACTTAATATTCTGCATTTCTAGATGTATAGATAGACTGGATGAAATTATATTTGAAGTAATTACTGGATGAAATTATATCTGCTGTTAGTAAAAAGTACTTAACTCTCAATAAATGTCAGCTATTATTTCAGTGGATTAATGATATGATAAAATGATGAAAATGAATAGGATGAGAGAATGAGAATGATGCCAAAAATACTATTTATGTTGGCTTGTTTTAAACCTTCAACTGTTAAAGTTAAGCTTTTATAATGCAATAGTATCTATAATAAGCATTGAATTAAGCATTGAATTCAATAACACTTTTAATCTTCTCTGATACCCTGTAGTTGTAACCCAAACTGTTAGAAATGAGTCAATTCCTAGTAACAAATGCCACAGTGAGAAAATCCCATCTAATAAACACAACTTTCATATGGCATAGTGGAAAACTTATATGGATGCAAGGAAACAAGGATAGCCAAGTCATGTTAAAGAAGAACAAAGTTGGGAATATGCTCTACCATAAATGATTTATTAAAATCAGATTCATTATGATAGTATGGAATTCACCAGAGAGAAAATCAACACATCAAATAAGAAATCTGAAAAATAGACCCCAAGCATATACATAAACTTTACATATAATAGAGCTGGCATTGCAGATGAGCACTAAATTCTGCTTCGATAAATGCTGCTAGGCAATCGGTCATTTATTTTGAAAAATAAAATGAAATCAGTTCTCTCACCTAAAGCCAAACACGGATACCAATTCCATTTTTAATAATGACTTACTTGTATGAAACTAAATTTCGAAGCTTTCAAATGAAACAAACAAACAAACAAAAAAACCCAAAAAACTGTACGACCTTGCAATGAAGAAGGTTTCATAAATGAGACAAAAATAGGGCTAATCATAAAAGAAAATTTAGGTAAATTGAGCCTTTTTTTTCCTAAAACTACCATTTAATAGAAAAACTGTAATCAGTTTTTAAAAATCCAGATTTATGTCAGAACTATCCTGGAATCGAATTTCAAATTTGAATAAAGTTACTACTGTAAAAAAAAAAAAAGAAGAAGAAGAAGAAGAAAGAAAGAAAAAAAAAATGCCCAAATGCTTTTTTTCTCTAGAGCTCCAGATGTGTTTCTAATGAGCAGCCACATTTAAAAAGAACTGGACTATATGATGGTCTTTTACTTTTTCAAAGCAGAGCAGAAATTAAAGTTGGTTTTGAATTTTTCAGGAAGATGCCAGTTATAAATTATTTCTTCATCGGAAATCACATGATGTTCCAATGCTTTGAGAGGCCATATACTGTTGACAAGAACATGTTTATATCCTTTTTCTAAGGCTTACTGTACAATCAAACATAGGGAGGACAATGAGGCTTGAACAGGCAAATAGCATATGTATGTTCTTTAACTCTGCAAACCCACTATCATGTAGATAGAGAAAGGCTAGTTTCTTCAATTGTCCCAAAAATTTGATACCTGATAGACTGTTACCTGATTTCCATGAAGATTAAGTTGGATTAATTTTATACAACGTTGAAGTGGACAAATATCTGCTTGAGAAGACGCATACTCTAAGAAAGATACAAGACTGAAAATTTTCCATAGATTTTTTATATGAAGGCCACTGAAACCTCACAGAAATGATCTTTTTGATCTTCTATTATATTTTCATTATAGTGAATCCATTCCCTGTGATTGGCTTGCTCTTCTATGATTGTTCCATGAAACATCAGGTCTACTGGGCTGCAAGACCTTATGACCTGGGAAAAAGGGTCCCAGACCCTGCACTGTACAACAAATCACTAGATGGCCATATCCATTCCAGAGACCATTGTTAGGGTAATGGGGCCTAAATTGAGTCTTAAATTTAAAATAGCATAACAAAAAATAAAGTGACAACCAGAAAGTTTATATTTCCAACAAATTATCAGCCAAAGGATTATTAATATTAATAACTTATGTGTATATTATCTTTCTAATTGACTCTTAGTAGTTTAGCACTAACTGGTCTTAAAACTTCATCTTTTAACTCACTACATTCTGTTGTCTACATAGTGACCTGAATAGTATTTTAAAAACTATGTCAGATCATGTTACACTTCCAGAGAAACTGTGTAATTGCTAATCATATCAGTCAGAGTAAATGCCAAAGTCTTATTAGCTCTCATAACCCACCTATTACTCCTCTCTCCTTTGTTCACTTTACCTCTAACCATATTTGCATCTTTGTTTTTCCTTCAATATGTCATCAGGTACACACTGTCCAATAAGATAGTTACCTGACTATTTACTGAAACTGGAAAATTTCCCTATCAGATATCCTTATGAAATTTATTTAGTTTCTTTAAGTAATTGTCAAATAATTCCTTCTTAATGCAATGCACCTTGACCACCATATTTTGTTGTTATTGTTGCTGTTACTGAGGAAGCTGACCACCATATTTAAAATTGTACTCATTCAGTTTCTGGGCACATCCATCTTACCATGATCTTTTTCTATAGCACTGTGTTTATTTGGTTTGTTGTTGATGTTGTTGTTCAGTTGCTAAATCATGTCTAACTCTGTGACCTCATGGACTATAGCACACCAGGATCCTCTGTGGTCCATTCTCTCCTGGAGTTTCCTCAAATTCATGTTCATTGAGCCAGTGATGCTATATAACCATCTCATCTCGTGGCATCCACTTCTCCTTTTGTCTTCAATCTTTTCCAGCATCAGGGTCTTTTCCAATGAGTAGGCTCTCTGCATCAGGTGGCCAAAGCACTTGAGCTTCAGCTTCAATGGCTTCCATGATAGTTCAGTTGGTAAAGAATCCACCTGAAATGCAGGAGACCCCTGTTCAATTCCTGGGTTGAGAAGATCCACTGGAGAAGGAATAGGCTACCCACTCCAGTATTCTTGGGTTTTCCTTGTGGCTCAGCTGGTAAAGAATCAGCCTGCAGTGTTTGATCCCTGGATTGGGAAGATCCCCTGGAGAAGGGAAAGGCTACCCACTTCAGTATTCTGGTCTGGAGAATACCATGGACTGCATGTTCCATGGAGTCACAAAGAATCGGACCAGACTGAGTGACTTTCACTTCACTTTACTTCAACTTCAGTCCTTCCAATGAATATTCAGGACAGATTTCCTTTAGGATTGACTGGTTTGATCTTCTTCCTGTCTGAGAGACTCTAAAGAGTCTCTTCTAGCACCAAAATTCAAAAACATCAATTCTGTGGCACTCAACCTTCTTTATAGTCCATCTCTCACATACATGCATGGCCACTGGAAAAAGCATAGGTTTGACTATATGGACCTTTTTTGACAAAGTGAAGTCTCTGCTTTTTAATATGCTGTCTAGGATCATCATAGCTTTCCTTTCAAGGAGCATCTTTTAATTTCATAGCTGCAGTCACCATCTGCAGTGATCTTGGAGCTCAACAAAATAAAGTCTGTCACTGCTTCCAAGTTTTCCCCTCTCTTTGCCATAAAGTGATGAGATTGGATGCCATGATCTTAGCATTTTGAATGTTGAATTTCAAGTCAGCTTTTTCATTCTCCTCTTTCACCCTCATCAAGAGGGTTTTTAGTTCCTCTTAACTTTCTGTCATTAGAGTGGAATCATCTACATATCTGAGGTTGCTGATAATTCTCCTAACAATCTTGATTCCAGCTTGAGGTTCATCCAGCCTGGCATTTCACATGATGTACTCTGCATAGAAGTTAAATAAGCAGGGTGACAATATACAGCCTTGACTTATTATTTTCCCAATTTTGAACCAGTCAGTTGTTCATGTCCTGTTCTAACTGTTGCTTCTTGACCTGCACACAGGTTTCTCCGGAGACAGGTAAGGTGGTCTAGTACTCCCATCTCTTTAAGAATTTTCCAGTTTTTTTTGGGATTGACACAGTCAAAGGCTTAGTCAAGGACACAGAAGTAGATATTTTTCTGTGTTGTGTCATGTTAAGTTGCCTCAGTAGTGTCTGACTCTTTGCAACTCCATGGAGTGTAGCCCACCAGGCTCCTCTGTCCATGGGATTTTTCAGGCAAGAGTACTGGAGTACATTCCCATTGCCTCCTCCAGGGATCTTCCCTAACCAGGGATTGAGCTCACATCTGCATCTCCTGTATTGCAGGTGAATCCTTTACTTGCTTCCCTTATAACTCAGTTGGTAAAGAATCTGCCTACAATGCATGATACCTTGGTTCAATTTCTCTGCCTGGAAGATCTGCTGGAGAAGGGATAGGCTACCCACTCCAGTATTACTGGGCTCCCGTTATGGTTTAGCTGGTAAAGAACACACCTGCAATGAGGGAGACCTCAGTTTCATCTCTGGGTTGGGAAGATCTGCTGGAGAAGGGAAAGGCTATCCACTCCTGTATTCTGGCCTGGAGAATTCCATGGACTGTATAATCCATGGGGTCGCAAAGAATCAGACATGGCTGAGTGACTTTCACTTCACTTTTCTTTACCTGCTGAGCTATTGGAGAAGCCCAACAAAATAATATAAATACAGTATTATTTTATTTATGAAACTGCAAAAGTAAGCAAAACAAAACAATATATGGTTAAAGGATACATTTATATGTAAAAGAACTATGAAGAAAATCAATGAATAATACAAAATTTATGGTAATGTTGTGTGCTAAGTCGCTTCAGTCGTGTCTGACTCTTTGGAACCCTATAGACCGTAAGCTGTCAGGCTCTTCTGTCCATGGGATTCTCCAGACAAGAATATTGGAGTAGGTTGTCATTTCTTCCTCCAGGGTATCTTCCTGACCCATGGACTGAGCCCACAATTCATGTCTCCTGCACTGGGAGGTGGGTTCTTGAATAAAGCAAAATTTACAGTAATGCTATAGCTGAAGGTGCAGAAGGGGGATCTTTGGAGAGGGACATCCAGGGATTCTTAGATGTACTAGTCCATCCTATATTTCACTCATTGATGAATGCATGATTACTTATTTTGTGTGTTTTTTGTTTGTTTGTTTGTTTGTTTTGTTTTTAAGTACTTGCTTATATGAGCACTTCAGTGTGTCTAGGAAATGTTTTGCAAAGAAAAGAAGCAAGAATAAGAAGTCACAGAGATGAAGAGAGAACTAAGAGGAGAAAGAAAACACAGAAATAAAATATCTTGTCCTTCTGTTCCAAATGTTAATCAGTCTCTAATCAATGACGTGTCACAGAGTGAAATTAGAATTAGTTTCTGCCCATAAATAGCTCTTGATCTAGTAGAGACAAATGCTCATTAACATGGGGGAAAGAAAGAAGCAGTGTATCTGTGTATTTTCCAACAAAGATTAATACTGCATATAAATTCTTCATAGGAAAATAAAGTTGGATTTTTCTTTTAAAAATTTTGCATCATAAGCTATTTTTGACTGCTCACACACTGGCTTTAACACCTTTCAATCATGGTTACTGTAGGTGGTGTAAACACTTTGTGGATGGCATGCAGAGAAGATATCTTAAAGTATCTAGTTAAAAATATACTTCTCACACTAAAGTATTAAAAGTTGGTTTTAATATATTTTTGGATATTTTGTGATCTGACTTCTCAGGGGTCCTTGGGGCTTTTAAAGCATTTGCTGTCAGAAATGTTATTTACAGAATCCCTAGGGAATTTCACAAGAATAACACTATATCCCTGAAGTTATTTCTTTAATTTAAACCATATCAAGAAATGAATTTTGTCTTTAGAAAGCTCGCTATCTGTTCTCAAATGTTATGTTAGTTAGACATAAATAGTGTAATATAGGCTTCACAGTATTTACAGTTCAGGAAAACTTTTCTTGGAGTAATGTATTATATTTTGATGGATATTCATTGGATCATTGGCTTCATATAATACTCAGCTGCAAATGGGGCTTTTTCAGTACATAAAAGTGATTAAATATGGGGAACAGATATACACCCATGGCTGATTCATATGAATATATGGCAAAAAACACCACAATATTGTAAAGTAATTAGCCTAAAATAAATAAATAAATATTTTTTAAAAAAGTGATTAAATATGGGTTTTAAAAGAACTTCCATACTGAAAACTGATTCAATAGTTTCACCTATAGGAAGAACAGAGTTTGGGGTTTACAGATAATATGCTGGCTTCATTTCTTTAACTCTTTAACAAGCATATGTATATACTTTTTTTTCTTTTTTCTTTCTTTCTTTTTTTTTTTTTTTTTTTTTGCATTGCCAAATTAAAGAAATGCAGGTTGAGTAAAAAGAGAGTTTTATTCAAGAAGATTATTGAAATGTGTGTGGGGGGGACTTCTCTGATAGGTGGAGAAGGACTGTGGCAAGAGGGATGATGCTGTGACCATAAGGTCCTCTCAAGATTTAGGCAAAAAGAGACTTTCTTTTATGAAGAACAGTAAACAAGGCTAGAAAGAACTGGATTTAGATCAAATTGGAGGAAAAGGTGGCATGGCTGGATAACAGATGAGTAAATATTTTAGCTGAGGTCAGACTATTTTCAGGAAGGGCTTTATGCTGGCTCAGGCTGAGTGTGGGCCAAAATGCAAGGCCTGAAAGAAAGTGAAGGAGAGAAACTTAACCATATATTAGGCTACGAATACACTGTTTTGATTGATTTGTGTATATAATATAGATCAACTAATCATCATTTAAGAGACAAAGTTACTTCACTGTGTAGCAAAAACTATCACAACAATGTTAATTGGCTATACTCTAATATAAATTAAAAAGTTGAAAAGAAAAGAAAATAAACCAACTTTAATATCAATCACTGAAAGAATGGGCAAATATTTTGAGAAACTAGAGACTGGAGGGAGTTGGAAAAAAAAAAAAAAAAAGAGGCAAAGGATGGGAACTTGAGGGTCTGAGTCTAACCTTGCCATGGGATGAACAAGGATCATCTTGAAACTTATTTAAGCCATATGCATAAAAGTGGTTATTTGCAGTAAACCATTTTCTAAAATAAATTTTTGTCAGGAGATTCCTTTAACCTTCACTGTTTTCCAGGGGCACTGAGGCACTGGTAAAATTTTCCATTGTCAGCAAGAACAGAATCCTTCAAAACAATGGCCTGACTTTGAGGACTGTGTAAAGAAGTCCCAGTTAAATTCAATAAATTGGGTAAGGTCAAAAAACAAACTAACAGCAGAATAAAGCCAAGTCAGTATTCATCTCTTCTCCATCTAGAATGTAACTCTGTCAAAGAGATCAAGATTTTGAAGGGCTTGACTATATATTTTCATAGTCCAGTTTAAGAGAAAGAATGCAAAATTACTAAAAAAAATAAATAAAAAATTTTTATATAGGATGAAGAAAGAAAACAAGAAATTACAAATTAAAAAAAAAAAACTGTAAATACCACAAATATCACAACATTCAGGAAAAGAAGAAAAAAAATATTCTCTGAGTGGCCCTTCCTATGTTGTTTTTTGGTCGCTAAGTTCTGTCTGGCTGTTTGAGATCCCACGGACTGCAGTGCACCAGGCTTCCCTGTCCTTCACTATCTCTGAGAGTTATTTAATAATATTTTATTTATAAAGATTAGAAAAACAAATCAGTATTCCTCTAGTATGGTTGATCAAAACTAATTGTACATTATTTACATTTTATAAATATTTCCTTCAGATTCTGGACTTGTTTTGGGGGTTCAAGATGGCAGAGTAGAAGGACATGTGCTCATTTTCTCCTGTGAGAATACCAAAATTGCAACTAGCTGTTGAACAATCATTGACAGGAGGACACTGGAACCCACCAAAAAAGATATCCTACATCCAAAGACAAAGAAGAAGCTTCAGCAAGACTGTAGGAGGGGGCACAATCTTGATAAGACCAAACCCAATACCCACTGGATGAGTAACCTAAAGACTGGAAAAGAGCAATACCAAAGAAATTCTCAAACAATTCTGAAGGTTCTGAGTCCCATGTCAGGCTTCCCAGCCTGGGGATCCACTAAAGGGACTGGGAATCCCCAAGGAATCTGGCCTTGAGGGCCAGCAGAATTTGATTATATTTCCAGAGGACTGAGGGAAACAGAGACTCCAGTTTTGGAAGGAACAAGCAAAATTTTGTGTACACCAAGACCCAGAGGAAATGAGCAGTGACCCCACAGGAGACTGAACCAAAACTACCTGCTAGTGTTGGAGGGCCTCCTGTGGACGCATGGGTGCGCAGGGGCTCATCACAGGGATGGGGCACTGGAAGGACCCCCTTGGCGTAAACCCTCTTGGTGTTCACCATTAAACCTACCATAGAGCCCATAGACCCCAGGGCTGGGTTGCATCAGGCCAAACAACTACCAGGGAGGTTGTGCAACCCCACCCATCTGCAGATACTTGGATTAAAACTACTGATCAAGGTCCTACCCACCAGAGCAAGACCCAGTTTTTCCCACCAGCATTCCCTCCCTTCAAGAATTTTACACAAGCCTCTTAGCCTCATCCATCAAAGGGCAGACAGAAGAAGCAAGAAGAAGCACTGTCTCACAGCGGCTAAAACAAAAAAACATAATACAGAAAGTTAATCATGATGAAAAAATAGAAAATTATGTCCTAGATGAAGGGACAAGATAATATCCCAGAAAAAGAACTAAATGGAGTAGATATAGAAACCTTCAAGAAAAATAATTCAGAATAATGGGAGTGAAGATGATCCAGGATCGCAGGGAAAAAATGGAGGCAAAGATTGAGAAGATGCAAGAAATGTTTACCAAATACATAGAAGAACTAAAGAACAAACAGAGATGAATAATACACTAGAAGGAATCAACAGCAGAATAACTGAGACAGAAAAATAAATAAATGACCTGGAGGACGGAATGGTGGAAATCTCTGTCCCAGTATATTGAAAAATAATGAAAATAAATGAAGACAGCCTAAGAAACCTCTGAGACAACATTAAATTCACCAACATTCATATTATAGGGGTTCCAGGAGGAGAAGAGAGAGATAAAGGACCTGAGAAATTATTTAAAGAAATAATAGCTGAAAACTTCTCTAACATGGGAAAGGAAAAAGTCAACCAAATCTAGGAAGTATAGAGAGTCCCAGGCAGGATAAATCCAAGGAGGGACACACTGAGACACATAGTAATCAAGCTGATAGAAACTAAATACAGAGATAAAATATTATAAGCAACAAGGGAAAAAGTGACAAATAACATATAAGGGAACTCCCATCAGGCTAGCAGCTGATTTCTCTACAGAAACTTTACAAGCCAGAAAGGAATAGCAGGATATATTTAAAGTGATGAAAGGGGAGAACCTACAACCAAGAATATTCTATCCAGCAAGACTCCTCCTTCAGATTTGATGGTGAAATCAAAAGCTTTCCAGACAAGCAAAAAAGATCTTCATGACCCAGATAACCACGATGGTGTGATCGCTTACCTAGAGCCAGACATCCCCGAATGTAAAGTCAAGTGGGCCTTAGGAAGCATCACTATGAAGAAAGTGAGTGGAGGTGATGGAATTCCAGTTGAGCTATTTCAAATCCTAAAGATGATGCTATGAAAGTGCTGTACACAATATGCCAACAAATCTGGAAAACTCAGCAATGGCCACAGGACTGGAAAAGGTCAGTTTTCATTCCAATCCCAAAGAAAAGCAATAGCCAAGAATGTTCAAACTACCACACAACTGCACTCATCTCACACACTGGCAACATAATTCTCAAAATTCTCCAAGCCATGCTTCAACAATATGTGAATTGAGAACTTCCAGACGTTCAAGCTGGATTTCGCAAAGGCAGAGGAACCAGAGATCAAATTTCAAAATCTGTTGGAATATTGAAAAAGCGAGAAAGTTCCAGAAAAGCATCGACTTCTGTTTTATTGACTACACTGAAGTCTTTGATCACAACAAACTGTGGGAAATTCTTAGATATGGGAATACCAGACCACCCGACCTGCTTCCTGAGAAATCTGCATGCAGGTCAAGAAGCAACAGTTAGAACCGGATATGGCAAAACAGACTGGTTCCAAATTGGGAAAGGAGTATGTCAAGGCTGTATATTGTCACCCTACTTATTTACTTATGTGCAGACTGCATTATGCAAAATGCAAGGCTGAATGAAGCACAAGCTGGAATCATGACTGCCGGGAGAAATATAAATAGTCTCAGATATGCAGATGACAACACCCTTATGGCAGAAAGTAAGGAAGAATTAAAGGGCCTCTTGATGGAAGTGAAAGAGGAGTGAAAAAGTTGGCTTAAAACTCAACATTCAAAAAACGAAGATCATGGCATCCAGTCCCATCACTTCATAGCGAATAGATGGGGAAACAATGTAAACAGTGACAGACTTTATTTTCTTGGGGTCAAAAATCACTGCAGATGCTGATTGCAGCCATGAAATTAAAAGATTTCTGTTCCTTGGAAGAAAATCTATGACCAATGTAGACAGCATACTAAAAAGCAGACGTTACTTTGTTGGCAAAGGTACATCTAGTCAAAACTATGGTTTTTCCAGTGTTCATGTATGGATGTGACAGTTAAACTATAAAGAAGGTTGAGCACTGAAGAATTGATGCTTTTGAAGTGTGGTGTTGAAGAAGGCTCTTTGAGAATCATTTGGACTGCAAGAAGATTCAACCAGTCAATCCTAGAAGAAATCAGTCCTGGGAGTTCATTGGAAGAACTGATGCTGAAGCTGAAACTTCTCTACTCTGACCACCTTGTGCAAAGAACTGACTGACTCATTGGAAAAGACCCTGATTCTGGGAAAGATTGAAGGCAGGAGAAGATGAGGATGACAGGATGGGATGGTTGGATGTCATCACCGACTCAATGGACATGAGTTTGAGCAAGATCTGGAAGTTGATGATGGACAGGGAAGCCTGGTATGCTGCAGTCCATGGGGTCAAAAAGAGTTGGACACATCTGAGTGACTGAGCTGAACTGAGACAGCAAATTTTAAGAGAATGCAGCACCCGCAAACCAGCTTTACAACAAATGATATAGGTACTTCGTTAGGCAGGAAACAAGTCATGTCCAACTCTTTGCAATCCCATGGACTCTACAGTCTATGGAGTTCTCCAGGACAGAATACTAGAGTGGGTATCTGTTCCCTTCTCCAGGTGATCTTCTCAACCCAGGGATCAAACTTAGGTCTCCCACATTGCAGGCTGATTCTTTACCAACTGAGCCACCAGAGAAGCCCAAGAGAAGATAAATACCTAAAGAAAATAAACCGAAACCAAGAATATAGTAATAGGATAAAACTTATGGATAATTACCTTAAATATAAATGAATTAAATGCACCAATGAAGAGACATAGACTGACTGGCTGAATGAAAACATGTGCATGTATGAAGTTCCACTTATCACATCACTCTGCCTGACAAGACACTCTCCCAAATTGCATGTAATTATTTTAAATTGTTAAGTTAATTGTGTTCCCATTATGGCTAGCAATTATAATTATCTTTATTTTTATGCCTGGCTATTGACTGTAGAAACTGATAAACATCTTTTGCTATTGTGATTAGGTAACCATTGCTCACTTAATACCATTGCATCATGACTGTCCAAATGATTATTAATAGAACTCTATATCACCAAGTTCAATTCAGTTCAGTTCAGTTCAGTCGCTCAGTCGTGTCCAACTCTTTGCGACCCCATGAATCACAGTACACCAGGCCTCCCTGTCCTTCACCAACTCCTGGAGTTTACTCAAACTCATGCCCATCGAATTGGTGATGCCATCCAGCCATCTCATCCTCTGTCGTCCCCTTCTCCTCCTGTCCCCAATCCCTCCAAGCATCAGGGCCTTTTCCAATGAGTCAACTCTTCACATCAGGTGGCCAAAGTACTGGAGTTTCAGCTTCAGCATCAGTCCTTCTAATGAACACTCAGAACTGATCTCTTTTAGGATGAACTGGTTGGATCTCCTTGCAGTCCAAGGGACTCTCAAGAGTCTTCTCCAACACTACAGATCAAAAGCATCAATTCTTCAGAACTCAGCTTTCTTCAAGTCCAACTCTCATATGCATACATGACCACGGGAAAAACCAGTCTTGACTAGATGGACCTTTGTTGGCAAAGTAATGTCTGTGTTTTTAATACGCTAACTAGATTGGTCACAACTTTCCTTCCAAGGAGTAAGCGTCTTTTAATTTCATGGCTGCAATCACCATCTGCAGTGTTTTTGGAGTCCAAAAATAATAATAATAAATAAATAAAGCCTGACACTGTTTCCCCATCGATTTCTCACGAAGAGATGGGACCAGATGCCATGATCTTAGTTTTCTGAATGTTGAGCTTTAAGCCAATTTTTTCAGTCTCCTCTTTCACTTTCATCAAGAGATTTTTAGTTCCTCTTCACTTGTTGCCATAAGAGTGTTGTCATCTGCATATCTGAGGTTATTGATATTTCTCCCGGCAATCTTGATTTCAGCTTGTGTTTCTTCCAGCCCAGCGTTTCTCATGATGTACTCTGCATATAAGTTAAATAAGCAAGGTGATAATATACAGCCTTGAGGTACTCCGTTTCCTATTTGGAACCAGTCTGTTGGTCCATGTCCAGTTCTAACTGTTGCTTCCTGACCTGCATATAGGTTTCTGAAAAGGCAGGTCCCATGGTCTGGTATTCCTATCTCTTTCAAAATTTTCCACAGTTTATTATGATCCACACAGTCAAAGGCTTTGGCATGGTCAATAAGGCAGAAATGGAAGTTTTTCTAGAACTCTCTTGCTTTTTCGATGATCCAGTGGATGTTGGCAATTTGATCTCTGGTTCCTCTGCCTTTTCTAAAATCAGCTTGAACATCTGGAAGTTCAAGGTTCACGTCTTGCTGAAGCCTGGCTTGGAGAATTTTGAGAATTACTTTACTAGCGTGTGAGATGAGTGCAATTGTGTGGTAGTTTGAGCATACTCTGGGATTGCCTTTCTTTGGAATTGGAACGAAAACTGACCTTTTCCAATCCTGTGACCACTGCTGAGTTTTCCAAATTTGCTCGCATATTGAGTGCAGCACTTTCACAGCATCATCTTTCAGGATTTCAAATAGTTCAACTGGAATTCCATCACTTCCACTAGCTTTGTTCATAGTGATGCTTTCTAAGGCCCACTTGACTTCACCTTGCAGGATGTCTGGCTCTAGGTGAGTGATCACACCATCGTGATTATCTGGCTTGTGAACATCTTTTATGTACAGTTCTGTGTATTCTTGCCACCTCTTCTTAATTTATTCTGCTTCTGTTAGGTCCATACCATTTCTGTCCTTTATCGAACCCATCTTTGCTTGAAACATTCCCTTGGTATCTCTAATTTTCTTGAAGAGATCTCTAGTCTTTCCCATTCTGTTGTTCTCCTCTATTTCTTTTTAGTGATCGCTGAAGAAGGCTTTCTTATCTCCCCTTGCTATTCTTTCGAACTCTGCATTCAAATGGGAATATCTTTCCTTTTCTCCTTTGCTTTTCGCTTCTCTTCTTTTCTTTCTTTTTTTTTTTTTTTTTTTAATTTTTCCAGGTGTATTTCTTCTTTTTTTTTTTTTTTCATTTATTTTTATTAGTTGGAGGCTAAATATTTTACAATATTGTAGTGGTTTTTGCCATGCATTGACATGAATCAGCCATGGATTTACATGTGTTCTCCATCCCAATCTCCCCTTCTGCCTCCCTCTCCATCCCATCCCTCTGGGTCTTCCCAGTGCACCAGCCCTGAGCACTTGTCTCATACATCCAACCTGGGCTGGTGATCTGTTTCACCTTTGATAGTATACTTATTTCAATGCTATTCTCTCAGAACACCCCACCCTCACCTTCTCCTACAAAGTCCAAATGTCTGTTCTGTACATCTGTGTCTCTTTTTCTGTTTTGCATATAGGTTTATCATTACCATCATTTTAAATTCCATAAATATGTGTTAGTATATTGTATTGGTCTTTATCTTTCTGGCTTACTTCACTCTGTATAATGGTCTCCAGTTTCATCCATCTCATTAGAACTGATTCAAATGAATTCTTTTTAATGGCTGAGTAATATTCCATGGTGTATATGTACCATAGCTTCCTTATCCATTCGTCTGCTGATGGACATCTAGGTTGCTTCCATATCCTGGCAATTATAGATAGTGCTGTGATGAACATTGGGGTGCACATGTCTCTTTCAGATCTGGTTTCCTCAGTGTGTGTGCCCAGGAGTGGGATTGCTGGCTCATATGGCAGCTCTATTTCCAGTTTTTTTAAAGAATCTCCACATCCTGTTGGGGCAGGAGGCAGGTGCCATGCCTGGAAGGGGGAGTATGAAGATGGACATGGGCCCAGTCCCCCAGAAGGCTTTGTCCAGTGTCAGGGGAGGTGATACGCAAATAGCATCCATGATCATCCAGCTTCTAGAAGCGTCTGTGTGTGGATGAAAGGTGCAGTGAGCCCCAGAAAGACCAGGCAGCTCTCATGGATCATTAGGGCCACTACCTCCTCTGACAACAGACTTTTGGCTCCAGACTTCTGGGTGGGGGAGGGCTGGCAGAGACCTTTGTCCCTGGGCCCCTGAGCTCAGTGCTCGGCAGGGCACAGAGACTCTCTTCCTGAGCACCCCAAACTGGGAGCCCCCAGGGGCCATTAATCTATTCGGTGGTCTTCTCTCTCCCCTGCCCTGGGCTCCATCTCCGCCTACCTTCTGCACACCTTCACCTGACAGGCAGCCACCAACCCTGTCCCAATATGCCCCCCACCTCTCACCTGCACTGGGACATTTTCCTTCCCTCTTCTTTTCACAGCTATTTGTAAGGCCTCCTCAGATAGTCATTTTGCCTTTTTGTACTTCTTTTCCATGGGGATGGTCTTGATCCCTGTCTCCTGTACAATGCCATGAACCTCCGTCCATAGTTCATCAGGCACTCTGTCTATCAGATCTAATCCCTTAAATCTATTTCTCACTTCCACTGTATAGTCATAAGGGGTTTGATTTAGGTCACACCTGAATGGTCTAGTCGATTTCCCTACTTTCTTCAATTTAAGTCTGAATTTGGCAATAAGCTGTTCATGATCTGAGCCACAGTGAGATCCCGGTCTTGTTTTTGCTGACTGTATAGAGCTTCTCCATCTTTGGCTGCAAAGATTATAATCAATCTGATTTTGGTGTTGACCATTTGGTGATGTCCATGTGTTGAGTCTTGTCTTGTGTTTTTTGAAGAGGGTGTTTGCTATGACCAGTATGTTCTCTTGGCAAATCTCTATTAGCCTTTGCCCTGCTTCATTCCATACTCCAAGGCCAAATTTACCTGTTACTCCAGTTGTTTATTGACTTCCTACTTTTGCATTCCAGTCCCCTATAAAGAAAAGGACATCTTTTTTGGGTGTTAGTTCTACAGGTCTTGTAGGTCTTGATAGAACCATTCAACTTCAGCTTCTTCAGCATTACTGGTTGGGTCATAGGCTTGGATTACCATGATATTGAGTGGTTTGCCTTGGAAACGAACAGAGATCATTCTGTCGTTTTTGAGTTTGCACTCAAGTACTGCATTTTGCACTCTTTTATTGACCATGATGGCTACTCCATTTCTTCTAAGGCATTTCTGCCCACAGTAGTAGATACCATGGTCATCTGAGTTAAATTCACCCATTCCAGTCCATTTTAGTTCCCTAATTCCTAGAATGTTGACATTCACTCTTGCCATCTCCTGTTTGACCACTTCCAATTTGCCTTGATTCATGGACCTAACAGTCCAGGTTCCTATGCAATATTGCTCTTTACAGCATCGGACCTTGCTTCTATCACCAGTCCCATCCACAACTGGGTATTGTTTTTGCTTTGGCTCCATCCCTTCATTCTTTCTGGAGTTATTTCTCCACTGATCTCCAGTAGCATATTGGGCACCTGCTGACCCAGAGAGTTCCTCTTTCAGCATCCTATCATTTTGCTTTTTCATACTATTCATGGGGTTCTCAAGGCAAGAATACTGAAGTGGTTTGCCATTCCCTTCTCCAGTGGATCAAATAGAGAAACCTGTCATCACTTTTTAAAATCCAGATGCATATCAACATTATCTTGATCTTTTTTGAAAAATACAAATACTCAAGTCTTGCTTTATTTTTTTTTTTTCTGCAGGGATCCAGATATGTTTCTAATGAGCAGTCATTTTTAAAAGCAACTGGACTATATGATGATCTTTTATCTAGTTTGTTTTACTTTCTCTGTTTCATATTCAGTGCTCCCATTTATTTTAGTTTATGTTTTCCAATTTATCCATCTCTACTTTATTTTTTCTCTTTTGATGTTCATTCTCAAGTCTTCATCAAGTGTAATAGAAAAGCTTTTGTATACATATACATATATATTTATATAATAAATATGTTTTAGAAAACTATGAATTTTCACCTAACTAAAATAATTATGATAATTTAACTCCATTTGTTTGACTTAGTATGAATAGAATGATAGATCACTAATTAAAAAATAAATATGCAACAAGCAACAAAGGTTTGCTGTATATCACAGGGAACTATAGTTAATATCTTGTAATAACCTATGATGGAAAATAATTTCAAAAATAATATATGTGTATTGTGTATAATTGAATCACCTGGCTATGCACCTGAAACATTATAAGTAAACTACACTTCCATATATATATATATATATATATATATATATATATATATATATATAATTTAAAAAAAAACTTGTTTTTGGTAATACCAAGTAAACTTTTAGGATGGTTTATTATTTTGGTGAAACTTTTATTGTAGTCTTTTAATCTTCATTTTAGTGTTACAGATTCTTACTTGAGCCAAGTAGTATTTTATTCAAAAGAAGGAAGAAATGTACCTTTATCCATTATGCTTATATGATCCTCTCCTCCATTTTAATTAAATTATTTACAAATCAAAAAACTTCATTACTTTGAGTAAAAGTTTTTCCTTTCTTGATATTTTAGTATGTTCTTCTTGCCATTTTACCTGAGACTACCAGACTTCATGCAGGCAAGATACCTCAGATACAAAGGCTTAATTGATATATTGGAATCCAACAAATATGTGACATCACACATAATCTTACATTTTACTAGCTTTTAAATTCTACAGTTCCCATACTTTCAGTGGTGTAAGACATATTCATATAACTTTAGAACACCTTGCTCTGCGATGACACCAGGAACATTGATTCACTGCCCATAGGTATATTCTGAAAGTTGTTCTTGTATTAGGACAGTTGGTAATGATTTAACCATGCATAAAAATGACTGCAAATCACAGAAATAACTCCTATTACATCTAAACTATCTCATGTCAACTATCCTTAGAAAGATTCCCAAACTGTCCATGTCTACTTCAGTGCCAGCCAACTGGTCGTGTGGTGGAAGGCAAGTGAAAGTGGAATGCTACAGAGATATTAACCAACTAAAGTTATAATGTTTGTTTATTATAACTTTTACAGAAATGAATAACCACATTAATATTCACTAACCAGCCCTTCCCAACTTTTTAGAATCGCCCTGAACATGTGAGAGGTCCTGAGGTTTAAGCTTTATTAGTGTCACGATTGATTTGTCTCTGCACTCTGCCTTCCTGTCATCCTGACATGTGGATTTTTCCCCCATTTGGATAATGCTATTTTTCCTTTGAACTTAAAAGATTTTCCTGAAGAATGACTGCATTAACTGTAGCATATTGGTATCACTTTATTCATATTGGAAGAGCATGTAGCCATTTACTTGGAGTGATTTGAAAGATACTGGAAGAAACTTCAATCCTTCCTTTTTCTGTTATTCTCCTAGAATCTCCATAAGCTTTAAAAATGTTTTCATTTTCACCTAAAAATATTATCCTTTTTGGTAAAAACATTCAGATTAGAAATATTCCTGGCAAAACAACATAAAGGCAAATTCTGTTTCAAATAATTTTATTGCGTTTTTTTCTTTCTAACATACACTTTAAAGCCATGACAATTTTGATTGAGGAGCATCAGGAAAAAATAAACATGGGAATTAACCCCTGGTCCCAAAATAGCAAGACTAAGTGCATCACTGCTTTACCCAGGCAGAGAACAGATTGAGGTATTCACAATCAGAATAGTTTCTGTAACTCAGTCTCCAAGATTAGATCTTATAGGCAGCATAATTATGAAAAGAAGGACAATGAATGTGGCATATAATCAGATTACCTTAAGGAGCTACTGAATAATTTACTCTATAATCAATGAAATAGCTTACACTTTAGGATTTGATTTGTGTGTAGATAACCATACTCCTAGAAATTCTCTGCAGCTAAATAAAAATTCAATTCATGAGTAAAATTCATCAAATTAGAAATCCTTATTCTCAAACTTTCATGTCTCAAATTATAATAAGAATATATGTCTATAACATATATACATATAAGCTTCCTTGCTCTGTGGGAATATTGTAAAGTCTTGCATGCATCTATGCTATGTCACTGCAGTCATGTCAGAATCTTTGTGACCCTGTAGACTGTAGCCTTCCAGCCTCCTCTGTCCATGGGATTTTCCAGGCAAGAATACTGAAGTGGGCTGCCATGCCCTCCTCCAGGGGGTCTTCCTTACCCAGGGATTGAACCTGTGACTCCTGCATAGTGGATGGATTATTTTACCACTGAGCCACTTGGGAAGCTCTTGTAAAAACTTAGAAAGAGCCAACTGTTCTTAAAAATAGCAGGAAGTAGAATTTACCCTTTTTAATTAGGGCCAATTCTCCAGATATAACCCAGTACAAACACATGCAGATTTATATAACACCTACAAGTTTAACAAACTGCCATCCAGATAAATTAAAAGGACTTATAATGTTTCTTTAACTTCAATCTGCAGTTTTATTTTTTACAGTTTTAACAGAAATCTAAAAATAACCAGTTTTATAGTTTGGGAACTTCCATAAAAGATTGTTTTTTGCAGTTCACTTTGATGCATCATTTGGATCTTTGCTATAATTGTATGAAGAAGATCATATTAAGAATTGGTCAAAGAAAGGGAGATCAATGCTTATGAGATTAGAACAGCTTCCAGAATTACCACTACTGCCTGACAGGGTGGTGATGGCCACTGAGAAGAGAGGAAGTCCTGCCTCACATTCTATGCAGGCTTTAGCTCCTGTATCACACCAAGGTGATAATGACCAACACACACTGAGGAAAGATGTGACTGGCGTCTTCATCAAATCCAGCCTTCCCACAAAAGCATTCTATATAGAGATGCTCTCACACAAGAACATCACTTTGAGACCAAAATAGGTAGCTGCTTTATGTAAATTCATAGAAACAGAGAAAACTAAGTAAAATGAAAGGGCAGAGGAACTATTCTCAATTGAAAGAGCATAAAAAATGCCTGACAAAGTAAATAATACAACAGAAACAAACAACTGACTAGAAAAATAATTCAAAATATTGGTAATAGTAATGCCAACCGAATTAGAGAAGAGAATTGATCAAAACATAGACTATTTTAACAAGGAACTAGAAAATATAAAGAAGACAATAAAAAAAATAATTCAGTATCTATATAAAAAACACTCAAGAAGCAATGAATAGCAGATAATATGACACAAACACATAAGTGATCTATAAGACATAATAATGGAAATCACCCAATCAAAGCAGCAAGTAGACAAATTAAAAAAAAAATAAAATCAAGTGCAACATACAAGATCTCTGGAGTTACATGAGAGCCAACATTCACATTACAGGGACCCCAGAAGGAGGAAAGATAGAGAAGGGTATTGAAAATATATTTGAAAAATTATGGTTGACAACTTTCCAAAGCCAAAGAAGGAAACTTCCATCCAGGTACAGGAAGTACCTGCAAGCATACTAAGTCACTTCAGTTGTATTCGAGTCTTTGAGACTCCATGGACTCTAACCTGCCAGGCTTCTCTATCCATCGGATTTCCCAGGCAAGAATACTGGAATGGGTTGGTTACCATGCCCTTCTCCAGGGGATCTTCCCGACCCAGGGATCAAACCCACGTCTCTTTCACTGGCAGGTGGATTCTTTACCACCAAGCCACCTGGGAAGCCCATATGTGGGACATACCCAGGGGAAAACGAACAACGCAAAAAGTGGCTTAAAGCGCTGGCTTATACAGCATCTTCAACAGTGAATAATAAATTTGTAGAAAAGTGGCAGAACAAAGGAAAGAAAATTTCAGCTTCCAAGGACAGAGACAAAGGCTAGTTAGAAAACTTTGTTATATAGATTCCTATGGTGCCATCTTCAGGGTGATAGGGCCTAAAGGTATCTCTGGTGATTAATTTTTGTCCTTCCAGCTTGAGAGGATAAATTAAACCCCTTTGTAAATTTGTCTTGCTTTTAGATGTTAAAGAATCTGCCTACAATGTGGGAGGCGCGGATTTTATCCCTAGGTCGGGAAGATCTCCTGGAAAAGGGAATGGCAATCCACTGCATATATCTTCCCTGGAAAACTGAATGGACCATCCATGGGATCTCAAAGGGTCAGGCATGACTGAGTGACTAATTAGACAAATAAGGAGAGGCCAGAGAGCTTTTTTGTGCCTCTTCCTTCTCAATTGCCTTCAGATGAAAATAATTGTTATGCCAAAACAGCATATTTAAGGGTGGCAAATTCTTCTAAAGGAATGGAGGCTATTTTCTAAATAGCCATTTTCTAAATCTGATAGCTTTTTCTAGTATTTGGTATTAAACTTGCCAGCAATAGAGATCAAATCCATGTACTTGTTATGATACTCTCCCTCAAGGAAATAAGAAAGCTACTTGGAAGATGATTGATTACATTAAATTCTTTCTACCCTGGAGTGAAGAATGATTCAGTCCTACAAGTATTTGCCACCTAGAATTACTAGGTATTACTAGAAACAGAAAATTGAATCAAATAATGTAATAGCTTACGAGAATCTCAGCTAATGTGACAATTTTGGAACAATCCTTTATATTTGGTGTACTGTGACCCAGAATGTGATAGATACACTTAACCAATGACTACAATATGATAATATGTTCACCAAAAATACAGTCTAGGAAATAATGGATAGTGGCAGGATTGGTTCTTCTCAATATTATCTCTGGTAATCCATTTGTGGAGTTTGTTTTTCCTGTTGATACATTCTGTATTAGTATTCCTGTTTCCTGGAGGGACTGGGGAGCACTCTTACATTCTTAAGTTGAAGATTTTCTGTTTAGGCTCATATTACTGGCACATTAGCAGACAAAGAAAGGAGTTACTAAATTGAGGGGATGATTGACACTGATTACCATGAGTATTTTGATTGCTACTGTACAATAAGTAACAGGAAAGAGTATATAGGTAACCCAGGGAAATAACCACTTGCTTATACTATGTTCAGTAGTATAGAAACAGAAATGGGTATCTAAAAGAACATATAAATACTATAATCAGGATAAACTTCATAAGGAACACTCTATGAGAAATATCCCTTGATGGACAAATTAAGGAGGAAAAGGTAGCTTGAGATGCAGCTGATAGAGTCACAGGAAATAAAAGAGGGACATACTGACTGTATTAAATGTGAAGCACAGTTCTTTAATTCTATGATATATGATATGTGACATATATATATTATTATATAAAATAATGATGCTTTTTAATATGTAATCATTTTTGCATAGGTTTTCTGATTTAAAATTAACAAAATATACATTAACAGAGCTAATAGTAATTAAGTTCATTTTTAAAGTTACACAATTAGTATGGCTGTGAGAGAAGATTCAAACCCATATCTCACTGATTCTAAATAAAGTTTTGTTTCTCATAATTCCCTTCTGAGTTCATAAGACATAAGTGGATAATATTTCATATTTATTTGCTTTATCTGTGTGCAATTACACAGTTAGAGCAAACCCATTTTTGTGAAGCAGTAAATCCTGACTCATCTATACTGAGAAAAAAGGAATAGTGAATGAAGGGAAGGGTGATGTTCAGATTTATGCTCTTGCTATCCAAACATTCAATTAAAGAGATAAATTTGATAATAAAGGGCATTTAGGTGAAAAGAAGTAGAACACAGTGAAGAAAATTAAAATGTGCTTTGTGTCTTGGAAACAAACTCTATAATGCAATAGGAAGCAAAAGAAGACAAAAACAAATAAACAAAAACCTTAGCTAAAGACTCTGGAAATTAGGTTTCATAAGATGGTGATATTAGACGTATTCTTAGAGGTTTCTAATGTTTTAAGAAATTCTAATATATCAAAATTACTGATTTTTCTGTTTTCAGTTACTTCTGCTTCAATAGTTTTTCTTTTTAAAACTGACCTTTAAGCAGTAACAGAAAGAAAAAAAAAGTTTGTTCGGTTTCTATAAAAATGTATTCCCAGTAAAATACTGGGCTTCCCTGGTAGCTTAGTTGATAAAGAATCTGCCTGCAATTCAGGAGACCCTCATTCCATTCCTGGGTCAGGAAGTCCCCCTGGAGAAGGGATAGGCTACCCACTACACTATTCTTGGGCTTCTCTAGTGGTTCAGAAGGTAAAGAATACGCTTGCAATGTTGGAGACCTGGATACGGTCACTGGGTTCAGTAGATCCCCTGGGGGAGGGCATGGCAACCCACTTCAGTATTCTTGCCTGTAGAATCCCATGGACAGTGGACCTTGGTGGGCTACAGTCCACGGGGTCACTAAAAGTCAGACAGGACTGAGCAACTAAGCACAGCATAGTAAAAGAGTGATTTTAGAATAAAAGGATACTACAATATTCTACATTCAGAAAGTCTGATGATACTTCTTGATTTTCATTTATTCTAGTTACAATAAGCAAATTGCATCAAGGAAAGAATGATCCGAGTAATGTAAACATCTTTACTTTTAATACATTTTAATGGAGCACTGCCTTTAATAAGAATTAGAGATCTTTCTAAAATCACACACTATATTTCAAAAATAACTGGGTAAAACTCGAGTTAATAGAGAAAAATTACTGTAATATTGAAAAGTACAGCATAATATTCTCTCCTGGTGCAGCTTAAGTTTTTATGAAAAAGAGTTACCCAATCTTTCTTCTTATGTATCACAAGATTCTGAATAGAAGGTATATTGTAGCAGAGAAGTTTGGTTAGGATTGAATATGTGATGTTTGTTTATTTATGGCCATGTAGTATAGATATTGTGTTAAACAGTATTATGCTGAAGTTCATAGATTCTATTTTAGTACGTGAGTAAAATATTTAACTCTTTCCAAAAAACAGCACAGAAATGCTCAGTACCAAAAGTCAGCATTATTAAAAATTTAATTCAATTATTTTATTGAGTTTAATATTAGTCATATTGCTTCAGAACAAATAACCACACACTTAACAACCAATAAAATCAATGCACATTTGCTAGTTCACAATTTCTGTGTGCCATGAATTTGGGTATATTTAAGCAGGCTCTCTCCTTAGGGTGTCGCAAGGGTGCAATCAAAATATCAACTGGTCTGAGTTTATATCTAGAGGCATAAATGTAAAAAAAGATCACTTAGATTGTTGTCAGAATTAATTTATTTCTTTTGTAGGACTGTAAGTCCCATACTCTTGCTAGCCATTGATTGGAAGCTGCCCTCAGATGCCAGAAGCTGCTCACAGTTCCTTGCCAGTTGGTTTTTCCCAACATGGCCATTTCTACCAGCCAGTAAATCTGTTAGCAAGATAGACTATTTATAAAACATAATGTGATATTGAAAGTGAAGTCCATCAGTCCTGTCCGACTCTTTGTGACCCCATGGACAGTAGCCTATCACTCTCCTCTGTCCATGGGATTTTTCTAAGCAAGAGTACTGGAGTGGGTTGCCATTTCCTTCTCCAGAGAATCTTCCCAACCCAGGGATAGAACCCGGGTCTCTCACATTGTAGGCAGAAGCTTTACCATCTGAGCCACCAGGGGAAGTCCTATAATGTGATAATGTGATATGGGGAGTGTCATATTCTTTTCATTAGAAGCAAGTCGCAGGTCCCACCCATAATCAAAGAAAATGGATTACATTATTGATTTGAAAACCAGGAGACAGATACTCTGATGTCCAGGGAAGGGCTACATTAGAGTATGTTTTCCATAATGTTTATTTGTTTGCAAAATAAATGCATAGGTTATATATTAGGAATTGGATTATAAAATTTAATATTACTTTGGTTCTGAAAATATACTGCTTGTCTACATTAATAATGTAGGGAACCTTCAGGACGAGTAATAGCCAAATTTGATCCATTGGGCTTCTTCTTTTATTTTATCCCTTATTTCACAACAAAAAAATGTTTTCTTTTAAGTTAAGCAAAATTAATATAACATTCCAGATCTTAGTCCTGATATAGTAGTATCACAAAAACACACACGCATGCATATTTTGTAGAACAAATGCAAAACTTCCCTCATTCATAAACTCTGGTTTCTATATAAAATTTAGATTTTTAAAGGACATTTATTTTCAAGGAAACAAACTATATATATTTAGTTAGTTCAAACTCAAGAACCTTAATTAAAATGTTTTTGGAAAACTATATCAATTTCTTGTGTTGATGAACACCAAATGGATATGCAGTGCTCTAACATAATTTGATACATTTAGTACAGTATTATATATTATTTTGTTAAACTAGGGGTAAAAAATGGGAGCCAAGGAATTATCAGATCAAAAAGAATGAAAACAGAGAAAGCTTCTCTTAAATATGGTCGTCTCATTGTGCCATTGAGAGGGTCATCTAACCAAACAAAACCAATTTGTGCTAAATTTCTCCCAGAATATGGAACTTAAACTCCTATAAACTATTTAAATCCATCTAGTTCATTAGCTACTGATTAAATGTCTACTATCTAAGAAAAGATGGCTTTTTATTTCAGTTATATCTTTGGAGAAATTTGCACATTCTTGAATAATGTAATTTTAAAAGGAAACTGGTAAGAATATTTTCTCAATATTTCAATATTTCAAAAGGCTACAAGAATATGAAGGAGTGAGTGTACTACATTTTTGTGAGATCAAAATTGTATATGTTTCTCTGCCCAATTGTTTTAATGTTTTTTACCTTCTCCTCTCCTCCTACTCATCACTGTATTTGATATTCATTAACTATGCAATGATTATTTTGAATATGCAAAGAAGAGAGAAGTACAGTTCTCATTCAGAATGAAATTACTTTCTGAGTTTATCAAGTTAGTGGTTTATATAGTAGTTTGATTTTCTCTGATATTTTCTGATTTTTTGGCTTAATTAAATTTGAAATAGTAATTGGATGATCTAGGGACTTCCCTGGTGGTCCAGTGGCTAAGATTCTGGGCTCACAATGCAGGGTTCCCAGGCTTAATCTCTGGTTGAAGAACTTGATCCTACATGCTGCAACTAAAATCCAGCACAGCAAAAAAAAAAAAAAAAAAAAAAAAAAAGACCTAAAAAAGCTTATAATATGTCTGACTTATTTAAGCTACCTCTCTTATTATTGGGTTTCCATGGTGGCTCAGTGGTGAAGAATCCACTTGCAATGCAGGAGACATGGGTTTGATCCCTGGGTCAGGAAGATCCCCTAGAGAAGGAAATAACAACCCATTCCAATATTCTGACCTGGGAAATTCCATGGACAGAGGAACCTGGCAGACTACAGTTCATGGGGTCGCAAGAATCAGACATGACTTAGTGACTAAATCATCACCACCACTATTTATTATTATACCATAAAATATCTCAAATACTGATCTTACTTGGGAAATCAGTAGAGTATAAAATAATATTGATTAGTGCATGTTTCTTCTTTTCAGTTCCTTGGAAAATCTGAGTGAGAATAACATTTATGACTTAATAAAATTTCAGTTACTTTTAAAGCTCAAATCTCTGGTTAATCACAGTTTTTGGCTGAGACTTAATACATTTTTTCTGGTTCTTTCTTTTATACACATTAATTATTCTCATAATATCGATGCATAGCTTAAGATTATTTTAAGTTTAAAAAATTCTACCTTATTTTGTATTGTTGACAGTTGACTTGTCCCAAATTTGCTTTCATTATTTTATCTTTTTATTTAATGACATTCTATACTCCAAGTAGGCATTTCACTGAAGCAGTAATTGTACAAAAGGAATTGTATTTATGCCATTAGATTGTTATATTTCTCTTAAATATTATACAGGCTAGTGTTAATTATTTTAGAGAAATAAATTTCCACATACTTGTAATTTGTTTTTGTGATAGAGTCAGAAGCAGAAGGTGATTTGCTGATTTTATTTAGATGGGAATAGTGTGGCAGCTTCTAGTTATTGACATGCTTCATATTTATATAAACTAGAGGAAGTAAAAGTTTTAAAATAAGTAAATATAAAACTAGAGTACTTTTATAATATTTAAGTTAGAACAACTAAAATAGGAGGGAAACTGTAATTAGCATAAAGTAGGAATTATGTTATTTTTCATGCACTGAAAATCAGGGAGAAGTAAAAAAAAATATGCTTGTGTAGACATTCCAAAAAAAAGAAAAAGTGGTAGATTTGCTATTCATTGTAGTAATGCATAAAACAAGCATAAAAATATAGACCTGTGACCAATAATGACAAAAATATATGTATAAATACATGCACACAAACACATACATATATATGTACACACATTCATATAAACACAATTGTGCTTGAAAGCCAATATGTTCAGAAAAATAATTGAAAGAAAAATTTTATTTTGAGAAATCATGAAAATGATATTCTTTATTAAGATAATTTGTCATCTTCTTGGAAGGTACTTTTCAAGATATAGAATTTCATACTGTTCAACAGTTTTAACCTCAAGCCTCATTAAGCTTGTTTAAAAAGATGAAAAAATATATTTGTCAATTAAAAACATGCATCAGTTTTGTAATAGAGTGAAACAATATCAGTAGTTAACTGCAATGCTAGAGGATTCCTGGGTGTAGGAACTGTGTGTTAGGGAAGGGAAGTGGTACTTGGCATGATTTTTTCCAAGTATTTTACATATTTGAGAGAGTATAGATAAGAAAGCAAGACAGACTGATTAATCAGTTACTGTGCTTGGATTATGCTTCCACAATTTCACTTAATCAGACTTCATTCTTCACAAGAACATTATCATGAGGTCATAAAACTAGATTTTTTTTTTGATAAAGTTTTATTTTGTGGGGAAGAGGCAGCAGGTAGGATTTCAATTTGAGAAACAATAGTACTGAAATATTATCTTAAGGAGGAATTATATCTTGACTATTTAAATCTATAACATAGATATTAGTTAACATGGATATTAATTGCTAGATTTAGTTTTCCAATTTTGGTTTATAATATTTCTTAAATAAGAATAAAGATAGCTATTTCCTTAAATAATGTGACTCACAAATTTGCTTTTGGGTACTCACTGATTGTTGAACTTGTCTCCCCCAGGGATAGCCATTGCTTTCTTGTTTGTTTCATGTTGTGTTCTAAACACTTGGCTTGGCAACTGTCAGATTGAGAGTCCCCAAAATATGGCCAGATAGAAATGTGGATTCCACTCACTTTGCAGCTGGATAGCTGGATATGGTTAGACGAGGGCTTCCCAGGTGGCTCAGTGGTAGAGAATCCACCTGTCAACGCAGGAGACTCAGGAGACATGGGTTTCCGTGCGCAGAGGAGCCTAGCAAGCTAAAGTCCATGGGGTCACAAAGAGTTGGACATGGCTAAGCACACACACAATGGCTAGACTGAAGTGTGAGCTGTACTCTATTTACAGCTAGGATCCTACTGACCTTTGCCAGCTCACAGCAGAATCATCGGAATATTTCTTTTGCTATCTTTGGGAATGGCTCTGGTACTTGAGAGTATAGTATATTTTGTACACTGTTGGGAGATGCCTTTTGTATCCATGAGGTTGTTCCATATTGCCAGGAATATTTACTCTTTGTCTTGGCTGAAACCCGACAAGATTTGAAAAAGACTTCTAAGAAGCTTCATGGTCAGAAGTTGGCCATATTAGAAGCTGATGTTCAGAACCTGGTAGGAACTTTTTAAAAACTTTCTTCCCTAAGCCAAAATGAGATTAATACATCCAGATTGAAAACAAACAAAAAAGACATTCAGAATACTTTGTGGAAGAATTTACTAAACTATTCCAAAGACACACAGCTCTAAATCCAGAATATAAGAATCTTCTGATTTTGATATTAAGTAAATATGTTCCCCTTAATGTTGAGAAGCAAATTGAAGGTACTATGGTTATATGCATGAGTGACCCTTCATATCATTCAAGTTGCAACCCAATTCTTTGAGGAGTTAAATAAAAAAATATGCTTGTCTTACAAAGCAAGACTTTATAAGAACAGAATTGTGGCTCTAGAAATAATTCAAAGCCCACTTCTCAGTTTGGAATTTTCAATACCCAGATTTTCTGTGGTCTTCCCTCATGGCTCAGATGGTAAAGAATCCAACTACAATACAGGAGACCCAGGTCTATCTCAGGGTCAGGAAGATCCCATGGAGAAGGGAATGATAACCCACTCCAATATTCTTGTTTGGAGAATCCCATGGACAGAGGAGCCTGTTAGGCTACAGCCTATGGGGTCAGAAAGAGTTGGACACAATTGAGTGAATAACACTACTGTTACTACTACTACTAAACTTCCCTCATTAATCTCATAAAGTTCGCAGATATTACAAAAGATCTGGGATTAGGGAGCAACATTTCTTCTTGTAGGAACTTGCATTCTCTCTTTCTTTTTCTTTGTATATATATGTAATTTGATACAAGTATTCTACTTGGTCTTTTTATCAGAAGGCAAAAAAAAAAAAAAAAAAAAAAGACTAAAAACTAGCTCTATTAAATTTTTTACAAGTCTCTTCCACAGATATTATTAGTAAAAAGCTTTAGCCATCTAAGCAAGTAACCATAACATATTCCATCTGCCATAAATGTGATTTGAATCCAATTGTTCTTTTTATAAACTAGTGAGATTTGCATGATTGTGCTTGTCTCATGGCTAAAATTTTAAAGCAAAAGTTCCAAGATATTTGTTTATATCTGTCTGCATGTTTATGTATGTCCATGTAATTGTGTGATAAATGTGATTTTTCTACCTTCAGGTGATATTACCAAAACTAATTCACATTTAATTGGCTTAGAAACAAGTGTTATATAAATCAAGTATCTTCTCAAAAATGTAGAAATTAACTTAATTTTTTTCAGATTCAATTGATTTAGGATAACCTTTCACAAATTAAAGATAGTTTAATTTTTTGGTTTAATAAAACCAAGCATGTTTTTAGAGTCACTGCCATTTAATATAGTGTTTTTATTCTATCTAGATTTACTAAAAGTCAAATAAACTCACATTATTTCTGTTAAAGATTTTGTCGGCCAGAAAGATAAGCTAATATGGTTAGCTGTTTAACGTCTCTTAAAACTTTCATAATTAAACATAATTGTCAATAATCAGTGAATTGAGTAAAGTGTAAGATAAAAGTTTAAAAATGAACTGGTCAACAACAAATATACTTTATAATATGTCTACCAAAAGCAGTTCCCAAACTCTTTTTGGTATCTTGAAACCTTAAAGTATACTGCGATAAGTTAAATCAAGAGTGTTTTTTTGAATATCAAGTTCATTTCCAAATATGATAATGTACTGAGATATTAATTATCTAATATAGGTTTATTCAATTTTGCCTTCCTTATAGAAAAGAATTAGAAATATTTGGCTCTGTTAGTAAACACGTTTTGTCACATTTAAACATTTACTATGAGGAAGACTATACTTCTAGAAATTATGAAATGCATTCATAAATTTGCCAATCCACGTAAAATCCTAGTGTAACAGACAGTCCACAATTGCTTACTTCTTGGTTTTCACTAGGAATTATGGATTCTAAATGCTAAGAATTATTATCAATGTATGTAATTAAAGCTACTTAGAAATAATGAGGGTGAAAAGAAACAGCTGCATGTGAAAAGTATGTAGGGCAAGTAAAACTGTTGATTGTTCCAGAATGAAAAAGAAGAAACACTGAGGGACAAAATCTGAATGGATATTAAAAAGCTGTAAGAGTTTTACAGAAAAGAAATCTTGGGAAAGGAATTTCATGTATATTCAAGCTGGCTAACATTGTAATAGATTTAATTAAGCTAAAATTAATTTTAGTATCAAAAGTACACTAGTGAAGTATTAGAAATTGTTTTCACCTCTGTTAAAAGAACAAAGTGTTCCTGGACTGTCCATCTGCTCTGAATAAGAGATTGTGAAAGGTCGTTTTATTTGTTTTGTTTTCACATTTTGGGTAATCTACCTAATAAGCAAAGATTTTGTGTCTTATCAAAGTAACTTACTGTGCTTCACACGGTATTTATCAAGACTTACTATTACTTAATAAAACCTAATCTTCTCAATATTCAAAAATCTAAGTTTTATTCACAACTATGTAATTCTCTTTATTTGTCTTTAAAATCCTTTAATGTCACTTTGGATAAATAAATGATTAAGCATAATTTTATAATAATCTATTATTCTATTTAGTCAAATATTCAAACTTTTTGTCAATTTCCCCAAATTAGATTCCAAATGGAATCACTTTGATCTTAAAAGATTTATCTTGTACCTTGTAAAAGACAGATGTTAAATAATTAGGTTTATTTGGTCTATTAAATTATATGAGAAGTGTTGTCTAAAAAGTGATGATAAGCCTTCTTAGATTATATGTGTATTCATGCATGTTATTAATATGTGCACTATAAATTGGATGGAATTCCTAAAAACCTGATATAACTTGGTATAATATTATCTGCCATAATTCCAGTTATCATCTTAAAATACATGTCATGAAAATGAGCACCTTCTCATGTCAATTCAGTTATAATGAACTCTCATCAGATCTTTAACTACAAATATTTTAAAATATTTTATCATTTACACTCAGTTATTGTTTTATTCTGACACTTTTCAAAAATTCTTTACCTTCAAGAAGATTTGTTGAAAGCACTCTGACAAGTATAGGTTTCTCTTAATTTTCAGATCATACCTTTGAAATGGGTAAGAATTTATAGAATTCAGAGAAACTATTGGATTCATAAAACTGCTAACAAAAGATCAATATAACAGGAATTAATTACACAAGAGTGAACGGACTGATGAATGTGATTATAATTTTTATGAATTGTTTAAAACATTGCTGGTTCCTTAATATTTTGTTTTTCTAGATTTAAGGAGACATTTTTCCTTAAAGCTATCAATGACATACAGCAATTTGGTAAATTATACTTTTGCAAATAAAAATGACACTTTTTTGTCTCCCTATCTGACCCCTCAAGAATTTGGAAACTCTTAGTGAGTATTGTTTTTAAATTTATTTTTAATGGAGAATAATTACTTCACAATGTTGTGCTGATTTCTTCCATACAACAGCATAAATCGGCCATAAGTATACATATGTCCCTTCCTCTTGGATCTCCCTCCCACTGCCACCCTATCCTACCCCTCTAAGTTGTCACTGAGCACCCGGTTGAGCTCCCTATGTTACACAGCAACTTCCCACAGCTATCTATTTTGCATATGGTAATATATATGTTTCAATACTACTCTCAATTCGTCCCACACTCTCCTTCTCCCACTGTGTCCACAAGCCTATGTTCTATGTCTGCATTTCCAGTACTGCCCTGCATATATGTTCATCAGTGCCATGTTTCTAAATTCCATAAATATGCATTAATACAACATATTTATCTTCCTCTTTCTGGCTTACTTCACTCTGTATAATAGGCTTTAGGTTCATCCACCTCATTAGAACTGACTCAAATGTGTTTCTTTTTCTGACTGAGAAATATTCCATTGCATATATATACCATAACTTCTTTATCCATTCATCTGTTGATGGACATCTAGGTTGCTTTCATGTCCTGGCTACTGTAAATAATGCTGCAGTGAACACTGGGATACATGTGCTTTCAGAATTATGGTTTTCTCAGGGTGTATGCCCAGTAGTGGGATTGCTGTGTCATATGGTAGTTTCATTCCTAGTTTTTTAAGGAATCTCCATACAGTTTTCCATAGTGACTGTATCAGTTTGCATTCCCACAAACAGTATAAGAGTTCTCATTTCTCCACATCCTTTCCAGCATTTATTGTTTGTAGATTTTTTGATGAGGGCCATACTGGCCACTGTGAGGTGAAACCTCTTTGAAGTTTTGATCTGAGTTTTTCTAATAATGAATGACTAAGCACCTTTTCATGTATTTGTTGTCCATCTGTACATCTTCTTTGGAAAAATGTTTGTCTACGTCTTCTGCCCATTTTTTTATTGGATTGTTTGTTTTTCTGATATTGAGCAGCAAGAGCTGCTTATGCATTTTGGAGATTAATCCTTTGTAATTTGCTTCATTTGCACTTATTTTCTCCCATTCTGAGAGTTGTCTTTTTGCTATAAACAAGATGAAAAGACAACCCCCTTAGTGAGTATTCTTATTTTCATGACAATATATTTCTTTGAATAAGTTCAATAAGATCTAGTTGTCTTTGTAACAGGACACAATTGGAAACATCAGTTATATTACCAAGGCATTGACTAACAATGTTATGTTTGAGAATGTGCGTATAGCTAGATATGAGGGGACATTTTTAAGAAACTAATTTTGAGTTTTGGAGCCAATATAGTACCTTGGAAAAAAGTCTGGTACCTTGCTTTCAGGGTTCCTGGAAGTCTTGCCAGGTAATCAAAGAAGGTCACTTTCTGGTTGATTCAAGAACCTCAAGATATTTAAGAGACCTTGGGAAGATAGGAATTCATTCAAGTCTATAGGGATTTCATGCAAAGTATATTCTATAGAATATAATTCATTTTTTGTTAAAATATTTCATAAGGAGTGGAAAGAAACCAGAAGAATATACTACAAACCTAATTGTTGGTTACCTCTAGAAACTGGCATTTTGGATGATTTTTATTTTCTTTTTTTAGCTTGGCCGTATTTCTATATTTTTTTTTCCAAAAAAAATGTTGCTGTTATAAGAAAACAGAACAGAGCATAATTCTCTGACTTGTATCTCATCCAGAATTTTAGAGTGAATGAAATTAAAGATAACTAGCTGTTCTTTGCATCTTAATAGACTTCTTGAGTTGTTAATTACTCCAAGACTATAATTTTTCAACATACCTTACTGTTGTTTGAATTATAATTAAATGTTGTTTATTTCAATTGATCATAAGTCAAAGAATTAATAATGAGTGAGATCACAAGTTCAGTATTTTTGTAATTCAGTGATAAACCAAAGTATCTTGCTACATAAACTGTTTCTCTTCTAGTCCATAAACCTGAGAAAATAACAATAAGAGAGCTAATATATTTAACTGCTAAAATTCTGTAGTACCATTATATTTTACTCCAATTTCATCCTCTGGCCTTGAGCCATTTTTGGTGGTTGCTGTGATGAATCATAGATAATTTGCACAGTGTTAAATGTCATTTTCAAATTCAATTGATTAATCTCTCGTGCTATTAATAGAATCCCCTGCTCCAGGTTTTGTTTCTTGCTCTTCACCAAATTTATATTAGATTAGTCTCTATATCATGAGCTGTATAACTGTTAGAATATTTTCCTCTAAAGAATGGCAATAAAGGTGATTCATGTTCCAGTTTTAGAATACGTAACCACATCAACTCTGAGATAGCTAAGTAACTTTTGAAAGATTTCATGAAGAGTAACTAATAACTCTCAAGAACAAGAGAGTAAATTTATCAGATATATAAATAGAACAATAAGTAGTAAGAAATATATTGAAATGTTGTTGCTGAACCATGAAAGACACCGGGATTCTTGGCCTCCTGAGGAGAATTCAATCTGGGGCCAGAGACGAAGCTTGATAGCTCAGAGCTTTTGTGTAATAAAGTTTTATTAAAGTATAAAAGAGATAGAGAAACCTTATGACATAGACATCAGAAGGGGGCAGAAAGAGTACCCACTTAATAGTGTTAGCAATGGGGTTGTATAACTTTTAATTAGTTATTACAGTGAGTCAAAAGAATGTCTGGAGGTTGTAAAGACCTTACTAGCCCCACTCACAAAATTTACATTTTAAGATAACAGGATTAGCTGGAAGGTTTTTTCCAGAAACTGTCCTCAAGTAGGATACATTATTATATAATCCTAAGGAATGTTCAGTTCATTTCAGTTCAGCCTCTCAGTCATGTCTGACTCTTTGCGACCCCATGAATCGCAGCATGCCAGGCCTCCCTGTCCATCACCAACTCCTGAAGTTTACTCAAACTCATGCCCATCGAGTCTGTGATGCCATCTCATCCTCTGTCACCCCCTTCTCCTTCTGCTCCCAAATCCCTCAGAGCATCAGGGTATTTTCCAATGAGTCAACTTTTTGCATGAGATGGCCAAAGTATTGAACTTTCAGCTTCAGCATCAGTCCTTCCCATGAACGCCAAGGACTTATCTCCTTCAGGATGGACTGGTTGGATCTCCTTGCAGTCCAAGGGACTCTCACGAGTCTTCTCCAACACCATAGTTCAAAAGCATCAATTTTTCAGCACTCAGCTTTCTTCACAGTCCAACTCTGACATCCATACATGACCAAAGGAAAAACCATAGCCTTGACCAGACGGACCTTTGTTGGCAAAGTAGTGTCTCTGCTTTTTAATATACTATCTAGGTTGGTCATAACTTTCCTCCCAAGGAGTAAGTGTCTTTTAATTTCATGCTGCAGTCATCATCTGCATTGATTTTGGAGCCCAAAAAATAAAGCCTGACACTGTTTAAACTGTCTCCCCATCTATTTCCCATGAGGTGATGGGACCAGATGCAATTACCTTAGTTTTCTGATTGTTGAGCTTTAAGCCAACTTTTTCAATTTCCTCTTTCACTTTCATCAAAAGGCTTTTTAGTTCCTCTTCACTTTCTGCCATAAGGATGGTGTCATCTTCATATCTGAGATTATTGATATTTCTCCTGACAATCTTGATTCCAGCTTGTGCGTCTTCCAGTCCAGCGTTTCTCATGATGTACTCTGCATATAAATTACATAAGCAAGGTGATAATATACAGCCTTGACGTACTCCGTTTCCTATTTGGAACCAGTCTGTTGTTCCATGCCCAGTTCTAACTGTTGCTTCCTGACCTGTATACAGGTTTCTCAAGAGGCAGGTCAGGTGTTCTGGTATTCCCATCTTCTTCAGAATTTTCCACAGTTTATTGTGATCCACACAGTCGAAGGCTTTGGCATAGTCAATAAAGCAGAAATAGATATTTTTCTGGAACTCTCTTGCCTTTTCGATGATCCAGGGAATATTGGCAATTTGATCTCTGGTTCCTCTGCCTTTTCTAAAACCAGCTTGAACTTCTGGAAATTCTCGGTTCACGTATTGCTGAAGCCTGTCTTGGAGAATTTTGAGCATCACTTTACTAGCGTGTGAGATGAGCGCAATTGTGTGGTAGTTTGAGCATTCTTTGGGATTGCCTCAGGAATGTAGAGGGGGAAAAAGTTTGTCCTTTCCTCCTCCTTGAGAATTCCAGACCCCTCTCTTCTTGGGGACCCCAGGACTTCTTATCAACCTGGCTAGGAATTGACTCTTGCAATATCTAGGACTGAGTTCAGAAATCTGTAAGACAAAATATAGTTTTTATAATCACTAAAATATTGTAAAGTAATTAGCCTCCAACTAATAAAAATAAATGGAAAAAAAAGAAAGGCAGATTGGATTTTCAATTGGTTACTATTCATACTGAGACCTAGGTTATCATTCAATGTTTACCAAATACAATGAAGGGTAAAGGTACAAATAGCTTTGCAACCCAAAGTTTCCCAGAATATTAACTTTTATAATTATTTAATTAGATTTCTCACAAGTAGTCTTTTCTCACTTTTTGTTTCTATTTTTTTTTTTTTTCTCGAAGGCAAGCTTCTCCTTCTGCTCTGTTAATTCTTCTTTTTCTTTGCTGTTGTTGTTGTCGGTGTTTTCTGTTCCTCCTGTATATTGCCTTCATTTAGTTCCCTTAGGTTTTCTCAGCTAAAAATCAGCTCTCCTCTTTATGTTGCCTCTTTTTATCAACTAAGCTTTTGTCTGCTTCCTTGTCAGGATCACTCCCTATATATGACTTCTGTACTTGTATCACATAGTTTCTCTCCTTCAAAATCTGACAAAGTTAAATTATTGACAAATCTTGAAATTGTTTTTCTTTGTCTTTGCATACATATGTTGTCTTTGTTAATAAGTGCAATTATTTAGTCTAAATATTTGCAATTCCTTTGCTAGGTACTTTCACTTTTCTGCTCCCTTTATAAACTAACCTTCCTCTGAACATTTCAATGAAATCCTTTTTGCCTTGTTTCTTGACTCTTTTCTTCTTGACTAAGTTTTTACCTTTTAAGGACTCCTGTCCTAGTTGTCTCTGTGGTAAAGAAGCCACTTGTCAATGCAAGAGATGCAGGAGATGTGAGGGAGTTTAATCCCTGGGTCAGGAAAGATTCCCTGGTGTAGGAAATGGCAACCTGCTCCAGTGTTTTTACTTGGAAAACTCCATGGACAGAGGAGCTTGGCAGGTGCAAAGAATTGGACATGACTGAGAAAAGCACAGCAACAATATGGACATAGCATGGTCTATTACCATAGCAGTATAAGCTTTCACCTTCCTCCAATCAAAACTATCAAACAAAAAATAAAATAGAACAAACTCAAAACAAACTTAAAAGTATTCTTAGAAAATTGCTCTCAAAACTTCTCATCTTAAAGGAACCCTTCTTGCTAAGACTAACCACATTGCATAAACTACAACTTTGGGGGAAAAAAATAAAGAAGCATAAGACTCTGTGACCTTGGATTTTGAATTGGCTTCTTAGACATGACATCAAATGCACAAGTCACAAAAACAACAAAAATTAAGCTGGACATTATTCAAGTTAAAAATGTGTGCTTTAATAAAGGTCTTTTAAGAAAGTGAAAAAACAGTCTGCAGATGGGGAAACATTTTTAATTATATATCTTAAAATGATTTGTGGAATACATAAAGACATTTTACAACTTAATAATAAAAATACAGTTAACCCAACTAAAAATGGGCAAATAATCTGAATAGATATTTATTCAAAGAGGATATACAAGTATTCAATAAACACATGAAAAGATGATCAACATTATTAGCCATGAAGGAAATGCAAAAATAAGGGGATACCACTTATCCCTTTGATTATCCCCTTGATGATTATAATAAGAAAAATAACAGCAAGCATTGGCTAGAATTTGGAGAAATTAAACACTCATATCCTGCTGGTATGAATGAAAAAATGGAGTATCCCCTTTGGAAAACAGCTTGGCAGTTCCTTAAATGGCTAAGCAGAGGTATCATGTGATCCAACTCCTAGGTATATACTTCCCAAATGAAAACATATGTCCTCATAAAACCTGGTATGAAAATATCCATAGCTACTCATAATAGCCAAAGAATGGAAAAAGTCCAAACGTTTACCAAATGATAAGCAGATAAACTGTGAAATATCCATACAAAAGATGTTATTCAGCAATAAAAAAGAATGAATTACTAATACATTGATACATTGTATAGCTTGTATGATCCCGGAAAACATTATGTTAAGTTAAAGAGTAGCATAAAGGATCATGTATTGCATGTTTCTATTTATATACAACATCCAAAATAGGAGTATCTATGGACACAAAATATAGATTACTGTTTGCCTAGGACTGGAGGGAATGGGGAGACTTGGAGTGACTGTTAAAGTTTGTGGGGTTTCCATTTGGGGTAATGAAAATGTTCTGAAATTGTACAGTGATGATCTTTGTACAATTTTTTGAATGTACTAAATTCCATTGAAGTGTATGATATGTGAATTATATCTCAACAAAGTCATTATTCATGTTGAGGTTTGACAGAAAACAACAAATTCTGTAAAGCAATTACCCTTCAATTAAAAAATAAATAAATAAATAAGCCACATAAAACAAAACACCAAAAAAAAAAAAAAATTGCAGTTGCAACTTTGGATTAAATTGACCCAAATCTACAAAACCTATTTCCCTCCACACCCTTTCACAGCCAGCATGCATCATCAACAAAGCCAATATATTGTTAACCACTAAAGATTGATACAGACCAAGAGAAAAACTAGACCCAAAGGAGTGGTGGTACATCTTAAGAAGAGATTTTATTTGGCTAGCCCTCAGGTAGCGCTACTGGTAAAGAACTCACCTGCCAATACAGGAGACATAAGAGATGAGGGTTCAATCTCAGAGTCAGGAAGATCCCCTGGAGGAGGGCATGGCAACCCACTCCAGTGTTCTTGCCTGGGTAACCCCGTGGACAGAGGAGCCTTTTGGGCTACAGTCTATAGGGTCGCAAAGATTTGGACATGACTTAAGTGATTTTAGCATGCATGCGTGGACATAAAAAACAAATTCTTCCAGACATTTCAATTTACTCTAAGTCACTCATCCAAAGTTGATAAAATATTCTTTTGCTCACCATACTTGGGATCTTCAAGCTCAAAAATTATCTCCAATGATCAATTAGTCTCTTGATACCTCTATTCCACTATGTTAGCATTCAAAACTACCCATATCTCTAAAGTCTCTTAATTATATATCCAGCTTAGAACATACATATAACATAAATTCATGGATCATAGCCTTATTGTGGTGAAGGGGCTTGCATAAATCAGTGAAGCTATGAGCCATGCCATGCAGGGCCACCCAAGATAGATAGGTCATAATGCAGAGTTTGGACAAAATGTGGTCCACTGGAGGAGGGAATGGCAAACCACTCAAATATTCTTGCCACGAGAACCCCATGAACACTATGAAAAGGCAAAAAGATATGACACTGGAAGATGAGCCCCCGCCCCCACCTAAGTCAGAAGTTCTATATGCTAAAATAAATCAACCATGAATATTCATTGGAAGAACTGATGCTGAAGCTCCAGTACTTTGGCCACCTGATGAAAAGAGCCAACTCATTGGGAAAGACCCTGATGCTGGAAAAGATCAAAGGCAAAAGGAGAAGAAGGCAGCAGAGGATAAGATGGTTAGAGAGCATCACTGAATGAATTTGAACAAACTCTGGGAGATTGTGAAGGACAGGGAAGCCTGGTGTGCTACAGTCCATGGGGTCGCAAAGAGATGGACACAACTTAGCGACTGAACAATGACAATACCGTTAATTATTCTTTTGCCATTCTTATTGACTGTATTTCTTCAATGTATTATATTTTAAGTCAATACTTCTAAAGTGCATTAACAATCAAGTTCTCTTTTCCAACATTCTGGTTGCTGAGCATAGCTGAGACACTGTTAAGTCATAGTTTCTATTTTAATTAAATATTTAATATATTTTATATTTATATATGCCCATTGTAAGCTTCGTTTATCATTATCCCAAATGGATTTTAAAAGTTTTTTTTTTTTCCCTCAATTTTACCACACTCAATTGTTTCAAATGGCCTGTCCAAAAAGTTCAGGAAAACCAGAGGCCATGTAGTAATATCTATATTACATTTTACTTATTACCCTACAAATTAATCTCATGTACAAGTACCAAATATTTGTTTTCAGATTATTTAATTATCTTTCTGCAGACTATGCAAGCCATCTTTACCCACCCTGTGCTCCAACTCTTCACCTCCAAATTTTTAAAATTATCTCATTAATATGGTAATCCTTAACCTTTCTTCTTTTATATCCTCTTTCCCTCAGCATATAACTTTGCTTTATCCCTCCATTTTTAAAACAAGTAGTGAACACTTAGGCCTTCTTTAGCTAGCATATAATGTTTCTTCATTTTTAAACTAAATTTCTTGAGATAAACTTCATTCACTCTCTGCCTTTCCTTATTGCTTGTTTACACTTCCATGCTCTAATTTTCTATTAACGTATCCATTCAAACATTCAGTATATCTTTATTAATACCTATTCTATGACAGGGACTTTGTACATGTTCTGGAGACAGAGCAGTGCATCAACTGACAAAGACATTGCTTTTCCTGAGCATAAGGTGTGCATTCTAGAACAGACATTCTTTTTTTAATCAAATAAATCACCATGGGATTATTACATGCATTGGAGAAAAAATGAAGCAGTAAATGGACAGAAAGTGATGAAGGTAGTAGCGATATTTTATATCATTTATGATGTTCAGGGAAGGCCTATCTGATATGATACAGAGGCTTAAGGAATTGGGAGAGATATTTACTTGAAATTTGAAGTAAAATAATTTCAGACAAAGGGGACAGTGAGTACACATGGCCTACAGAGTGGGCGGGTGTGTGTTTGCTATATGTGGGAAAGAGCAGCTGAATCAGAGAGAGCAAGAGAGGAGTGGTAGGTGTAAATTTCAGCGAGGGACTGATAGGAACCCCTGAGAACATGTAGAGTCTTTCAAGCCATTTTAAAAGAACTTTGCTGTTCTTTCTTATTACAATGGGAAGAAATTGGAGGTTTTAGAGTGACAGAATTTGACCTATATTGGCAGGATTTCTTTGAGCTCCATTTAAAGAAATATTTGTGGGGGCCAAACAAAGAAATATACAAGTCAGTGAGGAAACTATTGGGATAATCTAGAAGATATGCTGGTGTCTGTACTAGTGGTGGAAAAGGTAGTGAAATTGGTCAGAACTGTAGATGTGTTCTGAAAGCAGAGCAGATTGGAATTTCTGATGAACCAAACACTAAATCTCAAGTTATCTAAGGAAAAAAAAAAAGTAAGATTCAAATGTGAGCCAAGTGGTTTGGTCTGAGGAACTGGAGTAACTCATTTGCCATTTACTCATTCTGATCATATTTTGCAGATTGATCAGGACAGGACTTCCATTTCTGATATTTGGTTTGTGATGCATATTAGTCATGTTTAGAAAACCTCACTCTTCTCCTGTGTGTCTCCTTTACTTTTACACTTACTACCACACTCACAACATTCTAACATCTGATGTGTCTTATATTTTGCCCCACAACAAGCAATTCTGCAACACACTAATGTCTTAAAATTTAACTAAAATGTGACATTATCTTTCAGGTGATAGTATCAGATCCCACCAGTTAAAGGCTCAGTCCCACAAGACTGCTTCTTTCACTTCAAATCAAAATTTAAGTCCAGGTTTTTACCTGTGCTTCTGCCTAATTGGCTATTTATAAAAAAATTTCACAACACCCTGCTGCTGCTGCTGCTGCTAAGTTGCTTCACTTGTGTCCGACTCTGCGACCCCATAGACGGCAGCCCACCAGGCTCCCCCGTCCCTGGGATTCTTCAGGCAGGAACACTGGAGTGGGTTGCCATTTCCTTCTCCAATGCATGAAATTGAAAGTGAAGTCGCTTAGTCATGTCTGACCCTTAGCGACCCCATGGACTTCAGCCTACCAGGCTCCTCCATCCACGGGATTTTCCAGGCAAGAGTACTGGAGTGGGGTGCCATTGCCTTCTCCACACAACACCCTACTTGAGAAATTAATTTATAATACTTAATTTATAAATTAATAGAAATTAATTTGCTAGAGCAGTACACAGAACTCAAGAAAATAGTTTACTTAATGTTTACCATTTTATAATAAAAGGATATGAAAAAAATTCATACAGAGCTCCAGATGTAAGAGATGTGTGGGGTAAGCCATGTGGGAAGGTGCATGGAGTTTCCATTCCATCTCTGGGCATGGCACTATGCAAGCACTTCCATATGTTCACTAACCTGGAAACTCTCTGAACTTCTTATTTTGGGCATATTTATGGAGGGTTCATTGCATAGGCATAGTCAATCATTAACTCAATTTGAAACTCCTTCCCTTCTCTGAAGAATGGGAGGTGGTGGGGCAGAATATTCCAAACTTTAAATTATCGACTGGTCTTTCTGGTGGTCAGCCTCTATCTAGAAGCCCATCAAGTCACTTCATTAGAACAAAAGACACTGATATCCAGGGAATTCCAAGAGGTTTAAGAACTCTATAACAGCAGCCAGGGCCAAAGACAAAATATTATCCACCTAATAATAGATCAAAATCTGTTTCACAAAGCTTTGGGGCACAGAGAACTTGAAGAGAATCTGAAGATAGACTCTGCCTGCTAATTCTAGAATAACAGACAACTGGCTCAGGCTGTGATTAAAGTTAGTTGGAATTCACAGCTGTCAGAACAATGACCACATTCATGAGCTGAACTTCTGCTTGCTCTCCTATTCCAAAGTCCTTTATTTTCCCTCCACATGTGCAGCCAGCTGTGCTGAAAGATTTGTAGTGTTAGCACCTGAAAGTGTTGGTGAACTAGATTCCTGGGTAATAAAATCTAGCTTGAATGACTTGAAAATATAGTTAAAGGATGCAAACCTATTTATAATCATCAGGAGACCACAAATAAAAACCCATTAGATGATAGAGCTCAAAAAAAAAAAAAAAAAAGAATCAGATATTAGAACAAAAATGCTCCTTGTGCTCTCATGATTTAGGAAATTGAAAGGATTTTAGGAATGCCATGTCAGGAACCAAGAGCAAAAGACTGATATGTATATTTTCTATTATCTCACAAACATCCAAGATAATATGTCAAAAAGGCCTTAGAGATGGACATTTAAAAGTCACCAGTATGTGGGTTATATATAAAACTATAGATGGGGATAACCCATCAAGGAGTGAGTAGAGATAGAAAAGAGCAAAGGTCTGAAGACTGAGCATGGAAACCCTCCAAATTTCAGAAGTTCAGTAGATAAGGAGGAAACAAAAACAACCAAAAGAGAAGAAGAAGAATATTGAAAAGCATATTGCAATGAGGTACACAGAGAAATAAGAGCATATAGTGTTTTAATGTCATATGGAAAATGTGGAATAAGATGAGGAGTGAGGACTGACCATTTTAATTAGCATTGTGAAGGGTAAGTGTGAGCTTGTCAAGAACTGTTTGGGTGAAGCTTTAGCAGCAGCAGCATCAGTTGTACTTCAAGAAAGGAAATGAAGCAACTGAATCTAAACAAATAAATAAATGAAATGGTAATTTTCGGTAAAGCAACACTGGAGTGGAAACTGAGGTAAAGACAGAAATTTTTAAACTAAGTTTATACAAATATTATATGTTTATATGTTAACATGAATGATGAAGAAGAGAGGAAAATAGTGTTGTACTATGGTAATTGCTACTGGAGCAATAACCTTGACTGAGAGGGAATGCAAACAAGTGCACAAATGAAAGACTGGGTTTAGCTGTGATTACCCCCAGTAACAATATAAAAGGCAGAGTATATAGGTAAAAGTTGTATTTCCTAATTATTTATTGCAGGTATATATAATATATGAATTTTTAATATTTTATATGGATATGCTGATTTTATATTCAGCTATATAGCTAATTTTATCACTATTTCAAATAGTTTTTTTTTCATTTTATGCTCATCTGGTATTAGTGAACAGATACATGATGTGCAAATAATGACAATTTTTCTCTCTTTCCCAACATGTTTACCTCTTGTCTTCATTCATTCAATAGGATTTTTAATATAAGCCCAATTGTAGAACTTGAAGCAGGTATCTTTGATTTTTATTCTGTTCTTATTCTAAATGTGAATATCTGAATGTTCTATAATTAAATATAATACTTGTTTTAAATTCCTATTTTATATCATTTATCAAGTTAAGGCTTACAAACTCTTTGACTATATGAGAAAAATTAATAAATATGATTAACTTTTCTTAGTAAAGAGTGAAAAAACATTTTTAATGGAACTCTTCCTTGAAAAATGGCAATTAACATTAATCAGAAATGTTTATTTTTTTCATTTATTTGATAACCATAATCAACATTTATTGTATAATCATAATCATAAAATAATCCTTATAACAATATGTAATATGAATTTTCTGACAAAATTATATATGTAGATAGAAATATTTCCCTTCACACTTTATACGTAAGTATATATATCCTTAAATTTTAATTTTCTAAAATTATGAAAGTATGATAACACATTTACAGGAGATTTGGAAAATACAGAAAAATGTTACATACAGTTTCATTATATATTAGTGATTTTTAAGTTGATAAATTAAGATTTTTAGTTGGAGTTTCAATATCAAACTCTCAAAGATGAACAGAATGAATATACAGAGAAGTAGAAGGATACAGTGGACCTGAAAAGCACTGTGAACCAATTCAACGTAATTAAGGTCTATACAGTTTTCGCACTTGAGTATGATAAAACTTCGTTTCCATAGACTATAAACTAGGAGAGACTGGAATATATCCAGGGATATAAAACAAGGTGCAAGAATTTCATGGTCTAAAGGTAATGAAATAAGAGTCTGTTCTGTTATCACTGTGACATTATGTTAGAAATCAAAAGATATTTGAAAATAACCTACATATTTTCAAGTGCAATGTGACATTTACCAAGAGATATCTTCAACTTAGTCATCAAAAGCCTCAATAAAGTTAGACTGAAAAGAACACAGAGAGTGACTGCAGAGAAGACAGCATCTAAATGGGAAATTAGTATCAAAATGAGAAATTAATATTAAAGATACTTTAAACAAAATCTCATTTATTTGGAAATTAAATGTTTATTTTTTAAATTATGGGTGTACCAAAGAAGCCATAACAAGGAAAATTAGAAAATATTTGTAATAGAATAAAAGTGAAAAGAGAATTTACCAGAATTTGTTGCATAATAGCTGAAGCTGCTCAATGAAATTAAATAAAATGTGAAGTCTTGAAGAAGGTATGAAAACAAATACTAGACAGTAGCATAAAACCTTGTGAAATATGAACAAAATCTGTACTTTAATTAGTGATATTGTATCACTTGCTAATTTCCTGTTCATTTATTTATACAAAATAGAATTTCTTTCTATTCTCAGAATTGGATTAGATGTTTCAAACATCATTCTTTTTTTTAATCATTATGATAATAATTTTCTAGACTTTTAGCAAAATACTTGGAACTATATCAAGGATTCAGTAAATATAAATTAGAAATATAACATTCTATTCATACTAAGTCTAAAAAGTGGAATCAAAATGTCATACATTTCTTTAGCCAGGCAAAAATTCATAAATTTTCTAAAATGTACATATTGTGAATACTAGTATGTGTATATAAAAGTTTTTCTACTACCCTTGAAAAAGGCTTAAGAAAAAAGAAGATATGGAGAAATTGGAAAGAATAAATTAAATAAAATGGGATCACTGAATATGAAATAGGAAAAGTGAAACAAACTAGATAAAATTAAAAGATCATTATATAGTCCAGTTGTTTTTAAACATGGCTGCTCATTAGAAACATATTTGGAGCTTTGGAGAAAAACATGCAATATCTGTTTTGTTTTGTTTAGTTTCCTTTTTCAAAAAATTCCAGGATTTTTCTGATATAAATCTGGATTTTAAAAACTGCTTACTATCATAAATTTAGAGATTTCAATTATTTTATCACTTTCATTTTTTTTTTGTTTTGTTTCATTTTGGTTTTGATTTTTCTTTTTTTTTTCATTTATTTTATTAGTTGAAGGCTAATTACTTTACAATATTGTAGTGGTTTTTGCCATACATTGACATGAATCAGCCATGGATTTACATGTGTTCCCCATCCCGATCCCCCCTCCTGCCTCCCTTTCCATCCCATGCCTCTGGGTCTTCTCAGTGCACCAGCCCTGACCACTTGTCTCATGCATCCAACCTGGGCTGGTGATCGGTTTCACCCTTGTATCAATGCTATTCTCTCAGAACATCCCACCCTCGCCTTCTCCCACAGAATCCAGAAACATGTTCTGTACATCTGTGTCTCTTTCTATTTTGCATATAGGGTTATCATTATCATCTTTTTAAATTCCATAAATATGTGTTAGTATACTGTATTGGTCTTTATCTTTCTGGTTTACTTCACTCTGTATAATGGTCTCCAGTTTAATCCATCTCATTAGAACTGATTCAAATGAATTATTTTTAATGGCTGAGTAATATTCCATTGTGTATGTATATATATACCATTGCTTCCTGATCCATTCCTCTGCTTATGGGCATCTAGGTTGCTTCCATGTCCTGGCTATTAAAAACTGTGCTGCAGTGAACATTGGGGAGCACGTGTCTCTTTCAGAACTAGTTTCCTCAGTGTGTATGCCCAGGAGTGGGATTGCTGGGTCATATGGCAGTTCTATTTCCAGTTTTTTAAGGAATCTCCACACTGTTCTCCATAGTGTCTGTACTAGTTTGCATTCCCACCAACAGTGTATGAGGGTTCCCTTTTCTCCACACCCTCTCTAGCATTTATTGCTTGTAGACATTTGGATAGCAGCCATAATGAATGGCATGTAATGGTACCTCACTGTGGATTTGATTTGCATTTCTCTGATAATAAGTGATGTTGAGCATCTTTTCATGTGTTTCCTAGCCATCTGTATGTCTTCTTTGGAGAAATGTCTGTTCAGTTCTTTGGCCCATTTTTTGATTGGGTCATTTATTTTTCTGGAATTGAGCTTCAGGAGTTGCTTGTATATTTTTGAGATTAATCCTTTGTCTGTTGTTTCATTTGCTATCATTTTCTCCCAATCTGAGGACTGTCTTTTCATCTTGTTTATAGTTTCCTTTGCTGCAAAAGATTTTAAGTTTCATCAGGTCCCATTTCTTTATTTTTGCTTTTATTTCCAATATTCTGGCAGATGGGTCATAGAGGATCCTGCTGTGATTTATGTTGGAGAGGATTTTGCCTATGTTCTCCTCTAGGAGTTTTATAGTTTTGGTCTTACATTTAGATCTTTAATCCATTTTGAGTTTATTTTTGTGTATAATGTGAGAAAGTGTTCTAGTTTCATTCTTTTATAAGTGGTTGACCAGTTTTCCCAGCACCACTTGTTAAAGAGGTTGCCTTTCTTCCATTGTATATCCTTGCCTCCTTTGTCAAAGATAAGGTGTCCATAGGTTCGTGGATTTACCTCTGTGCTTTCAATTCTGTTCCATTGATCTATATTTCTGTCTTTGTGCCAGTACCATACTGTCTTGATGACTGTGGCTTTGTAGTAGGGTCTGAAGTCAGGCAGGTTGATTCCTCCAGTTCCATTCTTCTTTCTCAAGATTGTTCTGGCTATTTGAGGTTTCTTCTATTTCCATACAAATTGTGAAATTATTTGTTCTAGTTATGGTAGCTTGATAGGGATTGCATTGAAACTATAGATTGCTTTGGGTAGTATAGCCATTTTCACAATACTGATTCTTCCAATCCGTGAACACGGTATATTTTCTCCATCTATTTGTGTCCTCTTTGATTTCTTTCATCAGTGTTTTACAGTTTTCTTATATAGGTCTTTCATTTCTTTAGGTAGATATACTCCTAAGTATTTTATTCTTTTTGTTGCAATGGTGAATGGTATTGTTTCCTTAATTTCTCTTTCTGGTTTCTCATTGTTAATGTATAGGAATGCAAGGGATTTATGTGTGTTAATTTTATATCCTGCAACATTACTGTATTCATTGATTAGCTGTAGTAATTTTCTTTAGGGTTTTCTCTGTAGAGGATCATGTTGTCTGCAAACAGTGAGAGTTTTACTTCTTCTTTTCCTATCTGGATTCCTTTTATTTCTTTTTCTGCTCTGATTGCTGTGGCCAACACTTCCAAAACTATGTTGAATAGTACTGCTGAGAGTGGACACTCTTGTCTTGTTCCTGATTTAAAAGAAATGCTTTCAGTGTTTCACCATTGAAGATAATGTTTGCTCTGGGTTTGTCATGTATAGCTTTTATTATGTTGAGGTATGTTCCTTCTATGCTTGCTTTCTGGAGAGTTTTTCTCATAAATGGATGTTGAATTTTGTCAAAGGCTTTTTCTGCATCTATTGAGACAATCATATGGTTTTTATCTTTCAATTTGTTCATGTGGTGTATTACATTGATTTGTGGATATTAAAGAATCCTTGCATTCCTGGGATAAAGCCCATTTGGTCATGATGTATGATCTTTTTAATATGTTGTTGGATTTTGTTTTCTAGAATTTTGTTAAGGATTTTTGCATCTATGTTCATCTGTGATATTGACCTATAGTTTTCTTTCTTTTTGTGGCATCTTTGTCTGGTTTTGGAATTATGGTGACGGTGGCCTCATAGAATGAGATTGGAAGTTTGCCTTCTTCTGCAATTTTCTGGAAGAGTTTGAGTAAGATAGCTGTTAGCTATCAATTTTTGGTAGAATTCAGCTGTGAAGCCATCTGGTCCTGGGCTTTTGTTTGCTGGAAGATTTCTGATTACAGTTTCGATTTCCTTGCTTGTGATGGGTCTGTTAATATCTTCTCTCTTACTGGTTCAGTTTTGGAAAGTTATACTTTTCTAAGAATTTGTCCATTTCTTCCAAGTTGTCCATTTTATTGGCATAGAGCTGCTGGTAGTAGTCTCTTATGATCCTTTGTATTTCAGAGTTGTCTGTTGTTATCTCTCCATTTTCATTTCTAATTTTGTTGATTTGGTTCGTCTCCCTTTGTTTCTTGATGAGTCTGGCTAATGGTTTGTCAATTTTATTTACCTTTTCAACAAAATAACTTTAAGCTTTGTTGATTTTTGCTGTGGTCTCTTTTGTTTCTTTTGCATTTATTTCTGCCTTAATTTTTAAGATTTCTTTCCTTCTACTAACCCTGGGTTTCTTCATTTCTTCCTTCTCTAGTTGCTTTAGGTGTAGAGTTAGGTTATTTATTTGACTTTTTTCTTGTTTCTTGAAGTAAGCCTGTATTGCTATGAACCTCCCACTTAGCACTGCTTTTAGTGTTCCATAGGTTTTGGGTTGTTGTGTTTTCATTTTCATTCATTTCTATACATATTTTGATTTCTTTTTTTATTTTTCTATGATTTGTTGGTTATTCAGAAGCATGTTATTTAGCCTCCATATGTTGGAATTTTTAATATGTTTTTTCCTGTATTTGAGATCTATTCTTACTGCATTGTCAGAAAAGATGACTGGACATTTTTTTGAATTTACCAAGGCTAGATTTATGGACTAGGATATAATCTATTCTAGAGAAAGTTCCGTGTGCACTTGAGAAAAAGGTGAAATTGATTGTTTTGGCCTGAAATGTCCTATAGATATCAATTAGGTATAGCTGGACCATTGTGTCATTTAAAGTTTTTGTTTCCTTGTTAATTTTCTGTTTAGTTGATCTGCCCATAGGTATGAGTGGGGTATTAAAGTATCCCACTATTATTGTGTTATTGTTAATTTCCCCCTTCATTGTTGTTAGCATTTGCCTTATATATTGCAGTGCTTCTATGTTGGGTGCATATATATTCATAATTGTTACATCGTCTTCCTGGATTGATCCTTTGATCATTATGTAGTGTCCTTGTTTGTCTCTTTTCACAGTCTCTATTTTGAAGTCTATTTTATCTGATATAAGTATTGCAACTTCTGCTTTCTTTTGGTCTCCGTTTGCATGAAATATTTTTTCCAGCCCTTCACTTTCAGTCTGTATATGTCCCTTGTTTTAAGGTGGGTCTCTTGTAGACAGCATATATAGGGGTCTTGATTTTGTGTCCATTCAGCCAGTCTTTGTCTTTTGGTTGGGGCATTCAACCCATTTACATTTAAGGTAATTATTGATAAGAAGTCCCATTGACATTTAGTTTGTTGGTATGGGTTCATGTTCATACAACCTTTTTGTGTTTCCTGTCTAGAGAAGATCCTTTAGCATTTGTTGAAGAGCTGGTTTGGTGGTGCTGAATTCTCTCAGCTTTTGCTTGACTGTAAAGCTTTTAAATTCTCCTTCATATCTGAATGAGATCCTTGCTGGATACAGTAATCTAAGTTGTAGGTTATTCTCTTTCATTACTTCAAGTATGTCCTGCCATTACCTTCTGGCCTGAAGAGTTTCTATTGAAAGATCAGTCATTATCCTTATGGGAATCCCCTTGTGTGTTATTTGTTGTTTCTCTCCTGATGCTTTTAATATCCGTTCTTTGTGTTTGATCTTTGTTAATTTGACTAATTTGTGTCTTGGGGTGTTTCACCTTGGGTTTATCCTATTTGGGACTCTCTGGGTTTCTTGGACTTGGGTGGCTATTTCCTTCCCCATTTTTGGGAAGTTTTCAGCTATTATCTCCTCGAGTATCTTCTCATGCCCTTTCTTTTTGTCTTCTTCTTCTGGGACTCCTATGACTCAAATGTTGGGGTGTTTCACATTGTCCCAGAGGTCCCTGAGGTTGTCCTCATTTCTTTTAATTCTTTTTTCTTTTCTTTTTTCCTCTCTGCTTCATTCATTTCCACCATTGTATCTTCTACCTCACTTATCCTAGCTTATGCCCCCATAATTCTACTCTTGGTTCCCTCCAGAGTGTTTTTTATTTCATTTATTGCATTATTCATTTTTAATTGACTCTTTTTTATTTCTTCTAGGTCCTTGTTAAACATTTCTTGCATCTTCTCAATCCTTGCCTCCAGGTTATTTATCTGTAACTCCATTTTGTTTTCAAGATTTTGGATCATTTTTATTATCATTATTCTAAATTCTTTTTCAGGTAGATTCCCTATCTCCTCTTTTGTTTGGCTTGGTGGGTATTTTTCATGTTCCTTTACCTGCTGGGTATTTCTCTGCCTTTTCATCGCTTTTAGATTGCTGGGTTTGAGGTGGTCTTTTGGTATTCTGGTAGTCTGTGGTTCCTTTTTATTGTGGAGGTTTCTCCCAGTAGGTGGGATTGGATGTTTGGCTTGTCGAGGTTTGCTGTTTAGAGAAGCTTCTGTTGATGTTCTGGTGGGAGGGACTGGATTTCTTCTCTCTGGAGTGCAATGGAGTGTCAAGTAGTGAGTTTTGAGATGGGTCTACAGGTTTGGTGTGACTTTGGGCAGCCTGTATATTGACGCTCAGGGTTATGTTCCTGCATTGCTGGAGAATTTGCTTGTTGTCTTGCTCTAGTACTTATTGGCTCTTGGGTGGTGGTTGGTTTCAGTGTAAGTATGGAGGCTTTTGGATGATCTCTTATTATTTAATGTTCCCTGTAGTCAGGAGTTCTCTGGTGTTCTCAGGTTTTGGGCTTAAGCCTCTTGCCTCTGGATTTAAGTCTTATTCTTTCAGTAGCCTCAAGACTTCTCCATCCATACAGCACTGATAATAAAACTTCTAGGTTAATGCTGAAAGAATTCTCCACAGTGAGGGACACCCAGAGAGGTTCACAGAGTTACATGAAGAAGAGGAGAGGGAGGAAGGAGATAGGGGTGAGCAGGAGGAGAAACAGGGGGATTCAAGAGAGGAGAGACAGATCTAGGCAATATTTTGTTCCCTAAGTGTTCTCCACAGCCCAGAACACCCACTGAGATTCACAGAATTACACTGAGAAGAGAAGTGGGAGGGAGGAAATAAAGGTGATCTGGGGGACAAAAAGAGAGTCAAAAGGGGGAGAGAGTGATCAAACCAGTAATCACACTCCTGAGTAAAAATGGGTATTGAAGGTTGGATTCTTAAATGTCCAAAATTGATATCAAATACTGAAAAACAAAGATTAAACATCTAGAGTAGAAGTTAGACTCTTAAAATACAATATTAAAAAACCACAAAAGCACAAAAAAATTTAAGAAATATGTATGAAGTTCACTTTAAAAATAGGGTCCTTTTTTTTCTTTTGACCAGGTTATAGTGGGTCATAAAAATGAAAATTAAGGAGTAATAGAGGAGTAATAGAGGGTTTTAAAAAAAAAGAAAAAAAGAGAAAAAAGAAAGAGAAAAATAATTTAATTGAAAAGATAGTAAAAATATATCTAGGAATTTCTCTGGAGCTGTTGTGGGCAGCGTGGGTTTGGTTCAGTTTCAGATAGATCCTTGTTCAAGCTTACACTTCTCGATATCTATAGGCCCCTTCCAGTGTAGTCGGTGTTAACTACAGGGATTTTAATCTGTTGCACCGGTCACTTCTGAAGAGGTTCCCTTTGTTTCTTTGGCTTCTGTTTGCAGGTCTCTTCATTGTCTAATTTCCACCCTGACACAAGGGGGTGGAGGTGGTCTCTTGATTAGGTTCACTTGCTCAGTCGTGCTTTGAGGAGGGAGGGGCACTGCAGACAAATGTCACTGGCCCGTGTGGGGAGCACTTGCAGTGATCCGGCCACACTGGATTTGCCCCAGCTTACAGTGTGTGTGCTTCTCCCGTCTACACTGCTCAGGCTCCAGGCTGCTCTCCAGGGAGCGGGCCCGAGTTGCGTGCACTTCTCAAGCCTAAATCGCTCAGATTTAGGTTTTCGGGTACTCCACAAAGACGCAGACTCGGTTGGGCCTGTGTTTTGTGCCTTCCCTGGTCGGAGCAGCTCAGGCAGGCAGGAACTTGAGAAGCCCACTCTCCCCGGGTGAAGTGTGCCTTATCCCATCCGCAGTCCCAGCCTCAGTTCCGGCCCACCAGTTGGGTGCACCTTGTGTCTATCTGGGGAGCTGGACTCTAGCTGCAACCCTCCTGGCAGATGTTGACCATCCAGAATCTCAGGAAATCTTTAGTTAGAAGCTGGAAGCCTGTTTGCAGTTTGGTAGGGGATACCATCTCTGGGGCTGAGTTTGCCCTTTTCCCCTCCCCCCTTGCCTCCAGCAGGGGAGGGGCTGGTCCACAGCCGGCTAGCTCTTCTCTGGTATTCGCTCAGTCCTTTGTTCTGGGAACCAGTGGGTAGTGCCTAAGTTTAGGGCTTTTCCCAAGTTAATTATCTCTCTCCTCCTATCCCACAGTTTAAGTTGCTATCTCACGTTAGCTCCCTCCGATTGCCCTCAGGGCATTCAGGCCCAGTCCTTACCCTAAGCAATGCAGCCTGCTCCTCTCTGTTCAGCCGCCACTTGCTAGTGGCTGATGCTAGCGTCTGGGGTATTTTTCTGCTGGGTGTTGCTTTTAGGCATGTAATGTGTGAGTTTTATTTATTTTTCCTCCCAGTTAGGTTGCCCTCCGAGATTCAGAAACTTCCCCCAGACTCGCCAGTGAGAAGGTTTCCTGGTGTTTGGAAACCTCCTCTATTAAGACTCCCTTCCCGGGATGGATCTCCATCCCTAACTCTATTGTCTCTCTTTTTATCTTTTATATTTTGTCCTACCTCCTTTCAAAGACAATGGGCTACTTTTCTGGGTGTCTGATGTCCTCTGCTAGCGATCAGGAGTTGTTTTGTGGAGTTTGCTCAGCATTCAAATGATCTTTTGATGAATTTGTGGGGGAGAAAGTGGTCTCCCCATCCTATTCCTCCACCACCTTAGTTCCCTCCCAATATAGACTTCTATTATTTTTCTGTTGGCCAATCATTATAGAATAGTATTCAGTGAGTAACTGTAACATAATCAAAATAGTAAAAGATGCTTATTGGTTTTCACAATCAAAGGCCAGTCAAGAAAAAAAGATAAGTTCAATTGCAAACCATTACGAAAAGAAGAACTATGGAGAGAGATTCACAACATTGTATAGGAGGTGGTGATCAAAATCATCCCCATGAAAAACAAATGCAAAATGGCAAAATAGTTGTCAGAGGAGGTCTTACAAATAGCTGAGAAAAGAAGAGAAGTGAAAGTCAAAGGAGAAAAGGAAAGATACAACCATGAATGCAGAGTTCTAAAGAATTGTAAGGAGAGATAAGAACACCTTCATAAGTGATTTAGGCAAAGAAATAGAGGAAAACAATAGGCTGGGAAAGACTAGAGATCTCTTCAAGGAAATTAGAGATACCAAGGGAATATTTTATGAAAAAAGGGTGCAATAAACATCATAAATCTATGAACCTAACAGAAATAAAAGATATTAAGAAGAGATGGCAAAACTACACAGAAGAACTATACAAAAAAGATCTTCATGACCCAAATAATCACAATGGTGTGATCACTCATCTAGAGCCAGATAACCTGGAGTGAAAAGTCAAAAGGGCTTTACAAAGCATCACTATGAACAAAGCTAGTGGAGGTGACGGAATTTCAGCTGAGTTATTTTAAATCCTAAAAGATGATGCTATTAAAGTGCAACACTCAATCTGCCAGCAAATTAGGAAAACTCAGCAGTGGCCACAGGACTGGAATAGGTCAGATTTCATTCCAATCCAAAAGAAAGGCAATGCCAAAGAATGTCCAAATTACTGCACAATGGCGCTCATCTCAATGCTAGCAAAATAATGCTCAAAATTATCCAAGCTAGATTTCAACAGCACATGAACTGAAATCTTCCAGATGTTCAAGCTGGATTTGGAAAAGGCAGAAGAACCAGAGTTCAAATTGCAAACACCTGTTGGATCATAGAAAAAGCAACAGAATTCCAGAAAAAACGCTTATGTTTGCTTCATTGACTTTGCTAAAGTCTTTGATTCTCTGGATCAGAACAAACTGTGGAAAATTCTTAAAGAGATGTGAATACTAGACCACCTTACACGTCTCCTGAGAAACCTATATGCAGGTTAAGAAGCAACAGTTAGAACTGGACATGGAACAACTGGACTGGTTCCAAATTGGCAAAGGGTTACATCAAGTCTGTATATTGTCACTCTGCTTATTTAACTTATAAGCGGAATACATTATGCAAAATACCAAGCTGGATGAAGCACAAGCTGGAATCAAGACTGCCAAGAGAAATAACAATAGCCTCAGGTATACAGATGACACCACCCTTATGGCAGGAAGTGAAGAGGAGCTAAAGAACCTCTTGATGAAAGTGAAAGAGGAGAGTGAAAAGTTGATTTAAAATTTCAACATTAAAAAAACTAAGATCATGGCATCCAGTCCCATCATTTCATGGCAAATAGATGGGGAAATAATGGAAACAGTGAGAGACTTTATATTCTTGGGCACCAAAATCACTGCAGATGCTGACTGCAGCCATGAAATTAAAAGACACTTGCTCCTTGGAACAAAAGCTATAACAAACCTAGACAACATATTAAAAGGCAGAGACATTACTTTATCAACAAAGGTCCCCATAGTCAAAGGTATGTTTGTCCCCCCACCCCCACCCCGCCCCAGTATCCAGGTATGGATGTGAGGGTTGGACCATGAAGAAAGCTGAGTGCTGAACAATTGATGCTTTTCAACAGCGGTGTTGGAGATGACTCTTGAGAGTCCCTTGAACTGCAAGGAGATCAAACATGTCAGTCCTAAAGGAAGGCAGTCCTGAATATTCATGGGAAGGGCTTATGCTGAAGCTCAAGCTCAAGCTCCAATAGTTTGGCCACCTGATACGAAGAACTAACTCCTTAGAAAAGACCCTGATGCTGTGAAAGATTGAAGAAAGGAGGATGACATAATTAACAGATGGTTGGATGGCATAATTAACTCTATGGAAATGAGTCTGAGTAAGATCCAGGAGTTGGTGATGGACAGGGAAGCCTGGAGTGCTGCAGTCCATGGGCTTGCAGAGTCAGATGTGACTGAGCAACTGAACTGAACTGTATGAAAACATGATTAACCTAACAACAAAAAATAATTACAATTGGGGGAGGGCTTAAGTAGAGTGATGTGGTAAGTGGGAGTGTTTACATGTGCATGTTCTAATCTGCCCAGTCAGTCTACATCTTTTGGTTGATGCAATTCATCTGTTTATACTTAAGGTGATTATTGATCTGTGTGAACTTATTACCATTTTCTTAATTGTTTCGGATTTATTTTATGTAGGTCTTTTCCTTCTCTTACGTTTTCTGCCTAAAGAAGTTCCTTTAATATTTGTTTAAAGCTGGTTAGATGGTGCTGAATTCTCTTAACATATGCTTGTATGGAAAGCTTTTGATTTCTCCATCAATTTGAAGTGAGAGTCTTGCTGGGTAGAGTATTATTGGCTGCACATTCTTCCCTTTCATCATTTTAAGTATATCTTGCCATTCCTTTCTAGCTTGAAGAGTTTCTGTTGAGAAAGCAGCTGCTATCCTTATGGGAGTTCTCTTGTGTATTATTTGTAAGGTTCCTTTGCTGTTTTTAATATTTTATCTTTATCTGTAATATTCATCATTTTGATTACTATGTGTCTTGGTGTTTCCTCCTAGGGTTTATCCTGCTTGGAACTCTCTGCACTTCCTGAACTTGGTTGACTATTTCCTTTCCCGTGTTACAAAAGTTTACAGCTATTATTTCTTTAAATATTTTCTCAGGTCCTCTCTCTTTTCTCCTCCTGGGACTCCTATAATGCAAATGTTGGTGTATTTAAAGTCCCAACAGTCTCTTAAGGTTGTCTTTATTATTTTTTTCTCTATATTTTGTTTTGTGGCAGTGATTTCCACCATTCTGTCCTCCAGGTCACTTATCTGTACTTCTTCCTCAGTTATTCTGCTATTGATTCCTTCCAGTGTATCATTCATCTCTATTTGTTTGTTCTTTACTTCTTTTAGGTCTTTGGTAAACATTTCTTGCATTTTCTCAGTTTTTGCCTCCATTGTTTTTCTGAGATCTTGCATCACCTTCACTATCATTTTTCTGAATTCCTTTTCTGGAAGGTTGCCTATTTCCACTTCATTTGGTTGTTTTTCTTGGGTTTTATCTTATCCCTTAATCTGGGACAAAATCCTTTGCTTTTTCATTCTGACTAACATTCTGTAATGTGGTTTTAGTTACAGCTGCTACAGGATTGTGGTTCTTCTTTGCTTCTTCTGTCTGCACTCTGGTGAATGAGGCTAAGAAGTTTTTATAAGCTTCCTGATGTGAGGGACTGGTCCTAGGGAAACCTAAGTCTTGCTCTGGTGGGCAAGGTCATGCTCAGTAAAAGTCTAATCTAATTATCCACTGATGAGCTGTACTCCTTCCCTGTTAGTTGTTTGACCTTTGGAGCCCAGCCCTGTGGTCTATGAGGTCTATGGAAGTGTTAAATGGTGACCTCCAAGAGGACTTACAACAAAAGGGCACCTTATAGGACTGTTGTTTTCAGTGACACTGTCCCCATGGAAGTCACTGCTGATCCACATCTTCACAGGAGACCCTCCAACACTAGCAGGTAAGTCTGGTTCAGCCTCCTGTGGGGTCACTGCTCCTTTCCCCTAGGTCTTGGCATGCACAAGATTTTGTTTGTGCCTTCCAAGAGTGGAGTCTCTGTATCCCTCAGTCCTATGGAAGTCCTGTAATCAAATCCCACTGTCCTTCAAAGTCAGAGTCCCTGGGAATTCCCAGTCTCTCTGCCAGATCCCCAAGCTGGAAGCCTGAAATGAGGCTGAATCTTCACAATAGCAGAAGAACTTCTTTGGTATTATTCTCCAGATTGTGGGTCGCCCAAACAGAGGGTATGACTTGATTTTACTGTGTTAGGATCCTTCCTCCTATCTTATTGCAACTTCTTTCTCTTTGGTGTGGGTTACTTTTTTTTTTTTTTTTTTTTTTTTTTGTAGGTTCCCGTGTCCTCCTGTCAATGATTGTTCAACAGCTAGTTGCAATTCTGGTGCTCCCATGTGAGCAGATTAGTGCACGTCTTTCTACTCCGCCATCTTGAACTGGAAGTGCTTTCACTCTTAACATTAAAACATGATTATGCACAAAGTTATTTTGGAAAAAATACAGCAAGATGAATCAATATTATCAGCTACCTTTCTTAATCCTTTATTATTCAAATTACTTTTTATGAAATGCCTATTCATTATTTTATTTATAAAATAATATTTTAATTGCTACATAGTATAACAGGTTCTAATTTTAATATATTTTGTATTATCAAAATGATACTTAAACAACATTTTTATAATCTTCATGAAATTATATACCTCTGAAGAGAAAAACAATTTAACTCCATTGTATCCACTTACTTGCAAAGATACTTATGTGATCACATGGAATAAATATTATTGCTAAACAAAGAGAACTGAATGAAAAATAATTTTATAAGTGGCCAAGTTAATAATTGATATGTGGGGAGATACCACTCGTCCAAGGTAAGGAGCAATGAATGTGCTTTCCTGGAATAGCCATGAAGAGATACCTCATGTCCAAGGTAAGAGAAACCCAAGTAAGACGGTGGGTGCTGCTAGAGGGCATCAGAGGGCAGACAGACAGAAGCCATAATCACAGAAAACTAGCCAATCTGATAACACGGATCACAGCCTTGTCTAACTCAATGAAACTAAGCCATGCTGTGTGGGGCCACCCAAGATGTACGGGGCATGGTGGAGAGGTCTGACAGTATGTGGTCCACTGGAGAAGGGAATGGCAAACCACTTCAGTATTCTTGCCTTGAGAACCCCATGAACAGTATGAAAAGGCAAAAAGATAGGGCACTGAAAGAGAAACCCCCCAGGTCGGTAGGTGCCCAATATGCTACTGGAGATCAGTGGAGAAATAACTCCAGAAAGAAGGAAGGGATGGAGCAAAGCAAAAACAATACCCAGTTGTGGGTGGGACTGGTGATAGAAGCAAGGTCCAATGCTTTAAAGAGCAGTAATGCATAGGAACATGGAATGTTAGGTCCATGAATCAAGGCAAATTGGAAGCGGTCAAACAGGAGATGGCAAGAATGAATGTTGACATTCCAGGACTCAGTAAACTAAAATGGACTGGAATGGATGAATTTAACTCAGATGATGATTTTATCTACTACTGTGGGTAGGAATCCCTTAGAAGAAATGGAATAGCCATCATGGTCAACAAAAGAGTCCAAAATGCAGTACTTGGATGCAATCTCAAAAACGTCAGAATGATCTCTGTTCACTTCCAAGGCAAACCATTCAATATCACAGTAACCCAAGCCTATACGCCAACCAGTAACACTGAAGAAGCTGCAGCCGAATGGTCCTATGAAGACCTACAAGACCTTTTAGAACTAACGCCCCAAAAAAGATGTCCTTTTCACTAAATGTGACTGGAATGCAAAAGTAGGAAGTCAAGAAACACCTGGAGTAACAGACAAATTTGGCTTGGAGTATGGAATGAAGCAGGGAAAAGGCTAGTAGAGTTTTGCCAAGAGAACACACTGGTCATAGCAAACACCCTCTTCAAAAAACACAAGAGAAGACTCTACACATGGACATCACCAGATGGTCATCACCGAAAACAGACTGATTATATTCTTTACAGCCAAAGATGGAGAAGCTCTATATTGTCAGAAAAACAAATGTGGGAGCTGACTGTGGCTAAGATCATGTACTCCTTATTGCCAAATTCTGATTTAAACTGAAGAAAGTAGGAAAAACCACTAGACCTTTCAGGTATGACCTAAATCAAATCCCTTATGACTATAGAGTGGAAGTGAGAAATAGATTTAAGGGACTAGATCTGATAGACAGAGTGCCTGATGAACTATGGATGGAGGTTTGTGGCATTGCTAAGGAGACAGGGAACAAGACCATCCCCATGGAAAAGAAATGCAAAAAGGCAAAATGACTGTCTGAGGAGGCCTTACAAATAGTTGTGAAAAGAAGAGAAGTGAAAAGCAAAGGAGAAAAGGAAATATATTTCCATTTGAATGCAGAGTTCCAAAGAATAGCCAGGAGAGATATGAAAGCCATCCTCAGTGATCAATGCAAAGAAACAGAGGAGAACAACAGAATGGGAAAGACTAGAGATCTCTTCAAGAAAATTTGAGATACCAAGGGAATATTTCACGCAAAGATGGGCTCGATAAAGGACAGAAATTGTATGGACCTAACAGAATCAGAAGATATTAAGACATGGCAAGAATACACAGAACTGTACAAAAAAAAAAAAAAAAATCTTCATGACCCAGATAATTACAATGGTGTGATCACTCATCTAGAGCCAGACACCCTGAAATGTGAAGTCAGGTGGGCCTTAGAAAGCATCACTACAATCAAAGCTAGTGGAGGTGATGGAATACCAGTTGAGCTATTTCAAAACTTGAAAGGTGACACTGTGAAAGTGCTGCACTCAATATGCCAGCAAATTTGGCAAACTCAGCAGTGGCCACAGGACTGGAAAAGGTCAGTTTTCATTCCAATCCCAAAGAAAGGCAATCACAAAAATTGCTCAAATTACCACACAATTGCACTCATCTCACACGCTAGTAAAATTATGCTCAAAATTCTCCAAACCAGGCTTCAGCAATACGTGAACTGTGAACTTCCAGATGTTCAAGCTGGTCTTAGAAAAGGCAGAGGAACCAGAGATCAAATTGCCAACATCCGCTGGATCATCGAAAAACCAAGAGAGTTCCAGAAAAACATCTATTTCTGCTTTCTTGACTATGCCAAACCCTTCGACTGTGTGGATCACAATAAACTGTGAAAAATTCTGAAGGAGATGGGAATACCAGATCACCTGACCTGCCTCTTGAGAAACCTGTATGCAAGTCAGGAGGCAACAGTTAGAACTGGACATGCAACTAATAAAAAATAAAAAAATAAAAATTAAAAAAAAAAAAAAAAAAAAGAACTGGACATGGAACAACAGACTGGTTCCAAATAGGAAAAGGAGTATGTCAAGGCTGTATATTGTCACCCTGGTTATTTAACTTGTATGCAGAGTACATCATGAGGAATGCTGGGCTGGAAGAAGCACAAGCGGAATCAAGATTGCCGGGAGAAATATCAATAACCTCAGATATGCAAATGACACCACCTTATGGAAGAAATTGAAGAGGAACTAAAAAGCCTCTTGATGAAAGTGAAAGAGGAGAGTGAAAATATTGGCTTAAAGCTCAACATTCAGAAAACTAAGATCATGGCATCTGGTCCCATCACCTCATGGGAAATAGATGGGGAGACAGTGGAAACAGTGGCTGATATTATTTTTCTGGGCTCAAAAATCACAGCAGATGCTGATTGCAGCCATGAAATTAAAAGACACTTACTCTTTGGAAGAAAAGTTATGACCAACCTAGATAGCATATTAAAAAGCAGAGACATTGCCAACAAGGTCCATCTAGTTAAGACTTTGGTTTTTCTAGTGGTCATATATGGATGTGAGAGTTGGACTGTGAAGAAAGCTGAGAGCCATAGAATTGATGTTTTTAAATTGTGATGTTGGAGAAGACTCTTGAGAGTCCCTTGGACTGCAAGGAGATCCAACCTGTCCATCCTAAATGAGATCAGTCCTGGGTATTCATTGGAAAGACTGATGCTGAGACTGAAATTCCAATATTTTGGCCACCTCATGCAAAGAGTTGACTCATTGGAAAGGACCCTGATGCTGGGAGGGATTGGGGGCAGGAAGAGAACGGGATGATAGAGGATGAGATGACTGGATGGCATCACTGACTCGATGGACATGAGTTTGATTAAACTCTGAGAGTCAGTGATGGACAGGGAGGCTTGGCGTGCTGTGATTCATGGGGTCACAAAGAGTTGGACATGACTGAGCTACTGAACTGAACTGAACTGAGCTGATACATACACATTGTATATCTCCATCTTTTATTTTCATCTGTCTACTTATCTACCTATCTATTTACATATGTACAAGAATTTGGTTATATCCATTTCCGTATAGCTGTCGGTATTTCAATAGTGCATTCATAAATAATAGGATTTCCTTGTAGCTCCTTTCACTTCAATTTTGCTAGAAGTTTTTATTTCATTGATTTTTTTTTTTAATCTTTAGGATGTGCCACGCAGAATGTGGGATCTTAGTTCCCCAAATAAGATTAAAATCCGTACCCCTTGTATTGCCAGTACAGAGTCTTAAACACTTGACAACCAGGGAAGTCTCTACAAATTTTTATTTATATAATTCATGAATGAGTTTTTAACTTAATTAAGTACTTTATGATCTTTGAGACAATTATACTCTCCTTTATTTTCTATATGGTGAATTATGTCTGTAAATTATGTACTATATTTTTAAGTATTCTGATGGATTATGGTTTTTATCACTTAGATTTTCCCTATCTCTATTCTTGAGAAATGTTGGCCTCTACGTTATCTTTCTTTATTTTTTCCTGATGTTTATTTTTATGTTTGTTTCTTTGGTATTTTCATTCAATTTTAGTATTAGCGATCTTAATTATTCTGCCTGTCTTTTTGTGGGAATCTCATTCTCACATATGATTTAATTTATGACATTATGACTACTTTAAACTGATATCTTCAGTCCAGATAATTAAAATTTCTATTTCTACATCTAGCTACCTATTAGGCCTCTGTAATATCTCAGCTGGATTACTGCAGTGATATCCTATTTTTCCTGATTTTATTTTCATCATCTCAACTCATCTCCCAAACTACCATAGACATTTTTTCTCTTGAATTACAAACCTCGTTATGTTACATGCCTGCTTAAAATGTTTCAGTGCCTTCCCATCATGTCGATAAGATTAGTCTGCACACTTGTGATGAATTCCTCTCTCTATTCTTACTATTGTCTGTTTTTCCTGTCTCAACTCTTATTGTTACTTGTTTTTACAAATATAGTAATCACTTTACTTCTTCTAAGGAGTCATCTTTCCTTTGCCTTATTATTTTAAAATATGACTTCTTTCTTCTCTGCCCCTAAATCTTAACTAGATCTTCATAATTAAACTAGAGCATGACTTCTTTTCAGAAATGTTTTCTCATTTACCTTCCCTCATAATACTAAGGAAAGACCTCTGCCTTTATAGTCTTTCTTGGTGATCATCTAAAATCTGTTACTCATTTCACATACTATCTATGTCATGCTCAAAATTCTTCAAGTTAGTCTTCAGCAGTATGTGAACTGTGAACGTCTAGACGTACAAGCTGGGTATCCAAGAGGCAAAGGAACCAAAGATCAAATTGCCAAATTTGTTGAATCATGGAGAAAGCAGGGAGTTCCAGAAAAACGTCTACTTCTGGTTCATTGTTGAGGCTAAAACCTTTGATTATGTGAATTACAACAAACTGGAAAATTCTTAAAGAAGTGGGAGGGCCAGACTACCTCACCTGTCTCCAGAGAAACCTCTATGTGTGTCAAGAAGCAACAGTTAAAATGTGACATGGAACAACAACATGTTTCAAAATTGGGCAAGGAGTACAATACAAGTATTTAACTTATTTGCAGAATACATCATACAAAATGCCAGGCTAGATGGATCATAAGCTGGAATGAAGATTCCAGGAGAAGTATCAACAACCTCAGATATGTAGGTGATAACACTCTAATAGCAGAAATTTAAGAGGAATTAAAGAGCTTCATAATGAGGGTAAAAGAGGAAAGTGAAAAAGCTGGCTTGAAACTCAACATTCAATAAACTAAGATCAAGGCATCTGGTCCCATCACTTCATGACAAATAGAAGGGGGAAAAATTGAGGTAATGGCAGATTTTGTTTTCTTGGGCTCCAACATCACTGTGGACAGTTACTGGAGCCATGAAATTGAAAGACACTTGCTCCTTGAAAGAAAAGCTATGACAATCCAAGACAGTGTATTAAAAAGCAGAGACATCATTCTGCCAGCAAATTCCATATAGTCAAAATTATGGTCTTTCCAGTATTTATGTATGGATGTGAGAGTTGGACCATAAAGAAAGCTGAGTACTGAAGAACTGATGCTTTCAAATTGTGGTGCTGGAGAAGAGTCTTGAGAGTCCCTGGGACTGCAGGGAGATCAAACCAGTCCATCCTAAAGGAAATCAACCCTGAATATTCATTGGAAGGACTGATGCTGAAGCTGAAGCTTCAATACTTTGGCAAACTGTTGTGAAGTGCTGACTCATTGGAAAAGACCCTGATGCTGGGAACAATTAAAGGCAAAGAGAGAAGGGAATGGTAGAGGATGAGCTAGTTAGATAGCATCACTGGTTCAATGTACATGAATTTGAGCAAAATCTAGGAGATGGTGGAGGACAGATGAGCCTGATATGCTGCAATCTGTGAGGTCAAAAATAGCTAGACATGACTTAGTAACTGAACAATCACATCCATATCCAGTACACTTATAATGATCTCTTGAACTGATTAATTATTTTTGCTTCTATTCTGTAACACATTAAAATATTTGAGGGCTCTTGCTGTACATTTCTGTATGTTCAAACTTAGGACAGTTACAGGCACAAATTAGATAATAAATGATTATCATTAAATAAATAAAATTCACAGAGCTACTGTGAAAGCTGAATAGTTGAGATAAGAAAGAAACTGAGCAATTATTAGACTCTACCCTGATCAAATTCTGAGTATAAAATTCAAATTTCAAACAAAGTAGAATCTAGGACAGCATGAAAAATAACAGCTGACCCTTGAACAATGAAGGAATTAAGGAAATCTACCTTCCAGGAAATTGAAAATCTTCAAAGAAGTTTGCAGTTTGTACTTCATATCTGCAGTTCCACCTTGGTGGATTCAATCAACTTTGGTGTGTACTGTATTGTATACATTATTATTGAAAAAATCTGCATATAAATGGACCCAAACACAGTTCAAAACCATGTTGTTCAAAGGTCAGCTGTAATTAAAATTGATCAAACTCTACTATATAAGTTCTGCAGTCAATTTAACTTTTGCCAAATTTTCATTGGAATGATAATTATAAAAATAAACACCATATAGCAATTAAAATGTGTTTAGCAATTACTATATTCCAGGCAATGTGTTAGACAATTCATATTAATCATATTATCCTCATATTAATGTAAATAAAACTGTGCCTATAGAAAATCTGAGTTTGGAAAGACTAGCTTAAATGTTAACGATTAGATTTGTCCCCAGGTTTGTCTGTCATCTGATTTTTTCTTTTTACTAAAACCACATATCGTCTCCTGTTTCTTTATAGTTCTTGTCCAGTCATAATTGCTATTGTAGTAGCAGAAAAAAATATTGTTATATGATATTATCTATAGTGGTATATCATTTTAAATCTTATTTTTAGTACAGAATGCCAGTTCTTTTATGTTCAAGCTAATATATATTATTCTATAATTATTTTAAATGATTTTTTAGGAAAACTAATTGATATCATTCAATATTTGCCAGATTGAGACTTGAAAGTGGGTGTTAATTATCTAAATAAGTTTAATAATTCATGGTCCATGCTTGTGTCCATTATACTACTGAGATTTCTCACTCTATCTAAAGTGTTGGTTTAAAAATAAATTAGCCAGCTTTGATATTTCCCTTAATGCTTTTTAAGATAAATTTTTTTATAACGAGTCTGATGTGTGATATTTTAAACAAATTTACAGATTCCCTGTTTATACATTACACAACTATCATTCTAGTGCCATTGGAAAGCAGGTTTTCTTCACAGATGTGTAGTTCCTTTTTAGAATACTTACATGCTGTAATCAATTATGCATTAAGTCAGCATTTGGGTGAAACATTACATATCAGATACGATTTGAGAGTTTCTGAAGAGAATAAGCCTCAATTTGAGGTAGCATCTGGATCTGGTTATTTCAATAACTTTCCTCCATTGTAAAAAATGCTACCTGATATGTACCTTCTTTCATTCTAATTAGTCTAGTTGTTTATTGTAAGCTCTTGTCTTTAGAATCTCTGCTAAAGAATAATATGAGTATCAGAAATACTTAGAAACTAGAAATCATACAATTTTTTTACTCTGGAAATAAATGGTTCCTTTGGGTTAAAGCTCAACTTGATTATGTACATTTAACATATGCATTTAACTCATTCTATCCCAAAGTATTTAATTCAGTATATTTGGAAACAATATTGGCTCTATAGTCTCCCCCTGTTTTTTAAATTAATTAATTAATTATGTTAGTTATTTTTTAATCGAGGTAAAATACTCATAACATCAAATCTAACATCTTAACAATTTTGAGTCCAGTTCATTGACATTAAATGCATTCATGCTGTTGTGAAACCATCACCATCATTCATCTCCAGAACTCTTTTTATATTGTAAAGCTAAAACTCTACCCATTAAACCATAACTCCCGTCCCCTCTCTCCCCAGTCCCTGGTGACAACATTTCTGTCTCCTGCATTTATGTATCAATATTTGATTACTCTAAGTAGTCTAAGTAAAATTCATATGTTGAAGCCCTAACCCCAAGTGTGATTGCATTTGGAGATAGGGCATAAAAGGAGGTAAAGTTGATGTGAGGTCATTGTTGATGTGAAAAAAAAAAAATCAGAAAGTTGAGACAACCTGTCTCCTGAGAAACCTGTGTTCAAGTAAAGAAGCAACAGTTAGAACCAGATATGGAGCAATGGAATTGTCCCAAATTGAGAAAGGAGTACTTCAAGACTGTATATTTTCACCCTGCTTTTTTAATTTATATGCAGAGTACATCATGCTAAATGCCAGGCTTGCATGAAGCAGAAACTGGAATTAAGATTGCCGGGGGAAATATCAATAACCTCACATATGCAGATGATACCACCCTAATGGCAGAAAGCGAAGGGGAACTAAAGAACCTCTTTTTTATTATTATTATTATTTTTTTTTTCCAGTGGGTTTTGTCATACATTGATATGAATCAGCCATGGATTTACATGTATTCCCAATCCCGATCCCCCCTCCCACCTCCCTCTCCACCCGATTCCTCTGGGTCTTCCCAGTGCACCAGGCCCGAGCACTTGTCTCATGCATCCCACCTGGGCTGGTGATCTGTTTCACCATAGATAGTATACATGCTGTTCTTTTGAAATATCCCACCCTCACATTCTCCCACAAAGTTCAAAAGTCTGTTCTGTATTTCTGTGTCTCTTTTTCTGTTTTGCATATAGGGTTATCGTTATCACCTTTCTAAATTCCATATATATGTGTTAGTATGCTGTAATGTTCTTTATCTTTCTGGCTTACTTCACTCTGTATAATGGGCTCCAGCTTCATCCATCTCATTAGGACTGGTTCAAATGAATTCTTTTTAATGGCTGAGTAATATTCCATGGTGTATATGTACCACAGCTTCCTTATCCATTCATCTGCTGATGGGCATCTAGGTTGCTTCCATGTCCTGGCTATTATAAACAGTGCTGCGATGAACATTGGGGTGCACGTGTCTCTTTCAGATCTGGTTTCCTCAGTGTGTATGCCCAGAAGTGGGATTGCTGGGTCATATGGCAGTTCTATTTCCAGTTTTTTAAGAAATCTCCACACTGTTTTCCATAGCGGCTGTACTAGTTTGCATTCCCACCAACAGTGTAAGAGGGTTCCCTTTTCTCCACACCCTCTCCAGCATTTATTGCTTGTAGACTTTCGGATAGCAGCCATCCTGACTGGTGTGTAATGGTACCTCATTGTGGTTTTGATTTGCATTTCTCTAATAATGAGTAATGTTGAGCATCTTTTCATGTGTTTGTTAGCCATCTGTATGTCTTCTTTGGAGAAATGTCTGTTTAGTTCTTTGGCCCATTTTTTGATTGGGTCATTTATTTTTCTGGAATTGAGCTGCAGGAGTTGCTTGTATATTTTTGAGATTAATCCTTTGTCGTTTCTTCAAGGTGAAAAGACAGCCCTCAGATTGGGAGAAAATAATAGCAAATGAATAAACAGACAAAGGATTAATCTAAAGAACCTCTTGATGAAAGTGAAAGTGGAGTGTGAAAAAGCTGGCTTAAAACTCAATGTTAAAAAAGCTAAGATCATGGCATCCGGTCCCATCACTTCATGGCAAATAGATGGAGAAACAATGGAAACAGTGAAAGACTTTATTTTCTTGAGCTTCAAAATCACTGTAGATGGTGACTGCAGCCATAAAATAAAAATACACTTGCTCCTTGGATGGAAAGCTATGACCAACCTAGACAGCATATTAAAAAGCAGAGACATTACTGTGCTGACAAAGGTTCGTTTAGTCAAAGCTGTGATTTTTCCAGTAGACATGTATGGATGTGAGAGTTGGACCATAGAGAAAGCTGAGCATGGAATAATTGATGTTTTTGAACTGTGGTGTTGGAGAAGACTCTTGAGAGTCCCTTGGACTGCAAGGAAATCCGACCAGTCCATCCTAAAGGAAATCAGTCCTGAACATTCATTGTAAGGACGGATGCTGAAGCTGAAGCTCCATTACTTTGGCCACTTGATGCGAAGAACTGATTCATTTGAAAAGACCCTGATTCTGGGAAAGATTGAAGGCAGGAGGAGAAGGGGATGACAGAGGATGAGATGATTTGATGGCATCACTGACTCGATGCACATGAGTTTGAACAATCTCCAGGAGTTTGTGATGGACAGGGAGGCCTGGTGTGCTGCAGTCCATGGGATTGCAAAGTGTCAGACATATCTGAGTGAACTGAACTGAACAGGTTACATATATACTTTTAGAATAATATTAATATCTATTGCAACTTTAGTTTGTCAGTCATGCCACCAATAAAAAATCAATTTAAGAGTATCTCTAGAGTGTAAAATTAAAACCAACATGTGCTTTTATCTTAACTAACTGGATATTAGAGGTAACATCTTATTACAATTAGTGTTGATGATTACATAGTTGAAATACAAAGTTGTTCATGGCAGATGGCCCAGAAACTATGCTTTCCTTGTATGCTTAAAATGCATATCTACCAGTGCTTCAGTAATTTTTCTAGAGTTTCTAAATGAAATATGCATTCTGTGATAAAAAAAATCATGAATAATGTATATGTTCATTGTGAGATGAGTTTCAGCTGAGCATCTACTGAATGACTCATGCTTCATTTGCACTATTAACTAGCAATCACCCTTTAACTCCCTTTAGGCTTTCCAATTTCAAACATTCTAAGTGCCTAAACTTACTCAAAATCTCATAGCAATTATCAGAACAAAAGAAGTAGGCACTCCTACAAGAAAAAGAACTAGAACACAAAATTATTATATGTGCATTATACCTCCTTTTACCCTCTACTCTTGAAACACTGGCCCAGTTCTATTCAGTTCAGTTGGCCAGCTGTGCCTGACTCTTTGTGATCCCATGCACTGCAGCATTCCAGGCTTCCCTGTCCATCACCAACTCCCAGAGCTTGCTCAAACTCATGTCCATGGAGCCAGGGTTTGAACCATGGTCTCCTGCAATACAAGCAGATTCTTTATCATCTGAACAATGAGTCACTCTAAAACACCAGCTATATGTTAATAAAATTTTTATACAGCAGCTGTACTTGTAGATCCTACATATCTACATTTGAATTTTAACAATGCATTTTCTGTAAATAAAATGTCACTACTAAAATCACTGGTTGGTATACACTCTGGGAAATTTGATGACAGCTAAATAAAAATAAATAAATTGGAGTGAGAAAAATGTCCATATAAATATGGGAAATAGCTGCATTACCAGTCTCTCTCTTAAGTGGTATAAGATCAGATAGTGAGGGAAAACACTTATGACTTAACATTTTTAAAGAATGTCATTTTAGCAAATAGAAAGTATGCCCTTTAAAAAATAATAGTGACTATTTTTGCCTCTTAGATTTGTTGGATTTGTCCTGTTTTGAGCCACTGGTTTGTCCTACACTGTTAATGACACACTGAGGACCCCAGGTAACCAAGACAATATTAACTCAAGTAACATGACAGGAAATGTATCTAAACTTGGCCACAATCCCTGACCACCCTAGAAATGCTTTCGTCCAGAAATTATTTGGTGGAAAAGTGCTACTTCAAAGGGCTTCCTTGGTGGTTCAGTGGTAAAGAATCAACCTGCCAGTGCAGGAGACATGGGTTTGATCCCTGGGTCAGGAGGATCACCTGGAGAAGGAAATGACAACTCCCTCCAGTATTCTTGCCTGGAAAACCCCATGAACAGAGAAGCCTTGGTTGGCTACAGTCCACAGGGTTACAAAGTGTTGCACTTGAGTGAGCATGCACACATGGCATGGCTACTTCAAATGTTCAAGGATAATTGATCTTAAAAGAAACAATATACTTAACACTGTGAAAAGATGTAACTCAGTGACATTATGGTAAACTGGTCTGTATTTAGGATGTTGCACGAAATATTGGATGAAATGGCAAAGAATGCTAACAATTGTATAGTTCTGCTTCAGTGGCTTCTATTATATTTTCTGGGAAACAGCATCATTCTGAATGCTGTTGTTTCTCTATCAAGGACTAAGTCACAAGATGTACCAGCTCTGTGACCTTAGACAAATGATTAAACTGTACATAAATAGGTTTCCTGACATTAATTGGCAGTGTTAGATCCTTAATGTTCAAAACTGTTATGCAAATTAAATGTTAAAAGTATAGAGAATATAAGGTGTTTTCACTAAAATTAATCTGCTTTGCCTTTTATATTTCTTTCTTACAATGAGATTATTAAATGATGCCTTAAATTTGTAAGTAATATATCCCTTTCAAAGCACATTTACACCTATAACTTCAGCATATCCCCTCAAACTAAAACTGCAGAATTTGTAGACTTATAATAATCCTTGAGTTTCCTGTAAAGGAATTGCAGAAAAAATACAGTACATGAAAAATACAGAAGAAGTATACAGAAAAATTAGGTGATGTTCCCATGGTCACATGGTGACAGATTGGGCTTCCAAGGTTGTTGTTGCTGTTTTTCAGTCACTCAGTCATATCCGACTCTCTGTGACCCTCTGGACTGCAGCATCCCAGTCCCCCCTGCCCTTCACTATCTCCCAGAGTTTGCTCAAACTCATACCATCCAGTCTTCTCATCTTCTGTTGCCCCTTTCTCCTCCTGCCTTCAATCTTTCCCAGTATCAGGGTCTTTTCCAATGAGTCAGTTCTTCACATCAAGTGGCCAAAGTGTTGGAGCTTCAACATTAGTCTTTCCAATGGATATTCAGGGTTGATTTCCTTTAAGATTGACTGGTTCCATCTCCTTGCTGTCCAAGGGACTCTTGACAATCTTCTCCAGCAACACCATTCAAAAGCATCAGTTCTTCGGCACTCAGCTTTCTTCTTCTTCTTTTAAATTTATTTATTTTAATTGGAGGTTAATTACTTTACAATATTGTAGTGGGTTTTGCCATACATTGATATGAATCAGCCATGGGTGTACATGTGTTCCCCATCCTGACCCCCCCCACCCTCCTCCCTCCCCATTCCCTCCCTCAGGGTCATCCCAGTGCACCAGCCCTGAGCACCTTGTCTCATGCATCAAACCTAGGCTGGCAATATGTTTCACATATGATAATATACATGTTTCAATGCTATTCTCTCAAATCATCCCACCCTCGCCTTCTCCCACAGAGTCCAAGAGACTGCTCTGTACATCTGTGTCTCTTTTGCTCTCTTGCATATAGGGTCATCATTACCATCTTTCTAAATTTCGTATATATGTGTTAGTATACTGCATTGGTATTTTTCATTCTGACTTACTTCACTCTGTATAATAGGCTCCAGTTTCATCCACCTCATTAGAACTGTTTCAAATGTATTATTTTTAATGGCTGAGTAATATTCAATTGTGTATATGTACCACAGCTGCACTCAGCCTTCTTTATGGTCCAAATGTCACATCCATACATGACTATATGAAACTTTGTCAGCAAAGTGATATCTGTGGTTTTTAATATGCTATCTAGGTTTGTCATAGCTTTTCTTCCAAGGAGCAAGCACCTTTTACTCTCATGGCTGCAGTCACTATCCACAGTGATTTTGGAGTCAAGAAAATAAAGTTGGTCATTTTTTCCTCGTCTATTTGCCATAATCTTGGTTTTTTGAATATTGAGTATTCCGAGGTTGTGCAGTAGTAAAGAACCTGCCTGCCAATGCAGGAGACACAGAAGATGTGGGTTCAATCTCTGGCTCAGGAAGATCCCCTGGAGAAGGAAATGGCAACTCACTCCAGTGTTCTTGCCTGGAAAATTCCATGGACAAAGGAACCTGTAAATCTACAGTCCATGGTGTTGCAAAGATTTGGACATGACTGAGCACAAGCAGAGCAACATCTACAACATATGATTTAAACCTAATCAGTTTTATAACTCTAAGATGGCTGCTTCTTGTATCCTATTACACTGGTTTTCTAGAACATTTAAACACTGTTAAGAAAGAACATATGCCATCCAAATGTAAGATCTGAAATATGACAGAAACACTCACAACTATTGGGAAGAACTCTCAGAGGAAGGAAAAAGTTGAGCCCTTATTTTCCACAGCTTCTTTTTATAGCTTCCAGAAAATAGATGAAATCTGCTATCTGTTGATCAACATACTAGATGAATGACAATGATATTCTATTTCTTCCATATGGACTGAAAATCTTGTACTATGCTTTTCTTAAATTTTTAAATATCAATGACACATAATTTGGGTATAAATTGCTTGAGTGTGGACAAGATAATATTTTAAAATTTAGCTTGCTATTGTTTTTTTTAGCTTCCTAAAATTAATGTTTACTAAGTTTATGAGCTGAGTTTATTTTATATATATTTTTTTCTTTCTGTGAAAGCAAGATCAAAGTTGAAATAATTAGTAAACCATGATTTTGTTGTTGAGTTATTTTATGTGTCAGTTCTCTAATTCATTTTGGTAAATATTTATATTGAGCACTACCATGCTGGGAATTATGTTTATCCGACGGTGAGCAAGAAAAGGCCAAGTCATACTCACATGGATTTAGGATGAAGACTGAAGATAATGTGAAATCAGGTAAAACTGGTATACAGGGATGAAAACACATAGAGCTTTAAAGGCCAAGTTAAATATGCTCATCTTTATTTTAAAAGCAACAAGAATGTTCTTAAAGGGTTTTAGGTAAGGGAATAAGGCTTTCAAGTGAGAAACAGAGGGAGACAAAATCCACATTGTGAAATGATCTTTTCTGAGGTGAGGAAAATATTGCATGCATTTCAAATATTTACTTCACAGTAAATAAATAGTAGAGGGAATATAGCGTTTTTTTTTAAATTGTTAAAGTATCTCATACATGTAGAAAAGTATATTAAAATATATTAGGTCAATGAATTATCTTAGAATATTCACGTAACTCTCACATGGACAAAGAGGTAAGATATTATCAGCACCCCAAAATACCCCGCAGGCTCCTTCTCAACCAAAATCTCTTTCTTCTAGAAAAGCAGCCATATTCATTTATAACTTTTAAATAAACTGAGCATATTATGAATCATAAAACAAATCTGAATAAAGTTCAAAGTGATGAAATTATTCAGAACGGATTCTCTTGCCACAGTGGAATTAAACCTGAAATAAAGAGCACAATGAAAAAAGGATCCAAATAAATATTTAGAAATTAAATAATGTATCCCAAACCAATTCAAAGTCATCACAATGAAAAGTAGATTTTTTTTCTTTTTTATTTCAGAAGGAAAAGAACATACAGCACATCAAAACATGTGGAATACAGCAAATCTGTTCAGAGAAGATTGATATCAATAGCTTCATATATTAAAAAATGTAGCTTTTTAATATCAATAACTATTGAATTACAATTGAATTAAATTATAAAACAATTCATCTCAAGAATGAATAAATGGATATATTATTACTTAATAAAAAAGTATAAGGGAGAAAATAATAAATATATTAATGAAATGTACAATAAACACAACAGAAATAATTAAGGTCAAAAATGAACTACTTGGAAGTTCATGTTTATAGATATTGAACGAAACTGAGCAGGATCAAAATAAATAAATAGATTGATAGATATATAAGCAAATAAGTTGTCACAAACTTTAAATGCAAGGGATCAAAAAGTAGTATCACTGTATACTTTACAGATACTGTAAAGATTTTAAAAGAATATAATAAATAATTTAACAAAAGTACATGTAAACCTTTACATAAGATTTATGAATTCCTAGAAGGACACGAGATGAATATGAAAAAAAAAAATGAATACTACCATGCTACTGAATAAGTGATTTAAAAATTTAAACTATTAAATTAAATTGACAACTAAAATCCTTCCCTTAAAGAAGCCTCTATTGCCAAACATACGAAAATTCTTCCCTACTTTTAATTCAAAAATTGCAACAATTTTATAAAACTTTGTCTAGAATGACAAAAAAGGAAGGAAAGGGAGAGAGAAAGGGAGAATATAAAAGAGAAAGATTGTAAAAGAGACAGAACTCATTTTATGGGGCCAGGATTACCCTATGAAGAACAAATAATAAGATAGGAAACTTAGGAGACTAATCACTTTTATAAACATAAATGCAAAAATTCTAAAGAAAATAAATCTAGTGATTCTTTTTAAAAATTAATATATTATGAGCAAGTTGGACTTATTTCACCATGCAAAGTAGATTTAACATTTAAATAAAAGTCAGTGTGTTTCATCACATTAATATTGAGTTGGCCAAAACGTTTGTTTGGGCTTTTGCATATGATGTTATTGGAAAACCCAACTGAACTTTTTGGTCAATCCAATAGTATAAGGTACAAAACCATCTTCACAAATGCAATGCAGAATAAAGATTTGTACAGATTTTAAGATCATCCACGGTAAAGAACAAAACCTTTGTAAAAGAGGAATATAAGGACTTTCTTTAATCTAACAAAGTACCTACAAAAAATAGTTCAGATTAAGATATCAAATACTACTAAAAGTTGTATACCTAAAAATAACAGCATCCACCATTGGTATTTATTGGTGTTCCTGTTTCCCAGAGTCAACTATATTCATCAACTGTAGTTATTTTCCTTGGTGTTTGCTTCCATATATCTAAATATCTTTATACCACTATTTCTTGGTTTATCATTTATTGACTTCTCATTTTTTTAGATGAAGGTATTATTCTCAAGTGTGTCTTACATGCCTTCATCCTTCCAATATTGTGATATCACACTTAAAATAAAAGTCAATATTTAGTGTTTATTTACTGAGCCAACTGTTTCCTAGTGAAGTTCTTTTTCTTGAACAAGATTTCACATTCCTTATGATTAAAATTTCCCCTGGAATTTTTTGCTTATCTTTATTTTCCACATGAACATTCTGACATGATTAACTAACTCTTTTAGACATCGATCATGATTATGTTCCAAATAGTATTTCAATTGAAATTTATTTCATGGAAATAACATTCATTCAGTTCTTCATCTTTTCAACTTGTGTGTGTGTGTGTGTGTGTGTGTGTGTGTGTGTGTGTGTGAGCTTGTTACACAGCTTTTATTATGGTATTATACTTTCCCTCTGAGGAATATTTCCCTGCTTTCTTTCTGAATGTTGTGCCTTCTTTCTCCAAGAGCATCTCTCCTTTCTTTCTCTATCAGCTTCTTAAGGAAGAATCCATGGGAGGTAAGTTTCATGTTTGAAACTATCTTTACTCTTGCTTCACATTTAATTGATGGTTTACTTGGTTATACAATTCTACATTAAAAACATTTTTCTCAGAATTTTTTAGGAGTGGCTCTGTACATTATTTTAATAAAGTCCTTTGCTACTGAGAAATATGATATCTATGACTCAATCTTTTCTGTTGACATTAAATTTTAGTATTTGGAGATTCTAGGGTTTCTTTATCCATAATTCAGTAATTTCATGACATTTATGTTTTGGTGTGTAGCTCCTCATTCCTTCATTGTGCTACATACTTTGTTGGGCACTTCCAATAGGGAGATTTAAACTGTTTCCTTTTCTTTATGCTACTATTAGTCATAATTTCGAATTTTTGTGGTGACTTCCTAAATATGTCATTTTCCTTCTCCCCTGATTTTTTTTTTCTCATCATACCATGCCGTTTGTGGGATCTTAATTCCCCAATCAGGGATCTAACCAGGGACCACAGAAGTGAAATTGCCAACTCCTAACCACTGGACTGCTCTTCCTTCTTCTTTTTTGCTTTCATTTTATTATCTTTTGTTCTATTTTCTGGGAAAATGTTAAACTTTATTTCCAAAATACTTATAAAAGTTTTGTTTTGAGGTTAACATGTTTCACTCTCCAAGAGCTGTTTCTTATTGTTTTTTAATTTTTCTATATAATCCATTAATTGAATTTTTGTATAAAATATTTTTTTTTCATTTCTTTGGATATTATTATTTTTATCATTTCTTCTGTTCCTTGAATTGATTCTAGTTTTCCCTTTATTTCCTATTTGTTTTGGCTTTCTCTTTCATCTTTTATGCCTCTCTCAAAAATCTGGTGTACTTGGCATGTCAACTCACATTTAAGAGTGAAGACTTAAAATCTTCAGAAGCACTCTGTCTAAATGATAGCCCTCATTCCAAGGCAAGCACATGAATAAATCACTGTTTCATTGATAAACTCAGAAATTAGTTTATGGAGGTATTTTCTCTGAAAATATTTAATTTTTCAGGAAAGTAATCCTACAAAACCCTGCTTGGGACTCTTACGCATGTCTTCCCTCATTCTGGAAGTAGGGTGAGGTACTAGATTGATGTCTCACTAAGAATTATAAACTTTAATCCCTTTTGTCTTCAGTACTCTAACTCATCCAGTGTAAGCTATAATTTCTATTATTTTTAAACAAATGTCACTGGGCCTTTTTCATTAATTTTATTCTCAAGATTTTAAAATATTCAACAAATTTACCTTTGGCTGGCAAGCTTCCTAATGTGAACATTTTTGTTCTCAAAAGTTTAAGACATAAGATCCAGCAATTCTACTCCTGGGTTGAATTACTTATATGAAGAAATCATTAATTAGAAAAGACATATGCAAACTTTTTCCCTTGCTGCATTATTTATGATAGACAAAATATGGGAACAACCTAAATGTATATCAATAGTTGAATGGATAAAGCAGATGGATAAAGCAGATGTGACATATATACACACACATACAGCAGAATAGAATTTTGCATTTTCTGACAAAATGGGTGGACATAAAGGGCATAATGCTAAGTGAAATAATTCAACAGAGAAAGATAAATACTGCATGATTTCTCTTATATGCAGTATCTGAAAAAAATGAACATAAAGCAAAAACAGAGTTATAGATACAGAGAACATATGGCTGGTTGTGGGCAGAAGGATAAATAGGTAAAGGAGATTAAAGGGTATAAACTTCAATTGTAAAATAAGTGACTCACGAATATGAGATACACAGTATGGGGAACATAGTCAATAATTACACATGGACATCACCAGATGGTCGACACTGAAATCAGATTGCTTATATTATTTGCAGCCAAAGATGCAGAAGCTCTATACAGTCAGCAAAAACAATAACAGGAGCTGACTGTGGCTCAGATCATGAACTCCTTATTGCAAAATTCAGACTTAAACTGAAGAAAATAAGGAAAACCACTACACCATTCAGTTATGGCCTAAATCAAATCCCTTATGACTATACAGTGAAGTGAGAAATAGATTTAAGGGACTAGATCTGATAGACAGAGTGCCTGATGAACTATGGACAGAGGTTCTGACATTGTACAGGGGACAGGGATCAAGACCATCCCCATGGAAAAGAAATGCAAAAAGGCAAAATGGTTGTCTGAGGAGGCCTTACAAATAGCTGTGAACAGAAGAGAAGTGAAAAGCAAAGGAGAAAAGGAAAGATATTCCCGTTTGAATGCAGAGTTCCAAAGAATAGCCAGGAGAGATAAGAAAGCCTGCCTCAGTTATCAATGCAAAGAAATGGAGGAAAACAACAGAATGGGAAAGACTAGAGATCTCTTCAAGAAAATCATAGATTCCAAGGGAACATTTCACTCAAAGATGGGTTCAATAAAGGACAGAAATGGTATGGACCTAACAGAAGCAGAAGATATTAAGAAGAGGTGGCAAAAATACACAGAAGAATTGTACAAAAGAAAAAGATCTTCATGACCCAGATAATCACAATGGTGTGATCACTCACTTAGAGCCAGACATCCTGGAATGTGAAGTCAGGTGGGCCTTAGAAAGCATCATTACGAACAAAGCTATTGGATGTGATAAAATTCCAGTTGAGCTATTTCAAATCCTGAAAGATGATGCTGTGAAAGTGCTGCACTCAATATGCCAGCAAATTTGGAAAATTCAGCAGTGACCACAGGATTGGAAAACGTCAGTTTTCATTCCAATCCCTAAGAAAGGCAATCCCAAAGAATGCTCAAACTATGGCACAATTGCACTAATCTCACATGCTAGTAAAGTAATGCTCAACATTCTCCAAGCCAGGCTTCAGCAATACGTGAAGCATGAACTTCCAGATGTTCAATCTGGTTTTCGAAAAGGCAGAGGAACCAGAGATCAAATTGCCAACATCCGCTGGATCATCGAAAAAGCAAGAAAGTACCAGAAAAGCATCTATTTCTGCTTTCTTGACTACGCCAAATCCTTCGACTGTGTGGATCACAGTAAACTGTGGAAAATTCTGAAGGAGATGGGAATACCAGTCCATCTGACCTGCTTCTTGAGACACCTGTATGCAGGTCAGGAAGCAACAGTTAGAACTGGACATGGAACAACAGACTGGTTCCAAATAGGAAAAGAATTATGTCAAGGCTATATATTGTCATCCTGCTTATTTAAGTTATATGCAGAGTGCATCATGAGAAACGCTGGGCTGGAAGAAGCACAAGCTGGAATCAAGATTTCCGGGAGAAATATCAATAACCTCAGATATGCAGATGACACCACCTTATGGCAGAAAGTGAAGAGGAACTAAAAATCTCTTGATGAAAGTGAAAGAGGAGAGTGAGAAAGTTGGCTTAAAGCTCAACCTTCAGAAAACTAAGATCATGGCATCTGGTCCCATCACTTCATATCAAATAGATGGGGAGACAGTGGAAACAGTGTCAGACTTTATTTTTTTGGGTTCCAAAATCACTGCAGATGGTGACTGCAGCCATGAAATTAAAAGACACTTACTCCTTGGAAGGAAAGTTATGACCGACCTAGATAGCATGTTAAAAAGCAGAGACATTACTTTGCCCACAAAGGTCCATCTAGTCAAGGCTATGGTTTTTCCAGTGGTCATGTATGGATGTGAGAGTTGGACTGTGAAGAAAGCTGAGTACCGAAAAATTGATGCTTTTGAACTATGGTGTTGGAGAAGACTCTTGAGAGTCCCTTAGACTGCAAGGAGATCCAACCAGTCCATCCTGAAGGAGATGATTCCTGGGTGTTCGTTGGAAGGACTGATGCTGAAGCTGAAACTCCAATACTTTGGCCACCTCATGTGAAGAGTTGACTCATTGGAAAAGACCCTGATGCTGGGAGGGATTAGGGGCAGGAGGAGAAGGGGATGGCAGAGGATGAGATGACTGGATGGCATCACCGACTTGATGGGCCTGAGTTTTAGTAAATTCCGGGAATTGTTGATGGACAGGGAGGCCTGGCGTGCTGCGATTCATGGGATCCCAAAGAGTCGGACACGACTGAGCAACTGAACTGAACTGAAGGTGACTTATTGTAACTAGTCATTGTGGTAATAAGTTTGAAATGTATAGAAATATCAAATCACTGTGCTGTGTCCTACATCATATTGTAGGACAATTATTCTTCAAAAACAAACTCATAGAAAAAAAAAAAAAAGGATGATGTTTGTTGTTACCAGAGGTAACGAGTGTGGAAAGGGGAAATTCGATTAAGGTAATCAAAAAGTACAAACTTATAAGTGAGCACTAAGGATCAGATATACAACATGAATAAATAATTAACACTGATGTATGTTATATATGAAAGTTGCTAATAGAATAAATCCTAAAAGTTTTCATCAGGATACATATTTTTTTAATTTCTCTAATTTTATATCCATCTGAGAAAATGGATATTCACTAAAGTGATCATGGTAATCATTTCATAATGAATGTAAATCAAGTTATTATGTTGTATGCCTTAAACTTATACAGTACTGTATGCCAATATTATCTTAATAAAGCTGGAATAAAGAAGCAAAAAAATATAAGGCAAGAAATCAAGGGAAGCATTAATTACAAAATAAGCAATATATATATATTTTTTTCTGTGATGAATGAGTATATAAAACCTTTAAAATACTTCTGCTGGATATAAGTAATCAAGAGTGAGTCTTATAGGGCAATTATTATCATTTATGTCTAACAAATATGAAGTCAGAACCCAGATACACAGGTACCAGAAAGGTCCTGCATAACGTCACAGTTTGAAGCAAATGAATAGGAAATGAGCATTTGCAAAAATAGGATAAGTCTATTGGAGCAACTGCATTCAAAGTTATAGTGTAATTAATTGGTTGAGTGCCAGGGCATTCATGAAATTTGCACCCAGAACTGATTTTTAAATTCGAGTTTTCAATTGCTCCTCTTCTGATGACACAGTAAGAGCATGCAAATAAATTAGAGAAGAGTAAAGGAATTGAGATGTATATGATTAAATAATTCAAGTTTCTTTTTATTTTGTTTCAAACACTTCAAGTAATATTTTTGTATTGTCTTAACAAGTATAACATTATTAAATCTTTTACAAAAACTTCTTTTTTATTTTCATTTTATTTTTTTTATTAGTTGGAGGCTAATTACTTCACAACATTGCAGTGGGTTTTGTACAAAAACTTCTTAATCAAATCTTTTCAATATATTTCCAAATATTACAAGCAATGCTACATCTAATCATCTTCTACAAGAGATATTTCCATTTACCATTATTTCTGAACTCACATAATTCATCTTAGATATATTTTAGTGTCATTTATCCATTACTTTGCTCATAATTAGTCTTGAATAATGTAAGATAGAATTATATTTTCAAAGCTTGAGGAGGAAAACTGTGTATCCTAAACTGATAAGCTAAAGCCATTTTGAGATATTAGTCTTTGGGGAAGTACAAACAAGTGCCTATGCAACAACATGTCCTTGACTAGGTAGGTGTTCCATAGCATAACACATACGGATCATAGCATAACCATTAATGACCCTTGCCAAATGTTAGAGTTCTTGAAAGATAGATTCTGTAACAGCCTATTAGAGAAAATTTGAGCTCCAGCCATACAGTCCTATTCACTTATTACTCTCAATATATGCCGTGTATTGTACTATCCCATTTTCCTGTTTCTGCTCACACAATTCCCAATATATTGTAAAATTATTAAAATCTGAATAAGGTGTTGTACCTATACAAGCATCAGCACCATACATAACAGGTTAATATAGCAAGTTTTTGATTTAATGATTGATTGGAATAGCCTAGCAGATGCTCAAAAAATATTTGCTGAAGAAATAATGACTAAGTACAAATGAATTAGATTTTTTCACTCAATAATATTTAGCCAGTTGTAAGATATGAGTTTTTATGTGTATTTGAATTAAGTTTCTATCAATATATCTTAATTTCTATAAATACAGAAAATACATATTTGCAGATCTTCATAGATGACATTTCTGACTAGTAAGAGGGACATTTGTAATGTGGAAGAAAAGATTCAAATAGACATTTGAATGTGATTTCAATTAATGTTCAACAGCTTAAATTCTGGGACTCACATATTTATTAGATTTGTGATTAGAATCCAATGTCACTGAGCAGGTTTACTAAGTTCGTTCAGATTTTCTGTTTGGTTCTACCTCTTTTATCTTCCCAACAAACCTTGAAAATAGGAAGAAAAGTAGTGCTTTGGTGGTTTCTCTTTCAAAAGATTTAGGCAACTTTAACTCCTTATAGTGATTACTTAAATTTTGGAAACAATTAACGAAAAAAGAAAATTGAAGACTAATATATGTCACTTATTTTTTAAATTTTTATATATATATATATTTTTTTTTTTTGCTGAGGAAAAGAAAATAAAACATACAAAAGCACAGTAACAATAACAACTTCCAGTTATTATGCTAACTGTAGCAATTGACATTTTGGCACCACAAAAATAGAAGGAAATAAATTCACAAAGTAGAGAAAGATAAAGTCACACTAATATATATACTTGTGGAAATATACAAAATAAATTTGGAAAAATTATGCCAAGTTTCAGTTTGAGATGCTACATTGCTTTCTTGATACAAAAATGTTAGTCTGAAGATTATAGTCTATAGTGAATAAAGATAAAGTAAATTTTGATGTATAATTTGCCCTCAAACTTTATTTTCATTAGAGTCATTATTGAAAACACAGATTTGCATAGGTGTGTTGATGAAAAATCATTTATTTCCATAATTCAACTGCAGCTGCATATATCCCTCCATTTGGAGAACAGAAGTTATTATTAAGAATAAATGTAGTATTTTTCAGATATTATAATAATCAAGTGTATGATTAAAAGAGTAAACTAAACATTGCTATTTGCTGCATTTTGCTTGAAACTCTAGAAAATTATAAATGTTGTTACAAAGAACAGAAGTCTTCAACTGGGAAACACAATAACCCTGTGGGTATGTGGACACTTTCCAAGTGGGACAAAAAGTGGAAAATGAGCAAAATAATAGAAACACTGATAAATCTGTACACAAACTGAAAGAACATGATAGCCTATCTGACCAGATTCTCTGTCTCATTCAACATTGCAAATGTCAACAAGTGAAAATGCAGTGTTGTCTTGCTGATCCTGCTCACAGTGCCAATTGTCTCACTGTTCACTGTTCACTGAACCCAGGGTAGGTAAGGCGTGAGGTCAGAGGATGGAATGAGACTGGAGAAGCTGTAGAAACTGCAGACATGTTTATTCTCTCTTGGCTAGCACAACAGCCATAGCAGGATTCTCTCCTGGCTGACTCAGCAGCTGTAGCAGTAGACACACTATATTCTCTCCTCTCGTGGTTGAACCAACAAACACAACTGTGAGGCAGCAGTAAATGCCTCAGCTCTTTAGGTGGAGCTCATATATCCCTAGAGCACACAACCCGCACACAACCCGTGGCCAAGCAAGTACCTCCTGATGTGCATGCTCAGTGCTACAAATGATCTCTGCCATTACATAACCATGTAAAGTCATTGTTTACAGAACAAGGGCAAGAGGGTGTGAGAGCATGGGGCGAGAGAGCCTGACTGGCACCATCTTGTTAATTTATCTATAAGTGTCTTGATAGGCACCCTTCAGCTAGGACTCTGAGCCCCGTAGCTTGTATAGAATGTATAGGAGATACAGAAATCTTTATATATCCTGGTGGTGGGTATAAAGATGTTTGGAAAAGTACAATTGAAAGTGAGGACACACAGAGATTACTGGAGAGTATAAAGCTTTAAGAAAATCAGTTTCCCTTTCCTCAACTTCTTTATATGATTTATTAAAACTGTTGTGTCAGACATCAAGCCTTTTTTTCATTTCCTAGATTCTTTTTCATAATAGCCCCTGCTCATATTAAAAAAAAGGACTATTTTCTACCCATTCTCACTATTTATTTGGTTTATTATTAATAATTCTGGTTTGGGAATAAGAATTCCTAAGGCAACAAAATAAAGAACAATTCTAAACATTGATATCTGGGTTGCTTATGGTAAAAATGAAAGGAGACCTAATGGAGATTCATAGATGATAGAACACTGCTATTCATTAAATAATTCAGAAGAATATCAAATAATTGAGTGACATCTCTATAGCAAACCTCTCCTTTCCCATCAACTGTTTTATGTAAACTTGTCTCCTTACTGCTATGTCTATGAAAAATAAAATATAATGCTGAACTTTGTCTATAAGCCCATGAAATAACTGTGTATATTCATCTCAATAGACACATTTCCAATAAAAGTGTACTTTTTATATTTATTAATCATATATAAAACGTTATTTTTAATATTTATTTTTAGTTGATTGATGATTGTATTACAATATTGGTTCGATTTCTGTCATACATTAACATGAATTAACCATAGGTGTACATATGTCTCCTCGTTCTTGAATCTCCCTCCCACCTCCCACCTATTCCCACCCCTCTAGGTTATTACAGAGCCCCAGTTTGAGTTCCCTGAATCATGCAGCAAATTCCCATTGGTTATCTATTTACATACATTAGTGTATATGTTTCCATGCTACTCTCTCCATTCATGTCATCCTCTTCTTCTTCTGATGTTCCATGAACACTTGTAATGGAAATCAAGCCAGAATAAATGTTACCACTTTGAGCCATATAAAAGCAATATTTAAAAATGGCAAATGTATTATGTATATGTATATATACATATATATATATATACACACACACACACATATATATAACTGTGAAGTATAATAATAACCCTAATATCAGACTTTCAATATAAAAATCTATGAAAAACATAGACTAAAAAGAAGACTTTAAGAAGGGCAAAGATTCTTAATTTTCACAGAAGAATATTGGTTTTATTTTTCATAATAAATGATAGAGGATATTAAATTGCCATCATTATGGATTCCAAAAGTACATTTAAAAGTGTAATGTGATAATTTTATTTGCAAATGTGAATATTTAGAATACAACAACAATTACATTGTCTTCAAGTATTTAAAATTATGACACAGTTTCCACATGTCAAGCCAAAAGTAAGGCAGGTGTTCAGTTCAGTTCAGTTCAGTCCCTCAGTTGCGTCTGACTCTGCGACCCCATGAACCGCAGCATGCCAGGCCTCCCTGTCCATCACCAACTCCTGGCATTAACTTAAACTCATGTCCATTGAGTCAGTGATGCCATTCAACCATCTCATCCTCTGTCATCCCCTTATCCTCTTGCCCTCAATCTTTCCCACTATCAGAATCTTTTCAAATGAGTCAGCTCTTTAGATCAGGTGGCCAAAGTGTTGGAGTTTCAACTTCAACATCAGTCCTTCCAATAAATATTCAGGACTGATCTCCTTTAGGATGGACTGGTTGGATCTCCTTGCAGTCCAAGGGACTCTCAAGAGTCTTCTCCAACACCACAGTTCAAAAGTGTAAATTCTTCAGTGCTCAGCTTTCTTTATAGTCCAACTCTCACATTCATACATGAATACTGGAAAAAACCATAGCCTTGACTAGATGGACCTTTGTGGGCAAAGTAATGTCTCTACTTTATAATATGCTGTCTAGATTGGCCATAACTTTCTTTCCAAGGAGTAAGGGTCTTTTAATGTCATGGCTGCAATCACCATCTGCAATGATGTATGCTTATTTGTTTTCAAAATTATTTTAGATGTCATCCAAGCAAAATTAAACACCATTGACCAAGAATGGTTCTTGTATAAAATTAATTATTTATAACCAGTACTATCCTAATGCTTATTTGATGTCTAGAATCTATAATGTCGACAATAATTGTGGACAAAGATATAAATATATTGAATTAGAAATAGATCCTGATTCTAGCCCTACCTTGTGACTTTCAGCTTATCCTCTACACAGTTTAGTTTTTTTTTTTAATCTCTAAATAAAAAAAAATGACCAATGTTTTGTGAAATATTGTGAGATAGTCAGTGTTTATAAACAATGTTTACAGCAAGAAGCACAGCTTTCGTGAGCCAGACTCTTGTTTTAAGTATGACCTTCCTCATCTCCACACAGAGGTTAGACTCCCTTCTTCAGTCTGAATATTTCCACCTCAACTTCATGTTAAAATCTTAACCTTCAAAGATGGTGGTATTAGGAGGTGGAGTCTTTGAGAGATGCTTTGTTTGTGAGGGTGGAGCCTTCATAAATGGGATTAGTGTTCTTATAGAGACCTACCAGAGATCCCTTTCAACTTCCACCATACAAGAATACAATGAGAAGTCTATGACTAGAAAGGGCCCTCACCTAACCACGTTGGCACTCTGATCTCAGACTTCCAGCCTCCAGAACTGTGAGAAACAAATTTTGTTGTTTATAAGTCACCCAGAGTGTGGGATTTTGTTATAGCATCCTGGATGGACTATGACATTGTCTTAAAACTCGCTTGATGTTCTTTAAAATTTTGTTATTGCTTCTAACTGAGAAACACATTTTATTAACAGAAAGAGTTGTCTAAGTACTTTCTTTTCATCAGCTTTCCTCAAAAATGCCCCTAATGTAACATCTTGGAAAACAATTGATCAAAAATAAAAGTAATTTATATTAACTGTTATTTTCCTGTAGGATTGGTGAATACTATAATTGCAAAGAGGACTGCTGCAAGGGACCTTTCTTTCTCATGACAAAATAATTAGATTTTCCTTTTCTAGGGAAAAGAGATGAGCATTGAGATTTGTTGTTTTGAAAAATCTTCATTTTTTTTTTCAAAATTTTCCCATAACTTTCTCAGTATCAGTAAATATTCTTCCACAGCTTTATATTATATATCACCTAAAACTAAACTACAAGACAGATACTAACTGACTCTGTAGAGTAAAATATGTCTAAAAGTGAAAGTTACTCTATTGTGTCCGACTCTTTGAGACCTCGTGGACTATACAGTCCATGGAATTCTCCAGGCCAGAATACTAGAGTGGGAAGCTGTTCCCTTTGCCAGAGGATCTTCCCAACCCAGGGATCAAACCCAGGTCTTCTGCATTGCAGGCAGATTCTTTACCAACTGAGCCCCTATGTCTTTTTAAAAACAAATGTTCCGTGTATTTTTCATTATAGCTTTGCTTTAATATTTGGTAGTACTTATTGAGTATTTAGTATCTAAGGATTAGGATGTGTTGGTAAATTTTTCCCAATAACAAAGAAAAAGAGAATAGCCCACATACCTTAGTGCTCTGCTGCTAAACAGGTGGTCATTTTACCAAAGACAGGGAATTTCCTCAATGTCACTTGTAATCTTATTTTCCAGTAATGACTCACCCACTAATCTAATCATGATGTAGGAAAATTCAATTTTATTATAGTTAGATGAGGCTTATTTTTGGTATATTTCTGGATTGCTTAAAGTTTGCCTGAGGAGAGTGACTACCTTTTCTTGATCCCATTCCCTCCAAATAATGTCCATTATTTTTAATTTCTTTGACAGCTAAGCTTTGAATAAAAGGTCTCTGCCTTGCACTCTATATTTCCTCAGTCTTCATGTCCACATTAACTCTCTACAAATCTGATTCCAACCTACCATTTCAAGTAAATTGCTTTCTCCAAGCTCACCAGGGACCTCTTTCTAGTCAAATGCAATGATATTTGCTCAGATCCTTTTCAAACTCTGTTACTTGACATAATTGATTATCTTATACCTGAAATTCTTCCTCACCCTTAGGTACAATAACATATTACCTTGTTTTCCTCCTGCTTCCTTGCCAAAAAAAATTTTTTTTTTCTTTTCTGTTGCTGTGTTTCATATAGACATTCTTTAAAGAAATGTTTAAATGATAACCCTATATGCAAAACAGAAAAAGAGACACAGAAGTACAGAACAGACTTTTGAACTCTGTGGGAGAAGGTGAGGGTGGGATGTTTCAAAAGAACAGCATGTATATTATTTATGGTGAAACAGATCACCAGCCCAGGTGGGATGCATGAGACAAGTGCTCGGGCCTGGTGCACTGGGAAGACCCAGAGGAGTCGGGTGGAGAGGGAGGTGGGAGGGGGGATCGGGATGGGGAATACGTGTAACTCTATGGCTGATTCATATCAATGTATGACAAAACCCACTGAAATGTTGTGAAGTAATTAGCCTCCAACTAATAAAAAAATAAATAAATAAATAAAAGGAAAGCACAATCAACTAGTGCTTACTCTGGGAAGAATGGAAGCCCTGTAAGTCCTGTATATCTTGTTAGCTTCCCACAATCACAAATGCCCATTTCTACAACCTTCCAACATTCTTTCATGGAAGAGAGGAATGTAAAGGTGATAGAACTGTGAGACAAGAGCAAAAGCTTCAAGGTCTTTAAGAAATGGTCCTTGAGATTTTTAAAACTGTGAGACTAAATGTAGTATTATTTAGTCAGAAACTAAAATTTTACAATTCATTTAATGATACACAATAAATCAATTGTGTCTTTGTAATGGAACTAAGTAGCTTGCGGGCAAAAGTATGGCGATAATTCATGAGTACATTTTCAAATCTTTTGAATTGTATGAATATATTATCCACTTTTAATTACAATAAGAAATTAAAAATCTTTCCAAAAAAAAAGAAATGTTTAGTGAACTCTAGAACCTATTCTATGATAAGTAAAGCTGGGTAAATATCTGAGGATACAACTGGGAATATAAGATGAGTATATCTCTAGTTTTACATGGGGTTAGTAAAAAGCAAAACAGGATACTTTTAACTTATTGCAAGTACTGTAAAGATAATAAATCTGGGCAATACAGATGAGAATGACTACAAGTATGAGAGGGATACTAGGCATGCATTGATGGTGAGGGTAGTTTCTTTTAGGTTTATTTATCAAATAAGAACAATTTGAGGAGGTGATATTTTATTAGAGACCTGAATGATTCAAAGGAGCTAGCAATTCTTATATATGATTGCATAAGAATGTGCTAACCAGACAGAATTATAATGCCAAGGTGAAAGTAACTTGGGTTACAATAGGAATTGAAAAGTCAATGTGGCCGATTAAAGTAGACAAGGAAAAAAAGAAGTAGAAAATGAGATCAGAGAGGGTGATAGCATGGTTCTGTAGACTATTGTTAGGACTGTGCATTTTCTTATAATAAAAGTCATCAAAGGTTTATAAGCAGGGAAATTATATGACCTCATATGATCTGATTTCCATTATAAAAAAATCACTCTGGCCGCTGTATCAAAAACAGATCACTAACAGCATCAAGAGAAGAAACAGAGCAGTTAAGATATTGCAGTAGTCTAGGGGATAGATTATAATTTCTTAAATGCACTGGTGTTAAAGGAAATGAATGAACTTGGGATATGATTTGGAGGTAAAGTTGACAGATATTGTTGACAGATTGTGTGTAGTGAAGTGGTGAGGACAATTAAATGATCAGGGATGACTTCTGAGCTTTTAGCTTGAGGAAATGGGAGGATAATAGAGCCAATGACTGAAATATGCTGATATGAAGAGGCTTAAAGAGAAATTCTCATGCAGAGGAAAAAGTCCAGTCTTAATTTTCATATGTCCAAGGGATCAGTCTGTGGCTTTTGTGTTCTTTTCACATTCACCCACTGGGGTACTTCATTTTATCTCAAGGCTTTTGTGCTAAATATTCAGAAACCTACATCTCTTTACCTAAATTATGTAAATTCTCTTGCTTTACATCAAACTTTTATTGTGATATCATAACATGGAAGTGGCATTTTATTAATATTTGAAAGAGAGAGAAAAAACAGAATGAGTTGCTAAACTTCTTACTATTGGTGAAATGATCAGTTGTTACCTTAACATGTTCACTGTGATCTATTAATTCATACAAGAATATTTCAAGTTAAAAGAAAATGAAAGTGTTATTTTTATGATAAAAGAAACAAGTTATCAAACAGCCAAAAATGTCAATAAGCATTTTCTTCCAGAATTTCACTCAAGTATTGGCAGAATATGTTATTTTAAATGTTGTTAAATATTCAGGCTTCCTAGACCCAATTCCAAAACCTGTTTGGAGTCTCCTCCACACCAACAATCAATTATTGAATACAAGCAGAGTGTTTGAGAATTCAACTCAGTTCTGACACTATCTATCAAGAGAAAGAAATAGATTCCACAGTGTCAGTCTCACAAGACCACCATCTATTTAAGACACCTTTCGAAAACCCAGACTGTTACTTATATATCTAATAACTAAGTTACAAATTGGAAAGTTTTATGACACCTTCAAACTCAGGATTCCAATTCCAAGTTCACGTTGTTACCTGCACTTCTGATCAACTTCTGAAAACCAGAAGTTCACATGCCCCCAACACAAATTCAACAAATTTGTTAGAGTAGTTCACAGAACTTAGGAAAATATGTTTGCTCATTAGATTACAAATTTATTACAAAATATTATTAAAGAACACTAAACAGCAAGATGGAGATACATAGGGTAAGTTCCTGAACAAAAGAGCTTCTCTCCTTTTGAGTTTGGGGCCTGGCATGAAGGCATGCAGAAGTATATTCTTGTTCCCTCATGTGAAACCTTGACCCCCCCAAAAAAAAAAAAAAATCACACAGCTGTCCTTCTGGGTTTTTATCCTCTTCATGGATCACAGCCTTGTCAAAGGAAGGGGGCATGCATAACTCAATGAGGCTATGAGTCATGCCGTTCATGGGCCACCCAAGACAGATGGGTCATAGTGAAGAGTTCTGACAAAACCTGGTCCACTGGAGGAAGGATGGGAAATCGCTCTGCTGTTCTTGCCATTAGAAACCCATGAACAATAAGAAAAGTTAAAAATATATAACTCCAGAAGATGAATCCTCCAGGTTGGAAGATGTGTAATATGCTACTGGAGAACAGCAGAGGACGATAACTAATAGTTCCAGAAAGAATGAAGAGGCTGGGCCAAAGCAGAACTGATATTAAATTGTGGATGTGTCTGGTGGGGAAAGTAAAATCTGATGCTGTAAAGAACAATACAGTATAGGAAACTGGAATGTTAAGTCCATGGATGAAAGTAAACTGGATGTGGTCGAGGAGGAGATGGTAGGAGTGAACACTGTTATCTTAGGAATCAGTGAACTAAATGGACAAGAATGGGAGAATTTAATTCAGATGACCATTCTATCTACTGATGCAGGCTAAAAACCCTTAGAAGAAATGGAGTAGCCTTCATAGTCAACAAAAGAGTCCAAAATGTAGCCCTCATAGTCAACAAAAGAGTCCAAAATGCAGTACTTGGGTACAAGCTCAAAAAAGACAGAATGATCTTGGTTCATTTCCAAGGCAAAGCATTCAGCATCAAGTAATCCAAGTCTATGCCCCAACCACTGATGCAAAAGAAGCTGAGGTTGACCAGTTCTCTGAAGACCTACAAGACCTTCTAGAACTAACACACACACACACACACACACACACACACGTAATTTTCATCATAGGAGAATGGAATGAAAAAGTAGGAAGTGAAGAGACAACTGGAGTAACAGGCAAGTTTGACCTTGGAGTACAAAATTAAGCAGGGCAAAGGCTAACAGTGTTTTGTCAAGAAAACATGCTGGTCATAGCAAATATATTTTTCCAACACAAGAGACAACTTTATACATGGACATCACCAGATGGTCAATACCAAAGTCAGGTTGATTATATTATTTGCAGCCAAAGATGGAAAAGCTCAATACAGTCAGCAAAAACAAGATCTGGAGCTGACTGTGGCTGAGATCATAAGCTCCTTATTACAAAGTGAGTGAAAGTCACTTAGTCGTGTTCGACTCTTTGCAACCTCATGGTCTATATAGTCCATGGAATTCTCCAGGTCAGAATACAAGAGTGGGTAGTCTTTCCCTTATCCAGGGGATTTTCCCAACCCAAGGATCGAACCCAGGTCTCCCGCATAGCAGGCAGAGTCTTTATCAGCTGAGTCACAAGGAAGCCCAAGAATACTGGAGTGGCTAGCCTATCCCTTCTCCAACAGATCTTCCCAACCCAGGATTCAATCTGGGGCCTCTTGCATTACAGAATGGATTCTTTACCAACTGAGCTTCCCTGATAGCGTCCTGATTTTTCTGGGTCTAGAAGATCCACTGGAGAAAGGAAAGGTTACCCACTATAGTATTCCAGCCTGGAGAATTCCATGGACTCTATAGTCCATGGGGTTGCAAAGAGTTGGACATGACTGAGTGACTTTCACTTTCACTTATTGCAAAATTCAGGCTTAAATTGAAGAAAGTAGGGAAAATCGGTAGCCCATGCAGGTATGAGCTAAATCAAATCCTTTATAATTATACAGTGGAGGTGATGAATAAATTCAAGGGATTAGATCTGGCAGACAGAGTGCCTATAGAACTACTGGCAGAAATTTGTAATATTGTACAGGCGGTAGTGACCAAAACAATCCCAAAGAAAAAGAAATGCAAATAGGCAAAATGGTTGTTTGAGGAGGCTTTACAAATAGCTGAGGAAAGAAGAGAAGTAAAAAAGGCAAGGGAAAACAAAAAGAAAAAAAAAGGCAAGGGAAAAAAGGAAAGATATACCCAACTGAATGCAGAGTTCCAGAGAGGAGCAAGGAGAAATAAGAAGTCCTTTATAATGAACAGTGCAAAGAAGAAGAGGAAATTAATAGAATGGGAAAGAGTAGATATCTCTTTAAGAAAGGTGGAGAGATCAAGGGAAGATTTCATGCAAGGATGGGCATGACAAAATAAGAAGTAGTAGGAACCTAACAGAAGCACAAGAAATTAAGAAGAGGTGTCGGTGATACACAAGAACTATACAAAAAAGATCTTAGTGACCCAAATAACCAAAACAGTGTGGTCACTCATAGCCAGACATCCTAGAGTGTGAAGTCAAGTGAGATTTAGGAACCATTATTACCGACAAAGCTGGATTTCCAGCTGAATTATTTAAAACATATATATATATATATATATATATATATAAATATAATTTAAATTAAATGTGATACTTATTTTGGTTAATTTAATTAATATTACAATTAACTTATATATAATATAAATTAAATTTAAATTAAATATAAAATTTATAAATATAAATTTATATATATAAAACAGACCTGAAAGAGACACGTGCACCCCAATGTTCCTCTGACTTTTCTAAATATACCTTGTACATCTCAAAGCCTACTTGAAGGATTTTGAGTATTACCTTGCTAGCATGTAAAATGAGTGCAGCTGTATGGTAGTTTGAACATTTTTTGACATTTCTTTTCTTTGAGATTGAAATGAGAGATGACCTACTTCAGATCTGTGGCAACCTCTGTGTTTTCCAAATTTGGAGACATATTGAGGACAGCACTTTAACAGCATCATTCGGTGTGTATGCCCAGAAATGGGTTTGCTGGGTCATATGGCAGTTCTAATTCCAGTTTTTTAAGAAATCTCCACACTGTTCTCCATAGTGGCTGTACTACTTTGCATTCCCACCAACAGTGTAAGAGGGTTCCCTTTTCTCCACACCCTCTCCAGCATTTATTTCTTGTAGACTTTTGCATAGCAGCCATCCTGACTGACGTGTAATGGTACCTCATTGTGGTTTTGATTTGCATTCAATGTTCATTGCAGCACTGTTTATAATAGCTAGGACATGGAAGCAACCTAGATGCCCATCAGCAGACGAATGGATAAGGAAGCTGTGGTGCATATACACCATGGAATATTACTCAGCCATTAAAAAGAATTCATTTTAATTAGTTCTAATGAGATGGATGAAACTGGAGCCCATCCAGTTTCCAAGTAAGCCAGAAAGATAAAGATCAATACAGTATACTAATGCATATGTATGGAATTTAGAAAGATGGTAATGATAACTCTATATGCAAAATAGAAAAAGAGACACAGATATACAGAACAGAATTTTGGACTGACCTTTGTTGGCAAAGTAATGTCTCTGCTTTTTAATATGCTGTCTAGGTTGGTCATAGCTTTTCTTTCAAGGAGCAAACAACTTTTAATGACTGCAGTCACCATCTGTAGTGATTTTGGAGCCCAAGAAAATAAAGTCTGTCACTGTTTCCATTGTTTATCCACCTATTTTACATAGAGTGATGGAACCAGATGCCACGATCTTAGTTGTCTGAATGTTGAGTTTTAAGCCAGTTTTTTTCACTCTCCTCTTTCACTGTATGCAGAATACTTCATGCAAAATCCTGGGAGTCTCTTGATGAGGGTGAAGGAAGACAGTGAAAAAGCTGGCTGAAAACTCAAAATTTAAAAAACTTAGATCATGGCATTGAGTCCCATCACTTCATGGCATATATATGGGGAAAAAGTAGAAACAGTGGCAGATTTTACTTTCATGGGCTCCAAAATCACTGCAGATGTTGACTGCAGTCATGGACGTAAATGATGCTTGTTCTTTGAAAGAAAAGCTATGACAAACCTAGACAGCATATTAAAAAACAGAGAAATCACTTTGCCTACAAAGTTCCATAGAGTCAAAGCTGTGGTTTTTATCAGGAGTCATAGTTTGATGAGAAAGTTGCACCATAAAGAAAACTTAGCACCGAAGAATTGATGCTTTCAAATTGTCATGCTGGAGAAGTCTCTTGAGAGTCTTTTGGACAGCAAGGAAATCAAACCAGTCAATCCTAAAAGAAATAAACTCCAAATAGTCATTGGAAGGACTGATGCTGAAGTTGAAGCTGAAGCTCTAATGTTTTCACCACCTGATGCAAAGAGCTGACTCACTGGGAAAGATCCTGATGCTAGGGAGGATTGAGGGCAAGAGGAGAAGAAGGCAAAAGAGAATGAGATGGTTGGATATCATGGCCAACTCAATGGACATGAGTTTGAGCAAACTCCGGGAGACAGTGAAAGACAGAGAAGCTTGACATGCTATAGTCCATGGGGTAGCAAAGAGTCAGACATGACTTAGCCACTGAACAACAACAAGCATAGATATAAACATATATATAAAATAAGTCACAATATAAAATGGCTGTCTGCGGAGACCTTACAAATAGCTGTGAATAGAAGAGAAGTGAAAAGCAAAGGAGAAAAGGAAAGATATACCCATTTGAATGCAGAGTTCCAAAGAATAGCAAGGAGAGATAAGAAAGGCTTCCTCCATGATCAGTGCAAAGAAACAGAGGAAAACAATAGAATGGGAAAGACTAGAGATCTCCTCATGAAAATTAGAGATACCAAGGTAACATTTCATCCTAAAATGGGCACAAATAAGGACAGAAATGGTATGGATGTAACATAAACAGAAATATTAAGAAGAGGTGGCAAGAATACATTGAAGAACTATACAAAAAAGATCTTCACGACCCACATAATCACGATGGTGTGATAACTCACCTAGAACCAGACATCTTGGAATGTGAAGTCAAGTGGGCCTTAGGAAGCATCACTATGAACAAAGCTAGTGGAGGTGATGGAATTCCAGTTAAGCTATTTCAAATCCTAAAAGATGATGCTATGAAAGTGCTACACTCTATGTGCCAGCAAATTTGAAAAACTCAGCAGTGATCACAGGACTGGAAAAGGTCAGTTTTCATTCCAATCCCAAAGAAAGACAATCCCAAAGAATTCTCAAACTACTACACAATTGCACCCATCTCAGATGCTAGTAAAGTAATGCTCAAAATTCTCCAAGCCAGGCTTCAACAGTGCATGAACTGTGAACTTCCAGATGTTCAAGCTGGTTTTAGAAAAGGCAGAGGAACCAGAGATCAAATTGCCAACATCCATTGGATCATCAAAAAAACAAGAGTTCCCGAAAAACATGCATTTCTGTGTTATTGACTATGCCAAAGCCTTTGACTGTGTGGCTCACAATAAACTGTGGAAAATTCTTCAAGAGATGGGAATACCAGACCATTTGACCTGCCTCTTGAGAAATCTGTATGTAGGTCAGGAAGCAACAGTTAGAACTGGACATGGGGCAACAGACTGGTTCAAAATTGGGAAAGGAGTATGTCAAGGCTGTATATTGTTAGCCTGCTTATTTTAACTTATATGCAGAGTACATCATGAGAAACACTGTGCTGAATGAAGCACAAGCTGGAATCAAGTTTGCCGGGAGAAATATCAATAACCTCAGATATGCAGATGACACCACTCTTATGGCAGAAAGTGAAGAACTAAAGAACCTGTTGTTGAATGTAAAAGAAGAGAGTGAAAAAGTAGGATTAAAACTCAACATTCAGAAAACGAAGATCATAGCATCTGGTCCCATCACTTCATGGCAAATAGATGAGGAAACACTGGAAACATTAAGAGACTTCATTTGTTGGTTTATTTTTTTTTGGGGGGGGGGTCCAACATCACTGCATATGGTGACTGCAGCCATGAAATTAAAACCTGCTTGCTCCATAGAGGGAAAGTTATGACCAACCTAAACAGCACATTAAAAAGCAGAGACATCACTTTGTCAACAAAGGTCCATCTAGTCAAAGCTATGGTTTTTCCAGTAGTCATGTATGGATGTGCGAGTTGGACTCTAAAGAAAGCTGAGCTCCAAAGAACTGATGCTTTTGAACTGTGGTGTTGGTGAAGACTCTTGAGAGTCCCTTGGACTGCAAGGAGATACAATCAGTCCATCTTAAAGGAAATCAGTCCTGAATATCCATTGGAAGGTCTGATGCTGAAGCTGCAGCTCTGATGCTTTGGCCACCTAATGCAAAGAACTGGCTCATTTGAAAAGACCCTGATGCTGGGAAAGATTGAAGGCAGGAGGAGAAGGGGACGACAGAGGATGAGATGGTTGGATGACATTACCGAGTCAATGGACATGAGTTTGAATAATCTCCAGAAGCTGGCAGGGAGGTCTGGCAAGCCGCAGTCCATGGGGGTTGTCAAGAGTCGTGTATGACTGAGTGTCTGAACTGGACTGAACTGAATTTATCTACTCTTCCCTTAACGTTTAACTGTATTTGATAAATGAACCTTACTCTACCTCTCAAATTCTTACCTGTTTGTTTTAGGCAATTTCAATTATCCAGCTCTTCACCTTTAATCCATGTAATGTGTGTCTATAAAACTAAGGATATATTAAAAAATACTAAACAAGACAAAACAAACAAAAAAAACCCAGTAAGTTCAAAATAATGTATTTCAGAGGAACTGTTCTGGACAAATTTTGCATTTTATCAACAGAAATTACTTACTGCTACAAATTAAACACTCCTGAATGGATTTTCCTTGCCTTAGAGACCTGAAGAGTCATATAGTGGTAATAGAGTTATCCAGTTCATTAAAAATAATTTGATACCATTGCCAAAATGGTGGTACATTTCCTTTACTTCATTATGCAAGTTTAATGAATGTGTTAATTATATTTCTTCAAGAATACCAGTCTTTTGTGAAATTCTTTAGTTAAATAGGAAATCCAATAGCTTAGAAGCTATTGTGGTCACTTAAAAAAATGTTTCTCCATTTCTTTGCTTTTAATCTCTTTAAAGATATCCTACACAATAAAGCAATTACTATAAACTATAGGTTATCTTACCTTGAATCCCTCCCTGGTGGCTCAGATGATTAGGAATCTGCCTGCAATGCAGGAGACTCTGGGTCAAGAATATTCCCTGTAGGAGGAAATGGCAACACACTTGATATCTCATTGCACTTTTGATTTGCATTTCTGTAATAATGAGTGATGTTGATCTTTTTTATGTGTTTGCTAGCCATCTGTGTGTCTTCTTTGCAGAAATGTCTGTTTAGGTCATTTTCCCACTTTTTGATTGGGTTGTCTGTTTTTCTGGGATTGAGTTGTATGAGTTGCTTGTGTATTTTGGAAATTAATCATCTGTCAGTTGTTTCATTTGCTATTATTTTCTCCCATCTGAGAGTTGTCATTTCACCTTGCTTATAGTTTCCTTTGCTATGCAAAAGATTTTGAGTTTAATCAGGTCTCACTTGTTTACTTTTGTTTTAATTTCCATTACTCTGGGAGGTGATTAATAGAGGGTCTTATTTTGATTTATTTCATCAACTGTTCTGCCTATGTTTTCCTCTAACAGTTTTATAGTTTCTGGTCTTCCATTTAGGTCTTTAATCCATTTTAAGTTTATCTTTGTGTATGGTGTTAGGAACTGTTCTAATTTCTTTCTTTTACAAGTTGCTGTCCAGTTTTCCCAGCACCATTTATTGAAGAGAATGTCTTTACCCCATTTTAAATTCGTCCCTCCTTTGTTAAAAATAAGATTCCCATAGGTGCATGGGTTTATTTCTGGACTTTCTATCTTGCTCCATTGGTCTATATTTCTGTTTTTGTGTCAGCACCATACTCTCTTGTTGACTGTAGCTTTGTAGTATAATCTGAAGTCAGGAAGGTTGATTCCTCTGGCTCAATTTTTCTTTCTCAAGACTGTTGACTATTCAGGTTCTTTTGTGTTTTAATGTGAATTGCGATTTTTTGTTTGTTTGTTTTAGTTCTGTGAAAGATGTCCTTGGTAATTTGACAAGGATTGTATTGAATCTGTAGATTGCATTTGGTAGTATAGTCATTTTCACAATATTGATTCTTCCTATCCAGGATCATGGACTATCTCTCCATCTGCTTATGCCATCTTTGATTTCTTTCATCAGTATCTAATAATTTTTATAATTTTCTGTATATAAGAATGCAAGTGATTTCTGTGTAGTGATTTTATATGACTTTGCTAAATTCACTGATTAGCTTTAGCAATTTACTGATAGTATCATTAAGGTTTTTTATGTATAGTACCATGTAATCTGCAAACTGTGAAAGTTTTACTTTTTTTCCAATCTGGATTCCTTGTATTTCTTTTTCTTCTCTGATTGCTGTAGCTAGGACTTCCAGAACTATGTTGACTGGTGAAAGTGGATACATTTCTCTTGTTCCTAATCTTAGGAGGAATGCTTCCAGTTTTTCACCATTGAGAATAATGCTTGTGGTGGGCTTATCATGAAGATGCGTTCTCCTACATTTGGATATGTGCAGAAGATATCAATGAGATACATCCCATCTAATTTATCATCTAAGACTTGTGTTTCCTTATTAATTTTCTGTATTGACGATCTGTCCATTGATGCAAGTGGGGTATTAAAATATCTTACTATTATTGTGTTACCGTCAACTTCTCTTTTTATGTCTGTTAGTGTTTGTCTTATATATTGAGGTGCTTCTATATTAGGTGCATAGATATTTACAATTGTTATGTCTGCCTCTTGAATTGATACCTTGATCATTATGTAGTATCCATCCGTATCTTGTAATATACTTTACTTTAAGTTCTAATTTGTCTCATATGAGGATTGCTACTTCAGCTTGCCTTCACTTTCCATTTGCATGGAATATATTTTTCCATCCTTTCACTTTCAGTCTATATGTGTCTTTATGTCTGAAGTGAGTTTCTTATATATTTATATATATTATTGCAATTTTATTTTTTTATGCATCTTTTTCTTCTCATGAATTTCCTGATTATATAAGTCCCTTTAACATTTGTTATAAAGCTGGTTTGGTGGTACTGAATTTTCTTAACTCTGCCTTGTGTGAAAAGCTCTTTACTTCTCCATCAATTTTGAATGAGATCCTTGCTGGTTAGAGTAATCTTGGTTGTAGATTTTTCCCTTTCAGTACTTTAAATATATCCTGCCATTCTCTTCTGGCCAGCAGAGTTTCTGTTGAAAGATCAGCTGTTCGGGGGAGGAGCTAAGATGGCGGAGTAATAGGACAGGGAGGCCACTTTCTCCCCAACAAATTCATTGAAAGAACATTTGAATGCTGAGCAAACTCCACAAAACAAATTCTGATCGCTAGCAGAAGATATCAGGTGCCCAGAAAAGCAGCCCATTGTCTTCAAAAGGAGGTAGGAAAAAATATAAAAGACAAAAAGAGAGACAAAAGAGCTAAGGATGGAGACCCCTCCCAGGAAGGGAGTTGTAATAGAGGAAGTTTCCAAACACCAGGAAACCCTCTCACTGGTGGGTCTGGGGGAAGTTTTCAAATCTCGGAGGGCAACCTAACTGGGAGGAAAAATAAATAAAACCCACAGATTAAATGTCTAAAAGCAACTCCTAGCAGAAAAGTACCCCAGATTCTCGCATCTGTCACCAGCAAGTGGGGGCTGAACGGAGAGGAGCGGGTGGCATTGCTTAGGGTAAGGACTGGGCCTGAATGCCCTGAGGGCAATCAGAGGGAGATAACATGAGATAGCAACTTAAACTGTGGGATAGAAAGAGAGAGAGTGAAAATTAACTGGCAAAAGTGTGCTAACCGAACACACTGCCGGGCTTTCACAGAACAAAAGAAAAGTCTGAGCAATTCCAGAGAAGAGCTAGCCGTCAGCGGACCAGCCCCTCCCCCGCCAGAGGCAGGAGGCAGGGGGGAGGGGAAAGGGGCAAACTCGGCCACAGAGACAGCATCCCCTATCAAATTGCAAACAGGCTCCCAGTTTATAACCAAAGGCGTCCTGAGATTCTGGATGGTTGACATCCGCCGGGAGGGTTGCGGCTAGAGACCAAGCTCCCCAGAACAGACACAAGGCGCACCGAACCAGGTACACGGAAACTGAGGCTGGGACCGCGGAGGGGATAAGGCGCGCTACACCCAGGGAGAGTGCGCTCGTCAAGCTCCTGGCTGCCTGAGCTGCTCCACCAGGGATGGCACAAAACACAGGCCCAACGGAGTCTGCAATTTTGTGGAGTACCTGAAAACTGGAACCGCACGCAACTCAGGGCCCACTCCATATAGAGCGGCCTGGAGCCTGAGCAGTGTAACATGTGCGCCATGAGCGGGGGTAAACCCAGTTTGGCTGGAACACTGTGAGTGCTCCACACACACGCCAGTGATATTTGTCTGCAGTGCCCCTCCCTCCCCACAGCACAACTGAACAAGTGAACCTAAACAAGAGACCACCTCTGCCTGCTTGTGTCAGGGTGGAAATCAGAAAATGAAGAGACCAGCAAACAGAAGCCAAAGAAACAAAGGGAACCGCTTCAGAAGTGACAAATGCAACAGATTAAAATCCCTGTAGTTAACACCGGCTACACCAGAAGGGGCCTAGAGATATTGAGAAGTGTAAGCTGGAACAAGGAGCTATCTGAAACTGAACGGAACCCACACTGGCCGCAATAGCTCCAGATAAATTCCTAGATATATATTTACTATTTTTTTTTATTTTTTTCTTTTATTTTCTTTTAAAATTCCCTATTACTCCTCTATTACCCCTTAATTTTCATTCTCATATATTTTTACTATGTTTTTAGTTAAAATTTTTCTTTTATTTTATTTTAAAGTCCTCTATTACTCCTTAATTTTCATTTTCATTTCACTATAACCTAGCAAAAAAAAAAAAAAAAGACCCTATTTTTAGAGAACTTCATATATATTTCTTAAACATTTTTGTGTTTTTGTTTTTAATATTGTATTTTTAAGCATCTAACCTCTACTCTAGATTTTTAATCTTTGTTTTCCAGTATTTGATATCAATTTTGGACGTTTAAGAATCCAATATTCAGTACCCATCTTTACTCAGAAGTGTGATGATTACTCTTTCCTCCTTTTGACTTGCCTTTTTCTCCCTCAGATCACCTCTATTTCCTCCCTCCCCCTTCTCTTCTCAATCCAATTCTGTGAATCTCTGTGGGTGTTCTGAGCTACGGAGAACACATAGGGAACAGAATAGTGCATAGATCTGTCTCTCTCCTCTTGAGTCCCTCTTTTTATCCTCCTGCTCATCTCTACCACCTTCCTCCCTCTCCTCTTTTTTATGCAACTCTGTGAACCTCTCTGGGTGTCTCTCACTGTGGAGAATCTTTTCACCATTAACCTAGAAGTTTTATTATCAATGCTGTATAGTTAGAGAAGCCTTGAGGCTACCAGAAGAATAACACTAATAGCCAGAGGCAGGAGGCTTAAGCCCAAACCCTGAGAACACCAGAGAACTCCTGACCACAGGGAACATTAGTCAATAAGAGATCATCCAGTACCATACTGTCTTGATGACTGTGGCTTTGTAGTAGAGTCTGAAGTCAGGCAGGTTGATTCCTCCAGTTCCATTCTTCTTTCTCAAGATTACTTTGGCTATTCGAGGTTTTTTGTATTTCCATACAAATTGTGAAATTCTTTGGTCTAGTTCTGTGAAAAATACCGTTGGTAGCTTGATAGGGAGTGCATTGAATCTATAGATTGCTTTGGGTAGAATAGCCATTTTGACAATATTGATTCTTCCAATCCATGAACACGGTATGTTTCTCCATGTGTTTGTGTCCTCTTTGATTTCTTTCATCAGAGTTTTATAGTTTTCTATGTATAGGTCTTTTGTTTCTTTAGGTAGATATACTGCTAAGTATTTTATTTTTTTTGTTGCAATGGTGAATGGTATTGTTTCCTTAATTTCTCTTTCTGTTTTTTCATTGTTAGTATATAGGAATGCAAGGGATTTCTGGGTGTTAATTTTATATCCTGCAACTTTACTATATTCATTGATTAGCTCTAGTAATTTTCTGGTAGAGTCTTTAGGGTTTTCTATGTAGAGGATCATGTCATCTGCAAACAGTGAGAGTTTCACTTCTTCTTTTCCTATCTGGATTCCTTTTACTTCTTTTTCTGCTCTGATTGCTGTGGCCAAAACTTCCAACACTATGTTGAATAGTAGTGGTGAGAGTGGGCACCCTTGTCTTGTTCCTGATTTCAGGGGAAATGCTTTCAATTTTTCACCATTGAGGGTGATGCTTGACAGAAATACAGATCAATGGAACAGAATAGAAAGCCCAGAGATAAATCCACGAACCTATGGACACTTTATCTTTGACAAAGGAGGCAAGGCTATACAATGGAAAAAAGACAAACTCTTTAACAAGTGGTGCTGGGAAAACTGGTCAACCACTTGTAAAAGAATGAAACTAGAACACTTTCTAACACCATACACAAAAATAAACTCAAAATGGATTAAAGATCTAAATGTGAGACCAGAAACTATAAAACTCCTAGAGGAGAACATAGGCAAAACACTCTCTGACATAAATCACAGCAAGAACTTCTGTGACCCACCTCCCAGAATGTTGGAAATAAAAGCAAAACTAAACAATCGGACCTAATGAAACTTAAAAACTTTTGCACTACAAAGGAAACTATAAGTAAGGTGAAAAGACAGCCCTCAGATTGGGAGAAAATAATAGCAAATGAAGAAACAGACAAAGGATTAATCTCAAAAATATACAAGCAACTCCTGCAGCTCAATTCCAGAAAAATAAATGACCCAATCAAAAAATGGGCCAAAGAACTAAACAGACATTTCTCCAAAGAAGACATACAGATGGCTAACAAACACATGAAAAGATGCTCAACATCACTCATTATTAGAGAAATGCAAATCAAAACCACAATGAGGTACCATTACACGCCAGTCAGGATGGCTGCTATCCAAAAGTCTACAAGCAATAAATGCTGGAGAGGGTGTGGAGTAAAGGGAACCCTATTACACTGTTGGTGGGAATGCAAACTAGTACAGCCACTATGGAAAACAGTGTGGAGATTTCTTAAAAAACTGGAAATAGAACTGCCATATGACCCAGCAATCCCACTTCTGGGCATAGACACTGAGGAAACCAGATCTGAAAGAGACACGTGCACCCCAATGTCCATCGCAGCACTGTTTATAATAGCCAGGACATGGAAGCAACCTAGATGCCCATCAGCAGATGAATGGATAAGGAAGCTGTGGTACATATACACCATGGAATATTACTCAGCCATTAAAAAGAATTCATTTGAACCAGTCCTAATGAGATGGATGAAGCTGGAGCCCCTTATACAGAGTGAAGTAAGCCAGAAAGATAAAGAACATTACAGCATACTAACACATAAAATGGAATTTAGAAAGATGGTAACGATAACCCTATATGCAAAACAAAAAGAGACACAGAAATACAGAACAGACTTTTGAACTCTGTGGGAGAATGTGAGGGTGGGATATTTCAAAAGAACAGCATGTATACTATCTATGGTGAAATAGATCACCAGCCCAGGTGGGATGCATGAGACAAGTGCTCGGGCCTGGTGCACTGGGAAGACCCAGAGGAATTGGGTTGAGAGGGAGGTAGGAGGGTGGATCGGGATGGGGAATATGTGTAAATCCATGGCTGATTCATATCAATGTATGACAAAACCCACTGAAATGTTGTGAAGTAATTAGCCTCCAACTAATAAAAAAAAAAAAAAAAAAAGAGATCATCCAAAATCCTCCATACCTACACTGAAACCAACCACCACCCAAGAGCCAATAAGTTCCAGAGCAAGACATACCACACAAATTCTCCAGCAACGCAGGAACATAGTCCTGAGCATCAACATACAGGCTGCCCAAAGTCACAGCAAAGAGACGTATCTCAAAACTCACTACTGGACACTCCATCGCAGTCCAGAGAGAAGAAATCCAGTTACATGCACCAGAACACTGATGCAAGCTTCCCTAACCAAGAAACCTTGACAAGCCAATCGTCTAATCCCACCCACTGGGAGAAAACTCCACAATAAAAAGGAACCACAGACCACCAGAATACAGAAAGGCCACTCCAAACACAGCAATCTAAACAAGATGAAAAGGCAGAGAAATACCCAGCAGGTAAAGGAATATGAAAAATGCCCACCAAGCGGAACAAAAGAGGAAGAGATAGGGAATCTACCTGAAAAAGAATTTAGAATAATAATAAAAATGATCCAAAATCTTGAAAACAAAATGGAGTTACAGATAAATAGCTTGGAAACAAGGATTGAGAAGATGCAAGAAATGTTTAACAAGGACCTAGAAGAAATAAAAAAGAATCGAGTAAAAATGAATACTGCAATAAACGAGATAAAAAACACTCTGGAGGGAACCAACAGTAGAATAATGGAGGCAGAAGATAGGATAAGTGAGGTAGAAGATAAAATGGTGGAAATAAATGAAGCAGAGAGGAAAAAAGAAAAAAAAAATCAAAATGAATGAAGACAACCTCAGGAACCTCTGGGACAATGTGAAACGCCCCAACATTCAAATAATAAGAGTCCCAGAAGAAGAAGACAAAAAGAAAGGTCATGAGAAAATACTCAAGGAGATAATAGCAGAAAACTTCCTTAAAATGGGGAAGGAAATAGTTACACAGTTCCAAGAAACCCAGAGAGTCCCAAACAGGATAAACCCAAGGCAAAACACCCCAAGGCACATATTAATCAAATTAACAAATATCAAACACAAAGAACAAATATTAAAAGCATCAAGGGAGAAACAACAAATAACACACAAAGGGATTCCCATAAGCATAACAGCTTATCTATCAATAGAAACACTTCAGGCCAGAAGGGAATGGCAGGACATAATTAAAGTAATGAAAAAGAATAACCTACAATCCAGATTACTGTATCCAGCAAGGATCTCGTTCAGATATGAACGATAATTCTAAAGCATTACAGACAAGCAGAGCTGAGAGAATTGAGCACCACCAAACCAGCTCTCCAACAAATGCTAAAGGATCTTTGCTAGTCAGGTAACACAGAAGGATTGTATGAACTCAAGCCGACAAAAACAAAGTAAATGACAAGGGGATCATGCTTATCAATAATTACCTTAAATATAAATGGATTGAATGCCCCAACCAAAAGATAAAACTGGCTGAATGGATACAAAATCACGACCCCTATATATGCTGCCTACAAGAGACCCACCTGAAAACAAGGGACACATACAGACTGAAAGTGAAGGGCTGGAAAAAAATTCTTCACACAAACGGAGACCAAAGGAAAGCAGGAATCACAATACTCATATCAAATAAAATAGACTTTAAAATAAAGGCTGTGAAGAAAGACAAAGAAGGACACTACATAATGATCAAAGGATCAATCCAAGGAGAAGATATAACAATTATATATATATACACCCAACATAGGAGCACCGCAATATGTAGGGCAAATGCTAGCAAGCATGGAATGGGAAATTAACAGTAACACAGTAATAGTGGGAGAATTTAATATCCCACTCACATCTATGAATAGATCAACTAAACAGAAAATTAACAAGGAAACACAAACTTTAAATGGTACAATGGACCAGCAAACCTAATTGATATCTATAGGACATTTCACCCCAAAACAATCAATTTCACCTTCTTCTCAAGAGCACACGGAACCTTCTCCAGAATAGATCATATCCTGGGCCATAAACCTAGCCTTGGTAAATTAAAAAAAATTGAAATCATCCCAGTCATTTTTTCTGATCACTATGCAGTAAGATTGGATCTCAATTACAGAAGAAAAAAAAAAAACTATTAAAAATTCCAACATATGGAGGCTAAATAACATGCTTCTGAATAACCAACAAATCATAGAAGAAATCAAAAAAGAAATCAAAATATGCATCAAAATGAATGAAAATGAAAACACAACAAGCCAAAACCTATGTGATGCTGTAAAAGCTGTGCTAAGGGGAAGGTTCATAGCAACACAGGCTTACCTCAAGAAACAAGAAAAAAATTCAAATAAATAACCTAGCTCGACACCTAAAGCAACAAGAAAAGAAATTAATTAAGAAACTCAGGCTTAGTATAATGAAAAAAAAAAAACTTTAAAATTAGGGCAGAAATAAGTGCAAAAGAAACAAAGGAGACCACAGCCAAAATCAACAAAGCTAAAAGCCTGTTCTATGAGAAGATAAATGAAATTTACAAACTATTAGCCAGAATCATCAAGAAACAAAGCGAGAAGAATCAAGTCAACAAAATTAGAAATGAAAATGGTGAGATCTCAACAGACAACACAGAAATTGAAAGGATCATAAGAGACTACTACCAGCAGCTCTATGCCAATAAAATGGACAACTTGGAAGAAATGGACAAATTCTTAGAAAAGTGTAACTTTCCAAACCTGACCAAGGAAGAAATAGAAGATCTTAACAGACCCATCACAAGCATGGAAATCAAAACTGTAATCAGAAATCTTCCAGCAAACTAAACCCAGGAGCAGACAACTTCACAGTTGAATTCTACCAAAAATTTAGAGAAGAGCTAACACCTATCTTACTCAAACTCCTCCAGAATATTGAAGAAGGTAAACTTCCAAACTCATTCTATGAGGCCACCATCACCATAATACCAAGCCAGACAAATATGTCACAAAGAAAACTACAGGCCAATTTCACTGGTGAACATAGATGCAAAAATCATTAACAAAATACTAGCAAACAGAATCCAACAACATTTTAACAAGATCATACATCATGACCAAGTGGGCTTTATCCCAGGGATGCAAGGATTCTTTAATATCCACAAGTCAATCAATGTAATACACCACATTAACAAATTAAAAGATAAAATCCATATGATTATCTCAATAGATGCAGAAAAAGCCTTTGACAAAACTCAACATTCATTTATGATAAAAACTCTCCAGAAAGCAGGAATAGAAGGAACCTACCTCAACATAATAAAAGCTATATATGACAAACCCACAGCAAACATTATCCTCAATGGTGAAAATCTGAAAGCATTTCCCTTAAAGTCAGGAACAAGACAAGGGTGCCCACTCTCACCACTACAATTCAACATAGTTTTGAAAGTGTTGGCCACAGCAATCAGAGCAGAAAAAGAAATAAAAGGAGTCCAGAGAGGAAAAGAAGAAGTAAAACTCTCACTGTTCACAGATGACATGATCCTATACATAGAAAATCCTAAAAACTCTACCAGAAAATTACTAGAGTTAAACAATGAATACAGTGAAGTTGCAGGATATAAAATTAACACACAGAAATCCCTTGCATTCCTATACACTAACAATGAGAAAACAGAAGGAGAAATTAATGAAACAATCACATTCACCATTGTAATGAAAAGAATAAACTACGTAGCAATATATCTACCTAAAGAAACAAAAGACCTATATATAGAAAATTATAAAACACTGATGAAAGAAATCAAAGAGGACACAAATAGATGGAGAAATACACCGCGTTCGTGGATTGGAAGAATCAATATTGTGAAAATGAGTATACTACCCCAAGCAATCTATAGATTCAATGCAATCCCTATTAAGCTACCAATGGTATTTTTCAGAGAACAAACAATTTCACAATTTTTACGGAAATACAAAAGACCTCAAATAGCCAAAACAATCTTGAGAAAGAAGAATGGAAGTGGAAGAGTCAACCTGCCTGACTTCAGGCTCTACTACTAAGCCACAGTCATCATGACAGTGTGGTACTGGCACAAAGACAGAAATATAGATCAATGGAAAAAATATAAAACCCAGAGATAAATCCACATACCTATGGACACCTCATCTTCAACACAGGAGGCAAGGATATACAATGAAGTAAAGACAACCTCTTTAATAAGTGGTGCTGGGAAAACTGGTCAACCACTTGTAAAAGAATGAAACTAGAAAAATAATAATAATAAAAAAGAATGAAGCTAGAACACTTTCTAACACCATCCACAAAAATAAACTCAAAATGGATTAAAAATTTAAATGTTAGACCAGAAACTATAAAACTGCTAGAGGAAAACACTCTCCAACATAAATCACAGCAAGATCCTCTATGACCCACCTCCCAGAATATCGGGAATAAAAGAAAAAAATAAACAAATGGGACCTAATTAAACTTAAAAGCTTTGGCACAATATAGGAAATTATAAGCAAGGCAAAAAGACAGCCTTCAGAATGGGAGAAAATAATAGCAAACGAAGCAATGGACAAAGAATTAATCTAAAAAATATACAAGCAAGTCCTGCAGCTCAATTCCGGAAAATAAACGACCCAATGCAAAAATAGGCCAAAGAACTAAACAGATATTTCTTCAAAGAAGACATGCAGATGGCTAACAAACACATGAAAAGATGCTCAATATCACTCATTATTAGAGAAATGCAAATCAAAACCACAGTGAGGTACCATTTCAAGCCAGTCAGAATGGCTGCAATCCAAAAGTCTACAAGCAATACATACTGGAGAGGGTGTGGAGAAAAGGGAATCCTCTTATACTGTTGGTGGGAATGCAGACTAGTACAGTCACTATGGAGAACAGTGTGGAGATTCCTTAAAAAACTGGAAATAGAAATGCCATATGACCCAGCAATCCCACTCCTGGGCATACACACTGAGGAAACCAGAATTGAAAGAGACACATGTACTCCAATGTTCATTGCAGCACTGTTTATAATAGCCAGGGCATGGAAGCAACTTAGATGCCCATCAACAGACAAATGGGTAAGAAAGCTGTGGTACATATATACACAATGGAATATTAGTCAGCCATTAAAAATAATACATTTGAATCAGTTCTAATGAGGTGGATGAAACTGGAGCCCATTATACAGAGTGAAGTAAGCCATAAAGAAAAACACCAATACAGTATACTAATGCATATATATTGAATTTAGAAAGATAGTAATGATAACCTTATATGCAAAACAGAAAAAGAGACACAGATGTACAGAACAGACTTTTGTAATCTTTGGGAGAAGGCGAGGGATGGATGATCTGAGAGAATAGCATTGAAACATGTATATTATCAATTGTGAAACATATCGCCAGTCCAGACTTGACGCATGAGACAAGTGCTCAGGGCTGATACACTAGGATGACCCAGAGGAATGGGATGGGGAGGAAGCTGGAGGGGGGTTCAGGATGGGGAGCACATGTAAATCCATAGCTGATTCATATCAATGTATGGCAAAAACCACTACAGTATTGTGAAGTAATTAGCCTCCAACTAATATAAATAAATGAAAAAGAAAAATAAAGAGAATAAATTAAAAATGAAACAAAGATGAGATGGATTTTTTTTCTCAAAATGAAATCTACTTCACATATAATTAGAGATTTTTAAAATGAGATCAAAAAGCTTTCTAAATTATAAGTTCATTCCTTTTACTAGATAATTGTTATTTGTACACTACTCCTCATCATTTTCAAAACATCACTCTAGCCCTCAAAAAGAACAAGCATATGGTCTTCGAAAAATTGAGCAAAAATTTAAAAGACTTATTTTTAATGTCACCATGGTTCTTCTGTGACTTTTGCTTTGTTATAGTAGAAGAGGTGACTAGCTCCTATGCTCTTTTTACAAAAGGAAAAAAAAAAGCAAAAACAAACAAACAAACAAAAAAAAACTGAGGACCATTACTTTATCTTTGATAAATACACAACAACTTCTTTAAAACTGACAAAAATAAGTTATTTTTGCTTTTATTTGTTACATGCAATTATATAGTTTTCTAAAATAGTTTTGTCTGATGAATGTATTTCTGTATACTCCATTTCATGAACTTAATGTTCAAATCTTTAGGGCCCATTTAATGGTTTTACTTAACTGTGGTACAACAAAATGAAAACAAATAATAACTTAGTAAATGCACTTTTTTAGTAATTAGTAGAAGTTTATTTTGCATACACCAAAAAGACAGCTTGCAAACCAGAAGCACTCAAACCAAACCATGGAATGAGGTTTGGGGTATATTATTATAAAGCTGCTTATTTAGTAAGAAAGAAGTACCATTTATTCTCTACAGCAGTTGATGGTCATATTAGAATTTTCAATGGTTATGTCATATCAACTTGTGAAACAGTTTAAGTTGCAAATCTACATTTTATAAGAAAGCAAAAGTCATATCTTGAGGATGTGGTTATGAAGAAGAAAAAAATAATATAAATAAAACAGTAAATCATGCCTTAACATATCTGCATTGTAAGTTTGATTGCATTTGACATTGACTTGCCTCTATGAAGGAAGAGAAAAATTATGTTAGAAATTCAGAGAGGAACAAAAGCAGCACATTTTTAAGTGGGTGGGAACACCTTTTCCTGACTAATTTGGCATCAAAATAATCTAGACTTATTTGGCCTCAAAGTAATCTAGAATGCTTTGCCAAATTGAAATTTCTGAACTTTGATATCAGGAAATATTGGTTCAGTAGGTTGTTCTATGCAACTAATCAACTCAAATTTAAGAATACCACCTTAAATAATAGGAAGCCACTGTATTTTAGATCCTTAGGAAGGATGAAATAAAAAGTCAGGTGCTTGAAATTTCTAGCAGAGCCCTCTATTTCACACATCAGGTAGACATTTCTATTCAGAAACTTAGAGGATAGAGTCAGTGAGTTAGAAAAGTTTTTTCCATTTTTTACTGTTTTATATATATATATATATATATATATATTTATAATAATAAATTTATAATAATAAATACATTTATTTACTGCTTTATTATATATATATATATAATTTGATTTGTAAAATAACATATAATGTACATGTTATTTGTAACAGTAATATAGTGATCATCCATAAACCTGCCAAAGATGAGCACAATCATAAATCTTGTGTTTGCATGCAAAAAGAAAATACTATTTACTCAAGCTCTATAAAAATTTTGTCACTTGTAAATGGACTTGTGTTAGGGAAATAAAATAGTAGTCTTATTCAGGCTTCAGAGGCAAAAAAGTAGAGCAGGCCTCTGACCATGCTTCTACCCTCCTGCCTAGACACTTCTCTGACTGGGAGTGACTGGGAGTGACTGCTTGCTGTGAGTGAAAGACTTGCAGCACCGTAGTTGAAATGGGGGGAAATTTTGAGATTCTTGAGCCCTTGAAGGGGGCCTGGCCAACCAAGCCCCAGGCTTAACAATGTTCCAAGTTTTACAGTACAAAACAAACAGCATTAACATGAAATCAGAGTTGCAATTTGATCACAGATTAATGATGATTTCAGTTTGTGACTGTTCTGGGTTTATAAATGGGACCCCAAACTGCAGTCTTTGAAGATTCACCCATGGAGTGGACACACTTTCTGGGACACACCTTTTCCCAATGGGGAATACAGATGTGCTGTGACACGGAACTTCCCTGCGTTATTTGTCTGGATGTTGATCAAAACCCAACTTGGTGATGTATCCTTTGTTCTTTCTATTTATCTTTTCTTTTAATGTTAGTATATTGAAAGTAATCTAAATAATTATCTAATAAATATTTGTATTATTTATTTCTATATAATGAGTAGCTTATTTTGTTAACAAATGCTTTGAACCTGAGATGAAAGTGAAAACTTTTGGCAAAACAACTGGGTCTTTTTAAATTCAATGTTATTTTTCCAAGATTTTTCAGTGTAATATGCAGCAATATTTCATTTTTTGGTATAAATATTCCACTGTGTGAACAAACCATAATGTAATTAAGCTTTCTCTGGTTATGGGACATTTGTGCTATTTTCAGTCTTTCACTATTTTTAACATCACTATTACATCCACATCTCACTAACTAGTGTTTCTTTTAGACATACACCAAGGAGTGGAAATATAACCATGTTCAACATGTTCAACTGAACAAACTAACAAGTTTTTTTTCCTTTTTTTTTTTAGAATTCTCTTTGATTCTCATTATCTCCAACACTCAGCATTATCAGACTGTTTAGTAATTTTCCAGTCATACATGCTTTAAATAATATTTCACTGTGGCCTTAATTTGAATTTCCCTGGAAACTGAGAATGCTTGAATATAAGTGGATTGTCATATACTGTATTGTTTTTTTCTTGTTAATTTGTGGCAATTCTTTATATATCCTTCAGACTAAGGTATTGCTGTGATTTCTGTCAGAGAGTGTTTTGCATATGTTTTCCTTTAGGAGTTTTAAAGCTTCTGGTCTCTCATTTATGTCTTTAATCCATGTTGAGCTTGTTTCTGTATATGAAGTTAAAGAATTATCTAATTTTATTTTTTTACATGGGGTTGTCCAGTTTTTGCAGCACCATTTGTTGAAGATGCTGTCTTTCCTACATTGTGTAGTCTTGCCTCCTTTGTCAGAGCTAATTGACCATAGGTGCATATTTCTGGGTTTTCTATCCTGTTCCATTGACCTATATTTCTATTTTTGTACCAGTACCATACTGTTTTGGTACCTATAGCTTTGTAAGAGAGTCTCAAAGTCAGGGAGCCTGACTCCTCCAGTTCCACTTTTCTTTCCCAAGATTATGTTGGCTATTCAGAGTCTTTTGTGTCTCCACACAAATTTTGAGATATTTTTGTTCTAGTTCTATGAAAAGTGCCATTGATAATTTGATAAAGATTGCACTGAATCTGTAGATTGCCTTAGGTAGTAGTTATTTTGACAATATTGGTTCTTCCAGTCCATTAATATGGAAGATCTTTTCATCCGTTTCCTCTTCTTTGATTTATTTCATCAATATCTTATAGTTTTCAGAGTAGAGGTCTTTTGTCTATTCAGGAAGGCTTAATCCTAGTTTTTTTTTTTTTTTAATGTGATGGCAAATGGAAGTGCTTCTTGAATTTCTTTTTCTGATCTTTATTGTTACTGTATAGAAATGCAACAGATTTCTGTGTATTAATTTTGTAACCTGAAATTTTACCAAATTCATTGATGAATTCTAGTAGTTTTCTGGTAGTATTTTTAGGACCTTCTATGTATTGTATCATTTCACCTGCAAACAGTGACAGTTTAGCTTCTTCTTTTCCAATTTGAATCCCTTTACTTCTTTTTCTTCTCTGACTGCTGTATCTAGGACTTCCAAAACTATGTTGAATAAAAGTGGTGAGAGTGGATATCCTTGTCTTGTTCTTGATCTTAGAGGGAATGTTTTCAGCTTTTCATCATTAAGTATGATGTTAGCTGTAGGTTTGTCATGCTGCTGCTTCTAAGTTGCTTCAGTCGTGTCTGACTCTGTGCGGCCCCATAGATGGCATCCCACCAGGCTCTCCTGTCCCTGGGATTCTCCAGGCAAGAACACTGGAGTGGGTTGCCATTTCCTTCTCCAAAGCATGAAAGTGAAAAGTGAAAGTGAAGTCTCTCAGTCCTGTCCGACTCTTCGCGACCCCATGGACTGCAGCCTACCAGGCTCCTCCGTCTATGGGATTTTCCAGGCAAGAGTACTGGAGTGGGGTGCCATTGCCGTCTCCAAGGTTTGTCATATGTAGCCTTTATTATGTTTGGGTATGTACCTTCTATGTCCAATTTCTGGAGAGTTTTTATCATAAATAAGTCCCTAATTTTGTCAAAAGCTTTTTCTCCATCCATTGAGATGATCATATGGGTTTTATTCTTTAATTTGTCAATGTGGTGTATCACACTGATTGATTTGTGGATGTTGAAAAATCCTTGCATCCCTGGGATGAATCCCACTTGATCATGATGTATAATCTTTTTAATGTATTGTTGGATATTGATTGTTAGTATTTTGTTGAGGATTTTTGCATCTATGTTCATCAGTAATACTGGCCTGTAATATATTTTTTGTTTGTTTGTTTGTTATCTTTGTCTGATTTTTGTATCAGAGTGATGGTGGCCTCATAGAATGAATTTGGAAGTTTTCCTTCCTCTGGAATTTTTGGAACAGTTTCAAAAGGACTGGTGTTAACTCTTCTATAAATATTTGATAAAATTCACCTGTGAAGCCATCAGGTCCTGGACTTTTATTTGTCGGGAGGTTTTTAATCACAGTTTCAATTTCAGTGCTTTTGATTGGTCTGTTCATATTTTCTATTTCTTCCTGGTTCAGTCTAGGGAGACTATACTAAAAAATTTTTGACTTCTTCTAGGTTGTACATTTTATTGCCTTACAATTGCTTATAATAGTTTCTTAACGGTCCTTGATATTTCTGTGGAGTCAACAGTAATTTCTTCACTTCTAATTTAATTGATTTGAGTCTGCTCCCTTTTTTTCTTGGTGAATCTGGCTAAAAGTTTATCAATTTCGTTTGTCTTTTCAAAAAACAGCTTTTACTTTCATTGATCTTTCCACTTGTTTTCTTTGTCTCTATTTTATTTATTTCTGCTCTGATCTTTATGACATTTTTTGTTCTACTAACTTTAGGTTGTGTGTGTTCTTCTTTCTCTAGTTGCTTCAGATGTAAGGTTAGGTTGTTTATTTGAGAGTTTTATTGTTTCTTGAGGTAAGATTGCGTAGGTAAAAAATTCCCTCTTAGAACTGCTTTTGCTGCAACCCATAAGTTTTGGATGATTATGTTTTAGTTTTCATTTGTCTCTAAGTATTTTCAAATTTCCTCTTTAATCCATCTAGTGAACCATTGGTTGTTTATTAGTATAATATTTAACTGCCATGTGTTTGGATTTTTTAGTTTTTTTTTCTTGTAGTTTATTTCTAATCTCATAGCATTATGATAAAAAAAAAGATGCTTGATGAGATTTTGATTTTCTTAAATTTATCAAGATTCACCTGTGGCCCAGCACGTGGTCAATCCTGGAGAATATTCCATGTGCACTTGAGAAGAATGTGTAGTCTGCTACTTTTGGATGGAATGCTCTATAAATATCAACTAAGTCCAACTCATATAAAGTGTCATTTAAGTCCTGTGTTCCTTATTAATTTTGTGTCTGGGTGAGGTGTCCATCAATTAAAGTGGGGTGTTAAAGTTCCCCAATATTAATGTGCTACTGTTGACTTCTCTCTTTATCGTTGTGAGTATCTGCTTTACATATTGAGGTGCTCCTATGTTGGGTCCATATATATTATAATTGCTATATATTCTTTTTGGATTGAACCCTTGATCAATCAGGGTAGTGTCCTTGTCTCTTTTAACAGTCTTTGTTTTAAAGTATATTTTGTCTACTATGAGTATTACTAGTTCAGATTTCTTATGCTTTCCATTTTCAAGGAATACCTTTTCCTGTCCCCTTACTTTCAGTCTGTAAATGTAAGTGTTTCTATAGGTCTGAGGTGTATTTCTTATAGAAAATGTACATATGGATCTTGCTTTTGTATTCACCCAGCCAGTCTATGTCTTTTAATTGATGCATTTAATCCATTCACAATTAAGGAAATTATCAATATGTGTGATCTTATTACCTTTTTCTTAATTGTTTTGGTTTATTTTTTGATAGATATTTTCCTTCTCTTGTGTTTCTCTGGAAAGCTTTTGATTTCTCCATCAAATTGGAATGGGAGTCTTGCTGGGTAGAGTATTCTTGGTTGCAGGTTCTTCCCTTTCATCATTTTGAATATATTATTCCATTCCCTTCTGGCTTATAAAGTTTCTGTTGAGAAATCAACTGATCACCTTATGGGAGTTCTCTTGTATGTTATTTGTTATTTTCCCTTGTTTCTTTTAATATTTTATTTTTGTCTGTAATTTTCATCATTTTGACTACTATCTGTAATTTTTATTACACATATTCCCAGGTTTATTCTGCCTGGGACTCTCTGCTCTTTCTCGTCTTGGTTGACTGTTTCCTTTCCCATGTTAGGAAAGTTTTCAGCTATTATCTCTTCAAATATTTTCTCAAGTCCTTTCTCTCTCTCATCTCCTTCTAAGACCCCTGTAATGTGTATGTTAGTGTGTTTAATGTTGTTCCAAAGGTCTCTTTGTCTTCATTTATTTTCATTCTTTAATCTATATTTAGTATTGTGGCACTGATTTTCACCATTCTTTCCTCCAGTTCAGGTATCCATTCTTCTGTCTCGATTATTCTGCTATTGATTCCTTCTAGTATATTGTTTGTCTCTGTTTTTTTTTTTTTTTTAATTTAATTGTTGTTGTTATTGTTTACTTCTTGTAGTTATTTGGCAAACATTTCTTGTATTTCTCCATTCCTTTGTCAAGATTCTGAATCATCTTCACTATCATTATTCTGAATTTTTTTCCTGGAAGGATGCCTATCTCCAATCCATTTGGTTGCTTTTCTGGGGTTTTATCTTGGCCCTTCATCTCAGATGTAATCATATTCCTTTTCATTTTGATTAGCTTTCTGTGATTGTGGTTTTTATTATGGTGGCTGCAGAATTGTAGTTCCTCTTGCTTCTGTCTGTACTCTGGTGGATGAGGATAAGAGGCTTGTGCAAGTTTCCTGATGAGAGTGACTAGCAGTGGGGAAAATTGTGTCTTGCTCTTGTGGGAAGGGCTCTGTTCAGCCAAACTGTAATCCAATTTTCTGCTGGTGGGTGGGACTGTGCTCCCTCCCTGTTTATTGTTTGGTCTGAGGTGATCTAATGCTGTTGTCTACAGGCTCTATGTTATGGCTAATGGTGACCTCCAAAGCGGGCTCACACCAGAAGACACCTCCCAGGACTGCTGTTGCCAGTGCCTCCATACCCACAGTGAGCGACTGTCACAGGTAGGTCTTGCTCAGTATCATGTAGGGTCAATACTCCTTTCCCCTGTGTCCTGGTGTCCAAAGGTTTTGTTTGTGCCCTCCAAGAGTGGAGTCTCTGTTTCCCCCTGTCCCTTGGAAACCCTGCAATTAAATACCACTGGCTTTCAAAGTAAATTCCCCAGGGATTCCTAAGCCCATTGCTTGATTCCCAGGCTGGGAAGTCTGATGTGGGACCTAGAACCTTCATAACATTGAGAGTGGTTATGTGATTCGATTTTATCATGATTGTGCCCACCCTTTCTACCATCTCATTGAGATTTATCCTTTGTTCTTGGATGTGGGACATTGTTTTTTGGTGGGTTCCAGCATCCTCCTGTAGATGGTTGTGATTTTGTTGTGATTTTGGTGCTCGTAGGAGAACACAAGTGTATGTTCCTCTACCCCTTCATTGAATATAATCCAGTCCTGAGAAAAAAATATTTAATGAAATTAATTCTATATATTTGCTACAAAACAGAAAAAGGGATGTTATAGAAAAAATTATAATCCAATTATTCCATATATTATAATATAAGCCATAATATTTGAATTACAACTTATAATATTTATTAACAGTGTCTATTTTGTGCAAAGTTATGTCATGATGGCAAAACTACGGACTTTGTGGAATGCCAACACTAAGCAAAGGTAAGCTTTTTTGAAGGTTATATGTACCAAGTTTGCACATGGTGAAATTTAAAGGATATGCACTGATACACTGTGTTTTTTTTTTTTTATTTTTTTAAAAATTTTGTGAACAAACTGCTTTCTGTTTATAATTAATGCATATATGCAATTATTTCCTTTTTCTTTCTGAGAATTACAGACATCACCTTTAAGTATTAATACTGAAATCCAGTAGAAAATTTACATGTTTTACCTATTTTAACTTTCATTATATTGCCAATTAAAGAACAGAGACAATCTCAAAATCTAATGCAAGTGTTCCTTAAAATACTCAATGGCTTTCTTAATAAAAGTAACATATAGATGTAGTGCTAAGCCAAAATAGAAGGTGAAGATGAAGAAGAAGAGGAGGAGGAGGAAGAGGAGAGGAAGGAGGAAGAAACTTAATCTAATTTTATAAAAAACATTTTTCACCTGAATTCCCCAAAACAGAAAGCTCAGCTACTAATAGTAATAGTAATAAAAATAATGAGATCTAAATATTTTTTGAATGATAATTGACTTACAGGACCAAGGAATATGGAAGATGGAGATATATGGAAGAGTTTGATTTGCCTTACTTTTAATTTCATACTCAGTGTGCAGAGAGCCAACATTATTTGCAAGTTCATTTTGAGAATTCTGCATCACTAAAGTAGACAAAATGCATAGCTGATCTACCCATCTGCTTATATTATATTTGGAAAGGACCATGTTAAGTATTTTGAAATTAAAGCCATTGCAGAACTACCCATCATATTATCAGATTTTATATCTTGATCTTTCTTTTTCTTCCCTAAAATTCAACATGATTTTTAAAAATTTGATAGGAATGGTTTTGACTTACTGCACTATAAATAAGTTGTTCTTTGATTACCTATGAAAGTGAAAGTGAAATTGCTCAGCCGTGTCTGATTCTTTGCCACCCCATGGACTGTAGTCCACCAGGCTCCTCCATCCATGAGATTCTCCAGGCAAGAATACTGAGGTGGGTTGCCATTTCTTTCTCCAAGGGATCTTCCCAACACAGGGATTGAACCCAGGTCTCCTGCATTGCAGTCAGATGCTTTAATCTCTGAGCCACCAGGGAAGCCCCTGATTACCTATGAGGTGAGATAATTTGCTGAAAAGAGTAGGCTTTCAGGCACTGGAGAACCACATGTCTTTTTTGTTTTTTGCTATCTGGCAATACAAATGAAAAAAACAAAACAAACAGAAACTCTAAGTTGTTTAACATTGTTTTTCTCAGAAGATAGTAACTAGTTTTGAAAAAGCTTTTGTTGTGTTTTGCAACTAGATTTTTCTTAGTATTCTAAACATTTTTGATCTTCATTTCTATATACCACAAGAGCCCCAGACTTCAACTCAGGAAATCCAATGGAGAATTTTTTTTTTCTTGGTAATCTATATATGTTCCTTATACTCATACTGTTTCTTCTTTTCTTTCTATTTTATTTCATGGTGTGTTTTTGTTTGTTTGTTTGTTTGTTTGTTCTACTTTTTATTGGAGTATAGTTAATATACAGTATTATGTTAGTTTCTGCTGTACAGCAAAGTGAATCAGTTATGCAAATGCATATATCCAATATTTTTTTAGATTCTATTCCCATATAGGTCGTTACAGAATACTGTATTGAGTAGAGTTCATGGTGCTATACAGTATGTTCTTATTAGTTATTTGTTTTATGTTTCGAATCAGTTCAGTCACTCAGTCACGTCAGACACTTTGTGACCCACATAGACTGCAGCACACCAGGCTTTCCTGTCCATCACCAACTCCCAGAGCTTTCTCAAACTCATATCCATCAAGTTGGTTATCCCATCCAACCACCTCATCCTCTGTCGTCCCCTTCTCCCCCTGCCTTCAATCTTTCCCAGCATCAGGGTCTTTTCTAGTGAGTCAGTTCTTTGCATCAGGTGGCCGAAGTATTGGAGTTTCAGCTTCTACATCAGTCCTTCCAACGAATATTAAAGACTTATTACCTTTAGGATTGACTGGTTTGATCTTCTTGCAGTCCAAGGAACTCACAAGAGTCTTATCCAACATCACACTTCAAAAGCATCACTTCTTCAGAACTCAGCTTTCTTTAGAGCCCAACTCTCACATCCATGCATGGCTACTGGAAAAACCATAGCTTTGACTAGACAGGCCTTTGTCGGCAAAGTAATGTCTCTGTTTTTAACATGGCTATCTAGGTTTGGTATAGCTTTTATTTCAAAGAGCAAGAATCTTTTTAATTTCATGCCTGCAGTCACCATCTGCAGTGATTTGAGGGCCCAAGAAAATAAAGTCTGTCACTGTTTCCACTGTTTCCCCATCTATTTGCCATGATGTGATGGGACAGAATGCCTTGATCTTAGTGTTTTAAAAGTTGAAATGACCCAGATTTCCCCACAGCCATTCCCTTCCATCTGGAAGCTTCCACAAGCTTCTTATCCTTACCCATCAGGGAGCAGGCAGAATGAAAATGACAGTCACAGAAAACTAACCAAACTGATCACATGGATCACAGCCTTGTCTAACTCAATGAAACTATGAGTCATGCCATGTAGGGCCACCCAAGACGGACGGGTCATGGTGGAGAGTTCTGACAAAATATGTTTCACTGGAGAAGGGAATGACAAGCCACTTCAACATTCTTGCCTTGAGAACCCCAGGAACAGTATGAGAAGGCAAAAATATATGACACAGAAAGATGAACTCCCAAGGTTGGTAAGTGCCACATATGCTACTGGGGAAGGCTGGAGAAATAGCTCCAGAAAGAATGAAGAGACTGAGCCAAAATGCCTAGTTGTGGATGTGACTGGTGATGGAGTAAAATTCGATTCTGCAAAGAACAATGTTGTGCAGGAACCTGGACTGTTAGGACCTTGAATCAAGTTAAATTGGAAGGGGTCAAACAGGAGATGCCAAGAGTGAACACTGACATTTTAGGAATCAGTGAAGTAAAATGAACCAGAATGAGTGAAGTTAATTTTGTGACTCCATGGGCTGTAACCTCAAGGTTCCTCTATCCATGGGATACACCAGGCAAGAATACTGGAATGAGTAGCCATTTCCTTCTCCAGGGGATCTTCCCAATCCAGGGATTGAACCTGGGTCTCTTGCATCCCCCACACTTCAGGCAGATTCTTTACTTTCTGAGCCACCAGGGAAGCCTGAATTTAATTCAGATGATCATTACATCTTTATTTTCTTAGGCTCCCAAATCACTGCAGATGATGAATGCAGCCATGAAGAAAAGCTATAACAAATATAGACAGCATATTAAAAAGCAGAGACATTACTTTGCTGATAAAGGTCCATCTAGTCAAAGCTATGGTTTTTCCAGTAGTCATGTATGGATGTGAGAGTTGGACTCTAAGTAAAGCTGAGCACTGAAAAATTGATGCTTTTGAACTGACGAGTTGGAGAAGACGCTTGAGAGTACCTTGAACTGCTTGGAGATCAAACCAGTCAATCCTAAATAAATCAGTTCTGAATATTCATTGGAGGGACTGATGCTGAAGCTGAAGCTCCAATACTTTGGCCACCTTATGTGAAGAACTCACTCACTGGAAAAAATCCTGATGCTGGGAAAGATTGAAGGCAGGAGGAGAAGGGGATGAGAGGATGAAATGGCTGGATGGCAGCACTGACTCAGTGGACACGAATTTGAGCAGGCTCTGGGAGTTGGTAATGGACAGGGAGGCCTGGTGAGCCGTAGTCCATGGGGTCGCAAAGAGTCGGACACGACGAAGAGACTGAACTGAACTGAACTGACCATTGCATCTACTACTGAGGGCAAGAATCCCTTAGAAGAGATAGAGTAGCCCTCATAGTCAATGAGCGAGTTCAAAATGCAGTACTTGTGTGCAGTCTCAAAAAGGACAGAATGATCTTGGCTCATTCCCAAGGCAAACCATTCAATATCACAGTAATCCAAGTTTATGCCCCAAACATTAATGCTGAAGAAGCTCAAGTTGACCAGTTCTATGAAGACCTACAAAACCTTCTAGAACTAACACCCCAAAAAAGATGTTCTTTTCATCATATGGGACTAGAATTTTATGTTTAGTAGTGTGTATAGGTCAGTCCCAGTCTCCCAATTAATCCCTTACTCTCTTTCCCTGCTTGGTAACCATAAGTTTGTTTTCTACATCTGGTGCCTGACCTCAGATGGGTGGAGCTGGGTCCTGTCCTCTGGTGGGCAGGGTCATGTCAAGTATGTTTTGAGGTAGTTGTAAGCTCAGTATGGCCTCAGTCAGTTTTTCTGCTAATGGGTGTGGCTGTTTTCCTGTCTTGCTGGGGTTTTGGCCTGAAGTGTTTCAGCGTTGGAGCCTGAAGGCCATTGAGTGGGGCCAGTTTTGATGCCAAAATGTGAGCCTCCTGGGGAGCTTATGCTGATTAATATTACCTGGGGCCTCTTCTGTGAGTGTTTTTGCCACCACAGTGAGATACAGCCAACCTCTGCCTCCCTAGGAGACTTTCCAAAACTCTTAGGTGGGTCTCTCTAAGGTTCCTATGGAGGTATCACTTTCTGATGGATCCCAGCATGCATGAGACCCAGTGTACATTCTCCAATGGAATCGCTTTCCCCTAGCCCTGATGAACTCTTATACTCAAGCCCTGATGGTCTTCAAGGCTAAATGTTCTACGTGTTCTTCTTCTTGATGCTATATTTTCAGGCAGTCTTGGAGGGCTATTTTTCTGTGGGAATGTCCCTGTGTACCCTGAGGGGCTTATTTATTTATTTGATGTGAGGGCTATGTTTAGTATGTATATCTGACACATTTTGTCTCAGTGTTTTGTTGACTATTATCCTTTTGTTAGGGGATTTGACTGGTGTTGTATCAATTTGAGGCTGCCCTGGATATTGAGCAGTGCCTCTCTTTCTCGCTATGGTTGTCACTGCCCTGTCAAGAGTGGAGTATGCTCACTAGTTGTTGGAGTAGAGGCCCCAGATCTGTTTCTTAGCTGTGTTTCTGACCTGTGGTGCAAGGTAGGCATAATTGGAGAATTCCCACTGGGAGAGAAGCTGCTGAGTATTCCACCCTGGAGCTGTTCACCTGTTATTGTACTCTGTTGTGCCACTTTTCACCTGTTGTGTGAGCTCACAACTTACATTGTTGCTGGCACTGCTCTCAGCCCCACCTTAACCATGGGCATGCCAGCAATTGGCCCTGGTGTCCCTCAGGCATTGTTATTTCACTAGGCCAATAACATAGAGTCACTAAAACCAGGTCTCAAGAGTGTAGTAATTATAGATCTGGACAGTGTGGGTGCCATGGAAAAAGCTCAGACTCTGACCTGGCCCAATCCCCATGTATGTGTGCTCAGAGTCCACCGTTGCTCTCAGGTGTGGGAGCACTCATTACCCATTCCAGTGTTCCACAGGTGCTGATTTTACCAAGTCAGTCATGGGGGTTTAATCCACAGTTCACACAGCCACAAGGAGAGATTTCAGCTCTTCTTCCTTAGTTGCACAACCCCCTGGGGTTCAGCTTTGGTTTCAGCCCCATCTGTGTGTGTGGGCCACCCACAGACCTCTACTCTGCATCCAAGAAAAAGGAGGCAGAGGTGGCTAATGGGGGGTGCACAAGCTTACACTAGTGGCAGGAGTAGGCAGAGGAGGCAACCAACTTGGGTGTACATGTTCACCCAGCTGTGAAGGGGAAGAGGTGGAGGCTGGGGGGCACATGGGTCCACTTTGGCAGGAGGCCCTCCTAGTTATTGTGGTGGCAGAGTCCAGCACATTGGAGGAGGGTGTAATAGCAGCCCTGCCCCCTTCACACATCACTCAAAAATGGCGCTTCACTTCTATGCTGGTCTGGGTTTCCTCCATGAGCATCCTTAGCTGTGCAGCTCCTCACTCCTGTCCCCTCCATGCAACCAACAGCTGTCCTCTCCCTGAATCCACTCTCCAAACCCCATGTTTCAGTGCTTATCCCCTTGTCTGCACTAGCAGACATTGTCTCAGGTCGGGTAATACAGGGTTGTGGCATGGACCATCTGTGAAGGTCTCACTCAGTCCTACCTGTCACAGACCTGTTGTTGTGCTCTCCTCTGGGCACTCCAAACTCCCCTCCTGTCTTGGCTAATCTCTCCTCCAGAGAAGGAACTTCCCTGGGTGTGTAAACCTCCCCTATCTTCCAGTCTCCTGTCTCACACAACTCCAGGGCTGCAGATCACATCCAGTTTCCTCTTGTCTTCTTTTTCTTTTTCTCTCTTTTGACCTATCTAGTTACACAGGGAACTTTCTTGTCATTTTCAGTGACTAAGGCCCTCTGCTAGCATTCATCAGGTGATCTATGAGGACTGTTCCATTTGTAGATGTAATATTGATTCATTTGTTTTGAGAGGTGAACTCCACATCCTTATACTCCACCATCTTGATTCCTCCTCCATATTGTTTTCTTATACGTAGAAAGGGCATTTCTAGTGAGATCAAATCTAAGAATATTTTCTAAGATTTTGCTATTGTATATAAATATATTTTAATGCTTTCATTATGAATTTCTAACATAGCTAATCTTGAAGTCATTGGATACCAAGGGTAAAGTGCAATAATTGCTCCAAAAGAATCTAGGGAATTTCAAATCAAGTAGAAAAAATTGTACCTTATTTTTCATATTTTGGGCCAATATTCTTATCTTGTTTCTACAGTTTGATTTAAATAAGAAAAAATCAAAGGTTATAGCTACATATGTATAAAGAAGTAAATAATGCAGTCAGTTTTGGAGACTTCAAGACAAAGGAGTTTTTTAAAAAATTATCTTGATAACAATAGCAATTGAAATAATGAAAGGAATGTTTTAAGTAAGTATTTAGTATTAAGGTTTTTTCTTATGGTGAAGTTGTCAAGTCATAGTTTTCCCTTCATTTTAATAACCTAATAAAAGGAGGAAAAACAAGCAAATGTCAATTATGCATATACATTTTTGAAATACACTGCCAACTTCATGTGCATGCATGTACTTACCCAATAAGAGAATATCTGTAGATAATATCTTCCATTAGAGTTATTCATATCAAATGGTGGCAAAAACAATAGATTTTATTAAGCAATCAAATAAAATACTATATCAAGATTTCCCAACACCATGAAGATTTTCTCCAAGTGAGAAAATCTATAGTTTGGCAAAACAAAAACAATAACACCATCAATACCAATAAGTAGTAAAGTTCTTTTCTAAATGTGAATACTATCTTTCCTGTTTACTGAGTCAAGGCATATCCACTGTAAAATATCTAAAGAACTCAGTGAATTAATAAAGAAGAAGCAGACATGGAGAAATCTAACTAGTAATGTTTAGGTAACTTTCCTGTACCATATTTAAAGTTGTGCTTTCTTTCTATTTTTCATGTGATATTATAGCATTATAAGATTTTTTTTTTTATAGAAAAGGTATCAAGTATCTTTAAAAAATGATTCTAATGGTTGAACAGTGTCTAAGTGTGGTATTAACTAATTTCTGGTTACTTAACATTTAAATTGTCTCTTTTTTCTATAATATTAAAAAGCAATGAAGCAATTATCTTTGTACATTTGCTTATAAATACTTCTATCATTACTTTTTCAGCATATATTCTTAAATTGAAAGATTTATAAAAGAAGAAAGGTGTATCTTTAAGACTTTTGCTAAATTTCCTTCCAGCAAGACTATACCAATATATTCTTAGCAAAACTATATCACAGTGTCTTTTTGTTTCCTTACCCCTACCATCATTGGTTATTATTATTATGAACAAAAAAACACAATCTGGTAATTGAAAATCTATGTATCTTTAACATATATTTCTTTGTATATTGTCATTTTATGTATAGCCAATTTTTATTTCATCATTTTTGAATTGTTAACTCCTGTCCTTTCAAGTCTATACTTTCAAAGAATCAAGCAAGTAATATCTGAAGGAGAGGCCTAGTTTTAGCAAAGAGCAGACAACAGCTGCCCCAAATTTATTCTTCACTGTGAATTGTCTCAGTTTTTTCAGGCTATTATAATAAAATATTGTAGACTGAAAGGCTTATAAACAATAAGCATTTATTTCTCACAGTTCTGAATGCTGGGAAATCCAGTATCAAGGTGGTGGATTCAGTGTCTGAGGAGGGATCAGATCCCGGTTCACAGAAAGTGTCTTTTGTTGTAACCTCACATGGTAGAGGTGCTGTCTCTCTGGCTTCTTTTATAAAGTCCTTAATATTGTTCATGAGGGCTCCAAACTCAGGAACTAATTACTTCCTAAAGGTCCCACCTCAAAGTACCGTCACACTGAGGATTAGGTTTTCAACATATGAATTTTCATTGGACATTAACATTCTATCTATAATGTGGAAAAATGATATTTTATAGATACTAAATACTACTGCCTCTAATTTCTAATTCTATATGTCATAGGAGTTTAAATTCTTCCTTGAGATTACTCTTCAATGATTTAATGATTCAAGAGTGTTGGGTTTTAACCTCATAAACTGTACCTTAATGATACCCCAGGGTAATCAAGGTAATAATTGCAAGGTAGAGTAAGCATCTATACCTGGAGCTACATTACTCTTCACCATTTTACACTGAGCTGTTGAACAAAAATAAAAAAGTAAATAAATAAACACAATAATAATTAAGAACTGTAATGAATGATAAAATAATATAAAATAACTAATCTTTTTTAAAAATGCAAAGAAATCATTTAATTCCCCAAATATAAGGAAAATATAAAATATGAATATTTACAACAATAATAATTACAAACTTACAGCTGCCTCTTCAAGTCAAAGCTCGGTATGCATATTCTGTGCTCTTCCTTCTGCATATAATGTTTTTATTTGTTCCCAGAAACACTATATACTTTAAGGCCCAGTTTAAGTGTTATCCTTTCCATGAAACTATTTTAGAGATTCCTGGCCAAAATACCTGTGTACATTACTAAAATTCGTAGTGATTTGTACGTTTCTAAGTATCTATCTCCCAAATCTCATTTTCAACTCCTTGAGAAAGGTCTTTTTATTGACCTTTTTCTCAGTAGGAGTTTCAGATTTTGATACATTAAATATGTGCAATTGAAATGTGTTGAGTAAATGCATTAACCAATGAATTAATTTCAGGAAATCTGGGAACTATTTAAATGCATGCATAATTCAAAATTTCAAAAGAAACATTTGATGTCCACAAATTTCACTGAGTTCTAAAATCAATTGAATACACTGAGATTTTTCCCACTGATATATCATATCAACTCTTAATCTTTTCTTAATTTAGTAATTTGTACAATAATAAATCTATGATTTTATCTAAGCAGGTAAAAGGAAGTAGAAAGTCAATTATCTAATTAATTGAATTGGAACACTTTCTCAAAACCTTTTTTTCTTCTACTTTTTCATTCTTCTTTATCCAAGTATAAAAACTATTATATTTCATTGGCCTTACAGTTCAATTTTATGTTTCTTTGAGTAATCTTGGAAGTAATGTCCAACAATCTTTCCCTACTGTCTTCTATAATTCAATTCAGTCTCCATTTATTGAACTCGTGCTCCAAGTGTTGAGCTAGTAGTGGGGACATAGGGAATTATATGGAAATTAACAAGACAAAAGCTGTGCGCTCAAGAAACTTATAATCTATTCCAGGAATGAAATGCATATATAGATTACTAGTGGTTTTATAAGTATGTAGTGTATCAAATATAATAAATGAAAAACATACAATTGAAGAATGTCATAAAGGAGAAAATGAGAAGTGAGAGTTAAAAGAATATTAGTGTCAAATTTCGATTTTAAACTCCATAAGGAGAGTTCAGATTTTACACTCATGAACCAGCAAGTATTTAAGAGTACAGAAGTTACCAAAACTGCCTAATGTTTTAAAAGTTAACTTTGGTAAAATTGTGAGTAGAATAAATAGTCTCCAGAGTCTGAAGCACAGAAGAATTGGGAGGTGGTGGCAATAATAACTGATGCATGATTGTCTAGACCTAAATGTAGAACTGATAGAATTTGGTGACTAGGTGGATAATAGAATGTTTTTAGACCAAATAACTCAAGTAAATGATAATTACCATTAATCATGATGATAAACAACAGTACCACCCCTGACCCCCATGAGAGTGATAGATAGCTTATGGTAAAGGATGTCAGATTTGTGATCTCTGAAGAAGATTTAGCTTCAGGACCAGGGACCAGGCTTGATCAGTCAAAATCTTTTGCGTAGTAGAGTTTTATTAAAGTATAAAAAGGGACAGAGAAAGCTTCTCACATAGACATCAGAAGGCGGACAGAGAGTACCCCCCTCGCTAGTCTTAGCAAGGGAGTTATATGCTTTTTCAATTGGTTATTACAGTACATTAAAATAATGTCTCAAGGTTGTAAAGGTCTTTCCAGACCCACTCCCACACTTTACATTTTTAAGATAATGGGATTAGAACTAACAATAGAAAGATTTTACCAAATCCACTCCCATAATATATTTTAAGATGACAGGATTAGTCAGAAGGTTCTCAAGAAGGAGAAGCATGTTCCCAAACAGGATACATTTCTATTACATAATTATTGGTACAGAGTTTAAACTGATCATAAGCTCTGTGCTTAAAGAAAAAAAAAAATGTCCTTTTCTCCACCTTGAGAGCTCCAGACCCCTATCTCCTCCTCAGGGACCCCAGACTTCTTATCAACCTACCTAAGAATTGACTCTCTCAATAAGAAAAGTTACCCATGCCAAGAAGATAATAAAAATTTATTTCATGGTTCAGGAGCTATGTAATACATTGTACCTTTCACATTTCCCTGTTTAAGCCATAGCATGAACAAACAGGCCTACAAACTTCAGCTAAAATTATAGAACATATGTCACAGAGCTCTGGTTTGAGTTCCCCACGTCATACAGCAAATTCCCACTGGCTATCTTTTACATATGCTAGTATATATGTTTCCATGCTAACTCTCTCCATTTGCCCCACCCTCTCCTTCCCTGCCCTCATGTCCATACGTCTGTTCTCTATGTCTGCATCTCCGTTGCTGCCCCGCATGTATGAATGCATGAATGCATGCCAAGTTGCTTCAGTCGTGTACGACTCTTTGTAACCTTATGAACCATAGCCTACTAGGCTCCTCTGTCCATGGGATTCTCTAAGCAAGAATATTGGAGTGTGTTGCCATTTCCTTCTCCAAGCAATCGTCCCAACCCAGGGATCGAACCCAAGTCTCTTACAAGACCTGCATTGGTAGGTGGGTTCTTTACCACTAACACTCATGTTGATGTATGGCAGAAACCAACACAACATTGTAAAAGAACTATCCTTCAATTAAAAATAAATTAAGAAAAAAAGAATGCAAAATTTGAGAGATGCTCTCAGTGGAGAAGAAAAATTGCTTGAAATTTGCTTTGGCTAGATTAACATAAAATTTTAAAAAAAAGTATAATGCCAAGTATTAAAAAAAATTACAGTTCAATTTTTGATGAGATGAGTTTGAAACCTGTCTTGACTCTCCTGATGTTTTCTATCTTAAATAACTTCTTCTTGTATTTTATTGATTAATTATTTAGATTTCAACATTCTGGACAAATTTAATCAACTCAATCAAGCTGCCAAATCCAAAATCATTTCTTCTTTCATTTCTCCCTCATGATTGGCCTCAGTCCAAACATTGGCTTGCATGTGGAAAGATTAAATACTTCATATATGGATGGTGGTAATATAAAGTGCTCTAGTCATTCTGGAAAAAAATATATATATTTGGTAGATTTTTAGACAACTAAACACGTACTAGAAATAACTCCAGAAAGAAAGAAGGGATGGAGCCCAAGCAAAAACAAAACCCAGTTGTGGATGGGACTGGTGATAGAAGCAAGGTCCAATGCTGTTAGAGCAATATTGCATAGGAACCTGGAATGTTAGGTCCATGAATCAAGGCAAATTGGAAGTGGTCAAATAGGAGATGGCTAGAGTGAATGTCGACATTCTAGGAATCAGAGAACTAAAATGGACAGGAATGGTTGAATTTAACTCAGATGATCATTATATCTACTACTGTGGGCAGGAATCCCTTAGAAGAAACGGAGTAGCCATTATAGTCAACAAAAGAGTCCAAAATGCAGTACTTGGATGCAATCCCAAAAATGACAGAATGATCTCTGTTCATTTCCAAGGCAAACCATTTAATATCACGGTAATCCAAGTCTATGCCCCAACCAGTAATGTGGAAGAAGTTGAAGGTGAACGTTTCTATGAAGACCTACAAGACCTTTTAGAACTAACACCCAATAAAGATATCCTTTTCATTATAGGGGACTGGAATGCAAAAGTAGGAAGTCAAGAAACACCTAGAGTAACAGGCAAATTTGGTCTTGGAGTACAGAAAGAAGCAGGACAAAGGCTAATAGAGTTTTGCCAAGAGAATGCACTGGTCGTAGCAAACACCCTCTTCCAACAACACATGACAAGACTCTACACATGGACATCACCAGATGGCCAACACCAGAATCAGATGGATTATATTCTTTGCAGCCAAAGATGGAGAAGCTCTATACAGTCAGAAAAAAAAAAAAAAGAAAGAAAGAAAGAAAAGATGGGGAGCTGACTGTGGCTCAGATCATGAACTCCTTATTGGCAAATTCAGACTGAAATTGAAGAGAGTAGGGATATCCACTAGACCATTCAGGTATGGCCCAAATCAAATCCATTATAACTGTACAGTGGAAGTGAGAAATAGATTTAAGGGACTAGATATGATAGACAGAGTGTGTGATGATCTATGGATGGAGGTTTGTGACACTGTACAGAAGTCAGGGATCAAGACCATCCCCATGGAAAAGAAATGTAAAAAGGCAACATAGTTTTCGGAGAAGGCCTTACAAATAGCTGTGAAAAGAAGAGAGGCAAAAATCAGAGGAGAAAAGGAAAGATATTCCCATTTGAATTCAGAGTTCCAAAGAATAGCCAGGAGAGATAAGAAAGCCTTCCTCAGCGATCAATGCAAATAAATAGAGGAAAACGACAGAATGGGAAAGACTAGAGATCTCTTCAAGAAAATTAGAGATACCAAGGGAACATTTCACGCAAAGATGGGTTTGATAAAGGACAGAAATGGTATGGACTAACAGAAGCAGAAGACATTAAGAAGAGGTGGCAAGAATACAGAGAAGAACTGTAAAAAATAAAAAAGATCTTCACAACCCAGATAATCACGAGGGAGTGATCACTTACCTAGAGCCAGACATCCTGGAATGTGAAGTCAAGCGGGCCTTAGAAAGCATCACTTCGAGCAAAGCTAGTGGAGGTGATGCTATTCCAGTTGAGCTATTTCAAATCTTGAAAGATGATGCTGTGAAAGTGCTGCACTCAATATGCCAGCAAATTTGGAAAACTCAGCAGTGGCCATGAGACTGGAAAAGGTCAGTTTTCATTCCAATCCCAAAGAAAGGCAATCCCAAAGAATGCTCAAACTACCACACAATTGCTCTCATCTCACATGCTAGTAAAGTAATGCTCAAAATTCTCCAAGCCAGGCTTCAGTAATACATGAACTCTGAACTTTCAGATGTTCAAGCTGGTTTTAGAAAAGGCAGAGGAGCCAGAGATCAAATCGCCAACATCTGTTGGATCATCAAAAAAGCAAGAGAGTTCCAGAAAAACATCTATTTCTGCTTTCTTGACTATGCCAAAGCCTTTGACTATATGGATCACAATAAACTGTGGAAAATTCTGAAAGAGATGGGCATATTAGACCACCTGACCTCCCTCTTGAGAAACCTATATGCAAGTCAGGAAGCAACATTTAGAACTGGGCATGGACCAACAGACTGGTTCCAAATAGGAAAAGTAGCATGTCAAGGCTGTATATTGCCACCCTGCTTATTAACTTATATGCCTGGTACATCATAAGAAATGCTGAGCTGGAAGAAGCACAAGCTGGAGTCAAGATTGCCAGGAGAAATATGAATAACCTCAGATATGCAGATAACACCACCCTTATGGCAGAAAGTGAAGAGGAAGTAAAAAACCTCTTGATGAAAGTGAAAGAGGAGAGTGAAAGAGTTGGATTAAAGCTTAGCTTTCAGAAAACGAAGATCATGGCATCTGGTCCCATCACTTCATGGCAAATAGATGGGGAACCAGTGGAAATAGTGTCAGACTTTTTTTTTTTTTGGGGGGGGGGGCTCCAAAATCATTGCAGATGGTGACTGCAGACATGAAATTAAAAGACGATTACTCCTTGGAAGGAAAGCTATGACCAATCTAGAGAGCATATTAAAAAGCAGAGACATTACATTGCCAACAAAGGTCCATCTAGTCAAGGCTATGGTTTTTCCAGTGGTCATGTATGGATGTGAGAGTTGGAATGTGAAGAAAACTGAGCACCGGAAAATTGATGCTTCTGAACTGTGGTGTTGGAGAAGACTCTTGAGAGTCCCTTGGATTGCAAGGAGATCCAACCAGTCCATCCTAAAAGAGATCAGTCCTGGGTGTTCATTGGAAGGACTGAAGCTGAAAGTCCAATACTTTGGCCACCTCATGTGAAAGTTGAATCATTGGAAGAGACCCTGATGCTGGGAGGGATTGAGGGCAGGAGGAGAAGGGGACGACAGAGGATTAGATGGCTGGATGGCATCACCGACTCGATGGACATGAGTTTGAGTAAACTCAGGGAGTTGGTGATGGACAGGGAGGTCTGGCGTGCTGCGATTCACGGGGTGGCAAGCAGTCAGACACGACTGAGCGACTGAAACGAACTGAACTGAAACACATACTTAGCATATGAGACGGGTATCTTATTCTTGAGAATTTATTTTAGAGAAACAATAGTTTGTCTCTGCACAAAAACGTCTTCATAGATGCTTTGTTATAGCTCAAACTGGGGAAGAAATTCAGATATTCTCCAATGAACGAATATTTAAACAAACTTGGGAGGAATAACATGGAATATTATTCAGCAATAGGAATGAACAAAATATTGATACACGCAACAATTTGGAAAACTCACCTGGGAATTGTGGCAAACAAAAATAGCAAGTTTCAAATTATCACATACTATGTAATTCCATCTATATAACATTTTAAATGATAAAGTTATGGAAATGGAGAACAAATTAATGGCTTCCAGGGGTTAGGAATGGTGATGAGTAGGGGAGAGATGTGCCTATAACAGGGGGCACAAGCACAAGGGATATCCTTGTGGTGCTTGAATATTTCTTTATTTTTATTGCAGTGGTGCTTATTTTAATCCACACATGTAATGAAGTGGCATAAAACTATATACACAAATTGTACTACTGTCAATTCCCTGGTCTTGATGATGTCTTATAATTTTGTAAGATGTGATCTTTGGAGAAAAATAAGTGAAGAATGCATGGGACCTCTCTGTACTATCTTTGCAATTTTCTGTGAATCTACAATTACTTAAAAAAATAAAATCTTAGAAAAAGTAGTCTTTGTTAAGACTGATTTTTCCTGCAGGACTGACATCATGGACATGCAATCTGTGTATATACATAGAGCCTCACAGAAGCACCCTGAGTCTGCTTTAATGCTCTGCAGTTGCCACTTAAAATTCTTAGCTTTTGAACAAAGGGCTTTCCACATGTTCATTTTGCACTATGCTTCACAAATTATGTATCTGGTACTGATTGCCGTAGTTTGCTCCTGGTATTTGTTTAAGGCAGCATCAAACTTTATTTTTCAAGTCACTCTTAGGGAACTTGACTCATAAGGTAGATTTTTACTATTTTAATCATCATTTAAGACAGAAAATTTCCCATTCGTGTTCTTTCACTGTAAATATCAAAGGGAAGGATGTCATTCTGAGGAAGTGGTCACAGGCCTCAAAGAGAAAACTTCACTCAAAATTAAAGCATAATCTGATTTTTATTTAATTAAACAGAAGACAGATGCTAAACATAAAGAAGTAACTTTAAGGGTATCTTCCCAAGATATGTCACTTTTCAGATGAAACAACAAAAAAGCAGCATATGTAAAGAACACTTTGATCAATGTATTTTTAAAATTTTACTATACTATTTTTCACTGTGAATCTTCTTGCAACTCAGGACATCTATCATTTTAATTATAAATGTCCCACACTTTTTGAGTTGAATCAAGGATACTTTCATCTTTCACTGGAAGAACCATTTTAAGTGACTGACTATGTTAAGAAGAATGAGGAGAACAAATTAAAGATTTTTTTTTTCAGGATAGCATTTAAGAGACTACTTTCACACAAGTTTTATGGATATTTAATTGTTATTTTGGTAATGCTAACTATTTCTGCATATTAATACACACTTAAAAACAGAAAAGATTAGTTCATCTGGAATTCAACCTATAGCTTTCCTACTCCAATGGCAAAGATAATAAGGAGTGGTCTCTTTCCTAGTGGTGAAGGAAAGAGATAAGCATGAGAAGTAGGAATGACAAAAATAAGAGCCTTAAATCTTCTTGCCTGCTCAGTCCTTTCAGTCGTGTCCAACTCTTTGCGACCCTATGGACTGTAGTCCGCCAGGCTCCTCTGTCCATGGGATTCTCCAGGCAAGAATACTGAAGTGGGTTGCCATGCCCTCCTCCAGAGAATCTTCCCGACCCAGGGATCTTCTTTATGCTCACCTTATTTTGCTTGCTCCAAATTAAGCATTTGCAAATTTGGTAATGCTTTTGCCTCCTTTTACTACTCCTTTCTCTGTTTTCTGGTTCTCTCCTTCTTCCTCCCATGCCACCACAGAGAGGCAGATTGTGGTTAATAATAAGTTAATAATAAGACTGCTATTCACGTTCATGATCATCACATCAACTTCAAAATTAAGATAATCAGAGTCCTACTTTGATGTTTGAAAGCTTACTTTCTTCCTCTGTATCTTATACCCAAGTTCTTTTCCTTCCACTTCTATATAATATTACCTTAAATGTAAGGTTGCTATATAATTAAGATGATCAATTTACATGAACACTGCAAAAGAAAGAGTTTATCACACATAAAACTGTTTGCTTTGCAGTTTAGGAGAATGAGAACTTTTAGAATAATTTATATCCTTTCCAAATTTTTCTATTAATTTAAATATGAACCGATACATGTAAGGATAAAAGATATAGACAAAGCTTCTTCAAATGGTGGTAGAAATGCGTAATGATGATTTAAATTTCCTATATGTATGCATAACTGAATAAAGCTAAATTTTGCTATTCCTATTATAATCCAATGTTTTCACGGTTTTTCTTAAGAATTAATATCTCATAACAATTGTATAATGCATTTCTGATATCAAAGCTTTCCAGAACATGACAAAGACATTTTCCCAAAGGAAATTTTGCCTACATATTTCCAGTCATAATATGAACTTTTTAGTCATTAGGCAGATAAAATTTCTTCTAAGAAGCTAATTTCTGTGTATTTTATAGCTAAAAACAAGTTAAAAGTTGAACAATTCTTTCCATTAAAACAAAGAAGCAAACCAAAAATGAACTAACAAATACACGATCTAAACTTTCCAATGCAAATAGGTTAAAATTCTCTAGAGTGAAACTTGCTTTGGTATTGCCATAGATATTGTGCTCAGGAGGATTTGGTTGAAGATGGAATTTCTTTCTGGAAATTGCTCCTAATGATAATCTTAGATAGTTTTATTTTAATATTCTAGAGACAAGCAAATTCTCCATTTGACTCTTTAGGATACAGTTAAGTTTGAACTCTTCCAGAGAATCTTTGTGATGAAGTCATGGATTCAATTTGACAAGTCTTGGAAATTACGATGAAGTAGAAATTCTATATATATAAGGAAAGAGTCTATGATAGCTTTTAAACCCACTTTTAATAGCATTTCCAGGCAGAGTATTATGCATCTCAGTGCTACAGTATGATGTGTCATAGAAAATCACTTTGCTTTAATTATGATCATGTTTTAAGGGAATTCTATCAGTGATAGTGTTTTTTTTTTTTTTTCTGTTCAACACTTGCATATATTTTTTAAAAACCTGACTGTTTCTATTAAAATGAAAATGTAAGTCATTCCTCTATCACTTTATGTAGTGAAAAGGAAAGCAATTGCTCTGCAAGACTTCCGAGATTTAAAACTGTGCCACAAACTGACAGATCAAACAATCAAAAAAACAACTTTTTTGCAACTTTAAGGAAATCACTTCATTGTGAGAATCATTAGCAAAAGTTTGAAGAATTTTAATTTAGTGTCATATAATAAATCAAGACATGGATGTGAGGCTAAACTTTTCTACATACACAATTGCATACAGATTTCTTGTAAAACACTCATTATGGTTTCTTTGACTTTCAAACTGTCATTATATTTAAAGTAGCACATTTTTTTAGTTTGGTCTAGAAAAGCAGAACAGAAAGTAGAACATTTTCTTAATCACATATTTAGAAAAAACTGACAGTTAATTATTTTAAAGCCAGATCATTTAATGGGAAAATGTATATGAATAGGCAAATGGATCATCATATTAATTAATATGTTGACTAAAAATGTACAACGTGAGAATTGAGAGTTAAGTTTTATTTGGGGCAGTATGTGGACTGCAGCCCAGGAGACAAAATCTCAGATAGCTCTGAGAAACTGCTCCAAAGAGGTAGGAGGGAAGGACAGCATATATGTGATTTTGGCAAAGGGGGAGTACATGCAATCGAGTACATATTTTTTGTAGAAAGTTTCTGCTGGGCTTATGAAGCTTCTGCTAGTCATGAGGAAAAAAAAAAATCACCATGAAGGATTTTAGTGCTTTTCTAGATATGAGGCTTTATCTAGAACTGGGCTCATAAAATTAATTCCTGAGAATATCTAACTAACTAAAATCCTGTTCTGTCAGTTTCCCAGAGTACAGAGTGCCTCATTCCTGCTTACCACCCTGAACTCCTTCAGAGGGTGTTGGAGGTCAGCAGCTGCAGTGGCACATGATTTAATCCTTGTAGAGGTAGATGGCAAGCACCATGGCGATTGTCAATTTGTGGTTGACAATCTATATTATTTAATATTAACAATAAAAGAAAAGCAGTTGAGTAAAAGTAAGCCAAACTATAACTATCACTAAAATGATTGACTTTGAGTTATTAATTTGTATAAATTCCTGGGCTCTAGGCATATTTTTATCTAGATTATTTTGTGATGGTATTTACTTTTGGCCTATTCCAACTTCTTCCAAAGAAGGAGGGCAGAGCATCAATAGTACAGAAAAAAAAAAAAAAAAAAACCCTCATATGAAATTTCACTGTCTCTGTTTCTAAAATATAGTCGAATACATTATAAATAAACAATAAATGAGAACATCAATACCACATGCAAAAATAAACTCAAAATGGACTAAAGATCCAAATGCAAAATAGGAAACCATAAAAATGTTAGAAGAAAACATAGGAGGAGCATATTTATTTCTATTAGAAGAAACACACTTTGACATAAATTATAGCAATATTTTTGGGGATCTGTCTCCTAAAGCAAAGGAAGTAAAAGCACAAATAAATGCATGTGACCTAATTAAACTTAAAATATTTTTCACATAAAGGGAAATCATTAAGAAAACTGAAAGACAACTTACCAAATGGGAGAAAATATCCATAAATGATATATCAAAAAAGGGGTTAATATCCAAAATACATAAACAGTTCATCAAACTCCACATCAAAAAAAAAAAACAAAAAAAACTGCCTTATTAAAAAATGGGCAGGAGACCTGAATAGACATTTTTCCAAAGATGACATACAGATCGTCAACAGGTACTTGAAAATATGCTCAAGCATTGTTAATCACCAGAGAAATGCAAATTAAAACCACAATAAATTGTCACCTCACAGTTGTCAGAAGGGCTATCATCAAAAGGACATAAATAACAAATGTTGGAGAGTATGTGAAGAAAAGGGCTCCCTCCAATAATTTACATTTCCTGTTGGTGGAAATGTAAATTGGTGCAGCCACTGCAGAAAATAAAATGGAAGTTTCTCAAGAAACTAAAAAGAGACCTATCATATGGCTCACTATTTCCACTCCTGGATATACACATCTGAAAAAAACAAAAAACAAAAACAAAAAATGAAACAGTAAGTTGAAAAGTTTAATTGAAAAATTAAAAATTCATGCACCCCAATGTTCCTAGCAGTGTTATCTACAATATCCAAAATATGGAGGCAATCTAAATGTCCACCAACAGATGAACAGGTAAAGAAGAATTAGTACACATACACACACAATGGAATACTGCTCAGCTACTAAAAAAAAGAAGAATGAAATTTTGCTATTTGCAACAACCTGGATGGCTTTGCAAGATCTGTTAGGTGAGATAAGTCAGGCAGAGAAAGACAGATGCTGCATAGTACACTTATATGTGGAATGTATATAACAAAAAGAGACTCACAGATATAGAAAACAAACTAGTAGTTATCATTGAAGAGAAGGAAGGGAGAAGAGACAATTTAGGGGTAGGGAATTAAGAGTTATATATTATATTATATAATATATAACTAAGAGTTTCTATATCACTTGTAAAAGAAATAAGCTACAAGGATATATTGCATAACCCGAAGAAGATGATCTATACTTTATAACAACTGTAAATGGAGTATAACCTTTAAAAATCACAAATCACTATGTCGTACATCTGTAATTTATATAATATTGTACATTAATTATACCTCAGTAAAAAAATCATAAAATTTCAAACTAATAATAGGTAAAATTAGCCTATAATTCTTTTCAGTTTCATTTATACTTTTTATCTCAATAATATAAACACTTTAGTGTTGAAACTTTCAGAAGGATGATAAAAAGTATGAAATCTCAACTACAAGTGGGGATTCTTCTTTTGAAGATAAAAGTAGTTAATTTTAAGACAAATCAAAGAGATAAAACTGTTGACAGTAATTTACCCCAAGTATACTAGTTTCTTTCCCCTCAAGGAATGAAACAAGATGAAGTTTCCAATATCAATAAGGTGTATAAAATTCATGAATGATAAATGCACAATAAATTATTACATAAACTTGATTAATTTATAAGATAAAACTTCTCCCAATTATAATAGCAATTAAATATCACTACTACAATAAAACTTTAAAAATTCAGAAAAGCATACTACAGTAGAATATCTAGACATCATTCTGAAAAACAAAACTTGTTTAATTTGTTATGATATATTCTTCCAGTTTATTTTGTGTTTTGTTTCTATTTATCAGTAGAATTGTTTATTGAGGATCTACCATGTGAACTTCCCTGGTAGCTCAGTTGGTAAAGAACCTGCCTGCAATGCAGGAGCCCAAGGTTTGATCCCTGGGTCGGGAAGATCCCCTGGAGAAGGAAATGGCAACCCACTCTAGTATTCTTGCCTGGAGAATCCCATGGACAGAGAAGCCTGGAGGGCTACAGTCAACGGGGTCACAAGAGTTGGACACGACTTAGAGACTAAACCACCACCACCAACATGTGCCAGACTCTGAGACACAATATTGAGCAAAAAGAGTGTCAGTTCCCTGCCTTCACTTATAGCTTAGTTGGAGAGACTGATATCAATCAAATAACTAAAACAACAAAATTAAGGTAGTTTGTACTGGATAAAATATAGGGAAACCAACTAAGAGGCTGGTTGCTGTGACTATAATGAGAAATGGGTTTAGTTCATGGTCGTAATGGGGCTTTCCAGGTGGCCCTAGTAGTAAAGAACCCCAGTGCCAATACAGGTAGATGTAAGAGATGCAGGTTCAATCCCTGAGTTGGGAAGATCTCCTGTAGAAGGAAATGGCAATCCACTCAAGCATTCTTGCCTGGAGAATTCCATAGACAGAGGAGCCTGGAGATCCCACAGGGCTGCAAAGTGTCAGACACGTCTGAAGCGACTTAGCATGCATGTTGAAATGAAAAGAGGTGCAGGAATCTATGAGCTTTGTGGTCAGTGTCGAGGTCCAGCCCTGGCAGGACCAGGAATACCCAAGGGATGAGTGGGGTCAGCGAGGAAGAAGACAGACACACACAGAAGGTTGCGTAGAAGAGGTAGCTTTTGTTTTAATCTTTAGGATAGCTCAGTTTTTATAGAATGAACATTACCTCCCCCTTAAGTCACCACATATTACATCAGATATTGTTTCGTGCTTCTGTCAATATTTTTCTTTCCCATGTTTTTCCCCTATGCATTCATCTAGAACGTTTCCGATTACAGGGTTTTTTTCTTAAATGTCCCATACAGTCTTCTTCCCTCAATGGCCTAACATTTTCACTCTAACAAAAACAATGTCCTACAAATCTCAGGTATAGTGTAAATTCTTTGGACAATAAAACAAAAGATGGGAAGGGTCACAGTAACATGTTTGACATTTCTGAGAATAGTACCATGAGATAAACCTTGATATTTTTCTTTACCTGAAACCACAAAATCTCAATTTACAATGACTAACTATTAAACAGCAAAAACACCTCTAAAGCAGCAAAACACCTCTATTAATAGTGAGATAATGGCAATGAAGCTGGTTAATATAAATCTTCTATTGAAATCCTATGTACCCCATTTCCTAACTCTACAACAATACCCGTAATCTTTCATGTTGTTTAAAGAAAGGGAAACAATGAACAAATAACAGCAAGGAAATAGCAATAATGAAAAAACTTTCAACCAAGGAGCAAGTAAACTAAAGCAGTATATCTACTTCTAAATCTAAATGCCTCTACTCTTTTCTATTCTGGAACATTATAATCTTTTATGCAAGCAGCCAAACGATACCTGTGGTCTTTTATTTTCTGACTTGATGTTTATGGTCATGTCTTGAGCCAGAGCAATCATGAGCATTTCCAAAAAGGCTTGGACTTTTCCAGGGAGGCCTTATTACTATATATTATATTTCCAAAAATTAATAGAAAGCCCAAGAACAGTAAGACAGAAAGAAGAAAGGGACATACCAGGCCCCCAGGACAACCTCGAGGGGAAAAGCTGCCTTGCAGATTCCTTTCTCATCCCAGCGGCTCCCGAGGGGACATATTGGGCCCCCGGGGTAGCCCCATGTGAGGAAGAGCTGTCTTGCAGGTTCCTCTCTCTTCCTGTGACCTTGTCACGGTTTGGGCGCACCCTGGCGGCTCCCGACAGGTCAGCAATATTTATTTACACATTTCAGAAGTATCTGAAGAACTGGGATCATTGTTATCAAACAAATATTACATAATGGCTTAGGATTTTTAAAAGTTTCTTTCTTTTTTTATTCATGTTTAGGTTTGACTGAAAACAGCAAAATTCTGTAAAACAATTATCCTTCAATAAAAGTTTTTTTTTCCTTTTTTGAATTTTGTGCAATTAATACTAGTGCTCACAGCTCACTCTAATAGAAGTCTTTTAAAGCATTTGTAGCATGAACGTCATTCATAGTATGAATCATAACTCCCCATGGATTCACTGCAGAGGTAACCTAATTTAAAATTCTCATTAAGTTAGAAGTTATCATATAAAGTTAACCCTCCCCAAATGGGTCTTGGCATGCCTAGTTAAAAAACAAATCATCAATTTGAAAAATGTGAAGACTAAAAATCAGATTTATAATTAACAAACATGTTATGTAATATTTTCTCTCAGTTTGAAATGCATTCTAACTGATAAAGGAGTTCAAAAAGCAACATGCTTGAGTCAGTAAAGTTAACACTTCAGAAATAAAATTTTCCTTTCCTCTTTATTCTCTTTTTCTCTGAAACAAAACATTAAATTAATTTTAAAGAAAACTTGTAACTAAAAATCAATTTCTTTCTGACATTTTATATGCATTTTACAAAAAAAATTTAATTATAACTCAGCAATCATTGAAATGAGTGTTATCCTTTTTAAAAATGTATTTATCTCTCCTTATTTGGCCGCACCAAGTTCCAGCTGAGGCACATAGGATCTTCATTTCTCATTGCAGCATATGAATGCTGCATGTATTCAAACTCCTAGTTTGCATGTGGGATCTAGTTCCCTGATCAGGGATTAAACCTGGGCCCTTCACACTGGGAGAGCAAAGCCCCAGCTACTGGACCACCAGAGAAGTCCCAAGAGTACATTATTTTTATATTATAAAAGTGCATTTTGAATAAAAACCTGCTTCAGTAAAAATAATCAATGAATTTTCAAAGTTTCTCCTCAATAAATTTGAAAAATAAATATGCTCAAGAAGTTAAACTTGGAATTCTCTTCTAATGTTATATATTTGTAGTGGTTTCGTTCTAACATGGATGTAGTTATTCTCACCTTCTAGAGTGATTTTAGAAAATGGCAGCCATTTATTTTTCTAATTATCTTGATACAATATGACAAATACTTCTTAAAATAAATTACCATAAAATTATTAATTTTATCATAGAAAATATTATCATCATAGATAATTTGATGAACAATGTAACTAAGATTTTTGCTAGGAAAAATATCATCCTAAATATTGAAATATTTTTTAAATAGAATCTATGCAAGGTAAACTGAAGCAGCCCTTGATTTCTCTTGTCCCCACCAATCCAAAAAAGACATTTATATTTCCTTCTGAATTGTTTATCTGTAACATGACACACAAAGAGGTAGGGACTGGTATGTGTCTCCCTAGGTGGTGGTAAGTTTAGTCCTTGAGTTCTGTTCTACCCTTGCAACCCCATGGACTGTAGCCTATCAGTCTCCTCTGTCCATGGGATTTCCCAGGCAAGAATACTGGAGTAGGTAGCTATTCCCTTCTCCAAGGGATCTTCCTGATCAAGGGGTCAAACCTACATCTTCTGATTGCAGGTGGTCTCCAGCATTGCAGGCAGATTATTTACCACTGAACTACCAAGGAAGCCCACCCTAGAGAGAGCTTTAAATTATAAAATCAGTATTCTGTCATTAGTTTGATCACAAGCTAAAAGTGAACAGCGAATATGTTCTGGCCATTAAAGTCCCATTGCAGACACAAATTTGTTTAGGGAGGAAAAGTGTAATTCAATCAAAATGCAATTACTTTAAAAAGAAGTATTCTAATTCAATCAAATAACTAGTTACTAAGGATGTTTTAAAGGGTAACATTAAGCAATGTTTTCAAACTGGTTAATGTAGTGGATATAGACATTTACATCCCATTCATTGGCAATAACAATGATAGATATTTGCATTTCTTTTTTTTAATTTTAATTTTTTTAATATTTGTATCTCTAATTGAGAATTTGGTGCCTGTCAAAAGATTTACACAATCTCTGAACTGGAAAAAAAAGAGTAAATTTGTTTGCTATGTGGCTATGTGTCACTAGAAAAGACTAGTGGAATCAGAACATTACCTGTGGAAGTATTAACTTTTAATCTGCTTTCCAGCTCAGGAAAAAAAAAAATTCTTATAATTATTTGGAAACCATTTACTTTTAAACTTTAATTTAGTGATAAAATTAAGGATAATGATATCCTTTTAGATTTTTTAAACTGCTCCATGAGTCATAAAGCAATAGAACATGCTATTAAACATTGGTTAGGACAGGGAAGTCACATTCAATAAAGACTTGAAATTCCTCTGTAGCTGCATTAAATGCAATTTTAAAAACTGAAACAAAAATGTATAGGAACTTAATGAAGTAGGTAATAAAATTACACAGAGACAACTTTTCTATGCTTAATGAGTCAATTGTTTTAAAATGTGCCCAAATACACAATATATTTTATAGCAACCTTTTTTAAAGTATGATGAATTGAATGCTAAATGCACATGCCTCATAAATATACTTGATTATAAGCCTCAAAGCCATGTTTGTCTTAAATCTAATTAGAAACTTACAGTGAAATATTTTAAGTCTTAACTCTATGATGATAGTTCCCTCTGGGAAAAGAAAATATTATATATAGATAACTCAGAGCTGGGAATGAGATGTAAAGGTGTTCTAGTAAAAAGATAATTTCCTTCTCTCGGTCTTCATTTTTTTAAATACTGCACTTCCTTAGAGGGAATCTTTCATTGCAGACTGAAGTAGATGACAAATTCCTAAGATGAAAGTGTGAAAGTGAAAGTTGCGCAGTCCTGTGTGATTCTTTGTGACCCCATGGACTATACAGTCTATGGAATTCTCCAGGCCAGAACACTGGAGTGGGACTGGAGTGGGTAGCCTTTCCCTTCTTCAGGGGATGTTTCCAAACCAGGGATCAAACCTAGGTCTCCTTAACTGCAGGTGGATTTTTTTACCAGCTGAGCCACCAGTACATGAGTACTGAATATGGATCATTTCCTGCCTTCAATTATATCCTCCTCTTTACTCTGCTAAATTATTTGAGATTCCCACATTCTATTTTAGATTAAAGTTCTCTGTTTCTAGCAGGCAGCTGATGAAATGTATTTATGTTTCTTCAGTGAGAAAACACAATAATCCACTGGTAATCCTTAACTTATAACTTAGATCGACTTATCAAATTACAATATTTAACAAAGAGCTGTGTCCTGAGGTAAGTAGGATCAAATCAGGTGGTGAAAGAGAAGAAACTAACTAAACCATTATTTCAAGTCTTTATTGAAATATTGTGACTTGAGGACTGCTCAAGATGACTGTTCTATGAGGAGTAACAACATTTAAAATATTCCTAGACTAAGAAGGATTGTAGTTCAGTTCTGTTTTGAGAACCATTTATTGATCAAATTCACAGAAGGAATGGGGGAAATAAGGCTGTGGTAATCGTATGGCAGGACATAGGTATTGCAAGACTGGAATTTTAGCTTAGCAGTCATTAGTTGGTCAATTTGGTTTAGCAAGACAGGTGGGGAGGAACGGTTGGAGCTAAGATGAGAAATGTTTAGTTCTGCATCATCTTTCACAAAGGCAAGGCAAGTGGAATTTGTCTATTACTGTCTTCTCAAGACAGTAAGAGTGAAATGTGGTATTTGCAAATTTGGGATCAGCATGAAGATGTTGGATGCCTAGGGTGATGGCTGTATGGGAAGTGCCCAGAGAGAGAAAAGGACAAAGAAACAGGGGGAAACAAAAGACACAGATCGAATACAAATTTCATTCTGGGTAACTTTTGCTGCTTAAACAGTTATGTTTTTTCTCTTTCCCCCTTTCCATTAACTGATTTGCAAAATCTATGAATGATTCTAAAAGTGTAGCTCCAGATGAGGCTGAATCTAAAACTACTTGGTCAAATCCAGAGAAGCGAATCAGGAGTGGGCATTTGAACATGTTCAAACTAGAACCACAGTTAGTATTTTAGAACGGCTTCTTGTCCAAGAGAATGGCATTTAGGCATGTACTTTGCTGCATTCCTTCTTTAACATTTCAATCATCAGTCAGTGGCTTTATCACAAATGCTAGTACTAGACAGAATACTAGCGGAGAAGGCAATGGCATCCCACTCCAGTATTCTTGCCTGGAAAATCCCATGGATGGAGGAGCCTGGTGGGCTGCAGTCCATGGGGTCGCGAAGAGTCGGACCCCGCTGAGCGACTTCACTTTCACTTTTCACTTTCATGCGTTGCAGAAGGAAATGGCAACCCACTCCAGTGTTCTTGCCTGGAGAATCCCAGGGACGGGGGAGCCTGGTGGGCTGCCGTCTATGGGGTTGCACAGAGTCTGACACAACTGAAGCGACTTGGCAGCAGCAGCAGCAGCAAACACTGTGAAGTTAACAAAGAACTTAGATCTGTTCTTTACTCTGATGGGAGGAAAAGATGAGACCTCTAATTTGGCCTTTCCATATCTCAGGTACCTCAGATACCAAGGCTCAGTAGAATTTTTTTCTTCAGTACTTTAAGGTTAAAGCCTGTAGCAACTTCTATTCAGTTGTCACCTTTGCCATGTTCCTTAGTGCCCTTATTTATTCATCCTTTACCACTCCTGGAGCGTTTCTGAGTAAGAGAAGATGCTCCAGGGGTACACACACTAACAGGACACTAGGCTATGTGTGGTATCCTTTTCTATTTTCCTCTTAAATGTTTAAGTATAATAGAAAAGGTTAGATAAGTTCACTGAACCATTATTGCTATTCACAATAGCAGACACTGTCCACGGGCTCTAATTCTCTGGCTATGATCATCTGAACAGATCTTCCCAAAGATAATTAAAATTTAAGATATTTCCTGTTAAACCTCCATTATTTACCTAATTATACACTAATGTTATTAAATGGTCCATGAAAAGAGGTTGAGGAACACTTTGCAGTGTTGTGGACTAATGTACTATTACCTGCTCACTAAGAAATGGTGTTTTCCTCTTTGAGCATGAGTAGTTTAGACAAATTTGAGGGTTTTTTTTTTGTTTGTTTGTTTGTTTTTTTAATTACTGCACCTACTAAAAACTTTTCTGAATATGGACTAGAACAAATTTTAAACCATGAGTTCATTATAACAGCATGAGTGGTGCTACATTCAAGATTAGAGAGGAAATAGGCAGAAAAATTAATTGATTTATAAGTCCTACAAATTTAAATAATACAGCTCTACTCAAATAAATGTTAAACTGAAATGAGTGTTCCACTCAAATAAATCTTAACCTTGTAGCTGTTTAAATTCATTATTGTTGGTAAATAGGCAGAGTTGCTAAATCCTGAGAAATGCATACTCTTTTCCCAAGCTACTTCATGCTTCCATGGAATAATCTGATATAGTTAAACCTTGTACTTTCACTTTTCAAATACTATGCTTATCAAACTAGATTTTTATGATAGTTTTAAATATATCATATTGGGGAAAGAGATAATATATTTTCATTTAAATCATGAAATGGGAACATATGCTATCAGAATTAGACTATGTCATAACTCTGAACTGATTTAAAGCATTTATTTTGCAGTAGCATTTTTGTCGAGTCACTAAGTCATGTCTGAGTCTTTTGTGACCTCAAGAACTGTAGCCCGCCAGACTCCTCTGTCCAAGGGATTGCCCAGGCAAGAATACTAGAGTGGGTTCCCATTTCCTTCTCTAGGGTATCTTTCCAACCCAGGGATTGAACTCATGTCTCCTGTATTGGCAGTCATTTTTTTTTTTTAACTGCTGAGCCACCAAAGCTTTTAATGTGGCATGCAAAGAAACAAAAGTTTTCAATGTTACTTTTTAAAAAATCATGAAACTGGAAGGATAATGTGACTAGGTGATGACAGGTATTCAATACAAAGCATAAGCTTGGGTCAGGAAAATTACTACTATTTGCTGGAAAGAAAGACTGTAGCAAACTAGAATAACCTGAGGATAGAAACAATCAGATAATGAAACAGTGCTGGTTATCCATTTTATCCACACTCCTACCAGGCCCAGCTCATTCTAGTATGAGCTGAATGCTTACCAAATCTATGAAAGGAGCCCTTGCATCAAAGAACCTACCTGAGATCTGGGCCAGATATAGGCAGCTGGTGGGACATTGTAGATTGTTTGAATCCTCTAATTCTTGGCCTACTCAGAATTATACATATAAAATTATATTAATAGCAATCAGCAACACTCTTATTCTGTTAGCACCAAATCCACCAGCCTATGAATATCTGAGCCTTTACAGTTTCTACCATCCTTTCTTCATATTCCTTTGAGGTGTGTGGTTTTTTGGATGATAGGGACTTTAGAAATCCTCTTCTTTCATTTCCAGAGTAGAGTTGCAGCAAAAATCTAACTCAATCTAGTACCTACTCCATTTCCTGTTAAATTTAAGATGCTAAATTCAGTTTATACAGGAGATCCAGATTCAATTCTTGGGTTGGGAAGATCCCCTGGAGAAGGAAATGACAACCCACTCCAGTATTCTTGCCTGGGAAATCCCATGGACAGAGGAGCCTGGCAGGCTACATGCCATGGGGTTGCAAGAGTCGGTCCTGACTTAACGACTAAACCACCAAATTCAGTTTACATCTCAATTTGACATCATTGTCTATGTTACAGCCTCCAGTCCAATACCAACATGACAAACTCAAGGCCACTCAAACAGGGAAGCAACATGGCAAAATTTCATCACATTATTGTTCAAATCTGGACCCTGCCACTCACTAGATATGTGAGCCTGGGAAAAATAATTTCAGTTCTTTTCAGACTTACTTCCTTGTCTATAAACTGGACATGATATAATCTAAGTTTCTTTTCAAGTATAGCATTCTCAAAGTGTAAGTATTTTAAATTACCTTAGAAAATTGAAAATACCAGGTTGATAATCTACATGGCAAGTATAAAATTTCACAGAGACAAAGACAGGTTAAGATGTTTCTCAGTATTTAGCACTTTAGTAAATATAATAGTTCAGACAAATGAAAAGACATCAGCAACTATATTAGATATATTACTTATATATTAGATATATTAGACATATATTAGATAAGAAGGGCTTCTAGAGGTGTAAAATAAACTAAGTTATGAAAGAACCTATAATAGTTGGATTAACCGAAAGCAAGAAGGAAGTTCTAAGTGGAGTGAAACAAAGCCATGGGGTACGAATAAACATAATATATTGTATATAACATAATATAACAACAAACTGTGGAAAATACTTAAAGATATGAGAATACCAGACCACCTTACCTGCTTCCTAAGAAATCTGTATGCAGGTCAAGAAGCAACAGTTAGAACTGGGCATGGAACAATAAACTGGTTCCAAATTGGAAAAGGAGTACATCAAGGCTATATTTTGTCACCCTGCTTATTTAACTTATATGCAGGGTACATCATGCAAAATGCCAGGCTGGATGAAGCACAAGCTGGAATCAAGATTTCTGGGAGAAATATCAATAACCTCAGATATGAAGATGATACCACACTTATAAGTGAAAAAGTTGGCTTAAAACTCAACATTCAGAAAACTAAGATCATTGCATCTGGTCTCGTCACTTCATAGTAAATAGATAGGGAAACAATGGAAACAGTGACAGACTTTATTTTGGGGGGGCTCCAAAATCACTGCAGATGGTGACTGCAGCCATGAAATTAAAAGATGCTTGCTTCTTGGAAGAAAAGTTATGACGAACCTAGACAGCATATTAAAAAGCAGAGAAATTACTTTACCAACAAAGCTCCGTCTAGTCAAGGCTATGTTTTTTCCAGCAATCATGCATGGATGTGTGTTGGACTATAAAGAAAGTTGAGTGCTGAAGAATTGATGCTTTTGAACTGTGATATTGGAGAAGACTCTTGAGAGTCTCTTGGACTCCAACCAGTCCATCCTAAAGGAGATCAATCCTGAGTATTCATTGGAAGGACTGATGCCGAAGCTGAAGCTCCAATACTTTGGCCACCTGATGTGAAGTCTCACTCATTTGAAAAGACCCTGATGCTGGGAAAGATTGAAAGTGGGAGGAGAAGGGAATGACAAAGGATGAGATGGTTGGATGGCATCACCCACTCAATGGACACGTGTTTGATTAGGCTCCGGGAGTTGGTGATGGACAGGGATGCCTGGCATGCTGCAGTCCATGGGGTCACAAAGAGTCAGACATGACTGAGCAACTGAACTGAACTGAACTTAATTGTATATAAACAAGTGGAACAGACCCACAGGTACAGAAGGTTCACATTTGCTAGTATCTAGGGTTTAGTCCCATTCTAGATGATGCTCTTGTAACTGATCAGTAACCAGTCAATGAGAAAAATAATCTGAGGAACTATGTGGCATATTGGAAGAAAGAAACTACCTTTGTTTATTTCCTAATAGTTATAACTCCATTCTCCATGACTGGTCTCTTCAAATGTCATCTATTTATACACTCCATGAACATGTTCATGTTCTAAGTTTCATGAATTCTGCTAACTGTTTGAAATACAGGTATGTTCTTGGCTTCTGAGGAGCATAAAGAAAAGAAAGTAAATCATGTGATAGAGATCATATTATATATCTGTGCGGAAGGTATTAACTATATAATATATTATATAGTTTTTTTTTAACTATTATATTGTTTGTGAACAATTGACTTTCCTTCTTGTGGAGGACGGACTCTGCATGGGCCATCAGGATCTCTACCTCCTATTATTCACTCCTTTACATAATATTTTCCCACTTGAGTGTTGGTGGGAGTTGTGACTTTCTTCTAACCAACAAAATATAACAAAGTTGATGGGATGCCACCTCTTTTTTTACATAAGACTGTAACTTCTGTCTTACTATCAGACTCTCTCCCTTGCTGGTATTGAAAAACAAGCTTCAATTGCCCTGTGTAGAGGTCCATGTGTGCATGCATGCTAGGTTGTTTCAGTCGTGTCTGACTCTGTGAGCCCATGGACTGTAGCCCACCAGGCTGCTCTGTTTATGGGATTCTCCATGCAAGAATACTGGAATGGGTTGCCACGCCCTCCTCCAGGGGAATCTTCCCAACACAGGGATAGAACCTGCATCTCTTATGTCTCCTAATAGTCAGGTGGGTTCTTTACCACTAGTGCCACCTAGGAAGCCCATAGAGGTACACATGTTAAGGAAATTAGTTCAGCCTCTAACCATCAACAAGGAATGGAGACCCTTAAACAACAAGACACAAGGATATGAATCCTTCCAATAATCATGTAAGTTTGGAAGCAGATCTTTTCAAGATTGAGCTTTAAGATGAGACCACAGCCTTGACTGCAGCATTGTGAAGGACTCTGAAATGGAGGAACAAACTAGGCTGTACCAGTGTCTTGACTCAGATAAACTGAGATAATAAATATGCATTGTTTTAAGTAGCTAAATTTTTGATAATTTAAGTAGAAATAGATTAGTAATTACTCATGCAAATATGACCAAAAAAAAAAAAAGATTTCTACCTCATAGACTATGCAGAAATACATTTTCATACATTTAAAACCAAATCATAAAAAATAAAACAAAAGTTCTTAGCCACTAGAAAAAATAACAAACCTATGAACTCAGGGTAAAGAAGGATTAACTTAAACACAAAAACCACAACATATAAAGTGCTGATAAAGTTTGAATGGCAAAATATATCATAAATAAATATGAACCACGATGTGGGAAGATATATTTGAAACAGAACTTCAACATATCAATTATTTTTTTTTTTCAAACGAGAAAATAGCCAAACACATGACCAAGCAATTCATAGAAGAAGATATCAGAATGGCCAAGAAATATAAGAATGTATACTCAAAATCACTAATGGTTAAGCAAATGCAAAGTAAACAAATTATATACAAATTCACATTCATCCAACAGCAGAAATATTAAAAAAAATAGACAATAATTGGAACCAATAATAATACAGTGAATCAGGAACTTTCACTTACTTTTGTTGCTGTTGTTGTTCAGTTGCTAAGTCATGTCCAACTGTTTGTGGCCCCATGAACTGCAGCATGCCAGGCTTCCTTGTCCCTCACTATCTTCAAGAACTTGCTCAAACTCATGTCCATTAAGTCAGTGATGCTATCTAAGCATCTCATCCTCTGCTGCCCTCTTCTCCTTTTGCCTTCAATCTTTCCCAGCATCAGGGTCTTTTGCAATGAGTCACTCTTGAGGGAACTGTAATTAATGCAATCCTTTTGATATGCATTTGGGAAATATCTAGTAAAATTAAAATTGCATATGATTTATAACGGATTATTTTCACTCCTGGTCATGTATAATATATAATCTCACACACCCATAAAAGGAAACATATATAAAAATATCCATTTTACTATTTTTTCAAAGAATGAAAACGCATAACAAATTGCCGAGACCTCAGCTGAGCCAGGAAAGAGAGCTTGACTGTCAGAAGTCAGAAATAGTGAATTAACAGAACAAACCCAAAATGAAAGAATTTAGCCTTCGATGACACTGTGTTGAATGTAGGCAAGTGACTAAACTGGATAAAGTGCCTACTACTTCATTCCATTTTCTCCCAGGGAATACACACTCATATAGGATCAGGTAGATCAGTGGGACCAGGCAGTCTCATTGTTGAGAGAGCCCTAAACAAAAGGCTCCAGCTGTTTCATAAACCCAGGGTCAAAAGGGAGAAGGGGGAAAAGTTTACGAATAGAAAGTACTGGGCACTAAGTCACAGTGGGAAAAAAAAAATCTTCAAAGTTTCCTTTCCTTTCTCAGTAGCAGAGGCACCTAAAGACTTAAGATAAAAAGACCTAGGAATGAAGGCATGAGATTATGAATGCAAACATGTGAAGAGCATGACCAGTCAGAGGAGCTTGAGTCCTTGACCGCAACTCCCCTTGGAGATTGTGATACATTGGCTGGTGTGAGAAGGGCAGTTCTCCCATTGAGATCTTCCAGGTAAAACCTTTGCTTTACATATTGGTTTCTATAATTGGGCTTGAAAAATTGCAGATTTAAAAAAAAATTAATTTATTAAATAATAAAGTAATGTTAATTGGAGGCTAATTACTTTACAATATTGTGGTAGTTTTTTGACATACATTGACATGAATCAGCCATGGGTGTACATGTATCCCAGCATCCTGAAGCCCCCTCCTCACCCCATCCCTTTGGGTTGTCCCAGCGATTGGTTTTTAACCAAAAGCTCATCTCCTCAAACACATCAAGCAGTAGAAATATGGGTAATTTAAAAAGAAAGATTAAACATATTCAATAAAAGTAAATTATCTACACCAATTAAAATTGACTATAATTGCACACATAAAAATAGATTCTTAGGACATAATTTTTGTGAGTAAAAACAAATTGTATATAAAAGGAAAGTGTGATGTAATATATACAAATTTAAAATTGTAAAATATACATATTATATTTGATGAATTTTAATAAAGTAAAACTTTAAAAGACATTGATGGGAGGATGCATGCAAATTTCACAGTTTATTGTTGATTTTTGGAAAGGAAATCAGGGAACAAGAATGGGGAAGAACAAATGATATTTCAAGGTGATATGACATTTTGTTTAATCTGAAGCAACTATGGCAATAGAAGCATTTATTAACTCTGGGTGGTATGTAAATGTTATTATACTGGTGTAATGCTGTTTTTTGGTTTTCTGTTGTTTTGAGTATATTAAAAATATTTTCAACAAAAACCACTACAATATTATAAATTAATTAGCCTCCAACTAATAAAAATAAATGAAAAAAAATAGCTGGCTGTATGTATGTATGTATATACAACATAGATGGAAACTATGAGGTAAGAAGACTGTCCTTAAAAATGAAACATTGAGATTCTCTATATGCTATTTATATAATCAAAAATATTTAAAAGGGAGTGTTAGCCTCACAAAACTGTTGTCAGTAGTATAGCAACAGCAACTTGCTTTTAAATTTGAATCTTGATTATTTTCACCCTCTTCAGGCTTTGGTTTGGAGGATACTAGTTATAACTTAAAAAGAGGGTAGGGCATGAAAAACAAGACACAATCCATTGAAATAAATTTCAAAATATTTACTTCAATATATGTTCTTATTTTGCAATGCTGGTTTCCTGAAAATATGACCAGTAAACCTGTCAATAAGGCAAAGCTGAGTTTATTACTTACTATGGTAAAATCTTGGCTTCCTTGGTGGCTCAGATGGTAAAGAATACACCTGCCATGCAGGAGACCTGGGTTCAATTCCTGGGTCAGGAAGATCCCCTGGAGAAGGGAATGGCAGCCCATTCCAGTATTCTTGCCTGGAGAATTCCATGGACAGAGGAGCCTGGTGGGCTAGATTTCATGGGATCGCAAAAAGTCAGACACGACTGAGTGACTGCACTTCACTTTTTCATGATAAAATATATCACTATCTTGTTAGTCCTAGTAGTGTCTGGAGTGGGGAGGACAGTCACAATTTTTATAAGGTTTTATGGTTTGTCTTGGGATGGTTTCTTCAATGTGTTGGCCTGAGGATGATCAAGTAATGATCATGTTGAAATAGTTAAGGATTGGTGACACAGCCAGGTGCAGGATTTGAGGTAAGGGATTGGAAGAGTGTATTCAATTATCCGATGTTATTCATTGGAAAATGGAACAATTTAAAATGAGTTTGGAGGAAGTTCTCAAGAGGAACAATAAAATTATTTTCATAACTTCCTGGGAAGTTATCTTCTTGGGAAAGAGGTGGAATGGTTAAGTCATGTTAGTGAAAGCAGCCTGAAAGTATAGTTGTTAATATTCATCAGAAGCTGTGTGTAGATGGCTTGATTCTCACTATAAAAATGTGGTACTACCTCAAGTTCCTTTCCACTATATATCATAAGAGACTTACTTATGTTAATGGATTTGTGATGATGAATATTAAAGTTTAGATGTTATTATTTAAAACACATTTAAGTCCTATGTTTCTGAACATTCTTTGCACATTTTTCTTAAAGAAAAGGTATTTCTTTATATCAGTTATAAGAGAGGTATGCATTATTTATCTTTTTCTCATGTTATTAATGTTTCATAAAATTCTTTCTATTTTACTAAACTCCTCATTATGTGTTGTGACCTTAGAACTGAATTTTTTATCACCTGAACTTGGGAAGAAAATGAATCAAGGATATAGACATGGTTAGAATCACATAGATTTGAGGGTATATATTCATTAATTTGTTAAATAATTATTAAATGCATACTTGATAGCAATTAACTAAGTAGTAGGCTATCACTTGTGGATTCTAGATTTTGATTTCAATTATCAAAAAAAGAAAACAAGAATAAAAAGTAAAAGTTTGAGGAAGTGTATTATCCATGTTTCTAGCTTCTATAAATTTGATTCTTCAATTTCTGATTTACATGTTTCATGCACATCTTGCTCTAGACAACCCCATAATATGCCTGAATTGCTTTGCCTTGGCCTCCTGCCTCCTTCATCAATCCTCACTCCTCAGGAAAAATCCTCCTCCCATGTGTGTGCTTGTAAAACACAAAGCAATCCAGAGTCCACACTCTGAGCCATCTCCTTTAAAAGGCTCTCATACTATCTACTTTCCATAAATAATCAAGACCAGGTACCAGACAACTAGAAGGAATCTGTATGCCCCACAGCCTGCTGAAATTATTCAAATGAGCCAATCCTAAACTTGCCCACACTGCTTCATCCATTTCTTATTGTGGAAACAACAGTAATGGCTCTTGCCCAAAGTTCTTCCTTCTCACTCTGCTTCCTGATCCACTGCATGCTTCCCTGAGGGCATCACACATGGCACACCTCCATCTCTTGGAAACTGTAATAAATTATCTCTTCAATAGTAATCACCTCCTGAACACTTGGCCCTACTATACCCTCCTCTGTCCATGGAATTTTTCAGGCAAGAATACAGAAGTGGGTTGCCATTTCCTCCTCCAGAGGATCTTCTTGACCCAGAGATTGAAGCCAAGTCTCTTGTGTCTCCTGCATTGCAGGCAGATTCTTTACCCACTGAGCTATCAAGGAAGCCCCCAAATTTTCTATTAATGCACTGTATTTTAAAACAAGGAGTTGGCATATATACATATATATGCATATATAAATAATTTTACCATATATGGATATTTTTAATTTTACAATTTTATTGAAATATAGTTGATTTGCAATATTATGTTAATTTCAGGCATATATTTTTGTGATTCAGTATTTTTGCAGTTTATATTCCATTATCAGTTAGTACAAGATAATGGTCATAATTCCTTATGCTGTACAGTGTGTATGTGTGTGTTAGTCGCTCAGTCGTGTCTGACTCTTTGTGACCCCAATGAACTATAGCCTGCCAGAATTCTATGTCCATGGTAATTCTCCAGGCAAGAATACTGAAGTATATTGCCATTCCCTTCCCCAGAGGATCTTCCTGACCCAGGGATTAAACCCTGGTTTCCTCCATTGTAGGCAGATTCTTTACCATTTGAGCTACAGGGAAGTCCACACAGTGTATTCTTGTTGCTTAACTATTTTATACATACTAATTTGTAATCATTAATTCCAATATCCCTAATTTGTTCATCCTCCCTTCACTCTCCCCTTTGGTAACCACAATTTTTCTTCTCTATGAGTCAGTTTCTGTTTTGCATACTCATATGTATTATTTTTCAGACTGAAAATATAATTCATATAATACGTTATTTGTTTTTCTCTGTTTGACTTATTTCCCTAAGAATAATGTTTCTAGGTCTACCCACATTGCTACAAATGGAAGAATTTCATTCTCTTCATGGCTGAGTAATATTCCATTGTATACGCATATCTATATACAATACTTCTTAATTCAGTCATCCATTGATGGACATTTGGGTTGCTTCCAAGTCCTATTATAAATCAGTTCAACTCAGGAGATCAGCCATGTCTGACTCTTTGCAACCCCATGGACTGCAGCAGGCCAGGCTTCCCTGTCCATCACCAACTCCCAAAGTTTACTCAAACTCATGTCCATTGAGTCGGTGATGCCATTCAACCATCTCTTCCTCTGTCAACCCCTTTTCCTCCCACCTCAATCTTTCCCAGCATCAGGGTGGTTTCCAATGAATCATTTATTCACAACAGGTGGTCAGAGTAATGGGGTTTCAGCTTTAGAATCAGTCCTTCCAATGAATACTCAGGACTAATTTCCTGTAGGATTAGCCTGCTGGATCTCATTGTAGTCCAAGGGACTCTCAAGAGACTTCTCCAACACCACAGTTCAAAAGCATCAATTCTTTGGCACTCAACTTTCTTTATAGTCCAACTCTCACTTCCATACATGAATACTGGAAAGAGCTTTGACTAGTTGGACCTTTGTTGGCAAAGTAATGTCTCTGCTTTTTAATATGCTGTCTAGGTTGGTCATAACCTTTCTTCCAAGAAGCAATTGTCTTTTAATTTCATGGCTACAGACACCATCTGCAGTGATTTTAGAGTCCAAAAATGTTTCTCTCTCTTGCCATTGTTTCCCCATCTATTTGTCAGGAAGTGATGAGACCAGATGCCATGATCTTAGTTTTCTGAATGTTGAGTTTTAAGCAAACATTTTCACTCTCCTCTTTCAATTTCATCCAGAGGCTCTTTAGTTCTTCTTTGCTTACTGCAGTAAGGGTGGTGTCATCTGCATATCTGAGGTTATTGATATTTCTCCTGACAGTCTTGATTCCAGCTTGTGCTTCATCCAGCCCAGCATTTTGAATGATGTATTCTGCATATAAGTTAAATAAGCAGGGTGACAGTATACAGCTTTGACATACTCCTTTCCTGATTTGGAACCAGTCTGCTGTGCCATGTCCAGTTCTAACTGTTGCTTCTTGACCTGCATACAGATTTCTCATGACACTGGTAAGGTGGTCTTATATTCCCATCTCTTTAAGAATTTTCCACAGTTTGTTGTGATCTACACAGTAAAAGGATTTGGTATAGTCAATAAAGCAGAAATATATGTTTTTCTGGAACTCTTGCTTTTTCAATGATCCAACAGATATTGACAATTTTATTCTGGTTCTTCTGCATTTTCTAAATCCAGCTTGAACATCTGGAATTTAACATTTCACATACTCTTGAAGCCTGGTTTGGAGAATTTTGAGCATTAGTTTGTTAGCATGTGAGATGAGTGCCATTGTGAGGTAGTTTGAACATTCTTTGGCTTTGCCTTTCTTTGGGATTGGAATGAAAACTGACCTTTCCCAGTCCTATGGCCACTGCTGAGTTTTCCAAATTTGCTGACATATTGAGTGCAACACTTTCACAGCATCATCTTTTAGGATTTGAAATAGCTCACCTGGAATTTCATCACCTCTAGTAGCTTTGTTTGTAGTGATGCTTCCTAAGGTCCACTTGACTTTTCATTCCAGGATGTCTGGTTCTAGGTGAGTGATTACACCATTATGGTTATCTGGGTCATGAAGATTTTTTTTTTGTAGTTCTTCTGTGTATTGTTGCCATGTTTTCTTAATATCTTCTGCTTGTCTTAGGTTCATACAATTTCTGTCCTTAATTGTGGCCATCTTTGCATAAAATGTTGCCTTGGTATCTCTAATTTTCTGGAAGAGATCTCTAGTCTTTCCCATTCTGTTGTTTTCCTCTATTTCTTTGCACTGATCACTGAGGAAGAGAACCTCTTTCCATAGTTCTTCAAGCACTTTATGAGATCTAACCCCTTGGATCTTTTTGTCACTTCCACTGTATAATCCTAAGGGATTTGACTTAGGTCATATCTGACTGGTCTAGTGGTTTTCCCTGCTTTCTTCAATTTAAGTCAGAATTTGGCAATAAGGAATTCATGATCTGAGTCACAGTCAGTGCCTGGTCTTGTTTTTGCTGACTGTAAAGAGCTTCTCCATCTTTGGCTGCAAAGAATATAGTCAGTCTGATTTCAGTATTGACTATCTGGTGGTGTCCATGTGTAAAGTCTTCTCCTGTGTTGTTGGAAGAAAGTGTCTGCTTTGACCAGTGTATTCTCTTGGGAAAACTCTATTAGTCTTTGCCCTGCTCCATTTTGTACTCCAAGGCCAAATTTGCCTGTAAAAAGCTATTGTAAGTTGAACTATAATAAATATTGGGGTGCATGTATTGCTTCAAATTAGAGTTTTCCCCAGATATATGCCTAGATTTGGGATTGCTGCATCATATGGTAGCTCTGTTTTTAGTGTTTTTAAGGAAACTCCAGACTATTTTTCATATTGGCTGCATCAACTTACATTCCCACCAAAAGTGTAGGAGGGTTTCCTTTTCTCCATACCCTGCTGGAGCATTTATTACTTGTAGACATTTTAATGATATTCATTTTGACAAGTCTGTGACAATGTCTAATTATTGCTTTTATTTGCATTTCTCTAATAATTTAGTAATGTTGATCATCATTTCATGACCCTGTTAGCCTTCTGTATGTCTTCTTTGGAAAAATGTCTTCTGTCCATTTTTTTGGTATGCTTGTTTTTTGATGTTGAGTTGTATCAGCAGTTTATATATTTTGGATCTTAATCCCTTGTTGGTCACATCACTTGCAAATAATTTCTCCCTTTCCATTGGTTATATTTTCATTTTGTCAGTGGTTTCCTTTGTTAAGCAAAAGCTTTTAGGTTTAATTAGGTCCCATTTGTTTATTTTTGGTTTTAATTATTTTATATTAGGAGACAAATTCAAAAAGTTGCTACAACTTATGTAAAAGAGTGCTCTGCCTATGCCTTCTTCAGTAGTTTTATGGTTCTAGGCCTTACATTTACTTATTTATTCCATTTTGAGTTTATTTTTGTATATAGTGTAAGGGGATGTTCAAAACTCATTGTTTTAAATGTAGCTGTTCTGTTTCCCCAGCACCACTAGTTGAAGAGACAGCCTTTTCTCCATTGTATATTCTTGCCTCCTTTGTCATAGATTGATTGACCATAGGTGCCCAAGTTTATCTTTGCACTCTCTATTCTGGTCCATTGATTGATGTGTCAGTTCTCGTGCCATACCACCAACATGACAATTTGATTACTGTAGCATTGTAATATACTCTGAAGTCAGATAGTATGATACCTCTGCTTTCTTGTCATTTCCTCTTTCATGAAAAATCTTTTTTTTTTTTCATTTTCTCACCTTTAGTCTTTGTCTTTATAAACTGTTTTTTTTTTTTTTTTTTTTTTTTTCATGTTCTCACTTTTAGTCTGTATCTTTAGCCCAGAAGTGAGTCTCTTGTAGGCAGCATATTGAAGGTTCTTGTTTTTTGTATAGCCACCCTATGTCTTTGATTGGAATATTTGGTCCATTCACTTTTAAAGTAATTTTTGATGGATATATGCTTATTACCATTTTATTACCTGCTTTCCAGTTGTTTTTGTAGATTTTATCTGTTCACTTCCTCCTCTTTTTTGTTGTTTCTCCCACTGTAGTTTGATGATCTTTTGCAGTATGCTTAGGCTACTTTCTTTTAGGTTTTTCTGTCTCTCCTATAGGTTTTTGATTTGTGGCTACTGTGACGTTCATAGATGTTGACCCATACTTATACCTACCTGATGTAAACTAATATGTATTTAGTTCAAATACTTCCTAAAAATCTACATTTTTACTCCCCTCCCCCACATTTTATGCTTTTGATGTCATATTTTATATCTTCATGCTTATTTTTTTTTTTATTTTTTCTACATTTCAGTGGGTTTTGTCATACATTGATATGAATCAGCCATGGATTTACACGTATTCCCCATCCCGATCCCCGCTCCCACCTCCCTCTCCACCCGATTCCTCTGGGTCTTCCCAGTGCACCAGGCCCGAACACTTGTCTCATGCATCCCACCTGGGCTGGTGATCTGTTTCACCATAGATAGTATACATGCTGTTCTTTTGAAATATCCCACCCTCACATTCTCCCACAGAGTTCAAAAGTCTGTTCTGTATTTCTGTGTCTCTTTTTCTGTTTTGCATATAGGGTTATTGTTACCATCTTTCTAAATTCCATATATATGTGTTAATATGCTGTAATGTTCTTTATCTTTCTGGCTTACTTCACTCTGTATAAGGGGTTCCAGCTTCATCCATCTCATTAGGACTGGTTCAAATGAATTCTTTTTAATGGCTGAGTAATATTCCATGGTGTATATGTACCACAGCTTCCTTATCCATTCATCTGCTGATGGGCATCTAGGTTGCTTCCATGTCCTGGCTATTATAAACAGTGCTGCGATGGACATTGGGGTGCACGTGTCTCTTTCAGATCTGGTTTCCTCAGTGTCTATGCCCAGAAGTGGGATTGCTGGGTCATATGGCAGTTCTATTTCCAGTTTTTTAAGAAATCTCCACACTGTTTTCCATAGTGGCTGTACTAGTTTGCATTCCCACCAACAGTGTAAGAGGGTTCCCTTTTCTCCACACCCTCTCCAGCATTTATTGCTTGTAGACTTTTGGATAGCAGCCATCCTGACTGGCGTGTAATGGTACCTCATTGTGGTTTTGATTTGCATTTCTCTAATAATGAGTGATGTGGAGCATCTTTTCATGTGTTTGTTAGCCATCTGTATGTCTTCTTTGGAGAAATGTCTGTTTAGTTCTTTGGCCCATTTTTTGATTGGGTCATTTATTTTTCTGGAATTGAGCTGCAGGAGTTGCTTGTATATTTTTGAGATTAATCCTTTGTCTATTGCTTCATTTGCTATTATTTTCTCCCAATCTGAGGGCTGTCTTTTCACCTTACTTATAGTTTCCTTTGTAGTGCAAAAGCTTTTAAGTTTCATTAGGTCCCATTTGTTTAGTTTTGCTTTTATTTCCAATATTCTGTGAGGTGGGTCACAGAGGATCTTGCTGTGATTTATGTCAGAGAGTGTTTTGCCTATGTTCTCCTCTAGGAGTTTTATAGTTTCTAGTCTTACATTTAGATCTTTAATCCATTTTGAGTTTATTTTTGTGTATGGTGTTAGAAAGTGTTCTAGTTTCATTCTTTTACAAGTGGTTGACCAGTTTTCCCAGCACCACTTGTTAAAGAGGTTGTCTTTTTTCCATTGTATATCCTTGCCTCCTTTGTCAAAGATAAGTTGTCCATAGGTTCGTGGATTTATCTCTGGGCTTTCTATTCTGTTCCATTGATCTATATTTCTGTCTTTGTGCCAGTACCATACTGTCTTGATGACTGTGGCTTTGTAGTAGAGTCTGAAGTCAGGCAGGTTGATGCCTCCAGTTCCATTCTTCTTTCTCAAGATTACTTTGGCTATTCGAGGTTTTTTTGTATTTCCATACAAATTGTGAAATTCTTTGGTCTAGTTCTGTGAAAAATACCGTTGGTAGCTTGATAGGGATTGCATTGAATCTATAGATTGCTTTGGGTAGAATAGCCATTTTGACAATATTGATTCTTCCAATCCATGAACACGGTATGTTTCTCCATCTGTTTGTGTCCTCTTTGGTTTCTTTCATCAGTGTTTTATAGTTTTCTATGTATAGGTCTTTTGTTTCTTTAGGTAGACATACTCCTGAGTATTTTATTCTTTTTGTTGCAATGGTGAATGGTATTGTTTCCTTAATTTCTCTTTCTGTTTTTTCATTGTTAGTATATAGGAATGCAAGGGATTTCTGTGTGTTAATTTTATATCCTGCAACTTTACTATATTCATTGATTAGCTCTAGTAATTTTCTGGTAGAGTCTTTAGGGTTTTCTATGTAGAGGATCATGTCATCTGCAAACAGTGAGAGTTTCACTTCTTCTTTTCCTATCTGGATTCCTTTTACTTCTTTTTCTGCTCTGATTGCTGTGGCCAAAACTTCCAACTGATGTAAACTAATATGTATTTAGTTCAAATACTTCCTAAAAATCTACATTTTTACTCCCCTCCCCCACATTTTATGCTCTTGATGTCATATTTTATATCTTCATGCTTATCACTTTACTATTTATTGTAGTTATAGTTGCTTTTACAACATTTTGTCTTTCAATTTTATACCACCTTATTTAAGTGATCTTTAATCTCTATCATGTATTTGTCTTTCCTAATGGGGTTTTGCCTTTTCTATAGATTCTTACTACTTTTCCAGTTAGAGAAGACCCTTCAACATCTCCTTTAGGGTAGGTTTAGTATTGATGAATTCTTTTAGTGTTTGTTTCTCAGAGAAGTTCATTATTTCTCCTATTTTAAATCATACTCTTGCTGGGTAGATGATTCAAGTTTGCACATTTTTCCATTTAACCACTTTGAATGCATCATACATTTCCCTTCAGACATGTAAAATTTCCACAGAGAAATTAGCTGATAGCCTTATTGGGATTCGACTGCATATGACTCTTTGTTTTCCTCTTATTGCTTTTATCATTCTCTCTTTATCTTTGGACTGGGGAAGCAGCAGCATCTATGGCAGACCTCTCTCCCACTGCTTGAGAAAAAACCAGCACACACACACTCCTCATGAGTGGATTCTAAGTTTCTCCAGCTTTTCTATCTGTTCCAGAAGTTCTCCAAGCAACCAAAGGGGCTTGTCTCTAACACATAGGAGCCCAGCACTGTGATGTTCAGTCTCTGGCTCAACCTACTCACTCCCCAGGATGAATGTCCACTTATGTCATCTCCCTTTTTCTCTTAATCCCTACTTGATGCTTTTCTTCCTATCATACTGTATTAAATGTTTCTTTCTTATAGTCTTGGAGTCTTTTCACCAATTTCCAGTTAGGTTTCCAAAAGAATTGTTCCACATGCAGATGATTTTTGATGTATCCTTGGGGGACTAGTAGTGAGTTGAACTTCTTACTCCACCATCTTGGTCTCCCTCTGGGTGTATATATATATATTTTAACTCCATGTAATATTGCTGTGATTTCACCCATACACAAAAATTAACACTTTAAAACTCCAAAAATAGGAAGTACCTAAGGCTAGAATAAATGTAACATTTTCCCTAAGAAATAATAAGTCAACATGAAGCATAATATGCTAGGTACAAAGTTAAAATTATATGACCATTATTTCATCCAATTTTCACTATCTTATGCTAATTACTTTCACCATTTTATGGAATAGAAAACTGAGCCTTAGGAAGATTGAGTGACTTCCTTAAGATCACAGAGCTTACAAGTGGCAGAATCGATGCTCATCAAAACCAGACTAATGGAGTTTAGGGCCTGCTTAACACTCTTAACAATTGTGCACAAACTTTTTTTTTCTAGCATAGTAATAAATAAAGAAATATATAACAATTATGATTATGATAATATAACCATGATTATATTACTATAAGGTGTTAGGTAACATTTTATGGATAGAAAGTGATGGATCCAGAGTTCAAACTAAGACTGATTGACTTAAAAGCTTTGTTCTTTTGGGCATTGGTGCTATTTTTCTCATTTTGCTCCAACACAGTAAGTTCTTCACCATGGGAGCCACTCTGATGCATAATAACGAATCTCCCTAAGACAATTAAGTCCTTTTCTTCTGAGCACATGAAAACCAACTTCTAATCTGAGAAGCTTTCTATCAATACTGTAAAATCAGAGGTTATTTTAAAAACAAAAAGACTAAAACTTCAAAAAAAATTACAGGCAACTGAAGGATTCAGGTACTTCGCAAAAGTGTTTAGTTTTTATATATCCAAACATACTAATCTTTAATATTTAAGGTTTAGTTTGACCAAAGGTTTGGCTTGATGATTTCCTTAATCATTTGTTCCAAAGTTTTGCTTTGTTCCCTTAACCATTATAAAATTATAGTGTCTAAAGACCTGGTTAAACTTTGAAATTCCAGTAGTGGTCTACTCTCTTCTTTCTATGTTCACCTCTTTCTCAGTTTCTTATATACCTCTTTCTTTCCAATCTTTGTGATCTTTGGTTTTTTTTTTTTTTTTTTTTTTGATCTTCGTCTTTTACCTGATACCCACACCATGCTTCTATTAGTACTACAGCCAAAACTCAGATACTTCCCCTTAAATCTTTTAAAATCTTGGGTGAAATAATTAAATTACATTTTCTCCCCAGTCATCTGGTTCCTTTATGTTATTTTTTCCCATTAACATAATATCTAGTCTCCTTATTTTAAAATATTATCTTAAAATTGCCATGGTTCAACATATATGTTATATACATTATCTTATGTAGTCTTATTTCATTGAGAGCAACTTAAATAGTCATTATGTGGTTAATAAGCCTGAATATAATGCTTGATAACTTAAAAAAAGATCAATGCACACTTATGAGAATAAATATATTTTTAGATATACTATAAATTGATAACATTCTGAGATCCTGAAAATATATATAGGGGGTTAATAATTTTTAATCACCTAATTCAAGAGCCAAATGATCTGATGGTGTAAAAATAGAGAAGAAATACAGTAATGTACTAAGCAGATGTATCACCATTAGAATAAACATTTCTTACTATTGAAATGCAAACTTTTCTAAATAAAAACAAGATAATTTTATTTTTCTATAGCTTGGAGACCTTGAGTAAGTCAAAAAATCTCTAAGTCTCTGTTTTCTTATTTGTATAATGATAACGATAATAGTTTAAGTTTATCGAAGAAGCTTTGACTAAGTTGATTAGATTTAGTAACAATAAAATTGTGGCTACAGTGTATGTATATAAATAAATATCAACAAGGTTAAAAGCAGAAACTAAAATCTGCAGGGACTTTGAACCTACTTTGAAAACTACTTTGCCTTCAAAATATAGATATTTTCAATTGAGTTTGGTAAAAATCATTAAGATTGTTTCTTATTATTTTTATTTTGGCTTGTTTTGAGTTCTATACATTTATTGAACAATCAGTTAGTTCTCCTCCACATTAACTGTCTGAAGATTTTTGAAAATGATGACAGGTACAAAGGTAACCAACGTGTAGAGCTTGTTTGGTGAATCTTCATCTTCATTATATTTTCTGCACAACTGCACGTGGGTACAGTGTGGGACATTCCTTATTCTTTTGGTCCAGTCAGCTTTAATGAGCCTAGAGTCAATGCATACATCTGGAGTTCCCATCGTCTTCCCGGCAAATTTCCAGATTCCTTTGAGTGCCCAAGGACATGCTTCTTGAAACTCACTCCATGAGTGCATTTCTGAATGTTAATAATGTGTTCATTGATGGCAGATTTGCCCCTCTTCTAATCACTCTTTTTTGCGTGAGCCATTCAGTCAGGCTTGGTTTGGAGGAAGGGTGTTTTTGTTGTTAAATTGTACTCTGATTCACAATAAATCAGTGTAGGGTAAAATATGGTAAAAACACCTTACTAAAGAAAGTAAACATTTTCAAAAAAGTCATAAAGTAAAATTTTGAAATTGTAAATAGGGAGGGGATTTGTTTGTGTGTGATTTTGTGTGTGAGAGAGAGAAGAGAGAGCTTGAGAAATAGAGGGAGAGAGGAGCAAATTACTGGGTTTTTTTATTAAGTATTTTTAAATGTAATTGCAATTTTAAGAAGTAATACAGATTCTCTCTAACTTTTATCTGGTTTTCCCCAGCTGTAGCATTCATATAACTATAGTACAATACGACAAAAGGGAAATTAACATTGACATAATCTACAGATTTATTCAGATTTCACCAGTTCTATGCACACTCATTTATGTGTGTGTGTGTGTTTAGTTCTGTTATTCTTTTCTACTAGACTGTGGTATATGTTTATACACTGCTGCATTTTATTTGTTAATACAGTTGGTGTTTTATGAAATTGCTGCAATCTCTGAATTAGAAAATATTGAAACATTGCTCTTAAGGAAAATACAAGATTAAGTTTATTTAAGCGTCTTTTTACAAGATTTATATCAATGGGCCAATGCATAATCTTTCTTTATGTGTGTTTCTTTTTAAACACTGTTATTACATACTGTTGATTTACTAAAGTTGAACTCATGGCCTACAGTGGTATCTCCCACATTGTAGGCAGACACTTTACAATCTGAGCCACCAGGGAAGTCCTACAGTGGTATAGCTCATACCTATAGGAAGCTTATGTAACACATATATTTGCTCTGTAAGACACATCAGAGCTTACTCGAGTTTAGGAATATTAGACAGCTCTTTAGCACCATGTTCTATGCTTAGGGACCATTTTTAACAGAGAAATAACCAAAAAAACCACAAAAATGTGAAAAATCTGACACTAATTGGACCACAATAAGGACACTACTTTATAATGTGCAGCTGAAACAAGAAGGCATAAAAGCCTTGTTCAACCTTAGGTGAGAATTTGCATATCAGGTGACTCAAAATTTTCACCTCTTCGGACATGTTCACAAAATGAGAATTAACATGCCACGAATACTGATTTTTCAGTTACAAATAGATTTTTAGTAAGTAGGCAAATTTGCAAATGCAAAGTCTGTTAATGATAACTGTATTTTTTTTTTTGAAGATTTTTGTTTTTATAACATTTTTTCTTTCTGTAATGTCATTGTGTTGTTTTAGTATTAGGGTAATACTGAACTCATGAAAGGAGATAGATAATGTCCTTGTCCCCTATTTTCTATAAGAAAGAAAGTGAAGTCACTCAGTCGTGCCTGACTCTTTGCAACCCCATAGACTGTAGCCCACCAGGCTCCTCTGTCCATGGAATTTTCCAGGCAAGAGTACTGGAGTGGGTTGCCATTTCCTTCTCCAGGGGATCTTCCTGACCCAGGGATCAAACCTGGTTCTCCCTTATTGCAGGCAGATGCTTTCTATCTGAGCCACTAGGGAAGCCCATTTTCTATAAGAGATTCTCTAAAATAGTTGTTGTCTTCTTTAAATTTTGAGTAAGATTCTCTAGCAACTTTAGCTGGGCCTGGATTTCTTTTTCAGAATGTTTTTATTTATTAATTTAATTTCCTTATTAGTTATAAGGCTATTCAAATTATCTATTCCATCTTGGTTGAGATTTGATTGTTGTCATTGTTCAGTTACCAAGTCGTGTCCAACTTTTTGTGACCCCGTGGACTGCAGCAGTCCAGGCTTCTCTGTCCTTCACTATCTCCCAGAGTTTGCCCAAGTTCATGTCCACTGAATCAGTGATACAGTCCAACCATCTTATCTTCTGTTTCCTTCTTCTACTTCTACCTTCAATCTTTCCCAGAATCAAAGTATTTTACAATGAATCAGGTCCTCCCAACAGGTGGCCAAAGTATTGGAACTTCAACCTCAGTATCAGTCCTTCCAATGAGTATTCAGGATTGACTGATTTCCTTTAGGATTGACTGGACTGATTGGCATTTTGTGGGTTTTTGAGAAATTGGTGCATTTCTATTGGAGCTTCAGCCTCAGTATTAGTCCTTCCAATGAATATTCAGGATTGATTGATTTCCTTTAGGATTGACTGGATTGATTGGTATTTTGTGGGTTTTTGAGAAATTGGTTGATTTCTACTAAGTTGTTAAATTTATGAGTGTAAAATTATTCAGTATACCCTGGTTCAGTATGCTCTTTTAATGACTAAAGGAACTGTAGCAATTGTCAACTTAGAAATTAGTCACAGCCTGAAAGTAGAGAGTGTTTTATTTGGTAGGAAAATCTTAGGACTTCAGGCCCAAAATACAGCTTCTCAGGTAGTCCTGAGAGACTGCTCTGAGGAAGATGTAGGGCAGTGGGAGTTGGGGTTGGGGTAGGGGAAGGAGTCAGGATTTATAGAAGTTTGTGACAAAGGAGGAAGGCAGTCTGAACATCAGAGTGAAAGTGTTAGTTGTTCAGTCATGTCCAACCCTTTGCAAACCCATAGACTGTAGCCCACTGGGCTCCTCTGTCCAAGGAATTCTCCAGGCAAGAATACTGGAGTGAGCAGCCATTCCCTTCTTCAGGGGATCTTCCCAATCCATGGGTCGAACCTGGGTCTCCCACATTGCAGGCAGAATTTTTACTGTCTGAGCCACCAGGGAAGCCCTGAACAAATCAAGTTGATTTGAATAAACTATGAATATGCTACTTCAGAGAATGGGTAACTCACTAAGGCAGAAAAATCTTGATAGAGAAGATGGGCATTGAGGTGAACATCACAGAAAATAAATAGAAATTGGAAGTTCAGAAAGATATGCTGCTGTTGTTCTTTAGCCACTAAGTCATGTCCCACTCTTTTGTGACCTCCTGGACTATAGACACCAGGCTCCTCTGTCCATGGGATTTCCCATGCAAGAATACTGGAATGGGTTGCCAATTCCTGTCCAGGGATGAGTGTGTGTGTGTGTAACGAAATAACAAAGATTACTGCTAATTAAGGAAAACCAGATATCCCAAGGAATTTGGCACTTTTCTGTATATGGGAAGATGCAAGAGTCTGAGCTTATTGAAGTCATTCCTTTCATATGCATCTCAGTTATTTGGGGCCAGCATCCTGTATTTTTGGTTTCTCACTCCCTCCTCCAGCTCCTCAGCCACCTGGGGGATGGTGGCATCTGCTGGATCATAGGCATTGTTTCCCTTTCGGGAAGCCTTCATTCACATTTAGAGATCTGAAATCACTGATGGCTGTTACATCCTTGTTTATTGATGTGGCAGGAGATATTCCATTTCACACAATATTCCATTTCATTCCTGAAACTAGTGACTTATGTCTACTCTCTATTTTTGCCTCTGTTTTCAGAGATTTATCAACTTTATATTTTTTTCATCTTGTTTAATTAATTTTCACTATTGTTTTCTTGTGATTTTCAATGCTATTTCCCTCAATGATAGGGATACTTTTTTTGACTGGACTGCTTGTTATCTCTAGGTGGGTAATAGGAAACTCTGTCTCACACTGACAGACAGTGCTTCTATGGAACACTTCTTTTCTTAGGAGATTCTATTTAATAACCTCTGTAAAGTTGCTGAAATACCCAGTGTCTCTTCATTGGGAAAGGGAGCCCCATACTGTAGTCATTCCATCAAACCATTTGTTCCTAGAGGAATTCTCCTTCCTGTTACATCCAGGTGCATAAAAAGACCCTTTAACCCATACAGATGGAGGGAACTTTGCCAGGATGGACCAAGCAGTTGGTATTTTTAGGTGGCTGAAAGGAGTCTCTGACTCTTTGGGAAAGAGAAGACTTCCCTGATACAAGATATTCGTTGTTAGTATAATCATCTCTGCAGTGTCGCAAGACTGCCTAGCATTGCTGTTTGGATTTTCTTCAGATCCAGGAGAGGAATTTCTTAACCATCTTCTGCTGCTAAGTTGAATGTGAGCTATGCTAGGCTGGGGTTGCCTTTTTCTGCTGCGTGGGGTGTTGTAAGGCACTGAATCACTCTGTTTTTACTTTACTCTTAAAGTCTGGTGCATTATTTCCAGGGTTTATAGTAATATTTAGCAGGAAAGAACAGAGATGAATCTATATGACTTTTTCTGGACCTTAAGCTCTACCTATTTCTGAAATGGATTCAGGGGCAAATTTTTTTTGGTTAATAACTTCTACAGTCAAAGCCTGAAATGAAAAAAAAAAAACATCAAAACAATGTTTTATCCACGGAAACTTTTAAAATAAACATCTGCTCATATTTAAAACTAACCAGAAATAGAAAAGAAAACATGAAGAATATGCAAAAATAAAAATAACAAGTTACATTTAGGAGCATTGCAATCACAAGGAAATGAATGATATAATTTATGAGATGGTGGTGGTATCCACAAATAAGCCCAGAAAAATCTTAAAATCCTATCAAGGAGACATAGACAATATTTGCTTATTGCTGAATCTCATGTAGAATATAACAACGAAAAGAAAATGATTCCTGAGGAAATATGTGTCAGTCCTTGAGCGTAGTGAAAATTCATATTAATATATTTCTTAATTTATAGATCTTGCTACTTGTTTACATTTGTTATAAATGAAAGTTCACATACTATTATAATGATACTATTATAGTGAAACAAGATAAATTCCATGTTGAGAGTTTATTAAATAGGCAATGTTAGACTTAACTCCTATAAGTTACACCTGAAAGTAGTCACATGAAGTCTGTAGTTAGCCTAATCTCAGTATATCACACATGTTTATTACTTTATGCAGCCATATTTTCCATATGATATTTATTTTATTATTTAACATTGTACTGCATAAGCAGTTTATAAATCAGATATACAAATCCCTTTACAAATGGTTGTAACATACTAATTAGCACATGCGGCAACAAGGAATAATAGGTATTTTTAATAGCTATGTTTGAGAGTTGATCTAAGATAAATAGGGACAAAAATCCCTCCCATTGGTAAAATGGAGTTGGGATGAAAGAAAGCATTCTTATTTATTGTTTATCTTATTACTGTACTTTAACAGAGACTAAGCATAGAGACTATTTAGCATACAAAGAAGCACTATACCAGCAAGCAGTCTACATTCATATATCTACATGTCTATATATATGAAAAGTAAATCTTTGACCAGGGCAAGTTAGAACATAGCTGTTTATTGTCTTATCATTCCCCACCTTTTGTTCACTATTTTAAAAATCAAATGGAATTTATACTTGTGATATATGAACTTTAGTAAAATTTACTTCTCAGCTTAATAAATATTATAATCTCTGTTACTTCTAAATATAATTAATTATTTAATTGAACTTAGATGATTCCATTGTGTTTAGAGACACGTACATCCCACTGGGTTTCCCAGATGGTGCTAGTGGTAAAGAATCTGCCTGCCAATGCAAGAGATGCAAGACACAAGTTCAATCCCAGGGTCTGGAAGATCTCCTGGAGAAGGAAATAGCAACTCACTCCAATATTCTTGCCTGGAAATTCCCATGGACAGAGGAACCTGGTAGGCTACAATCCATAAGGTTGGAAACAGTCAGAAACCACTGAGCAACTGAGCACACACACACACACACACACACACACACACACACACACTCATCCCTGGACAGGGAATGACAACCCATTCCAGTATTCTTGCATGGGAAATCCCATGGACAGAGGAGCCTGGTGTCTATAGTCCAGGAGGTCACAAAAGAGTGGGACATGACTTAGTGGCTAAAGAACAACAGCAGCATATCTTTCTGAACTTCCAATTTCTATTTCTTTTCTGTGATGTTCACCTCAATGCCCATCTTCTCTATCAAGATTTTTCTGCCTTAGTGAGTTACCCGTTCTCTGAAGTAGTATATTCATAGTTTATTCAAATCAACTTGATGACTATATATTATCAAAACTTTGCTACTTTATACTAAAATCAGAATTCACCACCTAAATAGTAACTTGCATAGGGGCAGAAGCCATATTATTCATTTCAAGTAAAAAACAGTAACTGAACTGTTACCTATTTGTTCAATATTCTTGAGTAGACTTGGGATTCTTAGCGAAATTTATGAGTAGTCAATAAGCAACATATTAGTTGCCCAATACTGTGAAATCTGTTATTACTCTCCAGGAAATGTATCAATTAAATCTGAAAGAAGCCTTAGTTGAAAGAATGCAAGGCTTTGTTAGAAAAGAGGTGAATAATATGAGTAATTCCCCTTGAGAAGGTGTTTTCCATATCAATAATGAATAAAACAAAGACTTTGAGATCATCATGTAAAAGATTCAATGTGAGAGCAATATATCAATAAAGAGAATGATGATTTTATTTCTGAAGTATGAAAAACCTAATGCATGTTTCCCCTGGATTGATAATCAATAATAGCAACAATAATAATATTGAACACTTAGATCATTTTGGTAGTTGTTTGTTTTCCATACCCTCAAATATAAAAATCTGTTCTAGTTGGCTATATTTTTTTTATAATTTGGAGTTAAGAATATTTTAAAAGTCAAATTTATAATGGCTAGAGATATCACTCATGTACTATATATCAAAATTGTGATAATAAAACAAAATTGTAATTTCCCTGATACTAAAATGCATAATGTAATATTTTACTTGCACAATATAATATACTATACAGGTTGAAATCTTCCTTTTATTTTTATGGTCTGTTTTTGTAAATGAAATTAAGTTTTCATTAATGTGCTATGAATAAAGAAAGTATTACTGGAAATAAAGGTACAGAGAAAATAACCTTTGCTGGGAAGACTTTGCATTTTAACATTAAGGTAGAAAGTTACTTAGCTTTTTACATCCTTCCTAAAGCGTGTGGTTTTTAACTAGACAATGTAAATAACTTAAAAGCTGAGGTCAAAAGGCCTTCATGAGTTATGCCATCATTATGAAAGAACATTTTTGAGAAACAATTTGAAGCTTTGTGGTTTCCAGTTGAAGATATTCCTGTTATTAAATAGAAATGAAGCTCAGTGAAAACTTACAACTCAATACAAAGAAAAATGAAGTTTGATTGAAATATTCATTTGGACCACCCTTTCCTCAGAATAAAAGTGACATTTTTCCCATCATTTTTGAATAATCATACTTCCAAAATGACAATAGTAGAGAAAGAACCTCTCATAGTGTCTCACAAAAACATCAAAAATGCTAAAAATTTGAACACAACAAAAGTATATAGTGTCAACAGTTAAGAAATTAGCATAATTGAACAGTAAAAGGAATAGTTATTTAAGACCAGGAAAGGCTTTATTCTCCATTTTAAGAACCAATTCAATTCACATATGGGTAATCTGAAAACCTGCAAAACTGAAAAATATTCTCCTAGCTGTCAAATCTCTTATCTTTAGAAGAATATTAAGCTCTACTTATAAATATCAGGTTAGATAACTCCATCAAGGTGATGAATTTGAGACAAGAGATAGATGAGCCCCAGGCTGAAAAACTGGAGTTTGTCCTCTGTGAATAGACATACTCTAAGATGAAGATAATAGCAGGAGGGAGGAGAAGCTAAGTCCTGCACAGGTAAAAGATAAAGAGATCACATATTTCTCATTCTTGAAGTCAAGGAGACCTTCCTGACTGCACAGGAGCAGAAAGGCACCTCAAAGGTCAAAAAGGGAGGGGCACCATCATAGTAGATGATGTCAACCTACCCATAGACTTCTTTGCTAGAATCCATCTTGACTAAGAAATGCACATGCGCACATAGAGGAGGACCCTGAGATAAACCAAATGCAGACTCAGTACCAAGCAAAGCAAGATGATTGGCTAGAGGAAGTCTGGAAGAAATTCTCCATGTAAGTGATTCAAACTACCAGGAGGACATAACTCTCTCTCTGAGACCACCTGCATAAGCCTAATCACATATACTATTTTTCCTGCTAATAAACACATTACTTGTTTCATTATTTTCTCCTTGCAAAAATTCATTTCTACAAAGCTGATGGGCCAGGGCCATGACACTGTCTACTGTTCTGGTGGTCTAGTAGCTAGAATTCAGTGTTCTCACTGCTGCAGTCTGACTTCAGTCTCTGGCCAGGGAACCAAAATACTGCTTTAAGCCACTGCAGGCTGAAGCCACCTAAGATGAAGTTTGCTTTAATTGAATCAACAGAGGTTTTACGACAAGTTTCTTTTTTCTTTACAAGAAGTTTTTCAAAAAGATATAATTGAAATAATGTTTTAGAAATATATACCAGAGCATAGAATATTTGATGAAAGAGAAAAAAAGAATATATTGAGGTAGAATAAACCATTTGGAAGTTATGTCAGTAATTCATTTGTGAAACAATGCAAGTAAGTGAAAAGGTAACATATATTCTTATAAGGGGCCAATCTGACAAGTGAAGGAAACTGGAAATATGTCAATAGAAGTAACTGTGGGGGAAAAAAAAAAAAAAAGCACTCAAAGCCTAAATAGAAAATGAAGTTTTTCTGCCATTTTATAGTGACCAGACTTCAGCTTTAAACCAAATCATTCTTATTTTCCACTAGAAAATGCATTATTTTCTCCTTTGAATGAGAGGGAGAATATTGGTACCATCCGTAAGAAAATCTGGTAGTGATTAAGTTTCTGAAATGATCTAAGCCTGTTGTTTCCAAACTCATCTCATTATTATAACAATCTGACATACTTCTGTAGGAAAACAAATTTCCAGGTCTCACACCAGAGATGCCAAAAAGCAATATTACTGCTCCTTCTGGAAGGCTGATAAGCAATGTTTGTGAATCACTGGTGTAAGGAATGTAATTACATATAGACTTTAGAGCTTAATGAACGTTAGTAGTTCTTGTGTCCGAATCCCTGTTCTACTGCTCTATGTACTCTCTGGAAAGTAACTAAAGTTCTATGTGCTTCAGTTTATTTTTAATGAACATACATAATTGTCTTATGTAAGGATTATATCTGTTAACATAAAATACTTTTAACAGTTACAGTACAAGGAACAGACTAAACAGTATCTGCCTTGTTTTTTATAGATTTCACTTGCAATGACTCCCTTGCATGACTCCTGGACTTCAACAAAAATTAGACATATTGCTTACATTTGTTCAGGAAATACGTGTGAAATTAAGACTAAAGTGGCTCCTATAATGTGAGTAGTTTCTATTTAAAATAATATAAACAATCTGAAACACAGGAAAAGGTTTATTATATTGACCTCCAATTAACCCTGGGGTGAATTTTAGAATGTTTGGCTCTATTTGTTGAGTTTTCTTCCAAATCTTGATTCTTGAAGGATCAAGACACATAATAGAAAATTTTTAGTACACACATAGCCTCAAAAATTAAATACTATTTTTGAAATATATGAAAATAGTGATCTAAAGGCTATTTTAAGCAACATTATAAAGATCAAATTGATTTTGAAAGTAAAACTAATTGGTACTCAGAAATTTTAAAAGTATAGGATTACTGATTTTACCTTATGAAATGAATATAATACTGCCACAAATAAGACATATTTATTTTCTATTTCTTAAGTTTAACTTAGAAAGGAGGTAGTACTTAGTTGTGAGAAGGTATGGCATACCTATTTTATATTATGAGTTTGCAGTTAGATTTTCATTTTTATTTGTTTTTGACTGGTAATTTTAAAACTGAGATATAATTCACATATAATAAAATGTATAGTTTGATAAATTTTGACCACAGATTAACACTAAGAATATGTCCATTTCTAACCAGTCCACTCCCCAGAGGTAATCAATGCTCTTATTTGGTTCATCATAGTTTAATATAGCATATCCCGGAACTTCACATAAAAGAAATCACAGTATATACTCTTTTGTCTGGCTTGTATCCCACAATATAATATTTAATCCATGTTTAGTTAATCCATGTTAATTGTATTTCAATCAATGGTTTGCTCTTTTTTATTGTTGAGTTTTTTTTTTTTTATTGTTGTTCATCATATAAATAAACCACATAAACTTGTTTCTCCATTCTCCAGTTGATTATTGTTTGGATGTTTCTGATTTGGTGCTATTACAAGTAAAATTGTTCCGAATATTTTTACATAGGTGTTTGTATATGTGTGTATTTTGTTGGGAACATATGCACTCATATTCCTTCATTAAATACTTAGATATGGTAACACTTGGTTATAAAATGGGTGCATTTTTACCCTATATATTTAACTTTACAAGGAAATGCTAAATAGCTTTCCAACATTGCTATACCATTTTGCATTTCATTCAACATTGTATGTGAATATTGTTTCCCCACATCTTTTCAACACTTGGTGTTGTCAGCTTTTTAATTCGAACAATTCCAATACTTGTAAAATATCATCTTATTCTGATTTTAATTTGCATTTTTGTTGCTATTGTTGTTCAGTTGCCAAGTAGTGTCTGACTCTTCATGACCACATGGACTGCAGCATACCAGGCTTTCATGTCCCTCACCACCTCCTGGAGTTTGCCCAAGTTCGTGTCCATTGAATTGGTGATGCCATCCAACCATGGATGATATTTGCATTTACCTGATGGCTAAAGATGTTGAACATTTTTAAATATGCTTAGTAGTGTATTACTGCTTATTAGCACATAACCATTTTTGGGCCACGACCAGTCAAGTTCCCCCCCCCCCTTTTTTTTTTCCACATATTCACTTTTTCTCAGAAAGAACATTTAAGTTCTACTCTTTTAGCATATTTAAATATGCAATAATGTTATCAAGTATAGTCACCATAGTGAATTCACTGGAACCTCAGACCTATTTATGTTATATCTGAAATTTTACCTTTTACCTTCCTCTTCCTATTTCCTCCACTCCCCAGCTCCTGGTAACTAATTTTCCACTCTCTGTTTCTGTAATTAGAATTTTCTTTTCTTTCTTTCTTTTTTGCCTCTAGATATGAGACCATGCATTATTTGTCTTTCTCTTTCCACCTTATTTCACTTAGCATAATGCCTTCCAGGTTTATTCATATTGTCACAAACGACAGGGTTTCCTTCTTTTTAAAGTCTGAATGTATGGCAAAAACCACTACAATATTGTAAAGTAATTAGCCTCCAACTAATAAAAATAAATGGAAAACAAACAATCAAAAAATAATAAAGTCTGAGTAATATTCCATTCTCTCTCTCATATATATATATATATATATATACACACATATATATGTATCTCTCTCTCTATATATATACACACACATATATATATATACGTATCAGTTCAGCTCAGTTCAGTTCAGTTCAGTCGTTCAGTCATGTCCGACTCTTTGCAACCCCATGAACTGCAGCACGCCAGGTCTCCCTGTCCATCACCAACTACCGGAGTCCACCCAAACCCATGTCCATTGTGTCGGTGATGCCATCCAACCAAGTCATCCTCTGTTGTTCCCGTCTCCTCTGGACCTCAATCTTTCCCAGCATCAGGGTATTTTCAAATGAGTCAGCTGCTCTCTGCATCAGGTGGCCAAAGTATTGGAGTTTCAGCTACAACACCACTCCCTCCAATGAACACCCAGGATAGATCCCCTTTAGGGTGAACTGGTTGGATCTCCTTGAAGTCCAAGGGACTCTCAAGAGTCTTCTCTAACACCACAGTTCAAAAGCATCAATTCTTCGGCGCTCAGCTTTCTTTACAGTGCAACTCTCACATCCATACATGACCACTGGAAAAACCACAGCCTTGACTAGACGGACCTTTGTTGGCAAAGTAATTCCTCTGTTTTTTAATATGCTGTCTAGGGTGGTCATAGCTTTCCATCCAAGGAGCAAGTGTCTTTCAATTTCATGGCTGCAGTCACCATCTGCAGTGATTTTGAAGCCCCAAAAAACAAAGTAAGCCACTGTTTCCCCATCTATTTGCCATGAAGCGATGGGACCAGATGCCATGATCTTAGTTTTCTGAATGTTGAGCTTTAAGTAAACCTTTTCACTCTCCTCTTTCACTTTCATCAAGATTCTCTTTAGTTCTTCTTCACTTTCTGCCATAAGGGTGGTGTCATCTGCGTATCTGAGGTTATTGATATTTCTCCCGGCAATCTTGATTCCAGCTTGTGTTTCCTCCAGCCCAGCGTTTCTCATGATGTACTCTGCATATAAGTTAAATATGTAGGGTGACAATATACAGCCTTGATATACACCTTTTCCTATTTAAAACCAGTCTGTTGTTCCATGTCCAGTTATAACTGTTGCTTCCTGACCTGTATACAGATTTCTCAAGAGGCAGGTCAGGTGGTCTGGTATTCCCATCTCTTTCAGAATTTTCCACAGTTTATTGTTATCCACACAGTCAAAGGTGGTGCCATCTGCATTATATATATATATATAGTCACATTTTCTTTATTCATTCATCTGTTGATGGATACTTGAGTTAATTCCATACTGTGGCTATTGTGAGTAATGCTGTTATGACATGGGAGCACAGATATTTCTTTGAGATAATGATTTTGTTTCATTGTGCTTTTGACTTCATTTCCCTGATGATTAGTTATGTTCACACCTTCTCATGTACCTGTTGGCCATTTGTATGTATGTCTTTAAAAGAAATGCCTATTCATGCCTTTTGTCCATTTTTTTGGTCCATTTTTGATTGGGTTACTTGTTTTTTTATTTCTTCTAAGTTGTATGAATTCCTTGTATATTGAGGAAACCAAATCTTCATTGGACATGTGTTTGTAAATATTTTATCACATTCCATATGTTGTGCTTTCATTTTGTTGATGCATTTCTTCACTGTCCAGAATTTGTTTAGTTTTATGTAGTCTCACTTGTTTATTTTTGTTTTAGTTCTCTTTGCTTCTAGGGTCATATCTAAAATAATAATAATAATAATAATAATAATAATTCCCAATATCCATGTAAGAGTGTTAGTTCTAGAAGGCCTTACAGCTCTTCACAGAACTTGTCAGCTTTAGCTATTTGGCATCAGTGGTTAGGGTATATATTTGAATTACTGTGATATCAAATGGTTTGCCTTGGAAATGATCTCTGTTCATTTCAGTTTTTGAGATTGCACCTAAGTACTGCATTTCAGACTTTTTTGTTGATTATGAGGGTTACTCCATTTCTTCTAAGGGATTCTTGCCCACAGTAGTAGATATAATGGTCATCTGAACTAAATTCACTCATTCACATCCATTTTAGTTCACTGATTCCTAAGATGTTGATGTTCACTCTTGCCACATCCTGCTTGACAACGTCCAATTTACCTTGATTTATGAACATACAATTCCAGGTTTCTAGGCAGTATTGTTCTTTATAGCATCAGATTTTACTTTCGACACCAGACACATCCACAACTGAGTGTTATTTCTGCTTTGACCCAGCTATTTCATTTTTTCTGGAGCTATTAGTAATTGCCCTCTGCTCTTCCCCAGTAGTATAATGGATACCTTCTGACCTGAGGCTCTTCTTCTGGTGTCATATCACCTAGAGTCAGACATCCTGGAGTGTGAAGTCAACTGGGCTTTAGGAAGCATTACTACCAATAAAGCTAGTGGAAGTGATGAAATTCCAGGTGAGCAATTTAAAATGCTAAGATGATGGCTGCAAATTTGGAAAACCCAGCAGTGGCCACAAGATTGGAAAAATTCTCTTTTCATCCCATTCCAAAGAAGGGCATTGCTAAAGAATGTTCAAACTACCAGACAATTGCACTCACTTCCCAATCTAGTAAGGTTGTGCTCAAAATCCTTCAAGCTAGGTTTTGCAGTATGTGAACCTGTAACTTCCAAATGTATAAGCTGGATTTAGAAAAGGCAGAGGAAACGGATCAAATTGCCAACATCTGTTGGATCATAGAGAAAGCAAGGGGATTCCAGGGAAAAAAATCTACTTCTGCTTCATTGACTACATGAAAGCCTTTGTGAGGATCACAACAAACAGTGGAGAATTCTTTAAGAGATGGTAATACCAGGTCACCTTACCTGTCTCCTGAGAAACCTGTTTCCGGGTCAAAAAGCAACTGTTATAACCTTATGTAGAACAACTGACTGATTCAAAATTGAGAAAAGAGTACAACAATGCTGTATATTGTCACCCTGTTTATCTGTTCGTTTAACTAACATGCAGAGTACATCATGTGAAATACCGGGCTGGATGAGTTACTAGCTGGAATCAGGATTACTGGGAGAAATATCAACAACCTCAAATAGGCAGATGATACCCCTCAGAAAGCCAAGAACACTTGATGAGAGTGAAGACAGACAGTGAAAAAGCTGACTTAAAACTAAATATTAAAACTAACATCATGGCATCTTGTCCCATCACTTCATGGCAAACAGAAAGGAAAAAAGTGGAAGCAGCGATATACTTTTTCTTCTTGAGCTCCAAAATCACTATGGATGGTGACAGCAGCCATGAAATTAGAAGATCCTTGCTTCTTGGAAAGAAGACTAGGACAAACCTAGACAACATATTAAAAAATAAAGACAACACTTTACTGGCAAAGGTCCATATAGTCAAAGCTCTGATCTTTCCAATAATCATGTATGGATGTGAGAGTTGAACCATAAAGAAGGCTGAGTGCCAAAGTATTGATCCTTTCAAACTGCTGTGCTGGAGAAAATTCTTGACAATCCCTTGGAGAGCAAGGAGATCAAACCTGTTAACCCTAGGGAAATCAACCCTAAATATTCATTGGAAGAACTGATGCTGAAGCTTCAAAATTTTGGCCACCTGTTCCAAAGGGTCAACTCATTGGAAAAAAAGACCCTAATACTGGGAAAGATTGAAGGCAAAAGGAGAAGTGGGTGTCAGAGGATGAGATGGTTGGATGGCATCGCTGATTCAATGGACATGAACTTGGGTGAACTCTGGGAGATGGTGAGGGACATGGATGCCTGATGTGTTGCAATCCATGAGTTCACAAAGAGTCAGACATGACTAGTGACTAAAAAACAACAACAACTTGTGTAAGGGAGATTATTCCCCCATATTTTCTTCTAGAAGTTTTACAATTTTGAACTTTACATTCAAGTCTTTAATCCATTTTGAGTTTAATTATGTTTACTGTGTAATACAGTGGACCAGTTTTAATCCTTTGAGTGTGACTAGCCAGTTTCCCAACACCATTTCTTAAAAACACTAATCTTTCTGTTTTGTGTATTCTTGGCATGGGTTTATTTCTGGCTTTCAATTCAGTTTCATTGATTTATTTGTCTGTTTTTATGTCAACAGAATGGAAATCTTTATATCTTTATGCCAATAGAATTTGTCTGTTTTTATGCCAACAGAAGGATAATTTGTCTGTTTTTATGCAAATAGAATGGGAGTTTGTATTTTTTATGCCAATAGGATGAAAAAGGCTAGAGATCTCTTCAAGAAAATTAGAGATACCGAGGGAATATTTCATGTGAAGATGGACACAATAGAAGACAGAAATGGTATAGACTTAATAGAATCAGGAGATATTAAGAAGAGGTGGCAAGAATACACAGAACTATACAGAAAAGATCTTCATGACCCAGATAACGATGGTGTAATCACACTCTTAGAGCCAGACATCCTGCAGTGTGAAGTCAAGTGGGCCTTAGGAAGCATCACTACGGACAAAGCTAGTGGAGGTGATGGAACTGTAGATGAACTATTTCAAATCCTAATAGATGATGCTGTGAAAGTGCTGCACTCAATATGCCAGCAAATTTGGGAAACTCAACAGTGGCCACGGGACTGGAAAAGGTCAGTTTTCATTCCAATCCCTAAGAAAAGGCAATGTAAAAAAAAAAAAAAATGCTCAAACTACCGCACAATTGCACTCATGTCACACACTAGCAAAGTAATGCTCAAAATTCTCCAAGCTAGGCTACAATAGTATGTGAACCAAGAAATTCCAGATGCTCAAGATGGATTTAGAAAAGGTAGAAGAACCAGAGATCAAATTGCCAACATCTGTTTGATCATAAAAAAAAAAAAACAAGAGAATTCCAGGAAAACATGTTTCTGCTTCATTGACTATGCCAAAGCCTTTGATTTTGTGGATCAGAACAAACTATGGAAAATTCTGAAAGAGATGGGAATACCAGGCTACCTGACCTGCCTCCTGAGGAATCTGTATGCAGGTCAAGAAGCAACAGTAAGAACCGTATATGGAATAATGGACTGGTTCCAAATTGGGAAAGGAGTACATCAAGGTTGTATGTTGTTATCTTGCTAATTTAACCTACATGCAGAGTACATCATGGGGAAAGTCAGATTGAATGAAGCACAAGCTACAATCAAGATTCCTGGGAGAAATATCAATAACCTCAAACATGCAGGCCACACTACCTTTATGGCAGAAAGTGAAGAGGAACTAAAGAGCCTCTTGATGAAATTGAGAAAAGTAGAGTGAAATAGCTTGCTTAGAACTCAACATTCAACAAACGAAGATCATGGTGTCCAGTCCCATCAGTTCATGGCAAATAGATGGGGAAACAATGGAAACAGTAACAGACTTTATTTTCTTGGGATCCAAAATCACTGTAGATAATGACTGCAGCCATGAAATTAAAAGACATTTGCTCCTTGGAAGAAAAGTTATGACCAACCTAGACAGCATATTAAAAAGCAGAGACATTAATTTGCCAATGATTGCCTGTCCAGTCAAAGCTATGGTTTTTCCAGTAGTCACGTATGGATGAGAGAGTTGGACCATAAAGAAAGCTGAGTGACAAAGAATTGACACTTTTGAACTGTGGTGTTGGAGAAGACTCTTAAGAGTCATTTGGACTGCAAGGAGATCAGACCAGAGAGTCAATCCTAAAGGAAATCCATCCTGAATATTCATTGCAAGGACTGATGCTGAATCTGAAGCTCGATTACTTTGGCCACCTGATGTGAAGGAATGACTCATTGGAAAAGACCCTGATGCTGGGAAAGATTGAATGTGGGAGAAGAAGGGGACAACAGAGGATCAGATGGTTGTATTGCATCGCTGGCTCTATGGACATGAGTTTTAGCAAGCTCTGGGAGTTGGTGATGAACAGGGAAGCCTGACATGCCATGGGGTTGCAAAGAGTCAGACATTTCTGCGTGACTGAACTGACTAACCAATGCCAATATCATGTTGTTTTGAGTACTGTTGCTTTTTAATTTGCTTTGAAAGTACAAAGTGTGATGCCTCCAGATTTGTTCTTTCCCAAGATTGCTTTAATGCTTTTGGCTGTTTTGTTTTGCCATACAAATTTTAGGATTGATTTTCCTGTTCCTGTGAAAAATATCATTGGAATTATGAGAGGGTTAATTTAATGTTGATTTTTTATCCTACAACTTTACTAAAATTATTTATTAGTTCTAGCATTTTTTGGATAGAATCTTTAGGATTTTCCACACACTGTGTCCTGTCATCTGCAAATGACAGTTTTAGTTCTTCCTTTCCAATTTGCATGTCTTTTATCTATTTTTTCTTGCCTAATTCCTCTGGCTAAGATTTCTTGGAATAGGTTGAATAAATGTTGTAAGAATGGGAATCCTTGTCTTGTTCCTAATTTTAGAGGAATTTTTTGTTTCACCATTGAGAATTGTGGATTCTACATATGAGCGATAACATATAGAAGTTTTACATTTTTAGCTATATGTCAAAGTAATTTTGTATATGGCATGAGTTCAGCTGCAGGTGCACAATTTTGTATATCTACATCTAGTTTTTCTAGCATATTTATAAAAAGACCCTCTTTCCTCCAATGAGTTATTCCAACACCTTTTATTGACCATTGGATTACTTTGGCAACATTATTGAAAATTAAACAGCCATATATCTATGGATTTATATATAGATGGTATTCTGTCCCATTGATCTATTTATCCTGTGTATATTGTAGCTTCATAATAAATGTTAAAATATGTAGTATAAATATTGCAGTTTTATTCTTTTTCGGAAATTTTTGACTCATGAATTTCCATATAAATTTTAAGGTCTTCCTGTCAGTTTCATTCACCCACTCCCATTCTTTTTACCATTTTTGTCATAGATGTTACTTCTATTAATATGTTATAAAATCCATAACCAATTGCCTTTATTTTCTTTAAGGAATCAGTTGAATGTTAGTGCAGTTTTTTTTAGAAAATAGGCTTTTTTTTAGCCATATATTTATCATTCTCATGTTTCTCATTACTTTTTGTAATCTGAATTTCTCACACTATTTCCCTCCATTGTAAAGAATATCCTTTCCCATTCCTTGTTTTTGGGATTTGCTTGCAATTAATTATGTTGCTCTCATATTTTAAGAATAGGATTGTAGTTAGACAACTTTTCTTTGAAATTTTAAAAGTAGTTCTGCTGTATTCAGATGTGTAGTTTTTGATTAGAAGTCAGTCATAATTCTTATTGCTGTTTCCCTGTATGTGCTTAGTTGCTCAGTCATGTCCAACTTTTTGCGACCCCATGGACTGTATGCAGCCTGCCAGTCTCCTCTTTCCACGGGGATTCTGCAGGCAAGAATACTGGAGTGGTTTGTCATGCCTTCCTTCAAAGGATCTTCCCACCGGGGATCGAATCCAGGTCTCCCGCACTGGAGGTGGATTCTTTATAGTCTGAGACAAACAGTGAAACTGGAAGTCTGTTTCCCTGTATATATATATTTTATTTATATATTATATATATATATTTTTTTCTCCAGCTATTTTTAAGATTTCTTTTCCCCCCTTGTTTTCCAGCTATTGACTATGTTATGTTTAAGTCTTTTTTTTTTTTTTTTTGGTACTTATACTACTTGGATATTAGTAAATTTATTGGAACTGTGGCTGGCTAATTTCCTTCCAATCCAGATATTTTCAACCAAAATTTGTTTTAAAATATTTAACCATTTTGTTTTTGTTCATTCCTTCTAGAACCCAGTTGACACCTATTTCATGCCATTTGGTATTGCCCCACTGATCCTTGAATTCTATTTAGAATTATATATAAAACTTTATTATTTTTTAGGTCCTTCTATTTTATTATTATTTTTCCATTTATTTTTATTAGTTGCAAGCTAATCACTTTACAATATTGTAGTGTTTTTTGTCACACATTGACATGAATCAGCCATGGATTTACATGTGTTCCCCATCCCGAACCCCGCTTCCACCTCCCTACCCATCCCATCCCCCTGGGTCGTCCCAGTGCACCAGCCCCGAGCACTTGTCTCATGCGTACAACCTGGACTGGCGATCTGTTTCATGCTTGATAATATGCATGTTTCGATGCTGTTCTCTCAGATCATCCCACACTCACCTTCTCCCATAGAGTCCAAAAGTCTCTTTTTCTGTCTTGCATATAGGGTTATCGTTACCATCTATCTAAATTCCATATATATGTGTTAGTATACTGTATTGGTCTTTATCTTTCTGGCTTACTTCACTCTGTATAATGGGCTCCAGTTCTATCCATCTCATTAGAACTGATTCAAATGTATTCTTTTTAATGGCTGAGTAATATTCCATTATGTATATGTACCACAGCTTTCTTATCCATTCATCTGCTGATGGGAATCTAGGTTGCTTCCATGTCCTGGCTATTATAAACAGTGATGTGATGAACATTGGGGTACATGTGTCTCTTTCAGATCTGGTTTCCTAGGTGTGTATGCCCAGGAGTGGGATTGCTGGGTCATATGGCAGTTCTATTTCCAGTTTTTTAAGGAATCTCCACACTGTTCTCCATAGTGGCTGTACTAGTTTGCATTCACACCAACAGTGTAAGAGGGATCCCTTTTCTCCACACCCTCTCCAGCATTTATTGCTTGTAGACTTTTGGATAGCAGCCATTCTGACTGGCGTGTAATGGTACCATAAGCAAAACACTCTCCGACATAAATCACAGCAAGATCCTCTATGACCCACCTCCCAGAATATTGCAAATAAAAGCAAAAATTAAAAAAATGGGACCTAATTAAACTTAAAAGCTTTTGCACAACAAAGGAAACAAAAGCAAGGTGAAAAGACAGCCTTCAGAATGGGAGAAAATAATAGTAAATGAAGAAACAGACAAAGGATTAATCTAAAAAAATATACAAGCAACTCCTGCAGCTCAATTCCAGAAAAATAAGTGACCCAATCAAAAAATGGACCAAAGATCTAAACAGACATTTCTCCAAAGAAGACATACAGATGGCTAACAAACACATGAAAAGATGCTCAACATCACTCATTATCAGAGAAATAGAATTATATATAAAACTTTAATAGTCTTTGTATTTCAGTTTGGAAAACTTTTACTCACCTGTCTTCTAGTGAACATTTGTTTCTTGTGCTTAATCTTCTATTAATCCCATCTAATGAATTTCATATTTCAGTTGTTACAGTTTTCAGAACTAAGATATTCCTTTGGTTCTGTTTTAGATATTCAAGGTCTCTCCTAATGTTCTCCATCTCTTTATTCACTATAGTCATCTTATCTTGAGATTCTTTAATATATTTATTATAATTGTTTTAATGTACATGTCTGATATATAAAAGTGATTACATCTCTTCCTCTATTTCTGTTAACTCTTATTTGTTGCCTCTCAATTTTGTGTCACATATTATTGCTTCTTCGATTGTCTAGTGCTTTATGCTTATATACTGAACATTAAGAATGGCATGTTGTAGAGACTGCATTCTCTTATTTTCCTCTAAATTTGATTAAGTTTTCTCCTTCCAGGTAGTTAAATTACTGATGAAATGCTTTGCTGCAGTGAACACTAAATGCTAAGCTTTGTTGGATTAGGTTTCTTTTAATCTTGCTCTTAATTTTAAGAGATAGCCCACAATTTCGGGAAGTGAGTCATTCTCTTACAGCATGACACTTCTTGGGTTTCAATAAAGAGCTTTAGGTGCTTACTAAGCCAATTTATATTGGTGGTTCTTGAATTCACTAGTATCTTGTAGCCGCTGAAATATCTGCTCAGTTTCTAAAGTCTTTTTTCAGTCTTATTTCTTCTTGCTGGATTTCTAAAGGTTTGCTTTTTTTTTTTTTTTTTTCTTGTCCCTTGGAAGAGAGTGTTGGCTATGACCAGTGCCTTCTCTTGGCAAAACTCTGTTAGACTTTGACTTGCTTCATTTTGTACTCTGAAGCCAAATTTGCCTGATACTTCCTACTTTTGCATTCTAGTCCCCTATAATATATTTTGTGGGTGTTAATTCTAGAAGGTCTTGTAGGTATTCATAGAACCATTCAACTTCAGCTTCCTCAGCATTACTTGTCAGGGCATAGACTTAGATTACTGTGGTATTGAATGGTTTGCCTTGGAAACTGTAAGGCAAGTGTATGCTCCTCAGTTCTGTCTCGTCACAAGAAAGATTTGAAGTGATGGACATTAAAGCCTTCGGTGCATCACAGCTCTCGGGTCTTAGACAGACCGTGTTATAATCTTAGACAAATCAGTGTTACAGCTCTATTGTATTTAGAAAATCTCATGAGAATTCATCCTCCAGGCGTGAGGCCACACCGACCCAAAGATGTGAACCAGTGCGCGGGGGAGAGAGAGAGAGCCCTTTGGCTCCTCTTTTTATGTTTTTTTCCTCCCACCTCGGCCTGCCCTATGTAAACTGGGCTAGGCAGGAGTACTGTTTGTTCTACCTGAAGTCCTTGGACTTCCTTTGACCTTCCTTTGTTCTATTTTCACGGGCTTTTCCCTTCCTTGTCTTTTAGCCACCACCATTTTAGACTCCTGTTTCCTATTCTAACTATCTAACAAAACGAACAGAGATCATTCTGTCGTTTTTGAGATTGTAGCCAAGTACTGCATTTTTGACTCTTTTATTGACTATAATGGCTACTCCTTTTCTTCTAAGGGATTCTTGCCCACAGTAGAAGATATAATGGTCATCTGAGTTTAATTCACCCATTTCAGTCCATTTTACTTCACTGATTCCTAGAAAGTCGACATTCACTCTTGCCACCTCCTGTTTGACCACTTCCACATTCACTCTGGTTATCACCAGTTTGACTTCTTCCAATTTGCCTTGATTCCAGGTTCCTATGCAATATTGTTCTTACTGCATCAGACTTTACTTCCATTACCAGTCACATCCACAACTGGGTGTTGCTTTTGCTTTGGCTCTGTCTCTTCATTCTTTCTGGAGTTAATCCTCCACTAATCTCAAGTAGCATATTGGGCATCTACCGACCTGGGGAGTTCATCTTTCAGTGTCCTAATTTTTTGTCTTTTCATACTGTTCATGGTGTTCTCAAGACAAGAATAGTGAAGTGCTCTGCGATTCCCTCCTCCAGTGGACCACATTTTGTCATGCATATTGGAATGCAAAAGTAGGAAGTCAAGAGATACCTGGAGTAACAAGAAAATTTGCCTTAGAGTACAAAACAATGTATGACAAAACCCACTGGAAAAAATAATAATAATAATAAAAATAAATAAAAAAAATAAAAAAAATACTTGGGAAGTTGATCCTCAGGATTAAATCCTCCTCAGGATAAAACTCTTGCTGAATAAAATACAATTTCTCAAAAAAAAAAAAAATTAAATTAAATTAAAAAAGTACAAAACAAACCAGGTCAAAGACTAAAAGAGGTTTGCCAAGAGAATACACTAATCATAGCAATCATCCTCTTCCAAAAACACAAGAGAAGACTCTACACATGGACATTACCAGATGGTCAATACCAAAATCAGATTGATTATATTCTTTCCAGCCAAAGATGGAGAAGCTGTATGCAGTCAGCAAAGCAAGACTGGGAGCTGACTGTGGCTCAGATAATGAACTGTTTATTTGCAAATTCAGACTTAAATTGAAGAAAGTAGGGAAAACCACTAGACCATTCAGGTATGACCTAAATCAAATCACTTACAATTATACAGTGGAAGTGAGAAATAGACTCAAGGGATTAGATCTGACAGAGAGGGTGCCTGAAAAACTATGGACAGAGGTTCCTGACATTATACAGGAGGCAGGGATCAAGACCATCTGCAAGAAAAAGAAAAGCAAAAAGGTCAAATGGTTGTCTGAGGAGGCCTTACAAATAGCTGAGAAAAGAAGAGACGCTAAAGGCAAAGGAGAAAAGAAAAGACATACCCATTTAAATGGAGAGTTTCAAAGAATAGTATGGAGAGATAAGAAAGCCTACCTCAGTGATCAGTGCAAAGAAATAGAGGAAAACAATAGAGTGGAAAAGACTAGAGATCACTTCAAGAAAATTAGAGACACCAAGGGAACATTTCATGCAAAGATGGCCACAATTAAGGACAGAAATTATATGGATCTAACAAAAGCAGTAGATATTAAGAAGAGGTATCAAGAACACACAGAAGAACTATACAAAAAAGATCTTCATGACCCAGGTAATGATGATGGTGTGATCACTCACCTAGAGGCAGACTTCCTGAAACACAAAGTCATGTGGGCCTTAGGAAGCATCACAATGAACAAAGCAAGTGGAGGTGATGAAATTCCAGGTGAACTATTTCAAATCCAAAGAAATGATGCTGTGAAAGTGCTGCACTCAATATGCCAGCAAATTTGGAAAACTCAGCAGTGGCCACAGGACTGGGAAAGATGAATTTTCTTTCCAATCCCAAAGAAAGGCAATGCCAAAGAATGCTCAAATAACTGCACAATTGCACATATCTCACACACAAGCAAAGTAGTGCTCAAAATTGCCTAAGACAGGCTTCATGAGTATGTGAACTGTGAAATTCCAGATGTTCAAGTTGGATTTAGAAAAGGCAGAGGAAACAGAGATCAAATTGCCAACATCTGTTGGATCATTAAAAAATGAGGGAGTTCCAGAAAAACATCTACTGCTGCTTTATTGAATACACCAAAGTCTTTGTGTGGATCACAAAAAAAGTGTGGAAAATTCTGAAAGAGATGGGAATACCAGACCACCTGCCCTGCCTCCTGAGAAATCTGTATGCAGGTCAAGAAACAACAGTTAGAACTGGACATGGAAAAATGGACTGTTTCCAAATCGGAAAAGGAGTATGTTACAGTTTTATGTTGTCACCCAGCTTATTTAACTTATATGCAGAGTACATCATGAGAAATGCTGGACTGGATGAAGCACAAACTGGAATCAAGATTGCCAGGAGAAATAACAATAACCTCAGATATGCACATGACACCACCCTTATGGCAGTAAGGAAAGAAGAACTAAAGAGCCTCTTGATGAAAGTGAAAGAGTGAAAAAGTTGGCTTTAAACTCAACATTCAGAAAACTAAGATCATGACATCTGGTCCCATAACTTCATGGCAAATAGATGGGGAAACAATGGAAAATATTGACAGACTTTGTTCTTTTTTTTGGTTCCAAAGTGACTCCAGATGTTGACTGCAGCCATGAAATTAAAAGACACTTGCTCTTTGGGAGAAAAGTTATGACCAACCTAGACATCATATTAAAAAGCAGAGACATTACTTTGCCACCAATGTCCAATCTCGTCAAAGCTATGTTTTTTCTAGTAGTCATGTGTGGATGTGAAATTTGTGCTATAAAGAAAGCTGAGTGCCAAAGAATTGATGCTTTTGAACTGTGATGTTGGAGAAGACTCTTGAGAGTCCCTTGGACTGCAAGGAGATCCAACCAGTCCATCCGAAAGGAAATAAACTCTGAATATTCATTGGAAGGACTGATGCTGAAACTGAAACTCCAATACTTTGACCACCTGATGGGAAGAACTGTTATTAGAAAAGACCCTGATGCTGGGAAAGATTGAAGGCAGGAGGAGAAGGGGAAAACAGAAGATGAGATGGCTGGATGGCATCATGGACTCAATGGACATGTGTTTGAGTATACTCTGGGAGTTGATGATGGACAGAGAAACCTGACTTGCTGCAGTCCAAGGGGGTCGCAAAGATTCGGACATGACTAATTGAACTGAACTGAACTGCATTTAGGATTCTTATGTTTACTATTATGGTTACTCCATTTCTTCTAAGGGGTTCTTGCCCAGAGAATTAGATATAATGGTCATCTGAGTTGAATTACCCAACCAGTTTATTTTAGTTTGTTGATTCCTAAAATGTCCATGTTCACTCTTGCCATCTCCATTTGACCACTTCAAATTTGCCTGGATTCATGGACCTATCATCCCAGGTTCCTATGCATGTCTAAGAATATCTAAGAATAATTGAATATCTAATTTTTGAATAATCTAGGAATATCTAATAATAATTGAATATCTAAGAATAATTGTATAATCCCAGGTCAGGAAACTGTTTCATATTTCTTCTTCTATACTTTTGTGTAGCTTAATATTTGACATTTCAAGCTATTAATTATATATTTTTAGCTAAGTTTTGTATAAGGTTTGAAGTTTTGGTCAAAGTTCTTTCTTTTCCTATCGGCATCTAATTTTACAAAATTGTTGAAAGGATTTTCATTGAAATGCTTTTCAAAATTTTTCAAGATTCAACAGATCACATTTTTGTGGTTATACTTCCAGACTATATATTGTGTTCTACTGATTTATATATCTGTTGTTGCTGTTGTTGTTGTTGTTTCACCTGTACTATAATGCTTTGTTCATTGTAGGTTTATAGTAAATATTAAAATTACTACTATGATATTTCCAACTATATTATTTTAAGAATAGTTTTAATAATTCTAATGAATTTGCCTTTGTATATCAACTTCAGAATAAACATCTTTATGTTGACAAAAATTCATAATGATATTCTCATTGGAATTTGTGGAAAATTGGTATCTTTCTGACATTGAGTATTCTACTGAAAGATTGTAGTATGTCTCTCCATTTATGTTTTGATCTCTTTTATCAACATTTTCTAATGTTTTATATACAAATCCTGCATATGTTTTCCTAGAATGCTTTATACCCTAAAATTTTATTTTCCAAAATAGCTTCACTGAGATATACTGTATATCATACAATTCACTCATTTACATTGTACAATTCAATGCTTTGAATATATTTACAGGATTTGCAACCATAGCAATATAATTTTAGGATAGTTTTGTTCCTCTAAAAGAAATCATGTATCTATTTGCAGTGAATTTATATTTCTTCTCACCACTCCGTATCCAGTCTTAAGCATACTTATACACAAATATACTCTCTTCAAATTTGCCCACTTTGAACATTTCATAAAATAGAATTATACACTCTGTTTTTTTTTAATTTTTATAATAGGCTTCTTTAATACTAACATTTATACTAATGTTCTTAGTATAACATTTCAAGTGTTACCAATGTTGAGGCATGCTGCAGTATTTTGTTGTTGTTTCTGATTAGTATTTCTTTGCATAAATACCCCACATCTTTTTACCATTCATCAGTTGACATTTGAGTTATTTTTACTTTTGTCTACTATAAATAATGGTGCCATTTACATTCCTGATTATTTTTTTATGTAGATACATAGTTTCAAATCTTGGATATACATTTAGGAGTAGACATTTTTGGTTATGTGGTAACAATGTTTAACTTTCTAAAGAACTGCCAGACTGTTTTCCAAATTCGCTGTACTATTTTACCTTTCTAGCAACAATGCATGAGTGTCCCAATTTCTCTATATCCTTCTCAACATGTGTTATTGTGTGTCTTTTTGACAATAGCCTACCTGTGGGTGTGAAGTGGAATCCCACTGTGAATTTTATTTGCATTTATCAAGTTACTAATGATGTTGATCATCTTTTTATCTGTTTGTTGTCCATTTGTATGTTTTAAAGGAATAAGTTCTTTGTTGAAGTGAATGCAAATGGTTTGAATTTCAGTTTCCAATTGTTCATTATTGTTCTGTAGAAATGCAACAGGTTTGGTGGATTGACATTGTTTTGTGGGATCTTGCAAAGGGCACTTATTGGTTCTCAGTTATTTTTGTAGGCTTTCCTTTCTCCAGGGTATCTTCCCAAACCAGGGATCAAACCCAGGTCTCCCACATTGCAGGTGGATTCTTTACCAGCTGAGCCACAAGGGAAGCCAAAGAATTCTTGAGTGGGTAGCCTATCTCTTCTTCAGTGAATCTTCCTGACCCAGGATCAAACCGGGGTGTCCTGAATTGCAGGTGAATTCTTTACCAACTGAGCTATCAGGGAAGCCCTGAAAAATGTACTTATTGGTTCTCAGCTATTTTTGTAGATTCATTATAAGTTTTTATTTGTATTGTTTTCCTATGGCTGCCATAACGAGTTAGAACAGATTTGGTGGCTAAAAGAATAGAAATTTATTATCTCACTGTTCTGGATGCCAAGTCCAAAATCAAAGTCCCTGTGCTGTTCTCATTTATGTCTGACTCTTTGCAACCTCATGGATTGTAGCCCACCAGGTTCTTCTGTCCATGGGATTTCCCAGCCAAGAATATTTGAGTCGATTGCCATTCCCTTCTCCAGGGGAAAATAAAAGTATCAGTGGAGAAACGCCCTTCTGAAGGTGTTAGGGAAGAATGCTCCTTGTCTCTTCCAGATTCTGGTGTCTGCCTCTTCTTCCTTCTTTCCTCACCTGAGTTGCTTCCTATATTTATATTTCCACTAAAAATCTCTTTAAGGCAATTTAGACTTTCTCTGCTATTCATGTCAAAATTCTTCCAGTTTCTGTCCGTTCCACAATTCCACAACCACTTCCATATTTTTAAATATTTCTTACAGCAGCACCTTTAATGTCAGTACCAAAATATATATATTTATTTTCTAGGGTAAAAATAACAAATAGCTACAAGCTTGGTGGTTTAAAACAATAAAAAAAAATGTTTATTGGAGATCAGCAGTCTGTGAGGAAGGACTCTCTCCAAAATATCTGGGGAAGAATCATCCTTTGCTTCTTCCAGATTCTAGTGTCTGCTTGTAATCCTTCTAAACATACCAGCACTCCAATACCTACCTCTCTCTTTTTCTTCTGTGTCCTATATTCTTATGAAAACCACTTGTAATTAGATTAAGAGGTACCTGGCCATCTCAGGATGATCTTATATAGAGATTCTTAATTACATATCCAAAGACACTTTTTGTTTTTCCAAATAAGATCACATTTACAGATATATCTTTGGGGTCGCACCATTCAACATATTACAAATACTATATATATACACACATACAGAATACTATAAATACACATATACAACCAAGTCACCAACAAAAGCATGCTTAAACTGCCACTAGGTATATTCATTTATGCTGTGCATTCCTGAAATTATAAGTAAATAATGAGAAAGGAAGAAAAACATTGGTGCTGTGATTGTTAAGTTCAGCAATTTATTATCTGGTTCCATTTTTTATATCCATTACATTAGTCACATGTCAAAAATCATAGTTTTAACGTATAAAGTTCAGTGACTTTTAGGATATTCATGAAATTTTGCAATCCTCACCATTACTTAATTTGAGAAGATTTTCATCACTCAAAAATAAATCCCATACTCATTAGCAATTGTAATCCATTCTTCATCCTTTAATCTGCTAGCAACCACTAATTTACTTTTTTCTGTAAAAAATATTCAGAATATTTCATATAAAAATAATGGCACACTATGTACCTTTTTTGAATGACTACTTTAATTTAGCATGCTATCTTCAAACTTCATTTAGGCTATAGCTTTTATCAGTACTCCACTTATTTGTGTGGCTGAGGAATATTCCATTGTATGGGTCAGGTCAGTTCAGTCACTCGGTCGTGACAGACTCTTTGAGACCCCATGGACTGTAGCATGCCATGTTTCCCTGTTCATCACCAACTCCTGGAACTTGCTCAAACTCATGTCTATAGAACCAGTGATGCCATCAAACCATCTCATTTTCTGGCATCCACTTCTCCTTCTGCCTTCAATCTTTCCCAGCATTAGGGTCTTTCCAAATGAGTCAGTAGTTTGCATCAGGTGGCCAAAACATTTGAGTTTCAGCTTCAGCATCAGTCCTTCCAATGAATATTCAGGACTGATGTCTTTTAGGATTGATTTGTTTGATCTGCTTGCAGTCCAAGGGACTCTCAAGAGTCTTCTCCAACATCACAGTTCAAAAGTGTCAGTTCTTCAGCACACAGCTTTTTTTATGGTCCAACTCTCACATCCATACATGATTAATGGAAAAAACATAGCTTTGACTAGACAGACTTTTGTGGCAAAGTAATGTCTCTGCCTTTTAATACGTTGTCTAGGTTTGTCACAACTTTTCTTCCAAGGAGCAAGTGTCTTTTAATTCCAAGTCTTCAGTTATGATATGCAGTGTTTTGGGAGCTCAAGAAAATAGTCTGTCGCTGTTTCCATTTTTTTTTTTTTTTCCCATCTATTTGCCATGAAGAGATGGGACCAGATGCCATGATCTTCATTTTTGAATGTTGAGTTTTGAGCCAGCTTTTTCACTCCTCGTTAGCATATAGGAAAGCAAGGGAATTCTGTGTGTTAATTTTATACCCTGCAACATTACTGTATGCATTGATTAGCTGTAGTAATTTTCTGGTAGAGCCTTTAGGGTTTTCTATGTAGAGGATCATGTCGTCTGTAATCAGTGAGAGTTTTATTTCTTCTTTTCCTATCTGGATTCCTTTTATTTCTTTTTCTGCTCTGATTGCTGTGGCCAACACTTCCAAAACTATGTTGAATAGCAGTGGTGAGAGTGGACACCCTTGTTTTGTTCCTGACTGTAAGGGAAATGCTTTCAATTTTTCACCATTGAGGATGATACTTGCTGTGGGTTTGTCATATATAGCTTTTATTATGTTGAGGTATGTTCCTACTATGCCTGCTTTCTGGAGAGTTTTTATCATAAATGCATGTTGAATTTTGTCAAAAGCTTTTTCTGTATCTATTGAGATAATCATATGATTTTTATCTTTCAATTTATTAATGTGATGTATTCCATTGATTGATTTGTGGGTATTAAAGAATCCTTGTGTTCCTGGGATAAAGCCCCCTTGGTCATGATGTATGATCTTTTTAATATGTTGTCGGATTCTGTTTGCTAGAATTTTGTTAAGGATTTTTGCATCTATGTTCATCAGTGATATTGGCCTGTAGTTTTCTTTTTTTGTGTGGCATCCTTGTCTGGTTTTGGTATTAGGGTGATGGTGGCCTCATAGAATGAGTTTGGAAGTTTGCCTTCTGCAATTTTCTGGAAGAGTTTGAGTAAGATAGGTGTTAGTTCTTCTCTAAAGTTTTGGTGGAATTCAGCTGTGAAGCCATCGATTTCCTTGCTTGTGATGGGTCTGTTAAGATCTTCTATTTCTTCCTGATTCAGGTTTGGAAAGTTATACTTTTCTAAGAATTTGTCCATTTCTTCCAAGTTGTCCATTTTATTGGCATAGAGCTGCTGGTAGTAGTCTCATGATCCTTTGTATTTCAGTGTTGTCTGTTGTGATCTCTCCATTTTCATGTCTAATTTTGTTAATTTGATTCTTCTCCATTTCTTTCTTAATGAGTCTTGCTAATGGTTTGTCAATTTTGTTTATTTTTTTCCAAAAAAAACAGCTTTTAGCTTTGTTGATTTTTGCTATGGTCTCTTTTGTTTCTTTTGCATTTATTTCTGCCCTAATTTTTAAGATTTCTTTCCTTCTACTAACCCTGGGGTTCTTCATTTCTTCCTTCTCTAGTTGATTTAAGTGTAGAGTTAGATTATTTATTTGACTTTTTTCTTGTTTCTTGAGGTAAGCCTGTAATGCTATGAACCTTCCCCTTAGCACTGCTTTTACAGTGTCCCATAGGTTTTGGGCTGTTGTGTTTTCATTTTCATTCGTTTCTGTGCATATTTTGATTTCTTTTTTGATTTTTCTGTGATTTGTTCATTATTCAGAAGCGTGTTATTTAGCCTCCATCTGTTGGAATTTTTAATAGTTTTTTTTTTCCTGTATTTGAGATCTAATCTTACTGCATTGTGGTGAGAAAAGATGACTGGAATGATTTCAATTTTTTTGAATTTACCAAGTCTAGATTTATGGTCCAGGATGTGATCTATTCTGGAGGAGGTTCCATGTGCACTTGAGAAAAAGGTGAATTTGATTGTTTTGGGGTGAAATGTCCTATAGATATCAATTAGGTCTAGCTGGACCATTGTGTCATTTAAAGCTTGTGTTTCCATGTTAATTTTATGTTTAGTTGATCTGTCCATAGGTGTGAGTGGGGTATTAAAGTCTCCCACTATTATTGTGTTTCTGTTAATTTCCCCCTTCATTCTTGTTAGCATTTGCCTTACATATTGTGGTGCTCCTATGTTGGGTGCATATATATTTATAATTGTTATATCTTCTTCTTGTATTGATCCTTTGATCATTATGTAGTGTCCTTCTTTGTCTCTTTTCACAGCCTTTATTTTGAAGTCTATTTTATCTGATATGAGTATTGTAACTCCTGCTTTCTTTTGGTCTCCATTTGTGTGAAATATTTTTTTTCAAGCCCTTCACTTTCAGTCTGTATGTGTCCCTTTCTTTGAGGTGGGTCTCTTGTAGACAGCATATATAGGGGACTTGCTCTTGTGTCCATTCAGCCAATCTTTGTCTTTTGGTTGGGGCATTCAACCCATTTACATTTAAAGTAATTATTGATAAGAATGGTCCCGTTGCCATTTACTTTGTTGTTTTGGGTTCAAAATCATACAACCTTTCTTTGTTTCCTGTCTAGAGAAGATCCTTTAACATTTGTTGAAGAGCTGGTTTGGTGGTGCTGAATTCTCTCAGCTTTTGCTTGTCTGTAAAGCTTTTGAATTCTCCTTCATATCTGAATGAGATTCTTGCTGGGTACAGTAGTCTAGGTTGTAGGTTATTCTCTTTCATAACTTTAAGTATGTCCTGCCATTCCCTTCTGGCCTGAAGAGTTTCTATTGAAAGATCAGCTGTTATCCTTATGGGAATCACCTTGTGTGTTATTTGTTGTTTCTCTCCTGATGCTTTTAATATCCGTTCTTTGTGTTTGATCTTTGTTAATTTGACTAATTTGTGTCTTGGGGTGTTTCACCTTGGGTTTATCCTATTTGGGACTCTCTGGGTTTCTTGGACTTGGGTGGCTATTTCCTTCCCCATTTTTGGGAAGTTTTCAGCTATTATCTCCTCGAGTATCTTCTCATGGCCTTTCTTTTTGTCTTCTTCTTCTGAGACTCTTATGATTCGAATGTTGGGGCATTTCACATTGTCCCAGAGGTCCCTGAGGTTGTCCTCATTTCTTTTAATTGTTTTTTCTTTTTCCTCTCTGCTTCATTTATTTCCACCATTTTATTTTCTACCTCACTTATCCTATCTTCTGCCTCTGTTATTCTACTGTTGGTTCCCTCCAGAGTGTTTTTGATCTCAGTTATTGCATTATTCATTATTGATTGACTCTTTTTTATTTCTTCTAGGTCCTTGTTAAACATTTTTTGCATCTTCTCAATCCTTGCCTCCAGGTTATTTATCTATAACTCCTTTTTGTTTTCAAGATTTTGTATAATTTTTATTATCATTATTCTAAATTCTTTTTCAAGTAGATTCCCTATCTCCTTCCCCTTTTGTTTGGCTTGGTGGGTATTCTTCATGTTCCTTTACCTGCTGGGTATTTCTCTGCCTTTTCATCTTATTTAGATTGCTGGGTTTGGGGTGGCCTTTTTGTATTCTGGTAGTCTGTGGTTCCTTTTTATTGTGGAGCTTTCTCCCAGTGGGTGGGACTAGATGTTTGGCTTGTCGAGGTTTGCTGGTTAGAGAAGTTTGTGTCGGTGTTCTGGTGGGTGGAGCTGGATTTCTTCTCTCTGGAGTTCACTGGAGTGACCAGCAGTGAGTTTTGAGATGGGTCTATGCGTTGGGTGTGACTTTGGGCAGCCTGTATATTGACTCTCAGGTCTATATTCCTGCGTTGCTGGAGAATTTGCATCGTATGTCTTGCTCTGGAATTTATTGGCTCTTGGGTGGTGGTTGGTTTTAGTGTAGGTATGGAGGCTTTTGGCTGATCTCTTATTAATTAATGTTCCCTGTAGTCAGGAGTTCTCTGGTGTTCTCAGGTTTTGGGCTTAAGCCTCTTGCTTCTGGGTTTCAGTCTTATTCTTTCAGTAGCCTCAAGACTTCTCCCTCCATACAGCACTGATAATAAAACTTATAGGTTAATGGTGAAAGGATTCTCTACAGTGAGGGACATCCAGAGAGTTTCACAGAGTTACATGAAGAAGAGGAGAGGGAGGAAGGAGATAGAGGTGAGCAGGAGGAGAAAAAGGGAGATTCAAGAGAGGAGAGACAGATCTAGGTTGTACTCTGTTACCTAAGTGTTCTCTGCAGCCCAGAATACCCACAGAGATTCACAGCATTGGATTGAGAAGAGAAGAGGGAGGGAGGAAATAGAGGTGATCTGGGGGAGAAAAAGGCAAGTCAAAAGAGGGAAAGAGTAATCATCATACTCCTGAGTAAAAATGGGTACTGAAGGTTGGATTCTTAAATGTCCAAAATTGATATCAAATACTGAAAACAAAGATTAAAAATCTAGGATAGAAGTTATACTCTTAAAAATACAATAGTAAAAAACCACAAAAACACACAAAAAAATTAAGAAATATATATGGAGTTCGCTTTAAAAATAGGGTCTTTTTTTCTTTGGCCCAGTTATAGTGGGTTATAAAAATTGAAAATTAAGGAGTAATAGAGGACTTTAAAAAAAAGAAAAAGTTAAAAAAGAAAGAAAAAATTTTAATAAAAAAAATAGTAGTAAAAATATATCTAGGGATTTCTCTGGAGCTGTTGTGGGCAGTGTGGGTTCGGTTCAGTTTCAGATAGCTCCTTATTCGAGCTTACACTTCTCGCTATCTATAGGCCCCTTCCAGTGTAGTCAGTGTGAACTACAAGGATTTTAATATGTTGCACCGGTGACTTCTGAAGTGGTTCCCTTTGTTTCTTTGGCTTCTGTTTGCAGGTCTCTTCAATGTCTGATTTCCGCCCTGACACACTCGGGCGGAGGTGGTCTCTTATTTAGGTCTGCTTGTTCAGTCGTGCTATGAGGTGGGAGGGACGCTGCAGACAAATGTCACTGGCGTGTGTGGGGAGCACTTGTGGTTTTCCAGCCACATTGGGTTTGCCCCCACTCAGGGCGGGTGTGTGCGCTTTCCCCATCTACAGTGCTCAGGCTCCAGGCTGCTCTCCAGGGAGCGGGCCTTGCATTGCGTGGACTTCCCAGGCCTAATCCCCTCAGATTCAGGTTTTTGGGTATTCCACAAAAGCACAGACTCCGTTGGCCCTGCGTTTTGTGCCTTCCCCGGTCGGAGCAGCTCAGGCAGCCAGGAGCTTGATGAGCGCACTCTCACCAGTGCTGTGTGCCTTATTCCCTCCGCGGTCCCAGCCTCAGTTTCTGTGTCCACTGGTCGGTTGCGCCTTGTGTCAGTTCTGGGCAGCTGGACTCTACCTGTGACCCTCTCTGCGGATGTCGACCATCCAGAATCTCAAGGAAGTCTTTGGTTCGAAGCTGGAAACCTGTTTGCAGTTTGGTAGGGGATGCCGTCTTTGGGGCCGAGTTTGCCCCTTTCCCCTCGCCCCTGCCTCCAGTGGGGGATGGGCCAGTCTGCTGCTGGGTAGCTCTTCTCTGGTATTTGCTCAGTCCTTCATTCTGGGAACCGGCGGGTAGTGCCTAAGTTTAGGGCTTTTCCCTACTTAATTATCTCTCTCTTGCTATCCCACAGTTTAAGTTGCTATCTCACGTTAGCTCCCTCTGATTGCCCTCAGGGCATTCAGGCCTGGTCCTTACCCTAAGCACTGCTGCCCACTCCTCTCCATTCCGCCCTCACTTGCTGGTGGCGGATGTGAGTGTCTGGGGTGCTTTTCTGCTGGGAGTTGCTTTTAGGCATGTAATCTGTGGGTTTTATTTATTTTTCCTCCCAGTTAGGTTGCCCTCCGAGATTCAAAAACTTCCCCCAGACCCACCAGTGAGAGGGTTTCCTGGTGTTTGGAAACTTCCTCTATTAAGACTCCCTTCCTGGGATGGATCTCCGTCCCTAACTCTATTGTCTCTCTTTTTATCTTTTATATTTTGTCCTACCTCCTTTCGAAGACAATGGGCTGCTTTTCTGGGTGTCTGATGTCCTTTTCTAGCGACCAGAAGTTGTTTTGTGGAGTTTGCTCAGCATTCAAATGTTCTTTCAATGAATTTATAGGGGAGAAAGTGGTCTTCCCGTACTATTCCTCCGCCATCTTAGTTCCCTCTCAGAGTAGCGTCTTTTAATTTCATGGCTACAATCACCATCTGCACTGATTTTGGAGCCCAGAAAAAAAAATAAAAAATAAAAAAGTCAGCCTTTGTTCCTACTGTTTCTCCATCTATTTTCCATTAAGTAATGGAACCAGATGCCATGATCTTAGTTTTCTGAATGTTGAGCTTTAAGCCAACTTTTGCACTCTCCTCTTTCACTTTCACCAAGAAGTTCTTTAGTTCTTCTTCACTTTCTGCCATAAGGGTGGTGTCATCTGCATATCCGAGGTTACCGATAGTTCTCCTGGCAATCTTGATTCCAGCTTCTGCTTCCTCCAGCCCAGCGTTTCTCATGATGCACTCTGCATATAAGTTAAATACGCAGGGTGACAATATACAGCCTTGATGTACTCCTTTACCTATTTGGAACCAGTCTGTTGTTCCATGTCCAGTTCTAACTGTTGCTTCCTGACCTGCATTCATTGATAAGCTCTAGTGCTTTTCTGGTGGTGTCTTTAGAGTTTTCTATGCAGAGGATCATGTCATCTGCAAACAGTGAGAGGTTTACTTCTTCTTTTCCAATCTGGATTCCTTTTATCTCTTTTTCTTCTGTGATTGCTGTAGCTAAAACTTCCAAAACTATGTTGCATAGTAACAGTGAATGGGCAGCCTTGTCTTGTTCCTGACTTTAGGGGACATGCTTTCAATTTTTCACCATTGAGGATGTTTGCTGTGGGTTTATCATATATGGCTTTTATTATGTTGAGTTATATTTCCTTCTATGCCTTCTTTCTGGAGTGTGTGTGTGTGTATATATATATATATATATATATATATATATATATATATATATATATATAATAAATGGATGCTGAATTTTGTCAAAGTCTTTCTCTGCATCTACTGAGATAATCATATCATTTTTAATTTTTCAATTTGTTAATGTGGTGTATCACATTGACTGATTTGCAAATATTGAAAAATGCTTGCATCCCTGAGATAAAGTCCACTTGATCATGATGATGATCTTTTTAATATGCTGTTGGATTTTGTTTGCTAGAATTTTGGTGAAGATTTTTGCATCTGTGTTCATCAGTGATATTGGTCTGTAGTTTTCTTTTTTTGTGTAATCATCATGTGGTTTTGGTATTAGGGTGATGATGGCTTATATAATGACTTTAGGAGTTTACCTTCCTCTGCAATTTTCTGGAAGAGTTTGAGTAGGATAGGTGTTAGCTCTTCTCTAAATTTTTGGTAGAATTCAAATGTGAAGGCATCTGGTCTTGGTCTTTTGTTTGTTGGAAGATTTTTGATTAAAGGTTCAATTTCCTTGCTTGTGATGTGTCTCTTAAAATTTCCTTTTTCTTCCTGGTACAGCTTTGGAAGGTTATTACTTTACTAAGAATTTCTCCATTTCTTCCAAGTTGTCCATTTTATTGGCATATAGTTGTTGATAGTTATCTCTTATGAACCTTTGTATTTCTGTGTTGTCTGTTGTGATTTCTCCATTTTCATTTCTAGCTTTGTTGATTCAATTCTTCTCCTTTTTTGTGTGTTTTTCTTGATGAGTCTGGCTAATGCTTTGTCTATTTTATTTATCTTCTCAAAAACCAGCTTTTAGTTTTGTCAATTTTTTCTATGGTCTCCTTTGTTTCTTTTTCATTTATTTCTGCCCCAATTTTTATGATTTATTTTCCTTCTACTAACCCTGGGGTTCTTCATTTTTTTTTTTTCTTTTTCTAGTTGCTTTAAGTGTAAAGTTAGGTTACTTATTTGATTTTTATTTTGTTTCTTGAATTAAGCTTGTATTCCTATGAGCCTTCCCCTTAGCACTGCTTTTACTGTATCCCATAGGTTTTGGGTTATTCTGTTTTCATTTTCATTTGTTTTTATGCATATTTTGATTTATTTTTTGATTTCTTCTGTGATTTGTTGGTTATTCAGTGGTGTGCTGCTTAACCTCCATATGTTTGCTTTTTTAATCTATTTTTTTCCTGAAGTTGACATCTAATCTTACCACATCATGATCAAAAAACATGCTTGAAATGATTTCTTTCTTTTTTTTTTTTTTTTTTTAATTTACCAAGGCTAGGTTTATGGCCCAGGAAGTCATCTATCCTGGAGAATGCTCCGTGTGCACTTGAGATAAAGGTGAAATTCATTGTTTTGGGGTGAAATGTCCTATAGATATCAAGTAGGTCTAACTGGTCCACCATATCATTTAAAGCTTGTGGTTCTTTGCAAATTTTCTGTTTGGTTGATTTATCCGTAGATGTGAGTAGGGTACTAAAGTCTCCCACTATTATTGTGTTACTGCTAATTTCCCCTTTCATACTTGTTAGCGTTTGCCTTATATATTGTGGTACTCCTGTGTTGAGTGCATATATATTTATAATTGTTATAACTTCTTCTTGGATTGATCCTTTGATCATTATGTAGTGTTCTTCTTTGTCTTTTTTCATGGCCTTTATTTCTAAATCTATTTTATCTTATATGAGTATTGCTACTCCTGCTTTCGTTTGGTCTCTATTTGCATAAAATATATATTTTATTGCCCTTCACTTTCAGTCTATATGTGTCCCTTGTTTTGTGGTGAGTCTCTTGTAGACAGCATGTATAGGGGTCTTGTTTTTGTATCCATTCAGACAATCTTTGTCTTTTGGTTCGGGCATTCAGCCCATTTACATTTAAGGTAATTATTGATAAGTATGATCCCATTGCCTCTACCTCTGTGCCTCTAGCAGGGGGAGGGGCCAGTCCGCAGCCTTTGGTATTCACTCAATCCTTTGTTCTGTGAGCTGGCCAGGGTGCATCTTAGGTTAGAGCTTTTTGTGGGAAACTTCTCTCTCTCTCTCTCTCTCTCTCTTTTTTTTTTTTTTTTTTCCTCTCGCTCTCTGGCTACACTACAGTTTGGGTTGGTGTCTCAAGTTAGCTCCCTCAGATTCTCCTCAGGGCATTCAGGCCTGGCCCTTAACCTAAGCATGCAACCCTCGCCTCCTGTCCAGCCCCCACTCACTGGTGGCAGACTCAAGCATCTGGGCTCCTTCTCTGTTGGGTGTTGCAGTTAAGTGAGTACTCTGTGGGTTTTCTTTTCTTTTTTTCTTTTTTTAATCCTCCTAGTTCTGTTACCCTCTGAGGTTCCAAAACTCCCAAATGACCTGCTGGTGAAAGGGTTTCCTGCTGTTTGGAAATTCCTCCTCCTTCGCAACTCGCTCTCCAGGATGGGTCACCATCCCTAACCCTTTTGTCTCTCTTTTTGTCTTTTATATTTTGTCCTACCTCCTTTCTAAGATAATGAGCTGCCTTTCTGGGTGCCTGGTGTCCTCTGCCAAAGTTCAGAAGTTGTTTTGTGGAAGTTGCTCAGCATTCAAATGATCTTTTGATGAATTTGTAAGGGAGAAAGCAGTCTCCCCATCCTATTCATTTGCCATGTTGGGACCGTTCCCCTGGAAATATATTTTTATTTCTCTTGGGTATGTACAAAGGGGTGGAATGGCTGGAACATTTAGTAGGTCCAAGTGAAATTTTTTTAAATCTACCAAACTTTTTCCAAAATAGTTACATTATCTGAATTGTCCACACCTTTGCTAACACTTGCTATTTTCTCTTTGATTATAGCCATTTTAGTGGTTTAAATTTGCATTTATTAAATGATCAATGATGTTGATCATTTTCCCTTCATTTATTGGCTTTTGTATATATTTTTTGGGAAAATATCTATTCAGATTTTCTATACATTTTTAGTTATTTGTTTTTTAATGTTGACTTTTTAAAGTATTATTTATATATTCTGGATATATGTCTTTTTTCCTCTGAAAATGATTTTATTGTACTATCAAAATTGAATGATAATTTGAATTGACATAAAATTTTAGATTGAATGAAAAATTTACTCTCTATATATTGAATGAAATATACACTCTATATATATTGAATGAAAATTTTACTTTATTGTTTTAAAGTCATTGCTCAGTTCTCAAGTTTCTATTGTTACCTTTTATAAGTCTATCTTCTTATTACTTTTGAGATATCTTATGACTTTAAGATTCATATTCCTTTAAGAATGATATTTTCTGTGGGTTTGTTATATATGGCCTTTTTTATGTTGAAGTAGGTTCCCTCTATGCCCACTTTGCATCAGGAAAATGCAAATTAAAATGACAATCAGATATTTTTCTACAGTTGTCAATATAGCTAAAAATAAAAATTGTGATAACACCAAATTCTTGTAAAGATGTGAAAGGGTTGACATCTAGTATGTTTCTGGGAGAATGTAAAATGCAAAAATTACTCTTGCAAAAGAGATTGCCAGTTTATTTTAAAACTAAACATGCAACTATCATATGATATGTAATCTATTCTTAGACATTGAGTGAATGAGTGATAGTTGCTCAGTTATATCCATGTGATTGTCCAGGCAAGTATACTGGAGTGGGTTGCCATGCCCTTCTCCAGGGGATTTTCTGGACTGAAGGAATGAAACCGTATCTCTTACGTCTTCTGCATTGGCAGGTTCTTTACCACTAGCACCATCTGGGAAGCCCTAAAGACATTATATTTAATGTATATTATTTGTTCATTGACATTGAAACCATGGCCAACAGCACTATAAATCATGTCTAAATGAACCTTATCCAGCACACGTGTTTTCTGGGTTAGGTATATTTTCACATCTGTAATCTTAGGAACAATGGACTGGACTTCAGCACTATGCTTAGGGGTCATTTTAAATATTGAAATAACCAACAAAAAAGCACAAGATTTTGAAAAAAAAAAAAGGGGGCACTAAATATATGACAAAAAGTATATGTTTACAGTATGAGTGCTGAAACAAGAAGCAAACTATGCCTTATCTGACTTGAACTATGAACATGTGCTTCATGCACCTCAAATGTTTTGCTGTTCTGCACAAGTCTGTGAATGACCTTGAAAGTGTTGTTTGTATTGATTTTGGCATTTCAGATAAATTTTTGTTAGTAAGCTGATTTTCTTTTTTGTTTCTTTTCTCTGTGGAGATAGATTTAAAAATATTGCTACAATCGATGTCAAATAAATTACTGGCTATATTTTCTTCTATGAGTTGTATGGTTTCAGGTCTTATACTTAAAAGAGTTTATTTTTAATTGATTTGTGTATATGGTGCAAGACAGTAGTTTAATTTTACCTTTTTGAAGTCTCTTACCTCCATTTGTTGAAAAGGCTGTCTTTTCTCTATTTATATTATTTCCTCCTTTATTGTAGATTAATTGACCATATGTATATGGGTATATTTCTGAGCTCTCTGGTCTGCTCCATTGACAGGAATTGTTTTGAATGTGTAGATTGCTTTGAGTAGTATGGACATTTTAACAACATTAATTCTTCCAATCCAGATGTTTTTTTTTTTTCCCATTTCTTTGTGTCTTATTCAATTTCTTTCAATAAGATCTTATAGTTTGACTAAACTCAACATTCAGAAAATCATGGCATCTGGTCCATCATTTCATGGCAAATAGATGAGAAACAGTGGTAACAGTGACAGACTTTATTTTGGGGGGCTCCAAAATCACTGCAGATGGTGACTGCAGCCAGGAAATTAAAAGATGCTTGCTCCTTGGAAGAAGAACTATGACCAACCTAGACAACACATTAAAAAACAGAGACATTACTTTTACCAACAAGGTCCATCTAGTCAAACTATGGTTTTTCCAGTAGTCATGTATGGATGTGACAGTTGGACTATAAAGAATGTTGAATGCCAAAGAATTGATGCTTTTGAACTGTGGTGTTGGAGAAGACTCCTGAGAGTCCCTTGGACTGCAAGGAGACCAAACCAGCCAATCCTAAAGGAAATCAGTCCTGAATATTCACTGGAAGACCTGATGCCAAAGTGGAAACTCCAATACTTTGGACACCTGATGTGAAGAACTGACTCATTGGAAAAGACCCTAATGCTGGGAAAGATTGAAGGCAGGAGAAGTGGATGCCAGAAAATTAGATGGTTGGATGGCATCATCGATTCAATGGACATGAGTTTGAGCAACTGCTGGGAGTCAGTGATGAACAGGGAAGCCTGGCGTGCTGTAGTCCACAGGGTCTCAAAGAGTCAGACATGCCTGAGTGACTGAACTGAACTGAGTGACTGAACTGAACTGATAGGTATTTTATTCTTTCTGATGCAATTGTAAGTGTTTTTTTTTTTTTTTAATTTTCTCTTTTGGATCACATATTATTAGTTTGTAAAATGCATCAGATTTCTGTATATTGATTTTGTAACCTATGACTTTACTGGGTTCACCTATCAGTTCTAATAGTTTGTGTGTGTGTGTGTGTGTGTGTGTGTGTGTGTAATTTTTAGGACTTTCTATATATACTATAATGTCTAATTATAGTGGCTATAGTGGCTATAGTGGCTAATTTAGTTATTCCTTTTCAATTTTAATTACATTTATTTATTTTTCTTGCTTAATTTCTCTAGTTAAAACTATTTATATTGAATATATATGGCAACAGTGGGCATTCGTGTTCTGTTCTTAATCTTAGAAGGAATGCTTTCAACTATCACCATTGAGTATGATGTTTGCTGTAAGGTTGTAATGCAAGTTATTTATTATATTGGAGGTACACTGCCTCTATACCCCTTTGTTGGCAGTTTTTAGTGTAAGTGTATGTTGAAATTTGCCAAATGTTTTTTCTCCATCTATTGAGATGATCATAGGTTTTTTATCCTTTAATTTGGTGTATCCTATTGATTGATTTGTAGGTGTTGAACCATTCTTGCATCCCTGGAATTAATCCTGCTTGATTGTAATGATCAACTATAGTGATCAATGATTCATTTAATATATTGCTGGAATAGGTTTGATAGTATTTTATTGAAGACTTTTTATCTGTGTCCATCAAAGACACTGGCCTGTAATTTTCTTTTGTGTGTGGGGTCCATGTTTGGTTTTATTATCAGAGTAATTCTGGTCTCATAAATGAGTTTGGATGCATTCCTTACTCTTCAGGATTTTGCAAGAGCTTGAGAAGTATAGTTTTTTTTTTTTGTTTGTTTTTGTTTGTTTGTTTGTTTGTTTTTGAATGTTTGGTAAAATTAGCTTGTCCAGCCTTGAATGTTTATTTGTTGGGAGATTTTTGATTATTGATGCAGTCTCTTAACTACTAACTGCTCTTTTCAGATAAGATTTTATATCTCTTCATAATTTAGTCCTGAAAGATTATATTTGCTAGGAATTTGTCCATTTTTTATAGATAGTTAAACTTGCTGGCCTATAACTGTTGTTTCATGATCCTTTGTATTTCTTTGGTATCAGTGTAACTAATCTTTCCTTTCTGCTTTTATTTGATAGTTTATAGTGTTAGTTGTTCAGTCATGTCAGACTCTTGGTCAGCTAATGGACTGTATGTAGCCTGCCAGGCTCCTTCATCCATGGGACTTTCCAGAAAAGAATACTGGAGTGGGTTGCCATTTCCTTCTCGAGGGGATCTTTCCAACCCAGGGATCAAACCCGGGACTTAAACATTGCAGGCAGACTCTTTACCATCTGAGCCACCCGGGAAGCCCAAACAAGGCCCTAAATTTTATTTGAGTCCTCTAGTTTTTTCTTGGTTAGTCTAGCTAAAGTTTTGCTAATTTTGTTTACTTTTTCAAAGAACCAACTTACATTCATTTATGTTTCTATTATGTTTTTAGTTTTTATGATTTGTATCATTTTCTTCCTCCTGCTATCATAGGTTTTCTTTTATCTAATTTTTCTAGTTCATTTATGTGTAAAACTTCATTGTTTATTGAAATTTTTCTTGCTTCTTGAGGTAGACCTCTATTGCTAAGAAGTCCCCTCTTAGATGAAACTTTTGTTGCATCCCATTTATTTTGGCAGATTGTAGTTCCATTATCATTTGCTTCTAGGCATTTTTTAAACTTATTTTTTTGATATCTTTGGTGACCCATAGGTCATTTAGTAGCATGTTGTTTAACCTCCATATATTTGTTGTCTTTAAATTTTTTGTATTTTATTTCAGGTTTCATAACATTGTGGTCAGAAATGATGCTTGCTATGATTTCAGTCTTCTCAAATTTATGTAGAATTGTATTGTGGCCTGAAATTTGATTTGTTTTTAAAAATGTTTCATGTGTATTTCAGAAGAATATATATTCTGTGGCTTTGGAATGGAACATTTTGCATATATATTTATTAAGTTCATTAGGTCTGCTGTGGTGTTTAAGGCCAAAATTTCTATAACAATTTTCTGTCCTAGTGACCTATCCATTGATGGAAGCGGAATGTTAAAGTATTATTATTGCATTAGTTTTTATTTTTTTTACTTTAAATATGTTAATATTTGCTTTATGTATTGTGGTGTTCCTATGTTAGATGCATATATACATTTATAAATGCTATATTTTCCTGCTAGATTGACCTCTTTATTATTATGTTATGCTTTTCTTTGCATTTTAATGTAGCCTTTGTTTTAAGGACTATTATGTCTGATGTTAGTATAGCTACACCATGTTTCTTTTCATTTCCATTTGCAGAAAACATCTATCTACATCCCTTCACCTTCAATCTCCCCGTTTTTATATCTAAAATGGGTTTCTCATAAGCCACATATAGATGGGTCTTGGTTTTATTATCCAGTCAGCGACTCTATGTCTTTTGATTGGAGAATGTAATCTATTTACATTGCAATATAATTATTGAGAGTTGGCTCAGATGGTATACTGTCTGCCTGCAATGTGGGAGGCACCCAGCAGACGTCCCTGGGTGGGGAAGATCCCCTTGGATATGGAAATGGCAGCCCGCTCCAGTACGCTTGCCTGGAAAATTCCACTGATGGAGGAGTCTGATAGGCTACAGTACATGGGGTTGCAAAGAGCTGGACATGACTGAGCAACTTCACATCATTGTCAAATGTACTTATCACCACATTATTCATTGTTTTCTGGCTGTTTTTATAGCTCCTTTCTGTTTCTTTGTTCTTCTTCTTCCCATATGATTTGATTATTTTCTTTAGTATTATGTGTAAATATTTTCTCATTTTATTTTGTGTATTGACTGTAAGCTTTTACTTTCTGTGAGGTTCATATATAACACCATATGAATTTATAAACACACTATATCTGTTTTAAGTTGATAGCAATTTACATTAAAACACATTTCAAAACTTTATATTTTTCTATTCATCCTTCAATTTGTTTTTGATGTCACATTTTGTATCTTTCTATTTCCTGCATTTCTTAACTTAAACTATTGTAATCTTAACTTTACTACACTTGCCTTTTATCCTTCATACTTGCATATCAAATGCTTGATTTGCTATTTTTGCTATAAACAAACTTTTCCAGTGAGATTTTTACTTTTTAAATTTTCTTGTTATTAATGTGTCATTTATTTTTTTATTTTTTATTTATTTATTTATTTTTTGGTTTGATTATAGTTGATTTACAATCTAGTGTTAGTATCGGCTGTAGAGCTAAATGATTGAGTTATTCATATAAATATATCTATTTTTATTCAGATTATTTTCCCATGAAAGTTATTACAGATGTACCCCCTCCCCCTTTACCCTTTGGTAACCAAAAGATTTTTTTTTTTCCCCCCCCTTTGGTAACCAAAAGTTTGTAAGTCTGTGAATTTGTTTCAGTTTTGTAAATAAATTCACTAGTATCCTCTTTTTTAGATTTGTCTTTCTCTGTCTTACTTATTTTATCCATCCTTGTTACTGCAAACATTATTTCATTCATTTTATGCTTGAGTACATTGTATATGTGTACCACATCTTCTTTATTCATTCATCTGTCGATGAACACTTAAGTTCCTTTCATGTCCTTGCTTTTGTAAATCTTGCTGCAATGGACATTGAGGTGCAGGTATCTTTTGCACCATGATTTTCTCCAGATATATACCCAGGATTGAGATAGCTGGATCATATGGAAGCTCTATTTTTAATTTTTAAAGGAACCTCCATACTGTTCTCTATAGTGGTTGTATCAATATACATTCTTACCAATAGTGCAGGAGTTTCCTTTTCTCCACACCCTCTCCAGCATTTATTGTTTATTAACTTTTTGATGACAAACATTCTGAATGAGTGATGTGATACCTCATTGCAGTTTCCCATTTGTATTTCTCTAATCAGTGAGGTTTAAAATCTTTAAATGTACCTTTTGACTTTAATATGACTTCTTTGGAGAAATGGTGATATAGATCTTCTACCCATTTTCTGATTGGGGAGTTTGCTTTTTTTATATTGACCTGTTTGGGCTGTTTGTATATTTTAAAGATTAATATCTTGATGCTTGCATCATTTCCAAATGATTTCTCTCATTCTGCAGGCTGTCTATTCAATCTGTTTATGATTTCCTTTGCTGGTGCAAAAGTTTAAAAGTTGAATTAGATCCCTTTATTTTCATTACTCTAGCAAGTGAATCCAGAAAGTTATTGCTACAATTTATGTCAGAGTGTTCTGAGTTTTCCTCTAATAGTATCATAGTATCTGGCCCTATATTTAGGTCTTAATCCAGCTTGAGTTTATATAAGTGTATGGTATTAGAGAAAGCTGTAACTTAATTTGTTTCCATGTATTTGTCCAGTGTATCCAGCACCATTTATTGAAGAGACTGCCTTTTCTTCATTCTATATTCTTGCCTCCTTTGTAATAAATTATATGACCATAGGTGTTTGGGTTTATTTCTGGGCTTTCTATCCTGTTCCTTTGTTCTATTAGTCTGTCTTTGTGTCAATACCATACTGTTTTGATTACCATAGCTTTATAGTATACTCTGAAGTCAGGTAACCTGATTACTCCAGCTCTGATTTTCTTTCTCAAAGTTGCTTTGGCTATTCAGAGTCTTTTACGTCTCCAACATAGATATAATTTTTTTTTTCAGTTATAGATCTACAAAAATATACTATTTGTAATTTGGTAGGGATTTTAATGTTTTAAAACTTATTTGTTTTGTTGCCTGTCTTTTGACTAATTCTAGACAATGCTCTATATGCAATTGAGAAAAAAGTGCATCCTGCTGTTGTTTGGTGGAATATTCTGTACATGTCTGTGAGTTACAACTGATTTATAGTATTGTTCACATCTTAGCAAAGAGAAATTTTGTGTTTCATTTTAATTAAAACAAATAGTTCACATGTCTTACTTTCTACAAAATTTTATTATAATGCTATACATGTGTGTGCTTGAAAATTTTTTTTTGTCATTCTGTCACTCTAAGAAATGTAAGTCAATTTTAAAAAATAAGACCAAATTAAAAAAATCCTTTAGAATAGATAATAATATTAATCTACTATAAATTATGATAATGATTACAGATAAGCTATATTTTCAGAAGGAAATGCCACTAATTAAACAAATGAGAGCTTTTTATATTATTTCTTGTGTTTACAAAATAATCCTGTTAATTGTTAGAATTATTTGCTATATTTTACCACAATACTGCTGCATTAACAACCCAACAGGATACAAAAAAAAAAAAAAAATTTGTCTTTTCTCACAAGTCCACAAGTTGGCAAATATCCATAAAAAAAGAAATTAAATAAAATTATGTTTAAGTTAAAAATGATCACAATCCAAGCCCAAACTTTTTTTTTCCAGTGTGAGATGTTTATTTAGCTTAACTAAAGTATAGCTAAGTCAGACATGAACTCCAGCTGGATAAGAAAGTTTTAGTGTTGAAACAAGTGTGTGCATGTGACAGATGTAACAATTTTTACATAGACTACAAAAGGATATATGATTGAAAAGTATAACTGGTAAAATGGCTACCAAGTTATAATTGTTTACCATTTATTACATCATATTTATTTGTATTTTTCTTAAAAATATTCAGTTTCAAATGCATTTTTCTAAATGGTATGTAAAAACTATTGTATGTAGGTCAGACAGTTGCAAGGATGTCAGTAATTGCATAAAGAATTTGTGTGTCATCACTTCAGCTAATATTTGTACCATGAGATTTGTCTTTGCTGCTTAAACTCGTTGGATCAATTCATCAGTTTCTACTCTACTTCTAAACCAAAATCACTTCTTAAAAGTATTCTCCTTCAGTGTTGCTGATATTCCACCAAAATCAGTCATAGGAAAATGTAACATACTTCTAATTATTTTGAAATAACTGCCTTTTGAGAAACCTTTATGCAGGTCAGGAAGCAAGAGTTAGAACTGGACATGGAACAACAGACTGGTTCCAAATAGGAAAAGGAATACCTCAAGGCTGGATATTGTCACCCTGCTTATTTAACTTATATGCAGAGTATATCATGAGAAACGCTAGGCTGGAAGAAGCACAAGCTGGAATAAAGATTGCTGGGAGAAATATCAATAACCTCAGATATGCAGATGACACCATCCTTATGGCAGAAAGTGAAGAGGAACTAAAGAGCCTCTTGATGAAAGTGAAAGAGGAGAGTGAAAAAGTTGGCTTAAAGCTCAACATTCAGAAAACGAAGATCATGGCATCTGGTCCCATCACCTCATGGCAAATAGATGGGGAGACAGTGGAAACAGTGTCAGACTTTATTTTGGGGGGCTCCAAAATCACTGCAGATGGTGACTGCAGCCAGGAAATTAAAAGATGCTTACTCCTTGGAAGGGAAGTTATGACCAACCTAGATAGCATATTAAAAAGCAGAGACATTACTTTGCCAACAAAGTTCCGTCTGGTCAAGGCTATGGTTTTTCCAGTGGTCATGTATGGATGTGAGAGTTGGACTGTGAAGAAAACTGAGTGCTGAAAAATTGATGTTTTTGAACTGTGGTGTTGGAGAAGACTCTTGAGAGTCCCTTGGACTGCAGGGAGATCCAACCAGTCCATCCTAAAGGAGATCAGTCCTGGGTGTTCATTGGAAGGACTGATGCTGAAGCTTAAACTCCAATACTTTGGCCACCTGATGCGAAGAGTTGACTCATTGGAAAAGACCCTGATGCTAGGAGGGATTGGGGACCGGAAGAGAAGGGGATGAGAGAGGATGAGATGGCTGGATGGCATCACCAACTCAATGGGCATAAGTTTGAGTAAACTCCGGGAGTTGGTCATGGACAGGGAGGACTGGCGTGCTGCAATTCATGGGGTCACAAAAAGTCAGACACGACTGAGCGACTGAACTGAACTGAACTGAAATACTGTATGCTTATATATTAAGAATTGATGTTTTAAAGGGGGGAGTGTCAATACAACATTACAAAATCTGTTGACAGAATAGAGGAATTTGCATTTTGCTTCCTTTCTTGTTGAGGAAAAACATCTCTTTACAAAATAAAAGGTATTCATTGAAGGAAATTAAAAAAAAACAGTAAAAGAAGAAAAAATTACAATAAGAAACTAAGGATCACTGTTACTAAAGAAATTATTCTTACGGAAGTAGTGCTCTTAAGGGGATTCATTTATCTATTTAGGATTCTCCAGTCCTGGCCTATCACAACTCTGCTATTTTCACAGACTATTTGAAAATTCAAAGAGATATATCCATTTAATCTCTTCCTTATTTTTATATATTTTCCCTTTGCATCTTCATATTTTCTTTCCTTTGGTTCATTGGTCAATTATTAATCAACATTTAGTTCCTTTACACTAAAAAAAAAAAAAAAAAAAAAAAAAAAGGCTCATTTTATGCAGCCAGTATACCCTGATGCCAAAATCAGACTCTATATATATAGTATGCAGACCAATATATCTCTTAAACTTGACCCTAAAATCCTCAAGAAAATATCACCAAATAAAACAGCAATATAAAAAGTAATTATATACTACAATCAATCAAGTGGGGTTTATTTAAAGGAGGCAAGACAATCAATATTCATTAATAAATCAGCATAATCCATCATATCACCAGGCTAAAAAAGCTAAAACTAATATCATGTTAGTGGTAAAAATCTTCATGCTCTTATTCTAAGACTGAGAACAAGGCAAGGATATCTGCTATCACCATTCATGTTAAACATAGTAATGGAAGTTTAGTCTGTGCAATAAGGAAAGAAAAGAAAAAGCATGCAGTTTGGAAAGGAAGAAATATAATTAAAGTCTCCATCTTTAAAAATTGCACTACCATTTACACAGAATGTACTAGTGATTCTTAAAAATATCCTCCTAGCTTTAATAAGTGAGTTCAAAGATACTGTGGGACAGGAGTAAAATTCCAGAATCAATCATATATTTCAATATGAGTTCAGTCTCTCAGTCATGTCTGACTCTTTGCAACCCCATGGACTGCAGCATGCCAGGCTTCCCTGTCCATCACCAACTCCCGGAGCTTGCTCAAACTCATGTCCATTGTGCCAGTGATGCCATCCAACCACCTCATCCTCTGTCGTCCCCTTTTCCTCCTGCCTTCAATCTTTCCCAGCATCAGGATCTTTTCCAGTGAGTCAGTTATTTGCATCAGGTGGCCAAAATATTGGAGCTTCAGCTTCAGCATCAGTCCTTCCAATGAATATCCAAGATTGATTTCCTTTAGGATTAACTGGTTTAATCTCCTTGCAGTCCAAAGGACTCTCAAGAGTCTTATCCAACATCACGGTTCAAAAACATCAGTTCTTCAGCACGCAGCTTTCTTTATGGTCCAACTCTCACATCCATACATGACTACTAGAAAAACCAAAGCTTTGACTACACAGACCTTTGTCAGCAAAGTAATGTCACTACCTTTTAATATATGTCTAGATTTGTCAGAGCTTTTCTTCCAAGGAGCAAGTGTCTTTTAATTTCATCATTTCAGTCACCATCTGCAGTGATTTTGGAGTCCCAAAAAATAAACTATGTCACTGTTTCCATTGTTTCCCCATCTATTTGTCATGAAGGGATGGGACCAGATGCCATGATCTTCGTTTTTTGAATGTTGAGTATTAAGCCAGCTTTTTCACTCTCCTCTTTCACTTTCATCAAGAGGCTTTTTAGTTCCTCTTCACTTTCTGCCAAAAGGGTGGTGTCATCTGCATATCTGAGGTTATTGATATGTATCCTGGCAATATTGATTCCAGCTTGTGCTTCATCCAGCCTGACATTTCTCATGAAGTACTCTGCATATAAGTTAAATATGCAGGGTGACAATATATAGCCTTGATGTACTCCTTTCCCAATTCTGACCCATTCCATTGTTCCATGTCCAGTTCTAACGATTCCTTCTTGACCTGCATACAGATTTCTCAGGAGGCAGGTAAGGTCTCCTGTTATTCCCATTTCTTGAAGAATTTTACACAGTTTGTTGTGATCTACACAGTCAAAGGCTTTGGTGTGATTGATAAAGCAGAAATAGATGTTTTTTTCTGGAATTTTTTGCTTTTTCTATGATCCAACAGATGTTGACAATTTGATTTCTGGTTCCTCTGCCTTTTCTAAATCTAGCTTGAACATCTAGAAGTTCAAAGTTCACTTACTGTTGAAGCCTGGCTTGGAGAATTTTGAGCATACTTTGCTAGCATGTGAAATGAGTGCAATTGTGCAGTAGTTTGAATATTCTTTGGCATTGTCCCTCTTTGGGATTGGAATGAAAACTGACCTTTTCAGTTGGAGGAGATCGCCATTAACCCCACCATAGAGCTGTGTAACAGAGGACCCACAAACTGCAGAACAATCACGTATTTAAATACTAGCAATGAACACATGGAAACAAAAACACAGCACCGGGAGCCCCCAGCCCCAAGCAGGCACAGGAAAGGTGGGTGGTCAAGCTGGCGGGTTGCTGGAGCGCCTTCCAGGTCGCGGGCTCTAGGAAATTTCCCTGGTGTGCCCCGTGTGTCCCCGCTCCCCGCGCACCCCCGCCCCATCCCCGTCCCCAACAGATGTAGCTTTGCCCGGGCGCACGGCTGGCTGGCTGCCTCCTAGGCAGCAGTGGCGGTCCCATCAGCAGAGCCTCTGCCTGTGATTGGCCTCCCCCAGGAAGCTGGAGACCGACGATGAATAACTGATGTGTGAGGTAGGGAAGCTGGAAGGCGGCTGCAGTGACTGGCAGCAGGGAGTGTGAGCGCCGGAGCGCAGTAGCCAAAAGCGCCCTCAGAGCTGGCAGCGCAGAACTAGCTGTCAGAGTCACCCGGGTCCCCGCTCCGCCGTCATCACCCTGGCGGCGTCTGCTGCCTGTGCGCAGCCTTTGTTTCGCGCCGGCTCGGCCGACCTGGGTCTGGCCCCAGCCCACTGCGGGTGCCAGGGCAGGATCGCCGCCAGTGCAACTTCCAGCCCTGCTGTCTTCCTGCTGAGAGGAGCTTGGCCGCCTGTTGCTGCTCTGACATCAGAAGAGTCGCCAGAGCGATCCCTTCCAGGCAAACTCCCCATGCAGCAACCCCCTCAATTCCATGAGAGCCGTGAAACCCACTCTGGCACCCAATGATGAGTACTTCCCCTGTGACTCTGTCCCTTGGCAGCAGAACACCAACCAGCCTCCTGGCTCCCTCTCTGTGGTCACCAGGGTTTGGGAAGTGACCAACATATCCCAGAGCCAGGTCCTCAGGAACCCTATGGCCAATGCCAACAACTCCATGAATCCAGGCTGCAACTCCATGGCATCGGGCATGGCCACCAGCAACCCTGGGCTCAATTCCCCACAGTTTGCAGGGCAGCAGCAGCAGTTCTTGGTCAAGGTCGGCCCCACTCAGCCCTACATCCCACAGAGAACATACACTCGGTCCTACTACCCCGGCAGTGGGGGCTTTGGGGCCAGTTCCTCAGCTGGCAACTGCTGCAGTGGTGGCAGTAGCAGCCACAGAAGTAGCCACAGTTAAAATGCCACTGTGACAACCTCGCAAGAAACACAGAAAAAGGGTAAAAACCAGTATGGACTGATGGGTCCCACCCATGTGTTTAACAGCCAATTCATGAACCAGCCCGGGGCTGGGGGATCTGCCTCCATGGGGCGGGGGGTGGCAACATGAACCCCACAGGCATGCCGGCTGGCTTGACATCCTCGGGGATGAGTGGCCCTCCCATGGGCATGAACCAACCCCACTGTCCAGTATCAGCCCTTTGGCACACATGGGTAGTCGATGCCCCAGCAAACCTACCAGGGCCTCGGCCCCAGTCCCTTCCCATTCAGAGTATAAAAAGGTCATACCCTGGAGGGCCCAAATATGGAAACCAGCAATATGGACCAAATAGCCAGTTCCCCACCCCAACCCCCTGAGGCCATCTCTTCCAACTACCCCAGGCAGCAGCCAATGCCCAGCCAGCTGAGCATGGAGCAGTACCTGCCCCCTACCCCCACTCCCCACCTCCACCCACCCCCGCCCCGGTCAACATGGGTCAGTGTTACAATCCAGAACAGTTTACTGGACAAAATAATACCTTCTCTGGAAGCAGCTACAGCAACTACAGACAAGGTAACATCAATAGGCCTCCCAGGCCTCTCACCTGTTCTAGGAAATCCCACGTCCCCCACGACCTATGGAAGCAGCATCCTCCCATATCTGTCCCTCATTCAAGACTTTAAACCACCCTTCCCACCTGCCATTAGGCCAAATCAAGCTAAATATGAATACTCTGATGCTGCCCCCAGCCAACCACAATGATGAGCTCTGGCTCATGTTCCCCGTGCAGGACAGCGTGATGTTGCGCCCTTCCACCTGAAACACAACCTGGCCATCAGCAACCACATGTTTCACCTGCAGCCCATGGTCCACCACCTGATGCTGGTGTGGAGATCTGACCTGGAGCTGCCAGTCCAGTGCTACCACTTTGAGGACTGGCAGATGAACATCAACTGGCCGGCCAGGAAGGACTCTGAGTCAGAATGACTGGCTAAAGACAACCCAGAAACTAATCCCATCACCAGAAAACCCAAGACTGCAAGCCACAAGGCAGAGCTGTTCTCCTGTATTCCCTTACCCTACTATTGCTCTCCATCTAGGTGCCCTTTCCCAATAAAATCTCTTGCTCTGCCAGCACATGTGTCTCCTCAGACAATTCATTTCCAAGTGTTATACAAGAGCCCAGTTTTTGGCTCTGGAAGGGGTCCCCCACCCTCAACAATTGCAGCCCTAGGCCCCAGCCCATCCCCCTATCCACTCCCATCTCTGCCCAGGTGCACCACCTCCAGTGACTACAGCAGCCAAAGCAACAACTATGAGGGTCATGGCAATTTTGACTTCCTCCTCAGAACCCCAGCAGGAAGCATTACTAGGAACAAAGCTAGTGGATGTGATGGAATTCCAGTTGAGCTATTTCAAATCCTGAAAGATGATGCTATTAAAGTGCTGCACTCAATATGCCAGCACATTTGGAAAACTCAGCAGTGCCCACAGGACTGGAAAAGGTCCGTTTTCATTGCAGTCCCTAAGAAAGACAATCCCAAAGAATGCTCAAACTACCGCACAATTGCACTCATCTCACACGCTAGTAAAGTAATGCTCAAAATTCTCCAAGCCAGGCTTCAGCAATACGTGAACCGAGAACTTCCAGATGTTCAAGCTGGTTTTACAAAAGGCATAGTAACCAGAGATCAAATTGGCATTATCCGCTGGATTATTGAAAAAGCAAGAGAGTTCTAGAAAAACATCTATTTCTGCTTTATTGACTATGCCAAAACCTTTGACTGTGTGATTCACAATAAACTGTGGAAAATTCTGAAGGAGATGGGAATACCAAACCACCTGACCTGCCTCTTGAGAAGCCTGTATGCAGGTCAGGAAGCAACAGTTAGAACTGGACATGGAGCAACAGACTGGTTCCAAATAGGAAAAGGAGTACCTCAAGGCTGAATATTGTCACCCTGCTTATTTAACTTATATGCAGAGTATATAATGAGAAACGCTGGGCTGGAAGAAGCACAAGCTAGAATCAAGATTGCTGGGAGAAATATCAGTAACCTCAGATATGCAGATGACACCATCCTTATGGCAGAAAGTGAAGAGGAACTAAAAAGCCTCTTGATGAAAGTGAAAGGGGAGAGTGAAAAAGTTGGCTTAAAGCTCAACATTCAGAAAACGAAGATCATGGCATCTGGTCCCATCACCTCATGGAAAATAGATGGGGAGACAGTGGAAACAGTGTTAGACTTTGTTTTGGGGGGCTCCAGAATCACTGAAGATGGTGACTGCAGCCAACAGTTAGCATATTAAAAAGCAGAGACATTACTTTGCCAACAAAGGTCTGTCTGGTCAATGGTCATGTATGGATGTGAGAGTTGGACTGTGAAGAAAGCTGAGTGCCGAAAAATTGATGCTTTTGAACTGTGGTGTTGGAGAAAACTCTTGAGAGTCCCTTGGACTGCATGGAGATCCAAACAGTCCATCCTGAAGGAGATAAGTCCTGGGTGTTCATTGGAAGGACTGAAGCTGAAGCTGAAACTCCAATACTTTGGCCACCTGATGCGAACAGTTGACTCATTGGAAAAGACCCTGATGCTGGGAGGGATTTGGGGCAGAAGGAGAAGGGGATGACAGAGGATGACATGGCTGGATGGCATCACAGACTCGATGGGCATGAGTTTGTGTAAACTCCGGGAGTTTGTGATGGACTGGGAGGCCTGGTGTGCTGCGATTCATGGGGTTGCAAAGAGTCGGACACGACTGAGCGACTGATCTGAACTGAACTGAACCCGAGAAAACACACCCTCATCCCTGGTTGGTCCTGGATGTAACCAATCAAGCAGACGCTTTTACCGTCACCTATTTTGCATAGAGCATAACCAATCAGGTCCCCCGGAGGGGAGAGGGTGGGGGGGGGAGGTGGGGGGAGGAGACAAAAAGTATAAAAAGGGAAGAGGAGAGTGTCTTTGACGGTCTGCCTGCAATTGTCTGTTGGATGTTCACTTGTTACATGCTTTATTCCTGTGGTGTAATTATTTTGACACTAGGAATGCTACCTGCTTAATACAATCTTGCCTATTTGAGGTAGAAGTAGTCCGTCGTTCTCATGAGACGAGAACCGAGGGGAAGAAGTATACCAATTGGACTTTTCCATCCAGCCAACCGCTTGCTCTTGGACTCTTCAGGGTAACTTTTTGTGGGTCTGTTTTGCTCCAGACTTCCTATGCTGTCAAAGCCACGTGGCCTGTGATGCTGAGCCATCGGGTCACGGGGTCTCGTCTGTAAATTCGTCGTGCTCCTCTACTGCTGCTGCCTGGGGCTCTCTCCTGCTCCCCCATGCACTGTCTGTTTTTGGTCTCCCTTTCTGTTGCAGGTAGGGACCTCAGCACTCCTCTGGATTTGACTGGAATATTGGCCCAAGCTGTTGACTTCTGGCCATGTACCAGATGACCCAGCATACAGTTTTCTGTGAAAAAGTTGCCATCATGCCTTCCCCACCCCTTTTCCTTTTTCCTGTTGTCAAGGTATTTTTCAAACAGCTAGGTGTTCCATATGCAAACCAATTATTTCAAGAATTGCTTTTGTAAATATCTTTGTGAATATTTTAGTATTGTCTTTGATAAAATCAACATTTTTATTACCTGGTTATAGCCTTTCCTGGTGTTTTTAAAATACCTCGACTCAACAACAAAGATCGAGTCCCTTTAAAAACAAACAAGCAAGGAGGGCCATTTGTGCAGATGAAGAGACGATGAGCGTGGGTGGCTGTAAGTGAGGCGAGTTAGACCAAGACCATGCCACTCACTGTTGGGAACCAACACCAGTTAGCTGCTAGGGACACACACTGCCAGGTAACACGTGGCCGTCTTTGACCAGTGAGTCGTAGCCCAAGCTGTGTCAGGCTATTGGGATGCTCCACCTACAGGTTCCTTCCTTATAAGTTCCTGCTTCCTGCCAGGCAAAGCTGTCTCAGAAAGCTCTGGGTGTGTTCTGTTTGTTATCAGGGTATCCCCACTCTGCTCACCGACCTACCCATAGATTTCTAGCACAGAGGGTCGATCTGGTCCCCACAACCCAGGCTCTGGGCACTTCGCTCAACCATCTCTGAGGAAGCCATGAGCTCGGCACCTGAGGTGGATTCCTGGGTCCCCTCCCAAGCAAACCTCCACCAGCAAGTTCAGCAAAGAGCTTTCCAGACCTGTGTTGCCTGCAGCCCATGCTCTGGGCACATACTCGTCCAGAGTGATTTTGGAGCAGAGATTGGGGAGAGGGGGCGGGGCATCAAGGCATCTGGGGTTGGAACCAGCCCCGGTTGGTGACACACTTAGGTGACAATGGCTTCCCCAAGTAGGGGCGATTTTGAACTCTGGGGAGATGCTTCCCTGACCCTTTCAGATGACTACTTGGAGCTATAAGTAACCTCAGCAAAAATGCCTCAGCAAGCCACTTCTCCATGACAAGCATCCACTCAGCCCACAGGCACGTTTCTGCCTCCACTCCATGGGACGGACAGGGTACAAGGGGGCAGGCTAGAAGGCCTAAGCACAAGTAATCACCCCATCTTCCTGGTTTGAAGCTTTATCCATGTATCATGTTCCTGTAGCCATTTTTGAAGTAACTAATACTTTCTCCCTAAGGGAAGCTCTGAACCCTCAGAGCGCTCCACGTCTGCTCTCTAGGCCTAACCAATCCAGACAGGGTGACGTGGGCAGTAGCCACTCAAGGGACATGTATATATGTAAATAAGAAATAGAGACATGTTAACACATATATTCATTTCCCTCTATTCAGAGGGAGGGGACTGTATGTTTTTTTATTTTGCATAACAAAACAAACAAAAAGTGGCTTGGAACGCCATCTTAACGTGGGAAAACTAGATCTTGTCTTAGCCTCTGTTAGGTATCCACATCTGGCTCATCATGTAATATACCCTTGACTCTGTGTGGAAAGGAAATTCTTGTTCTGCTTTTGTTTTTATTTTCCCTACATGCACAGTTTAGCTTCGGTGTACTACTTCTGCCACCTGTGTACTAGTCTCGCCACCTGTATTTTTATGGTGCTATGAAAGGAATGAAAAGAAACAGGAATTAAGAAGAAACTTGTAACCAAATTCATACTTTGTATAATTTTTGATATCATGATTGCAGGTGATTCACAAGTACACACAGGAACACACCCACTGTGAAGCCTGAAGTGACCCCCACAGTGACTGTTATTGGCTTTGTACACGTCTGTACAAAGCGATCATTTCATACTCTAAATTGGTCAGAAAACTGTGATTTCTAGTGTTGTAAAGCTGTATGTAGTTAGATGTGACAACCTGTAATGGTTATCTAATAAATATGTATTCAACTTAAACCAGTATATTAGATGTTCATGTGGCTATTTCATATTTAAAGATTAAAATGTTTGACTATTGATAGACATTTATTTACTCTGTCATAACACTGAGGTATCTCATTTGCCCATAATTTTTTTCTAAATAAATGGACAGAAACAAAACAAGAAAGCACCAAATAAAATTGCTCCTCAGAAATTAAATGCTTAAGCATAAATCTGGTAAAAATGAACAGTTTCTGCATGATAAACAGTACAAAATATTAATAAAAGAAAAAAATAGAAAAGCTGAATAAACTGAGAGATAACTAATTCCATAGATCCAATGATTGCATAGTGAAGATATTGTGCATGTGTGCATGGTAAGACACTTCAGTCTTATCCAATTCTTTAAGACCCTATGGATCATAGCCCACCAGACTCCTCTTTTCATTGTATTCTCCAGGAAAGAATATTGGAGTGGGTTGCCATGCCTTCCTCTGGGGGATAACCCAGGAATTGAACCCACGACTCTTAAACCTCCTGCATTGGCAAATTTTTTTTTTCTTCTTTTTTTAACTGCTAGCATTATCTGAGAAGCCCTAGTGAAGGGATCAGTTTTCCACAAGTAGACCTATAGGTTTAATATAATTTCTAACAATCTCAGCAAAACTTTTATATATACACAAATATAGACAAGTTGATTTTAAAATGTCTGTATAAAAAGCAAAGAAACAGAACAGATTTTTTTCTTTTTTAATGTGGAAGAAATTTTAAGCAACTACAGTACCTGTTATTAAGATGACCTTAATACAGAGTGTTGACAAAAAGGCCCTTACATTGATGGAATAGAATAATGTGCCTATTCATAGGCTCACAAGCCAACGTATACAGAAAAGACACAAAGGCTATTCAGTGGAGGAAGGATAGTCTTTTTTTTTTTTTCTTTTATTTTTATTAGTTGGACCCTAATTACTTTACAATATTGTAGTGGTTTTTGTCATACATTGACATGAATCAGCCATGGATTTACATGTATTCCCCATCCCGATCCCCCCTCCCACCTCCCTCTCTACCCGATCCTTCTTGGTCTTCCCAGTGCACCAGGCCCGAGCACTTGTCTCATGCATCCAACCTGGGCTGGTGATCTGTTTCACCATAGACATGTGCACCCCAATGTTCATCGCAGCACTTTTTATAATAGCCAGGACATGGAAGCAACCTTGATGCCCATCAGCAGATGAATGGATAAGGAAGCTGTGGTACATATACACCATGGAATCTTACTCAGTCATTAAAAAGAATTCATTTGAATCAGTTCTAATGAGATGGATGAAACTGGAGCCCATTATACAGAGTGAAGTAAGCCAGAAAGATAAAGACGATTACAGTATACTAACACATAAATATGGAATTTAGAAAGATGGTAATGATAACCCTATATGCAAAACAGAAAAAGAGACACAGATGTACAGAACAGACTTTTGGACTCTGTGGGAGAAGGCGAGGGTGGGATGTTTCAAGAGAACAGGATAGTCTTTTAATAAAGTGTTGAAAAAAAATTAATGGTGTTGAAAAAATTGAACTTTGATATTCAAAATAATGAATACTGACTTGCACCTCAGATACTATACAAAGATTAATTCAAAATTGGTCATAAATCTAAATATGAAATGTAAAGCTTAATTCTTTTAGAAGAGATAAGTGAAAAGCTCCAAGACCCACGATTAGGCAAAAATTTTTTTAGACATGACACCAAAGTCATGAACCATAGAAAATAAATATGATTGATTTCACATAACAAAATTCTTTAAATTTTACTCTAAGAAATATCCTGACAGTAGAATGAAAAATCAAATTTACAGACGGGGAGAAATTAGTAGCACAGTACATATCTGATAAAGGACTTATATCTAGAATATATGGAGAACTCTCAAAACTTAATAGTTTAAAACAAAACAACAGAGTAATGGAAATTAAAGCAAAAATAAACAAATGGGACCTAAATAAACTTAAAAGCTTTTGCACAACAAAAGAAACTATAAGCAATGTGAAAAGCCAGCCTTCAGAATGGGAGAATATAAGAGCAAATGAAACAACTGACAAAGAATCTCCAAAATATGCAAGCAGCTCATGCAGTTCAATGCCAGAAAAACAAATGACCCAATCAAAAAGTGGGCCAAAAAACTCAACAGACATTTCTCCAAAGAAGAAATACAGATGGCTAACAAATATTTGAAGAGATGCTTAATATCACTAATTATCAGAGACCTGCAAATCAAAATCACAATGAGGTGCCATCTCATGCTGCTCAGAATGGTTGCTATCAAAAAGTCTACAAAAAATAAATGCTGGAGAAGATGTGGAGAAAGGAGAACCCTCTTACACTGTTGGTGGGAGTGCAAACTAGTACAGCCACTATGGAGAACAGCATAGAGATTCCTTAAAAAATGGGAAACAGAACTGCCATATGACCCAGCAATTCCATTGCTGGGTATACGCACCAAGGAAACCAGAATTGAAAGAGATACATGTACCCCAATGTTCACTGCAGCACTGTTTACAATAGCTAGGACATGGAAACAACCTAGATGTCCACTGGCAGACAAATGGATAAGGAAATCATGGTACATGTACACAATGGAATATTACTCAGCCACAGAAAACAACACACTTGAATTAGTTCTAATGAAGTGGATGAAACTGGAGCTTATTATACAGAGTGAAGTGAGTCAGAAACAGAAACACCAATACAGTATATTAATGCACATATGTGAAATTTAGGAAAATGGTAATGACAACAGAAAAAGAGACACAGATATAAAGAACAGACTTTTGTACTATGTGGGAGAAGGTGAATGTGGGATGGTTTGAGAGAATAGCACTGAAACATGTATATTACCATATGTAAAATAGATGACTAGTGAAAGTTCAATGCATGAAACAGGGCACTAAAAGCCAGTGCTCCGAGACAACTCAGAGGGCTAGGTGGGGAGGGAGGTAGGAGGGGAGTTCAGGATGGGGGGAATACATGTACAGTTGTGGCTGATTCATGTTGATGTATGGCAAAAACCACCACAATAGTGTAATTAGCCTCCAATTAAAATAAATTAATTAATTTAAAAATATCCAACTCAAAAGTTTGTAAAATACAGGAACAAATGTTCTAACCAAGAAGATTTAACAGATGGCAAACTAAGTACATGAAAAGATACTGAATATCATTAGCCATCAGACTAATGCAAATTAAAATCACCATAAGATATTAAGGCACACCTATCTGAATACCTAAAATTAAAGATCAGAAACAGCACCAAAGCATATGAGAGTGGAGAGACACAGAATAATTTATACATTGCTAGTAGGAATGCATAATGGTGTGAACAGTGTTTTTGAAATTCATTTGATAGTTACATTTAAAATTAAACATGCAACATATGACCTAGACATCATATTCTTAGACATTTAACACAGATAAATGAAAACTTCCATTTACAGAAAATCTGTGCATGAATGTTTATATCTGCTTCATTCATAACAGCCCAAATTGAAAGCATTCTATGTGTCCTTTAAATGGTGAATGTTTAGACAAATTGTGGTAAATATGTTGCATGGACTGCTACTTAGCAATGAAAAGGAGTGAGCTGTTGATACACACAAGTTGAATGAATCTCAAGGGAAGTATGATGGGTTAAAAAGTCAATCCCAACAGTTTGTATACTGCATGATTCCATTAATATAACATTCTTGAAATGAACAAAAATCTAGTGATAGATAGAGGACAGATTTTTCATCGCCAAACATTGGAAAGGGGAAAAGAAAGGAGGTGGCTGTGGTTATAAAAGAGAGAAAAAAAAAAAAAAAGAGATTCTTGAGCTATTGGAGGTTTCCTGTATCTTTACTGGTTGTGGTTACACAAATCTACACATTTGATGAAACTACATAGAAATACACATACACACATACAAATGAGTGAATGTAAAATTAGTGACATCTGAATGTTTGGTGCATTTTACTAATATCAATTTCCTGATTTTGATGATTTATTCAACATGTTACCATTGAGTGAAACTGATGGCTACATAGAAATTCTGTGCTATACATGCATCTTCCTGTGAATTTATAATTATTTTGAAACAAATAGTTAAGTAATATAGGACTTATAAAATCATATCAACGATACCATTGTCATATCTAAAAACTAAAAATAATCCCTTACTCTCATCAAATACAGTAAGTCCCCTACATATGAATGAGTTCTATTCAGAGAGCATGTTTGTAAATCCAATTTGTTCATAAATCCAACAAAGTTAGCCTAGTTATCCAACTAACACAATGGGTTATATACTACTGTACTCTAATAGGTTTATATTAATAATAGTTTTCACACAAATAATACATAAAAACAAACACAAAAATTAAATAAAACAATTTTAATCTTAAAGTTAGTACCCTGAAAAGTACAGAGTAATATAGTACAACAGCTGGCATACAAAGGCTGGCATTGAGTGAACAGGCAAGAAGAGTTACTCATTGGAGAAAGGAGAGGAAGTGGGAGATGGTAGAGCTGAAGGATCGCAAGCAATAAGAGACACAGGGCAAGATGCAATTTCTCTCAGGCCTAATGTTGCTGGCACAAGTTCTGGTTCCTCGTTGGATTCATTTGTAGAGAGGGATGTGGGAGAAGGGAGCGGGATGGGGAATACATGTAACTCCATGGCTGATTCATGTCAATGTATGACAAAACCCACTACAATATTGTAAAGTAATTAGCCTCCAACTAATAAAAATAAATGGAAAAAAAATGATCAGTGGTATCTGAGTAGTAGCTCTTCTTTTTATCTCATTATAGATGCCATAGTAGCACTGGGTTGTATTCTGAATGGCTGCTGCAAACTTCATGTACCATTCTACATTCAGGTCCTGTGCCTCAAAACTAACAGTGCCTCCTCATATACAGAAAATCTCCTTGCAGTTTCCTGCATTATGAATTTCTTCAGTTACTTCTTCCTCTTGTCTCTCTTTATCCTTTCTCTGGGCCTCCAATTTCATCTTTTAACTTTGTACACTTTCTCAATTGTTTTCACTTTTGTTTTCATTGTTATCAGTTGGTGCTTCTTAACAGTACCAACTATAACACCACTGGTTTTACCCTTGCTTCCAGACATTCTGGGCTTGAAATAAAGAAACTGTACTTCTGAACTATATACAGTACTTCACATTAAAGTTCAGAAAAGCACAACCACTTGGAGAGGATATACCAATGTGACAGTGTACATGAGGATCAAGAACTAAGTTACATGTTTGGACCTGCAAATGCATGTTTGCATCTTTGAAAGTTCACAATTTGAAGGTTTGTATGTAGGGGACATTTTTTTTTTTTTCATTTATTTTTATTAGTTGGAGGCTAATCACTTTACAATACCACAGTGGGTCTTGTCATACATTGACATGAATCAGCCATGGATTTACATGTATTCCCCATCCCGATCCCCCCTCCCACCTCCCTCTCTACCCAATCCCTCTGGGTCTTCCCAGTGCACCAGGCCAGAGCACTTGTCTCATGCATCCAACTTGGGCTGCTGATCTGTTTCACTATAGATAATAAACATATACACCATGGAATATTACTCAGCCATTAAAAAGAATTCATTTGAATCAGTTCTAATGAGATGGATGAAACTGGAGCCCATTATACAGAGTGAAGTAAGCCAGAGAGATAAAGAACATTATAGCATACTAACACATATATATGTAGGGGACTTACTATATTCAGTCAGTGTTCTAATTTCTATCTATCCTCAAAATATCTCATTCTCTATCTTTCTCAACACGCACACACACATGCACACACACACCACACACTTCAGTGTATATTTTGAGTCATGATCAAAATTATGTAGATATGATGTAGTTGGTTTTATGTCTCTTAAATCTCTTTTAACCCATTGATTCTCTATATTTTTGCCATGATACTTTATTTGCTGAAGAATATATATCATACATGTATTAGAATTCCCCATGGTGTGATTTTTGCCAATTGAATCCTTGTGATGTTGTTTAATATGTTCCTCTGTCCTCTGTTCAGTTCAGTTTAGTTCAGTTGCTCAGTCGTATCCAACTCTTTGCTACCCCATGGACTGCAGCACGCGAGGCCTCGCTGTTCATCACCAGCTCAGGGAGTTTACCCAAACTCATGTCCATTGAGTTAGTGATGCCATCCAACAATCTCATCCCCTTCTCCTCCTGCCCCCAATCCCTCCCAGCATCAGGGTCTTTTCCAATGAGTCAACTCTTCGCATCAGGTGGCCAAAGTATTGGAGTTTCAGCTTCAGCATCAATCCTTCCAATGAACACCCAGGACTGATCTCCCTTAGGATGGACTGGTTGGATGTCCTTGCAGTCTGAGGGACTCTCAAGAGTCTTCTCCAACACCACAGTTCAGAAGCATCAATTCTTCAGCGCTCAGCTTTCTTTATGGTCCAACTCTCGCACCCATACGTGACTACTGGGAAAAACATAGCCTTGAGTAGACAGACCTTTATTGGCAAAGTAATATCTCTGATTTTTAATATGCTGTCTAGGTTGGTCATAACTTTCCTTCCAGGGAGTAAGTGTGTTTTTTTTTTTTTTTAATTTCTTGGCTGCAGTCACCATCTGCAGTCATTTTGGAGCCCCAAAAAATAAAGTCAGCCTCTGTTTCCACTGTTTCTCCATCTATTTGCCATGAAGTGATGGAACCAGATGCCATGATCTTTTTTTTTTTTTTTTTTCTGAATGTTGAGCTTTAAGCCAACTTTTTCACTCTCCTCTTTCACTTTCATCAAGAGGCTCTTTAGTTTTTCTTCACTTTTTGCCATAAGGGTGGTGTCATTTGCATATCTGACGTCATTGATATTTCTCCTGGCAATCTTGATTCCAGCTTGTGCTTCTTCCAGTCCAGCATTTCTCATGATGTACTCTGCATATAAGTTAAATAAGCACGGTGACAATATACAGTCTTGACATACTCCTTTTCCTATTTGGAACCAGTTTGTTGTTTCATGTCCGGTTCTAACTGTTGCTTCCTGACCTGCATGCAGATTTCTCAAGAGGCAGGTCAGGGGGTCTGGTATTCCCATCTCTTCCTCTGGTATCCCATCTCTTCCCATCTCTGTCCTCTGTAGTTCCTTTAAATTGGTAGTTGGATCCAGAGTCTTGATAACATTTAGATTATTTTGTGGGGGCTTGAAGAGTGGCAGGAATACACTATAGATTGTGTTGTTATCAAGAGTTTTTTTCTGTCTGGTTGGTTGTCTTGCTTTGACTTAGTCTATTAATACACTAGAAAATAAACATGATTTGATTTCAAGATTTTCAATTAACAACTGTGCATTTTGAAACTATGTTTGCTTATAGAAACTCAGTATTAGTGTCAGAATACATCCATTGCATGCCTAATCAACTTCTGGCTAATTTCATAATTACCATAACTGTGTGCCTAATTGCCAATTACCTAATTATTTATAATAGGCTGTTCTAATGTGAAAAATGGTGAATAGAAAATTAGAGGTCAATTCCTAGGAAGCTAAAAAAAATATTCACAATAATTGTAGTCAGCAATCAATACACATACAGAAGTATTCAGAATCTTGCCTTATATTCACATGGCTCTGTTTCATTGGTGAGATATTTTACATCTAATATGTTGGTTAAAATGGTAATGAAATTTAGGACTATGTTTAATAAACTATGACACCAATGATCAGTGCCTAGTCCTTGAATTAAAAAAAAAGAGTTTCTTCTGTTTGCCCCTCAGGATAACCCTCACAACGGATGAGTACACTATATAAAACTTCATTTAGAGGGGCTTCCCTGGTGGTTCAGTGGCCCTGCCAGTGCAGAAGACATGGGTTCAATCCCTGGCCCAAGAAGATCCCACATGGTGTGGATCATCTAAGCTTATGTGCCACAGCTATTGAACCTGTGCTCTAGAGCCCAGGAGCTGAAACTATTGAAGCCCATGTACCCTAGAGCCTGTACTCCACAAGAAGCCACTGCAATAAGAAGCCTGCACACTACAACTAGAGAGTAGCCCCTGCTGTGTGTAACCAGAGAAGCCTGAGCAGCAATGAAGACTCAGAACAGTCAAAAATAAGTGATTTAAAAAATCATAACAATTTTATTTAGATATATATTTCTTCTTATTTGCTCTATTATTTTCTACTATTCATAAACAAAGAAATGTTAATTATATTAACATAACTTTAAATTGATTGGCAGATAGGAAAGTACCAATATGTTGACTGACAAAAGACAGGCACTGTTTGAACTGGAGTTGTGGTTAATGTCCTGTAATGCAGTAGAAGAACAAAATAGTTTCCTTATTTGTATCCACTTAAACTCAAGAGAATGAGAACAATGCAGGGGAAATTCACAGGATAAATAATTTAGTGATTTGATTTTTACATATTTCAAGTTACCTAGGATATTAGGAGAAAGTCTTCAGAATCTGATGAATTAGTCAGCTTTGTCCTCTGTTAGACTCTGGTCCACACCTTCCATTTTACCAAATTTGAGCTTTCTATTTTACCTTGAAACACTCACACCCTTTTCTACCTTACTGCCTTTTCAGCTGAAAATCCCTAGGATTGCAATGCCCCACATTTTACCTCTTCTAGGAAAACAATCATTCTTTCTACAAAATCCAAAACTTCAATAAAATATTCTTTACAATCCCATCTTCATCGCAGTTAATCACTTTTCTATTCTTGTCCTCTGAATTATCATATGTACCATAGTGTACTGTATTTGTCTTTTACTTGACTTTTGTTCCCTTCAAGAGATCCTTAAAGGCAACAATTCTTTTTTGATCATGTGTGTATCCAGTTTATAATATAGTGCCTAGCACACGGAGACACTTAGTGAAATCTTAATCAGGTGCTCTGAACCTGAACTTCCTAGATATGGTAACAAATTAGATCATATTGAAGCTATTAATGGATAGCCTGCCTGTCTCTTCTATCCATGGAATTCTCTAGGCAAAAATACTAGAGTAGACAGCCATTCCTTTCTCCAGGGGATCCTCCCGACCTAGGGATCAAACCCCGGTCACCTGCATGCAGTCAGATTCTCTACCATATGAGCCAATAGGAAAGTCTGGGATGTGAAATTTAAGAAAACTATTTTGTATGTGACTTTGAAATCAAATATGACAGCAAAATAGAGAAAGGTAAATTATCATAAAGTATTATAATTTGACCAGAGAAAACTTTTGTAAAATTTTTCAGTTCAGTTCAATCACTCAGTTGTGTGCGACTCTTTGCAACCCCATGAATCGCAGCACACCAGACCTCCGTGTCCATCACCAACTCCCGGAGTTTACTCAAACTCATGCCCGTTGAGTCGGTGATGCCATCCAGCCGTCTCATCCTCTGTCATCCCCTTATCCTTCTGCCCCAAATCCCTCCCAGCATCAGGGTATTTTCCAATGAGTCAACTCTTCTCATGAGATGGCCAAAGTATTGGAGTTTCAGCTTCAGCATCAGTCGTTCCAATGAACACCCAGGACTGATCTCCTTCAGGATGGACTGGTTGGATGTCCTTGCAGTCCAAGGGACTCTCAAGAGTCTTCTCCAACACTACAGTTCAAAAGCATCAATTCTTTGGTGCTCAGCCTTTTTTGTAGTCCAACTCTCACATCCATACATGTCAAGTGGAAAAATCATAGTCTTGACTAAATGGGCCTTTGTTGGCAAAGTAATGTCTCTGCTTTTTAATATGCTATCTAGGTCGGTCATAACTTTCCTTCCAAGGAGTAAGTGTCTTTCAATTTGACGGCTGCAATCACCATCTGCAGTGATTTTGGAGCCCCCAAAAATAAAGTCTGACACTGTTTCCACTGTTTCCCCATCTATTTCCCATGAGGTAATGGGACCAGATGCCATGATCTTTGTTCTCTGATTGTTGAGCTTTAAGCCAACATTTTCACTCTCCTCTTTCACTTTCATCAAGAGGCTTTTTAGTTCCTCTTCACTTTCTGCCATAAGGGTGGTGTCATCTGCATATCTGAGGTTATTGATATTTCTCCTGGAAATCTTGATTCCAGCTTGTGTTTCTTCCAGCCCAGGGTTTCTCATGATGTACTCTGCATATAAGTTAAATAAGCAGGGTGACAATATACAGCCTTAGCATACTCCTTCTCCTGTTTGGAACCAGTCTGTTGTTCCATGTCCAATTCTAACTGTTTTTTCCTGACCTGCTCTTTCAGAATTTTCCACAGTTTACTGTGATCCACACAGTCAAAGGCTTTGGCATAGTCAACAAAGCAGAAATAGATGTTTTTCTAGAACTCTCTTGCTTTTTTGATGATCCAGTAGATGTTGGCCATTTGATCTCTGGTTCCTCTGGCTTTTCTAAAACCAGCTTGAACATCTGGAAGTTCACAGTTCACGTATTGCTGAAGCCTGGCTTGGAGAATTTTGAGCATTACTTTACTAGCATGTGAGATGAGAGCAATTGTGTGGTAGTTTGAGCATTCTTTGGGATTGCCTTTCTTAGGGATTGGAATGAAAACTGACATTTTCCAGTCCCGTGGCTACTGCTGAATTTTCCAAATTTGCTGGCATATTGAGTGCAGCACTTTCACAGCATCGTCTTTCAGGATTTGAAATAGCTCAACTAGAATTCCATCACATCCACTAGCTTTGTTTGTAGTGATGCTTTCTAAGGCCCACTTGACTTCACATTCCAGTATATCTGGCTCTAGGTGAGTGATCACACCAACGTGATTATCTGGGTCATAAAGTTTTTTTTTGTTTGTTTGTTTGTTTGTTTGTTTTTACAATTCTTCTGAGTATTCTTGCCACCTCTTCTTAATATTTTCTGCTTCTGTTAGGTCCATGCCATTTCTGTCCTTTATCGAACCCATCTTTGCATGAAATATTCCCTTGGTATCTCTAATTTTCTCAAAGAGATCTCTGGTCTTTCCCATTCTGTTGTTTTCCCCTATTTCTTTCCATTGATTGCTGAGGAAGGCTTTCTTATCTCTCCTTGCTATTCTTTGTAACTCTGCTCTCTATTAAATGGAGTGTTTCCTTTTATAACAATGATAAACACATGCCTGCTTTTCACACATTGCAGAATTTGAGGATTCTACCAACCTTGTAAAACAAAACACTGACATTGAGTTGACAGTTCTGTTAGATCTGTCATATCTGACTGTTGATGAAGATCAAATTTTGACTAATCTGAATAAAATAGTTTAATTTAATTTCAATTGTTGCTACTATATATTATACTTGTGTGTGAGTTAGTCACTCAGTTGTATCTGACTCTTTGCGACCCCATGGACTGTATCCCTCCAGGCTCCTTGGTCCATGGAATTCTCCAGGCAAGAATACTGGAGTGGGTAGCCATTCCCTCCTTCCGGGGATCTCCTGATACAGGGATCAAACCCAAGTATCTTATGTCTCCTGCATTGGCAGGTGGGTTCTTTACCATCTGAACCACCAGGAAAGTCTACTGTGTTTTAGAGATAGACACAAATATGGCACTATCATTAGATAAATGCTCTTAAACTATGCATTTTAAATGTGTGATTTTATTCTTACATATACCCAAAGAAAATTAGTCATTCCCCTTTGGAAAAAGAAAAAAAAAAATTAAGAGGAATCCTTAACTTTAAAACGTACATAACAAACACTCATTTTTAGATACAAACTAGAAAAACAGCTGTTAGATACCAGTGAGACTAGTCAAAAAAGGTAATCTCACTGCAAATTACCTTCCTATCTCAGACCTTGTCTATCTCATTCAATCTTTTCATGATTTGAAAATGAAAGCTAAATATCTTCAATAAGTTTTGTGTTTATCTGTGTGAATAGTTGTACAACTTGGGCCTGATTATCATCTCTTATGAGAGTTATGACACTGCAAATGTAGCTCTCAACCAATTAGTAATGTTTATTATTTTCCAGTTTATATAGTCTTTGAAATATTATTTTTCTCCTAAACTAATACCACTTTTGTTTTCCACTTTTCAAATTGGTTTGTAAGTCCTTGCTTTTCTTTTTTTTCTTTTTTTGAGAAATATGTGTCTAAAGGATCAATGATAATTAATAATGGAAACAGTCTTAGAAAAACTTCAGAATTTAGATTAAATGTAATGATCTTGAATTTAGTATTTTCATGTAGTAAAAAGAAATAGTTGAAACTAATGATAGAAGGAAAGGAAGTATATAATGAATACAATGTATATTTAGATATGGGATTAACCACTGACAATTCTAGTTTGTTTTTTATAGCTGTATTAAAAGAACCACAATGATTGTGTTTAGTAAAATTTAACACCTTACAACTATCACAGACCCCAGGGAATGAATGAAAGTGAAAGGTCTTATACACAAGATTTAGAAGCTCACATTGAATTCTGTTCAACACTGTAGTCCTAAAGTGATCAACTTTCCTATTTAATGTGATATTTTATTATTTGATCTAATGCCAAAATTAGGAAAAATATATTTCAATAACTTAACTTTTTCAAAAGAATCTTCAGCCAAGAGATAGCACCAGCACATTTTAATGATGATAAAGATCTTAGATTAAACAAATTCCTTTCTATTTACAAGACATGTTGTGAAACCTCAAGTGATTGTGATTATTATCACATGCAAATAAATTCTATTTGGTAGAGAATAGCAGCTTGGTACTATTAATAATCTATCTGTAATGGTTATTGAAGCTGCATATGAGGAGATAATATTTAATCAAGACTTGAATGATAGGAAGGAAGCAGCAAAACAAAGATATGTGGTAAGGGTTTTCCAAGAAGACTTGATACTAAATTTCTTGATATTAGATTCAGCTTGGATTATATAAGTAGAAGAAAGAGGTCAGTGAGGTTGAATATAATGACTGGTGGCAAGAATGGAAGGAGGTATAACAGGGAGCTATTCAGAGGTCTAACAGTTTATGATAAACTGATTAATATTCTGGGTATTGTGGGGAGCCATTGAAGTTTAAGTAAGGGTCTGACACAATTTTATTTACCCTTAAGAATTTTTAATATTCTTGTTATATGGAATAGGTTATGACCAGAATAAAGGCAGAGAGACAAAATACAGTTTTCTTTAGTAATTCATACAAGAAATGATGGTTTGAATTAGGTAGAGTAGAGGAGCCAGACAGGCTACCGTCTGTGGGGTCACAAAGAGTCGGACATGACTGAATGACTTTCACTACTGTTAGTAGTAGAATTATTGGGATAGGTTTCCCTGGTGGCTAAAATGGATTAAGAAAAGTTTATATTTAGTGGGGTCTATAGAATGCATTGCTAGATTAAATTTATAATATGAGGAAAGAGAGGAATCAGAGATATTCCTTGGTCTGGGGCACAAAAAGGTAGATGAAGGATGGTACAACTTATTGAAATGGGGAAGCCTGGAGGGAGCAGATTAAGAGGTGAATAGTTTTAATATGATTTTTTTATGTTGGATGCTACTGTTGGAGATTCAGTTTGAAATGTCTAGTCAGTGGTTAAATATTGATGATGTTAAAGTTATGATATTGGATCAAATGGTTTAAGGAAAACTACTAATATATACTGAAAAGAGAAGGAACAAAATAAAGTTTGACTTGCTTCCGACATTAAATAACAAGCAAGTTAAGAGGAAAATGAAATGCTGCAGAGGCCCAGAGACCAAAAGTGTTTTCAGAATTAGGGAATGTTCAGTTGTATCAAATATTAAGAGGATAAATAAGAGGTAGACAAAGGATTCACCATTAACTTTAGCAAATATATGTCATTGGTAAACTTGAAAGGAGCATTCTTTTTTTTTTTTTTTTTTTTTTAGGATCATTCTTATTGAAGTGATGTGAGTGAAGGCCTAGCTGAGAAAATAATGAGCAGTGATTTAAAGGACAAAAAATACAAATACTTTTTCTAAGGAACTTTCTTATGAAGGGTAGTAGTATTAATATAATTAGGCTGTATTTGGCATATGAGGTATGTTCATGAAAATGTCTAGTAGGGAAATGCATATATGTATATGTTCCCTGGTGGCTCAGAGGGCATAAATACATATTATGTATTTTATGATATAGAGAAAAAGGAGTAAATGTCATTGCAGGAACCAGGTAATATTCATCCTTGACAGCAACTTTAAGAATCCTCTTAAAATGTCCTTTGTGTATATAAGTACATTTTGACTTTTAGATTTGTCACTGTCAGGAATATAAGAGCTCTTAGGAGGTAAATTTCATTTACCTGAGTCACTACTGTTTAGATCACCATTTATAGATCAATAGATCTATAGATTGATACTCGTATGAAATTTTCTTTTATATTTTAAATTTCCAAATCATACAAACACTACAGCAAACAACAGCAATATGTTTTTCTTTAGTAAAAAACATAATCTCAATTACAGTATTATAGTCATCAATAATTAGTTTGTTTAGGAACACCACGACCTAGTAAATACAAAAATGTCAGTCCTTACATAGGAAATTCCAACAAATATGTTCATAAAACAATTGGTGCTCTATTTATAAAAATATCATCGGAGTTAACAAATTATCTATCTATCTATGATGGTGGCTTGAGCTAGATAATAAACACATACACATGTACACTCTGTGGTCTGATTTCTATTATTTCAAATGGCATGTTTACTGACAATGTGCTGGGCAGGTTATTTTTGATATGGATATCAGATTAAAAAATTCAAAAGGATCTACACTGATTTAACAAAGGTAATGCAAGTAGAAGAGGATTACTGTAGGACACAAGTCTCAGATTGGCAAACTAGAACTTTCTCCAATCCCAAGAACTTGAGGTTGCTCAGAAGATTAAAGGCTCATCATTCTTAAACATTCAGCTTTTTACTCAGACTCAATTCCTTTCTCTTTGGGTTAAATAAAAGCTTCCTCATAAAGAGAAGTTCCTCAGTCGTGTCCGACTTTTTTGACCATAGCCCACCAGCCTCCTCCTTCCATGGGGTTTTCCAAGCAAGAATACTGGAGTGGGTTGCCATTTCCTTCTCCAGGGGATCTTCCTAACCCAGGGATTGCACCCAGGTCTTCCGCTTTGTAGGCAGACGCTTTACCGTCTGAGCCACCAAGGAAGTCCTCAGTGGAATTCTAGCACTGGGTATCTATCTCTAATAATGCACACTTGTACATAGTTTAAACAAGATAAAGCTGATTAAAAATCTCTATGTAGCACTGAAGACTTTGAAATTTATAATATCCTTTCAAAATCTATATGAAAGACCTTCATCCTTTGACGAAGTACACATATTCTCAGTCACTCAGTCATGTCTGACTCTTTGCGACCCCCATAGCTTGTAGCCCGCCAGGTTCCTCTGCCCATGGAATTTTCCAGGCATGAATACTGGAGTGAGTTGCTATTTCAATACTCCAGGGGATCTTCCCCACCCAAGGGAAGGTGTCTCTCTTGCAACTCCTGAATTGGGAGAAGGATTCTTTACCACAAGCGCCACCTGGGAACCCCACATACATATTTAGGAAAATGCTCTGTAGGTTGACTCAAGTAACGATTCTTGTGTTTATTAAGCAGCTGTCAACTTAATTTGCTGGCTGAAACATCTATATTGCTGTTTTAAGCCAAATGGCAGCTTTGGTCCAATTGAGAACTAACTGTGACTTCATTTTTTTTTTTTCATTCAGCAGTTCAAACTGATACAAATTTCACATGGGAATATTATTGTATTACCCTATTAGTACATTTTATACCATTCTGATCTGATCTGTTCTTTTCTATCATTTTTGGAGAAATATATTGCTTAAAAAATATGCTATAAGAAGATACTCCCTCCTTTTTTCCCCTTCCTTATTCACAGAAATCTTTTATTAGAAGAACATATTCTTATAATTCCTACTATTCAGTGGTTCATGCTTTTATTTTAATTATTAGATGGAAAATGTCACATTCTAAATTGTAATAATTGCAATAAAAATGGGTGAATTAATACAGTATTTTATACATGAATGGATAGAGTACAAAGTCAGAGCAAAAAAAAAAAAAAAAAAGAAAGCAGACTAAGAAGCTGTTGTGAATATCAGAACTAATTAAAAGACTAAAGAGCAACATTTTGAATTGCAGCTTGTTTGAATAATGAATCAATTATAAGAGGTAAATAGCATTGACAAGACTTCTAGTAACTGCTGCATTAAGCAATATCAATTAAACATAAAAGCAGCATTTAAAAAGCCACAGAAATAGTTCAAAGGATAACATACTTCATAAAACAGAGATGGAAGAGTAAAATATTAAGGATGACATGGACAAGTATGACATTATGCACCTTTATCGTGCTGTGAAATATTCACTTTGTTAACCCAATTTAATGAACTAATAGAGATACTTTTGATATCACTTCACCTTCTTGATTATAATAAGAAAATATCTTTATATAAAAGTGCTTTTAATGAAAAAAAGTAAAAGCAATTAGGCAAAAATTAAGGTTATAAAATCCTATTCAATACTGGTGTCTTATTAATTGCTGTGATAGTAATAGTTATTTTAGCTCAAAAGGAAAAATGACTCACTATTTTAACTTTTTGGGATTCAATTTTGCAGTTTATTTTAAGTGAAAGACTAACTGAACTGACATGCAATTGCTTTGCAGATGCCAACTAATTTAAAATCTTTTACAATGATGTAAGAGAGGAGAGCAAATTATCAAACTTATAAAACAGAAAATAACTCCTGGCTTCCCTGATAGCTCAGCTGGTAAAGATTCCGCCTGCAATGTGGGAGACCTGGGGTTGATCCCTGCTTTGGGAAGATCCCCTAGAAAAGGGAAAGGCCACCCACTCCAGTAGTCTGGCCTAGAGAATTCCATGGACTGTATAGCCCATAGACTGTATAGTCACAAAGAAAATAACTCCAAACTCCAGGATACTGGGGAAAAAAATATAAGGTACAGAACCTTTGACTCAATAATTGCTGATTTTAATACCAGTATACCATGTTTATCACATATAAAGATTTTTAAAGATACTTGGTGCTCTGATCTATTATTCATATTCTAAAGACTGCTAGTGGACTTTGTAAGCAGGGATTTATTTATTTAGATTGATCCTTATCTAAACACATTGTATTTGGAAAATGTTATTTTTTTCTTCTTTTATCATTTTTTACCTAAGCTGGGGGAGGGATGAGAGAAGGAACTTCTTGGAACTACACAGTAGATACTCTCTGGGAAACAACTAAAACTATCTTGCATAACCTATTTTACACCGTGTAATTTTTGCTTTCTAACTAGATGAGAAAGGGAGATTTCTCTATTCTTACTCTGGTAGATATTTTGAAAATAATAATAAAAAATTGTTTCTCTTACCCTCCTGATTTAGATATTTTGGTCAAAAAATAATAATTTCTTTTGAAACAATATGACCTAGTGTTTATATTTACCAGGTTAAAAGTATAAACATAAAATTTATATCGTTACATCATTTTAAACTCTGGTTCTTCTTAACTTCCTTTCCTATTTCTTTTAAATACTCTTTAACTAATTTTACATGATTTCCAACATAATTCAAATACTCTATGGGCAGCCATTTAAGTATTCATGAATAGTGAAATATAGAAATACTGTATAAAATACAAGGAGAGGGTGAGAATCTCTCTTAATGTTACCTAACCTTGAAAATGAAGTAAGAATTGAAACAGTTAACTGATTCCTCTGTCAAAAAATTGAGAATGTTGACTACTATGCAATCAAATATTAGTTGTTTACTTGCTCATGGATAATAAATACAAAAATTTGATATACAATTAGAATTAAACAAAATCATTAATTGGAAACCTTTTTCCAGATGTTTTACTTTGACATTCAAGAGGCTTTGCAATATACATGAAGGACCCACTATCTACTTTTGAAAATATCATAAAAATTCCTTCTGATTCATACAGTTTTTTAATCTATTCATTGCTTCTCTAAAAGGCCACATTTTGCTTTCAACAGTCCCCCTTTTATTATTGTCTCTGATTTTGGAAGATTATATATTATACATGTCCACTATTTGAAAAAAAAATGTGTAATTATATTAGATCATACCATCAATTATTGTCTGCTATGCCCACATCTCCATTTCATGGAAGTGCTATCATTTCAAGTCTGTGATGCCTAGGAAGCAATTTTCACATCATGGGACTATTCTCTCAGCAGTAGCAAACTGTCTCCTCAGATGAGTCATCTATGGATTGTCCAGCAAGCCAAGATATATCTTGACTTAAAGAGTTATTCCTATACAGACGAAATACTTATAAATGGGAAAATACTCTCTCAGGATTAGAACTAGAAATACAAAAAATGTTGGCATTCTAGAGTGGGACTGAAAGAAACAAACACACATAGTTTCTATAGTAATGGTTTGCCATTTACCATGCATTAAACCAGGCTTTCCTGGTGGCTCAATGGTACAGAATCTGCCTGCAATGCAGGAGACACAGGAGATGCAAATTCTATTCCTGGATTTGGAAGATCACCTGGAAGAGGGCATGGCAACCCACTTCAGTATTCTTGCTGAGAAAATCCCATGGATGGAGGAGCCTAAGGGGCTTTGCTACACTCCTTGCCATAGTGTATCAGAGTTGAACACGACTGAAGTGATTGAGCACATGCACGTAAATCTATCATGAAAAGAGTTTAGCAACGTGAATAATCTCACGTAGTTATCACAACATCTCTACGGGTTGGTTATTATAATCCTCTTTTCAAAAATAAAATAAAAAAACAGGCTTTAAAATAATTTGCCTAAAGTTAAACTCCTAATGAGTAATAGAGCTTACAATTAGCTCTAAGAAATTTTTATCCTGAACCTTTCTTTGTAACAACATTCCTACTTTATAGGTCTTATGAATAGCCTTAAGACAGGATGAGATGATCTTTCTAAAATTTTTGGATGTACATGAAATTGTGTAAATATTTTTGCTCTACCATCACGTCACAATAAGGTTGTCTTTACCTAAATCTTTTTGAAATTAAATAAGCATCTCTTTAGAAAAGTGACTTTGTGTATGAACATTAAATTGAATTAAAATTCCTGATTTTAGAATTCATGTATCCAGGTCATAAAATCATCAACATCTTGACAGGTATCTTTTCTTTTACCTCCTTAGTGGACTAGGAGGACAAAATGGTTTACTTTTCATGTGCACATAGACTAGAGAGACAAAAATTATAATACTATAGAAACTTGATTCAGTTGAAAAAGAAAGAGCATTTCCAAGATGACAGAGGAATAAGTGGACATGGGTGCATCTCTCTCCTTGGATGCATCAAGAATACATCTACAGATGCAACAGTTCTCACAGGACATTGGCTGAACACTAGCAGAAGAACTTGGTCACCAGAAAGGAGTATAAGAATTCATGACTGGGTAAAACAAAAGAAAGAAAGAGAAGGGGCAAGAAAGGAGGTAGAAAAGAAGGGAGAAGGGGGAGGAAAGGAAGCAGGACTGGAACTGCACCCTGGGGTGGAAGAGCTAAAGCAGGGGAGAGATTTCCACACCTGAGGAAGCCCTCTCACTGACAGAGAAATTTGTTGGCACAGAAGGGAACCATTTGAGGCTGTTGGAGAAAGGTGAAGCAGGAAAGCTGTGACTGGATACAAGGAGAAACACACAGACAATCCGTGCTGCAGCCCTAGTGCCCTAGACTGGGACATGTACCCAACAGTGCACACAGTTTCTGGAACCAAGAGCATGGGGATTGGAGAGCAATCCTGGGGCAAGGACTGCTGTTGACCTTGGGAGATACTCTGAGGGAATGGGAGGGAGGAAATCTGTAAAAGAAAACTGCTCTGGAGGAAACCTAGACTGCCATGGAAGCAGGACACTATTGCTGAATCACGTGGAGGGTTGGAGACACTACTCTTGCTTCTCTCTCCTCATACTCAGGCACTTGCCACCAAGCAATAAAGAATGCCCAGCCAGAGCTAGACCTTGCAGGCCTGCCACTGGTCATTGCAGATAATCTTACCAAGACTGGCCCTCCTATGGCTGCTGCCGGAAGCTAAAAAAAGGCTCCCAGTAGGAACATATCAACTGTGCACATGGCCATCAGATTCCTGGCACACTGGGCTCTAGTAAGTCTCCCATGGTCCAATTAGCCATGCCAACTCTATGCCATGTCCTCATCTCAATTCAGTTCAGTTCAGTTCAGTTGCTCATTCATATCTGCAACCCCATGGGCTGCAGCGAGCCAGGCCTCCCTGTCCATCACAAACTCCTGGATATTACCCAAACTCATGGCCGTTGAATCAGTGATTCCATCCAACCATATCATCCTCTGTTGTCTGTTTCTCCTCCTGCCTTCAATCTTTCCCAGTGTTAGGGTCTTTCCAATGAGTCAGCTCTTTGCATCAGGTGGCCACAGTATTGGAGTTTCAACTTCAACATCAGTCCTTCCAATGAATATTCAGGACTGATCTCTTTTAGGATGGACTGGTTGGATCTCCCTGCAGTCCAAGGGACTCTCAAGAGTCTTCTCCAACACCAAAGTTCAAAAGCATCAATTCTTCGATGCTCAGCTTTCTTTGTAGTCCAACTCTCACATCCATACATGACTACTGGAGAAACCATAGCCTTTAGTAGACAGACTATAGTTGGCAAAGTAATGTCTCTGCTTTTTAATATGCTGTCTAGGTTGGTCATAACTTTTCTTCCAAGGAGTAAGCATCTTTTAATTTTATGGCTGCAGTCACCATCTGCAGTGATTCTGGAGCCCCCCAAAATAAAATCTGTCACTGTTTCCACTGTTTCTCCATCTATTTGCCATGAAGTGATGGGACCGTATGTCATGATCTTTGTTTTCTGAATGTTGAACTTTAATCCAACATTTTCACTCTCCTCTTTCACTTTCATCAAGAGGCTCTTTAGTTCTTCACTTTCTGCCATAAGGGTGGTGTCATCTGCATATCTGAGGTTATTGATATTTCTCCTGGCAATCTTGATTCCAGCTTGTGCTTCCTCCAGCCCAGCGTTTCTCCTGATGTACTCTGCATATAAGTTAAATAAACAGTGTGACAATATACAAGCTTGACATACTCCTTTTCCTATTTGGAACCAGTCTGTTGTTCCATGTCCAGTTCTAACTGTTGCTTCCTGACTTGCATACAGGTTTCTCAAGAGGCAGGTCAGGTGATCTGGGATTCCCATCACTTTCAGAATTTTCCACAGTTTATTGTGATCCATATACAAAGGCTTTGGCATAGTCAGTCAAGCAGAATTAGATGTTTCTCTGGAACTCTCCTGCTTTTTCGATGATCCAGCAGATGTTGAAAATTTGATCTCTGGTTTCTCTGCCTTCTCTAAAAACAGCTTGAATATTTGGACGTTTATGGTTCACGTATTGTTGAAGTCTGGCTTGGAGAATTTTGAGCATTACTTTGCTAGCCTGTGAGATAAGTACAATTGTGTGGTAGTTTGAGCATTTTTTGGCATTGTCTTTCTTAGTGATTGGAATGAAAATTGACCTTTTACAGTCCTGTAGCCTCTGCTAAGTTTTCCAAATTTGCTTTCATATTGAGTGCAGCACTTTCATAGCATCATCTTTCAGGATTTGAAATAGCTCTACTGGAATTCCATCACCTCCACTAGCTTTGCTCATAGTGATGCTTCCTAAGGCCCACTTGACTTCACATTCCAGGATGTCTGGCTCTAGGTGAGTGGTCACGCCATTGTGATTATCTGGGTCATGAAGATCTTTTTTGTACAGTTCTATGTATTCTTGCCACATTTTCTTAATATCTTCTGCTTCTGTTTGATCCATACCATTTCTGTCCTTTATTGAGCCCATCTTTGCATGAAATATTCCCTTGGTATCTCTAATTTTCTTGAAGAGATCTCTAATCTTTCCCATTCTATTGTTATCCTCTATTTCTTTGCATTGATCACTGAAGAATGCTTTCTTATCTCTCCTTGTTCTTCTTTGGAACTCTGCATTCAAACGGGTATATCTTTCCTTTTCTCCTTTGCTTTTGGCTTCTCTTATTTTCACAGCTATTTATATGGCTTCCTCAGAAAGCCATTTTGCTTCTTTGCATTTCTTTTTCTTGGGAATGGTCTTGATCCCTGTCTCCTGTACAATGTCAGGAACCTCCATCCATAGTTCATCAGGAATTCTGTCTATCAGATCTAGTCCTTAAATATATTTCTCACTTCCACTATATACTCTTTGGGGATTTGATTTAGGTCATACCTGAGTGGTCTAGTGGTTTTCCCTACTTTCTTCAATTTAAGTCTGAATTTGGCAATAAGGATTTCATGACCTAGGCAGACCCAAGACCTCCAGGGTAGCCTGGAGAACCAACTTCTTTCGGTGGACCACATGCAGGTGTGGGGATAAAATCACAAATGAGCCCCAGGGTCAGAGTGACAAGAAAGAGGATCAAAAATCTTTCCATCAGTTGGACAAACTGGAGAATTAAATCACCACAATCAGCAAATTAGACTTTGTATCTATGGAACATATGACAGGACAATGAGTGTTTCCACAAATGAAAATGATCTAACACTGGAATCTGTGGATGATGGGAGCAAGCACACCTAGGAATAGAACCTGATTAAAGTCTGAGCTCTCTAGACAAACCTAGACAGAGTATAGTATGATATGCACCATATAGTATGTCATACAGCATATAGTATGACAAACCTAGATAACATATTAAAAAGCAGTGACATTACTTTGCCCACAGAGGTCTGTAAAGTCAAAACTACTGTCTTCCCAGTAGTCATATATAGATGTGAGAGTTGAATCATAAAGAAGGCTGAGTGCTGAAGAATTGATGATTTTGATGATATTGATGATATGATGACTGATGATATGAATTGATGATATTGGAAAATACACTTGAGAATCCCTTGGACTTCAAGGAAATCAAACCAGTCAATCCTAAAGGAAACCAATCTTGAATGTTCATTGGAAGGACTGATGGAGAAGCTGAAGATTTAATACTTTGGCCACCTGATTCAAAGAGCTGACTCAGTAAAAAAAAAGACCCTGAGCCTGGGAAAGAATGAAAGCAGGAGGAGAAGGGGATGACAGAGGATGAGATGGTCAGATGGCATGACAAAATCAATGGGCGTGAGTTTGTGCAAGCTCCAGGAGATGGTGAAGGACAGGGAAGCCTAGCTTGTTGCAGTCCATGGGATCACAAAGATTCGCACACGACTGAATGTCTGAACAACAGAGTCTGAGTGGTTCCACAGGGCCCACAGCAGGTCCAAAGACCAGCCTAAAGGTACCAGAGGGCCTCCTGAGAAAGCAGAGGTGAAATGTGGCTCATAGTGGGCACAACGAAACTGATAAGAGACCAAAGGATACATGCACTATTATTTTTGTTTGTTTGTTTGTTTTTCTGTTTTTTTTCTTTTTCTTTTTTTCTTCTCTTCTCTGTACTTGTAGTTGTTGTTTTCATTATTATTATTATTGTTTTTGTTTTTCTTTCCTCTTTGGTGATTTTTTTCTCATACTTTTTGTTTTTAGTATATTTCTACTTTTACTTGGGTTTTCCTGTGTTCTGTGTTTTTCTCTGGTATTTTTTGTTTTCTTTTCTTTTCTGTGTTTTTTTTTTAATATCAATATAGATTTTTTATATATTTCTATTCTAATTTTTAATTTCTGCTCTTCTGTGGGCTTTTTAAAATCTTTTTCTAAGATTTTGTTTTCTTTCCTTTATTCTTCATTTGGCACTCTGCTTTGGTTATGCTTTTTGTTTTGTGCTTTTGTTAATTTTGTTTTTAACTCTTTTATTTCATTTTTTATTGATTTTGTTTGTCTAATTGTTCATTGTTCTCTCTCTCTCTCTTTTTGTTTGCTTGTTTTATTTTCTTTGGTTCAGGTTTTGCTTCTTTTGTGTTTGGGTGTATATATGTTGCTTTGTTCTTATTTCATTTTGTTTGAGCTTGTTTCTGTCATTGGTTTGTTTTCGTTTTTCTTTTGCCCCCTTAATTGACATGGCAAGCATCTTTCTGGGTCCTGGTTCCATGACCAGAAGCCATGCCTGAGCCTCTTGGGTGGGAGAGTTGTATCTAAAACAGGGGGTCACCAGATAATCCCTGGCCACTGGAAATATTAATTGCTGAGAAGTTTGAAAAGGAATTTATCAGAACTCAAGGCTCAGCTCCACCAGACTGCCTGCACACCAAACAATAAGACAGGAACACAGACCCAAACATCAGCAGACAACATTCCTAAAATCATACGAAGTCCATTGATGTCACAAAACGCACCACCTGAAACAACCTTGCCCATCAGAAGGACAAAATAAATATAAAAAAGTAAACTCTCAATTCCTCCCACCAGAATTCAGGCACCAATCCTTCCCACCATGAAAACCCACACTCCAAATAAATAAAGAGGAACTAGGCAATCTACTTGAAAAATAATTCAGAGTAATGATAGTAAAGAAGAAACAAAATTTTGGAAAAAGAATGAAGAAAATACAAGAAATGTTTAACAAGGACCAAGAATAGCTAAAGAAGAAACAAATGGTGAGGAATAGCAAAATAACTGAAATTATAAACACACTAGAAAGAATCAGTAGCAAAATAACAGAGGCAGAAGAATAGATAGGTGAGTTGGAAGATAGGATAGAAGAAATAACTGCTAAGGAACAGAATAAAGAAAAAAGAATGAAAAGAATTGATGAAAGTCTCAGAGACATCTGGGTAAACATTATACACACCAACATTATAATTATTGAGGTTCTAAAAGAAGAGAAAGTGTACCAGAAAACAAGGAGAAATGACTTCCCAAGTGGCACATTGTGGTAAAGAATCTGCCTGCCAATGCAGGAGATGTAAGAGACACAGTTTCAATCCCTGGATTGAGAAGATCCCTTGAAAGAGAGCATGGCAACCCACTCCAATATTTTTGATGGGGAATCCCATGGACAGAGGAGCCTAGCAGGCTACAGTCCATAGAATCAAAAATAGTCAGACACGACTGAAGCAACATAGCATGCATGGACACACATGGAAAAATACACGAAGACACATATTAATCAAACTAAGAAAATTAAACACAAAGAAAAAAATATTAAAACAAGTAAAGGAAAAGCAACAAATAATTTACAAGGGAATTATCATAAGGTTAACAGCTGATCTGTCAGGAGAAACTCTGCAGGCCAAAAAAGAGTGGCATGATATATTTAAAGTAATGAAAGGAGAAAAGCTACAACCAAGGTTATTCTAAATGGCAAGTATCTCACTCTGATTCTATGGAGAAATCAAAAGCTTTGATGATGGCAGAGTACAGGGACATGCACACATCTCCTCCCACAAGAGCACCAAATTCACAGCTAGTTACTGAACAACCATTGACAAGAGAACACTGCAATTAACCAAAAAAAAAAAAAAAAAGATACCTCAAATCCAAAGACAAGGAAGAAAACACAAGATGGTATGAGAGGTGGACCCACAATAAATTCAAATATCATACACACCAGGTGGCTCACTCACAAACTGGAGAACAATAATATCAAAGAAGTTCTCCCACTATTGTGAAGGTTCTGAATCCCATGTCAGGCTTCCCAGCCTGGGGATCATGCAAAAGGACGGGGAATTCCCATGGAATCTGACTTTGAAGGCTAGAGGGATTTGTTTACAGAACTTCCACAGGACTGAGAGAAACAGACTCCACTCTTGGAGGACAAAAACAAAATCTTGTGCACATCAAGAGATAAGAGGAATGAGCAGTGACCCCACAGGAGACTGAGCTGGACATATTTGCTAGTGTTGGAGGGTATCCTATGGAGGTGTGGATTGGCAGCAGCTTGTCATGGGGATGGGTGCATTGGCAGCAGCAGTCCTGGAAGATGTCACTTGGCATAAGTCCTCTTGGAGTTCTCCATTATCCATATCATAGGACTGTTAGACCTAAGGGCTGGAACCCGTCAGGTCAAACAACTGACAAGGAAGGAGCACAAGCACATCTATTAGAAGATAATTGGTTTCATTGAGCATGGCCCTGCCCACCAGAGCAAGACCCAGATTTTCCCACCAGTACCTCCAATCAGGAAGCTTGCAGAAGCATTTACCCTCAACTACCAGAGAACAGACAGAAAAACCCAGAAGAACCACAATTCTGCAGTGGTTAGAAAGAAAACCACATCACAGGAAGTCAACCAGAATGAAAAACAGAGAGTTATGTCCCAGAGGAAGGGACAAGATAAAACCCAAGAAAATAACTAAACAAACTGAAGATAGACAACCGTCCAGAATAATGATAGTGAAGATGATGCAGGATTTCTGGAAAATAATGGAGAAGACACAAAAATGTTTGCCAAAGACCAAGAAGAACCAGGAGTTCTGCAGCCTGGTGTACTGCAGTATGTGGGGTCGCAAAGAGTGGGACATCACTGAACAAAAAAATGACTAGATATACACCCAGGAGTGGAATATCTGGATCAGACTGTAACTATGGTCTTAGTTTTTAAAGAATCTTCCATGTGTTTTTCATGGTGGCTGTACCACTTTACATGCCCACCAACAGTGTAGAAGGGTTCCCCTTTCTCAACACCTACTTCATCATTTATTATTTATAGAATTTTTAATGATGGCCATTCTGACTGGTGTGAGTTCAGTTCAGCTCAGTCACTCAGTTGCATTTGACTCTTTGAAACCCCATGGACTGCAACACACCAGGCTTCCCTGTCCAGCACCAACTCCTGGAGCCTGCTCAAACTCATGTCCATCTAGTTGGTGATGCCATCAAGCCATCTCATCCTCTGTCATCCCGTTCTCCTCCCACCTTCAATCTTCCCCAGAATCAGGGTCTTTTCCAATGAGTCAGTACTTTGCATCAGGTGGCTGAAGTATTGGAGTTTCAGCTTCAACATCAGTCATTCCAGGGAATATTCAGGACTGATATCCTTTAGGATTGACTGGTTTGATCTACTTGCAGTCCAAGACACTCTCAAGAATCTTCTCCAGCACCACAGTTCAAAAGCATAAATTCCTCAGTACTCAGCTTTCTTTATAGCCCAGCTCTCACATTCATACATGACTACTGGAAAAACCAGAGCTTTTACTAGATGGACCTTTGATGGAAAAGTAGTGTCTCTGCTTTTTAATATGCTGTCTAAGTCTGGCATAGCTTTTCTTCCAAGGAGCAAGTGTCTTTTAATTTCATGGCTGCAGTCACCATCCTCAGTGATTTTGGAATCCAAGAAAATAAATCCATCAATGTTTCCACTGTTTCCCCCTCTATTTGTCATGAAGGGATGGGGCTGGATGTCATGATCTTCGTTTTTTTAATGTTGAATTTTAAGCCAACATTTTCATGCTCCTTATTCACTTTCATCAGGAGGCTCTTTAGTTCCTCTTCACTTTCTGCCAAAATGATGGTGTCATACGTATATCTGAGGTTATTGATATTTATCCCGGCAATATTGATTCCAGCTTGTGCTTCATCCAGCCCGACATTTTGCATGATGTACTCTGCAGATAAGTTAAACAAGCAGGGTGACAATATAAAGCCTTGACATATTCCTTTCCCAATTTGGAACCAATCTGTAGTTCCGTGTCTGTTTTAACTGTTGCTCCTTGACCTGTATACATATTTTTCAGGTTGTCTGGTATTCCCATCTCTTGAAGGATTTTCCAGTTTGTTGTGATCCACACAGTCCAAAGCTTTTGTGTAGCCAATAAAGCAGAAGTAGATGTATTTCTGAAATTATCTTGCTTTTCCTATGATCCAACGGATGTTGCCAGTTTAATCTCTGGTTTCTCTGTCTTTACTAAATCGAGTTTGAACATCTGGAAGTTCTCAGTTCAAGTACTGTTGAAGGCTAGCTTGGAGAATTTTGAGCATTACTTTGCTAGCCTGTGAGATAAGTCCAATTGTGTGGTAGTTTGAGCATTCTTTGACATTGCCTTTCTTAGGGTTTATAATAAAAGCTGACTTTTTCCAGTCCTCCTGCCACTGCTGAGTTTTCGAAATTTGCTGGTATATTGAGTGAAGCACTTTCACAGCATCAGCTTCTACGACTTGTATTAGCTCAGCTAGAATTCCATCACCTAAACTAGCTTTGCTCATCGTGATGCTTTCAAAGGCCCACTTAGCTTCACATTCCATGATGTCTGGCTCTAAGTGAGTCGTGGTTATCTGGGTCATTACATTCTTTTTTGTATAGTTCTTCCATGTGTTTTTGTCACCTTTTCTTAATATCTTCTGCTTCTGTTAGATCCATACCATTTCGGTCCTTTATCAAGCCCATCTTTGCATGAAATGTTCCCTTAGTATCTCTAATTTTCTTGAAGAGATCTCTAGTCTTTCCCATTCTATTGTTTTCCTCTATTTCTTTGCACTGATCACTTAGGAAGGCTTTCTTATCACTCCTTGCTATTCTTTAGAACTCTGAATGCTCAGATGGGTATATCTTTCCTTTCTCCTTTGCTTTTAGTTTCTCTTCTTTTCACAGCTATTTGTAAGGCCTCCTCAGACAACCATTTCGCCTTTTTGCTTTTCTTTTTCTTGGGGATGGTCTTGATAACTGCCTCTATGACATGATGTGACTGATGTGAGGTAATACCTAATTCTAGTTTTGGTTTGTTATTACTCTAATAAATAATAATGTTAAGCATATCTTCATGTGTCTTTTGCCATTAGCTTGTCTTCTTTGGGGAAATGTCTATTTAAATTGTCTCCCAATTATTGACTGGATTATTTGGTTTTTCATATTAAATTGTATGATCTGTTTGTATATTTTGAAGATTAATCAATTAGTCTTATCAGTTGCATTGCTTGCAAATAGTTTCTTCCATTCTGTAAATTGCTGTTTCCTTTTATCTTTTTTTGCTCTGCAAAAGCTATTATGTTTACTGAGGTCCTATTTGTTTATTTTCTATTTCATTTTCTTTATTCTGGAGATGGATCCAAAAATATTGTTGTGACTTAAAGTGTGTTTTGTCTATGTTTTTCTTTATGTTTTTCATAATTTTCTGCCTTGCATTTATGTCTTTATCTAGAGTTTATTTTTGTGTTTGCTCATAGAAAGTATTCTAATTTCATTATTTTACATGTATTTATCCAGTTTTCCCAGCACCACTTATCAAAAAGACTGTCTTAGAGGAAATTATTTCAGCTTTTCATCACTGAGTACAGTATTAGCTGTGCATTTGTCATATATAGCTTTTATTATGTTTGGATATGTTACCTTAGTACCCACTTTGTTGAGCTTTCATCATAAATGGATTTTGAATTTTGTCAAAGATTTTTCTTCATCTATTGAGATGATCACATGATTTTTATTCTTTAATTTGTTAATGTGGTGCTCCTGGGCTTCCCTTGTACCTCAGCTAGTAAAGAATATCCCTGTAATGAGAGAGACCTGGGTTCAATCCCTGGGTTGGGAAGAATACCTGGAGAAGGGAAAGGTTACCCACTCCCATATTCTGGCCTGGAGAGTTCCATGGACTGCTTGGCCCTTGGGGTTGTGACGAGTTGGACACAACTGAGCAACTTTCACTTTCACTTCCTGGCTATATATCAGGATAAAATCATAATTTAAAATGATATATGCACCATAATGTTCATTGTAGCACTATGCACAATAGCCAAGATGTGAAAGCAACATAAATATCCATTGAAAGATGAATGGATAAAGAAGATGTAATCTACATATACAATGGAATACTACTCAGTCATAAAAAGATGAGGTAATGCCATTTGTAGCAACATGGATCAACCTAGAGATCACCATACTAGGTTAACTAAGTCAGAGAGAGAAAGACAAATATCATATGGTATCACTTATATGTGGCATCTAAAAAATGAAACAAAAGAACTTATTTACAAAACAAACACACACAGACTTAGAATACAAAAACTTACAGTAACTAAAGGGTTAAGTTTTGAGGCAGGATAAATCAGGAGATTGGAATCAACACTTACACATTGTTATATATAAAGCAGAGAGTCAACAAGATCTACTGTATAGCACAGATAACTCTACTCAATACTTATTAAATAATCAATATGGGAAAAGTATGATTAAGAATTGATACATATATGAGTGTAACTAAATCATTGTTTTATACCGGAAATTAACACAATGTTGTAAATCAACTATACTTCAATAGAAAACAAAAGTTAAAAAAATTAAAAAACAAATCATATAAAAGAATATCCAAAAATATTTGACCTATTGTGGTTCTTTTTTACCATAATAAAAAGATATGTTTTTTTTTAAAACCTTGAAAACAGGTTTTATTCAATAGTTAATGGCAGTAGAAGGGCTTCCAGGTGTCTCAGTGGCAAAAAACCCTCCTGCCAATGCAGGAGCTCCAGGAGATATGGGTTTGATCCCTGGTTGGGAAAATCCTCCAGGGGAGGAAATGGCAACCGGTTCCAGTATTCTTTCTTTCTTTTCTTTTGTCTAGCTGAATTTTTTTTTGTTTCAAATTAATTTATTTTTTAATTGGAGGCTAATTGCTTTACAATAAAAAAATTGATCATCAAATTACATCAACTGTTATTGAGCATTCACTATGTAAAGGATAATGGCTGTAAGTAAGATGCAAAATGTATCCAGTTACAGATCATGCTTTCAAATAACTGAAGAAAATTTAAGGGAAGAAGACATACTCACATGAATATTATTTTAAAAAACAATTATAATAACTAAGCATTATCAAAAAAGAAACAACTCTGTCTTTAAACAATTGATATTTTATTGCTATTACATTGACTGCTATGAATTCAGAAGACTAAGCTCTTGCTGTGGACTAGAAGAAATACTGTTATAAAACTTAATGGAAAGGAAAAATCAGAGCCTATCTTTTATAGTACAGCTTATTAAGGAGGAAAAAAGTGAAAATGAATGAAGGAACAGAGAGAAAGTAGAAGTGAAAAACCACAAATGTATTAGATAAAAGAGGATTGGTTTGTTTAGAATACAAGATTTTTTAATAACATGAATGCTTCATTATAAATCTCACCAATTTTTTTAGTTTCTATATGTTATAAATTATTCACATTCAGAAGAATTGATAGCATAGTTTAAAGGGTTTTAAATTTTTATTTAGCATTTGATTCTTATTTTTCCCTCTAAAAAGCACAACTTAAAAACTTGATATGACACAATAAAAAATACAATAGTAGCATTCTTTAGATAATTTCGTGGGAAATATGTTCTTAATGAATCCTTGCAGTGCCAACGTGAAGACTTGGGGTTCCACTGAGAAAATATGACAACCTCTCTTTTATAATAATAATTGGATTGCTTTCATGTCCAAGCTATTGTAAATAATGCTGCAGTGTACACTGGGGTACATATATCTTCTTCAGTTTTAGTTTCCTCAGGGTATATTCCTAGAAGTGATATTGCTGGATCATATGTTGGGTTTAAACCTAGTTTTGTCCTTCGACAGATGAATGGATAAAGAAGCTGTGATACATATACATAATGGAATACTACTCAGCCATAAAAAGGAATGCATTTGAGTCAGTTCTAATTAGGTAGATGAACCTAGAGTAAGTAAGAAAGAGAATAAAAAAACATATAGATGCATATATGTGGAATCTAGAAAGATGGCACTGATGGACCTATTTGCAGGGCAATAATGGAGATGCAGACATAGAGAACAGACTTATGAACAAGAAGGAAGGGAAGGAAAGGGTGAGATGAATGGAGAGAGTATCATGGAAGCATATAGAGTACTGTATATAAAATAGATAGCCAATAGAAATTTACTGTATGACAGAAGAAACTCAGACTGGGGCTCTGTAACAACCTAGAGGGATGGGAAAAGGTGAGAGGTGGAAGCAAATTTCAAGATGGAGGGGACATAGGTACACCTATGGCTAATTCATTTTGATGTTTGGTAGAAATAAAACCAATATTGTAAAGCAATTATCCTTCAATTAAAATTAAACAACAACTAAAAAGAATATTTGGAGAGGCTATTTATAACTGAATTTCCTACAGAAAACCTAAGGTATTGTATAGCTTTACACAGCAGGAGTGATGTATAAACTCTAAGTTAAGGTTTGGTAGTGGAGATTACTGAATATATCCGTATAGATAATGGAAAAGCATTGCAGAGACATGAAGGGCTTGTGATTCAATCAATATTCTAGGAATATTAGGCATATTTTGAACAATATGTGTCACAGTGTTGTGACATATTGTCTGAATGGTAGCTTGGTAAAATACAAACCAATTATCTTCATTCAAACACAGTTTATTTCTATTATATCAGTTCAGTTCAGTTCAGTCTCTCAGTCGTGTCCAACTCTTGGCATCTGACTCTTGACAACACCATGGACTGCAGCACGCCAGGCTGCCCTGTCCATCACAAATCCTGGAGCTTTCTCAAACTAATGTTCATCGAGTTGGTGACACCATCCAAACATGTTATCCTCTGTCGTCCCCTTCTCCTCATGCCTTCAAACTTTCCCAGCATAAGGGTCTTTTCCAATGAGTCAGTTGTTTTCATCAGGTGGCCAAAGTATTGGAGCTTCAGCTTCAACATCAGTCCTTCCAATGAGTACTCAGGGTAGATTTCCTTTAGGATTGACTGGTTTGATCTCCTTGCAGTCCAAGGGACTCTCGAGTCTTCTCCAACATCACAGTTCAAAAGCATTGATTCTTCTGTGCTCAGCTTTCTTTATGGTCCAAATCTCACATCCATACATGACTACTGGAAAAACCAGAGCTTTAACTAGATGGACCTTTGTAGGAAAAGTAATATCTCTGTTTTTTAATATGTTTGTCTAGTTCTGTCATAGCTTTTCTTCCAAGGAGCAAGTGTCTTTTAATTTCATGGCTGCAGTCACCATCCTCAGTGATTTTGGAGCCTAGGAAAATAAAGCCTGTGACTGTTTCCATTGTTTCCCCATCTATTTGCCATGAAGGGATGGAACCAGATACCATGATGTTCGTTTTTTGAATATTGAGTTTTAAGCCAGCTTTTTCACTCTCCTCTTTCACTTTCATCAAAAGGCTCTTTAGTTCCTCTTCATTTTCTGCCATAAGGTTGGTGTCATCTGTATATCTTAGGTTATTGATATTTCTCCCAGAAATATTGACTCCAGCTTGTGCTTCATCCAGCCTGGTATTTTGCACGATGTACACTGCATATAAGTTAAATAAGTAGGGTGACAATATACAGCCTTGACGTATTCCCTTTCCTATTTGGAACCAGTCTGTTGTTCCACGTCAGGCTCTAATTGTTGCTTCTTGACCTGCATAAACATTTCTCAGAAAGCAAGTGAGGTCATCTGGTATGTCCATCTCTTGAACAATTTTCCACAGCTTGTTGTGATCTGCAAAATCAAAGGCTTTTGTGACATCAGTAAAGCAGAAGTCGATGCTTTTCTGGAACTCTCTTGCCTTTTCTATGATCCATCAGATGTTGCCAATTTGATCTCTTTTTCCTCTGCCTTTTCTAAATCCAGCTTGAATATCTGGAAGTTCTCGGTTCATGTACTGTTGAATGTTCACATGGATAATTTTGAGCATTCCTTTGCTAGCATGTCAGATGAGTGCAATTGTATGGTAGTTTGAACATTCTTAGGCATTGCCTTTCTTTGGGATTAGAATGAAAACTAACCTTTTCCAGTCCTGTGGTCACTGCTGAGTTTTCCAAATTTGCTGTCATATTGAGTGCAGCATTTCCACAGCATCATCTTTTAGGATTTGAAATAACTCAGCTGGAATTCCACCACCTCCACTAACTTTATTCATAGTGATACTTCCTAAGTCCCACTTGACTTCGCCTTCCAGGATGCCTGGCTCTAGGTGATTTCTATTATATCCATATAATATTTGTCAGAATTAATATTTGACTTCAAAGTATATTCCCTTAGTAAAAAAAAAAAAATTCAGAACCACAGAAGTCAAATTCAATATAATAAATAATATATAAATAATATATTTTCAAATAATTACATAAAAGTAAATACCTGATTCAATATTGTCTAATATTTAAAAGTGTTTTAAAAACTACATAGTGTCCCCTTGTTAAGGACAATATGCTAATCCATCAAAAAGCACATTAACATTTTATGAAACATGACTATGAAAGTAGAAATATATCACCATGAAAGCCAGGAGGAGGCTTGGAAACTGAGTTCTAGATCAAGGAGAGGGAAATGCAGATCTGAGAGAAGCCCTGCTAGAAGAAATCTGGGGCACTGCTGTTGGATCCTGGACCATGGACTTGCTCATCCACTGAGAAACACTGAAATGGCTAAGAGTGTGGAAATTCCACAATTTTGTAGGAAGTCAGCTTTTTGGAAATATCCCAAGAGTGGTATTTTGCTATAAGAAAAGGAATAACTGTTTTTATGTATCTTTTTATCCCTAACACTTTGCATAGATCTTAGGATCAAAAACTTTGTTAGAGCTACAATCCCCAACACCTTTTGTCTTGGTGCAGGCTTTCAGAATGACTCCTTCCATAGGGGTAGAAGGGAATAAATATCTCACACATTAAAAAAAAAAAAAAAAAAAGAAAACAAAACATTATGTTTTGGGCTATAATCCAAGGCATATATATTCCAAGGCATTAGATGATTTTCCCCTAATTTCAAATTCAGTGTTTCTATGAAAATACATAATTTAGTACATTATTATTTATGTGTTGTTGAACTTTTGCAGGTAACTTGCACATTATAACAACGACATCTTCTCATTACACAAAACGTTAGCTTACTTATATAGATGAGAAACAAGGCACAAAAAAAAAAAAATACTTTACAATTTACAAGAAAGAGTAGTTTCTTATTCAACACTTATTCAACTTCAGTGTATTTTATACTCTTACTACACCTATCTTTGAAGATATTATATATTATATTTATAGTAAATAGTCAAGATGTAATAATAAGACAAAGTGATAGTAATGTAATAATAAGACAAAGTATTAGCTTTATGTTTACTTTAATCTACATTTCATGAGCTATTTCTTGTTAAATAAAATTCATTCAATATGTAACACAAGAATCTACATTTCCCTAGTCCTGTGGATGTTCTGTAATCATATCTCACTGACCTTCAAAGTCAGATTTCCTGAGGATTCACAGCCCCTTTGTCGGATCCCCATGTTTGGAGGTCTGGTGTGGAGCCTAGAACCTTCACAACAGTGGGAGAAGTTCTTTGGTAAAATTAAAGAAAATAGGAAAAACCATTAGACCATTCAGGTATGACCTAAATCAAATCCCTTATGGTTATACAATGGAAGTGACAAATAGATTCAAAGGATTACATGATAGCCATAGTACCTGAAGAACTATGAATGAAGATTCATAACATTGTTTAGGAGGTAGTGACTCAAATAATTCTCAGGAAACAGAAATGCAAAAAGGCAAAATGGTTATGTGAGGAGGTCTTACAAATATCAAAGAAAAGAGGAGATGTAAAAGGAAAGGGGGAAAGGGAAAGATACAGCCCCACTGAATGCAGAGTTCCAAGGAATACCAAAAAAGATAAGAAAGCCTTCTTATATGAACAATGCAAAGAAATAGAGGAAAACAATAGAATGGGAAAAACTAGAGATCTCTTTAAGAAAATTAGAGATGCCAAGGGAACATTTCATGCAAAGATGGGCACAATAAAGAATAGAAACTATAAGTACCTAAAGGAAGCAGAAGATATTAAGAAGAGGTGGCAGAAATACACAGAAGAACTGTAGAAAAAATAGATCTTAATGACCTGGATAACGACGATCACCAACCTAGAGCCAGACATCCTGGAATGTGAAGTCAAGTGCACCTTAAAAGCATCACTACAAAGTTAGTTGGGGTGATGGAATTCCAGTTGAGCTATTTCAAATCCTAAAAGATGATGCTGTGAAAGTACTTCTTTCAATATGCCAGCAAATTTGGAAAACTCATCAATGGCCCCAGAACTGGAAAAGGTCAGTTTTCATTCCAATCCCAAAGAAGGACAATGCCAAAAATGTCCAAACTACCACAAATTTTACACTCATTTCACATGCTAGCAAGGTAAGGCTCAAAATTTTTCAAGCTAGGCTTCAGTAGTACATGAACTGAGAACTTCGAGATGTTCAAGTTGGGTTTAGGAAAGGCAAAGAAACCAGAGATCCAATTGCCAACATCAATTGGATCATAGAAAAACGAAAATAATTGCAGAAAAACATCTACTTCTGCTTCATTGACTATGCTAAAGCCTTTGTGTGGATCACAATAAACTGTGGTAAATACTTAAAGAGATTGAAATACCAGACCACCTTCTCTGTCTCCAGAGAAACCTGTATACAGGTCAAGAAACAACAGTTAGAATCAAACATGGAACAACAGACTGGTTCAAAATTGGTAAAGGAGTACATTAAGACTGTATACTGTCACTCTGCTTATTTAACTTATATGCAGAATACATCAAACAAAAATACCGGGCTGGATGAAGCACAAGTAGCAATCAAGAACACCAGGAGAAATATCAGTAACCTCAGATATGCAGATAACATTACCCTAATGGTAGAAAGTTTAGAGGAACTAAAGGGCCTCTTGATGAAAGTGAAAGAGGAGACTGAAAAAGCTGTCTTGAAACTCAACATTTAAAAATATATGACAAACCTGACAGCATATTAAAAAGCGGAAAGATTACTTTGCCTACAAAGGTCCATATAGTCAAAACTATGATTTTTCCAGTAGTCATGTATGGATGTGAGGGTTGGACCATAAAAAAGGCTGAACACTGAAGAATTGATTCTGTCAAACTGTGGTGGTGAAGACTCTTCAGAGTCTCTTGGACACCAAGAATATCAAACCAGTTAATCCTAAAGGAAATCAACTCTGAATATTCATTGGAAGTGCTGATGCTATGGCTGAAGCTCCAATCCTTTGGTCATCTGATGCAAAGAACTGACTCACTGGAAAAACCCTGATGCTGGTAAAGATTGAGGGCATGAGGAGAAAGGGATAACAGAGGAGGAAATGGTTGGATGGCATCATCAGTTCAATGGACATACATGAACAAACTCTGGGAGATAGTGAAAGACAGGGAAGCCTGAAATGCTGCAGCCCATGGGGTCACAAAGCACTGGACATGAATGAGGGTCTGAACAACAACAAGAAATGTGGAACACACATGCACACACACATACATATACATGTATAAATTTATAATAGCAATGGTTAATCAATACATTATATTATGAAGAATAAATGAAAAGCAGCTTAAGGCCTTTCTTTATACTGCCACATTGTCTTTCAAAAATATACATTTGTTATCTGTATTCAAATAATTTAGAATATTTTTTTAGATCAATTAAAATATTTATTTCTAATAAGGATATTTCCTAGGAAAAGAAAATGGATTAGATATAGAAGGGAAGAACAGTCAGATTGAAGGTCAGTAGAATATTTTATAACTTAGATTACTGTATTCTTTCAGGTTGGTACTATCTTCTTTTCAAAATTAAGAAACTTATTTTTTGTTTTGTCATTCTTAGTAAGAAAGAAAGTAGAAATTCATCAAGATTATTAAAATATTTTAAAACAAACTGTTGGCTCATGAATTAATGAAGATTTTTATAAACTAATCTTTATGTAGTCAGAAACTGGGTTGGCAGTCCAAAATAAAAGTTTCTTGAGTTATTTCAATTAGGACAATTTCTGTGCTTCTGCTCCTCTGTGGAGATAGGCTGCTTTATCTCCAAATCTCACTTTGACAGTCTTAAAGTATTTTAGAAAAGAAGCATAAAGAATATTTAGAGAACTACAAGTAAGGATTAAAGATATTTGTCAGGATGCTTTTTAAAGGTCCTTATTTTAAAATATTCTATCAATAGCAATGTTTTAGATACACAAAAAGTTAAAGAAATAATTATAGCTTTAAAGCTTGTTTGTAATTTTAGCTCTGAGGAAAGAAACAATTCGTATGAGCAGTAACATCAAAAGCTTTTAAGTACATTATAGAAAACAGTATACATACATGTGTAAATATATACATATATATAAATATATGTACATATATATACATATATATATACATATATATACACACATATATAGTGCCACCGGTTTTGCTCATAAATAACTTTCAGTTCAGTCAGTTCAGAACAGTCGCTCAGTCGTGTCCGACTCTTTGCGACCCCATGAATCACAGCACGCCAGGCCTCCCTGTCCATCACCCACTACCGGAGTTTACTCAAACTCATGTCCATCCAGTTGGTAATGCCATCCAGCCATCTCATCCTCTGTCGTCCCCTTCTCCTCCTGCACCCAATCCAGCATCAGGGTCTTTTCCAATGAGTCAACTCTTTGCATCAGGTGGCCAAAGTATTGGAGTTTCAACTTCAGCATCAGTCCTTCCAATGAACACCCAGGACTGATTTCCTTCAGAATGGACTGGTTGGATCTCCTTGCAGTTCAAGGGACTCTCAAGAGTCTTCTCCAACACCAAAGTTCAAAAGCATCAATTTTTCGGTGCTCAGCTTTCTTCACAGTCCAACTTTCACATCCATGCATGACCACTGGAAAAACCATAGCCTTGACCAGATGGACCTTTGTTGGCAAAGTAATGTCTCTGCTTTTTAATATGCTATCCAGGTTGGTCATAATTTTCCTTCCAAGGAGTAAGTGTCTTTTAATTTCATGGCTGCAGTCACCATCTGCAGTGATTTTGGAGTCCAAAAAAATAAAGCCTGACACTGTTTCCACTGTCTCCCCATCTATTTCCCATGAGTGATGGGAGCAGATGCCATGATCTTAGTTTTCTGAATGTTAACCTTTAAGCCAACTTTTTCACTCTCATCTTTCACTTTCATCAAGAGGCTTTTTAGTTCCTCTTCGCTTTACTGAACCAATAATGGTATTTCTTAGCTGATATAAATACCTTTATTTTCAAAGCAATGAAACATGGAAACACTCATTTACAAAATAATTTTTCATAATATAAATCTCAGCTAGAATCTTACAAATAACTTTAACAAATATGGTTCTCTATAAACCTGTAATTGCCTTGTACTGTGCAATTCAAAAGATTTTGTACCATTACTGTTGATATTAAAATGGCCTGTCTTCATTTCTTCAACATGAAAAAAGAAAATGGGATAAGTGTTTAGAACTGAACATCTTATTATACTTCACTAAAGTGACAATAATATATGTATTATAACCTCAATAGAGCTAATGGAAAAAAGACCTATAGGGACTTTGCTCTTACCTATTGAATAACACACAATGGAATATTTATTTATTCAATACAAATTCATAAATATATTAATTATATTTCAAGTTTACAAATGTTAATACATTAATTCTGCTCTGTACTATTTAGTTGTTCACATTTAGTTATGCTACTGATAATTTTGTGGTCTCAGTTTTTCCAACTATAAAATTATTTCATTTCCTTTATAAAAGTATGATCTGTGGTAAACATTCATAGCTATTTTTTTTTTCAATTAAACCACAGACTGTATTTGAGTATCATCATTTTCCCCCTAATGTTCCTTTTGTGTCCCAGGATATGACTCAGGATCCCACGTTGCATTCAATTTCTGTGCCTTCCTAGTCTTCTCCACTCTGAAAGAGTGCCTTAGTCTTTCCTTGCCTCCCGTGGACTCTCTTTTTTTCTTTTTTTTTTTTAATGTAAATTCATTTATTTTAATTGGAGGCTAATTACTTTACAATATTGTATTTGTTTTGCATACATTGACATGAATCCGCCACGGTTGTACTTATGTTCCCCATCTTGAACCCCCTCCTGCCTCCCTCCCCATCCCATCCCTCTGGGTTATCCCAGTGTACCAGCTCCGAGCACCCTGTCATGCATCGAACCTACACTGGCGATTCATTTCACATATGAAAATACACATGTTTCAATGCAATTGTCCCAAATTATCCCACCCTCGCCCTCTCCCACAGAGTCCAAAAGACTGTTCTATGCATCTGTGTCTCTTTTGCTGTCTCACATACAGGGTTATCGTTACCATCTTTCTAAATTCCATATATATGTGTTCGTATACTGTATTGGTGTTTTTCTGTCTGGCTTACTTCACTCTGTAGAATAGGTCCAGTTTCATCCATCTCATTAGAACTGATTCTAATGTATTCTTTTTAATGGCTGAGTAATATTCCATTGTGTATATCTACCACTGCTTTCTTATCCATTTGTCTGCTGATTGACATCTAGGTTATTTCCATGTCCTGCCGATTATAAACACTGCTGTGATGAACATTGGGGTACACGTGTTTCTTTCAATTCTTGTTTCCTCAGTGTGTACGCCGAGCAGTGGGATTGCTGAGTCATATGGCAGTTCTATTTCCAATTTTTTAAGGAATCTCTACACTGTTCTCCATAGTGGCTGTACTAGTGTGCATTCACATCAACAGTGTAAGAGGGTTCCTTTTTCTCCACACCCTCTCCAGCATTTATTCTTTGTGGACTTTTGGATAGCAGCCATTCTGATTGGTGTTAAATGGTACCTCACTATGGTTTTGGTTTTCATTTCTCTGATAATGAGTGATGTTGAGCAACTTTTCATGTGTTTGTTAGTCATCTGTATGTTTTCTTTGGAGAAATGTCTCTTTAGTTCTTTGGCCCATTTTCTCATTGAGTGATTTATTTTTCTGAAATTTAGCTGCAGGTATTGCTTGTATATTTTTGAGTTTAATTCTTTTTTCCCATTCTGAAGGCTGCCTTTTCACCTTGTTTATAGTTTCCTTTCTTGTGCAGAAGATTTTAATTTTAATTAGGTCCCATTTGTTTATTTTTGCTTTTGTTTCCAATATTCTGGGAGGTGAGTCATAGAGGATCCTGCTGTGATTTACATCAGAGAGTGTTTTGCCTGTTTTCTTCTAGGAGTTTTATAGCTTCTTGTCTTACGTTTAGATGTTTAATCCATTTTGAGTTTATTTTTGTGGATGGTGTTAGAAAGTGTTCTAGTTTCATTTTTTTTTACAAATGGTTGACCAGATTTCCCAGCACCACTTGTTAAAGAGATTGTCTTTTTTCCATTGTATATTCTAGCCTCCTTTGTCGAAGATAAGGTGTACATAGGTATGTGGATTTATCTCTGGGCCTTCTATTTTGTTCCATTGATCCATATTTCTGTCTTTGTGCCAGTACCATACTGTCTTGATGATTGTGGCTTTGTAATAGAGCCTGAAGTCAGGCAGGTTGATTCCTCCAGTTCCATTCTTCTTTCTCAAGATTGCTTTGGCTATTCCAGGTTTTTTGTATTTCCATACATATTGTGAAATTATTTGTTCTAGTTCTCTGAAAAATATCATTGGTAGGTTGATAGAGATTGCACTGAATCTATTGATTGCTTTGGGGTAGTATACTTATTTTCACTATATTGATTCTTACAATCCATGGACACGCTATATTTCTCCATCTATTTGTGTCCTCTTTGATTTCTTTCACCAGTGCTTGATAGTTTTCTATATGTTGGTCTTTTGTTTCTTAAGGTAGATATATTCCTAAGTATTTTATTCTTTTTATTGCAATGGTGAATGAAATTGTTTCCTTAATTTCTCTGTTTTCTCATTGTTAGTGTATAGGAATGCAAGGGATTTCTGTGTGTTAATTTTATATCCTGCAACTTTACTATATTCATTGATTAGCTCTAGTAACTTTCTGGTAGGGTCTTTAGGGTTTTCTATGTAGAAGATCATGTTGTCTGCAAACAGTGAGAGTTTTACTTCTTCTTTTCCAATTTTTATTGCTTTTATTTGTTTTTCTGCTCTGATTGCTGTGGCCAAAACTTTGAAAACTATATTGAATAGTAGTAGTGAGAGTGAGCACCCCTCTATTGTTCCTGACTTTAGGGGAAAATTTTCAATTTTTCACCATTGAAGATAATGTTTACTATGGGTTTGTCATATATAGCTTTCATTATGTTGACATATGGTCCTTCTATTCCTGCTTTTTGAAGGATTTTATCATAAATGCATTTGAATTTTGTCAAAGGCTTCATCTGCATTTATTGAGATAATCATATAGTTGTTTTTTTTTTTCAATTTGTTAATGTAGTATATTACATAGATTTATTTGCGGATATTGGAGAATTCTTGCATCCCTCGGGTAAAGCCCACTTGGTCATGATGTATGATCTTTTTAATACATTGTTGGATTCTGTTTGCTAGAATTTTGTTAAGGATTTTGCATCTATTTTCACCAGTGATGTTGGCCTGTAGTTTTTTTTTTTGGGGGGGGGGGCATTTCTGTCAGGTTTTGGTATTAGGGTGATGGTGGCCTCATAGAATAAGTTTGGATATTTACCTCTTCTGCCATTTTCTGGAAGAGTTTGAACAGGATAGGCATTATCTCTTCTCTAAATTTTTGGTAGAATTCAGCTCTGAAGCCTTCTGGTCCTAGGCTTTTTGTGTTGGAAGATTTCTGATTAGAGCTTCAATTTCTGTGATTCTGATGGGTCTGTGAAATTTTTCTATTTCTTCCTGGTTCAGTTTTAGAAAGTTGTACTTTTCTAAGAATTTGTCCATTTCTTCCAAGTTGTCCATTTTATTGGCATATAGTTGCTGCTAGTAGTCTCTTATGATCCTTTATATTTCTGTGTTGTCTGTTGTGATCTCTTCATTTTCATTTCTAATTTTGTTGATTTGGCTCTTCTCCCTTTGTTTCTTGATGAGTCTGGCTAATGGTTTATCAATTTTATTTATCTTTTCAAAGAACCAGCTTTTGGCTTTGTTGATTTTTGCTGTGTGTTGTCTCTGTTGTTTCTTTTGCATTTATTTCTGCCATAATTTTAAAGATTTCTTTGCTTCTACTAACCCTGGGGTTCTTCTTTTCTAGTTGCTTTAGGTGGCAAATTAGGTTATTTATTTGACTTTTTTCTTGTTTTTTGAGGTAAGCCTGTAATGTTATGAACCTTCACCTTAGCCCTGTTTTTGCAGTGTCCCATAGGTTTTGGGTTGTTGTGTTTTCCGTTCATTCATTTCTATGCATATTTTGATTTCATTTTTGATTTCTTCTGTGATTTTTTGGTTATTCAGCGATGTGTAGTTCATCCACCATATGTTTGTATTTTTTAATAGCTTTTCGCCTATAATTGACATCTAATCCTACTGCATTGTGGACAGAATAGATGCTTGGAATGATTTAAATTTTTGTGAATTTGCCAAGGCTAGATTTATGGCCCAGGATGTGATCTATCCTGGAGAAGGTTCCGTGTGCACCTGATAAAAAGGTGTAATTCATTCTTTTGGGGTGAAATGTCCTATAGATATCAAATAGGTCTAACTGGTCTATTGTATCAATTAAAGTTTGTGTTTCCTTGTTACTTTTCTGTTTAGTTGATCCATCCATAGGTGTGAGTGGGGTATTAAAGTCTCCCACTCTTACTACTTTATTGTTAATTTCACCTTTCATACTTGTTAGCATTTGTCTTTCATATAATGGTGCTCCTATGTTGGGCGCATATATATTTATAATTGTTATTTCTTCTTCTTGGATTGATCCTTTGATCACTGTGTAGTGTCTTTCTTTGTCTCTCTTCACAGCCTTTGTTTTAAAGTCTATTTTATGTGAAATGAATATTGCTACTCCTGCTTTGTTTTCATCTCTATTTGCGTGGAATATCTTTTTCCAACTCTTCATTTTCAGTCTGTATGTGTCCCTTGTTTCAAGGTGGGTCTCTTGTAGACAGCATATACAAGAGTCTTGTTTTGGTATTCATTCCACCAGTCTTTGTCTTTTGGTTGGGGCACTCAACCTATTTACATTTAAGGTAATTATTGATAAGTATGATCCCGTTGCCATTTACTTTATTATTTTGGGTTCGAGTTTATACAACCTTTCTATATTTCCTGTCCAGAGAAGATCCTTTAGCATTTGTTGAAGGGCTGGTTTGGTGGTGCTGAATTCTCCCAGCTTTTGCTTGTCTGTAAAGTTTTTGATTTTTCCTTCATATTTGAATGAGATTCTGGCTGGGTACAGTAATCTGGACTGTAGGTTATTTTCTTTCATCACTTTAAGTATGTCCTGCCATTCCCTTCTGGCATGAAGAGTTTCTATTGATATATCATCTGTTATCCTTATGGGAATCCCCTTGTATGTTATTTGTTGCTTTTCCCTTGCTGCTTTTAATATTTTTTCTTTGTGTTTGATCTTCATTAATTTGATTAATATGTGTCTTGGGGTGTTTCACCTTGGGTTTATCCTGTTTGGGACTCTCTGGGTTTCTGGGACTTGGGTGATTATTTCCTTCCCCATTTTAGGGAAGTTTTCTACTATTATCTCCTCAAGTATTTTCTCATGGTGTTTATTTTTGTCTTCTTCTGAGACTCTTATGATTCGAATGTTGGGGCATTTCACATTGTCCCAGAGGTCCCTGAGGTTGTCCTCATTTCTTTTGATTCTTTTTCTTTTTTCCTCTCTGTTTCATATATTTCTACCATTCTACCTTCTACCTCACTTATTCTATCTTCTGCCTCCATTATTCTATTGTTGGCTCCCTCTAGAGTGTTTTTGATCTCATTTATTATATTATTCATTACATATTGACTCTTTTTTATTTCATCTAGGTCCTTGTTAGACCTTTCTTGCATCTTCCTGATCCTTGTATCCAGGATATTTATCTGTAACTCCATTTTGTTTTCAAGATTTTGGATCATTTTCACTATCATTATTTGGAATTCTTTATCAGGTAGATTCCCTATCTTTTCCTTTTTTTTTTTTTTTTTTGGTTTGGTGGGCATTTATCCTGTTCCTTTACCTGCTGGGTATTTCTCTCCCTTTTCATCTTGTTTATATTGCTGTGTTTGGTTTGGCCTTTCTGTATGCTGGAAGTTTTTGGTTCCTCTTTATTGTGGAGGTTCCTCACTGTGGGTGGAGTTGGACGGGTGGTTTCTCAGTGTTTTCTGGTTAGGGAAGCTTGTGTCGGTGTTCTGGTGGATGGAGCTGTATTTCTTCTCTCTGGACTGCTATGAAGTGTCCAGTAATGAGTTTTGAGATGTCAGTGGGTTTGGTGTGACTTTGGGCAGCCTGTATATTGAAGTTCAGGGCTATGTTCTCGTGTTGCTAGAGAATTTGCATGGTTTGTCTTGCTCTGGAACTTGTTGGCCCTTGGGTGGTGCTTGGTTTCAGTGTAGGTATGGAGGCGTTTGATGTGCACCTATCTATTAATGTTCCCTGGAGTCAGGAGTTCTCTGGTGTTTTCAGGATTTGGACTTAAGCCTCCTGCCTCTGGTTTTCAGTCTTATTCTTACAGTAGACTCAAGAGATCTCCATCTGTACAGCACCGATGGTAAAACATCTAGGTTAATGATGAAAAGTTTCTCCACAGTGAGGGACACCTAGAGAGGCACAAAGAGTTACATGGAGAAGATAAGATGGAGGAAGGAGATAGAGGTGAGCAGAAGGAGAAGAGGGGGGATCAAAAGGGGAGAGAGCAAGCTAGCCAGAAATCACTTCCCTATGTGCTCTCCACAGTCTGGACCCCTCAGAGATGTTCACGGAGTTACACAGAGAAGAGAAGAGGAACAAAGGAGACAGAAGTGGCCAGGAGCAGAAAAGGGGGAATGAAAAGGAGAGCTACAGATCCAGCCAGTAATCAGTTCCCTAAGTGTTCTCCACAGCCCAGAACACACAAAGAGATTCACAGAGTTGGGTGGAGAAGAGAAGGGGGAGCGAGGAGACAGAGGCGACCTGGTGGAAAAAAGGGAGTGTCCAAAGAAGGAGAGAGCAATCAAACCAGTAATCTCGCTCCCAAGTAAAAATGGATACTGAAGATTGGGTTCTTAAAGGTACAAATTGATAACAAATACAAAAAATTAAATCTAGAGTAAAGGTTAGATTATCAAAAATAAAATATTAGAGAAAAAAAGTCACAAGAATTATAAAATATATATATATATATATATATGAAGTTTGCTTTAAAAATAGGGTCCTTTTTTTGCAAAGTAATAGTAGGCTATAAAAATGAAAATTAAAGAAGTAATAGAGGACTTAAAAATGACAAATTCATTTTTTAAAAATTAAAAAAATGATAATAGTTAAAATATATCTAGGAATTTCTCTGCTGTTGTTGTGGACAGTGTGGGATCAGTTCATTTTCAGATAGTTCCTTGATCCAGCTTATACTTCTCAAGATCTATAGGTCCCTTTCTATGTAGTCGGTGCTAACTGCAGGGTTTTAATCTATTGTACCTGTCACTTCCAAAGTGGTTCCCTGTTTATTTTAGCTTCTTCTGTTTGCTGGTCTTTTCAGTGTCGAATTTCCACCCTGACACAAGGGGGCGGTGGTGGTCACTTTTTTAGGCTTCCTTGTTCAATTGTGCTGTGGGGAGGTAGGAACACTGCAAACAAATATTACTGGCATGTGTGGGGAGTGCTTGCAATTTCTCCGCCACACTGGATTTGCCCCCACTCACAGCATGTGTGTTTTCCCAGTCTACACTGTTCAGGCTCTAGGTTGCTCTGCCAGGAACTGTCTGAGGTGGGTCACTGGGTTGCAAGTACTTCCCTGGTCTAAACTGCTCAGGTTCAGGTTCTCGGGTACTCCACAAAGGCGAAGACTTGGTTGGGCCTGCGTTTTGTGCCCTTCCCAGGTTTGAGCAGCTCAAGTGATCAGGTGTTTGGTGAGCACAGTTGCCGCGAGTTGGGGGCTGCATCTTATCGCCTCCCCCGTCCCAGCCACTCGGTTTTCCTGGTGTACAACCGGTGCACCTTCTCAGGTGTGCTGTGTGTCTCTTCTGGGGAGCTGATCTCTGGTTGTGACCCTCCTGACGGATGTTGACCATCCAGAATTCCAAGAAGTCTTGGTTAGCAATGAAGCCTGCTTGCAGTTTGGTAACTGCCTCTCTGGGGCCCTTCTGGCTCTGGCTGCCCTCGCCTGCCTGTCTCTGGTGGGGAATGGGCTGGTCCACAGCTCTGCTCAGTCCTTTGTTCTGTGAGCGGAACTGGCAGGGTCTTAGGTGTGGGCTTTTTGCAGGATAGCTATCCCACAGTCTGGCTTGCTATCTCAAGTTAGTTCCCTCAGATTGCCCTCAGGGCATTCAGGCCCTGTCCTTACCCTAAGCAGTGCATCCACCCCTCACTGTCCAGTCACCATCTGTGGGGTTTAATTATTTATTTATTTTTCCCCCCAGTTATGTTGCCCTCTGAGGTTCCAAGGCTCGCCACAGACCTGCCGGTGAGAGTGTTTCCTGGCTTTTGAAAACTTCTCTCTTTTTTAAGACTGCCTTCCCAGGACAAATATCCGTCCCTACCTCTTTTGATTCTCTTATCTTTTATATTTTTTCCTACCTCCTTTTGAAGACAATGGGCTGCCTTTCTGGGTGCCTGATGTCTTCTGCCAGCATTCATAAGTTGTTTTGTGGAATTTACTCAGTGTTCAAATGTTCTTTAGATGAATTTGTGGGGAAGAAAGTGGTCTCCCAGTCCTATTCCTCCACCATCTTAGGACCACTCCCTATAGGTAAAATTTTAAGTAAAACAAAATTTTGGGCCTTTTTTTTTTTTAACTTTCCAAACATTTTCCTGTGAAGGTGTTTGCCATCAGTTTATCAAATTTTAATTTACAAAGAAAAAGAAAAGTCTTAGAAAAGCTGAATATTTCCTCCTCAATGTTTTTGCTGGAGTTTTAAATGGTTGTCATAAAGAGCTGGCTGAATTTGTAGTCTTCAGTACTTTTTATGGATTTTTCTAGATAACATAAGACATTTCAAGAATACCTAAAATTAGCACAATAGGTAGTTCCATATATTTTTATTAAAATTAGTCTTTGCTAAAATATTATGTTTTAAATATGGATTCAAACACAGAGAGAAAGAAGGTGAAGGCCATATGTACTTCTTGAATAAAAGTTAACTTTAAATACATTTTAAGTGTTAGTTGTCATAGTCTAATGATATCTGTCTTTCATTAGAGATTGACTCATTCCAGTTATAGGGGTAAAAGTTTTGCTATATCTATGTAAAATCTTAATTCAAAATACAAGAGATTTCTTTGTTTGTCTCACTAGCTGATCTCTAACTTTATTCATCCATGAATTTGAGTCTTTAAAATTCACTGTGCTAAAAGTCACAGAATCTACATTGATTCCACACACAAACACTTAATAAATTTAGTTTAGAAGAAAATGTTCTCATTCAATTTTAGAGGTGTAAATTTGTATTCATTGGTTTTTGAAAACAGGTACAGCATCATAAAAATAGTACATTATCTTAATACATATTTGATATTGTAAAGGACCCTTGATATTAAGGATCCTTAAGCAATTTTTTAAGTTGAAAATTTAAATAGAATAAAGCTAGAGAAAAACATAACATTTTTCTCTAAATTTCATTAAAACTCTTCCCAGAAAATCATAAGCTTTTCTAAAATAAATTTAAATTTGAAATAATAGAAGGCTAGAATTAACTTGTAATTATAAGATATAAAAGGAGAGTTGAAAAATAAGTAGTACAAAAGGAATGTTAATTAAGTTAGAGAGGTGTGAATTGCAAATTAATGGAAAATAAACTTAGACTGAGGGACATATCATCTACCTCTTTTTTTAAAAAAAAAATCAAGTTCTACAGCTTAAAATCACAGAGATAGAGCACTCTGGGTATTTCCTAAGAAATAACAGTTTAAATTTAAAACATAGTAAAATTGCTGCACCCTTTTAGTTGATAAAAATATTGTGTTATTCTTACCATAAAGAAAAGTCTCAGCTCTAATATTCTCTGTAATTGAAGGAAATTTCAAAGTGAGTTTGGAATTTTTTCCTTATGCTTGAACACTTCAAATTTTTGTTGTTCAAATTGTCAGGGCAGCACAGATTCTTCCCAGCATTCATATAGGACTTCTGGTTTTGGTGTGCAGATTGCAGTCAGTCGTCTAAATGGCAGGTGACTGGTAATGATCTATGTTTTTCTTATTCATAATGGTAGACTGTTTTCAAATGAAAAGAAATACTTTGACCCATGAAAACGTGAGCTTGCCATTCCAAACTCTGTCTTGAAGATATGTAAATTTAAATGAGGTCTTTTGTTAGTGATGAAAATAAAATTGAACCATTTATTGTATCTTTTGCATTTCATTATGTTTTCAATGTATTTCAATTGTTCAGCATTTTAATGACCTCTACAGCATTTTAATGACCTCTACCTCATGAAATATTTTATCTGAAATTTATAGTCATATTACCTTATTTTAAAAAATGTAATGTGTTATTTTATTTCCAAATTTGAATTGATTGTGTATGCTGCTATTGATCTGCATATTTAAACACCATTAATGAAATAGTACAAAAGAAGTTGTATACTTCACTGTTCTTGACACTTAAAGTGCATGGAGAGGCTGATGCTATAACAACTCAAGTTGCTCATTTTGATCTCAAGAGAAAAGTTACAACAATCCTATTAACGTTGATTTCACTTGAAGGGACTTGAAACATAATACAGTATTAACTTGCCTTTTTTAAAAATGAAACTATTAAAGTAAGAACAGTGATTTTAAAAGAAATTTCATGCAAAGAATAATTGCAGGGCAGATTATATTTACAGAACAGAGTGATTGCTGTTATAGTCTAAGTACCAAACAATGTATAAATGTGTCACTTAAAAGAGATATAAGTAGAAATTTATACCAAGAGATTAAATAAGGAAATAATTGTTTGCCATTGCATCTTCTGTGACATTGTACCTTCTTTCTCATCATTAAATCACTTACAGTGTCAATAATACTTTTATTGAACTCTAGCATGCCATCATTACTATATTGAGAAGGTTGTATTCATTTCCCTTTATCATAATAGTGTTACACACTAAGAAAATTCTTACAGACATGTAAATTTATATATCTTTTAAAGTAGGTCAATTTTTACAGAGCTTTCAAAAAATATATTTTCTTCCAGTTAAAACTACTGCTCTCTGCCCCATTCCAGCAGGTTGAATATAATTATATCCTTAAAATTTTGACATAAAATATTTCTAGACTATTTCTGTAGCATAATGTGAGTTATACCTCTATCCAGAAAATAATTTGTCTACTATATGCTGGAGGTATTAATGGAGATCAAATCATTTTGCTAGCTATATATAACTTGAGCAATAACATATTTGATATAGGTGAAATAGTTACAAATGTATATATAAAGGTGTAACAATCAACATATATTATAGTAGAAATAGTATTGAATTTGGAGTCAAGAAAACCTAAATTTGAGACCTCATATAACCATTTACAGGACTTCCCTAGTGGCTCAGTGGTAAAAAAAAAAAAATCCACCTGTCAATGTAGGAGATGCAAGAGACTTAGGTTGTATCCCTGGGTTGGGAAGATCCCCTGGAGTAGGAAATGGCAACCCACTCCAGTATTCTTGCCTGGAGAATCCCGGGGAAAGAAGAACCTGGTGGATTACACTCCATAGGGTCACAAAGAGTTGGACATGACTGAGGGGACTTAGCATGCATGCATTCACATAACCATTTATAAACAGTGGTGTAAAACGGTGCAAGTGAATTCATCTTTCTCTCATATTCATTTAAATCATATATAAAATACTCTGCCTTAATTAGAAGACATCTGACAGTTTTAAAGCTGATAAAGTTGATGAAACTGCCTAGCACAGACTCTGTCACATAGAGCAATTCAGCCACTTAAAAGTCTGAATGCAAATAGGTCTTATAAAGAATTCAATATACAATTTAATAATACCATATCTATGAAGTTTGGTCACATTGTAGGCCAGTTTCCAAAATTATTTGATAATGTTGAACAAGTATTAGCTAATAGGTAATTTATTTTTGTTAAAAACATACTAAAACATATGTCTGCTAGTGTAAATTGTATGATCTGTTATCTTCTAGATATTTACATTACCATTAAGTAGTTTAGATCTGTTAATTCAAGATGTTACAAAATCTTGGATCAAATACAAAGTACTCTTTAATTATTTTTGATATAGGAAAATATTTATTAGACATATAATTAGGAATTGAGCTTGAAGGGTTTTTTGTTTGTTTGTTTTTGTTTGTTTGTTTGTTTTGTTTTTTACAGATGCTCAAGGGATCCTTTGAAGTTATATACTTGGATATGTGAGAGTTACTGGATGAGTCATTGATTCCTTGGGTATACTCAGCTGTAAGTATTTAATGTATAGATTTTAAAAAGTGATTTCACTGTCATGTTTCTGGAAAAACATCTCCAATCATAAATCCTCTGTAGGCAGAAATCATGTTTTATTTATGTATGTCTTGACCACATAGCACAAAGTCAGAGTCAGTATGTTTTTGTTGATTGACTGAAATAATAGAACGTATCATCATTAATTACTTAGGAATAAGTGATGCTAATTCCTGGATGTAGTTATCAGAAACAACATCATAGTAATGTTGGGATGAATTTCCCAAAAGAATGACTGTGAAGAAAAAAGGAGGTTGGTAATGTGTGTGTGTGTGTGTGTGTGTGTGTGTGTTTATGTTGTATTTTACTTGTGTAATAAGAAAATTGGAAAAGGAAAGGAAGGACACATAAAGTTGTATATTAGAAGACAATGCAGAAGAGATTTTCAGAATGGAACTTTTACTAGTTACACTCTGCTTTATAAAACAATGGGTGCATTAAGCATCTGCATTGTTTTGGTTTGGAGACTGCTTCTGAACTGATAAAATGTGTATATGTGATGTGCCACTTAGTAGGAAAGAAATTTTCTTTTAGCTATTATGTAGTATTGTCTGGATTGGGATAGTGAAATAAATAAGCTTAATGAATTGATTCAAATAAAGAAGAGAAAAGTTTATATTGAAGATGCATAAAGCTTTCCTCAGAGGATTTCTGTCATGTTACTTTTTTGATAAGTTTCATTTTCTTTTTTTCAAAATACTGAGGTAGAGTTGATACACAATATTATAGTTTCAGGTATACAATATATTGCGTGCCTGCATGCTAAGTTGCTTCAGTTATGTCTCACTCTTTGCGATCCTATGGACTGTAGCCTGCCAATCTCCTCTGGCCACAGGATTCTCCTAGCAAGAATACTGGAGTGGGTTGCTATGCCCTCCTCCAGGGTATCTTCCTGACCTAGGGATTGAACTTGAGTCTTTGACATCTGCTGCATTGGCAGGCAAGTTCTTTACCACTAGGGCCACCTGGAAAGCCCATTTGAACATTTTATGTATCTTATGAATTAAACACCATGATAAATCCAGTGACCATTTTCAGCCACACAAATTATCATGCTGTTATTGAGTATACTTTCTATGCTGTATATCATATCCCTGTGACTTGTGACTTTTATAAGTGGAAGTTTGTATCTCTTAATTTGCTGTAACTATCACGCCAAACACTCCCTCCACTTTGCTCACCATCAGTTTGGTTTTCCATATCTATGAGTCTGTATAATCTGAAGTTAGGGAGCTTGCTATCTCCAGCTTTGTTATTCTTTATTAAGATTGTTTTGGCTATTCAAGGTCATTTGGGATTCTACATAAATCTGGGTATTATTTATCCCAGTTCTGTGAAAAATGCCATTGGTATTTCGATAAGGATTGTGTTGAATTTGTAGATTGCTTTGGGTAGTATGAACATTTTAGCAATATAAATGTTTTCCAGTCAATGAATATGTTATATATTTTTTTCATTTATTTGTCTTATCTTCAATATCAGTAGCTCAGTTTTTTTTTTTTTTTTAATACAGGTATTTCACTTCCCTGGTTAAATTTATTCCTAGGAATTTTATTCTTTTTGATGCAAGTGTAATTGTTTCCTTATTTTCTCTTTTTGATAGTTTGTTATTAGTGTATATAAAGACAACATATTTCTATATATTGATTTGTATCTTACAAATGTCTGAATTCATTTAGTAGTTCTAATTTTTGTGTGTGTATTCTTCAGGGTTTTCTTTAAATATTATCATGTTTTCTGCAAATACTGACAGCTTTATTTCATCATTTTCCAATTCAGATGACATTTATTTATTTTCACTTTCTGATTGCTTTGGCTAGATCTTCCAATATTATGATGAATAAAAGTGGTTAGAGTGGATATTGTCTTGTTCCTAACCTTAGGGGGAAAAAAAGTCAGCTTTTCACTCTTAAGTATAAAATTAGCTGTGAGCTTCTCATATATGACTTATTTGATGTTAAGGTATGTTTCCTCTATACCCAGTTTATTAAGACTTTTTAAAATAAATGGATGTTGAATTGTGTTAAGTGCTTTTTCTTCATTTAATTAGGTTATCATATGATTTTTCCCATGTTTTGTTAAAATGGTGTAGATTTTACTTCTTTGAAAAATGCTTCAAGTCTCCAATTTTGAATGATAATTTTGCCAGGTAATATGTTCATGGTTTTATATATATACATATTCATTTCAGGACTTTGAATGTATATTGTGCTAGTTCCTTCTGTCCAGTAAAGTTTCTGCTAAAAATCAGCTTATAGTCTTATGAATGTTCCCTTGTGCATAACTGTTAATAGTTGGTTGTTTCTTGCTGCTTTTTTGTGTCGTGGTGTGAGTTTTCTTTTCCAGGTTGGGGAATTGTTCAGACAGTATTTCTTCAAACAAATTTTTTTATTCTTTTCTCTTCTTCCTCTTCTTCTGGGAGCCCACCATGTGAATGTTAGTATGCTTTATTTTGTCCCAGAAATCCCTTAAACTGCCCTCATTTAAAAAATGTTTATTGTTAATTAGAGGATAATTGCTTTACAATATTGTGTTGCTCTCTACCATACATCATGGGCCCAGTGGGGCAATTCTCTTTGGTGATCACAGCTGGATACTCCAGTTTGTTGTTGTTCAGTTGCTCAGTAGTGTCCAACTCTTTGGGATCCCATGGACTTCAGCACACCAGGCTTCCCTGTCCTAAACCATCTTCCAGAACTTGTTCAAACTCATGGCCATTGAGTCACTGATGCCATCCAACAATCTCTTCCTCTGTCATCCCCTTCTCCTCCTGCCTTTAATTTTTCCCAGCATCAGGGTGTTTTCCAATGAGTCAGTTATTTGCATCAGGTGGCCAAAGTATTGGAGTTTCAGCTTCAGCATCAGTCCCTCCAGTGAATATTCAGGGCTGATTTCCTTTAGGATTGACTGGTTTGGTCTCCTTGCAGTCCAAAAGAAGGGACTCACAACAGTCTTCTCCAGCACCACAGTTCAAAAGCATCAATTCTTCAACCTCAGACTTCTTTATGGTCCATCTCTCACATCCATACACGACTACTGGAAAAACCATAGCTTTGACTAGACGGACCTTTGTTGGCAAAGTAATGTCTCTTTTTAATATGCTGTCTAGGTTTGTCACAGCTTTTCTTCCAAGCAGCAAATGTCTTTTCATTCCATGGCTATAGTCACCATCTGCAATGATCTTGGAGCCCAAGAAAATAAAATCTGTCATGTTTCCACTGTTACTCCTTCTATTTATCATAAAATGATAAGACTGGATGCCATGGTCTTAACTTTCTTAACGTTTAATTTTAAGCCAGTTTTTCCATTCTCCTTTCACCCTCATCAAGAGTCTCTTTAGTTCTTCTTCACTTTCTGCCTGTAGGGTAGTATCATCTGCATATCTCAAGTTATTGATATTACTGTTCTTGGCATTTACCGTTGATATACCAACAGACATATAATGCCTTGCAAAAAACTAGCAATGGGACACTCTTTCTGTCCCCTTTTGATGTCAGATGCTTTCTCTATCTCTGTCATACTTTAATGAAACTTTGCTATACAAAAATCTCCAATTAGTCAAACCTTGTCTCTGACTCCAGATCAAATTCCTCTCCTCTGGAGGTCACAAATCCAAGCATAACACATGGCTGGCAGCAGCAACCTTTCAGAGTTATTGATTGGAGTGCACAGGTTGGATGGGGCTTACCCTAGTGAACATGAAGGTGAAGTACATTGTGTTAACTAAGTTGATGGAAAGTGGCAGAAATGATGCCTGCCAGCACTAGGTGTCAGGAGAGTAAAAAAAAAAAAAAAAAAAAAAAAGGCACTCACTAATGTTTTTGTTCCTGGAGAAAGTTCCATCAATTTCCTGGTTCTTTGGCACACATCTAAAAATTGGTCAAATCAGAATGGAATGGCAGGACATACTTAAAGTAATGAAAGAGAATAACCCACAACCCAGATTACTGTACCCAGCAAGGATCTATTCAAATATGAAGGAGAATTCAAAAGCTTTACAGACAAGCAAATCTGAGAGAATTCAGCACCACCAAACCAGCTCTTCAACAAATGCTAAAGGATCTTCTCTAGACAGGAAACACAGAAAGGTTGTATGAACGTGAACCCAAAACAACAAAGCAAATGGCAACGGTACCATTCTTATTAATAATTACCTTAAATGTAAATGGGTTGAATGCCCCAACCAAAAGACAAAGACTGGCTGAATGGATACAAAAGCAAGATCCTTATATATGCTGTCTACAAGAGACCCACCTCAAAACAAGGGACACACCTCAAAACAAGGGACACATACAGACTGAAAGTGAAGGGCTGGAAAAAAAAAATAAAAAACATTTCACGCAAACAGAGACCAAAAGAAAGCAGGAGTTGTAATACTCATATCAGATAAAATAAACTTTAAAATAAAGGCTGTGTAAAGAGACAAAGAAGGACACTACATAATGATCAAAGGATCAATACAAGAAGAAGATATAATAATTATAAATATATGCACCCAACATAAGAGCACCACAATATGTAAGGTGAATGCTAACAAGAATGAAAAGGGAAATTAACAATAACACAATAGTAGTGGGAGACTTTAATACCCCACTCACACCTATGGATAGATCAACTAAACAGAAAATTAACAAGGAAACACAAACTTTAAATGACACAATGGTCCAGCTAGACCTAATTGATATCTATATGACATTTCACCACAAAACAATCAATTTCACCTTTTTCTCAAATGCATACAGAACCTTCTCCAGAATAGATCACATCCTGGGCCATAAATCTAGCCTTGATAAATTAAAAAAAAAAAAAATTTGAAATCATTCCCGTCATCTTTTCTGACCATAATTCAATAAGATTAGATCTCAATTATAGGGGAAAAAAAAACTATTAAAAATTCAAACATATTATGGCTAAATAACACACTTCTGAATAATGGACAAATCACAGAAAAAATTAAAAAAGAAATAAGTCAAAATATGCATAGAAACGAATGAAAATGAAAACACAACAACTCAAAACCTTTGGGACACTGTAAAAGCAGTGCTAAGAGGAAGGTTCATAGCAATACAGGTTTACCTCAAGAAACAAGAAAAAAGTCAAATAAATAACCTAACACTACACCTAAAGCAACAAGAAAAGGAAGAAATTAAGAACCCTAGGGTTAGTAGAACGAAAGAAATCTTAAAAATCAGGGCAGAAATAAATGCGAAAGAAACAACAGAGACCATAGCAAAAATCAACAAAGCTAAAAGCTGGTTCTTTGAAAAGGTAAATAAAATTGACAAGCCGTTAGCCAGACTCTTCAAGAAACAATCAACAAAATTATAAATGAAAATGGAGAGATCACAACAGACAACTCTGAAATACAAAGGATCATAAGAGACTACTACCAGTAGCTCTATGCCAATAAAATGGGCAACTTGGAAGAAATGGACAAGTTCCTAGAAAAGTATAACTTTCTGAAACTGAGCCAGGAAGAAATACAAGATCTTAACAGACTCATCACAAGCAAGAAAATAAAAACTGTAATCAAAAATCTTCCAGCAAACAAAAGTCCAGTACCAGATGGTTTCACAGCTGAATTCTACCAAAAATTTAGAGAAGAGCTAACACCTATCTTACTCAAACTCTTCCAGAAAATTGCAGAAGAAGGTAAACTTCCAAACTCATTCCATGAGGCTACCATCACCCTAATACCAAAATCAGACAAGGATGCCACAAAAAAAGAAAACTACAGGCCAATACCACTGATGAACATAGATGCAAAAATCCCTAACAAAATTCTAGCAAACAGAATCCAACAACATATTAAAAAGATCATAGATCATGACCAAGTGGGCTTTATCCCAGGGATGCAAAGATTCTTTAATATCCGCAAATCAATGAATGTAATACTACACATGAACAAATTGAAAGATAAAAACCATATGATTGTCTCAATAGATGCAGAAAAAGCCTTTGAAAAAACTCAACATTCATTTGTGAGAAAAACTCTCCAGAAAGCAGGAATAGAATGAACATACCTCAACATAATAAAAGTTATATATGGCAAACCCACAGCAAACATTATCCTCAATGGTGAAAAACTGAAAGCATTTCCCTTGAAGTCAGGAACAAGACAAGTGTGCGCACTCTCACCACTACTATTCAACATAGTTTTGGAAGTGTTGGCCACAGCAATAAGCGCAGATAAAGAAATAAAATAATCCAGATAGGAAAAGAAGAAGTAAAACTCTCACTGTTTGCAGATGACATGATCCTCTACATAGAAAACCCTATAGACACTACCAGAAAATTACTAGAGCTAATCAATGAATATAGTAAAGTTGCATGATATAAAATTAACACAGAAATCCCTTGCATTCCTATACACTAACAATGAGAAAACAGAAAGAGAAATTAAGGTAACAATACCATTCACCATTGCAACAAAAAGAATAAAATACTTAGGAGTATATCTACCTAAAGAAACAAAGGACCTATACATAGAAAACTATAAAACACTGATGAAAGAAATCAAAGAGGACACAAACAGATGGAGAAACATACCGTGTTCATGGATTGGAAGAATTAATATTGTCAAAATGGCTATTCTACCCAAAGCAGTCTATAGATTCAATGCAATCCCTATCAAGCTACCAACGGTATTTTTCACAGAACTAGACCAAAGAATTTCACAATTTGTATGGAAATACAAAAAACCTCGAATAGCCAAAGTAATCTTGAGAAAGAAGAATGGAACTGGAGGAATCAACCTGCCTGACTTCAGACTCTACTACAAAGCCACAGTCATCAAGACAGTATGGTACTGGCACAAAGACAGAAATATAGATCAATGGAACAGAATAGAAAGCTCAGAGATAAATACTATGGGATTTATAGGACACCTTATACCTAGGTGTACCTATGGACACCTTATCTTCGACAAGGAGGCAAGGAAATACAATGGAAACAAGACAACCTCTTTAACAAGTGATGCTGGGAAAACTGGTCAACCACTTGTAAAAGAATGAAACTAGAACACTTTCTAACACCAAACACAAAAATAAACTCAAAATGGATTAAATATCTAAATGTAAGATCAGAAACTATAAAACTCCTAGAGGAGAACATAGGCAAAACACTCTCTGACATAAATCACAGCAGGATCCTCTATGACCCACCTCCCAGAATATTGGAAATAAAAGCAAAAATTAAAAAAAAAATGGTTCTTAATTAAACTTAAAAGCTTTTGCACAACAAAGGGAACTATAAATAAGGTGAAAAGACAGCCCTCAGATTGGGAGAAAATAATAACAAATGAAGCAACAGACAAAGGATTAATCTAAAAAATATTCAAGCAACTCCTGTAGCTCAATTCCAGAAAAATAAATGACCCAATCAAGAAATGGGCCAAAGAATGAAACAAACGTTTCTCTAAAGAAGACATACAGATGGCTATCAAACACATGAAAAGATGCTCAACATCACTCATTATCAGAGAAATGCAAATCAAAACCACAACGAGGTACCATTACACGCCAGTCAGGATGGCTGCTATCCAAAAGTCTACAAACAATAAATGCTGGAGAGAGTGTTGAGAAAAGTAAACCCTCTTACACTCTTGGTGGGAATGCAAACTAGTACAGCTGCTATGGAGAATAGTGTGGAGATTGTTTTAAAAACTGGAAGTAGAACTGCCATATGACCCAGCAATCCCACTCCTGGGCATACAAACCAAAGAAATCAGATCTGAAAGAGACACGTGCACCCCAATGTTCATCACAGCACTGTTTATAATAGCTAGGACATGGAAGCAACCTAGATGCCCATCAGCAGACGAATAGATAAGGAAGCCATGGCACATATACACAATGGAATATTACTCAGCCATTAAAAAGAATATGTTTACATCAATTCTTTATGAGATGGATGAAACTGGAGCCCATTATACAGAGTGAAATAAGCCAGAAAGAAAAACACCAATACAGTATACTAAAGCATATATATGGAATTTAAAAAGATGATAACATAACCTTATATGCAAAACAGAAAAAGAGACACAGATGTACAGAACAGATATTTGGACTCTGTGGGAGAAGGTGAGGGTGGGATGTTCTGAGAGAATGGCATTGAAACAAGTATACTATCAAGTGTGAAACAGATCGCCAGCCCAGGTTGGATGCATGAGACAAGTACTCAGGGCTGGTGCATCGGGAAGACTCAGAGGGATGGGATGGGGAGAGAGGTGGGAGGGGGGAATCGAGATGGGGAACACATGTAATCCATGGCTGACTCATGTCAATGTATGGCATAAACCACTACAATATTCTAAAGTAATTAGCCTCCAACTAATAAAAAGAAATGAAAAAATAAATAAAAATAAAATAAAATCATCTGTCACAATTAAAAATAAATAAATAAAAATAAAATTTGGTCAAATCAGCCTTCTGATATGACCCAGGAGTTTTTCAAGCTGCTACTTCTACACTAGGATTCAGAGTGTGGGCATGTGAGCTCAGTCATCTCTGACTCTTTGCAACCCCATGGACTGTAGCCTGCCATGTTCCTTAGTCCATTGAATTTTCCAGGCAAGAATACTGGAGCAGGTTGCCATTTCCTTCTCCAGGGGATCTTCCCAACCCAAGGATCAAACCAGCATCTCTTTGCCTCTCCTGCACTGGCAGGCAGGTTCTTTAGGAGCTGAGCCACCAGGGAAGCCCCTAGGACTCAGAATGAGTGAGTTTTTACATGAGCACTTCAAGAGCAGAGTTTGTTTTCCACAGCCTTCATGATCTTCTGGCTGTCAGCCCCACTGGTTTCAAAGCCAGAAATTACAGAATCTGGCCTTCTTAGTACAAGACCCTTGGACTGGGGATTCTGAACTGGGGCTTGGATCCCTCACTCCTTAGGGAGATCCCCATGGTTGTGATTATCACTCCTACTTCTGTGCCACCATGCCAGTGGTGTTTCTGACTGGACTGACTGCATCTTTGCCCTCTTACCCATCTCAATGTGGCTTTTTCTTTACATCCTTAGTTGTAGAAAATCTGTTTTACTAGTTTACAGGTTGTTCTCATAGACAGTTGTTCAATATATAGGGATAGCTTTGATGTGTTTTTGGGAAATGGAGAGCTAAGGATCTTTTACTCCACCATCTTGATCTAGACCTTGTCTTTTGCATTTTAATTAGAAGTTTCAAAAATACAAATCTGAATTTGAAATTTTGCATGATAGAATTGCAAATTATGAAATTATTTTTCAATTGTTTTTGATAATAATAATGAGAATGAGGAAAACATTCCAGTCATAGAATTTGAGAGGGTAATTGAGCAATTTCAACCTTATAGCATAAATTAAATGTTTCACTGCTTTTAGTAATAGAAATACTCTACATGAAACTTTAATGCTGTTGAATTTCCCATTTTTTCCCAATATGCTATAAAGTCATTTTCCTCAATAAGTCTTTTTTATGGCATCCATTATGAGACCAAAAAATATAGCTTATTGGCTTTCTGTTCCTGTGATATCACATTTACCAACAGAATAGTCTTTAAAGTGCCTGAAAAAAATACTTTTCATGAATGTATCAAACTATCTTGAAAAATAACCAGCATATGAAACAAAGAAAGATAACCATGAGAAAAGCTCTTTGAAACAGCTGATACAAATATAATATGAGGTTTATAAGCAGAAGTTTTGCAATCAGGCTTCCTAGGCTCAGATTCCAGCTCTGTTACAAGCTAACTCTCTGATGTGAGGCAATGTAAGTCTCTTTTCCTCATCTGCACATTCAGGTATAATAAGACTATCTCCTAAGGTTGCTATGGTAATTAAATGACTAAACTACCTTAAGTTTATTAAGCACTTTGTGTTAGCTATTTTATTAGTACTAGTAGTATTAATATTTCTTATAAGGTCCATACTAATGACCTAAATTTCCATAAGATTAATTTTGTTAACTAATATAATACAAAACTCATAAATTAACTACTAATATTTTAGTTGCCTTTTTAAGGTAAAAGATAAATTATTATTTTAGATTATTTTGGATATTTGGAGATAAAACTTACAGAAATTTGTTCTCTTTGAGTTCCTCTCCATTTTAAATAAATTCAGCTCTATTAATGTGATAGTTAAAATATATCTTGGCAATTTACACAGGGGTAACTCTACCATGCTCATTTGTCTGATCCTCTAAATTTTGTCAGTCCTATTATTCTGGGGCTTTAATCAAACAAAAATTAATTTGTTTTGAAGGTTTTCTTTCTAGCATTGGAACAGTTATTCCACAGTATTCTTCTCATATCCATTCAAGATATATTATACCCTCAGAAATTACATTGGCAAAAATAAAGTCTTAGGAGAATCTGTCTAGTTTAACAGCACTTATCAGAAGGTAAAGTAAAATAACTGAGACCTTACCTCTTTATAGGTAAATAGGAAAATGCAGATCAGAACAAAATATTTGGTAATGATAATTGATGGCAAAAAAAAAAAAAAATGAGGGAAGCAAGAATTTTGTGCTCTTTCTATGGTGCTATAAATATGTCATAACCACCTTAGATTATAATATGTCATAACTACTTTTTAGATTTGTCATAACCACTTTTTAGATTATAATTTGCTATGCCATTTCTAAATGTATATTATATATTGAAAAGCAGAGACATTACTTTGCCAACAAAAGTCCATCTACTCAAAGCTATGGTTTTTCCAGTAGTCATGTATGGATGTGAGAGTTGGACTATAAAGAAAGCTGAGTGCAAAAGAATTTATGCTTTTTAACTGTGGTGTTGGAGATGACTCTTGAGAGTCCCTTGGACAGCAAGGATATCCAACCAGTCCATCCTAAAGGAAATCAGTTCTGAATATCCATTGGAAGGACTGATGCTGAACCTGAAACTCTAATTCTTTGGCCACCTGATGTGAAGAATTGACTCATTGGAAAAGACCCTAATGTTGAGAAAGAGTAAAGGCAGGAGGAGAATGGGACTACAGAGGATGAAATGGTTGGATATCACTGAGTCGATGGACATGAGTTTAAGCAAGCTCAGGGAGTTGGTGATGGACAGGGAAGCCTGGTATGCTGCAGTCCATGTGGTCGCAAGCAGTCAGACACGATTGACCGACTGAATTGAACTGAATTGAAATGTATATTGTAAAAATAATATTCTGTGTGCATAAGGAGAGATAGACAGGGCTTGTCACTGCATCAGTGTTTAAAATAGAAAAAACCTGGGAAATAAACTAAATGAACAACAATATGAATTTTAAAATAAAAGTTTATTTATACAATTTAATAAAATTAATAAATAAAAGTGAAATCTATATATAAGTGTAAATAGTCTAAAAAACATTAAGGAGAAAAAGAAGTGCTTTAAAAATATATAAAGCATACAATCCACAAACAAGTGTCCATATTAATTTCTAGTTTTAGTCACTTTGTGGAGTGGGGAAACAAAGTGCTACTTTGGATGTGGTCCTGTTCAATCTTACAAAAATGTATGTGAAACATAAAGTCTAAAAATATGGATATGAAAAATTTATGTTAACTTCATGGTCATGATTTTTTTGGTAGTAGAATAGGGATAGGAGTGCCTTGAAAAAGGATAATTAGGCAACTTCAACTCTATCATTAGTCTTTTTTATTTTCTTATATTCATAATTGATGTTATATTTTTAATTAGTTTTGCATGATGAGATGTGAATTTTTGCTACCATTTTCTTTAATCATCTACAACTTTTCAATTAAAAAACAAGTTAAAATAAAACAAATGAAGAAAGATAATGTAAAGCAGATAATGTATGGTTGTTATATAAAACTTTTAAAATAGTCAAGATTCTTTTGATCACAATGTTTATTGACTTGCTGATACATTTGTTATTTCCTTTATAAGTTGCTATAGTATTACCAGATAGATTCAATTGACCTCAGGCATTTTCATTTAATTCTCTTCTATTGTGATTTGATTGCTATCTTTATGGTTATCTTTGGATTCCTTTCTTTTTCATTCACTTGTATCTATTATAGATTTTAGGCTTATGGTTACCATGATATATATATATATATATATATATATATATATATATATATATATATATATATATATAATTTGTTCTAAGTTGCTGACCTTTTAATATCAAATATATTTGTGCTCTAACTTTCTCATGATTACTATTTTGTCATCATATTTTTATCTAGCTGTTTGTGTACCCATTAACTGCTTATTGTGGATATAGTTGATATTACTGCTTTTGCCTTTAGATTTCCCGCTAGCTTTGTGTATGGTAAATTTCATATCTTTAGTGTATGTTTTGCCTTTACCAATGAGATTTATCCTTTGGTGATTTTCATGTTTGTCCTTCTGGCCTTTTTTGTTTCAAAAGGTTCCTTTAACTTGTTTTTGTAAAACTGATTTAGTGGTACTGAACTCTTTCAGCTGTGGCTTGTGTCTAAAGCTTTTGATTTCTCCTTTAAATCTGAACAAGAGTCATTCTGGGAAAAGTATATTTCATTGTATGCTTTTCCTTTTTATCACTTTAAATGTTTTGTGCCACTCTCTTCTGGTCTGCAGAGTTCCTGCTTATCAGCCGATGGCTTTATGGGAGTTCCCTTGAATGTTACTTGTTGATTTTTCACTTGCTTCTTTTAGTATCTTCTCTTGAAAAAAAAAAAATGCCATTTTAATTTTAATGTGTCTTGGGATGTTCCTCTGATTTAATCCTGTATGGCACATTCTGTACTTTCTGGACTTGGATATCTGTTTCCTTTCCTAGGTTAGGGATGTTTTCAACTTGTGTCTTCAAATATGTTCTCAGCCCTTTCTCTCTTCCTTCCAGGACCTCTGTAATGCAAATATCAGTGTGCTTGATGTTGTCCTAGAAATCTTTTAAACTATCTTCATTTCTTTTCACTTTTTTTTTCTATTTGGTGGCTGATCCATCCTTTTATATCACATAGTCAACTTTTGATTCAGTATAGTGTATTTTTCTTTTCAGTTATTGTATTCTTTATTGTTTATTTATTTATACTATGTTATTTATTATACATATTTTTGTTAAAAATGTCTAACTTCTCACTCTGAGCATCCATTCTTCTAAGCTTTTTAATCATCTACAATCATTGCCCTTAACTCGATCCTTGGTAGGTTCCATCTCTCCAGTTCACTTAGCTCTTCTTTTGGGGTTTTATTTTAGTCTTTCATTTGGAATATATTCCACTGTCACTTCATTTTGCCTTACTTATTTTTATTTCTATTAATATATCTCTAGTAGGTTGGAAATGTTTTCTGACTTTGGAAAAGTGTCCTTTGTAGGAGACATTCTGTACATCCCAGGAGCACACTTTCCTCTTGTCACCAGAGCTATATATTTCAGGGTTGTCTCCTTTATGGGCTGTGTGGGTCCTTTTGTTGTCGCCAACTGACTAGTGTGGGTGGTCTTGTAGACATTGTTGGCCCCAGTACAGTTGCCTGTCTGGTCCTGCCTTGTGCAGAGGCTGCTGACCACTAGTTAGAGGAGTTGGGACATGAAGCAGCTGGTTGTGGAATCCAAGGAGTCTCTGGAGCTAGTGCCTGCTCACGATTGGGCAGACTCAAGGCCCAAGAGACCTTGGGGTTGATGCCAGCCCACTGATGGATGAAGCTAGGATCGGGTAGTACTGACCCACTGGTGAGCAGAGCCAGGTCCTGGGTTGTGGTTGCAGGGCTAAGGGCTCAGAACTGGTTTCAGAGTACTGGTGGATGGGTCCAGTTACTGACAGCTGTGGCGTTTGGAGTGTCCTGAAGCTTGTGTTGGTCTGCTAGTGAGTGGGCAGGTACTGACTTGCTGATTGGACAGCCGTGTCCATAGACTATGAGACTGCAGCTGTCCTGTGGCTGTTGTCTACCTACTGTGGTGTGAGGTTGGTCCCAAGGCTAGCGCAGGCTTGCTAGAGGATGGAGCCGGGTGATTTTGAAGCTAGCGCCTGTCCAGGTGGATGAAGTTGGGTTCTGGGGCCTGTGACTGGAGGACCCTGGGGGTTCGAAGTCTAGTGTCTGTGCAGAGGTGTTATGGGACTGTGTTCTGGATACTCTGGTGGGCAGAGCCTTCACCATGGTTGGCTGGAGTCACCAGGGGTCTTTAAGAGAGCTAGTCTGGAGTGGGTGTAGATGTGTGTTGCTGTTGTTCAGTTGCTAAGTCATGTTCGACTCTCTATGACCCATGGATTGCAGCAAGCCAGGCTCCTCTGACTCCCACTACCTCCTGGAATTTACTCAAATTCATTTCTGTTGAGTCAGTGATGCAGTCTAACCCATCTGAACCTCTGCCATCACCTTTTCCTTTTGCCTTCACTCTTTCCCAGCATCAGGGTATTTTTCAAAAAGTTGGCCCTTCCCATCAGGTGGCCAAAGTATTAGAGCTTCAGCTTCAGTAACAGCTGAATATTCAGAGTTGATTTCCATTAGGATTTCCATTAGGTTTGATCTCCTCACAGTCCAAGGGACTCTCAGCAGTCATCTTCAGCACCACAATTTAAAAGTGTCAACTCTTTGATGCTCACCCTTCTTTATGGTCCAAATCACATCCATATATGACTAGTGAAAAAAAGCATATCTTCGACGGTATGGACTTTTGTAGCAAAGTGATGCCTCTGCTTTTTAATATGCTGTCTAGGTTTGTCATAGCTTTCCTTAAAGGAGAAAGTGTCTTTTAATTCCATGACTGCAGTCACCATCTGCAGTGATTTTGGAGCCCAAGAAAATAAAATCTTCCACTGTTTCCACTTTTTCCCTTTCTCTTTGCTATGAAGTGTTGGAACTGGATGCCATGATCAGTTTTTTTAACACTAAGTTTTAAGCCAGCTTTTTCATTCTCCTCTTTCACTCTCATCAAGAGGCAATTTAGTTCCTCTTCATTTTCTCCCTTTAGTGTGGCATCATCTGCGTATCTGAGGTTGCTGATATTTCTCCCATCAATCTTGATTCCATCCTGTGATTCATCCAGCCTGGCATTTCACTTTCTGTACTCTGCAGATAAGTAAAATAAGCAGGGTGACAATATATGACCTTGTCATGTTCCTTTCCCAATTCTGAACCAGTCTATTGTTCCATATCCAGTTCTAACTGTTGCTTCTTAAGGCACATACAGGTTTCCCAGAAGACAAATAAAGTGGTCTGGAATTTGCATCTCTTTAAGAAATCTCCACAGTTTGTTGTGATCCACATGATCATGAAGCAGAAGAGAATATTTTTCTGGAACTCCCTTGTGTTCTCCATGATCCAACGAAAGTTGGTTCCTCTGGCTCTTCAAAATCTAACTCGTACATGTGGAAGTTCTCAGTTCACAAATGGGTGAAGCCTAACTCTCAGAATTTTGAGCACAGCCTTGCTAATATGTGAAATGAGTGAAATTGTATGGTAGTTTGAACATTCTTCGGCATTTCCCTTCTTTGGGACTGGAATGGAAACTGACTTTTTCCAGTCCTGTGGCAACTGCTGTGTTTTCCAAATGTACTGACATATTGAGCATTTTAACAGCATCCTCATTTAGTATTTTAAATAGCTTGGCAGGCATTCTATCACCTCCACTAGCTTTGTTCATAGTAATGCTTCCTAAGGTCTAATTGACTTCACACTCGAGGATATCTATCTCCAGGTGAATGACTGCATTATTTTTGTTATCTGGGTCATTAAGACGTTTATTTTATAGTTCTTCTGTGTATTCTTGCCACCTCTTCTTAATCTCTTTTGCTTCTGTTAGGTCCTTACTATTTCCATCCTTTATTATGCCCATCCCTGCATGAAATACTTCCTTGATATCTCTAATTTTTTGAAGAGATCTCTAGACTTTCCCATTCTATTGTTTACCTCTATCTCTTTGCATTGTTCATTTATGAAAGGCTTCTTAACTCTCATTGATATTTTCTTGAACTCTGAATTCAGTTGCATCTATTTTCCCCTTTCTTTCTTTCCTTTCACTTCTCTTCATTCCTCAGCTATTTGTAAAGACTCTTCAGAAAACCACTTTGCCTTCTTACATTTATTTATTTATTTATTTTAGGTGATGCTTATGGTCATTGCTTCCAGTACAATTTTACAAACGTTTGTCCACAGTTCTTCTGGCACTCTGTCTGCAATATCTAATCCCTTGAATTTGTTACCTCCACTATAATCATAAGGGACTTTATTTAGGTCCTATGAAGACCTAAATCTTTCCCTGCTTTATGCAATTTAAGCCTGGATTTTGCAATAAGGAGCTCATGATCTGAGACACAGTCAGCTCCAGGTCTTGTTTCACTGAGTTTATACAGCTTCTCCATCTTTGGCTGCAAAGAACATCTGATTTTGGTATTGGCCATCTGGTGATACTCATTTGTAGAGTCATCTCTTGGGTTGTTAGTAGAGTGTTTGCTATGGCCAGTGTGTTCTCTTTATAGAACTCTGTTAGTCTTTTCCCTGCTTCATTTTGTACTCTAAGACCAAACTTGCCTGTTACTCCAGGTATCTGTTGACTTCCTACTTTTCCATTTCAGTCCCTTGTTATGAAAAAGACGTATTTTTCTGGTATTAGTTCTAGAAGGCTTTGAAGGTTTCATAGAACCAGTCAACTTCAGGTTCTTCAGTATCCATGGCTGGGGCACTGACTTGGATTACTCTGGTTTTGAATGAGTTGCCTTAGAAATGAAACAAGATCATTTTGTCATTTTTGAGATTGCACCCAAGTACTGCATTTCAGACTCTTTTGTAGACTATGAGGGATACTCTATTTCTTCTAAGGTATTCTTGCCCTTAGTAGTAGATATAATGGACATCTGAATTAAATTTGCCTATCCCCATTCATTTTAGTTCACTAATGTTTAATCTTGCCATCTCCTCCTTGACCATGGACAATTTACTTTGATTCATGGACCTAACATTCCCTATTCTTTATGCAATATTGTTTTTTACAACATCAAACTTTACTTTCACCACCAAACACCTCAACAGCTATGTGTCATTCCCTCTTTGGCTGAACTGCTTCATTCTTACTGGAGCTATTAGTAACTGCCCTCTGTTCTTCCCCAATAGCTTATGGGAGGGTGTGCACTCGTCTTCTATTATTATATATTATTATATATTTTTGCCTTTTCATATTGCCCATGGGATTCTACAGGCCTGCAAACTACAGTGAGTTACATTTCCTTCTTCAGTTTTGTCAAAACTCTTCTCTATGACCCACCTGTCTTGGGTGGTTCTGCCATGATTCATAGCTTCATTAAGTTATGCAAGCTCTCTTCGCCATGACAAAGCAGTGATGATGGGGGAGAGGTCTGCTTACTTGACCAGTTTGTGGCTTAGCATGACACATCCCAGTATAGCTGCCTATATGCTGTTGATGGAGAGAAAAGCTGCCCTGAAGCTAATAAGCTAGAAGGAGGAAACCAAAATAGCAATTGCCAACATCATTGTCCACATGGTAAGACAAGCTCTTAAAACTGTCTGCTGCCAGTGTCTATGTCCCCAGGGTGAACTTCAGGTGCTGGCTGCCTCTCTGGGAGATTCACCAAGATCAGCAGGTAGATCTGACTCAGGTTCTTTTCAAATTACTGCTTTTCCCCTGGGTCCTAGAGCTTATGTGATTTTGTGTGTGCTATTTAAGAGTGGAGTCTATGTTCATACCAGCCCTCTGGGACTCTTGAAATTAAGCCACAATGGAGTTAAGAGCCAAATCTTCTGGGGAGCTCATGTACCCGATGTAGAACTCCCGGTATTGGGAGCACAATGTGGGGCTCAGACACCTCAATCCTTAGGGAAACCTCTGCAATTGTGTGTGTGCATACTAAATCACTTTACTCATGTCTGACTCTTTGCACCACTATGGACTGTAGCCTGCCAGGCTCCTCTCTCCCTGAGATTATCCAGGCAAGAATATTGAAGTGGGTTGCTGTACTCTCCTCCAGGGAATCTTTTCCACCCAGGGATTGAACCCACATCTTTTATGTCTTCTGCATTGGCAGCAACTATTATTTCATTTATAAGTTTCCTACCCAGGAGTATGGGAATTGACTATATTGCAACTCCATTCCTCCTAACCATCTTGTTCTGGTTCCTTCTTTCTATCTTTGTTTGTATAAGACCTTTTCTAGTAGATTCTGGTCTTTTCCATCATGTCACGTAAATAGTTGTAACTGTGGTGTCCCCATGAGAGGAGGGCAACTTAGGGTCTTCTTAATCTGTCATCTTGGCTGATATAGACCTCAGGCATTTTCAAAATGTTGCCTACTCCAGTTTCATGTCATTAAAGTGGATTTTCTTGTCTGTGCATTCTGGGAACCAAATTGGTAGTTGCTAATGTTATTGTGGTCTACTAAGTTTAGATACTACAAACAGATATCTGAAAAGTCTATTAGTGCTTTATTCTACTGGGTTAAAAATGGCATCATCATTATACAGCATATAATAAAAGACTAGCAAAAGGTCTTTGCATGATAGGGTTAATGAAAAATTTTAACAGAGAAGAATGAGGAAGTTTATAAGGAGTAGAGATAAAATAGCATAAATAAAGATCATGCTAATATACTCAACTCAGGTCTGTGATTCATTGGGATGATAATTGTGACCATGGATACTCAAGGGAATCTCCTAATAAGAGTCATGGAGACAGGGTAATTACAAATTATATTAAAGCAATGGAATACTGCTACCACCCAGCTGGCAAGGGTCCTGGACTCTTATATTCAAGTTAATGACTGAGAACCTCAAGGTGATTCTACTTATACAAAAAAAAAAAAAAAAAAGTAGAAGTTGACCTACTGCTTACCTGAACTTCCCATGGAATATATAGAGATAGTACTCTATATGATCAGATAAGTTTAAATATTACAAATTTGTATCTGAAAAGCCTATTAGTGCTTTCTTCAGAGAAGTGCTTGTAATCTGCATCTTTACTGACCTGAAAAAGATAATCATTAATTGTATTTGAGAGAGGACTACTGACTCACAGAATTTGTTTTCTCATTGGTTTCAGAAAATGAATATGACAACATATAGGACAATCATTAAAAATAAGAATGCAGAAGAAAATGATTTTGTAATACAATTCCACCTTTTCTATGTTTCTTTGAAAAGTTATATTTTCTGAATATAACTGGAATGTCTTCCAGTTCAAAGGTAGTTTTGACACATTACAAAGCCTATAATGTAACACAAAATATGTTGGTTCATTGAGTTTGATATGGTGTGTATATATTTTGGGTTAAGTCAACACTCAGAAAGCATACTTGAAGACTAGTCCGTAATATACTAATGAAGCATGTATTATTGCTCCATAAGTATTACATGAAAAAGAGATGTGCACTAAAAATGACCTGGCATACTCTTTGATATAGATGTTCCTATGTATCTCAATCAACATCAATTGAGTATTAGCACAGTGGCAGATGGATTTTTGGTGAAAAATAGTGAATAGCAGCATGCAATAGTGGTGTGATGAATGTTAGTTACGTTTTCTCCTTGGAAAAATTAAAGTTATTCATGATAAGAATACTGAGGGCTTCCCTGGTGGCTCACATGGTAAAGAATCTGTCTATAATGCAAGACACCTGGGTTCGATCCCTGGGTCAGGAAGATCCCCTGGAGAAGGGAATGGCTATCCACTCCAATATTCTTGCCTGGAGAATTCCATGGACAGAGAAGCCCGGCAGGCTACAGTCCATGGGATAGGACACAACGGAGTGACTAATACTTTCATTTTCACTAGCTACTGAGCAGTGCTTGAAATTCCACTGCCAGAGTTTCATTCTTTATGGTGGCTTCCCAGATGGCTCAGCAATAAAGAATCTGCCTGCAATGCAGGAGACACACCAGATGCAGGTTGGATCCTTGGGGTGGGAAGATACTCTGGAGAAAGGCATGGCAACCCGCTCCAGTATTCTTGCTTGGAGAATCCAATGGGCAGAGGAGCCTGGTGGGCTACAGTCCATGGGGGTATCAAAGAGTCAGACACGACTGAAGTGACTTAGCATTCAGTATGCCTATTTCATGATTTAGTCAGTAATTTTGACTTCCCTGCTGGCTAAGATGGTAAAGAGTGTGCCTGAAATGTAGACCTGGGTTTGATCCCTAGATTGGGAAGATACCCTGGAGAAGGGAATGGAAACCCTCTCCAGTATTTTGCCTGGAGAATGCCATGGACAGAGCGACCTGGTGAGCTATAGTCCGTGGAGTCGCAAAGAGTCTGAACACAACTGGGTGACTGAAACTTTCACTTTCATGATAAGAAGTTCAGAAAAAAAATACTTGAAGACATTCCTTACACATGCATGAAATAAAACATAAAATCTACAAGAATCATGCATTTAGGTTTGATGCTCCATTCTAAGATGTTAAGTGTTCTTTGATTGTTGCCAATTATATGGATGATAGAATCTAGTTTTAGAAATATTAGTGTTTGTCTCAAAGTATCTTCTTACAGAAGGTAGTAGTAGATGAACTAACAGAAAGTTGGAAATACTTCTAGCAAAAAAATAAGTTGTTAGGGTGTTTCTTTTAGTATAATTAAAATCAATTAGTTAATAAGTGCCCATGTTTGTAATAGGCATGTTTGTAAGAATTTGATCTGAAAGTTAGCATTATAACTACCGTTTACTCAAATATTTAATGTCTAGAAAGAATCTGATTTGTATTCAACTACTAGATTAGTTTTGTTTGTTTGTTTTAACAAATGCTTCACCCAGTGAAAAGTGAAAGTGAAAGTCACTCAGTTGTGTCTGACTCTTTGTTAACCTATGGACTCTACAGTCGATGGAATTCTCCATGCCATAATACTGGAGTGGGTAGCTGTCTCCTTCTACAGAGAATCTTCCCAATCCAGGGATCGAACCCAGGTCTCCCACATTGCAGGAAGATTATTTACCACCTGAGCCACCAAGGAAGCCCAGTTCTACTTCTCAAATCTATTATTTTGAAGGTAATAATTCAGTGTCACTTGGTGTGTGTGCACTGCACACAAAAATAATGTTTAGATATGATACCCAAGTTTAGTCAATGCATATAACTGAGAATGCATGTGTGCGTGCATGCTCAGTCTCTCAGTTGTGTCTGAATCTTTGAGGCCCCATGGACTGTAGTCAGCTCGTGCTAGTACCAACACAGGAGATGTAAGAGACATGCATTTGATCCCTGGGTGGGGAAGATCCACTGGAGGAGGAAATGGCAACCCACTCCAGTATTCTTGCCTGAAAAATTCCATGGACAGAGGAGTCTGGTGGGCTATGGTCCATAGGGTCACAAAGAATTTGACACTACTGAAGCGACTTAGCACGCACACATGGACTATAGCCAACTAGGCTTCTCTGTCCATGGCATTTTCCAGGCAATAATACCAGAGTGGGTTGTCATGCCCTCCTCCAGGGATCTACCTGACCCAGAGTTCAAACCCACATTCATGCATTGGCAGGCAGATTCTTTACCACTGAGCCACCTGGAAAGCCCTGAAAATGCATACTATTATTTAAATGTCTGTCAGAATACTGACTGACTGAAAGAGTGAGTCTTATTGTAGTACACAACAAATTATATTTTCTGAAAGTGAAAGATAAGAGGCTTAGTTTAGCATCAAGTCTCCAGTAAAAAAATGACTGGAAGAAAATTACGTATGTGAGGATGTTGGCTCTTGAGTATATAAGAGAATGTGGTCAGGATTATTATCATTTCCACTCAGATTACCACACAGTGTTGTGTGGTTATCAGATTTAAATAATTTACTGGTGATGCAACACTCTTCTTTAAATATGCTACCAGAATTATATAGATTTTGACAACATTAAAAAAAATTATTCAATTTACTATGTTGAAATTTACTTTGTATTTACACTCAAGAATTTTCAAATTAGTTCATAGGTTTTGTGGTAAGTTACACTTCAGTGCAGATGGTGACTGCAGCCATGAAATTAAAAGATGCTTGCTCCTTGGAAGAAAAGTTATGACCAACCTAGACAGCATATTACAAAGAAGAGACATTACTTTGCCAACAAAGGTTCATCTAGTCAAAGCTATGGTTTTTCCAGTAGTTATGTATTGATGTGAGAGTTGGACGATAAGGAAATTTAAATGCAAAAGAATTGATGCTTTTGAACTGTGGTGTTGCAGAAGACTCTTGAGAGTCCATTGGACAGCAAGGGCATCTAACCTTATCATCCTAATGGAAATCAGTCCTGAATATTCATTGGAAGGACTGATGCTGAAGCTGAAACTCCAATACTTTAGCGACCTGATGCAAAGAACTGACTGATAGGAAAAGACCCTGATACTGGGAAAAATTGAAGGCAGGAGGAGAAGGGGGCTATAGAGGATGAGATGGTTGGATGCCATCACTGGCTCAGTGAACATGAGTCTGAGTAAACTCCTGAACTTGGTGATGGACAGGGAGGCCTGACATGATGCAGTTGCAAAGAGTCAGACACAACTGAGTGACTGAACTGAACAATTTAGTGGCAATTTATTTGCCTTCCATATAGGGTAGAAAGGTAACTTTTTTTAAACAAAAGAACAGTATAATAGGTGTCTGAATGACTGATTAAATCTTGGTTCTGTCACTAGTTGTATAAGCTTATGTAGCTTTTTTTTTTTTTTTTTTTTTTGGTGAAAGATGGAAAATAATATTCTGCCCCCAAAAAATCAGTTTGTGGCAGTTACAGGTGAAAGAAATCCCTTGAAAGTGCTTCAACTGCTAATTTTTAAGATTAAATCACAACAAGTAGTCTCGATCTTGAGATGTTTTGACATTCTCACAATAACAGAAATGTCACTAGTATTCAGTGTGCAGTTGATGCTAAATATGGCATGATTTCAGTCAGTCTTATTCAATGAAAACTTGTTCTAACAAAAGTGTCAATAGTTTTCCAGTTGTGAAACACTTTCGTTTAAGCCAAAATATCCCATATATGATACAATTAGCTCAGATTTTAGGGAAAATATACAAACAACACAACTAGGTTGGTTTGGACTCTCCTGACTATGAAACTATTAACTCGTTCATCTCCAACACTGTGAGCAATTATCACACTTGTTCTTGTGCTTATCTCAGTGAACAAAGATTTCTGTTTTGGAAGTCCAATTTTGATGTTATAATTAATTTTGTCAGAGTCAGATTCTCATATTACAGAATCTCTGGACTTTTTTTTTTTAAGTTTTTGTTGTTTATTTGCTATCAAAACTGTTCATTTAGTTTAGTTTTTTTTTTTTTTTTCTTTGAGGGGGGGTAGTAACTTCAGATTTCAGGACCTAGCCTCAAAGAATACTTTCCCTCTTTAACCTCTCTCTCTCCCTCCCGTCCTCAGATATTCTGACTTCTAGCCTATAAGCAAGACAGAGTAAAATTTAAATAATAAAACCAGTCTAAGATTATACATTTTCTATACTTGTAGAATTTCAGAATCAAGAAACCTCATAAAGTCTCCAATCCAGCTTTATATGTAATGCAGAGATCATCTGTATAATAGTTTTAAATAAACATATAGAGTTGATCTGAACATTTTCAATCATGGAAATGTAAGTAGGTTGTTCAGTGCCACTTTTGTGTAGTTGTTGTTGTGTGTCTTTTTTTGTTGTTGGTTTAATTTGAAGGATAATTGCTTTATAGAATTTTGTTGTTTTCTGCCAAGCATAAACATGAATCAGCCATAAGTATACATATGTTCCCTCTTTCTTGAAACTCCCTCCCATCTCCTTCCCCATCCTACCCCTCTAGATCGTTACAGAGCCCCTCTTTGAGTTCCCTGAGTCATACAGCATATTCTTATTGGCTATCTATTTTACATATGGTATTGTAAGTTTCCCTGTTACTCTCTCTATACATGTCACCCTGTCCTTTCTCCCCTCCCCACCATGTCCGTAAGTCTGTTCTCTATGTCTGTTTCTCCATTATTACCCTGCAAATAAATTCATCAGTACAATTTTTCTAGATTCCATATATATGCATTAGCATGCAATATTTATCTTCCTCTTTTTGACTTATTTCACTCTAAAATAGGGTCTAGGTTCATCCACTTCATTAGAACTGACAAATCAATTCCTTTTCATGGCTGAAAAATGTCACATTGTATATATGTACGACAGCTGCTTTATCCATTCATCTGTTGATGGACATCTAGGCTGCTTCCATGTTCTAGCTACTGTAAATAGTAATTCGATGAACATTGGGGTACATGTGTATTTTTCATTTTTTCCCCTCAGTATATACACCTAGTAGTAGGATTTCTGGGTCATAAGGTGACTTTATTCCTAGTTTTTTAAGAAATCACCATACTAACTTCCATAGTGGCTGTATCAATTGACATTCCCACCATCAAAGCAAGACAGTTCCCTTTTCTCCACACCTTCTCCAGAAATTATTGTTTCTATACTTTTTGATGATGGCCATTCTGACTGGTGTGAGGTGGTATTTCATTGTAGTTTTGATTTGTATTTCTCTATCAATTTAGTGAAAGTGAAAGAGGAGAGTGAAAAAGTTGGCTTAAAGCTCAACATTCAGAAAATGAATATCATGTCATTTTGTTCCATCACTTCATGGGAAATAGATGGGGAAACAGTGGAAACAGTGTCAGAATTTACATTTTTGGGCTCCAAAATCACTGCAGATGGTGATTGCAGCCATCAAATTAAAAAACGCTTACTCCTTGGAAGCAAAGTAATAACCAACCTAGACAACAAAGTAAAAAGCATAGACATTACATTATCAACAAATGTCCATCTAGTCAAGGCTATGGTTTTTCCAGTGGTCATGAATGGATGTGAGAGTTGGACTATGAAGAAAGTTGAGCACCAAAATATTGATGCTTTTGAACTGTGGTGTTAGAGAAGACTCTTGAGAGTCCCTTGGACTGCAAGGAGATCCAACTAGTCCATCCTAAAGGAGATCAGTGCTGAATGTTCATTAGAAGAACTGATGCTGAAGCTGAAACTCCAGTACTTTGGTCACCTCATGCGAAGAGTTGACTCATTGAAAAAGACCCTGATGCTGGGAGGGATTGGGGACAGGAGGATAAGAGGACGACAGAGGATGAGATGGCTGGATGGCATTACCAACTGGATGGACATGAGTTTGAGTAAACTCTGGGAGTTGGTGATGGACAGGGAGGCCTGGTGTGCTGCCATTCATGGGGTCGCAAAGAGTCAGACATGACTGAGCGACTGAACTGAACTGAACTGAAGAATGAGTAATGTTGAGCATCTTTTCATGTGTTTGTTAGACATCTGTATGTCTTCTTTGGAGAAATGTCTGTTTATGGCTTTTTCGCACTTTTTGATTTGGTTGTTTATTTTTCTGGTATTGAGTTGTATGAACTGCTTGCATATTTTGGAAATTAATTCTTTTTCATTTGTTTCCTTTGCTATTATTTTCTCCTATTCTGAGGTTTGTCCTTTCACCTTGTTTATAGCTTTCTTTGCTGTGCAAAAGCTTTTAAGTTTAATTAGATCCCACTTGTTTATTTTTATTTTTATTTCCATTACTCTAGAGGTGGGCCATAGAGGATCTTGTTTTGATTTATGCCATCAAGTGTTCTGGCTATATTTTCCTCTAAAAGTTTATTAGTTTCTGGTCTTGCATTTAAGTTTTTGAACAATTTTGAGTTTATCTTTGTGTATGACGTTAGGAAGTGTTCTAATTTCTTTCTTTTACATGTAGCTGTCCAGTTTTCCCAGTACCACTTATTGAAAAGGCTATCTTTGCCCCAATTGCATATTCTTGCCTCCTTTCTTACAAAGAAGGTATCCATAGGTGTGTGAGTTTGTCTCTGGGCTCTCTATCTTGTCCCAATGGTCTATATTTCTGTTTTTGTGTTAGTACCATATTTCTGTTTTTGTGCTAGCTTTGTAGTATAGTCTGAAGTCAGGAGGGTTGATTCCTCCAGCTCCATTCTTCTTTCTCAAGAGTGCTCTGGCCATTTGGGTCTTCTGTGCTTCCATATAAATGTGGATTTTTTTGTTCCAGTTCTGTGAAAAATGCCATTGGTAATTTGATAGAGATTGCATTGTATCTGTAGATTGTATTTGGTAGTAGAGTCATTTTCACAATATTGATTCTTCCTATCCAGGAACATGGAATATTTCTCCATCTGTTTATGTCATCTTTGATTTCTTTCATCAGTGTCTTATAATTTTTGGTATAAAGTTCTTTTGTCTCTTTACGTAGGTTTACTCCTAGATATTTTATTATTATTTTTTGTTGTTGCAATGGTGAATGAGATTGACTTTTAAATTTCTCTTTCTAATTTTTCATTGTATATAGTAATCCAATTGATTTATATTTATTGACCTTGTATCCCATTACTTTACTAAATTCACTGATTAACCCAAATAATTTTCTGATAGTTTCCTATGGGTTTTCTATGTATAGTATCATGCCATCTGAGACAGTGAGAGTCTTACTTCTTCTTTTCTGATCTGGATTCCTGTCATTTATTTTTCTTCTCTAATTGACATAGCTAGGACTTTCAAAATTATATTGATTTTCAATTTCTTCCTTGTTCAGTTTTGGAAAGTTATAATTTTCTAAGAATTTTTCCATTTCTTCCAAGTTGTCCATTTTATTGGCATATAGTTGCTGATAGTAGTCTTTTATGATCCTTTGTATTTCTGTGTTGTCTGTTGTCATCTCATGCTGGTTAGAATGGCTGCTATCCAAAAGTCTACAAACAATAAATGCTGGAGACAGTGCGGAAAAAAGGGAACCATCTTACACTGTTGGTGAGAATGCAAACTAGTACAGCAACTATGGAGAACAGTGTGGAGATTCCTTAAAAAACTTGAAATAGAACTGCCATATGACCTGGCAATCCCACTGCTGGGAATACACACTGAGGAAATCAGAATTGAAAGAGACACATGAAAAAATAAATAAATAAATAAAATAAAATTAAAATAAGAAAAAAAAAATAAATTTAAAAAAACAAAAGAAAGAGACACATGTACCCCAATGTTCATTGCAGCACTGTTTATAATAGCCAGGACATTGAAGCAACTTAGATGTCCATCGGCAGATGAATGGATACGAAATTTGTGGTACATATACATAACGTAATATTACTCAGCCATTAAAAAAGAATATATTTGAATCAGTTCTAATGAGGTGGATGAAACTGGAGCCTATTATACAGAGTGAAGTAAGTGAGACAGGAAAACACCAATATAGTATACTAAAGCATATATATGGAATATAGAATGATGGTAATGATGACCCTATATGCAAGACAGGAAAAGAGACACAGATGTATAGAACAGTCTTTTGGACTCTGTTGAAGCAGACAAGGGTGGGATGATTTGAGAGAATAGCATTGAAAAATGTATATTATCATATATGAAATAGATCGCCAGTTCAGGTTCGATGCATGAGACAAGGTGCTCAGGGCTGGTGCACTGGGATGACCCTGAGGGATGGGATGGGGAGGTGGGAGGGGGGTTCAGAATGGGGAACGGATGTACACCCATGGCGGACTCATGCCATTGTATGGCAAAAAACCACTACAATATTGTAAAGTAATTAGCCTCCAATTAAAATTAATTTAAAAATAGTATTGATTCATAGTGGAGAGAGTGGACACCCTTGATCTTGTTCTTAGAGATCTTAGAGGGAATGCTTTCAGTTTTTCACCATTGAGAATAATATTTGCTGTGGGCTTATCATATATGGCCTTTACTATGTTGAGGTAGTTTCCTTCTATGCCCATTTTTTGAAGCATTTTTATCATAAATGGGTGCTGAATTTTGTGAAAGGGTTTTTGTGTATCTATTGAGATTATTATATAGTTTTTTAATCTTTCAATTTATTAATATGGTATATCACACTGATTGATTTGTGTATATTGAAGAATCTTTATATGCTTTGAATAAACCAACTTGATCATGATGTATGAGCTTTTTAATGTGTTGTTGAATTATTTGCTAGAATTTTGCTGAGGATTCTTGCATCTATATTCATCAGTGATATTGGCCTGTAATTTTCTTTTTTGTGCGTGTTGTCTTTGTCTACTTTTGGTATCAGGGTGATTTTGGCCTCATAGAATGTGTTTGGAAGTGTTCCTTTCTGTGAAATTGCAGAAAAATGGGCATTAACTCCTCTCTAAGTGCTTGATAGAATTCCCCTTTGAAGCCACCTTGCCTTGGGCTTTTTTTTTTCTTGTTGTTTTTGTGTGAGATTTTTTTGCCACATTTTGGTTTCAATGTTTGTAATTGGCTTGTTCATAATTTCTATTTCTTCCTGGTTTAGTCTTGGGAGGTTGAACTTTTCTAAGAATCTGTCCATTTCCTCTAGGTTGTCCATTTTATTAGCATATAGTTATTCATAGTATTCTCTTATGATCCTTTGTATTTATGTGTTGTCTGTTGGAACCTTTCCTTTTTCATTTCTAATTTTGTTGATTTTATTTTTCTTCCTTTTTTTTGATGAGTCTGATTAATGGTTTGTCATTTTTTTTTTCTTCAAAGAACAAGCTTTTAATTTTATTAATCTTTGCTATTGTGTCCTTCATTTCTTTTTCATTTACAGCTGCTTGGAATTCTTTCTTTCAGCTGACTTTAGATTTTGTTTGTTTTTTTTTTTTTTTTCCAGCTGATTTAGATGTACAGTTAGGTTGTCTATTTAATGCTTTTCTTGTTTCTTGAGGAAGGATTGTATCCCTATAAACTTCCCTCTTAGAACTGCTTTTGCTGAATCCCATAGGTTTTGGGTTATCGTGACTTTGATGTCATTTGTTTCTAGGAATCTTTTGATTTCCCTTCTTAGTTCTTCAGTAATGTCTTCGTTATTTAGCAACGTATTGTTTAATCTAGATGAGTTTGTGTTTTTTTGCAGTTTTTTTTTTGTTTGTTTTTGTTTTTGTTTTCTCCTGTAGTTGATATCTAGTCTCATAGAATTATGGTCAAAGAAGATTCTTGACTTGATTTAGATTTTCTGAAATTTACTGAGGCTTGACTTGTGGCTGAAGATCTGGTCCATTCTGGAGAATGTTCCATGCACACTTGAAAAAATAATGTATTCTGCATTTGGATCGAAAGTCCTGAGGCTATCAATTAGGATATCAATTAGGCCCATTTTTTCCAATGTTTCATTTAAAGTTTGTGTTTCCTTACTGATTTTCTGTCTTGATGGTCTGTCCATTGGTGTAAGTGAGGTGTTAAAGTCCCCTACTATTATTGTGTTACTGTTGATTTCCCCTGTTGTGCCTGTTAGTGTTTGCTTTATATATTGAGGTGCTCCTATCTTGGATGCATACATATTTACAACAGTTATGACTTCTTCTTGGATTGATTTATTGATCATTATGGGTAGTCCTTTTTGTTTCTTGCAATGGTCTTTACTTAAAGTCTATTTTGTTTGAAATAAGGATTGCCACTCTGGCTTTCGTTTGAATTCCATTCACATGGAATTTCTTATTCCATCCTTTTACTTTCATTCTGTATGTGTCTTTAGGTCTGAAACGAGTCTCCTTTGGGCAAAATACATATGGGTCTTACTTTTTTATCCATTCAGTCAGTCTGTATCTTTTGGTTGTTGCATGCAATCCATTTACATTTAAAGTAATTATTGGTATATATGTTCCTATTGGTGTTACTGACTACATAAGTCCCTTTTCTATTTGTTGTAAGGGTGGCTTGGTGGTGTTAAATTCTCTTAACTTTTGCTTGTCTGTAAAGCTTTTGATTTCTCCATCAATTTTGAATGAGATCTTTGCCAAGTATAGTAACCTTGGTTGTAATTTTTTTTTTTTTTTCTTTTGGTACCTTAAATATATCCCGTCAATCCCTTCTGGACTGAAGAGTTTCTGCTGAAAGTTCCACTGTTAATCATGTGGCTGTCCCCTTGTATGTTGCTCTTCCCTGGCTGATTTTAATATTCTTTCTTTATGTTTAATCTCTGTTAGCTTCATTAATAAGTGTCTCGATGTGTTTATCCTTGGCTTTATCCTTTAAGCGACTCTCTGTGCTTCTTGTACTTGATTGACTATTTCCTTTCCCATGCTGGGCAAGTTTTCAACTATAATATCTTCAGACTTTTCGCAGTGCCTTTCTTTTATTCTTCTTCTTCTGGGACCCCTATAACTCAAATGTTGGTACATTTAATATTATCCCAAAGGTCTCTGAGGCTATCATCAATTCTTTTCATTATTTTTCCTTTATTCTGCTCTTCAGCAGTTATTTCCACAATTCTATCTTCCTGTTCACTTATCCATTCTTCTGCCTCAGCTATTCTGCTATTGGTTCTCTTCTAGAGTATTTTTAATTTAATAATTGTTTTATTCACCTTTCCTTGATTATTCTTTATTTATTCTATGTCCTTGTAATTGTATTAACTGTGTTATTGTTTCTTGTATTTTCTCCATTCTATTTTCAAGTCCTCAGAGCATCTTTACGAGCATTATTCTGAATTATATTTCAGGTAGATTGATTATTTCCTCTTTGTTTATTTGGTCTTGTGAGTTTCTACCTTGTTCTTTCATTTGTGCTATATTTCTCTGTCTTTTCATTATTTTTTCCTAACTTATTCTGCTTTAGGTCTCTTTTCCCCAAGATTTAGGGTTGTATTCCTTCTTTCTTTGGTGTTTGCCCTTGGAGGGAACATTTGGTTGAGTGGTTTGTGTTGACATCTTGTTAGGGGTGACTTGTGCCTGTGTTATATTGGGAGGAATTGAGGTTTTATTTTTCCTCCGATGGGCAGGACTGTGTGAGGTGGTAGATTTTGGAGTGTCTGTGAGATGAGTGTTGATGATTGTGTGTTTTTGTCTTATTTGTTGTTTGGGTAAAATGTCCTGGGGTGGATGCTGTCAACAACTAGGTAACACTAACTTTTGTGTACAGGTGCCAAAGTTCTCAGTAATTAACAAGCTCTAGGGCTTAGACTTCTCTGGCAATGTGGGATCTTGGAATCAATGCTTCCACCTCAATGGTTCAGGTGTGACCTTTGGTCAGGGGATCAGAGCTTCATAAGTCATTTGTTATGGGATTAAAAGGGGTTAAAGCAAACACGCCAAGACAAAAATCAAAATATGACATGAAATAAGACATGAAGCCATATAGATGATAAATACCAGATCAAACAGGTAACTAGAGAAACAATGGGGCATATACACACACTTCAAAACACACACGTATAACCAAAGTGATCTAAAGAAAAGAGCATGGGAGATTGATTTGCTGAACAAGGGAAATCAAACGTGATATTGACCAATTAAAAGCAGAGCTAACTAACACTCAGTCTGGAAAACAGCCTGAGCAGAGTGCCAACTGGGGAATATAGTAAAGAGAGCACAACACTTTAACTTACACGGTGAAAAAAGAGTGAAGGAAAAAGGGGAGAAGAAAAAGAAAGAAAACCAAAAAGAGGAGAATAGAGATAAAAGAGAAAAGGAAGGGGTACAAGAGAAGGTAAAAAAGAGACAAAATAAAAATAAAACAACAAAGATAGATATATGTGGAAAAAAAAATATGTATATGATAGCTACAAACAGTACAGTAAAGAAGTACAAGAAAAGCAGTCAAATATGTCAAAAACAAAATCAGAAAAATCACCAAGTAAAGTGAAAAAAGTCTTATTGTTATTTTTTTTTTAACAAGAAAAGCAAAGAGGGTAACTCTACAGCACCACAAAAGGCTAATGTAAAGGTAGAAATACGTAGGGGAAGTCAAAAGCGTGATTTAAAAGAGGGAGAAAAAAGGTTCTCAACGTCTTAGTTCTTGATTGTGGAGTCTGCCCCTGTGGACATGGTTAGATTAGTGTCCTGCGGCGTTTTCCTGCTTGGAGGAGCTCATGCCTGTATTGTGGTTGATAGAGTTGGATCTCACCTCTCTGAAGGGCACCACAGTGTCCAATAGTAGGTTTTGGGGTGTCTATGAGTCAGTATGTCTTTGGACAGTCCTTCTGGCTTTGATAGTGTTAGACGCATCTATTTTCTGCAGCCGCATTTAAGTAGCCCTCTCAGCATATCTTCACTGCCGCCGGTCCTGTACTTGACCCTGGAGTCATTGCTGGCGCTTCTGTTTCCTGGCCCTGCCCTGCACTGCAGGCTGAAGCTTGCCAGGTGGGGGCTTATGTGGATCTTTCCTCGGTTCCCCAACCTTGTCCTCTGCATCTCGGAGAGTTGTGTGGGCTTCCCCCAGCCCGCTGAGCTTGCCTTCTGTGGCCTAGGGCTTGTGAGCACTTGTTTTAGCTCAGCAGGCCTACCCTCTATGTCGCGGGACTTATGTGCTCTTCTTTTGGCTCCCCAGACACACTCTCTGCACCACGAGTATCGTGTGGGCTGCAGAGGTTTGTACGATACAACTCTCTTGGCACACTGGGCCTGCCCTCTGCACTGCAAGGCTTGTGCGTGCTGCAGAGTTTTGTTTGTGCTCTTCTCTTGGCCCCCTGGCCCTTCCTCTGCACGGACAGGTTTGTGTGTCCTGCAGAGGTTTCTGTGCATGCCTTTCTCAGCACCCTGGGCGGCCCTCTGCACTGCAGGGCTTCTGCGGGCTTCTGTTGATTTCCTGAGCCCACCACCTGGTTGCGGCCACAGCCTATGAGCTGTTTATGGGCTGAGAAGTTTAGCTTTCTCTATTTTCTACCCTCTAAGTCCCTGCTTTGCCCAACTTTCTGGGGTTCTTCAGCTCCCCCTTGGGCCTACCTGTGAGGGAGCTTCCCAGTGCATGGGAACACTTCCTTCTTCACAACTCCCTCTCCATCTCGGGCAACAAGCTGCCAGACAGAAGTTCACCATCTCTTCCTTTTTTATGTCTCCATCCTCTCCCCTACCTCATTCCAGGGAGCTTAGCCTGACCGCTAGAGGCCTGGGGTCTTCTGCTGCCACCTAGAGGTTGCTTTGTAAGAGTTGTTCCATATCTTGGTGAATTTTTTATATATTTGTGGGGAGGCTGGCGATCTCCCCATCTTACTCCTCTACCATCTTCTTCCATCTCTGTGTGTAGTTCTTATTGTTGGAAACTTTCTCACATACTGAAAGGATGTCTTCTTCATAACATCCATCAGTTTACCTTTATTTTCACCTATAAATCGATCATTTCAGTTCAGTCACACGTGTCTGACTCTTTGCAACCCCATGGACTGCAGCACACAGGCTTCCCTGTCCATAGCCAACTCCCAGAGCTTACTCAAAGTCATGTCTATCGAGTCAGTGATGCCATCCAACCATCTCATCCTCTGTCATCCCCTTCTCCTCCACCTTCAATCTTTCCCAGCATCAGGATCTTCCAATGAGTCACTTCTTTGCATCAGGTAGCCAAAGTGTTGGAGTTTCAGCTTCAACATCAGTCCTTCCAATGAACACCCAAGACTGATCTCCATTAGGGTGAACTGGTTGGATCTCCTTGCAGTCCAAGGGACTTTCAAGAGTCTTCTGCAACACCACAGTTCAAAAGTTCAATTCTTCAGTGCCCAGCTCTCTTTATAGTCCAACTCTCACATCCATACATGACTATTGGGAAAACCATAGCTTTGAGTAGATGGACCTTTGTTGGCAAAGTAATGTCTCTGCTTTTTAATATGCTGTCTAGGTTGGTCATAACTTTTCTTCCAAAGAGCAAGTGACTTTTAATTTCATGGCTGCAATCACCATCTACAGTGATTTTGGAGCCCCCCAAAATAGTCTCTCACTATTCCCCTTGTTTCCCCATCTATTTGCCATGAAGTGATGGGACTGGATGCCATTATCTTAGTTTTCTGAGTGTTGAGTTTTAAGCTGACTTTTTCACTATCCTCTTTCACTTTCATCAAGAGGCTCTTTAGTTTCTCTTCACTTTCTGCCATAAGGGTGGTGTCACCTGCATATCTGAGATTATTGATATTTCTTGCAGAAATCTTGATTCCAGCTTGTGCTTCATCCAGCCCAGCATTTCACATGATGTACTCTGCATATAAGTTAAATAAGCAGGGTGACAATATACAGCAATTTAGAACCAGTCTGTTGTTCCATGTCCAGTTCTATAAATAAGATCTATTTCTCTTCTGTAAGTATTTCACACACTCTAAGACATATATCATGTCTATAGTCTACAGGCTTGTATAAATTAAATTTAATAATATTTCAATAGTTTGAGTCTTAAAATGTTCTTTTACATTTTTTTGTTGAATGTTTCTTTTTATAGTCATCTGAGTTATCTATAAAAGTTCTATGCAGGAAAGAACAATGCGATAAACCCTGTAAATTACACAAAGAAAATCTTCTCTGTAGTTTGGCAGTGTTATATTTTTCATTTATCTCATCAATCACTTATCTATCCTGACATGCAATCCATGTTTTCTCACATATTACATAAATTTTTAAAGTCTGGTTAGAGATTTTTATCTAAATACTTAGTAGTTGGTAAGAACATAAAGTTAGACTATCTTGACAAATATTAGCAACTACTATTTATTTTGGACAGTATGTGGCTTGGCCTTAGCAAATATAGGTACTTCGATGAGATCCAGTTCTCTCCTGTTTGGCCTATGCTTCTGTCTTGTGGAGCCCTATACCAATTGCAAGTGTAAACTCTTGTACCAAGGCCACAGATATGGAGCCCTGTACCAACACCATCTCCAGAACTGACTGAGCCCCATAGCAACCATTACTATGAGCCCCGCTTATCTAAATTGGCAAGCTCCCTGACCCCATATTAGGTAAAGATGCCCAGCATAACCAATCACCTAATGCCATCCTTCCAGCAGAAATTTTCTTTGTGATGAGGCTATAAAGCTATCCTTTGAGCTGGCCCACTCTAATAACAGCATCTTTTGCTTTAATAAATTCTCTTCTCCTTTCATTCTGCCTCATGTTTGGAAATTCTTTGCCAACCTAAACACAGACCACAACATTTGGTGGCCCATACAGGAACTCTCAGGTTATTCTTCTCCTTCGTTCTCTCATTTCTAGTCCTTCAAATCCTGTGTGAACAGGTCAGTGGCTGTGGAAGCAATTGAGGAACTCTGGCCAGGGTTACTCTCTGGCATGTTTCAAAGGCCCTACAGCCCACTGTGCTCCAGTAGCAGCCTCCCAAGTGGGTGAGGGTTCTCCTTTCCTCTTTATCCCTTATACTGAGGACCAGGCCAATTAATATTGTGATAACATGTGTCAGGCACTTGAAAACCTTTAGAGTGCCTGCAGCTTGAAGACTCCCATTGAAAGGTTAAGGGGGTTACAGAATGGATCAGTCTATTAGAAAGTCTGCTCCCAGCAAGACAATCTTCATGCACTGTGAGGCAAATATTGATTAATGCAAAAAACAAAACAAAACCTGAGCCCATCCTCCCTCGCCACAACTTTCCTTGTAGGACTACAAGGCAGATTTTTCAGCCTGTCTTCCCTGATACTGTCACTTTTCTCAGAGTCCATTACCTCTGAGCCATCTCAAAGACTGCCTTCCACATTTCAAGAAATCACCAAATGGTTAGTCACCTGGTTGTTTCTTGGAATTTATCTCTTTTCTATCTTTCCCTTCCCAGGTGACATGGTGCCTTAGCTGCACAGTGCCTCAGTTGGACACTTTGTATCCTTAGCCTTACTTTCTGTGACCTCCTCTCACTGTTGGAATGTGAATCTGGGACAATCAGGTATTCTTGTGCCTCAATCACATGGAGAGATCACTGGGACAAAAGGGAGGACTTTCTGTCACCTGGTGACTCTCAGTACCCCCATTCTATGGCACATAGGCTAAGAATGGATTCTAGTACATCCTTGGAATCTCCCTCAGAAGCACCCCTCAGCTGCATTTTCAGGAACTGGTAACAGTGTGACCCTGAAAATCTCTAAAAGAAAATCTACCCTGCCACAATACAAACTGGAGGGTCAAAAAAATGGCCTCTTAATGGCACACTCTCTTCTGCTGAAAGCAGGAAAATGACTAATTTTCATGGCCCTTAGTCAGAAACTGTATCTGAGGGACTCATGTCGCATGTGCCTTTCTGTTGCCACCCTTTCTCCTTGACCCCCTCCTAGGAAGTTCCTTACTCAACCTTTCCTATCCACATCTGATCTCTATTGTCAGAAAAAAGGAAAGGATTCTGAGGTTCCCTTTGGCCCAGGACTTTCTATTATTATCAAAAGCCTGGGAAAGCAAAACAAAACAAAACTCTTCTAACTTTCTAAAAACAAACAAACAAACAACCAAAAACAAAAACTTCTCCTAACTTCTTCTATCTCTCAGGGTAGGGAAGAAAAAGCTTCCCCCACTCCTGTAAGTTCCCTTACTCCTTCAGATTATTCTGATAAAACTAAGACCCACCTCCCCAGAAGGACAATCTCCAGTGGGACAACACCTTATCAGTCAGTTTGCCCCTGTCATCAGAGCTAATTTGAACACTTTTGGTTTAAATGTTAGCTATGAAACTATGACTACAAAAAGGAGAGATGACATTTTTGACACTGGATGGCCATGATATTCTTTAGACTCCAGAGAAAACTGGTTAAAATGAAACTCTTTTGAAAATGCAAAACCAGCCCTTTTACACATAAAATTAGAAAAATCTGGCTTGTTGAAATACTTTTCCTGGGAGCGCTGACCCTGAGAAAACAGAAACATACCTAGGAAAGAGCCTGAAGTCAACTCTTATATCCTTGAGATATACAGTCCAGTTTGCCTGAGACTTCAGACTTGGTCAAATTAGTAGAAATTTTAGCCAAGGGGGAAAAAAAAGCAAAAATCATTTTAAATCTCAAGCAAAAAACATGAAATATCTGTCAGGATTTATGTATGTCTCAATGCCTGTCTTTCTCTTTTGATAATATTGCTGAAGTTAATTTGTAAATGAACTCTAATTTAAGTGGCCTAAAGAAAAGTAAACACAAATCAAATAATTCTAAATACAAGCGAAATTAAGCTAAATGATTTTCAGGTTCATGTAAACTGGGAAACACTTAATATTAAATTAATACCTGACATTAATGTTTGTTTGTTGATCTAATTAATATGGACATACTTTGGTAACCTGATGTGAAGAACTGACTCCTTGGAAAAGACCCTGATGCTGGGAAAGATTGAAGGAAGGAGAAAGGGACAACAGAGGATGAGATGGTTGGATGGCATCACTGACTCGATGGACATGAGTTTGAGCACGCTCTGGGAGTTGGTGATGGACAGGGAAGCCTGGTGTTTTGCAGTCCATGGGGTCGCAAAGAGTCGGACACAACTGAACGACTGAACTGAACTATCTTAAGAATCATCAACATTCAGTATAAAACTTTTATTGCACCTAGGTTTACCATGAACTAAATAAGATCTTATTATATCTGTTGCAAATCTGTCTGCAAGGAATGTAACTCGAAGTGAAGAAACTTTTAAGGAAAGAAAATGCAAATTAAATAGCTCTGGGTGATATATGTTTACCAATCTACAGAGTCCTGATATAAAGGACAGTTCATGGTTGCTTAGGGAAAGTAGGACATGTGTTTTCAATTAAAAAAAATGCTTAAGAAATGTAATTACATTTTATTAAGGGAAAAGGAAGTAAGTCTGTTACAGGTGGCTCTTCTCTGAATTAACAAAATGTGGGGAATACAGAAAGTGAAAGAATGTAAAAGTGGACATAGAGAAAATAGGGAGCATGGTACAAGTTTTCTTAAGATGTTGCACTGCATTTAAAATCATTTATTGTTACTTTGGCTAATTGAATATTGTTTCATGATAAATGTAAGCTGGTACCAGGCTGCAATTTGGTTTCCTCTCCCTGTTAAGAGAATAAAGTTTTCTTGGATCGCACCTTTGATAACAGACTATGTGAATTTCTTTGCATTTAAGTTATTTATATTTGTTTGTTTGTTTAATCTTTGGTTATTTTTGTAAAGTGAATATGGATATCTCACAATGAATTGCAAAAATTATGGCACATGTAGCTAAAACTCATTCTGATTCCTCAAAAAATTAACCCCTGACTGTCAAATGTTTCCTATCCAGACATCCTTATAACTGAGCAACACTTTACTCCTAAATCTGGGGATTTAAAATGAGTAAACAGTAGCTGTAATTCAAACAGTAAGGACTATAGGAAATCCAAGATGGCCACTTGGTTTTTCCTGGCTCCCTGACAAACCTCGTTTTTGTTTTGTTTTGTTTTGTTTTGTTTGTTTTGTTTTTAATGTGATAAAGCCTTTCCTGGCTGCAGGGTTAATGCCCTCACAACCAAAAAAAAAAAAATCATTAAAACTATGTCTTCCATTTGGGTATACCTTCTACAATCTCTAGTGATCAAGGTACCCTATTCTCTGGACAAATCATACAAGCCTTAACATAAACTTCACAAACTTTTTATAACTATCACTGTTACTATTATTTTCAATCATCAGAGAAGGACAGCTGAACAAAACTTAATCACATAACATTAAATAAACTGCTAAATATGACTGCAATTTTCATTACTTTTTGTCCAACATATTACTAGATTCTAATCTTTATTTTTCAGGTATTAAGAAGCTCTTCTTCTCAAGCTACTTATAATTTAAAATGATTTGGTAATTTACACCTATGGGTAAATAATTTTTCTTTTCTCTCTACCTTATCCCTGCAGAAATTGGAGACTCTTGGATTCTAAACAGCCTTATCTGGTAAATGAAAAGACTGTCTCCTGACAAGTATAAGAATCTCAAAGTAATTTTTCTAAGACTACTGAAATATTGAATTCTAGTTTTGTTAATTAATGTCTGTGCTTACTAAAACTCATTTCTGTGACAGATCTTTGTTGTTATATTGTTGCAAAATCTAATTAAGTTACCGAAAGGATATTCTAAGTTTGTTTCTGAAGTCTAACTTCATAATCAATCTTTGGATAAAGATCAGATGCTCCATGATTTACAACCAGGAGATTACCACCAGGCTATAGTCATTTAGCAGACTAAGTCAGACAACCTAAGGATATACTGAGTTACACCTAATGAAAATTCTTAAATTCTGGCTTATAACCTTACTAACACTTCTAGCTATATTATTTCTGATTATTGCCTATTTTACAAAAAAAAAAAAGCTTTGTCTCTTACATTACCAAATGTGCTATTGAGTCTCTAATAAAATAAATGATTACAATAATGTAACTAGAGATATGGAAGAAGCAACAAGAGGGAATATGTTCCTGGACAATAAGAGACTGCTAGTAAGGCACATATGGTGCAGAACTTTTGCTACTACCAAGGCCTAGGTCAGTAATAGTACACTGAGTGGTCAATCAGAAAATTCTTCATCAGCCCAGCAAACGAACATTCCTAGTACCATGGGACAAAATGGAAATGAAATGCTTCCCAACAATGGTCACATTTATGACCATGAAGTGACCCTGCCAACTGTAAACTTGCACTTGTCATCTGCCTCTATAAAGATTAAATCAGTAGCCATTGTGACTACTGACCTTCAACACTCCCTGAAAGGAGTTCAGGGTGGAGATCAGAAATGAGGCACTCTGTACTCTGGGAAAAACTGGCAGAACAGGCATTTAGATAGATGTTTCCAGATAAAGATTTTCATGAGCCCCAATTCTTGCACCTTCTTGATAGTAAACGATGTCAGATTTGTGATCTGCGAAGAAGAAAGCCTTAGCTTTAGGACCAGGGACCAGGCTTGATCACTCAAGAGTTTTTATGTAGCAGAGTTTTATTAAAGTATAAAAAGTGACAGAGAACAATTCTGACATAGACATCAGAATGTAGACAGAGAGTACCCCCCCTTTTTACCAGACCCACTCCCACAATATACATCCTAAATTAACAAGATTAGAATTAACAATAGAAAGATTTTACCAGACTCATTCCCACAATATACGTTTTAAGATAACAAGATTAGTCAGAAGGTTTCTGTTAGGAAGGAGAAACATGTCCTCAAGCAGGATACATTGTTGCTATATAATATAGAGTTTAAGGAAAAACATAGCTTAAGTCATCAGCTCTGGGCTTAAAGAAAGAATGCAGAGGATTGGAGTTTGATCCTTGGTCAAGGAACTAGATCCCACATGTTGTGGGACAACAAAGCCCATAAGCTGCAACTAGAGAGGCCCACACATTGCAACTACTGAGCTCACGTGCTTCTGAGCCCACATGCCACAACTACAGAGCAGCTCCTGTATGCTGCAACAAGACCCAACACAGCCAAAAATAAACAAAGTCTGTAAATAACATTAAAACCTTTTAAAAAAAGATTGAGTAAGCATGAACAGCAAAATTGTGGAGCAATAAAGTTACTTCTTTATCAAAAAAATAAAAAAATAAAAAAAAAGAAAGAATGTTTTATGTGACTAAGATGAAGGAATGTAGAAAAAAATCTGTTTGTCTTTTTCTCCTCCTTGAGAGCCCTTTTCCCCTTCTTGAGGGCCCTGGACCCCTTCTTCCTTGAGGGCCCCAGACTTCTTATCAGCCTACCTAAATATTAATTCTCTCTAATTCCCCTGTTTTTCTTTTAGGAGAACATGGCTGCCAAGGGAAAAAGGGCCATCACACTCGTTCTGTAGCTACTTCCTGCTGGCCAAGGGCACAGGCCCTAAATTGTTGAGGCAGCATATTATCTTAACCCTCATATTGAGGATCTCTGATCCAGGGGTCCCAAGTAATAGTTGGAGGAGGCTGTGGCACTTGTAGGAGCTTGGACAACCATTTGTAACCTAAAAGCTTTCACACAGTTAGAAACAAACCCCATTATACAGTTAAAGATATAAGGCAAAATAGTCATTAAAGCAAGTTAAAACATAATCATAGTTAAAAGTCACATTATGTCCACAGTTAAGGTACAATATGTTATACCAGTCCATTTTAGGATTGTTAGATGCCATCAGATTAAGATGTCACATATGACTGTTGTTGGTAAAGGTATTCATGGAGATGAAGAAAGCCCTTTCCTTGAAGGGGAGAAACCCACCATGTGAAGCCTTTTATTGACAAGTAGAGGAGCACTCTGCAGACTCAGTAATTAGACTCATTGTGAGGCTGGGTCCGGGGTCAAATCCCGGAGTTCCTGTAATGTCTGTTGAAAAGCTGAAATCTGAGTCACATAGCTAATTCTAAGGCTTAATTTTCCTTCTGGGGAAGAAGAAGTGAAAGTGGCAGGGTTTAAGTTTCCACAAGCTCTAAGTTTAGTTATTGACCCTTCTAGTAGTAGTGATTGGTATTTAAGAAACTGACTGTCATCCAAATATTAACTTTGGAGTTTAATATCCCACTGACATAATGAGAAGTCAGTACAGTAAGATTTCACCCATTAGTAAATTTAAGAGCTTCAAGCACTAGTAAAGCAATAGAAGCTATAGGTTTCTGGTGAGGACCTTGAGGTTGTGTCATCACTCAATAAGGCTATACCTTTTGTTTCAGTAACAAACAGATTAAACTCTGACTCTGTGGGCAAGCATAAAGCAGGAGTTTGTAAGACAGCAGCTTGAAGAGCCCTAAAAGCTTTTTGAGTCCCTGGTGACCAAACCAGTCTTACTAGTCAAGTTTCAGTTACAAGTTTATATAAAGGCCAGGCGAGTTCCCCATAATCGAGAATCCAAATGTGGCAGTAGCTTGTGATGTCCAAAAATCCTCTAAAATGTCTTCAAGTCTTAAAGTGGAGGATGATTTAGTATAGGTTTAACTCTAGAAAGCATCCTTCAAATCAGTGACTGAAAAGTATTTGACTCATTCAAGAATTTCAGACAATAAAGTATAAGGAATAGGCACCATGGAGTATAAAGGAACCACAGCCTCATTTATTATTCATAAATCTTGAACTAATCCCATTTATAGTTTGACATTTTTGTACCCAAATAGGAGTCTTGCATGGACTGTTACAGGGAATTAATAGCCCTTGTTCCTTTAAATTGCCAAAGATGGGTTTTAAGTCTTCCTTAACCTTGGGCTTTCATGAATACTGCTTTTGATGTGGAAATAGGTGAGGGTTTTTGAGCTTGATAATGACTCAACCTATTTGTTTTTTTGTGCTCAACCCACAGTTTTTTTGTTTGTTTGTTTGTTTTTGTTTTTGTTTTTTTTTCATCAGCCCACACCCTAGGATTTACATTTTGTTCAATTATAAAGAGTGGGTTCCATATTCATGAAAACCGAGGACTGGACCTTGCTCAGTATATCCCTCCCCAGAAGGGATGAGGGAGACTACAGCATGATTAGAAACTTGTAAGAAAATAGCACAGAGTCCCCATTGTAGCTGAAAGGACGACTGAAATAATAATGTTTGGCTCATCCAGACAGTAGTGAACTGGGAGAAAAGTGGGCCAGGGGCTTCAGTGAGCACAGAGAAAGTTGCCCCGAGGTCTAAAAGGAAATCAACTGATTGCTCCCCCCATAGTTATTAATATCCAGGGTTTCTGAGATGTAATTAGGATAGGAGCTTTTGTGGGAACGCCCAGGCCCATCAGTCCCAATTGCCTTGAGAGCCTGACCCCTGGGGCCTATGCCTTGGAGGGCAGCCTATTTTCCAGTGTAATCCTCTGCAGTGTGATCTAAGCTAGGGGCAGCTTAGATACCTGAGCACAGTCCTGTTTAAAAGGCTCCTCCTTCCCATAGTAATAATAAGTCCATCCCTTTTCACCTGGGCATTTTTCCTCAGGCTGTTTCAGAGTAGATCTAACAGCTATTGTTGGGGCTTCAGTCTTTTACCTGATTCTTTTTTGCTTCTTATTATTCTCTGATTCTCTGCCATAATATGCTATCTTAGATAGTTGCAGCAATTTATCTGAAGACCGATTTGGTCTGAACACCGTTTTTGTAGCTTACAGCAGATATCTGGAGCCAACTGAGTGAGAAATCTATCTTTTAAGATCCTTCCTCCCTCTGAACTTTCACAATCAATGCCAGTAAACTTGCAGAGAGCCTCCCATAGTCTATCTAGGAATTTACTAGGAGCTTCCTTCTCTCTCTGTTCTATGTCAGCCAACTTAGCACAGCTTAAAGTCTAGCATAGTTTAAAGTCTTAGTGCATGCTTGCTTAAGTCCTCCAAGAATACATCTGATAAAGTGGTTCTGTTATGGGAACTGTTTGGCTCCCAGTAGCGAGGAGGGCTATTTCATGTTCCCTCTTCCCCCTTGTCTCATGTTCAAGCCATTCATCTCCAAAAGCATTAGTTTCCCTGAAATTCCAGTTTTTGAGTCAGGAGTCAGTGTCTTTACCAAGACATACATTACATCTCTCCGAGTAATCTCATAAAGTAAAGTTAATCCCATAAAGGTTTCTAGGTACTTTTTGGATCCTTTAAATAGCCTTGACCACAACTGGGACTGTTTGAATTTCTACTGAGGCTGAGGCAACCCCTCCTGGAAGGGTGCCCTGATTCTCAGCCTGTTCATTTGGGAACCCCAGATAGAGGGGCAAAGTAAAAGGACAGGAGGGAGCTGAAAGTTTCACACCCAAATCTGCATTCTGAAGACACAAGTCTGGCATGTCTCTTTAGAGAGATAAAGAACAACATATATGGCACCAATATCCATTTCACTTGTTTTCTACAGATCAAACTTAAAGGGGTGGTTCTTGGAACTGCTAGAGAGGAAAAAGTGGCGTCCGCAGCCATGGCTTTTTTCTACTGAAGGCATGCCTCTCTGCTCTAAATGGGGTGGAGACAAACTTCTCACCAAAACTTTCCTTCTCTGGTTGAACTTAATCTGTTTCTCACTGACAAAGGCACCTTATTCCTTCCTCTTGGTTCTACTATGGAAGTGGAGTGGAGATGTACCAGGGGAGACCTGATGGCATCCCAATGATTTCCAGTTCCTCACCATTAAGACTTTTTCTTGATTTCCCCTTTTCCTCTGGTGCCACCCGGGGTGGAGCAGAGTAGTTTCCAGAATGTTTCTCAAACTAAGACTGCTAGGGGAAGCATCTATCTTCTATGTACCTGTGTTAAGCTCTGGGGAATCAAACCTATCTCAGTTTAATATATATATATATATATATATATATATATACACACACACACACATATATATTATATATATAATATATGTATATATATATGGAGTGGTCTGGAACTGCTAGTTCCTATCTGCAAGAGAGAAAAAAGCAGCATCCAAGCATCCACAGCCGTGGCTTTTTATCCATCAGAAGTGTCCCTCCCTGCTTTAGATGGGGGTGGAGACAGACTTTCTATGGAAGCTTTCCTCCCCTGGTCAGACTTAGTCTATCCCTTACTGATTCAGGCCCCTTCAGCCGTCCTCACTCTATCATCAAAGCAAGGTGAAGATGCACCAGGGGTAGATCTGTTGACATTCCAAATTGATTTAGTTCCATACCACCAAGACCTTTGATTTATCTTTTTATCTGATGCAACCCAGAGTGTAACAGAGTAGCTTTCTAGAATGTTCCCAAGCTAGGACTACTAGGGGAAGCATCCCTGTTCCATGTGCCTATGCACATTCCTGAGTACAGTCCTGACTGCAGTAGAAGCAGTGAGTCATAAAGAGATGCACAACACAACTCAAGATGCCTCTTCTGAGTGTTGCCATGCCAGTATATATGATAGCAAATGAGGTAGTGGAGGGTTTGCCAGCGAGGAAAAGTGATCTTTGTCCTCGAGCTACTAGGGCCAATCCTTCTAGTTCATTTCTACAGATTCCACAAAAGGAATATCTAGGAAATTGAGACAGAAGCCACTGGAGAACTGGTCTGCTAAGAGCTAACACAATCAAAGGAAGAAGCCCACTGTACTTCATATCTGGGATTCCTGACCTCTGTTCTTAGAAACCTCAGGCTCACTAGCAGTGCTTCCATCCATATAGTTTGGAGGCATAGCTATGACAAGGACTCACTTTAAGGATATGGTACCATATGGAAGCAGCCAAGAGAGAGACACTGCTGAAGCTAGAGTTCTACCTAGTTCCCAAACATGCTTCTAGTAAGTCTGGGTTCCCCATGATTACCAAGCTTGAGGTCTAAGCAAAGATACACAGTAACAGCATGGATCACAAGTCCGTTGAAAGTCTATGATCCAACAGATTAGGTTAGTAGTTCTAATTCCTGAGGCAGTTATGAAACGGTCAATGAGACCAGGAAAAGCTGACAGAGAAAGGAAAGTTAGGTCCACACACTTCACCCATTTCTGGCCACTCCCCTCTCAGGGACATTGGGTGCCTCTTGGCATTGATAGGTTGACAAGGCTCCCCTCTTGAGGCTGCCTTCCACAGAGCAGGGCTCAAATCTCGCTTGGTACTTGTTTCTGTACTTCTCCTTCATTCTACATTCACACAGAAAAGCACACCATAGAATTAGTAAAGTAAAAGGAGAAATGTGTGTATACTAAAACAACAGATGAGCTAGAACTCTGAGTGTCCTTATGTTATCTTGAATATCCTGGACAAGCTCCAAGATGATAGCTTAAGGTGAACGATTCTTCATGATCTCCGAAGAAGAAGATTCAGGGACCAGGGACCAGGCTTGATCACTCAAGAGCTTTTGTATGTAGCAGAGTTTTATTAAAGTATAAAAAGAGACAGAGAAAGCTTCTAATATAGACATCAGAAGGCAGACAGAGAGTGCCCACCTCACTAGTCTTATCAAGGCTTTATATACTTTTACCAGATGACATACATCTAAAATTAACATGATTAGAATTAACAATAGAAAGGTCTTACCAGACCTACTCCCACAATTAGTCAGAACTGTTCTTTTTAAAAATGGAGAAACATGTCCTCCAGTAAGATATATTGTTGCTACATAATCCTTAGTACAGAGCTTAGGATGAGTTGTGTAATGATTAATATGTAATCATTAGCTCTGGGCTTAAAGAAGAAACATTTTATGTGACTAATATGATGGCATGTAGGAAAAAAAAAAAGTCTCCTTTTCTCCTCCTCAAGAGCCCCAGATCCTTTTCTCCTTCTCAAGGACCCTGGACTCCTTATCAACCTACCTAAGAATTAACTCTTTCTTATTCTCATGCTTAGAGAAATTAACATCATGGACCAATGTCTGGTCTTGGTTGCCCTGGATATCTCTTATTCTAGATGCTCCTTGGCAGCTTTTCTACTTCTATTAATCTTTGGACTGTGTATCTTTAACCTTCTTGCTAAGTTTTCTTCTTCTAGCATACAGAAAATAAATTTCTAGATGGTGCTACAACAAAGATACCAGCCAATCAGCACATAAATAATGTTGGAACAAGCTGGCTTATAATTTCATGGATTCTCATCACTTTCTATAAATGCACCCTGACAGAGAGCAGGTATTGGGACCTAGGACCCACAAAGCTTCTTTCCAGAAGAAAGAAGAAGCTAAGAGTGATCTTTGTCCCTTTCCACAATGACCTGGGTCCCCATGACCATAGTCAGTCATTTAGACATAAGCAAGATATTAAGGGACTAAAGATTTGGCCCATAGATTAAAGGCGGAGGGGGGGGGTGGAGCCCTATACCAAGGTCACAGGTGTAAAGCCTTGTACTGAGGCCACAAATGTGGAACCCTGTAACAATGTCATCTCTGGAACTGACTGAATCTCATAGCTACCATTGCCATGAGCTCCCCCTTATCTAAATTGGCCAGCTCCCTGACCCCATATTAAGTAAAAATTCTCACCCTATCCAATCACCTAATATCATCCTTCCCAGGGATTTTCTTCATCTTGAACCTATAAAAATGGTTCCACGAAACACATCAGCTCTCTGTTGAGCTGGCCCACTGTTCTTACAGCATCTCCTGCTCTAATAAGTTTTATTTTCCTCTCATTCTGCCTCATGTCTGTGAGTTATTTTCCAACTTGCACACAGACCACGACTATCTGTATGTGGATACTTTTCGCTCTTTCTGAAGCAAACCATTTTAAAACACAACTGAAAATACTGCCGCCTTAATTTATGTATCTTGAAATCATATAGTTTCAGCCACCTGGGGAATGATTATGTGACTTTCTTGTTCTTGAGTCCAAAATTCCCAGGTAAAGAATTCATTTTGTCAGATTGATTTGTGTTTATTCATAATGAAACAATTAGGAAGAGAAACAACCTAATACTTGAACTAGCCATGGCAACTGTGATAAACTGGAAATACAAGATATATAATTATCTATAAAAATGTACTATAGTGCTGGGCATGAAATTTAAAACATATTCATTATCTTGATGATTGTCAAAAACAATGAAATGGATTAGTCTTAACAAATTCTTAATTAACCTACAGTGTTTTTCAACATAAAGTGGTTAACTAAAATGTGATCTCTTTTTAAGGCTTTAAAAACCATCTCTTTAATAATCTCTTTTAGATATTTCCCAGAAATTAATGTTAAACTAAATAATTGTAGTTTCTGAAGTGAATGTTTATCCTCCTTGAAAATTAGAACAATTCTATTTAATTTCTTTGTACCTAATTTTTAGGATTCCTTGAAGATTAATGGGAAAGATCTGCCAAACAATTTTGGTGAAGAGGTACAAAGGAAGAAGAAAATTTTGGGTTTGCTTCCACCTTTGTCATTCTCTGAAGTTTGCAACATCTTGCCTACCTTTTGTTTTTTATGGCCTTGAATATATAAAAATACTAACTAACATTTACTAAGCGCCAGAGGCTATTCTAGGCCTTTATGTAGGCTACTGCATTTAATAACCCACAGAAACAACCTCAGATATCCTGCATTGAAGGCAGCTTCTTTACCTTCTGAACCACCATGGAGTTTCAAGATGGTGGAGTAGAAGGATGTGCACTCTTATTCTCTAGTTCAAAACTCTAAAACACCAAACTCGCAACTAGCTGTTGAAGAACCATTGAAAGGAGGATGTTGCAACCCACCAAAAAAGATACCTCGCATCCAAGAACAAAGAAGCCTTAGTGAGATAGTAGGAGGGGTGCAATCACATTAAAATCAAACCACACACTCTACAGGTGGACCACCCACAAACATGAGAACAAACATGTCAAAGAAGTTCTCACACTTTCACAAAGGTTCTAGGTCCCACATCAGACTTTCTATACTGGGTGGATGGCAAATGAACTGGGAATCCCCAAGGGATCTGACTTTGAAGGCAAGTGGAATTTCATTACAAAACTTCCACAGGACTGGGGAAGACAGAGGCTCTTAGAGAACACAGACAAAACCTTATGTGCATCAAAACCCAGGGGAAAGGAGCAGTGACCCCACAGGAGACTGAACCAGACCTACCTGTGAGTACTTGAGGGCTTCCTGTGGAGGTGTGGGTTGACAGTGGCTTTCCAAGGGGACGTGGCCACTGGCAGCAACAGTCCTGGGAGGCACATGTTGGCATAAGTACTTTTGGAGGTCAACATTAGCCCTACCACAGAATCTATAAGCTCTAACCTTGGGATGCCACAAGCCAAACAATTAACAAAAAGAAAGCACAGTCCCACCCATCAAAAGATAATAGGATTAAAGCTTTATTGAACATGGCTCTGCCCACTAGAGTAAGAGCTAGTTTTCCATGCAGCCAGTCTCTTCCATCAGGAAGTTTGCATAAGCCTCTTATCCTCATCCATCAGAGGACAGACAGAAGAAAGTGCTACAACCCCATAGATTGAGAACAAAAACTGCAATCTTGGAAATCTAACCAATTTGATCACATGGATTACAGCCTTGTCTTGGCGAAGGGACTTGCATAACTCAATGAAGCTACAAGCCATGCTGTGCAGGGCCACCTAAGACAGATGGGTCATGATGGATGGAGAGTTCTGACAAAATGTGGTCCCCTGGAGAAGCGGATGGCATACCACTTCAGTATTCTTTTCTTGAGAACCCCATGAACAGTATGAAAAGGGAAAAATATGCAATTCCAGAAGGTAAGCCCGCAAGGCGGTAGCTGTCCATTACACTAATGGGGAAGAACAGAGAAAAAGCTCCAGAACGAATGAAAAGTCTGGTCAAAGTGGAAACAATGCTCAGCTATGGATGTGTCTGGTGGTGAAAGTAAAGTCCAGTGCTGTAAAGAACAATATTACATAGGAATTTGGAATATTAGGTCCATGAATCAAGGTAAATTGGACGTGGTCAAACAGGAGATGGCAAGAGTGAATTTTGAAATGTTAGGAATCAGTGAACCCATCTACAAATTGAACTAAAGTAAATGAGAATAGGAGAACTTAATTGAGATGACCATTATACTGGCTACTGTGGACAAGAATCCCTTAGAAGAAATGGAGTAGCCCTCATAGTCAACAAAGGAGTCCAGAATGCAGTACTTGGGTGCAATCTCAAAAATGACAAAATGTTCTTGGTTCATTTCCAAGGCAAATCATTCAACATCACAGTAATCCAAGTCAATGCCACAACCACTAATGCCAAAGAAGTTGAAGTTGACCAGTACTATGAAGATGTCTCTTCCATCATAGAGGATTGGATTGCAAAAATACGAAGTCAAGAGTTACATGGAGTAATAGGAAAGCTTTCCCTTGGAGTACAAAATGAAGCAGGGCAAAGTCTAACAGAGTTTTGTCAAGAAAACATGATGATCATAGCAAAAACCCTCTTCCAACAACAGAAGAAAAGACTCTACACATGGACATCACCAGAAGGTCAATATTGAAATCAGATTGATTTTATTCTTTGCAGTTGAAGATGGAGAGGGTCTATACAGTCAGCAAAACAAGACCTGGAGCTGACTGTGGCTCAAATCATGAGCTCCTTATTGGAAAATTGAGTCTTAAGTTGAAGAAAGTAGGGAAAACCACTAGGGCTAAATGAAATCCTACGATTATACAGTGGAGGTGACAAATACATTCAAGGGCTTAGATATGGTAGACAGAATACCTAAATAACTATGGACAGTGGTCCATAACATTGTACAGAGGGGATGAACGAAACTATCCCTAAGAAAAAGAAATGCAAGAAGGCAAAGTGGTTCACTGAGGAAACAAAGGAGTGAAGCCTCCTTAAGTGAACAATGCAAAGAAATAGAGGAAAACAATAGAATTGGAAAGACTAGTGATCTCTTCAAGAAAATTGGGGATACCAAGGGAACATTTCATGCAAGGATGGGCATAATAAAGAACAGAAATGACAAGGACCTAACAGAAGAAGAAGAGTTTAAGAAGTGATGGCAATAATACACAGAAGGACTATACAAGAGAAGATCTTAATGACCTGGATAACTACAGACTTCCCTGTAGCTCAAATTGTAAAGTTCTGTCTGTGGTGCAGGAGACCAGGCTGCAATCCCTGGGTTGGGAAGATCCTTTGGAGAAGGGAATGGCAATCCACACCAGTATTCTTGCCTGGAGAACTCCATGGATAGAGACGCCTGACAGGCTATAGTCCGTGGGGTTGCAAAGAGTCAGATACGACTGAGCGACTAACACACACACACACAACCACAATTGTGTGGCTACTCCCCTAGAGCCAGACATTCTGGAGTATGAAGTCAAGCAGGATATAGGAAACATTGCTAACAATAAAGCTAGGGAAGGTGATGGAATTCCAGCTGAGCTATTTCAAATTCTAAAAATGATGCTGTTAAAGTGCTGAACTCAATATGCCAGCAAATTTGAAGAATTCAGCTGTGGCCACAGATCAGTTTTCATTCCAATCCCAAAGAAGGGCAATGCTACAGAATGTGCAAACTACTGTATGCTTGTGCTCATTTCACATGCTAGCAAGGTAATGCTCAATATCCTTTCAAGCTAGGCTTCAGCATTATATGGAACACAAACTTCCAGAGGTACAAGCTGGATTTAGAAAAAGCAGAGGAACCAGAGATCAAATTGTCAACATTCAATGGATCATAGAGAAAGCAAGGGGATTCCAGATAAAACATCTACTTCTGCTTTGTTGACTATGCTAAAGACTTTGACAACCTGGATCACAACAAACTTGGGAAAATTCTTAAAAAGACAGAAATAACAGGCCACCGTATCTGTCTCTGAGAAATCTGTATGCATGTCAAAAGTAAAAGTTAAAACCAGACATGGAACAATGGACTGGTTCAAAATTGGGAAAAGAGTACGTCAAGCTGTATATTTTCACCCTCCTCATTTAACTTCTATGCAGAGTACATCATGTAAAATGCCAGGCTGCTGCTGCTGCTGCTGCTGCTAAGTCGTTTCAGTCTTGTCCAGATCTGTGCAACCCCATAGACGGCAGCCCACCAGGCTCCCCCGTCCCTGGGATTCTCCAGGCAAGAACACTGGAGTGGGTTGCCATTTCCTTCTCTAATGCATGAAAGTGGAAAGTGAAAGTGAAGTCACTCAGCCATGTCTGATTCTTAGCGACCCCATGTACTGCAGCCTACCAGGCTCCTCCATCCATGGGATTTTCCAGGCAAGAGTACTGGAGTAGGGTGCCATAGCCTTCTCCAAATATCAGGCTGAATGAATCACAAACTTGAATCAAGATTGCTGGGAGAAATATCAGCAGTCTCAGATATGCAAATGATACCACTCTAATGGCAGAAATGGAAGAGGAACTAAAGAGCCTTTTGATGAGGATGAAAGAGGAGATTGAAAAAAAAAATGGCTTAAAACTCAACATTCAAAATCTAGGATCATGATGTCCAGTCCAATAACTTCATAGCAAATAGAAGGGTAAAAAGGAAACAGTGACAAATTTTATTTTCTTGGGCTTCCAAATTATTGTGGACCATATTTGCAGCCATGAAATTAAAAGATGCTTGCTCCTTGGAAGGAAAGCTATAACAAACAGAGACAGTGTATTAAAAAGCAAAGACATCCCTTAGCAGAAAGAGGTCTGTATAGTCAAAGCTATGTTTTGTTCAGTAGCCATGTACAGATGTGTGATTTGGACTATAAAGAAAGCTAAGAACTGAAGAATTGATGCTTTCAAATTGTGGTGCTGGAGAAGACTCTTGAGAGTCCCTTTGACAGAAAGTATAGCAAACAGGTCCATTCTACAGGGAATCAACCCTGAATATTCATTGGAAGGACTGATGTTAAAGTTGAAGCTCCAGTGATTTGGCTACCTGAAATGAACAGCTAACTCTTTGGAAAAAGAGGAGGAGATGGTTTAATGTCACCATTGACTCAATTGACATGAGTTTGAGCAAGCTCTGGAAGACAGTGGAGGACAGAGCAGCCTGGTGTGCTGCAGTGCATGGGAACACAAAGAGTCAGACACAATTTAGTGACTGAACAATGAACAACAACCTACAAATTATTTTGCTACCAGCTTGAGAATATAATCCCCATATTCACTTACTGAAATATCTATGATATAACATTGTGTCTAAAGTATTGTTTATGTGTTTTATGATAGTGGTGCTTTTTAGTAGGAAAAAAAAAAATGTACTTTTTTTTCAGACATACGTGGTTGAGATTCCTAATTATGTCATTTTTAGGGGTGCAATCATAGGGCAATTTACTTATACTGTATCTTTTTGTCAAAGACTATGAAGATTCTGATATCTTATTAAGCTAATAAGTTAGCCACCAACGTTCCATAGTGTCTGACAAAAGATATGTGACTCTGGAGTCTGATACAAATAACTTTATTACTCACAAGAGAGCAAGCATTATAAATATGATCATGTGAGTGTCAGTTTTTGTTGCCTCTGTCTTGGATTTGATGTGACATGATTCAGATGGATGGTATGCACTCAATAATTTTGAATCACAACTGAAATACACTGAATTTATGGTACCCATACATTTATAATGGGCAGTGAGTATGCCTGATTTTTTGTTAAACTGGAGAAAATGTATATCTTCTCATTATTTACATAAGAAGACACCATCTCTGTATTCAAGACTTTTTTTCTAAACATGAATCCTTAAAAGTATAGTCTGGAACAAAGGACAGATCATTTTTTCTTTGTCAACTAAACCATGATAGACTCATGCAAAATTGTATCCTGACAATGTTTCAACTCTAAAATGGGCAAAATATTTTGTATTCTAAAGAGGTTTTCATAAACATAAACGTTCTATCCTTTGTAAGAGTCCTAACTCAGTATATGACACAGGGAATGGTCTAAACAATAGTGTCCTCTTATTCCCTCCTTCTTCACTTTTATTAAAATGTACACCTGTGACTGATTCATGTCAATGTACGGCAAAAATCACTACAATGTGGTAAAGTAACTAGCTTCCAATTAAAATTAAGTAATTAATTAAAAAATAAAATGAATGTAGCCAACATGAATACTGAATGCTACTAATTATTATTAATCCTGCAAAACCCTATCATGAACTTTATTAATAGATCATTAGAATATGAACCTTATGTTAACTCTACTGTTGCAGTTGGAATTGTCCTGAAAGATAAAGTTACTTACTCTGAAGAAGTAAACTTTGAGCAGCTTATATAGATTATATCAGTTGCTACCAACACTGGGATAATTATCTGTGTCTTAACACCTTAAAACAGTGCTGACACAAACTGATGCTCAACAAATATTTATCCAGTGCAATGAAAGATTAATAACAGATGCGTAATCTTTGAGGAAGAAATGGCAACCCACGTCAGTATTCTTGCTTAGAGACTTCCATGGACGAAGGAACCAGGTGTGCTACAGTCCATGGGGTCACACAGAGTTGGACATGACCAAAGCAACTTAGCATGCATGCACATGCAATCTTTGGTCAATGTAGAATGAGCTACGAACTAAGTATTTTGTTTGAATTTGTAAAATGTTAAACATATGAACAGTCCATGGCAAGGAACTATGCTTTAAAAGTCATTTATGAGTAGTTTACAAGTATATGAACGATTGTAGGTACATCAAATCCCTTATGACTATACAGTGGAAGTGATAAATAGATTTCAGGGACCAGATCTGATAGACAGAGAGGCTGATGAACTATGGACGGAGGTTCATGACATTGTACAGGAGACAGGGATCAAGACCATCCCCATGGAAAAGAAATGCAAAAAGGCAAAATGGTTGTCTGAGGAGGTCTTACAAATAGCTGTGAAAAGAAGAGAAGTGAAAAGCAAAGGAGAAAAGGAAAGATATTCCCATTTGAATGCAGAGTTCCAAAGAATAGCCAGAAGAGTTAAGAAAGTCTTCCTCAGAGATCAATGCAAAGAAATAGAGGAAAACAACAGGATGGGATAGACTAGAGATCTCTTCAAGAAAATTAGAGATACCAAGGGAACATTTCATACAAAGATGGGCTCGATAAAGGACAGAAATGGTATGGACCTAACAGAAGCAGAAGATATTAAGAAGAGGTGGCAAGAATACACAGAAGAACTGTACAAAAAAGATCTTCACGACCCACATAATCACAATGGTGTGATCACTCACCTAGAGCCAGACATTCTGGAATGTGAAGTCAAGTGGGCATTAGGAAAAATCACCTGTACCTTCTACATTGGCAGGCAGATTCTTTACCAATGCATTTTAGAATATTTCATAACTTGAAAACATAATTCCACTAGAATCTCTTCCTCATTTGTCTCCCTTCTGATTTCAGCACCCAGAATATAATGTTTTAAAGCAATTTTCAAGGTCCAATAATTACAGGATAACTTCAGGTGAATTTGAGATAACAAATATCATTCATTTTAAAATTTCTTTTTCCTAAGAAGGGATGAGAGAAAGTTATTTATGGGAAATACCTTTTATTTTTATTTCAATTGTTGATTTACAATGTGTCAATTACTGATGTACACAAAGTGACTCAGTTATACATATATGCATATATATATATATATATGTTCTTTGTTATATTATTTTCTATAATGGTTTACCATAGGATATTAAATGTAATTCTCTGTGGTATACATTAAGACCCTGTTTTTGTATCCATTGTACATATAAAAGCTTACATCTACTCACCCCAACATTTCATTTATAAGAAAATATTTGGTGTGATTAAAAATAAATGATTTCTGTACAATCACACATATTGATATCTTACAACTATAAAGAATAATTATTTTTGTGTTAATATACTTTTTATCATTCAAAATTGAAGTACAGTTAACTTTTTACAGGCAGGCAAAGTGAATAGCAATCATATAAATTATATGATTCATGTCTATAACTGATAAACATTTGTTATCCTTAATATCCAGTAGTGTGATTTTCCCCCTTTACAATAATCTCCTTATAGTAAATTTTGTAATTTACCCAATAATCATTTATCCTCATGAATTATATTTACAATTATTAATATATGAAAAAAGCTAGTGGAGGTGATGGAATTCTAGTTGAGCTATTTCAAATCCTGAAAGATGATGCTGTGAAAGTGTTGCACTCAATATGCCAGCAAATTTGGAAAACTCAGCAGTGGCCACAGGACTGGAAAAGGTCAGTTTTCATTCCAATCCCTAAGAAAGGCAATCCCAAAGAATGCTCAAACTACCACACAATTGCACTCATCTCACACGCTAGTAAAGTAATGCTCAAAATTCTCCAAGCCAGGCTTCAGCAATATGTGAACTGTGAACTTACAGATGTTCAAGCTGGTTTTAGAAAAGGCAGAGGAACCAGAGATCATATTGCCAATATCCACTGGATCATCGAAAAAGCAAGAGAGTTCCAGAAAAACAACTATTTCTGCTTTATTGACTATGCCAAAGCCTTTGTCTGTGTGGTTCACAATAAACTGTGGAAAATTCTGAAAGAGGTGGGAATACCAGACCACCTGACCTTCCTCTTGAGAAACCTGTATGTAGGTCACGAAGCAACAGTTAGAACTGGACATGGAACAACAGACTGGTTCCAAATAGGGAAAGAAGTATGTCAAGGCTGTATATTGTCACCCTGCTTATTTAACTTATATGCAGAGTACATCATGAGAAACGCTGGGCTGGATGAAGCACAAGCTGGAATCAAGATTGCCGGGAGAAATATCAATAACCTCAGATATGCTGATGACAACCCCCCTATGGCAGAAAGTGAAGAGGAACTAAAAAGCCTCTTGATGAAAGTGAAAGAAGAGAGTGAAAAAGTTGGCTTAAAGCTTAACATTCAGAAAACTAAGATCATGGCATCTGGTCCCATCACTTCATGGCAAATAGATGACAAGACAGTGGAAACAGTGTCAGACTTTCTTCTTTTGGGATCCAATATCACTGCAGATGGTGACTGCAGCCATGAAATTAAAAGACACTCACTCCTTGGAAAGAAAGTTATGACCAACCTAGATACCATATTAAAAAGCAGAGACATTACTTTGCCAACAAAGGTCTGTCTGGTCAAGGCTATTGTTTTTCCAGCGGTCATGTATGAATGTGAGAGTTGGACTGTGAAGAAAGCTGAGCACCGTAAAATTGATGCTTTTGAACTATAGTGTTGGAGAAGACTCTTGAGAGTCCCTTGGACTGCAAGGAGATCCAACCAGTCCATCCTAAAGGAGATCAGTCCTGAGTGTTCATTGGAAGGACTGATGCTGAAGCTGAAACTCCAGTAGTTTGTCACCTCATGCAAAGAGTTGACTCATTGGAGAAGACCCTGTTGCTGAGAAAGATTGAGGGCAGGAGGAGAAGAGGATGACAGAGGATGAGATGGCTGGATTACATCACCAACTCAATGGGCATGGGTTTGGGTAGACTCCAGGAGTTGGTGATGGACAGGGAGACCTGACGTGGCTGCAATTCATCATGTCACAAAGAGTCGGACATGACTGAGCGACCGAACTAACCAACTAACTAAATGTCATCAACAGTATTTTTTCTTAATGCTAAGAATAATGCACAGAAAATATAGGTTCACACAAATCTTGAGAAAGTTAGAATAATAGTTCTTTATTAGCCCTGAGAAGGAAGCGTGTGCTAGAAGAGTTTTGAAACTACAGTGCGTTGTTAGGTCCAAAATGTTTTCCCTCATCTATATCCACAGTCATTCTCTAAGCCAGAGTAGGAGAAGGTGTTGAAATTAAGCCTGTGGGAATCTGACCCAGTGGCAGTCAGTTAAAATAATTTGGTTTAAGGTGTCATGAATATAACAAAACCAAATCTTGGAAACAAGGTTGTTTTTCTTCAAGATTCAAATGGTTCCCACATTATTGCATGTATAAGTATACACATATCCCCACACACACACATCTCCTTTTGAAAAAAAAAAAATGTATATGGACAAATAGCCAGTAAATATCTCTTCACAAATAGATTGTTTACAAAATGAAGCAATATTCAAATTGCAATGTTTCTTTATCAAGTTCTATAAGAGGAAGTTAATATGCATAATCTACTAATAATTTTTGAGCTTTGTTTAAAACAGATTTACACACTGGTATTTTTTTTTTTTTCCGTTTTATGGACCAAACCCAAACCATTAACAAATGTATTAACTCTAATTGTTATTCAAAACTATTTGTTAAAATTCCACAAATTATACTGTGAAAGAAAACTAACATATAAAATAGTTTCTTACATAACAATATAAGAATAAACTTTAACAATAAGGATATTTAAACCAATATTTCAGTTTTATATTCAAACTTTTACTTTGACAGTGAATTTTTCAACTAATAAAATATTTATATAAAGTTATAAAGAATAAGCTCGATTGTATTTAAATATCCAAATAGAAATTATTAGATGAAATACTGCTTTGTTGATATGATATGATATGATAATACCTTCCCTGATAGGTCAGTTGGTAAAGAATCTGCCTGCAATGCAGGAGACCCTGGTTTGAAACCTGGGTTGGGAAGATCCACTGGAGAAGAAATAGGCTACCCACTCCAGTATTCTGGCCTGAGAATTCCAGATACTGTATAGTACATGGGGTCACAAAGTGTCGGACACGACTGAGCGACTTTAAAAAAAAAAAAAAAAAAAAGTCATCTCTGGGCTTCCCTGGTGGCTCAGACACTAAAGAATCTGCCTGCAATGCAGGAGATGCAGGTTCGATCCCTGAGTCAAGAAGATGCCCTGGAGGAGGAAACAGCAACCCACTACATTATTCTTGCCTGGAGAATTCCATGGACAGAGGTGCCTGGGTGCCTACTGTCCATGGTGTCACAAAGAATCAGACATGACTGAGTGACTAACACACAAACACGGTCATCTTTATTGGGTATAATTGAAAGGCAAACAGTTATATACAAAATTCTGGATAAAAGTCTTAAGGCTAGTGCATCTCTCACTCTATGGTTATGAATATATAGTTGTCCAAATTGGCTTCCAGAAAAGCAAAGGCTTAAAAGTCTTAGGCCTTGCTATTGTCTTAATGACTCAGGTCATTCAACAAACTTTTCTTTAGGGCAGGTACTTGTGGGATTTTTGTCAGTCTCACCAACAAATATTAACTGTGAAATACTTCTGCAACTATAACTTTTCCACTGTAAATACCAATTGAAAACCTGTATTTGGTCTGTTTTAAAGCATTATATAATCAAGAAGGGGACATTATGCGTTTTAAAAGCATTGTTAACTATAATGTTAGTAGTGGGTGAATTTAGCTTTCAATCACTGAAAGCTTTTTTTTTTTAATCCATGACAGCAATATATAAGCATCATAAAGTTTAATTTTTATATTTTCAAAAGCAAATATAGGGAAGATGATTTTTAAAGAAAACTTTTGGCATCTGGTTTCCCTGGTTTCCCTGTTTTCCCTGGTGGCTCAGATGTTACAAAATCTGTCAGCAGTGTAGGGGACCTGGGTTTAATTCCTGGGTCAGGAAGATCCTCTGGAGATGGGAATAATTACCCACTCTAGTATTCTTGTTTGGAGAACTCTATGGACAGAGGAGGCTGTTAGGCCACAATCCATAGGATCACAAAGAGTCAGACAGGACTGAATGATTTGCCTTGGAAATGAACTGAGATCATTCTGTCATTTTTGAAACTGCATTTCAGACTTTTCTGAGGACGGTATGCATTTCTGACTCTATGAGGGCTACTCCATTTCTTATAAGGAATTCTTGCTCACAGTAGTATATATAATATTCTTCTATATTAAATTTGCCCATTCCCATCCATTTTAGTTCATTGATTCTTAAAATGTCAATGTTCACTCTTGCCATGGCCTGTTTGACCACTTCCAGTTTACCTTGATTCGTGGGCCTAACATTCCAGGGTACTATTTAATATTGTGCTTTATAGCACTCGACTTTACTTTCACCACCAGACACATCCACAACTTGGCATTGTTTCCACTTTGGCTCAGCTTCTTCATTCCTTCTGGAGCTATTTCTCCACTCTTCCCCAGTAGCATATTGGACATTCACCGAGCGGGGGGGTTTCTCTTTCAGTGTAATATATTTTTGCCTTTTCATACTGTTCATGGGGTTCTCCAAGCAATAATGCTAAAGTGGTTTGCCATTCCCTTCTCCAGTGGACCACGTTTTGTCAGAACTCTCCACCATGACCTGTTTGTCTTGGGTTAGTAAATAAAAAAGAATAAAAGAATAGTATATGTTTTACCTTAACAACTTTGCAATATCTCATGACACTGTAGTGGTAAAATACTTGCTGGAAATTCAACTAATGCTCCCTGGTAAAAGACATTTTTACCCTGGGTGAGCTTCTGTGTCAGTTCAAATACAGTTTTGCAAATGAGGTCTTTGAGGGAATTCCCATAGAGGTAGAATAATGACAAATCACTGAGAATTGGATGTTAAACCAACTTTAGCACTGTAGTTCTTCCTTCTGCCTCTTTTAGGCTGCTAGAGGAATGTAGGGTGTCAATTTCCAAGGCTGGAGAATATAATGGGACTAGGATCAGTTAAAATGCCACAAACCTCACTGTTATTACTGAGATTCAGCCATTTTTCATAAATCCATGCTCCCTAGCTTTGTTTAAGCCTTTGGTTTGTTTCCACAATAGTACTGAGAAAATTGATCTGACAACTTTTGCCAAGGTGGGTTTTCTGGTGGGTTGCTTTTGTAGAAAAGATAATTAATATTATAATCTCACTTTCCCAGTTTTACTGACAGTATCTTGATTGTTGATGCTTGCTCTATTTTCAATCTTATAATCTCTGTTGTCTCCTGGTGTGTTTAGAACTTTCACATTTATTGTGATTAATTGTATGGTTGTATGAAAACATATCATCTTGCTAATTGTTTCCTATTTGTTACATCTGGTCAACATTATCTTGGATGGCCTTGGCCTGATGTGGCTTGAAGCAGGGTTTTGCTTCCTGGCCAGAGATTGAAGTCAGGCCATAGCAGTAAGAGCACTGAATCTTAGACACTAGATGACCAGGAACAGTGTCTAGTGACAAAACCCCAGCCTGTCAGCTATATAGAAATGAATGTTCACATTGATATGGAAAGTAGTGAAACAAAGTATTTATTAGGAGGGAAAAGTTAAACTACATGGGTAGGCTTAGAAAGAAAATTGTGCCCTCTTGATAGCTTGAATCACTTTTATGGAGCATTTCTTTTGAGTTTCCTTGCTTTTCCAGGTTCTGAGTCCATATTTGTTATGTCTCAGGATTCCCCCCATGCGTGCATGCACATCTGTTAGCTAAGATGGATTCTAGTGAAGAGGTTTATGGGTAGTTGACATCACTTGCCATGAGGTAGAACTCCCTTTCTTTTTGACCTCCAAAGAGCCTTTCTGTGCGTGCATAATTGGGAAGGTCTCCTTGATTTTGAGAATGAGGAATATGTGGTCTATTATCTCTTGTCTTAGTAGGATCCAGCCTCCTCCATCATCCTGCTTTTATAGGACTTCTGCTATTATGGAGTTTTTGTCCATAGGGGAGAAACTGTTCAGCCGGGGGTCCATCTATCTCCTGCTTCAATTGCTTTTCTTTTATTTATGTTAATGAAGTAAATTTATGTTTCCTATTTTTTTTTTAATCTATTGGATCTTTCATTCTTCCTCTTTTTTTAAGTTTTATTTCTGGTTGTCTTAAGATTTTTCAATACACCATTGTTAAATAGTTGAAATTTACTATCAAATAATGTTTCACAATATCTGGTGTAGTGTAAGGACTTTAAAACTTTATGTTCATATTGCCTCTCTACCATTTTTGTGTTATTATTTTTAGAAACTTATCTTTCACATGTAGTTTAAACCTGCAACATATGTGCTCACTCTGTTCTATAAAATGAGTTCTACTTTATATTAATTAAAAGTAGGAAAACTAACTTATATTTATCTTAATTTGTGTCATTTCTCTTCTCTGTGTGTATGTGTGTGTCTGTGTGTCTCTGTGTGTGTTGATCCAAGCTTTTGCTTGATATTGTGCTGTTTTGCTTAATATGTGCTAAAGCTGAAGGTCCAATACTTTGGCCACCTGATGTAAATAGCTGATTTACTGGAAAAGACCCTGATACTGTGAAAGATTGAAGGCAGGATGAGAAGGGAGTGACAGAAGATGAGATGATTGGATGGTATCACTGACTCAATAGACAGGAGTTTGAGTAAACTGTGGGAGATAGTGAAGGACAGGGAAGCCTGGCATGCTGTAGTCCATAAGGTCTCAAAGAGTAGTGACTGAACAACAACAACAAAATTCCCTTTAACATTTCTAGTAGTGCTGATCTCCTGGCTATGCATTTTCTTTCTTCTTTTTAAAAATCTTTCTTTATTTCTTCTTATTTTGAAGCATATTTCATTATATACAGATATTTTGTTTGATAGCTTTTTAAATATTTTAACTTTCAGCTCTTTAAAATCATCATTCTATTGTCTTTTATTTTGTCTGCTTTCTGATGACAAATCTTCAGCAGTTCATACCTTTTTTCTTATGTGTGTGTGTGTGTGTGTATATATCCCCCCCCCCCCCGAGGTTTTCTTTCCAATTTTAATTTTGTCTTTGGGATTCAGTACTTCAAATATGATCTTTCTGGTTACAGATTTATTGGTGAGAAAACTTAACCTAATTTGTGTTCTCTGAGTTTCTTGAATTTGAAGTTTGTTAGTTATCAATTTTTTAGAAATCCTCAATCATTGTTTATTTACATATTTATTCTGTTACTTTTTTATTTTCATTTTTTAAATTCTGTTACATAATCTTTCAGATATTCCAATAACACTGCCAACTGTAAAAAATGCACAGTGTGAGAGTTCTGAGTTAAGTTTTATTTGGGGCCAAATGAGGACTGCAGCCCAGGAAACATCACCTCAGAAAGGTCTGAGAAACAGCTCCAAATAGATAAGAGAGAGGGTCAGTATATATGTGATTTTGATGAAGGGAGAGTACATGCAGGCATGTTTTTTTTCTCAAAAGGTTTCTGCTAGTCTAATGAGGAACAGTCATCCCCATGAAGGATTTTAATATTTTTCTAAATATGAAGAGATACAAGAATTGAGCTCATAAAATTTCCTCCTGAAAATATCTATCTGAAAACCTGTCATGCCAATTATTCTCTGAACACAGAGTGCCTTATTTCTGCTCTCTACTCTGAACTCCTTTCAGGGGATGTTGAAAATCAGTAGCTGCAAAAGCACATGATTTCATCCTTACAGAGGTAGATGGCAAGTACCCATGGCAAGTGCCACTTTGTAGTTGACAATATATATTAAACTGTGGACTCCTTATTGTTAAATTCAGGCTAAATTGAAGCAAGTAGGGAAAACCACTAGACCAGTGAGGTATGCCTAAATCAAATCCCTTATGATTACACAGTGGATGTGACAAATAGATTCAAGGGATTAGATCTGATAGAGAAAACCTATGGACGTAGGTTCGTGACATTGTACAGGAGGCAGGGATCAAGATCATCCCTAAGAAAAAGAAACACAAAAAGACAAATGGTTGTCTGAGGAGGCCTTAAAAATAGCTGAGAAAAGGAGAAGCAAAAAGCACAGGAGAAAAGGAAAGATATACCCATTTGAATGCAGAGTTCCGAAGAATAGCAAGGAGAGATAAGAAAGCGTTCCTCAGTGACCAATGCAAAGAAATAGAGGGAAAAAAATAGAATGGAAAATACTAGAGATCTCTTCAAAAAGATTAGAGATAACAAGGGAACATTTCACACAAAGATGGGCACAATAAAGGACAGAAATGGTATGGACCCAACAGAAGCAGAACATATTAAGAATAGGTGGCAAGAATACACAGAAGAACTATACAAAAAAGATCTTCATGACCCAGATAATCATGATGGTGTGATCACTCACCTAGAGCCAGATATCCTGAAATGTGAAGTCAGGAGGGTCTACAAACAAAGCTAGTGGAGGTGATCAAATTTCAGTTAAGCTATTTCAAATCTTAAAAGATGATGCTGTGAACGTGCTGCACTCAATATGCCAGCAAATCTGCAAAACTAAGCAGGGTCACAGGACTGCAAAAGGTCAGTTTTCATTCCAATCCCAAAGAAAGGCAATCCCAAAGAATGCTCAAACTACCACACAATTGCGCTCATCTCACATGCTAGCAAAGTAATGCTCAAAATTCTCCAAGCCAGGCTTCAACAGTACATGAACCATGAACTCCCAGATGTTCAAACTAGATTTAGAAAAAGTGGAGGAACCTGAGATCAAATTGCCAACTTCTGCTAGATCATCAAAAGAGCAAGAGAGTTTCAGAAAAACATGTACTTTTACTTTATTGACTATGCCAAAGTCTTTGACTGTGTGGATCACAACAAGCTGTGGAAAATTCTTAAAGAGATGAGAATATGAGACCACTTTACCTTCGTCATGAGAAATATGTATGCAGGTCAAAAAGCAAAAGTTAGAACTGGACATGGGACAACAGACTGGTTCCAAATTGGGAAACGAGTATGTCAAGGCTGTATATTCTCACCCTGCTTATTTAACTTATATGCAGAGTACATAATGAGAAATGCCAGGCTGGATGAAGCACAAGCTGGAATCAAGATGATGGGAGAAATTTCAATAACCTCAGATATGCAGATGACACCATTATTATGGCAGAAAGTGAAGAAGAACTAAAGAGCCTCTTGATGAAATTGAAAGAGGATAGTGAAAAAGTTGGCTTGAAACTCAACATTTAGAAAACTAAGATCATGGCATCTGGTCTCACCACTTCATGGCAAATAGGTGGGGAAACAATGGAAATAATGAGAAACTTTATTTTTGGGGGTTCCAAAATCACTGCAGGCGGTGACTACAGCCATGGAATTAAAAGATGCTTCCTCAGAAGAAAACCTATGACCAACCTAGACAGCATATTAAAAAGCAGAGACATTACTTTACCAACAAAGTTCCGTGTAGTCAAAGCTATGGTTTTCCCAGTGGTCATGTTTGGATTTGAGCATTGGGCTATAAAGAAAGTTGAGCCCCAAAGAATTGATGCTTTTGAACTGTGGTGTTGGAGAAGCCTCTTGAGAGTCCCTTGGACTGCAAGGAGATCCAACCTGTCAGTCCTAAAGGAAATCAGTCCTGAATATTCATTGGAAGGACTGATGCTGATGCTGAAGCTCCAATACTTTGGCCACCTGATGCCAAAATCTGACTCATTGGAAAAATGCCTGATGCTGGGAAATGTTGAAGGGAGGAGGAGAAGGGGATAACAGAGGATAAACTGGTTGGATGGCATCATCAATGAGATGGATATGAGTTTGAGCAGGCTCCAGGAGTTGGTGATGAACAGGGAGGCCTGGTGTGCTGAAGTCCATGGGGTCACAAGGAGTCAGACATGACTGAGCAACTGAACTGAACTGAACTGAATATTGTACCATTAAACTAATATTGTACTATATATCTTGAAAACACTGCTAATTATTTTATTATTTTTCTTGTTTTATTTAGCTAATTTCTGTTAATTTATCTTTAAGTTTAATTATCCTTTATTTAGACATGTTGATTCCATTGAGGAACCCAATATAGAAATACTTTATTTAATATCATAGCTTTCATTTCTTAGGAATTCTTTTTGATTCTTTCTTATTACTCCCATTAATTCTCAGATGTACTCATGTGATTTTGTAAATTGTTTATCTTTTCGAGTAATACCATTAACATGTTAGTCACATTTATTTAAAATGTCCTTTTTTATTATTTCAACAGTACATCATACTGTTACTGAATTAAGTAATGTGGACACTGTTCAGGCCCTAGGATAATGAACAAAGAAATAAAATCACAACTTTTGTTGTCACCTTTCCCATCCTTATTATTCTATCCATATATAGCTTGTTCCACACTTTCCCAGATCACTATTCTTTTTTTTTCCCCATTTAAAATAGAGCCTAAACCTCTACAGCTTTATTTATCACCACTTTCCCATCTCTAGCTCTTTCATACTATGTCAATGCAATGGGTACCATTGTTCTCACTTTTGCATTTTTTTTTGTTTGTCTGAATTTTCCTAGCTAATATTAAAAGATTAACTGAGGCATGTTAATTTTTTTTAAGTTTATTTGTGCACAAATTGATTCAAATAAGACCACATCCAATCTACCAGATAGAAAGTTGCTCCAAAGAGCTATAAAAAAATGGCAAACTTTAAAGGGAAGAAGGAAGCAGAATAAGGAAGCAATATGAGGGAAAAATAAGTGCATTTGTTACTACAATTTTTGTTTCCTTTAGTGGATAGTATGGGCCTATCAGGCAGATTACTTAACTAGTGCTGGTCAGGCAATTTTTGATTGACTGATTTAAGATTCCATTTCTGTGAGCACTGAAACTATAGTTAAGTCTTGGTTTGATGATGGAGAGCTTAGCATAAGCATCTCCATTTGGGGCTTATTTTCTTGATTTAACAATTCATTTTGGCTTATCTTTGCTAATTCTTTAAGTTTTAATTTAAATATCATCTGCTATAGCATGCCCCCCCGCCCCCGATTATATATGAAACAAACTAGGTACTTAATCAGCGTTTCTTGAATAGTTGAAAAAAAAAATACAGAACAAACTTGTAGATATCATGTGTGAAAAATCCACGTACAGGTATCAGAGAAAATGGCAGTGTCCTATGAAGGTTTAAGCAAAACTATCCTTTTTTCTTTCCATTAATGTGGATTGCTTGTTGAAAGCTTTTGTAAGGTTCTACATAGAAAACCATATTCACACCCCCCCCCTCCAAAAAAAATGAAGAAGAACCAAACTCTATTCATTTCCAGCAACAGGATCCCATCAATTTAGTTTTGAAAAGCCTACATATGACCCAATGCGATTTTCCTGAGCTCCTGTGGTTAAGGGGTAAAGGAAGTTATTGATTTGTTAAGACTTGTGTAATCAGGTCCTCTGCTAATCCATTAAGCAAATGCAAAGCTCCCTAGGACTAGATGATGCTTGCTTGTTGCATTTTCAACTAAATTACTCTAGTTTTTCACCTTGGTAGCTACATTTGCCTTCTTAGCAGCATGAATGATCACTTGTTATTTATGTACCATGTGCAAATGACTGAATGCAGCTCTATGTGAACACTCATTAATGCACAGCTCTTTTGTGTCTGCCACACTTTAACTCATTTTGCCACACTATAGGCACACAAAAAGCTGAATTGAACGACATTCTGAAATACACTTAACATTGACCAAGTGTAATTTTGTCATTCATTCACAAATGTAAAATGTATTTTAAAACGTTTATGAAATTAATATATTCTCCTAAATAAATCATGATGGTTAACTATGCCTATGTATGAGGTACATGGTTTGTATGGTAAAACATGCACATTACAAACTTGCTTTGAATTTCTAAGTACTTCTATTACCATAACTTCCCCAGAGCTGCAGGTGCACAGGATATTTACACCAAAAGCAAGAATAATGTATGAATTATTCCCTCTTCTAGCTACTTCCCCTCTTTACCTCACAGCCTGATAGTCTGAGAGTAAATAGGACTATGTTCAAAAAAGAAGGACAAGAAAGAAACTTTACAGTTTGTGCCAAATGATTTTAATCCATCTAAAAAGGGGATAAATCAATCCTCTCATCCCCTCCTCCACCTCTGAGCATGAAGCTAGACACAGTGTTTGTGCCTTGGGTCTTTAGGAGCTATTATTCACAAATAAACAGAAAGACTTTCACTTGTTTCAACCACTAATTAGTTCAATTCATTAACAACATATTTTTATGGTTCTTTTTCTTTTTTCAATGTAAACTTAATGAAATACCCCTGTTTATGTATTGCTTTCCCACAAAGTGGCAATCTGATCAGAAGTCTCTGTGCATTAGACAAAACAAAATAGATGAATAAGACTTAGGCATATTTCAAAAAGCTTCATGGTTTGTTAATGTCAGGCGAGTGTATTCTCCTCAGTTCTGTCTCATCACAAGAAAGATTTGGAGTGATGAACATTAAAGTACTCGGCACGTCACAGCTCTCAGATCTTGAACAGACCGTGTTATAGCTCTTAGACAAATCAATGTTACAGCTCCGTGTTACAGCTCTATTTTATTTAGAAAATAGCAGGAAAATCCATCCTCGAGGCGTGAGGGCATGCCAACCCAAAGACAAAAAGAGAGGTGCACCCCACTTCATGGGAGGGAGGGAGAGAGAGAGAGAGAGAGAGACAGAGAGTGCACACAACCAGGAGAGACCCTTGGCCCTTTGACTCCTCATTGTATATGTTTTTCCCTCTCCCTGGGCCTGCCCTATGTAAATTGGGCTAGCCATGAGTGCTGTTTGTTCTACCTGAGGTCCTCACTCTGGTCCTCAGACCTTTTTTGACCTTCCTTTGTTCTACTTTCACGGGCTTTCCCCTTCCTTGTCTTTTAGCCACCTCCATTTTGGACTCCTGTTTCCTATTCTAACTACCTAACATTCCCCCCTCAAGAGATGGGAGGCCCAGTTTTTGGGAATAAGGGTGTCAAGGTCTTTCTGGCTACTTCCTGCCAAACTGGGATGGCGAAGGGTATTGGGCCTCCCCCTCTCACCAGTCTCAGGCTTCAGAGTCCTTATAGCATTGTCCATCTAAGGGTGAATGATATTTTCCATGGTCGGCTCTAGTTTTATATATCTTTGTTGAACTGGCACTGCATGTTGTAGCTTGTTGACCTGGGCAGAGATAAAACAGGTTAGACAATTGACAATACATGGAACAATCATAAGCAGCATCAATATGGCATAACAAGGACTAGTAGGGACATTAGCCAATTTCAAATTCCCATCTCCAGGATTGCTCAAGTCCCTCCTTGTTCAGGAATCAGAAGATCTATCTCCTGTCTGTTTTGGAATACAGTCCCTGCCAAACTGTGATGGCTCTTTAGAGCTGTCCTGAGAAATCGTATTCCCAGAAAATAGATTTTGGGGGTGTTTATTAGGATGGCACTCATTTATAGTTCTGAATAGGTATCTGAGATCTCCCAAGGGCTCACAGGTGTATTGAGTATCCTCTTCTGTTTTTTATCCATGACTTGACTTGTTAGTAGTGAATCCAGGAGTCATGTCCTGGTACCTTGACTGCTGTGGGGGTAGAAAGTATCACAGGGTAGGGGCCCTTCCATGTGGGCTGGAGTTGAGCCTTTGAGGATCCACCTTTCTAGACTTTAATTAGGACTTGTGTCCCTGGAGCATATAGAGGTGACTCTTAGAATATTTTGGGTCCTAGTTCACACCCCACAAGTGTATATCCTATTGGAATTGCCCAATGACCATGGTATAAGACTGGAGGGTCTGCACCTCTGGATCTAGGAAGAGGTCATTGACATAAATAAAAGGTCTCCCATATAGCATCTCATAAGGACTTAGACCAACCTGTTCCTTAGGGGTAATATGGGTGTGGAGGAGAGCTATTGGTAAAGCCTCCTTCCATCCCAGGGAGGTCTCCTGGGTTATCTTTTTTATCACTGATTTTAAGAATTGGTTGGCTCTTTCTACTTTTCCTGAAGCCTGAGGCCTCCAGGCACAATGGAGATAATAAGTAATGCCCAATGCTTTAGAGACCCCTTGGGTGACCTTAGAAGTAAATGATGTCCCATTGCACTTTGTAATGACCTGAGCAGACCAAATATTGGAATGATTTCATGGAGCAGTTATTTTACCACCTCCTCAGCCTTCTCAGTCCAGGTAGGAAAGCCTTCAATCCATCCTGTGAATGTATCTATCATGACTAATAGGTATTTACACTCTTGAGAAACTGGCATCTGGGTGAACTCCATCTGCCAGTCCTCTCCTGGGTATGCCCCAAGTCGTTGGACAGGCTGGGCCAGATGGGGTCTTCGAGCACCTTATTTAATTGGCAAGTGGGACAAGAGGAGACCACTTGCCTTATAGTCGTTTGGAGGTCTGTTCCTCTGAAAGAACTTTTTAGTAATCTTTGGAGGGTCTTTTCCCCTAAATGAGTGGTGGCATGGGAGGAGTTAACCAACTTCCATTGGAGGTTCCCAGGCAGAAAAGGAGTCCCTCCTTTTGGAATCACCCCATATGATCTTCTTGAAAACCCCCACTCTTAGCTTTAAGAGTCTCACCTTCAGTATATGAAGGAGTTTCTGGCAAACTAGTCTGTGGAAGTAGGGTGGCAACCCCTGTTAGGTCATTGTTCTGCAATACTGCTCTCTTAGCTTCCGTATCAGCTGCTTGGTTCCCTCGTGCCACTTCTGTGCTCCCTTTTTGGTGTCCTTTACAGTGGGAGACTGAATCGTCAGTGGGCAGATGGACTGCCTCCAAGAGTCTAAGAATTTGATTGGGGACCCTCGGGTGATCAAGTGTCCCCTTTCTTTCCAAATAGCAGTATGTGCATATAGCACTAGAAAGGCTTACTTGGAGTCAGTGTAAATGGCTGATCTTTTTTTCCTTTTCCAAGCTCTAAAGCTTGAGTCAGGCCTATGAGCTCAGCTAATTGGGCTGAAGTAGCTGGTGGCAGAGGCTTAGCCTCTATTGTCTCAAAATTGGAGATTACTTCATAGCTGGCTCTTCTTTTTCCATCCAAGACAAAGCTGCTTCCATCAGTGTACCAGATTACATCAGGATTGGTCAGAGGATCTTCAGACAATCTCTTTCAGGGCTTTGTCCAGTGGGCCAAGGTTTCTAGACAAGAGTGAAAGGGGAGAGATCCCTTGGGGGTAGGCAGGAGGGCGGCTGAGTTAAGAACCTCACAGGGGGATATATGAGGCCTAGATTTTCCATCAGCACTACTTGATATCTGAGGATTCTTTGATCCAACATCCATAAATGGTCTCTCTCATTTAGGAGTTGTTTTACTTGATGGCTGGTAAAAATAGTTAGTTTGCCCCCAAAGGAGAGTTTTAAAGCATCTTCTATCATGACTGCAATAGCTGCAAGATTTCGAAGGAAGGGAGGCCAGCCTTGGGTGGTTGGATTGAGCCTCTTGGATAAGTAAGCTACAGGCTGGGGTTCAGATCCCAACCTTTGAGTTAACACTCCCAAGGCTATTCCCTATTTTTCATGGACATAAAGTTGGAATGTTTTTTCTGGGTCTGGCAACCTCAAGGCAGGTGCCTGAGTTAAGGCCTGTTTTAGTGTAGCCTCTGCCTTCTTTTGAGGAGTTACCACATCAGTGGGATTGAATCATCTCGTCCCTTTAAGCTTTCATGTAAGGGCTGGGCAATTAGACCATAGTTGGGTATCCAGATTCTACAGTACCCAGTTAGTCCCAGGAAGGCTCCCGATTGTTTTTGAGTCCTTGGGGAGGGCAACTGGATGATTCCTTGTACCCGATCAGAGGACAGCCTCCTGGACCCATGTGTAATCTGAACTCCCAGGTTTGTCTCGACCCTCTGTGCCTTAGCATGGGAGACTTTATATCCCCTTTCTGCCAAAAAAGTTTATAACCTGAATTGCATGTTGTTGGGCATTTTTCTCATCTGGAGAGCAGATTAGTAGGTCATCTATGTATTATAATATTTTCCCATTAGGTCCCAGGTCCATTTCTAGGAGATCCCAGCTAAGCACCTGTCCAAACAGGTGGGGGCTATCTCTGAAACCCTGAGGTAATACTATCCAAGTCATCTGTTCTTGTTTTTCTCCTGGGGCGTTCCATTCAAAAGCAAAAGATATTGGGATTCTTTAACCAGTGGTATGCAAACAAATGCATCTTTGAGATCCAAGACTGTAAACCACTTGGCACTGGGTGGGATTTCTCCCAAGATTACATAGGGATTGGTTACTGTGGGATGGAGTGGGCTACATCTTCTTTTATCATCCGAAGATCTTGAACCATTCGCCAGGTTCTGTTCTTTTTCTTTACTGAGAGGATTGGGGTGTTACATGGTGAATTGGTGGGGACCAATAGCCCACAAGCAAGGAATTTATTTATTAAAGGCTGTAATCCCTCCTGAGCCTCTCTTTTGAGGGGATATTGTTTCCAGTTAGGACACCGAGTGGGACCTTGGAGGACTATGATGACCGGTTCAGCTTGGTGGGCTCATCCAAGAGTCCCCTGGTCCCACACCTGGGGGTTAATTTTGTCTTCCCATAGTTTTTGAACCCTCTTTATTGGAGAAAGTGTAATGGGTTCTTCAGCAGTAACCAGAAGCTGTAAGGGTCTGAGGGTTGAAAAGCTTCCCATCACAAGGGTGGTCCCCAGTTTAGTGAGCATATCTCTTCCCAGTTAGGGAGTAGGGCACTGAAAGACCACCGGAAACTGGTGGGAAAATATTTGTCCATCCCAGCAACAAAGAAGTGTTCAGGTGAATCTTTTAGTAGTTGTTTTTCCTGTAGTGCCCAAAATGGTACAGGTGTGGGAGGAGAGGGCTCTGGAGTAGGAGATCAAGACAGAGTAGGTAGCCCCCGTGTCAACCAAGAAATTCTCGGACCTACCTGCCACATCCAGTTGCACCCTTGGCTCCAGCCCTGTGATGGTTATCTGTGACAGGTGGGCTGGCTAGAGAGGGCCGCTTCAGTCCTGTTGAACCATCCTGAAGGAAGGCTTGGTGCTTGACCTTGAGGCTCTTGGGTTCTGAGGGCAGAGTGCCACCCAATGTCCCAATTGATGACATTTGTAGCAAGCCATTTTAGGAGACTTGACACAGTTTGCACACTCTTTGGTCCAATGCCCCACCTGTCTACAGATTAGGCATTTGCCTCCTGCCTTGTCCTTCAGGGACTCGGGATTTGCCATAGGGCTTCCCTGGAGGGCATCAGCATCTGGGCATACCTTGTCTCTTTCCTTCTCTCCCTCTCCTGGGCCTTGACCTCCTTCTCCTGTTCTCTGTTATAAAAGTTATTGGTGATTCTCTGGACCATCTCATCTAAAGAGGAAGCAGGGTCATGCTGCTGTAGCTGTTGTAACTTAATTCTGATATCTAATGCACATTGGGACAGGAATTTGTCCTTTAAAGTCACCTGTCTCTTGTAAGAGTCTAAGTCCAGATTGGTAAACTTTTGGAGGGCATCTTTTAGTCTTTCCGTAAAGGCAATGGGGTTCTCATTGGGCTCCTGAGTTATTTCTGAGACTGGGCACAGTCCTACAAGTAATAGGCTCCCTTCTGTTTTCATGGGTGGGCTTCCTTAGGGGTGAGTCTCTGAAGCTTCTCCTTTTCAGTACTGTTGCAGCCTGAGAGCCAGGCATCCCCAGGTCAGGGTGCAGATCCCCAGGCAGGCTGGGGCATGACAGCCTCCTGGAGATCAAACTCCTGGGCAGGTTGAGGCTTGACGACCTCCTGGGAATTGGGTACCTGAGCAGGTCAAGGCGTGATGACCTCCTGGGACCCGTGGACTGGCGGATTCCTGAGCAGGTTGAGGTGTGACAAACTTTTGAGGACCTAATCCCTAGGCAGGTCAAGGCAGGTTGACCTCCTGGGACCCCCAGACTGGAGTTGGGTGTCCCCAAGGTCTCTAGCATGACCAGTGCTGAGTAGGGTTAAGGGGTTTTAATCTTAACTTATTGCTGGTTTGTCCACTGCGGATGGGGATAGATATCATGATGTAAAGCAATCCAAGCCTATGCCCTGAGACTGGGAAACAGTGAAACAGTCATAAGCCTAATCCTCTTATTGCTCTAAGGGACTGTAAATCACTGATTTCCTCCCCTAGTCCTCCATAAGAGCAGGTTAGAGTGTCTCCAATGGTAAACATTTTGTTGTCATAAATCCACTTTAGGTAATAACAGAAATAAGGACAAAGGAGTGGGTTATCTGGCCCTGTCAGGGGCATTAAAGTATTTTAATAATAGACCAGGTGGAGCAATATTGCCTACAAGAGGGCAGGGTCCTAATTATAGGAGTTAATAATTGACTTAAGAACAAATTTGTTAAGAGGAAACAGACCCGATGTTCCATAAAAGTGGAGTGGATATTTGATCCAGGGGTATGTTTGTAACTTTAGAAGAAGGGTGGTAAGCTTTGGGCCCAAACGACCTGCAGGGATAACTCCTGAAGTGGCAAACATTATTCCTGGAAGCCCAATTGCCTTTGAAGGGATGCCAACTGATAGACTTCTAGCAGTCATTGTGTGCCTGTTGCCCACCCTAGCGGTTTCACTGAGAAATGCTGGTGTTGCACATGTTGTAGGAAACATGGAAGATGAAGGGCTGAATATATCTAAAGGGGCTGGATATTATACAATATTTCCCTCCCAAGGGCCAGCTATTTTCTGGTTGTCCCTCCAGAAGATTGTAGAGGCAACATTTTAGGCCTGGACAGAGCTCAGGAAAAGAGCATGAAACAGGAGGGAAGGGGGCAGAGCACAACCTTTGAAAGAATGACATAGCACAAGAGTATAATGTAAACCAGTTAAGATCAGTTGGGTCCAAGATGACAAGTCAAATTCAAGTAAACTTCAATCCCCAATCTCTAAGCCAAAAGACACACTGAGAGGTGGTAGGACAGCTCCAAGCCACTGTCAAAAGACTGGGGAGTGGGTGGTTCCCCAATGGTTGGGATGATCCTCCCACTCATTAGTGTAGGAATTCACCCCACTTGCAAAACCTAGCCAGGCCACATTCCATGGCCGGAGCCCTTGCCCTTGGCAATGGCCCATACCCTGAAGAGTGCCATTCTCTCTGAATCCTAACAAATCCACTTCTTACCCATTGATTTCTCTCTCACTGAATTTTTGTAATGAGACATTAGAGCCTGAGCTTCATTAGGTCTTGAAGCCAGGCATCCTGTGTTTTGGCTGGGATTGAGTCCCAGGAGAGAGAGCTGAAGGACGGGAGGAAAAAACAGTGGGGAAAATGTGTCAAGGAATCCCCATCATAGCCTGTTGAAAAATCTGCTAAATACCTGACCTGTGCTCAAAGTTTTCATTGGCCTGATCCTTGGCACAAAGAAGATTCAGGACAGAAGAACCCCCACCACCTTGGGTAACAGCTACTGGGACTCAGCAGATAGTTTCTTTGGGACATAACAAGGAGTAGCCTCTCCAGAGTCCCTCCATTGTGCCCACTCCACCTGGCTGTTCATGGGGGGTTTGAGGAAACAAGAAATGAGAGATTGTACAATGAATATAGTAAAGTTGCAGGATATAAAATTAACACACAGAAATCCCTTGCATTCCTATATACTAACAATGAGAAAACAGAAACAGAAATTAAGGAAACAATACCATTCACCATTGCAACAAAAAGAATAAAATACTTAGGAGTATATCTACCTAAAGAAATAAAAGACCTATACATAGAAAACTATAAAACACTGATGAAAGAAATCAAAGAGCACACAAACAGATGGAGAAACATACCATGTTCATGGATTGGAAGAATCAATATTGTAAAAATGGCTATTCTACCCAAAACAATCTATAGATTCAATGCAATCCCTATCAAGCTACCAATGGTATTCTTCACATAACTAGAACAAATAATTTCACAATTTGTATGGAAATACAAAAAAACTCGAAAAGCCAAAGTAATCTTGAGAAAGAAGAATGGAACTGGAGGCATCAACCTGCCTGACTTCAGACTCTACTACAAAGCCACAGTCATCAAGACAGTATGGTACTGGCACAAAGACAGAAATATAGATCAATGGAACAGAATAGAAAGCCCAGAGATAAATCCACAAACCTATGGGCACCTTATCTTCGACAAAGGAGGCAAGGATATACAATGGAAAAAAGACAACCTCTTTAACAAGTGGCGCTGGGAAAACTGGTCAACCACTTGTAAAAGAATGAAACTAGAACACTTTCTAACACCATACAAAAAAATAAACTCAAAATGGATTAAAGATCTAAATGTAAGACCAGAAACTATAAAACTCCTAGAGGAGAACATAGGCAAAACACTCTCCGACATAAATCAAAGCAAGATCCTCTATGACCCACCTCCCAGAATATTGGAAATAAAAGCAAAACTAAACAAGTGGGACCTAATGAAACTTAAAAGCTTTTGCACTACAAAGGAAACTATAAGTAAGGTGAAAAGACAGCCCTCAGATTGGGAGAAAATAATAGCAAATGAAGAAACAGACAAAGGATTAATCTCAAATATATACAAGCAACTCCTGCAGCTCAATTCCAGAAAAATAAATGACCCAATCAAAAAATGGGCCAAAGAACTAAACAGACATTTCTCCAAAGAAGACATACAGATGGCTAACAAACACACGAAAAGATGCTCAACATCACTCATTATCAGAGCAATGCAAATCAAAACCACAGTGAGGTACCATGACATGCCAGTCAGGATGGCTGCTATCCAAAAGTCTACAAGCAATAAATGCTGGAGAGGGTGTGGAGAAAAGGGAACCCTCTTACACTGTTGGTGGGAATGCAAACTAGTACAGCCACTATGGAAAACAGTGTGGAGATTTCTTAAAAAACTGGAAATAGAACTGCCATATGACCCAACAATCCCACTTCTGGGCATACACACTGAGGAAACCAGATCTGAAAGAGACACATGCACCCCAATGTTCATTGCAGCACTGTTTACAATAGCCAGGACATGGAAGCAACCTAGATGCCCATCAGCAGATCAATGGATAAGGAAGCTCTGGTACATATACACCATGGAATATTAGTCAGCTGTTCAAAAGAATTCATTTGAATCAGTTCTAATGAGATGGATGAAGCTGGAGCCCATTATACAGAGTGAAGTAAGCCAGAAAGATAAAGAACATTATAGCATACTGACACATATATATGGAATTTAGAAAGATGGTAATGATAACCCTCTGTGCAAAACAGAAAAAGAGACACAGAAGTACAGAACAGACTTTTGAACTCTGTGGGAGAAGGTGAGAGTGGGATGTTTCAAAAGAACAGCAGGTATATTATCTATAGTGAAACAGATCCCCAGCCCAGGTGGGATGCATGAGACAAGTGCTCCGGCCTAGTGCACTGGGAAGACCCAGAGGAATCAGGTGGAGAGGGAGGTGGGAGGGGGGATCAGGATGGGGAATACATGTAACTCCATGGCTGATTCATGTCAATGTATGACAAAACCCGCTGAAATGTTGTGAAGTAATAGCCTCCAACTAATAAAAAAAAGAAAAAAAAAGAAAAGAAAAAAGAAATGAGAGATTGTAAAGGAATTAAGATTTTGTTAGGCATATGTCCCTCCAGCCATAGGAGCGAGGACCTTAACTGGAGGTCTTTTGGAATCTGAGACTCAGCTGTGTGAGCTTTCTCCTGAGTTCGTGTTTCACTGTCCCATCTCCAGCACGATGGGCCTTTTATCACTTCCCCTGCGCTGGGTTTTCTTCTCATTCTGCTTCTAAGTTGGTGGAAGCTTTCATTGAGTTGGGCTCCTGCTGTGCTTGGCCTCCTCCTTGCGGGGACCGCACCAAGGCTGTTTAAGCCAGGTTAAACCTGAATCATGGCACCATAAATGTCAGGCAAGTGTATTTTCCTTGGTCCTGTCTCATCACGAGAAAGATTTGGAGTGACGGACATTAAAGTCCTCGGCACGTCACAGCTTTTGGGTCTTGGACAGACCATGTTATAACTCTCAAACAGACTGTGTTATAGCTTTTAGACAAATCAGTGTTACAGCTCCACGTTACAGTTCTATTTTATTTAGAAAGTGGCAGGAAAATCCATCCTCGAGGCGTGAGGGCATGACAGTCCAAAGACACAAAGAGAAGAGTGCCCCACTGTGTGGGAGAGCCAGAGAGAGACAGAGAGCACACACATGCAGGAGAGACCCCTGGCCCTTTGATTCCTCACTGTATATGTTTTTTTTTTCCTCTCCCTGGGCCTGCCCTATGTAAATTGGGCTAGCCAGGAGTGCTGTTTGTTCTACCTGAAGTCCTCACTCTGTTCCTCGAACCTTCCTTTGACCTTCCTTTGTTCTATTTTCACAGGCTTTTCCCTTCCTTGTCTTTTAGCCACTGCCATTTTGGACTCCTGTTTCCTATTCTAAGTACCTAATATTAATAACACAAATTGCTACTGAGTTACTAACACAAGAAAAAGAAACTCTTTCTATCCATTATGTGCTTACATGATGACATGTTTGCATTTTCAAATATAAAGTTTGATTTCCTGTTAATAACTTTGAACTGGTTTGAATAATTTTGTAAAGAAAAGCCTTTGAGTATTTATTCTGAATAGAGTCTTTACCATCTGAGACACCAGAGCTACTGAGGTCACTATTCGTAGACATTGTGGCCATACTTGGGCTACAGAAGCAAGTTTTTGCTTAAATAAGTAACAGGTTGCTGTGAGCTTCCTTTGGGCTGAGTTAGGACTCCCAGCACTATTACTTATCTCTTTGTTACAAAATAAATCAGTGTCCTGTAGGCAGACTGAGAGTAGGAGCCTGAAGAAGAGCCTGTTGTAAAACTTTAAAAGCATGTATTTCTCCACGTTTCCATTTTAATACCTTCTGTCCTGATTGTTGAGTCTCTTTTAGTAATTTATATAAAGGTTGAACCAGCTCTCCCTATCCAGGAATCCAAATTTGGCAGTAGACAGTTATGCTGAGGAAACCACGGAGTTGTCTAATGGTGTTAGAAAGAGGATATTGTTGAACATGATTGCATGCAAATATTGAGAGAAAAAAAAAATGTTTCTTATTTTCTTCTAGTTCCACTAAGTGCAATTATAAATATCTTTGTAAAGATTAGTTGATTTTAGGTTCTCATGGACAATTCTCAAATATACACAAGCCACTGTAGGGTTTCAGAATAGGATTCCCTAAGATGTAACATTTTGGCAAGTGGTTTATTTTGAGCTAAGGCAATCAAGACACTGTGGACTTAAGGAAAACAATTGCTCCTTCCTTAATTATCTGTAATACTTTAAATTGGAGATTTTTCCCAGAAAAATATTTATTACCAGAGATAAATTTTATCTAAGTGGTCTCATCTGTATGGCAGGGCAAATATATAGTTACCAAACATATGCTCTTCTTTTATTGTCTGCCTGTCCTTGAAATACCCAAACCTATCCTGTTTATTAACTCAAGATGGAATATATACCTCATTTACTTTCTTATCTCTGAACATCTCAAGTATATAGGTATGTGGGATTCCTGTACATACAAAATTAAATTTTGTTTTCTCTTGTAAATCTGTCTCATGTCAATTTAATTCTTAGACTAGCCAGAGGAAACTAGAAGAGTAGAAGAATATTTTCTTTCTCCCCAACAGTTGGCACAGCCAGTGAAGATAAACTTTTTGCCAAACCCTACTCCCTTTGAGGTCACTGAAACTAAGAAATCCTGGAGTTTTTGACAATCACTAGTATAAGGTAAGAATTCTTGCTACACTAGTCTCCAGGATATCTCCCTGCTGCAGAATTTTTTGGAAATGAGAGTGGTAAGAGTCTTTTTTTTTTTTTTTTCCGAAATTTAAATTGTGCTTAGACACTCAGTCATTCCTGACTTTTTCTGGCCCCATGGACTGTAGCCAGCATGGGATTCTCCCAGCAAGAATACTGGAGTGGGGTGCCATTTTCTCCTTCAAGGGATCTTCCCAAATCAGAGATTGAGCCTGAGTCTCTTAGGTCTCTAGCATTGGCAGGCAGATTCTTTATTTCTAGTGCCACCTGGGAAACAGAGAGAAAAGGTTTATGGTCCTACTTACTTAGACTTAGCACTTGGCTTTATTGATCCGTCTCCTTCCAGATATGGTTTCTGCTTTTTCTTCACCTCTGTTTCCCTTTGTCTTGTTCTATGTCCTGAGAGCCTAATTTTATGATCAGTGAGAATATTCCCTCCTGCCTCCATCATTTGAAAGGTGCCTATAACCAGTGTGGTCAGTCAAATAGACTGGGATTTTGAAGAGGTATAGTCAGTTGGTCAGAAGCACGGGTAATAACCTGAGAAGATTTATTGAATTTACAGTCTCAGCTTCCCCTAACAGATCTCACAGATGCTAATAAAAGCATTAGGTTAATTAGGAGAAAGAAAAGAGACAGAGAGAGAGTTGATCTAGGGTGGCCTTGCCCTGCAATGGCTTGGAGCAGCTTGAGTCTTTTTCAAAGATTGAGGCTGGGTTATGGTGGTGAAAGTACCAGATCCTAGCCACTAGATCAGTGATCAGTGACAAGGGCCCTGGACCTTTGGTTTTGTAGAAAAGAATTTCCACAAAGACAGAAAGTAGTGAAGCAAGTAAAGTATTTGTTAGGAGGAAAAGAGTACAGTGTGTGTGGATAGACACACGAGAAGACTCAGAGAGGGAGAGAGTTGCTGAGTCGTAATCTCATGGCAGATTGAATTATTTTCACAGGGCCTTTCTTCTGGGTTTCCTTTGGCCAATAATTTTTATTTGCCTGGTTCACAGTCCATATTTGGTATTTCAGGAGCCTCCCACGTATGCATAAGCATCTCTTAATCAAGATGGATCCTCTCAAAAAGGCATCTGGGTAGAACATCCCTTGATATGACTATCCTTCATCCTCCAAAGAGCCTTTTTCTGTGCATGTGTGGTCAGGGACTTCTCCTGACTTCAAGAACAAGAAATATGTGGTCAGGGCAAAGCCCAGCCTTCTCTCTTAATCCTTCTCCCTTAATCATCCTGGTATTTTTGTCTTGGAGTTTCTGTCCGTAGAGAATAAATCTCCAATTGCTTTACAGATGCATGGCCCCAGCTGTATCCTGCCTAAGAGTGACCAAGATGGCGAGTAGAAGGACTCTGAGCTTACCTTGTCTCTCCAGCACACCAAAATCACACCTAACTACAGAACAACCGTCAGTGGAAAAGACTGGAACCTACCAGAAAAGATATTCTATAACTAAAGACGTGAGGAAGGAACCACAATGAGATCGGTGTGTTTGGGGGGGTGGGGGGGAGTGAAGAGGGGATTCATGATATAATGAAATCCCCTAACCTTCAGGTGAGTGACTGCAAGCTTGAGAATAATTATATTGTAGAAGTTCTCTCAGAAGAGTGAGATTTCTGAGCTCCACTTCAGATGCCCAAGCTTGGGGATCTAGCACCAGGAAGAGAAGCTCCTGTAGCATTTGGTTTTGAAGGCTAGCATGCTTAATTGAAGGAGTTCCATGGGATTGGTGGAAGTATATATCATATCTTCCTTATTCATTCCATCCATGAACATTTAGGCCGTTTCTATGTCTTGGCTATTGTAAATAATTCTGCTATGAACATCAGAGTGCATGTATCTTTTCAAATTAAAATTTCCTGTGGATTTATGTCCGGGAGTGGGATTGTTGCATCTTATGGTAACTCTATTATCAGTTTTTTAAGGAAGCTCCACATTTTTCCGTAGTGGCTGCAACAATTTACATTGTTGAATGTACAAAGGGTTCCTTTTTCACTACCCCCTCTTCAGCACTTATTAGTTGTAGGTTTCTTAATGAAGGCCATTCTGACTGGTGTGAGATAATACCTCATGGTATTTTTTATTTGTATTTCTCTATTAGCAATACTGGGCATGTTTTTGTGTGCCTATTGGCCATGCATATGTAGAAGTTACTCTTTTAAAAGGCAAATTTACAGTTATAAAGAGAATCTCCATTTGTAGGAGTGTTTCTCCAGAAACTCTTATCTACACTATCTGCAATTCCTAAGACTGAAGGAAAAATATAGGGAAAGGGGACGTTTTATAAATACAAACTTCTATAGAAATATCCTGGCCCAAAAATCTGGTTCAAGAAAAAAATGTTAAAGCAAAAGATATAAGGTCTCTAATATCTATCTGTATGTCTATGTATGTATGTTATAGATAAGGTATTTTTCTACTTTTAGATGGTATTATCAAAATTTAGCATAAAAATTCCATTTAATTAGCTTGAAAGTAAACAAGCACTATATAAATTGCGTATACCTTCAAAAATACAGTAGAAACTAACCCGTGTTTTTCTTTTTTATTTTACATAATCTAAGGTAATTTTCTGTAATAAAAGCTAGTTAAGGTTTGTTGGTATAATTAATAAAGAAATATCTTTAAAGTAATCAGCATGAAGTATAATAATTTTGTTGTACTTAGGTTTATTTAAAATAAATTCATCTTATGTCTGTGCAACTTTTTCCAAAAAAAAAAAAAAAATGATGATGGCTAACTGCTTTAAATTCTCTGAAAATCTTTATAAGGAATCTCAACATGATTGTTGAGAATAAATGAATTAAATGAACATAATGATATAAGAAAGTTTTTAGGTGGACCCTTAAACAACTATTTCTTTATATGTCTACTTAAATATTTTCCCAAATCTCTTTGGTAAGTTAGACCATTAGAATTTTGCTAAATGAAGTAATGAATTAATTTAAACTCATTGAAAATCTAGATCATTTTCAAATAGGATAAAACACAGAATCATTCATTATTTAATGTAGGTTTACCTACTTTTTGGCTTTTTATTGCAGAGAAGCTAAAGATAAATGAGAATTCGTTAGTAAACATGTCGTGCCACCTTGAGCATTTGTACCATTAAAAAAGGCACAAGCTTTGAGAATTTTGGAATTTATTAATTTATTTTCCTATAGAATTCTGTTCTAACAAGTAGTTCATATGTGCTTGCTTCTTAAGTTCTCACTAAAAATTAAGGTTTTTAACAGTTAAAAATTTAAATTAATATATGTAACTAAGATAACTGGAAATAATAGGAGATACAACTGTATGAAAGGAAAGCAAGTTTTTGGCTAAGAGAAGGTATAAGATATGGAGATGTGTTTTGTGAGAGAGAGAGAAAGATGAAGAGAGACTAAGACTTAAGTCAAATCAACCAAAATTGCATGAATTTATTATAAGGTTTATGTAATCTCTTGTTTTGCCTTTGAAGTCTTTCATTGTCACTTTGGCCAAATAGATAATTAAGTATTATTATGAAAATAATAATCTATGATCCTATTAGTAAAGCATCCAAAACTTTTTAAATTTTTACAAACTTTCCAAAATCGTATTCTATCTTTTCTATCTCTGGCTAACTTAGGGATTTTTCAGAGGTCCCCTGAAACTTCTCAAAAGATGTGCTCTCTCACATTAAAAAAATGCTACACTAATTAGGGTTGTTTGATATGTTAAATTACATGGGAAGCACTGTCAAATAAGTGATGCTAAAATCTTCTTAGATTATATCTGTTTGTATATATGTTTTTAACCTAAACGTTATAGAAATAATATGAAATTCCCAGAAATTTGATTCATTTTGCTGATATGTTTTGAGGTAATGTTATCAGTCATATTTCTAGTTACTGATCTAATATATTGTATGCCACAGAAATAATCAAATTCCCTTGTCAATTGTTTTATAATTAACTGTCATCAACTCTTTAGCCATGGCCATTTTCAAGTATTTTTACAGACAGTTATTATTTTAGCTGATGCTTTTATAAATATGTTTTATTTCCAGAGAGACTTAGAAAAAGGACTCTGACAAGTACTCTAAAATGTAGGTTTCTGATACCTTTCAAATCATAAAATTGAACTGGGCAATAATTTACAGAACTCTAATGGAGAAGCTGATAGCTCCATAAAATTAATAAAAAATCAAGATCAATAATTAATTATATAGGATTAAATAAACTGATGAGGATGATTGCAATTTCCATGACTTATTATTGCTGATTCTTTAATGCTTTGATTTCCATATACAAGAAAACTTTTCCTATTAAGCTAACTATGACTTACAGTAGTAGGGTAAAATATACCTTTGTAAGCAGAATTGAAAAATTTACCTTTTCCTAGCTACCTGATCAGAAAAGGCAATGGCACCCCACTCCAGTCCTCTTACCTGGAAAATCCCATGGACAGACAGAGGCTGCAGTCCATGAGGTCGCTAAGAGTCGGACACGACTGAGTGAATTCACTTTCACTTTTCACTTTCATGCGCTGGAGAAGGAAATGGCAACCCACTCCAGGGTTCTTGCCTCGAGAATCCCAGGGACAGGGGAGCCTGGTGGGCTGCCGTCTATGGGGTCATACAGAGTCGGACACGACTGAAGTGACTTAGCAGCAGCAGCAGCTACCTGATATCTCCGGAATTCATAAATTCTTAGCGAGTATTCTTATTTTCATGGTAATACAGTTATCTGCATAAGTTTGATAAGAATCTGTTCTCCTTATGTGTGTGTGTGTGTGTGCTCAGTCATGTCCGACTGTGCAATCCCATGGACTTTAGCCCACCAGGCCCTTCTGTCCAACAGGGCACAATTGGAAACCAGTTGCATTTCTAAGGTTTTTAACTAGAATGTTATATTTGAGAGACATGTGCATAGACTCAGATATGACCAGACAGTTTAAAAGGAACTAAAATTTACCTTATGGAGCCAATAAAGCTCTTTGGAAAAACAGCTTAATACATTGTTTATAGGGTTCCCACCAGCTTTGACAGCTAATTAAGGAGGTCACTGAGTGGCTGTACAGCAACAGGCGTGAAGATTGTTGACATATGAGTTGTTATGGTGATTTCTCTGAAGTGTATAGAAAGTTGTTCCACCCTAGCTTGCATGGCTTCAGAAAAAGAGCAGAAAATTTTAGGTAACTTAAGAAAATAGTAATTCACCCAAATCTACTGGTATTGCAGGTAAGTCTGATAGCAAGTTCTCGGCTTGACTTCTTGTCCTCCAAAAGCATTTAAAAGTTCAACCTGGAATTTCTCATAAAAATCTCTGGCAAGGCAGATTAAAAGATTTGTTATGGTCAGCCATTGTTCTTGCTGTATTATATAAATAATGAGACCACATTTATTGAAACAATTTATTTCACAAGCCAATTAGTCTTGATTTAGCTCTTCTTGGTTAAAAAAATGTGGGGAGGGTAATTTTAGAGAGGAAAATTATGTTTCACTAATATATTTTTATAGACATTAGATTCTATAACTGGCCATTTTCTTTTAAGGTTTGCAAACTGGACTGGATCTGTAATTCTACGTGTTTCCTCCAATACTTGGTTACAACTCTCCAAACTAATTATTCTAGTTTTTCTTCCACCTTTCTGACTTGAAATACTTAAGAAATAAATCTATTATTTTTTTTTGAAGCTATGCAAGCTGAAGTTGGACAGCTTGATATAAACTTCAAAGAAATTACCTCAACAGCTCTTGTATGGACAGTCTTCATGACTGTTGCTATGTGGCCACTCAGAAAGATCAACAGAGACATTCAAACTGCAAACTAGAAAAAATGTATCAGATTTGTCAGTGCCTGCCCTCATTTCATCTGAAGATGCTTTGAGACAGACATCTAGAAATTTTCTCAACTAGCTGTCTTCAGAAATAAGAAACTGGGATTATAGTTTATTCCAATCTTTAGCCATTATTTTTCATTTCCATAAAAATGCCTCTTTTTAAATACCTGGTCACTTGAACCATAGGCCTAATTTCGAGAGTTCATTTGCATCACTACCTCCTCAAATGAGAAGAATGGCATTTTAACTGAACTGATCTACTCTTAGACCTAAAATGCAATTGAATGAGATGGAGCAATCTACCAAATTAATTTCTTAACTGTGAATATTCTAGGGAAGTTTCATAAAAGAGAAATGTAAGGATTTAAAACAGACTTCCCCAAGATGTTTCATTTTGACATGTGGATTATTTTCAGCTAAAGTCAATAGAAACAGGGTCTGGAAAAGACTACTGTCCCTCCCTCAACTACTTAGAAGAATTTGATTTAGAGATTTTTTCCCATGAAAAAAAAAACCTTTCCCAGAGGTAAATTTTATCTAAGCAGGCCCATCTTTAAGTCAGGGCAAACATTTAATTACCAAACATCTGCTCTTATTATTTTCCTGTAAATGACTCTCCTGTCCTAGAAAGCCTCAGACCCTTATCCCATTTCTTAGCTTAGGATGGTATATATGCCTCATGTTACCTTTCTGTCTCTGAACACCTCTATCTGTGGGGTTCCTGCATGTATGAAATTAAATTGTTTTTTTCTGTTAATCTATCTCATGTCAATTCATTTCTTAGATTGGCCAGAACCTGGTAGGGTAGAGGAAAGTTTACTTTCTCTCTGGCAAGTAAGTTTGAGCACAAAAACAATCTCTTAAATAGTTCTGGAATTGCCTAATGAATGAACACATAAATTGATGAGTGAATTCTAAATGTGGGTTGTAAACTATGAGCTGGATATTACAGAAGCAACAACATGGAGGAAGCTGAGACTTGGGAACTGTTAACCCTTACCCTGGATTATTATTTGTTTAATTGTCATACTTCATATATAAGCTTTGATACATTCCTTTTGTCAAGCAATAGTGATTGATCATAGTGCAATAGAGAGTAGAAATATTCCTCTTTACCTCCTCAATCTAATATAAAAACGTGTATGTTTTGCCTCCTCTTTGGGTCTTCATTTCTTATGGAGACTCTTGTGTCATGTAAAACTTGTATTAAATAAATGCGTATGCTTGCTGTACCAGTAAAAAGGGGATAATTCTAAATCTCTAGAAACTCTTATCAATGGAGAAAGAAATGACTTAAAGCTGCATAACATTATTCTTATTTACTGTGCTTTTCTTAGTAATCTCCCATAACTGACTTCCCACTCCCAACATCTTTTGTCTTTAACTGAAAATCAGATTTAAGGCAATGTCTTTGGTCATTTTGGACAGTTACTCAGTTTTCCTGGATGTCTCCCATGTTTACATTCTATTAAAATTTTATTCATTTTCCTTCTGTTAATGTGTTTTATGTAAGTTAAATTATTAGACCAGTCAAAGAATCTAGAAGAGAAGAAGAAAGTTGTTTTTTTGTTTTTTGTTTTTGTTGTTGTTTTTTTTTGTTCTTTTTTTTTTTTTTTTTTTTTTACTTCTGCAGCTGTATGTTGTATGCTAGGGAATATAACACTGAACAAGACATGTGACTTCATCAAGCTTAGTTTTTTTCTTTTCCTTTTTTTTTTTATTGTTATTCAGTCAGTAAGTCATGTCTGACTCGTTGTGACCCCATGGGCTACAGCATGCCAGGCTACGCTGTCCTTCACTATCTCCTGGAATTTGCTCAGATTCATGTGCATTGAGACAGCACTGCTATCTAAACATCTCATCCTCTACTGCCCCTTTTGCCTTCAGTCTTTCCAAGAATCAGGGTCTTTTCCAGTGAGTTGGTTTTTCACATCAGATGGCCAAAGTATTGGAGCTTCAGCTTATTTTCAGTTCAGCTCAGTCAATCCGTCATGTCCAATTCTGCGACCCCATGGATTGCAGCATGCCAGGCTTCCCTGTCCATCACCAACTCCCAGAGGTTGCTCAAACTCATGTCCATCGAGTCAGTGATGCCATCCAACCATTTCATCCTCTGTAATCTCTTTATCCTCCTGCCTTCAATCTTTCCCAGCATCAGGGTCTTTTCAGTCAGTTCTTTACATCAGGTGGCCAAAGTATTGGAGCTTTAGCTTCAGCATCAGTCCTTCCAATGAATATTCAGGACTGATTTCTTTTAGGATTAACTGGTTTGATCTCCTTGTCGTCCAAGGGACTCTCAAGAGTCTTCTCCAACACGACAGTTCAAAACCATCAATTCTTCAACTTAATTTTGGAAACACACAAAAGCAGAAAAGTGGTTACATCACTCTTCCTACATGACAAACAGAATAATTTAACTCAGTATTTTGCTTTTTCTACTACATTTATAGTTCTGTTGCTTTTGATAATGATAATTTTATCTTTGTCTTTTAATGAGCTTATTCATATTGATGAACTAACATGAAAACAGAACAAAAATCTAATATTCATCAACTGCTACTTTCCTGTATCTCAAAGATAAATACAACTAGGGATAACCATTGCAAAACTAATTTCTATCAGAAGGAGATTTAGGATAACCATCTTGTTTTTAGGCCAACATGAAGTTTATTATTGTGGGAGTGAATGAAAATTACTATATGGAATTTTTTGAATTCTCAAGGAAAATAAATCATATTATTGAGTTACATTAGAATATTTCTCCTATGGAAAGAGATATAAATGATCTGTGCACATACACTGCTAGGTACAAATAGATGTGGGTCATTTAATAGTTTTAATTAGGGAAATAAAGATATTTGTCCTAGATTGTTATATGTATATTCCCCAATGGAAGAGATTTGATGAACTTCAAGTCCACATAAAAATGCTTGTGTTATAATTCTGAAGTCTTACTGTATATCTAGAGTGGTTTATTTGCATTTGATACCAATTTGAAATATATACAATTTAATGACTATCAAGTGACATCCTATTTCACAAGACATAATACTGTGCAAAAACAATATATAAATTCATACAGAATCTCTGTAAGAAATGGCAATGATATTCTTTGTTACTTTCCAACAGTACAGCTTCAATGGTGTTACCAACAACTTGTTCTTTTAATGTCCTCTGTTTACAATGAAGTGTATCAGAGCTCTACTAAGAAGATAAACTATTCAGTACTGTCTTGTTTCTGATCCTGCTGACTATGCCAGTTGTATTACTGATCCTGTTCATGATGCCAGTTGTCTGACTGTTCACACTGTTTGCATTGTTTGCTGAACCCAGGGTAGCCAGGCGAGGCATGAGCTAAGAGGCTGGAAGAAAACTTGAGGAGCAATAGGAACTGCAGACACGTCTATCCTCCCCTGGCTGATGCAGCAGCCATAGAATCAGTTCAGTTCAGTTCATTTCAGTTGCTCAGTCATGTCCGACTCTTTGCAACCCCATGGACTGCAGCAAACCAGGCCTCCCCTGGAGTTTACCCAAACTCATGTCCATTGATTTGGTGGTGCCATCCAACCATCTCCTCTGTCGTCCCTTTCTCCTGCCCTCAATCTTCCTCTGCATCAGGGTCTTTTCAGATTAGTCAGTTCTTTGCATCAGGTGGCCAAAGTATTGGAGTTTCAGCTTCAACATCAGTCTTCCCAATGAAAACCCAGGGCTGATCTCCTTGCAGTCCAAGTGACTCTCAAGAGTCTTCTCCAACACCACAGTTCAAAAGTATCAATTCTTTGGTGCTCAGCTTTCTTTACAGTCCACCTCTCACATCCACACATGACCACTGGAAAAACCATAGCCTTGATTAGATGGACCTTTGTTGGAAAAGTAATGTCTTTGCTTTTTAATATGCTGTCTAGGTTGGTCATAACTTTCCTTCCAAGGAGTAAGCATCTTTTAATTTCATGGCTGCAATCACCATCTGCAGTGATTTTAGAGCCCCCCAAAATAAAGTCAGCCACTGTTTCCACTGTTTCCCCATCTATTTGCCATGAAATAATGGAACTGAATGCCATGATCTTAGTTTTCTGAATGCTGAGCTTTAAGCCAACTTTTTCACTCTCCTCTTTCACTTTCATCAAGAGGCTGTTTATTTCTTCTTCACTTTCTGCCATAAGGATGGTGTCATCTGTATATCTGAGCTTGTTGATATTTCTCCCAGCAATCTTGATTCCAACCATAGCATAACCTAACACAATACAACCTCCCTCCTGGCTGACACAGCAGCTGTAGCAGTAGACACACTATATCCTCTTCTCTCGTGGCTGACTCAATGGACACAGCCAGGATGCAGCAGTAATTGTTGCTGCTTTCTAGGTGGAGCTTATATATCCCTAAAGCACAAAGTAGCTCTTGACCAAGAGAGTACCTTGTGATGCACATGCACAGTTATATATGTGATCTCAGATGTTACATAATCATTATTTAAAAAGCAAGGGAGAAGAGCAAGAGGCCATGGGGTTAGCAAGCCTAACCACATGATCTTGGCTAATTTATTCTTTCCCTACAAGTATTACATTCTTTGCTATTTCTTGGTAGGCAGAAAGGGTTTTAGCTGTTGTTGTTTTTGTTAATAACATATTCTTATTCTGTGTCATATGTTTTACTCTCAGTATCTTGTTATTGTAATTGTTTTACTGATTCTAACTACAAAAATTACTACCAGTTCATTAATCCACATAGGAAACTTTGCTTGCAATTATAGGTCATTTATGATTAAGGTACTGTTTTCTGAAATAATTGGTCAACAGAAAATTGCAAAAAGTGGTGAGTTATAAAATTTTTACAGAGTAAACCTCAAAAATGTTAATTTATTCATAAAACAAATGTGCTTGATATATAATTATTTGGTAAGATGCCACAGAATAAATACAGACATTTATGCTAATATTTATAAATGTCTCATGGCAGCAGATGAGAAACATAAAGCTTAGCTGAGAAGGGTAAAGTTAAAATAAATGAATACTTCAAAAAGTATCTAAATGATTACTTTAATTTTCTTTTGAAAAATTATTTATTTTACTTAATTTTGATAGTTATTATCATACAGCTTTTAATATCATAATTTTTTTCAAGAAAATCTTATAACTCAGAGTAGTATCATTTCTGAATAAGTCATGGTATATTTCAAATATCTTACTCAGTTTATCAGTCTTGCTAATCTTTAAGAAATGTTGGCTACAGATTATTAGTGAAATGTTTTGGCTTAGTTTTCCTTCTCTATTAGTATTATTCAAATTGTCATCTGAGGTTAAGGGTTGAAATAATAATTGATTTTGTGTTGTGAAGACTAAAATTCTTAAAGCTATGTCAACTGCATCTGAACAAAATGCTTAACTTGCTTGGACATATAAACATGTGATTCTTCATTTTCACATTATTTCCTGTAAGATGCCTTAGCAATTTGCAGTGTCTCTAAAACTGAATCCATAGCTACCTAAAGTATTGTTTTTCAGTCTTATTATAGTTTTATCTCCCCAAAAATTTAGGTTGATTTTGCAGTTGTTAAAAATTGTCTATTTTTGTAAATACTTCAAGATGGCAAATGAAAAGTTTGGAAACAGAAGGACCAAGATCAAGTCTAGATATATCAATACATGAATTTGTGGCCTTGAAGAATATAGTCATGCTTTCTAATATTTTGTTTTCCTATTTACACAGTATTATTTCTTACAGACATTCTTTTATTTGTTTTTGAGGGGCGTCATGATTGGAGATACTCTATGTAAATGGTTATCATACAAAATAAATGTGCAAAAATATTGTGACTCCAAAGCTTTTTTGACTGTCTTTTCTTTTGTGGGCAGAGCACATACAATCTCTTTGTCTCTATTTCAAAAGTGTTTAGCTCAATCTGCACCATATAATTCAACATTCAGATTGCTTACTTAGGCTTTCTTGTTGATGGCATAGGGGCATAAGAAGGCAACAATCAAATATTTAAAATTAAGCCAGTCTGTAATAATAATATTGATTTTTTAAGTTTTTTAGAAAACTGTTAACTCCCTTGCTGTGCATGTATTTAATATGTGGATTTTTCATTACTAGTACCTGGGTCCATCAGGCACTATTATGCACTATTAAACTCCTAGCTTCAAAGACTGGAATATGCTCTAATTATTAACATTTTGCACCTTTGCTACTATTGCTTTATTGAAGTCATATGAATCAATCTAATACCAGCTTGTCTGCCGATAGTTATTGGCAAAATGTCTTTGAATGATCAATTATTTTATAAATGCAATATTTTAATATGTTTAATTAATGATCTCTGATATGATTTTCCCAATACTGGGAATAAGTATTCTTAGTAAAATTAAGCCCATAAAAATAGATTATTTGAGGAACCACACCATTAAATTCCTGATTTCTTAACAAATGTGTCCATTTGATAAATGAATAGAGATTTATTCATCTGATCCTATCATAATAGGATATTGAAATATGAAGTTCTAAACTTTGCCTTTTATACGAGGATGATTTTAAATAATTTAGTGCCTAAAAATTGTAAATGCTTGTAGCAACACAACCAATTGTTCTGTAATCATTGTTTACTTATATCCAGTAAATAACATGAACATTTTAACCATGTAGGAGATAGAAACTGAAGCATAATTATTGATTTACTAATATAGCTAGATAATATCTTTAATTAGAAAGTTGCTGGGCAACTAGTGATTATAATAATTACTTCATTTAATAGTTAATGAATAAAAACTGTTGTAACTGATCTAAATACATTATATAAAAATTATATTTTTATGTACCTTATACTATCTTCAACAGATTTCACAGTATTTGTGATATTATACACAAATATGATGTCTTTCATAGCCTGTGTCTTACCTACTTTTTATTTTGACAGTTTAATTTTTTCAATACTCCTAACATTTTCAATACCTAATGTTCAGATAATTTTTCCTTGTATATGATCAATTGCACTTAGATCAAGAGACTTTTCAAATTTTCTGAGCAGTACACTTCAACTATCAATTGTATTTTGAATGGGTTATTACAGTATATTCAAAGAATATAAGTATTTTGAGTATTTGAAATAAAACATAAGCTTATATATATATCCAAAGATAATTTATGACTATATTTTCTAGTTCTCTTATCTAATCAATACAAGAAAAACTGAAATTTTCTGCTATCAGAATTTATTATCAAATTGAAGTTCTTTCAATGTAGCACAGATCTTTAATTCTCTAAGCAGTTTTTTAAAAATACAGTGTTTTAAAAAGAAAAGTAAATGATTTGAAGAAATATGTTTATGATAAACATAAAACTCAGGTTACTTGAAAATTAATTTGAAGTCATTGTTTAGATAAAAATATTGTCTAAGTAGAATTTCTAGCTCTGAAAAAAATATGAAATAAACAATGTTGTGATTTTGAAATTTTTTTTTTTGTCTTGGGAGATTATGTACTTTACTGAGAAGTTTGCTTAAATCTATCTAGCTTTCTATTGGTGCTCTAACAAATTACCATAAACTTGGTGGTTTAAAACACTAACTTACTGTCTTATAGTTCTGAATGTCTGATGTCTAAAGTGAATATCATTGTGTTTGTAGATCTGTGTTCTTTTCTAGAAGCTGTAGGAAAGATCCATTTCCTTGACTTTCCCAGCCTCTAGAGGCTAGTCTCATGAAAGTGAAAGTGAAAAAATTACTCATTCATGTCTGACTCTTTGCAACCCCAAGGACTATATAGCCTGTGTAATTTTCTAAGCCAGAATACTGGAGTGGATAACCTTTCCCATCTCCAGGGGATCTTCCCAACCCAGGGATCCAACCCAGGTCTCCCACATTGCAGATGGATTCTTTCCCAGGTGAGCCACCAGGGAAACCCAAGAATACTGAAGTGGGTAGCCTATCCCTTCTCCAGCAAAACTTCCCAACCCAGGAATCAAACCAGGGGCTAAGAACTAAACAGACATTTCTCCAAAGAAGACATACAGATGGCTAACAAACACATGGAAAGATTCTCAACATCATGCATTATCAGAGAAATGCAAATCAAAACCACAATGAGGTACCACTTCATGCCAGTCAGAATGGCTGCTATTCAAAAGTGTACAGCAATAAATGCTGGAGAAGGTGTGGAGAAAAGGGAACCCTCTTACACTGTTGGTGTGAATGCAAACTAGTATAGCGACTGTGGAGAACAGTGTGGAGATTCCTTAAAAATCTGGAAATAGAACTGCCATACAACCCAGCAATCCCACTACTGGGAATACACAGCGAGGAAACCAGAATTGAAAGACACACGTGTACTCCAATGTTCATCGCAGCACTTTTTACAATAGCCAGGACATGGAAGCAACCTAGATCTTCACCAGCAGACGAATGGATAAGAAAGCTGTGGTACATATTCACAATGGAATATTACTCAGCCATTAAAACGAATGCATTTGAATCAGTTCTAATGAGGTGGATGAAACTGGAGCCTATTGTACAGAGAGAAGTAAGCCAGAAAGAAAAACACCAATATAGTATACTATCACATATATATGGAATTCAGCAAGATGGTAATGATAACCCTATATGAGAGACAGTAAAAGAGACACGGATGTATAGAATAGTCTTTTGGACTCTGTGGGAGAGGGCGAGGGTGGGATGATTTGGGAGAATGACATTGAAACATGTATATTATCCTATGTGGAATTGCCAGTCCAGTCCAGTCCAGGTTCGATGCATGAGACTGGGTGCTCAGGGCTGGTGCACTGGGATGACCCAGAGGGATGGGATGGGGAGGGAGGTGGGAGGGCGGTTCAGGATGGGGAACACATGTACATCCGTGGCAGATCCATGTAAATGTATGGCAAAATCACTACAATATTTTAAAGTAATTAAAAACAAACAAACAAACCAAAACAACAGGGTCTCCTGCATTGCAGGCAGATTTTTTACCAGCTGAGTTGTCTCATGACTCCTTCTCATATCTTAAAAGCCAAGAGTCACAGTTTGAGGCCTTATCACATTGGATCACATCATCCATTGTCACATTGCCTTCTCTTGCTTTGACACTTTTGTTTCTCTCTTTCATTTATTTTTACATACCATTTAAAAAGCCTGCTACTGCTGCTACTGTTGCTAAGTCGTTTCAGTCATGTCTGACTGTGTGACCCTATGGACAGCAGCCCACCAGGCTCTTCTGTCCACAGAACTTTCTAGGCAAGAATACTGTAGTGGGTTGCCATTTCTTTCTCCTTAAAAAGCCTGAGGTAGAATTTTGCCGGCAAAATTCACTATTTTTATATGGTGCTTAAAAAGGTTACTTCAGTGGTTTTTAACATACTCACTATACTGTGCTTGCCTCTTTCACTTTTATAAACTGTTATGATTACTTTGGTTCCACATGGTTAATACAGGATAATCATCCTATTTATAGTCTGCTGATAAGCAACCTTAATTTCTTGTTTTATCTATCAAAAAAAGTGTTTTGAGTATCAAACAGGGTAAAACTTCTGCCATTGCCTTGTAAAATATAAATCAATATATGAATATCAGGCGTTGATTATGCACTGTGTTATTTCAAAATGATGTCATAATTTAAATATCTTGATGCTGGGAAAGATTGAGGGCAGGAGGAGAAGGTGGCAATAGAGGATAGCATCATCGACAATGAACATGAGTTTGAGGAAACTCCGGGAGATAGTAAAGTACAAGGAAGCCTGGTGTGCTGCAGTCCATAGGGTCTCCTATGTCTCCAGCATTGGAAGATAGTTTCTTGACCATTAACACCACCCAGGAAGCCTGTAAGTGAAAGTGTTCATGGATTGTAGCCCTCCAGGCTCCTCTCCCCATGGAATTCTTCAGAGAAGAATACTGGAGTCAGTAGCTATTTCCTTCTCCAGGGGACCTTCCCGACTCAGGGTTCGAAGCTGGGTCTCATGAATTGTAGGTGGATTCTTTATCATCTGAGCCACCAAGTGCAACCCTTTTTTAAAAATTTTAATAAGATAGAATGCACTATTTTCCTTTTTATGGACTGTGGTTTAAGAATTTTTTGCCTATCTCAAATCTTTTTTTTTTTTTTTCCATTTATTTTTATTAGTTGGAGGCTAATTACTTGACAATATTGTAGTGGGTTTTGTCATACATTGACATGAATCAGCCATGGAGTTACATGTATTCCCCATCCTGATCCCCCCTCCCACCTCCCTCTCCACCCGATTCCTCTGGGTCTTCCCAGTGCACCAGGCCTGATCTCAAATCTTAAAGATATTATCCACATTTTCTTCTAAATGTTTTACTGTTTTAAATCTTAAGTTTATAGTCAGTTTTCAATTAATTTTTGTTTATGACATAAGGTGAACTCTAAGTTCTAATATTTGCATGTTGACATGCAATTTGTTCAACACTATTTATTGAAAAGATTATCCTCATTGAATCACCTTGGTATTTATGATTATCATCAACTGATCATTATTGCAAGAATTTGTTTTGGATTTTCAATTATTTTTCTTTAGTCTATATGTCCATCCTGTCCACATCATCTTGATTACTATAATTTTGTGGGAATTTTTGCAGTTTGAATATGTGAGACCTCCAATAATAAATTTTTTTTCAAGATTGTTTTCACTATTTCTGTGCCTTTGCAATTCCATATTAATTTTTGGATCTTCTTGTCAACTACTGCAAAAAGCTTGCTGGAAAATAAAAATTTATTAGATATTGCATTGAATACAAACATCTATTTGGGGGGAAATACCATCATAATAATATTAACTCTTCCAGTTCCCAATCATGAGATATCTCTCTATTCATTTAAATATTGCTTAATATCTGTCAGCAGTGTATTGTATTTTCCAGTGTAAATATCATTGACATATTTTGCTAAATTTATTCTTAAGTGTTTTATTAGTTGTGATGCTATCATAAAGGAAGTTTTTATTGTTATTAAATCAAGATGTAATTGATTTTGTTTATATTTTTAAATTAAATTAGTTTATTTATTTTAATTGGAAGCTAATTGCTTTACAATATTGTAGTGGTTTTTCCAAATACTGACATGAATCAGCCAAAGGCCCACATGTGTTCCCCATCCAGAACCCCCCTCCCACCTCCCTACCTATCCCATCCCTCTGGGTCATCCCAGGGAACCAGCCCTGAGCACACTGTCTCATGCATCAAACCTGGATCAGCGATCTGCTTCACTTATGATAATATACATGTTTCAACACTACCTTCTCAAATCATCCTACCCTCGCCTTCTCCCACAGAGTCCAAAAGACTGTTCTTTACATCTGCATCTCTTTTCCTGTCTCGCATATAGGGTCATCGTTACCATATTTCTAAATCCCATATATATTTGATACTATACTGTGTTGGTGTTTTTCTTTCTGGCTTACATTACTCTGTATAATAGGCTTCAGTTTCATTCACCTCATTAGAACTGATTCAAATGCATTCTTTTTAATGGCTGAGTAATATTCCATCATGTATATGTACCATGGCTTTCTTAGCCATTCATCTGCCAATGGACATCTAGGATGCTTCCATGTCCTGGCTATTGTAAACAGTGCTGCAATGAACATTGGGGTACATGTGCTTCTTCCAATTCTGGTTTCTTCAGTGTGTAGACCCTTCAGTGGGATTGCTGGGTTGTATGACAGTTTTATCTTCAGTTTTCTATGGAATCTCCGCACTGGTCTCCATAGTGGCTGTACTAGTTTGCATTCCCACCAACTGTGTAAGAGGGTTCCTTTTTCTCCACACCCACTCCAGTGTTTATTGTTTGCAGACTTTTTGATACCAGCCATTCTAACTTGTATGAGATGGTACCTCATTGTGGTTTGATTTGCATTTCTCTGCTAATGAGTGAGGTTGGGCATCTTTTCATGTGCTTGTTAGCCATCTGTATGTCTTCTTTGGAGAAATGTCTGTTGAGTTCTTTGGCCCAGGTTTTGATTGGGTCGTTTATTTATTTAGTTTTTTTAATTGAGCTGGAGGAGCTGCTTATATATTTTTGAGATTAATTATTTGTCAGCTTCTTCACTTTCTATTATGTTCTCCAATTCTGAATGCTGTCTTTCAACCTTGCTTATAGTTTCCTTCGTTGTGCAAAAGCTTTTAAGTTTAATTAAATCCCATTTGTTTATTTTTGCTTTTATTCCCATTACTCTTGGAGATGGGTCATAGAGGATCTTGCTGTGATTTATGTTGGAGAGTGTTTTGCCTATGTTTTCCTCTAGGAGTTTGAAAGTTTCTGGGCTTATGTTTATTTTTGTTTATTTTGAGCTTATTTTTTTGTATGGTGTTAGAAAGTGCTCTAGTTTCATTCTTTTACAAGTGGTTAACCAGTTTTCCCAGCACCACTTGTTAAAGTGATTGTCTTTTCTCGATTGTACATTCTGCCTCCTTTGTCAAAGATAAGGTGTCCATAGGTGCGTGGATTTATCCCTGGGCTTTCTATTTTGTTCCATTGATCTTTATTTCTGCCTTTGCCAGTACCATACTGTCTTGATGACTGTAGCTTTGTAGTATAGCCTGAAGTCAGGCAGGTGGATTTCTCCGGTTCCTTTCTCCTTTCTAAAGATTGCTTTGGCTATTCAAGATTTTTTTTTTTTTGTATTTACATACAAATTGTGAAATTATTTGTTCTAGTTCTGTGAAAAATACCATTGGTATCTTGATAGGGATTGCATTGAATCTATAAATTGCTTTGGGTAGTACGTTCATTGTCACTATATTGATTCTTCTGATCCATGAACATGGTATATTACTCCATCTATTTGTGTCATCTTTGATGTCTTTCATCAGTGTTTTATAGTTTTCTATATATAAGTGTTTTGTTTCTTAGGTAGATTTATTCCTAAGTATTTTATTCTCTTTGTTGCAATGGTGAATGGAATTATTTCCTTAATTTCTCTTTCTTTTTCTCATTATTGGTGTAAGGAATGCAAGGGATTTCTGTGTGCTAATTTTATATCCTGCAAATTTACTATATTCATTGATTAGCTCTAGTAATTTTCTGGTGGCATCTTTAGGATTTTCTATGTAGAGGGCCATGTCATCTGCAAACAGTGAGAATTATACTTCTTTTCCAATCTGGATTCCTTTATTTTTCTTTTCTGATTGCTATGGCTAAAACTTCCAAAACTATGTTGAATAGTAGTGGTAAGAGTGGGCACCCTTGTTTTGTTCCTGACTTTAGGGGAAATGTTTTCAGTTTTTCACCTTTGAGGATAATGTTTACTGTGGATTTGTCATATATAGCTTTTATTATGCTGATGTATGTCCCTTCTATGCCTGCTATCTGGTGGGTTTTTACCATAAATGGCTGTTGAATTTTGTCAAAGGCTTTCTCTGCATCTATTGAGATAATCATATGGTTTTGATCTTTCAATTTGTTAATGTGGTGTATTACATGGATTTGTGGCTATTAAAGAATCCTTGCATCCCTGGGATAAAGCCCATTTGGTTATCATGTATGATCTTTTTTAACATGTTGTTGAATTTTATTTGCTAGGATTTTGTCAAGGATTTTTGCATCTATGTTCATCAGTGATATTGGCCTGTACTATTCTTTTTTTTTTGTGGCATCTTTGTCTGGTTTTGGTATTAGGATGATGGTGGCCTCATAGAATGAGTTTGGAAGTGTACCTTCCTCTGCAATTTTCTGGAAGAGTTTGAGTAGGATAGGTATTAGCTCTTCTCTAAATTTTTGGTAGAATTCAGCTGTGAAGCCGTCTGGTCCTGGGCTTTTGTTTGCTGGAAGATTTCTGATTACAGTTTTGATTTCTGTGCTTGCAATGGGTCTGTTAAAATTTTCTATTTCTTCCTGGTTCAGTTTTGGAAAGTTGTACTTTTCTAAGAATGTGTCCATTTCTTCCAAATTGTCCATCTTAGTGGCATATAGTTGCTGATAGTAGTCTCTTATGATCCTTTGTATTTCTGTGTTGTCTGTTGTAATCTCTCTGTTTTCATTTTTAATTTTGTTGATTTGATTCTTTTCCCTTTGTTTCTTGATGAATTTGTCTAATTGTTTGTCTATTTTATTTATCTTCTCAATGAACCAGCTTTTACCTTTGGTGATTTTTTGCTCTTGTCTCCTTTGTTTCTTTTGCATTTATTTCTGCCCTAATTTTTATGATTTCTTTCCTTCTACTATCCCTGGGGTTCTTCATTTCTTCCTTTTCTAGTTGCTTTAGGTGTAGAGTTATGTTATTTATTTGACTTTTCTCTTGTTTCTTGAGGTAAGCCTGTATTGCTATGAACCTTCCCCTTAGCACTGCTTTTACTGAGTTCAGTAGGTTTTTGGGTTGTTGTGTTTTGATTCTCATTCATTTCTATGCATATTTTGTTTTTTCCTTTGATTTGTTTGTTATTCAGAAACGTATTGTTTAGCCTCCATATGCTTGCATTTTTGATAGTTTTTTTTTTTTTTTTCTTTTCTTTTTTCCTGTAGTTGACATCTAATCTTATCACTTTGTGGTCAGAAAAGATGCTTGGAGTGATTTCAATTTTTTGAATTTACCAAGGATAGATTTATGGCCCAGGATGTGATCTTTCCAGGAGAAGGTTCCAAGCGCCCTTGAGAAAAAGGTGAAATTGATTGTTTTGGGTGAAATGTCCTATCGATATCAATTAGGTCTATCTGGTTCATTGTATCATTTAAAGTTTGAGTTTCCTTGCTAATTTTCTGTTTAATTGATCTATCCATAGGCATGAGTGGGGTATTAAAGTCTCCCATATTACTGCTACTGTTAAGTTCCCCTTTCATACTTGTTAGCATTTGTCTTACATATTGCAGTGCTCCTATGTGGGGTGCATATATAATTGTTATATCTTCTTCTTGGATTGATCCTTTGATCATATGTAGTATCCTTCTTTGTTTCTTTTCATGGCCTTTATTTCAAAGTGTATTTTATCTGATATGAGTATTGCTACTGCTGCTTTTGTTTAATCTCCATTTGCCTAAAATTTCTTTTTAGAGCCCTTCACTTTCAGTCTGTATGTGTCCCTTGTTTTGAGGTCAGTCTATTGTATACAGCATATATAGGGGTCTTGTTTTTGTATCCATTCAGCCAGTCATTGTGTTTTTCTTGGGGCATTCAACCCATTTACATTTAAAGTAATTATTGATAAGCATGATCCCGTTGCCATTTACTTTGTTGCTTTAGGTTCAAATTTATACACCTTTTCTGTGTGTCCTGTCTAGAGAAGATCCTTTAGCATTTGTTGAAGAGCTGGTTTGGTGGTGCTGAATTCTCTCAGCTTTTGCTTGTCTGTAAAGCTTTTGATTTCTCCTTCATATATGAATGAGATTCCTGCTTGTTACAATAATCTGGGTTGTAGGTTTTTCTCTTTCATCACTTTAAGTGTATCCTGCCATATTTCAATCTTTCTACTGAAAGATCAGATGTTATCCTTATGGCAATCCCCTTGTGTGTTTTTTGTTGTTTTTCCCTTGCTGCTTTTAATATTTGTTCTTTGTGTTTGATCTTTGTTAATTTGATTAATATGTGCCTTGGGGTGTTTTGCCTTGGGATTATCCTGTTTTGGACTCTCTGGGTTTTTTGGACTTGGGTGCCTAATTCCTTCCCCATATTAGGGAAGCTTTCAACTATTATCTCCTCGAGTACTTTCTCATGGCCTTTCTTTGTGTCTTCTTCTTCTGGGACTCCTATGATTCAAATGTTGGGGCGTTCAACTTTGTCCCAGAGGTCCCTGAGGTTGTCCTCGTTTCTTTTAATTCTTTTTACTTTTTTCTTCTCTGCTTCATTTATTTCTACCATTCTGTCTTCTACCTCACTTATTGTATCTTCTGATTCTGTTATTCTACTGTTGCTTCCCTCCAGAGTATTTTTTATCTCATTTATTGCATTATTCATTATTGATTGTTTCTTTTTTATTTCTTCTAGGTCCTTGTTAAACATTTCTTGCATATTCTCAATTCTTGTCTCCAGACTATACATCTGTAACTCCATTTTATTTTCAATATTTTGAATCATTTTTACTATCATTATTCTTAATTCTTTTTCAGGTAGACGCCCTATCTCCTCCTCTTTTGCTTGGTTTGGTGGACATTTATTGTGTTCCTTTACCTGATGAATATTTCTCTGCCTTTTCATCTTGTTTAGATTGCCATGTTTGAGGTGGCCATTCTGTACACTGGGAGTTTTGTTCTTCTTTATTGTGGAGGTTTCTCCCTGTGGGTGGGGTTGGATGAGTGGCTTGTCAAGGTTTCCTGATTAGGGAAGCTTGCGTTGGTGTTCTGGTTGGTGGAGCTGGATCTCTTCTCTCTGAAGTGCAATGAAGTGTTCAGTAGTGAGTTTTGAGGGGTCTAAGGGTTTGGTGTGACTTTGGGCCGCCTGTGTATTAATGCTCATGGCTATGTTCCTGCGTTGCTGGAGAATTAGCATGGTGTGTCTTGCTCTGTAACTTGTTGGCTCTTGGGTGTAGCTTGGTTTCAGTGTAGGTATGGAGGCTTTCGGATGAGCTCTTGTTGATTAATAGTCCCTGGAATCAGGAGTTTTCAGGTGTTCTTAAGCTTTGGATTTAAGCCTCCTGTCTCTGGTTTTCAGTCTTATTCTTACAGTAACATCAAAACTCCTCCATCCATACCTCACTGATGATAAAACATCTAGGTTAATGGAGAAAAGATTCTCCACAGTGAGGGGCACCCAGAGAGGTTCACAGAGTTACATGGAGAAGACAAATTGGAAGAGGTAGATAGAGGTGACCAGGAGAAGAGGGGGGATCAAAAGGGGAGAGAGCAAACTAGCCAGTAATCAGTTCCCTATGTACTCTCCACAGCCTGGAACACCCAGAGTAGTTCACAGAGTTATGTAGGGAAGAGAAGAGGGAGGGATGAGATAGTGGTGACCAGGAGGAGAAGAGGGGGAGTCAAAAGGAGAGAGACAGATCTAGCCACTAATCAGTTCCTTAAATGTTCCACAGTCCAGAATGCACAAAGAGATTCACAGAGTTGGATAGAGAAGAGAAGTGGGAGCGAGGAGATAGTGGTGACCTGAGGGAGAAAAAAAGAGAGTCAAAAAGGGTAAGTAAAAAGGGGGAGAAGGCAATCAAGTCAGTAATCACACTCCTAAGTAAAAATGGGTACTGAAGATTGGATTCTTAAAGGTACCAAATTGATAACAAATACCTAAAAGCAAAGATTAAAAATTTACAGTAGAGGTTAGACTCTTAAAAATACAATATTAAATAAACAACAACAAATATATATATGAAATTTGCTTTAGAAAGAGGGTCATTTTTTGGCAAGGTAGGTTATAAAAATGAAAATTAAAGTAGTAATAAAGGACTTAAATTTTTTAAAAAAAGTTAAAGAAAACAATAATAGTAAAATATATCTAAGAATTTCTCTGAGCTGTTGTGCACAGTGTGGGGTCAGTTCAGTTTCAGATAGCTCCTTGTTCCAGCTTATACTTCTTGTCGAAGTCTATATGCCCCTTCAAATGTAGTCAGTGCTAACTACCCGGGTTTAATCTGTTGCACCTGTCACTTCCCAAGCAGTTCCCTCTGTTTATTTTGGCTTCTTCTGTTTGCAAGTCTCTTCAGTGTCTAATTTCCACCCTGACACAAGAGGGCAGAGGTGGTCATTTACTTAGGCTCACTTGTTCAGCTGTGCTGTGGGGAGGGAGGAACACTGCAAACAAATATCACTGTCGTATGTGGGGAGTGCTCCCAGTGTCTGTGCCACACTGGGTTTGCCACTGTTCATGGCACATGTGCTCCCCCGGTCTACACTGGTCAGGTTGCTCTGCAGGGAAACTGTCTAAAGCGGGTCCTGGGTTGCATGCACTTCCAAAGTCTAAGCCGTTCTGGTTCAGGTTCAGTTTCTCGGGTACTCCACAAAGGCACAGACTCAGTTGGGCCTGCATTTTGTGCCCTTCCCAGGTCCAAGCAGCTCAGTTGACCAGGTTCTTGGCGAGCACACTCTCCCCAGGTGGGACGGTGCATCTTAACACCTCCCCCATCCTAGATGCTTGGTTTCCTGGGTGCACAGTGGGAGCACCATCTCAGGTGTGCTGTGTGTCTCCTCTGGGGAGCTGATCTCTGGCTACGACCCTGCTGATGGATGTCAACCATCCAGGATCCCAGGAAGACTTAGTTAGCAACTGGGGTTCTGCTCACAGTTTGGTGGAGGATGCTGTCTCTTGGGCCGAGATTGCCCCTCTCCATCCGGCTCTAGCTGTTGCCTGCCTGCCTCTCTGCCTCTGGCAGGGGGTGGGCCAGTCCACAGCCGGCTAGCTCTCTTCTGGTGTTTGCTCAGTCCTTTGTTCTGTCAGCGGTCCTGGTTGTGCCTTAGAGATTTTCCAGGAAAGTTCTTTCTCTCTCTGTCTCTCTCTCTTTTTTTTCTCTCTCTCTGGCTATCCTACAGTTTGGGTTGCTATCTCACCTTAGCTCCCTCAGATTGTCCTCAGGGCATTCAGGCCCGGTCCTTACCCTAAGCAATGCAGCTCACTTCTCCCTGTTCAGCCCCTGATTGCTGGTGGTGGGTGCGGGCATCTTGGCTACTTCTCCACTGGGAGTTGCAGTTAGGCGCATAATCTGTGGGCTCTATTTATTTATTTTTTCCTCCTGATTATGTTGCATTCTGAGATTCCAAAACTCCCTACAGATCCACCGGTGAGAGGGTTTCCTGGTGGTTAGAGACTTCTCTTTCACGACTCCCTCTTCAGGATGGGTCTCTGCCCCTAACTCTTTTGTTTCCCTTTTTCTTTTATATTTTGTCTTACCTTCTTTCGAAGACAATGGGTTGCCTTTCTGGGTGCTTGGTGTCCTCCTCCAGCGTTCAGAAGTTGTTTTGTGGAATTTGTTCAGCGTTCAAATGATCTTTCCATGAATTTGTGGGGAAGAAAATGGTCTCCCATACCATTTCTCCACCATCTTAGGATCGCCCCCCATAATTGATTTTTATATATTGTTATTTTATTTTGCAGTCATGCTGAAGTTGTTTATTAGCTCCAATAGTATGTGTTTGTGCATGCATGTGTGTATATCCTTAAAATTTTCCTTATTAAGCATTGTGTCACCTGCAAATAGTTTTACTTCTTTTCTCCAGACTGGATGCCTTTATCTCCTTTTCTTGCCAACCTGCCAGACTAGAACTTATAACACAATGTTGAATAAAGGTGGAGAAGGCAGAAATACTTGTCTTATTCCTAATCTTAGTCCATGGGGTCGCAAAAGTCAGACACGACTGAGCAACTACAACAATTCCCAATCTGTGAGGCAAAACTATCAGTCTTTCACCATTGCATATTAAATAGTGTGTATTTTATTCTTAGATGCCCTTTATCAGATTGAGGAACTCCTTTTTTATTCAGAATGTTCTAAGATTTTTACCACGATAGAATGCAAGGTACTGCCAAAGATTTTCTTTATGTATCAAAATAATCATGTAGTTATTGTCCTTTATTCTATTAATATGGTAAATTAAATTTTTACAACTTTGTTTGGAAATAATTGGGGTATAATAATGTGTAATTTTGTGTGCACAATGTGTATACACACACACACACACACACACACACACATATAAGAACAAATACCATAATAAAGTTAGCTAATGCAACCATTACCTCTCATAGTTACCAATATTTTTGTGTGTGGTGAGAAAACAGTGTTTACTATCTCAGCAACTTCCAAGTGTAAAATACATTGTTTTCAACTATAGTAAATATGCTGTACATTAGGTCCCCAGGACTCATTTGTCTTAGGTTAGAAACTGTGTGCTATTTCATCAAGATCTTTTCATTTTCCCCAAACCCAACCCCAGACAATCACCAACTTACTCTGTTTCTATGAATTCTGCTTTTTCTTAACTTTCCACATGTAAGGGAGAGTGTACAGTACTTGTCTTTCTCTGTTTTACTTATTTCACTTAACATAATGTCCTCAAGTTTTACCCATGTTATTGTAAAGTGCAGGATTTCCTTTTTTTGATGACTGAATAACATAACACAACTATATTGTGTATAATTTATATTATGTATAAAATGCTTTCTTTATTGATTCGTATGTAGATACACACTAAGGACATTTCAGTGTTTTGGCTATTGTGAATAATGCTGCCAGTGAACACAATAGTGCAGATATCTTCAAGATAATGGTTTCTGTAATTTTGGATATATACTCAGAAGTCCAAAAGTGGAATTCCTGGATCATATGGTACTTCTGTAATTTAATATTTTGAGGACTCTCCATACAGTTTTCTATAGTGGCAGTAGAAATTTACATTTCTATCAACACTTTTCTCCATATCCTGGTCAGCACTTGTTATCTTTTGTCTTTTTCATAATAGATATTATAACATCTGTGAGGTGATATCTTGTGATTTTGATTCTTATTTTTCTGAAGATTGGTAATGTTGAGCAACTTTCATGTACCCATTGGCAATTTGGATGTCCTCTTTGGAAAATGTCTATTTAGATCCTTTGCCCAATTTTTAATCAGAATATCTGTGGGTGTGTTCCTGAATTTTTTGAGTTCTTTATATATTTTGACTATCAGATATATGATATTCAAATATTTTCTCCCTTCCCATAGTTTTCATTTTTATTTTGTTGATTATTTTCTTTGCTGCTCAGAAGCTCCTTAGTTTGACACTGTCTCACTTGTTTATTTTCCTTTTGTTGCTTGTGATTTTGCTGTCAAATACAAAAAGTCATTCTCAGGACTACTGTCACGAGCCTTTCCCCTATGTTTTGCCAGAATTCCCAGCCTACAGGCTTGCTTAGGGGATTTTACACTTGTCTTCTTGTGAACGAATTTACTTAAAATCTCTGTTGCTATATAAATTCTGCTCTCTAGGAAATCATGACTAATGGCTAATACAGATTTCAATACTGAGAATGATGTTAGAGTAATAAAATTTTATGGATGAGTTTTATGAGTTGCTTCTTGGATTTCTAGAATTGGTCCTCTAATCTGATGATATTTATTAATTTTTAAGAATATTTCTAAATTTATTTTCAATAAGATTTCCATACTTCACAATCTGTATTCAGCAGACAAAATTCACTATTGTTATATTTTCTCTGGGATTTCTTAATGAGTAATTTGAAATGTGAGAGTCATTAATTTTATTTTATTAGTTATTATTATTACCATTTAATTGGAGGATAACTGCTTTATAATATTGTGTTGGTTTCTGCCAAACATCAACACAAATTAGTCATTAGTGTATATATATTCCCTCCCTTAGCAGCCTCCCTCTCACTGCCCCCGTCCACCCCTCCACCCCTCTAGCTTACCACAGAGCTCCAGGCTGAGCTCCCTATGTTATATAACAGCTTCCCACTTTTATATATATATATATATATATATTACACAAAATAGTGTATATATGTCAATTATACTTTCTCAATTAATCCCATTCTCTCCTTCCCCTGCTATATCCATGGGTTCATCCTCTATATCTGCATCTATCCCTGCCTTGCAAGAGGCTCATCAGTACCATTTTTTTTTGTAGATTGCACGTATATGCACTAATATACAATACTTATTTGTCTCTTTCTGACTTAACTTCACTTTATATAATAGACTCTAGGTTCTTCCACCTTATTAGAACTGCCTCAAAGTTTTTCTTATGTATGGCTGAGTGATGTTCTTGTTGTTCAGTTGCTAAGTCATGTTCAACTCTTTGTGACATAATGAAATGCAGCATGCCAGGCTTCCCTGTCCTTCAGTATCTCCCAGAGTTTGCTCAAATTCATATCCATTGGGTGATGATGGCACCCAGCCTTCCCATCCTTTGCCTTCTCCTCCTGTGCTCAATCTTTCCCAACATCAGGGTCTTTTCCAATGAGTCAGCTCTTCACAGCAGGTGACCAAAGTATTGGAGCTTCAGCGTCAGTAACAGTCCTTCCAATTTATGTTCAGCGTTGATTTCCTTTAGGGCTGACTGGTTTGATCTTACAGTTCAATGAACTCTCAAGAATCTTCCCCAACACCCACAATTCGAAAGCATCAATTCTTTGGAGCTCAGCCTTCTTTATGGTCCAACTCACATATTGTACATGATTTTAATGGAAAAACCATAGATAGATAAAGTAAATATATTAATTAAATGTTTGGATTTATTAAATTAATTAATTATTATTATTAAAATGTACTTATTATCAATTAATTAGAAGGTGTTTGTGTGTTAGTCACTCAGCAGTGTCTGATTCTGTTACCCCATGGACTATAGCCCACCAGACTCCTCTGTCCATGGGATTCACTAGACAAGAATACTGGAGTGGATTGCCATTTCCTTCTCTAGGGCACCTTCCCAACCCATGGATCGAACCTGGGTCTCTTTCATTGCAGGCAGATTCTTTACTGTCTGAGCCACCAAATGTACAAAAGTCATGCTTTTCTAACATTTTTGAGTAACAAAAATAATAACAAATGCATTCCACTAAATAGTGTCCTTGAACACTAAACCAGTGTGTAGTAGTCTGTAAATTTGCATGTTAGGATTGGCGAAGGGGAAGAGGGTGAGGACAGATTTTGAAGGGCAATATCTGTTTCATGTGAATAAGTTCTATAAATGGAATTTCATGTTTGTAGTTGCATTAAATGATTTTTATTCAAATGAGAGATTTCAGAAATTGTGGAGTGAGAAATTTGAAAATCAGCTCTTCAGCAAAATCAATGAATGCACTGAAAAAAGTAATAAAAATCAATATATTATTTTAGAGTTCTGAAAAATTGCCATAAATTGCAAAAAGCTAGGCATTTTCTTCAATTATACTATATTATTAATTAATATAATGTTTTCTCCCAGTCAAACTGAGGCAGCATGTAGATGATCCCTCCATCCTGCGGTTTGCAAATTAAGTTCATTCCCTGTGGAGGGAAATTCCAAAATATCAACAGCAGGATAAGATATAAGAGACTATGTATTTCTCATTCTCAAAACCAAGGAGACCTTCCCAACTAGAAAGCTCCTTGGAGGTAGAAAGGGGAGTGATGCTAAGCTACTTTAGGCCTCTTCACTGAAATCCATGATGGCTGAGAGTTGCATGCACATACATGGGAAGATCCTGAAATATAGCAAATATGGACTCAGAACCAGGCAAAGCAAAAAGATTGCCCAAATATGGACTCAGAACCAGGCAAAGCAGAAAGATTGGCCAAAGGAAACCCAGAAGAAATGCCTCATAAAAGTGATTCAAACTACCATGAGGGCATGATTCTCTTAGTCCACCTGTGTGTCAACCCATATGTACTATACACTTTTTCCTCCTAATAAATGCTTAACTTGTTTCACTACTTTCCTTCTTTGTGGGGATTTTTTTCTTCAAAGTTGGGGAGCCAGGGCCTTGTCATAGACCACTGGCCTAGTAGTTAGGATTCAGCACTCTCACTACTGTGAACTGAACCTCAATCTCTGGCTAGGAACTGAAACCTTGTTTCAAGCTGCTGCAGACTGAAGTTGCCTGAGATCAAAACCATCAATGATGAGATAATGGGTCTTTCAAAATTGCTTCTTATAACTTCATTTTTATACTTTCATCATTACTTTCTAAATTATAGTATATTTGCTGACAAAGCAATAAAATAAATTTGGTTTTAGTTTATTTCAAGTTGTCACAGAATTTAATTGCTTTTGTAAGGTGTTAAAAATAATGTGTTTCGTGGTTCTATTTTATTCACATGATAATTATATAGAGGCCATTCCATTCTAAAAATTATATACATTGCCTTGTAGCAAACCATCAATCATGAGGGGCAAAATTTCAGATTTTGAGTATTTTTGGAATAAAACTTTATATTTGGTTATTTGAAATATTGTTTGTGTATGATCCTTATTTTTTTCCTGTGGTATTATAGCATATTATGATGCTTGTCTTTCTGTTGAAAACTATAGTCACATATCTCTTCAAGGTATCTAATGCCTCAGTAGTAAGCTTAGTTTTCTTCTTTATCTGTATCTGAATTTTTGCATGATTTTCCCCTCTGATTGTTTTAGTTTATACAAGGCCATACAGTAAGAACATGATAAAAAATGTACATGCATTGCATTATATTTTAAAATTACCTCTGATAGTCTAATCAGAGACTTCTACTTCTGATTAACATGGAGCAACAGAGACAGGACATATTTTGTAACTTAAACAGAAACGCAGATACAATACACAGAAGATGATTTACATTAAATTTTACTTCAGTCATTAAAAGACAGTGATTCCAGAGAGTTGGGAGAAAAATGACATAAACCCTGTTATTACCTAGTATCCCACTTTAAGAAAATTTCTAAGCTATGGCTCAGGGGTAGGGAACCAGTGGGAATCCTGGTGGACTCACAGTAAGCAGAAGAGAGGGAGAGTTCAGTTCAGTTCAGTCGCTCAGTTGTGTCTAACTCTTTGCAGCCCCATGGAATGCAGCATGCCAGGCTTCACTGTCTATCACCATTTCCTGGAACTGGCTCAAACTCATGTCCATTGAGTCAGTGATGCCATTCAACCATCTCCTCCTCTGTCATCCCCTTCTCCTCCTGCCTTCAATCTTTCTCAGCATCAGGGTCTTTTCTAGGAGTCAGTTATTCACATCAAGTGGCCAAAGTATTGGAACTTCAGCTTCAATATAAGCCCTTCCAATGAATATTCAGGACTGATTTCCTTTAGGATTTCCTGGTTTGATTTCCTTGCAGTCTAAGGGACTCTCACAACTTTGCTCCAACACTACAGGCAAAAATCGATTCTACAGTTCTCAGCTTTCTATATGGCACAACTCTCATATATGCATAACTACTGGAAAAAAAACATAGCTTTGATGATATGGAACTTCGTCAGTAAAGTAATGTCTCTGCTTTTTAATGTGCTGTCCAGGTTGGTCATAGTTTTATTCCAAGGAGCAAGTGTTTTTTAATTCCATGGCTGCATTCACCATCTGCATTAATTTTGGAGCCCAAGAAGATAAAGTCTCTCACTGTTTTCATTGGTTCCCCTTCAATTTGCTATGAAGTGATGGGACTGGATGCCATGATCTTAGTTTTTTGAATGTTGAGTTTTAAGCCAGCTTTTTCACTCTCCTCTTTCACTTTCATCAAGAGGTTCTTCAGTTCCTCTTGGCTTTCTGTTATAAGGGTGTTGTCATCTGCATATCTGAGGTTATTGATATTTCTCCCGGCAATCTTGATTTCAGCTTGTGCTTCATCCAGCCTGGCATTTCTCAGATGTACTCCACATATAAGTTAAATAAGCAGGGTGACAATACACATCCTTGACATACTCCTTTTCTAATTTGGAACCAGTCCATTGCTCGATGTCCAGTTCTAAATGTTGCTTCTTGACTTGCATACAATTTTCTCAGGATGCAGGTAAGGTGGTCTGGTATTCCCATCTCTTGAATAATTTTCAACAGTTTGTTGTGATCCACAGAGTCAAAGTCTTTGGCATATTAGATAAAGCAGAAGTATATGCTTTGTTTTGCTTTTCTGGAATTCTCTTGTTTTTTCTATGATCCAACAGATGTTGGCAATTTGATCTCTGGTTCCTCTGCCTTTTCTAAATCCAGCTTGAACATCTGGAATTTTTCAGTTCACATACTGTTGGAGCCTAGCTTAGAGAATTTTGAGTATTTGCTAGTGTGTGAGATGAGTGCATTGTGCGGTAGTTTGAATAATCTTTGGCATTGCTTTTCTTTGGGATTGGAATGAAATCTGACCTTTTCCAGAGATCTCTTCAAGAAAATTAGAGATCCCAATGGAATATTTCATGCAAAAATGGGCACAATAAAGGACAGAAATGATAAGGACTTAGCAGAAGCATATGATATTATGCAGAGGTGGCAAAAATACACAGAAGAACTCTGCAAAAAAGATCTTCATGACCCAGATAACCATGATGATGTGATCAGTCTCCTAGGGCCAGGTATCCTGGAGTGAAAAGTCAAATTGGCCTTACAAAGCATCACTATAAGCAAAGCTAGTGGAGGTTATGGACTTTCAGCTGAGCTCTTTGAAACCCTAAAAGATGACGATGTGAAAGTTCTGTACTCAATATGTCAGCAAATTTGGAAAACTCAGCAGTGGCTACAGAACTGGAAAATGTCAGTTTTCTTTCCAATTCCATGATAGTAGAGAGAACAAGATATCTATATTTTGCAGAATAGTGTAGCAGAGAGGATAGAGTTATCTACAGAGATAATTCTGGAAATTTACAGATGATCCCATTTAAAATATTTAGTGCTCAGTGCTGTATGAGACAACTGATCAGCATCAGATAAGGAGCTATTGTCTTGTGCTCACAAGGTATAAGATGTGCTTTTGTTCCCACCAGCCACAGAGAAAAAGTGTTTAAGTTAATCTAGACTAGTGCTTGACCATACATTTGGAAATCATTGCTTAACTGAGCTGGCTCATACAATTTGACCATCACTGTCCATCCCTTGTCAACTTGGCACCCATACACATCTCGTTAAACTCTGTTTAATCTCCAAGTATAGTAACAATGTCACACTCTCTTCTAACATGATATAATTGTCCTGTGTACAGCTAAAATGCACTAACTTTTTTTTTCAAAAAATAATTCGAAGTCCTTGGGTGATGTTCACTCATCTTCTTGATATTTTCTAACCTATGTAATAAGATGAAAAGTTAATAAATGTTAACTTAAATATCCATTAAATATTATTATATATACTTAAATACTTAAATATAATTATGGAAATTAATACATCTTATATTAATATATCTTATATAAGAGAAGGAAAGATATTGCATGCACAAGCACATGCATAAATATAATGAACATAAGGAAGAAATGCTCAGAAAAATTACAGTCCTTATTTTTGTAACTGGCCATGTGGTCATTGCTGTTATTTTAAACTACTATTCTAAATAACAAAAAGACAACCAAATTTAAATGGGCATTGAACGTGAATAGATATTTCTTTTAAGATTTGCAAACTACTAATAAAGTTTTAGTCATCAGGTAATTGGAAATATAAACCATAATACGTTAAAAACCTTAACAGTCACACCTCACTAAAGAAGATATACAGATGTTATTTAGCATATGAAAAGGTGCTCTGCATCATATGTCATAAATGAAATGAAAACTAAGACAATGAGATACCTTTACACATTTATTTAGAACACTTATAACACCAAATGCTGGTAAGGATGTGAAGCAACAGGAAGTCTCATTTATTGCTGGTGGAAAAGAAAAATAGCACAGTCATTTTGGAATACAGTTTGGAAGTTTCTCACAAAATTAAATGTACTTTTCCAAAACTAAATATGTTCTTGCCATGCAATCTAAAAATTGATCTCCTTAGTATGTACCCAAAGTAGTTGAAAATCTGTCCACACAAAAATCTGCACACAGGTATTTATACCAGCTGTATTCATAATTGTCAAAACTTATAAGCAACCAAGATATCCTTCTGTATGAATGGATAAACTGTGATATATCCAGAAAATGGACTTCATTGACAAAAAGAAATAGTCTGTCAATTCACAAAAAGACTTGGAGGAAACTTAAATGTGTATTGCTAAGTGACAGAAGTTGATCTGCAAAGACTACATGCTAAATAATTCCAACTACATGTTATTCTGGAGAAGGCAAAGCTATGGAAACAATAAATAGTGGTGGCAAGGGATTGGAAAGGGGAGATAAATAAGTTGAGTCCCGAGGATTTTTAGGGCACTGAAAATACTCTGTATGATAATGTCATTATACATTTGTCAAAACCCATTTAATGTACAATATCAAGAGTGAATTATAATGCAAATTATGAACTTTTCATGATTATGATATGTCAGTAAAGGCTCACAAATTGTAATAAATGTGCAGTACTCTAGTGCAGTAAATTGATAATCAAGCAAGGTATGCATGTGTAGGGATAGTAGGTCTATGGAAAATCTCTGAACCTTCCCCTCAATTTTGCTGTGAACCTAAAACTGCTCTAAAAATATAATCTTATTTTTTTAAAGAAATTACACACATAATACTACATCATGCTCACTAACATATCTGTAAATAGAAAGCCAGACAGCAACTCCTATTGACAAGAATGGAGAGAAATCAGGCTGTCATATACTGCTTTATTGTTGTTCAGTTGCTAAGTAATATCTGACTCTTTGCAACACCATGGACTGCAGCATGCCAGGCTTCCCTGTCATTCATTATCTTCCAGAGTTTGCTCTAATTCATGTCCATTGAGTCAGTGATGTTATCTGACCATTCCAACCATCTCATACTCTGTCACCCTCTTCTCCTTTTGCCTTGAATCCTTCCCAGCATCAGGGTCTTTTCCAGTGAGTCAACTCTTCACATCAAGTAGCCAAAGTATTTGAGCTTCAGCTTCAGCATCAGCCCTTGCAATGATCAGTCAGGGTTGATTTCATTTGGGATTGACTGGTTTGATTTCCTTGCAGCCCAAGGGAGTTCCAAGAGTCTTTTCCAGTATCACGATTTGAAAGCATCAATTCTTCAGTGCTCAGCTTTCTTTGTGGTCCAAATCTCAACAGTACATGACTGCTGAAAAAACCATATACTGTTAGTCGAAGTATTAAAAAAGGCAGTCGCTTTAGAAAATTGTCTGGCAGTCCTCAAATGGTTATTCATAGTATTCACATACGGCTCAGCAGCTTTACATATACAAGATAAATGAAAATGTATATTCACACACACAAAAAAAATTGTACGCAAATGCTCATAGCAGCATTATTCTTAATAGCCAAAAGGTGGAGACAAACCAAATGTCTATCAATGGATGAATGGATAACAAATGGTTGTATATCATACATTGTAATAACATACATTTTCTGAAACTTGAAAACATTATGTTAAGTGAAATAATCTCCTCATAAAAGACCGCATACTATATGATTTCATTTATTTAAAAAATATCCAATATAGACCAATCCATAGGGGTAGAAAATAAACTGTATAGGCCTGGAGGGATAAGAGGTAATAGCTAAAGGATACTGGACTTGTTGTTGAGGTGATGAAAATGTTCTAAAGTTGACTACAGCTTTGGTTGCATGTACCTATGAATATACTAAAAATATTAAATTGTACACTTAAAATTGATGGACTGTACCATTTGTGAATTATATCCTAATAAAAGATAAAGGAAATAATAGTATTCAACATTTAAAATGTTAAAAACCACAATCACTTTTCTTTAAAAATAACATTATATTACATTTTTCAATTACAAGAAATGAAAATTATATTCATAATCTTTCAGAGTCTTTGTATTTTCAAAATAATGACTTTGGATATTATTTGAAATTGCTTTAACTTGGATTTCTTTGATAAAGAACAAAATAAATATTTTCATATGTTTATTAATTTTGGATTAATTATTTTAACTACTGTTTATGTCCTAAACCAAATTTTATTTTTTATGCCAATTCAAATCCACCCATTTCCTCTAGTGAATTATTTTGTTATTTTGCTTTCTAACTCCAGAGTTTCTTTAAAATTTCATTGTTTGATGATATTCTCTGTCGGATGAGATATTGTTATCAACCTTCACTTCTTCAACCATTGTTTCCTTTATTTGTTTGAATATATGTAATGTTTACTTTAAAGTGCTTGTCAAATAAGATATTCAGTCACTCTCACAGGCAGTTTTTATTGTTTATTTTTTCCAGTGCATGGATTATTCTTTCCTCTTTGTTTGTATACCTCCTCTTCCTTCTTCATCTTTAGAATTTGTAAATTTTAGACACTATAGTGTGGCAACTCTTGAGTATTGGTGGCCCCAATCCATATTATTTTTATTTATTTGTTTAGTGACTGCCTGGATTATATTAGAGAAGTCTATTTCCCTTCTTGACACAGTGAAACATCAAATGATGCTTTTCAAAGGGCATGCCCTTGAGTATACCCACACACACTCTGAGATGACAGCAGATTTGGTAGAGGTTTTTTAGATTGTTTACTTGTCCAAATTTAGTTGTTAGGGAACTCAATTGTAAACTGCTTTTTTTTTTAATGCCCTGGGATATAAATTGATCCCAAAACTGATACAAATAAATCCTGATGCTCTTAAGGGATAGATTGTAAGCTCGGTGTTTGAGATTTGTTCAAATGCCAGAAAGGCTCTTAGCAACCATCTACCTTGATTCTCTCTGATAAACTAGACATCTTATAGTTTGCCCAACATCTCCAATGGATCCTTAATATTTTTAATAGTATATTATTTTCAATTGGAGGAAAATTACAATATTGTGATGTTACTTCCATATATCAATATGAATCAACCAAATGTATACATATGTCCCTCCCTCTGGAACCTCCCTCTCCATCCCAGTCCTCTAGGTTGACAGAGAGCACCAGTTTTGCGTACCCTGCAACTTACAGCAAATTCCCACTGGCTATCTATTTTACACATGGTAATGTATATATTTCAATGCTACTTTTTCTGATCATCCCATCTTCTCCTTCACTCACTGTGTCCAAAAGTCTGTGCTCTTTGTTTGCCTTTCCCTTTAGAAAAGGCAGAGGAACAAGAGATCACAGCCACAGGATCATAGAAAAAACAAGGGAATTCCAAAAATACATCTTCTGCTTCATTGACTACACTAAAGCCTCTGTGTGGATTAAAATAATAATAATAATAATAAAACTGTGGAAAATTATTTAAGAGGTGGGAATACCAGACCACCTTACATGTCTTCTGAGAAACCCGTATGCAGGACAAGAAGCAACAGATGCAAGCAAACATGAACAATGGACTGGTTAAAAATTGGGAAAGGAATACATTAAGGCTGTATGTTGTTACCCTGCTTATTTAATTTATATGTAGTGTACATCATGTGAAATGCTGGGCTTGATGACTCACAAGCCGGAGCTAAGATTGCCAGGAGAAATATCGACAACCTTAGATATACAGATGATACCACTTTATTATTTTTTTTCATTTATTTTTATTCATTGTAGGCTAATTGTTTTACAATATTGTAGTGGTTTTTGCCATACATTGACACGAATCAGCCATGGATTTACATGTGTTCCCCATCCCGATTCCCCCTCCCCCCTCCCTCTCCATCCCATCCCTCTGGGTCTTCCCACTGCACCAGCCCTGAGTGGCAGAAATCAAAGAGGAATTAAAGAACCTCTTGATGAAGGTGAAAGAGGAGAGTGAAAAATCTTGCTTAAAATTCAGCATTCAAAAACTAAAATCATGGCAACAGATCCCATTATTTTAAGACATATAGATGGGAAAAAATTGGAAACACTGACAGATTTTATCTTCTTTGGCTCCAAAATCACTATGGACAGTGACTGTAGCCATAAAATTAAAAGACACTTATTACTTGGAAGAAAATCTATGACAAAACTAGACAGCATATTAAAAGCAGAGACATCATATTGCCAACAAAGATCCATATAGTCAAAGCTATGGTTATGTCAGTAGTCATGTATAGATGTGAGAGTTGGACTATGAAGATGACTGAGTGCCAAAGTTTTGATGCTTTTGAACTGTGGTTCTGGAAAAAACTCTTGAGATTCCCTTGGACTGCAAGGAGATTAAACCAGTCAATCCTAAAAGAAATCAACCCTGAATATTCATTGGAAAGACTGATGCTGAAACTGAACCTCCAATACTTTGGCCACCTGATAAGAAGAGCTGACTCATTGGAAAAGACCCTGATGTTGGAAAAGATTGAGGGCAAGAGGAGAAGTGGGTGACAGAAGATGAGATTGTTGAATGGCATCACTGACTCAGTGGACATAAGTTTGAGCAAACTCCAGGAGATAGAGAAGGACAGCGAAGCCTGGCACGGTGCAGTTCATTGGGTTGCAAAGAGACAAAATTTAGTGACTGAGCAACAACAACTCCTTTGCTGCCTTGCAAATAAGATCATCAGTTCCATCTTTCTAGATTCCGTATGCATGCATTAATATATGATATTTATCTTTCACTTTCTGACTTATTTCACTTTGTATAATAGGCTCTAGGTTCATCCACCTCATTAGAACTGATTCAAATGCATTTTTTTAATAGCTGAGTAATATTCCATCATGTATATGTACCACAGCTTTCTTATCCACTCATCTGCCAATGTATATCTAGGTTGCTTCCATGTCCTAGCTATTGTAAACAGTGCTGCAATGAACCTTGGGGTATGTATGTCTCTCTTTTTATCTTTATCTTTTACCCTACCTCATTCTGAGGATAATGGTTTGCCTTTCTAGAAGTCTAGGGTCCCCTGATGGTGTTCAGAAGATGTTCTGTGGGAGTTATTCCACATGCAGATGATTTTTTAAAATATATTTATGGAGGAGAAGGTCGACTCCCTGTCTTATTCCTATGCCATCTTCAGGACTTCTACACTGGATATTGCTTTTTCATTACAACCTCCATTGTTTTTGGACGGATTCATAGACCTTATTACCCCACACTTTGCTGCAAATGGAGTCAATTCCTTTCAGAAGTAATTTAGTGCTTCCTGTTTTAGGAGAAAACCTCTCCCCAGAGGAAATCTTCAAGCCATGACTCAGGTTAGATAATAGTTATAAAAAGAAGCTTCTCTCAGCTTTAGAATCTGTAGCTTAATCAAAGAGGTGAGTAGCCTCAGTTTTTCTTGACTTGCCTCTTCTCACATAGAACTCCCACCATACAAGGCAGAGCAAGGAAAATTAGGGCACCAGTATCCTCAGCAGTGTTCCCCCCCAAAGTAGCTTTTCTGTCCCAAAAAGTGCAAACTAGGTGGAAGAAGGAAGAGTCTACCTCTGAAATGAAATCTCTTATAACGTAGCATCAGCAACAGTTTTAAGGATTATAAATGCCAATGCACTGTCTCTCCTGGGAAGATAGCCCTCTAACTGGGAACAGGAGGGTAGGGAATCAATGTATTCCTGCCTGCACCTTTCTGGAATGGAGTTCCTATCTTGTTAAGCTTGGAAGTAAGAAGTAGATAGTGATGGTTGAAGTCTATAGTTCCAATATTGCAAACTCTTTTTGTTCTTACCAAACTTTAGTAGATATTCTTGAATAAATATTTCTTTGTTTGCTGTATGTTCTTAGAACCATTTCCATGAAATTTAAATATTTGAGCTAATTTTTTTTCACCAGTTTTCTGTATCATACATATGTTTCATATATTTTCACTGATTTTTAACCCAAGAATAATGTGACTTCAAAACTTTACTATTGCATGCAGTCACATCAAAAAATTAGAACCCTCTCAGAAGTATGGTGATAATGCATTTATGTTCTAGTTATGTTATAAATGAAACATTTCTTGGAGATGAGAATATCTTATGTAGACACCACAGGCATAGAAAAAGAAGTTAAAAGCTCCTTGCTCCAAGTAAAGCAAATAACAGGTGCTGGATATAGTTACAAGGTAATACTTCTATGCTACCTCAATTGACTTTCAAGATGAATTGCAGGATGTTATGCTTCTAAGCTTAATGTTGCATCTCTAGGACTTCCACTTTCAGGGACTGCTGTAAATATGATGCAGTAAGAAATACATATCTCAAGAAGTACGTGATCCTTTGACTCCTATTGGTTTGTAAATAGAAGTTCAGTAACTTCTCTTCCTTAGAACCCCAAATAAGAATTTATTTGATTCACATTAGTTGATCTCAGCTATGCAATAATTTTTTAATTAATTTATTTCTTTTAATTGGAGGCTTGTTACTTTACGATACTGTGGTGAGTTTTGCCATACATCTACATGTGCCCTCTATCCTGAATCCTTCTCATGTCTCCCACCCCACCCCATCCTTCTGGGTCTTCCCAGAGCACTAGCCTTGAATGTCTTGCTTCATGCATCAAACTTGCACTGATCATCTGTTTTACATATGGTAATATACATGTTTCAATGCTATTCTCTCAAATCATCCCACCCCCGCCTTCTCCCATGTAGTCCAAAAGCCTACTTTTAACATCTGTGTCTTTTTTGCTGTCTTTAAATTTTCTAAAAAATAAAATTAATTCAGACTTACTATCCCTTCCTAAAATGGGATAAGGGATGTTGTTTCCTCATAATGCATTGAGAAGTCTCATTTTGTTCTTGAGAAATCTGAAGAATGACTGTGTACAGTAAGATATGAAGTCATATTACTTGTTCAAGAATGAACCTTTTGCTGTGGTCAAAATTAGATCTAAATTTTAGTGGGAACAGTAAGAATATTTATGGTAATATTTCTTTTTACCTGTTGCAATATTTATTTTTGCTTTATTACATAAAAAAATGATTGCTTATATTCAAATTATTCAGGTTATTTCTGCTGCATTGAACAGTTTACTAAACTTAAAAGGGCATATATGAAATAATTTATTATTAAACTTTCAGTAAAGCTATCTTGATTGAAACAAAATACATTTTTCTCACATTTTCCAAGTGTACACATTCTGATTTTAATATATCTCAATCTATGATAACCCTGAAATCCCATTTATAGTTTTTCATTGATTAATAGAAGTAAAGAGATAGTGCTAATGGTCATTTCTAAAACTGCTGCTGAAGAACGTAGAATTCGCTTACTTCATGGATAATATATTATTACAGGTAATGCTTGGAACTCATCAAGCAGGTTGGAAAACATAACAATGTGTTAGTTTTCTTTCTCTTTAAAGAATGTAACATGAAATATCATCTGTAAAATTAAGAATCATACAAATACAAATCTGAAAATAGAAGTATTTTGAATATGGAAAGAATTTTGTGGCATTTCAGCTGGCTCTTAAGACTCTCAGTACTATATACTCTGTGCAGAAACTTTAATTCATTTGGATTAAATATAAGGAGATTGGCATAAGATCATGAAAGTTCTAAATATGGTCACATCTCAAAGAAAAAATTACATTAGGCCACCCATCAAAGAAAAATTATATTAGATACAGGTCCTATGATTCTTTTTAATTTCCAGGAGCTAGTATGGTGCTTTGCATATAAGTACTGTCATAAATATTTGATGATGTTGAGCTGGCTTTCTCATTACTAGTTTGATTAATAAGTAAGAATAATTTAAATTATATATACAAAGATATGTCAATAAATAGGAGCTTCAAGAATCTCTGAGAAGGATTGAATAGGCTATTCTCTTAAGTACATTGTGTATTTTTATTTCTATATGATTTTTTTTATGTTTTCACTGAGTGAATGTGTGTTGCATAAAATTAAATAAGTATGTTTTCTGGGCAAATTTATATAGGTTCTAAAAGTGTTCTAATAATAAGAGTTTAAGGTCAAAACAAAAGAAAATAAACAGCATATTTATCTGATGTGTGTGTGCAAGTATGTATGTGTGTGTGTATATATATATATAAATACATTTTTTAAAATGTACCATATTACTTATTTGTTCTTTCTAAAGCAAGCACTTGGTAGAATGACAGATAATAGGACTCTTCCACTGAAATGTTGTAATCATATTGAATACATTTTCTGCTGATATAATAAAATATAATTGCTCCTATTTAGTGCTTTAATAATACTTGGAAACATATGCATACCTTGCTAACATGGTTTGCTTTTTGAAATATTTATATACTTTTAATTGTTTGATGATCTAACATGATTTGCTTTTTAAATCAGTAGTCTTGGCTTTGAATTACATTGATTTGATATTCAATATAATAACCCTGTCAGTATACAATGCTTTACTGTCAAGGATAATACTGTTGTTTATGACACATGGTACATAACTCTATGTTAAGTACTGAAGTATTAGGTGGTTAAGGGTTTATCTCTAACCCATCACTAAATTTTTCTCATAAATTTCACATGGGCTTTTTCTTTCTAGGTTCCTTCTCCAGGTATGAAGGCAATCTAGGTGTCCATTAATGAATGCATAGCTAAAGAAAAGGTAGTATATATACACAATGGAATACTACTGAGCCACAAAAAATAAATTATGCCAATTTCAACAACATGGATGAACCTTGAAAGTATGATATTAAATGAAATGAGTCAGAGGAAGAAAGACAAATGCTGTATGATTTCACTCATGTGGAATCTAGAAAAAGAAAAATTAACAAAAATGAATAAAAACTCATAGATATAGTGATCAGATTAGTGTTTATCACATGAAATCAGTAAAGAAGGTCAACTGTGTGGTGATGGATGGTAACTAGATTGGTCATGATGATCACTTTGTAAGTGTATACAGATGTCAAATTAAAATGTCATACACCCTAAACTAATATAACACATGTTAAGAAGTCATTTGAAGAGAAAAATAAATTTAATAAAGGACATTGCAAAAATACATAGAATCTCCAGGAAAGTAATAGAAACTGGTTTGAGAGCTGTGCAGTCAGGAATGATCCCCAGAATGATACTGTTGAGCTGATCTGATGTTGATATTACTGCTACCATAATGTTACAGAGATTAATGGGCTATGGATATAAAGTTTCAATTCTTGGAAGCCACAAACTAGTTGCAGATATTACTATCCATGCCTTTATTGTCTAATTCTTCATGTTGTTAGCTTCTTAGGCAAAACAAAACAAAACAACAACAAAACAAGGTGCATTTTTAGTCCCAGTTCTGTGCCCTACCTGAGAGGGAAGCTTAGAAATTCAGATTTTGTCTTCCACAGTGGGTAGGGGCTGGTTTCTACCTCATTAGGTAAGAAATGTCCAAAACATACCCAAGATATTCACACGTTCTCAGTAGCCAAAATAAATTACATAAAACCAGTACAACATTGGGGTGTCTCAGATAGCACTAGTGGTAAAGAACTCACCTTCCAATGCAGGTAAACATGAGACACAGGTTCGATCCCTGGATTTGATCTCTGCTGTGCTCTGGAGGAGGGCACAGCAACCCACCCCAGTATTCTTGCCTGGAGAATCCCAAGGACAGAGGAGCCTGGCAGGCTATGGTCTCTTTAAAGAGTTGGACATGACTGAAGCAAATGAGCATGCATGCATGCAGTACACAATTTTTTCCTCTCTGGATGTTGCAGCCATCAGCATAGGACACTGATCAGGATAAATAAGGTAACCAAAATGAACTATTATTGATGATACATTGTTGTCAGTTTATCTGGGTAAAAAGTGTAAGGACCAAGATTCATAGGTTTAACAGACATCAGGTAATAATATTTTCATTCTTATTTTAGGCTGAACTTTTAAAACACCATTTTTTTCATAGTGTATTTCAAGGTAGTGTGTTTGTGTGTATGTGTGTGTGTGTTACCAGGTGAAAAATATAATGGTTGAGGGACATTTCAAATAATTTAATTCTGATTTTTTTTTTCCAATGGCATATAATGCACTACTAGTTATCAAGAACATTTTAATGTATTGTGACTACTTGCCATAGTTTAAGATAGGAAATAAATTCATTACATGAATAATATGTATCACCTGATTATCACACTTACATATTTTTATTCCATGCTGTGATGCTGCACACAAATTATATGATGGCCAGTGTAATGTCAATACATCTTTTTCTGGAAATAGAAGAAAATTAACCCATTTAAGTTTTTTTTTTTTTTTGGTGTGTGTGTGTGTGTGTGTGTGTGTGTGTTTCTTTCTGTTTTTTCTATTTGACATGCTAAAGCAAATGAAATTGAAATTGTCGAATATACCCAATGTCCATATTATCACCAGTCTTGGAATACTTTTAAGATGTGACCTAGTTGGCAGATTGTCTAAACTAAGGCTTATTAAAAGAGCTAACATTTCAGTAACAGAATTTCTGGCCTATTTGCTTTTAATCTACTGCAAAGATAAAAGTTATAAGTTAACCATGCTGCTATGGTAACAGCAAGTAATGCCTCATTACTTCTGCTCAGCTAAGCATGTACAGAGAGAATAGGTGCCATGGTGTTAACAGTACACATAGTAGTCCAGAAAGGAGTTTTAATCTTTTTCTTATTATATAGTCTATGGCATAAAACTGTAATGTCATAATTCTTTCTGAAGTCTAAGGAGAACTCTTTGCATTAATTGTTTTGTTTTATTTCCTATGGAACCTTTTGTTTTTGTTTACTGGGAAAACGTTGTGCCTCAAATAAATTGTGTGTGTGTTGGACAGTGAATAGAGTGGAAGCCTAGCCAATTGAAGTAGATCCATGATAAAATAAACACACATACACACATACACTCGTATACACACACCCAAATGTACATAAGGAAAAGAAAAATAGTGAAGTGATTTAATAGAAAAAAAAAAAGGAAAATATTATGAGTCTCAAAAAGTGTAGGCCTTAATCAAGGATTCTGGCCACTCAAAGACAATTTCAAGAATTGTGTGTCTTGGTAATACAAATGTTGGCACAAGAAAAAGGAGAGCTGTAGCAGATTCAGGAATATACCATCTCTTCCATGAATTGATACAAACTAGCTTATGCTTTGTCCAAAAGAATATATTGGTCACATTTATAGACATTTGTCAACTTATTATTTTATTTTACACCAAATCTCCATTCATCATATCTAGGTAGAAAACATTTCAGTCAACGTTGCTTCTGAAGGACTTTGTGGTGAATAGTTGGCATCCTAATTAGTATGGTAGCAAGATATTCTGGATTTGTAAATTTTTTATATTGTTTTATTTCTGTTGTCCGGCAGCTTAGCATTATGTTAAAACAATTGTGGGTTAAGAAAAGCTGTTATTGAAGATCAATCAAGATGGTGGAATAAGAGTATGTGGTGCTCACCTCTCCACATGATGAGCACATCAATAATACATCTACATGTGGAACAATTATCACTGAAAACTGACACAAAACTGCCAGAGGACTTCTATAAAATCAATGTTGTAAGAAAGATACACATTATATGAGGACCTGTGCCCCTCTGAGGGGACTCAGAGTAAAAGGGTGAATATAAGTGTGGATACTCACCATGGGGAATGAGCAGTGAGAGTCACAGGTGGGGGAACACAGGTCTTAGATCCTATGTGAAGGAGATAAAACCCTTAGGCTGATTGGAGTTTCACTGGGACTAATGAGGGTTGAGGGAAGATTGGACTCCTCTCATGAGGAATGCATGTGCACTGGCTTTCCCCTGAAACAAGGTGCAAAATGGGCTACACTATGGGCTGTTAGGGTTCCTATAACCAACTGCAGAGCACTCCTTATTTCAATATAAGCACCCCACTCCCCAAGCCCACTTCATCTATGTCAGAGTACAGCACCAGACTTCAGTTGGACCTGACTGGAGAGAAGACTCAACTGTGGGGTGCAGATATGACCTGGTCTCACAGTGAAGCCTTGGTGGGGTGGTGACAGCGATTGTTGGCACTTCCTAAAGCAGCACACCAGAAGCAGCACAGAATCCTGTAAGCAGCTGTTCCACCACAGATCATCATACATGCTGAGAGTAATGTGGGCAGCATCTACCATGGAGTATGGCTCCACAAAATGTGGGGGCAAAGGGGTATAATGGAAGTGATTGGCTGTAAAGAGCAAAAGGAACTTGGATCTGAGGATGTGTTTGAGAATATCAAGGGAAGAAATTCCAGGAACTTGCAGAGATAGTCCATCAGAGACATCTCAGAAATTCATGTGCAGCTCACGTGAGCTGAGAGCACACATGGACCCAACATATGTAATAACTACATCTCTATGGGGCAAAGGTTCTGGTTCAGGAAAAAGAGAAAATGCACACTTAAGAGGAATAGAACCCAGTAAATTGAGATCAGACTCCATCCCCATAGGGCAGTGACAGCCACTGAAGCAGAGGGAAAGTCCTGCCTCACACCTGGCTCCTGACTGCTAGGAGGCTCCTGCATTTCCAGTTCTAACTCCTATCAAAGTGGTGACTGTCAGTATACACTTAGAAAAGATGTGAATTGTGCCCACAACAAATTCAACTCTCTTACATAAGGCATTGAATACCTGAAGTCTGTATAGGTATGCTCACATATAAGAAGATAGGTTTGTTCAAGACAATATAGGTAACACTTTCACCTTCACTTAAACTCATAGAGACAGAGAACATTAAGCAACATAAAAGAACAGATAAGCTAACCTGAAATGAAAGGAAAAGAGAAAACCTCTGAAAATAATAATGAAAAATAAATAATTTACCATGTAAAGAAGTCACAGTATTGGTAATAGATATGTTAACTGAAGTAAGGAGAAGAATGAATGTACACTGTAAGAATTTTAGCAAGGAACTAGAAAATACATTTCAAATGCCCAATCAGAAATGAAAAATTTACCACGGCAAGCATTACCCTCAAAAGTGAAAAACTGAAAGCATTTCCCCTGAAATCAGGAACAAGACAAGGGTGCCCACTCTCACCACTATTATTCAACATACTTTTGGAAGTTTTGGCCACAACAATCAGAGCAGCAAAAGAAGTAGAAGGAATCCAGATAGGAAAAGAAGTGAAATTTGCTGTTTGCAGATAACATGATCCTCTAAATAGAAAACCCTAAAGACTCTACCAGAAGATTACTAGAGCTAATCAACGAATATAGTAAAGTTGCAGGATATACAATTAACACACAGAAATCCCTTGCATTCCTATATACTAACAATGAGAAAACAGAAACAGAAATTAAGGAAACAATACAATTCACCATTGCAACAAAAAGAATAAAATACTTTGGAGTATATCTACCTAAAGAAACAAAAGACCTATACATAGACAACTATAAAACACTGATGAAAGAAATCAAAGAGGACACAAACAGATGGAGAAACATACCATGTTCATGGATTGGAAGAATCAATATTGTCAAAATGACTATACTACCCAAAGCAAACTATAGATTCAATGCAATCCCTATCAAGCTACCAACGGTATTTTTCACAGAACTAGAACAAATAACTTCACAATTTGTATGGAAATGCAAAAAACCTCGAATAGCCAAAGTAATCTTGAGAAAGAAGAATGGAACTGGAGGAATCAACCTGCCTGACTTCCGACTATACTACAAAGCCACAGTCATCAAGACAGTATGGTACTGGCACAAAGACAGAAATATAGATCAATGGAACAGCATAGAAAGCCCAGAGATAAATCCACGAACCTATGGACACCTTATTTTGACAAAGGAGGCAAGAATACACAATGGAGAAAAGACAACCTCTTTAACAAGTGGTGCTGGGAAAACTGGTCAACCACTTGTAAAAGAATGAAACTAGAACACATTCTAACACCATACACAAAAATAAACTCAAAATGGATTAAAGATCTAAATGTAAGACCAGAAACTATAAAACTCCTAGAGGAGAACATAGGCAAAACATTCTCTGACATAAATCACAGCAGGATCCTCTATGACCCACCTCCCAGAATATTGGAAATAAAAGCAAAAATAAACAAATGGGACCTAATGAAACTTAAAAGATTTTGCACAACAAAGGAAACTATAAGCAAGGTGAAAAGACAGCCCTCAGATTAGGAGAAAATAATAGCAAACAAAGCAATAGGCAAAGGACTAATCTCAAAAATATACAAGCAACTCCTGCAGCTCTATTCCAGAAAAATAAATGACCCAATCAAAAAATGGGCCAAAGATCTAAACAGACATTTCTCCAAAGAAGACATACAGATGGCTAACAAACACATGAAAAGTTGCTCAACATCACTCATTATCAGAGAAATGCAAATCAAATTCACAATGAGGTACCATTACACGCCAGTCAGGATGGCTGCTATCCAAAAGTCTACAAGCAATAAATGCTGGAGAAGGTGTGGAGAAAAGGCAACCCTCTTACACTGTTAGTGGGAATGCAAACTAGTACAGCTGCTATGGAAAACAGTGTGTAGATTTCTTAAAAAACTGGAAATAGAACTGCCATATGACCCAGCAATCCCACTTCTGGGCATACACACTGAGGAAACCAGATCTGAAAGAGACATGTGCATCCCAATGTTCATCTCAGCACTCTTTATAATAGCCAGGACATGAAAGCAACCTAGATGCCCATCAGCAGACGAATGGATAGGGAAGCTGTGGTACATATACACCATGGAATATTAGTCAGCTGTTAAAAAGAATTCATTTGAATCAGTTCTAATGAGATGGATGAAACTGGAGCCCATTATACGGAGTGAAGTAAGCCAGAAAGATAAAGACCAATACAGTATACTAACACATAAAATGGAATTTAGAAAGATGGTAACGATAACCTTATATGCAAAACAGAAAAAGAGACACAGATGTACAGAACAGACTTTTGGACTCTGTGGGAGAAGGCAAGGATGGGATGTTCTGAGAGAACAGCATTGAAACACGTATATTATCTAGGGTGAAACAGATCACCAGCCCAGGTTAGATGCATGAGACAAGTGCTCGGGCTTGGTGCACTGGGAAGACCCAGAGAGATCGGGTGGAGAGGGAGGTGGGAGGGGGATCGGGATGGGGAACACATGTAAATCCATGAGTGATTCATGTCATTGTATGACAAGAACCACTACAATATTGTAAAGTAATTAGCCTCCAACTAATAAAAATAAATGGGGAAAAAATAGAAATGAAAAATTCAATAGCTGCAACTAAAATAGCAAATATAAATATTTGGCAGCACTATTCTCAGTAAAGCTTTTATCCAGTTAGCTGCTAATGGGTGAGTTGCACTCCCTCCCTGGTAGATTGTTGGCTTGAGGTTACCCAGGTTACCCGTTCTATAGTAAGGTTAATGGTGAACCTGAGTACGAAATGATTCACAGCAAAGGCTAACAGAGTTTTGCCAAGAGAATGCACTTGTCAGAGCAAACACACTCTTCCAACAACACAAGAAACAACTTCACACATATACATAACCAGATGGTCAATACTGAAATCAAATTGACTATATTCCTTACAGCCAAAGATGGAGAAGCTCTATACAGTCAGCAAAAACAATATATTTTTTGTTTAGTTCTCCTGTGTATTCTCACCACCTCTTCTTAATATCTTCTGCTTCTGTTAGGTCCATAACATTTCTGTCCTTTATTTTGCCATCTTTTGCTGATCTTCATGTGAAGATCTTCATTTTGATCTTCATGTGGCTCAGATAATGAACAGGCATGACCTAAATCAAATATCTTGTGATTGTACGGTGGGGATGACAAATAGATTCAAGGGACTAGATCTCATAAACAGAGTGCCTGAAGAACTATGGATGGAGGTTCATAACATTGTACAGAAGGTGGTGATCAAGACCATCCCCAAGAAAAATAAATGCAATAAGGCAAAATGGTTGTCTGAGGAGGTCTTAAAAATAGCTGAGAAAAGAAGATAGGTGAAAGACAAAGGAGAAAAAAAAAAAAAAAATATATATATATATATATATATATATATATACCCATCTGAATGCAGAATTCCAAAGAATAGCAAGGAGATAAGAAAGTCTTCCTAAGTAAACAGTGGAAAGAAATAGAGGAAAACAATGGAAGGGGAAAGACTAGGGATCACTTCAAGAAAATTAGAGATACCAAGGGAATGTCTAATGCAAAGATGGGCACAATAAAGGACAGAAATGGTATGGACCTAACAGAACCAGTAGCTATTAAGAAGATGTGGCAAGAATACACAAAAGAACTATATAAAAAGAAGATCTTAATGACCCAGATAACCATGATGGTGTGATTACTCACCTAGAGACAGACATCCTGGAATGTGAAGTCAAGTGGGCCTTAGGAAGCATCACTACTAACAAAGCTAGTAAGGGTGATGAAATTCCAGCTGAACTATTTCAAATCCTAAAAGATGACACTGTAGAAGGGCTGCACTCAATATGCCAGCAAATTTGGAAATCTCAAAAATGGCCACCAGACTGGAAAGGTCAGTTTTTGTTCCAGTCCCAAATAAGGGCAATGCCAAAGAATGTTCAAACTATTGCACAATTGCATTCATTTCACCTGCTAACAAAGTAATGCTCAAAATTCTCCAAATGATCCTTGAACAGTATGTGAACTGAGAACTTTCAGATGTGCAAGCTGCATTTAGAAAAGGCAGAGGAACCAGAGATCAAATTGCCAACATCCATGGGAGCATAGAAAAAGCAAGAGAATTCCAGAAAAAAAAAGAAAGAAAGAAAAAGAAATCTATATCTGATTTATTGACTACACTAAAGCCTTTGATTGTGTAGATTACAACAAACTTTGGAAAATTCTTCAAGGGATGGGAGTACCAGACCACCTTACTTGCTTCCTGTGAAACCTTTATGCAGGTCAATAAACAACAGTTAGAACCGGATATGAAACAATGGACTGGTTCCAAATTGGGAAAGGATTATGTCAAGACTGTATATTGTCACTCTGCTTAACTTATATGCAGTGTACATCATGCAAAATGCCAGGCTCGATGAAATGCAAACTGGAATCAAGATTGCTGAGAGATATAGCAACTGATGCTGCCAGTGTCCCCATCCTTGTGGTGAGCCCCTGCCAACTCACACTTCCACAGGAGACCTTCTAACACTAGTAGGTCGTTTTGGTTAGTCTCCTGTGGAGTCACTGCTCATTTCCTCTGTGTCTTGATGCACACAAAGTTTTGTTTGTGCCCTCCTAGACTGGAGTCTCTGTTTCTCCAAGTTCTTCGAAAGTGTTTTAATCAAATCCTGATGGCCTTCAATGTCAGATTTCCTGGGTATTCCCAGTCTCTTTGTAAGATCTCCAGGATGGGAAGCCTGGCATGGGGTTCAGAACCTTTACAGCAGCAGGATAATTTCTTTGGTATTATTGCTCTCCAGTTTGCGAGTCACCCACTTGATGGGCATATGATTTGATTTTATCTGGATTGTGCCCCTTCTACCATCTTGCTGTGCCTTGTTCTTTGTCTTTGGGCACGGGCTATCTTTTTTTGGTGTGTTCCAGCATCCTTTTGTTCAACAGTTGTGGTTTTGATGTTCTCACAGGAGGAGTTGAGTGCATGTGCTTCTACTCTAACATCTTGAACCATAAGCCTAGGTATTTTCTCAGAGCTAAAATTACTGAATGGTAGAATAAGATGTGTTGGGTGGTGGGTGTTGAGCAGAGGGATGGTAAACACATGTGGATATGTGGAAAGAGTGGCACAACTGGAGAGGGCACATACATCTGCATCTTTTTCACTTGATTGTTCCTGAGTTATATCCTTTTAATTTACACTGGTGATGTAGTAAGCAAAAGGTTTCTCTGAGTTCTGTAAGACACTCTAGCAAATTAATCAAGCCAGAGGAAGAGGTCGTGGGAACCTCTGAGTTATAGCTGGTTGGTTAGAAATACAGGTAACATCCTGGACTTGCAACTGGTGTTTTAAGTCCACGGGGGGTTCAAAAACCTTCAATGTGTAGCTGATTGTTCAGAAGCACAGCCTGGGTTTGTGACTGTGTCTGATGGGGCTGGGAAACACTGTAAGATTGAGCCTTTATTATGTGGAGTCTGATGTCATCTTTGAATAGGCAGAATTGAGTTAAATTGTAGAATATTAAGCTTATGTCCCCAGCAACTGCTTGGAGTTATGTTTGGGGAATCCCCCACTTTGGAAAAAAGGTGCTAAGATCATCAAAAGTCCATTAAGAGGTGCTTTTTGATTAAAGTAGTCTTTACATACCATTTTTTTTTTAATGATCCATATTAAGCTCCAACTTCAGAAAACTGTTGCAATGTAGCATCTCATTTCAGGTATATAACAAAGAGAAGGCTATGTTTTAAAGTGTTAGAAAGAAGTAGCTAGACCACTTATGTTCTCTATTTACATCTTTGGATCAGCGGTACAATGCAGGTTTATGTACATTTTTTTTTACCATGTAATTAAAAATAATTTTTTAAATTGAGCAGGAACACTGGTCAGTTTATCTTGTGCCAAGGTTTAGAAATGTCAGTACCAACATTAAATACACAAGATTTATAGTGCTAATTTAATATGTATGAGTTTAATTACTATAAAGAAGAATAATTTTAAATACCCTAAAGATTATTAATATCCTATTCATTTCTTATACTTTCTATAATACATGTTAAGCATCTTTCTGGAGAAACTGTGAAACACTGAATAGCTACAGTTGGTGAGGGGAGTATTATGTCTAGAATCTAGTCCCTTGAGAAGGTTAAAATACTGGATTTTGTAAATTAAAGTTGTCATTTAAAATACTTTATTCATCCGAATGCATTTAGAGAGGTCCTTGTTTGTTATTTCTCCTTTGTATGATAAAAATTTGCTATGTTGTCTTCCTTCAGGATTTATGAAGGTCTATATTATTATATTTATTTATTTAATCTACTGAAACAATAAGACTTGAGAAGGATTTCTGTGGTATGCTTCAGTGGTTTTGTTACTTGTAATTATATCTCCATGTTTATGTGGCCTGATGGCAATAAACAGCTATTTGGTTATTACTTTTTCATGTTTCTCTGGAAAACAATTCACAACAGAATGAAATAAAATTTTAATAGCATAACTTAAGAAGGTAAAATTGTAATTTTCAATATTTTTATTTCTTAGTATAATCAAAAAAACACTTTACTTTTTCTAGATAATTGAAGATTATTATTAGTAGTAGTATCCTTCAAATCCCTGCATGAACTGGTTATAAGGGTTAGGGTAGATTTGTAAAATATGATTTTTTAAATAATTGCAATATAATTCTACTTGAATTTGGAATTGTCCTTTCAGTATGTTGAAATTTCTAGCTTGAGCAGAGTCTTTTTATTGGAATACCACAAACTTTCTAGGGATGCAATTTCTGTAAAAGGAAGAAGAAAAGGGGCAACACACAGACACACATCATAGATAATGTACCCTGTCACAGCAGTAGTTCTTTGGCACAATATATGGCAACAGAATTATCTTTGTACTACCCAACTGAGGGATATAATTTATCTGTCTGAGGAACTGTTGTGACAGGCAATGCATCCAATGTTACACATGTTCTGCATTCAAATACACAGACTATGTGTTCAAAAGACTAACGCTATCAATGAAGCTCTGTTGTTGTTTCTGTAAGTGACAAATCTTGAGGTTTTTATTTTATGGCAAATATTACATACTACTATCTCCAATGACTAAAAAGAGTTTGGAATAACATTAGCTCTGATGGACACTGTAGGGCAAGAGTCTCAGCTTTCTTAGCTGCAAGCAACTGAGATTTATAGATCACCTATTTCACTTCTTGAATGATTATGAATTCCACAAAAATTCTAATATTGGAATATTAGTTAAAGATGAAGCGTATGTGACTTAAAGTATGATTACAAAAAAGTCTGAAGTATAAGTAAGATTTATCAGAGGCACATATTTATGAATAGATAATTAAATTTCATAGAAAATCTCCTGGAAAGCTACACAATTTTTCTAAATTACTCTATATAACAATTGATTTCATGTATTTATATTTTGCCTGTGTTATAGTTAGCAGCTTAAATTAACTTCCAAGTTTCAATTGGTCACTTGATCAAATAATCCTGATCGGTTGATTATAGAAATATATGATCTTTTAGAGAAAATATGTTTTAGATTATGTCCTGAGATCCTTATACATTGTAACAGCTGTTTTTTTTTTTTTTTTAACTTCTATTTAGAGGATAACCACTTTACAATTTTGTGATAGTTTCTGCCATACATCAGCATGAATTGGCCATAGGTATACATATGTCGCCTCCTACTTGAAACTCCATTTCACCTGCCTCTATATCCCACCAGTCCAGGTTACTTGCATCATACAGCAAATTCCCCCTGGCTATCTATTTTGCATATGGTAATGTGTATGTTTCAATGCTACTCTCTCAAATCATCCAGCTGTCTCCTTCCCCATGGTGTCCAAAGCTCTGTTTTTTATGTCTGCATCTGCTTTGCTGCCCTGCAAGTAGGATCATCAATACTATCTTTCTAGACTCCATATGTAAGTGTTAACATACAATATTTGTCTTTCTCTTCCTGACTTACTTCTCTTTATAATAGGTTCTAGGTTTATCCATCTCATTAGAACAGACTCAAGTGTATTCATTTTAGTAGCTGAGTAATATTCTATTCAGCTATAAAAAATGGAATATTTGTAAAATATCCCATTGTGTATACATACCACAAATTTTGTATCCATTCATCTGTAGATGGACATCTAGGTGACTTCCACATCCTAGCTATTGTAAATAGTGCTGCAATGAATATTGGAGTACATAAGAAATTTTCAATTATGGTTTCCTCAGAGTATAAGCCCAGTAGTGGGATTGCTGCATGATATGGTAGATTTATTCCTAATTTTTTTAAAGAACAGCCATAATGTTCTCCATGGTGGCTATACCAATTTGCATTCCACCCAAAATTCAAGAGAGTTACTTTTTTTCCAGGATTTGTTTTTAGATATTTTGACGATGGCCATTCAGACTGGTGTGAGATACCTAATTACCATTTTGATTTGCATTTCTCTAATAATGAGTGGCATTGAGCATTTTTTCATGTGTTTAGTAGCCATCTGTATGTCTTCATAGGAGAAATGTCTGTTTTGGTGTTCTGTCCACTTTTGATTGGGTAGTTTTTCTGGTATTGAGCTGCATAAGCTGCTTGCATACTTTGGAGATCAATCATTTCTCATTTGTTTCATTTGATATTATTTTCTCCTATTCTGAGGGTTGCCATTACACTTTGCTTAAAGTTTCATTCATTGTGCAAAGGCTTTTAAGTTTAACTAGGTCCCATTTGTCTATTCTTGTTTTTATTTCTATTACTCTAGGAGGTAGGTCATAGAGGATGTTGTGTGATTTATGTCAAAGTGTATACTGCCTATGTTTTCCTCTAGGAGTTTTAGAGCTTCTGGTCTTACATTTAGGTCTTTAATCCATTTTAAGTTTTGGTATGGTGTTAAGAAGACGGTAAAGCATCTGCCTACAATGTGGGAGACCTGGGTTCAATCCCTGGGTTGGGAAGATCTCCTGGAGAAGGAAGTGGGAACCCACTCCAGTACTCTTGTCTAGAAAATCCCATGGACAGAAAAGTCTGGTAAGCTACAGTCCATGGGGTCACAAAGAGTCAGACACGACTGAGCGAATTTGCTTCACTAAGAAGTGTGCTAATTTCATTATTTTACATGTAGCTGGCCAGAGTTTTTCTAGCACCAATTATTGAAGAAGCTGTCTTGTCTCCATTGAATATTTTTGGCTCTTCTGTCAAATATAAAGTGCTCAGAGGTTCGTGGATTTATCTCCAGGCTTTCTATGTTGTTCAATTAGTCTACATTTCTCTTTTGTGTGAGTACCATACTGACAGGATGTGGTCCATTGGAGAAGGGAATGACAAACAATTTCAGTATTCTTGCCTTGAGAACCTCATGAACAGTATGAAAAAGGAAAAAAAGATAAGACACTGAAAGATAAACTCCCCAGGTCAGTAGGTGCCCAATATGCTACTGGAAATCTGCGGAGAAATAATTCCAGAAAGAATGAAGAGATGGAGCCAATGCAAAAACAGCCAGTTGTGGATGAGACTGGTGACAGAAGCAAGGTTTGATGCTGTAAGAGCAATATTGTATAGGAACCTGGAATGTTAGGTCCACGAATCAAGGCAAATTGGAAGTGGTCAAACAGGAGATGGCAAGAGTGAATGTTGGCATTCTAGGAATCAGTGAACTAAAATGGACTGGAATGGGTTAATTTAACTCAGATGACCATTATATCTACTACTGTGGGCAGGAATCCCTTAGAAGAAATGGAGTAGCCATCATGGTCAACAAAAGAGTCCAAAATGCAGTACTTGGATGCAATCTCAAAAATGACAGAATGATCTCTGTTCATTTCCAAGGCAAACCATTCAACATCACAGTAATCCAACCCTATGCCCCAACCAGTAATGCTGAAGAAGCTGAAGTTGAGTGGTTCTATGAAGACCTACAAGACCTTCTAGAACTAACACCCCCAAAAGATGCCCTTTTTCATTATAGGGGACTGGAATGCAAAAGTTGGAAGTCAAGAAACACCTGGAGTAACAGGCAAATTTGGCCTTGGAGTACAGAATGAAGCAGGGCAAAGGCTAATAGAGTTCTGTCAAGTGAATGCACTGGTTATAGAAAACACCCTCTTCCAACAACACAAGAGATGACTCTACACATGGGCATCACCAGATGGGCAACACCGAAATCAGATTGGTTATATTCTTTGCAGCCAAAGATGGAGAAGCTCTATACAGTCAGCAAAAACAAGACTGGGAGCTGACCGTGGCTCAAATCATGAACATGCTATTGCCAAATTCAGACTTAAATTGAAGAAAGTGGGGAAAACCACTAGACCATTCAGGTATAACCTAAATCAAATCCCTTATGACTATACAGTGGAAGTGAGAAATAGATTTAAGGGACTAGATCTGATAGACAGAGTGCTTGATGAGCTATGCATGCAGGTTCGTGACATTGTATAAGAGACAGGAATCAAGACCATCCCCAAGAAAAAGAAACGCAAAAAAAGCAAAATGGCTGTCTGAGGAAGCCTTACAAATTGCTGTGAAAAGAAGAAGGGCAAAAGAGAAAAGGAGCAAAGGAGAAAAGGAAATATATACTAATTTGAATGCAGAGTTCCAAAGAATAGCAAGGAGAGATAAGAAAGCCTTCCTCAGTGATTGATGCAAAGAAATACAGGAAAACAACAGAATGGCAAAGACGAGAGATCACTTCAAGAAATTAGAGATACCAAGGGAACATTTCATGCAAAGATGGGCTCAATAAAGGACAGATATGGTACGGACCTAACAGAAGCAGAAGATATTAAGAAGAGGTGGCAAGGATACACAGAAGAACTGAACAAGAAAGATCATCATGACACAGATAATCATGATGGTGTCACCTACAGCCAGACATCCTGGAATGTGAAGCCAAGTGGGCCTTAGGAAACATCACTATGAACAAAGCTAGTGGAGGTGGTGGAATTCCAGTTGAGCTATTTCAAATCCAGAAAGATGATTCTGTGAAAGTGCTGCACTCAATATGCCAGCAAATTTGGAAAACTCAACAGTGGCCACAGGACTGGAAAAGGTCAGTTGTCATTCCAATCCCTAAGAAAGGCAATCCCAAAGAGTGCTCAAACTATGACACAATTACACTCATTTCACACGCTAGCAAAGTAAGGCTCAAACTGCTCCTAGCCAGGCGTCAGCAATACGTGGACCGAGAACTTCCAGATGTTCAAGTCAGTTTTAGAAAAGGCAGAGGAACCAGAGATCAAATTGCCAATATCCTCTGGATCATCAAAAAAGCAAGAGAGTTCCAGAAAAACATCTATTTCTGCTTTATTGACTATGCCAAAATCTTTGACTGTGTGGATCACAATATACTGTGGAAAATTCTGAAAGAGATGGGAATACCAGAACACCTGACCTGCCTCTTGAGAAACCTGTATGCAGGTCAGGAAGCAACAGTTCGAACTGGACGTGGAACAACATACTGGTTCCAAATAGGAAAAGGAGTACATCAAGGCTGTATATTTAACTCATATGCAGAGTACATCATGAGAAACGCTGGGCTGGAAGAAGCACAAACTGGAATCAAGATTGCTGGGAGAAATATCAGTAACCTCAGATATGCAGATGACACCACCCTTATGACAGAGTGAAGAGGAACTGAAAAGCCTCTTGATGAAAGTCAAGAGGAGAGTGGAAACTTTGGCTTAAAGCTTAACATTCAGAAAACTAAGATCATGGCATCTGGTCTCATCACCTCTGGGAAATAGATGGGGAGACAATAAAACAGTGTCAGGCTCTATTTTCTTGGGCTCCAAAATCACTGCAGATGGTGACTGCAGCCATGAAATTAAAATACACTTACTCCTTGGAAGGAAAGTTATGACCAACCTAGATAGCATATTAAAAAGCAGAGACATTACTTTGCCAACAAAGGTCCGTCTGGTCAAGGCTATGGTTTTTCCAGTTGTCATGTATGGATGTGAGTGTTGGACTGTGAAGAAAGCTGAGCACCAAAAAATTGATGCTTTTGAGCTGTAGTGTTGAAGAAGACTCTTGAGAGTCCCTTGGACTGCAAGGAGATCCAACTAGTCCATCCTAAAGGAGATCAGTCCTAGGTGTTAATTGGAAGGACTGATGCTGAAGCTGAAACTCCAATACTTTGGCCGCCTCATGCGAAGAGTTGGCTCACTGGAAAAGACCCTGATTCTGAGAGGGATTGGGGGCAGGAAGAGAAGGGTACGACAGAGGATGATATGGCTGGATGGCATCACCAACTCGATGGGCATGAGTTTGAGTAAACTCGGAGTTGGTGATGGACAGGGAGGCCTGGCATGCTGCAATTCATGGGGTCGCAAAGATTTGGACAAGACCGAGCGACTGAACTGTACTGAACTGAACTGATCTGATGATGGTTTATTCTCAGTTTTTGAAGGTATCTCCATACTGTCTTCCATAGTAGCTGTATCAATTAGCATTCCCACCAATAGTGCAAGAGCATTCTCTTTATTCCACACCCTTTCCAGCATTTATTATTTATAGACTTTTCAATGAGGACCATACTGACTGGTGTGAGGTGGTATCTTATTGTGGTTTTGATTTTCATTTCTCTAATAATGAGCAATGTTGAGCATCTTTTCATGTGTTTGTTAGCCATCTGTTTATCTCTTTGGAGAAATGTCTGTTTAGATCTTTTTCCCACTTTTTTGATTGGATTTTTTTTTTTATTGTATTGAGTTTTATATTTTGGAAATTGATCCTTTGTAAGTTGTTTCATTTGCTATTTTCTCCCATTCTGAGGGTTGTTTTTTCACCTTGCTTATAGGTTCCTTTGTTATACGAAAGCTTTTTACTTTAATTAGGTCCCACCTATTTTCTTTTGTTTTTATTTCCATTACTCTAGGAGGTAGGTAATAGAGGATCTTGCTTTAATTTATGTCATCGAGTCTTCTACCTATGTTTTCCTCTGAGTTTTATAGTTTCTGGTTTTACATTTACATCTTTAATCCATTTTGAGTTTATCTTTGTGTATGATGTGAGGAAGTGTTCTAATTTCATCTTTTACATGTACCTGTCCAGTTTTCCCAGGACCATTTATTGAAGAGGCTGTCTCTGCCCCATTGTATATTCTTGCCTCATTTGTCAAAAATAAGGTGCCCATGGGTGTGTGGGTTTATTTCTGGGCTTTCATATTGTTCCATTGGTCTTTATTCCTGTTTTAGTGTCAGTACCATACTGTCTTGATGACTGTAGCTTTGTAGTATAATCTGAAGTGAGGAAGGTTGATTCCTCCAGCTCCATTCTTCTTTCTCAAGACTGCTTTGGCTATTCAGGGTCTTTTGTGTTTCCATATGAATTGTGAGAAATTTTGTTCTAGTTCTGTGTAAAATGCCATTGGTAATTAGATAGGGATCACATTAAATCTGTAAATTGTGTTTGGTAATATCATTTTCACAATATTGATTCTTCCTACCCAAGAACAAGGAATATCTCTCCATCTGTTTGCATCATCTTTGATTTTTTTTCACTAGTGTCATAATTTTCTGTGTACAGTTCTTTTGTCTCCTTAGGTAGGTTTATTTCTGGATATTTAATTCTTTTTTGTTGCAGTTGTGAATGGGATCAATTCCTTAATGTCTCCTTCTGATTTTTCATTGTTAGTATATAGAAATGAAAGTGATTTCTGTGCATTGATTTTGTATCCTGCAACTTTGGTAAATTCACTGAGGAGCTCTAGTAATTTTCTGATATGATCTTTAGGGTTTTCTGTGTACAATATCATGTCATATGCAAACAGTGATAGCTTTACTTCTTCTTTTCTGATCTGGATTTCTTTTATTTCTTTTTCTTCTCTGATTGCTGCAGCTAGGACTTCCAGAACTGTGTTGAATAATAGTGGTGAAAGTGGACACCCTTTTCTTGATTCTGATCTTAGGGGAAATGCTTTCAATTTTTCGCCATTGAGAATAATGTTTGCTGTAGGCTGAGTATATATGGCCTTTACTATGTTGAGGTAGGTTTCTTCTATGCCCATTTTTTGAAGAATTTTGTTTTCTGTTCTTCTTTTTCTAGTTCTTTTAGATGTAAGGTTAAACTGTTTATTTGATGTTTCTTGATGTAGATTTGTATTACTATAAACTTCCCTAGTCTCACTGCTTTTACTGCATCCCATAGGTTTTGAGCTGTCAATATTTTCATTGTAGTTTTTTTTTTTCCCCTTGGCATATTTTGATCTCCTTTTTGATTTCTACAGTGATCTGTTGGTTATTCAGAAGTGTATTGCTTGGCATCCATGTGTTTGTGTTTTTGTATCTTTTTTCTTGTAGTTGATAGCTAATCTTATAGTGTTATAATCAGAAAAGATGCTTGAAATTATTTCTATTTTTTAAAAAAATTCACTAAGACTTGATTTGTGGGCAAGCATGTGATCTTTCTGAGAACATTCCATGTACACCTGAGAAAAAATGAACTCTATTGTTTTCAGATGCCCTGTAGATATCAATTTGGTGCAACTGGTCCAATGTATCATTTAAATCTTGTGATTCCTTATTAATTTTCTCACTGGATTATCTTTCCATTGGTGTGAGTGAGGTACTGAAGCCCCCTCCCCCCCCCCCGACTATTTTTGAGTTACTGTTGATTTCCATTTTCATAGTTGTTAGCATATGCCTTATGTATTGAGGTGATCCTATGTTGGTTCCATATATATTTGTAACAGTTATATCTTCTTGGATTGATCCCTTGATCATTATATAGTGTCCTTCTTTGTCTCTTTTCACAGCCATTATTTTAGTTTATTTTATCTGATATGCATATTGCTACTATCACTTTGTTTTGATTTTCATTTGCATGGTATCTTTTTCCAGCTCCTCACTTTCAGTCTGTATGTGTCCCTGAGGAAGGTCTGAGGTAGATCTCTTATAGACAGCATATATAAGGGTCTTGTATGTGTATCCATTCAGTCAATCTGTTTCTTTTGGTTGAAGCATGTAGTTCATTTACATTTAAGGTAATTATTGATATATATGATTCTGTTACTAATTGCTTTATTCTTTTGGGTTTGTTTTGCATGCTTTTTTGTGTATTTCCTGTCTAGAAAATCCCTTTAGCATTTGTTGTAAAGCTAGTTTGGTGGTGTTGAATATTCTTAACTTTTACTTATCTGTAAAGCTTTTGATTTCTTCTTCAAATCTGAATGAGATGCTTACTGGATAGAATAATCTTGGTTTTACGTTTTTGCTTTTCATCAGTTTAAGTATATCCTGCCATTCCCTTCTGGTTTGCAAAGTTTCTGTTGAAATATCATTTGATAGCCTTATGGGGATCTCTTTGTTTTTGTTGTTGTTATTGCTTTTCTCTTGTTGCTTTTAATATTTGTTCTTTGTGTTGAATTTTTGTTTGTTTGATTAATAGCTGTCTTGGCATATTTCTCCATGGGTTTATCTTGGGCTTTACTCAGTTTGTTATGGACTTTCTAGACTTTGGTGGCTATTTTCTTTCCCATTTTAGAGAAGTTTTTGACTATATTCACAAATATTTTTTTCATGCCCTTTCCTATTGTGTTCTTCTGAAACCCCTATGATTCTAATGTAGTTTTGTTTAATGCTGTCCCAGAGGTCTCTGAGACTGTCCTCATTACATTTTTTCTTACTTTTTTTTCTGTATTGAGTTCTGCTTCAGTCATTTCCAGCATTTTATCTTATAGCTCACTTACCCATTCTTCTGCCTTGGTTACTCTACTGTTGTTTCCTTGTAACATATTTCTAATCTCAGTTATTGTGTTGTTCATTGTTGCTTGCTTATTCTTTAATTCTTCTAGGGTCTTGTTAAACACTTATTTCATCTTCTCGATCCATGCTTCTCATGTATTTATCCATGCCTCAATTTTATTTTCTCAATTTTGGATTATCTTTGCTATCATTACTCTGAATTCTTTTTCAGGTAGACTGTATATTTCCTTTTCATTAGTTTGGTCTTGTGATTTTTTACCATATTCCTTCATCTGTCACATGTGTCTCTGTCTTTTCATTTTGTTTACTGTTTGGGGGTATCTTTTCTGCAGGATGGAAAGTCATAATTCCTCTTAACTGTGGAGTCTGCCTTCCTTGGGTGGGGCTAGACCAGTGCCCTGTTAAGGCTTTCTGGTTCAGGGGAACTTGTGCTGGTGTTCTGGTGACTGGAGTGGGATCTCGTCTATCTAAATGGCTGTGCTATGTACAGTAGTGTGTTTTGGGGTGTTTTACAGGGTGCCTATGGGCTTGGTATGGCTTTGGGCAGCCTATCTGCTAATGTACTGGGTTGCGCTCCTGTTTCGCTGAAGGATTAGAATGAATGTCTGGCACTGGAGCTTACTGGCCTTTGAGTGGGGCTTGGTCTTAGTGTTGAGATGGAGGCCTTTGGGAGACCTCTCGTCTATTAATGTTTCCTGGAGTCAGGAGTTCTCTTGTGGTTCAAAGTGCTGGACCAGGGTCTCCTGCTTCAGGGGTTCAAGCTCAACCTTTTACATAGCACCAAGACCTCACAAGCCACACAGCACAGAAGATAAAACCCCAAGACTCTTAGTGAAGGCAACACTCAACTGACTAGAGAACCCAGAGCGACTCATAGCAGTCCTGAATTATTTCTAGGAAGGTCTCTGGACCTATTGTGGGCAGTGTGGAGTCAGCGCAACCTCAGATATAGCCTTATTTCAGCTTGTGAAAAGTGAAAAGAAAGCGAAAGTTGCACAGTCGTGTGTCTGACTCTCTGCAATTCCATGGACTGTAGCCTGTAAGTCTCCTCTGGCCATGGGATTCTCTAGGCAAGAACACTAGAGTGGGTAGCCAGGCACTTCTCCAGGAGATCTTCCCAATCCAGGGATTGAACCTGGGTCTCCTGCATTGCAGTTGAATTCTTTACCATCTGAGCCACTAGGGAAGCCTTAACCCAGCTTGTTCTTGCTCCTAAAGTGCACAGTTGCCCCTGAAGTCCACAATCTATTCCACACCCAGACATGAGGGAGTGAAGGCCAAGGTCTATTAGGGCTCACTTTCTCACTCTGGCTGGGGAAAAGGGATGTTTGGCAGTTACAAGTGGGGTGTACTGGTGAGAGCCTTCAGTGATAGAGACCTGCTGCACTTTGCAAGAGAAACTCGCCCTTCGTCATGGGTCCCTAGGAAGAGCTAAGGTGCTTAAGCTTTCAGCAAGGTGTGGACAGTAACCTGTGCCTGTCACAGACTGGTGGTAGTGACATCTCTGGGGCTGGGACTGCACCAGTAGCATTTTGTCCACTGCCTCAGGCACTTTCCTGGCTTTAGCAGTGACAGTTATGTCTAATTCTACAGTTGGCACTCTGACAGGTTTTGCTGGCTTTGGTGGCTACCAGCAGGCACTCAGCCACTGTCTGTGAGTGTGGAGTTCCTGTCTGCGGGCAATGACTTCTTGCCACTCTGGGATGCCTGTTCACTGCTCTGGACTCCCTCCACTCTGTAGAAGTAGCTTCCTCAGAGTATTCTCACAGCAGCAACCCCAGTCAGTCCTCTTTCTGGGCTCTGATAGTCACACCTGAACCTCAGGACCCCGCCCCCACGCTCTGCTGCAGGCAGAGACATGCAAGTTGCTTTTCAGTTGAAAAGTGCTGTTTGACAGCAATTTCTGTGGTGAATTTTCCATTTTGTCTTCTGGGGTTTCACCATTGTACTCCCTACTGAAGTTTAGAAGCTCCTTCAGGCCCCACCTGTAGGGAGGGTTTCCGAGTGAGAAGAAACATTTCCTCCTTCACAACTCCCTTCCTGGGGGAAAAAAATGTAGTCCTGAAATCCTTTCTCTCTCTCTCTCTCTCTCTCTCTCTCTCTCTCTCTCTCTCTCTCTTTAAAGTCTTTATCTTTTGCCTTACCTCATTCTAAGGAGATTGCCTTGCCTTTTCAAAAGTTTGGTGTCTCCAAAGAAGACATACAGATGGCTAACAAACACATGAAAAGTTGCTCAACATCACTCATTATTAGAGAAATGCAAATCAAAACCACAATGAGGTACCATTACACGCCAGTCAGGATGGCTGCTATCCAAAAGTCTACAAGCAATAAATGCTACAGAGGGTGTGGAGGAAAGGGAACCCTCTTACACTGTTGGTGGGAATGCAAACTAGTACAGCCACTATGGAGAACAGTGTGGAGATTTCTTAAAAAACTGGAAATAGAACTGCCATATGACCCAGCAATCCCACTTCTGGGCATACACACTGAGGAAACCAGATCTGAAAGAGACATGTGCACCCCAATGTTCATCGCAGCACTGTTTATAATAGCCAGGACATGGAAGCAACCTAGATGCCCATCAGCAGATGAATGGATAAGGAAGCTGTGGTACATATACACCGTGGAATATTACTCAGCCATTAAAAAGAATTCATTTGAACCAGTCCTAATGAGATGGATGAAACTGGAGCCCCTTATACAGAGTGAAGTAAACCAGAAAGATAAAGAACATTACAGCATACTAACACATATATATGGAATTTAGAAAGATGGTAACGATAACCCTATATGCAAAACAGAAAAAGAGACACAGAAATACAGAACAGACTTTTGAACTCTGTGGGAGAATGTGAGGGTGGGATATTTCAAAAGAACAGCATGTATACTATCTATGGTGAAACAGATCACCAGCCCAGGTGGGATGCATGAGACAAGTGCTCGGGCCTGGTGCACTGGGAAGACCCAGAGGAATCGGGTGGAGAGGGAGGTGGGAGGGGGGATCGGGGTGGGGAATACATGTAAATCTATGGCTGATTCATATCAATGTATGACAAAACCCACTGAAATGTTGTGACGTAATTAGCCTCCAACTAATAAAAATAAATAAATAAATAAATAAATAAATAAATAAATAAAAGTTTGGTGTCTTCTGCTAGTATTCAGAAATTGTTTTGTAGGAGTTTTTCCATATGCAGATGAATTTTTTATGTATTTGTGGGGAGGAAGGTGATCTTTCCATCTTTTTCCTCCACCATCTTCTAACAGCTGCTTTTAGAGTTTTTGGTACTTCAGAATCTAGATATATTCGGCTTGAATCCTTGCAAGAAGTTTACTTATTAAAGCTCAAATATTCTGTAAGATTGTAATGAAATAAGAAGTGTGAAAATCTCCTGAGCACCACGTCAACTAAATGTTCTTGACAGTGAAGATTCTGCTAATACACTGCTTTGACTTGGAAGTAAATCTTGCCTCTTGCTGAATGCTTGAATTCTCTCTCTCAATCTCTTTCTCTCTAACACACACATATTTTACGTCATTCAAACACATTCCTTCCAAGGAGCAAGCATCTTTTATTTATTTATTTATTTTCCATTTATTTATATTAGTTGGAGGCTAATTACTTTACAATATTGTAGTGGTTTTTGTCATACATTGATATGAATCAGCCATGAATTTACATGTGTTCCCCATCCTGAACAGATCAATCACTAAATGTGAAACTGAGTTCAATTTCACATTGATTAATTTGATCTGTTCAAATTACCTGTTTATCTTAATTCATTCTTGGTAGGTTGTATGTTTCTAGAAATCTGCTCATGTCTTTGAGATTGTCCAAATTTTAGCATACAACTGTAGTATCTCTTTTGATATTTTTTGTGTGTGTCTCTGTTTTATTGGCAAATATTTCTCCTCTTTGTTTTCTTTTATATTGCTTATATGGTCCTCTCTGTTTTCTTCCTGGTGAGACTCGCTAAAAGTTTGTCAGTTTTCTTTATCTTTTCAATAAAACAGCTTTTGATTTCATTGCATATTACTATTTTTTGTGTATGTGTTTTTATTTATGTCTCCTCTGATCTTTATTTCTTTCCTTCTGCTGACTTCGGGTTGTTATTCTTTTTCTAATTCCTTTAGGGTGTGGTTTATGTTGTTTATTTGAGATCTTTCTGGTTTTCTGAGGAAGGCCTGTACTACTCTAAATGTCCCTCTTAGAAACACATTCATTGCATCCCACAGATTTTGAAGAGTTGTGTTTCCATTTTAAGTTTACAAGGTAATTTCTGACTTCTTCTTTGGTTTTCTCATTTATCCATTGTTTTATTAGTAGTATGTTTTTTACTTTCTATGTTTTTGGGATTTTCCCATTTTTCTTTCTGTAGTTGATTTCTAGTTTCATACTGCCTTGATCATAAAAAATGATTGACATTATAATGCTATCCTGTTAAGTGTGTTGGGATTTGTTTTGTGAACTAGCATGTAATCTATCCTGGAGAACATCCCATGTGCACTTATAAATAATGTTCATTCTGCTGTTTTTGAGTGGAGTATCTAGTAGGTACCTATTAAATCCAAATGCTCTATTGTGTTCTTAAAGGCCCTGTTGCCTTATTGAGTTTATCTGGATGATTTTTCCATTGATTTCAGTGGGGTGTTTTTTTTGTTTGTTTGTTTGTTTGCTTGTTTTTTTTTTTTTTTTTTTTTTTTTTTTTAGTTCTACCAGTTTATTGCTCCCTCCACCCTCGTGCACACATGCTCAGTCATGCAACCCCATAGACTGCACCCTGCCAGGCTCCTCTGTCCATGGACTTTTCCAGGCAAGAATACTGGCATGGGTTGCCATTCCCTTCTCCATCAGTGGGGTGTTAATGTCCTTTACGTCATGCGTGTGTGTGCTAAGTCACTTCAGTCGTGTCTGACTCTTTGTGACCCTTTGGACTGTAGCCTACCAGACTCCTCTCTCCATGGGTTTCTCCAGGGGAAAATACTGGAGTGGGTTTCCATGCCCTCCTCGAGGGGATCTTCCTGATTCAGGGATTGGACCCACATCTCTTAAGTCCCTGGCATTTGCAGGAGGGTTCTTTACCACTAGAGCCAGCTGGGAAGCCCAAAGTCCCTTACTATTATTGTATTATTATCATTTTCTCCCTCTACGTCTGTTAGTATTGAATCTATTTATTTTGGTGTTCCTATATTAGGTGAATATATGTTAATGTGTGTTATATCCTCTTCTTGTATTGATCCTTTTAGTATTATATATTGTCCTTCTTTGTCTTTTGTTAACCCTTTTGATTAAGGTCTTTTAAGCCTGATATTAGTGGGACTTCCCTGGTAGCTCACATGGTAGAGAATCTGCCTGCAACACAGGAGACCAGGGTTCAATCCCTGGGTTGGGAAGATCCCCTGGAGAAGGTAATGGCTACCTACTCCAGTATTCTTGTTTAGAGAATGCCATGGACAGTGGAGCCTGGCAGGCTACAGTCCATGGGTTCAGAGAGAGCCAGACAAGACTGAGCAACTAGCATACACACACACAGTCTGATATTAGTATTGCTACTTTTGCTTTCTTGTCATTTCCTTTTACATGAAATGTATTTTTCTGTCACCTCATTATCAATCTGTTTGTGTGTACTTCAGCTTTGATGTGAGTCTCTTATTGGCAGCATATAGATAAATTTTGTTTTTCTTTTTCCAATCAATCATGCTATGTCTTTAATAAGAGCATTTAGTCTATGCACATGTAAAGCAACTGTTGATAGGTATGTACTTGCTGCCATTTTATTACTTATTTTCTGGTTGTTTTTGTAGTTCTCCGTACATTTCTTCTTTTTGGCTTGATGACTTTATTTAGTATTGTAGTATCCTTGTATTCCTTTTGTTTTAGTTTTTTGTGTATCTATGGTAGGTTTTTTGTTTGTGGTTGCCATGTGGTCTGTATATGTTGACCTCTTACTATAGCTGTTTGTTTTAAACTTGTCATTAAAATTGAACCACATTTTGAAAGATACACAATTTTCATTCCTTTCCTCCACATTTTGTGTTTTGATTGTCATATTTTACATACTGATATCTATCCCTTAACTTTGTTTATTATAACTATAGTGACTTTTACAAAATTTTGTCTTTTAATCTTATTAATGACTTATTTAAGTGGTTGACTATCAGTCCTTTCTTAGTTGGATTTTCACTATCCTATAGATTCCTATTTTCCATTTAGAAAATACTATATCATTTCTGTTAAGGTAGATTTAGTGTTTATAAACTCATTTAGTTTTTATTTGTCTGAGAAGTTCATCATCTTTCTTTCTGTTCTAAATGATAGTCTTGCTGGATAGAGTATCCTAGTTTCCAGGTTTTTCCCTTTTAGCTCTTTGAATAAATCATGCCTTTATGACCTTCAAAATTTTATAGAGAAATCAGTTAGTAGTCTTATAAGGATTCTGTTATATTTGACTCATTATTTTTATCTTATTGTCTTTAAAATTCTCTTATTACCTTTAATATTTGCCATTTTAATTATAGAATGTCTTGGTGTGTGTCCTTTTAGGTTCTTCTTGTTTGGAAACCTCTGTGCTTCCTGTACTTGTGTATCTGGGAAGTTTAAGCCATAATTTCCTCAAATACATTTTCAATTCTGTTTTCTCTATTTTTTTCCTTCTTACACCCCTATAATGTAAATGTTAGTAAGTTTAGTGTCATCTCAGATATCTTTTAAACTGTTTTTCTTTCTAATTTATATTTCTTTGTGCAGTTCTGATTGCGTTATTTCCATTATTGTATATTTCAAGTCACTTCTTCATTTCTCTGTATCACTTAATCTGATGTTTATTATTTACTATGCTTCTTTTTTTAAATTGAAGTCATTGAATTATTCATTTTTAATTGGTGTTTGTTTATATTTTCTTGTTCCTTACTAAAATTTTTGCTGTGCTCATCTGTTCTTCTGCCTAATTTAGTTAAGATTTTTATTCCCAATGCTTTGGAATCTTTATCTAGTAAATTGTTTATTTCTCTTTCAGAGCTTATTTTTTAGGGATTTTCTCTCGTTCTTTCAACTGACAACAGTTCCTCTGCCTTTTTGTTTTACTTAATTTTCTCTACCTCCATGAATTTATGTGAAAGTTAATTATGATGTCATAAACGTGTGCTTATATGGGAGCTTTCCTATAGAGAATGCTTCTGCCCATTGTCTTTCATGGGAGAGCTGGATTTGCCATGGATAAATGCATGTCTTTTTCTGAATTTGCTGGCTGCTATCACCTTAGTAGGACATTGGGCTGAAGATGGTGGTGCTAGAGTTGGAGTTGTATGTGAAATAGGACTTCCCCTTGCTCAGTGGCTGTCAACTCCTTAATATGGACGGTGTCTGCTCCCAAGTTGCTAGAGCAGAAGCCCTAACTGTACTCAGTTACCTTTAATTTCTAATGTAAGGGTGGCCTGTGTGGGCTCTTGGATCATGTCATGCTCCAGCTATCTCCAATATGTTACCTGTACAAGTGTCCATAATTGATTCCCTTGCTCTGCTCAGACACAGATTTGAGTGCAAGTACCCTTTGTCCTTCACACATGATCACTTCCCCAGCCTCTGTTGCCCCCACCTTTTTCCACTCTGTTGTGCAGCCTATGTGGACTCTTCATATATATCAGAAATTGAGCTGTGGAGGAACAGCTGCCATCAGAGTTGTAAGATGCTTCTGATGTGCCGCTTAAGAACCAACAGTGGCAGCCGTCAATCTACCCAGTTACTCCCTAGGACTTAGTCACCTCTGTGTCCTATAGCTGAGTCTCCTCCCCAGTCCTGGCTGCACCAGGTCCAGTGACATGCTCTGACATGGAGTGGGGCTGGAGCCTTCATTTGGTTCAGGCTGGAGTATGCACATAGACAATACTGGGAAACGCATCAGCTGCAGGAGCAGTCCTCTCTCCGTCTCTCCTTCCTGTCTCAGGGGAAGGCACTGTGTCTCCTCTCCTCTTGAGTGGATTCCAAACTTTCCACAGCCATCCTGTTAGTCTCAGAAGTCCTCCAACAAGCCAAGGAAGTATATCTCCCCTTCAAACGGCCCTGTGATGGGACCAACCTATCTGTGGCTTTCATTGCTCACTTCTCAAGGTAGATTCCACACTTGTATTCACTCTTTTCCTCTTAGTTTCTTCCTAGAGGCAACCCAAGTGTTGTTCTTCCCTTCCTTCCCAATCATCTGTGGATCTTTTTTACAGCCTTTGTTGTACAGGGGTCTTTCTGGCAATTTCCAGTCAGCTTTCAGTGAGAATTGTTCCACATATAGATTTTGATGTTTTCATGGGGAAGTGATATCCACATCTTCTTACTCTGCTATATTGATCAATCTCCAAGGTTTTTTATTTTAATAAATTACTGCTAATTTTAATACGTTCTTATTCAGCTTTTTCTACATTACAACCTAAAAATCTAAATAAATAAATTTAGGGTTCTTTAGGTACTCTTTGGGATAAGAAGATAAGAATTTTAGCATTTTCAAAAGGATGGTAATAATAATAAATGGTAATTAAATATTTCATCATATTATGTAGTGAACCAGAATATTTAACAATCTGTGATTCAAACTTTAGCATTTGAAACCTCTCTGTTAAGATATTTATGCAACCTATAAAGAGCAATCCTTTGTTATACATGAGTATTACAAGAAATTGAAGCATTTAGAATATCTACTAGAAAAACACTGGCCACCCATTGCCATTGCCTTTTTCATATAAAAGGATGCTTACTTAAAAGTTCAAAATTTCACCAGTGTCACTGAAGATTTAAGCAAAATGAAAACATTATTGCAAATGAAAACAAGCTTTAAAAAGTCTAAATAAGAAAGGTGTTGTAAAATGTGTTTATCACATTTCCAGTTTTCTTTTTGTAGAAAACATTGAGTCATTTTTATTTGGCTTACAGACTACCCAGCCCAGTATTCTGCCTATACGTGTGGCACTAAAAGCTATTATGAAAGGCCATAGTCAGCTTAATGTACTTCACTTTCTGCAGGTGAATTCTACTTTTCCTTTACAATTGATCTTAGCTTCATTATTTAGGATTTTTTTAAGTCTTTTTTTCATTGTGTTTTAATGTGTGCCTATTCTTGAGGCTCTAAAAAATAAAGTAGTCATTCAAAAGTACTTTGAAATACATATACAATTATATGCCCTCTTAGGTGAAAGATTACATTATTTGATCTGTTGACAATTTGCTTTCTCCTGCTCCAAAGTATGTGACCTCATTCTAACATTCTGGAAGTTGGTGACTAAATGCATGCTTATCTTGCTCTTAGTGTCCTTATTTTACCCTGATGAACTAAAAATTCCAAAAGGTCTAGGGCATATAATTAACTGTAAATGTGTAAATAACCAAGCATTTTTCAGAAAGAATGGTGAGAATGCTTAGGTCCTTCAAATATGATAGAATACTCATAATAACTAAAATTAAATACAAATACTGGGAAATATTTGAAAACCAAAAATAGTTGCTTTAAGAAAGTGGCCTAAAGGAAACTTACTAGAATGCCTAAGTCATAGTATACAAAGTATGCCCTTGCTGGTTGGACAGATTAGTAGATAGTTTGAATATATTTTGCATCTTAGTCATCATTGAATAAAATATTCAGGAGAATCCCATTTTCACTTTTTCTCTTTAAAGAGATGCACTGTATATATTAGAGAATATTATAAAAAATGGGCAAGGCATTATAGACTTATAGGTAAGCTAACGGGAAATCTGTGATATTGCAAATTGTAGTCCTGAGAGAAATGAAAGAACACCAAGTTGAAAATATCCCTTAAGACTAGTTTGCAAATATGCTTCTATAACAGAGGATTTAGATACCTTTATGTGACATCCTTTTATGAGAATGCTTTTAATATGGGATTCCTGGTGGGCTTCCGTCTATGGGGTCTCATAGAGTTGGACACGACTGAAGCAACTTAGCAGCAGCAGCAGCTGCTTGGAGTACACATTGATGAATCTTCTAAATGATCTGAGAGAAACGGAGAACTGAACAGAGCAATTTCACTCATAACCAATTATGCCCTATATTCCTTGTTAGAGCCATCCCCATGGACTTCACATCCATCTTAATTCTTTCTATGATATATTTCACTGATACCAATAAAAATCTTTTTCAAGAAAATTTTCTCCCTGCCACCTTCAGCTGTTTATTTATACAAAATCATGGTGTAAGAAGTTGATTCTTTTCTCTGTTAGGGTTTGCAGTGTTCTGAAACTCAAGTAACAGGGAAATTGTAGTAAGGTTTAAACAATGCATTTTCTTTAGAAAATTATGTCCATTTATCTCCACAGAGTGTGGTAGACTAAAACTTTCTAAGCTTTACCTCAAGAAAATAATGCAACTGAAGAGTGGTTAAAGTCTGGAGGAATGACAGTGAGTTAATCTTTATTAAATCTATTAAAATAAATTTTAAGAATTACTTGGCAAAAACTTAAACAGTGAAACTCTTATATCTTTTTCTTAATTTAACTGAAAATCTATGTTTGTAGCACAACAAAACTAAGTAGAAACCAAAGAATGCCCCCCTACCTTTTTCCCACATAATGCAATGAGAACTAAACCAGCACAATATCATACAACTCTCCATTACAAAGTGCAAGATGGAAATGGAAGAATATCACTGTCATTCCAACATGTTCCTCTTAAAAGATGTTCTACAATACTCATTCCACAATAATCCAACTGGACTCGTCCTCACAGACAAGTTGTAAGTGGTTAGACAAGAAGAAGCTTCCTTTCCCAGACCCTAGCAGTAAAGTTACAAAAGCACTGTTTTTCACTGAGCCAAAGAAGAATCTGAGGAGTCCCCAAAACTCTCAGACACAAAACTTATAAAACAAAGTTAGAAGAAGAGTTCAGGATTGTATAGACTGAGCTTAAAAATCATTCCACCCAGATAACAAGCTTTTGTGTGTTTTTATTTTTTTTCCTTTGAGTAAGAGCCTCTTAGGCTTCCCAGGTGGCACAGCAGTAAAGAATTTTCTTGCCAATGCAGGAGAAGTGAGAGACTTGGGTTCAAGCTTTGGGTCAGGAAGATCCTTGGGAGTATGAAATGGTAACCCACTCTAGTATTCTTGTCTGGAATATTCCATGGACAGAGGAGCCAGCAGGCTACAGTCCATGAGGTCACAAAGAATTGACCACAACTGAGTGAGCATAAACACACACATGTATGCACACACATACACACACATGCCTCCACATGGAGAATATGACTCAGATAAGGGATTATGAGAATAAATGGTATGGGAGCTTCATTGAGCGTTTAAGAGTCTTTAAGGACCTTATATCCAATAAGGATATAACCAATATTTTTACCACTCTTCCTTCCAAATCCCCCTGAATCCAAGTTTATTTTAGAAATATAAACCTACTTTAGTCTGTTGCAAGAACAACAGTTTAGGAAGTGCTTCTTTCCTGGTAAAATTATAATATCCAGAGTAATAGCCTGCAATTATTGTTTCTTAAGAAACTTAAATAAAACAGGGTATCTTTTACTCAAAATTGCCAGTACTTAGGTAGCAATATATATATTATATATATATTTATATTATATATATATATATATAATTGGGTCATAAAAGGATCTTCCTGACCCTATATATATATATAATAATATATATATATATATATTTCTATATATATAATATATATAGAAAAAAATGGAGCTTAGAAGTAGAGACCACATATGGTCTATTTCACTTCAGGCAAGAGTGGAAATTGAAGCTAGAGCTCAATTTTTAGCTCTAGATTCCTCAGATTTTAGCACCCCAAGAGCAGAGAAGCTAAATCACAGCTTTCTGAAGGAGTGTCTTTCTGTCTCTATTGAAAATCTGTCTGTACTTGAGGCAGTGGGAAGAGCTACCTCTACAGGACAATCAGATAATTTCCAAGTGAATGCTGCCTGAAGCTTCTATCATTCCCACCTCCACCTCTACCAATTCAAACACTATCTATAAAAGGGAAAAAAAAAAGTGAATTAAGCTGTAAAACCAAACCAAAACAACTAAATCAATATAATACCTGAATATACTTTTTTGTTCACATAATGTGAATCCTTTCCTGCCTTTCCTTACTTTAATATTATCTTCATCTTGTTCTGTTTCTTCTGAGAAATTTTTAGTCATTTTTTGTTTGTTTGTTTACTGTTTTCCTCTGATGTAGCTAATTAAAATTAATATTCCCTATGATTAACTACCTAACAATCAATAGCAGAAAATTACCATTTAAAATTTTCTTATCAGTACTGCATGCTTTTCACTAGTACCCCAAATAAGAGTTCACCCTCCCCTGTAACATGTTCATAAAGTCACTTTAGTTTGGTTCTCATATTTTTCCCTTTATAGGAATTATCTTCTGCTTAAGATTGCCAATAAACTATACAAAGGAAAACACAGCTGAAATTTTACAAAAACTCCAACATTAAAATGAGGCCTGTGCTGCTATAGCCATCTTTATTATAGAATCTTTCCTTTCCATTATTCAGGCTAATAAGCAAGGAAAGTTATAGAGAGACGGGGAAAGAGGGGTAACTTGGTATCTGCAGCATCTCTGGGACCAAAAAGTCTGATTAGAAAAGCCAAAACATTATTCTCTGAAGTCCTAGCACTGTGTCTAGTCTCTGATGTATTGGTCTGATTGTCTGAAGCCCTTAAATTGACGGGGAAGTAATTGAAAGGGCAGAGATACTTGTTATAGTGTTAATTATGATGACAAGCTCTTCCATCTGGCAACACTGAACTACCTGGCAGAACTGGGTCCCACTAGCTAGTGACAGTTCTCATAAAACCCCTAGAAGGGAAGATGTCTCTATAAAAGCAAAACTACAGATTAATTCTGGGAGCATAAATGGATCTACCAAGGTAGAAAAGGGACTGACTACCTGGGATTTTTTGAGATGCGGGAAATCATGGGTTGGACTCTTCTTTTTCTGTAGCTCCAGTTCAGCAGACTTTTGTACGGCTGCATCGACCAGCAACTAGGTGCTGCTGAAGTCCTTGTATTCCCCTGTCACCACAGGTTTGGGAGAAGGTATAAGCAAGGGCCCACTGGTGAAAATCACGACCTTTTCATTTATCTGGGCCTTAGGGGTGAGCCTCTGGCCTGGGACCATCTCTAGATTTGGCAGTTTCCCTGATCCCTGGATCATCAGCGAGGGGCTCAGGGACAGACATTTTATCTTGTCTGCAGCTCTGAGCCCTGACTTGGCATCAACAGATGGATAGCCACTTTGCGGGTGGGTTACATCATCAGCATTGCCTTTCTGGTGGTACATGGTAATCAGGTTGGGGTCACTTATATCCTGTAGAAGCATTTCCTGAAGAATGCGTCTGTGGGCATTGATGAACCAGTTAGAAAACTGCGGAAAAGACAAACTTATCTGCTCCATCAGCATACACCTCTCTACCTTTGAAGGATAGGCTTTAAACCGGTGCTCATACAGCCAGACATGGAGGATCTTCACCAACTCAGTTGGCAAGTACCCTTTCCTCTTCCTTTTGCCGTTTTGTGAGACAAGAACCTCATCTGTAGCACTATGACTATTCGACTCCATTTAGGTGCCCTGACCCAGGCTTTGGGTCTCCATTGGACTTTCTTCAGCAGCCTCCATGTTCTAGAGGCCTGTCTTCACTATCCAAGGAGCCAAGGATGGCCGACCTAGCACTAATGTAGGAATGGGAAAGCCAGTGAAGAAAGCATGGCTAGGTCGCCAAGAGAAAGTCTCACCTTTTGCTTCCTAGACTGATTAACAGTGTTGCTAACACTGTTGAGCCAGTTGGCTTTGTGACGTCACATCCTTTCAGCCCCTGATGCTGCCCTCCCTCCACTTCCTGTTTTCCGTTTCCTTTGTTTTTATAAATCAAAATGCACTTGTTTTCAACCCATCAGTTTATACAGCTCTGAAGAATTTTATTTCTCTGTTGCTGTCACCAGTTACTGCTAACTAATGAACTCTCTTTTGCCCAAATGTGTGATGGTTCTCTTTGAAGAATCAGTCAGAAATTCAGGGATTCTTTTTTATTTTTTTATTTTGTAAATATGGAACGAGATAGGATATAAGAAGTAATAGGGATCACAGGCTTAGATTATTTAAATATTTAATATTTTACATATGCCGAAATCACTTCTCCCAAATTAGATGAAAATAGTCTGTAAATTCTGAATTTTAACTGCAGATAGATAAAGCAAGGATCAGCTCTTTCAGTAACACTCTCACCCACTTACAGGACAATCATGAACTCTGACTTATCAAAAATAGGTATGGTATTACTTATTCTTAATTTTAGAAACTTTTCAGGGGAAACTCCTGGTCATCTTAAGCATCATATATTCTACACAGTTTCTATTTGATAGAGACAATATCCTTTTAACCTTAAGAATTCTTATTTGCTGTCACTGAGCTGGACATCAAAACATTGTCTGCTTGATCCTTTGACTATTGGTAACCTTACTAGTGCTCACTTTCATGGCTTAAAATTTGCTGTTAGGGAGACCTATTGAGGTACACAATCAAATCTAATGGTTGTCTTAACAAAGCTCCCAATAACCACTAAGTGTATATGTTAGCTCGGAGACGGCAATGACATCCCACTACAGTACTCCTGCCTGGAAAATCCCATGGATGGAGGAGCCTGGTAGGCTGCAGTCCATGGGGTCGTGAAGAGTCGGAAACAACTGAGCGACTTCACTTTCACTTTTCACTTTCATGCGTTGGAGAAGGAAATGGCAATCCACTCCATTGTTTTTGCCTGGAGAATCCCAGGGACGGGGGCGCCTGGTGGTTTGCCGTCTATGGGGTCACACAGAGTTGGACACGACTGAAGCGACTTAGCAGCAGCAGCAGCATATATGCTGGCTACCAGTGAAAGTCTTTCTTGGAATACTATAGAAGAGAGTGCTACTATTTCCATTGGTCTTTTGGGCTACAGGAAAACAGAAGATTAGATTTTCCATTCATAGTGAAAACTCACTTCCTATAATTATTTCCCAGCAATATAGTTATGACCCATGTTCACTGAGACTACTCTTGTCTGTCAGTACAGTTTCTAATACCTTACCATCCCTCACTTGTTGCTTCTATATGCTCTTTATATTTCTGGGATTCAGATTTATGCTGAAGGATTGCCCAAATTGTACATATTTAAATCACGTGATTTATTCTCAGTGATCTAGGTTTTTAATTTTAATGACTCCTTTATTAATCCTTCTAAAGAGGAATATCATAGTGGTTTAAATTATCCACAATAAACTTGGACATTGTTTTCTACTTTAATAACAGATATAGAAACATAGAAAAATCTGGAAAGAGGTGAAAAACTGAGAATAAATCTACCAGTTTTGATACAAATGCCTGTTTGTTTCACATTGCAACAGCTTGAATGAATAGAAGATATATTTTCTTTTTTTCAAGATTTTGATGATACAAAATATGAATTAAGAACATCTCTATGAAAAAGGTGGATTGCTTCCACTTATTTATTTAAAGTTTCTAAGGAGCTCAAATTATCTAGTTTATGTGAAATTTTAGCTTCATTTATTACTTCTTTTCATATAAACACAATGGGATTTTATGGGAAACAATTAGTTTTGTATATTTATAGGCATTGATTTATGTCCATATGACTCTGAAAAGTGACTTCTTATGATTGTGTAACGAATGGACATTGTATTATTCTAGAATATGCATCTGAATTCTCAAATTATGTAAGACTATGACAAGACTGAAGTCTTTCATATATTGTTGCATATGGTTTCTGCACAGCTGGTGAAGAATCCGCCTGCAATGTGGGAGACCTGGGTTCAATCCCTTGGTTGGGAAGATCCCCTGGAGGAGGGAAAGACTACCCACTCTAGTATTCTGGCCTGGAGAATTCTATGGACTCTGTAGTTCATGGGGTCACAAAGAGTCAGACATGACTGAGTGACTAAGCACAGCACATAGCACACACTTATATGTGGGCCTCCTGGTGATTCAGTGCCTGCCCATGCAAGAGACACAGGTTCAATCCCTGGGTTGGTAAGATACCCTGGAGAAGGAAACAACAACCTACTATAGTATTCTTGCCTGAGAAATCCCATGGACAGAGGAGATTGGTGGGCTACAGTTCACTGGATCCCAAAAGAGTCTGACTTGACTTAGCAACTAAACAACAACTGATATATATATACATATATATATATATATATATATGTGTGTGTGTGTGTGTGTGTGTGTGTGTGTGTTATATGCATATATAAATTTTATGACTTACATATATGTTTATACATATATATGTATATATACATATATATACACACACACACATACTTTATAGATATGTCCACTCATTATTCCTAAGTTATATATCTATGTGTTTGTACATATCTATATTAAAAACCAGAGACATTACTATGGTTTTTCCAGTAGTCACGTATGGATGTGAGAGTTGGACTATAAAGAAAGCTGAGTGCCAAAGAATTGATGCTTTTGAACTTTGGTGTTGGAGAAGACTCTTGAGAGTCCCTTGAACTTCAAGGAGATCCAACCAGTCTATCCTAAAGGAAATCAGTCCTGAATATTCATTGCAAGGACTGATGTTGAAGCTGAAACTCCAATACTTTGGCCACCTGATGGGAAGAACTGACTCACTAGTAAAGACCCTGATGCTGGGAAAGATTGAAGGCATGAGGAGAAGGGGCTGACAGAGGATTTGATCATTGGATGGCATCACTGGCTCGATGGGCATGAGTTTGAGTAATCTCCGGGAGTTGGTGATGGACAGGGAAGCCTGGTGTGCTGCAGTCCATGGGGTTGCTAAGAGTTGGACACGACTGAGCGACTTCACTTTCACTTTTCACTTTCATGCATTGGAGAAGGAAATGACAACCCAATCCCGTATTCTTGCCTGGAGAATCCCGGGGATGGGGGAGCCTGGAGGGCTGCCATCTATGGGGTCGCACAGAGTCGGACATGACTGAAGAGACTCAGCAGCAGCAGCAGCAGAGCAACTGAACTGAACTGAACTGATGTATCTTACAAAAAATAAAAGGACCAAAAAGCAAGGAAGAAATAATACATAAAAGATAATATCACAGAAGTATCCCCAATAAGACTTATGGATCTTACAGCTTAAATATTAAAAATTTCCCATTGATAGAATGTAAAGGAAATGCTTTCTAATTCTTATTAAATCTGGCATAATACTGATGTGAAAATCTCAAAAAGCATGAGAAAAGAATCATAGCAGATTCACTTATCCTTCAAAAATATTCTTCAATAGTACATGAACCAAGAACTTCCAGATGTACAAGATAGATTTAGAAAAGGCAGAGTAACCAGAGATCAAATTTCCAACATTCAATGGATCATAAATAAAGCAAGGATATTCCAGGAAAACATCTACTTCTGCTTCATTGACTACACAAAATCCATTGACTGTGTGGATCACAACAAACTGTGGAAAATTCTTAAAGAGATAGGAATACCACACCACGTTACATGTCTCCTGAGAAACATGTATGTGGGTCTAGAAGCAACAGCTAGAACTGAACATGCAGAAGTGGACTGGTTTCAAATTGGGAAATGAGTATGACAAGGCTGTATATTGTCACCCTGTTTACTTAACTTATATAAAACATAAACTCTTAATAAATAGAATTTAGATTCATATAAAATATAAAACACTTTAGCAAATAAACTTCAATTCAGGAATTAAGTCTTGATTTAACATTATAATATAGAGTTCCTTGGACGGCAAGGACATCCAACCAGTCCCTCCTAAAGGAGATCAGTCCTGGGTGTCCACTGGAAGGACTGATGCTGAAGCTGAAACTCCAGTACTTTGGTCACCTCCTGCAAAGAGTTGGCTCATTGGAAAAGACCCTGATGCTGGGAGGGATTGGGGGCAGGAGGAGAGGGGGACGACAGAGGATGAGATGGTTGAATGCCATCACCGACTCGATGGGCATGAGTTTGAGTAAACTCCGGGAGTTGGTGATGGACAGGGAGGCCTGGTGTGCTGCGATTCATGGGGTCGCAAAGAGTCGGACACGACTGAGTGACTGAACTGAACTGAACTGAACATTCCTTAGGATTATATAATAATAATGTATCCTGCTTGAGGACAGTTTCTGGGAAAAACTTTCCAGCTAATCCTGTTATCTTAGAATGTAAATTATGGGAGTGGGGCTAGTAAGGTCTTTACAACCTTCAGACATTCTTTTGATTCACTGTAATAATTAATTAAAAAGTATATAACTCCATTGCTAACACTAGCAAGCAGGTACTCTTTCTGCCCCCTTCTGATGTCCATGTCAGAAGCTTTCTCTATTTCTTTTATACTTTAATAAAACTTTATTACACAAAAGCTCTGAGCGATCAAGCCTCGTCTCTGGCCCCAGATTGAATTCTCCTCAGGAGGCCAAGAATTCCGGTGTCTTTCGTGGTTCAGCAACAACATTTCAATATATGTATGTAAATGACTATATATTTAGTAATTTATATATTTTTATATAGTAATTTGCATTTTTGTCAATGAAATGATAATGGAAATTGACAACTATTATGTTTTAATATCCAGATTATGTTTCTGATTAACAGGTAGAAAATTCCACTCAGATTCCCAATCTGCTATCTCAAATGCTAGAGCCAGAAAACCTAATGCCTAATAAAACTACTAAATGGCTGAAAGATTGCTGTAGTTCCTTCATGATTTATATTTGTCTAAATATATGATGTTTTTAAAATTTCTTGGCAGGGAAAATGTAAATAATTTCAATTGATTTATCTTACTATATAAAATTGTGGTTGGATACAGCACAGGGTTCTTTGGAATCTACGATAAATAGCATTTTTTATTTTCCTGCAATTTTGTTATCCACATTGATTCAATCATTCCAGGAAGGTATGCACTTAGGCTAGGAATGGAAGCAAGAAATTATTCCCAGGATATAGCAATAACAAAAACACAACTTTCTAAATATACAGCAAACTTTTAAAAATAATTTAATGATCAATTGATTGGAGTAGTAATAATCTTACATTGCATTATATTTGCCAACCTCAGAGAGTAGCTTGAAAAAAGCAGAGTTCTTATATATATTCATTTCTACCAAATGTTTTCAGATCAGCCTAATTTTTTTCAGTCTAATTTTTGCTCACAAATAACCAATAGGCAAAACATAGTTACTTGTTTCACACAGCTAATTCCTATCTTCATAGTCTTGATACAAGATCTGAACTTTACATTAGTTAAAAATCTGCTCACTTTTTATAGATAACTGTAACATCACTTTATTTCTATTAACCATAAATTGTCAGTGGCTCCTCGAAGATAAATCCTCTAACAAGTACCATTATGTAATGCTGTATATTTTCAGGATGCTGAAATAGATAGTACAAACACATTTTCTATGATCATAGAAATTTATGAAGTTCTCTATAAACTTCACTAGATTTCATTATTAATAATTGAGAAGATTTTAATACACTAAAACTTTTATTTTCAAAAGGAGGAATATTCTATGCACCTCTTTTTCTATACTTACTAAAAATGAAAAAAAAAAATTCAGAGTACCTATTGAATTTTAGCATAATATTTTCAGCCTGGTGTAGTAGCTAAAGGCATATACAAGGTGATTTGAATTCTAATTCTATTACTAAAAGTGCTATACTGAGCAAGTAATTTAACACTTTTGTGTATAAATTTTGCCAAATGTAACCTGAGGATAATGGTAATATATATCTAATTGGGTTGTGAGAATGATGTGAATCAATATATGAAAAGTATTAAGATATAGAAGATACATGAAAATTACCCAGGGAAATTAACTGCTATTTTTAGTATTATTACTGCTAAAAGGAGGTTGCTTTAGATGATGTCATAAAGAATACTGTGTTATAATATAGAATATATGTTGCAGTCAAGGCCCTGACACTATCTATGTGGTTTTGGACAGACTACTTTACTTATTGTGTGCTGTTTGCCTTTTCATACTTTTCAGACACAAACTATGTGTCATGCCATGTAGGGCCAACCAAGATGGACAGGTCATTTTAGAGAGTTCCGAGAAAATGTGGTCCACTAGAGAAGGGAATGGCAAACCACTACAGTATTCTTACCTTGAGAACCCCATGAACAGTATGAAAAGGCAAAAATATATGACACTGAAAGATGAATTCCCTGGTGGGAAGGTGCCCAATATGCTAATGGAGAACAGTGGATAAATAATTCCAGAAATAATGAAGGGACAGTTCAAAGTGAAAAAAAAAAAAAACACCCAGTTTGGGATGTGACTGGTGATGGAAGCAAAGTTTGACGCTCTAAAGAGCAATATTGCGTAGGAACCTGGGATGTTAGGTCCATGAATCAAGGTCAATTGGAAGTGGTCAAACAGGAGATGGCAAGAGTGAACATCAACATTTTAGGAATCAGTGAACTAAAATGGGCCGGATTAGGCAAATTTAATTCAGATGACCATTATATCAACTACTGTGGGCTAGAATCACTTAGAAGAAATGGAGTATCCCTAACAGTCAGCAAAAGTCTCAAATGCAGTACTTGCATGCAATCTCAAAAATGACGAAATGATCTATGTTCATTTCCAAGGCAAACCATTCAATATCTAGTAATCCAAGTTTATGCCCCAATGACTAATGCTGAAGAAGCTGAAGTTGAAGGGTTCCATGATGACCTACACGACCTTCTAGAACTAACACCAAAAAAATATATCCTATTCATCATAAGGGACTGAAATGTAAAAGTAGGAAGTCAAGAGATACCTGGAATAACAGGCAAGTATGGCCTTGTTGTACAAAATGAAGTAAGGCAAAGGCTAACAGTGTCTTGCCAAGAGAACACACTGGTCATAGCAATCACCCTCTTCCAACAACACAAAAGATGGCTCTACACATTTGTAAACCAGATTGATTATATTCTTTGCAGCTGAAGATGAAGAAGCTCTATACAGTCAGCAGAAATAAGACTGGGGAGATGACTGTGATTCAGACCATGAACTTCTTATTGCCAAACTCAGACTTGACAAAAGCAGGGGAAACCTCTAGACCATGCAGATATGACCTAAACGAAATCCCTTCCAATTATACAGTGCAGTGGAAGTGACAAACAGATTCAAGGGATTAGATCTGACAGACAAAGTGCCTGAAGAACTATGGATGGAGGTTTGTGACATTGTATAGGAGGCAGTGATCAAGACCATCACCAAGGAAAAGAAATGCAAAAAGGCAAGAAGGTTGTCTGAGGAGGTCGTACAAATAACTGAGAAAAGAAGAGACGCTAAAGGCAAAGGATAAAAAGAAAGATATACCCATCTGAATGCATAGTTCCAAAGAATAGCAAGGAGAGATAAGAAAGTCTTCCTTAGTGATCAATGCAAAGAAATAGAGCAAAACAATAGAATGGGAAAAACTATAGATTTATTCAAGAAAAAGAGATATCAAAGGAACATTTCATGGAAAGATGGCCCAATAAATAACAGACACAGTATGGAACTAACAGAAGCAGAAGATATTAAGAAGAGGTGTCAAGAATACACAGAATAACTATACTAAAAAGATCTTAATGATGCAGATAACCATGAAGGTGTGATCACTCACCTAGAGCCAGACATCCTGGAGTCTGAAGTCAAGTGGGCCTTAGGAAGCATCACTACGAACAAAGCTAGTGGAGGTGATGGAATTCCAGTTGAGCTATTTCAAATCCTAAAAAACGATGCTGTGAAAGTGGTGCACTCAATATGCCAGCAAATTTGGAAAACTTGGTAGTGGCTACAGGACTTGGAAAAGGTCAGTTTTCATTCCAGTCCCAAAGAAAGGCCATGTCAAAGAATGTTCAGACTACCACACAATTGCACTCATTTCAACCCTAGCCAAGTAATGCCCAAAAGTCTCCAAGCGAGGCTTCAACAGTATGTGGATCAAGAACTTGCAGATGTTCAAGCTAGGTTTAGAAAAAGCAGAGGAACCAGAGATCAAATTGCCAACATCCATTGGATTATAGAAAAAGCAAGTGAGTTCCAGAAACTTCTGCTTTATTGGCTACACTGAAGCCTTTGACTCTGTAGATCACAAAATACTGTGAAAAATTCTTAAGGAGATGGGAATACCAGACCACCTTAATGGCACCTTAGATCTGTATGCAGGTCAAGAAACAACAGTTAGAACTAGACATGGAACAACAGACTGGTTCCAAATTGGGAAAGGAGGATGTCAAAGTTGTATACTGTCACCCTGCTTATCTAACTTATATGCAGAGTACATCATGTGCAATGCCAGGCTGGATGAAGCACACGCTGGAGTCAAGATTGCCAGAAGAAATATAAGTAACCTCATATATGCAGATGATACCACCCTTACGGCAGAAAGCGAAGAGGAACTAAGGAGTCTTTTGATGAAAGTGAAAGAAGACTTTTGAACTTTGTGGGAGAATGTGAGGGTGGGATATTTCAAAAGAACAGCATGTATACTATCTATGGTGAAACAGATCACCAGCCCAGGTGGGATGCACGAGACAAGTGCTCCAGCCTGGTGCACTGGGAAGACCTAGAGGAATCGGGTGGAGAGGGAGGTGGGAGGGGGGATCGGGATTGGGAATACATGTAAATCCATGGCTGATTCATATCAATGTATGACAAAACCCACTGGAAAAAAAAATAATTAAAAAAAAAAAAAAAAAAGAGCTGGCCCTTCGGGGCAGACTGTTAACACGAAAAAAAAAAAAAAAAAAGAAAGTGAAAGAAGAGAGTGAAAATCCTGACTGATAACTCAGAATTCAAAAAATGAAGACCATGGCATCAAATCCCATCATCTCAGCACAAATAGATGGGAAAATAATGGAAACAGTGACTGACTTTATTTACTTTAGCTCCAAAATCACAGTAGATGGTGACTGCAGCCATGAAATTAAAAGGTGCTTGTTCCTTGGAAGAAAACCTATGACAAACCTAGACAGCATATTAAAAAGCAGAGACATTACTTTGCCAAAAAAGGTTCATCTAGTCAAAGGTACAGTTTTTCTGTTAGTCATGTATGGATGTGATAGTAGGACCATAAAAAAGCTGAGTGCCAAAAAAAAAAAAAAAAAAAAAAGCTGAGTGCCAAAGAATTGATGCTTTTGTTCTGTGGTTTTGGTGAAGATTCTTGAGAGTTCCTTGGAATGCAAGCCAGTCAATCTTAATGGAAATCAGTCCTGAATATTCTTTGGAAGGACTGATGCTGAAGCTGAAACTCTATTACTTTGGCCACCTGATGTGAAGAAGTGATTCACTGGAAAACACCCTGATGCTGGTAAATATTGAATGCAGGAGAAGGGACAACATAGGAGGAGATAGTTTGATGACATCCCCAGCTTGATGGACATGTGTTTGAACAAGCTCTGGGAGTTGGTGATGGAGAGAGAAGCTTGGCATACTGCAGTCCATAGGGTCACAAACAGTCTGACACAACTTGGTGACTGAACTTAATTGAACTTCACTTACTTAACATACAACACTCTGTATTAAAGAAAAATATACTTTAAAAAGCAACTAACCCAATAGATATGCAAATAGACATTCAATAAAAATATAACTATCATTCATGCTGAAAACACTCAACACATTAGGAATACAAGGGGACTTTCTCAAACTAATAGAGTATCTATAAAAATTCCATAGCTAAAATCATACCTAATTATGAAAACCTGACAGCTTTCCTCCCAAGATAAGTGAAAAAAAACAACATTGTCCACTCTTACCATTTCAATTCAACACTGTGGTCAAAGTTCTATCCAGGGAGATCAGAGAAGAAAATAAAATTAAAAGTATACTTATTGGGAAATAAATAAGTAAAAGTACCTTTACTCACACACAAAAAAACATAACCTTGTATAAACAAAATCCCATGAAATCCAGAGTAGGGAAAAAAAAAAAAAAAAACTAATAGGACTAATTAATATAGCAAAGTTTTGGGATATATCATGAGTATTCAAATAGAAATCATATTTCTGTACATTAACAACATTCTGAAACAGAAATTATGCAAGAAATTCCATTAACAATGGCATACAAAATATTAAATATTTAGGATTAAATTTAGCAAAGAAATGTGAATTTCACTATAAAATTCAGCTCCCCCCCCCAACCAAAGTCTTAGAAAACGCATGAAAAACTATAGAAGTTAAATTATGTTTCAGAATACCCCACAATGGGCCAAGATGGTTGAGCCTTTATAAACCCATTGTGACAAATGATAAAAATAAGGGCCATCCTATGAAGAGTACTTTATTGGATGATATGTCTCTCTACAGCTGAGGCAAACCTGGAAGGTTCTAACAGAAATTGCTGACATCATTCCTAGTAGCTGAGGTAACAAGTCCTTCCTTGAAGGGGAATCTGAATCATGCTAGACCAACACCTGTGCCACTAGATCCATTTCTTCATATAATTTTTGGAAACAACTCCTCTGGGATTCTAGAGGATTTATCTTTCTGATAAAAACTTAAAAGAGGAAAATTAGTAGGGCAAACCAATAGCTTCTGTTGTTGTAGTTGCTCTCATGGCCAGAACAGGTACGTATCATCTTCCTCTTCTAATAATCATCATAAATTTCTCTCATGTTTATTTGCCACCTTTGTTGGTCTCAGTGGATTAGTGGTGTGACATAAATCCTCATCTCTAATGGGTCTGAGCCTCTGGTGTTCTTCTCAGGTCAGTATAACCGTATTTTTTCACTTACTGTCATAATGGGCAAGGAAATACAACAGGTCACTTTAATTGATTATGTGAAGGCCATACGTACTCCTGTCTGTTGCCATTGCTTATCAGCAGCCATATCTCTGTCTGATAAAAATCAATTCCTCTTGTCAAAATATTGATACCTCTACTTGTCTTGTGTCTGTTAGTCACTCACTCATGTCTGACTCTTTGTGACCCCATGGATTGTAGCCTGCCAGGCTGCTCTGCCCATGGAATTCTCCAAGAAAGAATACTGGACTGGGTTGCCATTTCCCCCTCCAGGAAATCTTCCCAATCCAGGGATAGAACCTGGGTTTCCTGCATTGCAGGTATAATCTTTATTGTCTGAGCCACTAGGGAAGCCCCTCTACTTGCCTTATGGCTCCCAAAGTGTCCAGGTAGTAGTCACTCTTCAAAGGACTTTTGCCATGTTCTCCATCAAAGTGTTCATCCTTCAATGACTAGTACTTCACAGCAGAACCTAGAATTCTGGTAATTATAAGTACACATTTTCCCTATAATTCATTGCAACTGATGGTATGTAGGACAAATTTTGCTTCCACACCTTGGGTCTCAGATCCATGTATTTTATTATTTTGGACATCAATGTGTCATACAAAGTTCTTAGATTCAATGAGTATATCATGGTGTTCCATCTTTGTAGAATATTGCTCCAAAACTGTCATTTTATCTGTGCCCTTAGCAGTTTGTTTCAAAACTCTTACAAGGCTTTCAGTTTCTGGACAATGTAGTATATGAAATTATACTATATATATATATATATATATATTATATCAGTATATATATTATATATATATTATCAGTATATATATATATATATATATTATATCAGTGTCTCACATGGCCATAGTCCCACTCCTGCCACTTCATTGTTATAAATGGGGTTCTCTGATCACACATGATAGTATGGGTAATCCTATGCCAATGGGTCACAATGGATCAGATATTCAGTAAACCGGTGGACAGCAGTACTCACTGAGAAGTAAAGGCAAACATATACCTGTAATATAAGTCAATATTTGTTAGAACTAATCTCTGATCTTTCTGTAATGTAAGGGACGTAATTTTGTCCATATGACATCAAAATGCCAATTGGTGTCATTGAGGAATAATGACTTATTGCAGGCACATCTTTGGACTCTGCTGCTGGTTGGTTGAATATTTGAGAGCAACAGTAGCTAAATAACCCTTAATAAATAGAAGCCTACCCCAGTGGGCTCATGTGTAGCCTCCATCCCCTCTACTGTGGATCTTCTATTCATGTGACCATTATGCCAGCACTAAAGTGGCTGATAACAAAAGTTGACCTAAGTCAGCTGTCGAAATCACTTTGTATACTGGTTCTTTAGTGCCTCTTTTGTGGTATATTCTCTTTCATGCTCATGCTCAGTCACTCAGTCATGTTTTACTCTTTGCAATCCAATGGACTACAGCCTATCAGGCTCCTCTGTCCATGGAATTTTCCAGGCAAGAATACTGGAGTGCCATTTCCTACTCCAGGGGATCTTCCTGAACCAGAGATCAAACTTCTTTCTCCTACCTTAGCAGGTGGATTCTTTACCACTTCAGATACAAAACTATTCTTTATTCATGTCCTCCCCTACCTGTATCTACATGTATACACCTTAGACCTCCTAGATCCTGAACTTGCAACCTTCCTCCTTTCAAGCCTCTGACTAGTTAGCCATGTTATTTGCCATGGTCCATGAGTCTAAATCTATTCTAACCTCAGGCCATTTTTTGTTTTATAAACATGGATCTTCAAGCACACCTCCAGAGGCTTTGCTCATTTGGAATGATTCTGCTTGCTATTGCGATTTAAAGCATTTTTATATCAAGTTGACACATCTGTAAACCAAGCTCTGACCATTTTACTCTCTCTCAGCATATTGCAAGTAATTCCAAATGTGGAAATGGGTGTGTGCTGAGAGGGAGGGGATGAGATGGCTGGATGGCATCACTGACTCAGTGGACATGAGTTTGAGCAAGCTCCAGGAGTTGGTGATGGACAGGGAAGCCTGGCATGCTTCAGTCCATGAGGCCACAGAGAGTCGGACACAAGTGACTGAACTGAACTGAGAGAGAAGGGCACTAATGAAACAATCGCAAATGCCATATTGTGTGAACTACTTGCTCATGCAGCTTACTTATGTGCTCTGGTCCTGCCACTCTTCAATCTTAGATATACCACTTCCATCTTAGGATGAAATTCTTCTGGGCCCACCTGAACATATCAGTTGGTGGGTATGACAGAACTCAGCTCAGGATGAGAAAAGTTCTGGATGCATGATAATTTGATGTCCTGTTTTCAGGGCTCTTGTCCCTACCAAATCAGATATTGTTTTGCAAAGGGAAAATGATTCTTTCTTGCAGATTTAATAGCCTTGTTCTACATCCCCAAGAGCCTCTATTTTTCTTTCCTATGGAATTACCCATATACCCAACATGGCATGGATAAACCTTTCTAATATCATTGAGTCTGCTGAGTCATGCTGAGTCATGTAGTCCAGTGGTAAGGGCTTTTGTGTGGAATCTTGGAACTGCTGCAGGTTGCATTCTTATTCTTGTCCCCACTTGAGCTAGCAACCTTCAGTCTAACAATATAATGGACCACAGCATTATTACCAAAGTTTGAAAATGATGCTTCCAGAACCAAAAAAAGGCCTATAAAGGATAGAGCTTATTTCATCATGGTAGGAAATACAAAATATATTAATTTTTTTTCTTTCACTTCAGAGAGGATGTTTCAGCATGCTTCCTAGTCCCCTAAATATATAATTGATGTGACAAGCTCCTGAAAGTTCATAGGGTTTATCTACCATTCTGTGAACCACATTTGCCTTCACAAGGCTTTTGGTATGCTAGTTTTTGTTCATTTGTCCTTTTAGTATGATATTACCAATGTAGTTATCAATGCACTATTCTATGGGTTGTTTAAATGGCTCTGATATTGAATTATAATGCAAGAGATGACAGATAAGTTAACATACCCTGAAGCAAAATAGCAAATGTATATTTTGCTTTTTCTGTGTGAATGTGAACTATTTCTGATCCTCTTGATTTGCTTTTCTGATAGTGATAGAAAAGTACACATTTCTTAAATCAGTGGCCACACACCATGTTCCTGAGTTAATGTTAGTCTGTTACAGCAAAGATAATACATTAAGAAGAAGGGATGCAAATGAAGTTACTACTTGGTTGAGGTTGTGGCAGTATACTGATATTTTCCAGAATTCACTGGATTTCTGTAGGTGAAACTGGCTAAATAGAGCTAAGACAGATACCATCATCCTTGAAAGCTGATCATTAAGGACAGTGTTAGTTTCCACCATCCCTTCCTTAAGGATGCATTTAGTATCTTGTAGGAAGAAGGGACAGTTTTGAAAGTTTCTACTTGGTTTTCCATAATTTTATAGCTCTTACCCCACAAAATAATGGCCCAATGAGTGGGATGCACCAATCATTAAATATAGCAACCCCAATTTACACAAGCAGGGACTAAGAGAAACAACCAGTGGATGGAATTCAGGAAGTCCTCAGTATATTGGACCTTAGATTCCATCTGTTACAGAGTGAGCTTTGCCTACATTCTTGCTGGGAGGCGTGATAACCTTTTGTCTCCAAGTATCAATGTCAAATTCACCCCTATGCCCAATTATCCTCCATGGAAATCCTTTTTCCATAGCTTACAGTTATCTGAATGCATGGCTAGTGGTCCCTTTAAATGCTGTTTGGAAGAATCTTTACCAAAAATATTTGTTATGATTTTTGCTGAATTTTTCATCTGGAGAACCTGACCTTCTCTTCTAAGAATAGATTTTGATCTGAAAACTGGCCCATATTTAGGAATGGGCAAGGGATCATGACTTTGTTATTGACACAACAGTCCTCATTCCCCTAGTATTCGACTGTTGATATCTTCTCATGGTACAACCCTTGCTGGCTGTCCTCCTATTTTGTCCTTAGGAGCACAATGCTTTATTAACTCTAACCCTAAGTTTCTGTGGGTCAGACTCCCTTCCTTGGCTATTACTCTGACACTGCTACTCATTACAAAATCATTAAATAAACTTCATCTATCTGGCTCTGGGCAGTTGAATGCCACCAAATGACTTCTACTGTTTGAAGTTCTCATTGTTCATCCTCATTACTGTCAGTTTGCTTAACTTTGTAATGGGCTCTCCTATCATCAGCTCTGATCTTCAGGGGAGAGCCACCACTAGGCTTTTTAGTGATGCTAGTGCCCCTCTCACTAGTGCATTCATGATGGCCTTGGCAAATTTTCTATCTTCCAGATGTTTCTGTGGAACATAATCATCCAGTGCATTTTACAATTTTAAGTAGTATACTCCAAGACACTCACTTTCCTGGGTAAAGATTAGGATAAAGATCGAGAAATTCCTAAGGTACAAAATTTATCAGGATCATATAAATACTCACTCTGCACTTGCAACAACCTTGAGGGTGTCTGCTTTCTTGAGAATAAATGGTTTAAGGCATAAAATTTTAAAAAGGCACTTATTCTCAGAGTTGAATAAGTGTGCCCTTAGTTTTGTACCCCCAAACACCTCACTTGTTTCACCCAAGTTTCAGCCTTGTCCCAGAACTTTTTAACTCTTTCTTCAACTATCTGCCATAGCAATTATGACCATTTTTTCATGTTTCTACAAACCATTCTGGTAGTGAGTTCACGTCATTTCCTAGTATCCTTGTCAGTGTGATAAGCCCTGTATCTTATGAAAATACTGACAAATCAATATTTTCCCTATCTCACCTAATATTTTGGCTTCTTTGAACTAAGACCCTAAGAAATCAGTCCTATGTGTACTCCTCTGGCTGATGTTGGCAAGATCTGGTCACTTCTATGGGATATATTTCAGTTTTGCCCCATTTAGGGGATAGAATGGCCCTAATTATGGATTATGCTGAATGTTAGCTTTAGTAATTCACCTAGTGGCCAGGAGGGGAGACAGTGAAAGACTGTCGTGCATGCTGCCATGTGGGAGAAAGTCCTCTACGTCATGTTTGTGCAAGGAGAACTTACAAGTTCTTAATAGGGTGGAGTAAGCTACTTTTATAGGCTTCAAGCATTCACAAATGTTTGAAGGTTCAAAACTTCGGGGGGGGGGTCCTCTCAAGTATCTACATTCAGTGTATAAAGCTCTATCTTTTTTTCCTTCACTAGTGTTCTGGCTTTGGCATACACACCAACCTTAGGAAACCTTTTAATCTCCATTGGAGCTTGGCCACTGATTATTCATTCTTGTGTCTGAGCCTTAGCTTCCTATGCCCTCTTGTTCAGGAAATAAGATTATGTTTATAAACTTTCAGGGAAGCCTCTGGCTTTCACACTTGGATTCTACATACTTGTCTATTGCCTGGGGTTTTGATTATATATATATAGATAGATAGACAGACAGATAGATAGATAGATAGATAATGCTTAGCAATAGCTATCATTTTTCAATGATTTCATAGTTATTATTTCCTCTTTATCAAATATCTGATAATCACTCCAACTTCTTCATTCTTTTCTACCAGTATACTATCTTAATTTACTTCTGATGAGAGTTTTAATAACTGGACTGTCATTTTCTGCTAGGTACTCTGTGTTCCATCTAGAAAGAGTGGTAGGGTCTTCATTCCTAGCCAGACAGCGAATGAGTGACCTCTGAAACCTTATTACCTGCTTGCTTGGAAAAATTTGGCTCTATATGTCACAGGTTGAACTCTTTGGAAGTAGATTCTGAAATGGAGTTTAGTCTATTTATTAGGGATCAATACCTGTGGAAGTGAGAGAGGAAGTAGAGTTGACCTAGAAAAGTTGAATTGCCATGCAGGTCAACAAAACCACAGTTAACTCTAAATGAAGTTCTGAATCATATTGCCTATCAAAGAGTTCCATAATGAGTTGAAATGACAGGGTTTTTACCACTCCACTGAGGTCAGTCACTGGATATGTTCACCACATAAAGGGCCTATTCCTTAGCAAGTCAGGTTTCTGCACCTGAGTGAAACATGGAAGTAACTGACAGGTGGATAATGTTTGCTGACAGCACTTTAAGAAGCTGGGACAACTCCTCCCTTGAAATGGATATCTAGATGAATCATCTCCATGTCTATTACACAAACATCAAATGGCTGATTGTTGGCTTATTGGATGACTAATGTGAAAATTCTGCTCCAGAGGTATATGCTACAATAGATAGTGACTGGATATGTGAACCAGATCCTGTTTATTCAGGGGGTTGAGCATGAGATATTCAGGGAGATAGTGAATACAGATTAATAGTATAGAAGCACACACACAGAAGTCATTTGGCAAAAAACAACAACAACAACAAAAAACACAATGTATTAGCATAAGCACAGAGTTAGAAAAGGCCACAATCTGGGTGCCTACAGAGCATTACAAACAAAGAATGAGTAAATATGTTATCTAAATAGTAGGATGTTGGCATAGCCAGTGATGGATGCATGTTGCTAAGGGGACACTAAGATAATAGTTCTTTAATATACACTAAAATGGTTTTCCAGTTACCACTGGTACTGATTGCATAATGGTAGATGTTTTCATGTCTTTATTTTCCCTTGTGACCTTATAATAAACTACTTTTATAGACATAACCAGGGCCCTTATTGGTATTTTTAAAGTTTAAAAAACTTGACCTATTATTTCTATCTGGAATCCTGGTAGAGATGACAAATCATATGACATCTAGCAGAATATGTCACTATGTGAGATGTCATTGCTGTTCAATCACTCAGTCGTGTCCGACTCTTTGTGACCCCATGGACTGCAGCAAACCAGTCTTCCCTGTCCTTCAGTATCTCTCAGAATTTGCTCAAACTAATGTCCATTGACTCAGTGATGCTATCTAACCATCTCACCCTCTGCCTGTCCCTTTCTCCTCTTGCCCTCAAACTTTCTCTGCACCAGTCTTTCCAAGGTACCAGCTCTTCGCATCAGGAGCTTCAGATGTTAAGTTAATCTAATGCTATCCATAATGAGAAAAAGGATGGGAAGAACAGCATAAAGTCCCTATATGATATGAGCTGTAAAGAAGTACAAGCAGTCCAGGAGATGGAAGTTGGGATCATATACTGAGTAAGTGTGCACATGATATATAAAACTGACTTTAAATTCAGTTCAGAGGATAGAAATGATTTCCTTTTATAGACTTGAATAGACAGGACAGTTCAGTTCAGTTCAGTCACTCAGTCATATCCAACTCTTTGCAACCACGTGGACTGCAGCACACCAGGCTTCCCTGTCCATCACCAACTCCCAAAGCTTTCTCAAACTCACGTTTGTTGAGTCAGTGAGGCCATTCAACCATCTCAATCTCTGTCATCTTCTTTTCCTATCGCCTTCACTCTTTCCCAGCATCAGAATATATTCAAATCAGTCAGTTCTGTGCATCAGGTGGCCAAAGTATTGGAGATTCAGCTTCAGCATCAGTCCTTCAAATGAATATTCAAGACTGATTTCCTTTAGGATGGACAGGTTGGATCTCCTTGCAGTCCAAGGGACACTCAAGAGTCTTCTCCAGTGTCACAGTTCAAAAGCATCAATTCTTTGGCACTCAGCTTTCTTTATAGTCCAACTCTCACATCTATACATGACTACTGGAAAAACCATAGATTTGACTAGATGGACCTTTGTTGCCAAAGTAATGTATCTGCTTTTTAACATGCTGTCTAGGTTGGTCATAGCTTTTCTTCCAAGGAGCAAGCATCTTTTAATTTCATAGCTGCAGTCACCATCTGCAGTTATTTTGGAGCCCAAAAAAAGAAAGTCTCTCCCTGTTTCCCCATCTATTTGCCATGAAATGATGGGACAAGATGCCATGAACTTAATTTTCTGAATGTTGAGACTTAAGTCAATTTTTCCACTCTCTCTTTAACTTTCAGATGGTCTGATATTCCCATCTCTTGAAGAATTTTCCAGAGTTTGCCCACACAGTCAAAGGCTTTGGTATAGTCAATAAAGCAAAGTAGATTTTTTTTCTTGAACTTTCTTGCTTTTTTGATGATCCATTGTATGTTGGCAATTTGATCTTTGGTTCCTTGGTCTTTTCTAAATCCAGTTTGAACAGCTGGACCTTCGCAGTTCATGTACTGTTGAAGCCTGGCTTGGAGAATCTTGTGCATTACTTTATTAGTGTGTGAGATGAGTCCAATTGTGTGGTAGTTTGAGCATTCTTTGGCATTGCCTTTCTTTGGGATTGGAATGAAAACCAAACTTTTCCAGTCCTGTGGCCACTGCTGAGTTTTCCAAATATGTTGGCAATTGAGTGCAGCACTTTCACAGAATCATCTTTTAGGATTTGAAAGATCTCAACTGGAATTTCATCACCTCCACTAGCTTTGTTCATAGTGATTCTTCCTAAGGCCCGTTTGACTTTGCATTCCAGGATGTCTGGCTCTAGGTGAGTGATCACACCATCATGATTATCTGGGTTGTGAAGATCTTTTTTGTATAATTCTTCTGTGTATTCATGCCACCTCTTCATAATATCTTCTGCTTCTGTTAGGTCCATACAATTCTTGTCTTTATTGTGCCCATCTCTGCATTAAATATTCCCTTGGTATCTCTAATTTTCTCGAAGAGATCTCGAGTCTTTCCCATTCTATTGTTTTCCTCTATTTCTTTTCATTGATCACTGAGGAAAGCTTTCTTATCTCTCCTTGCTCTTCTTTGGAACTATACATTCAAATAAATATATCCTTTTATCCTTTGCCTTTCACTTCTCTTCTTTTCACAGTTATTTGTAAGGACTCCTCAGACAACCATTTGACCTTTTTGTATTGTTTTGTTTTGTTTTCCTTTGAAATAGTTCTGATTCCTGCCTCCTGTACAATGTCACAAACATCCGTCCATAGTTCCTCAGGCACTCTGTCTATCAGATTTAATCCCTTGAATTTATTTCTCACTTCCACTGTATAATGGTAAGGGATTTGATTTACATCATACCTGAATGGCCTAGTGGTTTTCCCTACTTCCTTCAACTTAAGTCTGAATTTGGCAATAATGAATTCATGGTCTGAGCCACAGTCAGCTCCTGGTCTTGTTTTTGCTGACTGTATAGAGCTTCTCCATCTTTGGCTGCAAAGAATATAATCAGTCTGATTTCAGTATTGTCCATTTGGTGATGTCTATGTGTAGAGTCTTCACTTGTGTTGTGAAAAGAGGGTGTTTGCTATGACCAGTGCATTCTCTTGGCAAAACTCTATTAGCATTTGCCCTGCTTCATTCTGTACTCCAAGGCCAAATTTGCCTGTTACTCTGGGTATTTCTTGACTTCCTACTTTTGCATTCCAGTCCCCTATAATGAAAAGGACATCTTTTTTGCATGTTAGTTCTAGAAGGTTTTGTAGGTCTTCATGGAACTTTTCAACCTCTGCTTCTTCAGCGTTACTGGTCGGGGCATAGATTTCGATTACTGTGTTATTGCATGGCTTGCCTTGGAAACAAACAGAAATCATTTTGTCATTTTTGAGATTTCATCCAAGTACTGCACTTCCCTGACATTATTTCAGGTAGATATTTAGTGTCATTAATCAGCTGCAAAACGAATCTATAAAGGGAACCACAAAAATCAATGTAAGACTTGGAGCAGAATTAAATAAAAGAGAGGTTAAATAGAGGGCAGAGGGGAGAAAAAGAAAGGAGTCAATATCAATGCTTTTATTTTGCTTTCTGCACAAATTAAAGCAGATAAGAGTACTGAAGGAATTGCAGTGGGGTGGGCAAGGTAAGGTGAAGATTTCAAAGTAAAGTGTTATTACCTATATGACTGAGAGTAGGTAAACAACACACAGGTATGTGTTAGGAATGTGACTAATTTCTAAAGTGTTTTGTGTTAATTGCACATGACCTGAATTATGATGGTTACCACTATAATTAGTTTAATCTAAGAATTTTATTTGTAGTCATTCCAATTCCTTGAATAAAAGACTAATCTGATTGCCAGATCAGTAGAGAAACAAAACTGACCCCTTAAAATGCATCAAGAAACAAATGATCAGAAATATTATAAAATCTTAGCTAGTGATTCTACTGAGTAGACAAAGGATACAGCACTCATTTATTCTCTTCAGGCGAAGCATAATCCAATAAACTCATAAGTAATTAGAGATTAGAGATGGAGAATTTTGGTTGAACAATTCAGTTATGAAAATAGATGTTCCACAGAAAGAATTGTGTTAAATTGTTAGTTATTTTACATTTAAAGGCAGAGGTGAAATTTCTTGATAAGGGGAGTGGTACACAGGTGTTATAATGTGATTTATGAAGTCATTGGAATGCACTGTGCAATCATGAATAATTTTCATTAAGGACTACTTTATATAAAAATATCGGTGACCAATTCTATAAGAAAGGAGACTATATATCTTTTGCCAAAATATAAGGTCATATAGTAAAAATGATGTTATCACAATTGACTGAATGTTAAGAACACAAAAAGAAAAAAAGAATATGACTTAGTTGAGCTATCAACATTTTCCCAAAGGAACTGTTCTGTATATCTGTGTCTCTTTTTCTGTTTTGCATAGAGGGTTATTGTTACCATCTTTTTAAATCCCATATATATGCAGTAGTATACTGTATTGGTGTTTATCATTCTGAAGAATTAAAAAAAATAGAAAACAGCACAGGAACATTTCAATAAAACATAGAATTAACAGAAGTGAATGAGTTATGAGAGACTAATAATTAGTCAATCAATAAATAGAGCATAATCAATAATTAGTCAATCAATAAATAGAAAAGATAGAAATAAACTACGAAATAAAATTAAAGAAGAGCCAAGAAAAGGGATACCTATTTTCTAGTAGTCAAAAGAGACATAATGGGATTTTTTTTTTTTAAATGTTATTCTATTTAAGGTCCAAGGAGAAACAAAAGTTGAAAAGAAATTTCTAAGACCTTTAAAGGAGAACAGAAATAAAATAACAATCTTCATCTAGAAACCTTCAAGGAATAAAATCTTAAGTCAAGAGAGATAGCATAGAACTTTGTACAAATAGATTTTAAAACAAGGCAATAGCTGTAACTAAGTCTCAGTGGATATTATCCAATTTGCTTGCATAAAACATTTAAAATTCATTTATATGCAGCCATCAAAAGTGATGTTACAGAAAAAGTAAAACAAAGGAAATAAAGTGTATTGAAAACAATGTGTATTATCAGATTTTATTTTCATAAAAGATATATAATCAGTTTTCATTACTCATAGTATTCATGTCCTATAAATTTGCAACAAATGCTTAATTAGCATATATTGAACATTGCTTCTAAGGAAAATAAAGGATTAGGTTCCTATGAGCCTCTGGTCATAAACATATTTGTTACCTGATCGATACATAAACTTGTTTTATGTGTGTTTCTCTTTAAGGTTAACTGATCAATACATAAGGTTGTTTTATGTGTGTTTCTCTTTAAGGACACTTTAACATGAGCCTTGAACAACGTGGGGGTAGGGGTGCTGACCTTCCACGCAGTCAAAATTTCTCATATAACTTATAGTTGGTCCTCTGTATATACAGATAGGAAAACAAAGTTTTATAACGTATTTTCTCTATAAGGTACATCACAGCTTTCTCGCACTCATGAACACTAGACAGCACTTCACTGCTATTTTAAACAGTGAAATACAACCAACAGAGAGCAAAACTTAGAGAAACATGAAACTAAGTAGACAAAAAGGAAGCATATTTCCTGCATGAAAGCTGAAACAACAAGGCAAAGTATTGCCTTCTCTGACCTCAGATGGGAACAAGCCATCGTGTTGTAGAGTCTATCTGCACTCTTTGGCTGATGGTCCCCTTCCATCTTCAAAGTCACCAACAGTTGGTAGAGTCTTTATATCACATCATTAACAGGCTCTTTTATAGTAACAAGCAGGCAAATTTGCAAATGTGAAATTTAAAAATAATAATGATTAACTGCATCTCTATATTTATATCTCTGTATTCCTATTACTAAAATTTTATCTATTTGTATATTAAACTGTCTATTAAGAGAAAGAAAATTAAAGACAGGCAAACTGGGAGGATGTATTTTATTGTATTAACATTATGTTTTCTGGGTGACAGGATTATGGGAGGTTTTCATTTCCTTTTTGATTTTTTCCTATGTTTTCTACAGTGAGTATGTACTGCTTAATTATAAGAATGAAAATAACCTATTTTCTCCTCCCCACCTTGGCCATGCTTCCATGGCTTGAGGGATCTCAGTTTCCTGATGAGGAATCGAACCTGGACCATGGAAGTGAAAGCCCAGATAGGCTACCACGGAATTCCAAAGCTATTTACTTTTGTAAATAAATGCATTATTATTAAAAAAAAAATTAGGCACAAAACATTAAAGTGAATCTATGAAGCTATAATTAAATACACTCAGAAAAAAGCCTAATTGAATTTAGAAACACGTAATGGACATAAGATTAAATATAGATAGGCATAGGTACATTATATAACACAGAGAAGAAACTAAGCAAAAATAAGAAATAAAAGGAATAAGAAATCGAATTCACTAAGCTGCTAAAACATTTGGTTTTTAATAAGTATTTTGGAATTGTGTATGGATGCTGGTTTGAAGAAGAACTGACATGAAAGGTAATGTATCTATAGGATTCAAAAGTGTTTATATGCCACTTGGAAAGATGATATTGTCTGTGATAATTTATACCTGAGAACTTTGTGGTACACTATGTGTGTGTGGGTGTGTGTGTATGTGGGGGGGGGGGGTTGTTGCTCTTTCTCATTCTTGGAAATTATTGTTATTTTCTGTAAAACGTACAAAGTGGTATTAGATCAGAGAAATTGTTGAAGTAATAAATGAAATTTTCCTAAAAAAAAATTTGATTAGCTGCAGTAAACAAGACAGCTGATACTAGAGGAAATATAGACATATAGATTCAATGGAACAGACTAGAACCCCACATAAACATACCCAGTTAAAAGTTTTTAGCCCAGTTAATTTTTGATACAGGCACAAAGGCAAGTCAATTGAGGAGGCATAGGCAAAAAAAAAAAAAAAAAAGCTTAAAATAGTCATGGACTCAAATGGAAAATAGAAAACTGTAAAACTTTTAGAAAACAATCTAAAAGAAAATCTTCAGGATTTAGGACTATGCATTAAAGTTATGTAAAATGCTAACATTAAGGATTGGCTGGCTAAAGGGTACATGGGTCTTCATTGCACATTTATTTGTAGCTTCCAATAAATTTATAGTTCAAAATTCTTGGACCTGCAGATGCATATTTTATTTCAAAATATATATATTTTTAATTTTGCTAATCAAATATTTATTTACTTAATTAAACTTAAATCACAGAGGAGCAAATGTGTTTCTGGGGTAATGAGATATATTTTTGAGAAATTTGGATGGAAGGAAAGGATAGAAAGCTTGTTGCTTAACTGACTCAGGATCCTTGGATATAAGATAGAAGACAGGGTCTGAGCATTTGGGGGACGATATAGGGACAGAAAGAGATTGAGAGAACAAAAAAACAATGCATGAATGAGAAAAGAATCACTATTTTCATTTTATGTTTGATCTACATTTGAATGATGTGACAATTTAAATATTGTTGACTTCAGTAAAGAGAGAATCTTGAGATAGTCAATATTCTGGTATGTCTTGTGTGCAAAAGAGTGTGTGTGTGTGTGAAAGAGTGGGAGAGAGAGAGAAAGTTTGACAGAGGGTGGGGGTGGAAAAGTACAGAAACCAAGATAAATCTAGGTTTATTTGAATCAAGAGATTAAAGTAGAATGTGATATGATGCAACATTTGCTGATGGGGCAAATGCCCTGAAAGATCCATGAGGTAATCTTAAAAAAAAAAAAAAAAAAACAATAAACACATGTACACCCATGGTTGACTCATGCTGATGTATGGCAAAAACCACCACAATATTGTAAAGTAATTAGCCCCTAATTGAAATAAATAAATTAATTAAAAAACAATAAAAATATGATATTTTATCAAACATACATAATGCTAAATCTGCTGCATACAATTATTTTTAAATTTTATAATGTTAAGGTATGTTGTTGCATTTAAAACTTTATGTTGCACATTTTCTTACAACTCATATATCACCCTTTTGACTTTACCTCAGTATAAATGTAGAAATATTCTGATTTTATTTTTCAAATCATCATATTTAGAGAGTTAAAGCTTAGGCAGTCAGTCCAAGGCCCTTTAAGGAGAAGGTGAACATTCTATCTTCCTGATGTGAAGGGAGAGAATGACTGAGGGGGAAACTGGGTCTTGTTCTGGTGGGCGGGGCCACACTCAGTAAGTCTTTGATCTTCGCTGGAAGCCACATTCTTCTGGGCTTGGGTTCATCTGTGATCTGTACTTGAACTCACGTCAGATGAGATGCTTGAGCTGCCTTTGCTGAACTCCTAGACAACCTCTTTAATAAGTGGTGCTGGGAAAACTGGTCAACCACTCGTAAAAGAATGAAACTAGAACACTTTCTAACACCATAAACAAAAATAAACTCAAATGGATTAAAGATCTAAATGTAAGACCAGAAAATATAGAACTCCTAGAGGAGAACATAAGCAAAACACTCTCTGACATAAATCACAGCAGGATCCTCTGTGACCCACCTCCCAGAATATTGGGAAAAAAAGCAAAAATAAGCAAATGGGACCTAACTAAACTTAAAAGCTTTTGCACAATAAAGGAAACTATAAGCAAGATGAAAAGACAGCCCTCAGATTGGGAGAAAATAATTGCAAACAAAGCAACAGACAAAGGATTAATCTCAAAAATATACAAGCAACTCCTGCAGCTCAATTCCAGAAAAATAAATGACCCAATCAAAAAATGGGCCAAATAACTCAACAGACATTTCTCCAAAGAAGACATACAGATGGCTAACAAACACATGAAAAGATCCTCAACATCACTCATTATCAGAGAAATGCAAATAAAAACCACAATGAGGTACCATCTCATGCCAGTCAGAATGGCTGCTATCCAAAAGTCTACTAACAATAAATGCTGGAGAGGATGTGGAGAAAGGGGAACCCTCTTACACTGTTGGTGGAAATGCCACTGTGGAGAACAGTGTGGAGATTCCTTTAAAAACTAGAAACAGAAATGCCACATGACCCAGCAATCCCACAGCTAGGCCTACACATCAAGGAATCCAGAATTGAAAGAGACACGTGCACCCCAATGTTCATCATAGCACTGTTTATAATAGCCAGGACATGGAAGCAACCTAGATGTCCATCAGCAGACGAATGAATAAGAAAGCTGTGGTACATATACACAATAGAATATTACTCAGCCATTGAAAAGAACACATTTGAATCAGTTCTAATGAGGTGGATGAAGCTGGAGCCTATTATACAGAATGAAGTAAGTCAGAAAGAAAAACACCAATGCAGTATACTAACACATATATATGGAATTTAGAAAGATGATAATAATGACCCTATATGCAAGACAGCAAAAGAGTCACAGATGTATAGAACAGTCTTTTGGACTCTGTGGGAGAAGGTGAGGGTGGGATGATCTGAGAGAATAGCATTGAAACGTGTATATTAACATATGTGAAACACATCGCCAGTCCAGGTTCGATGCATGAGACAAGGTGCTCCGGGCGGGTGCACTGGGATGACCCAAAGAGATGGGGTGGGGAGGGAAGTGGGAGTGGGGTTCAGGATGCGAAACACATGTAAACCCATGGCTGATTCATGTCAATGTATAGCAAAAACCACTACAATATTGTAAAGTAATTAGTCTCCAATTAAATTAATATGAAAAAAAAATAAGAAAATAAAGATAATGTATTGGTAGGGAACGAATATGCATCTAAATATGAATACACATACTTGCATGTATTTATGGGGCTATTTTTGTTATATTTTAAATGATGTTTTATAAAATTATGATATTTGGAAACCAATACTTGGAAAGATTATGGATTGCCTTAATCAGTTCATTTATACCCTAGGATTATGTAGATCCCAAATATGAATTAATTTCTAAAAAGAAATCATCAAATTCATAATTTTTAAAATAGCATTCTGAATTTAAACTTTCTGGTATCTATATGTTCTATGAAATCCCCTTGAAGATACTACTGTTGCCAGGAATTTTTTCTTCTGTGTTTATGAATTATAAGAAACAGAAATAAGACAATTGTTCAAGCTCAGAAAGTTAACATTGATTCTTTCTCTGTTAGACTGCTACATCATAAAATATTCTCAGGGAAGCACAGAAATGGATATCTGCTTAGAATGCCTACCTCATACATTCTCTTACTTTTTGGCACTACTGCATGAGTTTAGAGGGGTAGTTATTTAATTCTCTGTTCTTACCTACCTGGGAACAGGTAAATTAATCTATGTTAGTTTTTCTAAAACAATGATTAAAATGCCATGGCAAATTTGATGTTATTTACATCTCCACATCCTTCTTTCCATTTGCTCACAAAATTTTCATTAAAAAATAAATCATTGTACATATTTATTCTTCTTCCACAAAGCCTCTTTTTTGGGAAAAATTTTAATTAAATGCACCATGGAGAAATTGCAGTCAGAGTTTACAGTGGATAAGCAACTAATTTCTCACATTACAGAACTGAGATTTTATGGATCACCTTAAACCCTCAAATAAAGATGGATTTGCTAACTCTGTAGAGATATGCTATTTCTAGCCACTAACTGGGCCCCAAATATTGCCTTTTATTTCTTTTTTTTTTTTTTTTTTGCTGTCTTTCTAGCATTTCATGGACTAGAGAAATGAAGTTCAAGACCATTTAAATGTAAAATACCACAGTTCAGGAAAATTGATAGGGAATATTACTACAAAAAATAGGAGAGTAAAAATAAGCCTGAAATAAATTAAATCTTCTTTTTGAAGGCTAATTTTCACTTTCACCAAAAGAATATGATATATTTTGGAGATATTTTTATTTATCAACAAGTATGTTCTAAAAGATATTCACACATACTATCTTTAAAAGAAAACAGACTAGCACATATGATATTTCTCAAATGAAATGCATCTGTACAATATGACTTCTTCTCTAGTGAAAACTTGTGATTAAAAATGAGAATTGGAAAAAAGATAAAATAAGAATAATGCATATTTTAAAGTAATGCTATGATATTAGATTTTGTTTCAACCAATACTGACTTGATTTTTTTCATCTTTAAGTAAACTACTGAAACAGAAATGTAAATAAACCACTCACATAACAGAAAAAAAAAATATTGAGCTATTTAAAACATTGGCATAAGGAAATGCAATGATTTGAGGTAAAAACTCTTGAATTTTCAGAAAATTTGAACACATTTTTAGGCATATAGTAAGCATTTGTTTTTTGATAATTTCCTACAGAGTGAGTTATACACCAAATGATATGAGTGATACAAAATAAATAAAATTACAATGGAATCCTCACTTATGAAGAATTTATAATTAAATTTTCAGATTAATTATATAAATATTGAAAGGCATCAATTTATTTTAAAGTTTCTCTTTTGATTTCATGAGTTTGCCTTGGTTGTTGATATATGACCTATATTGAAGAATCAGAGCTTTTGGACAACTGCAAATAATCTACATTTTTAGTTAACCAAATTGGTGTAAGTTTTCCCTTCTGAAGTTTTAATTGAATATTCTGATTACAGTATATTATCATCCATCATAATCACTTGCTTCAGGATATAACATTACAGAACATGTTGTTGTAGAATGCAAGCTTAGCAAACAATTGTATATAAATATCCTCGCTGACTTTTTACAGTATTCTTCCCTCTACAGTACACAGGACAATTGGTATGGCACCTAATATTTAGTAGATATTAAAAACAAAATTGAACTGCGGTGTTGGAGAAAACTCTTGAGAGTCCCTTGGACTGCAAGGAGATCCAACCAGTCCATCCTAAAGGAAGTCAGTTCTGAATATTCATTGGAAGGACTGATGATGAAGCTGAAACTCCAATACTCTGGCTACCTGATGTGAAGAACTGACGCATTGGAAAAGACCCTGAAGCTGGGAAAGATTGAAGGTGGGATGAGAAGGGGATTACAGAGGATGAGATGGTTGGATGGCATCACTGACTCAATGGACATGAGTTTGAGTAAACTCTGGGAGTTGGTGATGGACAGGAAGGCCTGGTGTGCTGCAGTCCATGGGGTCACAAAGAGTCAAACACGACTGAGTGACTGAACTGAAAAAATTTTCCATCAGTTCCAGTCATTAAACATATTTTTACTGAACATCTATTTAATCTCAGTCATTATGCTAAGGTTTAGAGATATAATAGCAAATAAAATGCATAGTTTTTTCAATTATAGAATTTGCATTTAATTGGGGGAAACAGATAATCATAATAATGTATGGAAACTGTTATTATAGATAAGATACAGGGTTCCATTAAGAGCAAAGAAGAGAGGCCAGAAGAAGTCATTGAAAGTATGACAGAAAGTGATGTCTTGGTATTTAATGTCACATGTTAACGAACCTACCTGCCAATGTAGGAGACATGAGAGACACGGGTTTGATCCCTCCATCAGGAAAATCCCCTGGAGGAGGAAATGGCAACTCCCATCAGTATTCTTGCCTGTGGAATCCCATGGACAGAGGAGCTTGGCGGGCTACAGTCCATAGGGTCACAAAGAGTTGGACCCTACTGAAGCAACTTAGTACACACACAGGAGTTAGCCAGGCTAAGAAATGTGGGGAAAGGTTTTAGTTAGAGAAGAGAATATATTTGGAAATCCGAAGGAAGGTACTCTGTAATATTCCAATAAGTGAAAAAAGTACATTACTACTGAAAAAAAAAAATGTATAATACAAGGGGAGAGACTAGTGAGAGTCAATTTGGAAGATATGAGGTGAAAAACTCCATTCTTAAGGAGTTTTGACATTTTTATTTGTGGGAGGGTGCCATAGAGGACGTTTAAATAGAAGAATGTAATAATTGGGTATCAGTTTTAGAAAGTCTACTGTATTGTGTCAAGAATACATCAGAGTAAGAGATAAAAACCTACAATTCTGTACTCTGAGAAACAATCCTTCAAAAGTGAAAGAGAAATAGAGACTTTCTCAAACAAAATTTAAGGGAATTTGGTTTTGCCAGACTTACTTTGTAAAAAATGGTAAGCATTCTTCAGAAAGAATGGAAATAATATAAATTAGAACCTGGAACATACAGAAAGAAAGGGAAAAAAAAACATTAAAGAAGGAATAAGTGAAGGAAACATAATAACTTTAATTTTCTTGATTTTTGTTTTATCTCATAGATAGCAATTTTTTCTAATAATCTTAATAATAACAACAATGTATTCAATTGTGATAGCCCATGTTGGGTGAAATGAAGGCAGGATGATTCAATGATACATGGGAAGAGAGGGAGGAATTAGAAATTCTTTATTGTTATAAGATACTTGCACTATTTATGAAGTGGTACAGTATGATGTGAGAGTGCACTTGGTTTAATTGTAAATGTATAATGGAAATAACAGGGCAAACAGTAAAAATCATTTAAAAAAAGAATTGATATTTCAAGAAAGCAGAGAAAATGGGATTGAATAAAATATCCAACTAAAACCACAAAAGGCAGAAATGAGTAGAGGGCAAAATGGAAACCCATAGGAACAATAAACAAATTAGATGCTAATCTAACTCTTATCAATAATCACTTGAATACACCAATTAAAAACAGAAGTTGTCAGTGAATCAAAAATCAAGACCAAAATAAACGTTGTCTACTAGAAACTCATTTTGAAGGCACATGTTAATTAAAAGTGAAGGAATGGAGAAAGATACCATCCTAACACTAATAAAAGAAAAAATAAGAATAGCAGCTAAACTACTCTCATACAGAACAAATTTTAGAAGAAGGGAAATAGTCAGGAACATAAAGGGGCATTTTATAATGATAAAGGAATAAGTCTCCAAGATGACATAACGATCCTAACTTTATATGCACCTAACAACCAAGTGTCAAAATGCATAAGGCTAAAATTGATAGATCCGTAAGGAGAGATAGATAAATCCACCGTAGTAGCTGGAGTGTTTAACACCTTTCTATTAGTAAAGGTTGGATCCAGCAGGAAGGAAATCAGTAAGTACATAGTTGAATGCAAGAGCACCATCCATTAACTGAGTCTATTTGATTTCCATAGACTATTCACAGACAAGTGAATACACACATTCCTCAAATTGACATGAGACATTCACCAAGACAGACCATAATCTGAGCCATAAAACACATCTTAACTAATTTAAAAGAATAAAAATCATATAATATATGCTCTCAAATCACAGTGGAATTAAGTTAGAAGTTAATGACAGAAAGCTATCTGGATAATCTCAAAATACATGGACACTAAATAACACATGGATCAAAGAATAAATCTCAAGCCAAATTTTTAAATATTTTGAATGTATCAAAAAAATGAAAATACAACTTGGAATTTGTGGGATCCAGTGAAAACATTGCTCAGAGGGAAATCTATAGCATTCAATACCTAAATTAGAAAACAATAAGATAAACCAATCATTTTAGAAACAAATAGTCTAAGCTTCCACCTTAGGAAACTGAAAAAAGAAAAACAAACTAAATCCAAAGTAAGCAGAAGAAAGGAAATAATGAAAATTAGAACAGATATCAATAAAGTTGAAAACAGAAAGTCACCAGAGAAAATTGACAAAACCAAAAGCTTACTGTTTGAACAAAATCAATAAAATCAATAAGCTAAGGAAACATGGACATCACCAGATTTTCAACACCGAAATCAGAATGAGTATATTCTTTGCAGTCAAGGATGGAGAAGCTCTATACAGTCAGCAAAAACAAGACCGGGAGCTGACTGTGGCTCTTATCATGAAATCCTTATTGCCAAATTCAGAATGAAATTGAAGAAAGTAGGGAAAACCACTAGACCATTCAGGTATGACCTAAATCAAATCCCTTATGACTATACAGTGGAAGTGAGAAATAGATTTAAGGGACTAGACCTGATAGAGAGAGTGCCTGATAAACTATGGATGGAGGTTCATGACATTGTACAGGAGATAGGGATCAAGACCATTCCCATGGAAAACAAATGTAAAATGGCAAAATGGTTGTCTGAGGAGGCCTTACAAATAGCTGTTGAAAGAAGAGAAGTGAAAAGCAAAGGAGAAAAGGAAAGATATTCCCATTTGAATGCAAAGTTCCAAAGAATAGCAAGGAGAGATAAAGTCTTCCTCAGTGATCAAAGCAAAGAAATAGAGGAAAACAAGAGAATGGGAAAGACTAGAGATCTCTTCAAGAAAATTAGAGATACCAAGGGAACATTTCATGCAAAGATGGGCTCAATAAAGGACAGAAATGGTATGGGCCTAACAGAAGCATAAGATATTAAGAAGAGGTGGCAAGAATACACAGAAGAACTGTACAAAAAAAAATCTTCATGGACCCAGATAATCATGATGGTGTGATCACTCACCTAGAGCCAGACATCCTGGAATGTGAAGTCAGGTGGGCCTTAGAAAGCATCACTATGAACAAAGTTAGTGGAGGTGATGGAATTCCAATTGAGCTATTTCAAATCCTGAAAGATGATGCTGTGAAAGTGCTACACTCAATATGCCAGCAAATTTGGAAAACTCAGCAGTGGCCACAGGACTGGAAAAGGTCCATTTTCATTCCAATCTGAAAGAAAGGCAATCCCAAAGATTGCTCAAACTACCACATAATTGCACTCATCTCACATGCTAGTAAAGTAATGCTCAAAATTCTCCAAGCCAGGCTTCAGCAATACGTGAACCATGAACTTCCAGATGTTCAAGCTGGTTTTAGAAAAGGCAGAGGAACCAGAGATCAAATTGCCAACATCTGCTGGATCATCCAAAAAGCAAGAGAGTTCCAGAAAAACATCTATTTCTGCTTTATTGACTATTCCAAAGCCTTTGACTGTGGATCACAATAAACTGGAAAATTCTGAAAGAGATGCTAATACCAGACCATCTGACACACCTCTTGAGAAACCTATATGCAGGTCAGGAAGCAGCAGTTAGAACTGGACATGGAACAACAGAGTGGTTACAAATAAGAAAAGGAGTAAGTCAAGGCTGTGTATTGTCACCCTGCTTATTTAACTTACAAGCAGAGTACATCATGAGAAAGGCTGGTCTGGATGAAGCACATGCTGGAATCAAGAGTGCTGGTAGAAATATCAATAATCTCAGATATGAAGATGACAGCACCCTTATGGCAGAAAGTGAAGAAGAACTAAAAAGCCTCTTGATGAATGTGAAAGAAGAGAGTGAAAAAATTGGCTTAAAGCTCAACATTCAGAAAACTAACATCATGATATCTGGTCCCATCACCTCATGGAAAATAGATGGGGAAAGAGTGGAAACAGTGTCAGACTGTTTTTTGGGGGCTCTAAAATCACTGCAGATGGTTATTGCAGCCCTGAAATTAAAAGACACTTATTCCGTGGAAGGAAAATTATGACCAACCTAGATAGCATACTAGAAAGCAGAGACATTACTTTGCCAACAAAGGTCTGTCTAGTCAAGGCTATGGTATTCCCAGTGGTCATGTATGGATGTGAGAGTTGGACTGTGAAAAAGGCTGAGTACCAAAAAACTGATGCTTTTGAAATGTGGTGTTGAAGACTCTTGAGAATCCCTTGGACTACAAGGAGATCCAGCCAGTCCATCCTAAAGGAGATCAGTCCTGGGTGTTCATTAGAAGGACTGATGCTGAAGCTGAAACTCCAATACTTTGGCCACCTAATGCAAAGAGTTGACTCACTGGAAAATACCCTGATGCTGGGAGGGATTGGGGGCAGGAGGAGAAGAGGAAGACAGAGGATGAGATGGCTGAATGGCAACAACGCCTCGATGGACATGAGTTTGAGTAAACTCTGGGAGTTGGTGATGGACAGGGAGGCTTGGCATGCTGTGATTCATGGGGTCACAAAGAGTCGGACATGACTGAGCAACTGAACTGAACTGAACCGAACTGAAGGAAACACACACACAGAGACACACACACAAAATTTACTAATATAGAACTTATTAGAAAAAATATTTTACTTACATGATGAAACAAAAGAAAGAAAAATGAAATTTCTTAAATTGAATTCATCTATTAGTTTTATTAGTTCATCCAACAAGTAGTTATTGGTACACAAAAGCATCAGGAGCTAAAATACTTCCAATTATGACAAAGCAGATTTTAATTATCTCTAAGTAAGCTCTTCTCTGTTTACAATAAAAAAAAATGCGAGTATGCAAATCAAAGCCTAAAATAGAGCTAAAAAGGCAGAGATGACAGTTGTCCTGGCATGAGCAAACTTGGAAAGATAAAACATTACCTGTTATTAGATGTTTTGGAAAATAATATTTCTAGTAGTGGTCTTGTTTGGCTTCATCATAATAAAATACACACCTGTGAATAAAATATAGTGAAGTGACTTCCACCAAAGAATACTCTTTATGTTTGAAGACTGATAACAGTCAAAACAAGTAATGATAACAACATGAACAATTTTGATTATAAATATTTATCTGAGTCAGCGAGGAAGTGAAATTGATTTTTCCAGGATTTTGAATAAAACTTTAAAATGACTTCTGACTTGTTATACTTCATGGAAGTAGATCCCCAATAGTGTAGAAGTCAATAAGCATATAGTTATAATTTTAAATCTTGCAATGTATATGATTTTATTTAAAATGGCTATATAAGGTATTGAAATGATAGTAAAGATGACATCTGAATTTCCCTCATAGAAGATAAGTGCTACTGAGTTCAATTAAGACATGTTATGCTATTCCAGAGAAAAGTTTAGTATACATGTAATAACCCGTACGTTTTGTCAGAGAACATTGTAAAGTTAAGAGCTCAACCAGAGTATAAACAAGATGTACAGAGATAGTTTTTGATTGCTCTGCAAAGCAAAACAAGGGTTGGGGGAAAGAAAAAAGAAGGAAGGGAGGATTGGGAAGAACAACGGAAGGATTGAGGATATATAGTTTTTAAGTATTTGACTATATTATATTAAGACAAATAAGAGGATCAGACAGGAGGACTAGAAACATAAAACATAATATGGTCCTACAGTTTTTAGAAATAGAATTAAATAGGCATTATCCAAGGATAATAAAGTTTTCCCATATGTTGGTCTTTTCTAAATTTAATCTAACCAGTAGAAATGCAAATTGAATGAACTTTCAAGCTACCCAAAAGATAGCCTAAACAACTATGTCACAGTGTCATTATATAAGGCAAATATACTGAGTCAACAATGTGACAAAACATCAGAATAGTTGGGTTCATATTTTTAAATGTGTATGTGTACCTAAAGCTAATTCTTTAGGAATACTCCGTTATTCTAGTTTAATACATTTAGTTAAAAATATTGTGCCATCATTTTTATTTTTATGAAAGGCAACAAGATATACAATCCATCCTGATATTAAGAGTAGAATATAGGCTTTTGATTTTAAATAATGGGTATTTTGTGCAGATTCTCAAGGTGCCTTTCCTAGCATATTGCTAGTGACTTAATGATTATAATCTGCATTTCTTTTCTTCGTAAGGTGTTGTATCTTTGTTGCTGGCATTTTGAGATAGTTAATATTTTAGATAATATTAATAAAAGTCCCCAAATCCATTTCTTACAAGGAGATTTAGGCCTTGGGGCTTAGCTTTAAATCTGAGGTAAGGCTAGATTCTTAATTCAGGTTAAGAATCAGAAGTGATTAATCCAAATTAGGTCAGTCTTAAATATTTTTAAGAATATCAGAGAATTGGTCATAAAGACAATTTGAAAGTAACTAAATTTGAATTCAATGTCTTCCATTCATTCATGGTGCTCACTCTGTACTTATTTTCCTCATACCATATGGTCTTTTAATTTTCTGCTGTTACATAATTTTTTTTTGACCCTCCTATTTTAGAGGCCTATCTAGATTCACTCTTTTGTTGTAATACAATGTACTATGGGATGTTTTACAATATTTCCTTTATAGAAACATTTTCCTTATCACCTGTAATATTGTCTAATATCCCTATTTTCTTCCAAGATAAGAAATCCAATAAACAATTCAAATTCAACCTGCCAGTGAACACATTTTTTTTTCCTTTGAGTAAGTAAGAGATAACTTATTCATGGCAAAATGTCATAACATGCTTAGTTTTTACAACCTCATAAACATTAGTGTCAAACTTGTCTTTTGAACAACTAACATTTTCTATAGCAATAGCTCATTTCAGTTAAAATTTCAGGTTTATGAAAACCCCAGTCTGCTTTTGAAGATCAGTCAGCTAAAATACACACACACACACACACACACACACACACACAAACACACATATACATATGTACACATATACATGTACTTCTACAATGATATAGATGAAAACTTGTCTCCTAATTTTAAAATGTTTTAAACATTTCAATTTGATAGTGTCAGTCCAGTTGATCTGTTGTGTTCAAATCTTTGCAATGCCATGGACGGCAGCATGCCATGTTTTCCTGCCCACCACCAACTCCCAGAGCTTAGCTAAACTCATGTCCATCCAGACGGTGATGACATTCAACCATCTCATGCTCTATCATCCCCTTCTCCTCCTGCCTTCAATCTTTCCCAGCATCAGGGTCTTTTCCAGTGAGTCAGTTCTTTGCATCAGGTGGCCAAAGTATTGGAGTTTCAGCTTCAGCATCAGTCCTTCCAATGAACACACAGGACTGATTTCCTTTAGGATGGACTGATTGGATCTCCTTGCAGTCCAAGGGACTCTCAAGAGTCTTCTCCAACATCACAGTTCAAAACCATCAGTTCTTCATAACTCAGCTTTCTTTATGGTCCAACTCTCATACCCATACATGACTACAGGAAAAACCATAGCTTTGACTAGATGGACCTTTGTTGGCAAAGTAATGCCTCTGTTTTTTACTATGCTGGCTAGGTTGGTTATAACTTTTCTACCAAGGAGCAAGCATCTTTTAATTTCATGGCTACAGTCACTATCTGCAGTGATTTTGGAGCCCCCCAAAATAAAATTTCTCACTGCATCCATTGTTTCCCTGTCTATTTACTATGAAGTGATGGGACCAGATACCATGGTCTTATTTTCCTGAATGTTCAGCTTTAAGCCAACTTTTTCACTCTCCTCTTTTGCTTTCATCAAGAGGCTCTTCAGTTCTTCTTTGCTTTCTGGCATAAGGGTGGTGTCATCTGTATATCTGAGGTTGTTTATATTTCTCCCAGCAACCTTTATTCCAGCTTGGGCTTCGTTCAGTCCAGCATTTCTCATGATGCTTTCTGCATATAAGTTAAATCAGCAGGATGACAGTATACAGCCTTGACAAACTCCTTTCCTGATTTGGAACCAGTCTGTTTTTCCATGTCCAGTTCTAACTGTTGCTTGTTGACCTGAATACATATTTCTCAGGAGACAGGTCAGATGGTATGGTATTCCCATCTTTTGAAAAATTTTTAACAGTTTGTTGTGATCCATACAGGTAAAGGATTTGGCATAGTCAATAAAGTAGAAATAGATTTTTTTCTCGAACTTTCTCGCTTTTTTGATGATCCAAAGGATGTTGGCAACTTGATCTCTGGTTCCTCTGTCTTTTCTAAATCCAGCTTGAACATCTGAAAGCTCACAGTTCACATAGCATTGAAGCCTGGCTTAGGGAATTTTGTGCATTTCTTTGCTAGTGTGTGAGATGAGTGCACTTGTGTGATAGTTTGAGCATTCTTTGGTGTTGCCATTCTTTGGGATGTGAATGAAAACTGACCTTTTCCAGTCCTGTGTCCAGTGCTGAATTTTCCAAATTTGCTGGCATATTGAGTGCAGCATTTTCACAGCATCATCTTGCAGGATTTGAAAGAGCTCAACTAGAATCCATAAACTCCCCTAGCTTTTTTCAGAGTGCTACTTCCTAAGGCCCACTTGACTTTGCATTCCAGGATGTCTGGCTCTAGGTGAGTGATCACACCATTGTGGTTATCTGGGTCATGAAGATATTTTTTGCATAGTTATTCTTTGTATTCTTGCCACCTCTTCTTAATACCATCTGCTTCTGCTGGGTCCATATCATTTCTGTCCTTTATTTTACCCATCTTTGAATGAAATATTCCCTTGGTATCTCTAATTGTCTTGAAGAGATCTCTAGTCTTTCCCATTCTCTTGTTTTCCTCTATTTCTTTGCATTGATCACTGAGGAAGACTTTCTTATCTCTCCTTGCTATTCTTTGGAACTCTGCATTCAAATGGGCACATCTTTCCTTTTCTCTTTTGCCTTTCACTTATTTTCAGTTACAGCTATTTGTAAGGACTCCTCAGACAACCATTTGGCCTTTTTGCTTTTTTTTTTTTTTCTTTCCTTGAAAATGGTCTTGATTCCTGCCTCCTGTACAATGTCATGAACCTCCATCCATAGTTCTTCAAGCACTCTGTCTATCAGATCTAATCTCTGGAATCTATTTCTCATTTCCACAGTATAATCATAAGAGATTTAATTTAGGTCATACCTGAATGGTCTAGTGATTTTCCCTACTTTCTTCAATTTAAGTCTGAATTTGCCAGTAAGGAGTTCATGATCTGAGCCACAATCAGCTCCCTTTCTTGTTTTTCCTGACTGTATAGAGCTTCTCCATCTTTGGCTGCACAGAATAAAATCCATCTGATTTCAGTATTCACCATCTGGACAGTCTTCTCTTGTGTTGTTGGAAGAGGGCATTTACTATGACCAGTGCATTTTCTTTGCAAAACTCTATTAGCTTTGGCCCCACTTCATTCTGTACTCTAAGGCCAAATTTTCCTGTTACTCCAGGTATCTCTTGACTTCCTACTTTTTCATTCCAGTCCCCTATAGTGAAAAGGACATCATTTGGGAGTATTAGTTTTAGAAGGTCTTAGAACTGTTCAATTTCAACTTCTTCAGCATTACTGGTGCAGGCATAGACTTGGATTACTGTGGTATTGAACAGTTTGTGTTGGAAACGAACAGAGATCATTCTGTTGTTTTTGAGATTGCATCCAAATACTGCATTCTGGACTCTTTTGTTAACTATGATGGCTACTCCATTTTTTCTAAGGGATTCTTGCCCACAGTAGTAGATATAATGATCATCTGAATTAACTTCACCCATTCCAGTCCATGTTGGTTCACTGAGTCCTAAAATGTCGACATTCACTCTTGCCATCTCCTGTTTGACCACTTCCAATTTACCTTGATTCATGGACCTAACATTTCAGGTTTCATACGCAGTATTGGTGTTTACAGCATCAGTCTTTACTTCTATCATCAGTCACATCCACAACTGGGTGTTGTTTTTGCTTTGGTTTCATCTCTTCATTCTTTCTGGAGCCTCTTCATTCTTTCTGGAGTTATTTCTCCACTGATCTCCAGTAGCATATTGGGCACCTACTGACCTGGAGAGTTCATCTTTTAGTGTCCTATCTTTTTGACTTTCCATACTATTCATGGGATTCTCAAGGGAAGAATGCTGAAGTGGTTTGCCATTCCCTTCTCCAGTGGACCACGTTTTGTTAGAACTCTGCACCAGGACTCATCCATCTTGGGTAGCTCATAGCTTCATTGAATTACACAAGCCATGTGAAAACCACAATCACAGAAAACCAGCCAGTCTGATCAGATGAACCACAGCCTTGTCTAACTCAGTCAAACTATGAGCCATGTCATGTAGGGCCACCTGAGACGAGCAGGTCTTGGTGGAGAGTTCTGACAAAATATGGTCCACTGGAGAAGAGAATGGCAAACCACTTCAGTATTCTTGCCTTGAGAACCCCATGAACAGTATTAAAAGTGTTTTATTTATTGTTCTGGAACATAATTTGTTCTGCTTTCCAAATTTGTTAAACTATTCATTTTTATTCAGAAACTGAAAGATTTACATGATGACTGTCTTATTTCAACTCCATGGTTAGTGCATGCTGCCTTTACCAGTTTTGATTTGGGTATGTTATAAAATGTAAAGTTCAAGAATTGTTAGACTCCAGCTCCTCTGTCCTAAAACCTTGTTGTCTATCTTAAAAATGTAGGGACCTAGAGTATAGTGAGCTATACTCAACATTCTATAACAACCTATATGATAAAAGAATCTAGAAGTGAAGAGATATACATAAATGTATAACTGATTCACTTTGCTGTTCACCTAAAGCTATCACAACATTGTAAATCAATAATACTCCAATAAACATTTAATAAAAATTGCAAAAATTAAATTAAAAATCTTTGAAAAATGTAACATAAAATTCACAGTACCTTTATTCCAGTTAGTGTGCCCATAAGGGAATTTGTTTTAAAATATTATCTTTTTTAATAAGATTTATTTTTGTTTTGATGTCTTTTAAGAGATAAATTTACATAGAGTATAGCAGGATTTGTCTTTGCAATACTTTTGTGATTTACAAAATGAAGAAGTTGGACAATATAACCCCTAAGAGGCTTTGTAGGCCTAGGATTCATCAAGACTATAATAACCATTGGGATTAAATAATAATAGAAACATATTTTATATTTAATTTTATATAGTTTTTTCAGTAAAATATCAAAATTGCCTCTCAAAATTATGAACATTTTAGGCTAGATTTTATTTTCTTATTGTTTTTTCCAGTGGTCATGCATGGATGTGAGAGTTGGACTGTGAAGAAAGCTGAGCACTGAAAAATTGATGCTTTTGAACTGTGGTATTGGAGAAGACTCTTGAGAGTCCCTCGGACTGCAAGGAGATCTAACCAGTCCATTCTAAGGGAGATCAGTCCTGGGTGTTCATTGGAAGGACTGATGCTGAAGCTGAAACTCCAATACTTTGGCCACCTGATGTGAAAAGTTTGACTCATTGGAAAAAACCCTGATGCTTGGAGGGACTGGGGGCAGGAGGAGAAGGGGATGACAGAGGATGAGATGGTTGGATGGCATCACCAACTCAATGGACATGAGTTTGAGTAAACTCTGGGAGTTGGTGATGGACAGGGAGGCCTGGCGTGCTACGATTCACGGGGTTGCAAAGAGTTGGACATGACTGAGCAACTGAACTGTACTGAATCAATTTTCAGATTGGGAGAACTTTTAGGTATACCTCTCATACTTTATTTATTGATCTTTCCTTATTATGTTTTCTTAGTTCATACAAAGATAATAATCCTTTGTTGTACTAAAATTTACATTATATAACTTAGACTGACATTAAAGTTTTTTTCTCAATGTTTCATATGTTAATATTCCCATCTGGATTGTACTTTTCTTCTTAAAAACAAGATCTGTCACTTCATAAGCACTCAAAAATGTTTGTTATATGATTGATAAACTGGAAGATGATGATTCATCATCTCAAAGGATCTAAACCTTATTAAATCTCTCAGGGATCATTGCATTCTTACATTGCTTGAAAATGCAGAGCTAGGGCCTTCAGAAAAAAGATTGACAGTTATTTAGGTTTTGCCATGACTATAAATGTCAGCAGTAAACTAGGATGAAATAACAAATGCTTCCAGTTTGCAGTGTTAAGACAGCTATCAAATTCATTATCAAATTAAGTGTGATTCTGACAGTAATTTATTCTGTTTTTTTAAACTTTCTTTTTTCTCCAGCTCCATTCCTTTTTGTAATATCTCTTTTAGTGGAAAGAGGAACTAAAAGCCAGAGTGATCATTTGATGCTTTGTTAAGAATGTTATTTCTGAGACTGTTTTCAAGCCATCTATTGACTTACTATACTCAGTAATAGTATAGGGGGTTCTGAGTAGTTTTAATAATTAAAATTCCAAATCAGTGAGAAACAGACTTCAGAAATTGCAACTACTACATCGAGTTCTCCTTCACTGACTACGCTAAAGCCTTTGATTGTGTAGATAACAACAAACTCTGGAAAATTCTTAAAGAGATGGAAATACCAGACCATTATTCAACAAGAAGCAACAGTTACAACCAGACATGGAACAATGGACTGGGTCCAAATTGGGAAAGGAGTACAGCAAGGATGTATATTGTCACCTTGCTTATTTAAATTTTATGCAGAATGCATCATGCAAAATGCCAGGCTTGATGAAGCACAAGCTGGAATCAAGATTGACAGGATAAATATCAATAACCTCAGATATGCAGATGACACCACCCTTATGGCATTAAGTAAAGAGGAATGAATGAGCCTCCTGAGGAGAGTGAAAGAGGAGAGTGAAAAAGCTGGCTTAAAACCCAGCATTCACAAAAGGAAGATCATGGCATCCAGTCCCATCACTTCATGGCAAATAGATGGGGGAGCAGTAGAAACAGTGACAGACTTTATTTGGGGGGGCTCCAAAATCACTGCAGCCATGAAATTAAAAGATGCTTGCTCCTTGAAAGAAAAGCTATGACAAATCTAGACAGTGTATTAAAAAGCAGACGTTACTTAGCCAACAAAGGTCTGTTTAGTCAAAGCTACGGTTTTTCCAGTAGTCATCTATGGATGTGAGACTTGAACCATAAAGAAGACAGAACACCGAAGAACTGATGCTTTTGATCTGTGGTGTTGGAAAATATTTTTGAGAGTCCCTTGGACTGCAAGGATATCCAACCAGTCAATCCTAAAGGAAATCAGTCGTGAATATTCATTGAAAGAGCTGATGATGAAGCTGAAACTCCAATACTTTGGCCACCTGATGTGAAGGGCCGACTTTTTAGAAAAGACCCTGATGCAGGGAAAGATTGAAGGCAGGAGGAGAAGGGGATGACAGAGGACAAGATGGTTGGATGCCACCACTGACTCAATGGACAGGAGATGGTGAAGGACAGGAAAGCCCGGCGTGCATGAGGTAGCAAAGAGTCAGCCATGACTGAGCTACTGAATAACAACAACCATTTACTAATGTCAGTAAATTCAAAATATCCCCCAAATTGTGGAGAACTTCTATATGACATTTGGTACTTTGTGCTACCGAATGTTATATCACATCATCACCGAATCTTTAAAAATGAGGCCAAATTTTTAGAAACAGTATAACCCATCTTGAGGCATAATAATTATCTTCATGTTTGGGCTATAACAAACTACCATAGAATCAGTGGCTTAAATGACAAACATTTATTTCTCACAGTTCTAGAGGCTGGAAGTCAGGGTGCCAGCATGATCAGGTTCTTGGTGAAGTTCTGCTCCCCAATATGTAGATGGATGTCTACAAGCTGCATACTTACAAAATAGAGAAAGAGCAAGGTCTGGGCTCTCATCTCTTTGTAAGGAACCTAATCCCATCACGAGGACTCCAGCTTAAAGACTTCATGTAAACCTAATTAGCTTCCAAAGTCTCCAGCTCCAAATATATCACATTAGGGATGACGTTTCTACCAAAGACTTTTGAGGGAAGACAAACATTCAATCTGTGAATATAGTATAATAGTATAAGTAAGTATTGTAAGACTATGAGAAATATTGTGGTAATTTAAAAAGATGATATGAACAGAAGTAAAATAATTGGACATTTAACAACAGATGTATTGATATCAAACAACACCCAGAAAAATGCAAGAGGAGTTAGGGCTCTGTTATCTAACAGACAGTCTCCACAATATCTGTGAATATTTGTTGTTCAGTTGCTCAGTCTTGTCTGACTGTTACCACATGGACTACAGCACACCAGACTTCCTTGTCCTTCACTATCTCCTGGAGTTTGCTCAAAAAAGTCATGCCCATTGAGTCAATGATGCCATCCAACAACATCATCCACTGTCACCCCCTTCTCCTGCAATCTTTCCCAGCATCAGGGTTTTTTCTCAATGAGCCAGCTCTTTGCATCAGGTTGCCAAATTATTGGAGCTTCAGCATCAGTCTTTCTAATGAATATTCAGGGTTGATTTCATTTAGGATTGACTGGTTTGATATTCTTGCTGATATTCTTGATATTCCATTGAAAATCCAAGTGACATTCTCTATGGGAAACTTCTATCTGTATGTTACATTTTATTCTAATTGATATTCATAGGCCTTCATGATTTTAGATACTTGTATGATCTTATCTAACACTCAGTACTTTCAAAATGATCCTGAGAATTTAGCTGATTTGAAGTAAATTTCATCTCATCCATTTATGTTATATTCTTCATCTCGTATTTTTCCAATTGTTTGACATTTATATTCCTAGCTCCCACTCACAAGTGAGTTCCAAATGTAAGAATCGCATCTTAAACTTTTTCATGCATTACCGTGGTGTCTTGTCCTATATTTTGCACAAGATGCTCAACAAATATTTGTTAACTTGAAAAGTTTTCAAAACAGTGCACGCTATTGAATCTCTATCACAAGTCCAGTAAAATAAGATTTTTTTGAATAGGGAAAACTAATCAGTAATCAAAATATTGATTTTTATAAGGAATCTTGCATGGTAAACATGGTTTTAAAGTATTTCTTCTCTTTACTTATAACCTATCTTGATTCAATGATTTCCTAAAATATTCATAAAAATATCATAGAATCAAATTTTATCTCAGTGTTATATTTGTTATCATAAATTAAAAATAAGTGAAATTCAAATTATAAGGCTTTATTACAATAAAAAAGGAAGTACATTTGATTGAAATCAAAGCATAGCAATTAGTTATGGTGAGTTCTAGTCAAGGATTAGCCAATGCAGCATCTTGAATCAAAAATCAGTCTTCAATATGCTTAAGTGTTGTACTAAAGCTTTCTGTTGTAGTTGCTGGATAGAAATCTAATCCCTGAGGCATGCACAAAGACAAAAACGAACCTCTTGTTTTGTTATACTAAACTTCTAAAATTCCAACATATTCTAAATTTTATCTGTTATACTTAGCAGTGGGACTTCTGAGGTGGCGCTATTGGTAAAGGACTTACCTGCCAATGCAGGAGACATAAGATGCATATTGGATCACTGAGTTGGCAAGATTCTCTGGAGGGGGTTATGGCAATCCACTGCAGTATTCTTGCCTGGAAAATCCCATGGACAGCGAAGCCTGGCAGGCTATAGTCCATAGGGTCACAAACAGTTGTTCATGACTGACATGACTCAGCACACATGCATACTTAGCAGTACCCTTTGTAAATATTTTTTTTACAAGGTTTAATGTTGTGTACTCAGTTGAATTGTGGGGTAAAATTAGTTAAAATGTAGCAAAATATAAATAAGATTAAAACAAAACTGTGTTATTGTCTAAAAAGAGCAATAGCGAAACTGCTACCAGTAAATCAATTCCATAATACCAGCATTTTAAAAATTATGATTTCTGGTCACCTTTATGATTGAAGTTCATCACTTTGTGGGTAAAAATCTGTTCTTCATAATTATGTAAATGCTTCTGAAAGAAATGTCGTTTCAATGAATTGGCTCCACCTAACCTTGTGAGCCCATGTTCTATTATAACATTTTACTTTTCAAATATTGTCAAAAATTTCTGCCTTTTGAATATGATATAGAAAAAGTCACAAATAATGTTTTTTTTTATTATAGTTTTAGTGAAAAAAGTGTCTTATAATTAAAGGAAAAGAAAGATGAACTTTTGAAACATCTTACTGTTCTTTTGAGGGGAAAGGTATGTTTGTATGGTAATTTGATGTTCAACAATAGAAAACTAGTGCAGCTTTCTGTTAGCACTTATAGTTTTATTTTACTTTCTTACTGGCTATTGCTAATGGATTGGAAAGCAACTATTTTTCTACATTGATTTATTTCCCAGACATCTTTATAAACTCTTATTAGTGAAAATACCTTGTCTGTTTTCTCATATAACCACATTTCATAAAAATAGCAAGTATATTCTAGGGAAGAAAATAGTGAAATAATGTCTATTCTTTTTTTTTTTTTAATTACATAGATATGTCAGGTCTCCATCAAAAGCCTGGAAAATGTATGTTGCTTAATCGTAATTAGTCACAGTTCAGACTTTGGCCACAACTACTCACAGGGTTTTTGTAAACATTAAATGAAATGAGATATGTGCAAGTGTTTCAAAAATAGCAAAATTCTATGCACATCTAAGACAGATATCATTTTTTTTAATATTTAGAGTCAATGTCACATATCAACTCAGGGATACTGCAAAGGGAAAGGGGGTAGGAAATGAGAACTCTTCAAGATATAGTGAAAATTTTAGTCTTAGGTTTGAATTTTTTTTTTTTTTTCACCAAGCAGTCCCTAAAAGTTTTCTTTATCCAGGCTTTGAAAGCAGAAAAAAGGTGCTTTACCTTAGGCACACACCCATAGCAATACTCTAGTGGTGAAATTATCTTTTGTTTATCCTCACATAAACCTACATTGACCATAAGAGTATGAGAATAAGTTAGTCCACTCCTTCAGGAAGTGGAAGGAAGGAATGGTGTAAAAGACGAGAATAGCGGACCCAAACATGATAATGTATATAATATTTTCCTATTACAAATTAAGAAATAGAAAAATTCCCACATTTGCCTTAAATAAATGCATTGCAAACAAGTTACAGATGAGGAAAATGAGGCTCATAGTGACAAAGTATGTTTCAGTAACAGATATATCACAGAGCCTGAATTTGACCTTGTAGCTATCTAATTTCAACACACAGACTCTCTCCGCTGTTACATAAAGCATGTTGAAATAAGGTGAAGAAAAAAAAAAACATTCATAAGAATAGTTAACATGTTTTAAATTAAAAGACTATTTTTAGAAAAAAAAATTAAAATTATAGGAAAATGAAGTGGAAATTACAGAGAGCTCCCATACACCCCCACACACATTATTATTAAAGTTCATAGCTGTGTTAGGGTCCACTCTTTCTGTTGTACATTCTAAGGGTTTTGACAAATATATGACATGCAGCCACCATTATAGTATCATACAGAATAGTTTTACTGTTCCCCAAATTCCCTGCACTTCACCTATTCATCTTTCCTTCCTATTTCCCAATGCTGGCAATGATTCATCTTTTACAGTCTTCTTAAGTTGGCTTTTTTGTTGTGTTATATAGTTGTAGTCATAGAGTGTGTGTAGCATTTTCATATTGGCTTCTTTCATTTAGTTTTCAGCATTTGGGGTCCTCCATGTCTTCCTGGCTTAATACCTCAATTATTTTTATCACTGAATAATATTCAATACAACAGTTTGCTTATCCGTTCCCTTATAGAAAGACATCTTGATCATTTCCAAGTTTTAGCAATTATGAATAAAGCTGCTAAAACATGTGTGTGAAGGTTTTTATGTAGATATATATCATCACCTTATTTAGAGAAATACAAAGGAGCACAACTGATAGATTCTATGACAAGAATATATTGTGTTTTATAATAAATTTTAAAATGTTCCAAAGTGTCTATAACATTTTGCATTTTCATCAGCAATGAAAGAGAGTTTCTCTAACTCCACATGGTCACCAGCCTTTGGTATTGTTAGTGTTTGGGGTTTAGCAATTCTAGCAGGTGCTTAATAGTATCTCATTCCTGTTTTAATTTGTACTTTGATGCTATAACATGTGGAGTCTCTTTTCACTTTCATGGTATCACACAGATTTGGACACAACTGAAGCTATTTAGCACACACACACATATCTTCCTTACTGAGTTGTCTGTTAAGGTCTTTGGCTCACTTTTAGCCAGGTTGTTTGTTAAGAGTTAAATAACTTTAATAATATAGGGCTTCCATGGTGACTCAGACAGTAAAGAATCCAAGTGTATTGCAGGAAACTTGGGTTCAAACCCTGGGTCAGGAAGATCCCTTGAAGAAGGGTATGGCTACCCACTCCAAATTATTCTTTTCTATTCTAAAACATATATTTATGTATAATAAAATAAATAAATATACACAATAAATATATAAATATATATTTCAGATAAGAAAAGCATCCTTTATCAGATTAGTCTCTTGCAAATATTTTCTCCCAGTCTTGGAATGACTTCTCATTGTCTTGACAATATCTTTTGCTGAGTAGAATTGTTTAATTTAAATGAAGTCCAGTTTATCAATTATTTCTTTCACAGATTAGGCTTTTGATGTTGTATCTAAAATGTCACTGCCAAATCCAAGTTCACATAAATGCGTTCCTATGATACCTTCTAAGAGTTCTATAGTTTTGCATTTTTAACTTAGATTTATGCTCCTTTTTGAGTTTTGTTGTTCAGACACTAAGTTATGTCCAACTCTTTGCTACCCCATGAACTTCCGCACACCAGGCTTTCCTATCCTCCATCGTCTCCTGGGGATTGCTCAAACTCATATCCATTGAGTTGATGATATCATCCAACCATCTCTTCCTCTGCCATCCCCTTCTCCTACTGCTCTCAATCTTTTCCAGAATCAGAGTCTTTTCCAATGAGTTGGCTCTTCACATCAGGTGGCCAAAGTGTTGGAACTTCAGCATCAGTCCTTCCAATGAATATTCAGGGTTGATTTCTTTTAAGACTGACTGATTTGATCTCCTTGCTGTCAAGGGACTCTCAAGAATGTTGTCCAGTACCACAGTTAGAAAGCGTTAGTTCTTTGGCACTCAGCCTTCTTTATGGTCCAACTCTCACATCTGTATATGACTACTGAAAAAAACATAGCTTTGACTATACAGACCTTTGAGTAAATTTTTGTGAAAAGTGCAAGGATTGTGTCTAGCTTCTTTTTTTTTTTTTTGGTAGGGGAGGGAATGGTGAGTCTCCAGTGTTTCAGCATTATTTGATGAAAAAATATTCCTATATCCATAAAGTTACCTTTGATTCTTTGTTAAAGATCAGTTGCCTTTTTCTGTACTCTGTATTCTGTTCCATGTATATACTTGTCTAATTTTTTGCCAATATCATTTTTTTGTTGTTCTTTACTGTAGATTTATAGTAAGTTCAGACTTCTGAATTCACTGTCTTCTTAAATATAGGGTTGGATATCCTGGGTCTTTTTACTTTGTATATACACTTTAGAATCAGCTTTTCACTGTACACATAATAATTTAATCTCAATTTTGATTGAGCTTGTGATGAATCTAGGGATGAATATTCCAGCTATATGAAACATCCCATTTATTTATATATTTGATTTCTTTCATTGGAGCATTATACTTTTCCTTATATAGTGGCTATATATATTTTTTACTAGTTTTATTCTAATTATTTTAAGTTTTTGTTGCTAATGTTAGTAGCATTGCAATTTTAATTTCATTATTATCTGTTAGTATGCAAGAAAACAATTAATTTTGGTATATTAGCCCTGCTCCCTTTAATCTTACTATAATTGTGATTAATTCAAATATTTTATTAACAAATTTTTATGACTGTCTACATAAATAATCATTTCATTTGAAAACATGACAGTTTTATTTCTTCCTAATTGATCTGTGTAACTTCCAATATTTTGTGTCATATTGTTTTAGCTAGGAATTAGTGTTGTTGTTCAGTTGCTAAGTCATGTCTGACTGAGACCCCATGAACTGCAGCATACCACGCTTCCCTGTCCCTCACCATCTCCTGGAGTTTGCCCAAGTTCATGTCCATTGCATTGGTGATACAATAGAAAGGAATTTCAGTATAAAGCAGAATAGAATTAGTGAGAGAGGATCTCCTTGCCTTTTCTTGACCTTAACAGGAAATCATCTAGTTTCTCATTATCAAATATGATGTTAGCTGTAGGATTTTTGTAGATTTTTAAAATCACATTGAAGTAGTTTGCCTCTACTCCTAATTTTCTGACTTTTTACTTATGATTGGATGTTGGACTTTGTCATCTGCTTTTTCTACATTTATTAATATAATCATATGATTTTTTTTTACTTTAACTTATTTAATGTGACAGATTATATTAATTGTGCAGCTGTTGAACAGTCTTATACTCTTGAAATAAATCCCACTTGGTTGTAGTGGATAGTTCTTTGTATTCATTGTTGAGGGGTTCCCTGGTAGCTCAACTGGTAAAAAATCCACCTGAAATGCAAGAGACCCTGGTTCGATTTGTGGGTCAGGAAGATCCCCTGGAGAAGGGGTAGGCTACCCACTCCAGTATTCTTGGGCTACTCTGGTGGCTCAATTGGTAAGGAAGCTACCTGCAATGTGGGAGATCCTGCAGTTTGGGAGATCTGGGTTTGATTCCTGGGTTAGGAAGATCCTCAGGGGGAGGGCATGGCAACCCATTCCAGTATTCTTGCCTGGGTAACCACCATGGTGGGCTGCAGTCCATGGGGTCTCCAAGAGTCAGAGAAGACTGAATGAAGAAACATAGCACCTAAATTGTTGAATTTTATTTGCTAATGTTTTGTTGAATAATTTTGCTTATACATTCATGAGACAGATGGACCTATGTTTTTCTTTCTTTATTTATTTTTTGGTTTGTTTTATATTAGAGTATAGCTAATTAACAATGGTGTCATAGGTGAACAGTGAAGGGACTCATCCATACATATAAATGTATCCATTCTCCTCCAAACCCCTCTCCCATTCAGGCTGCCATATAATATTGAACAGAATTCCATGTGCTATACAGTAGGTCCTTGGTTATCCATTTTAAATACATTAATGTGTACATGTCCATCCCAAACTATCCCTAACTCTTCCTTTCCCTGACATTTTTTTTTTTTTTTTTCCTTTCTTGTAATGGCTTTGTCTGATTTTGGTAGTAGAGTAATCCTGACCTCATAAGATGAGTTAGGAAATATTTCTTCTGCTTCTATTTTCTAAAAGATATGGAAAAATGATATATCTTCACTACATATTGGTACCTATACTAATGACCCCATCTGCTTCTGGTGCTTTCTATTTTGTAAGGTTATTGTTTATCCAATTTATATCATTTCTTCTTGTGTGAGTTTTGGAAAGTTAAGTCTCTCATGAAATTGCTCCATTTCATTTCACTTCTGAAATTTTGACTATACACTTTTTCAAAATGTTTGTTTATTATAATTTTCCCCCCATGGAATCAATAATGATGGTCCTTTTTTCATTTTTGATATTAATAATTAGTGTCTTCCTTTTTATTAGTTAACCTAGCTATGTTTTTGTCAATTTTGTTGATCTTCACAAAAAAGCAAGCTTTTGGTTCCATTGAGTTTCTTTACTGATTTCTTGTTTTCCATTTCATTGATTTCTGCTTTAGTTTTTATTAATTATTTTCTTCTGCTTACTTTGAATTTAATTTGCTCCGCTTTTTCCAGCTTCTTAAGATGGAAGCATAGACTATAGATCTTAGAAATTTATTATTTTCTGGTATAAGCATTCAATTTTGTACATTCCCCTCTAAGGCTTTGCTTTTGTTTTAATTTAATTTAACACATTTTTTAAAAGCTACTCTTGAAATTTCTTTGCTTCATGTTATTCAGAAGTATGTTTTTTAACCTCCACATATATCAGACTTTTTCAGCTGTCATTCTATTACTGTTTTATAAATAAACCACTCTTGAACAATCATTGGGTCGAAGAAAAAAAGGAATTTATACTATATCTCAAAACAAATGACAGTTAAAACACAATATATGAAAATTTAAGAGATACAACAAAAGACATACTAAGAGGGAAGTTTACTGTGATCAACACCTACATTAAGAAAGCAGAAAGATTTCAAATAAAGAACCTAATTTTACACCTCAAGAACATAGAAAAAGAGTAAGCCAGGTCTAAAGGTAGCAGAAGGAAGGAAAGAGCAAAGATTGGAGCAGAAATATGCAAAAGAGAAAAGAGAAAGAAAATAAAAGAAGGAAAAAAAGTAAGTGTTGGTTTATGGAAAAAAAAAAAAAAACTGACAAATGCTTAGATAGACTAACCTAGAAAACAGAGTGAAGACATAAGTTCAAAAACTAAAGAAACAACATTGCAACTGAAGTCACAGAAATAGGAAGGATCATCATAATAGATTATTAACACATTAACAAACTAGATAACCTAGAATAATGGACAAATTCCTAAAAATATATGAGCTATCAAGACTGAGTCATAAAGAAATAGAAAACTTGAATGGTTTTCTCAACTAGTATAGAAATCAAAGCTTTCCAACAAAGGAAGCTCCAAGACCAGATGGTTTCAGTGATGACTTCTACCAAACATTTAAATAAAAATTAACATCAATCCTTCCCAAACTCTTCCAAAAAATGTAGAAGAGAAAACCCCAGTGTACTCCTTCATGATTCCAGCTTTACCTTGAAATCAAATACAAAGACAAAAAAAAAAAAAAAGCTATAGACCAATATTCCTCATGAACATAGTTTAAAAAATTCTTAAAATTCTAGCAGAATAAATCCAACAGCACACTAAAAGAATTGTACAGCATGAACACATGGAATTCATCCCTGGTATGCAAGCATGGTTCAATATATAAAAATCAATAAATGTGATACATCACATTAAAAGGATAGAAAGACTTTACAATATTGTAGTGGTTTTTGTCATACATTGACATGATTCAGCCATAGATTTACATGCATTCCCCATCCCGATCCCCCCTTCCACCTCCCTCTCCACCCGATCCCTCTGGGTCTTCCCAGTGCTCCAGGCCCTCCAACTAATAAAAAACTAAATGGGGGAAAAAATAAAAAAAATCCTTGAGCAGCCAAAAAAAAAAAAAAAAAGAATAAAGACTAAAAATCACATGATTATTTCAATTAATGCAGAAAAATTATTTGACAAAATTAAATACCCTTTCAAGATAAAAATTTCAGCAAACTAGCTCTATACAAAATTTATCTAAATATTGCAAAAGCCATACATGAAAATCCCACTATTAATATATATTTCATGGTGAAAAAATAAAAGATTATCCTCTAAGATCAGGAACAAGGCAAGGATATCTACTCTTACCACTTCTATTTAATATAGTACTGAAGTTCCTAGCCAGAGCAATTATTCAAAAAATAAATGAACAAAAAGACAAATAAGCCTCAGTCAAATTGTAAAAGTAAAACTAAATTTATCTCTGTAGATAACATGATCTTTTATGGATAAAACCATAAAGATTATGCAAAATACTTTAAATAAATTAATTAATTCAGTGAAGTTGCAGGATACAAAATCGATATACATAAGTTATTTGAATTTATACACATTAATAGCAAACTATCCAAAAAGGAAATTAAGAAAAAAAATTATGTTTCCATAGTATCAAAAATAAACACTTAAGAAAAAACAACTGAGGAATTGCAAGACCTGAATAATGAAAAATACAAAACATTAACGAAAGAAAAGAAGACACAAATAAATGTAAAGACATCCAGAGTTCATGGACTGGAAGATAACATATTGTTTAAATGTCCATACCATCAAAAGTTATGCACGGATTCAATGCAAAACTTATCAAAATCCAAGTCACACTTTTTAAATAAATATTAAGAATAACTCTAAACGTCATATGAAACCCTAAAAGACTTCAAAGATATTAAGTAGGTCTGAGAAAGAAGAAAAAAAGTGGAGAATTTACACATCCTAATTTCAAATACATGTTATGAAGTTACATTTATTAAAACTATGTTACTGGCATTGCAGTGTAGTGCCACTTTTTGCATTAATCCAGTGAACACACATGTTTGGGATTGTGTCTAGATGCTCTTTTTGTTTTATTGGTCTATTTGACCCAACTTGGTAATATACATTCTTATGGATGTAACTGTAAAATAAATCTTGATATTCAGTATAGAAAATGAAGCCACCTTGATCTTATTCTTCAAAAGTGTGTGGAATAATTTAAGACATTTGTGATTCCATATAAATTTGGAATATGCTGTCAACCTCACAAAACCCTGATGGAGATTTTATTTGGATTTCCTTGAATCTACAGAAAATTTTCAGAGATTTACACTTTACAATAATGATATGGTATGGTCTTCCATTTATTTTCATCTTCTTTAACTTCTCCAGAAATATTTCAGAGTTTTCTGTGTATAGTTCATGAAACTTTCATGATGTGTCAGTATTTGACATTTTTGACATTGTTTTTAAATATATATTTTAAAAATTACTTTCTAGCTGTTGCTGGTATATAGAAATAGAATTGGTTTTTATATTTTGACACTTTAGTCAACAAATGGCTAAATTCCTGCATTAATTATAATGATTTATATGTAGATTTTTTTTTTGTATTTTCTAAGTGTCTGATTATGTCATCAGGAAATAATAAAAGCTTTATTATTTTCTTTTGAAAACTGATACCCTTAATTATACTTATTTACCTTAATACTTTGGCTAAAGCATTCAGTAGAATAGGTAAAAAGTGATGCTAGACATGCTCATGTCATTATCTGTCTCAGATAAATAGCTTTCAGCATTTCACTATTATTGATATTGTTTGATCTAGGTTTTATATAGATCACTTTATCAGAATAAGGAAATTCCCTCCTACTTCTATGGGATTTCCCTGATGGATCAGATGGTAAAGAATCTGCCTGCAATGAAGGAGACCGGAGTTCAATCCCTGGGTCGGGAAGATCCCCTGGAGAAGGGGATAGCTACGAACTCCATTAATTTTCCCTGGATAATCCCCTCCCATGGACAGGGGAGCCTCTTGGACTACAGTCCCTGGGGTTTCAAAGAGTCGAACATGACTGAGCAACTAACACTAAACTCTTATATCTAATATTTTAGACTTTTAATCACAAGCAGTTGTTAATTTTTTTTAATATGTTACCATCATCAGTTTAAATGGTCATGGGATTGTCTCATTTAATATGTTAGTGTATTGATTTGCACTGTTTTAAAGTTAAAATAATCTTGTATTCTTAGGATAAATGTAATTTGCTTTATTATTACTTTCATTTTTCCTAGATTCAAATAGCTAAGAATCAGACACGACTGAGTGACTGAACTGAACTGAATATTATGTTTAGAATCTTCCTATCAATATTCATGATGGAGACTGGCCTGAAAATTATCCTTTTCATCATATCTTTGTAAGGATTTGATATCAAGGTTATGCTGTATTCATGAAACTTATCAGAGGTCATTCCCCCTTCATTCATATTATGGAATAGTTTATATATCATTGTAATTTCTTCCTTAAGTTCTTTTATAATTTACACAGAAATCTAACCAAGCTAATCACATAGATCACAGCCTTTTCTAACTCAATGAAGTACAAGCCATGCCATTTAGGGCCACCCAAGATGGAGGAATCATGGTGGAGAGTTCTGACAAAATGTGGTCCACTAGAAAAGGGAATGGCAAACCACTTCAATCCTATTGCCTTGAGAACCCCATGAACAGTATGAAAAGGCAAAATGATAGGAATGTTAAGTTCATGAATCAAGGTAAATTGGAAGTGGCAAGAGGAGATGAAATTTAGAAATCACAGATTTAGAAATCAGTGAACTAAAATGGACTGGAATGGGCAAATTTACTTCAGATGATGGTTATATCTACTACTGTGTGCAAGAATCCCTTGGGAGAAATGGAGTAGCCCTCATAGTCAACAAAAGAGTCCAAAATGCAGTACTTGGGTGCAATCTTAAAAATAACAGAATGATCTCTGTCCTTTCCAAGGCAAATCATTTAATATTATAGTAATGCAAGTCTGTGCCCCAACCACTAACAGTGAAGAAGCTGAAGTTGAAGGATTCTATGATGACCTACAAGACCATCTGGAACTAACACCAAAAAGAAAAGATGTCGTTTTCATCATAGAGGACTGGAATGCAATAGTAGGTAGTCAAAAGATACCTGGATTAACAGATAAGTTTGGCCTTGAACTGCAAAATGAAGTGGGACAAAGGCTAACAGAGTTTTGCCAAGGGAACCCACTGATCATAGCAAACACCCTCTTCCAACAACACAAGAGACAAATCTACATACAGGCATCACCAGATGGTCAATACAGAAATCAGATTGATTATATTTTTTTGCAGCTGAAGTTGGAGAAGCTCTATACAGTCAGCAAAAACAAGACCAGAGCTGCTTGTAGCTCAGATCATGAACTCCTTATTGCCAAATTCAGACTTAAATTGAAGAAAGTGGGGAAAACCACTAGGCCATTCATGTATAATTTAAATCAAATCCCTTACAATTATACAGTGAAAATGACAAATAGATTCAAGGGATTAGATCTGATAGATTGCCTGAAGGAATATGAACAGTGCTTCATGACATTGTACAGGAGGCAGTGATCCAGACCAGCTCCCTCCAAAAGAAATGCAACGAGAGAAAATGGTTGTCTGAGGAGGCCTTACAAATAGCTGAAAGAAGAAGAGAAGCTAAAAGCAAAGGAGAAAATGAAAGATATACCCATTTGAATGTAAAGTTCAAATAATAGCAAGGAGAGATAAGAAAGCCTCCCTCAGTAATCAATGCAAAGAAATAAAGGAACAAAATAAACTGGGAAAGACTAAAGATCTCTTCAAGAAAATTAGAAATACTGAGGCAATATTCCATGAAAAAAGGGCACAATAAAGGACAGAAAAGGCATGGATCTAATGGAAGCAGAAAATACTAAGAAAAGGTGGCAAGAATACAAAGAAGAGCTATCCAAAAAAGATCTTCATAACCCAGGTCATGACATGGTGTCATCACTCACCTAGAGCCAGACATCCTGACATGTGAAGTTAAGTGGGCCTTAGGAAGCTTCACTAAGAACAAAGCTAATGAAGGTGATGAAATTCCAGTTGAGCTATTTCAAACCCTAAAAGATGATGTTGTGAAAGTGCTGCACTCAGTATGCCAGCAAATTTGGAAAACTCAGCAGTGGCCACAGGACAGGAAAAGGTCAGTTTCCATGCCAATCCCAAAGAAAGTGAATAGCAAAGAATGTACAAACTACCAAACAATTGCACTCATCTCACACACTAGCAAAGTAATTCTCAAAATTCTCCAAGCAAGGCTTCTACAGTATAGAAACTGAAAACTTCCAGATGTTCAGTCAAGCTGGATTTAGAATAGGCAGAGGGACCAGAGATCAAGTTTCCAGCATCCATTGGATCATAGAAAAATCAAGAGAGTTCAAGAAAAACATCTACTTCTGATTTATTGACTATGCCAAAGCCTTTGAATCTCTGGATCACAACAAACTGTGGAAAATTCATAAAGAGATGGGAATACCAGACTACTTTACCTACCTCCTGAGAAATCTGTATGCAGGTCAAGAAGTAACAGTTAGAATCTCACATGGAATATGGACTGGTGCCAAATTGGGAAGGGAGGACATCAAGGCTGTATATTGTCACCCCTGCTTATTTAAATTATATGCAGATTACTGTATATACTGAAATACTGAAATGCTGAGCTGAATGATGCACAAGCTGGAATCAAAAGATCATCAGGAGAAATATCAATAACCTCAGATATGCAAATATGGCAGAAAGCAAAGAGGAACTAAGAGCCTTTTGATGGAAGTGAAAGAGGAGGGTGAAAAACCTGACTTAAAAGTCAACGTTCAAGAAAAGAAGATCATGACGTCTGGTCTCATCACTTCATTGCAAGTAGATGGGGAAACAGTGACTGACTATATTTTCTTTGACTCCAAAATTACTGCAGATGGTGACTGCAGCGATGAAATTAAAAGACGCTTTCTCTTTGGAAGAAAAACTATGACAATCCTAGACAGCATATTAAAAAGCAGAGACATTACTTTGCCAACAAAGGTTCATCTAGTCAAAGCTATTGTTTTTCTAGTGGTCACGTATGGATGTAAGAGTTGGACTATAAAAAAAAAACTGAGCACCCAAAGAATTAATGCTTTTGAATTGTGGCATTGGAGAAGATTCTTGAGAGCCCCTTGTACTGCAAGGAGAGCAAATCCTTGTAAGTAAATCCTAAAGGAAATCAACCATGAATATTCATTAGAAGGACTGTTGCTGAAGCTGAAGTTCCAATACTTTAGCCACTTGATGCAGAAAACTGACACATTGGAAAAGAGCCTGATGCTGGGAAAAAATTGAATTTGTGATAGAAGGGATGACAGAGGATGTGATAGTTCGATGACATCACCGACTGGATGGACATGAGTTTGAGCAAGGTCTGGGAGTTGGGGATGGACAGGGAAGCCTGGCTTGCTGCAGTCCATGGGGTCACAAAGAGTTGGACACACCTGAGTCACTGAACCAAACTGAACTGGGGGTATTATCCTTTCTATATCCACAGAGTTATTTTGGTTTTGCTTTTAATGTTGTAGAAAGTGTATATTTAAGGTACATTGCATGTCAAATTCAGTGGAGTGAGTAAACTCTGCTGATTATTTGAAGTCAATAAGGCATATAGATACCTGGAATTATCTTTCCATTTGACATTTTAAGGACAAGCAATAAATCACACCATTTGATCAACTAAACTGCTATATAAACAGTCCACGAAAGCCAGGGTATATCTTTGTTTTCATTAAAGTTAGTGAGATTATCTACCTAGCAATAGCAGTCTAAGTTTATGATGGTTAATAATCCTATCTGTGAGTAATTAATTATAATGTGGAGGAAGATTATCTTCCAAGCAAATTAATCTTGCTTTTGGTTAATAAATGGGATAAAATATCTTGCAACAAAAGTGGTTTAAGTAGCTGACTAGGCTGCAAGCTACCTATAGATTCTATGTATCTCCCATTTTTCTCCTTTTAAGAATAATGGACAGTTGACAGTGGGCAATAAAGTAAATTTCTCTAAAATTAATGTCTACAATAATTTCATTTATTCAAATACATTTTTCCTATAATATTTCTAGGCCACTGAAAATCTAATATCTATATATGGAATATACTTAGAGTAATATGAAGAATAATGATGCAACCACCTACAAACACTAGAGAGTATTAACATAATAAATTAAAAATTCCAATTGAAAATCTTTTTTGCATAAAGTTAAAAAAGGTTAATTACTTCAGCTAGAGTATGAAGGTTTTAAGTCCTAGGGATAAGGATATTATATTTTATTAGCTCTATTTTTACAGAGCATATAGTTCAATTTTAATTTTTTAAATTTTTTTTCATTTATTTTTATTAGTTGGAGGTTAATTACTTTACAATATTGTAGTGGTTTTTAACATACACTGACATGAATAAGCCACGGATTTACATGTGTTCCCCATCCCGAACCCCCCTCCCACCTCCCTCTCCATCCCATCCCTCGGGGTCTTCCCAGTGCACCAGCCCTGAGCACTTGTCTCATGCATCCAACCTGTGCTGGTGATCTGTTTCACCCTTGATAGTATACTTGTTTCAATGCTATTCTCTCAGAACCTCCCACCCTCGCCTTCTTCAACAGAGTCCAAAAGTCTGTTCTGTACATCTGTGTCTCTTTTTCTGTTTTGCATATAGGGTTATCGTTACCATCTTTTTAATTTCCATATATATGCATTAGAATACTGTGTTGGTCTTTATCTTTCTGGCTTACTTCACTCTGTATAATGGGCTCCAGTTTCATCCATTTCATTAGAATGGATTCAAATGAATTATCTTTAATGGCTGAGTAATATTCCATAGTGTATATGTACCACAGCTTCCTTATCCATTTATCTGCTGATGGGCATCTAGGCTGCTTCCATGTCCTGGCTATTATAAACAGTGCTCTGATGAACATTGAGGTACACGTGTCTCTTTCAGATCTGGTTTCCTTGGTGTGTTGGCCCAGGAGTGGGATTGCTGGGTCACATGGCAGTTCTATTTCCAGTTTTTTAAGGAATCTCCACACTGTTTTCCATAGTGGCTGTACTAGTCTGCATTCCCACCAACAGTGTAAGAGGGTTCCCTTTTCTCCACACCCTCTTCAGCATTTATTGCGTGTAGACTTTTGGATAGCAGCCATTCTGACTGGCATGTAATGGTACCTCTTTCAGGATTTGATTTGCATTTCTCTGATAATGAGTGATGTTGAGCATCTTTCCATGTGTTTGTTAGCCTTCTGTATGTCTTCTTTGGAGAAATTTCTGTTTAGATCTTTAGCCCATTTTTTGATTGGATCATTTATTTTTCTGGAATTGAGCTGCAGGTGTTGTTTGTATATTTTTTAGATTAATCCTTTGTCTGTTTCTTCATTAGCTTTTATTTTCTCCCATTCTGAAGGCTGTCTTTTCACCTTACTTATAGTTTCCTTTGTTGTGCAAAAACTTTTAAGTTTAATTAGGTCCAACTTGTTTATTTTTGCTTTTATTTCCAATATTCTGGGAGGTGGGTCATAGAGGATCTTGCTGTGATTTATGTTTGTCGAATATAAGGTGTCCATAGGTACGTGGATTTATTTCTGGGCTTTCTATTCTGTTCCATTGATTTATATTTCTGTCTTTGTGCCAGTACCAGACTGTCTTGATGACTGTGGCTTTGTAGTAGAGCCTGAAGTCAGGCAGGTTGATTTCTCCAGTTCTATTCTTCTTTCTCAAGATTGCTTTGGTTAATCAAGGTTTTCTGTATTTCAGTACACATTGTGAAATTATTTCTTCTAGTTCTGTGAAGAATACTGTTGGTAGCTTGATAGGGATTGCATTGAATCTATAAATTGCTTTGGGTAGTATACTCATTTTCACAATATTTATTCCTCCAATCCATGAACACAGTATATTTCTCCATCTATTTGTGTCCTCTTTGATTTCTTTCATCAGTGTTTTATAGTTTTCTATGTATAGGTCTTTTGTTTCTTTAGGTAGATATACTTCTAAGTATTTTATTCTTTTTGTTGCAATGGTGAATGGTATTGTTTCCTTAATTTCTCTTTCTGTTTTCTCATTGTTAGTGTATAGGAATGCAAGGGATTTCTGTGTGTTAATTTTATATCCTGCAACATTACTGTATTCATTGATTAGCTCTAATAACTTTCTGGTAGAGTCTTTAGGGTTTTCTATGTAGAGGATCATGCCATCTCCAAACAGTGAGAGTTTCAATTCTTCTTTTCTTATCTGGATTCCTTTTATTTCTTTTTCTGCTCTGATTGCTGTGGCCAACACTTCCAAAACTATGTTGAATAGTAGTGGTTGTTCTGCCCGTAGTCCGAGTCCCCGGTCGGGAAAGAACACTCATCGAAACAATGCAACTCGCAATAGGGGAATTTATTACTGACTCGAGCCAGGGCCTCCCGCCCTCACCAGGTGTGTGAGGACGAAAGGCCCCGAGCCCCAGTTCTCTCAGGTATTTATTAGGTCAAAATAAGCAGCAGGTAGTTGGCACAATCGGATTGGTTACACAGTGGGTAGTTGGCGTAAGCAGATTGGTTACACAGTTGCAAGGTAATTTTTGTTGGCCCAACCTGGGGCTTTCAGCTTTCCCCTGATAGGTTCCCTTTTTTCTGGCTAGGCATATGTTGATTGGCTGGCTCCAGGAGTCCTGATAATTATGTTACCCCGGGAAACCAGGCCTACTCCTAATCTAGGCTGCCTGCCATGGCGTTAGCCGTGACAGCCTCACAGTGGTGAGAGTGGGCACCCTTGTCGTGTTCCTGATTTTAGGGGAAATGCTTTCAATTTTTCACCATTGAGGTTAATGTTTGCTGTGGGTTTGTCATATATAGCTTTTATTATGTTGAGGTATGTTCCTTTGATTCCTGCTTTCTGGAGAGTTTTTATCATAAATGGATGTTGAATTTTGTCAAAGGCTTTTTCTGCATCTATTGAGATAATCATATGGTTTTTATCTTTCAATTTTATAATGTGGTGTATTACATTGATTGATTTGCAGGTATTAAAGAATCCTTGTGTTTCTGGGATAAAGCCCACTTGGTCATGATGTATGATTTTTTTAATATGTTGTTGGATTCTGTTCGCTAGAATTTTGTTAAGAATTTTTACATCTATGTTCATCAGTGATATTGGCCTGTAGTTTTCTTTTTTTTGTGGCACCTTTGTCTGGTTTTGGAATTAGGGTGATGGTGGCCTCATAGAATGAGTTTGGAAGTTTACCTTCTTCTGTAATTTTCTGGAAGAATTTGAATAAGATAGGTCCTAGCTCTTCTCTAAATTTTCGGTAGAATTCAGCTGTGAAGCCATCTGATCCTTCACTTTTATTGCTGGAAGATTTCTGATTACAGTTTCGATTTCTGTGCTTGTGATGTGTCTGTTAAGATCTTCTATTTCTTCCTGGTTCAATTTTGGAAAGTTATACTTTTCTAAGAATTTGTCCATTTCTTCCAAGTTGTCCATTTCATTGGCATAGAGTTGCTGGTAGTAGTCTCTTATGATCCTTTGTATTTCAGTGTTGTCTGCTGTGATCTCTCCATTTTCATTTCTAATTTTGTTGATTTGGTTCTTCTCCCTTTGTTTCTTAATGAGTCTTGCTAACGGTTTGTCAATTTTGTTTATCTTAAAAAAAAAAAAAAACAGCTTTTAGGTTTTTTGATTTTTGCTATCATCTCTTGTTTCTTTTGCATTTATTTATGCCCAAATTTTAAGATTTCTGTCCTCCTAACTGTTCTTCATTTCTTCCTTCTCTAGTTGCTTTAGGTGTAGAGCTAAGTTATTTATTTTACTTTTTTCTTGTTTCTTGAGGTAAGCCTGTAATGTTATGAACCTTCCCCTTAGCACTGCTTTTACAGTGTCCCATAGGTTTTGGGTTGTTTTTTTTTTCATTTTCATTCATTTCTATGCATATTTTGATTTCTTCTATGATTTGTTGGTTATTCAGAAGCGTGTTATTTAGCCTCCATATGTTTGAATTTTTAATAGTTTTTTTCCCCTGTAATTGAGATCTAATCTTATTGCACTGTGGTCAGAAAAGATGACTGGAATGATTTCAATTTTTTTGAATAAAGAAATATTTTCTGTCTGGTTAAAATTTTGTGATTCATACTATCAACATTTACACAAACTAATGAAAGTGTGTTTGATCTTGTTAGTACTTTTAGTAGTAATATTATTTTCAATATTTTATTTGATCCTTTTATTTATCCATATCTGATTCTTCCTTCTACAATGACACGTGTGCTTGCTGTACCCTAGCTATTTAATCATTAACTTTCAATTGATAAACGGATGAGACTTTGGTACACATGGGTTATTTTGTTCAATTTGATCCATTTATTGATAAAGGGAAAGTGTGATGTTTGAAAATTTACCAATTCTCAAAGTCAATTTAGTCATGAAAAAAATCATTTCATGATTAATGATTTCTCTGTCCCTCTCACAGATAGGGAAGAGAAAATCAAATATTTATAAACACCAAGTATGTGCTAGACAATGTATTTTTAAATATTATCTAATTTATACTTCAAAACAAATGTGTTATGTGGATATTTAATTCATTTTTAATAAGGGGAAATGGAGGGACAGAGTGATTAAAAATCATATCCAATATGATACAACTGACTCCATAGTCAACATTTCACTGTATCTCATGACATCAATCATCATAAGCAGGACCACTATGAAGAATTTTTTTCTATCTGCAAAGAAGTCAAACTTAAGTGTCATTTTCAATTGTATTTATTAGCTTTTTTAGTGAAATGATAATCAGAAACTATGTTAGTCATGTTATGTTGCTGTGTTTCCTGTATAGTTTTTAGAAAATTATTTACTACTATCTAATTAGTCTTTTCTTTCTCTTGAAGTTCTTTCATTCAAGATATTAAAATGCTTAAGAAGAATTAAGAATATCAAGATGTAAACAGACAAGAAGGTCTCAAATAATATTATGTTTATTTTCAGCAGTTTCCATATAAGAAGTTTCTAGTAGAACATTATATCTTTCCTTTTCTCATTGACCTCATATCTATTTAAATTAGATCTGCCATAGTTTAAATGTGTCCTTCAGTAAAGAAGAGAGTAATATAAATTTTATATGGTTAATACAATAATTTGTAAAAAACTAAAAAACAATCCAACCAAGAAACAGCAGCCACATTATTTTCATCTGGCCATTATGCTAGATTATTAAATTAAAAAAGAAAGAAAATGGGAAGATAGACATTGTGTGATATTTCAAGGTAAACAGGCTTGGTTAATGTCAAAGAAGGAATATGATACCATGTCTCATAATCCAATATTTTGCAATATAATTAAAATAATTAGAATTAAAATTTGCAAAATTCAATTTTGGATATTCTTCCAGGAAAGGAAAACAGAGGAGGGCACAGCTCTTTAAAGGAAGATAGAGTCCAGATTATAATAAGGTTTCAAAACAAAATAAACATCATTTAATTAATCTGGCGATTATGAGAAACCAGAGCAAAATCTAGATTTACTAGCTGGATTAAGATATTTTGATTTAACTTAGGAATGTTTCCCCTATCCAGTGCAACTGGCTTGGGCCACTGGCTATAACTGTGACTACCACATTATTTACTACTGCATGATTCTCATACCCATTTACCTTGGATTGTGTCTTCACTCACCTTGTGTTACAAGAGTGAAAAGAAAAAACCCCTTTATAGGCTTGTTCTGCTTTAATGGCCTTGCATAGAGCGCTTAAGTTCTTGACCTGATCCTGAAGAGAAAAACAATGTGCTCCTATTCTCTTGCCATTTTGCAGGCCATAAACAGCCTTTTTTATAGTCCATATATAAAATTAGACCTCATATTAAGCATGCAGTAGAAGTGGCTAGGGAATATTTATATCATGGGTAATCATAGCTAACACTTTTGTTGAGTGCTTATTGTTTGTAAGGCACTAAGTGTCTCATAAAAAATGTTATTACATTAAATCGTCATAATTCCAGGTCTGTATTTATTACTAACCTCATTTTACAGATGAAAATCTGAGACTTAAGAATTTAAGTAACTTGTCTATGATTAAATACCCAGTAAGTGGTGGAACCATAATTCAAAGTGTAGGTCTTGACTCCAGAACTTTAGCTATTATGAGATACTTTCTCTTTAAGTTATGTTATTGTAGAATGGAACAGCCAGGATTTAAAACTTGCATAGGATGAAGTAAACCAAGTTTTCCAGAGCTTAGTTTTCCAAAATATCACACTAAACCTAGTGAAAATTCTGACATTAGTTGATAAAAAAAAAAAAAGATGTTTTATTAAGGCATTAGTGAAAGCTGTATTTATTTAAAAGGTTTTTTTTTAAATGACTGCCTGGAGAGAAAAAAAAAAAAATAATGACTGCCTGGAATCCTAATATAGAAGCAAAAGTATAAGAATTAAAACAACTCTTTCTTTGTCTCAGTGTAATTTCAATTGCTTTTCCTATAAGATACACACACACACACACACACACACACACACACACACACACACACACACAGAAAAGATTTGCATTCATGTGGCGCTAGTGGTAAAGAACCTGCCTGCCAATGCAGGAGACTTAGCACACAGGCATGATCATACAGAAAGTTCATTGGTTTTTTTATTCATTTTTTAAATCTTGCAATCTAAGTCATTTCACTCCTTTGTGACTCTTTGACACATTAAGAACTGAAACCTGACAGGATCCTCTATCCATGGGATTATGCAGGCAAGAATACTGGAGTGGGTAACCACTGCTTGCTCCAGGGTTTCATCCCACCCCACAGATCCAATCCTCATCTATGTCTACTGCATTGGTAGGCAGGCTCTTTACCATTAGTTCCATGTGGGAAGTCTGCAATCTTATAAAGATTATTAAAATATAAAGTGTCAGTCATTTAAGAGATCAGTTCAGTTAAGTCACTAAGTCGTGTTTGACTCTTTCCAACCCCATGAACTGCACCACATCAGGCCTCCCTGTCCATCATCAACTCTCGGAGATTATCAAAACTGATGTCCATTGAGTTGGTGATGCCATCAAACTATCTCATCCTCTGTCGTCCCCTTCTCCTTCTTCCCTCAATCTTTCCCAGCATCAGAATCTTTTCCAGTGAGTCAGTTCATTGCATCAGGTGGTCAAACCATTGGAGTATCAGCTTAAACATCAGTTCTTCCAATGAACACCCAAGACTGATCTCCTTTAGGATGGACTGGTTGGGTCTCCTTGCAGTACAAGAGACTCTCAAGAGTCTTCTCCAACACCACAATTAAAAAGCATCAGTTTTTCTATGCTCAGCTTTCTTTTTGTTTAATTCTCTCATCCATACATGACTACTGGAAAAAAAAACAAAACAAAACATAGCCTTGACTAGACGGACCTTTGTTGGTAAAGAAACGTCTCTGCTTTTTAATATGCTGTAGGCCGGTCATAACTTTCCTTCCAAGGAGTAAGCTCCTTTTAATTTCATGACTGCAATCACTATCTTCAGTGATTTTGGAGACCCCCAAAAATAAAGTTAGCCACTGTTTCCACTGTTCCCCCATCTATTTGACATGGAGTGATGGGACTGGATGCTATGATCTTAGGTTTCTGAATGTTGAGCTTTAAGCCAACTTTTTCACTCTCTTCTTTCACTTTCATCAAGAGGCTCTTTAGTTCTTCTTCACTTTCTGCCATAAGGGTGGTGTCATCTGCACATCTGAAGTTATTGAATTTCTCCTGGTAATCTTGATTCCAGCTTGTGCTTCTTCCAGTCCAGCATTTCTCATGATGTACTCTGCGTATAAGTTAAATAAGCAGGGTGACAATATACAATCTTGATACACTCCATTTCCTATTTGGAACCAGGCTGTTGTTCCATGTCCTGTTGCTTCCTGACCTGCATACAGGTTTCTCAAGAGGCAGGCCAGGTGGCCTGGTATTCCCATCTCTTTCAGAATTTTCCAGTTTATTGTGATCCACACAATCAAATGCTTTGGCATAGTCAATAAAGAAGAAATAGATGTTATTCTGGAACTCTTGCTTTTTTGATGATCCAGTGGATGTTGGCAATTCGTTCTCTGGTTCCTCTGCCTTTTCTGAAACTATCTTGAACATCTGGAAGATTATCGTTCACATATTGCTGAAGCGTGGCTTGGAGAATTTTGAGAATTACTTTGCTAGTGTGTGAGATGAGTGCAATTGTGTGGTAGTTTGAGCATTTTTGGCAATGTCTTCTTTTGGAATTGGAATGAAAACTGACCTTTTCCAGTCCTGTGGCTACTGCTGAGTTTTCCAAATTTGCTGACAGATTGAGTGCAACACTTTCACAGCATCATCTTTTAGGATTTGAAAGAGCTCAACTGAAAGTCCATCAGTTCCTCTAGCCTTGTTCACAGTGAGGCTTCCTAAGGTAGGTCCACTTGACTTCACATTCCAGGATTCCTGGCTCTAGGTGAGTGATCACACCATCATGATTTATCTGGGTCGTGAAGATCTTTTTTGTACAGTTCTTCTGTGTATTCTTGCCACCTCTTCTTAATCTCTTCTGCTTCAATTAGGTCCATGCATTTTCTGTCCTTTATTGAGCCCATCTTTGCATGAAATGTTCCCTTGGTATCTCTAATTTTCTTGAAGAGACCTCTATTATTTCCCATTCTGTTGCTTTCCTCTGTTTCTTTGCATTGATAATTGAGGAAGGCTTTCTTATCTCTCCTGGCTATTCTTGGAACTCTGCATTCAAACGAGTGTATCTTTCCTTTTTTCCTTTAGTTTTAACTTCTCTTCTTTTCTCAATAAGGCCTCCTCAGACAGTCATTTTGCTTTTTTGTGTTTTTTTCCCCCCTGGGAATGGTCCTTATTTTTGCCTCCTGTACAATGTCAGGAACCTCTCTCCATGAATCATCAGGCACTCTGTTTATTAGATATAGTCCCTTAAATCTATTTCTCACTAACTCTGTATAATCATAAAGGATTTGATTTAGGTCATACCTGAATGGTCTAGTAGTTTTCCCCACTTTCTTCGATTTAAGTCCGAATTTGGCCATAATGAATTCATGATCTGAGCCACAGTCAGCTCCTCGTCTTGTTTTTGATGACTGTATAGAGCTCCATTTTTGGCTGTAAATAATATAATCAATTTGATTTCGGTGTTGACCATCTGGTGATGTCCATGTGTAGAGTCTTCTCTTGTGTCAGTGGAAGAGGGTGTTTGTTATGACCAGTGCATCCACTTGGGAAAACTCTATTAGGATTTGCCCTGCTTTATTCTGTACTCCAAGGCCAACTTTGCCTGTTACTCCAGATGCTTCTTGACTTCCTGCTTTTGCATTCCATTCCCCTATAAGGAAAAGGACATCTTTTTTGGGGTGTTAGTTCTAAAAATTCTTGTAGGTCTTCATAGAACCATTCAACTTCAGCTGCTTCAGCATTACTGTCAGGGCATAGACTTGGATTACTGTGATATTGAATGGTTTGCCTTGGAAATGGACAGAGATAATTCTGTCCTTTTTGAGATTGCATCCAAGTACTGCATTTTGTACTCTTTTGTTGACTATAATGGCTACTCCATTTCTTCTAAGGGATTCCTGCCCACGGTAGTAGATATAATGGTCATCTGAGTTAAATTTATCCATTCCAGTCCATCTTCATTGATTCCTAGAATGCCGACATTCACTCTTGCCATCTCTTGTTTGACCACTTCCAATTTGCCTTGGTTAATGGACCTAACATTCCAGGTTCTATGCAACATTGCACTTTACAGTATTGGACCTTGCTTCTATCACCAGTCACATCCACAACTTGGTGTTGTTTTTGCTTTGCCTTCATCCCTTCATTCTTTCCAGATTTATTTCTCCGCTGATCTCTGTTAGCATATCGGGCACTAACTGACCTGGGGATTTCATCTTTCGGTGTCCTATCTTTTTGCCTTTTCATACTGTTCATGGGGTTTTCAAGGCAAGAATACTGAAGTGGTTTGCTATTCCCTTCTCCAGTGGACCACATTCTGTCAGACCTCTCCTCATGACCCGTCTGTCTTGGGTGGCACCACACAGCATGGCTTAGTTTCATTGAGTTAGACAAGAGTGTGATCCATGTGATCAGATTGGCTAGTTGTTTGTGATTGTGGTTTCAGTTTGTCTGCCCTCTGATGCCCTCTCTCAGTGCCTACTCTCCTACTTGGGTTTCTCTTAGCTTGGACGTGGGTAATCTCTTCATGGCGGCTCCAGCAAATTGCAGGCACTGTTCCTTACCTTGGACGTGGGGTAGCTCCTTGCCATCCTGTGCCATACAGCCTCTGCTCCTGAGCCATGCAGCACATTCAAATACTGGGAGCAATGTCAAAAATTTAACCATATCATTAACTATAAAAATTTATTCCTAAATATTGAAGTCTTCATGATGGATATGTCCAAAGAGATATACCACTTTTTCTTTGATTTTTAAAACCTTTGTAAATTGATTCAGATGTGTAGTTTTCCATACAAGAATAACTGTTTCTCAATCTACACTCCATTATCTCTTTTTAAGTATAGTGTTTCCTTTGTTTTGTAAAAGCATGTGATTTTAAGGTATAACACACAATAATACATTTAATTAAATTCAAAAGTCTTATAAAGTTTCACAATTTAAGTTGCAATTATATTTTAGACATTTAGCAAAGTTTTATAACTTTCACTTAAAATCCTAATAGTCACTTTTGAACTCAGTGGGATTTTTTTAATGTTAGAGACTTCTTACAGGTAAACAAATCATATCATTATTAAGTGAACCATGAAAAGAAAAAGTAGATAACATCAGTTATAATTATTAATTGGAATGAGGAAAAGGAATTGCCATAAAATGTGCTGATAATTCAAAATACATACCCTAGAATAAGGCAGCAGCTCAAAAACTAGAACCTATATGAATAAGAGAACTATCAATAATAAAATTACAAAATATTAAATGCATATTATGACATATTGAATGGATAGTAAAGATTAAAAATGCCAAAGGGAAAATTTTCTATGAGATTTTGCAGACTATTATATAAGAATAAGTATAGAAATAAAGCATACTTTTACTTACACAGAGACTAATCATACACCTAAGTGTGTATATATACATTTACATGACAAAAAATCTTTCAAATTACACATTCATGAACTCAACTACTTCCTTAAGTTGTAAATATATTTCTCAATTGACATATAAAATATTAAAATATGATACAGGGACAGTTAGAAATGTTTTTAAAATGTCTTGCAGACAATACTAAAACCAAGTATTAGAATCAAATAGAAAACATTTTCTACTAATAAAAAAGCTAAAGAGAAGAATTGCCTTTGAGTATAACAATGACAAGGACTCCTCACAACACTGACCTTGAGAAACAAATCACTCAAAGGTAGCAATTCCTCAAAAGCGAATGGCCCTTTCAAAACTTCTTTCATAATCATAACAGAATCAAGTGTGAAAATGATGAGCACAGCATATGAATGAAAGCAATTGTGCAGGTGTTTCTTGACAGATGGGCTCCATTTGGGGTTCTCTGTTTTGTCTTGTTTTTTTGTTTTTTTTTTTTTTTCGTTTATTTTTATTAGTTGGAGGCTAATTACTTTACAATATTGTAGTGGTTTTTGCCATGCATTGACATAAAATGTAAAGCCCATTTGGAGTTGTATCTAAAGTGGGGAAAGTCATAGATAGTCAAAGAATGAAAGGGAGGAAATCTTTGTAATTTCAATAAAATAAAATAAAACTGAAAAATAACTTTTTGAGTGGAAGAAAAAAGAATGGACTACAGTATGCCAGGCTTCCCTGTCCTTCACTTCTTTTGTAGTTTTCTCAACTTAAGGCCATTAATTTGGTGATGCCATTCAACTGTCTCATCCTCTGTCACCCCCTTCTCCTTCTGCCCTCAATCTTTCCTACAATCGGGGTCTTTTCCAGTGAGTCAGCTCTTTGCATCAGGTGGCCAAAGTAGTGGATCTTCAGCTTCAGCATCAGTCCTTCCAATGAATACTCAGGGTTGATATTCCTGCTGTCCAAATGACTCTCAATAGTTTTCTTCCTCACCATAGTTCAAAAGCATCAATTCTTAGGCTCTCATCCTTCTTCATGATCCAAATCTCACAACCATATATGACTACTGGAAAAACTACAGCTTTGGCTATACAGACCTTTGTCATAAAAGTGATATATCTGCTTTTTAATATCAGACTAAGGCAGATTAAGAAATAAAGCAACACACATATAATTTAGGCTTCCTGATATTTCCTCTTATATTTAAACTAATTTTAAAAAATACCTTTGTTATTTGTTGTTTCTCCCTTGCTGCTTTTAATATTTGTTCTTTGTGTTTGATCTTTGTTCATTTGATTAATATGTGTCTTGGGGTGTTTTACCTTGGGTTTATCCTGTTTGGGACTCTGGATTTCTTGGACTTGGGTGGCTATTTCCTTCCCCATTTTAGGGAAGTTTTCGGCTATTATCTCCTTGAGTATTTTCTTATGGCCTTTCTTTTTGTCTTCTTCTTCTGGGACTCCTATGATTCGAATGTTGGGGCGTTTCACATTATCAATAATTACTTTAAATGTAAATGGATTAAATGCTCCAGCTGAAAGACATAGCCTGGTTAAATGGATACAAAAACAAAACCTGTATATATGCTACCTACAATACACCTACTTGAGATCTAGGGACACATGCAGAATGAAAGTAAAGGGATGATAAAAAGTATTCCATGTAAATGGAAATCAAAAGAAGCCTGGGGTAGCAATATACATATCAGGCAAAATAGACTTTAAAATAAAAATCTTACAACAGGAAAGAAGAACACTACATAAAGATGAAGGGTCAATCCAAGAATATCTAACAATTTTGAATATATATGGATCCAACATAGGGGTACCTTAAGATGTAAGGAAAATAATACCAACCATAAAGGAGAAATCAACAGAGACACAATGACAGTTGGGGATTTTAACAACCCAATTCCATTAAAGGATGGATCACCAGATCACAGATAGAAAATAAATAAATAAACTCAGGCTTTAAATGACACATTATACCAGACATGTAATTTATGTTTATAGAGCATTCCATCTTAAAGTGTCTGAATACACATTCTTCTCAAGTACTCAAGAAATATTCTGCAGAACTCATCACATGCTGGGTGAAAATGGGAGGTTCAATAAATTTAAGAAAATTGAAATAATGCCAAGCATTTTTCTTGACCACAATGGATTAGAAATTAGTTACAGGAAAAAGTGAGATTAGAAATCAATTACAGGAAAAAAAAACTGCAAAGACATAAACTCATGGAGGCTAAAAAGTGTGCTACTAAATAACGGATCACTAAAAATAATCAGAGGAAATTAAAAAAAAAAAAAACCTAGGGGCAAATAAGAATGAAAGTAAAAGGATTCAGAAATCTGTGGAATTCAGCAAAAACAGTTCTAAGAGGGAAGTTTATGGCAATAAAATCTTACCCCAGGAAACAAAAAAATCTCAAATAAACAATCTAAGCATACACTTAAAGCAACTAAAGAAAAAAAGAACAAAGACAACCCAAAGTTAGTAGAAGAAAATTAATCATAAAGATCAGAGCAGAAGTAAATGAAGTAGAGATTAAGAAAACAATCATTAGAAAAGATCAATGAAACTTTGGGGGACTTTAAAGATCGTGGAGGGATAAGATGGGAAGACCACTTTCTCTCCCACATATACATCCAAAAATCATCTGCATTTGAAACAATTAAAATAGAACGTCTGAAAATGTCAGAGGACTCCAGATTCCCAGAAAGGCAAACCAACCTCCTTGGAAAGAGGTAGGGCAAAAGATTGAACACATAGACACCCAAAACATGAACATGGACACAGTACTGCCATCCAGAGAGACAAGACCTAGCTTCATCCACCAGATCAGAGGCACAAGTCCCTCCAAACAGGAAACCTTCACAAAGCATTGGCCAAACCCCACCCACAGGGGGCAGACTCCATGATTAAGAGAAAGCATGAACTTCCAGCTTGATGAAAGAAGCCTGAAACAATAAATTAAACAAAATAAAAATACAGAGAATTATATAACAGTTGAAGGAACATGGTAAAAAACCTACAAGAGCTAACAAATGAGGAGGAAATAAGCATTCTAACTGAAAAAGAATTCAGAGTAATGATAGTAAAGATGATCCAAAATCTTCAAAATAAAATGGAGGCATGGATAAACAGACTGGAGGCACAGATCGAGAAGATGTGAAAAATGTTTAACAAGAACCCAGAAGAATTAAAGAATAAACAGTCAGCCACGAGCAACACAATAAATGAGATTAAAAATATACTGGGGAGAGGCAGCAGTATAGTAATTGAGGCAGAAGAACAGATACATAAACTGGAAGATATAATGGTGGAAATAACTGAAAGAGAATAAAATAAACAAAAAAATAATAAAAAGTAATGTGGAGAGTTTCAAAGACCTGAGATAACAATAAGTGCCCCAACCTTCGAATCATAGGGATCCCAGAAGAAGAAGATGAAAAGAAAGGGCATGAGAATATGTATTTGAGGAGATTATAGTTGAAAACGTCCCTAAAATGGAAAGGGAAATAGCCACTGAAGTCCAGGAAGCCCAGAGAGGATAAACCCAAAGAGAAACATGCCAATACACATATGAATCAAATAATGAAAATTCCATACAAATAATAAATATTAAAAGTAGCAAGAGAAAAGAAATAAATAACATACAAGGGCATCCACATGAGGCTAACAACTGATCTTTCAATAGAAATTCTGCAGGAAAAAAGGGATTGGCAGGATATGCTTACAGTGATGAAAGGGAAAAAACACCTACAACCAAGATTATTCTTCACAGCAAGGATCTCATTCAGATTCAAAGGAGACATTAAAATCCTTACAGATAAGCAAAAGTTAAGATAATTCAACACCACCAAATCATCTCTTCAACAAATAATAAAGGGATTTCCCCAGACAGGAAACACAAAGAGAAAAGGCCTACAAAAACAAACCCAAAACAATAAAGTAAATGGTACTGGATCATACAAATCAAAAATCACTTTAAATGTAAATGGGCTAAATGATTCAACCAAGAAAAAAAAAAAAGATGGCTGAATGGATACAAAAATAAGATCCCTATATATACTATCTGCAAGAGTCCCACCTCAGACCCAGAGATGCATGCAGACTGAAAGTGAGTGGCTGATAAAACAGAAAAAAAAGTAGCAATACTTATATCAGATAAAATCTACTTTAAAATAAAGACCATAGTAAGAGACAAGTAAGGACTCTACATAATTTTCCAGAGATTAATTCGAGGAAGATATGAAAATTATAAATATATATGCACTCCCACATAGGAGCACCTCATAATATAAGGCAAAAGCTAACAACTATTAAATGGGAAATAAAAAGTAACATAATAATAATGGAGGATTTTAATACTCCACTCCTACCAGTAGACAGAGAATCCAAACAGCAAATTAATAGGGAAAGACAAGCTTTAAATGATATATTGGACCAGTTGGAACTAATTGATATCTACAGGGAATTTCATTCTAAAGCGATAGATTTCACTTTTTCTCTTTTTTCCTCAAATGCACATGGAGCATTATCCAATTATCCAGGATAGGCCACATGTTGGGCTATAAATCAAGCTGTGGTAATTGTTTTTTTTTTTTTTTTTTTTTTTTTTATGATTCATTTCAAGCATCTTTTCTTCACTATAAGTGAAGTGATGTCTCAGTCATGTCTGACTCCTTGCAACCACATGGACTGTAGCCTACCAGCCTCCTCCATCCATAGGATTTTCCAGGCAAGAGTACTGGAGTGGGTTGCCATTTCCTTCCCCAGGGGATCTTCCCAACCCAAGGATCTAACCTGGATCTCCCACATTGCAGGCAGACGCTTTACCATCTGAACCACCAGGGACGCCAATAACACTGTAAGATTAGATATCAAATACAGGAAAAAGGGTATAAAAAACAAAAACACATGGAAGCTAAACAATACACTCCTGAGTAACCAAGAGATCACTGAAGGAATTAAAAAGGATATCAAAATATGCCTAGAAAATAATGAACATGAAAACATGACAACTCAAAACCTGTGGGATGCAGAAAAATAAGTGCTAAGAAGGAAGAATATAGCAATACAAGCTCATCACAAGAAACAAGAATGACATAAAATGGACAACCTACTCTTACACCTAAAGAAACTAGAAAAAGAACAACAAAAAACTAAAATTAGTAGAAAGAAATCATAAAGATCTGAGCAGAAATGAATAAAAAAGAAATGAAGGTGATTATAGCAATGATCACCAAAACTAAAAGCTGATTCTTTGAAAAGATAGAAAAGATTGACAAACCATTAGCCAGAATCATCAAGGAAAAAAAAAAATAGGGCACATACTCAAATCAATGCAATTAGAATAAAAAGAAGTTGCAACAGAAAACACAGAAATGCAAAGAATCATGAGTCTACCAAGAAAAATAGTATATGCCAATAAATTGGACAGCTTGAAAGAAATAGACAAATTCTTAGAAAAGTATAGCCTTCCAGAACTGAAACAGGAAGAAATAGAAAACATGAACAAACCAACAACATACAGGATAATGGTAGCTGTAGTAAAAAATTTTACAACAAACAAAAGCCCAGGGACAGATGGCTTCACAGGTGAGTTTTAGCAAAAGTTTAGAGAAGAGTTAACACATGTCCTTCTCAAAACTCTTCCAGAAAATTGCAGAGGGAGAGAAACTCCCAAACTCATTCTTCAAGGCCACCATCACTCTGATACCAAAATCAGACAAAAATGCCACAAAAGAAAAAATAAAATTACAGGCCAATATCACTGATGAACATGGATGCAAAACTCCTCAACAAAATTCTAGCAAATAAAATCCAAAAACATATGAAAAAGGTCATGCATCATGATCAAGTGGGGTTTATCTCAGAGATGCAAGGAATATTCAATATAGGCAAATCAATCCATGTGATACACCAAATTAGCAAATTGAAAGATAAAAACCTTATGATCATCTCAATACAAGCATAGAAATCTTTTGACAAAATTCAACATCCATTATGATTAAAAAAAATTCCTAGAAAATAGGAATAGAAGGAACTTATCTCAACATAATAAAGGCCATATACCACAAATCCAGAGCAACTATTATTCTCAATGGTGAAAAGTGGAAAACATTTCCTCTATAATCAGGAACAAGACAAAGGTACTCATTCTTGCCTCTATTATTCCACATAGTTTTGGGGGTAATAGCCACAGAAATCAGAGAAAAAAAAAATATATATATATATGAAATCCAGATTGGAAAAGAAGTAAAACTTTCACTATTTGCAGATAACATAATTCTTTACATAGAAGACTCTAAAGGTGCCACCAGGAAATTACTAGTGATAATCAATTAATACAGTAAAGTCACAGGATGCAAAATTTGTAAAGATAAATCCCTTGTATGCCTATACACTAAAGTAAACACTTAGAACAAGAAATTAAGGAAATCATCCCATTCACCATTGCAACAATAGGAATAATATACTTTGAATAAAATTACCTGCCAATACAAAAAACCTGTATGCAGAAAACATTAAGAAACTGATGAAAGAAATTAAAGACGACACAAACAGATGGAGAAATATACTATCTTCTTGCATTGGAAGGATAAATATGGTGAAAACGACTACACTACTCAAAGCAATCTATACCTTCAATGCAATCCCTATCAAACTACCAATAGTATTTTTCACAGAAATAAAAAAAAAAACTCACAATTTGTATGAAAGCACAAAAGACTCTGAATAGCCAAAGCAATCTTGAAAAAGAAAAATGGACCTAGCGGAATCAATCTTCCTGACTTCAGACTACACTACAAAGCTACACTTATTAAGACAGTATGATACTGGAACAAACAAGACAGAAAGTCCAGAGATAAATCCATTCATCTATGAGCAGCTTGTCTTTGACAAAGGAGGCAAAAATATGCAATGGAGATAAAGATAGTCTCTTTAACAAGTGGTGCTGGGAAAATTGGGCAGCTAAATGTAAAAGAATAAAATTAGAACACTTCCTAAGTACATACACAAAAATAAAGTAAAAATGGATTAAAGATCTATATCTAAGACCAAAAATTATAAAACTATTTGAGGAAAACTTAGGCAGAACACTCTTAGACATATACTACAGCAAGACTGTCTATTACCCACCTCCTAGATTAATGGAATTAATAACAAAAATAAGCTAATGGGACCTAATTAAACTTGAAAAATTTTACACAATGAAGGAAACTATAAGCAAGGAGAAAATACAACCCTTAGAATGGGAGTAAACAATAGAAAATGAAACAATTGACAAATGATTAATCTCCAAATTATACAAGCAGCTTATGCAGCTCAATACCAGAAAAATAAAAAAAAAAAAAAAACTCAATCAAAAGTGGGCAGAACACAGAAACAGACATTTCTTGAAAGGTGACTTAAATATGGCTAATAAACAAATTCAAAGATGTTCAACATTGCTCAGTATTAGAGAAATGCAGATAATACTTACAGTGAGTTATCATCTCACACCAGTCATAATGGCCATCATCAAAACATCTATAAACAATAAACGCTGGAAAGGGTGTGGAGGAAAGGGAAACATCTTACACTGCTGGTGGGAATGCAAATTGACACAGTCACTATGGAGAACAGTATGGGTATTCCTTAAAAACCTAGGGATAAAACTACCATATGATCCAGCAGTTCCACTACTGGGCATAAATGCTGAGGGAATCATAATTGCAAAAGACACATGTACCCCAGTGTTCATTGCAGCATTCTTTACAGTACTCAGGACATGAAAGCAACTTAGATGTTTACCAGTAGATGAATGGACAAAGAAGTTGTGCTGCATATATACAATGGAATATTACTCAGCTATAAAAAGGAATATATTTGAGTCAGTTCTAATGAAGTGGATGAACTTAGAACTTATTATACAGAGTGAAGTAAGTCAGAAAGAGAAAGACAAATATCATATATAAACAGATATATGGTATCTAGAAAGACGGTACTGATGATCCTATTCACAGGGCAGCAAAGGAAACTCAGACATAAAGAACAGACCTTTGGTCACAGGGGAAAGGAAGAGGGTTGGATGACTTGAGAGAGTAATATTGAAACATACATTACCATATGTAAAATAGACAGCCAATGGGAATTTGCTCCATGATTCAGGGAACCCAAAGCCAGTTCTCTATGACAAACTATAGGGGAAGGACAATGAGGGAGGTGGGAGAAAAGTTTAAAAGGGAGGGGACATGTGTATGCCTGTGGTTGATTCAAGTTGATGTATGGCAGAAGCCCTGACAACATTGTAAAATAACTATCTTCCAATTAAAATGAAATATTCTAAAAAAAAAAAAAAGTGGTAAAAAAGAAAAAAAAATCAAAGAAACTAAAGTTTATTTTTTAGAAGATGCACAAAATTAATAAAATTATAGCCAGACACATTAAGTAAAAGAGGGAGAAGTCTCAAAAAAATGTAAGAAGTTAAAATGAACACCACGGAAATACAAAGGAGCATTTAGGGAGTACTACAAGCAAGTATATGCCAGTAAATAGACAACTTGGAAGAAAGGGACAAATTATTAGAAAGGTATAATCTCCCAAGACCAAACCAAGAAAAAATGGGAAAAAAAATAAGAACAGACCAATCACAAGTGCTGAAATTGAAACTCTGGCTAAAAACACTCTCAATAAATAAAAGTTTAGGACAAGGTGACTTCATAGGCAAGTTCTATCAAACATTTAGAACTAACATCTATCCTTCTGAAACTACTCCAAAAATTTCAGAGAAATGGACATTTCCAAACTTACTCTATAAGGCGACCATCAATCTAATACCAAAACCAGATAAAGATATCACAACAAATAAAAATTACAGAACAATATAACCAATGAACATAGATGCAAAAATCCTCAACGATATACTACCAAACCAAATCCAACAATCCATTAAAAGGGTCATACATCATACTCAAGTGGGATTTATCCAAGATGTGCCAGAATTTTTCAGTATCCACAAATCAATTGTTGTGATACATTATATCAACAAATTGAAGAACAAAACCCATATGATCATCTCAATAGATGCAGAAAAATATTTTGACACAATTCAGCACCCATTTATGATAAAAATAACAACAACAACAACAACAAAACTCTCTAGAGAGTGGACTTAAAGACTCATACTTCAACATAACAAAGACCATACATGACAAACCTACAGCTACACCTAACATTGGTGAAAAGCTAACATTGGTGAAAAGCTGAAACTATTTCCCCTAAGAATAGGAACAAGACCAGGATGTCCACCACTAACATTGTTATTCAATGTGGTTTTAGAATTCCTAACCATAGCAAACAGAGAAGGAATGAAAACAAGAGGAATCTAATTTGGGAAAGTAGATATAAAACTGTCACTAGTTGCAAATGACATGATATTATACATTGAAAATCCTTAAAGGGATACCACAAAGCAATAGAGCTAATCTATGACTTCAGTAAAGCTGCAGAATACAAAATTAATACACATCATGTAATGCATACATAAGATGCATTTCTGTATACTAACAATGATAGAGCAAAAAGGGAAATTAAAGAAACAATCTCTTTTACTACCTGGGAATAAACCTATCTAAGAAGGCAAAAGACCTGTATGCTGAAAACTACAATATGCTGATGAAAGAAATTGAAAATGACACAAAAAGATGTAAAAATAAATTATTTTCTTGGATTGGAAGAATCAATATTGTCAGAATGACTATATTATCCAATGCAACCTGCAAATTCAATACAAAACCTATCAAATTACCAGTAACACTTTTCATAGAACTAGGGTAAAAACAAAAATAATAACTTTGTACAGACACAAAGGACCCCAAGGAGACACAGTAAACTTGAGAAAGAAAAAAAAAAAAAAAAAGATGTAGCTGAGGAAACAAGCTCCCTGACTTCAGACTATACTAAAAAGCTATATTCATAAAAGCAGTATGGTATTGGTACAAAAACAGAAATATAAAGAGATAGAGTAGAACAGAAAGGCCAGAAATAAACCCATGCACTTTGGTCAATTAATCTATGGTAATGGAGACAAGAGTATACAAATGAAAAAAGACAGTCTCTTCAATATATTATGCTGGGAAAACTGGACAGTTACATGTAAAAAATAAGAAGTTAGTACATTCTTTAACACCTTACTCAAAAATAAACTCAAAATGGGTAAAATACTTAAATGTAAGACCAAATACTATGAAACTCTTAGGGGAAACATAGGCAGAAGTCTTTTTGGAATAAGTTGCAGCAATATATATATATATATATATATATATATATATATATATATATTTTTTTTTTTTTTCAATTCCTCTCCTAGAGTAATGGAAATAAAAACAAAAATTAAAAATTGTAGCCTAAGTTCAAAAGCTTTTGCACAACTCAAGAAACCACAAATAAGACAAAAAGGTAATCCACAGAAAGGGAGAAAATATTAGCAAACCACAGGATAGAGAATGGATTAATGTCCACACAAGGCCCAATATATTACAAAAAAAAAAACGCAAAAAACAAAAAAACTTGATCCAAAAATGGGCAAAAGATCTAAATATACATTTACCCGAAGAAGAAATGCAGATGTCCAAAAAGAACATGAAGAGATGTTCCACATCACTAATGATTAAAGTAATGTAAATCAAATCTACAATGAAGCATCACCTTATACCTGTCAGAATAAGAGTCATCAAAATCTACAAATAATAATTTCTGGAAAGGGAGTAGACAAGAGAAAATCCTCTTACGTTGCTGGTAGGAATGTAAATTGGAACAGCCATTTTGCAGAACAATATGGAAGTTCCTAAAGAACTAAAAATAGAGCTACCACATGATCCAGCCATCCCACTTCTTGGTGCATAACTGGAGGAAACCATGGCTCAGAAGGATACGTGCACAATAATCTTCATTACAGCACTGTTTACAATAGCAAAGACATGGAAACAACCTAATGTCCATTGAGAAATGTATAAAGTAGATGTGGTACATCTATACAATGTAATATTACAAACTATTAAAAAAGAGTGAAATAATGCCATTTTCAGCAGTATGGATGAACCTGGAGATTATCATACTAAGTGAAATAAGACAGAGAATGGCAAATATATGATATCAGTTCTATGTGGAATAAAATAAAATGACACAAATTAATTTATTTACAAAACAGAAACAGGGATTTCAGTTCAAGATGGGAAAGTAGAAGGGCAAGCCCTCATATTCTCCTATGAGAGCAGCAAAATCACAACTATGTGTTGAACAGCCATCAAAAGGAGGATGCTGGAACCTATTAAAAAAAAAAAAATCCACATCCAAAGACAAAGAAGCCACAGCAAAAATGTAGGAGGGACACAATCACGATAAAATCAAATCCCACACCCACTGGGTGGATGACAGACAAACTGGAGAACATTAATATTGAAGAAGTTCTCACACTGTTCTGAAGGTTCTGAACCCCATGCCAGGCTTCCCAGTCTCTGGATCTGACAAGGAGACTGGGAATCCCAGGGAATCTGACCTTGAAGGCCAGTGGGATTTGATTACAACACTTCCACAGGACTAGGGGAAACAAAGACTCCAGTCTTTGAGGGCACAAGCAAAATCTTGTGCACACTAAGTCTCAGAGGAAAGGAGAAATGACCCCACCGGAGACTGAACAAAACTACACGTTAGTGTTGGAGGACTTCCTGTGGAGGTATGTGTCCGCAGGGGCTCACCACAGGGATGGGGGCAGTGGAAGCAGCAGTCTTGGAATGTTGGCCTCTGAGTAAACCATTTTAACCCAACCATAGAGTCTGTAGACAATGAGGGTGGGGTTACCTCAGGCCAGAAAACTACTAGGGAGGGAGCACAGCTGCACCCATCAACAGATAATTGAATTAAAGCTTTACGGAACAAAGTCCAGAAACAGAACATATTAAAAAGAGGTGGCAAGACATATGGCTGATTCATGTTGAGGATTGACAGAAAATGACAAAATACTCTAAAGTAATTATCCTTCAACTAAAAAATAAATAAAATTTTTAAAAAAGAATACAAAGAAGAACTATACAAAAAAGATTTTAATGACCCAGCTAACCATGATGGTGTGATCACTCACATAGAGCCAGATATCTCAGAATGCGAAGTCAAGTGGTCCTTAGGAAGCAGCACTACAAACAAAGGTAGTGGAGGTGATGGAATTGCAGTTGGGCTATTTCAAATCCTAAAAGACAGTGCTGTTAAAGGGCTGCACTCAATATGCCAGCAAATTTGGAAAACTCAGCAGTGGCCACAGGACTGGAAAAGGTCAGTTTTCATTCCAATCCCAAAGAGAGGCAATGCCAAAGAATGTTCAAACTACCATACAATTGCACTCATCTCACAAGCTAGGAAAGTAATACTTTAAAGTATGTGAACTGAGAACTTACTGATGTTCAAGCTAGATTGTAAAAAGTCAGAGGAACCAGAGATCAAATTGCCAACATCCACTGGATAATAGAAAAAGCAAGAGAGTTCCAGAAAAAAACATCTACTTCTTCTCCATTGACTACCCTGCAGACTTTGATTTTTTGGATCACAACAAACTGAAAGATTCTGAAAGAGATGGGAATACCAGACCACCTTACCTGTCTCCTGAGAAATCTGTATGCAGGTCAAAAAGCAACAGTTAGAAGTTCACATAGACCAATGGACTGGTTCCAAATTGGGGAAGGAGGACATCAAGGCTGTATATCAGCACCCTGCTTATTTAACTTTTATGCAGAGCACATCATGCGAAATTCCAGGCTGGATGAAGCACGAGCGGGAATCAAGTTTCTCAGGAGAAATATCAATAACCTTAGATATGCAGATGACACCACCCTTAAGCAGAAAGCAAAGATAAACTAAAGTGCCTTTTGATTAAAGTGAAAGAGAAGAGTGAAAAAACTGGCTTAAAATTCAACATTCAAAAAATGAAGATCATGGCATACAGTCCCATCACTTCACAGCAAATAGATGGGGAGACAATGGAAACAGTGACAAACTTTAATTTTGGGGGCTCCAAAATCACTGCAGATGGTGACTGCAGCCATGAAATTAAAAGATGCTTCCTCCTTGGAAGAAAAGCTATGACCAACCTAAACAACATATTAAAAAGCAGAGACAATACTTTGCCAACAAAAGTCCATCTAGTCAAAGCTATGGTTTTTCCAATAGTATATATGGATGTGAGAATTGGACCATAAAGAAATCTGAGTGCCAAAGAATTGATGTTTTTGAAATGTGGTATTGGAGAAGACTGTTCAGAATGCCTTGAACTACAAGGAGATCAAACCAGTCAATCCTAAAGGAAATAAGTCCTGAATTTTCATTGGAAGTACTGATATTGGAGCTGAGGTTCCAATACCTTGGCCATTTGATAGGAAGAACTGACACATTGGAAAAGACCCTGATGCTGGGAAAGGGTGAAGGCAGGAGGAGAAAGGGATGATGGAGGATGAGATGATTGGATATCATCACTGACTCAACAGACATGAGTTTGAGCAAACTCTGGAAGTTGCTGATGGACAGGGAAACCTGGCATGCTGCAGTTCATGGGGTCACAAAGAGTCAGACATGACTGAGTGACTGAACCGATCTGACACCAGAGCAAGGCCCAGTTTTTCCAACCATCAATCCATCCCATCAGGAAGCTTACATAGGCCACTTATTCTCCTCCATCAGAGAGCAGAGAAAACAAACAAGAAGCACAGTCCCACAGAGACTAAAACAAAAACCACATTACAGAATGTTAATTAGCATAGAAAAGCAGAAGGACATGTCCCAGATGAAGGGCCAGGATAAAACCCCAGAAAAACAACCAAATGAAGTGTAGATAGACAATTTTTTTTCTGCAAAATAATTCAATATAATCATAGTGAAGATGATTCAGGATCTTGGGAAAAGAATGGAGACAAAATTGAGAAGATGCAAGAAATGTTTACCAAAGACCTAGAACTAAAGAGATGAATAATACCCTAGAAGGAATCAATAGTAGATTAACTGAAGCAGAAGAATGGATAAATGACCTGGAGAACAGAATGGTGGAAATCAATGCTGCAGAACAGAATATACAAAACAGAATGAAAAGAAATGAGGACAGCCTAAAGAGACCTCTAGGACAACATTAAATGCACCAATGTTTTCATTATAGGTGTCACATAAGTAGAAGAGAGAAAGAACCTGAGAAAATATTTGAATAGATAATAGCTCAAAACTTCCCTACCATAGGAATATAAATAGTCAATCAATTCCAGGAAGCACATAAAGTCCCAGGCAGGATAAAGCCTAGGGACAACACACTGAGACACAGAGTAATCAATCTGACAAAAAGTAAAGACATAAAATATTAAAAGCAACAAGAGAAAAATGACAACATAAAGTGAACTCCCATCATGCTATCAGCTAGTTTTATTTGGCAGAAACCAGCATAATTCTGTAAAGCAATTATATTGAAATTGAAAATAAATATATAAATTTGAAAAAAAAAAGAATAGTAAAGGAAAAATAAGCTCTAAAAGCCAAAAGGGAATGGTGTGATATATTTAAAATTATAAAAGTGAAGAATCTACAACCAAGAATACTCTAACCAGAAAGACTCTCATTCAGATTTGTTGGAGAAATCAAAAGTTTTCCAGACAAGCAGAAGTTCAGAGAATTCAATGCCACCAAACTAGCTTTACAATAAACGGTAAAGGAAATTCTCTATGTAAGAAACAAGAGAAGGAAAGATCTACCTATAGAAAATAAACCCAAACAATTAAGAATATGATAATAGGATCATACATATTGATAATTCCCATAAATGTAAATGGATTAAATGTACCAACCAAAAGAGGTAGACTGGCTGAGCAGATGAAAACTTGTGCATGTATGCATTTCCACTTACCATATCCCTCTGTTTGACACCCCCCAAATTGCATGTAATTATTTTATATACTTTTAATTTAATCATGTTACTATTATGACTTGCAATTGCAATTATCTTTTATTTTTTGTCTAGCTATTTATTGTCAAAACAGATAAACATCTTTCACTATTTTGATTATGTAACTATTGCTCATTTAATACCATTGTATCATGATTGGTCAACAGAAAAATAATAGCATTCTATATCACACACAAAAAAAGAAAAAAAAAAAAAGCAGAAGCAGACTCACAGACTTAAGAACGAACTTATGGTTATCAGAGAGGAAGGGTAGTGGGGGATAGATTTGGAGTTTGGGACTGACATGTACATACCACTATATTTAAAATAAGTAACTAACAAGGATCCTAATGTATAGCACCGAGAATTTTGCTCAGTATTATGTAATGGGAAAATAATTTGAAAAAGAATAAATACATATATGTGTATAACTGAATCCCTTTGCTGTACACTTGAAACTAACAATATTTTCATCAATGATGCTGTAATAACAAATAAAAGTTTAAAAAAGATGTTTCCAACATGGTAAGTGAAGTTGCTCAGACATGTTCGACTCTTTGTGACTTCATGGACTGTAGCCTACCAGGCTCCTCCGTCCATGAAATTTTCCAAGCAAGAGGACTGGAGTAGGTTGCCATTTCTTCTCCAGGGGATCTTTCTGACCCAGGGATCAAATCCAGGTCTCCTGCATTGCAGACAGACTCTTTACCATCTGAGCCACTAGGGAAGCCTCTCCAACATGATAAGGAGCATGTTAAAAATTCTAATATGAGCAAGAATCACTTATAAGTAAATAAGAAATTTTATAAACATCTGCATTAGTTTGGAAGCCTTCCATGCCTATGGTGTATTTCTCTTTTCTTTTTTTTTTTGTACATGGTATACATTCTCAACTATTAAGCATTTGTTTTTCCTCATATTCTAAACATATATTTCAAATGAATTTTGACCACTATACAGCACTATGTGGGTTTCCTTGGTGACTCAGATGGTAAAGCATCTGCCTGCAATGCGGGAGACCTGGGTTTGATCCCTGGGTAGGAAAGATCCCCTGGAGAAGGAAATGGCAACCCACTCCAGTACTCTTGCCTGGAAAATTCCATGGACAGAGGACCCTGGTAGTCTACAGTCCATGGGGTCGCAAAGAGTCAGACATGACTGAACAACTTCACAGAACCATGTAACTAGTAATAATGAATGTACACAGGCTAATATTTTGGTTACATCATTTTTTGTTTTATCATATTATGCATGTATATAGTACCTAAATAAAAGAAATTCCAGCAAGCTTATATTGAGAAATAAGTCACTTGGGTTGGTCTTTCCCTGCTCTAAACTCCTTTCTATAGATTAAAACATTTTCACTTCTTTTACATTGTTCTGATGATATTCTTTAATATTTCTAAATAATATGCTTGCTGCTCTTGTTCAGTCGCTCAGTCATGTCCAACTCTCCTCAACCCCATGGACTGCATCATGCCAGGCTTCCCTGTACATCATCTCCGGGATTTTGCTCACACTCATGTTCACTGAGTTGGTGTTGCCATCCAGTCATCTCATCCTCTGTCATCTCCTTTTCCTCCTGCCTTCAATCTTTCCCAGCATCAGGGTCTTTTATAATGAGTTGGCTCTTCTTATCATGTGGCCAAAGTATTGGGGCTTCAGCTTCAGCATCAGTCCTCCCAATGAATAGTCGGGGTTGATTTCCTTTAGGGTTGACTGGTTGGATCACCTTGCAGTCCAAGGAACTCTCAAAAGTATTCTCCAATACCAGAGTTTGAAAGCATCAATTCTTTGGCAGTCAGTCTTCTTTATATTCCAACTCTTACATCTATACATGACTACTGGAAAATGTAATATTATATATTTATTGTTTCTTAAGTTTGCAATGTGAGATAATAAAAAGGAGCAATATAGTGCAGTGGTTAAAAGCTCAGGCTTTTAGGCAGCATAGATTTCTATCTAAATGCTTCATTTTTTCCTATGTGACCTTGGGCAAGTTATTTAAACCTTCTGAGAATGAGCAGTTTTCAAATTCATAAAATGATGATAAGAGTACTTACATTATAGAGCAGTAAAAATTCAACTATTTAATGTATCTACCTCATTTAACATAGTGTTTCATGGGTTCAATAATTGGAGCCATATTATTATGGTTTTTATTGTTTCATAACTATTTGTTATTGAATTCCTACTATGGAAGACAAGAATTTAGCTTTATACCAACCGACTCCTCACCCCTACCATAAACACACAAACAGATTTATCCATTACAAGTGTCTTTGGTTGAGTAGCTCTACTTCAAGTAATAATTCTACTTTTTGTAGAATTTGTAGAATTTGTAATTCTTCCTTTTTGTCTCCACCATATCATCATGTGACTCCAGGCATTATCAAGTAGTTATATTATATTTCAGACAATTAGAAAGGGAAAAGAACATTCATGGGAGTTTTTACAAACAACATTTGCATGTGGGAGCAAACATCACTTCCACTCACATTTATTTTGCAAGAACTAGTTATATCATCATATATACGTATATATACCTATATATTTCTTGGCAAAGCTCTATTAGCATTTGCCTTGCTTCATTCCATACTCCAATGCCAAATTTGCCTGTTACTCCAGGTGTTTCTTGACTTCATACTTTTGCATTCCAGTTCCCTATAAAGAAAAGGACATCTTTTTTGGGTGTTGGTTCTAAAAGGTCTTGTATGTCTTCATAGAACCTATCAACTTCAGCTTCTTCAGCGTTAATGGTTGGGGCATAGGCATCATCACCATGATATTGAATGGTTTGCCTTGGAAATGAACAGAGATCATTCTGTCATTTTTGAGATTGCATGCAAGTACTGCATTTCAGACTCTTTTGTTGACCATGATGGCTATTTCATTTCCTCTAAGGGATTCCTGCCCACAGAAGTAGACATAAGGGTCATCTGAGTTAAATTCACCCATTCCAGTCCATTTTAGTTCACTGATTCCTAGAATGTCGATGTTCACTTTTGCCATCTCCTGTTTGACCACTTCCAATTTGCCTTGATTCATGGACCTAACATTCCACGTTCCTATGCAATATTGTCCTTTACAGCATCGGACCTTGCTTCTATCATTAGTCACATCCACAACTGGGTATTTTTTTTTTTTTTTTTTTTTTGCTTTGGTTCCATCCCTTCATTTTTTCTGAAGTTATTTCTCCACTGAGCTCCAGTAGCATATTGGGCACCTACTGACCTGGGCAGTTCCTCTTTCAGTAACCTAGCATTTTGCCATTTCATAGTGTTCATGGGGTTCTCAAGACAAGAATACTGAAGTGGTGTGCCATTCCCTTCTTCAGTGGACCACATTCTGTCAGACCTCTCCACTATGACCCATCTGTCTTGGGTGGCCCCACACGGCAAGGCTTAGTTTCATTGAGTGAGACAAAGCTGTGGTCCATGAGATCAGATTGGCTAGCTTTCTGAGGTTATGGGCTCAGTGTCTGTGCCCTTTGATGCTTTCTTGCAACACCTACCATCTTACTTGGGTTTCTCTTACTTTGGACGAGGGGTATCACCTCACAGCCCCCCTCCTGACTTTGAACAGGGAGTAGCTCCTCGTTGCGGCCAAAGATGGAGAAACTCTGTAGAGTCAGCAAAAGCAAGATTGGGAGCTGACTGTGGCTCAGATCATGAACTCCTTATTGCCAAATTCAGACTTAAATTGAAGAAAGTAGGGAAAAACAATAGACCATTCTGGTATGACCTAAATCAAACCCCTTATGATTATACAGTGAAAGTGAGAAATAGATTTAAGGGACTAGATCTGATAGAATATGTGATGAACTATGGATGGAGGGTTGTGACGTTGTACAGGAGACTGGGATCAAGATCATTCCCATGGAAAAGAAATGCAAAAAAGCAAAGTGGCTCTCTGAGGAGGCCTTACAAACAGCTGTGAAAAGAAGAGAAGTGAAAAACAAAGAAGAAAAGGAAAGATATTCCCATTTGAATGCAGAGTTCCAAAGAATAGCAAGGAGAGACAAGAAGGCCTTCCTCAGCAATCAATGCAAATAAACAGAGAAAAATAACAGAATGGGAAGGACTAGAGATCTCTTCAAGAAAATTAGAGATACCAAGGGAACATTTCATGCAAAATTGGGCTCAATAAAGGACATAAATGGTATGGTCCTAACAGAAGCAGAAGATATTAAGAAGAGGTTGCAAAAATACACAGAAGAACTGTACAAAAAAGGTCTTCATGACCCAGATAATCATGATTGTGTGATCACTCACCTAAAGCCAGATATTCTGGAATATGAAGTCAAGTGGGCCTTAGAAAGCATCACTATGAACAAAACTAGTGGAGGTGGTGGAATTCCAGTTGAGCTATTTCAAATCCTGAAAGATGATGCTGTGAAAGTGCTGCACTCACTATGCCAGCAAATTTGGAAAACTCAGCAGTGGCCACAGGACTGGAAAAGGTCAGTTTTCATTCTAATCCCTAAGAAAGGCAATCCCCAAAAATGCTCAAACTACCACACAGTTGCACTAATCTCACACGCTAATAAAGTAATGTTCAAAGTTCTCCAAGCCACGCTTTAGCAATACATGAACCGTGAACTTCCAGATGTTGAAGCTGGTTTTAGAAAAGGCAGAGGAACCAGAGATCAAACTACTAAAACCCTCTGTATCATGGAAAAAGCAAGGGTTCAAGAAAAACGTCTATTTCTTCTTTATTGATTATGCCAAAGCCTTTGACTTTGTGGATCACAATAAACTGTGGAAAATTCTGAAACAGAGGGGAATACCAGACCACCTGAACTGCTTCTTAAGAAACCTGTATGCAGGTCAGGAAGCAACAGTAAGAGCTGGGCATGGGACAGCAGACTGGTTCCAAATAGGAAAAGGAGTACATCAAAGCTGTATATTGTCACCCTGCTTATTTAATTTATATGCAGAGTACATCATGAGGAACGCTGGGCTGGAGGAAGCACAAGCTGGAAACAAGATTGCCAGGATAAATATCAAGAACCTCAGATATGCAGATGACAGCACCCTTAGGGCAGAAAGTGAAGAGGAACTAAAAAGCTTCTTGATGAAAGTGAAAGAGGAGAGTGAAAAAGTTGGCTTAAAGCTCAACGTTCAGAAAACTAAGATCATGGCATCTGGTCCCATCACTTCATGGGAAATAGATGGGGAAATAGTGGAAACAGTGTGAGACTTTTTTTTTTGGGGGGGGGGGCTCGAAAATCACTGCCGATGGTGATCGCAGCTGTGTAATTAAAAGACACTTACTCCTTGGAAGGAAAGTTATGACCAACTTAGATAGCATATTAAAAAGTAGAGACATTCGTTTTCCAACAAAGGTCTGTCTTGTCAAGGCTATTGTTTTACCAGTGGTCATGTATGGATGTGAGAGTTGGACTTTGAAGAAAGTTGAGCACCGAAGAATTCATGCTTTTGAACTGTGGTATTGGAGAAGACTCTTGAGAGTTCCTTGGACTGCAAGGAGATCCAACCAGTCCATCCTAAAGGTGATCAGTTCTAGGTGTTCATTGGAAGGACTGATGCTGAAGCTGAAACTCCAGTACTTTGGCCACCTCATGGAAAGAGTTGACTCATTGGAAAAGACCGTGATGCTGGGAGGAATTGGGGGAAGAGGAGAAGGGGACGACAGAGGATGAGATGACTGGGTGGCATCACCAACTCGATGGACATGAGTTTGAGTAAACTCCAGGAGTTGGTGATGGACAAGGATGCTTGGCGTGCTACGATTCATGGGTTCAGAAATAGTCAGACACGACTGAGCCACTGAACTAAACTGAACTGATATATATATATATATATATATATATATATATATATATATATATATATACAGTTTTTCCAGTCTTATCCTTACTGCTATAGAGAGTGAACACTAACATTTGATGGACTGTTACCTGATCTGCCACAAATACTCATTATGTACCTGTAACTGTGAGATTCAGCATACAATAGATTTTCATTAAACTTCTAGTTTTTGAAGTAAGTAAAAGACTAATTGTAGTTTATAAAGGTACACATCTGCATACACAAAACATATGGACAAGTATATTCAGAAAAGATTACTTTCTCCCCTAGTACATTGCTAGCTATATTGATATGCTGCCCTATTTGGATAGTCTAGTAAATAATTAATAAAAATTCTCAGCATGCTTTCATAAATATTAAATCATGTTTCTAAATCATACAGAATTCAAAAGGAGATGTAAAATATCTGTTAGATAAAAAGAGATGGTACAGATTTTTAAGTTTTTACAACCTGAGAGCTAACATCATTTTGTCATTAAAATGAGTCATCAGTCTATCCAGTTTAGGACATTAGAAATCTTCCCTTCGATAGCACAAACATATAAACTTGGAAAACGATTTAACCGTTAAAAGGGATGAAATATAACTATAATCTTAGACCAAGAGGAAAAGCTCTATTGATTGCATTTTATACCCTTACATGTGTCAAATTAAAATATTATATTTTTAATGTAGACTACATCAGGGTCAGTTGTGTGACAAACATCACAGTGAAATAAGGTACTAACAAAACATAAAATGCTTGTAGTTTGAAAATATATTTTCCTCACTACATGTGATATATGAAAATTTTGAGATGGTTAAATATTTGATATGTATTGACAAATATATTGGAATCTTACAAGTTATTATAGAAAGCTCTTTGTTATAATCATCTTAACACTCTGAACAACTACTGAAAATACAATTTTGATATTTTTTAAATTCAAATTTAAAATAGAAAAGTCATATATAATTCACTTTTTAAGAATATATATTTATCCTTTTTGTTTTCTGGAATTGAGCTGCAGGAGTTGCTTGCATATTTTTGAGATTAATCCTTTGTCTGTTGCTTCATGTGCTATTATTTTCTCCCATTCTGAAAGCTGTCTTTTCACCTTGCTTATAGTTTCCTTTGTTGTGCAAAAGCTTTTAAGTTTAATTAGGCCCTATTTGTTTATTTTTGCTTTTATTTCCAATATTCTGGGAGGTGGGTCATAGAGGATCCTGCTGTGATTTATGTCGGAGAGTGTTTTGCTTATGTACTTCTCTAGGAGTTCTATATTTTCTGGTCTTACATTTAGATCTTTAATCCATTTTAAGTTTATTTTTGCGTATGGTGTTAAAACATGCTCTAGTTTCATTCTTTTACAAGGGGTTGACCAGTTTTCCCAGCACCATTTGTTAAAGCGGTTGTCTTTTCTCCATTGTGTATTATTCCCTCCTGTGTCAAAGATAAGGTGTCCATAGGTATGTGGATTTATCTCTGGGCTTTCTGTTCTGTTCCATTGATCTATATTTCTGTCTTTGTGCCAGTACCATACTGTCTTGATGACTGTGGCTTTGTAGTAGAGCCTGAAGTCAGGCAGGTTGATTCCTCCAGTTCCATTCTTCTTTCTCAAGATTGCTTTGGCTATTCGAGTTTTTTTTTTTTTTTTTTTTTTTTGTATTTCCATACCAATTGTGTAATTATTTGTTCTAGTTCTGTGAAAAATACCGTTGGTAGCTTGATAGGGATTTCATTGATTTAAGAGATTGCTTCGGATTGTATACTCATTTTCACAATATTGATTCTTCCAATCCATGAACACGGTATATTTCTCCATCTGTTTGTGTCCTCTTTGATTTCTTTCATCAGTGCTTTATAGATTTCTATATATAGGTCTTTCGTTTCTTTAGGTAAACCCAATCAAAAAATAGGCCAAAGAACTAAACAGACATTTCTCCAAAGACTTACAGATGGCTAACAAACACATGAAAAGATGCTCAACATCACTCATTATCAGAGAAATGCAAATCAAAACCACAATGAGGTATCATTACACCCCAGTCGGAATGGCTGCTATCCAAAAGTCTACAAGCAATAAATGCTGGAGAAGGTGTGGAGAAAAGGGAACCCTCTTACACTGTTGGTGGGTATGCAAACTAGTACAGCCACTATGGAGAACAGTGTGGAGATTCTTTAAAAAACTGGAAATAGAACTGCCATATGACCCAGCAATCCCACTCCTGGGCATACACACTGAGGCAACCAGAACTGAAAGAGACACGTGCACCCCAATATTCACTGCAGCACTGTTTATAATAGCCTGGACATGGAGGCAACCTAGATGTCCATCAGCAGACGAATGGATAAGGAAGCTATGGTACATATACACAGTAGAAGTTTACTCAGCCATTAAAAAGAATACATTTGAATCCATTCTAAAGAGATGGATGAAACTGGAGCCCATTATACAGAGTGAAGTACGCCAGAAAGATAAAGACCAATACAGTATACTAACACATATATGTGGAATTTTAAAAGATGGTAACAATAACCCTATGTGCAAAACAGAAAAAGAGACACAGATGTATAGAACAGACTTTTGGACTCTGTGGGAGAAAGCAAGGGTGGGATGTCTGAGAGAATAACATTGAAACAAGCATACTATCAAGTGTGAAACAGATCGCCAGCCCAGGTTGGATGCATGAGACAAGTGCTCAGGGCTGGTGTACTGGGAAGACCCAGAGGGATGGGATGGGGAGGGAGGTGAGAGGGGGGATCAGGATTGGGAACACATGTAAATCCATGGCTGACTCGTGTCAATGTATGGCACAAACCACTACAATATTGTAAAGTAACTGGCCTCTAACTAATAAAAATAAATGAAAAAAAATAATAAAAAGAATATATATTTATCCTTTTTGTATACAACATTGTAGTGAAAATGACATCTTGATTTATGTATACTCTAAAATCAGTCTGATTTTCACATTAAGGTGTTTTAATTTGCTTCTCTTGGGTCTGCCTTTGGGGACTGAAGTTAACTTTAGCTTTTGAGAAAGGAAAATTTTATACTCATGAATATTATTTAGTGCATCTCACAAGATAAGTTTTATGAAGAAGCACATGTCTGAAATATATTCAGTATATGTATGTTAGGCGGTTTCCTTAAATGGACAGTAATTCCTTCCCATTGGATAATTATTAGTTGAGGCCATTTTGTGTATCCAATATTCTTTCATAAGTCAGTGATGCAACAGCAAAACAACATAATGTGTCTTCTGCTGCAGATTTTACTAGTTTGCAAGGAGGCACTGTAATATTGTATATTGCCTATATATTATGCACATATATGCAACTTGTTATTATTGTTTCTGGTCTAAATACAACAGATTTTTTTAATATTTGGAAGAGAATAATTTATTTTTCTACCACAAAAGTAGAGAAATTGCTCATTTACAAGAGGAATACAAGGGAAAAAAACAGCTGTATTTCAAGAAGAACAGACATTTTAAAACCACTATTGTTAGTATAAAAGTAGGGAAGGAAATCACCAGGGATTCTTAATAGACCTACTCTTAAAATATTCTGACAAAAGTTAAAACTTCTCTGGGTTGCCCTTGTAGGGGCCCTGTTGCATTGATGAAATTATCTTCTATAAACTGTCTCACATGGGATAAAAAGTATGGCTTTTGGTTTCCAAACACCAACACAAATCATGCTTTACTTATCATGGAATGAGACCAAACCAAATACACTTGCTCAAAATATTAGACTTATTTATCATTTAGAAGTAATCTTGTATTTGAACAAACAAAATCTCAAGAAGCAACAGCCAATCTATAACTTTATTATTATCCCAGGGTACATTCTTCCTGAGCCCCCATTAGAACAACACTCAGTATTTTAGTCCATGAGGCCTCTTGAGTGTGGTGCAGAGGAAGTAGCCTGTAGCCCAAATAAAAAGTAGGAGTTACTATGGGTGAGGTTGGTAGAAGTTGGAGCTCAGTCTGTATTGCTGCTGCTAAGTCACTTCAGTCGTGTCCAACTCTGTACGACCCCATAGACAGCAGCCCACTAAGCTCCACCGTCCCTGGGATTCTCCAGGCAAGAACACTGGAGTGGGTTTCCATTTCCTTCTCCAATGCATGAAAGTGAAAAGTGAAAGGGAAGTCACTCAGTCGTGCCCGACTCTTCGTTACCCCATGAACTGCAGCCTACCAGGCGCCTCCATCCATGGGATTTTTCAGGCAAGAGTACTGGAGTGGGTTGTCATTGCCTTCTCTGTCAGTCTGTACTACCTATCCCCTTTTTTTGATTCTTGGTCTCCTCTGTCAGATGCTGAAACTACTCCAGCCTCACATCTTTTCTCTATGTTTCCAAACAAGATGTAAAGTTATGAGTATCCATGATAGATTATTTTGAAAGACTTGCTAGAAAGCCACTCAGCTTAAAAATATATTTCTCAGTTGTGGAGGACTTATGATATTTCCTATTTCCTATCTGGCATATCCTCATTTTAAGCTCTGTAACACAAACCAAGAAATCCTGGAATGTATTTTCACTAGCCTCATGTTTTTACAATTTGGTCAAAGTTTTGGATTTTGTCCCAACTTATTACAGGTTCTGCAAAACCTGTCTTCTTTCTTTCCTCATGCACATTTCTCTGTCTGGATGCCTGAGCATCTGTCTGGATGGGCATGTCTGGAATTCCCATCGTCTTTCCAATTATCTCTCTCTTACAAATCACAACATTTTATTTATCTTTTAAGGCCAAACTAAACATTGTCTCTTTCATGAAATTCTCCCTTACTCTTCCAACAAGAATAAATCTCTATTCTCCTGAACTACTGTAGAAATTTACTTTCCATTTTATGGCATTAATCTTGTTCTACCTTGTTATTATTTCTGTATGCTTTTTCTTCTCTCTCTTAATTGTAGACATGGATCTTGACAGCAGGATCCAATTAGATTTATTGCATTTCTACTATGCTCAACACAGGACTTTGCACATTTTGCTGTTCAAAAATATTGGTTGATAATCTGAATTTCCAATTTCATTGTATAACCTTGCAATTCTCAGCCTAGTTAATTCACTACACATACTTGCATTAACTGTTTAGGTTTCCAAGTTATAATTACTGATTTTACTTTCCACTGTCACCCCTGGTATTATCTGCTCTGCACTCTTTGTTGCCTAAAATCTCTCACATATTTGATCTTAAGTGAGATGAGATTGTCATGTCTCATGGTGGCCTTTCTCTAACCCCAGAAAAGAAGTATGCAGCACCTACTGAAAGGTAAAAGGGTTCTTTACCATAGGTGTACATATTGCTTCCCGTTTTTCCTGGGCAAATCTGGATTTACAGGAGCAAGTTCCACATGTGACATATCTGAATACTATGTGCCCCCAGTGTAAATGAGACTATCTGCCTTGTTTTCAAGCATACCTTTATGAGTTGTTTTCTTAGGGCATGCTTTAACTTCAGTGGTAAAGAATCCACCTGCCAATGCAGAAGACATGGTACAAACCCTGGGTTGGGAAGATCCCCTAGAGAAAGAAATTACAACCCACTCCAGTATTCTTGCCTGGGAAATCTCATGGACAGGGGAGCCTAGCAAGTTATAGTTCATGAGGTCTCAAAGAGTCAGATATGACTTAGCAACTAAACAACAACAACAAGTAATACTATGTTTAATGATCATTGGAACGAAAACACAGCTTGACCATCATTGAATTTAAAACTGGAGGAATATTAGAGATCAATGTATTCAAAGTCCTCAAGTGGAACCTGATAAGTGAGGCTATTTAAGTGGCTTGGCCAAGTCTTAGAAAAACGATCTTCAGAGAAAGCTCAACTAGTAATGTCCTAGCCTATACTTCAGTAATTTTTTAATAATTTTTTTCTTTGGAAATTTTTCTACTTTAACTGTATTTGTTTCTTTAATGTTTCAAAAGTCATACTGTATAAATTAGAGTCCTCAAGTCCAGAAATATTGAAGCTATCTACATAAAGCTCCAGATTTCATCAAGATATAAAGATGGGAAAGGAATGCATCAAGGCTGTATATTGTCAACTTGTTTAGTTAACTTATATGCAAAGTATGTGACGTGAAATGGCAGGCTGGAGGAAGCACAAGCTGGATTCAGGATTGAATCAATAACCCCAGATATGCAGATGACACCATCCTTATGACAGAAAGTGAAGAGGAGCTAAAGAGCTTCTTGATGAAAGCAAAAGAGGAGAATGAAAAAAATTGGCTTGAAATTCAACATTCAAAAAATAAAGACCATGGCTTCTGGTCCCATCACCTCATGGCATATAGATGGAGAAACAATGGAAACAGTGACAGACTTTATTTTCATGGGCCCCAAAATCAACTGTGGACAGTGACTGTAGCCATGAAATTAAAAGACACTTAAAAAAATAAATAAATAAAAGACACTTGCTCCTTGGAAGAAAAGCTATGACAAACCTAGACAGTGTTTTAAAAGGCAGAAACATTACTTTGCTGACAAAGGTCTATATAGTCAAGCTATAGTTTTACCAGTAGTTGTGTATGGATGTAAGAGTTGAACTGTAAGGAAGGCTGAGCACCAAAGCATTGATGCTTTTTAACTGTGATGTTGGAGATGGCTGTTGATTGTCCCTTGAACTGCAAGGAGACCAGTCAGTCCTAAAGGAAATCAGTCCTGAATATTCATTGGAAGGACTGATTCTGAAGCTGAAGCTCCAATACTTTGGCCACCTGATTTGAAGTGCCAACTCATTGGAAAAGACTCTGATGTTGGGAAACATAGAAGACAGGAGAAGAAAGGGATGACAGAGGACGGGATATTTGGATGGCATCACCAACTCAACGGACATGAGTTTAAGCAAGCTCTGGGAGATTGTGAAGGACAGGGAAGCCTGGCATGCTACAGTCCATGGGGTCGCAAAGAGTCAGACATGACTGAGCAAGTGAAGAACAACAACAACAAAGATTGTGACTTTTCTTTTTTTTTACTTAGTATGTTTAATTCCTACAGAAAAACTAGAGAAATAAGACAGGGCCACATGGTCAAGAAATAATTTCACAAAATGTTATTGTGTAAATCACAACCTGAGCATGGATCATTATGTTCTAACCTAAATGTTAGGTAAAACAGAATACATGTTGAACTGTTATTTGTCTAGTTAAGATGAAATGATCTGCTGTAACTGTTTTATAAATATTCTATAAAAAACATTTGCTTAGAGCTCTGTGAAGGTAAAATTACCTCAAAATTTAGGATGCTCTCTCAAAGGTTCACAAATTACGAAAGTGGATCTGTGGAGATTATCCATCATTGGAGTTCATTTTCCTTTAGAGAAACAAGGTAAAATAAAGTATATTAATAGCGTTTTTCATATACTTTTTATCAATAATTTTTATCATAAGGAAAAGACTAGATGAAAGTTACTGAATATATATAAAAGAATCCCAATAGAAGAGACCAAAGGAGGGGTACATGATTCTTTTTTTTTTCCTGAAAGGGAAATTAACATTTTTATCTTGTAAGCCAGGAAAATGTGCCTAGATTCCAAGAGCTTGAGTAAATAGTGTATCTTGTCATTTCTTAACAGAGGTACAAAAACCTTAATGTGTTTATATTTGTAAAACATTTTTAATATCTCATTTGAAACATGTTAGAAGCAGAAACTGCAATATCTTGTTTGGAATAATTTGAAAATTTTCCACTTAATGCAGCTAATGTAACAAGCTAATCTAGCTGGCAGCAGATATATTTAATGTTTCAAAATGCCTACGTTTCCTGTTTTTTTCTGTGCTGTTCCTAGGCAGCACTCCGCTTATCTTAATTTAGCAATGAATATTGTTGTCACGACAGTTTTGGCTATTTCTCACTCAGAGAAGACACAGGATTGCCAAAAAAAAATTAAAGTAGCCCTTTCTATCTACTAAGTTTAAGATGATGGAATTTATTTTATATTAATCACAATAGCTATAGACAAATTTCTCTAGGAGTAACTGTATTACTATTTATATCTTCTTTACTATAAAGTAGAATAATTGTACTTTTTTTTTTTCAATGCCAAACTTTTTTTTTTTTTAAGCAGCTGTCTAATTTATTGATTCCTTATCTAGATTTTGGGCTTCTTTGTTGGCTCAGATGGTAAAGAATGTGCCGGCAATTCAGGGGACCTGGATTCAATCCCTGGGTAGGGAAGATCCCTTGGAGAAAGAAATGGCTATCCATTCCAGTATTCTTACTTTGAAAATTACATGAACAGGGGAACCTGTTCATGTAGGCAGGCTATATAGTCCATGGGGTCACAAATAATTGGCATGAATGAGCAACTAACACTTATGTAGTTTCTAATTCTTGGATGCTAAGTATCATGCTGCATCAGTGTACTGATGTGAATGAAGAAAGTATAAGTATTTTATGTACCATGATATAAGACATGCTTAGTCACACATTCAATTTATTAATAAATGGACATAATAAATTAATAAGCAATTTATTAATAAAAAACATTTGCTCATTCAGTCTCCTCCCTCTGGCTGTCTCTGTCTCTTCTTTCTCTCCATATTTCTTGCCAACAATCTGTTTTTCTCTGTCCCTCTGTCTTACACATATGAATATGCACACATATAATACCTTCAGTTTCTTTCTTTTTTTTGTTTGTAAATTAATTTATTTGAATTGGAGGCTAATTAGTTTACAATATTGTAGTGGTTTTTGCCATACATTGACATGAATCAGCCATGGGTGTACATGTGTCCCCCATCCTGAACTCCCCTCTCACCTCCCTCCCCACCCCATCCCTCAGGGTTGTCCCAGTGCACCGGTCCTGAGCACCCTGTCTCATGCATTGAACCTGACTGGCGATCTTATTTCACATATGATAATACACATGTTTCAATGCTACTCTCTCAAATCATCCCACCCTTGCTTTCTCTCACGGAGTCCAAAAGTCTGTTCTTTACATCTGTGTCTTTTTTGCTGTCTCGCATATAGGGTCATCATTACCATCTTTCTAAATTCCATATATATGTGTTAGTATACTGTATTGGTGTTTTGTTTTCTGACTTACTTCACTCTGTATAAGAGGCTCCAGTTACATCTACCTTATTAGAACTGATTCAAATGCATTATTTTTGATAGCTGAGTAATATTCCATTGTGTATATGTACCACACCTTTCTTATCCATTCATCTACCAGTGGACATCTAGGTTGCTTCCATGTCCTAGCTATTGCAAACAGTGCTGAGATGAACATTGGGGTACACGTGTCTCTTTCAATTCTGGTTTCCTCGGTGTGTATGCCCAGCAGTGGGATTGCTGGGTTGTATGCCAGTTTTATTTCCAGTTTTTTAAGGAATCTCTACACTGTTCTCCATAGTGGCTGCACTACTTTGCATTCCCACCAACAGTTAAGAGTGTTCCTTTTTCTCTGCACCCTCTCCATTATTTATTGTTGGTAGACTTTTTGATAGCAGCCATTCTGACCAGCATGAGATGGTACCTCATTGTAGTTTTGATTTGCATTTCTCTGATAATGAGTGATGTTGAGCATTTTTTCAAGTGTTTGCTAGCCATCTTTGGAGAAATGGTTCTTTAGTTCTTTGGCCCATTTTTTGATTGGGCCATTTATTTTTCTGGTATTGAGCTGCATGAGCTGCTTGTATATTTTTGAGATTCTTTGTCAGTTGCTTCATTTGCTATTATTTTCTCCCATTCTGAAGACTGTCTTTACATCTTGTTTATGGATTCTTTCGTTGTGCAAAAGCTTTTAAGTATAATCAGGTCCCATTTGTTTATTTTTGCTCTTATTCCCAATATTCTGGGAGGTGGGTCATAGAGGATCCTGCTGTGATTTATGTCAGAGCCTGTTTTGCCTATGTTTTTCTCTAGGAGTTTTACAGTTTCTGCTCTTATATTTAGATCTTTAATCCATTTTGAGTTTATTTTTGTATATGGTGTTAGAAAGTGTTCTAATTTCACTCTTTTGCAAGTGGTTGATCAGTTTTCCCACCACCAGTTTTTAAAGAGATTGTCTTTTCTCCATTCTATATTCTTGCCTCCTTTGTCAAAGATAAGGCTTCCATTGGTGTGTGGATTTATATCTGGGCTTTCTATTTTGTTTCATTGATCCATATTTCTGTCTTTGTGCCAGTACCATACTGTCTTGATGACTGTAGCTTTGTAGTATAGTCTGAAGTCAGGTAGGTGAATTCCTCCAGTTCCAATCTTCTTTCTCAAGATTGCTTTGACTGTTCGAGGTTTTCTTTTTCTTTCTTTCTTTTTTTTTTTTTTTTTGTATTTCTGTACAAATTGTAAAATTATTTGTTCTAGTTCTGTGAAAAATACTGTTGGTAGCTTGACAGGGATGCCATCCAATCTATAGATTCCTTTGGGTAGTATACTCATTTTCACTATATTGATCCTGCCAATCCATGAACATGGTATGTTTCTCCATCTATTTGATTTCTTTCATCAGCGTTTTATAGGTTTCTAAATACAGGTTTTTTTTTTCTTTAGGTATATTTATTCCTGAGTATTTTATTCTTTTTGTTGCAATGGGGAATGGAATTGTTTCCTTAAATTTCTCTTTCTGTTTTCTCATTGTTAGTGTATAGGAATGCAAGGGATTTCTCTTTGTTAATTTTATATCCTGCAATTTTACTATATTCATTGATTACCTCTAGTAATTTTCTGAACAACTTCAGTTTCTATTTGACTAGATTAATAGAAATGTGTTTTTGGAGAGAATGTGTGGTAGACTATGACTGGACAATCCCATTTCAATATGACCAATGAACAGTAAAATAGAGAAGATTTTAATCAATCAAATGTTTTTGTTGTTAAAAATTCATAGAAAAACCTTAGTTGAGACCATGATTTCAGATCAACTTTTTAAGTTTCAGTTCATTGCAGCAACTGTTCTTTAAAATAGTATAAATATGTTTTTTAGCAATAGTTTCACTAGTTGTGTGTTAAGGACATGCAGAATAATATATCCTGAACTAGTGTGAGAATCTATAAGGGAGGTTTTTTGCTTAGATTATAATGAAAATAACAAGAATTAATTATGGTAATGAAGAGGTTTCTATAATAAGTGTTAAAGTAATAGCTTCAACATATTTAGTATAAACTTTTTATTCTATAAAAGGCATTATCTTACACAAATAACTATGTTTTTGATTCAACAAGGTCGATTGTTGAAAAATGCTGAGTTTATTTTAATATATTGCTTTACAAAACTATTTTCTGATCTAATCATTATGCATCTTGTGGAATTCCCTCCTATTGTTGTCCCATAAAGACAAATTTAGTAATTTGCAAGAAAGGAAAGAAAATTTCTGTCATTGCTTAAACCAGCACTTTTTCCCTCAAACTGTGTTTACTTTTGTAGTCCCAACAGTGAGGCACGTTTTTCATGTAAATGGCATGTGGTTAAGGAGAGTTACTTTGACAGTTACTGTCTTGTGTTGCCTCACCATCTGTGGACTAATAGTGTATGTAGTATGTGATGTTGCTGATAAAGTGCAATCAAGTGGAGTTTTTCAGCTAAATTTAAAGCTGACTTTCAGGGACCATAGAGAGGTACAAAGTGAAAGAAAAATTTAAAATATTCTATGTTAGTGGCAATCGACATAGATCTTGAAAAGGCAAATGCAGCAACACTAACTTTGAAGACAGAGTAGTTCACAGTCAGCTTAACTGGGAATTGTACTGTTATTATAAGTAAAAGATTTATTTGCCTGAAAAGGGGGAACTGGATAATCAATAAAATAAAAATGGAGATCTCCTTCAAAGATATGATTTAAGTAATGGCACTTAAGCAATTTTTGTAAAGTATTATTCACAGAATGCTTCACAGTGATTAAAAAAAAAAACAACAACTATATACTCCTGTAATTCTCATCTGGAAACACATTTTGTTAAATGACACAAAGTTGTATGAATTAAAAATAAAAGGTATATTAAATCATCAAGATACTTGATGTTTACATTGTGAGTGCTTCATACATATTTATGAAGTGAGTAGATAAATTTTTTCAGATGTTTTTCAATATATGTATACAAATTATTTCATATTTCACTTTCATCTGGGTATTCCAATGGCATAAGTTTAGCAATCAATGTTCATCCCCTTAGAAAGCAGTATTACACTGAGAATAAAATGTGTATACATTCCCTAAATTTTTGTTCTCTTTCTTTGCCCTCAATTATAACATTATTAAAGCATTTTTTAAATTCCTAGTCCTAATTCCTCCCTTTTTCTCTGATTTTTTTCTTTGTGCTTCTCCTTCTTCTATGTTTCTACATCCTGTTTCAGTGTATTATATCACCTCTCACACAGTATTTTATTTTATTTTTTTGTTATTTTATTGCTTGTACTTTTTACCAAATTGTTGCCTGAGGAAAGAGTCTGTGGCTTGTTCACCTATATCCCTGTTACTTTGAACATAGATGAGTGAGCTGATCAATGAAATCTTAATTTCTGAAAAAACAAGTGGAAAGTATAAAGATACATTTTTAAATTAAAAAAGCACAAACACTAATAAAGTTAATGCATGTTTTAAAAAATATACAGTTAAAGAGATTTGTGTTTCTTGAGACTCTTAGATGTGCTAAGATATATCCATCCATTTAATCTTCACACACACACACATGCACTTCTTGTAAAATGTATCTTTATACTTATTTTAAAGATATGGACATTGAGGATTAGAGAATTCAAGTAATTTTCCCAGTCATCTAGCTACTGAATAATAGATCTGGAACTGGAATCCATGTTTTCCAGACTTCAAAGACTCACACTCTTTCTATAGTGCAATACTAACTTTGCTAAGAGAGAACTTCTCAATTTTACAAGATTTTAGAAATCATTAAAAACACTTGATTTTTACTGAATTAGATTGCATGCCTCAGTCTAATTTGGGATCCAGGATGGAAGATATTTATCCCCCAGAACAGATGGCCCTCCCCAGTAACCCCAAGGACTCAAATCTCCCTCTGAAAACTGAAATTTATGAAGAATTGAAGATCCAGAAAAGCCATATGCGCAAAACTTCCAGACTTTGCTTTTCCTAGGAAATGGGCAATTATTTCTTCCACAGGCACACAAACCAAAACCAACCAAACAGCTCTATTCAAAGCTGAAACCTTTCATGTCCACAGAGGAAAAATCAGCCACCTAAATGTTAAAGATAATGATTGACATAGCCCTGGAATATTGTTTCCTTCTGACCACACAGCAAAAATGTATATGAAAAAGAGCAGAATGTGTCACCCCAAAGTGGACCACTTTGCTGTATTATTTTGAATTAAAGTTACTAAGGAAAAAGATGGTACAAGAAGGATGCTCACCTCCTTTGTCCCTCCATACGCAGGAAATAAATCTCGCACAATGAAAGGTACCCTTTCTGTATCACGAGCTGAAAAGATTCCTTAATCATCAGAGACAGGGAATTTGAGGCTGATGTCTGTGCAAATAAAGCTTGTTACTACTTCACTGTTACTACCCCCAAGCCCCGATTTTTCGTCATGTCAATTCATCAAAAACTTTTTATTTCTTTAAAAGTTCCACAAGCTGTCAGCTTTGGTCACTTTGAGTCTCATATTGTTATGTATGAAATTGGGCTTCCCTGGTGGCTCAGTGGTAAAGAATTTGCGTGCCGTGCAGGAGACCCAGGTTTGATCCCTGGGTTGGGAAGAACCCCTGGAGAAGGTCGTGGCAATCCACTCCAGTACTCTTGCCTGGAGAATTCTATGGACAGAGGAACTTGGTGGTCAATAGTTCATAGGGTCTCACAGAATCTGACATGACTGAAGCGACTAAGCAACAGGAGCAGCATGTATGAAATTAAATTTGTTATCCTGTTTTTTTTTTAAATCATTAATTATTGGGCTCAATCCTAGACCCACTGAATCAAAATCTTTAGGGGAGAAGACTGAATGGGAATCTGTATTTTTTATTGAAATCCCTAGGTTATTCTTGAGTTCAAGAAAATTCGTCACTTTAAGCATGTGTCAAATTGTTTTATATTTGCTTTCTAAGAGTTATAGATATCTTGACACTCTAATTGCTTCACCTTACCAAGAAACTTTTCAGTTAAACTTTAAGTTTTGATTCTTAATCCTTGGGAATGAATAATATAAAGTTTTTGCAAAAGTGAACCAAATTCTACTTTCAGATCGAGAATGAACTTATATTTGAAAATCATCTTACCAGTGCCCAACCAGGAATAAGGAAAGGATTTATAGTTTGGAAATTACCTTCCAAAAGTAATTATTCATTTTTTTTTAAAGTGGTTGACCAGTTTTCCCAGCACAACTTGTTAAAGAGATTGTCTTTTCTCCATTGTATATTCTTGCCTCCTTTGTCGAAGATAAGGTGTCTATAGGTACATGGATTTATCTCTGGGCTTTCTGTTCTGTTCCATTGATCTATATTTCTGTCTTTGTGCCAGTATAATACTGTCTTGATGACTGTGGCTTTGTAGTAGAGTCTGAAGTCAGGCAGGTTGATTCCTCCACTTTCATTCTTCTTTCTTGGGATTGCTTTGGCTATTCAAGGTTTTTTTGTATTTCCATAAAAATTGTGGAATCATTTGTTCTAGTTCTGTGAAAAATGCCGTTGGTAGCTTGATAGGGATTGCATTGAATCTATAGATTGCTTTGGGTAGTATATTCATTTTCACAATATTGATTCTTCCAATACATGAACATGGCATATTTCTACACTTATTTCTGTCCTCTTTGATGTCTTTCATCAGTGTATTATAATTTTCTCCATATAGGTCTCTTGTTTCTTTAGGTAGATATATTCCTAAATATTTAATTTTTTTTCATTGCAATGGTGAATGGTATTGTTTACTTAATTTCTCTTTCTATTTTCTTATTGTTAGTGTATAGGAATGCAAGGGATTTCTGTGTGTTAATTTTATATCCTGCAACTTTACTATATTCACTGATTAGCTCTAGTAATTTTCTGGTAGAAACTTTAGGGTTTTCTATGTAAAGGATCATGTCATCTGCAAAGAGTGAGAGTTTTACTTCTTTTTCTATCTGGATTCCTTTTATTTCTTTTTCTGTTCTTATTGCTGTGGCCAAAACTTCCAAAACTATGTTGAATAGTAGTGATGAGAGTGGGCACCCTTGCTTTCTCCCTGACTTTAGGGGAAATGCATTCATTTTTTTTCACCATTGAGGATAATGTTTGCTGTGGGTTTGTCATGTATAGCTTTTATTATGTTGAGGTATGTTTCTTCTATTCCTTCTTTTAAAAAATGAATCTAGAACACTTTCTAACACCATACACAAAAATAAACTCAAAATGGATTAAAGATCTAAATGTAAGACCAGAAACTATAAAACAAGTAACTCCTGCAGCTCAATTACAGAAAAATAAATGACCCAATCAAAAAATGAGCCAGAGAAGTAAACAGACATTTCTCCAAAGAAGACATACAGATGGCTAATAAACACATGAAAAGTTGCACAACATCACTCATTATTAGAGAAATGCAAATCAAAACCACAATGAGGTACCATTACATGCCAGTCAGAAAGGCTGCTACCCAAAAGTCTACAAGCAATAAATGCTGGAGAAGATGTGGAGAAAAGGGAACCCTCTTACACTGTTGATGGGGATGCAAACTAGTACAGCCACTATGGAGAACAGTGTGGAGATTCCTTAGAAAATTGGAAATAGAACTGCCATATGAAAAAAAAAAAAAAAAAAGAACTGCCATATGACCCAGCAATCCCACTCCTGGGCATACACACAGAAGAAACCAGATCTGAAAGAAACACCTGTACCCCAATGTTCATCGCAGCACTGTTTATAATAGCCAGGAAATGGAAGCAACATAGATGCCCATCAGCAGATGAATGGATAAGAAAGCTGTGGTACATATATACCATGAAATATTACTCAGCCATTAAAAAGAATACATTTGAATCCGTTCTAATGAGGTGGATGAAACTGGAGCCCATTATACAGAGTGAAGTAAGCCAGAAAGATAAACACCAATGCAGTATACTAACACATATATATGGAATTTAGAAAGATGGTAACGATAACTCCATATGCAAGACAGAAAAAGAGACACAGATGTATAGATCAGACTTTTGGACTCTGTGGGAGAAGGCAAGGGTGGGATGATCTGAGAGAATTGCATTGAAACATGCATATTATCAATTGTGAAACAGATCACCAGTCCAGGTTTGATGCATGAGACAAGTGCTCAGGGCTGGTGCACTAGGATGACCCAGAGGGATGGGATGGGGAGGGAGGTGGGAGGGGGTTTCAGGATGGGGAACACATGTAAATCCATGGCTGATTCATGTCAATGTATGGCAAAAACCACTAAAATATTGTAAAGTAATTAGCTTCCAACAAATATAAATAAATGAAAAAAATAAAAATTAATAAATAAAGTAATTATTCATATTGTCTCTGGGTAGATCAAGAGAGCATTTGGAAACAGTAATAATTACAAGCTTCAGGTCAATTCATAGTCTTTCATAGTCAGAACTATAGCTAAATTAGCTTCCAGTGACCTATGGTACTGTTTGATACATAAGTTTAAATTGCTCGAGAAATCTTTCAAATTTGCTTCTGAATGAGTGAAATTTCTTTCAGATTAATAAAAATAAACTCTTCACAAAATATTAACATAGATATTATTCAAAGATCTTCAGAGAATGATTTATTGCAAATGTCTGCAAAGCTAACAGTAGCTTTTCATGCCAAATAGTAGATTTTACCACATTCAGCAAAATGAGAGAAAAATATGATTTTCTTATACCACATAATCAATTAATATCCAAGCCTAAAGATGAACAGTTCTATACAATAGTAACTTTCAAATCATGTTTCAATTCTGGGCTTTTGCATCTCAATTAAAGTTGCATGTGATGCAAATTTTTCAATCTCTACTGTTAATTTTTTTTTCTTTAATGCTTTCCTTTTCTTTCTTTCTATATTTAGAACTAAGATAATAGTCAATTGACAACTTCATCTTTCTGTTTGATTATATCTTGTATAATATCTTAGGACTTCAATTAAAACTCTTTGATATTTTTTCCTTATATGATATTCTATCAGAAAATATTTATATTTTGATTATCTTTTTGAATAGTCCTCTGTGGACAAATATGCCAATTCTGATTTTAAAGCACCACGATTCTTGAATAATTAAGCTTTGTTACAAATTGTCCTACTGAAATATAAAAAGCTGATGAGTCATCATTTAGGAACTATACGTTACACCATTATGAAAACTAAATGCATGTCACAGAACTAAAATTTAATTCCTGCCACTTAAAATTATTTTTAGAAACGTTTTTTCCTATTATGTATAGGCTCATTCTCCATGCAATGTTTAAAACTGATTATTTAAAAGAGGAAAGTTTCACATGAGTTTTTAAATACGTATTGTGAAAACACCAATACAAATACAGGTTTCAAGAGTCTTACTTACCAAGTAAATCTAACAACAATAAAAAGCTGTCCATAAGACTTATCTTTCTTTGATTCCATAAATAATAATTGGATATGAAACAAGATACAACCTTGATATATGTTTGTGTATTTTGACATCAGTATCAGTATTTAATAACCAATATCAGACTAAATAAGAGAAGCCTGAAGACACTTTGATTTTATGTTGAATATGCCCACTTTTTATTTATACTTTGGTAGCCTGATGAGTTTCTTGGATGAAGTGAATATAGACAAGAAGAAAGAAAGCTTATTTTGTTTTATAAGATATTTTAAGAAATCTTAATAGTGATGCTGTGATTAGGATTGTAGCTATCCATCTTTAGGGGCTAGAAGTAGAGAAATTTATTCTTCCCTTGTCTCTACATTTCTGTAAATCTTAGAAGAAGTCCCTGGAATATGGAGTTAGTTACTGCAGTTAAACAATTTTTCTTCAACATTTACAGTGTCAGTGAAAGAAAGATCTACTGGAATAATGTCACTGTACTTTTTGCAAATTCAGAGTTAAAGGCAGGATTAATTATGCTATACAAGAATATTTTAATATGGTTCCACATGACAGTTCAGATCAGATCAGTCAATCAGTCGTGTCTGACTCTTTGCGACCCCATGAACCACAGCACGCCAGGCCACCCTGTCCATCACCAACTCCCGGAGTTCACCCAAACCCATGTCCAATGAGTCGGTGATGCAATCCAGCCATCTCAACCTCTGTCGTCCCCTTCTCCTCCTGCTCTCAATCTTTCCCAGCATCGGGGTCTTTTCCAATGAGTCAGCTCTTTTCATGATGTGGCCAAAGTACTGAAGTTTCAGCTTCAGCCTCAGTCTTTCGAATGAATATTCGGGACTGATTTCTTTCAGGATGGACTGGTTGGATCTCCTTGCAGTCCAAAGGACTCTCAAGAGTCTTCTCCAACACCACAGTTCAAAAGCATCAAATCTTCAGCACTCAGCTTTCTTCACAGTCCAACTCTCACATCCATACATGACCACTGGAAAACTATAGCCTTGACTAGATGGACATTTGTCGACAAAGTAATCTCTCTGCTTTTCAATATGCTTTCTAGTTTGGTCATAACTTTCCTTCTAAGGAGCACGTGTCTTTTAATTTCATGGTTGCAATCACCATCTGCAGTGATTTCGGAGCCCAGAAAAATAAAGTCAGCCACTGTTGCCACTGTTTCCCGATCTATTTGCCATGAAATGATGGAACTGGATTCCATGATCTTAGTTTTCTGAATGTTGAGCTTTAAGCCAACTTTTTCACTCTCTTATTTCACATTCATCAAGAGGCTCTTTAGCTCTTCTTCACTTTCTGCCATAAGGGTGGTGTCATCTGCATATCTGAGGTTATTGATATTTCTCCCAGTAATCTTAATTCCAGCCTGTGCTTCTTCCAGCCCAGGGTTTCTCATGATGTACTCTGCATTATAAGTTAAATAAGCAGGGTGACAATATATAGCCTTGATGTACTCCTTTTCCTATTTGGAACCACTCTGTTGTTCCATGTCCAGTTCTAACTGCTGCTTCCTGACCTGCATACAGGTTTCTTAAGAAGCAGGTAAGGTGGTCTTGGATTCCCATCTCTTTCAGAATCTTCCACAGTTTATTTTGATCCACACAGTCAAAGGTTTTGGCATAGTCAATAAGGCAGAAATAGATGTTTTTCTGGAACTCTCTTGCTTTTTCGATGATCCAGCAGATATTGGAAATTTGATCTCTGGTTCCTCTGCCTTTTCTAAAACCAGCTTGAACATCTGGAAGCTCATGGTTTACATATTGCTGAAGCCTGGCTTGGAGAATTTCAATTATTACTTTACTAGCATGTGAGATGAGTGCAATTTTGTGGTAGTTTGTGTATTCTTTGGCATTGCCTTTCTTTGAGATTGGAATGAAAATGGACCTTTTCTAGTCCTGTGGCCACTGCTGAGTTTTCCAAATTTGCTGTCATATTGAGTGCAGCACTTTCACAGCATCATCTTTCAGGGTTTGAAATAGCTCAACGGGAATTCCATCACCTCCACTAGCTTTGTTCATAATGATGCTTCCTAAGGCCCACTTGACTTCACATTCCAGGATATCCAGCTCTAGGTGAGTGATCACACCATCTTGATTATCTTGGCCATGAAGATCTTTTTTTGTACAGTTCTTCTGTTTATTCTTGCCACCTCGTCTTAATATCTTCTGCTTCTGTTAGGTCCCTACAATTTCTGTCCTTTATTGAGCCCATCTTTGCATGAAATGTTCCCTTGGTATCTCTAATTTTCTTGAAGCGATCTCTAGTCTTTCCCATTCTCTTGTTTTCCTCTATTTCTTTGCATAGATCACTGAGGAAGGCTTTCTTATCTCTCCTTGCTATTCTTTGGAACTCCTCATTCAAATGGGTATATTCTTCCTTTTCTCTTTTGCTTTTCACTTCCCTTCTTTTCACAGCTATTTGTAAGGCCTCCTCAGACAACCATTTTGCACTTTTGCATTTCTTTTTAATGGGAATGTTCTTGATTCCTGTCTCCTGTACAATGTCACAAATCAAATGATAAATGCCTCATTAAATTTATGTAATGAATGTACAATCATATAAAAAATCTGTATAAACAATTCATTTTTTTAACATATATTTCCATTTATATCAAAACTAAAACTGGTTCTAATCTATGGAAATAACTTAATACATAGGCTTTATCTTTCTTTGATTTTACTTTTAATTTATTTTCTGGGCTATAGTTGCTTTACAATGTTGTCTTAGTTTCTACTGTACAGAAAAGTAAATCACTTATATGTATACATATATCCCCTCTTTTTTTACTTCTTTCCCATTAAAACTAGTGCAGGGCATCAAGTAGAGTTTCCTGTGCTATACAATATTATCTATCAATATGGTATATATGTCCACCCCAATCTCCCATTTCCTTCCCCATCCCTTATTCCTTAGTATCCATACATTTGTTCTCTAGGTCTTTGTCTCTACTTCTTGTTTGCAAATAAGAACATCTATATAACTTTTCTAAACTCCACATATATGTGTTAATATATGACACTTTTTTTTTCTGACTTACTTCATTCTGTATGACACTGTTTAGATCCATCCACATCTTTACAAATGACTCAATTTCATTCCTTTTTATGGCTAAGTAACATTCTATTATACACACACACACACAAAATATCTTATTTACCCATTCCTTTGTTGATGGGCATTTAGGTTGTTTTCATATCTTGGCTATTATAAGTCATGCTGCAATGAAAATTGGGGTGTATGTGCCTTTTTGAATCATAATTTTCTCTGGGTATATGCCCAGTAGTTGCATCACTGGTTATATGTTCTATTTTCAGTTTTGTAGGGAACCTCCATACTGTTCCTCATATTAGCTGTATCAATTTACATTCTCACAAACAGTGCATGAAGCTTCTCTTTTCTCCACACCCTCTCCAGCATTTATTGTTTGTATATTTTTGATGATAGGCATTCTGAGCAGTGTGAGGTGATAGCTCACTGTAGTGTTAACACTTCTGAAATAATTAGTGATTTTGAGCATCTTTTCATGTGTTTGTTGGCCATCTGTATTTTTTGTTTGTTTGCTTGTTTGTTTTGGACAATTAGCAAAAAGGATGAAGGAATCAAACATCACAGATTCTAAATATATGAAGCAAATATTGACAGAATTGAAGTAAAAATAGAGACAATAGACAAGAATTGGAGACATCTATACTACACTTAGCTTTTTAAACATTTTGTCCAGCTATATTAATATATTATTGACAAATAAAAATGAGTGTATGTAAGGAGTAAAAAGTGATATTTTAAAATGCATATGCATCTTGAAATTATTAACAAAATTAAGCTAATTAGCATATCCATCACCTCATATAGTTCCTATTTTTATGTCTGGTGAGAATTTTTGAGATCTATTCTCTTAGGAAATTTCACATATTCAAAGTTATTATTAACTGCAGTAACTGTAATGTGTATTAGATCTCCAGAACTTATTAATCTTATAACTGAATGTTTGCACTCTTTGCTCAATATCTTCCTTTTCCCCCCACTTTCCAACATTTGGTAACACCATTCTGTTATCTTTTAATGAGTTTGTCTTTTGTTTTTTTCTTTTAGATTTCACTTATAAGTGAGATTCATGAGATTCTTTCTGTTTCTGGCTTATCACATAGCATATTGTCTCCCACAAACTTTCATGTTGTCACAAATTGCAGAATTTCCTTCTTTGTATTTTTTTCTTATTTATTTATTCTTTTTTCATTTATTTTTATTAGCTGGAGGCTAATTACTTTACAATATTCTAGTGATTTCTGCCATATATTGACATGAATCAGCCATGGATTTACATGTTTCCCCATCCTGAACCCCCCTTCCACGTCCCTCCCCATCCCATCTCTCTGGGTCATCCCAGTGCACCAGCCCCGAGCATGTGTCTCATGCATCCAACCTGGACTGGCGATCTGTTTCACACTTGTTAATATACATGTTTTGATGCTGTTCTCTCAAATCATCCCATGCTCGCCTTCTCCCATAGAGTCGAAAAGTCTGCTCTAAACATCTGTCTCTTTTTCTGTCTTGCATATAGGGTTATTGTTACAATCTTTCTAAATTCCATATATATGTGTTAGTATACTGTATTGGTGTTTATCTTTCTGGCTTGCTTATACTCTATACAATGGGCTCCACTTTCATCCATCTCATTAGAACTGATTCAAATGTATTCTTTTTAATGGCTGAGTAATATTTCATTGTGTACATGTCCCACAGCTTTCTTATCCATTCGTCTGCTGATGGGCGTCTAGGTTGCTTCAATGTCCTGGCAATTATAAACAGTGCTGCGATGAACATTGGGGTGCACGTGTCTCTTTCAGATCTGGTTTCCTTGGTGTGTATGTCCAGGAGTGGGATTGCTGGGTCATATGGCAGTTCTATTTCCAGTTTTCTAAGGAATCTCCACACTGTTCTCCATAGCGGCTGTACTAGTTTGCATTCCCACCAACAGTGTAAGAGGGTTCCCTTTACTCCAAACCCTCTCCAGCATTTATTGCTTGTAGAATTTTGGATAGCAGCCATCCTGACTGGTGTGTAATGGTACCTCATTGTGGTTTTGATTTGCATTTCTCTGATAATGAGTGATGTGGAGCATCTTTTCATGTGTTTGTTAGCCATCTGTATGTCTTCTTTGGAGAAATGTCTGTTTAGTTCTTTGGCCCACTTTTTGATTGGGTCGTTAATTTTTCTGTAATTGAGCTGCAGAAGTCATATGTATATTTTTGAGATTAACCCTTTGTTTCTTCGTTTGCTCTTATTTTCTCCCATTTTGAAGGCTGTATTTTCATCTTGTTTATAGTTTCCTTTGTTGTGCAAAAGCTTTTAAGTTTGATTAGGTCTCATTTGTTTAATTTTGCTTTTATTTTCAATATTCTGGGAGGTAGGTCGTAGAGGATCTTGCTGTGATTTATGTCGGAGAGTGTTTTGCCTATGTTCTCCTCTAGGAGTTTTATAGTTTCTAGTCTTACATTTAGATCTTTAATCCATTTTGAGTTTATTTTTGTGTATGGTGTTAGAAAATGTTCTAGTTTTGTTCTTTTACAAGAGGTTGACCAGTTTTCCCAGCACCATTTGCTAAAGAGGTTGTCTTTCTTCCATTGTATATTTTTGTCTGCTTTTTCAAAGATAAGGTGTCTGTAGGTAGGTGGATTTATCTCTGGGCTTTCTATTCTGTTCCACTGATCTATATTTCTGTCTTTGTGCCAGTACCATACTGTCTTGATGACTGTGGCTTTGTAGTAGAGCCTGAAGTCAGGCAGGTGGATTCCTCCAGTTCTATTCTTTCTCAAGATTGCTTTGGCTATTCGAGGTTTTTTGTTTTTGTTTTTGTTTTTTGTATTTCCATACAAATTGTGAAATTATTTGCTCTAGTTCTGTGAAGAATACCGTTGGTAGTTTGATAGGGATTGCATTGAATCTATAAATTGCTTTGGGTAGTATACTCATTTTCACAAAATTGATTCTTCCAATCCATGAACACGGTATATTTCTCTATCTATTTGTGTCCTCTTTGATTTCCTTCATCAGTGTTTTATAGTTTTCTATGTATAGGACTTTTGTTTCTTTAGGTAGATATACTCCTAAGTATTTTATTCTTTTTGTTTCAAAGGTGAATGTTATTGTTTCCTTAATTTCTCTTTCTGTTTTCACATTGTTCGTGTATAGGAATGCAAGGGATTTCTGTGTGTTAATTTTATATCCTGCAACTTTACTATATTCACTGATTAGCTCTAGTTATTTTCTGGTAGAGTCTTTAGGGTTTTCTATGTAGAGGATCGTGTTATCTGCAAACAGTGAGTGTTTCACTTCTTCTTTTCCTATCTGGATTCCTTTTATTTCTTTTTCTGCTCTGATTGCTGTGGCCAGCACTTCCAACACTATGTTGAATAGTAGTGGTGAGAGTGGGCACCCTTGTCTTATTCCTGACGTCAGGGGAAATGCTTTCAATTTTTCACCATTGAGGATAATGTTTGCTCTGGGTTTGTCATATGTAGCTTTTATTATGTTGAGGTATGTTCCTTCGATTCCTGTTTTCTGGAGAGTTTTTATAAGAAATGGATGTTGAATTTTGTCAAAGGCTTTTTCTGCATCTATTGAGATAATCATATGGTTTTTATCTTTCAATTTGTTAATGTGGTGTATTACATTGATTGATTTGCGGATAGTAAAGAATCCTTGCATTCCTGGGATAAAGCCCACTCAGTCATGACGTATGCTCTTTTTAATATGTTGTTGGATTCTGTTTGCCAGAATTTTGTTAAGGATTTTTGCATCTATGTTCATCAGTGATATTGGCCTGTAGTTTTCTTTTTTTATGGTATCTTTGTCTGGTTTTGGAATTAGGGTGATGGTGGCCTCATAGAATGAGTATGGAAGTTTACCTTCTTCTGCAGTTCTCTGGAAGAGTTTGAGTAAGATAGGTGTTAGCTCTTCTCTAAATTTTTGTTAGAATTCAGCTGTGAAGCCATCTGATCCTTCACTTTTATTGCTGGAAGATTTCTGATTACAGTTTCGATTTCCCAGCTTGTGATGGATCTGTTAAGACCTTCTATTTCTTCCTGGTTCAGTTTTGGAAAGTTATACTTTTCTAAGAATTTGTCCATTTCTTCCAAGTTGTCCATTTCATTGGCATAGAGCTGCTGGTAGTTGTCTCTTATGTTCCTTTGTATTTCAGTGTTGTCTGTTGTGATCTCTCCATTTTCATTTCTAATTTTGTTGATTTCATTCTTCTCCCTTTGTTTCTTGATGAGTCTGGCTAACGGTTTGTCAATTTTGTTTATCTTTTCAAAAAATCAGCTTTTAGCTTTGTTGATTTATGCTATGGTCTCTTTTGTTTCTTTAGCATTTATTTCTTCCTTCACTCATTGCTTTAGGTGTAGAGTTAGGTTATTTATTTGACTCTTTTCTTGTTTCTTGAAATAAGCCTGTAATGCTATGAACCTTCCCCTTAGCACTGCTTTTACCGTGTCCCATAGGTTTTGGGTTGTTGTGTTTTCATTTTCATTTGTTTCTATGCATATTTTGATTCTTTTTTATTTCTTCTATGATTTGTTGGTTATTTAGAAGCGTGTTATTTAGCCTCCATATGTTTGAATTTTTAATAGTTTTTTTTTTTTTTTTCCTGCAATTGAGATCTAGTCTTAATGCTTTGTGGTCAGAAAAGACGACTGTAATGATTTCAGTATTTTTTTTTTTTTTTTTGAATTTGCCAAGGCTAGATTTATGGCCAAGATGTGATCTATTCTGGAGAAGATTCCGTGTGCACTTAAGAAAAAGGTGAAATTGATTGTGTTGGGGTGAAATGTCCTATAGATATCAATTAGGTCTAGCTGGTCCATTGTTTCATTTAAAGTTTGTGTTTCCTTGTTAGTTTTCTGTTTAGTTGATCTATCCGTAGGTGTGAGTGGGATATTAAAGTCTCCCACTATTATTGTGTTATTATTAATTTCCTCTTTCATACTCATTAACATTTGCCTTACATATTGCGGTGTTCCTATGTTGGGTGCACATATATTTATAGTTATTATATCTTCTTCTTGGATTGATCCTTTGATCTTTATGTAGTGTCCTTCTTTGACTCTTTTCACAGCCTTTATTTTAAAGTCTATTTTATCTGAAAAGAGTATTGCAACTCCTGCTTTCTTTTGTTCTCCATTTGCGTGAAATATTTTTTTCCAGCCCTTCACTTTTAGTCTGTATGTGTCCCTTGTTTTGAGGTGGGGCTCTTGTAGACAGCATATATATGGGGTCTTGTTTTTGTATCCATTCAGTCAGTCTTTGTCTTTTGGTTGGGGCATTCAACCTATTTACATTTAAGGTAATTATTGATAGGGATGGTCCTGTTGCCATTTACTTTGCTGTTTTGGGTTCACATTTATACTACCTTTCTGTGTTTTCTATCTAGAGAGGATCCTTTAGTATTTGTTGAAGAGCTGGTTTGGTGGTGCTGAATTCTCTCAGCTTTTGCTTGTCTGTAAAGCTTTTGAATTCTCCTTTATATCTGAATTAGATCCTTGCTGGGTACTGTAATCTGGGTTGTAGGTTATTCTCTTTCATTACTTTAAGTATGTCTTGCCATTCCCTTTAGGCCTGAAGGGTTTCTATTGATAGATCATCTGTTATCCTTATGGGAATCCCTTTGTGTTTTATTTGTTGTTTCTCCCTTGCTGCTTTTAATATTTGTTCTTTGTGTTTGATCTTTGTTAATTTAATTAATATGTGTCTTGGGGTGTTTCACATTGGGTTTATCCTGTTTGGGACTCTCTGAGTTTCTTGGACCTGTGTAACTATTTCCTTCCCCATTTAAGGGAAGTTTTCAGCTATTGTCTCCTCAAGTATTTTCTCATGGTCTTTCTTTTTGTCTTCTTCTTCTGGGACTCCTATGATTCAAATGTTGGGATGTTTCACATTGTCCCAGACATCCCAGAGGTTGTCCTCATTTCTTTTGATTCTTTTTTTCTTTTTTCCTCTCTACTTCATTTATTTCCACCATTTTATCTTCTACCTCACTTATCCTATCTTCTGTCTCGGTTTTTCTACTGTTGGTTCCCTCCAGAGTGTTTTTGATCCATTTATTGCATTATTAATTTTTTCCATTTATTTTTATTAGTTGGAGGCTAATTACTTTACAATATTGTAGTGGTTTTTGTCACACATTGACATGAATCAGCTATGGATTTTTTAATTGACTCTTTTCTTTTTATTTCTTCTACATCCTTGTTAAACATTTCCTGCTTCTTCTCAATCTTTGTCTCCAGGCTATTTATCTGTAACTCCATTTGGTTTTCAAGATTTTGGATCATTTTTATAATCATTATTCTAAACTATTTTTCAGGTAGATTCCCTATCTTAGTCCTCTTTTTTTGGCTTGTTGTGCCTTTTTCATGTCCCTTTACCTGTTGGGTATTTCTCTGCCTTTTCATCTTGTTAAGATTGCTGTGTTTGGAGTGGCCTTTCTGTATTCTGGTCGTCTGTGGTTCCTTTTTATTGTGGAGGTTTCTCCCAGTGGGTTGGGTTGGACGATTGGCTTGTCAAGGTTTCTTGGTTAGGGAAGGTTGCTTTGGGGTTCTGTTGTGTGGAACTGGTTTTCTTCTCTTTCCCTTCAAAGACAATGGGCTGCTTTTCTGGGCGCCTGAAATTCTCTGCTAGTGATCAGAAGTTGTTTTGTGTAATTTGCTCAGCGTTCAAATGTTCTTTCGATGAACTTGTAGGGGAGAAAGTGGTCTCCCCATCCTATTCCTCGGCCATCTTAGCTCCTCCTCCTAATGTATTGTTGAATTCTCTTTGCTACTATTATGTTAAGATTTTTTATGTCTATGTTCATCAGTGATATTGGACTGTAATTTTCTTTTTCTGTGATTTTTTATCAGGCTTTGGCATCAGCATGATAATGGCCTCATAAACTGAGTTAGGAGTGATCTTTTCTCAGTAATATGTTTGGAAGAGTTTCAGGATGAAAGGTAATTATTATTTTTTTAATTGAGCTGCAGGTGCTGCTTTTACAGTTATGAGATTTGTCTTTTATTGATTGCTTAATTTACAAATTTTATTTTTCCATTTGAGTGCTTCCTTTTTGTGTTATTTATGGTTTCCTTTGCTGTACAAAATTGTTTAAGCTTAATTAGGACCCATTTGTTTATTTTTGTTTTTATTTTTATTATTCTAGGAGGTGGGTCAAAGAAAAACAAACAAACAAACTTAAGTCAAAGAGTATTCTGCCTATGTTTTCCTCTAAGAGTTTTATATTGTCTGGTCTTACATTCAGATTTTTGATCCAGTTTGAGATTTTCTTGTGTGTGTATGGTGGTAAGGATTATTTTAACTTTTTTCTTTAAAATGTAGCTGTCTAGTTTTCCCAAAACCACTTTTTGAAGACACATACAAATGGCCAACAAACACATGGAAAAATGCTCAATATCACTTATTATTGCAGAGATGAAAATCAAAGCTAAAGTGAGGCATCACCTCACTCCAGTCAGAATGGCCATCATCAAAAGTCTATAAACAATAAATGCTTAAGTGGGTGTGGAGAAGTGAGAACCCTCATGCACTGTTACAGGAAGTGTAAATTGATAGAGCCACTATGGAAAACTGTATGAAGATTCCTTAAAGAACTAAGCTTAGAACTACCACATGATCCAGCAATCCCACTAATGGGGATAAACCCGAAGAAAAACACAGTTTAAAACTATAAAAAACAAAACAACTATACATGCCCCTCTAATGTTCATAGCAGTACTATTCTCACGAGCCAAGACATGGAAAGAACCTAAATATCCATCAACAGAGGAATGGATAAAGAGGATGTGGTACATATAAATAATGGAATGTTACTCAGCCATAAAAAGGGACAGCATTAAATCATTTGTAGAGGCATGGATGAACATAGAGTATCATACAGAATGAAGTCATAAAGAGAAAAACAAATATTTCTATTAATACATATATATGGAATCTAAAAAAATACATAGAGGATACTATGTATTTGAAAAGTGGAAATAGAGACACAGACATGGAGAAAAATTGTATGGATACAAAGGGGGAAAGGGGAGGTGAAAGTAACTGGGAGATTGGGGTTGACATATATGCACTATGGATCTTATGTATAAAGTAGATAACAAATGAGAACACAATGTCTAGCACAGGGGCTCTACTTAATACACTGTGGTAACCTGAATAGGAAGGAAGCCCAAAAGAATGTGGTATACATATTAGCATATATATATAGATGATTCTTTTGCTGTACAGTAGAAACTAATACAATACTGTAAAGCTACTGTATTCCAAGAAGATTAATGTTTAAAAAGAATTGGTGTTAATTCTTCTCTAAATTTTAAAAGAATTTACCTGTGAAACCATCTGGTCCTGGATTTTTGTTTGTAGGGAGTTTTTAAGTCACATTTTAAATGTCAGTACTTGTGATCCATCTGTTCCTATTCTGTATTTCTTAGTGGTTCAGTCTTGGGAGATTGTACTCTCTTCTGCCTCAGTTGTTTTGTTATCGATTTCTTCTATATATTTTTCATTTCAGCTCTTGTATTCTTCATCTGCTCATTCTTTAGTTCTTCTAGGTCTTTGTTAAACATTTCTTGTATCTTCTCAATCTGTGCCCCCATTCTTTTTTCAATATCTTGGATCATCTTAACTATCATTACTCTATTTTTTTTTAAGTAGGTTTCATGTCTCCATTTCAGTTAATTGTTCTTCTGGGGTTTCATCTTGTTCTTCATCTGAAACATATTCCTCTGCCATCTCATTTTAACTTTCTGGAATTGTGTTTTTCATTCTGCAGGCTGCAGTGTTAAAGTTCTTGCTTCTTCTGTCTTCCCCCTTGTGGAGAAACTATATAAGAAGTTTGTGTGAGCTCTCTGTTGGGAAGGACGTGTTCCTGCCTACTGGTTTGTGGGGCTTGCTCTTGTCTCTCTGGTGGGCAGAGCCACATCAGGAGGTGTGTCATCAGGCAGCTGTGTGATCAGGAAGACTTTAACTATCTTTTATGCTGATGGATGGAGCTCTGTTCTTAACCTGTTAGTTGTTTGGCCTAAAGTGTACCAGCATCAGAACCTACAGGTTGTTGGGTGGGGACAGGCCTTATTAAGAAAATGGTGACTTCAAGAGGATGCACACCAATAAGTACCCCCAAAACTATTTCTCTTAGTGTCCTTGTCTCCACAGTGAGCCAAAGCTACCTCTTGCCCCTGCAGGAGACTCTTCAGTACTAGCAGGTATGTCTGCCCCAGTCTCTAAGAGGTCATCACTTTTTTCCCTGGGTCCTGGTGTGCACAAGAACTTGTGTCCCCCCCTCCAAGAGGGGAGCTTCTGTTTCTTCCAGTCTTGGAAATTCCTATAATATTTATAGAGCATTCTATCAAAAAGCTGAAGAATATACATTCTTCTCAAGTGCAGATAGAATATTCTCCAAGGCTAACTACATGCTGGGCCATGAAGGGAATCTTGGTAAATGTATGAAAATTGAAGCCATTTCAATAATCTTTTCTGACCACAATGCTAATAGATTAGAAATAAACTACAATTTTAAAGGTAACAGAACAACAACAACAACAACAAAAACAATAACAAAACACACACAAACATGTGAAGGATAAGTGTATGCTACTAAATGGATCACTGAAGAAATAAAAGAAGAAAAAAAAAAACATATATACAAATGAAACTATGATGATCCAAAACCTAAAAGCAGTTCTAAGTGTGAGTGTGATAGTCACTCAGTCATGTCCGATTCTTTATGATCCAATGGACTGAAACCCGCCAGACTCCTCTGTCATGGGATTCTTCAGGCAAGAATATTGGAGTGGGTAGCCATGCCCTTCTCCAGGTCTAAGAGAGTTGATAACAATACAATCTTACCTCAGGAAACAAGAAAAATCACAAATAAACTATCAAACCTTATGTCTAAAGCAATGAGAGAAAGAAGAAAAAACAAAACTCAAAGTTTGTAGCAAGACATAAATCATAAAATTAGAAGGCATATTAATATATTTAACACACATCTATGAACTCAGTGAATGATGGAAAGAAGAATATCACAGATTCCACCTCTTTTGAATATCATAACCCAAGAGAGTATATAGGAAATTATTAGTACAACAGATAATTAAATGAAGTAGAATGTAGTACCTATGTACTCATTCAAAATGTTTATTAAAAAATTACTGTATACCAGACAGCCTGCAGTACACAGGAGATATAGCAATGAGCAAGATCAACACTATCCGTATCTTATGGAATTTGCAGGTTAGCAAGGGAGATAAAATATAATGACATAAATGAAAATATATTTCATGAAATATTATTTTATAAAACCCACAGAAATCTAATTTATGCAGCAAAATACACACTATTTTGTACTAAAATATAGAAGCACACTATTAAAATACACTACCACAATCTCAGTATAAGTTTTATGAATATGACAAAAACAAGTAAGGAGATAAGTGCTTAACACATTCATTAAGGTATAGTTAGGAGATGTACTGGGATAAGGCCAGAGGGGTTCTAGCAGAGTGTCAGGAATTTTACTATTGCCCAAGGATAATAAGCACATCCCACCACGGTAGCAAAAACCAATATGAGATCCAGAATTCCCACTCCTGCCAATGGGTAATAAGAAGAACCCACAAAACTTGGGTGTCAGTGAAGGCTGAAGTGGAAATTTGAACTTTTATCTTCACCTAGCTATAATTAGGCAACACTCCTCATCTCTTATCAAAGGAGTATAAAGGAGAGCCAACTAAAATGCAGTTTTAATTAAGATCCAGAGTTATAATATAAAATAAAACATCCTGGTTTCAATCAAAATTTAATCATGCCAAGAACCAGGAAGTTTTAACTGAATAAAAAAATCAAAAGATTTAAATATCTATTGAAGTTGATCGAGATTGCAGACATAAATATCTATTTTAAATATTTTAAAGCCATCATAATAAAATTGTTTTAAAAAAAAGTGTTTCAACATGCAGTTACTAATACACTTGAAACTAGTGAAAATTTACAAAACTTCAACAAAGAAATTAAATTTCTTTTATAGTATCAAAAAACATATGAAAGTGCATACTTCTTGTGTTTTCTTCTGGAAGTTTTATGGTTATAAGTCTTACTTTTAAATCTTTAATCCATTTTGAGTTTATATTTGCTTATGGTGTAGTCCAGTTTGATTTTTTTGCAGATAGTTGTCCAATTCCCCAAAGCCATTTATTGAAGAGGCTTTTCTTCACTCTTGCTTCCTTTGTTGTAAATTAGTTCACCGTGTAAATGTGGGGTTATTTCTAAGTCTCTATTCTATTCCATTGTGCTATATATCTCTATTTATGCTAGTCCCATGTTTTAATTACTGTGACTTTGTAGTTTAGTGTGAAGCCAGGGAGCCTAACATTTCCAGTCCTGTTGCTGTTCAGTTGCCCAGTCGTGCCTGACTCTTTGCAACCCCATGGGCTGCAGTACGCCAGGCCTCACTGTCCCTAACCATCTCTGGAAGTTTGCCCAAGTTCATGTCCATTTCATCAATGATGCCATCAAGCCATCTCATCCTCTGAAGCTCTTTTCTCCTTCTACCCTCAATCTTTCTCAGCATCAGGAACTTTTCCAATGAGTTGGCTTTTCACATCAGATGACCAAAATACTGGCGCTTCAGCTTCAAAATCCGTCCTTCCAATGAGTGTATTCAGGGTTGATTTCCCTTAAGATGGTCTGAATTGACTTCCTATCGGTCAAAAGGAGTCTCAGGTGTCTTCTTTAGGACCACAGTTCCAAGGCATCAATTCTTTGGTGTTTTGCCTTCTTTATGGCCCACTCTCACAGTCATACATGACCACTGGGAAGACAATCAGTTCAGTTCAGTTCAGTCGCTCAGTCGTGTCCAACTCTTTGCGACCCCATGACTCGCAGCACACCAGGTCTCTCTGTCCATCACCTCTCCTAGAGTTTACTCAAACTCATGTCCACTGAGTCGGTGATGCCATCCAGCCATCTCATTCTCTGCTGTCCCCTTCTCCTCCTGCCCCCAATCCCTCCCAGCATCAGGGTCTTTTCCAAAGAGTCAACTTTTCGCATGAGGTGGCCAAAGTATTGGAGTTTCAGCTTCAGCATCATTCCTTCCAATGAACACCCAAGAATGACTGTGAAAAAAAAAAAAAAAAAGTCTGACTGTGCATTCTTCCCACCTCTTCTTAATATCTTCTGCTTCTGTTAGGTCCATAAAATTTCTGTCCTTTTTCGAACCCATCCTTGCATGAAATGTTCCCTTGGTATCTCTAATTTTCTTGAAGAGATCTCTAGTCTTTTCCATTCTGTTGTTTTCCTCTATTTCTTTGCATTGATTGCTGAGGAAGGCTTTCTTATCTCTCCTTGATATTCTTTAGAACTCTGCATTCAAATGGGAATATATTTCCTTTTCTCCTTTGCTTTTTGCTTCTCTTCTTTTCACAACTATTTGTAAGGCCTCCTCAGATAACCATTTTGCCTCTTTGCATTTCTTTTCCATGGGGATTGTCTTGATCTCTGTCTCCTGTACAATGTCACGAACCTCTGTCTATAGTTCATTGGGCACTCTGTCTATCAGATCTAGTCCCTTAAATCTATTTCTCACTTCCACTGTATAGTCATTAGGGATTTGATTTAGGTCATACCTGAATGGTCTAGTGGTTTTCCCTACTTTCTTTAGTTTAAGTCTGAATTTGGCAATAAGGAGTTCATGATCTGAACCACAGTCAGCCCCGGTCTTTTTTTTTTTTTTTTTTTAAGCTGACTGTATAGAGCTTCCCAATCTTTGGCTGCAAATAATATAATCAATCTGATTTCGTTGTTGATCATCTGGTGATGTCCATGCGTAGTCTTCTCTTGTGTTGTTGGAAGAGGGTGTTTGCTATGACCAATGTGTTATCTTGGCAAAACTCTATTAGCCTTTACACTGCTTCATTCTGAACTCCAAGGCCAAATTTGCCTGTTACTCCAGGTGTTTCTTGACTTCCTACTTTTGCATTCCAGTCCCCTATAATGAAAAGGACATCTTTTTTGGGAGTTAGTTCTAAAAGGTCTTCATAGAACCGTTCAACTCCAGCTTCTTCAGCCTTACTGGTTGGGGCATAGGCTTGGATTACTCTGATATTGAATGGTTTGCCTTGGAAATGAACAGAGATCATTCTGTCATTTTTGGGATTGCATCCAAGTACTGCATTTCGGACCCTTTGGTTGACCATGATGGTTACTTCATTTCTTCTAAGGGATTCTTGCCCACAGTAGTAGATATAATGATCATCTGAGTTAAATTCACCCATTCCAATCCGTTTTAGTTCACTGCTTCCTAGAATGCCGACATTCATTCTTGCCATCTCCTGTTTGACCACTTCCAATTTGCCTTGATTCATGGACCTAACATTCCAGGTTCCTATGTAATATTGATCTTTACAGCATCGGACCTTGCTTCTATCACCAGTCCCATCTACAATTGGGTATTGTTTTTGCTTTGGCTCCATCCCTTCATTCTTTCTGGAGTTATTTCTCTATTGATCTCCAGTAGCATAATGGGCACCTACCAACCTGAAGAGTTCCTCTTTCAAGTATCCTATCATTTTGCCTTTTCATACTGTTCATGGGGTTCTCAGGACAAGAATAGTGAAGTGCTTTGCCATGCTTCAGTGGACCATATTCTGTCAGACCTCTCCACCATGACCCATCCATCTTGGGTAACCCCACATAGCATAGCTTAGTTTCATTGAGTTAGACAAGACTGTGGTCTGTGTGATTAGACTGGCTAGTTTTCTGTGATTATTGTTTCAGTGTGCCTGCCCTTTGGTGCCTTCTCACAACACCTACCATCTTACTTGGGTTTCTCTTATCTTAGACGTGGGATATCTCTTCACGGCTGCTCCAGCAAAGTGCAGTCACTGCTCCTTATCTTAGACGAGGAGTATCTCCTCACGGCTGCCCCTCCTGACCTTGAATGTGGAGTAGCTCCTCTCCGCCCTCCTGCGCCCACATAGCTGCCGTTCCTTGGATGTGGGGTAGGTCAAGAAGCCTGCTGGCTGTTACAAACCTCTCAGAAGCAACCGACTGGGATGGACCATGCAGACATGTGGCCGTGAGGAGCTACCCATTGCCCAGGTCAGGGGTGGCGGCCAAGAGGAGCTACCCGACGCCCGAGGCCAGGGGCAGCGGCCAAGAGGAGCTACCCCACGTTCAAGGAGTGGTGGCTGCGTGGGTGCAGGAGGGAAGACAATAGCCTTGACTGTATGAACCCTTGTCAGCAGAGTAATGTTTCTGCTTTTCAATACAATGTCTAGGTTTGTCACTGCTTTCCTGCAAAGAAGCAGTTGTCGTCTGATTTCATGGCAGTGGTCAACATCTGCAGGGATTTTAGAGCCTAAGAAGAGGAAATCTGTCACAACTTCCATCTTTTCCCCTTCTAGTTGCCAAGAAGTAATGGGACCAGATTCCAGGATCTTAGGTTGTTTGTTTGTTTGTTTTTAATGTTTACTTTTAAACTGCTCTTTCAATCTCCTCATTCACCCTCTTCAAGAGTCTCTTTAGTTCCTCTTCCTTTCCTGCCATTAGAGTTGTATCATCCTCATATCTGAGATTGTTGATGTTTTTCCTGCCTATCTTTATCCCAGCTTGTAACTCAACCAGCCCAGCATTTCTTATGATGTTCTCAGCATATAGGTTAAACAAACAGGGTGACAGCAGAGAGCCCTGTCATACTCCTTTCTCAATCTTGAATGAATCAGCTGTTCCATACAAGATTTTAACTCTTGCTTCTTGACCCGCATACAGGTTTCTCAGGAGATAGGTAAGATGGTCTGTTATTCCCATCTCTTTAAGAGCTTTCCACAGTTTGTTATGATCCACACAGTCAAAGACTTTAGTGTCGACAATGAAACAGAAGTAGATATTTTTCTGGAATCCCATAAGTTTCTCTATGATCTAGCAAATGTTGGCAATTTGATCCCTGGTACCTCCTCTTTTTCTAAATCCAGATTGGATATCTGGAAGTTCTTGAGTTGCATAATGCTGAAGCTTAGAATGCAAGATTTTAAGCATGACTTTATTAGCATGGGAGATGAGTGCATTTGTCCAACGGCTAGCACATTCTTTAGCACAACATTTCTTGGGAACTGGAATGAGGAGTGAGTTTTTCCAGTCCTATGGTTTCTGCTGAGTCTTCCAGATTTGCAGAAAGATTGGATTGAACACCTTGATGGCATCATCCTTTAAGGATTTGAATATTTCTGTTGGAATTCCATCTCATCCAGTAGCTTTTTAACATCAGTGTTTCCTAAGGCCCACTTGACGCTGCTCTCGAGAATGTCTGGCTCTGGGTGACTGACATGATCGTAGTAACTGGATTCCTTAATACATTTTGTATGGTTTTTCCTTGTATTTGTTTTCTCTCTCTCTCTTTATTTCTTCAGCATCTACTAGTCATTTCTCCACCATTTCTGTCCTTTATTGTGCCCATCTTTGGGCAAAATATTTCCTTGATATCTCCAAATTTCTTGAAGAGATCTCTAGTCTTTCCCCTTCTGTTGTTTTCTTCTAGTTTTATGCATTGTTCACTGAAGAAGGTCTTCTTGTCTCTCTGTGCTGTTCTTTGGAACTCTGCATTTATTTGGATATACCTTCTCCCTTGCTTTTTGCTTCGCTTCATTCTTCAGTTATTTTAAAGCCTCCTCAGACAATTACTTTGCCTTCTTGTTTTTCTTTTTACTTTGGGATGGTTTTGTTCACTGCTTCCTGTACAATATTATGGACCACCATCCATAGTTTTTCAGGCACAGTGTTAACTAGATCTAATCCCTTGTATCAAATCATTAGCTCCACTGTATATTCATAGGGGGTTGGATTTAAGTCATATATGACTGGCCTAGTGGTTTTCCCCACTTTATTTAATTTATGCCTGGAATCTGCTATGAGAAGTTGATGATCCGAGCCACAGTCAGCTCCAGGTCTTGGCTTTGCTGACTGTATATAATTTCTCCATTCTCAGCTATAAAGAATGCAATCAATTTTATTTTGCTATTGACCACTTGATGATGTCCATGTGTAAAGTCTTCTCTTGTGTTGTTGAAATGGATATTTGCTATGGCCAGTGTATTCTCTTGGCAGAATTCAGTTAGCCTTTTTCCTGCTTCATTTTGTTCTCCAAGGCCAAACTTGCTTGTTACTTCAGGTATCTCTTGACTTCCTACTTTTGTGTTCCAGTACCTGATGATGAATAAAACATCCTTTTTTCCCCCCCTTTGGTGGTAGATTTAGGATGTCTTCTAGATTTTCATAGAACTGATCAACTTCAGCTTCTTTGGCATTGGTAGTAGGGGCATAGACTTGAATTACTGTGATGTTGAATGGTTAGCCTTGGAAATGAACCAAGTTCATTCTGTCACTTTTGAGGTTGCACCAGAGTACTACATTTCAGACTCTTTTGTTGGTTATGAGAGCTACTCCATTTCTTCTATGGAATTCTTTCCCACAGTAGTATATATAATATAATGATCATTTGAATTAAATTCGCCCATTCCTGTCCGCTATAGTTATTTGATTCTTAAGATGTCGATGTTTATTCTTAACCATCTCCTGCTTTACTTTGCCTTCTCCTTTCTAAAAAAAATTTTTTTTTTGCTACTTAGGATTTTTTATATTTCCATACAAATATTAGAACTATTTACTTTAGGTCTGTTAAAATGCTATTGGTCTCTTTGTAAGGATTTCATTTATTCCACAGATTGGGTTGGGTAATACATTCACTTTAACAATACTAATTCTTCCAATCCATGAGCATGGTATATCTTTCCATCTATTGGTGCCATCTTCTATTTCTCTAATCAGCCTCTTATACTTGTCTGAATATAGGTTTTCACCTCCTTAGTTTTATTCATTCCTATTTTATTATTTTTAATAGATTTTAAATGCAATTGTTTTTGTAATTTCTCTTTCTGATTATTTATTGCTAGTGTATAGAAAAGGAACAGATTTATGTATATCAGTTTTGTTTCCTGCAAGTTTGCTGACTCCATTGATAGTTCTAGTCATTTTCTGTAATGTCTTTAGGATTTTCTGGTACAGTATCATGTCATCTTTAAACAGTGAGCTTCATTTTTGCCTTCCAACTTGAATTACTTTTATTAGTCTTTCTTGTCTTATTTCTGTGGCTATGAGTGTCTGTACTATGCTGAATAAAAGAGGTGAGTGTAGACATCCTTGTTGTCTTCCTTATCTTAAAGAAAATTGTTTCTACTTTTCACTTTTGAATATGATGTTAGCTTTGCAATTGCCATATATGGCCTTATTATGTTCAGTCATGTTCTGTCTGTGCCCAATTTCTTGATATTTTTTTTTCAATTTTTTGATATTTGTTATCACACAGGCTTGTTGAATTTTGCCAAACTTTTTTCTGCATATGTTCAGGTGATCAATAATTTCTATTTTTCATTGAATAATTTGTAGATATCAAACAATCCTTGTATCTCTGGGCCAAATTCCAATTGATCATGCTATGATTCTTTTAATGCATTGTTGAATTCACTTTGATAATATTTGCTGAGGATTTTAGCATCTATGTTCATTAGTGACACTGATTTGTAATTTTCTTTTTTTTTTTTTTTTGTTATATACTTGTCTGAGTTTTGTCACATGAGCATTGCCGAGAGGAGCTACCCCACGTCCAAGGTAAGGAACAGTGGCTGCACTTTGCTGGAGCGGCTGTGAAGAGATACCTCATGTCCAAGGTAAGAGAATCCCAAGTAAGACGGTAGGTGTTGCGAGAGGGCATCAGAGGGCAGACAGACTGAGACCACAATCACAGACACCTAGCGAATCTGATCACATGGACGACAGCCTTGTCTAACTCAATGAAAGTAAGCTATGCCATGTGGGGCCACCCAAGATGTATGGGTGATGGTGGAGAGGTCTGACACAATGTGGTCCACTGGAGAAGGGAATGGCAAACCACTTCAGTATTCTTGCCTTGAGAACCCCATGAACAATATGAAAAGGCAAAAAGATAGAACATTGGGAGATGAACTACCCAGGTCAGTAGGTGTTGAATATGCTACTGGAGATCAGTGGAGAAATAACTCTGGAAAGAATGAAGGGTTGGAGCCAAAGTAAAAAATAAAACCCAGTTGTGGATGGGACTGGTGATAGAAGCAAGGTTTGATGCTGTAAAGAACAATATTGCATAGGAACCTGGAATGTTAGGTCCATGGATCAAGGCAAATTGGAAGTGGTCAAACAGGAGATGGGAAGAGTAAACGTCAACATTCTAAGAATCAGCAAACTAAGATGGACTGGAGGTTCATGATATTGGACAGGAGACAGGGAGCAAGACCATCCCCCAAGAGAAGAAATGCAAAAAAAGAAAAAATGTCTCCCTGAGTAGGCCTTACAAATAGCTGTGAAATGAAGAGAAGCAAAAAACGAAGGAGAAAAGGAAATATATACCCATTTGAATGCAGAGTTACAAAGAATAGCAAGGAGAGATAAGGAAGTCTTCCTCAGTAATCAGTGCAAAGAAATAGAGGAAAACAATAGAATGAGGAAGACTAGAGATCTCGTCAAGAAAATTAGAGACACCAAGGGAACATTTCATGCAAATATGGGCTCAATAAAGGACAGAAATTGTATGAAATTAACAGAAGCAGAAGATATTAAGACAAGGTGGCAAGAATACACAGAAGAACTGTACAAAAATGATCTTCACGACCCAGATAATCATGAAGGTGTGATCACTCCCACTCACCTAGAGCCAGACATCCTGGACTGTGAAGTCAAGTGAGCCTTAGGAAGCATCATAATGAACAAACCTAGTGGTGGCAATGTAATTCCAGTTGAGCTATTTCAAATTCTAAAAGATGATGCTGTTAAAGTACTGCACTCAATATGAAAGCAAATTTGGAAAACTCAGCAGTGGCCACAGGCCTGGAAAAGGTCAGTTTTCATTCCAACCCCAAAGAATGGTAATGCCAAAGAATGCTCAAGCTACCACACAATTGCGCTCATCTCAAATGCTAGTAAAGCAATGCTCAAAATTCTCTAAGTCAAGCTTCAGCAGTACGTGAACTGTGAACCTCCAGATGTTCAAGCTGGTTTTAGAAAAGGCAGAGGAACCAGAGATCAAATTGGCAACATCCGTTGAATCATTGAAAAACCAGAGAGTTCCAGAAAAACATCTATTTCTGCTTTATTGACTATGCCAAAGCCTTTGACTGTGTGGATCACAATAAACTTTGGAAAATTCTGAAAGAGATGGGAATACCATACCACCTACCTGCCTCTTGAGAAACCTGTATACAGGTCAGGAAGCAACAGTTAGAACTGGACATGGGACAACAGCCTGGTTCCATTTAGGAAAAGGAGTATGTCAAAGCTGTATATTGTTACCTTGCTTATTTAATGTATATGAAGAGTACATCTTGAGAAAGGCTGACCTGGAGGAAGCACAAGCTGGAATCAAGATTGCTGGGAGAAATATCAATAACCTCATATATTCAGATGACACCGTGCTTATGGAAGAAAGTGAAGAAGAGCTAAAGAGCCTCTCACTGAAAGTGAAAGAAGAGATTGAAAAAGTTGGCTTAAAGCTCAACATTCAGAAAACTAATATCATGGCATCCGATCCCATCACTTCATCTCAAATAGATGGGGAAACAGTGGGAACAGTGGCTGATTTATTTTTCTGGGCTCCAAAATCACCTCAGATGTTGATTGCAGCCATGAAATTAAAAGATGCTCACTTTTTCAAAGGAAATTTATGACCAACATAGACAGCATATTAAAAAGCAGAGACATTGCTTTGCCAACAAGGGTCCATCTAGTCAAGGCTATGTTTTGTTTTGTTTTGTTTTCCAAGAGTCATCTATGGATGTGAGAGTTGGACTATAAAGAAAGCTGAGCACCAAAGAATTGATGTTTTTGAACTGTGGTGTTGGAGAAGACTCTTGAGAGTCCCTTGGACTGCGAGAAGATCCAACCTGTCCATCCTAAGAGAAATCATTCCTGGGTGTTCATTGGAGGGACTGATGATGAAGCTGAAACTCCAATACTTTGGCCACCTGATGTGAAGAGCTGACTCATTTGAAAAGACCCTGATGCTGGCAAAGATTGAGGGTAGGAGAAAGGGTCTACAGAGGATGAGATGGTTGGATGGCATCACTGACACAATGGACATGGGTTTGGGTGGACTCTGGGATTTGGTGATGGACAGGGAGGCCTGACCTACTGGAATTCATGGGTTCACAAAGAGCCAGACATGACCGAGTGACTGAACTAGAACTGAACTGAATTTTGGTGTCAGGGTAATTTTGGCCTTACAGAATGAGGTGAGAAGCAGTTCTTCCTGCTTAAATTTTTGGAATAGTTTGAAAAGAATATGTGTCAAATTTTCCTTTAGAATTCTATAGGTAGAATTCACCTATAAAGCCATCTGGATCTGGATAATGTGTTCAGTGTTTTTTTGTTTTTTTTAATTACTGTTACAATTTCATTACTATTTGGTTTGTTCATATTTGTTTTTATTTCTTCTTGAATAAGCCTTGAGAGATTGCAATTTTTTAGTAATTCATTTATTTCTTATTAGTTTTCCATTTATTTGATGTATAATTATCTATAGTAATTTTTGCATATGTCTCTTCATGAAAGGAAAAGAAAAACAAAAACAAACTAATGGGATGACATCAAGTTAAAGAGTTTTATCACAACAAAACAAGCTATCAATAAAACAAAAAGGCCCCTATTGGATTGTAGAAGTTATTTGCAAACCATATATCTGAAGAAGGTTTAATATGGAAAATAAACAAAAAACTCATATAACTCAACATCTAAAAAAGTTAACAATTAAAAAATGACAGAAGACCTGAATAGATGTATTTACAAAGGAGATATACAGATGGCTAGCAGACACATGAAAAGATGATCAATATCACCAATTATTCAGTTCAGTTCAGTTCAGTTCAGTCACTCAGTCGTGTCCGACTATTTGTGACCCCATGAATCGCAGTACGCCAGGCCTCCCTGTCCATCACCAATTCCCAGAGTTTACTCAAACTCATGTCCATCAAGTCAGTGATGCCTTCCAGCCATCTCATTCTCTGTCATCCCCTTCTCCTCCTGCCCCCAATCCCTCCCAGTATCAAGGTCTTTTCCAATGAGTCAACTCTTTGCATTAGGTGGCCAAAGTTTGGAGTTTCAGCTTCAGCATCAGTCCTTCCAGTGAACACCGAGGACTGATCTCCTTTAGGATGGACTAGTTGGATCTCCTTGCCCATGCAAATCAACACCTCAAGGAAATAGCATTTCACACCAAACACAATGACTATTATCAAAAAGACCACATATGAAAAATGTTGCTGAGTGTGTAGCAAAGGTAAACTCATGCACTACTGGTGAGAATGTAAATTAGTTCTGCCCCTATGGAAAACAATACAAAGATTTCTAAAAATAAATAAATAAATAAATAAAATAGAACTGCATATGATCTAGCACTTCCAGGCTGTGACACTAATGTGAAAAGATATATGTACCCCTATGTTCATTGCAGGATTGTTTACAATAGTCAATATGTCGAAGTAAGTTAACTGACCATCAACAAATGAAATTTCAAATTCTAAAAGATGATGCTGTTAAAGTGGTGCACTCAATATGCCAGAAAACTTGGAAAACTCAGCAGTGGTCTCAGAACTGGAAAAGATTAATTTTCATTCCAATCCCAAAGAAAGGCAATGCCAGAGAATGTTCCAACTACCGAAAAATTGCACTCATTTCACACACTACAACGTAATGCTCAAAATTCTCAAAACTAAACTTCAACATTGCATGAACCGAAAGCTTCCAGATGTTCATGCTGGATTTAGAAAAGGCAGAGGAACCAGAGATCAAATTGGCAACATCCGTTGGATCATAGAAAAAGCAAAGGGATTCCAGAGAAACACCTACTTCTGTTTCATTGACCATGCTAAAGCCTTTGATTGTGTGGATCACAACAAGCTGTGGAAAATTCTTAAAGAGATGGGAATATCAGACCCCCTTACCTGCCTCCTGAGAAATCTGCATGCAGGTCAAGAAGCCAAAGATAGAACTGGACATCGAACAATGGATTGGTTCCACATTGGGAAAGGAGCACGTCAAAGCTGTATATTGTCATCCTGATCATTTAACTTATACACAGAGCACATTGTATGAAATGCTGGGCCTGATGAAGCACAAGTTGGAATCAAGATTGCCAGGATAAATATCATTAACCTCAGATATGCAGATGACACCATCCTTATAGCAGAGAGTGAAGAGGAACTAAAGAGCCTTTTGATGAAAGTGAAAGAGGAGAGTGAAAAAGCTGGCTTAAACCTCAACATTCAAAAAACTAAGATCATGACCTCCAGTCCTGCCATTTCAAGACAAAAAATGGGGACACAATGGAAATAGTGACGCACTTAATTTTCTTGAGCTACAAAATCACTGCAGATGGTGACTGCAACCATGAAATTAAAAGACTCTTGTGCCTTGGAAGAAAAAACATGAAAAACATAGATATCATATTAAAAAGCAGAGACATTACCTTGCTGACAAAGGTCTGTATAGTCAAAGCTATGTTTTTTCCAGTAGTCATGTATGGATGTGAAATTTGGACCATAAAGAAAGCTGAGCACCAAAGAATTGATGCTTTTGATGTTTGAGAAAACTCTTGAGAGTTCCTTTAACTGTAAGGAGATCAATCCAGTCAATGCTAAAGGAAATCAGTCCTGAATATTCATTAGATGTACTGATGCTGAAGCTGAAGCTCCAGTACTTTGGCCGCCTAATGTGAAGAACTGACTCGCTGTAAAAGACCCTCATTCTGGGAAAGATTAAAGGCAGAAGAAGAAGGAGATGATAGAAGATGGGATGGTTGGATGACATCGTTGACTTGATGGACATGAGTTTGAGAATGCTCCAAGTGTTAGTGATGGATAGGTAAGCCTGGAGTGCTTCAGTCCATGGGACTGAAGTCAGACACAAGGAGTCAGACACAACTGAGCGACTGAACTGAACTGAATAGATGAATGGATAAAGCAACTGTGATACATGTACACACTAATATATTATTTGACCATTAAGAAAAATGCAGTTTTGCCTTCTGTGACAATATAAATAGACTTGGTGGATATTACGTTATGTGAAATAATCAGACAGAGAAAGACAAATACTATATGTTCACTTATATTTGAGCCTAAAAAAAGAAAACAAAAAATAAGAACTGAATATAAACAGTGTCAAAGATACATAGAATAAACAGGTGGCTGCCATATAGGAGGAGTATGAGGTGAGGAGATAGATAATGGAGATTAAGAGATGAAAACTTTTTATTCATAAAATAATTGATTCATGGCTTTAAAAATGTATGCTGTGGGGAATATGGTCAATAATTTGGTCAATAAGTATGTCGTATCTTTGTATGGTAACATTGTAATCAGACATCATAGTGATCATTTTTAAATGTATAGAAATAAAAAATAAAACAAACAAAAAAAAAACTATGCTGTGTACCAGGAACTAACATAGTGTTGTAGATCAATTATACTTCAAAAACAACATCAAAATAAACTCATAGTAAAATAAATCATTCATGGTTACCGGAGGTTGGGAGTATGGAGAGTGGGAAGAGGATGAAGGTAGTCAAAAGGAAAATAGTCCCAGTTTTGCATAAATAAGTACTAGGGAAGTAATGTTAATGATAAATATAATTAACACTGTTGTATGTTACATGTGAAAGTTGTTAGGAAAGTAAGTCATAAAAGTTTTCATCACAAGGAAGAATTGTTTTTCTATTTCTTTAATTTTCTATCTATATGAGATGTTAGATGTTCACTAAACCTATTGTGGCAATCATTTCATGATGTATGTTGAGTCAAATCAATATGCTGTATACTTTGAACTTATACAGTGCTGTTTGTCAATTGTATCTCAATAAACTAGAATAAAAAATTTTTAAAAATGCACAAGTGGAAATTTTAGAATTAAAAAGTAAAATAACCAAAATAAAAACCTCAGTGGATATACTCAAAAGTGGAACCATGGGGACAGAGGGACAAGTTAGTGAACTCAAAGATAAAATAGGATATATAGCACAATCATAACAACAAAGAAAAATTAAACTGATTTAAAAAACAATAGATTACACCTGAGAGACATGTAGGACTATAACAAAAACTCTACCATTCATGTTATGTAGTCCTGGAAAGAGGGGAGAAACAGAATAGATAGAAAAGTATATGAAGAAATAAGGGATACGAACTTCTAGATTTTGTCAAAGGCCATAAAACAAAATTCAAGAAACTTAGGGAATGCCAAACAGCACAAAGCCAAACATCTTCATATGAAGACATACCATAATTCAACTTTAAAACTTAGGAGAAAAAACATCCTGAATAACCAGAATAAAGAAAGATTTTACACCAGATTTATCATGGAAAATCAAGGAGGCAAAAAACAAAACAAGACACTAAAATTGGTAAAAGAAAAAAAAAAAAGAAAAGAAAATAGATGGACTTTTTTATTTAAATTCAAGACTTACTATATAACCACAGTAATCAAGACGATGTGGTATTGGCTGAGAATAGACTCATAGATCATTTAAACAAAATTGAAAATTTGAAACATAATTACACAAGTGTCTGATTTTTAAAAGACATCAAAATGATTTAGTAGAGGAATGATAGCCTTTTATGCAAATGGGACTATTACAATTGGATATACAAAAAGTAAAAAGAAAAATTAACTTCAGTGTAAATCTAACACTGACAAAAATAAAATAATATAAAGAGATAAATGCAACATATAAATACTATAAATATAGATAATATTCAAGATCAAGGGCATGGTAAATAAATATTAGATGTGACATCAAAATGATCCATAAAAGTAAAGATGGTAAACTGAACCTCATAAAAAATGAAATAGTTTGCTCTGCCAAAGACCCTGCTAAGAGAGTTAAAAATTCACCTAAGAGTGGTAGAATATAGTTTCAAACCACTTACCTGACTAAGAACTACCATCTGAAATACAAAAAGAACTCAAAACTCCACAGCAAAAATGCAAACAATCCAGTTAGAAAATGGGCAGAAACATGAGCATAAGGATAAATTTCATGAAGGATATTATATGGATGATACTTGTGCACATGAAATGTTGCTTAATATTACTAGCCATTGTGTTAGTCATACGTTAGTCGCTCAGTAGTGTCTGACTCTTTGCGACCTCATGGACTGCAGCCCACCAGGCTCCTCTGTCCATGAGATTTTCCAGTCAAGGATACTGGGGTGGGTTGCCATTTCCTTCTCCAGGGGATCTTCCCAACCCAAGGATCGAACCCGGGTCTCCTGCACTGCAGGCAGATCCTTTACCAACTGAGCTACAAGAGAAGCAAGGAAATGCAAATTCAAATCCCAATTAGATGTCACATATTAAAATGGCTATATTTAAAAATTGTAACATAAAATGTTGATGAATATTCAGAGAACTTAATTACTTATATGGGGCTGGTAGGAATGGAAAATGGTACAGTCACTCTTGACAGAAGTTTTACAGTTTCTTATAAACTGAAACATATAGATACTATATGATCCAGAAATTGCATTCTTGGGTATTCATTCCAGATAATTAAAATTCTATATTCAAATAAAATTCTGTACATGAATGTGTATGGTGGTTTTATTCATAATATTCAAAACTGGGAAACACACTAAATGCCCTTTAATGGCTGAGTGATTAGACAAACTTTAATTTTATCATGCAATATTACTCAGTAGTACAAAGGAATGAACTACCATGCAACAACCTGGATGAGTCTCCAGATAATTAAATTGAATGAACTAATCTAAGCCCAAGAGTTCAAAAAGGCTACATATAATATGATTCCATTTATATGATATTATTGAAATGACAAAATTATGGAGAACAAATTGCTGACTTACAGAGGTTAAGAATGAGTTAGAAGGTAAGAACGAAGTGAATGTAATTATAAAAGGGCAATTAGAAGAGTCCTTGTGGTGATAAAAATGTTCTGTGTGCTAATCAATATCAATATCCTGGTTTTGATATTGCACTAGCTTTGTAAGATGTTACTATTGGAGGGAAATAGATAGAAGGTGGATAAAACCCCCCTGTATTATTCCTGAAATTTTATGTGAATCTACAATTATCATAAATTAAAAATAATTTCTAAAAAAGAGATTGACAGAATGGATGCTAAAAAATGTTCTAACTCTACGGTGTTAGTAACATTAATAACTGTTTTCTATTCGTATTCCAATACTATATCATGCTTCTCATTTCTAATATTTTCCATTTGGTTAAAGCAAACAATTACATTGAGCAATACCAACACTTCTGCTGTTTAGTTATAAATCTGTTTGGAGAACCTGAGAGTCCTTCCTGCTCTAGTATTTGCCGATCTATAAATTCCCCAAACTCTTGCAATCTGCTGGCTCATTCAAAATAATTTTTTAGAATAAATAACATTACACATTATGAGAGTGAACATATTTTCACGGTTACCATTTTTTAAATGATTGTAAAATCATAAGAGAAATATGCATTCATATAAATAGGAATTTAAAAAGTACAAGTGCTCATTAACTGTGTATAATAAAAGTAAGCATGCTTTGTGTAACTAGCATTCAGCTATTTAAAGACAATGATTACCCTGAACTTTGCTTAAGCTATTTGAGTAGATGACAGTGAAATTTACAAATGATAATTTTCTCATGATTGTAGACATGCATGACAGAAGATTTCCTTGGAGAACAAACTTGTGGCATTACTTCTAAAAGAAAATAACATTTTCCCCTGAGTTAGAATTTTGAGGAAATTTTTTTTCCTGTTTGTTTTAGTGTGTGGATAGATAATTGTGTGGATAGATAATTACTATGTTAAAAAAATAAGAAATAATTATGGCCATGGAAACAAACACTTGTGTTTATAAAAGCTTAAATCACATAGTATTATGGGCAAAGAAACTTTAGCTGCAAAAAATGGAATTACTAAAACAATTATAAGTCTTATGATATCCTTCAGGTAATATAGGTCAGCCTGCATTTGACTAAACAAAGAGCTTATATCTGGGACTTAAAACTTAAATCATAATTAAAAGAGTATGTTTATAATCAAAATATTTAATCACATACATGTCATACATGTAAATGATTTTGCTACAGCTAACTTTTGTTTTGTTTTGGTATATAAGCAGTGTTTAAGATTATGTAGAAGTGAAACTATACACTCTTTATCATAAAGACACCAAGGTAAGTTTACATTCTATTAAGTCTTGCTTTTTCCCTTTCCTGTAGCATAGAAGACCCACACTAAGAAAAATATTGATCATCTGGTAAGTAAATATGCCCCAGCTAAATGTAAATAGTGCATCATTTACCACTTTATTTGAATATTAAAACTCTTTTACAACTTAGCACAGAGAAAATGAATTATTGGAAGCATGAAGCTGCGTTAGGAAGTAAGTGAGAACTAAGTACTTTGGGCTAACACAAAATCTCAAAACTGCAAATTTCTGTAAGCAAGCTGTTAATTTATTAAAATCCAGTTCACTTATCATGTTTTCTACCATGGTTGAGTGTGATGACAAATCCATGACGAATCCTTATATTCAGTTCAAATGTAGCTGAATTGCAGTCAATAGACAAGTTGAAATAAAATCATAGTAGTCAATCATGTACAGAAAAATAGATCCCTGTTATTGACTGCACTGTGAAAGAAATAAAATATTGGATTTCTATCTATATTGTTAAAAATGGAAAATGGAATACAGGATTTGATTATGATTAATTTGAAAAAAAAAAAAAAAGAACTGTCTTAAGCTATTGTTGATTATCTCATTAATTTATCATATCATTTAAAATAACTCTCTGGGCTTTCTATTTTGTCCCATTGATCAATATTTCTGTCTTTGTGGCAGTACCATACTGTCTTAATGACTGAAGCTGTAGTATAGTGTGAAGTAAAGCAAGTTGATTTTTCCAGTTCTATTCTTCTTTCTCAAGATTCCTTTGGCTATTCGAGACTTTTTGCATTTCTATACAAATTGTGAAATCATTTATTCTAGTTCTGTGAAAAATACCATTGGTAGCTTGATAATAGGGATTGCATTGAATCTGTAGATTGCTTTGGATAGTATACTCATTTTCACTATATTGATTCTTACAATCCTCAAACATGGTATTTTTCTCCATCTACTTGAATCCATGCACCTATGGACATCTTATCTTTGACAAAGAAATCAAAAATATACCATGGAGAAAAGACAGTCTCTAACAAGTAGAGCTGGGAAAACTGGTCAACCACATGTAAAACAATGAAACTAGAACACTTTCTCACACCATACACAAAAATAAACTTTAAATGGATTAAAGATCTAAATGTAAGATCAGAAACTATAAAACCCTTAGGGAAAAGCTTAGGCAGAACACTCTCTGACATAAGTCACGGTAAGATACCCTATGACACACCTCCCAGAGTAATAGAAATAAAAACAAAGATAAACAAATGGGACCTAATAAACTTAAAAGCTTTTGCACAATGAAGGAAATTATAAGCAAGGTGAAAAGGCAGCCTTCAGAATGAGAAAATATAATTGCAACTGAAACAACAAACAAAAAATTAATCTACAAAAAAAAAAAAAAAAACAGCTCCTTCCACTCAATACCAGATAAACAACCTTATCAAAAAGTGGGCCAAAGGACTATGCAGACATTTCTCCAAAGAAGACATACAAATGGCTAGCAAACACATGGAAAGATGCTCAATATTACTCATTACCAGAGAAAAGCAAATCAAAACCACAATGACTGCCATCAAAAAGTTTAAAAACAATAAATGCTGGAGATGGTGTGGAGAAAAGGTAAACCTTTTACACTGTTGGTGGGAATGCAAACTGGTACAGCTACTATGGAGAACAGTGTGGATACTCCTTAAAAAACTGGAAATAGAACTCTCATACCATCCAGCAATCCCACTGCTGGGTCTTCACACCGAGGAGACCAGAATTGAAAGAGACACATGTACCCCAATGTTCACTGCAGCACTATTTACAATAGCTAGACATGGAAGAAATCTAGATGTCCATCAATGGACAAATGGATGAGGAAGTTGTGGTACATATATATAATGGAATATTACTCAGCTATAAAACAGAATTCATTTAAGTCAGTTTTAATGAAGTGGATGAAACTAGAGCGAAGTACACAGAGTGAAGTAAGTCAGAAAGAGAAACACCAATACAGTCTACTAATGCATATATATGGAATTCAGAAAGACAGTAATGATGACTCTATATGCAAGACAGCAAAAGAGACACAGATATAAGGAGCAGACTTTTGGACTTTGTGGAAGAAGGCGAGTGTGGAATGATTTGAAAGAATAGCATCGAAACATGTATATTACCATATGTAAAATAGATGACCAGTTGCAAGTTTGATTCATGAAACAGAGCACACATAGCCAGTGCTCTGGGACAACCCAGAGGGATGGGGTGGGGAGCGAGGAGAGAGGGGTGTTCTGGATGGGGGACACATGTACACCCACAGCTGATTCATATCGATGTATGGCAAAAACCACCACAGTATTATAAAGTAAGTAACCTCCAATTAAAATAAATTAATTAATTAAAAAAAATAAAATAACAATATCAAAAAGCTTTTCTGACAGTTTCAAATATTTAGTTGATTTCAAAAGTGAGTCATAATTGTTAATTAGCATGCATTTCTTGACTATGAAATGATTAAACAACCTCCTCAAAAATTATTCTTAGATACCATACTGTTCAAAATTCAAATTTTGTTTGTGAAATTGTTTTCAATAATTTCAAGTGTAATTTTACTGCTTATGTTTTTGTTTTTTATTTATATGGATATAACATATATATCATATTACAGAGAATCTGTCATATAAATGACTTACTGGGATGTTGGAATTGATTTTCTATGTTCCTCCATAATGTCTTTTGATACAAAGATAAAGTAACCACAATTATATGTACCAGCATAAAAAAGACATATAGACCAACAAAATAGGAATAAAATATGTGGAGTAGATATATACAGTCAACAAATACTTTACAAGGGATCCAAGAATACGCAATTGGGAAAAAAATAATCTCTTCAATTAAAGGTGCTTAGAGACCTGGAAACTCACACCCAAAGAGTTAAATCTGCACTCTTTTTTTTTTTTTTTTTTTGCTGTTTCTTCTTTTTTAATTAACTTATTTATTATAATTGGAGGCTAATTAATTTACAGTATTGTGGTGGTTTTTGCCAAAGATTGACATGAACCAGCCACAGGAGTACATATGTCCCCCAATTCCCAAATCCCCTCCTACCTTCACATTCCCATACAATGTCCCAGTGCATTGGCTTTGAGTGCCCTGTTTCATGCTTTGAACTTGGACTGCTCGTCTATTTCACATATGGTAATAAAGATGTTTCAATGCTATTCTGTCAAATCATCCCTCACTTGCTTTCTCCCACAGAGTCCAGAAGTCTGATTTTTATATCTGTGTATCTTTTGCTGTCTTGCATATAGGGTCATCATTATCATCTTTCTAGATTCCGTATATATTCATTAATACAATGTATTGGTGTTTTTCTTTCTGACATACTTCACTCTGTATAATAGGCTCCAGTTTCATCCACCTCATTCGAATGGACTCAAATGAATTATTTTTATAGCTGAGTAATATTCCATTGTCTATATGTACCACAGCTTTCTTATCCATTCTTCTGCTGATGGACATCTAGTTTGCTTCCATATCCTAGCTTTTGTAAACAGTGTTGCAAAGAACATTGGGGTACATATGCCTCTTTCAATTGTGGTTTCCTCAGTGTGTATGCCAAGTAGTGGGATTGCTGGGTCATATGGCAGTTCTATTTCCAGTTTTTTAAAGAATATCCACACTGTTCCCCATAGTGGCTGGACTACTTTGCATTCCCACCAACAGTTGTAAGAGGCTTCTCTTTTCTTCATACCCTCTCCAGCATTTATTGTTTGTAGACTTTTTGATAGCAGCCATTCTGACTTGTGTGAGATGGTACCTCATTGTGGTTTTGATTTGCATTTCTCTGATAATGAGTGATGTTGAGCATCTTTTCATGTGTTCGTTAGCCATCTGTATGTCTTCTTTGGAGAAATATCTGTTTAGTTCCTTGAGCCACTTTTTGATTGGGTTGTTTATTTTTCTGGTATTGAGCTGCATGAGCTGCCTGTATATTTTGAGATTGATTCTTTGTCAGTTGTTTCACTTGCTATTATGTTCCTCCATTCTGAAGGCTGTGTTTTCACCTTGCTTACAGTTTCCTTCATTGCGCAAAAGCTTTTAAATTTAATTAGGTCTCATTTGTTTATTTTTGTTTTTATTTCCTTTACTCTGGGAGGTGTGTCTTAGAAGATCTTGCTGTGATTTATGTCAGAGTGTGTTCTGCCTATGCTTTCCCCTAGGGTTTTTATAGTCTCTGGTCTTACATTTAGATCTTTAATATATTTTGAGTTTATTTTTGTGTATGATGTTAGAAACTGTTCTAGTTTAATTCTTTTACAGGTGATTGACCAGTTTTCCCAGCACCACTTGTTAAAAGAGATTGTTTTTTTCTCCATTGTATACTTTTTACTCCTTTGTCAAAGATAAGGAGCCCCTAGGTGTGTGGATTTTCTCTAAACTTTCTACTTTATTCCACTGATCTATATTTCTGCCTTTGTGCCAGTACCATACTGTCTTGAAGACTGTAGCTTTGTAGAATAGTCTGAAGTCAGGCAGGTTGATTCCTCCAGTTCCCTTCTTCTTTCTCAAAATTGTTTTGGCTATTCAAGGTATTTTGTGTCCATACAAATGTTGAAATTATTTGTTCTGGTTCTGTGAAAAATACCATTGGTTGCTTGATAGCAATTGCATTAAATTTACAGATTGCTTTGGATAGTATACTCATTTTCACTATATCGATTCTTCTGATCCATGAACATGATGCATTTCTCCATTATTTGTGTCATCTTTGATTTCTTTCATCACTGTTTTATAGTTTTCTATATATAAGCCTTTTGTTTCTTTTGGTAAATTTATTCCTAAGTATTTTATTATTTTCATTGCAATGGTGAATGGGATTGTTTCCTTAATTCCTCTGACTGGAAAACCATAAAAACACCACCAGAAAATTACTAGAGCTAGTCAATGAATACAGTAAAGTTTCAGGATACAAAATGAATACACAGAAATCCCTTCATTCCTATACACTAACAATGAGAAAACAGAAAGATAAATTACAGAACCCTATTTTATATTACTCCCAAAAATTAACTCAAAATTCAGTAAATACTTAAATATAAGATCTGAAATGGTAAAACCTCTAACAGAAAATGGAAAAACCTCCTGGACAAGGATTTTTTGGTTATGACACCAATAATACAAACAGCAAAAATAAATGGACTTATATCAAAACTAAAGCTTTGTCACATCAACATAATCAAATACAAATCAAGAAAATTATGAGGCAGCCTATATAATAAGAGAGAAATAATTGTGAATAACATATATGACACAAATAATCATGAATCATATATGTGATATGGGATTAATATACAAAATATACAAAACCCATTTAAGTCAAAATTCAAAAATTTGTTTAAAATTTGTAGAGGAACTAAATAGACATTTTTCCAAAGCACAATGACTACAGATTCATGAAAAGTTGCCTTATATCATGAGTCATCAGTGAGATACAAATCAAAACCAAAAGGAGATACCACTAAACATGTTAGCATGACTATCATCAAAAAGACAAGAAACAAAAACATTTGAGGAGTACATAAAGAAAAAGGAAGCTTTGTTCACTGCTGGTGGGCATGTAAATTGTTACATCACCATGGAAAATGGTATGGAGTTTCCACAAAAAATAAATAGATAGAATTAACTTAGATCCAGCATTTCCACTTCTGGATATAAATCCAAAGAAATTAAATTAGGGTCTTGGAGATAAAGTTTTGCTCCATGTTATATACAGCATTATTCACAATACTCATAGTATGGAAACAACTTAAAAGACTGTGTAAGAATGAATGGATATATGTTTTTGTTGTAGTGCAGTCACCCAAGTGTGCCTGACTCTTTGAGAACCCATGTACTGCAACACATCAGGCTTCAGTATGCATCACCTCTCCTGGACTCAGATTCACCTCTTACTCAGACTCATGCCCATTGAATCTGTGATGCCATCCAACCATCTCATGCTCTGTCATCCCCTTCTCTTCCTGCCTTCAACCTTTCCCAGCATTAGGGTCTGAAAATGAGTCGGTTCTTCCAATTACGTGGCCAAAGTACTGGAGTTTCATCTTCAGCATCACTCCTTCCAATGAATATTCAGGACCAATTTCATTTAGGATAGACAGGTTTGACCTCCTTGCTGTCCAAGGGACTCTCAAGAGTCTTCTCCAACACCACAATTCAAAAGCATCAATTCTTCAGCGTTCAGCTTTCTTTATAGTCCAATGCTCACATCCACACATGACTAATGGAAAAACCATAGTTTTGACTAGATGGACATTTGTTGGCAAAGTAATGTCTATGTTTCTTAATATGCTAACTAGATTGGCCATAAGTTTTCTTCCAAGGAGTAACCGTCTTTTAATTTCATGGCTGCAGTCACCATCTACAGTGATTTTGTAGCCCCCCCAAAATAAAGTCTTTCACTGTTTCCATTATTTCCCCATCTATTTGCCATGAAGTGATGGGACCAGATACCAAGATCTTAGTTTTCTGAATGTTGAGTTTTAAGCCAACTTTTTCACTCTCCTCTTTCGGTTTCATCAAGAGGCTCTTTAGTTCTTCTTCACTTCCTGCCATAAGGGTGGTGTCATCTGCATATCTGAGATTATTGATACTTCTCCTTGCATTTCACATAATGTACTCTGTGTATAAGTTAAACAACAGAGTAACAATATACAACTCTTGAGAAATCTATATGCAAGTCAGGAAGCAACAGCTAGAACTGGACAAGGACCAAAAGACTGGTTCCAAATAGGAAAAGAAATATGTCAAGGCTGTATGTTGTTACTCTGCTTATTTAACTTATATGCAGAGTACATCATGAGAAAGGCTGGGCTGGAAGAAACACAAGCTGGAATCAAGATTGCTGGGAGAAATATCAATAACCTCAGATATGCAGATGACATCACCCTTATGGAAGAAAGTGAAGAGGAACTAAAAAACTCCTTGATGAAAGTGAAAGAGGAGAGTGAAAGAGTTGGCTTAAAGCTCAACATTCAGAAAACTAAGATCATGGCATCTGGTCCCATCACTTCATGGGAAGTAAATGGGGAAACAATGGAAGTAGTGTCAGACTTTATTTTGGGGGGCTCCAAAATCACTGCAGATGGTGATTGCAGCCATGAAGTTAAAAGATGCTTACTCCTTGGAAGGAAAGTTATGACCAAACTATATAGCATATTAAAAAAAAGAGACATTACTTTGCCAACAAAGGTCCGTTTAGTCAAGGTTATGGTTTTTCCAGTGGTCATGTATGGATGTGAAAGTTGGGCTATGAAGAAAGCTGAGCACCGAAAAATTGATGCTTTTGAACTGTGGTGTTGGAGAAGACTCTTGAGAGTCCCTTGGACTGCAAGGAGATTCAACCCGTCCATCCTAAAGGAGATCCGTCCTGGGTGTTCATTGGAAGGACTGATGCTGAAGCTGAAACTCCAGTACTTTGGCCACCTCATGTGAAGAGTTGACTCATTGGAAAAGACCCTGCTGCTGGGAGGGATTGGGGGCAGGAGGAGTAGGGGAAGACCGAGGATGAGATGGCTGGTTGACATCACCGACTCGATGGACATGAGTTTGAGTAAACTCCGGGAGTTGGTGATGGACAGGGAAGCCTGGAGTGCTGCGATTCATGGGGGGTCACAAAGAGTCGTACATGACTGAGCAACTGAATTGAACTGAGCTGAACAATATACAGCCTTGACGTCCTCCTTTCCTGATTAAGAACCAGTCACCTGTTCCATGTCCAGTTCTAACTATTGCTTCTTGATCAGCATGCAGATTTCTCAGGAGATAGGTAAGGTGTTCTGGTATTCCCATCTCTTTCAGAATTTTCCACAGTCTGTTGTGATCCACACAGTCAAAAGCTTTTGCATAGTCAATAAAGCAGAAGTAGATGTTTCTCTGGAACTCTCTTGCTTTATCATTGATCCAGCGGATGTTGCCAATTTGATCTCTGGTTCCTCTGCCTTTTCTAAATCCAGCTTGAACATCTGGAAATTCACGGCTCACATACTGTTGAAGCCTGGCTTGGAGAATTTTGAGTATTACCTTGCTGGCGTGTGAGATGAGTGCAACTGCACGGTAGTTTAACAGTTCTTTGGCATTACATTTCTTTGAGACTGGAATGAAACTGACTTTTCCCATCCTGTGGCCACTGCTACAAATTTGCTGGCATAATGAGTGTAGCATTTTCACAGCATCGTCTTTTAGGAGTTGAAATATCTGAGCTGGAATTCCATCATATCCATTAGATTTGTTCATAGTGATGCTACCTAAGGCCCACTTGACTTCACATTACAGGATGTCTGGCTCTAGGTGAGTGTGAGCAATCACACCATAATGATTATCTTTTTCTTGAAGATCTTTTTTTGTACAGTTTTTCTGTGTATTCTTGCAATCTCTTCTTAATATCTTCTGCTTCTGTTAGGTCCATACCATTTCTGTCCTTTATTCAGCCCATCTTTGCATGAAATGTCCCCTTTGTATCTCTAATTTTCTTGAAGAGATCTCTAGTCTTCCCATTCTGTTGTTTTCCTCTGTGTCTGTGCATTTATCACTAAGGAAGCCTTTCTTATCTCTCCTTGCTATTCTTTGGAATTCTGCATTCAAATGGGTATATCTTTCCTTTTCTCCTTTGCCTTTTCCTTGTTTTCTTTTTTCAGCTACTAGTAATGCCTCCTCAGACAACCATTTTTCCTTTTTGCATTTATATTTCTTGGGCTGGTCTTGATCCCTGTCTCCTGTACAATGTCATGAACCTCCAAACATAGTTCTCAGGAACTCTCTCTATCAGATCTGAACCCTTGAATCTATTTGTCACTTCAACTGTATAATCATAAGGGATTTGATTTAGGTCATACTTGAATAGTCTAGTGGTTTTCCCTACTTTCTTCAATTTAAGTCTTAATTTGGCGATATATGTTTCATGATCTGAGCCACAGTCAGCCCCTAGTCTAGTTTAAGCTGACTATATAGAGCTTCTCAATCTTTGAATGTAAAGAATATAATCAATCTGATTTTGGTATTGACCATCTAGTGATTTCCATGTGTAGTCTTCTCTTGTGTTGTTGGAAGAGGGTGTTTTCTATGACCAGTGTGTTCTCTTTTAATCCTCTGTTAGCCTTTGCCATGCTTCATTTTGTACTCCAAAGCGAAATTTGCCTGTTACTCCAGGTATCTCTTGGCATCCTACTTTTGCATTCCTGTCCCCTATGATGAAAAGGACATCTTTTGGGCTTATTAGTTCTAGAAGATCTTGTAGCTCTTCATAGAACCTGTTCAACTTCAACTTCTTCAGCAATATTGGTTGGGATATAGAATTGGATTACTGTGATATTGAATAATTTTCCTTGGAAACAAACAGAGTTTATTCTGTCATTTTTGAAATTGCATTCAAATAGTGCATTTCAGACTCTGTTGTTGGCTATGATGGATACTTCATTTCTTCAAAAGGATTCTTGCCCACAGTAGTAGACATAATGGTCATCTGAGTTAAATTCACCCATTCCAGTCTATTCTAGTTCACTGATTCCTAAAATTTTGATGTTCACTCTTGCCATCTCGTGTTTAACCAGTTCCCATTTGCCTTGATTCATGGACCTAACATTCATGATTCCTATGCAATATTGTTATAAAGGCTATAAAGGGTTATATGCAAAATCTCAAATACTCTAAGTCCCAGCACAGAGACATTACTTTGAAAGGATCCGAAGTCAGACCCATTTCTTTTTCTTGGAGAACCTCTCAGAAAGGGAAGATGTAAGTGGAAATTTTCCTAGGAAAATAGATATTATTAATATGTACATGTTTAGTTACTTCAGTCCTGTTTGACTCTTTGTGACTCTGTGGAATGTAACCTGCCATGCTCTTCTGTCTATGGGATTCTCCAGTGAGGAATACTGGAGTGGGTTGCTGTGCCCTCCTTCAGGGATCGTCCCGATTCAGGGATCGAACCTGCATCTTTACCACTGAGCCACTGGGGAATTCCAGATACTATTAATAGCAAAAGCTATTTTTGGGAGCTTATTTTATCACAAGCACATTGGTGCTGGCAAGTGCCATATTAGAGGTTTCTCTTGAGAAACCTGTATGCAAGTCAGGAAGCAACCGTTAAAACTGGACATGAAAAAACAGCCTGATTCCAAATAGGAAAAGTAGTACGTCAAGGCTTTATATTGTCACCCTGTTTATTTAACTTATATGCAGAATACATCATGAGAAACTCTGAGCTGGATGAAGCACAAGCTGGAAGCAAGATTACTGGGAGAAATATCAATAACCTCAGATATGAAGAGGACACCACCCTTATGGCAGAAAGTGAAGAAGAACTAAAGAGCCTCTTGATGAAAGTTAAAGAGGAAAGTGAAAAAGTTGACTTAAAGCTCAACATTCAGAAAACTAAGATCATGGCATCCTGTCCCATCACTTAATGGCAAATAGATGGGGAAACAGAGAAAACAGTGAGAGACTTTATTATTTATTTATTTAGACTCCAAAATCACTGTGGATGGTGGTTGCAACCATGAAATTAAAAGACACTTGCTCCTTGGAATGGAAGTTATGACCAACCTAGAGAGCATATTAAAAACAGAAGCATTACTTTTCCAACAAAGTTCCATCTAGTCAAGGCTATGGTTTTACCAGTAGTCATGTATGAATGTGAGAGTTGGACTATAACGAAAGTTGAGTGCCTAAGAATTGATGCTTTTGAGCTGTGGTGTTGGAGAAGACTCTTGAGAGTCCCTTGGACTGCAAGGAGATCCAACCAGTGCATCCTAAAGGAGATCAGTCCTGGGTGTTCATTAGAGTGACTGTTGTGGAAACTGAAACTCCAATACTTTGGCCACCTGATGCAGAGAGCTGACTCATTTGAAAAGACCCTGACGCTGGGAAAGATTGAGGGCAGGAGGTGATGGGGACCACAGAGGATGAGATGGTTGGATGGCATCACCGACTTGAAGGACATGAATTTGAGCAATCTCTGGGAGTTAGTGATAGACAGGGAGGCCTGGCGTGCTGTGGTTCATGGGGTCACAAGTCGTCAGACAAGACTGTGACTGAACTGAACTGAACTAAACTAAACTGTTCTCTGTTAGTGCTGGAGATTTATCCAACCACAAGCAGACCATCACAAGCATTGGACTCCCTGGGTCATGTAGACAGCTACTCTGGGACACACCCCACCCACATGCAGTCTGGATCCATGTCTGAGGTCTCCTAGATCCCACTGCCAGCCATCCCAGGACCAAAACCCAACAACCAGTGGTATAGCATAAGCCCCATGCCCACCTGGATCCTGATGCCAGCCAAGCTGGGACATGGTCCTGCCTACCAGCAGGGAGACAGTCACCACATTAGGCAGGGCCTGGCAGTCAACCAGGTAAGTGGCCAAGCCTGCCAACCAATACACTCACAATTGTTGTTCCCAACACAAGAGAGTATCCAAGCAGTCTTCATATCCTCATAGAGGGCATCCCTAGAACTATAGCTCTGGTAACCGGAGAAAAGTGTGCTACTGGGCCCCCTAGGTCATCTCCTATGTAATACTACTTCTTCAAGATCAGGAAAGGTAACTGACCTACCTAATGCATATATAAGGGCTTTCACTATGGCTCAGAGGTAAAGAATCTGCCTGTAATGCAGGAGCGACAAGAGACTGGGGTTACATTCCTGGGCTGAGACGATTCCCTGGAGGAGGGCATGTCAACCCACTCTAGCATTCATGCCTGAGGAATCCCGTGGACAGTGGAGCCTGGCAGCCTACAGTCCATGGTGTCACAAGAGTAGGACATAACTTAGCAAATAAACAGCAACAGCAGTGCATATATATCAATTCAGGGAAGTAGGTAAAATGAGGAAACAGAGGGAAATGTTCCAAAGTAATAAGAAAGCAAACCCAGAATAACTATGCAAAATGATAATAAGCAATCTACCTGATAAAGTTCAAGATAATGGTCATAAAGATGCAAGATGAACTTGGAAGACAAACGGATGAATACAATGAGGAAATTAACAATGCGTTAGAAAATATAAATAACTTAAACAGGGCTGAAGAATACAAAAGTTGAAAGAAAGACTACACTAGAAGCAACATATAGGAGGTTAAATGGTTTTGAGGAACAGATTAGAGAACTGGAAAACAGAGAGGAGGAAATCACACAGACAGAACAGAAACAAGAATTGACAAAAGTTAAGACAATTTCAAGAGATATCTGGGACGATTCAAGAGTACTAACATTTACATTATAGGTGTCCCATAAAGAGAAAAGGGAAATAAAGAAACAATGTATTTGGAGAGAAACAGCTGAAAACTTCTTTAACTTGGTAAAGAAAACAGACACAGAGGTCCAGGAAGTAGAGAATCCCAAACAAAATGAATCCAAAATATCCACCTCAAGAAACATTGCAATTAAAATGGAATAATGGAATGTTTCCAAATTGGAAAAGGAGTACTTCAAGGCTATATATTGTCACCCTGCTTATTTAACTTGTATGCAGAAAACATCATGAATTTATGCCAGGCTGGATGAAGCACAAGCTGAAATCAAGATGCTGGCAGAGATATCAATAACCTCAGATACATAGATGACATCACTCTTATGGAAGAAAGTGAAAAGGAACTAAAGAGCCTGTTGAGGAAATTTTAAAGGAGAGTGATAAATTTGGCTTAAAACTCACCATTCAAAAAATGAAGATCATGGCATCCAGTCCCATCACTTCATGCCAAATAGATGGGGAAATAATGGAAACAGTGACAGACTTTATTTTCTTGGGCTCCAAAATCACTGCAGATGGTGACAGCAGCCATGAAATTAAAAGATGATTGCTCCTTTGAAGAAAAGCTATGATAAACCTAGACAACATACTTAAAAGCAGAGACATTGCTTTATCCACAATGGTCTGTCTAGTCAAAGTTATGGTTTTTCCAGTAGTCATGTGTGGATGTGAGAATTGGGCTGTAAAGAAAGCTGAGCACTAAAGAATTGATGTTTTTGAACTGTAGATTTGGAGAAGACTCTTGAGAGTCCTTTGGACTGCAAGGAGATCACACCAATCAATGTTAAAGTTGTATAAGCTGCTTGTACATTTTGGAAATTAATCATCTGTCAGTTGTTTTATTTTCTATTATTGACGAGGCTGTCTTTGCCTTATTGTATATTCTTGCCAACTTTGTCAAAAATAAGGTGCCCATAAGTGCATGGGCTTATTTCTGCTATTTTTATCTTGTTCCATGGATCTATATTTCTGTTTTTGTGCCAGTACCATACTGTCTTGATGACTGTAGCTTTGTAGTATAATCTGAAGTCAGGAAGATTGATTCCTCAGCTTCATTCTTCTTTCTCAAGACTTCTTTGGCTTTTCAGGGTCTTTTGTGTTTCCACATGAATTGTGAATTGTTTTTGTTCTAGTTCTGTGAAAACTGTCATTGGTAATTTGACAGGGATCATGTTAAATATGTAGACTGCATTTGATAGTATAGTCATTTTCACAAAATTGATTCTTCCTACCCAGGAACATGGAATATCTCTCCATCTGTTTATGTTGTCTGTGATTTTTTTCATAGTCTCAAATAATTTTCTGTATACAGTTCTTTTGTCTCCTTAGGTAAGTTTATCCCTAGATATTTTATTCTTTTTGTTGCAGCGGTGAATGGGATTGATTCCTTAATTTCTCTTTCTGATTTTTCATTTCTAGTCTCAGTTCAGTTCAGTTCAATTGCTCAGTCATGTCTGACAATTTGTGACCCCATGGACTGTAGCACGCCAGGCCTTCCTGGCCATCTCTAACTCCCAAAGTTTACTCAATCTCATGTCCATTGAGTCGATGATACCATCCAGCCATCTCATTCTCTCTTGCTCTCTTCGCCTCCCATCTTCAGTCTTTCCCATCATCAGGGTCTTTTCCAATGAGTCAATTCTTCACATCAGGTGGTCAAAGTTTTAGAGCTTTAGCTTCAGCATCAGTCCTTCCAAAGAATATTCAGGTTTTATTTCCTTTAGGATTGACTGGTTTGATATCCTTGCTGTCCAGGGAACTCTCAAGAGTCTTCTCCAACACCAGAGTTCTAAAACATCAGGCCTTCAGTGCTCAGCCTTCCTTATGGTCCAGCTCTCACAACCAGAAGGCATCATATAACAGAAAGAATATGTAATGGATTTTTACAAATCAATAATAGAAGAAAAACAACCCATTAAGAAAGCATGCAGAGATTTAAACAAGGACTTCATGAACAAAGACATGTTGATTGTCAATAAGCATTTGAAAACTGTGGCATAATCATGCAATGAAACACAACTCAGCAATTAAAAGGAATTAACTCCTTGCAATAATATGAATGAATCTTAAAATTTCTATGCTGATTAAAATAAGTCAGGGGAAAAAAGAATACATAGTATTTTCTTCCATTCATATAAAAAAATTATAGAATATCTAAACTAAAGTGAGGTGGAGTAAATTATTTGTTGCTTAGAAGTGGGATAAGTGAAGGATTGCATTACAAATAAACACAAAGATACATAGACAATTATAAAGGTAAATTGCATAACTGTATATAGAATATTATTCCATTTTTTCTTAAAAATAATCAATGTATGACAAAAACCACTACAATATTGTAAAGTAATTAGCCTCCAACTAACAAAAATAAATGAAAAAAAAAGGCCAGAAAAAGAAAAAAAATGAAAATGAAAAAAAAAAAAAATCAAGTAACATGAATCAAGATTGCTGGGGGAAATATCAATAACCTCAGATATGCAGATGACACCACCCTTATGGCAGAAAATGAAGAGAAACTAAAAAGCCTCTTGATGAAAGTGAAAGAGGAGAGTGGAAAAGTTGGCTTAAAGCTTGACATTCAGAAAACTAAGATTGCGGTATCTGGTCCCATAAATTCATGGCAAATAGATGGGTAAAAAGTGGAAACAGTGTCAGACTTTATTTTTGAGGGGCTCCAAAATCACTGCAGATGGTGGTTGCAGCCATGAAGTTAAAAGACACTTACTCCTTGGATGGAAAGTTATGACCAACCTAAAAAGCATATTTAAAAGCAGAGACATTACTTTGTCAACAAAGGTCCATCTAGTCAAGGCTATGGTTTTTCCAGTGGTCATGTATGGATGTGAAAGTTGGACTGTGAAGAAGGCTGAGCACTAAAGAAGTGATGCTTTTGAACTGTGGTGTTGGAGAAGACTCTTGAGAGTTCCTTGGACTGCAAGGAGATCCAACCAGTCCATCCTAAAGGAGATCAGTCCTCAGTGTTCATTGGAAGGACTGATGCTGAAGCTGAAACTCCAGTACTTTGGCCACCTCATGTGAAGAGTTGACTCATTGGAAAAGACCCTGATGCTGGGAGGGATTGGAGGCAGGAGGAGAAGGGGACGACAGAGGATGAGATGGCTGGATGGCATTACTGACTCGATGGACATGAGTTTGAGTAAACTCTGGGAGTTTGTGATGGACAGGTGGCCTGTCGTTCTGCGATTCATGGGAGCGCAAAGAGGCGGACACGACTGAGCGACTGAAATGAACTGAACTGAACATGAATATAAAAAAGTTGAAGGCAATTATAAATTGTACAACTTTAAGTGGCTTTTTATTTCTCTGGCTGAGTTTCAACATTTAAAAAAATTGTACCCCCAAAATGCCATGATTATTATAAATAAATACCTGAAAAGTAAAAGCATGATTATGAAATGATTCTGAGTTATAACTAGTGAAACAGTCTAATAATAACTGTACATATTAATATAGATACAATTAAGGAAACTAAGGGTAATATGGTAGAACACTTAAAAATCAAACAGTATTTTATGTTTCCTATGTTAGAAATTCAGGATCTCATAAGTGTTTGAAGAAGAACCAACTACTTTAGGAAGGCTTTCCAGGTGGCTTATTGGTAAAGAATCCACCTGCCAGTGCAGGAGATGCAGGAGATGTGGGTTTGTTACCTGCAGCAGGAAGATCCCCTGCAGAAGGAAATGGCAACACACTTGACATTCTTGCCTGGGAAATCCCATCGCCAGAGGAACCTGGTGATCTACAGTCCATGAGGTCGCATAGAGCCAGATGCGACTAAGCAGGCACATGCAACTACTTTAATAAAACTGGTATCCATACAATATAGAATGGTCTGTATGGAGGTACTCATACGAGTTTTGAATCTTGTTCAAAGAAGTTCCAGCACTCAGTTAAGCACTAGCCTAGGGAAAGACTTTGGTATGGGCACTGGGAAAATTGGATTAGTATTGATAATGGAGTCAATATAGAATGGGCTAAGCAGTCTTTAGGTATTTTGCTGGAGTGAGTGAAAGTAGCTCATTTAGTGTCCAACTCTTTGTGACCCCATGGACTATATGGTCCATGGAATTCTACAGGCCAGAATATTGGAGTGGGTAGCCTATCGCTTCTCCAAGGGATCTTCCAAATCCAAGGATTGAACTTAGGTCTCCCACATTGCAGGCGTATTCTTTACCAGCTGGGCCACCATGGAAAATTTTGCCTGAGTGTTTTTGATTGAAGGGGAAAAAAAAACTAATTAAGATGTTTCAAAAGATGAGAATAGGTATTGTCTCACATAAGAAGAGATATGTAGGTTGTGCATTCTCAGACTTAGTTAATCTATTCTCAAATACATTATGTCTTTTGGTTAGCTTCTCATAGTTGTAAGAAGGCTCCTGAAGTTAAATAAAATCTCTGAGACAACTTGCCCTTCTGACACCTTGGCTAGGATTCTGCAATATGCCACTGCCTCAACTAGCAATTAATCAAGGAAATGGAAATGCCATGATTGCTTTAGACTTTTCAACATTTGCCCCAGGATAAAGAGAAAGGGTAACATTCCTTGGGTGTATGATAGAGTGAGCATTAAAACAAGCTCGAAATACCAAGCAAAGAAGTGAAGGAAATATGAACGTGAAGAAGATATCTGTATGGTAGGCAACCAATAGCATATGTCACAGATATCAGTGAATGGAAGGTGGAGTCCAGGAATTAGATTTACCAAGGGAATTTGTTCAGTCAGATTTGATTCCCTGATTCAATGCATGATTTTTTCTCATTTGGGAAAATATCTCTTTAAGTGTAAAAGTGATTAGTAAAATCAGTATGCAGTAAAAATCCCATATACCATAAAGAGTACTAAAACTGGGACTCAGGAGATCCAGTTTTTATTATTCTGTGTTCACATTGCACTTTTTATGACCCATGCTGTGTCTTTATTTAGGAACTATAAAATAGGTAAAATACTGTATGCCTTCTATTTTGCCTAAGATAACATGGAATTTAAATAGAAAGTCTGTTTAAGGTTTAAGCTCTTTAGAAGAAGAAATAATGTAAACATAGCATCATCCCATCTATTTTAAGGTGAAGAAATGTTAAACAATTCTTGAAAAATGACTTTTTAAGATGGAATTCTGGAGATCATTCTAAAAACATAATATTTTATTTAATATTCATAAAATAATTGTCACAAAATTGAAATGGGAATGATTAACATAGAATGCAATAATAAATACTCTATATCCTGTGTTTCTATGTAACATATAATGAAAGATATTATAGCACAAAGGAAATTTTTGTTTTTTTATACTGAAATCAAACTTTTTGATTTTTAAATTCAATCTTTTTTTTTTTTTTTTTTTCAGAAAATCACTTAGAAACAGAACCAATGCCAAAATAAAACATATTGATGATAATGCTTGTTTTCCTCTCACTACATGCAGTTCTTGTCTCATGTAAAATGAAAAAAAGGCTTTTTTTTCAAAGTTAGGTGCTGATTAAAAGAAACACAAGCATTGGAAAAAAATGAATAAAATAAATAAATACATTTTAAAAGAGAGAGTGAGAGAGAATACTCCAAATCCTGTTCACCAGGAGTAAATCATAAACAGTCAAAATTTAGCAGCTATCATTTGATATATATTTTACAAATATTACTAAAAGATACAGTAAGAATTTAACATCCTCTGAACTCATCCCTGGGCTTCCCAGGTCATGCTAGTGGTAAAGAACCTGCCCGCCAAAGCAGGAGACCTAAGAGATGTGGGTTCGATCTCTGAGTAGGGAAGATTCCCTGGAGGAAGGCACAGCAAACCACTCCAGTATTCTTACCTAGGAAACTTCATGAACAGAGAGTCTGGTGGGCTATGGCCAGAAGGATTGCAAAGAGTTGGACATGACTGAAGCGACTTAGAAGAGCACAGTTCAGTTCAGTCACTCAGTCGTGTCCAACTCTTTGTGACCCTATGGACTGCAGCACGTCAGGTCTCCCCGTCCATCACCAACTCCCTGAGTTTACTGAAATTCATGTCCACTGAGTTAGTGATGCCATCCAAGCATCCCATCCTCTGTCATCCCCTTCTCCTCCTGCCATCAAACTTTCCCAGCATCAGGGTCTTTTCCAATAAATCAGTTCTTCACATCAGGTGGTCAAAGTATTGGGAGTTTCAGTTTCAGCATCAGTCCTGCCAATGAATATTCAGGACTGATTTCCTTTAGGATAGACTGGTTGGATCTCCTTGCTGTCCAAGGGACTCTCAAGAGTCTTCCCCAATGCCACAGTTCAAAAGCATCAATTCTTCTGCGCTCAGCTTTCTTTATAGTCCAAATCTCACATCCATACATGACTAGTGGAAAAACCATAGCTTTGACTAACTGGACCTTTGTTGACAAAGTAATGTCTCTGCTTTTTAATATGCTGGCTAGGTTGTTCATAACTTTTCTTCCAAGGAGTAAGCATCTTTTTTATTTCATGGCTACAGTCACCATCTGCAGTGATTTTGGAGCTAAATAAATAAATAAATAAATAAAGTCTCTCACTGTTTTCATTGTTTCCCCATCTATTTGTCATGAAGTGATGGGGCCAGATGTCATGAACTTAGTTTTCTGAATGTTGAGTTTTAAGCCAAGTTTGCCACTCTCCTTTTCACTTTCATCAAGAGACTCTTTAGTTCTTCGCTTTCTGCCATAAGGGTGTCATCATCTGCATACCTGAGGTTATTGATATTTCTCCCAGCAATCTTGATTCCAGTTTCTGCTTCATCCAGCCTGGCATTTCTCATGATGTACTCTGTGTATAAGCTACATAAGCAGGGTGACAATATACAGCCTTGATGTACTCCTTTCCCAGTTTGGAATCAGTCTGCTGTTTTGTGTCCAGTTCTAACTGTTGCTTCTTGACCTGCACACAGATTCCTCAAGAGGCTGGTCAGATGGTCTGGTATTCCCATCTCCTTCAGAATTTTCCACACTCTATTGTGATCCACACAGTCAAAGGCTTTGGCATAGCCAATAAAGGAGAAATAGATTTTTTTTTTTTTTCTGGAGCTCTCTTACTTTTTCAATGATCTAACCGCTGTTGGCAATTTTATCTCTGGTTCCTTTGCCTTTTCTAAATCCAGCTTGAACATCTGGTAGTTCATGTTTCATGTACTGTTGAAGCCTGGCTTGGAGAATTTTGAGGATTACTTTGCTAGCCTGTGAGATGAGTGCAATTGTGCGGTAGTTTGAGCATTCTTTGATATTGGAATGAAAACTGATCTTTTCCATTCGTGGTCACTGCTGAGTTTTCTAAATTTGCTGGCATACTGAGTCCAGCACTTTCACAGCATCATCTTTTAGGATTTGAAATAGCTCAACTGGAATTCCATCACCTCCACTAGCTTTGTTTGTAGTGCTGCTTCCTAAGGCCCACTTGATTTCACATTCCAGGATGTCTGGCTCTAGGTGAGTGATCACACCATCATGATTATCTGGGTCGTAAAGATCTTTTTTGTGTAATTTTTCTGCGTATTCTTGTGATCTCTTCTTAATATTTTCTGCTTCTGTTAGGTCCATACCATTACTCTCCTTTATTGTAGCCATCTTTGTATGAAAATTTCCCTTTGTATCTCTAATTTTCTTGAAGTGATCTCTATTCTTCCCCATTCTATTTTTTTTGCTCTATTTCTTTGCATTGATCACTGTGGAAGCCTTTCTCTTTTTTATTATAGATTTATTTAATTTAATTGGAGGCTAATTACTTTACAATATTGTATTGGTTTTGCCATACTTTGACATGAATCTGTCATGGGTGTACATCTGTTCCCCATCCTGAACCCCCCTCCTACCTCCCTCCCCATCCCATTCCTCTGGGTCATCCTAGTGCACCAGCCCCGAGCACCCTGTATCATGCATGGAATCACCCTGGATTGGTGATTCATTTCACATATGATAATATACATGTTTCAATGACATTCTCCCAAATCATCCCTCTCTTGCCCTCTCCCGCAGAGTCCAAAAGACTGTTCTATACATCTGGAAGTCTTTCTTATCTCTCCTTTCTATTCTTTGGAACTCTGCATTCAAGTGGGTATATCTTTCTGCTTTTCACTTCTATTTTCACAGCTATTTGTAAGGCCTCCTCTGACAGCCATTTTGTCTTTTTGCATGTATTTTTCTTGGGATTGGTCTTGATCCCTGCTTCTGTGCAGTGTCATGAACCTCCATACATAGTTCCTCAGGCACTCTGACTATCAGATCTAATCCCTTGAATCTATTTCTCACAGCACAGCACAAACTCTTTCCCAACATCATGTGGGCTTAAACTCAGAAGATATTAAATAATAATAATAAGCTATGGGATTTCAGATAGGGAAATTATTTTGTAAAGTATAATGTAATATAGGCTTACTTTTCTTTAATAAATTTTGTTCAAGTTTGTGATGATCAAACTATGAAATGTACACTTATCAGTTACAAAATATTTATATTTGTTAAACCAATAGAGTCCAACCTAATAACATATTTTCAAATGCAGACTATTCTCACTATTTTCTCTTTCAGTACAGCCATGACCTTCCATTTCTGTAGGTTTTGTGTAGTTCCTGTGGCAAAGACATAGAAAAAGGCTTGACTTGGAGATAGTTTGGGCTAGAGCCAAAGAACATTAGTTAAGACAGTTGTTCTCACATTTAAAAATGTTTCAAATAAATCACCAGTGTAATTTTTAAACAGTACATATCCCCTGGGCACATTCCAGCAGTTCTGTTCTAGTTATTCTGAAAAGAGGCCTAGAAATCTGAGTTCTTAATAAGCACTCCAAGTTGGTACAGATGGCAGGTGGGACAAACTTTTGAAACACTGCTCTAAACTTAGTCTCACTAGTTTCTCTTATAAGGAAGTCAGTAGAGTCTTATCTGTGTAATTTTTTTCCTAGATCTAGAATTAAAAATTATTCAAATATTTTTGCATAGATCTTAATTATATCCAGTGTATTTAAGATTTTAAGATTTTGCAAGATTGTCCTACACTTAGATTACAAACATTCCAAAAGTAAAGTTATATTTGAGGTTGATGAGAGAAATAAGAAATATTGTGATATGGTAATTTAATTTGCAATGTTTAAATTTAATTAATTTATTTTAATTGGGGATAATTATTTCACAATACTGTGATGGTTTTTGCCATACCTCAATGTTTAATTTTTTTCATTTAGATATGATCACTGTACAGAAAAAAGTGTTGCAAAATAAGAGATTCAATAATATTTAAAAGTTGATATAGAAAGTATCATATAGAAATTTATAGAAATGTTACATTTAGTCCAGGGAACATTATGATATTTTAAATGATGAAGCACATTGAGTCTTAAACTTTCTTGCTTAACCTTTTATTATAACTTAATACTCTCAGTCTTACTTTGTTTAAATCTATATTGATTTTTATATTCATTACTAAATAAGACAAGCCTAAAATATTACCTATTCATAATTCCTCCAATCCACATTCTTTTCCAGGACATTCATCCACCACCATTACTTCAGGCATTTCTGTTAACGTCTCCTTCATATCTCCTGATCTCCCACTATTGGTCCATTTATCATACATGCTTCTTTGGGTTGAATGTGGTTATTGATGGTTAGAATATGAGTGCCATCTCAGGGATCATAACTTGCACAAATTTAGCTTTGTTCAGTTCAGGGAAAGCCAAGAAGTTGGGCCAGATCTGAAGGCATCATCTGAAAAAACAAGCAATGACCCTTAGTAGTCCCAGGCTCATACCAGAATCCATCATATCACTTGTAGAATATATCTTTTTTGTCTTTGTTTTGTTTAGCTTCTTCTGTCCTGATAAGTGTGGATCTGTTCATTAGTTATCCATTCCTTGAAGAATGTTAACATCAAAATGGTTACTTGTTTCTAATTGTCCCATTCACTTCTACTGTGCTGTGCTCAGTCGTGTCTGACTCTTTCCAACCCCAAGGACTGCAGTCTGCCAGGCTCCTCTGTCCATGTTGATTCTCTGGAGTGGGCTGGCATGCCCTCCTCCAGGGGATCTTCCCAACCCAGGGATCAAACCCAGTTCTCCCACATTGCAGGTGGATTCTTTACCATCTGAGCCACCAGGGAAGCCTATTCACTCCTAAGGTCAACTCAATTCAAGTGCAACCCTACTTTTTACTGCTTGATCTTGCTCACTGAAGGAACATTTTTCACAAGAAAGAAAACAAAGAAGCCTCTATTTTTCAATACAGAGTTTTATTTATTTTCTTTGTTCAAAAGAGGGCATTACAAACCTAAGCCTTTTATTTTTACCATGATTTTCTCTTTACAACATTTTTCTCTAGGAATCGTAGCACTTTTCCATAAGAAATTTGACCATACACTTATTTACTCAGACCACTCAGCATTTTCCCTGTTTAAGTTATAGCTTCAGAAAGTTTACCTCTTTCACTATATATTGTTTCCTTGATGATATAAAAGTTTATGACTGCTCTCCATGGTGAAAACATAAAAGTTTCTCAGTCTCAAACACTTAATTTTATCCCATATGTCATGTGAACAATTGATTCTTCAGGTGAACCAGAGGTTTGTTGGGAAAATCTACCCATACATCACAACTGTCATTTTCCCATTTCTTTTCCCAAAAATACATCAAAGTTTTCAAAGAAAATGGATTACAAAATAAAGAATGAAGCGATATATGTGAGAACAAATTTCTTTAGTCCCTGGAATTCCTAATGTATTAGTAAGTAATGCACAGTGAGAAGAGTGAGAAGGATGCCTGACTCTGGTAAAATACCAATATTTACAAAGTGAGCAGAGGAAAAGGCACCAATGAATTAAATGGAAGAAATATTCAAAGAAGTATAAGACCCAGGAGATTGACATAGAAACTAAAAGAAAAGAAAGGGTCTCAGAAAAGAGTGGTCAATGATGTCAAATGCTGTAGACAAATTTTTAGACAAATCTTGTCTAAAACCAAGATATTGCACTTGGCATAGATAGTAATTTAGTGACCTTGGTGACAGAAGCTTATCTTTGTAGGCATGAATGAGATTCATATATATTGCCAAGGACACTACTTCTGGCAACTTATGAAAGCTGTATGAAAATTCACTTAAGTTGGTTTGGCTTTTGAGAAAGCAAGATAAATTGAAATATAAATATCCCACATTGCTTGTTACTAACACACTCAAATGAAATCCAGACTCAGATGAAATCCGCCTGTAACAACTTGTTGAAGAATGTGAAAAAATGTCGATCTGTTCTGACTATTGTTATTTGTTAATCTTTGCATGATGCATAAAAATGTTTTAAGAGTTAAGCAGGCTGGAAAATTGCTAGGGACTTCAACAATGAAGTAGGACTGAGCAACTCAACATCTAAGAAAACCTATCCTCAAAGTTTTAGTTTAGGGGAGTTTTCCTAGTTTCACTAAAACAAATTCACTTTACAAACCTGATAAAGAATGGTTAATAGGATGAAGAATGTGGAACAGGCAAGGGCTGTATGTCATTTTCCAAGTCATCTTTCCACTTATCCAGACAAGGAAGTCCTTGGTACTGCCTGTGTTAACAACCTTGGTTGCTTTCTTTAACATTTTTAATCCAATTTGTATTCAAAGATGAGTTTGCATAGAAATAGCCACTCCTAGTGACTGCTTATCCTTTAGTTTTGTGTTTGTGATAGAGAGAGGGAGAGGAGAGATGGAATTAGCATTTGTTCAAAGCATAATAATGTTGTTGATTTCATCTTTTTAGAAGTGGGTCACATTTCCAATATTCAAGTATTTTCTTAGTGTTTTATGGGCTTACTTCAAAATGATATTTGGGACGGATAAGATTTTTTTTTATTATTTCTATTAACTTGAAACAATATAGCTTCACTTTCTATTTGTCCTACTTATTGCACAAGTCATATGATCTACAAATAAGACATCTACTTATTTTCATATTTGTTCATTTTACTCTAATGAGACTACTATAAAAGCAATGGGAATAAAAGATAAGGTGTTTGAACCTTTTAAGGAAAAATTGTAAGAACAGTGTGAAATATCTTAAATGTGACTCCTCTTCATTTTAAATTGCCCATACGACAAAAATGTATAGACTATTCCCCAAAATTTAGTGTGTGATTGTAGTGACATAGATTCAGTCTATGATTCACATATTACAACTATCAAAAGTTAAATTTTTCGTTTGGCTAAAATACTGTGTAACCCTAAATTATATGGGAAATTCTTTTACATCTGAGTAACTTTAAGAACTATACAAGATAATCAGTTAGGTATAATGGAATGTAAGCTGTTTTGCTTGCTTTCCAAGATCACTTTTTACGTCCAAAAAATAACAGGAGTCTAAAAATCTGATGACCTGATAGATAACCTTATAATGTCAAGAACAAGAAAAGAAGGCCAAAATATGTATCTGTTTAGAATGATATCTCTGAATGCAGTAGACAGGAAAGGAACAGAGCACCAACAACTTTACTCACGTTTTCTAGAAAGCTGCCTTGATTGGACAGCAATATACATATTAAAATTGTATAGGATAGTTAATATTCTGTCTAAATTGTATAATATTTTAGCCTGTTTTTAAAGGCTTGCTCAAGCCAATATCTAAGGCAATGAAAGTGAAAATTCTATTCTAACATGTCTTGAATTCCTGCAGTTTCCTTTTTGCAATATGGGCAAAGAGTGGTAACCTGTAGAAGGAAGAAATGGTAACGGGGTGTAGGGAGAGAGCAAATTAGCCAAGATGGCATGTTTAGGCTCTCTTGCTCCACGTTTTATAAATAATGACTATGCAATAGCTAAAGTCACTTATAGCACTGCATATGCATGCACATCACGAGATTTAGTAACAGCTGAGATGACTTATAGCATTGCATACGTGGGTCACGGGGTACTCGCTTGGCTACTTTGTGTGGTACAGATATATGAGCTTCAGCTAGAAAGCAGTGGCATTACTGCTGTGCCACAGCTGTGTCTGTTGGGTTAGCCATGAGAACAGCTATGGCTGCTGCGTCAGCCAGGAGAGAATGTGTTGGGTTAGGTTATGGTATGGCTGTTGCTATGGCTGCTGCATCAGTCAGGAGAGAATAAACATGTCTGCAGTTCTTACAGCTCCCCGATTCCCCTTCCAGCCTCTTAGCTTGTGCCTTGTCTACCATGGGTTCAATGAACAGTGTCCATAGTGAGATACAACGAGACAATTGGCATCACAAACAGGATGCAGAATGATATAGGGGAGAAGAAAACTGTAAGGACTTTCCTCCTGTCTTTTTGTGTGGCTTGTCCTTGATTGTTGCCACTCACTTCATATAGTGTATTGTTCATCCATTTACTTTGTCACTATCAGCCTCTTTGCATCCCTATACTGAAGCCAGATTTTAAAATAAGCATAGGCAATTTTTAGAAGGGAAAAAAAAATACTCTGCTTATAATTCAAAAGAAATTTTAACCTATAAGAATACCATACAAAGCTTGAAGGGAATACAAAACATTTCAACAAAACATTAATGACCAAGAACCATATCTCTGAGGATTGGGAACTTAACCAGTATATCTTTGAGAAAGAAAAAATATGCATTAGAAGATTTTATGATTTACTGTATATCAAGTCTTCCTGGTATAAATTAGTTTAAAGTTATAAAAGTATAAAACAATATCTTAATTAATTTATTTTTTATTGAAGGATGATTGCTTTACAAATATTTAAGTGAAGTTTGACATTCAGATGAATTTCTTAATACATTGTTGCTGTTCAGTGTCTCAGTCGTGTCGAACTCTTTGTGACCCCATGGACTGCAGCATGCCAGGCTTCCCTGTCCTTCACTATCTTCCGGAGTTTGCTCAAACTTATGTCCATCGAGTTGGTGATGCCATCCAACCATCTCACCCTCTGTCACCCCCTTCTCCTCCTGCCTTCAATCTTTCCCAGCATGAGGGTCTTTTCCAATGAGTCAGCTCTTTGCATCAGGTGGCCAAAGTATTGGAACTTCAGTGTCAGTGGTTCAAATGAATATTAAGGTTTGATTTCCTTTAGGATTGACTGGTTTGATCTCCTTGCAGTCCAAGGAACTCTCAAGAGTCTTCTCGAACACCACAGTTCAAAAGCATCATTTCTTTGGTGCTCAGTCTTCTTTATGGTCCAACTCTCACATCCATACATGACCACTGGAAAAATCATAGCTTTGACTATACAAACCTTTGTTGGCAAAATAATGTCTCTGCTTTTTAATATGCTGTTTAGGCCTGTCATAGCTTTTTTTTTCCCCAAGGAGCAAGCATCTTTTAATATAATGGCTGCAGTGAACTGTCCACAGTGTTATTAACACATATGACAAGTAAAAACATTTATAGCAAGGACCAGCAAATTACAGAATGTGGGACAAATCCAGCTCAGTTCTTGTTTTTGTACAAGACTTGACTAAAGAATGTGTGTTTTTTTGTTTTTTTTTTTTTTTTTACAGATGTTGTTATTGTTGTTCAGTCACCAAGCCGTGTCTGACTCTTTGCAACCCCATGGACTGAAGTGTACCAGGCTCCTCTGTCCTTCACTGTCTCCCAGAGCTTGATCAGATTCATGTCTGTTGAGTCAGTAGTTCTATCTAACCATCTTATCCTCTGCCCGCTCCCTTCTCCTTTTCTCTTCAATCTTTCCAGGCATCAGGGTCTTTTCTAATGAGTTGACTCTTCACATGAGGTGGCTGAAGTATTGGAGCTTCAGCTTTAACATCAGTCCTTCCAATGAATGTTCAGGGTTGATTTCTTTTTTTACAGATGAATATTTGAAAATAATTTTATAATAGGGAGCATAAACAATTGACTCAAATAAGCTAAATTTATCCACCTACAAAACAATTATATTATTCTTTCTAGACCTTCATTACAAAAAAAGTTGTATTCAATTATTCTATTTTGAATTTCATCAATATAAATTTTGAGAAAAATTTTATCTCTTGCTAATACCAATCCTTAAACCACAAAGCCTAAAATTATTCTATACTGCACATGCTACTCATACTAATAAAATCAGACTAGAATAATCATATATGACCAGTTTTTATTATCATAGAAACTAAAATGGAACAAAATATGATGTTATGCTTTAGTTTCAAAATTGCCAGTTGTTGTAGGCACTGAGGTTTTCACAATGATATAGTTTCCTTCTTTAGAAGGGATCTTCCAACATAACATGTAATACATGAACAGTGTCCTTTCTAAGACAGACCATGAGGAACCACTAGAAGCCTTTTTTTTTTTTACGATTGTTTTTATCAGCCAGTACTCCAGCTAGATAGGCTATGCAATGTTAAGGGAGATTATAAATTGACAGTTGTAACCTCTCTCTTATTATACATCTAATCTGTTCAAGGCATTCATCTCAAAGAATATCATTTCACATTTGATGTTATTAACATTATATTACAGTATTACTGAGTCTTTTCATTTAACTCTGTTTCTTTGCAAAGTTAGACAGTAAAGTCCATTTGAGTGAGGATCATATCTCCTATATCTTTTTAGAACATTTTAATTAATTTATATTTAATTTAAGGATAATTAATTTATAATATTTTTCTGGTTTCCACCATACATCAAGATGAATCAGCCAAAGGCACACACACGTCTTCTCCTTCTTGAACCTCCCTCCCACCTCCCACGCCGTCCTACTCCTCTAGGTTGTCACAGAGCCCTGGTTTGAGCTCTCTGTCATACAACAAATTCCCACTGGCTATTTATTTTACATATTGTAGTGTAACAACTACTTCACTCTTGAAAGGCTGTTGCTGAATCACTCAAAGACGCCAGGGTGCTTGGCCTCCAGAGGAGAAAAATTCAATTCAGGGCTAGAGACGAGGCTGGATCACTCAGAGCTTTTGTGTAATAAAGTTTTATTAAAGTATAAAGGAGATAGAGAAAGCTTCTGACATAGACATCAGAAGGGGTTAGGAAGAGTACCCGCTTGCTAGTATTAGCAACAGAGTTATATACTCTCCAATGAATCCGAAGAATGTTTGGAGGTTGTAAAGACCTCACCAGACCTACTCCCATAATTTACATTTTAAGATAACAGAATTAGCCAGAAGGTTTAATCCAGAGACTGTTCTCAGGCAGGATATATTATTGTTATATAATCTTAAGGAATGTAGAGAAAAAAAAGTAAAAAGTGTGTCCTTTCTTCCTCCTTGAGAATTCCAGACCTCTCTCTCCCTGGGGACCCCTAGACTTCTTATCAACCTACCTAGGAAATGAAGCTCTCACTCTGTATAATAAGCTCTAGGATCATAAACCTCATTAGAATGGACTCAAATGCATTCCTTTTCAAGGCTGAGCAATATTCCATTGTATGTATATACCACAGCTTCTTTATCCATTCATCTGTGATGGATATCTAAGTTGCTTCCATGTCCTAGCTATTGTAAATAGTGCTGCAATGAACCTACATAAGGAGACAAAAGAGCTATATACCTGTAAGACATTGTAAAAACTGTAAGACATTGATGAAAGAGATTAATGATGACATAAACAGATAGATTGTCTATATTCCTGGGTTGGAAGAACCAATATTGTAAAAATGACTATATTGCCATATGCAATCTACAGATTCAATGCAATTTCTATCAAATTACCAAAGGCATTTTTCACTGAACTATAACAAAAAATTTCACAATTGTATGGAAACACAAAATACCCTTAATAGCCAATGCAATTTTGAGAAAGAAGAATGGAGCTGGAGGAATCAACATTCCTGACTTCAAAATATACTAAAAGTTACATTCATCAAGACAGCATGATACTGACACAAAAACAGAAATATAGACCAATGAAACAAGATAGAAAGTCCAGAGATAAACCCACACATCTTTGGACACCTTATCTTTGATAAAGGAGGCAAGCATACACAATAGAGAAAAGATATTCTCTTCAATAAGTGGTAATTGGAAAACTGGACAGCTACATGTAAAATCAAGAGATTAGGACACTTCCTAACATCACACACAAAGAAAAGCTCAAAATGGATTGAAGACCTAAATATAAGACCAGAAACTGTAAAACTCTTAGAGCAAAACATAGGCAGAACATTTGATTACATAAATCATGGTCAGATCCTCTATGACCCGCCTCCTAGAGGAATGGAAATAAAAATAAAAATAAACAAGTGGGACCTAATTCAACTTAAAAGCTTTTGCACAGCCAGTTCAGTTCACTTCAGTCACTCAGTCGTGTCCGACTCTTTACGACCCAATGAACCACAACACGCCAGACCACCCTGACCATCACCAACTCCCAGAGTCCACCCAAACCCATGTCCATTGTGTTGGTGATGTCATCCAACCATCTCATCCTCTGTCATCCCGTTCTCCTCCTGCCCTTAATCTTTCCCAGCATCAGGGTCTTTTCAAATGAGTCATCTCTCCCCATCAGGTGGCCAAAGTATTGGAGTTTCAGCTTCAACATCAGCCCCTCCAATGAACACCCAGGACTGATCTCCTTTAGGATGGACTGGTTGGATCTCCTTTCAGTCCAAGGGACTCTCAAGTGTCTTCTCCAACACCACAGTTCAAAAGCATCAATTCTTCGGTGCTCAGCTTTCTTGATAGTTCAACTCTCACATTCATACATGACTACTGGAAAAACCATAGCCTTGACTAGACGGACTTTGTTGGTAAAGTAATGTCTCTGCTTTTTAATACGCCATGTTGGTCATAAAAGGAAACTATAAACAAAATGAAAAAACAACCCTCAGAATGGGAGAAAATAATAGCACATGAAAGAACTGACCAAGGATTAATTTCTAAATTATACAAGCAGCTCAATACCAGGGGAAAAAAAAAAAAAAAAAACAATCAAAGAGAGGGCAGATGACCTCAACACACATTTTTTTTTTTTTTTTCTGTTCTGAGTTTATTTTTTTTTATTTATTTATTTTTTTTTTTTATTATTTTTTTTTATTATTATTATTTTTTTTTTCCAGTGGGTTTTGTCATACATTGATATGAATCAGCCATGGATTTACATGTATTCTCAATCCCGATCCCCCCTCCCACCTCCCTCTCCACCCGATTCCTCTGGGTCTTCCCAGTGCACCAGGCCGGAGCACTTGTCTCGTGCATCCCTCCTGGGCTGGTGATCTGTTTCACCATAGATAGTATACATGCTGTTCTTTTGAAATATCCCACCCTCACATTCTCCCACAAAGTTCAAAATTCTGTTCTGTATTTCTGTGTCTCTTTTTCTGTTCTGCATATAGGGTTATCGTTATCACCTTTCTAAATTCCATATACATGTGTCAGTATGCTGTAATGTTCTTTATCTTTCTGGCTTACTTCACTCTGTATAATGGGCTCCAGCTTCATCCATCTCATTAGGACTGGTTCAAATGAATTCTTTTTAATGGCTGAGTAATATTCCATGGTGTATATGTACCACAGCTTCCTTATCCATTCATCTGCTGATGGGCATCTAGGTTGCTTCCATGTCCTGGCTATTATAAACAGTGCTGCGATGAACATTGGGGTGCACGTGTCTCTTTCAGATCTGGTTTCCTCAGTGTGTATGCCCAGAAGTGGGATTGCTGGGTCATATGGCAGTTCTATGTCCAGTTTTTTAAGAAATCTCCACACTGTTTTCCATAGCGGCTGTACTAGTTTGCATTCCCACCAACAGTGTAAGAGGGTTCCCTTTTCTCCACACCCTCTCCAGCATTTATTGCTTGTAGACTTTTGGATAGCAGCCATCCTGGCTGGCGTGTAATGGTACCTCATTGTGGTTTTGATTTGCATTTCTCTAATAATGAGTGATGTTGAGCATCTTTTCATGTGTTTGTTAGCCATCTGTATGTCTTCTTTGGAGAAGTGTCTGTTTAGTTCTTTGGCCCATTTTTTGATTGGGTCATTTATTTTTCTGGAATTGAGCTGCAGGAGTTGCTTGTATATTTTTGAGATTAATCCTTTGTCTGTTTCTTCATTTGCTATTATTTTCTCCCAATCTGAGGGCTGTCTTTTCACCTTACTTATAGTTTCCTTTGTAGTGCAAAAGCTTTTAAGTTTCATTAGGTCCCATTTGTTTAGTTTTGCTTTTATTTCCAATATTCTGGGAGGTGGGTCATAGAGGATCTTGCTTTGATTTATGTCGGAGAGTGTTTTGCCTATGTTCTCCTCTAGGAGTTTTATAGTTTCTGGTCTTACATTTAGATCTTTAATCCATTTTGAGTTTATTTTTGTGTATGGTGTTAGAAAGTGTTCTAGTTTCATTCTTTTACAAGTGGTTGACCAGTTTTCCCAGCACCACTTGTTAAAGAGGTTGTCTTTTTTCCATTGTATATCCTTGCCTCCTTTGTCAAAGATAAGGTGTCCATAGGTTCGTGGATTTATCTCTGGGCTTTCTATTCTGTTCCATTGATCTATATTTCTGTCTTTGTGCCAGTACCATACTGTCTTGATGACTGTGGCTTTGTAGTAGAGTCTGAAGTCAGGCAGGTTGATTCCTCCAGTTCCATTCTTCTTTCTCAAGATTACTTTGGCTATTCGAGGTTTTTTGTATTTCCATACAAATTGTGAAATTCTTTGGTCTAGTTCTGTGAAAAATACCGTTGGTAGCTTGATAGGGATTGCATTGAATCTATAGACTGCTTTGGGTAGAATAGCCATTTTGACAATATTAATTCTTCCAATCCATGAACACGGTATGTTTCTCCATCTGTTTGTGTCCTCTTTGATTTCTTTCATCAGTGTTTTATAGTTTTCTATGTATAGGTCCTTTGTTTCTTTAGGTAGATATACTCCTAAGTATTTTATTCTTTTTGTTGCAATGGTGAATGGTATTGTTTCCTTAATTTCTCTTTCTGTTTTTTCATTGTTAGTATATAGGAATGCAAGGGATTTCTGTGTGTTAATTTTATATCCTGCAACTTTACTATATTCATTGATTAGCTCTAGTAATTTTCTGGTAGAATCTTTAGGGTTTTCTATGTAGAGGATCATGTCATCTGCAAACAGTGAGAGTTTTACTTCTTCTTTTCCTATCTGGATTCCTTTTACTTCTTTTTCTGCTCTGATTGCTGTGGCCAGCACTTCCAACACTATGTTGAATAGTAGTGGTGAGAGTGGGCACCCTTGTCTTGTTCCTGATTTCAGGGGAAATGCCTTCAATTTTTCACCATTGAGGGTGATGCTTGCTGTGGGTTTGTCATATATAGCTTTTATTATGTTGAGGTATGTTCCTTCTATTCCTGCTTTTTGGAGAGTTTTAATCATAAATGAGTGTTGAATTTTGTCAAAGGCTTTCTCTGCATCTATTGAGATAATCATATGGTTTTTATCTTTCAATTTGTTAATGTGGTGTATTACATTGATTGATTTGCGGATATTAAAGAATCCTTGCATTCCTGGGATAAAGCCCACTTGGTCATGGTGTATGATTTTTTAAATATGTTGTTGGATTCTGTTTGCTAGAATTTTGTTAAGGATTTTTGCATCTATGTTCATCAGTGATATTGGCCTGTAGTTTTCTTTTTTTGTGGCATCTTTGTCTGGTTTTGGAATTAGGGTGATGGTGGCCTCATAGAATGAGTTTGGAAGCTTACCTTCTTCTGCAATTTTCTGGAAGAGTTTGAGTAAGATAGGTGTTAGCTCTTCTCTAAATTTTTGGTAGAATTCAGCTGTGAAGCCATCTGGTCCTGGGCTTTTGTTTGCTGGAAGATTTCTGATTACAGTTTCGATTTCCTTGCTTGTGATGGGTCTGTTAAGATCTTCTATTTCTTCCTGGTTCAGTTTTGGAAAGTTATACTTTTCTAAGAATTTGTCCATTTCATCCAAGTTGTCCATTTTATTGGCATAGAGCTGCTGGTAGTAGTCTCTTATGATCCTTTGTATTTCAGTGTTGTCTGTTGTGATCTCTCCATTTTCATTTCTAATTTTGTTAATTTGGTTTTTCTCTCTTTGTTTCTTAATGAGTCTTGCTAATGGTTTGTCAATTTTGTTTATTTTTTCAAAAAACCAGCTTTTAGCTTTGTTGATTTTTGCTATGGTCTCTTTAGTTTCTTTTGCATTTATTTCTGCCCTGATTTTTAAGATTTCTTTCCTTCTGCTAACTCTGGGGTTCTTCATTTCTTCCTTCTCTAATTGCTTTAGGTGTAGAGTTAGGTTATTTAATTGGTTTTTTTCCTGTTTTTTGATGTAAGCCTGTAATGCTATGAACCTTCCCCTTAGCACTGCTTTTACAGTGTCCCATAGGTTTTGGGTTGTTGTGTTTTCATTTTCATTCAATTCTATACATATTTTGATTTCTTTTTTGATTTCTTCTATGATTTGTTGGTTATTCAGAAGCGTGTTATTTAGCCTCCATATGTTTGAAGTTTTAACAATTTTTTCCCTGTAATTGAGATCTAATCTTACTGCACTGTGGTCAGAAAAGATGACTGGAATGATTTCAATTTTTTTGAATTTTCCAAGACCAGATTTATGGCCCAGGATGTGATCTATTCTGGAGAATGTTCCGTGTGCACTTGAGAAAAAGGTGAAGTTGATTGTTTTGGGGTGAAATGTCCTATAGATATCAATTAGGTCTAGCTGGTCCATTGTGTCATTTAAGGTTTGTGTTTCCTTGTTAATTTTCTGTTTAGTTGATCTATCCATAGTTGTGAGTGGGGTATTAAAGTCTCCCACTATTATTGTGTTACTATTAATTTCCTCTTTCATACTCGTTAGCGTTTGCCATACATATTGTGGTGCTCCTATGTTGGGTGCATATATATTTATAATTGTTATATCTTCTTTTTTGATTGATCCTTTGATCATTATGTAGTGTCCTTCTTTGTCTCTTTTCACTTCCTTTATTTGAAAGTCTATTTTATCTGATATGAGTATTGCGACTCCTGCTTTCTTTTGGTCTCCGTTTGCATGAAATATTTTTTTCCAGCCCTTCACTTTTAGTCTGTATGTGTCTCTTGTTTTGAGGTGGGTCTCTTGTAGACAGCATATATAGGGGTCTTGTTTTTGTATCCATTCAGCCAATCTTTGTCTTTTGGTTGGGGCATTCAACCCATTTACATTTAGGGTAATTATTGATAGGTGTGGTCCTGTTGCCATTTACTTTGTTGTTTTGGGTTCACATTTATAAAACCTTTCTGCATTTCCTGTCTAGAGAAGATCCTTTAGCATTTGTTGAAGAGCTGGTTTGGTGGTGCTGAATTCTCTCAGCTTTTGCTTATCTGTAAAGCTTTTGAATTCTCCTTCATATCTGAATGAGATCCTTGCTGGATACAGTAATCTAGGTTGTAGGTTATTCTCTTTCATTACTTTCAGTACGTCCTGCCATTCCCTTCTGGCCTGGAGGGTTTCTATTGATAGATCAGCTGTTATCCTTATGGGAATCCCTTTGTGTGTTATTTGTTGTTTTTCCCTTGCTGCTTTTAATATTTGTTCTTTGTGTTTGATCTTTGTTAATTTGATTAATATGTGTCTTGGGGTGTTTCGCCTTGGGTTTATCCTGTTTGGGACTCTCTGGGTTTCTTGGATTTGGGTGGCTATTTCCTTCCCCATTTTAGGGAAGTTTTCAGCTATTATCTCCTCGAGTATTTTCTCATGGCCCTTCTTTTTGTCTTCTTCTTCTGGAACTCCTATGATTCGAATGTTGGGGCGTTTCACAGTGTCCCAGAGGTCCCTGAGGTTGTCCTCTTTTCTTTTGATCCTTTTTTCTTTTTTCCTCTCTGCTTCATTTATTTCCACCATTTTATCTTCTACCTCACTTATCCTATCTTCTGCCTCCGTTATTCTACTCTTGGTTCCCTCCAAAGTGTTTTTGATCTCATTCATTGCATTATTCATTTGTAATTGACTCTTTTTTATTTCTTCTAGGTCTTTATTAAACAGTTCTTGAATCTTTTCAATCTTTGTTTCCAGGCTATTTATCTGTAACTCCATTTTGTTTTCAAGATTTTGGATCATTTTTATTATCATTATTCTAAATTCTTTTTCAGGTAGATTCCCTATCTCCTCCTCTTTTGTTTGACTTGGTGGGCATTTTTCATGTTCCTTTACCTGTTGGGTATTTCTTTGCCTTTTCATCTTGTTTAGATTGCTGTATCTGGAGTGGGCTTTCTGTATTCTGGAGGTCTGTGGTTCCTTTTTGTTGTGGAGGATTAACCCAGTGGGTGGGGTTAGACGATTGGCTTGTCAAGGTTTCCTGGTTAGGGAAGCTTGCATCAGTGTTCTGGTGCGTGGAACTTGATTTCTACTCTTTGGAGAGCAATGGAGTGCCCAGTAATGATTTTTGAGATGGATCTATGTGTTAGGTGTGACCTTGGGCAGCCTGTATGTTGACGTTCAGGGCTATGTTCCTGCGTTGCTGGAGAATTTGCGTGGTATGTCTTGCTCTGAAACTTATTGGCTCTTGTGTGGTGGTTGGTTTCAGTGTAGGTATGGAGGCTTTTGGACAGTCACTTATTACTTAAAGTTCCTTGTAGTCAGGAGTTTTCTGGTGTTCTCAGGTTTTGGGCTTAAGTCTCCTGCCTCTGGATTTCAGTTTTATTCTTCCTGTAGTCTCAGGACTTCTCCAACTATGCAGCCCTGATAAAAAAACTTCTAGGTTAATGGCTAAAAGATTCTCCCCCATTAGGGACACCCAGAGAGGTTCACAGAGTCACATGAAGAAGAGGAGAGGGAGGAGGGAGATAGAGATGAACAGGAGGAGAAAAAGGGGGACTCAAGAGGAGAGAGACAGATCTACACAGCTGTCTGTTCCCAGAGTGTTCTCCGTAGCCCAGTCACCTACAAAGATTCACAGAATTGGATTGGGAAGAGAAGGGGAAAGGAGGAAATAGAGGTGTTCTGAGGTAGAAAACAGAGAGTCAAGATTGGGAGAGAATAATCTTCGGTTTAAAAATAGGGCTTCTCTTCTTTTTTTTTTTTGTAAGGTTATAGTGTATTGAAAATGAAAATTAAGGAGTAGTAGAGGAGTACTAGAGGACTTTAAAAGAAATAAGATAAAAAGAAAAATAGAAAATAGAAGAGAGAAAGGAAAGAAAAAAAAGAAAGAAAAAGAAAAAAAAAGAAAAAAAAAATTTTTTTTCCCCCTAATTAAAAAATCGTAAAAGTCTATGGAAATGAAAGTTAAGCAGTAATGGGGGAGTAATAGGGGATTTTAAAGGAAAATAAAAGAGAAAAAATAAAAAAGAAAAAAAGAAAAGAAAAATAAAAAAAAATAAAAAAAAGAGAAAAAAGTAAAATTATATCTAGGAGTTTCTCTGGAGCTGTTGCGGTCAGTGTGGGTTCGGCTCAGTTTCAGATAGCTCCTCGTTCCAGCTTACACTTCTCGATATCTATAGGGCCCTTCCGGTGTAGTCCGTGTTTTCTACGGGGATTTTAATCTGTTGCACCAGTCCCTTCTGAAGCGGTTCCCTTTGTTTATTTGGCTTCTGTTTGCCGGTCTCTTCAGAGCCTCATTTCCGCCCTGACACAGGCGGGCGGAGGTGGACTCTTATTCAGGTAGCTAGTTCCGTCGCTCTGCGGGGAGGGGCTTGCGCCGCGGGGCTTGCGCCGCGGGGATGGGCTGGGGCTGCCAGGAGGGGCTGACGCTGCTCTCTCCTCTGCGCTGCTCAGGCTCCCGGCTGTTCTATATGGAGCGCGCCCCGCGCTGCGCGAGGTTCCAGCCCTCGGGTGTTCCACAAAAGCGCGGAGGGAAAAGCTGCGCCTGCTCTCTGTGCCTTCCCCGTCAGAGCGGTCCAGGCAGCCAGGGGCTCGGTGGGCGCACTCTCCCCAGGTGTGGCGCGCCCCCTCCCTTCCGCGGACCCAGTCTCAGTTTCCGCTGGCGCCAGTCGGGTGCGCGCGCCTTCTGCCCTCCGCGTCCCCAGCCCCAGTCCCCGCCCGCGCCGGTCGGGTGCCTGCGCCCTGTGTCTCGCCGCGACCTTCCCCTCCCCCCTGCCTCCTGCCTCCGGCGGGGCTGGGCCGGTCCGCAGCTTGCGAGCTCCTCTCTGGACCCTCTCGGTCTCTTTGTTCTGCGAACGGCCGGCAGTGTGTTCGGGCCGGTTAATTTACTCTCTCTCCTTTGGTCTCCCACAGTTCAAGTTGGCAACTCACAGAAGCTCCCTCCGATTGTCCTCAGGGCACTCAGGCCCGGACCCTACCCCAAGCAATGCCGCCTAAGAGCTCCCGGGACGGATCTCCGTCCTTAGCTCTTTTGTTTCACTTTTTATCTTTTATATTTTGTCCTACCTCCTTTCGAAGACAATGGGCTGCTTTTCTGGGCGCCTGATGACCTCAGCTAGCGATCAGAAGTTGTTTTGCGAAGTTTGCTCTGCGTTCAGTTATTCTTTTGATGAATTTGTAGGAGAGAAAGTGGTCTCCCCGTCCTACTCCTCCGCCATCTTGGCTCCTCCCTCAACACACATTTTTGCAAAGAAGACACACAGATGGCTAATAAGCACATGAAAACATTTCTCATTATTAGAGAAGTGCAAATCAAAACTACAATGAGACATCACCTCACACCAGTCAGAATGGCCATCGTCATTAAAAAATAATAATAATAATAAATAAATAAAAATAATACAAACAATAAATTCTCAGAGGTTGTGGAGAAAAGGGAACCCACTTGCACTGCTGGTGGGAATGTAAATTGATACAGCCACTGTGGAGGACAGTGTGGAGATTCCTTAAAAAAAAAATAGGAATAAACCTACCGTATGACCAAGCAACCCCACTATTGGGCATATACACTGAGGAAACCATAATTGAAAAAGACACATATATCTCCTATATTATTTTTGTCTCATTTTCCTCCAACTCCTAAGCTCTCTTGTGCTCAGTTGCTCAGCCATGACCAATTCTTTGTGACCTCATGGATTATAGTCCATCAGGCTCCTCCATTCATGGGATTCTCCAGTCAAGAATACTGGAGTGGAAAAAAAAAAAAAAAGAATACTGGAGTGGGTTGCCATGCCCTCCTCCAGGGTATCTTCCCAACCCAGGGAACGAACTCAGGTCTCCCAGATTGCAGGTGGATTCTTTACCATCTGAGCCACCAGTGAAGCCCCCCTTGTACTCTATGAATGTAAATATTTTATATGTTTTCAGTTAATGGTGTTTCTCAAATCATGACTGCAAGAGCTCCCTTTAGTCTTTTTTTTTTTTTTTATTAGTTGGAGGCTAATTACTTTACAATATTGTAGTGGTTTTTGTCATACATTGACATGAATCAGCCATGGATTTACATGTATTCCCCATCCCGATCCCCCCTCCCACCTCCCTCTCCACCTGATTCCTCTGGGTCTTCCCAGTGCACCAGGCTTTAATCTTTTAAGAACAGAGTCTGTGAACATCTCTCCTTCTGAGGAGACTGACAAAAACTACTTATTTTTGCAGAAAAAAAAAAAGTTGCCCATATCATGGTTGCCAAATAAAATAAACCCTACTATCATAGTCATAACTAATTTGACAAACAATTATTCTCATAGCCAAAGATTGTAACATGTGCTGGAGGGAGCTGTCATTTCTTACTCCAAACAGTACCTTGAGGTATGTACTGTTATTATGCCTGTTGTACAGATAAGGATATTGATATACAAGGAGAAGAAGTGGCTTGTCCTAGGCACAAAGTTACTTAGCAACACTTAAAATACTACCTGTCATAGAGTAGTGCTTAACAAGAATTATATATTCTTCTTCTTATCACTATTACTACTACTACTACTATTACTATGATGATGCAATATCTGGTTATGCATTGTATGCCTTTCTATAATACACAATTTGCTTAAAAAATGGTGAAATGTGGGAAAGAAATTCTCTTCAACAAGTGGTGTAAAGAAAACTTTACATGACAGCTACATGTAAAACAAAGACATTTAGACATTTCCTTACACCATATACAAAAATATATTTAAAATGGTTTAAAGACCCAAATGTAATACCTGAAAATGTAAGTAAAACTCCTAGAAGAAAACATAGGCAGAACATTTTGACATAAATTATAGTAAAACTATATTGGATCTGTCTCCTACAGTAATATAAATAAAATAAAAATAAATAAACGGGGCCTAGTTAATCTTAAAAGCTCTGGCATGATAAAGGAAATTATTAACCAAACAGAAAGATGACTGACCTAATTGGAGAAAATACTTGCAAATGATGAGACCAATAAGGGGTTAATATTCAAAATACACAAGCAGTTAATGCAACTAAACTTCATAAAACTTAAATAAATGGGCAGAAGAACTGAATGGCATTTCTCCAAGGAGAATATACAGATAGATAATAGAATAATAGGTACATAAAAAGAAACTCAAAATTGCTAATTATCAGAGAAATGCAAATCAAAACAACAATGAGCTATTACCCCACATCAGACAGGATGGCTACCATTAAAAGTTTACAATATCCAGTTGGTGAGGATGTGGAGAAAAGAGAACCCTCTTACACTGTTGGTGGGGATGTAAATTTGTGTAGTGTTTGTGGAAAACAGCACGGAGGTTCTCCAAAAAGCTAAAATTAGAACTGCCATATATATTTGAAGAAAGCAAAAACTCTAACTCAAAAAGATACATGCACTCTAATATTCATAGCACACTTATTTAAAATAGTTAAGATAGACAAATAATCTATGTGCTCATCAACAGATGAATGGATAAAGAAATGTGGCTATATATATATATATACACAAGGAAATATTACTCAGCCATAAAAAATGAAATTCTATTTACAGCAATGTGGATCAAACTACAAAATATTATGCTTAGTGACATAAATCAGACAAAGAAAGACAAATATTGCATGATATCACTTATATGTGGTATCTAAATGAAAAATACAAACAAGTGAGTTAAATAGAAACAGACTCACAGATATAGAAAACAAACTAGTGGTTACCAAAAGGGTGTGGGAATATGGGAGTGACAAGCTAGGTTATGAGGTTAACAGATACAAAATTCAAAAGATACAAAGTATTATGCATAAAATAAAAAAAGCAACAAGAAAATATCTATAGCACAGGGAATTATAGCCATTATCTTGTAATAACTTTTAATGGAATATAATCGGTAAAAACACTGAATCCCAATGTTATACACCTAAAACTAATATTTTGAATATAAATTTTAAATCAACTATACTTCCACAAAAATAATTCTGAATTTGAATATTTTGTAAGGCCTAATGAATTAATATATTCAATCATCATTACTATCTTATGCTTGATGTTATAATAGAGACAACCAAATGCTATGTGCCTTTTTTTTTTTTTTTTTTACTATGTGTCTCTTGATGAAGTGTGCAACCACATCTGTGATATATTCTTATCAAAGCAATTGATTGTGAATCTGGTAAGCCTCTAACCTAGTGTTGTTTAATAGTGCTTACTGCATTTTTTTTTTTTTTTACTGCACTGTATGGCTTATGGGACTTTAGTTCCTTGACCAGGGATCAAACCAGGCCCGTGGAAGTGAGAGTGCAAAGTCTTAACCACTGACCACTAAGGAATTCCCAACTCACTGCAATTTTGAAAATGTTCTATAATTCACACTATACAGTAAGGTAGTCACCAGCCATACATAGGTATTTAGTACTCAAAATGCAACCACTGGAAATGAGGAACTGAATTTTACTCTAATTTTAATCAGTTTAAATTGAAATAGCCACATGTGTCTAGCAGTCGCCATATTGTACAACACAACATAAATATAATAGATAATTTAAAAGAAATAAACAGGAAAGAGGGGTATATTTAAAATACTGTGGGAATGTAATCAGGAAATTAGACAGCAGAAATTCCACAGACCAAAAGACATAGTCAATTTAATAAGTAAACTTCAAAGAGAGAAAATTGCCAAGAGGTGGAGAAGAAATTTATGTTAAGGAATGAATACATATATCAACCAATCTAGTGTATGAAACTTTGAATCCTGAATCAAACAAACACACTGCAAAATCATACATGAGATAGTTGAAAGAACTTGAATATATAGGTGGCTCAGAAGTAAATAATCTGCCTACCAATGCAGGAGACACTGGTTTGATCCCTGGGGCGGGAAGATACCCTGGAGGAGGAAATGACAATCCACTCCAGTATTCTTGGGAATGGCAACCTACTCCAATATTCTTGCTTGGAGAATCCCATGGACAGAGGAGCCTGCCAGTTTATAGTCTATAGGGTCATGAAGAATTGTACATGACTGAGTACACACATGCATTTTCAATTTCAACATATAAACATACTGAAGTAATTATGAATAAAATGACTTAATATGATGATGTCTGGGACCTGCTTCAAAATTATTCAGAGGAGACTGGATACAGGATTGTGTGGGGGCTTCAGTGAAACAATTTGTTGATAATTACTGAAGCTGAATGATGGATGCACAGAAATTCATTACACAAATATCTCTACTTTTGTGCATAGTTGACATTTCTGTAAATTACAGTCCCAAACATCTTGAGATTAACATGTTCCTCTATCATGGCATAGCATTCTGTGCTTTGTTTTGCCTGTTACAAATACTAAGGAGAGTAGAAGCCAAAGGCAGATAATCTAGTTAAAAGTCCTTTGTAGACCAAGATAAACAATTTAAAAATGGATGTCATTAATTAAAAGTATCTCCAGATGTTATCAAATGGTTTACAAAAAAGTAGAGTTGTAAATAAATTGTAATAATTTTGATACAGGCCAAATATTCCCATTTGAATGCAGAGTTCCAAAAAAATAGCCAGGAGAGATAAAAGACTTCCTCAGTGATCAATGCAAAGAAATAGAGGAAAACAACAGAATGGGAACAACTAGAGATCTCTTCAAGAAAATTAGAGTTACCAAGGGAACATTTCATGCAAAGATGGGCTCAATAAAGGACAGAAGTGGTATGGACCTAACAGAAGCAGAAGATATTAAGCAGAGGTGGAAGAATACACAGAAGAACTGTACAAAAAAAGATCTTCATGACCCAGATAATCATAATGGTGTGATCACTCACGTAGAGCCAGACATTCTGGAATGTGAAGTCAAGTGGGCCTTAGAAAGCATCACTATGACAAAGCTAGTGGATGTGATAGAATTCCAGTTGAGCTATTTCAAATCCTGAAAGATGATGCTGTGAAAGTGCTGCCAATATGCCAGCAAATTTGGAAAACTCAGCAGTGGCCACAAGACTGGAAAAGGTCTGTTTTCATTCCAATCCCTAAGAAAGGCAATCCCAAAGAATGCTCAAACTACCACGCAATTGCATTCATCTCACACGCTAGTAAAGTAATGCTCAAAATTCCCCAAGTCAGGCTTCAGCAATATGTGAACTGAGAACTTCCAGATGTTCAAGCTGGTTTTAGAAAAGGCAGAGGAACCAGAGATCAAATTGCCAATATCTGCTGGATCATCCAAAAAGCAAGAGACTTCCAGAGAAACATCTATTTCTGCCTTATTGACTATGCCAAAGCCGTCGAATGTGTGGATCACAATAAACTGTGGAAACTTCTGAAGGAGATGGGAATACCAGACCATCTGACCTGAATCTTGAGAAACCTGTATGCGGGTCAGGAAGCAACAGTTAGAACTGGACATGGAACAACAGACTGGTTCCAAATAGGAAAAAGAGTATGTCAAAGCTGTATTTGGACACCCTGCTTATTTAACTTATATGCAGAGTACATCATGACAAACGCTGGGCTGGAAGAAACACAAGCTGGAATCAAGATTGCCAGGAGAAATATCAGTAACCTCAGATGTGTAGATGACACCACCCTTATGGCAGAAAGTGAAGAGGAACTAAAGTGCCTCTTGATGAAAGTGAAAGAGAAGAGTGAAAAATTTGGCTTAAAGCTCAACATTCAGAAAACTAACATCATGGCATCTGGTCCCATCACCTCATGGCAAATAGATGGGGAGACAGTGGAAACAGTGTCAGACTTTATTTTTGGGGGCTCCAAAATCACTGCAGATGGTGACTGCAGCCATGAAATTAAAAGACACTTACTCCTTGGAAGGAAAGTTATGGTCAACCTAGACAGCACATTAGAAAGCAGAGATGCTACTTTGCCATCAAAGGTCCGTCTGGTCAAGGCTCTGGTTTTTCCAGTGGTCATGTATGGATGTGAGAGTTGGACTGTGAAGAAAGCTGAGCGCCAAAAAATTGATGCTTTTGAACTGTGGTGTTGGAGAAGACTCAGAGAGTCCCTTAGACTGCAAGGAGATCCAACCAGTCCATCCTGAAGGAGAAAAGTCCTGGATTTTCACTGGAAGGACTGATGCTGAAGCTGAAACTCTAGTACTTTGGCCACTTCATGTGAAGAGTTGACTCATTGGAATAGACCCTGATGCTGGGCGGGATTGGGGGCAGGAGGAGAAGAGGACGACAGAGGATGAGATGGCTGGATGGCATCGCCGACTCGTTGGGCATGAGTTTGTGTAAACTCTGGGAGTTTGTGACAGACAGGGACGCCTGGTGTGGTGTGATTCATGGGGTCGCCAAGAGTCGGACACGACTGAGCGACTGAACTGAACTGAATGATTTTGAATCATTCAGCATTTTGAATAAAGAAAACTTTAAAGGTTAAAATATGTTGATTAAATGCCGTGGTTTGATTTATTGCTAACTTCTAATTTTACCAGTGATATTCTAGCCACTGTAGGCAAAACAAAGGTATCTTTATTTTTTTTTTTTTCAATTTTAATGTAAAAATGATTTCACATTATTTCTTGAGGTGAAGGATCTTTGGTGTCCAGTTTACTAATCATGCTTGCATTTTTGCACAAAAATATTGTTTACTTTTCAGTACATGCAGTTGAGTATTCAGGATGATTTAGAATTCAACTTTATTGATTGTGGTCTTTCAAGTAAAATGACAATAAAAATAAAAATTTTAAATGATTAAACTAACTTAGAAGTAATTCCCTTGTGCCTCAGACAGTAAAGAATCTATCTGCAATGCAAGAGACAGGAGTTCAATTCTTGAGTCGGGAAGACACCCTGGAGAAGGGAATGGAAACCCATTATAGTATTCTTCCCTGGAAAATTCCGTGGACAGAAGACCCTGGTGGGCTACAGTCTATGCGGTCTCAAAGAGTCATACACGACTAAGTGACTAACACTGTCTCTTTCACACTTTCACAATTAATTAGTACTTGCTAATATTTAGACATTTTACTAAATAATGTAAATATATATCATCTCTTTAACTGTCCCAGAGGCCTAAGATAGATACTATTACTTATTACACACAATTACAGATTGAAGAACTGAGATGATAGAAATGAAGTAATTTGTAAAAATCACTATGATTAGTGAGTGATAAAACCTGAGAACACAGTGATATAATAAGGAAAACCTTAGTGACTTTTGTTGTGGCTGTTTTATTGTGTTTGGTTTGTTTTGGTTTGTTTTCTTGGTCACTTGTTATAAAATGACAGTAGCTGACAAGTTCCACTTGACAACCATATTTAAGTATATCAGGATATGTCTGGAGATCCAGACTAAGTGTAGATTATAAATCAGTTTCAGAAGTTTAATAAAAAGCATCACTTTTGAATCAAGGCAAGCCAGGTTTGATGTGTATTACTATTATTGACATCAGGGTGACAATAAGAATTTTAATTAACTTTATATTTCTTCATCTATAAAATGAGACTAGCAATGCATATGCCTATCTATAAGTTTTTTATAATTAGAGGTGATGAATTTAACATTTTTGAGCCAGTGCTTTGCTTACACATTTTGAAATAAATGGTAGCTGATTTCATCATCTATCAACTATGTAACATTGTGTAGTTTACTTACCTTCTCCATGCATCAGTTTCTTCATCCATAAAATGGAGATAACAGTAATAATGATATTATCATCACACAAGTTATGAGCTTTATAAAATTAATTTTATGTAAGTGCTTATAACAGCAGTATTTGGTCTATTTAAGTGCAAAATAAGTGCTAGATTTTATTGCATTGGCATTAATGTAAGAATGAGAATTAGTGTAAGAAATCATGCTATACCTATTTTCTTTCTTCTAGTTTACAATACACAGGGAGTTTTTTGTAATGATATAAAGCTGCTCTAAATATGATTAATGTACTGAGTGATTATGTGTGAAAATTAAAAATATGGGTACTACTAGGCTTCAAGTTAATCAAACATGTGGTAAATTATTTGATCTGAACTTAAACATGGTGATTAAGGACTTACCTGTGTGATGAAACTATCAGATAATGATGGCATTTCAAATCAGTAGGTAAAGAATATATCAGAAATTAAATGATGTGGGAAAAATTGGTTAACTATCTGAAAAAGTATTTGATTTGATCATCACAGTGCAATAATAAAGCCAGATTGTGTGAGGTGTCAAATGAATTAAACAATGATGAGACTATATAACTGAAATATAAATTTGAAAAGTAATATATAACCAAATGATAATCATTTGCTTTCCTATTAAGTTGCAAATAATTATAAACATAATATTAGATTCAAGTTTGTAAAGATTATATGAGCATAGTATGAACCATTGATGAGTGTATATACGGTATATTCTTTGTTCAGAGCAAGCTAGCACTATAACAATATGTAAAAGGAAAAAGAGAATAAAAGATAATAAATACTTTAAAAAGTCATATTGCTTCAAGACCTACTTTAATCTCTAGAAATTTCCTCAGGAAATAATCAGAAATATTCACAAATATTAAGGTACAAGGCTCTGTACTGTAGTGTTCTTCATTTCTTAAAAAATCATTTGAAACTAAATACCAATAAAGAGTATATTTCATTATTGTACACTCATGTAATTCTAAGAGTTGTAGCTACTAAAAGAATAGATTTGGGGGTGGGGGGAGAGGAAAAGCATCGGAAAATACTGTGCAGACTGTAAAACATAAAATATTTTCAAATGCCATCAAAATTTTATATACATACATAGAAAATAGACTGGAATATAATAAGACAACATTGCTGGTCTCTGGATGGTAGGATTAAGGCAGATCTTCATTAGTTCAAAAATTCACTGGAGTGTGTGTTTTCTAAATAAATAAAGACTACTAAAACCAGGCATACTTTAGAAATATTGTGAGTTCAGTTCTAGACAACTGCAATAATGTGAATACTGCAGTAAAGCAAGTTACACAATATTTTTGTTTTCCCAGTGTATATAAAAGTTATATTTATGCTATAGCTTATTAAGTGTGCAATAGTATTAGGTCTAAAAAATGTACACATTTTAATTTAAAAATACTTTATTGCTAAAAAAAAATGCTAGTCATCATCTGAAACCTCGGTGATTCATAATATCTTTGCAATAGTAGCATCAAAGATAACTGATCATAGATCACCATAACAAATATAAAAATGATGAAAAGTATGAAATATTTCCAGAATTACCAAAACTCAAGGAAGTGAATAAATGCTTTTGGGAAAATAACATTAATAGACTTACTCAGCACAAGATTGCCAAAACGTTCAAGATGTAAAAAACACAATGTCTGCAAAGACCAATAAGACAAGGTATGCATGTATAATGTTACATATCAATTATATGTCAGTAAAACTGGAAAACAAATATTTAGAATGGTTTGATATTTAAGCAAGCAATAAAAAAGATATATTTATGTAGAAAAATGGTTTATAACCATTTATTTATTTTCAATAACAGTGAACTTCCTAAAGATCAGCATCATAATTTAAATAGTCTAGGTAAATAGAATGAATTTTATGAAATATTTTAAGAAATATAAATGTGGAATGTTTTTAAGGTGAAGAAAGCCTTTCTAGGCATGATAAAAATCTCTATTTTATTTTATTTAAAAAGGCTATTATGCAATGAAATAAAAATTTCTAACTTTTGAGTAATTAAAAGATAAAACTAAAAAGATTGATATTAAATATATAAAAATATTCCTACATAGAAAAAAGTATGTCAAGTGGTAGAGAGGAGACAAAAAAACAGAACAGGGGAAGACGTGTAAATCCATGGCTGATTCATATCAATGTATGACAAAACCCATTGAAATGTTGTGAAGTAATCAGCCTCCAACTAATAAAAAAATTAAAAAAAAAAATTCTGGAAGGATATACACAACTGATTCAAAAAAGGTGATATATATAGAAAAAGTGCTCAAGCAATTATGTGGATGAATATCACAAATATCATTTTTAGTTAAAGCAGGTAGGCATCAAAGATTACAGGCTGTATGATTCTATTTATATAAGGTACAAAGCAAGCAACATTAGTCTACAACGTCTGAAGTCAGGATAGTGGATACCCTTGGCAATGGGTTGTAATTGGAAATAGACATCAGGAGTCTTCTCAGTTGCTGGTAATGTTCTCTTTCTTGATATGTGTTCCATTTAAATGCCTGTGTTCAGTTTTTCAAAATTTACCTAACTGTACACTTCTGATTTATACATTTCTCTTCATAGTATAGTTCAATAAAAACATTTTAATTAATCAGGTTAAGCTGGATAAACTACTGTATAATTGTGTTCATTTCACATGCTAGTAAAGTTATGTTCACAATCCTTCAAGCTAGGCTTCAATAGTATGTGAATTGAGAACTTCCAGATTTACAAGCTGAATTTAAAAATGCAGAAGAATCAGAGATTAGATTGCCAACACTTGTTGGATCATAGAGAAAGCAAGGGAATTCCAGAAAAACATCTACTTCTGCTTCACTGACTATGCTAACACCTTTGACTGTGTGGATCATAACAAACCGTGGAAAATTCTTAAAGAGATGGAAGTACCAGATTGCCTTACCTGCCTCCTGAGAAACCTGTATGCACATCAAGAAGTTTAAGAAAGGAGTACAACAAGGTGGTCTATTGTCATCATGCTTATTTAAATTCTATGCAGAGTACATCATACCAAATGCTGAGCTGGATGAATCACAACTTGGAATCAAAATTCCTGGGAGAAGTATCAGTAAATTCAGATGAAGATGATAACCACTATAATGGGAGAAGTGAAAAGGAACTAAAGATCCTCTTGATGAGGATTAAATAGAGTGAAAAAGCTGACTTAAAACTCAATATTCAGAAAAGTAAGATTGTACCATCTGATCCCCTAATTTCATAGTAAAGAGAAGGGGGAAAAGTGAAAGCAGTGATAGATTCTATATTCTTGGGCTCCAATATCACTGCTGATTGTGACTACAACCATGAAATTTAAAGATGCTTGCTGCTTGGAAGGAAAGCTATAACAAACTTAGACAATGTATTGGAAAGCAGAGACATCACTTTGCTGACAAAGGTCCATATATTCAAAGCTATGTTTTTTCCAGTAGTCATATATGGATGTGAGAGTTGGACCATAAAGAAGGCTGAGCACTGAAAAACTGATGTTTTCAAATTGTGCTGCAGAAGACTCTTAAGAGTCCCTTGGACAGAAAGATCAAATCAGTCAATCTTAAAGGAAATAAACCCTGAATATTCATTGGAAGGACTGATGCTGAAGTTGAAGCTCCAATAATTTGGTCATTTGATGCAAAGAGCCAGATTGTTAGAAAAGACTCTTACGCTGAGAAAGATTGATGTCAAAAGGAGAAGGGGCAGCAGAGGAAAAGATGGTTAGATAGCATCACTGACTCAGTGGACATGAATTTGAGCAAACTCCAGGAGATAATAAAGGACAGGGAAACCTAGCGTGCTGTTGTCCATGGGAGTCTCAAAAAGTTGGACACAACCTAGCAACTGAACAACAACAACAAGCTGGATTATGTTCACAATCCAGTAAAATGCCAGATGACATCTTGAGTTCGTATATAAGATATCCTAGAGGAAAACATTACTAGACTTTAAAAATGTAGTGTGAAAATCATAATTATTTTGTAAAACTGGGTATCATTTTAAACATCTTCTTGTGGCTGATAATTTTTAATCTTTCCATTCTTAATATAACAAACAGAAAGGCAAACAACATCATTTCAATACCTTATACATATTGATCTGGATTTTGAGATATTTTATTTAAAAACTGTATACCAAATCTGGATCAGTGTATATTAAAAAAATATATGTATGTTTTATTGTCTGAGTCATCTACCTTTAAAATAAGCAGTCACTTATGCAGAAAATGATAATGTTATAGTTTTTCATATTAGAAAAATTTATGCTCGTTATAAGTATAAAAACTAGAAAATAAAATATATAAAAATATAATAAAGACATATCAAGTGATAACTACTATTAAACATTTTTGTCCTTCCAAACTTGTTTCTATGCAACTATACCCTTTTATAACCTGTGTTGAGACAAATTGTGAAAAAATTTTAAATGTGGCAGAGAAATATTGAATGTCCTGTCAAGCACACTATTAAGGGTTATCTGTGCCTTTCATTGTATTGAAGTTATTTTACAAGTTTGTGAGTTGTAATATTGACAATAAAGGAAATAATACTTGTATACAGAAATGTTAATTACTTTTCAACATATTTAAATATTTCCTGTTTTACATCAAAATATTTATAAGATATCAAGGATAAGAGTAAATATCATGAAAGATTATGATACTTTTTTTTCATTTTTTACATGGTACATTTCCATATTATTTTAACTATTTTGCAATAAGCATTAAATGCTCCTATAACTAAAAACTAAAGGGTGCAAATAAATTTTTATGAGATTTTGGTTAAAACAAAAAGAAGAATGCTAAGTACATAATTTAGTTACTTCAAGAGAGATTTTTTAATAGTTTCAGTCACCATGATTTTTAATAGATTTTTGCTTGTCTTGTTCAGTAGAGTGTCATTCATGTTGTTAAACTCGTGTTAAACTCTAATCCAGCCATAGTGTAAATTATTTTCTCTACTCAAGATTCGGAAAATATAAAACAGTGTTTTAAGTATAAATTACTTAAGATGACTCTCTTTTTTCTCAGCACTTCAATTGGCTAAGAGATTGTAAACTTTGATCAAAAGAAAAACTGGAAAAATCAAATATATGTCTATTCAACATTTATTAATTTTCTCAAGAGAAAGATAATTCTCACTCGATTGCCAGTCCATGTTAAATAAAAAGCTAATGTGTGCTTAGTCGGTCAGTCATGTCTGACTCTTCGCGACCCCATGGATTGTAGCCTGCCAGGCTCCTCTATTCATTGGGATTATCCAGGCAAGAATACTGGAGTGGGTTGCCAGGACCTCCTCCAGGGAATCTTTCTAACCCAGGGACTGAACCCAGCTCTCCTGAATTGCAGGTGGATTCTTTACTGTCTGAGCCACTAGGGAACTCCATAAAACTAATAATGAGTATATCAAAGATTAGAGTGATGTTACTATTTTACATAGTCATTTATTAGCCAATATATGTCATCATGTATATAGGCACTATTTGCTCAGATAAATGTAAAGTTTTATTTCTAAATAAGGAATTTTATAGACATATTTGATGATAAATTAAAAATGATACAAAATATAAATAACCACAAAATTATCATGGCACTTCATAAAATAATAAGAAAAATAAATTCACCTGTTTAGATAATAAATAATTGTGTTTAAAATGCATTCAGTTTAATTTAGATACTGCTACCAGCTCCCTTCTTAAAGTACCATACAACTTTGAATTTACCATGTCCTTTTCTTCCCGAACAGAACATCCTTAGACTTCCTCGACTCCTCCATTTATATTATTATTATTATATAATATCATAAGATACCTTCATATAGGAGTCATTGCTTATCCAACTACATAATCCCTCTACTAAGGCTTGTACAGTGTATTATATGTATCAAGTATTCAATTAATTTTTTATCAAGCTGAAGTAAAGTAAAAATTTGTGATTAAAAACAAAATTAACTAGTAGGTTTGTTTACATCGTTTTGCTTTCCACACAAATTTTTAGGTTACCTTTATTAGCAATTTAAAATAGATTAAAGCATATTTTAAAAATAAAATATTTAAATTAAGAAACTCTTCTTTGTTGCCTGCCTGAGTTCAAATCCTAGCTCTGCCATTCACAACTGTGTGGCTTTGGGCAAGTTGCTGACTCTTTTAATACTTCAGTTTTCTTACTGGTAAAAAGGAGATAATAGTAATGGAACCCACATGATAAAGTCATTATGAGGACTGCATGTTTCTTGAGTTAATATAGGTAAATTGCTTTTAACATGATCTGATGTATAAGTTTTATATGTACCTCTTCAGAATTTTGATAAACCAATATTAATAAAGAAATATCCACACTGATCTTTGCAACTCACCTGTGAGACAGCAAAAAGTCATTGTGGAATTAAATTACTAATACTACATAGATATTGATGACAGTGTCTATATTCTAGAATTTAACTAGAAGTAACTAATTAGTTCAGTTCAGTTCACTCAGTCCTGTCTGACTCTTTGTGACCCCATGGACTGCAGCACGCCAGGCTTCCCTGTCCATCACCAACTCCCAGAGCCTGCTCAAACTCAAGTCCATTGAGTCAGTGATTTCATCCAACCATCTTAGCCCCTGTCGTCTCCTTCTCCTCCTGCCTTCAATCTTTCCCAGCATCATGGTCTTTTCCAATGAGTCAGTTTTTCGCATCAGGTGGCCAAAGTATTGGAGCTTTAACTTTAGCAACAGTTCTTCCAATGATTAGTATTCACTAAAGCCTCTTAAGCCTGCCAGCTACTGAATATTAAAGTCCCTGTGTCAGAGATGTGGAAACTGAGAAATAAATCATTTTTTGTCAATATGATTTTATAGCCACGTTGCAGCACTGGTTAGATAGTTGAAGGCTATTTTTAAATCCTCATAAAATTTCATTAAGACAAAATGACAAGATTATAATCTTCTTTCACGGTAAAAGTAATTGAAAAATAAATGTTTCTGTTAGATGCAGGAAGAATTCCTTGTCTCTAAATGGGTCATATCTAATGAAAACAAAATGACCAAACTGATATGTTAAACAATATATATATATATATATATATATATATATATATATATATATATATATATATAGACACACACACACATTAAAAGTCCTAAAGGCCTTTTACTGCATGCAAAAAAATTCCTTAGAATGATATTCAAGAAACTTCCAAGCTTAAATCAACAAAAAAACTTTCTATATACTGTTCACCTGAAACAAACTGACAGTTTATTCTCAAGCAAAGATTTTTTTAATGAAGATAAGCAGAGATCTGCAATTCAAGGTCTACAGCGAGGGCAAGTCACATGCAATTCTCCGCACAGCAAGGGAAGGAAAACATTTTTAAAGAGATGAAAAGCAAATTGAGAGGACGATAGAAAACGAAGAGTCCATGGCATGTAAATCCATGGCTGATTCATGTCAATGTATGACAAAAACCACTACAATATTGTAAAGTAATTAGCCTCCAACTAATAAAAATAAATGGAAAAAAATAAAATAAAATGCTATAAAAGAGTCCATGGCTTTTCGTTGGCTGAGTTCTTGCCAGAAAAGAAATGGAATTTTCTTCTGCCTGTTGGTCTCTGCTATCTGCTCAAGACAGGAGTGCTCCACATTCTGGTTGCCCAACTCTATTTAATTGAGGCTTCTGTTTATTTATTTATTTATTTTATATTTCCCTCTTTCACTCAAGATGTTTCTCTGAAAACATTTCCGATCACAAGTCAGATTTTCTGGTTTTAGTAATGTTTTCCCTCAATGTCAGAAAGGGTTTTCTTGGGTATATTGTCTCACATTGGAGGGAAAGTCTACAGACTGGAAATCTATTAAGTTCTCATTCAAGTAACAAATAGGCATAGGAGGGAGTACTCTCAGGCACTTTTTACCTAAAGTCAATATGTTATCAAGGTCATATGCAATGGAGATCATCTGAATTGTAAGGTTTGGGGACAGGTCTTCTTTTCTTTTCTTTCTTTTCTTTTTTTTAAATAATATATAGATTTTCTTGAAGTATAGTTAACTTACAATGTTACAGGTGCACAGCAAGGTGATTCAGTTATACATATATATTATTTTTGAGGTTATTTTCCATTATAGGTTATTATAAGATATTGACTATTTCACTGTGATACTTAAAGTAAATCTTTGTTGCTTGTTTCATATCTATATTTTTAATTAGAAATCTAACATTCTATTCATACTAAGTCAAACAAGTGGGGTCAAAATCTCATGAATTTTTTAGGCAAATATCCATTAGTTTTCTAAGATATATATTATACATGCTATGTAGAGATATTTGTGTGTGTGTGTGTGTATATATAGACACAAAGTCTTTTCTACTACACTTGATAAAGGCTTGAGAAAGAACATTAAAAAAAAAGAAGAGATGGAGAAATTGGAAAACATAAATTAAATTAAAAGGAAACACTGAATATGAAATAGAAAAAGTGAAACAATCTAGATAAAAGCAAAAGATCATCATACAGTCCAGTTGCTTTTTTTCTTTTCAAAGATATTTTTGCAATTTTTTTTATTTTTTAATTAATTTTTAAAAATTAATTAATAAATTTTAATTGGGGGATAATTACTTTACAATATTGTGGTGATTTTTGCCATACATTGACATGAATCAGCCATGGGTGTAAATGTGTCCCACCATCCTGAAACCCCTCCCACCTCCCTCCCACCTCCATCCCTCTAGGTTGTCCCAGAGCACTGGGTTTGAGTTCCCTGCTTCATGCATTGAACTTCACTGGTCATCTATTTTACATATAGTAGTATACAGGTTTCAATGCTATTCTCTCATATCGTCTCACCCTTGCCTTCTCCCACATAGTCCAAAAGGCTGTTCTTTATATATGTGTCTCTTTTGCCATCTTGCATATAGGGTCATTGTTACTGTCTTTCTAAATTCCATATATATGTGTCAATATACTGTATTGTTGTTTCCCTTTCTGACTTACTTCATTCTGTATAATAGGCTACAGTTCCATCCACTTCATTAGAACTGACTCAAATGAGTTCTTTTTTATAGTTCAGTAATATTCAATTGTGTATTTGTACCACAACTTCTTTATCCATCCATCTGCCGATGGACATCTAGGTTGCTTCCATGTCCTAGCTATTGTAAACAGTGCTGCAATGAGCACTGGGATACATGTGTCACTTTCAATTCTAGTTTCCTTGGTGGGTACACCCAGCAGTGGAATTGCTTGGTCATATGGCAGTTCTATTTCCATTTTTTTAAGGAATCTCCACACTGTTCTCCATAGTGGCTATACTAGTTTGTAATACCAAAACCAGACAAAGATGCCACACACAAAAAGAAAACTACAGGCCAATATCACTGATGAACATAGATGCAAAAATCCTCAACAAAATTCTAGTAAACAGAATCCAACAGCATATTTAAAATATCATACATCATGACTAAGTAGGCTTTATCCCAGGGATGCAAGTATTATTCAATATTTGTGAACCAATCAATGTGATACAACATATTAACAAATTGAAAGATAAAAGTCATATGATTACCTCAATAGATGCAGAGGAAGTCTTTGAGAAAATTCAATACCCATTTATGATTAAAAACAAAAAAAGAAACTCTCCAGAAAGCAGGCATACAAAGAACATACATCAACATAATTAAAGCCATCCATACTACAAACCCACAGCAAACATTAACTACAATGGCAAAAAATTGAAAGCATTTCCTCTAAAATCAGGGAAAAAAATAAGGGTGCCCGCACTCACCAGCTATTTTTAAGCATGGCTGCTCATGAGAAACATATCTGGAACTTTGGAGGGAAAAAAAAAACACAGAAAAATTATAGAATTCTATTTCACCAAAGCTACCATTTAATAGAAAAATCTGTAATCACTTTTTAAAATCCAGATGCATATCAGAATTATCTTGGAATCTTTTTTTTTTTTTTTTAATACAAATGTCCAAATACTGCTTTGCTTTTTTTTTTTTCTGGGGATAGATTTTCAATAGGTCTAGTTCAAATAGTTTTTTAAAGCTGTCTTATCAGATTTTGCCTATTTCATTTCTGTGAAATTGTTACTTTCAAGACGCCAGATTAAATACAGGTCCAGTCAGGGTTCAGAGTTTTCTTTGGGTGTGTCACATGAACTCAAAAGTCTATTGGAGTTTTGTGGCAATAGGGTTTCTTATCAGAGAATGTTGGAGAATCATTCTAGTGGTGTCTTTTCCAAGAGACAAAATCTCCAGACTGCAAAGTAAGGTGTTCAAAAGTTTTTTTTTTTTTTTCCTCCCAAAGGCACACCATGAAATGATTTCTCTACCAAAACATGATTATTTTTAATAAAATAAATTAATATTTTGCCATACTAAAGAATATTTCTTTCTATCAGCTTAGAGTTAAAAGAATCTGAAGCCAAATGCAGTTGGGGTCCTGTGAATATCTCAAGGGATGAGAGTTTATGAGGTGCAAAATAGGTATATCTTTTTAAAAGAGCAATGGGAACACTTTTGCTTAAAGTATTTGCAGGATCTCTACAAAATTTAGAAATTGAGTCTTAATAATGTCATTAGAACTGGACATGAAACAACTGACATGTTCAAAATTGGAAAAGGGATATTTCAAGGCCCACTTTCTACTAAGGTAGAAAGGGAAGAGGAACTAAAGAACGTCTTGTTGAAGGTGAAAGAGGATAGTGAAAAAGCTGGCTTAAAACTCAGCATTCAAAAAAGTAAGACCATGGCATCTGGTCCAATCAGTTCAGTCCAGTCACTCAGTCATGTTCAACTCTTTGCTACCCCATGGAATGCAGCAAGCCAGTCCTCCCTGTCAATGGCCAACTCCTGGAGCTAGCTCAAACCCATGTCCATCGCCTCAGTGAGTCTTTCCAGGGATTCAGTTATTCACATCAGGTGGGTAAAGTATTGGAGCTTCACCTTCAGCATCAGTACCTGCAATGAATAGTCAGGAATGATTTCCTTTAGGATTGACTGATTTGAACTTCTTGCAGTCCAAGTGATTCTCAAGAGTCTTCTCCAACACCACAGTTCAAAAGTATCAATTCTTCAGTACTCATCTTTTTTTATGGTCCAACTCTCACATCCATACATGACTACTAGAAAAACCATAGCTTTGGCTAGACGGAACTTTGTGGGCAAAGTAATGTTTCTGCTTTTTAATATGCTGTCTAGGTTGGTCATAGATTTTCTTCCAAGGAGCAAGCATTGTTTTTGTTTGTTTGTTTGTTTGTTTGTTTTGTTTTTTTTAATTTCATGGCTACAGTCACCATCTGCAGTGATTTTGGAGCCCAAGAATATTAAGTCTGTCACTGTTTCTATTGTTTGCCCATCTATTTGACATGAAGTGATGGGATTGGATGCTGTGATCTTTGTTTTTTGAATGTTGAGTTTTAAGCCAACTTTTCACTCTCCTCTTTCACTTTCATCAGAGTATCTTCAGTTCCTCTTCTTTTTCTGCCATAAAAATGGTGTTGTCTGCATATCTGAGTTTACTGATATTTCTCCAAGCAATCTTGATTCCAGCTTGTGTTTCATCCAGCCTGGCATTTCTCATGATGTACCCTACATATAAGTTAAATAAGCAGAGTGAAAATATATACAGCCTGGACATACTCCTTTTCCAATTTGGAACCAGTACACTGTTCCATGTCCGGTTCTAACTGTTGCTTCTTGAACTACATACAGATTTCTCAGAAGGCAGGTAAAGTGATCTGGTATTCCTATCTCTTGAAGAATTTTCCACAGTTTGCTGTGATCTACACAGTCAAATAGTTTGGTCCAGTCAATAAAGCAGAAATAGATGTTTTTCTGGAACTCTCTTGCTTTTTCAATGATCCAAGAGATGTTGGCAATTTGATGTCTGGATCCTCTGCCTTTTCTAAAGCCAGCCTGAACATCTGGAAGTTCACGGTTCACGTAGTGCTGAAGCCTGGCTTGGAGAATTTTGAGCATTACTTTGCTAGCGTGTAAGATAAGTGCAATTGTGGGTAGTTTAAGCATTCTTTGGCATTACCTTTCTTTGGGATAGGAATGAAAACTGACCTTTTCCAGTCCTGTGACCACTGATAAGTTTTCCAAATTTGCTGGCATATTGAGTGAAGCACTTTCACAGCATCAGCTTTTAGGATTTGCAATAGCTCAACTGGAATTCCATCACCTCCACTAGCTTTGTTTGTAGTGATGCTTCCTAAGGCCCACTTGACTTCATATTCCAGGATGTCTGGTTCTAGGTGAGTGATCACACCATTGTGGTTATTTGGGTCATTTAAACCTTTTTTGTGTAGTTTTTCTGTGTATTTTTGCCACCTTTTCTTAGTATCTTCTTTTTCTGTTAGGTCCATGACGTTTCTGTTCCTTTACTGTGCCCATTTTTGCATATATTCCCTTGGTATCTCTAGTTCTCTTGAAGTTATCTCTAGCCTTTCCTATTCTATCGCTTTGCTCTATTTCTTTGCATTGATCACTAAGGAAAGCTTTCTTATCTCGCCCTGCTGTTCCTGGAATTCCGCATTCAGATGAGTATATCTTTCCTTTTCTCATTTGCCTTTAGCTTCTCTTCTTTGCTCAGCTATTTGTAAGGCCTCCTCAAACAACCATTTTGCCTTTTTGCCTCCTTTTTCTTTGGGATGATGTTGATCACTGCCTCTTGTATAATGTCCATAGCAAGAGAAGGCTTCCGTTCAGTGTGAAAACATATGAACAGTGTTAAACCATATTTTTACCCATGAATGGAGGAAGTTGCTTGAATCTTTTCCCCATACCTCAAATGGTCCATGGATAGCTTAAAAATATCTGAGAGCCATATAGTCTTCTCTGGGTTGTACTTCAAACAAATGGAACAAGAAAGGTTGAAATTTTGCACCCTTAATAATGTTTCCCCACCAATATTAATTCATGAAGACTATCTTTTTTAAGTACACCAATGGTTTAATGCATATACAGTAGTAATGAGTGGGGATTATGGATTTCCAATAGGATTGGGATGTTATTTGACCCAAATCAGATCTTTCTCTTTTAATCAAACCAACATGGTTGAATTTCCATTTTTTTCCCCTTTCTGAATCCAACTGTTTGCCTTCTTTAGCCAGTTTTTCTAATTTATTATTTGGATAAAATATCCCTTCAGACCATGGTGGATGTTTGGCTACTGTTGGTTTTCAAGACAGAATTCCATAGCTTCCATATGTTCTGATATCTTAATAATAGCTAAATAGCAAGTAAAAGTATTGTGTCTAAGAATTGCTCAGCACAGGCCCCTTTTAATTTCATTTTCACTGTAAGTAAGAAACCCACATTGCTCCCAAAACATTTCAAAATCATTAGCTGCTCCAACAATATATCTACTGTCAGTAGAAATGTGACAGCTTTGTCCCTGACTAAAGCATAAACTTGTATAAGAGATTATAATTCAGCTCATTGCTACCAGAATGACATAAAATGGAGTTGTAATAACATAGACAGCACAATATTTACCATTGTCATCTTTGAAATAAGAAACATCAGCAAACCATGATAAATCACTATTACTGGAACAAACTTCCTGTAAGTCATCCTGAGGAGTCAGGAGGTAACCCATCACTGTTAAATAAGCCTCAGGAAGTTTGTCAGTTACATAGTGAGGTGGAGTAGCCAGGTTAAGGCAATAACAATGTAAAAGAATTATATGAGATGCTATTAACAAAAGATCTTTGTAGGAGAAGCTAGTTGAGAAATGTTGAGTGTGATGAGAATTCAGCAAGTGTTCTATTGTTCTATCCATTAACAAAAATGGTTAAAGAGGATCCTACAAAGTTCTTGGTGGCTTTAACCAGAAGGGCAGTGACTATAATAGCTCTGAGGAGTGTCTCCGTGGCATAGAGTCTAGTTACTGGCTCTAATAACTTATGGGTTGACAGTGGTCCCTGTGTTTTGGGGTGAGCACCTCAAAGACATTTTATTCCTTTTCATATACAATAAAAAAGATAATCTGATAATCTGTATGGCCAAAGGCAGATGTGTTCATCAAACTCTCCTTTAAGGCTTTGAAGGATATGTCATCTGATTCCACACATAAAATTGTCTCGAGGTTTCTGTCGTTGAGTACAACATACAAAGTGAAAGTCGCTCAGTTGTGTCCAATTATTTGTGACCCCATGGACTATACACTCCATGGAATTCTCCAAGCCAGAATACTGGAGTGGGTAGCCTTTAGCTTCTCCAGGGGGATCTTCTCAACCCAGGGATCGAACCCAGGTGTCCCACATTGCAGGTGGATTCTTTCCCCGCTGAGCCACCAGGGAAGCCCACACATATTGGAGTGGGTAGCCTATCCCTTCTCCAGCAGATCTTCATGACCAGGAATCAAACTGGAGTCTCCTGAATTGCAGATGGATTCTTTACCAATTGAGCTACCAGGGAAACCCCTAATACATACAAAGATTTTGCCGTAAGAGAGGGATTTGGAATCCAGTTTCAGTAATAACAAACTAGTCCAGGGAAATCTCACAATTGGAACATAGTTTTGTGTTTTGGGAAACTCAGGATACCATTAAGTCTATGTGGATCTAGGGGATCTAGGTGCTGCTCTTGTTCTAATATCAGATGCACTTAATATCGAATTTGGGTTTGGGCAAACCAATTTTTGTTTGGTGACCTTATGTACCTTTAAGGTTAAAAAATCTAATAAATGGATGCTGTCACCCTGTAAGAAAGCTTGAAAAGGAGAGCATAGAAGCAAATCATTCCCATATGGAAACAAAGTAGAACCTATAAGGGACTTTGTATCATCAAGATCAGCATTCAGATTTTGTGATAAATAAGGGCCCTCAACATAACCCTGAGGCATTACTGTGCAGGTGAATTGCTTTCCTTCTCAAGTGAAGGCAAAAAGGTATTGGCTGGCTTCATCAATTGGGATACTAAATAATGAACGGCATAAGTCAATTACGGTAAATAATTTGCTTTTGGGGGAATAAATGATAGGAATATATGATGGGTAAGAAGGAATAACGGAGTGTCAAGGGATAAAAATGTTGTTTATTACTCAGAGCTCTTGGGGGGGAAAAAAAAACTACACTCTTGGCCTTTAGTTTGTCTCACCAGTGTAATAGAAGTGTTACAGGTACTAGTGCAAGAAATCATGAGGCCTTTAGCTTGTAATCTTCTATTATGGACTTTATGCCCTGAAGGGCTTCTTTATTTATAGGGTATTGATTTACTGGGAAGAGATTTTGAGGAGTCTATTTGAATCTTGATTGAAGATGTGCTGTGAATTTTGCCAAGAATAGTTGGAGATTTTTCCTGTAAGGAAAGTGGTAGCTAATGCAATAGGGACAAATTATTAGCATTTTCAGAATCTGCTCTGGCCAGAAACAGGACAAATGTCAAAGGGTCATTTATTTCACCTGGTGGGTTATTTTCACAACTGCCTTCAACTTCTAGAATTACTTACTTATTTGGGGAGAAACAAATCACCAAATGAGATTTCTCTAAGAAGTCTTAGCCTGATAGATGGAGGCAGAGGAACTAAGGATAAAAGAGTGACTATCTCTCAAAGGATCTAAACAAAAGGGAAGAACAAGATCCTCTTGATCAAACAGACACAAGATCCTCTCAAAGTTCATTAGAAATCCCAACTATCTACTATACTGTTTTAGTACTGAGGCAGGGGCTGTTTTGTTGTTGTTGTTGTTTGTTTGTTTGTTTATTAGTGGGGTTGAACACCAGCAGTAAAGTAAAGTATTTGAAAGTATTTGGAGTAAAGTATTTGAAGTCAATTAAGGGGGAGGATTGGGAAGAGCCCCTGTAGTTTCTTAGAGCCCCATCACTGAAAACTGGGAGGATGTTGGAAAGGCTGGTTAGAGGCCTGAATTTGCCTAAAGGGTTTGAATTAGTAACAGTCTTTACCCAAAGTCCTAGTTCTTTGTGATAATAGCAGAAACTAGAAGGGTTTTAATTTCATTCAAGAGCCTTCTTTTGCTGGAGTTGAAGATTAAGAATTCTGGTGGTCTCTCTTTTAGGTGACTCATCTAGAGTAGGAGTAGGAGAGAGCTGGTTTGGCAGATTAACTAAATTTCTAGGAAATGGCAACCCACTCCAGTATTCTTGCCTGGAAAGTCCCATGGGCGGAGGAGCCTGGTAGGCTATAGTCCATGGGGTCCCAAAGAGTCGGACATGACTGAGTGACTTCACTTTCACTAGGTGTTGTAGTTTCTCATTCCATTCTGATACTTTTTACTAGAAGTGAAGCCTATTAACAAATTTAAGAGTTAAAAGTTACTGGAGTGGAATGAACATCTGAAGGAAAACCAGAAGTTTCTTTAAAAACAATCTGAAATTGATTATAATATTCATTAACAGGTTAGTCAGATTTTTTTTAATAGATGTCTGAATTTTGTTCTAATCAACAGACTTTGGATAAGTCCTATAAATTGTTTAGTAAAGTCAGAGAGCAATTGTCCCAGCCTGATCATGTTAAAGGGCTTTCCAGGTGGTGCTAGTGGTAAAGAAACGTCCTGCCAATGCAGGAGACATAAGAGACTGCGATTTGATCCCTAGGTTGAGAAGATTCTCTAGAGGAGGACATGGCAATCCACTCCAGTATTCTCGCCTGGAGAATACCATAGACAGAGGAGCCTGGCAGGCTACAGTCCATGGAGTCGAAATGAGTTGGACACGATTGAAACGACTTAACATGCATGCATGATCAAGTAATAAGTTAGCATGTTGGCCTACTGGTTATAATTCTAGAGACATTTCAGAATTTTCTGCACTAGCAATTTTCATCCAATGCTGGGCCTGGCCTTTGCCAGCAAGTATATGAAATAGCTGATATATGTAAAACCAGGTTGATAAGTCTGAATGACTATACTAAGTTCCTCAGTGAATTTGTGAAGATCTTTGGTTAGATTGGGAAAATATTTGCCTATGGCTTGCAGTCAGGTTAACGCCAAGAATTATAAAAAATTAAAGGTTTAGCCTCTGGATCTTCAGAAGGCATTATTTTAAAGAGACAGGTTCTCATAAATTCGGAAGAAAGTAGAGTGGGAAAGTTTCAGAGACAGGAGGAAGTTTGGTGAGAGATTGAAGGTATAGTGAATGTGTATGTGATATAGAAAGTAAAGGAATAAAATTGTGCCAAAGGTGGAGCCTGAGACAAAAGTATCAAAGAGAAGCCTGAGGCATCTAGAGCTATTTTATCTTTTTTTAATTGTTCATTTGCCTCAGTTAATCTTAAAATCTTATTTTACAGAGAGGCATTTTTAGACTCTAATAACATTGGATGCCTCAAACATCAGTGGGAAAAAAAAAGCATTCTACTCACTTCTGGAATTTTTGATCTATTGTAGTCCTATTCAGTTTTAAGATAATTAAGCTTGGGGACTTTAAAATTTCTTCATAATGGCCACTGATATTCTGATATTTGATCACATTTGTCCATTTAGTTAGAAATGTGTATGGGGAATGACCTAGTTTTCTAGAGATTTTTCCTCTAGAATGAAGAACAATTTTCAAACAGTTAAAATAGCTTAGAGCACAAACAGCTCAATTCAAACAACTAGCAAACTCATCCCAGCCCACCTTAAGGAGATGGCTTGATCCTGGAGGAAGGATTGCCTTTCCAGAGGAATAGCCCTAAGGCTGAAAACCTGGCAATGTGTCAGGGAAATAACTTCTGTTACTGAAAGAATGGATCAAAGGCTAGCGAGTCAAGAGAAGCAATCCCTGCTCCAGAGGGAACAGGATAAATGCTATCCATTTTCAGTTTAACAGTCTGATCTCAAAGTGCCAAAAGAGTACTGGCACACAGAATAAGGTCTTAACCAGGAAGACGAAACTATTAAATAAATCCAAAATAAATTCTGGAGTTTCAAACATCAAGTATATGAGCTCAGATCCAGGAAAAGATGAACCTTAAAACTCCAGGGTCAGCAAGAAAAGCAGTGCCTGACTATGTGCTCAGTTGTGGGCACCCCACTTTTCTGCTCATGAGCCCTGAGGACATGAAGTCTTCTCTGGTCCCCATAGTCCACCAAAATCTTCACCTGAAACAAATAGACTGCCAGATATCGCTCCAAAAAGATGAATTTATTCAGGATTAGTAGAGAATTGCAACTCAGGGCCTGCAACCATGGCAAGCCAAATGCAAGTCTCTGCTTGGTAAGGGAAGGAGAATGTTTAATGATGACTATTTATTTGTTGTGTAAGCACAAATTTGTGCATTTTACATATAATGAATATATATTAAGAAATAACTGAAGAAAAAAGACATGTAGAGGTTTGTAAAGTAAAAAATATATATCTTTAAATTGTTATTTCTGATAAATGTGAATCTGAATAATTTCTCAGTGGATGTTTATCTGATGGCATATCTTAATATAATAACAAAAAAAAAGTTAAATTCGGAAACTGGAATGCATTTCTCTGTTTAGAACAATACAACTGGAGCAATTATAACTGATTCCTTATTATTTCATTTGTATGTTATACTGGATTTACATCTTGAGGTATAATCGCTTTGAACTCTCTGGAGAACTTCAATGGATATGTGTCAGGAAGCATTTAACAAGAGGCTTCCTGTATGCCATTTTGGATCTGTCAGGAACCCTCTGGTACTTATTAATTCCTGAATATTCAGGAATTAAGAGGAGAGGCACGCCTTTCCCAGGGCTGAGGAATCCAGGCATTTCTCATTACAGTGATAAGTACCCTCTTCCTTCTTATGAAAAGGTGATTGTCTGCAACTCTCTCTTTGATTGGGATCATCTTATGTTTTGTAAGTCTGGAATTTTAATCTTTATCTTTGCTGAGAATAACCACCTTGTAAGACAGTATATATGCCCATGCCATGTTGATTAAAACACCTTTGCTCCATCAGAGCTTCGGTCCCCGTGTCTTTCTTTCTTTCTTTTCTCTCTCTCTCTCTCTCTCTCTCTCTCTCTCTCTCTCTCTCTCTCTCTCTCTCTCTCTCTCACTAATTCCTTGGAGTGCAGAGGCCCGCTGAGCTCACTTTCTTGCCCGGGCTTCTAAGACCCTCTCGAGAAGGCACACTGTGCCTTCACCCACTCGAGAGGGCGCCTGGTGCCTACATGCAGCAGCGCGAGCCCTAAGAATAGGATTCTATTGGTTTTCCATGTAAACCAGGGAATATCAGCCTTTTTCTCTCTCTCACTTTCTTATTGTTGACTCTGGACCACCAGATTCTGGTCCATTAGACCAACAAGTGACGCCCAGAACAGGGCCTGGTACACGTGGCAGATTCGGACGGATTGACCCCCAGGGATTATTGAGGCCGGTAAGTATTAAGACATGGGCCAATCGGCTGGAAAGCCCCCTCACTTTTCTACTTTACTTCAGCACTTTTTTAAAGTTCAGGGATTTTCGGTTTCATGCCAGAGAATAGAGGCTTGCCTTCAGACAGTGGTTGAATGTTACCCTTGGTTCCCTAATGAAGGTAGTTCCAATAGATTTCTGGCCCCTGTGGGCTCTCATTGAAACTGTGATTCTGTCATTTCAAGGTAATTCTAGCCCTCATGACATTTGTCAACAGGCAGAATACTTATTACATGAATATAAATTAGATGATGATACCTTACAAAAGGCCCAATTAGAACAACAAGAGATATTTCAAGATTTTTCTACTAACCCTGCCCCAGTTGCTCCAAGCGCTCCTCTCTTGCCAGAGGGCACATATCCCAAAGTGTCTCCCTCAATAAAACCTAATGATTCTGACAACGACTCCCTTAAGACACTTTTTAACATTAAAACTGACAACACCTTTCTGAATAACAATCATCTACCCCCTTCAAGACAGAGGCTCTCTAAATTGCTGGCTTTGCAATCACCAGTCTCTGAGGCTGATGTTTTTTCTGCCTTTCCAGTTTTAAGAAATGCTGATGCTCAAGGGCAGAGAATACCTCAATATGAAGGTATTAGCTTTTTTCACATGCAACAAATGAAAAAGGCTGTAACTATGTATGGCCCACATTTGCCTTTTACTAGAGAGATTCTAAATGCTATGGCATCTTCTATTGGAACCTTTATTCCCTGTGATTGGCAAATTTTAATAAAAGTTCTCCTTAAACAAGGAGAGTATCTTCAATGGACAATGTGGTTTCAAGATATAGCCAGAGATCATGCTAACAAAAATGCTTGAGCTGGCACTCCCCCAAACCAAATTATTTTTGAAATGTTAACTGGCACTGTTCAATTTGATGCTATAGAAGCTCAAATATGATGCCCTCCTTTGTTGCCTGATCAATTAAAAACAGTGGCCCTTGAAGTTTGGGATCGAATTACTTCTCAAGGGGAGCCTACAGGTAGCTACACTAAAACATTGCAAGGACCTAATGAAAAGTATGCCAATTTCTTAGCTAGATTAGAAACTGCTATTTCACGTACAGCAATTGGAGACGAAGCTAAAAGGCAACTAGAAAAATTACTTGCTTATGAAAATGCAAATCAGAAATGTCAAAGGGCTATAGCCCCAATTCGTGAGACAGGAACTATTTTTGATTATTTGAAGGGTTGTCACAATATAAAATCAGAAACTCAAAAGATGCAAATGCTAGCTAAAACAAAAAAAGGAAAATACCTTAAGAAAGGGAAATGAAGGATGCTTTACATGTAGAGATAAAAACCATTAAAAAAAAAAAAAAAAAGACTGCCCTAAGAAAGTTAAAAGAAAAGAAAGAAAGAAAAAGAAAACCTCCAAAAATCTGCCCCTGCTGCCATAGAGAAATTCATTGGGCCACAGAGTGTAAATCTAAATTTGATATTAAAAAAAAAAAAAAAAAAAACTATTCTGGGAAACTCCAAGCAGGAGAACCCCCAGGTCCCCTTCAACAAAAACCAGGGGCAAATTCCATCTTTTCCCTCAAACCCTCAACATCCTGCAGTGCTGCCCTCAATATACCAGCCCTAAACTCCTTTACCCTCAAGCAGTCCTCTCTAGAATACCTACTGGACTTTTTGGGCTCCTGCCCCCACAAACCTTCAGTCTTTTACTTGGCTGATCTAGTTTGACTTAACAGGTAGTAAGGCAAGGGGTCTCCAAATGGAAAAAAAATAGGCTGCAAGTGTCAGACATTTTATCTCTCTTAAGCAGCAGGAGGAAACAAACTAGGAAACAAACAAACAAATATATATATATATATATATATATATATATATATATATATATATATAGTTTTTTTCTTCTCTATACAAATTTAAAAAGAGGTTTCTCTTAAAATACTATGTTGCCATAATGACACCTGGTTTCACTTGAAGTTAACTATTCTCAAACCCTAAGTTAACCAATGCATTTTTCTTATGGAAATGTTTGTCTTCAGCTATGTTAATGTGCTATACATTTACCCCAGACTCTGTCTTCAAGTTGGTTCTGCCTAAGACTCAAAACAGACTTGACAATCCGGTATGTTTTACTCATGCTAATGTTCTCTTAAGTTATGTTAATGAAATCATATTTGCTTGAAAACCTGCCTTTCTTCAAGATGCATGTCAATCATCTTGTGGCCCAGGACAAGTCACCTGGTGCCAAGGCTATCTCAAAATGCATGTTGTGGGTGGGGCCTGGTGCTATTCTCTTCAGTTTTGAGACATTTCCTTTCTCTAATTAGCAGACTGCTAGTAGTTATGTAACACCTGGATAAAGACTAGCCGGGGGGGGGGGGGGGCACTCTTTCTGCCCCCTTCTGATGCCTATGTCAAAAGCTTTCTCTATCTCCTTTATACTTTAATAAAACTTTATTATAAATAAATCTCAATTTGAGAACACATTGCAAACTTATAGTGATTTCCAATTAGCTTTTCTAAAATATTTTGGAAAAATGTCATTTCATTATCCTTATGGTAAGCTGTGGAATTTCTTAAAGGCATTAAATTTATTATTTTTCACATTTCTTTTATATAGATGGGACTAAAAATGCCAAAATTTCATTCTGGTCTCTTAAAAAATATAATGTCTTTTATACTAAATTTCATTCTGTTCAACAAAATAAATTATATGCTCTTATTCAAGTTATTTGCCTATATCCTTACCCCATTAATATAGTCTCTGATTCTATATATTCAGTTTTAGTATTAAAAAATATAAAAACCTCCACCATAAACTCCTAGTTCTATTAAAACAGACAATGGCCCTGCCTATATTTCTAGACACTTAAAACAATTTTTACAACCTTTTTCTATTAAACATATTACAGATATTCCTTATAATCCACAGACACGAGACATAGTCGAAAGAACACATCACACACTAAAGTTACAAATTAAAAAAAAAAATTTAAAGAAGGGGGAATACAGAGGTACACTACTGTCTTCCTTATTTAAAGCAGACTTTACTAGATTCCAACATAAGATATTTTCTAAACTCATAATTATTGTTAATACAAGTTTATTTGTTTTAAATTTTTTAAACCTACCACAGGGAAATATTTTAACAAGAGCAAGAAGACATTTTGAGGAATTGAAGGACACTTCTCTTCCTCTGCCCCATTTGAGACCAAGACAGGTTCAATAAACAGTAGAAATTTGAGAAATTAATCTTACAGAGAAAGGGATATGCTTGCATTTCCCCAGGTGGATCCAACAAACTTTTTCTTCAGAAAATTCGACCCAAGGGGGCCCCCACCATTCAAAATGGAGATGAAACAACAAGAACCCCGGAAAGAAGAAACTCCAATACGGGCCATGGCGGCTCTAAAGATCTCCAGAAAGCACCGCCCTTAGAGACATCAACCCTATGACCTCCCCTCTTGGGGGCAGATAAAAACCCTCACTAATAAAGTTAAAAATCTGATTTCTCAACAGGAAATGTGTAAATTTCCCATCGCTATGCAGACCTGTGTGACCCCTGCTTGAGCTGGATTAACTAATTTACTTACCCAACCCCCCTTTATTACAGGTCATAAAATGGACAGAGAAAAGACCCATCATATCAACCAATGACTCCACCCATATGCCCCCTCCCTGGAACCCTCACACCCTGGGGAAGACAGAAAACTAGTTAACATTTCTTTAGGCTAAGAAGTCCTTCCATTGCCTGGGACCAGGAAAATTATGCATAAACGTCTGGCCTACAAACTTGGGCTTTCGTCCTGCCTCCAAAAGAAGACTTTCAGACATTGCTGCCCCTTCTGTCTGTGAACCATATTTACTACTGAAACTTTAGGGAAAGAGTTAGGGAAAGAACAAAAAACATTATGTAAAAGGTTACTAACACTACATTGAAACATTACCATGACAGAAAACTTCTTGGCTGGCTTGACGGTGGAATGGCACCTCCTCCTCCTCCTCCAATCGTCCTTGATAAACAAATTAAGCCTGAACAATGGGACGTTTGGAAACTTGCTGCCAGCACTGAAGAACTTGGGATTTAGACTGGACATTTCGCAGGGACCAGTCATGGTCATAGTAGCTATTTCTTTCGCTATAATCAGTCATATTTTATACAGGCCTGTGTTCCACTTCCTTTTGTTATAGCCATAAGAAATTTACAGCTTGATCTGTAACTTGTATTAATTGCCAATTTTGTGTTACTCCTGTTTAATTCAATCATAGTACCTACTATTGGGAACAAATCAAATTTCATTCACATGATAGTGCCTCTCCGAATGTACAATTACTGCAAAAGGAAATCTTTGGAACTTTTTCTAAACATCTGCCCTCTTCCACTAATTTGAAAACTTTCAGCTGGACAGCTCACTGGTCGATTGTCTGGGCTAGACCCACGAGGATGGTTTCAAAAGTATTACCCATAGCATCAGGTCTAGAACTGTAACTTTGGTGACTGTCTTGATAATTATATTTGTTGTTTATTGTTACCTTTCTATAAGGTTGGTTAATACTAAATAAACTCATTTGGTGAGCACCTTTTTTTTTTTTTTAACAAATATAATAAAATAGGCGGAATTGTCAGGAAGCATTTAACAAGAGGCTTCCTGTATGCCGTTTTGGATCTGTCAGGAACCCTCTGGTACTTATTAATTCCTGAATATTCAGGAATTAAGAGGAGAGGCACGCCTTTCCCAGGGCTGAGGAATCCAGGCATTTCTCATTACAGTGATGAGTACCCTCTTCCTTCTTATGAAAAGGTGATTGTCTGCAACTCTCTCTTTGATTGGGATAGTCTTATGTTTTGTAAGTCTGGAATTTTAATCTTTATCTTTGCTGAGAATAACCACCTTGTAAGACAGTATATATGCCCATGCCATGTTGATTAAAACACCTTTGCTCCATCAGAGCTTCGGTCCCCGTGTCTTTCTTTCTTTCTTTTCTTTCTCTCTCTCTCTCTCTCTCTCTCTCTCTCTCTCTCTCTCTCTCTCTCTCTCTCTCTCACTAATTCCTTGGAGTGCAGAGGCCCGCTGAGCTCACTTTCTTGCCCGGGCTTCTAAGACCCTCTCGAGAAGGCACACTGTGCCTTCACCCACTCGAGAGGGCGCCTGGTGCCTACATGCAGCAGCGCGAGCCCTAAGAATAGGACTCTATTGGCTTTCCACATAAACCAGGAGATATCATCTCTTTCTCTCTCTTACTTTCTTATCATTGACTCCTGACCACCAGGTTCCGGTCCATTAAAGGACCAACAGATATGTTTAATAAGAACAGCTTGATTATGATGAGCTTAAATTTTGATCAGAAGAGCGTGCATTAGAATGTGTGGCTCGTACATTTATTTATAAATTCAGGTCCCGTCCCCTCAACCTCCCTTTTATTTCTGAGAAGATTAGGGGGAAAAGATCAAAAGCCACAGAACTTTTGCAATATGTTATATTAGTTTATAAGACCAAAGAACAAAGTGATTCTATTTCCTAGGCTGATGTGGTCTTAAGTGTTATAAATGTGCCTGAAGCATGCTGGAAGTGAACATTTTGAACAAGCCATATAGGCTTTCCTTTTCTTTCCTTCCACCTTTCTCTCTTTTCTATGGCTTACTTTCTTTCAACCCATTCACCAAGAGACTTTTTCACTTACCTGCTTGTAAAAATCATTCTGTATTTGTTGCTAGAAGTGTTGATCAGTGGTTCTATTGTCTTCTTTTGTTTTACTAGTCATCAAAACTGCACAAAAATTTGTCTAACATAATAATTAAAATATTAAAAACTAAATTAATATATTTAATACTCAGTTCTGCTTTACAGATCTTTTGCCTGTTGTTTTAGTGTGTTTCCAGGCAATATCAACTATCAGGAATTTTTACTTTCTCTTAAAAAATGTAACTGATATTTTAGAAAGCTACTTATGTAGGCAGAAAAGATACAATGGCTGGCTTAATTTTATGTCTTATGAGCTGCTTACATTTGAACTTGATTTGTTGTATTAATTTTTGTCATTTGATTACACTCAATTTTAAGTTATAACACACTTCATGGGTGCAGTAATTTGTGTATATTTTAAGGCAAATAGGAACTTTTTTCTGTCATTCCTATTACAGATCAGTCAAAAGAAAATCTAAAAAAAAAAATGGACCAAATGAAATATATTGAGTAAGTAACAAATAGTACAGTCTTCAATATATTACTTTTGTTTCTTTTTAATTTTGATAAACATCTAATGATGTAAATTTTATACATGGCCTATTTTCTTTCATTAAATATAATGTCAGGAAAATTGGAATTGAAAAAATAATGAATAATTTTCCTTAAGCTTATACAAATTCTATAGTAGCTTAGTGGAAAATATTAGAATAAAATCATGGTCTAGGTTTTAGTCTTGGTTCTACTAACTTAAAGATGTAACCTGGAATAGTCACTTTTCTCCTGCTCTTATTTTCCTAAATCTAGGACAGAAATTGACAGCAATAAGTCAACTCTTATACAAACAAAAATTGAAGTAAGTATACTTTGTGGGGGGGAATATCCCTGTATATCATCTACACAAATGGCTTGACCTATGTATTTTAGTCTTCTGTGGGTAAAGAATGATATGGTTTAGGAATTCTATCACACACTCACTGTGTAAGCCAAAGCAGATTTAGCACATAAATTAAAAATTAACAGAAAATGAGGCAAAAAGCAATACTTAGAACAATTGAAAAAGAAATAGATCAAAATTATCTATTGTGGTAAAAAGATATTATTTTCTGATATAACAAGTGTACCTGTTATACGGAAATTACCTTATGGAAGGAAATATCAGAATGAAGTTATTCATAGTTTGTGGAGGATTTACATCTGTAGTTGTAATGTAAGACCTATGAGAGTCAGCATTTTAGTGTGTTTTGTTCATCAATGCATAACAGACTGAATAAAACTTGTAATATAAGTAGGTACTCAAAAACATTTGTTTAATGAGTAAGACATATTATTCTTACCTGAGCATTGCATCATTGAAGTAAAGAAATACAAGGAAATAAAGAAACAAAGTATCAGAGCTACTAGAATATGGAAACAGGAATCTGTCCAAAAAGGTGGGTGGAAACAGTAAAGCTAGACTCAGCTCAGTTCAGTTCAGTCGCTCAGTCGTGTCTGACTCTTTGTGACCCCATGAATCGCAGCATGCCAAGCCTCCCTGTCCGTCACTAACTCCCAGAGTTTACTCAAACTCATGTCCATTGAGTCGGTGATGCCATCCAGCCATCTCATCCTCTGTCGTCCCCTTCTCCCCCTGCCCCCAATCCCTCCCAGCATCAGGGTATTTTCCAATGAGTCAACTCTTCGTATGAGGAGGTCAAAGTATTGGAGTTTCAGCTTCAGCATCAGTCCTTCCAATGAACACCCAGGACTGATCTCTAAATTTTTACTCAATTAACAAAGGTCCGTCTAGTCAAGGCTATGGTTTTTTCCAGTGGTCATGTATGGATGTGAGAGTTTTACTATGAAGAAAGCTGAGCACCGAAAAATTGATGCTTTTTAACTGTGGTGTTGGAGAAGACCCTTGAGAGTCGCTTGGACTGCAAGGAGACCCAACTAGTCCATTCTAAAGGAGATCAGTCCTGGGTGTTCATTGGAAGGACTGATGCTGAAGCTGAAACTCCAATACTTTGGCCACCTCATGCGAAGAGTTGACTCATTGGAAAAGACCCTGATGCTGGGAGGGATTGGGGGCAGGAGGAGAAGGGGACGACAGGATGAGATGGCTGGATGGCATCACCGACTCGATGGACATGAGTTTGAGTAAACTCTGGGAGTTAGTGATGGACAGGGAGGCCTGGCATGCTGCAATTCATGGGGTTGCAGAGTCAGACACGACTGAGAGACTGAACTGAACTCATTAAAACATATGTATTCTCCAAAAATAGATTTCTCCCATTTTTTCTCTCTTTCTACTCTGACTTGTCTCTGTTTTGTTTATTTAACATCATATTTTCATTTGTGCATTTTGATCTAAACTCACCTTAAAAATTGTATTTTTCTCTTTTCTTTTTTTTTAATTTATTTTTATTAGTTGGAGGCTAATTACTTTACAATATTGTAGTGGTTTTTGCCATACATTGACATGAATCAGTCATGGATTTACTTGTGTTCCCCATCCTGATAGCCCCTCCCTCCTCCCTCCCTATCCCATCCCTTTGGGTTTTCCCAGTGCATCCGCCCTGAACACTTGTCTCTTGCATCCAACCTGGGCTGGTGATCTGTTTCACACTTGATAATATACATGTTTCAATGCTATTCTCTTTTTAATCAATAATTAATTTTAAACCAGATTTACTGTTATGGAAAAGCTGAAGAGAAAGCACAAAAAGTTCCCATATAAACCTCTTCCCTTATAGTTTCCCCTTTTTTTACCTTTTGCTGTAGGATGTAACAGTGTAACAATTTATGAACCAATATTAATACATAACTGTTATTAAAGTTGGGCTTTCCAGGTGGCACTAGGGGTAAAGAATCTTCCTGCCAATGCAGGAGACATAAGAGATGCAGTTTCGATCCCTGGGTCGGGAAGATCTCCTGGATTCTTGTCTGGAGAATCCCATGGACAGAGGAGCCTGGCAGTCCATAGAGTCGCGCAGAGTCAGATATGGCTGAAGAGACCTAGCACACACAATTACTAAAGTTAAAAGTTTACATTAAGATTCACTCTCTGTGGTATAGAATTCTATGGGTCTTGACAAATGCATAGTGTCTTGTGTCTACCATTACAATATTGTACTGAATAGTGTCACTACCTTAAAATTGCCCTGTGATCGATCGACCTATTCATTTCTTACATCCCTAAGTTCCAGAGAAAACACTGCTCTGTTTACTTTTTAAACAATTTTGCATTTTCTGGAATGTTTATAATTGGAGCCTTACAGTATATAACTTTTTTAAAGTGGCTTCTTTCACTCAGCAATATGTATTTAAGTTTCCTCCATGTGTTTTGTGGTGTGATAGCCCATTTCTTTGTTTTCTTTTTTTTTTCTTTCCAGCTTTATTAAGATATATTAAGATATAATTGCCATAAATCATTATATGTTTAAAGTGTGCAAAGTATAATTGGAATCATTTATATATTGAAAAATAATTACACCAGTAGCATTAGCTAAAACCTCCATCACCTCACATAATTGCAACTACTTTTTTGTGGCAAGAACATTTAAGATCTACTCTCTTAGCAACTTTCAAATATATAATACAGTATTGTTGACTACAGTTACAAAGCTGTGCATTAGATTCTCAGAATTCATTCAACTTGTCACCACAAGTCTGAACATTTTGACCAATATCTCCTCAATTCCCATAACTGCCAACCCCTATAATCTGTTTCAGTGAGTTCAGCACTTTTGATACCACCTATAAGTGACATCCACCAATTGTTGTTCTCTATTTCACTAAGTGTAATATCTCTATGCCCTTCCATATTGTCACCAAATTGTTTTATTTCCTTCCTTCTCATGACTGAAAAGTATTCCACTGTGTGTATGTGTCTGTGTATGGATCTCACATTTTTGTCCAATTATTCATAGCATGACACAGGCTATAAATAATAATGCTGCAATGAACATAGGAGTGAAATCTCTATAAATTCATGTTTGAATGTATTATCTCACTCTCTTCTGGTAAATAAGGTTTCTGTTGAGAATGCTGCTTATAGTCTTATGGGGTATGGGAGTTCCCTTGTAATTTGAAAGTTTTTCTCTTGGTATTTATTTATTTATTTATGTTTGTTTGTTTTTTAAAGATTTATTAATTTTGATTTTTTTTTAAATTGACAGACAGTTGCTTTATAATATTGTGTTGGTTTCTGCTATACATCAACATGAATCAGCCAAAGGTATACATATGTCTCCCCTGCAGAACTCCCTTCCCATCTCCCTCCTCATGACACCCCTCTAGGTTGTCACAGAGCATTTCATTGAACTCCATGTATCACAGAGCAAATGGTAGCATATGTTTCCATGCTATTCTCTCCATTAATCCCACTTCTCCTTCCCCCACCCCAGGTCCACAAGTCTGTTCTCTATGTCTGGTTCTCCACTGCTGCTCTGCAAACAGGATCATCAGTACCATATTTTTAGATTTCATGTGCTGTGCTGTGCTGTGCTTAGTCGCTCATTTGTGTCCAACTCTTTGTGTTCACTAGGTTCCTCTATCCATGGGATTCTCAAGCCAAGAATACTGGAGTGGTTGCCATTTCCTCCTCCAGGGGATCTTCCCAACCCAGGGATTGAACCCAGGTCTCCCACATTGCAGGTGGACTCTACTGTCTGAGTCACCAGGGAAGTCTCTCTAGATTTCATGCATGTGTATTAACATACAATATTTGTCTTTCTCTATCTGACTTACCTCACTGTGTATAATAGGCTCTACGGTCACTCACCTCATTAAAACTGCCTCACATGTATTTTTTTTTTTATACTGAGTAACATTCCATTGTGCATATGTATCATAACTTTTTAATCCATTCATCTGTCAATGGATATATAGGTGGCCTCTATGTCCTAGCTATTGTAAACAGTGCTGCAATGAATATTGGGGTATATGTGTCTTTTGCAATTATGGTTTCCTCAGGCATATGCCCAGTAGTGGGGATTACTAAATCATATGGCAGTTTTAGACCCAGTATTTTAAGGAATCTCCATACTGTTCTTCATAGTGGCTGTATCAATTAGCATTCACACCAACAGTGCAAGATGGTTCCCTTTTCTCCACACCCTCTCCAACATTTATTATGTCTAGACTTTTTGATGAAGGCCATTCTGACTGGTGTAAGATGATACCTCATTGTAGTTTTGACTTTCATTTCTCTAATGACAAGCGATGTAGAGCATCCTTTCACATGTTTATTAGCTATCTCTATGTCTTCTTTCAGGAAATGTCTGTTTAGGTCTTCTGCTCACTTTTTGATTGGGTTGTTTGTTTTTTCTGGTATTGAGTTGCATGAACTGCTTATATAGTTTGGAAATAAATCCTTTGTCAGTTGTTTCATTTGCTATTATTTTCTCCTACTCTGACAGTTGTCTTTTCACCTTGTTTATAGTTTCCTTTATTATGTAAAAGATTTTAAGTTTAATTATGTTCCACTTATTTATTTTTGTTTTTACCTCCATTAATCTAGAAGGTGAGTCATATAGTATCTTGCTGTTATTTATGTCAAAGAATGTTCTGCCTAGGTTTTCCTCTAAGAGATTTGTAGTGTCTGGTCTTAAATTTAAGGCTTTAATCCATTTTGACTTTAATCATATGTATTAAGTTAAGAAGTGTTATAATTTCATTCTTCTACATGAAGCTGTCCAAATTTTCCAGGACTACTTATTGAAGAGACTGTCTTTTCTCCATTGTATATTTTTGCCTCCTTTGTCAAAAATAAGGTGCCCATAGATACATGGATTTATCTCTAGGCTTTCTGTCTTGTTCCATTGGTCTATGTTTCTGCCTTTGTGCCTGTACCATACTGCCTTGATGACTGTGGTTTTGTAGTATACTCTGAAGTCATGAGGCTTGATTCCTCCAGCTTCATTCTTGTTTCTCAAGGTTGTGTTGGCTATTCAGGGTATTTTGTGATTCCATACAAATTGTGAAATTATTTCTTCTAGTTCTGTGAAAAATAGCATTTGGTAGTTAGATGGGGATTGAATTGAATCTATAGTTTGCTTTTGGTAGTATAGTCATTTTGTAGTGTAGTCAATATTGATCCTTCCAATCCAAGTACATGGTATATCTCTCCATCTGTTTGTGTTGCCTTTAATTTCTTTCATCAGTGTCTTATAGTTTTATGCACATGTATCTTTTGTCTCTTTATATAAATTTATTCTTATTTTATTCCTTTTATTTAGATGGATGGGATTGTTTTCTTAATTTCTATTTCTGATATTTCATTGTTAGTGTATAGGAGTGCAAGGGATTTCTGTGCATTAATTTTGTATCCTACAAATTTACTATATTCATTGATTAACAGTAGTAATTCTCTGGTGGCATCTTTAGGGGTTTCTATGTAGAGAATCATGTCATCTGCAAACAATGAGAGTTTTACTTCTTCTTTTCCAATCTGGATAACTTTTATTTCTTTTTCTTTTCTGATTGCTGTGGCTAAGATTTCCAAAATTATTTTGATTAATAGTGGTGAGATGGGTACCCTTGTCTTGCACCTGATTTTAGAAGAAATTCTTTCATATTTTCACCATCGTGAATAACAATTGCTGTGGGTTTGCTGTATATGGCCTTTATTATGTTGAAGTAGGTTCATTCTATGCCTACTTTATCACAAATGGGTGGTTGCATTTTGCCAAAAGCTTTCTCTGAATCTATTGAGATGCAGATGATTTTTATCTTTCAGTTTGTTAATATGCTGTATCACATGGATTGATTTGCATATGTTGAAGAATCATTGCATCTCTGAAATAAAGTCCACTTGATTATGATGTATGGCCTTTTTAATATGTTGTTGGATTCTGTTTGCTAGAATTTTGTTGAGGATATTTGAATCTATGTTCATCAGTGATATTTACCTGAAATTTTCTTTTTTTGTGGCATCTGTGTCTGGTTTTGGTATCAGGGTGATGGTGACCTCATAGAATGAATTTGAGATTTTTTCTTCCTCAGCAATTTTCTGGAAGAGTTTGAGCAGGATAGGTGTTAGTTCTTCTCTAAACTTTTGCTACAATTCACCTGTGAAGACATCTGGCTCTGAGCTTTTGTTTGTTGGAAGATTCTTGGTTACAGTCGATTTCCATGTTTGTGATTTGTCTGTTCATATTTTCTATTACTTCCTGGTTCAGTTTGGGGAGATTACACATTTGTAAGAATTTGTCCATTTCTTCCCAGTTGTCCCTTTTATTGGCATATAGTTGCTCATAGTAGTCTCTATGATTCTTTGTATTTCTCTGTTGCCTGTTGTAACTTCTCCTTTTCATTTCTAATCTTATTGATGTGAGTCTTCTCCCTTTTTTTTTAAATTTTTTAATTTTATTTATTTATTTTTTTAATTAGTTGGAGGCTAATTACTTCACAACATTTCAGTGGGTTTTGTCATACATTGATATGAATCAGCCATAGATTTACACGTATACAGAGTGAAGTAAGCCAGAAAGATAAAGAACATTACAGCATACTAACACATATATATGGAATCTAGAAAGATGGTAATGATAACCTTATATGCAAAACAGAAAAAGAGACACAGAAATACAGAACAGACTTTTGAACTCTGTGGGAGAAGGTGAGGGTGGGATGTTTCAAAAGAACAGCATGTATACTATCTATGGTGAAACAGATCACCAGCCCAGGTGGGATGCATGAGACAAGTGCTCGGGCCTGGTGCAGTGGGAAGACCCAGAGGAATCGGGTGGAGAGGGGGGTGGGAGGGGGGATCGGGATGGGGAATACGTCTTCTCCCTTTTTATCTTTATTATTCTGGCTAATAGTTTGACAATTCTGTTTATCTTCTCAAAGAACTAGCTCTTAGTTTTATTGATCTTTTTTATTGTCTCCTTCATTTCTTTTTTATTTATTTCTGCTCTAATATTCATGATTTCCTCTCCTACTAACTTTTGAGATTTTTGTTGTTACTGTTTTTTTTTTTTTTTTCCTTCTAGTTTCTTTAAGTGGAAGACAGGATGCTTATTTGGTGTCTCTTTTGTTTCTTGAGGTAGGCTTGTATTGCCATATACTTCCCTCTGAGCACCGCTTTTACCGCATCTCACAAGTTTTCAGTTGTCACGTTTTCATTGTCATTTGTTTTTAGGCACATCTTGATTTCCTTTTTGATTTGTTCAGTGATCCATTGCTTATTCAGAAGCATATTGTTAAGCCTTCATGTGTTTGTGTTTTTTATATTTTTTTTTTCTTTCCTGTAGTTGAATATTTAATCTTACAGTATTGCGATCAGAAAAGATGCTTGGAATTATTTCAATTTTAAAAAAGAAATTACCAAGCTTGATTTATGGCCCAAGATGTAATCTATCCTGGAGAATATTCTATGTGCACTTGAAAAAAATAGTGAATTCTATTGCTTTGGCATGAAATGTCCTGTAGATATCAATTAGGTCCAAGTGCTCAAAGTATCATTTCAAGCTTGTGTTTCCCTATTAATTTTCTTTCTCAGTGATCTGTCCATTAGTGTGAGTGGTGTATTAAAACAACCCAGTATTACTGTGTTACTGCCGATTTCATCTTTAATAGTTGTTAGCTGTTACATTTAAGTATTGACATGCTCCTATGTTAGTTGCATGTATATTTATGATTGATATATTTTCTTCTTGGATTGATCCTTTGATCATTTTGTAGTGTCCTTCTTTCTCTCTTGTAATGGTCCTAATTTTAAAATCTATTTCATCCAATATGAGTATTGCTACTCCTGATTTCTTTTGATTTCTGTTTGCATGAAATATCATCTTCCAGCCCCTCACTTTCAGTCTGTAGGTATCTCTAGGTTTGAACTGGGTTGCTTGTGAAGATATAGGGGTCTTGTTTTATTTATCCATTCAACTAATCTGTGTCTTTTAGTTTGAATATTTAACCTATTTATGTTTAAGGTAATTATTGATATGTATGATCCTGTTAAAAATTTACTGTTTTGGGTTTGTTTTTGTAGGGCTTTTCTCTGTGTTTCTCTTAGCATTTGTTGAAGAGCTGGTTTGGTGGTGCTGAAATCTCTTAAATTTTGCTTGCCTGTAAAGCTTTTGATTTCTTCTTCAAATCTGAATGAGACCCTTGCTGTGTAGAATAATCTTGCTTGTAATTTTTTTTTCCTTTCATCACTTTAAATATATCCTGATATTCCTTTCTGACCTGCAAAGTTTCTTTTGAAAGATGAGCTGTGGACCTTATGGAGATCCCCTTGCATGTTATGTGTTACTTTTTCCTTGCTGCTTTTAATATTTGTTTTTTGTGGTTAATTTTTGTTAGTTTGATTAATGTATCTTTGCAGGTTCCTCCTTGGGTTTATCCTGTAAGCGACTCTCTGGGCTTCCTGGACATGGGTGGCTATTTTCTTCCCATTTTAGTAAATTTTTTTACTATAATCTGCTCAAATATTTTCTCATGTGTTTTTCTTTTGTCTTATTTTTCTGTGAACTGTATGATTTGAATGTTGGGGCACTTAATGTTGTCCCAGTGGTCTCTGAAACTGTCCTCATTATTTTTTTTAACATGTATATTTTATTGAAGTATGGTCGACTTACAGTATTTCAGGTGCATAGCAAGGTGGTCCAGTTATACAAATATATATATATTATTTTTGGAATCATTTTCCATCATAGATTTTTAAAAGATATTGACTATAGCTCCTTCTGCTATACAGTTAAACTTTGTTGCTTGCTGCATATCTATTTTTAATTCTAAATCTAGGATTGTATTCATACTAAGTCAAACAGAATCAAAATGTCATATTTTTAGTTAGGCAAAAATTCATAAGTTTTCTAAAATATATATATTATGCATATATATATATATATATATATATGTATACAAAGCTTTTTTACTACACCTGATAAGGACTTGAGAAAGAATATAAAAAATAAAATAAAGAGATGGAGAATTGAAGAACATAAAATAAATGCAATGGGAGCACAGAATATGAAATAGAAAAAGTGAAACAAACTAGATAAAAGTAAATGATAATTATATAGTCCAGATGTTTTTAAGCATGGCTGCTCAGTAGAAATATATCTGGAGCTCTGGAGAAAAGAAGCAATACCTGAGCGTTTGTAATTTTCAAAAACAATCAAGATAATTATGCGTCTGAACCTTAAAAACTGATTACAGGTTTTCCTATTAGATCCTAGTTTTGATGATATAGAGTTCTTTTATTTTTCTGTTGACTGATCATGATATAATGGTATTAAGTGAGTAATAGTTACCTAATCACAATAGTAAAAGATATTCATCAGTTTTCACAATCAATAGCCAGATAAAAAATAAAAGATAATTACAATTGCAAGCCATAATGGGAACATGGTTAACTTAACAATATAAAATAGTTACATAGAATTTGTGGAGGAGGGGTGTCAAGAAGAGTGATGTGGCAAGTAGAAGGGCATCCATGCACATGTTTTCATCCACCCAGCCAGTTTATGTCCTTTGGTTGGTGCATTTAATCAATTTACGTTTAAGGTAATTATTGATATGTATGATCCTATTAATGATTTCTTAATTGATTTGGGTTTATTTTACATAGGTCTTTTCCTTCTCTTGTGTTTCCTGCCTAAAGAAGGTACTTTAACATTTGTTGTAAAGCTGGTTTGGTGGTGCTGAATTCTCTTAACTTTTGCTTGTCTGGAAAGATTTTGATTTCTCCATCAGATCTGAAGGAGAGTCTTGCTGGGTAAAGTATTCTTGATTGTAGATTCTTCCCTTTCATCCTTTAAATATATCCTGTCATTCTCTTCTGGCTTGTAGAGTTTCTGTTGAGAAATCAGCTTATAGCCTGATGGGAGTTCCCTTGTATGTCATTTGTCATTTTCCTTGGTTGCATTTAACATTTTATCTCTGTCTTTAATTTGTATCAGTTTGACTACTATGTGTCTCACTGTGTTCCTCCTCAGGTTTATCCTGCCTGGGACTCTGTGCTTCCTGGACTTTGTTGACTATTTCCTTTCCCATGTTTGGGAAGTTTTCAGCCATTATCTCTTTAAATATTTTTTTCAGGTCCTTTCTCTCTGTCTTGTCTTTCTGGGACCCTTATAATGTGAGAGTTGGTGCATTTAACATTGTCCCAGAGGTCTCTTAAGCTGTCTTGATTTCTTTTCATTCTTTTTTCTATATTCTGTTCTACAGCAGTGATTTCCATCATTCCATCATCAAGTCCGCCAAGTGATTTATCCATTCTTCTGTCTCAGTTATTCTGCTGTTGATTCCTTCTAGTGTATTATTCATCTCTCTTTGTTTGCTCTTTGGTCATTCTAGGTCTTTGGTAAACACTTCTTGCATCATCTCATTCTTTGCCTCCATTCTTTTCCCAAGATCTGGGATCATCTTCAGTACCATTATTCTGAATTCTTGTTCTGGAAGGTTGCCTATCTCCACTTAATTTATTTATTTTTTCCCAATTATTTTTATTAGTTGGAGGTTAATTACTTTACATTATTGTGGTGGTTTTTGCCATACATTGACATGAATCAGTCATGGATTTACATGTGTTTGCCATCTTGAACCCCCCTCCCCCCTCCCTCCCCATCCCATCCTTCTGGGTCATCCCAGTGCACCAGCCCTGAGCACTTGTCTCATGCATCCAACCTGGACTAGCAATCTGTTTCACACTTGATAATATACATGTTTTTATGCTGTTCTCTCAGATCATCCCACCCTCACCTTCTCCCAAAGAGGCCAAAAGTCTGTTATATACATCTGTGTCTCTTTTTCTGTCTTGCATATAGGGTTATCATTACCATCTTTCTAAATCCCATATATATCTGTTAGTATACTGTCTCTGCTTTTTAATATGCTATCTAGGTTGGTCAAATTTTCCTTCCAAGGAGTAAGCATCTTTTAATTTCATGGCTGCAATCACCATCTGCAGTGATTTTGAAGCCCAGAAAAACAAAGTCAGCCACTGTTTCCACTGTTTCCTTATCTATTTGCCATGAAGTGATGGGACTGGATGCCATGATCTTAGTTTTCTGAATGCTGAGCTTTAAGCCAACTTTTTCACTCTCCTCTTTCACTTTCATCAAGATGTTCTTTAGTTCTTCTTCACTTTCTGACATAAGGGTGGTGTCATCTGCATATCTTGATTATCTCAGCAATCTTGATTCCAGCTGTGCTTCATCCAGTCCAGCACTTCTCATGAAGTACTCTGCATATAAGTTAAATAAGCAGGGTGACAGTATACAGCCTGGATGTACTCCTTTTCCTATTTGAAAGCAGTCTGTTGTTTTATGTCCAGTTCTAACTGTTGCTTCCTGACCTACATACAGGTTTCTCAAGTGGCAAGTCAGGTGGTCTAGTATTCCCATCTCCTTCAGAATTTTCCACAGTTTATTGTGATCCACAGAGTCAAAGGCTTTGGCATAGTCAATAAAGCAAAAATAAATGTTTTTCTGGAACTCTCTTGCATTTTCGATGATCCAACAGATGTTGGCAATTTGATCCCTGATTCTTCTGTCTTTTGTAAAGCCTGCTTGAATATCTGGAAGTTCATGGTTCATGTATTGCTGAAGCCTGACTTAGAGAATTTTGAGCATTACTTTACTAGCATCTGAGATGAGTGCAATTGTGTGGTAGTTTGAGCATTCTTTGGCACTGCCTTACTTAGGGATTGAAATGACAACTGACCTTTTCCAGTCCTGTGGCCACTGCTGAGTTTTCCAAATTTGCTGGCATATTGAATGCAGGACTTTCACAGCATCATCTTTCAGGATTTGAAATAGCTCAACTGGAATTCCATCACCTCCACTAGCTTTGTTCGTAATGATGCTTCCTAAGGCCCTCTTGACTTCACATTCCAGGATGTCTGGCTCTACGTGAGTGATCACACCATCATGGTTATCTGGGTCATGAAGATCTTTTTTGTACAGTTCTTCTGTGTATTTTTGCCACCTCGTCTTAATATCTTCTGCTTCTGTTGGGTCCCTACCATTTCTGTCCTTTATTGAGCCCATCTTTGCATGAAATGTTCCCTTGGTATCTCTAATTTTCTTGAAGAGTTCTCTAGTCTTTCCCATTCTGTTGTTTTCCTGTATTTCTTTGCATTGATCACTGAGGAAGCCTTTCTTATCCCTCCTTGCTTTTCTTTGGAAATCTGCATTCAAATGGGTGTATCTTTCCTTTTCTCCTTTGCTTTTCACTTCCCTTCTTTCCACAGCTATTTGTAAGGCCTCTTCAGACAGCCATTTTGCTTTTTTCCATTTCTTTTTTTTGGGGGGATATTCTTGATTCCTGTCTCCTGTACAGTGTCACGAACCTCTGTCCAAAGTTCATCAGGTACTCTATCATATCTAGTCCCTTAAATATATTTCTCACTTCCACTGTGTAGTTTCAATGTAGATATGGTGATTTGGGTGTGGGATCTTGTCTATTAATGTTCCCTGGGTTCAGAAGTTATCTGATGTTCTAAAGCTCTGGAGTTAAGTCTTCTGCCTCTTGGTTTTGGTCCCCCTATTAGAGTAGCCTCATTCTCCATTCATACAGCACAGAAGATAAAACTCCTAAGTTAATGGTGAAACATCTCTCCACAGCCAGTAACACCCAGACAAATTCCCAGAGTTATATAGATAAGAGACAAGAGAGATGGGAGATAGAGGTGATCTGGAGGAGAAAAAGGAGCATGAAAAGGGAAGACAGCAATCATGCCAGTAATCAAAACCCTACATGAAAATGGATACTGAAAATTCAATTCTAAGGGTACAAAGCTGATAACAAATATCAAAAAGGCAAAGGTTAAAAACTTGTAATAAAGATTAAACTCTCAAAAATACAACATATAAAATACAAAGCAACATCAATTATAGAAATTTATATATATATATGTATATATATACACACATATATACACATGGATATATATACATATCCATGTACATATACATATGTGGATATATACATATATATATGTATATATATACATACACATAAATATATGCATATATATATATATATATATATATATGGGATTTTTTTAAAGTAGTGTTTTTAAGAAAAGTAATAGTGTCAGTTGCTCAGTCGTGTCTGACTCTTTGTGACCCATTGGACTGTAGCTCTTCAAGCTCTTCTGCCCATGGAATTCTCCAGGCAAGAATACTGGAGTGGGTTCAAATTTACTCCTTCAATAAGAAATGTAATAGTAGGCTATATAAATGAAAGTTAAAGGAGCAATAAAGAACTAAAATTTAAAAAAATAAAAATTTATAATAGCAAAAATATATCTAGGAATTTCTCTGGAATTGTTATGGGAAGTGTAGGGTCAGTTCAGGGTCAGATAGTCCGTTGTTCTGGCTTGTACTTGTTCTCACAGTCTATAGTTGCCCCTCAAATGCACAGTATCAGCATTAACTGCAAGGTTTTAATCTGTTGCACCTATCACTTCTGGGGCAGTTTCCCCTTTTTTGCTTATTTTGGTTTCCTCTGTTTCCAAGTCTCTTCAGTGTCTAATTTGTGCCCTGACACAAGATGGCAAGGGTGGCCACTTATTCAGGCTTACTTGTTCTGTTGTGCTGTGGAGAGGGAGGGACACTGCAAGCAAATACCACTGGCACATGTGGAGAGTGCTCACAGTGCGAGGACCACATTGTGTTTGCCACAGCCCAACACTGTGTGTACTTCATGGGTCCACACTTCTCAGGCTCCAGGGTGTTCCACGAGGACACTGACCCAAGAGGACCCTGTGTTTTGTGCACTTCCCAGATCTAAGCCACTCAGGCTCTTGGGTGTTCCACAAGGGGACAGACACAGATGGGCTGTGCACTTTGTGCCCTTCCAAGGTCCATGCCACCCAGATGACTGGGTGCTTGGCAAGAGCACTGTCCCAGGTGGACCATGCAATTTATGCACCTCCCCAGTCCTGGCCACTCAGTTTCCTGGGTGTTCAGTGAGGGCACGGTCCCAGGTGTGCTCTGTGTCTCCTTTGGGAGCTGACCTCAGGCTATGATGTTCCTGGTTGATGTGAAGCAACTAGGATCCCAGGAAGACATGATTAGCAACTGGCAGCTTGCTCAAATTTTGGCAGAGGATGTGGTCCCTGGGGCTGAGATTGCAGCAACCCCTTGCCTTCTGCCTATGGCTGTAGCACACCTGCCTCCCCGCCTCTGGGGAGAGAAGGTCCTAATTGCTCTCCTTTGGTGTTCACTAGGGTGCAATCCTTTGTTCTCTGAGAACACCAAGGGTCACCGTGTGATGTTAAAGCCTTCTCACAAGAAACATTCTTTTATTATTATTATTTTTTGTCTCTGTGGCATTCCCATGGTTTGGGTTGCTGTGTCATGCTAGCTGCCTCAGATTGTCCTCAGGGCCTTCAAGCCCAGACCTTACACTAAGGACTGTTGCAGCCCACACCTCCCTGCCCAGCTCCCATTCACTGCTGGCAGATGTGAGAGTCTGAGCCACTTCTCCTCTGGTAATAGTGGTTAGGCGCATATTATGTGTGTGTGTGTGTGTGTGTGTGTGTGTGTGTTCCTGGTTATGTTGCCCTCTGAGATTCCAAAGCCCCCACTGACATGCCTGTGAGAGGGTTTTCTATTGTATGGAAACCTCCCTCATGGCTCCCTCCCAAGGACAGGTCTCTGTCCCTAAATCCTTTGTCTGTTTTTTTTCTTTTATATTTTGCCCGACCTCCTTTGGAAGAGATTGGGCTGCCTTTCTGCTGTCTTCTGTCCTGCACCAGCATTCCAAAGTTGTTTTGCAGAAGTTGCTCCACATTAAAATGATTTTTTGATGAATTTGTGAAGGAGAAAGTGGTCTCCCCGTCCTATTCCTCCACAATCTTGGGACCACCCACCTCAGCTGTCCCTCTTGTCCAAAGCACAACCCAGTGAAACCTGTTTGCAGTGCTCCCAGACATTCTAAACTTCCAAAAAGACCATTCAAAGTATGAAAAATATTTTTCATATATGTTCCTCCATTTCATAGACATACATATTTTTTCTGTCATTGTCCATTATGTTTTCACCCTGAACTGAAGCCTTCCATTGCAGGCAGGCCTCTTCTGTGGCTAAAGTTCTTCTGGAAATGACTATCCCTACCTGGGGAAGTTCTCTTAAACTTCATTGTAAAATTGAGGAACTCCTTTTACTGGTCAGGAACTTCAACATGTTTATGCTATTTGACTGGTTTTTAAAACACTTTCACTGTTCTTACCCCCTCCTCATTACTGGTTTACTTAAACACAGTAATGACATTATTAGGACTCAGTTAGCCACTTGAAGCTAACACAAAATGGTAAGTCAGCTATATTCCAATAAAAGTTTTTTTTTTTTTAATTCAGTTTGCAACATAGTAAATGCCCTCCAAATACTTTAGCCAAAAGCGTTACCACTGATCCTTCTAAATCTTGATCCATCTCCTTTTAGAACTCATATACTCTCACTCTTTAAGATAGTCACAGGATGTTCAATACACTGGGCTCATGCTTCCTTTGAACCACAATTGATAAAAGGAGATATAACTCTAGTATTGAAAGGCCCAATTTCTTCTATTAAAAATAACCATGTTTTGACAGGATAATCTTTTCACAGTGCACTCTCAGTAGACCAAGACCTTGGGCATCACACGTTGAAACCTGGACATTTTGTCTATTGTAAAAGACGCCTCCAGAATGATTCTTTTCAAGTTTACTGGAAAGGCTCAATCATGTACTACTTTTCAACCCATGTGTCACCAAACTCCAGAAAATAAACTCTTGGATTCATATGGCACACCTATAGAAACTTCTGATCAATGGGTGGACCTTCACATCATCTGGTGACCAAAAATAATGATTTCCCAGAATTAAAGCAGATGACATCTAATGAGACAGTTTTCCCAAGATATTTAGACCACTCCTGTTGGAAAATTCTTGCTAAGTCTTTGATGATCTCACAACTCTGGAACTGATCTCTAATACCTTTGATTTTGATAATAACTTGATTTAAATAAAAAAGTCCCTGAGAGTTCTCCCTCCTATCCCATCTTGTTACTTGAATGTGACTTCACTATGTTTCCAACCTGTGTATTTTTCATACAATGTGGGACACTATACCCATGGATGAACAAAGATAGTGGAGGTGATGAAATTCAGCCTGAGTTATTTCTAATCCTAAAAGATGATGCTGTTAAGGTGCTGCACTCAATATGCCAGCAAATTCGGAAAACTCAGCAGTGGCCACAGAACTGGAAAAAATCAGTTTTCATTACAATTGCAAAGAAAGGCAATGTTAAATAATGTTCGAACTACTGCATAACTGCCCTCATTTCACATGATAGCAAGGTAATGCTCAAAATCCTTCAAGCTAGGCTTCAACAGGACATGAAACAAGAACTTCCAGAGGTACAAGCTGGATTTAGAAAGGACAGAGAAACCAGAAGTCAAATTGCCAAGATCCATTGGACCATGGAGAAAGCAAGGGAATTCCAGACAATCATCCACTTCTGCTTCATTGACTTTGGTAAAGCCTTTGACTGTGTGAACCACAAAAAGATGGGAATATCAGACCACCTTACCTGCCTCTTGAGAAACCTGAATAAATGTCAAGAAACAACAGAATCAGACATGAAACAACTTACTGGTACAAAATTGGGAAAGGAGTATGACAAGACAGTATGTTGTCACCGTGCTTATTCAATTTATATGAAGAGTACATTATGTGAAATTCTGGACTGAATGAATCACAAACTTGAATCAAGATTGCCAGGAGAAATATCAACAGCCTCAGATATGCAGATTATACCACTCTCACGGCAGAAGAAAGAACTAAAGTGCCTCTTGATGATGGTGAAAGCAGAGAGTGAAAAAGCCGGCTTGAATCTCAACATGAAAAATCTAAGATCATGACATCTGGTTGCTTGCATCACTACATGACAAATAGAAGGGGGGAAAGTGGGAGCAGTGACAGGTTTTATTTTCTTCATGTCCAAAATCACCACAGATGATGACTAAGGAAAACTATAACAAACCTAAACAGTATGATAGAAAGCAGAGATATCACTTTGTCAGAAGGTTCTATGTGGTCAAAGCTATGGTTTTTCCAGTAGTCATATATGGATGTGAGAGTTGTACCATAAAGAAAGCTGAGCAGTGAAGAATTGATGCTTTCAAATCGTGATGTTTGAGAAGACTCTTGAAAGTCCCTTGAACAGAAAGGAGATCAAACCAGTCAATCCTAAAGGAAATCGACCCTGAATATTCATTAGAGGGATTGATGCTGAAGCTGAAGCTTCAATACTTTGGCCACCTGATGCAAGGAGCTGACTCATGGAAAACTGGATAAGTCCCTGATGCTGGGAAAGACTGAAGGCAAATGGAAAAGGGGGTGGCAGAGTATGAGATGGTTAGACAACATCACTAATTCAATGGACATGAATTTGACCAAACTCCAGGAGACAGTGGAAGGCAGAGGAGCCTGGTGTGCTGCTGTCCATGGGGTCACAGAGTCAGATATGACTTAGTGACTGAACAACAAAATATCCAGGGAAGTTTCCTTCTGACATTGAGGAAAACAAGCTGCTGAAACAGAAAATCTGATTTTTGATCAGCAGTGTTTTAAGATAGTAGGTTAGATCAAAAAGGTGAAATGTAAAAAATAAATAAATAAATAAATAATAAACAGAAACCTCAAGAAAATTCAATCAGGAGACCAAAGTGGGAGCTCTCATGCTCTACAATGATACATGAGCCCAACAAGAAGAAAATGTCCTTTTCCTTTACTGAGAAGAACTCAGCTAATGGGAGACAGTCATAACTCAGCCATTGAAAAGTCACAGACTCTTTGTTTCTATAGCCCTTCCAATTTCCCTTTTCCCTCTATAAGTGTTCTCTTCATTTCTGCTGAGGACTTGCAAGGTTCGCCATGGTTGCAATCCCCAAACTGCAATTCTTATCTACTCCTGAATTACTCATTTTGCTGGAGAAGTAACTGGCAGTCTATTTGTTTCAGATTGACATTAGTAAATACTTCTCAAATAGAAATTCTCTAGTCCAAAGTCCTAGTGGTCACTGCTGGAAAGTATCCACAGGCTTTTGCCACAGCCTCAGTTTAAACTGCACATAAATATTTGTCCCTTACAAATATTTATGTCCCTTGCATTTCATTTTCTATTCTACATTGTGTATGCTTGAACAATCTTACTTGTTTGCATTTAGCATGCCCAATTAATATTGCTTTAAGGGTAGATTTGCTTGTCTTCTGTTTTACAAAGTAGATTGGGAAAATATTCTCCAATTAGATAAAATTTGCATTCCCATAAAATATCCAGATAAAGTTGACAGAAGTATGACATCTGTTTAAACATCCAACTTTCACTATCTTATCAACCATTACATTTTTTACATTCCCTCAATCTAATTGTGGCCTGAGTCAGAGTTTCACCAATAAGTTTTGGTACCACAGTTTACGGAATTCCTGTATCAAGAGATCCTGGAAACTTCTCCACCCTTTGATCATTTTACTCAATATTGTACAAAAGGCTTTGTGTCTCCAGTAAGTCATCATGCCAACCCACCTTGACTTTTTTGTCTATCTTTATCTTGATTAAGGGCTTCTCTGATGTCTCAGATGGTAAAGAATCTGCCTGCAATGCAGGAGACCCAGGTTTGATCCTTGGGTTGGGAAGATACCCTGGAGGAGGAAGTGGTAACCCACTCTAGTATTCTTGCCTGGAGAATCCCATGGACAGTGGAGCTTGGCGGACTACATACAGTCCATGGGGTCACAAAATGTTGGACATTACTGAGCAACTTAGCATTCATGCATGCAGCCAAAAGTTTGATTCACCTGCTTAAATTCAACTATGGCATTATCTACCTGGAGATAGCATTAGATTTCACAATTAAGAGTTCAGTCCTACATGACTTCCCTCCATTTCCAATCATTACCTGTGCTTTTAACCAAACGACTAAAAATCAAAGGTTCCCACAACTCATTCCTTGGGTTCAATTAATTTGCTAGAGTGGCTCACATAAAATTCCAAGGGTTTTAGAAATTCTGTGTCAGGACAGAATAATATATTTCTTTTTGGTGTTGGTTAGTATTTCTTTTTGGTTTTTCTTAGGATTTCTACCTCTTTGCATACATGTCCAGTCCTTCAAATTAACTGCTTTATCCACATAAGTCCTTAGCATATAAATTACAGTTGTTTTAAATTTTTGTCTGATCATTTCAAAATCTCTGTCATAGCTGTTTCAGATGCTTGTTTCTGTTTCTTCAAATGGTGTTTTTTTTTTACCTCTTGAAGTGGCTTGTATTGGTAAAATAAGCTGTTATAAATGGGCATTTAGAAATCTGATGGTGAGGAATGAGGAAGGGAAGCATTCCGTAATTATGCAATTAGTTCTCAGCTTTTTGGTGAGCATCTGCTTCTGGACTATAATCTTCACTAGTCTTTCTCATATATTTTTTCTTCACTCTTAGGTTGGAAAGCGTACCACTGCAAGCTGAAGTTGGGTGTTTCCCTTCCCTTTATAATACCTTTATTATATAATATAATTTATTATAATTATTATATATATTATATAATATAATAATGCCTTTATAATACCTGAAGGATTGGTATTGTCACCTGAAGGCAGGCCTTATAACAGAATGCTTTGGCACATTTGATTATCATTCCTTTTCTCCCTCTCCTTACCAGAAGCCTGAGGGGACTTTTCTTTTATATTTACTGTTAGAAGGAACCTGTTTAAGTTCTTGGAGGTAAATCTCAGAATATTGTGGGAGTCCCCTATGACTGATTTCCCTGAGTTTTTTCATTCTGAGACTCATTCATACTTAGCCTCCAATATGTTATCAATTATAGTTCATTTGTTCTAAATTGGCACTTGACCTACAAAGGGTTCTAGTTGTAACTCTCTGCTTTAGTAAGTCATGTCTTCCTGTATTCAGCTGTCTCTCCAGTGAGGCAGTGGGTTGTCCTTCATCCTTACACATTTCATGGATGCAAAAAGAGTTGCTGATTTTTCAGTCTGTTCTGATATCTATTTGTCAGATCAGAGTAGTGACTTCTGAGCTCTTTACATGCAAAACTGGAAACCAGACAGACCCAAAGCAAGCTACTTATTGTTCACAAAAGTAATCATGAGAATTATTATTTTCTTTACTTATAATAACCCCTTATCTCTTGACTTTAACCTCTTAGTAGTAACAATATTAATAATTGCTTTATATATTCTCTCTCTCACCTAACTCTGGGTCTTTGACAATACTTCAACTCCAGAAACCTCGGAGGATAACAAATCTGTATGAATTTTGGAGCTTCAGGGGGCACAATCTCATATCTGTAATGCTCATTTGTTACCTTCCAAAACAGTCTTTCTTTATTCATACTGAGCATATGATATCTAACTATTGCTTACAATCCAAATGTGCATGGGAGAAAATATGTCATAGGGTGAATCTTTGATCATTGTGAGACAAGGACTGAAAAATAAATTTGTCTCCCTTCATCCTCAAACAGATTGTCCTCATATGCAATTGTGCAAATTTCACATAAGAAGGTGGTCCTGGAAGATTGATTAATATGTATTGTTCACCTTCATAACACTTCTTTATATTAGTGCTTCTTTCTTCCTAACTTACTCTCCTTTCATCCCTACATCCCTGAAACTGAAATCTTTAATGAAGTGGTGACACTTGGTTTTGCCACAACTTCTCCTTCTTGGGAAACTCAGGGTAAGATAATATACTTATTTAGTATTTTAAAAAAATTTATTGGGAAGTATAGTCAATTTACAATGTTGCATTAGTTCAAACAGCAAAGTGAATCACTTATGCCTGTGTGCTCAATTGCTTCAGTTATGTCTAACTCTTTGCGACCCCATGGACTCTAACCTGCCAGGCTCCTCTGTCCATAGGATTTTCCCAGCAAGAATACTGGAGTGGGTTGCCATTCCCCCCTCCAGGGGATGTTTCCAACCCAGGGATTGAACCTGCATCTCCTGTCTCTTGCATTGCAGGCAGATTCTTTACCGTTGAGCCACCAGGGAAGCCCCAAATCAGTTACGCATATACATAAATTCACTCTTTTTCAAAATTTTTTCCCATATAAGTCATTACAAAATATTGAGTAGAGTTCACTATGCTATGCAGTAGGTCATTATTAGTCACCTATTATACATATATATATATGTATATGTATATATATATATATATATATATATATATATACTGTTTATGTGTCAATCCCAGTATTCCAATTTATCTCTTTCCCCCCGTTCCTCTTTGGTAACCATAAATTTGTTTTATACATCTATGATTATTTCTGTTTTGTAAATAAATTCATGATTTTAGATTCCACATACAAATGATGTTATATGATATTTGTCTTTCTCAGACTTACTTCACTCAGAATAACAATCTCTAGGTCCATCCATGTTGCTTCCAATGCCATTTTTCATTTCATTTTTATGGCTTAGTAATATTCCATCATATATATGTACCACATCTTCTTTATGCCTTACTCTATTGATGGACATTCAGGTTACTTCCATGTCTTGGCTATTGTAAATAGTGCTGCAATAAACATGGGGGGGGTGCATGTATCTCTTCAAATTATGATTTTCACTGAATATATGCCCACAAGTGTGAAAAGTTGTTGCTGAATGATAAGACACCAGGATTCTTGGCCTCCAAAGGAGAAGAATTCAATCCGGGGCCAGAGACAAGGCTGGATCGTTCAGAGCTTTTGTGTAATAAAGTTTTATTAAAGTATAAAGAAGATAGAGAAAGCTTCTGACATAGGCATCAGAAGGGGCAGAAAGAGTACCCCCCTTCTAGTCTTCAGCTGTATGTTATATAGCCACTCGCAATCTGTTAATGAAAAGAAAGGAATGTCTTAAAATTTAGAATGGCACCAGATAATTCATCCCCAGCCATAAAACGATCTACTCGAATCTTGTAGAAGGGCAGATTCCCACACAAATAGTTTCGTTTACATAGATTAGGGAAGGATACCTCAGTAAGTAATTTGGGACATTTGGTGGAACTTAGAGTCTGGGGTAAATTAACATATCTTAAGACAAACATTTCCATAAGAAAAAAAATGTATTGGTTAACTCAAGGTTTGAGAATAGTTAGCTTCAGGTGAAACCAGGTGTCATGGCAACACAGCATTTTAAGAGAAACCTCCTTTTAAATTTGTGTAGAGAAGAAATATATATATATATATATATCTGGTTTGTTTCCTCTTGCCGCTTAAGAGAGATAAAAATGTCTGGCACTTGCAGCCTATTTCCTCCTTTTGGAGACCCCTGGCCTTCCTGCCTGTTACCCTCTCATTCCCCCCCCCCCCCTTTCTTTTAGGAGAATTGTGTTGCCTAGGGAAAAGGGGCATTGTTCTCATTCCATAACTGCTTCCGCATTGACAAGGGGCATTGTCCCTAAATTGGTGAGGCAACATATTCTCCTAATCCTCATAGTGAGGATGTCTGATCAAGGGGCCCCAAATAGTAGTCGGAAGAAGCTGCAGTGATAGCAGGAGTTTGAGCAACCATTTGTAACTTAAAAGCTTTCATGCGACTAGAAACAAATCCAGTTACACAGCTACAGATGCAGGGAGCAAACAGCAAAAACAAAACAATCAGAATTATTGTAATTAAGATAGTTTTCCACCATGAGGGACTAGTTAACGTCTCCCAAAGTGAGGCAATTGAGGCTTCAGGAGTATCCATGGCCCCAATCATCTTGTTCATGTGTTTAGTAAAATGAGTAACATTAGTGCTCATATCAGGTATATATGTACAGCATCGAGTATGAATGATGGCACAAGTTCCTCCTTGTGCAGCTGTCAGAATATGTAAAGTCAATCTGTTTTGTAAAACCACCTTTCTAATTTGTGCTTGTTCAGCATTAAGAGCTGAAATAGCTTTTTAACAATCTTGTAATGCCTGTTGAGTAAAATTAGTCAAAGCATCCACTCATAGCATAACATCTGTAGTTCCCAAAGAGGGGACAAACACTGCAGCCAAATAATCATACTAGTGAAATACAGACCTTGCCCACCGAGTTTTAAGGTGGGGTAAATTAGCAGGCTTCTCTGGAAGCTCTGAAAATATCAAGCCATGAGTAAAGGCTAGACCCAGGGTGTATCTCCCTATCCAGCCAGGGGGAAGCCAAGCCCATAAGTAAGAGCCACATAGCCAATAAGTCCCATTTGGAGCAAGCCAGCATGACTGAGATATCCAGTCCCAGTTAGTGCCTGGCCAGACAAAGGGAGGTCCTGAACTGGGGTTGGAAAACATGGGAATGATTACGTTACATATTTCCTGAGGCAAAAATCCCAATTGTTTCCAATCATAGTAATTAAGTTGTTGGCTAACGTTTGGAGATGGCTCTGTTTGTTCCCAGCATATAGGGGCAGTAGATATTAGACATCCTTTTTCAGGAGTTAGCCATATAACCTCATCCCATATTTGATAAACGTCAGGTAAAAAACCATCAGATCTAGACCTATTTGTCTTGTGTGCAGCAAAATATTCATTAAACCGAGACAATGTATAATCAAGATTAAAAGTCAAGTCATGTCCGTAGTTAAAGTACAAAGTGTTGCACCAGTCCATTCTAGGGTTGTTAGATGTCATCAGACGAAGAAGAGGCATCACATGCGATTGTTGTCGAAGGTATTTGCAGACTTGGAGAAGATCTTTTCCTTGAAGTGGAGATGTCCACCACGGAAAGCCTTCCACTGATGAAGAGGGGAGTGTTCCGCAGACGCATCAGTTAGACCGATTGTGGAATGCAGCATAGGAGTGAGCCCAGGACAGGAAGGCATTGTCTTGAGGATCAAATGGCAGACTCAGGATTTTTGGAGTCAGCAGAAGTAGACTCACATAGATTATCAGGCCCATCTGAAAAATACAAAGTCAGAGCATAGAAAGTAAAGACATAAAATGACATCACTTAATTCTGGTCAGGGTGCCACCTCTTAACTCGAGTGTGATGTACCCATGAATCATTTCCTGGGAATTTGACAGCTGTGGGAGAAGAAAGAATGACCTTGTAAGGGCCTTCCCAGAGGGGCTCGAGGGATGGGTCCCCAGATCCCAATGTTTTTATGAGGACCTCAGTTCCTGGCTCAAATAGAGGCTTGCTGTATTCAGAGGCTGGTTCAGGAGTCGTCTCCCAGAGTTCTGTTAATGCCTGTTGAAAAGCTGAGAGCTGAGTTACATAATTAGTTAACTCCAAGGCTTCAGGGTCTATAACAATGTCTGTGCATAAGAAAAGCCTTCCATAAATACATTCAAAGAGGAACAGTCCCTCCTTTTTGGGGGCAGTTCGAGTCCTCATTAAAGCTATGGGTAGGACTTTAATCAAGTTGTCCTGCATTTCTTGAGTTAATTTGCGCAGATGTCTTTTGATAATGTCATTAGCTTTTTCAACCTTTCCTGAGGCTTGGGGTCTCCAGGAACAGTGTAAATGATACTCTATTCCTAGAGCTTTAGACACCCCTGAGTTACAGCAGTTTTAAAGGTGGAGCCATTGTCACTCTGAAGGTCTGTGGCAGCCCAAACCTGGGGATAATTTCATGGATTAAAATCTTTATAACCTCCTTAGCTTGTTCACTAGGAAGGGGAAAGCCTCAATCCATCCAGTAAAAGTATCCACCCAAACTTGTAAGCAAGAATATCCATTAGCTTTTGGCATATGAGTAAAATAAATATCCTAGTCCTCTCCAGGATACTTTCCACTTCGTTGTAATCCAGAGTTTGCTAGCTTTTCAGTCTTTGGGTTATTTTTCTGACAAACCTCACACCGTTTGATAATGTTCTTTAAAGTTTTCATTACATTTTTACCTTCAAACAAACGAGAAGCCACGTGTAAGTACTTTCTATACCCAAATGAAAACTCTGATGTAAACCCTTAAGAATTTTCCACTGAGCATTTTCAGGAATTATTAATCGTCCATCCTTGGACTGTAACCATCCTTTATCAGTAACCTTTGCTCCTCTTTTCTCATATCTTTCTAATTCTTCCTCAGTATATTGTGGTTTTTCCTGTTCCACAGGACCTGTCCAGATCAAAGGCGTCTGTAGGGAGGGGGTTTTGTAAAGTGCTGCTTTTTTGGCTTGAGAGTCAGCTAACAGGTTACCGGAGGCTACTTTACTCCCATCCCTGCTGTGCCCTTTGCAATGCATAACCGCTACTTCTTTAGGACAATAGATAGCAGTTAAAAGTGTCTCGATCTCTCTGAAATGCTTAATAGGTTCTCCTGTTGCTGTTTTAAACTGTCTTTCTTTCCTTATTGCAACATGAGCATGTAAAGTCAAATAAGCATACTTAGATTCACTTAGATTTACTCGCTGCCCTTTGCTTAACTCTAGAGCTCGGGTCAGAGCCACAAGCTCCGCTAACTGGGCACTGGTTCCCTGGGGGAGAGATTTTGCTTCTAAAACCTGTTCAGCAGTCACCACGGCATAACCTGCTTTATGCTTTCCATCCGAACAAAAGAACTGCCATCTGTAAATATTTCCATGTCAGGATTGTCTAATGGGGTATCCATTAGATCCTCCCGCTCTGCATAGTTTAAAGTTAAGAATTGGGAACAATCATGATCATTTTCCTTCTGGTGTTTCATTTTCCTTCTCAGGAAGGAAAGTGGCAAGATTTAAATTTCCACAAACTTTAAGATTAGT